>NC_091618.1:7817500-10708333 GCF_027580195.1 Bos mutus | reverse complement strand
CCTGGGCACGCGCTCAGGCCGCATAAACTTCCTTAGAGCTCAGGAAGTTTAGCCTCTCCCAGGTTGCACGGAGAGAGGTGATTTTATAAGCACCTCAGAGAGATGCAGTCTGGGTCCTTAGCAGGCGGCGTCCTTGACCAACCACATCCATCACTGCTTACCCTCAGAGGTTTAGCGTATCCACTTGCGGATGCTCCCAGCACAGAAGGGGCCAGATTCCCTCTAATGCCAGATCACCCAGAGAAAGGCTGGTGTACACATTCCTTCAGAACGAATTGAGAAAGTGCTTCATAACTCAGTTGTAGGTAAGAGGTGTTTGGAGAGGAGCTCAAATCAGTGCTTATCACCAAGCTGCCTCTTCGGGCTGTTTCCTTTGGATGGGGGAGGATATATAGTCTGAGGCGGACCTTCTTGGTCCGAGTTCACCATAGTTGCCCGGATGCTGCTCTGTCTTGCTTGATAATTGATCTTAGCGTGCTCTAGGGTGCACGGTCGATCTTTACTTCCAGGCCCCTCCACCCCACCCCATCCTGGCAGTAGAGCTGTTGGTTTCTTGCCCTGCTCCTAGGCCACCCGGTTGGTGCTGTGCTTCAGGCTGCTGAGACTGCAGAGCAGTCTGCGCATCATGCTCACAAGTACGCACACGCACACACTCACATACTTTCCTCTGCTTGCCTGCTGGGAGCTCTTTATTCCTAGAGTATGACTTGGGACTCCTTTTCCGATGGCCTTTTCCCTCCTGCTCTGACTGCATAGCTTAGGTCTTTGCAAAAGGAACTTGAAACTGGCTAAGAGAGGTGAGGACGCTCCCTGGGCAGTGCCGTCTTTGCTCTTTTCTGGTTGATCAGAGGGCAAACAGGAAATGGGAGCTTCCTGGCTCCTCTTTGCCAAAATGAATCGTCCAGGGAACCCAGTGCTCTTCAGTAAACCTGCTTTCCTCCTCCATGGCACAGAGATCCGGAGAGGAAAGCAAGTGGGCAGCGCAGCAAGCTCTTGGAGGCTGAGGTCCAAAGGATACTATGGGTCCTTCTCGTTTAGGGGAAAGCCCTCTACCAAAAAGAGTCCCCACCTGATGAGTCCCTTTCCCAGCTGGGCACCATGGGTTCTGTAAGATGGGTCTGCACATTTCATGGTGAGAGCTGGGCCATCTGTAGTAAGGGATCTGGAATTGTCAGCCGTGTCCTGGGTCTAAGAGGTGGTTTTCCTTTCGAATGTAAAACTGACTGTGCCTTAGCATCACCCTGTCCGGTGCCCCTGGGGCAGCAGGTGGTGGCCAGGAGAGTGGATGCCTGCTCCAGATCTAGATGCCTAGTGGGGCTTTTATTTGGTTTGGGGTATTTCTGTCTTCTGCTCTGCAACTGGGGGGAGCAAACCTAGTGTCCCAGGAGACTTTGTGCCACAGCTTGTTCGCAGTTTACACAAACTAGTTCGCGTTAAAGCTCCAAGCAGAATCTGATGGGCCAACTCCAGCTGCAGCATATGGAGCTTCTCAATGTTCACTACCTTGAATGGGTGTCAGTGCCACTGAACCAAGAGGGAGAGGGGTTTAGGGGTGGAGCCACACACTCCCTCTCCCTGGGGGAGCGATGGCTGAAACCATGGGGTGGTGAGCTTCGGGCCTTTCTCTCCTTGCTCCTGCAGAAGCGGGCATTAGGAGCCCTCTTAAGCCAAGCTTCTGTTTCTCACCACTAAATCGGTTTCCCTTTTCATTCAAAAGTTGAAACTTCCCAAGTACTCAAGCTGTAGAAGCCAAATCGAAATTCTTAGATTTTGAAATATCTTAACCACAAGACAACATCTAATTCTGGCCCACCTCTGATCAGCAGGCCCTGTCCCTTCCTCTCCCGAGTCAGAGAGCTCTAGCATGCAAGGTTACTTGGCTAGTTCCTAATGCACTGATGGGAGCCATCCCATTAAGGACGACTTCTACTCGAAACATGACCCTCTGGACTTCAGGTGCCTCATTTATCAGGAAAAGGCATTGATTGGATATATTTATGTGACTGCGGGCATTTGTGGCTGTCGAGTCCTTGACCATAATGTTATATGTAATGGGAACTATCTTATAAACTTGAAAAAATAAAGTTTTTATTTTCTATATGGTTTGCTCCTGTGTCTTTTCTGAGTAGGATCAACCCAGTTGCCTAGCTGAGTATGCTCCTGAGTCAGGCTTCAAAAAAAATATGCAGAGCTCATTAGAAAGATGGCACCCTTTCAATAACTTCATCATTAATTTCACAAAAAAAAAAAACCAAAAAACACTAGCCGTTCAGTACAGATAAATGAGAAAATAAATATTTTAAAATAATTTTCAAAGGAAAGTCTCAATTGTTTCTAAAAATATTGCTTTTCAAAGTTTAGGACTGGAATGCCAAGAGATTTCATTTGCTGTCAAATGTGCTGAAATTTAATTACTAAGAAATCAATACCTTGCTGTGCTGAGCTTCAAATGCAAAAGCAATAAAGCCGACAAATTGATAATCAAACTGTTTGATTGGCTTGTTTTCATGTTAAATTAGCTACTTTTTCTCTTGTCATTTTTTTAGATTTGAGTCTGACTTTTCATTGGTCTGGAAAACGAGTCCTTTTGCCTTTTATTCCAAATAAGATTAGAATTGGATTCTAGCTTCCAAATACCATCCATGTCAGACTATAAGATATATTTTTCCCCAAATAAATTCCCCCAGAGAAGAGGAGGCTGCCTTGTATACTAGGGCACTAAATCTTTTGCTCAGAAGGTGCATATTTTGAGCCACATCGTGTAGCTGAAGTAACCTTGCTCATTGGTCAGAAGTACATCAGAGTATCAGTTACCTTTTGAGCCCAAAGAGCAAAACATCTCCTCTTCCAAAAGGTGTAATATCTGCACATTTCTCAAGAACCTTTCCAGTGGCAAGTTAAAATGAGCAAATCAAGAGCTGCTTTATTTGTCAAAAACAAGTTTCTTAACATTTAAAAAAATAGAAGTCTTTGAAAGAAATTTTTAATTGCAAGTAATAACACTGTCATCTTTTTAAAATTCTTGACTCTGTACTTGTTTACAAATGAAACCACTCGATTCCACAGCTTTTTAAGCTACAGACCTATTAGCCTCATTTGACAGTTTCATCTAAAGGGAGTCTATGCAGATGAGAGCTTAGCCGAGATGATCTCCCCTGAGCCTAGTCTTTTCCACATATCACAGGAAGAAGTAGAGAAAAGTAAATGAAGCAAGTATTTCTATTTTACTGAAGTATAATTGATAGCAAGTATTCGTTTGAGTGGACTCCTTAAGAACCTCATGTTTGCGGCTAGGTTGGCCACTTAAACCAGGAATTTCTAAAGGTCAGGCCTGCCCTCTTGAGGTCTCACCTTGATATTCCCTCTGAATTGAGAAGAAAAGCAATTTTGCTTTTGTGTGTGTGTTTAAATATATTCAATTAAAAGAATGGTCTTTTTTTGAAGTTATATCCTTTCATAAGGTAATATAGATAATTGATGATGGTAGTTTTTACTGCCCTTTTATATATATATATATATATAAAAATAATACATACATAGTATTTTTTAAACATTTTATTATTTGGCTGTGCCGGGTCTTAGTTGCAGCATGAGGGATCTTCAGTTTTCATTGCGGCATGTAAACTCTTAGTTGCAGCATATGGGGTCTAGTTCCCTGACCACAGATTGAACCCAGGCAGGCCCTCTGCTTTGGGAGCACGGAGTCAGCCACAGGACCACCAGAGAAGTTCTTACTACCCTGTTTTATTAAAATTAACTTGGCAAACATGTTGGCCATTTTACTGGTTCATGAAATTCAAATGTCTGGAAATCATTGAACTATGTGATCCTGGAGATGCTTTCTGCCTCTACCATTCTGTGTGTGTAAAAAGCACCAGCATCATCTTCCCAGAGCCTCTCTGCACCCAGCCCTCATCTCCGTCCGCCTTGGCCCCAGGCCAACATGACTGCTACAAGCCCTCCTTCATCCAGGCACTGCTGACTTGGCATCCGGGATAAAGCACATGTGCACCCTCACCTCCTTTCAGTTCAGTTCAGTTGCTCAGTCGTGTCCAACTCTTTGCAACCCCATGAATCACAGCATGCCAGGCCTCCCTATCCATCACCAACTCCTGGAGTTCACTCAGAATCATGTCCATCGAGTCAGTGATGCCATCCAGCCATCTCATCCTCTGTCGTCCCCTATTGCTCCTGCCCCCAATCCCTCCCAGCATCAGAGTCTTTTCCAATGAGTCAACTCTTCGCATGAGGTGGCCAAAGTACTGGAGTTTCAGCTTTAGCATCATTCCTTCCAAAGAAATCCCAGGGCTGATCTCCTTCAGAATGGACTGGTTGGATCTCCTTGCAGTCCAAGGGACTCTCAAGAGTCTTCTCCCTTAGGGCTCATCAGTTTCTCAGGGAGGCCTTCCCAGCCATTCTATATAAAATTATATCAATAACTCCCACCCCTAACACACATACTTCCCCTACCTTTTTTTTCTTTTAGCACTTAACACTGATACACTGTTTATTGTGTCTCCACCAGATGAATGAATAATAGACTCTCTTGGGTCCCCTCCCAGTGTGATGAACCTTTCCTTCTGTCTCCAGCACCCTTTTCCTACTCCTTGTTTCTCCAAACCACAGACCTCCCAGAACAGCAAAAAGTTCCACCTCCCCGACACCATAGCCCATATCCACATCCCCTGTCATCACTACCACACTCCCACTGAGCTCCCAGCAAAAAGGTCTTTCTTCATCTGCGCTCCTGTATTCACTTCCTGGTACCAAGTGTTGTGGCTACTCCTCCAGGCCCAGCAGAGCTGGTTAAGAGCACACAGATCTGCGTTCTGATGCTCACCTGAATGGTCATCCCTACACTGGCTCACCAGCTCTTGATGCTCAGAAGACAAGGTGGAGAGGTCTTAGCTCAGCCAGCCCTCCTCTCTGGCCCCAGGGGCTTTACCATCTTTGAGCGGTGGATTGTGTGTCCCTGACCCCTTTTTTCCAGGCAGCTTTGAACTTGGCAGTAGATTCAATGACACAATTAGGCTGGAAGATACCATGAGGTTTTAATAATAATCTAATAACACTGTTCAACAAAAACAACATACATGTGTCTCTCATAGAGACATAGAAACACACACCTCTTTCTCCCGCACAGACTCTGAGGTAGAAAATAACACTGCCTGAAGTATAAAAAAATACTCAACAGGCTGAGCCATGGCCCAGACCACAGGTTCACAAGGCACTTGGCTGAAAGGTTGCCCCTTGAGAGCGGGGGCAGAGGCTAGGCCAGCTGCACTCCAGGCAGCTGGGCATCCCTGGCTTCTAGCATGAAAGCCTGCTCTGGGGTAGCTGGAGAGGGTAGGGGCTGAAACGAATGGCAGCTGATCTGCGAAGAACAGAATGATGCTCCTGGCACGTAAAAGGCCTTTGGTAAACATCTGCTGAATGAACTGAATGACTGGAGAGGAACAATTCCAAAGAATACATCCTGGAGGTTCTGGGGCCTGTCAGCCCTGGGCAGAGCAACCAAGGGTGAAACAGCACCTCCACGTCTGAAAGGTAGCCAAGGAGGCAGAAATGCCAACACTGGGATGCTTTGGTCTATGTGGGTGGGGGAAGAGTGCAGTGCAGGGTCTCTTCTTTCCTCCCAAAGAGTTTCATACATAACTGGGGCCCTCGACCCAGCAGGGCCCAGCCCTTCTCATCTAGTTCTCCTCCTTGATGGCAGACCTCTGTCTTAACTCTGGTTTCCAGTACCTGGCACAGATCAGGCATCAAGGGCTCATTGAGTGAGTCAAGGCCCATAGCAGCATTAGTAGCTTATCTTCATTCTACCAACCGATTCCATCTGGCCTCAAGTCTCCCTGGCTGGGTCTGACCCTGCCTTAAGGATACCATTCATCTCTCCCTTCCATGGCAAAACAGCTTCATCCCTCGCCTTGGGGAAAAAGTTCTTAGCCAGGTGGGCCATGCGTCTGTTCTGCAGGAGCTGACGCTCCTCAAGGGAGTGGAGACCCCAGGTCCCGTCCACCTGGTCAGGCTCCCAGCGGCGGCTAGGGTGCAGCCAGCAGTAGTAGGCCAGCCGCAGAGCCAGCCCCAGAAGGAAGCAGACGCCAGCCGCAGGCAGCAGGCTCTGCAGCAGGCGCCCGCTGGGCAGCCAGGCGCTTTGAGTCGCCCAGGCCACCACCAGGAGAAGGCTGTCGTTCAGCAGGAACACCAGGTGGATGGTGGCGCGGCCTCGGGTGTGGCCCTCAGCCACGTTGAACCAGGAGAAATACAGGATGGTGGCCACGGTCGCCCGGTACAGCCACTCAGAGTGGGGACCTGGCATAAAGTCCGTGCCCTGCAGCCAGACCCAGAAGAGGAACACCAGCCACAGGCCCAAGAAGTGCAGGGCCACGTAGCGGGGGAAGAGGGCTGAGAAGAGGGCCACGACCAGCACCCGGGGCCACAGCAGCAGCAGGTTCCACAGGAAGTAGATCACGGAGGCGCCCGGTCCCAGGAGAAGCTTGGCGGGGAGGCAGGTGCGCAGGGCCCGGTGGTAGTCGAGCAGCGCCCACGAGATACCCACAAAGGACGTACAGATGCTGACCCCTGGGAAGAAGAGCAGACAGGTGAGCCCTGCGGGCAGCCTGCAGGCGTCCCCCGAGGTGGTGGGCACTGCGGAGGCCTTGTAGCCATGCTGCGGTGGGTATTAGAGCTCCCAGTTTGTTGAAAAGTACAGCTGGAGCACAGTAAGTTCACACAACCCTACCAGAGCTCCCATCCACATGGAGTCTGTCCACCACAAACCTTTCAAGTGCTACCCCTGTTACATTTTTCAAGGGTGAGACCTTGTGACTTAACACTCTCGTCAGCACCCGTCGCCCAGCATCGGGTACCCCCTGGGCCTTGGCCCCACCCCGAGCACATTCTGAAATCCTTCCTTTCCTTAAAGAGTCCATGCCTTTCTTGAATCAGAACCCCAGTAGTCCAGTTCCCCTTTTCTTAACCTCAGAAAGGGAAGCAGGAAATCCCACAGGGTGACGACAAAGCCTCTAGCTGAAGCCACCTCCTGGGGGCCAGAAGGGATGTCCCTGCTACGCGGCTGGAACAGCCCTTACCCGCCTCCCTTCCACCCTCGGACCAGGCTTCCAGTTTTGATTTTCCAAGACATCCGCCTCCTACCTCCTGGTTGCCCATCCTAGACTAGAAGCACCAGGCCCTCCAAGGAGGGCTGGAAGCATCTCTAGACAGCTTCCTCCCTGCCCGCCTTCCTACCCCATTCGGTCAACAGATGTTCTCTGGGAACCTGCTGTGGGTCGGGAACTCACTCCCAGCCTGGAATCAGCTCTGTGGCCTCTCTAACTACCCCACCCTCAGGGTCTCTGCCAGCCTGATGTTCCTCCAGCTGCCCCACATGCCACATTCTCTGACCTGACAAGCTGCGCCTTGCTTATTAGGGAGACCCACTCCCTGTTTCCTCTGGCCTACTCCTCCTTACCCTGCAAGTTCTGGCTTGACTATCCCCTAGAGTCACCCATCCTGATACCACCCCACCCACCGTGAAGGTCCTATAACACCCCACCTCTGTCTGGAGTCTTATTTCCTTATCTCTGAGCTCCTTCAGGGTAGAAAACAGATTTTGCCCCCCGGGGATCCCTCAGCAGCCTAGTAGCTGGCATATAGCAGCAGCTGAAGAAATGTTTGCTGAACAAAAATTAGGAAAGTCCACTTCTTCCCTCAGTTTCCCATCCCCACCGGTCCATACACACAGGGCAGATGGTCTCCATGTAGCCCTGGTCCTGGATACCCACTGGCCTCAAACAGACAAAAACACAGTCATCCCTCAGAATCCACAGGGGATTGGTTCCCCAAGTCCACAGGCGCTCAAGTCCCTAATATAAAATGGGGTAATGGGGTTGGCCCTCTGAATCTGCGGGAGCAGAATCCACAGAGAGGGCTGACGGTATGCGCCCAATGAGTGCTGTGTGTCCCAGGGAGAATCCCGGCACCTCAGCCCCTTTCCTCACGTGTAAAATGGAGATAGAGGGCGCTATGAATGTAACGACAACGTAGCACTTTGCACCCGTGCGGACCAACAGCAGGGGCTCAATCGTGGCAGCTGCTGCTGCTGTTTTGTTTTTCCCCAATTAATATTGCAGAACCAGATGAGCAAATGGAAAGGACCCTTGAAGATGGAGTCCAACTCGCCAACTTGTACGACCGTGGAAACTGAGGCCAGAGAGGAAAAGACTCTCCAAGTCCCACAGCGAGTGTGGCAGAGCTGGGACTGGTTCCTCGGGAGGCTGTGCCATGTACGGCAGCAGGTGTGCGAGGGTGGAGACGGGAAAGTGGAGATCCTGAATCAGATGTGCGCGGGAGTCCTAACTTGACGGCCAGCTGGCATGTGACCTTGGGCAACTCACTTCCCTAAAAACCCCTTAAAGCTGCTCATTGCACAAACCTCTCCCGTGGTTTATGAAGCCACCCGCTTTCTTCCTTCTCAGATCGCTCCACTGGCTTTACTGTAACTGCACGCTTTACAGTCTGTGGTCCTGGCAGGCCAGGGGCCGTGTCTGTCTGCTTCTCCACTGTGGTGTCCCTAACGCAGACAGGCCTGTACGGAGGTGCTCCATAGAGACTTAAGTGTACGAAGGTGCTTGATAATTTCTCTGTTGATTAACTGATTCCTTATTAGACATTAGACACCCAGCATACATTATCTGTTATGTTCAAACTAGTAAAAATTATACTGTAGACTTATCAGGCACTAGGCCTTCTATGCGTCACTTCACTTAAAAACTTTTCATTCACCTTATGAGGAAGGATCATCGACTATGTCCATTTTACAGATGAGAACAATAGCTCAGAGAGATAGAGTCCTCTTTGTCCAAACTCAAGGCTGGAGCATGACTTTGCATTGGAACCCAGACCTGCCTCGCTAAAGGACGATTCCCCTATTTCCTAAACAGCCTTTATGAAAAACAGAAAACCTTTCTGACGTTTGTGGGCAACTTTCCCAAGGCGTGAAGGTGCGGGGGGGTGTGGGGGAGTGGTGGGCAGGGGTGGCTGGCCTTGGGCCTGACACTTACACTGGTAGTACTCAGCACTGCCACTCTGCAGTATGATGGCCAGCACCAGGGTGAGCTGCGGCGTCGTCTCCAGGAAGGTCTCGAAGAGTCGCAGCATGCTGATGTCCAGGGAGAGGAAGTCGGCGTAGGCCAGGTCGAACTCAGAGGGGGCCTCCTGCCGCCACACCAGCAGCCCCTGCTGCAGCCCCTGCACACACCTAGGCAGCACACGCGATGCCCCAAGGGCCCCAGTTAGCATCCAGTGGCATTCTTCCTTCCCTCCCCACTGAACAGATGCAGACAGCCTCCAATCCTGGCTTGTCACGTACACACAATGAGACCTTGGGCAAGCGACTTAACCTCACTGAACTTGTTTCTTCATCTGTGAAATGGGGATAGATTACTGCTCCTGCTTCTACAGTAGCCACCATTCCAAGCTCATCACTAACCTTGTCTCATTTCCTCCTTTACAACATCCCCATTTTACAGATGGGGGAAACAGGACCAAAGAGCGAATGAGCAGTGGAAACAGGATTTGGACTCCAAGCTGTCTGAAGTTGAAAGATGTACCATGAAAGTGCCTAAAGTGATCATTCTCAAATTTCAGCAAGCCTAAGAATTTCTCATTGGAAAAGGCCCTGATGCTGGGGGGGTTGGGGGCAGGAGGAGAAGGGGACAACAGAGGATGAGATGGCTGGATGGCATCACTGACTCGATGGACGTGAGTCTGAGTGAACTCCGGGAGTTGGTGATGGACGGGGAGGCCTGGCGTGCTGCGATTCATGGGGTCGCAAAGAGTCAGACACGACTGAGTGACTGAATTGAACTGAACTGAAGAATTTCTTAGGATCCTGTGGGAAAGGGGAGCCATGGAGAGCTTCTGAGCACAGATGAGACAAGTCCTACTGTGCTATAGAAAGAGCACACAGGGATCCATTGGAGAGGCCTGCCCAGAGTGATGGGAGCAGAGACAGGGCGGAGTTAAGAGGGTCCAGAGAGGTCTTCCCTCGTGGTCCAGTGGCTAAGAATCCGCCTGCCAATGCAGGGGATACAGGTTCGATCTGTGGTCCCAGGGAAGCTGCCACATGCCTTGGGGCAACTAAGCCCACGCCCTGCAACTACTGAAGCCTGTCTGCCTAGAGCCCGTGCTCCACAAGAGAAGCCACCGCAATGAGAAGACTGTGCACCGCAACGGAGAGCAGCCCCTGCTGGCTGCAACCAGAGAAAACCCACACAGCAAGGAAGGCCCAGCACAGCCAGAAATAAATAAAAGTTTTTTAAATGAGAGAGAGGGTCCAGAGGTTGGACAGACGGACCTGAGTGACCCGTTGGCCTGAGGGAGGTGGAGGATGCACCAGGATCTCGCCTGCCCAGAACTGATCTCACTTGGCTCTTGGAAGGCGAACCCACTCACTCATTTCTAATTCATTCATTAGACATTTACCCTCGCTTCCCCTGGATGGTCTTGACAACATGCTAAGAGAACAGACAGGCACACCCAGGTTGGGGGTTGTTCCCCAGTGCCCCGGCAGAGGCCTCGGCCTAGTCACAGGCTAGAACAGAGACCCTGTTTTCTCAAGCAAAGCTCAATAGTCTGTCCGACCCGTGCTCAGCAAAAATAGAAGATACATGATGCAGTTATCGATTCAGGGCTCATTGCAGGCTGCCAGCACTGTAATATCTGTGCCCCTTCGTGTTCATCCGATGCCTGGCCAGTCCCTAAGGCAAAACTGCAACATTCAAAGCTCCTCTCGCCCAGTCCTGGAGACTCAAGGCAAGATCTGGACATCCTGACTTTGTCGCATGACTCTGACCCCTTCGTTTCACTTTCCCCATCTCCTGATGGTCCTGCCACTTCTGAAAAGCAGCACAGCCCACACACAGATTTTGTAGGCTCCCCCCACCCCCACAACCCCTGCGGCCAGCCCTGTTTGGCTCCAGGAACATACATGAGTCAGACCCCGTCTCTGCCCTCTTGCTTGGTCCTAGGGGTGAGGGGGTGGGGTGGGGAGCAAGTGCTCATGGAGAAGGCAGCTGGGGAAGATAAGGCGAGACCAAGTGCTTCTCTGGAGGTCAGGGCTGCTCAAACTGCTAGGTGACCCAGCTAGCTGATCATGAAGCGAGCTGAAAAAGCTGCTGCTCAACCTGCACGGGGGCAATTCACAGGTCTCATTCCATTCAATCCTTACACTGGGAGCCTCTGGAACACTGAGTAAACAGATCTGGAGGGGGGTCAAGTGACTTGCCCAAGGCTCCGACAACAGCTAAAAAGAACTGCTGGGTTCCGTTGCCCTTAGAGCAGAGTCCACCCTGGCCAGGCGCTGCGCCCTTCACAACGGGTTTGCCCGCCACGCCCACCTCCGGATGACAACCTCCTTTTAACAGAGGAGGGAACTGAGGCTCTGAAAAAGCCTGGAAGGAGGCCACAGATGGTAAAGCCAGGAGTGGATCCCAAAGGGCCTGACTCCCAAGTCGTGTGCCTCAGTTTCCTCTCTGGGTCCCCGTTTCTTCACTTGTGCCAGGAAGCTCGAGTGATGAGCTCTGAGGGCCGTCAGCCGGAATTTTCCTCCATCAAGGGTCAGGAGTTCAACTGGTGGGAGGGGCGCCCTCTAAACTAGGAGGTGCTTAGCTTCCACTCCTGGGTCGCAGTCCTCTCCCCTCCGCGCCCCCGTGTCCCAGAGTCAGCCCAGCAGCAGGACGTGACGTGACCTCCGTTCCCCCCTCTCGCTCCCCAGGGGCGGGGCGCTCACCTGTACAGGTAACCCAGCTGGAGGAGATGCAACAGCGCCAGGTGCCGGCCAGGGGGCTTCGGTGCCAGCGGGCTGGAGATGTCGGAGTGCAGCCAGATCCAGCTGAAGAGCTGCAGCGCGACCGAGGCGAGGCCTAACAGCGCCAGCACCAGCGCGGCCCACAGGTAGCGACCGCTGAGCACATACTGGCTCGCGGCCCACAAATCGGCGCCCAGGTCGATCAGGAAGGCGAGGGTGCCCAATATTCCAAGGACCAGGTCCCTTAAGAGTACGGCGCGGGGCGACCAGGGCATGACCCGCGAGCCTCTCCCCCCTCTACTCTTCTGGGCTCAGGCCCGCCCTCCCGGCCCAGGGTCGCAACCGGCCCAGAGGCGCAGTGGCAGGAAGGAGGCGTGCACAGCCCTCGGAGCCGCCCAGGACCGGACCGCTAGGCGGGACTTCCCTGTCCCGCCCCGTCCGGGGAGGGGCGAGGCCCGCAGACCCCGCGGTTGGGGCACCCGCGGTCTCAGTGCTTTCTGGCCCGGCAGCCTGCCTAGGGGTTCCCCGCCCCCGCCCCCTCCAAGCCTAGCTGAGCCCAGAGGGCCGCGAGAACCCGAAGACGCACCGTCCGAGGTGCAGTGTAGCAGGCTTGTTTTATCCTGGAGGCCCAAGGAGGAGAATATGGCCCGCAGATGAGCGCCCGGGTTAGAACTGCCTTGTCTCACGTCCGCACTGCTGCAAAACCAAACCCCAAAGCCCGATCCGATCCCTGACTGGATACCTCGAGGCCAGGCCATGTGCCAGGGGAGACCGAGGGCACTGGGTCCACCAGGCGCATCTTCCTGGCATCTCATTTTACTCGGATTATCCGAATAGGAGGAGGGGAGGACGTTCAATAACAGGGCAAGGGAGTTACTTTTATAAACATGATTTATAAATTAATAACATGCATGACGAGCAGAGTGTTTTGGATAAAACATGAAACGTGAAAGAAATGTGCTCCTGGTGGGACCTTCGGGGCTTCATTTCCTGATCATCTGCCCAGTCCCAGTTCATTCTGCTGTCGCGGGGAGGGGAAAGGGTGGGAGAGTCCAGCTCTCAGGGGTGATGCTGCCTCCATTTTACCAAGCGCGTAGGCCGTTGGTCCCCCAAGGTCAGGACACGAGCAGCGCGCGCAGGCCCAGTAGCGCGGCGGGCAGGAGCGCGAGGCGGGGCGCGGGCGCGACGCCGGGGGCGCGCAGGCAGACGGCGTACCCGTCGAAGGCCACCTCGCGCAGTGCGCACACGTGTTCGGCGCGGCACGCCTCGTCGCAGGCCCGCGTGTCATAACTGACTGAGTTGTAGACGTAGTAGCGCTGTAGCGCGCCCTGGTCGCTAGCGATGCGGCCCAGCGCCGCGTGCATGGAGCGGGCGCCTGCGTCCGGCACCCCGTAGGCCTCGGTCACGCGGTACTCGAGCTCCCAGCGTGGCGCCCCCAGCGCGTTCACCTGGCTCAGGTTCAAGAAGTAGGTCACCATGTCCTGCAGGGGAGCGCGAGGCGGGCGGGCCGTGAGCAGCTGTCCACTTCCGCCCCCAACCCTCCACCTTGCATTTGATCCCGGATTCTAACAGCTGTAATCAGGACCACTCTTAGTATGCTTGGCAGACATCAGCTGGTCCAAACTCCTGAGGTAACTGCATTATCATTCCCATTTCACAGATGAGGAAACTGAGTCCTAAAGAGGTTAATTCATTAGGCCAGTCTCACAGGTGCCTGAGCAGGATTGGAACCCAGGTTGTTTACTCCATGGCCTGTGTTTTTTCTGTTCAAGCAAGTTCCCGGGTGCACAGAAGATTCTCAGTAAGTATTTGCAAAAAGAACGGATAAAATGAAATCGAAAAGTAGAGGAATGGAATGCCTGGCTGAGAGAGGTTATAGAATTGTGTTTTGATGGGGGCTTGGGATCCACCCAAGACATCTAGAACTCAGGTGCATTTTCTGGACTAGAATGTGGAAGGCTTATCTGTCCAATACTTTCCACCTAAGTTTGAGGATCTGCTTCAAGTCAGCAGAGGTTGGGTAAGAGGGGCTGCCATGTATGGATGGCAACTTTCTGCTAGGCATCTACATTATTTCATTTCACACCCACCTTCGGGCCAAGTGCCCATGTGGACAACAGACCATACTCTTAAAAATCCTCAGCCTGCTTCTACTCTAGAGTCAAGGACCTAGTATCTCAGGCAGTCCCTGGTTTTAAATAGCCTTTCTCAACACTGAGGTTAAGTCTCTGCACCCACCTCTTTCTGGAACTCCAACTTGAACATTCAGCTGCCTCCTCCCTTGGCATTTTCACTTGGATGCCATATAGACATCCCAAAGTTAACAGGAAAGCCAGGGTTCTGATCTTCCCTCCAAAACCTGCTCCTCCCACAGTGACCCCGTTTCAGTAAATGGCAACCTCTTTCTTTTAGGTGCTCTGTTCAAAGCCTTGGAGCCCTCGTTGCCGCCTCACTTTCTCTTCCACCCCTCATCCAGTCCACCAGCAAATCCTGTCCACTCTGCCTTCAAAATATACCCAGGACTTCCTTGGTGGTCCAGTGGCTAACACTCCGTGCTCCCAATTGAGGGTCCCTGGGTTCAATCCCTCGGAGAAAGCAGTGGCACCCCACTCCAGTACTTTTGCCTGGAAAATCCCACGGACGGAGGAGCCTGGTGGGCTGCAGTCCATGGGGTCGCTAGAGTCGGACAGGACTGAGCGGTTTCACTTTCACTTTTCACTTGCATGCATTGGAGAAGGAAATGGCAACCCACTGCAGTGTTCTTGCCTGGAGAATCCCAGGGACGGGGGATCCTACATGCTGCAGCTGAGAGTTTCTTCCATGCCCCAACTAGAGATCCTGCATGCCACAACTAGGACCTGACGTAGCCAAATAATAAAATTAATGCTTTGAAACATAAATCTATCCAGGATCTAGCTCTCCTCATGAGCTGCTGCAGCCACCCTGGCTCATACCACTGTCACCTCTCAGTGGTTGTAGTCGCCTCCTCACTGATCCCCCCGTTTCCACCCTTGCCCCCTACAGCCTGTTCTTCACCCAGCAGAACAGTGATTTTTTAAAAAAATTCCAGTCTTACAGCCTATGTGACATGATCTCCACTGTGACCCCGCAGGCCTTCTTGCCCCTCCCCACCCAACACACCCAGTTCGTGCCTTCCTCCTCATTCCGCAGACATTCACATGGCTCACTCCCTGACTTGACTCGGAGTTCAGATGTCATCCTATCAGTGACACTTCCTCACCCCATCTATCTGACACCACACACATATGCACGTGCCCCGTAACTGTCACCCACTGCCTCCTCACCCTCTTCTCTTTTCTCCTTAGCACTGATTTCACGCCGCACTTAACTTTACTGTGTTTGTTTATTGCCTGTCTCACTCCGGTAAGGATGTCGGCTCTGGGAGAGCGGTGACTTTTGTTCACGTCTGTGTCTCCTGAGCTTAGCACAGGGCCTGGCACATGGCAGGTGCTTAACACATTTTGTTGCCTACATTAAGGGATCGTACTCCTTTGTCATTTCTGTAGTCACCAGCACATCCCAGGAGGTGGGGGATTGCTCGATGAGTAGGGGCCTGCTTGGCTGCAACCCAGTCGGTGTAGAGAAGACATGGGCAGCGGGCCTGCGGTCACACTGTAAGAGACTGTGACCGCCAGGCCAAAGAGATCCGACTTGTCTGGGGGGCACTGGGGAGCCACTGAAGGTTTTTGAGCAGGAGAGAGACAAGAGTGCTTAAGAAAGATTAATCCCTTCTGCTCTGCTGTACCAGATGAGCTCCAGCGGGGCTGGGCGGGAGGCAGGGAGACCAAATAGGAGGCCCTGACAATGACTGGGGCAAAGGGAGATTTGGGGGAGAATTGATCTGACCTGGTAGCAGGATTTGGAGGTAGCTCCAGGGTTCTAATGCTGAGCTCTCAAAGGGTGGAAGTAACTTGCCCTTCCTGAGGCTCTGGTGAATTAGCTGGGGAAGGTGGTGATCCATTTAGGTCCCTCCCCCACCTTCTCTGGCCCCAGCAGACCCAAGCCTCCTGACCTGCAGGCTCAGCGTAGCTCGGTCGTATTCAAACACCCGGATGCCTGGATTGTTGGCTCCGTTGACCACTCCAGGTAACGTGGTTTTCCACGGGGTGACCCCAGGTGTAAGGAACATGACACTGATGGGGGTACCTTCCAGGAGAGAGACAGTGGGGCTGAGAGTTTGATGACACAGGGAGGGAAGTGGGCTGGCCGTTGCCTTCCAGGGTGGGTACCTGCACCATCATAGAACATCCGAAAGCTGTCGGTGTGGTGGTGCCCGAAGAACTGCCCTGCGATGACTCGATGATGCCTCTGGACCACCTTCAGGTACTCCTCGTTGAAGCCCTCTCGGAACCACGCTTTGTTCCGTGTTTTCTCAAAGAAGCCCGGGGGCACGTGGCCAATGATGTACACCTATGAAGAAGGGGTACCCAGTGGGGGTTCAGAGCTGCTTTCCCCAACTCCTCTCCACCTCTCACAGTCTACCCATCTCCCCAAAAGCAAGCAACAGGCTCCAAGGGACCTCCTCCCCCTTCCCTCTCCCAGGTGATTCTGGCATCTCTCTGTACTCAGCAATGAAGGTGCTGCATTTGCCCATACTATGCCTGCCACCCAGACCACCGTTCTTCTGTTCACTTCTGTAAATTCTGACTTTACTGTTTAGTCGCTCAGTTGTGTCCAGCTCTTTGTGACCCCATAGACTGTGTAGTCCGCCAGACTCCTTTGTCCGTGGGATTGCCCAGGCAAGAATACTGGAGTGGGTTGCTATTTCCTCCTTTAGGGGACCTTCCCGACCCAGGGATTGAACCCATGTCTCCTGCACTGGCAGGCAGATTCTTTACCATTGAGCCATCTGGGAAAGCGAAAGTGAAAGTTGCTCAGTCATGTCTGATTCTTTGCAATCCCATGGACTATACGGTCCATGGAATTCTCCAGGGCAGAATACTGGAGTGGGTTGCCATTTCCTTCTCCAGGAGCCATCTGGGAAGCCCTCTGTAAATCCTGCCCATGCTTCAAAACCCTTCTCATGAAATCTTTCTGATCCTTCAGATGAATCTTCTGTTGGAGAGCTCACGCACTGTAACCAAAGCTTCCTTACATGGTTTATAACCTCTGCTGTGTAGCAGTAATGTGTGTTCACATCTTACGTTCATTGAGTCACTCAGCTGTAATGACAGTGCCTGGGCCCTTGGCCCCCACTGCGAGAGGTGGAATGGCGGGGTGGGGCAGTGGTGGCTGGTAAGGAGGGCAGTGAAGAATGTGAGCTTTGGAGAGAAACCATCACTGAATACCAGATGCGTGTCACCTCTCTGAGCTTCAGTTTTCTCATCAGGAGGGCTACCTAACTGGTGCGGTTTTGAGAGTTCATATATCCATATAAAGCACTTAGCAACTTATCTGATGTATAGCGAGGACTCAAAAGCACCAGCAATGAGATCCTGCCTGGATACACTGGCCAGAGCAGGGACTCAGGCAAATGAGACACAATGCCAGTCGTCGGGGGCTGCCAGCCCAGCAGACTAGAGAGACACACCTCACAGAGGACTAGATGGGCACCCCCAAGGGCAAGGCGTATCTCTGAGGTCTGGCCCACACTGTGGCTGCAGCCAGACTTGGCTTCTGGAGACTGAGCTTCTAGTCTCAGCGAGTGAATGATAGTCTCTCAGGTGTGTCCGACTCTTTGCGACCCCATGGACTGTAGCCTGCCAGGCTCCTCTGAATTCTCCAGGCAGGAATACTAGAGTGAGGAGCCATTTCCTACTCCAGGGGATCTCAGCCCCACCACTCATTGTGTGACTTGAGACCGTCATTGCCCCACCAGGAACTTCACAGCACAATGGGTCCCAGCCTCAGAGGCTGTTGTGAGGATGGAAAAAGCCCTCTCAGGTGTCAAGCTGATGAAGGACCCTCTGTGTCGTGAGCATCTTGAGTGAGTGGGTGTGTGTCTGTGCCAAAGTGGGGAACTTGTTCAGGAAGAGACCCCAGGGAGGGAGGAGAGGAGCAGGGAGTCCTTACCATTTCCCCAGCCAGGGATGCGTTGGTCAGCACGTCGTCCAGCCACTGGAACTGCTGGCTGGGGTCCACCATGCCGGCCGTCTGCTCATTGCTGGTGTAGTACAGGTTGGTGTTGAGGACCACGATTCTCCCAGCCCCGCTCAGCCCCGGCAGTTTCTCAGAATAGAAGGCACCTAGGACATCACAGCCATGGGGGATGTGAAGGGGTCTCTTGCCTCCAGGCAGACACACTCTGTCCCCTGTTACTTCACTTGCCCACCTTGTCCTTCCTTGGCATCCCCCCTTCCCTTCTTTCCCACAGGATGAGCATCGTGGGTAGGACCAAAGGCTCTGGAGCCAGGCTGCCTGGGTTCAAGTCCTGGTTCTATCCCTTACTACCTGTGCCACTTGGGCAAAGTTCCTTAAGGTCTCGATGCCTCAGTTTCCTCCTCCATAGAATGGGAATAACATGGAGGTGTGTTTATCCCTCTGGATTCACTGTCAGCCCTTCTCAGCTCTCTGCCCCAGGAGCAATGGATTAAATCAATGGGTTTCTGTGCTACTGAGGGAAGGAATGAGAGGAGGTCAGGTCTCCTTGGGATGCTGTGTCCCCCATACCAGTGATTCTCAACCTGGTAATTTTGTCCCCAAGGGGACACTTGGCAATGTCTGGAGATGTTTTTGGTTTTCACAATGGGAGATGTTACTTGCAACTAGTGGATAAAGGCCAGCGATGCTGCTGAACACCCTACAATGTACAGGACAGCCCTCCCGCAAAGAATTACCCCTCCCCAAATGTCAACAGTGGCAAGGTTCAGAAACCTGGCTTGAACTGAAGGTCACTGCCCCTGCAAGGGCTGTTGTGAGGAATCTAGCAGTGGACTGAGGGCAGTGCCAGGCACACAGAAAATGCTCGAGGAATATTCACTTCTGATTCTCATTAGTGCTGCGTGGTTAAGAAGATGGGCATTGGGATCAGCCCTGGATCCTGCTCCTGAGGTTGCCTCCTCTGTTGCCCTAATGGTCCAGGAGCGAAGAGAATGAAGACAGAACACAAAATCTGGTGCAATGGCTCAGGGGACCTGCAGCCTCTATTGGACTGAGGTGCAGAGTCTACTCTGAGTCCAGCTTTTATTCCTAACTGCAGACTACAAGACTTTCTCAGATCTTATCTTTCTCAAGACACATGCCATATCAGTTGAAAGTGAAAGAAAGTGAAGTCACTCAGTGGTGTCCGACTCTTTGTGACCCCATGGACTGTAGCCTACCAGGCTCCTCCATCCGTCCATGGGATTTTCCAGGCAAGAGTACTGGAGTGCCATTTCCTTCTCCAATATCAGTTACATACTCCTAAATATCATGGACTTGGACTTCCCTGGTGGCTCAGATGGTAAAGCGTCTGTCTAAAATGGGAGACCTGGGTTCGATCCCTGGGTCGGGAAGAATCCCTGGAGAAGGAAATGGCAACCCACTCCAGTACTCTTGCCTAGAAAATCCCATGGGCGGAGGACCCTGGTGTCCATGGGGTCGCAAAGAGTCAGGCACGACTGAGCAACTTCACTTCACATTGACATAGTACAGATCTCCTTGTGTTTACCCCAGGTCATTCCCTTCTGGGCTAGTCTCGGGAACAATTAGCAAGTGCACAGGCAGCATTCATGCCTGACAGAGACCGAGGATTCCAAGGCCCATGCTTTTATGATCCCCGTCATAATCCCTTCTGGGTCTGGCCCTGGCATTTTTAACAAGGCTATAATTCTAAGAAAGACATGAAAAATAATCATCAATATAGTTTCTCTGTGAAATTTCTCAAGGCTGTGAAAGTACCTTATTACGAATTCCCACTGATCCTCTAAGCTAGGTGATCTTGGCCAAGTGACTTAGTGTATTCAAGCCTCAGTCTCCTAATCTGTAAAATGGGGATAAAATCAGTTCCTATTTCATGGGGGTGTTGTGAAAATGAAATTAGATCAGACTTTGGCATAAAGGGCTCCTTACAGTAGCAAATGATGTTAGTACCTTCTTTGAAGAGAGTGACAGATTCGTTTCTGAGCCAGGGTCGCCACAGCTCTGCCACCTGGTTGTAGATATTGTTGCTCCCTGCAGGTAATTGGTTTTTGGGGTGAAAGTCATGATTTCCCAAAGCAGCATAGACTTTAGTATCTGGGAGGAAAAAAAAGAATATAAAAAAATATATGGGGGACTTTCCTGGTGGTCCAGTGGCTAAGATTCCACGCTCCCAATGCAGAAGGCTGAGGTTCGATGTCTGGTCAGGGACCTAGATTTCACATGCCACAACTAAAAAAAATCCTTCATGCTGCAACTTAAGATCCCACACGCCGCGATGAAGATCAAAGATCCCTCATGCTGCAACTAAGACCCAATGTAGCCAAATAAAATCTGGAAACACTGAGCTCTGCCAAAGGAGGAGGTCGTAGAATTCCCATGAGGAATTGTCCACAGAGCCAGAAGTCATACCTATTAACTGCCTGGGAAAAGAACCTCCTCTGTAATACAGATGCAAGCAGACATAAGCATTCATGTAAGAGAAAACACAGATCCTTGGAATCCCAAAGACAGATGAGAAGGGAGGAACCCTGTCCAGTTTATAATCAGATAAGGTGGGGGTCCCCAGAGAAACAGGACCAGACTTGGCTTTCTTGACCTAAGAGAAGGTATTTTGGGCCTAAGCCATTCAGGGATTTAAGCCTGGCCACAAGGCTTGCCCTTGAACAGATCTCAGTAATAAAGATCTTAAGGGAACAAAAGGACAGACCCCTTTAAGAGGGAAGAGAAGAAACAAGAGCAAGATAGTGAATCAGTTGTAAAGACTCTTGAGTTCTGTTTCAAAGGCAAACACTAGCCTGAAGCACTTTCTCGAGCTGTTTTACAGAATTTAACCCCTGCAGTCTCAAAAATGACAGAATAATCTCTGTTCATTTCCAAGGCAAACCATTCAATATCACAGTATCCAAGCCTATGCCCCAACCAGTAACAATGAAGCAGCTGAAGTTGAACGGTTCTATGAAGACCTACAAGACCTTTTAGAACTAACACCCCAAAAAGATGTCCTTTTCATTATAGGGGTCTGGAATGCAAAAGTAGGAAGTCAAGAAACACCTGGAGTAACAGGCAAATTTGGCCTTGTAATACGGAATGAAGCAAAGCAAAGGCTAATAGAGTTTTGCCAAGAGAACACACTGGTCATTGCAAACACCCTCTTCCAACAACACAAGAGAAGACTCTACACATGGACATCACCAGATGGTCAACACCGAAATCAGATTGATTATATTCTTTGCTGCCAAAGATGGAGAAGCTCTATACAATCAGCAAAAACAAGACTGGGAGCTGACTGCAGCTCTGATCATGAACTCCTTATTGCCAAATTCAGACTTAAATTGAAGAAAGTAGGGAAAACCACTAGACCATTCAGGTATGACCTAAATCAAATCCCTTATGATTATATAGTGGAAATGAGAAATAGATTTAAGGGACTAGATCTGATAGAGTGCCTGATGAACTATGGACAGAGGTTCATGACATTGTACAGGAGACAGGGATCAAGACCATCCCCAAGAAAAAGAAATGCAAAACAGCAAAATGGCTGTCTGAGGAGGCCTTACAAATAGCTGTGAAAAGAAGGGATGGGAAAAGCAAAGGAGAAAAGGAAAGATATACCCATTTGTGCCGGGAGCCGGCGAGAGACATTCCACTCGTGACAAAGGTCATGAGGAAGGAGGCTCGGCATACGCAAAGGCGGGATCGAGCCTCAGGAGTCCCCCCGGATATTCTCGAGCATTTACCCCCAAAAAACCAGAGTCTGCCTACTTTATTGCTTTGTGCTCTCACCTCTGACTTTACTGGGGGCTGTCCCCCACCACCATCTCGCTCTCTCTGTCAAAGAGTTAACTTACAGCTCCAATTAATAAAGTTCCTGGGCAACTAGGAGTGTTTAAATCCAAACCCCTCAGATGGCTCTCTAACTCGCCTGACAAATTTACCTGGACTCCTACAGCTATGCATACGATTGTTTACACTCTCCCAGCCTGGAGAGGCACAGGAAGCTTAAGATATTCGAATAGCTTAGAGCCTCTCAAAGAGTTAGAAACTGTCAGAATAAAACTAGTAAAAGATTTCATTGATGAGCCAATGCTTGTTGCCAAGTTTTCACATCCCCTGAATTGTATCCTTGAATATGTATTAATTAATAGTTGGTATGTAGAAAAAATAAGTAGTGGCCTTGGTGTTAGTAACTTTAGACCCTTAAGGTAATAAATTCTTTCCTTTGTTGTAAACCCATTACACATCCGCCCTATCGGAATGCAATTTTATCTTCGGAAGATGGCGCCAAACCTTAAAGTAATTACTCTTAGAGAGTAATTAGTTGATAAGTCTTTGTCAAGAGTCATAAAATGTTAATAGGCCTTCTGGCCAGAAGATGATGTAAATCACCTAAACCATTTGTATACAATAAATTTGCAGGAAAGAAACCCTGGTTTTTGATAAGCATCAAAAACTGCTGACTTTGCATCCCCTATTATCCTCTATGTGTAACTTAGGGTATAAAACCTAGTGGAGATGATGGAATTCCAGTTGAGCTATTTCAAATCCTGGAAGATGATGTTGTGAAAGTGCTGCACTCAATATGCCACAAATTTGGAAAACTCAGCAGTGGCCACGGGACTGGAAAAGGTCAGTTTTCATTCCAATCCCAAAGAAAGGCAATGCCAAAGAATGCTCAAACTACCGCACAATTGCAGTCATCTCACATGCTAGCAAAGTAATGCTCAAAATTCTGCAAGCCCAGGCTTCAGCAATATGTGAACCGTGAACTTCCTGATGTTCAAACTGGTTTCAGGAAAGGCAGAGGAACCAGAGATCAAATTGTCAACATCCGCTGGATCATGGAAAAAGCAAGAGAGTTCCAGAAAAACATCTATTTCTGCTTTATTGACTATGCCAAAGCCTTTGACTGTGTGGATCACAATAAACTGTGGACAATTCTGAAAGAGATGGGAATACCAGACCACCTGACCTGCCTCTTGAGAAATCTGTATGCAGGTAAGGAAGCAACAGTTAGAACTGGACATGGAACAACAGACTGGTTCCACATAGGAAAAGGAGTACGTCAAGGCTGTATGTTGTCACCCTGCTTATTTAAATTCTATGCAGAGTACATCATGAGAAACGCTGGGCTAGAAGAAGCACAGCTGGAATTAAGATTGCCAGGAGAAATATCAATAACCTCAGATATGCAGATGACACCACCCTTATGGCAGAAAGTGAAGAAGAACTAAAGAGCCTCTTGATGAAAGTGAAAGAGGAGAGTCAAAAAGTTGGCTTAAGGCTCAACATTCAGAAAACTAAGATCATGGCATCTGGTCCCATCACTTCATGGGAAATAGATGAGGAAACAGTGGCTGACTATTTTTTTGGCCTCCAAAATCACTGCAGATGGTGATTGCAGCCATGAAATTAAAAGACACTCCTTGGAAGGAAAGTTATGACCAACCTAGACAGCATATTAAAAAGCAGAGACATTACTTTGCCAACAAAGGTCTGTCTAGTCAAGGCTATGGTTTTTCCAGTGGTCATGTATGGATGTGAGAGTTGGACTGTGAAGAAAGCTGAGCGCTGAAGAATTGATGCTTTTGAACTGTGGTGTTGGAGAAGACTCTTGAGAGTCCCTTGGAGTGCAAGGAGATCCAACCAGTTCATCCTAAAGGATATCAGTCCTAAATATTCACTGAAAGGACTGATGCTGAAGCTGAACTCCAATACTTTGGCCACCTGATTCAAAGAGCTGACTCATTTGAAAAGACCCTGGTGCTGGGAAAGATTGAAGGCAGGAGGAGAAGGGGATGACAGAGGATGATATGGTTGGATTGGCATCACCGACTCAATGCACATGAGTTTGGGTAAATTCTGGGAGTTGATGATGGACTAGGAGGCCTGGTGTCCTGCAGTTCGTGGGGTCAGAAAGTGTCGGACACGGCTGAGTGACTGAACTGAACTGAACTGAACCCCTGCAACCACTAGGTCCTGGGGTCACTAAGACAGGACTTAGCGACTGAACAACGATCACCAGATCTACTGAAACCTAAGGGATGATGATATTGACGTTTTCTGACCCTCATGACTTCAATCAACCAAAGCATGGACTCTGTCAACTTTGCCCTAATTCTGTATTGAATTCTCCTCCTCAGGCCGCTTCATGAATATATGCATATATATGAATATATGCATATATCCCTCCCTAGCTTAAAACTGCCCCAATTTTACTGTTCAGGGAGCCACTGATTTGGGAAAGATTCCTGGTGTTCTCTTTATTTGGTGCAAGTAGTAAATCCTTCCTTCTCCTGATGTTTGGCTTGGTTGTGTCTTTTGGCCTAACACCCACCAAGAGTCGAACCTTGTTTTGGGGTAACAGGTTTTTGCTGTGTCTATGTGTTGGGCACTTCTAGAAGCTCCTTACAAGCATAAACTCCATGGGGGCACCACCTGGCATCATGTTCATGACCAAGTTCCCTATCCCTAGAACGCTGTCTCACCCATACTAGACACATTTGTTGACGGACTAAATGAATGAATGGGTTACCTTATTTAATCCTCACAACAGCCCTCTGGGCAGGTACCATTATTTTCCTCATGTTGCACAGGGAGAACACCGAGTGTCCAGGGCATGGCCCACCTAGAGCGTGGCAGAGCCTGAACTGGGGCCCGAATCAGTTTGCCTTGCACACCCATGTGCCCCATCGGCCACAGTGGAGAGGCAGGGGCCAGTGTTCACAGCGACTCTGATGAGGAACCCAGGTGCATGTGGCGAGAAGAACTCACGACATGGAACCAAAATCTCAAATTTCAGCCTCTTCCTCCTCTCCAACTTGTTGCTTCAACTTATTTATCTTTATAATGGGGAGTGTTCTGCTTGACCCACGTCACTACCATTCTCAAATAAGATAAGGCCTTGTTTCACCTCTTCCAGTTTGTTCTCATTTTAACATCTCTACAAGTGGGCCGTGTCTTACCATTGAGGCCAGGAGAAAGCGCTGTGTCATACTTTAATGGACAGCATTTTTTTTTTTCTTAGCAATACATAAAACAATGAAACATCCTACAGTCAATGGTATCTCAGATTTAGGAAATCCAATGCATATGCAAGCATGTTATGAACTATAAAATCTTATCATTTATACTTATATGTTAAATCATAATAATAAAACATTTTCTTATCCATTATTTCACTTTTATTCGTGAAGCCACATGTGGAGCAAAGAAAAGAGCGCTCAGAGTAAAATCTGAGTTTGAGTCCCTCCCTAGGAACTGACTAGCTTTGCCCTATAGATTTGTTATCTATACACTGGGAATAATACCTATTATTACCATGGGGGAGAGTGCCCTGGTTTGAGCCTGTGTGCCTATGTGTTAGTCGCTCAGTCATATCCGACTCTTTGCAACCCCATGGCCTGCCAGAATCCTCTGTCCATGGAATTCTCCAGGCAAGAATACTGCAATGAGTTGCTGTTCTCTTCTCCAGGGGATCTTCCTGACCCAGGGATGGAACCTGGGTCTCCTGCATTGCAGGCAGATTTTGTTTTTACCGTCTGAGCCACCAGGGAAGCCCCAGTGATTTCTGCTGGAAGATTAACTAGCCCAAGCATGTCTGAGTTGGTTGAGTTGAAGTACGTAGATTGGAAGTGTCCTGTCAGCTTCTCTGCACAAATTGATTTACATTGAGGGAAGGAGGTGTCAGAAAGGAGGTTGCCTCAAGGACAGATGTGGGAATTGGGGGGCGGGGGTGGGTGGGGGTCCCTCCTGGAGTGGGAGTGGTAGATAGGAGTTGTCCTCAAACCAGGATCTGCATCCCAAACCTTGCCTGTTTCCTTGACCACAAGGGTCACGTTTGTCTTCAGTAAAACTGAGGCAGTAATAACACCTCTCTCTAGGATTATCCTGACAGTGAAGGAACTAGGCATATATACAATATTCTCAGAGGAGTGCCTGACACTTAGCACTTGATACATAGATACAGGACTTCCAGGTGGCGCTAGTGGTAAAGAACCCGCCTGCCAATGCAGGAGACTATGAGAAACGCAGGTTTGAGAAACGCGGGTTTGAGAAACGCGGGCTTGATCCTTGGGTCAGGAAGATCCCCTGGAGGAGGGCATGGCAACCCACTCCAGTATTCTTGGCTGGAGAATCCCCATGGACAGAAGCGCCTGGGGGGCTACAGTCCATGGGGTCGCAAAGAGTCGGACATGACTGAAGCGACTTAGCACACACACATAGATACATATAATTGTTCTTGCTGCTATTACCTATTTTTGTTATCACTATTCTGTATCTGGGTCCTGAGAGACCCATGATGAAGACCTTCAGCGGAAACAGCTGTACCAGAACCCCAGGGCGATTGGGGTAGGGGTGGGGGTTGGGACTTAGGATCTGCTTTCACAGGTCTCCCGCTGGGAGAGCCTGATTTAGACTCCAAGATCTTGTGTTTGGCACAGCCTGCTTAAAGCCATTTCTAAGGACCATTAGATGGGGCCCTCCACCACAGTCTCCCCGTCACGTCCTGCGGGGCTGTGGCCATAATCACTCACAGTCCTGGCTGCTCGCCCAGGCTCTGAAGGCCTTGGATGCACCACAAAGCAGCACTTTGGCCAAAAATCTGCATCTCCCAGAAGTCCCAGCAGCCAAGATGGTTTGAGAAGAGTAGATGGCAATTCCAGGGCCATAGCAGGACGCAAAGGCTGTGTGCAAGCCCACATGAGACTTACCAGGGACGATGCCTAAAAGTAACTGTAGACGCCTTGAGAAGGGGCTGTGAGTCTGGTGTTATACAGGCAGGACGGAAACCAGTGAAATGTCAGGCATTTCCATTAATAAAAAAGAAACAGGTCCGAAATGGAGTTACTTGTGCTGAACCCTAGGTCAGCAAACCAAGTGTTAACCAAGTTAATACCTAACCTAACTGAAGTTTCTGCCTCTCCCAAGAATGTGACCTTTACACAGTCAATATGGAATTAACACAGGGGGCACTAATGAGGAAATCTGTTTGACAGATCCCACCTTTCCCCTAAAGGAAGGTGACTTTGCCCAAAACAATCCCTTTTTGCTAGAGTCTTTCTTTCTCCACCCTCTTCTGTCTGTAAAACCTTCCATTTGTACAGCTCCGTGGAACCCCTTTCATTTTTTTTTTTTTCATCTTTTTTCTCTTTTTGGCTGTACCACACAGCCTGTGGGATCTTACTTCCCTGACCAGGGATCAAACTTGGGTCCCCTGCATTGGAAGCACAGAGTCTTAACCACTGGACTGCCAGGGAAGTCCCTGGAGCTCCTTTCTGTTTTTAAGGTGGGATGCTGCCTGAGTCATGAATTCTTGAATAAAGTCAAATAGATCTTCAGATTTACTCAGTTGAATTTGGTTTTTAACACCATTAATAGGATTCTGTGTGTATTCACAAGCGGACTGGCTCTCATTCATGTTCCCCACAGTGTTCCTGGAAGTAGGACCTGATTGCTGTGAAGTGCCTGGTACGGGACCTGGCTGGCAGCCATCATCGTCATGGGGGAAGGTCATTCCTTTGCACTTTGGTGCTGTTTTCCTCCCGCTGTGCCAGGCACTGCCTGGGTGTCAGGGAACATTGTGGGGACCCAGGGCACAATCTTACCTGGAAAGGCCTCCCTGATGAGCTGAGTCAGCTGCTTCACAATTTGCAGCACGGCCGCCTCACTCAGCCTCTCGTTGGGCACGTGTGGTGTGTCATCACTGCAAAACACAAGCGGCTCGGGAAGTGGCACAAGGAAAAGAAGGGACAGCTCCCTGTGAGAAACCAGCTCTACCCAGACCCAGCTGCAGACTGGGACTCAGACAGCTGCTGAGAGGGAGGGACCAGGCTGGAGTTGGGAGTCACCCGGACAGAGTTCAAGCCCTTGCTCTGCCATTAACCTGCTGTGGGTCCCTGGGCTGGTTGTTTAACCTCTCTGAACTTCCACAAGCTCATCTGTAAAATAGGGACAATATGGAACTTCAGAGGATCTGTGGGACTTCAACAAAAAAGGTTCCAAAATCACTGTGCAGAGCGACTGCAGCCACGAAGTTAAAAGATGATTGCTCCTATGAAGAAAAGCTATGACAAACCTACACAGAGTATTAAAAAGCAGAGACTTCACTTTGCTGGCAAAGATCCATATACTCAGAGCTATGGTTTAGTCATGTACTGATGTGAGAGTTGGACCATAAAGAAGGCTGAGCGCCAAAGAATTAATACTTTTGATCTGTGGTGTTGGAGAAGACTCTTGAGAGTCCCTTGGACTGCAAGGAGATCCAACCAGTCCATCCTAAAGGAAATCAACCCTAAATATTCATTGGAAGGACTGATGCTGCAGCTGAAGCTCCAGTACTTTGGCCACCTGATGCGAAGAGCCGACTCATTGGAAAAGATCTTGATGCTGGGAAAGATTGAAGGCTAAAGGAGAAGGCAACAGAGGATGAGACGGTTGGATGGCATCATTGACTCGGTGGGGTGGAGAAGCTGATCTGAGTTCATTCCTTGCCCCAAAGGTTCTAAGGAGTTTGGACCTGCCTTCATAATAAAGCATCTGGATGTATTCTGGCAGGTCCAGGGCCTGCCCCAGGACCATTTAGCCCCCACCTGACCCCTCATTTGACAGACCTAAATTCCTGGATCCATCTTAGAAAGGTGCAGCAAGAAAGAGAAAGAGGGAAGGGAGGTTTGGGGAAAAAAGGAGGAAGGGAGGTTTGTGAGTGATAGGAACCCCCACAATCTAAAGCCTGAGGACTCTGCTGGACTGAGCGCAGCAACTGTGCCCCGAGACCCCCTGGGGAAGTTAAGTAGCTGAATCATACGGAGACCACTACTGGCAGTCCACGCTGGCTCACTTTGTGCCGGGTACTTGCCGTGTGTCGAACCCATATCCACTCATTTATTCTTCATAATAACCCTACAGTGGAGCTTCTATTGTTATCCCATTTGACAGATAAAGAAACCAAGGCAAAGAAAGGTGAAGAGTCCTGCCTAAGACAGTGGTGGAGCCAGGGTTTGAACCGGTCAGCCCGGCTCCAGGGTCTATGCTCACATCCATTACATCCTACAGTGTCTCTGATGCCCTCGTTAGGACAGCAGGAGTGGCCCTGGAGCCCCATCCTCCCTGGGGACAAGCCAAGAATCTGAAGACATCAGAACAAAACTCCATTTTCCCCTAGTCTGGAGGATTAAATTCTGTGTGATAGAAAACATATTCAGTTGCTACAGGTTAATCCCCAAGGGATTGTGATTCTCCCAGGAGAGGCCAAATTTCTTAGAAACCGAAGAATTAAAAGGGGGGGCCCTAGAGGTCTTCTCATCCAATGTCATAACTTCTGCAAATCCCAGAGATTTCCCAGAAAAATCATGCTTTTCTGTTAAAGGATGGTGAATTTCTCAGAGGGATCATGTCTTTTAGAACGTTACTCATTTCTCAGGGAGCAGGGGGCCGGAGTCATGGCCTAAAACTCACTTTCTCCTTGGACTGATTCCTGAGCCCTGGGAAACCAGAACTGCCCAGGATTCTCTGAGAGACAGTCACATTTCTTAAGGGTCCAGCCTTACTCCACCCACTACTGTCCATGTGAGGGTCATTCTGGTCACTCCCATGTCACAGTGAGGGACAGCTAGGGCCGTCGTGGCTTTGCTCCACCTTATGGAAGTGTCTATAGAGGCTAGAAGAGGGCGCAGGAAACCAGAGCTCCAGCCAGCCCTCTTCACCTGCTCTCTAGCTCACCACTTCCTACAGGAAGTCCTCCCAGTTTCACCAGAGGGAGTCAGGTGCCCTGTGAAACTCCCCCACCTGCCCAAAGCCCCTCTCTCCTCGCTGGGATATCATGGTCAGTGACCACATCTATATCACCCAGGAAACCTTGAGCTCCCTGAAGGAGGGTCGGGGTCCCTATTATCTCTGTTCCCCCATGTCTACCCAGGGGTGAGCACAGGGCAGGCTGATCTACCAAGAGAGGGAGGGAAGGATCAAGTGAGTGAAGTGGGGACCATGAGCGCTGAGGAAAGTTGAAGGACTTACAGCAGTATCCTTGGAGGAGCAGCAGAAATGGCATCGCTATGGCTGAGCTGAAATTGCCCCTCAAGCTCTCTCTATGCAGGCCAAGCTCTGGCCAGGGAGGACCCGCAAGGCCAGGCAGCCAGGGGTGGCCCACAGCTGGCCAGGACACTTGGTCCCAATGCTGGCCCACCTTCAGCCCTCCTAACTTTCTCCTCTCCCTGCATTTGGGTCTCTGGGGCTTGCAGTCCCTAAACTCTGGTGGGAGTGGCAGCAGGGTTCATCCCCCGACTTGAAATCCAGGACTTCCCCACATGCTCAAACATGCCATGACCATGTCCCCAGCCTCAGTGAGTGCCAAGTTCTGCTGAGTCTGGGAGACACGAGGTCAAGGGCACAGACCCTGGAATCAGCCAGGCCCAGGCTCCCATGGACAAGCTTTGAGTTTCAGGTTCATCCTCTCTGCAACAGGGCTGGTGTGAGGACTAAGGGAGATGGTTTGGGGCAGGTGCCAGGAGGGCAAGGGGCATTCGCAGTGGCTAGGGAAGGGTAGCTGTGGTGACGGCTCTCACCCAGTCCAGAGGATGAAGTCTGGCTCTGGCTCGATCTCCTTCATGGCGTAGATGGAGGAGTTGATAAGGATCCAGGGAGAATCACAGAGGTAGTCGCCCCAGGGGCCTGCGTTGGGCACCGGCTGGGAGCCTGCAGACGGGCATACCTGGAGAGGGTCTTCAGACACCTTGTAGTCAGGGTCCAGGTGCAGGTCAGAGATGTGCCAGAACTTCCCTGCAGGGACAAGGAGACCCTTTAATATGGGTTCCTCCCTGAGCCTGGCTAGGGAGGGATCAGGAGAACCCTGGGGTAGGAGAGGGGAGTTTACACAGGTGAAAGGAAGTTTTCTCCAAATCCAGGGCTGGGCTTTGCCCAGGGAGGCACTGAGCAGAGCAGAAAATAGGCTTGGTTCTGTCCCTGACCTCTGACCTTTGACAAGACCCTTTCTATTTCCCCACCTCAGTGTTCCCAGCAGCAGCAGGAGGGATTGGACTGTGTGACCTTCAGGAATCCTTCAGGAGTTCTATGTAGAACTTTGTTTTAAAGCAAAGATGAGTTAAGCACCCAGGTTCTGGAACCACATACTAGCTGTGTGACTCTGGGTGAGAAGCTTCACCTCTCTGAGCCAATAACTAGAGCTAAATGTTATGCTCTAGGGAAATATATACAAAAATCTGGGAGAAGGCTTACACACCAAAGGCATCATAAGATCTTGCTAATTAATACCAGCAAAAGGCTGGGGAATAAGTGTGGAAATAAAAAGGAAAGAAGGCTGAGCACTGAAGAATTGATGTGCTTGAACGGTGGTGTTGGAGAAGACTCTTGGACTGCAAGGAGATCAAACCAGTCAATCCTAAAGGAAATCAACCCTGAATATTCATTAGAAGGACTAATGACGAAGCTGAAGCTCCAATACTTTGACCACCTGATGCGAAGAGCCGACTCACTGGAAAAGACCCTGATTCTGGGAAAGATTGAAGGCAGGAGAAGGGAATGACAGAGAGTGAGATGGTTGGATGGCATCACCAACTCAATGGACATGAGTTTGAGCAGGCTCCCAGATATAGTGATGGACAGGGAAGCCTGGCATGCTGCATTCCATGGGGTCACAAAGAGTCAGACATGACTGAGCTACTGAACAACAAAAATGTGTGGAAATGGTGTTTATGAGTAGTAGACCAGAAAAGGTGGAATGTCATTTCAGACTGGCTTGAATTTCTCATTGTGGGCCTACTTGTTAGTGACTCTGGACGTGAGGTGAAATGCCAAAAATCTCTAGGTGTAACACAAAGAAGGGAATCTAAAGAAACAGGCTTTGGAGTGGCTTTCTCATCTGCATCCAGCACAGGGCCTGGTACACGTAAGTGGTTTCAATGATGCCTATTGAAGGAGAGGTTGAACAGGTTTGGCCTCTCCCCTAATTCCTGTTTCCAGAATTTCCTCACTTTCCATCATTGCTCTCACTTCCTCCTCCACTTCCTGTGTCACTTAGCGCCAACAGTCAACACCCACCCATCCCAGTAAAATGGGCCTGGGCCTGGGAGTCTGCCTTCTATTGCTTTCAGGGTTGGCTAGCCAGTCCCCGACTCTTTCCACCCTCCCTTCCCCACACCCCCAGTGACTCCAAGACCAAAGGTAAAGTCTGGACTCTGATCTCACTCTTTGATGCTTCTGAGCTTTGGCCCACCTCTCCTGATCTAAACCTGGTCTCTGGAAAGAATCAGAAACTTGTTCATACCAAGGTACACACGACTGATTAAACAAACCGTGGTCCCTCCCACGGTCATTATATAATCACCCTCCTCACAGCCCTGAAGGGATTGACCATTATCCCCTTTCCATTTTGGTGATAAAGAAATGAAAGTTCAGAGGTCAACATGCTTGAGATCACATGGTAAATGCTGGGGTGGGGTGGGTGGGAGTCCTCTGGCTCCCTAATCACTCCCAGGAAAATGTGATTGCTAAGGGGGTAAAATCAATGCCTTTTATTTTAACTCTTTTTGTAGATCGTCTATGCATGCATTTTAAGTTTTTACCCTAACTGAGACTCTTTGTTTATACTGGGGGAATTAAAACTTTTCACATGAATTGTGGTCACTAACATATTTGACTGCAGCCATGAAATTAAAAGACGCTTACTCCTTGGAAGGAAAGTTATGACCAACCTAGATAGCATATTCAAAAGCAGAGACATTACTTTGCCAACAAAGGTCCGTCTAGTCAAAGATATGGTTTTTCCAGTGGTCATGTATGGATGTGAGAGTTGGACTGTGAAGAAGGCTGAGCGCCGAAGAATTGATGCTTTTGAAGTGTGGTGTTGGAGAAGACTCTTGAGAGTCCCTTGGACTGCAAGGAGATCCAACCAGTCCATTCTGAAGGAGATCAGCCCTGGGATTCCTTTGGAAGGAATGATGCTAAAGCTGAAACTCCAGTACTTTGGCCACCTCATGCGAAGAGTTGACTCATTGGAAAAGACTCTGATGCTGGGTGGGATTGGGGGCAAGAGGAGAAGGGGACGACAGAGGATGAGGTGGCTGGATAGCATCACTGACTCGATGGACGTGAGTCTGAGTGAACTCCAGGAGTTGGTGATGGACAGGGAGGCCTGGCGTGCTGCGATTCATGGGGTCGCAAAGAGTCAGACATAACTGAGCGACTGAACTGAACTGAACTGAAGTGAACATATTTGAAATTACTCCTACAGGGGCAATATCCTAAGGCAGAGAAAAGAAAGCAACCACCCCATTTCATCAGGAAAGTGGGCAGAGTTGGGGGGCTTTCCTGCCAGCAGCGGTAAGTGGGTCATACCAGCTTCCAGTCAGGCCGGCCGGGTTGGCTATGGAAGCTTGAGGAACTTTTCCCTTCTCTCTGGCATGTGGGCCCCTTGCTTCCTCTGCAGACCACACAGAGGTCATCCCTTTGCCTCAAGCGGGCACTTTCTCAGCAAACCACAAACATGGAGCAGCTCTTCCCCTTTGATGTCAGCCCTCAAAGTTCTCAACAAGCATTTCTTCACCTCAGAAACTCCTTGTCTGAGGCTCGAGTGTCAGCTGTTGGTTTCTCTCTTCCGGCAAGTTCCGGACTAGTCAGTGTAGAACTGGAACTCCTTCCATGCTCCCTTGGGCTTCCTATGACCTCTGAGTGCATATGTGAGTGTGCGTGTGCGTGTGTGTGTGTGTAGATGCTTGTCTTTATGCCCACGGCCTCAAAGGCCTGACTCTGGGAGAGGTCACAAGAGTGGAAAGAATGGCAGAGAGGGCCAGAGGTTCAGACATGGGCAGCCTTAGGCTCCAGTCTCCTCATTGTGGAGGCCGACCATAGACCTCTCCTCTTCTCCTTGGCCCGACCCCCGCCCCCCCACTCCCTCTCCTCACAGGGCCTCTTTTCTGACTCCTCTGCCGCTTTCCCCAGTCCTCTCGGGTCATTGCACGGCTGCCTTCTCTTCTTCATTGAGGTCTCAGCTGGAGAATCATCTCCTTAGATAAGACTTCTCTGACTGCCTTTGCTCGAGTTCCACTTCTTCCCACCCATCTGGTCTCTAGCTGGGTGACTCCACATGACTCTCCCATTTTATTTTTTCAGAGCACTCTCACACATGAAATTATCTTGTTGACTTGGCTGTTGGCATCTGCCCTGTCTACAGTGTCAGAGTGCTTGATCCCAGAATGCTTTCATAATACATCTGTGCTACCCATAAGAGACGGGAGCCACAGGCTTCTATGGAATTAGTCACAGACTATAAGGAATTGAGGTCTAATTATCATGTCATGGAGAAGAAGGTGAGCACAGGGACCCTGAAGAGGGAGGCAGGTTACTGGGTTTCCTCATCCAGGGCCCCTTGGACTGCAAGGAGATCAAACCAGTCAATCCTAAAGGAAATCAATCCTGAATATTCATTAGAAGGACTGATGTTGAAGCTGAAGCTCCCATACTTTGGCCACCTAATGCAAAGAGCCCACTCATTAGAAAAGACCCTGATTCTGGGAAAGATTGAAGGCAGGAGGAGAAGGGGATGACAGAGGGTGAGATGGTTGGATGGCATCGCTGACTCAATGGACATGAGTTTGAGCAAGCTCCGGGATATGGTGAAAGACAGGAAAGTCTGGCATGCTGCAGTCCATGGAGTTGCAAAGAGCTGGAGACGACTGAGTGACTGAACAACAGCAACAATCCAGGCTGAGGACTCTGAGCAAGCCAGTTGGACTGAGGGTGTTTGACATCTGGCCTACTTCTCTATAACCATCAAATAAGACAGTGAACAAGAAAGGACCTGTCCAAAGCACATGAAAAGATGCTCAACACCACTAATTATTAGAGAAATGCAAATAAAAACTGGTCACACCAGTCAGAAGGGCCATCATCAAAAAGTCTACAAACAATAAATGCTGGTGAGGGTGTGGAGAAAAGGAAACCCTCATACACTGTTGGTGGGAATGCAAACTGGGTACAGCCACTATGGGGCAGAGTATGGAAGTTCCTTAAAAAACTGAAAATAGAACTATTATATGATCCAGCAGTCCCACTCCTGGGCATATACCCAGAAAAAAAGATAATTTGAAGAGATACATGCACTCCCATGTTCACTGCAGCGCTATTCACAAATGGCCAGGACACAGAAGCAACCTAAATGTCCACCAACAGAGGACTGGGTAGAGAAGATGTGGTATATATATACAATGGAATATTACTCAGCCATTAAAAAGAACAAAACAATGCCATTTGCAGCAACACAGATGGACCTAGAGATTCTCATTGGAGAAGGACATGGCACCCACTCCAGTATTCTTGCCTGGAAAATCCCATGGACGGAGGAGCCTGGTGGGCTAAACCCCTTGGGGTTGCTAAGAGTGGGACACGACCCAGGGACTAATACACAGAGATTCTCACACTGAGTGAAGTCAGATAGAGAAAGACAAATATCATATGATATCACTTATATGTGGAATCTAAAAAAAAAAAAAAGGGTACAAATGAACTTATCTACAAAACAGAAATAGATTTACAGAGGTAGAAAATAAACTTGTGGTTGGGGGGAGGTATTGAGAGGGGGAGGGATAAACTGGAAGATTGGGAATCAACACACACACTACCGTATACAAAACAGATACTAATAAAGACCTGTGCTCTGTGGTGGCCTGTGTGGTAGGGAAATCTGAAAAGGAGTGCATTTATGTGTTGGTATAGCAGTTTCACTTTTTCCCAGATTCACACCTGGGATTGGCACAACATTGTAGATCAATCATACTTCAGTAAAAATTTTTAAAAAAGGAAAATATGATGTTTAATTTCTGTACATATTTTATTCATGTGAAAGTCAGTGGTGTCCACTCTTTGTGACCCCATGGATTATACAGTCCATGGAATTCTCCAGGCCAGAATAGTGGAGTGGGTAGCCTTTCCCTTGTCCAGGGGATATTCCCAACCCAGGGATCGAACCCAGGGTCTCCCACATTGCAGGCAGATTCTTTATTTCTATTGAGGTGTTCCATTATTTTTCTTAGTTTGTAAGAGCATTTGTCTGTATAATATTAACCCTTTATCTATCATATATGCTGTAACGTTGGAAGGGGGGATAAAGACTTCCTTTTCTGCTTCTCCTGGTAAGTAAAATTAAGTCAAAGAAGCAGACTACAAAACTATGTATGTAGTGTGGTAGTCATTTTATTTTTAAAAGCACATAAAAATGAAGAGAAATATTTATAAGGAACCCGATGAAAAAGTTAATGATTTTCTTTTTTATAGTTTTTTCTATTTTTCCTTTTTTTTTTAATCAGTGAAGATATTTAAATTACAATTGGTGTGTGCTTTTCCTCTCAATTAGATTTTAAGCCTAGGGGACAGAGATAACGATGCTTCACTTGTCCCCTGCAGTGGCTTACAATTGTCTGACAAATAAATACAATGGCGAATTAACATTTTTATTTTATTTGTTTCTTGTTACTTTCACTGTGATCTTGGTTGGTTGCCCTGGGAAGCAGAGGAATTAAATAGTTGTTTAAGAGGCTAATTTTAGAAGAGGCAGTGTGTGGTGCTCAGGATATAGCTATAGGAAGCAACCTTGGAAGCTGTCAATTAACATCTTCAGTTAACCTCCTTGCCTGGTCCCTCAAGCTCTCTCCGAGTCTTGCTCATGAGGTATAGAAACCCACTGACACCAGCCAGACACAGGTATATCTGTCACTGTGTCACTCAGACCCCATTGTTAGACAGTCCTACTAAAATAAAAACTTCGTCTCTACTTTTTTTTTTCCCCAAGAGATCTTTTAAAAAATATTTATTTATTTGGCTGCATCAGGTCTTCGTTGTGGCACATGGGCACACTCTGAGGTATGTGGGATCCTAGTTCCCCGACCAGGGATCAAACCCCTGTTCTCTGCATAGCAACGCGGATTCTTAACCACTGGACTACCAGGGAAGTCCCTTTACTTTTTAATAATTAAAAAAAAAAAAAAATCAGTCTCAGAGCCATCCCTGTAGTCACTAATGATCTAATGATGAAAAAACACAGGACTTTAGATTTGTGAGAAATTGGCACTTGACACCACCACCCTCCTGGTTTCCACATGGTGTTTCCAATACAGGGTAAAAAGGGCATTTCTGGGATTATTTTGCACCTAGGCTTGGTACAAGCGCACCAAATAGCATCCCATCATAGTCTGAGGAGGCACTGAGTTATTGCAGGGGGTGGTCAGCGTTGGTTTCAGCTGAGTTTCCTGCAAATGGGCAAAGGCTAACGAAGGTTAAGTAATATGGCAAAGTAGCTGAGAAATGATATTTCATTTTATAAAGTTGGGGTTCACAGTTGCTAGCATATTAGGATCAACTCTCCTAATGTTTTTGCCTCAAATGAAAATGAGTCAGAAGTCAAGCTCTTGGAGGATAAGCTCCAAGTGAGGACAGTGAGCTACTGGACGTTCAGTGGCCTTTGTGCTTTAGGAAGCAAAGCTGGTCACTGGAAGACTGGTGTATGGCTTCACCTGGAAGAGCCATCTCTCCTGAATAACAGATTATGGCCCTGGTAGAAAAGTGCTCCTTGGGACTTCCCTGGTGGTCCAGTGGATGAGACTCCACACTCAGGCGGCCCGAGTTCAATCCCTGGCCAGGGAACTAAGATCCCACATACCACAGTTAAGCCCATGTGCCACAACTACTGAGCCCGTGTGTGCCAGCAAAGACCCAGCACAGCCAAAATAGATTTAAAAAACTAAGTATTTTTTTAAAACAGAAGAAAGAAAAGTGCTCCTTGACATTATTAATTGGTCAACTCTCAAAAAAAGAGTAGCATGGTGGGGAAGAAAGGTGGAGTCAGTCAAAGCCTAGACAACTTCAGAGGCAGTTGGGGACTTCTCCAAGTGCGCCATTCAGCAGGGAGAGGCCCTGTTTATCTACTTTCAATTTTTTTAAAAATTTTTGGCCACATTCCACAGCATATGAGACCTTAGTTCCCTGACTAGGGATTGAACCCATACCCTCCATATTAAAAGGCAGACGACTGGGGAAGTCCCTGCATGCTGGTAAGTTGCTTCAGAATGTGTCTGACTCTTTGCACCCTTATGAACTGTAGCCCGCCAGGTTCCTCTGACCATGGGATTCTCCAAGCAAGAACACTGGAGTGGGTTGCCATTTCCTCCTCTAGGGGATCTTCCCAAACCAGGTATCCAACCCAAGTCTCTTATGTCTCCTCCATAGGCAGGTGGGTTCTTTACTACTAGCGCCCCCTGGGGGAAGTCCCTGCTGCTGCTGCTGCTGCTGCTGCTAAGTCACTTCAGTCGTGTCCGACTCTGTGCGACCCCATAGACGGCAGCCCATCAGGCTCCCCCGTCCCTGGGATTCTCCAGGCAAGAACAATGGAGTGGGTTGCCATTTCCTACTCCAGTGCATGAAAGTGAAAAGTGAAAGTGAAGTCGCTCAGTCGTGTATCCACCTTCAATTCTAACGACACACAATATGGTTGCCTGACCCTCCTGGTGGGCTTCCCATAATGTTTTTCCTCCTTCTCCTCCTACACTTTCCCCTAAACATCTCCCTCCATATGACTTGCTGGAACCCCTTCTATTACTGTATTTGAAAAAAAAAAAGTATAATATTTTCAAATAAATCACCATGTTCAACCAGAAAAAAAGGGAGGAGGGGTGTTTGTCCAGAGGACTCTCCACACACCACTGTCCCTGACAATTACCCCCAGGACCCAGAGTGAGACTCAGAGGGTATGGGGAGGTGGGCACTTTAACACTTTATCCTTTGGACCAGAGATTCTCAAACATTACCATGAAGACACCTCATCTGGGGAAATCTCATGAAAATTAAGAAACTCTATATCCATACTGCTTGGATCTTTTACAGTAAGAGTGTATTCTCAAAATCCTTGAGTTTTAAGAAAAGGTACTAATCTTAGCTATCATGATTATTCATTAATCATGGAGACTATAAATAAACTTGGCATCAAGTTACAGTGAGTGTTGAGGGCACAGACCTGGTTGGAATTCCAGCTCCAGTGCTCACTAGCTGGGTGAACTGACTCTCTGCCAATTTCTTCATCTGTAAAATGGGGACAACAGGGCCCCCTACCTTTTACAGTTATTGTGAGGTTTAAAAAGAGAGAATATGAGAATGCATAAGCCCTCATCAATGCAAAGCAGCAGTTACTCTGAATTTGATCACTGGGGATCCTGCAGTTCTGCTTTCACCACGGAAGGGAGATGGGATGAGAGGGGTGGCTGTGTCCTTCTCCTGCCTGCTCCAGCATCCACTCAGCTGCTGTCCTCTGCAGGTAAAGGTCCAGGGCCAGGAACAATATGAAGACGAATGCTGTCCTCTCCTGGCTGGTTCTACTTGAGCAGAGGGCTGGCGGGCACAGCGTACCCTCTAGCTTTAATTCTGAGAGCTCAACTCTGCTCCCTGTGCCTGGGCAGGCAAAACAGTCTCTTGGCCCTCCTTCTTCACCAAGGTGTCACCAGGCTAACTTTGTACACTGGGGACAACAGATACAGAACCCAGAGCCTAGTCCCTCTGTAAGACCCATGGAAATGTGTAAGACCTGGAAAAAAAAAAATGTATTGGTTCCAAAATTGAGGGGAAAAAATCTGTGCCATCAAAACCAACAATCTATTTCAAATGCAACATTTATAAATGTCATTAAAAATTAGGGACTTCCTAAGACTCTGAGCTCCCAATGCAGGCGGCCAAGGTTCAATCCTTGGTCAATGAATGGGATCCCACGTGCCGCAAACAAGAGCTCACCTGCCACAGCTAAAGATCCTGCATGCTACGACAACGATCGCAGATCCCTTGTGCTTCAACTAAGGCCTGGGGCAGCCAGATAAATGAACAAAATTAGTACATTTAATATATTTTTAATAATTATTTTTAGAAGTCATTAAAAATCGTATATAATGTGAGATCCTTTTACTGATTCATGTTGGAGTGGAGGAAACGAAAAAACCATTCCTAGAGTCTAAGACAGTCTTAAAATGTCTGAAAGGTGAGTTTGCTTATGGTCAGAGACAAGAAGAGGAAGGCAGGAAAACACCTGCCATTTATTTAGCACCTACTGAAGGCCGGTTGCTGTGCCAAGCCCTCTGCCTATGTAGCCTCACAGCAAAATGATGAAATATGTTCTATTATCATACCCATTTTACAGATGAGAAAACTGAGCTAGTTAGTGGCAGACCTATGATTCATACTGTACCTGAAAAGAAATGACCACAGTGCACTTTGCCACTAGCTAGCCATGTGACCTTAGATATTAAAAAAAAAAAAAAGGTCTTAAACTTTTACAGCACATTGCAGTGTAAGTGCATGAGCTCACCTGATTTAATCTCTCCTCCTATAGTGTTATCCTTATTTTACAGATAGTGAAATAGAGACTCAAGGTCACATAGATATTAAAAGGTACTACCTAGGTTTTCTGGCTTAAGGCAGTGGATTATTTTTGAAAGGACATGCATGAAATTTGAAATCAGAGAAATCTTGTTTTGAATCCTGGCTACACATTCAATGGCAACTTGAACAAGAGATTTCCTCAGCTGAGCCTCAGTGTCCCCATTTCTGTAAAATGGGGATAACGATACTAGTAGAAAAGGGGTGGATGGCCATAGAGTGGACAAACCAGCCTGAGTGCTTAATCCCTGGGCTGCTCTGCCCCTTGGACCTCAGGTTTTCTTCTCTTCTGGAGCCTCTTTTTTCTGAAGCATTAAGATTTGTGTTTTGCACAAAGGTTATCTGTTTTATCAGTTTCAACTGCCTATGATTCCGTGACTTATCTGTTATGCATACAACCCACCATAAAGCAATATCGGTCCCAATTTCAGTCCTTTGTGGGGATTTTTTTGTTTTGTTTTGTTTTTCTGCTTTGGTTTGGTTTTACAGTAGGTCCTTGTTAGTTATCTATTTTATTTCTTATTTTTTATTTATATATATATATTTTTGGCTCCACCACACTAGATCTTAGTTCCTTTGACCAGGGATCGAATTCATGACCCCTGCATTGGAAGCACAGAGCCTTAACCACTTGACTGCTAGGGAAGTCCGTGATTTTCTGTTTTAAAAACAGCAGTGTATATATGTCAATCCCAAACTCTCAATCTATCCCCCCCCCCCATTCCCCTGGTAACCATAAATCCGCTCTCTGTGAGTTTGTTCTTGTTTTGTAAATAAGTTCATTTGGACATTTTTTTTTTAAGATTTGCATACAAGCTATCGGAGAAGGCAATGGCAACCCACTCCAGTATTCTTGCCTGGAGAATCCCAGGAACAGAGGAGCCTGGCGGGCTATAGTCCATGGGATCGCAAAGAGTCAGACACAACTGAGTGACTAACAATAATAAGCTATCATTTTTGATGCTAAGCAATGATCCCAAACACTTCAATTATAACTCCTCCTCTGTAAACCACTGCCCTCCAAAACACAAAGGGTTAACTTGTTAAAACTGACCCCTTGTGTTAGCTGGTAAATCTGCCTGGAGGAAGGGATAGGCTACCCACTCCAGTATTCTTGGGCTTCCGTTGTGGCTCAGCTGGTAAAGAATCCGCCTGCAATGCAGGAGACCTGGGTTTGATCCCTGGGTTGGGAAGATCCCCCGGAAAAGGAAAGGCTACCCACTCCAGTATTCTGGCCTGGAGAATTCCATGGAGTATACAGTCCATGGGGTTGCAAAGAGTGAGACACGACTGAGCGCCTTTCACTTCACTTCACTTCACTTCACTTGTGTTAGCTGTATGGCTCACCATCGCCTCACAGCAGCTCCAAGAGGCAGGCTCGTCATTCTTCAAGGAAATGTTTGCCTCCCACACTGGCTCCCACAGAAAGAACTTGTGGGCTTGTCTGCAGTTAGAGGTTGAGGGATAAATGCTGTGTAGCCTCCGGTTTGTGTGGGAGGAGATGAATCCAGCAAGTTGGTGCCCCACCCAAGTTCTTGGCTAAGGATGGTGCAGGTAGAAACTCCACGGCCTTATGCAAAGCAAGGGTGATGGCTATCTGACTGGGTGTCTCAGAAGTCTGCACTTCAGGAAGAGACTCAGATTCTGAAAAAACTGACAGGTGCTATGGAATTCTTTTTAAATTTAACTCCAGTTTTAGATTATAGATGTATACAGTCCAGAAAAGTTTGAAGAAAAGAGGGGGGAAAAAGTAGTACCCACAATCCCAAGAGGACCCATCCAAGTGTAGGGTGGATAAGGTGGCTGAGTACGAACTTGGTCTTGCCACTTCCCAGCTGTGGGATCTTGGGGAGTTTTGTGTTCCCTCTGGGTCTCATTTTCCTCATCCACAAAATGGATGTAATGGTAATAGTACCTACTTCACAGGACTATGTAAAGAATCTCCCTGCAGTGCGGGAGACCTGGGTTTGATCCCTGGGTCGGGAAGATCCCCTGGAGAAGGAAATGGCAACCCACTCCAGTATTCTTGCCTGGAGAATGCCATGGACACAGGCGCCTGGCAGACTACAGTCTGTGGGGTTACAAGAGTTGGACACAACTTAGCAACTAAACCACCACTACAGGGACTATAAAAATCAGAGGAGACGCGCATGCGTGCCTGCGTGCAAGCCCCGCCCGGGAACTGCAGCGGACGCTGCCGCGGCACGCCGGTGCTGCGTGCTTGGATGCGTTTGCCGGGCGTCTGAGGGGGCCGCGGCAGGGTAGCCTCGGGCAGCCATGAAGTTAAATTTAAAAAAAAATAAAAAAATAAAAATCAGAGGAGGTGTTTTCACTTCATTTTTCAAATGGTTTTAAAAGGACAATATATGTCAAGCACAAAGCATACGCACAGTATATAGTAAGTACTCAGAAAATAAATGTTAGTTCTTCTTGACTATTTTCCTTTGTTTGCATGTTTTTATATACTTTTTTCTTTTTTTTGGCTGCACCTCCCAGCTTGCGGGATCCTAGCTCCCTCACCAGGTATTGAACCCGGGCAGTGAAAGCATGGAGTTCTAACCACCAAACAGCCCATGAATTCCCTCACTTGGTGTTCTTAAAATTGTCTGCAAGTTTACACGTGAGCTGGCACCAGCCGCTGGCCCCACCCCCGTGATCTCCCAACATCCACATCCCCCTGCCCCGCCATCCCCCATTCTCTGAGCTCCAGCCACCCTGGCCTCAGGCTTTAGCTCGCACACATGGCCTGTGCATCCAGCTCAGGGCCTGTGAACTTTTCGTCCTCTGCTGCTGGAATGTTCTTCTGGATATCCACATAGCTCTCTCCCGTGCTGCCTTAGGTCTCTAGTCAAATGTCACTTTATTTGACAGTTCTTCTCTGCTACCCCTTAAGTAGTCTTTCTCCCCCATCCTCTCTACTCCTTTATTCTGCTTTGTTATTCTCCATAACCCTCGTTATTTCCTGGAATATGTATTTCTTTGTCTATGTGTCTTTTAGTCTGTTTCTCCTGAGGTGAAGGGAGGCTTCTCCAGCACTGGAATTTTGTTTCTTTTCTGCCACATCCCTGGTTCCAAGAATAGTGCATGATTCATTTTTTGGTTCAAAATAATTTTTTAATCCCCAGGACATTTTAGTTCTTATGTCTTGTTTTTGTTTTGAAGAACTATAAATTCAAGCTTAGGAAAGCTTGCCTTTGTCTTAACAAAACAACAAAGCGTTTGTATCATTTGCTAATCTAATGTCCTTTTAAGAGAGAAATGGGAGTAATCTGGCAAGGATAAAATTTATACCATGTATGATGCGGATCCATGTAGTGTGTGCGTGCACATTGTTGACAGAATTATAATCTGCTGGTGGCATTTGCAGAAAAGAAACCCTTGCAGATTTCTGAGGTTGTGGATTATTCGCAAAGTCATGTCTGACTCTTTGCAACCCCATGGTCTATAGCCACCAAGCTCCTCTGTCCATGGGATTCTCCAGGCAAGAATATTGGAGTAGGTTGCCATTCCCTTCTCCAGATGCAGATTTCTAAACAACAGTGAACTCTGTTAGGAAATTCCAAAATGTGTTACAGATCAAAAAGGGAATGAGGTTAGTAAAATGCTTCAACAAAGTTCCAATAAATACTAGATTTGAGAGCTACTCGACCAATATTTGTTGAATGAATTCATGAGTCTGCCTGCTACCTTCTACCTCTACCAGCTGGCTGGCTCTTAGATACCGACAGCTCTGAACAATATCCATATTCCTCCTGTGGCCAGCCATCACCTCCACTTAACAATCTTAGGCTCAAACAGCACACCCTCTGCCCACTAACTCTCTCACCCAGCCTCCCCAGCTGAGCTCCCTGTCTTGCTATTCTTAGCAACATTTTCAGCTTTCCCTGAGCAGCTTCCAGCAGCCCTGGACTCGGAGTTCACAGCGATCCCAGGCATCCTCAGTGCCTACCTGGTACAGCCCTGGCGACTCCCCAGGAGGCCAGGAAAATCAGCACCTCTGGCAGCCTCATCCTAGGGTTTCGCCTGATGGGAGCCGTCGGGTTCTCCCTGAGCTTTTGTTCGAGCCACAGGCTTCCTAGCTAGGTGTGGATGGCCCCGTGTCAGAGCAGAGCTTCCCGTCCAGTCACCGGCTGTTCCCAGACACTCGGGGCATCTGGCTCCTCTGGCTTTTCTTCCTTTGCCCAGGGGAGTGTGAGCGGGGTTTGCTCCGGGAGTTGCACTTGCCAGGCCTTTGACCTCTCACGTAAGAAGCAGCACCAGTCCTGCCAGTTCCTCAGAGCCTGTCGGTCGGTCCAGTCAGCAACTGGATTCCCCAGGAAACTCACTCAGCCGCAGTCACCAACCAGCAAATATCCTCTTTCAGAGTTTTCACGCTGCCCCACCCCAGGAGAACAAACAGACAATGTCCGGCCTTTGCCATCAAAGGAACTTAAGTGCTTGTTGGAGATTGAGCTGCTTGACCACAAATGAACCCAGACCAAGAGTCTCATTCATGCCGGAAACCCTGTCCTGGGAAGATGGAGGGACCCAAGGCCACCACTCTGCCCTCTAGAGGAAGAAGCAGGCCACTGGACTGCAGTTCTGGGTGGCAGGTGGCTTGACAAGCCCAGAGGAGGGAGCTCACCCTCTGAGGAAACTGAGAGGGCTTCTGGGAGGAGGTGATATGGCTTCGTCTCTTCTTTGATTGTGAAAATTTGCCAACATAAACAGAACTAGAGAGAACAATGTAAGGAGCCCCCGTATCCATCCTCCCACAAGAGCAATTATGAACTCAGAGCCAGTCTTACTTCATCTTTACCCCCACCCCAACCCCAAAGGATTATTTTTAAATTCCAGAGATCATATCATTTTGCCCATAAACACTTTAGTATACATCTCTAAAAGATAAGAACTTTTTTTTTTTTTAGAATTTTTTAAAAACAGCATAGAGGATCTAAAAACAGTAGTGTTACTGACCCTCCTCCTTGGACTCATTTTTCTTTTTTTAAATTTATTTATTTTAACCCAAGTATAATTGCTTTACATCATTGTGATGGGTTTTGCCGTACATTAGTATGAACAGGCCATAGGCATACACGTGTCCCCTCCTTCCTGAACCCCGCTCCCACCTTCCTCCCTTGTTCATTGTTCAGTCACTGAGCCATGTCTGATTCTTTGTGACTCCGTGGAGTAAAAGCACGCCAGGCTTGCCAGGCTTCACCGTCCTTCACTATCTCTCAGTTTGCTCAGCTTTAGCATCAGTCCTTCCGATGAATATTCAGGGTTGATTTCCTTTAGGATGGACTGGTTGGATCTCCTTGCCATCCAAGGGACTCTCAAGAGTCTTCTTCAGCACCACAATTTGAAAGAATCAATTCTTTGGCACTCAGCCCTCTTTATGGTTCAACTCTCATATCCGTACATGACTACTGGAAATACTATAGATTTGACCATATGGACCTTTGTCAGTAACATGATGTCTCTGTTTTTTAATACACTGTCTAGGTCTGTCATAGCTTTTCTTCCAAGGAGCAAGTGTCTTTTAATTTAATAGAAATTGATAAGGGACCAGACGAGAGAGTCAAGCAAGGCTTTACTGGGACTTGCGCTGCATCACGACAGAATGAAAACAAGACACCAGGGCCCTGACTCTCTCTCCCAGGAGGGTGGGCTGGTTCTTTAAGTGGGATGAGGATAGGAGCAGATGGTTGGACTGGAGGGGTAGCTTAGACGGTCTCCCCACCCCTTGGTGGTGCTGTGTGCAGGGGTCCTACACAGTACCCAGCTTTTGCTCCCAGCACCTCAGAAGTTTGTGGCCTTTTTGTATCTTATTTTCATAATTGGCCCAACTGCTCCTGCTTGCAGTTATTTTTAGCTGCTTATAGTTTCTTTGTATTCTGTTGCTCAAGGAGGCATTTACCCAGGTGAAAGTGCAAGCACTCCAGTAGAGGGTCCCAGGTCCCAGCCTATCTCAGGAGTAATTCCTAGTAACTGTTAGGTAGGTAGAATAGGGAAAAGGAGTCCAAAATGGCGGTGGCTAAAAGACAAGGAAGGTCAAATTAAGGTCCGAGGACCAGAGTGAAAACTTCAGGCAGAACAAACAGCACTCCTGGCTAAGCCCAATTTGCATAGGGCAGGCCCAGGTGGAGGAAAAAAACATATAAAAGGAGGAGCCAAAGCGCTTTCTCTCGGACTCTCTCTCCCGCGTGCGCACACGCTCTCGCTGTCTCTCGCGTTCTCTCTCTCTCTCCCTCCCTCTCTCTCTCTCTCTCTCTCTCTCCCCCTATGCACTCCTCCACTCTCTTCTCTTCGAGTCTTGGATTCTCCTGCTATCTTCTAAATAAAATGGAGCTATAACACGGTTTGTCCAAGACCCGAGAGCTGTGATGCGCCGAGGGCTTTAATGTCCGTCGCTCCAAATCTTTGTTGTGACGAGACAAAGAACCGAGGAACATACACTCGCGTGACATAACCATATGCCGGGAGCCGGCATATTGCATATGGAGTGCAGCACTTTCCACAGCATCATCTTTAAGGATCTGGAATAGCTCAACTAGAATTCTATCACTGCCGGGAGCCAGCGTGAGGAACTCCGCCCATGGCAAAGGTCATGAGAAAGGAGGCTCGGCATACGTAAAGGTGGGATCAAGCCTCAGGGTCCCCCTGGAAATTCTCGAGCATCTACCCCCAAAACCAGAGTCTGCCTACTTTCTGCTTTGTGCTTTCACCTACACCTCTGACTTTACGGGGGGCTGTCCCCTACTACCTCTCTCTGAGAAAAGAGTTAGCTTACAGCTCCAGTTAATAATTTCTGGGTGTGACAGTGTTTCAACCTACAAACTCCTGTGGAAATCCTCTAGCCTGCCTGAACAGGTTTTTCTGGCCACATGTGATTGTTCAGAGCCTCCCAACTGTGAGAGGCAGGAGATGTTCTAAACTGTCTAAACACAGATTCCTTTGAGTAGTTAAAAGATTGATTAGAAATTGTATTGGTGAAGGGTTTTTCATTTATTGGGCCAATGTTTGCTGCTAAGTCTCCATATCCCTTACCTGCTGTGTCCCTGGCAGTGTATTGATTAATATAATTGGTGTAAGTAGTAGCTTTAATGTTTGTAACCTTGGACCCTTGAGTTAATTCTTTTCTTGATTGAGCCCACCACACCTTTGCCCTATAGGAATGCAACTTTAATGCTTTCGGAGGGTGGCTCCTGACTTTGGAATAATCACCTTTAGAGAAAAATAAGTTTCTTAAAATGTTAACAGGCCTCCTGGCCAGAAGATGATGTAAATCACCTGAACTTTTGCGTATGATAAGTTTGAAAGTCTGGCTTCGATTAGGATCAGGAACTGCTGTCCTTGCATGACTCTACCCCTTCCCCCATTATCCTCTATGCACAACTTAAGGTATAAAAACTACTTTGGAAAATAGTGCGGGCCTTGTTCACCGAAACTTGGTCTCCCCATGTCGCTCTCTCTCTCATTCTGGCTGAGTCTCCATCTGGAGCATGGAACCCACCATGCTTACTAATTATGCCTGGGCTTCTAAGATCCTACCGGGGAGGCCTCAGTGTCTCCTCTCCTTTGGGAGAACGGAAGGACGCCTGCGGCCTACGTAAGTGGTGCAAACTTCTTGTCTTGAAGTTTTATTGGTCTCCCACGTAAACCAAGCTACTCAGCCTCTTTTCTCCACTGAATTTCCTCACTGAGCTATCCTCATTCTATTACTCTTTATATCTTTGATAAATATTTAAATAAATAGGTCGCCTATGCTGTCTCTCCTTCGAATACCGTGGATCAGCCGGGGCTGGACCCCAGCAACCATACCACCAGGGAGATACTTGGTCAGTGTTTAAACTTTCCTGATTTTCTCATAGTATTTTTTAAAATTTAATTAAAATTTTTGTTTAACTTATGGAAAAACTGGAACAAACTTTTTGGCTAACCAAATACAATTGATTTGCTCAAATCAAGATCCAAATCAGGCCCACACGTTGCATGCAGTTTATCTGTCTCTTTAAGTCTCTCTTAATTTTAGACTTTTCCCCCTCCCTGCTTTTTTCTTTTTCCTTGTTAAGGAACTAGGTCATTTTTCTTGTGAAATTTCCCACATTCTGGAGTGTTTGGCTGATTGCCTCTTGGTGGTGTCATTTAAGTTGTTCTTCTGTTCCCCATACTGCCTATAAACTGGTAGTTAGATCTGAAGTTTTGATGATATTTAGCTTTGAATTTTTTGGCAAGATGACATCTCATGTGGTCTTGTGTACCACCTGTTGCATTGCAGAGCAAAGGCGCATACTTGTATGGTTGTCCCACCAGCTTAATCTTAATGTGCAGGCGTGCCTGTGTGCTCAGTTGCTCAGTCAGTCTGACTCTTTGGGCTTCCCAGGTGGCTCTAGTGGCAAAGAACCCCCTTGCCAATGCAAGAGATGTAACAGATGTGGGTTTGATCCCTGAGCTGGGAAGATCCCATGGAAGAGGGCACTGCAACCCACTTCAGTATTCTTGCTGGGATAATCCCATAGACAGAGGACCTGGGTTGCTGCAGCCCATAAGGTCACAAAGAGTAAGAGACAACTGAAGCGACTTAGCACACATGCACGTCTGACTCTGAGACCCCGTGGACTGTGCCACACCGGGCTCCTCTGTCCATGGGAATGGGTTGCCATTTCCTCCTCCAGAGGATCTTCCCAATCCAGGGATGGAACCTGTATCCCTTGTGTCTCCTGCATTGGCAGGTGGGTTCTTTTTTTTTTTTTTAACCTTATTGAGAATATTTATTACAACTGCATAAAACCTATGGGCCAATTCTTCTCAACTTGATATTTTTATGATATTGAATTTTTCTGCCCATGAGTGCAATCTATTTCTTTATGTATTTATATCTTCAATGTTTTCCTTCTTTTAATTGAAGTATTGTTGGTTTGCCATGTTGTGTTAGTTTTAGGTATATGGCACAGTGATTAAGTTATGCATACATATATTCTTTTTCAGATTCTCTTCCCTTATAGCTTATCACAAAATATTGAGTATAGTTCCCTGAACTATGCAGGAGGTCCTTGTTGATTATCTATTTTATATATAGCAGTGTGTTTATGTTAATCGGAATTGTTAATTTAGCCCTTCCCTGCCCTTTCCTCTTTGGTAACCTAAGTTTGTTTTCTAGGTATGTGAGTCTGTTTCTGTTTTGTAAATTAGTTCATTTGTATCTTTTTTTAAAGGGTCCATATATAAGCTATATCATGATACTTGTCTGTCTCTGTCTGACTTACTTCACTTAGTATGACAACCTCTAGGCCCATCCATGTTGCTGCAAATGGCATTATTTCATTCTTTTTATGGCTGAGTAGTATTCCATTGTGGGGTGTCTGTGTGTGTGTGTGTGTGACATCTTTCTCCATTTACCTGTCATTGAACATGTCGGTTGCTTCCATTTCTTGTCTATTGTAAATAGTGCTGCAATGAACCCAGGGCACTCTTTAAAATTGCGACTATGTTTGAGAAAAACAAGAATAAGCTCCTTTCCCCTCTGTTTAATGTGATTAGACCATCAAAGCACTAAGCATCTTAGGGTAAAGACGAGCTGAAAGGGTGAGGGAATGGGCAATAAGGACAAAGCATCACGATTAAGAGCTGGGCTCAGGAGTCACAGAGAGTTGGGTTCAATCTGGTTTCTCTTTTTACTAGCTCTGCAACCTCAGGCTGATTACTGAGCCTCACATTGAATATCTAGGCACATCAGTACATCACTAGCAGGTCACAGGAGCGAGGAGATATTCATACATAGGTCAGTCAGGCAGGCTGGGCTTGACCAGAGACCTCTGAAGCATGATTAAGCATCTTGGTTTTACTGAGACTGGAGGGGTTTCCAAGACAAGAGATCTTTAGTTTTAAAAATGGGAAATTCTTGTGACATCCCTGGCAGTCCAGTGGCTAAGACTCCATGCTCCCAATGTAGGGGACACAGGTTTCATCCCTGGTTGGGGAACTAAGATCCCACATGCGTGCAGCCAAAAAAACGGGAAAGTCCTGGACAAACTGGGATGAGTGCCCCTTTAGCTTCTGCACCTCTGGTGCCTGCCAGCCCTAAGTGTTTAGTCCAGCACACCACACAGGCCCCATTTTCTTCATATGTCTATGACATAAAAGCAGGTTGGGAAGCTCAGTTTCCTCATCTGTAAAATGAGGATGACAACAGCGCTTACCTCACTTGGTTGTTGTGAAGATGAAGTGACTAAAGCAGGATATTTGACCCTGCCTTCCCAATCCAGAGGCACACCCATGTCCTATGTCTTTCCCAATCTAATGCCTTTTGGAGTGCCAAAGCATCTAAAAAAAAACTATCCACAATGTATTTGTCAGCATAACAAATGTAAGGTACAGCAACATGCTCTGTTAAACTGGAAAAATAAATGTTAACTCCTAACTTGAAGAGAGAAATGCTTCCACTCATGAGTGACTACTAAGAAGGCTCTAACAGCAGGGTCCCTCTGTATCCTTCTCCATGCAAAGGAGGAGAACTGAGTCTGTGTCTTGGGAAAAGAAAAAAGTCAGACTGGATGAGGTGGAATGTCCTCCTGCTGCCAGAACACCAGAAGGCTTTAAGAAGCATTAGCAGTGCAAGTATGTCTAAGGAACCAACCTCTAATTGGCCAAGGTGTGACAACTGCAGCATTAATAACAACATAATTATTTTCCTATTGTTATTGTCACAATTATTGGAGCAAGTTGCATCTGTGAAAGGCCATGGGTTCATGTTGTTGTTTAGTTGTTAAGTCATGTCCAACTTTACAACCCCATGGACTGCAGCACGCTAAGCTTCCCTTCACTATCTTCCGGAGTTTGTTCAAAATCATGTCCATTGAGTCACTGATGCCATCCAACCATCTCATCCTCTGTATCCCCCTTCTCCTCCTGCCCTTAGTCTCTCCCAGCATCAGGGTCTTTTGCAGTGAGTCAGCTCTTCCCATCAGGTGGCCAAAGTATTGGAGCTCCAGCTTCAGCATCAGTCCTTCTAATGAATACTCAGGGTTGATTTTCTTTAAGATTGCCTGGTTTGATCTCCTTGCAGTTGAAGGGACTCTCAAAAGTCTTCTCAAGCACCAAAATTTGAAAGAATCAGTTCTTCGGTGTTCAGCCTTCCTTATGGTCCAACTCTCACATCCATACATGACTAATGGAAAAACCATAGCTTTGATTATATGGACCTTTGTAGGCAAAGTGATGTTTCTGCTTTTTAATATGCTGTCTAGATTTGTTACAGCTTTCCTTCCAAGGAGTGTCTTTTAATTTCATGGCTGCAGTCACTGTCTGCAGTGATTTTGGAGCCCAAGAAAAGAAAATCTATCAGTTTCCACTTTTCCTCCTTCTATTTGCTGTGAAGTGATGGAATTAGATGCCACGATCTTAGTTTTTTGAATGTTGAATTTTTAAGCCAGCTTTTTCACTCTCGTCTTTCATCCTCATCAAGAGGCTCTTTAGTTCCTCTTTCCAAATAGAAAAAGTTAGTTAAAACACACAAGAATGGTGACTAGTACAGGATATGTTTAATTTTTTTATTTCCATAAGAAAAATTAGCACATGTATACTTTGCTTCTTTTATTAACTGAATTCCTATTTATAAAATATACATATATACTGTTCCCACTTGGGTATAAAAGCAATTCACTGACCTGTGAGGAGTCAAATAGTCCCAAACAATGGGAATTTTGTGAAGAACAAGATAGGCTGACAGGCTGGATTGCTCACACACAATAATCAAGAAGGGGCTCCAAGAGCTAATTAGCCAACCTGAGTCTTGCTAACCCCAAGGACTCTATTCCTCCACCTCTAGGAAGTGAAGATTTCAGGTGGCCCTATGAATACCACAAAATAATATATCAGTAGGAATAAATGAACTTGCAAAAATCCCCATCAATGTATCAAACAGGACATGTGTGAATGTGTTCACTCAGCGGTGTCCAACTCTTTGCAATCCTATGGACTGTAGCCTGCCAGACTCCTCTGTCTGTGGGATTTTCCAGGGAAAAATATTGGGGTGGGTTGCCATTTCCTTCCTCAGCGGATGTTCCCAACCCAGGGATTGAACCCACATCTCCTGCAACTCCTGCTTTGGGCAGGTAGATTCTTTACCACTGAGCCACCTGGTAAGCCCATGAGACAGGACAGCAGTTGATATAATGCCACCCAAGTGAGACTGAAGGCTCATGATTTTAAGGGACAATATCACATTACAAACAATGAAAACCTAAGAGAAAGGTATGATTTTAAAACTCTTATAGACATTATAAAAAGGGAGCTCAGCTTGATCATCAGTGGCCTGATGACAATCCCCTTGGACCACACAAGCAGATCTTAAGACTGACCAAGAATCAGTTGATTGAAGACCCAGATCTAATTACCTCAACTGAACTAAGATGACATTTCTCTTTCTTTCCAGTCTGATCGGATTTTTGAAAGCCCAGAAAGAAATATGAATAATATTACAGAAACCATAGGATGATAACAAAAGAAAGCAATGGTCCAAGAAAGCAGGGGGCAAGAAGCTCCAGATTTTGTGGGGCCCATGGCTGAAACAATTTGTGTGGCCCTACTTAAGAAAAAAAATGCATAGTGAGGTATTAAAGAGGCATAGAGACAAAAGAAGGGCCTTGGAAGAGGCTATGCAAGCAAAGAGCACTGAAATTTAAACTTCATTTCTTTCAGTTATCATTTTTGTTTCTGATCTCCTCTTGAAGATGTTTGAAGAATTCATAAGCATCAGCCAAACCAGCACTTTAATTACAGTTTAAAATTTTAAGGAGGATTTCCCTGGTGGCAAAGTAGATAAGAATTTGCCTGCCAAGGCAGGTGACACAGGTTTGATCCCTGGTCCAGGAAGATTTCTCATGCCTTGGACTACTGAGCCAACTCTCTAGAGCCTGAGAGCCGCACTACTGAAGCCTGTGTGCCCTAGAGCCTGTGCTCTTGCAAGAGAAGCCATCGCAATCAGAAGCCAATGCACCCTGATGAAGAGTAGCCCCTGGCTCACCACAGCTAGAGAAAGCCCGTGTGCAGCAACGAAGAACCAGTGCCATCAAAAATAAATCAATAAATAAATTCTTAAAAAGGATCCTGCAAGCTGAGTGGCACAGCCCACCAAAAAAACTATTTTAAAAATTTAAGAATAATTAATTAAGTTTGTAAAAGATGATGCTGTGAAAGTGCTGCACTCAATATGTCAGCAAATGTGGAAAACTCAGCAGTGGCCACAGGACTGGAAAAGGTCAGTTTTCATTCCAATCCCAAAGAAAGGCAATGCCAAAGGATGCTCAAACTACTGCACAATTACACTCATCTCACATGCTAGTAAAGTAATGCTCAAAATTCTCCAAGCCAGGCTTTAGCAATATGTGAACCGTGAACTTCCAGATGTTCAAGTTGGTTTTAGAAAAGGCAGAGGAACCAGGGATCAAATTGCCAACATCAGCTGGATCATCGAAAAAGCAAGAGAGTTCCAGAAAAACATCTATTTCTGCTTTATTGACTATGCCAAAGCCTTTGACTGTGTGGATCACAAGAAACTGTGAAAAATTCTTCACGAGATGGCAATACCAGACCACCTGACCTGCCTCTTGAGAAACCTGTATGCAGGTCAGGAAGCAACAGTTAGAACTGGACATGGAAGAACAGACTGGTTCCAAATAGGGAAAGGAGTACGTCAAGGCTGTATATTGTCACCCTGCTTATTCAACTTATAAGCAGGGTGTGTGTGTGTGTGTGTGTGTGTGTGTGTGTGTGTGTGTCTGTGTGTGTTAGTCACTCAGTCATGTCTGACTCTTTGCGACCCCACAGACTGTAACCTGCCAGGCTTCACTGTCCATGGAATTCTCCAGGCAAGAATACTGGAGTGGATTGCCATTCCCTTCTCCATATATGCAGGGTGAAAAGAAAGTGAAGTCGCTCAGTTGTGTCCGACTCTTTGCGACCCCATGGACTGTAGCCTACCAGGCTCCTCTGTCCATAGGAATTTCCAGGCAAGCGTACTGGAGTGGGTTGCCATTTCCTTCTCCAGGGGATCGTCCCAACCCAGGGGTCGAACCCAGGTCTCCCACATTGCAGGCAGACGCTTTACCCTCTAAGCCATGCTGGGCTGGATGAAACACAAACTGGAATCAAGATTGCCAGGAGAAATATCAATAACCTCAGATATGCAGATGACACCATCCTTATGGCAGAAAGTGAAGAACTAAAGAGCCTCTTGATGAAAGTGAAAGAGGAGAATGAAAAGTTGGCTTGAAGCTCAACATTCAGAAAACTAAGATAATGGCATCCGGTCCCATCACTTCATGGGAAATAGATGGGAAAACAGTGGAAACAGTGTCAGCCTTTATTTTTGGGGGCTCCAAAATCACTGCAGATGGTGACTGCAGCCATGAAATTAAAAGACGCTTACTCCTTGGAAGGAAAGTTATGACCAACCTAGACAGCATATTAAAAAGCAGAGACATTACTTTGCCAACAAAGGTCCATCTAGTCAAGGCTATGGTTTTTCCAGTAGTCATGTATGGATGTGAGAGTTGGAGTATAAAGAAAGCTGAGTGCAGAAGAATTGGTGTTTTTGAACTGTGGTGTTGGAGAAGACTCTTGAGAGTCCCTTGGACTGAAAGGAGATCCAACCAGTCCATCCTAAAGGAAATCAGTCCTGAATGTTCATTGGAAGGACTGATGTTGAAGCTGAAACTCCAATACTTTGGCCACCTGATGTGAAGAGCTGACTCATTTGAAAAGACCCTGATGCTGGGAAAGATTGAAGGCAGGAGGAGAAGGAGACGATGGAGGATGAGATGGTTGGATGGCATCACTGACTCAATGGACATGAGTTTGAGCAAACTCTGGGAGCTGGTGATGGACTGGGAGGCCTGGCGTGCTGCAGTCCATGGGGTCACAAAGAGTCAGACATGACTTAGAGACTGAACTGAACTGAAACAATGTTTAAATACCAAAAAATTGACTTCAAGGTTTATCACCTATAAGACTTTGATAAATTGAGCATTAAACAAATAATTCTAAGTGTTCTTCTTCACTTATAAAAGCCTCTTTAATATGAAAATGAAACTGTTAGTGTCATTTCCAGGGCTCCGAAGAGCTCTGGTACCACAGTCCTCTATGTCTCAACACAGGAAGGAATTCTGCAAGAGGCAAAGTGATAGACAAGAAGTGATTTGTTAGACTAGGACGCTTGTAAGTTTCACAAGGGCTTCTCTGGTGGCTTAGACAGTAAAGAATCTGTCTGCAATGTGGGGACCTGGGTTTGATCTCTGGGTTGGGAAGATCTCCTGGAGAAGGGAAAGGCTACCCACTCCAGTGTTTTTGCCTGGAGAATCCCCATGAACAGAGGAGCAGGCAGACAAGTGTTGCACTGCCCAGAGTACTCAGTGGGTTACATTTTTATAATCAAAGGAAGAGAGGCAAAGGGGAAAAGATCTTTGTCTTTCTTAAATAGGTGTCAGGTTTCCTTCATCAGTTCCTCCCCCAAGTAAGGTAGGGAAGTTTTCTTGTCACTATATGGTCAGGCCAAGACTGTCATAACATTTTGGAATAATATTTTCAGGTCTCAGTACAATGAAGGTCTTTCATTTTGAAAATTCACCTTTCCATAAATGATTGTTTTTTTGTGGGCACAGGGCATATTTTGGGAGTCATTAACTTGATGACACCACTAGGCAGGTTGTAGGCCTTATTCTCTACTATTGTTTTATTGTTTGGGGGGCATTGTGCAAAGAACACGTCTTTGGGGCCAAAGGGCATGTTTTGCAGGTTATTAACTTACTGAACTTACCGGGCAGGATATAGGTCTCATGCTACCATTGTTGTATTGTTTTGGGGCATGTCTAGTGCTTCTGTTGCATGGTTTTGTCACTAAGCAAAGTTAGCTTGATTTTGTTAAGCCAGCCAATCTGGTTTTAATGCTAAGCAACTTGTTTGCTTCATGAGTCAAGCAAGCCCACATTGTTTCAGAACATTTTCATTACTTTCTTGAGTGATCATTAGTCTTATTGTGGTCTCCCAACCCCCCTAAAGTTCCCTATCTACAATTCCCTAATGGGGTTTCTAAGCTACTTGATTATCCTATGCTATTCCTGCTTATTTATGCAGAGTACATCATGCAAAATGCTGGACTGGATGAAGCACTAGCGGGAATCAAGATTGCCAGGAGAAATATCATTAATCTCAGATATGCAGATGACACCACCTTTATGGAAGAAAGCAAAGAGTAACTAAAGAGACTCTTGATGAAGGTGAAAGAGGAGAGTGAAAAAGCTGGCTTAAAACTCAACATTAAAAAATAAAAGATCATGGCATCCAGTCTCATCACTTCATGGCAAATAGATGGGGAAACAACAGAAACTTTTTATTTCCTTGGGCTCCAAAATTACTGAAGATTGTAACTGGAGTCATGAAATTAAAAGACACTCACTCCTTGGAAGGAAAGCTGTAACAAATCCAGACAGCATATTAAAAATCAAGACACCGCTTTGCTAACAAAAAGGTCCATATAGTCAAAGCTATGGTTTTTGCAGTAGTCATGTATGGATGTGAGAATTGGACCATAAAGAACGCTGAGTGCCAAAGAATTGATGCTTTCAAATTGTGGTGCTGGAGAAGACTTTTGAGAGTCCCTTGGACTGCAAGGAGATCAAAACAGTAATCCTAAAGGAAATCAACTCTGAATATTCATTAGAAGGACTGATGCTGAAGCTGAAGCTCCAATACTTTGGCCACCTGATGCGAAGAGCCAACTCTAGAAAAGACCCTGATGCTGGAAAAAACTGAAGGCAGGAGGAGAAGGGGACAACAGGGGACAAGATGGTTGATGGCATCACTGACTCAATGGACATGAGTTTGAGCAAACTCCAGGAGATGCTTGAAGGACAGGTAAGCCTGGTGTGCTGCAGTCCATGAGGTCTCAAAGAGTCAGACATGGCTGAGTGACTGAACGACAACAATCCCTATCAAAAAGAATTCTATCAATATCAACCAATTCATAATGACAATTACTAGTAGAAATAATCAGTACGATATAAAACTGAAAATGACTATTCCATCCAGTAAAATTATCTTAGAAAAAAAGAATCATATTTTGCATATAACATTGAAAACTACCAGGAATCCCCTTAATCAAATTGTATTCGATAGAAATCAGCACCCATGAAACTATAGTGGCAGATGTGAAAAAAAATTAAAATTTTGTATGAATCAAATTTAAAAGATGAATTTAACCCTCATTGTAAAGTTTACCCAGGAAAGAACTGATTCACAGTGATTTCTGCAAAATTGAAAATAGAAAAAAATTAGAAATGGCTAAATCTCACCGTACAAAAAATTGAACAGGAAATCAAGTCTAAATGAAAGTTCATTGATGTTGAGACAGTTCTTATCAAAATATGTTTATTTATGATGTGGAGGAAAAATGAACTTGGAGGTTAAAATGGCAGGTCAAAAACTTTGGGAGATAATGCATATGAAGCATTTAGTAGAGATAATGCACATATCTGGCATGTGGTATATACTCAAGAAATACTAGGGTTGATTAATTTTTTTTAATTGTGGTAAAATAGAAACAACATAAAACTTGCCATTGTCTTTTTTTTTTTTTTTCCTGGGCCTGCGGGCCGCGTGTGCCCACCGGGGGGCGGGCGGGTCGGGAGACACGCTGGGGAGGGGGTGGGCTGACGCCCCTGCCCCGGGGCCGCGAGGAGAGGCCGGGCGAGGCCAGGCGAGGCTCCCACTCTTTTCTCCACTCCCTCCTGGAAAACCAAAACTTGCCATTTTCAAGTATGGTTCAGTGGCATTAGCTACATTCCTGTTATTGTGCAACCATCACCACTATCCATCTCCAGAACTTTTTAGTCTTCCCAAATGGCAACCATACCCATTAAATGATAACTTCCCATTTCTCTCTCTCTCCAGCCCCTGATAACTGCCATTTACTTAGGGGTTCATGTCCCTGTGAATTTGATTACTCTATGTACATCATTTAAGTGGAATCATACATTTGTCTTTTGTGACTGGCTTATTTCCTAATGTCTTTTATGAAAGACATGATGCCATTTTTGTCATTAGCATAGTCTCCTACATTCATTCATACTGTAGCACGCATGTATCAGAGTTTTCTTCAAGACTAAATAATATTCCATTGTATATTCATACCACATTTTGTTTATCAATTCATCTGTCAATAGAGACTTGGTTTGCTTCCACTTTTGACTTTTGTGAATAATGTTGGCTATGAACACTGGTGTAGAATTATCTCCTTGAGTCCCTAATTTCAGTTCTTTGGGGTATACACCCAGAAATGGAACTGCCAGATCAACGAGGGATTGGACCTGTGCCCTCTGCACTGGAAGGGTGGAGTCTTAACCCCTGCACAACCAGGGAGGGCCCATTAGATCGTTTTTAAACTGTAGTTTTTCCTTTTCTCAATCTGGCTGTGGATTTCCCTGATAGCAGTCTACCTAGACAGGGAAATGAAAGACTTCTCAGAAATCCCTTCCATGTGACAGGAAGACTTCAACTTGATAAAACAAAACCTTGACAGATGAATTCACTGCCCACCATGCACAAACAGAAAGTAAATACTATTCATTTTATCAATAATTGAGAACTGAGCCCTCTGCTCAATTTATCAGATCACCAAGCTCTTGAAAAGAGGTGCAAAAATCTTAGTTTGACGTTTTGCATTCTTATATTTAAAACAGTAATATTCCATTTTATTTATTTAATTATTTCAATTGCTCTGGGTTTTTGTTGCTGCCCATGGGCTTTCTCTAGTTATCACAAACAAGGACCCTTCGTCGTGGTGCACGGGCTTCTTGTTGCGGGGATTTCTCGTTGCTGAGCACAGGCTCTAGGCTCCTGGGCTTCAGTAGTTGCAGCACACAGGCTCAGTAGTTGTGGCGCACGACTCAGTTGCTCCACAGCATGTGGAATCTTCACGGGCCAGGGATCAAATTCACATTCCCCAGCATTGGCAGGTGGATTCTTATCCACTGTATGACCAGAGAAGTCCATCATTTTATTTATTTTAAAAAATATGATCTTAGGTTTCCCTGGTGGCTCAGTGGTTAAGTATCTGCCTGCCAATGCAGGGGACCCGGGTTCAATCCCCAGTGTGGGAAGATCCCATATGCCTTGGAGTAACTAAACTCGTAAGCCACAGCTACTGAGTCTGTGCTATAGAGCCCAAGAGCTGCAACTACTGAAGTTTGCTCGTGCTATGGCCTGCACTTTGCAACAAGAGAAGCCACCTCAATGAGAAGCCCGTGCTCTGCAACGAAAGCAAAGCCCTCGCAGCAGTGAAGACCCACCACAGCCAAATATAAATAAATAAAAGAAAAAATTTTTAAGTATGATCTTCTCAGCTAAATTTATAACTAAGTGCACCCCAAATGAGGGTGACTACCCCAAATGAACCCACATCTTAACTTTTCCAAATACTCTTATTTGCAAACATGTTATTCTACATATCATAAATATGTTCTTCCTTGTTACACTGTAAGTTTCAGTCACCTGAAGCTTAACCTAATAATGTTATCTTGGTATGACTTTTGTTCTTGGTTGTATCTTGTGTATTTCTCAGCAATGATTTTGAGGCTAATGGAATTTACATAGGAAAGAAATGGCACACAAGCAACATCTGGCCCACAGATACCTTTTCTTTGACCTAGGTAGCATTTTGCAATTTTTAAATTACTTACAAACACTCGAAATTTGCAAATATTTACATAAAGTCACAGGCTCCTGGCACCTACTAAAAAAACTTAAATGACCTGGCAATGCTGAGCCCTGAGTCTTTGTTGCTGCGTACAGGCTTTCTCTAGTTGCAGTGCAGGGGCTTTTCGGAGGGCTTCTCTTGTTGTGGAGCACGGGCTCTAAGCAACTGAGCTTCAGTATTTCAAGCGCATGGGCTCAGTAGTTGCGGCTCTCCGGCTCTAGAGCACAGGCTCGGTAGTTGTAGTGCACAGGTGTAGATGCTCTGGAGCATGTGGAATCTTCTCAGACCAGGGATCCAACCGGTGTCCCCTGCATTGGCAGGTGGATTCCCAACCACTGGACCACCAGGGAAGTCCCACTGAGCCCATATTCTTTATGTCAGTCAATATTTATCATTATGCTTGTGTGGTTGTTTTGGTTACTGAAAAGAAAAAGTTTCTAAAAATTCCACTCTATTATCCAATCTATTATGTTTACAGTTTTCCTGCCTGATCCCCTTATCCAACTGAGTTTGTGTCCCAATTCTAGGATGTCCAGGAAGGTATACTAACTACTTTGGTTGATGGAATCAGACGTCCTGGACTTGAATGTAGACTCCCACAACTGAGTTTCAGTTTTTCATCTGTAAAGCGAGGACAACAGCAATATTATGTTTAAGACAGTCCCAGCAGTTTTATCAAAAGGAAATACAATGGCCCAGAAGCCCAGGGACTATGACTATCTTATTTACCACTGAATACCAGCGGCCAGCACAGAGCTTGGAAGGTCAATGCTGCTGCTGCTGCTGCTACGTCGCTTCAGTCGTGTCCGACTCTGTGTGACCCCATAGACGGCGGCCCACCAGGCTCCTCTGTCCCTGGGATTCTCCAGGCAAGAATACTGGAGTGGGTTGCCATTTCCTTCTTCGTGGAAAGTCAATAAATATTTTTAAATAACTGGGGGCGGGGGGCGGGGGGCAGGGGAGGAGGGAGGAGGAGTCCCAACAACGTAGTAGTACTTAAGGCAGAGGACTGCCACTCTCTTTGGTAGGGACAAAACCACGTTATACGGAGCACTTGAAGCAACCGAGGACACTGAGCTGAATTAGATCAGGGTCAGGAAAGACTGGTTGGGGGGATGTCATTCTCATATTTTTTGCCATTCTGGGAAAGTGTAACTTTCTCACAGCCTCACTGGGGAAAGTAAGGACGAGGAGATAGCAATAAGAAATGAACTTGGCTCTTTATGGGAAGGTCTTCCCTGGCAGCTCTGGTAAAGGATCCGCCTGCAATGCAGGAGACCCCGGTTCGACTCCTGGGTTGGGAAGATCCCCTGGAGAAGGGAAAGAATACCGACTCCAGTAATCTGGCCTTGAGAATGCCATGGACAGAGGAGCCTGGCAGGCTACGGTCCATGGGGCCGTAGAGTCGGACACGACTGAGCTACTAACAGTTTATGGAAAAGGATACGCAGCCCTACTAGGTACCGTGAAACTAGTACTGTGACTTTCCCGGATGCGCAAATAAAGCGCGATCACCAGACGGAGACGCAGAAGCAAGAACTGTACCATAACGCTTTAGATTGGGGATTCTTTTGATTAGTGAGAGTTTGGCGGGAGAGGAGGAGGCCGTACAAAGGAAGTGATGTAAGGTGTCACTCACTTGACGCGGGTGGGATTACACGGTCTGAGATCGTGAAGTATCAAGACGTATCATCTTGATTGGTAATTTCCTTGAGACATCGTCCTATCTCAGTGGTTCTCAGCCTTACTTTCGCTTGCGCAGTTTATTTTGCCCTTTTCAATGATGGCCGCCGGGGCTTCTGGCCCTCACGGGATCAGAGTGCGAGTTTTCAGGAGCTTGGCCCGAGAAGACAGGAAAAGGCGTAGATTCGTGAGCATTGATTGGCTGAAGCTCGAAGCATTCTTGTTGCTGATTGGCTCTGTCCTTCGCGGGAAGGAGTTTGTGGCGCCAGCGAAAAGTAGATACTGCGCAGCGGGAGCGGCAGGGGTCTTGAAGCGGTTCGGCGAACCCTCCAGCGAGAACCTTCTGGAACTCTCTCCTGAGGGAATCGTGTCGAAGATGTGGAATAGTATGATGAGTGGGGCGCGTGATGAGAATCGCAGGAAAGATTTAGCAAGGAGCGGGGTGGGCGAGGCCTGTGGCGGCGAGGGTCTGGGAGGAGCAGGGGACTGGCTGAGGGGCGTGTGGGCCGGGGGTGGTGGGATGGGGCGGGGGACGGTTAGGAAGACGCTGCGAGTGGTTAGAGCGAAGTCTAGGGTGGGGGTCCGGTGGGTTGTTCAGAGGCTTGGAGGGCAGCACAGATGTTTATACTGTTGTTGTTTAAAACCAGGTGGATTTGAAAGCTATAGCACCTCCTCTTTCGGGGGAGCCGGCGGCTACACACAGTCCCCTGGGGGCTTTGGATCTCCGACAGCTTCCCAGGCCGAAAAGAAATCCGTAGGTCGAAAGCGTACTTCGGTTTATGTTATCCTTTGCTGAAGTTCTTAACTCATCTGTGGGAGAAAATTTATGAGAGAAGAGTGTTAAACCTGAGCTGTAATTGTCAGTTATTATCGAATTTTATAATTGAATGCTGTTAGTATTGAAAAGTGATGTTTTCCCTAATTTTGCATCCACTGTTAACTTGGCTTTATTTTGAAATTTACCAGTAGAACTCATGAGTCAGTCTTGTGGGAAAAAACTTGTTTGTTTAGCCTAGTTTGCATTCTTCATGTACTGAAAGTCAGTTTTCAATGAAATTTAATGAGGTGCCCTGAAAAGTGAAAGTTGATCAGTCGTGTCCGACTTCTTGCGACTCCATGGAGTATACAGTCCTTGGAATTCTCTAGGCCAGAATACTAGAGTGGGTAACCTTTCCCTTCTCCAGGGGACCTTCCCAACCCAGGAATCGAACCCAAGTCTCCACATTGCAGGCAGATTCTTTACCAGCTGAGCCTCTAGGGAAGCCGCAATGAGGTGCTTCCCTGATAGCTCAGTTGGTAAAGAATCTGCCTGCAATGCAGGAGACCCGGTTTGATTCCTGGGTCCGGAAGATCCGCTAGAGAAGGGATAGGCTACCTACTCCAGTGTTCTTGGGTTTCCCTGGTGGGTCAGCTGGTAAAGAATCCGCCTGCCATGTGGGAGACCTGGGTTCGATCTCTGGGTTGGGAAGATCCCCTGGAGAAGGGAAAGGCTACCCACTCCAGTATTCTGGCCTGGAGAATTCTATGGACTGTATAGTTCATGGACTATAGTCCATGGGGTTTCAAAGAGTTGGACGAATGAGGTGCTCTAATGCAGTGGAAAGAGCTTGGTCTTTGAAGTCTGGTGGATATATTACATGTTGAACTGTTGCTCTGCCACTCCTTGTAGAGTATCATAGGACAAATTTCTTAAAATTGGGAGTCCGTTTTGCACCTGCTAAATGGGATTAATAATACATACTTTACGAAGTTGGTGTGAGACTTAATACTATAATAATGTAATTAAGCCTATCCCAGAATTGCTTTCAATAAATCGTCCCACAGAGTATTACTGAAAACAACTTGAGTTTTGGAGCCAGAATACACAGTGTCCAGAATCAACTTTGCCTTTTAACTGTTGGTGTGAGTTTAGTGAAGCAACTTACATCCTTAGTTTTGGTGACCCTTGATTTTTCTCATCAGATAATAGTACTAGTACTATTCATGTCACAGAGTGGTTCTGAGACTTGATAAATAAAATAATGTATAGGAAAGTGATCTGTAAAAACCTACCCAAATGCTTATTATTCACTCTTTCAGAAATAAGTTTGCATTTAATAGCTGCTGTTGATTTCATCTTTTTAAAAATACAGAATTTGGTGTTAAGATTCAGTATTAGTCTGTTCTATATTTTTTGTCCAGGTTTGATAAGGTTTTACCTGAGCTGTTGATTCACAGGTGTGTATCAGTAGGAAAGAATTCATTGATAATTCCCATACATTTGGGCATTGCTTTATATTTTTCATATGATTATATAATCCTGTAAGAGACTTATTATTTACTCCATTGTACAACATAGGCTCAAGGTGATTCAGGGACACCTGAACTCGCATAGCTAGTAAGACAGTGCACATATGATGCTGCACAAATCCAAAATCTGGTGAGCAACTTCTGTCTATTATATCTTTCTTTTTCCTATGAAGACCAGAGGGAATTCCAAGTCCTCTAAATTTGTCTTCTTTGAGGCTGTAAAGGAAAAAATAAAAGATAGACCATTAGTTCTCATCTTTTCTTCTTAAGCTTAATATTTTTCTTCATTTCCAGCTGTTAGAATTTTTATCTCAGAATCTCCACCTGACTGGGGCTGTATATTAAGACCACTTCTCAGAGAAGTGATGGTTGTAACCTGGAGTCTCAAACCCAGGTCTTTTATGTTTAAATCCAGTGCCTTTTCCATAGTAAATTAAGTTAACATTCTATCTAAAACATTTCCTATTGATTATAAACCTGTTATGTTTGATCAATTCATGTGAAATTTCCAAAATTGATCATGTTTTGCCTTTTAAAATGGTGGGGTATTTTTGTTTTTTGGATTTTTTTACAGATTCATAGTCAACTAAAAAATAAATTTTTTTTTTTTTCCAAAATTAAACATGCTTGTGCTTGCACTCTCTCTGAGACTCTTTGGAACAAACCAGGAACTATTTGTGATCGTTCCTGGCACATAATAGGTGTTCGTTAAAACACAAGAGGGCTTCCCAGGTGGTTCAGATGGTGAAAAATCTGCCTGCAATGCAGGGGACCAGGGTTGGGAAGATCCCCCGGAGGAAAGAATGACTACCCACTCCAGTATTCTTGCCTGGAGAATTCCATGGACTGAGAAGTCTGGTGGGCTACAGTCTGTGGGGTCGCAGAGTCGGACACGACTGACTGACTGACTAACAAAACACAAGAATCCTCTATGATTTGAGGTGAATTTGAAGGTTTACTGCTGCTGCTGCTAAGTCACTTCAGTCATGTCCAACTCGGTGTGACCCATAGACGGCAGCCCACCAGGCTCCCCCATCCTTGGGATTCTCCAGGCAAGAACACTGGAGTGGGTTGCCATTTCCTTCTCCAATGCATGAAAGTGTAAAGTGAAAGTGAAATCGCTCAGTTGTGTCTGACTCTTAGTGACCCCAGGGACTGCAGCCTTCCAGGCTCCTCCGTCCATGGGATTTTCCAGGCAAGAGTACTGGAGTGGGGTGCCATTGCCTTCTCCAGAAAGTATTACCAACACCTCAGTAATTACCCATATATAACATTTTTACCTGAGGAATAATAATTTTTATTGAATGCATATGACTATATATAGAGATTGATATTAGCAGTTTTATATACAGTATATGTTTTGTTAACAGCTCCACAGGTTGATATCCTCATTTTACAGAATAGGTGGCAGTGTGTCGAGGGCTGTGGAGCAGAGGTTTGAACACAGGTTTATAGGACTGTCTGGCTCCAAAGCCATGTTCTTGCTGCTCTTACCATAGTGGCTCTTAGTTTTCTTATGCTGAAGATACAGTGAAAATCTCAAGTGTGATAGATGAAAACAGAACCTCAACAGATTTTAAATGTATAAGCACTAATATAGCATATAAGTTCATTTACCAATACCATAAAATTGGAAAACATAGTTGGTTCCTTTACATCCTTATTAAAAGCTATTGCAGATAGAAAGAGTGAGGAATAATAGCTGGCCTAATAATTGCTAATATTTCTTGAGTGTTTATAGTGTGCCAGATAGTCTATGTACTTCACCATATAATTACTTCTCATAATGATTTTTAGTGATTTTATCATTCCTTGTTTTATAGATGAGGAAACAGAGGTAAACAGATGAGTAGAGAAATGTGATCAAGGGCACAGTACTGAGTGGTGGAGCTATAATCTTTACCCTCAAGCTTGGCTGCCACCTTGTGTGACATATGTGCTGGTAGTTGGCTGGGCTTACTTTCTCCTATCCTGGCAGTACTCACCATTCAAAATTATGCTTCAGTAAGGTGAAATGTTGCTAGTATCATGTATGTTCAGAGATAAGCTTTGACTTCTAAATCAGTTTTACATATAGAACAGTTACTGGTTTACACCTTACTGATTTCCAACAGGAAGAACCCTCATCTTTAATGCGCCATGCTTTTTCTGTCTTGTACATAGTTCTTCCTAAGAGTCTATGAAAGTACATATTTGCTCTCAGTCTATAATGAGTGTTCCTTACCCACTGTTTTTTCACCATCAAAATTTTTGTGCTTCAAGGTCCAGCCTAAATGCTCCCTCTTCTTGAAATTTCCAATAAATTTTTCTGAGATTCCACATAGAGTTTCTCATTCTGTAGTGTACAAAGATCAAGATTGTTGCTTACATTTGTACCTCCCCTAAGTTAGGAGTATGTTGAGGGCAAATCCTATTCTATTATACTCATCTTTATGTCCTCTGACCAGTGGTAGGCAAAATAAGAGTTTACACTGTTGTTAGGTTGCTTCCGGATGTGAGTTGGGTGTCTGTCCTCTTCTGCCCATTGCCTCTTGTCCCTTTCCTTTAGGATGTCCAGTGTGACCAAGCCTTTATCCCATTTTCCCCATACTCGTGTTTGATTGTCAGAATTGTTATTTATCATGAGACTTAGAACAACTCCAGAGTTCTTTCTCTGCTGACCATTTCTCAGACCCCTTCCAATACCCATCTCATCAGTGATGAAAACCCAGCTCCAGCTTGCCTTCATCCTAAAGCTGGAGTTTCTTCTTAAAAGTCTATTCCAGAAGCAGGTCCTTACACTGTCCACAATCTGGCCTACTCATTTTGGTGATCCCTAGTGCAGCACAGACTTATCCATTCATCAGGAACTTTGGAGTCAGACAAACCTGGGTTTGAAGTCTAAAGTATGGCATTTGTTAACTATATAATCTTGGTTTTTACCTGTATGAAGTAGAGATAGGATCATATTGAAGATTCAGTGTTATATGTATAGCGCTTGACACATAGCAGGTGCTAAATGAACAGTGGTTAATTATTTTCTTGATTGAATTTATGCATACTTTTTTTTCAGAGAGCTCGAGCTCAGCACATTGTACCCTGTACCATATCTCAGCTGCTTTCGGCTACTCTGGTTGATGAAGTATTCAGAATTGGAAATGTTGAGATTTCACAGGTATGGAAGAGTGCAAGAGTCACTTAACATGAAGAATGAAATAAAACTAACATCATTTAAAAATATATAAATGTTACTTTGGTTTCCAAGAAAACTAAACTTTTTTCCCTTCTGGTCTAGGTCACTATTGTGGGGATTATCAGAAATGCAGAGAAGGCTGCAACCAACATTGTTTACAAGATAGATGACATGACAGCTGCACCCATGGATGTTCGCCAGTGGGTTGACACAGATGTAAGTAGTTGTTTTGGAATCCGGGTGGGGTTACTTTGGGACTTTGGAGATGTCGAACTTGTTTAGTTTTACTTTTTAAAGGTGGGTCTTATTATAAAAATAAAATATAAGCAAGACGTCAAACACAGAAACCCTAACATGAAAGGCCAGTACATTTTATTTCATAAAAATTTAGAATCTTTGAAACTTCCCCAAATACTATAAACAAAGTTAAAGGGCAAGTGACAGGACATACTAGAATATAAACTTTGTGAGTACAAAGATTTTTTTATGTTGGCATCGTATCCCCAGCACCTAGAATAATGCCAGTTACATAGTGGGCCCTGAGTAAATATTATTCAAGTGAGTGGGGACATATTTTACAACATATTACAAACATTTTAAATTTTTAATTAAAGTTCTTACAAAGGAAAAAGCACTGCACCTTAGGAAAACAAGGAAAGAAATGCACAAGTAATTCATAATAGGTGAAATACAAATTGCAACAATTAGAAAAGCAGGTTTACTAAACATTAAGATACCATTTTTAACTTATTAAATTGACAAAGGAAAAAAACAAAGAATAGCAACATCTACTTCTGTTGAGAGCAGGAGGCACTTAATTTGGGGAATGGTTTGTCAGTGTTTGTCTGGGAAAGTGGATACCATCCTACCTTGATGTTATGAGTATAACCTTTCTCAAAAGCCAATGATCAAGATCACCCATCACAGAAATGTTGATCTAGCAGTCCACTGCTGGAAATTTACATTAAGATAAAGATGTGTGCAAAGATTCAGTTGTAAGATTGTTGATCATCACATTGTTTATCATAATGGAAAACTAAAAGGAATCTCAATGTTAGCAATAGGATATTATTAATTAAACCATGGTATAAAACACTGCAAATGATGAAGAGATGTATGTATTGTCACAAAGAAGTGTTTACCATAAATGTTGAGAGGAAAAGAGGTTGTTAAAGATAGTATGCGTGATGTGGCCCCATTTTTGCAAAGCACCATGTATATGAGTATATGTATAAACATGGAGAAAATAGACTGAAAGAAAATATATGCTTGTTCCCTTTTATTTTTTAGTTGGACAGAAGGTGTCTTGGTTTTTGTATTTTCTGCACTGTGCAGCTTGTGGGATCTTAGTTCCCTGACCAGAAATCAAGCTGTGCCTCCTATAGAAGCATGGAGTCCTAACCACTGGACCTCCAGGAAATTCCCAGCTTCTTCATTTTTTAATGTTTTTAAAGTGCATTCATTTTAGAAAATTTGGATAATACTTTGTATGCTATTTCCATTTCAAAACCCACAGTCATCTGTGAAGAGTTAACTTGATAGTTATGTGTTCTTTATTTTTTGCACCTCAGAAAAATATAGGAGAATTTATTGAACAGTTATAATTGGAATGCCAATTGGAACAGTTATAATTGGAATTCTGAACTAGACTGCTTGATTCCAGGTAGACAAAGAATGTAACCACACAGTCCCTGCCATCAAGTGGGGAGGTAATTACTAGAGATGCCTAATACTACATACTCATGCAAAATGTATGGTGCTTGCTTTTATAATAAGTGAGCATTTAAAGATTACCTGAAATCCCACATCTCCAAGATGATTACTGTTAACAGTACATTTTGATAAATACCCTTTTAGACATTTCTCTCTGCATATTTGTACATTTAATGAGAAGGATGCCTACAGTTTTACATAAAGGATAATATGATATGCAACTGCTTCATAATCTGCCCTTTTCACTCAGAACTCTCCCATTTCTTGTGACCACCTGTTGTATTATAAGGATACATCATCCCTTGCTTCTAGACCCAATCAGGGAACATTTGGCTTATTTCCATCATTTGTTATTATAGAATATGCCCCAGTGAGTGTCTGTGTGTACATCTCTTCATGATTATGAGATAATCTCTTTAAGATGAATTAAACTACACTTTCTGGAGGAAATATACATTTTAAAATACTTTCTTTTTTGGTTGTTCTTCCACTTACGATTTTACATTTTTTTTATTTAATTAGTGCATGAGAATGTCCAGTTAGTTCGCCACACCCTAACAGTAGTTTTTATGAGTCTTTAAGTTTTTGGATGATAGTTTAAAAAATACAATCTTGTCATTGAGAATGTTATTTTTTTATATGTAATTTGGTTCTAGTGAGATTGAATTTTTTTTTTAACTATATTTAAACAAGACTGGGAGCTGACAGTGGCTCAGATCACGAACTCCTTATTGCCGTATTGAGACTTAAATTGAAGAAAGTAGGGAAAACCATTAGGCCATTCAGGTATGATCTAAATCAAATCCATTATGATTATACAGTGGAAGTGACAAATAGATTCAAGGGATTAGATGTGATAGAGTGCCTGAAAATCTCTGGATGGAGGTTCATGACATCGTACAGGAGGCGATGATCAAAACCATCCCCAAGAAGAAGAAATGCAAAAGGTAAAATGGTTATCTGGGGAGGCTATTTGTAAGAATAGCTGAGAAAAGAGATTCAAAAGGCAAAGGAGAAAAGGAAAGATACCCATCTGAATGCAGAGTTCCAAAGAATAGCAAGGAGAGATTAGAAAGCCTTTCTAAGTGAACAATACAAAGAAATAAAGGAAAACAACAGAATGGGAAAGACTAGAGATCTCTTCAAGAAAATTAGAGATACCAAGATGGGCAAATAGAGATGCAAAGATGGGCACAATAAAGGAAGGAAACAGTATGGACCTAACAGAAGCAGAAGATATTAATCAGAGATGGCAAGAATACACAGAAGAACTACACAAAAAAGATCCTAATGACCCAGATAACCACAATAATACGATCACCCACCTAGAGCCAGACATCCTGGAATGCAAAGTCAAGTGGGCCTTAAGAAGCATCCCTACTAACAAAGCTTGTGGAGGTGATGGAATTCCAGCTGAGCTGTTTCAAATCCTAAAAGACGATGTTGTGAAAGTGCTGCACTCATGTGCCAGCAAATTTGGAAAACTCAGCCACAGAACTGGAAAAGGTCAGTTTTCATTCCAGTCCCAAAGAAGGACAATGCCAAATTGAACTCAAACTACTGCACAGTTGCATTCATCTCACACGCTAGCAAAGTAATGCTCAACATTCTTCAAGCTTGGCTTCAAGAGTACGTGAACTGAAAACTCCCAGGTGTTCAAGCTGGTTTTAGAAAAGGCAGAGGAACCAGATACCAAATTGCCAACATCCATTGGATCATAGAAAAAACAAGAGAATTACAGAAAAACATCTACTTATGTTTCATTGACTGTGCTAAAGTCTCTGACTGTGTGGATCACAACAAACTGGAAAATTCTTAGAGAGGTGGGAATACCAGACCACCTTACCTGCCTCCTGCACAACCTGTATGCAGGTCAAGAAGCAACAGTTAGAACCGGACATGGAGCAGAGGACTGGTTCCAAATTGGGAAAGGAGTATGTCAAGGCTGTATACTGTCACCCTGCATGTTTATATGCCAAGTACATCATGAGAAATGCTGAGTGGGATGAAGCACAAGGTGGAATCAAGATTGCTGGGAGAAATATCAATAACCTTATATATGCAGATGACACCACACCTATGGCAGAAAGCGAAGAAGAACTAAAGAGCCTCTTGATGAAGGTGAAAGAGGAGAGTGAAAAAGCTGGCTTAAAACTCAACATTCAGAAAACTTAAGACCATGGCATCTGGTCTCATCACTTCATGGCAAATAGATGGGGAAACAGTGGACACATGAGAGACTTTTATTTTCTTGGGCTGCAAAATCACTGCAGATGGTGACTGCAGCCTTGAAATTAAAAGACTCTGACAAATGAGTCTATGACAAATGTAGACAGCGAATTAAAAAACAGAGACATTACTTTTGCTGGCAAAGGTCCGTCTAGTCAAGGCTGTTTTTTCCAGTAGTCATGTATGGATGTGCGAGTTGGACCATAAACAAAGCTGAGTGTCAAAGAATTGATGCTTTTGAACTGTGTTGGGGAAGACTCTTGAGAGTCTCTTGGATGGCAAGGAGATCAAACCAGTTGATCCTAAAGGATATCAACCCTGAATAATCATTGGAAAGACTGATGCTAAAATTGAAACTCCAGTATTTTGGCTACCTGATGGGAAGAGCCAACTCAGTAGAAAAGACCCGATGCTGGGAAAGATTGAGGCAGGAGGAGAAGGAGACGACAGAGGACAAGATGGTTGGATGGCATCACCAACTCAATGGACATTAGTTTGAGCAAACTGTGAGAAATAGTGAAGGATAGGGAGTCCTGGTGTGCTGCAGTCCATGGGGTCGCCAAGAGTTGGACACGTCTGAACAACAACAAAATGTTAATTTGTGGGAAGAGTTTTTAGTTGTCTAAGTGCTTTGATTCCCTAGGAGTGTTTATTTTTGTTTGTAAGAACCTGAAAAGTAGTAATCTCTTATCATATTATTTCTGTAGTTTGTCTATTGACTTTAAAAAGCTTTTCCTTGTTTCAGATTATTGTTTTTTAATTGTTGGTGTTTCCTTTTATAATTTCTATGGTTTCTTTTCATATTTCTATATATGATTAAGCCTTTTTATAAATTTTGGTAAAAGGAAAGAAGTATAGATCCAGCTTCACTTTTTCCAAGTGGTTTTAAAATGTTCTTTGTGGGAATACAGAGTTTTATCTGTGGTATAGATTCAGGTATATAAAGTAATAGAATGAAATGCAAATAGTTGATAACCTCCAGGTGATGGGAGTTGGAATGCTTTTTATTTTTAAACATCCAGATTTTCTATTCTAGCTTTTTATTGTTGTTATTCTAGCAACATTCTCTAAGTGGGCCTCCCAGATGGCGCTAGCGGTAAAGAACTCGCCTGCTGCTGCTAAGTCGCCTCAGTTGTGTCCAACTCTGTGCGACCCCGTACACGGCAGCCCACCAGGCTCTGCTGTCTCTGGGATTTTCCAGGCAAGAACATGAGTGGGTTGCCATTTCCTTCTCCAGTGCATGAAAGTGAAAAGTGAAAGTGAAGTCGCTCAGTCATGTCCAATTCTTCGAGACCCCATGGACTGTAACCTACCAGGCTCCTCCGTCCATGGGATTTTCCAGGCAAGAGTACTGGAGTGGGTTGCCATTGCCTTCTCCAGGAGACATAAGAGACGTGGGTTTGATCCCTGGGTGGGGAAGATCCCCTCAGGAGGGCATGGCAACCCACTCCAGTATTCTTGCCTGGAGGATCCTGTGGACAGACAAGCCTGGTGGGCATAGTCCATAGGGTCACAAGGAATTGGACACACTTGAAGTAGTTTAGCAGACACACATGCGTTCTATAAGCAGAAAATAATTTTGAGTCAGCTTATACGTTTTTCTTATAAATAATAGGTACATAGTCTAGAAAACCCACAAAGAAATATTAAAATCATTTATAATTATCCCAGTTAACTTTTGTTAATATTTTGACATGTATGTTTCCCCTCATGGGATATAAGCTTTTTTCCATGAGTCACAAATGATATTCACAGACAGTAAATAGAATTCTCCATTTATCCTTTGTAGTAGTGTAAAGTATCCCATTATATGAATGTATACTTTTTGTTGAATATTTAGGTTGCTTTAAATGTTTTAGTAGTATTCAAAACTATGCTGAGATGACTACTCTTAAAGCTAAATCTTTTTTTTTTTTTTAAAGCTAAATCTTGATTACATGTTCTCAGTAATTTTCTTAAATTTCTAAAAGTAGAGTTGCTGTATTGAGAAGTATGTCTACCAGAAATTTGTGTGCCTAAGAGCACTGCATGAAAGTGCCATAATTGTTTGCTGGTTTTGTTTTTTTTTTTTTTTTTTGATATGCATGATGTAGAACTTAGAACTGGAACTTACTTTTAGAGAGATTATCTTAATTCCTGATTTTATTTTTTAAAATATTAAATTATAAAAGGCAGGGAAAACTAGTTAGTGCTACATTAGGATCCTTTAGCTCTTACTTTGTAACTTTCTTTACATAAATTAGAAATTTTAAAGAGGCTTTCACCAACATCACTAAAACCTAAGTGTGTGTTTGTATTTTTTCTGTTAGGATGCCAGCAGTGAAAACACTGTGGTCCCTCCAGAAACATATGTGAAAGTGGCTGGTCATCTGAGATCTTTCCAGGTAAAGTCAGAAAAAAACAAGAACAGTTAAAATGTATTTGCATGAAGCAGTTTCTGGAGTCATGCCTACATTTGGGATACTTAAGACTTAACTAAGTCTCTATGTTTAATGGGAATTATATTGAAGTTATTTTGTTATTTTCTTCTTCAAAAGGAAATAATGAGTTTTTTCAGTTTAAAATAGGAAGTAGAGAAAGAACAAGATCTCAGCCTACAGTTGCCAGCTATGGCATTTATTAGATGTGGAAGGGCAAACACTGGATTTAGAGACTAGACTGTTTAACCTTGGGAAAATCATTGAACATCTCTGAGCTAGTTTTGTTTTTTGACTATATTTCATTGACTATATTTGAATTAATTTTGAGTTGAAATTTTTCAATATATAGCACATTTTCCTTGTTTAATAAAATACTCTAACCAAGAAAAGAGCCAGTTGACTTGAATGTACTTATCCTTTGTTCACATTTTTCTGTTTATTTTAATAGAACAAGAAAAGCCTGGTAGCCTTTAAGATCATTCCCCTGGAGGATATGAATGAGTTTACCACACACATTCTGGAAGTAGTCAATGCACACATGATGCTGAGCAAGTCGAACAGCCAGGTGAGCAGTTTCACTCTCTTCTTTTTTTTTCTCTTTCCTGGAGGAACTCCTTCTGTGCTCAGGCTTTGATTTCCTAAACATTTTGCAGATCGAGCCAGAAGACAGGCATCATTCAATCCTCAAAAAATCTTCTCCGTGAGCTTTGTCATGTTACTTTATTCCAGATGAAACACTCATATTCCTCTCATAATACCTCTCCACTGTCTTGAATGGCTGAGGCCCAGACAGACTTCAAGTGTAGACTCATCATTATAGGCTGAGCTTTACTTCAGGATTTTCAGTCCATATTCAGAGAAAAATCCCAACTAAGACAGCATTTTGCTGCTTCCCTTTCAAGCTATTGGCTAAATGAGAAAATTTATTCACCATTATTTTGTCCTGAGATTATACTACTTGTTTCATGTGCTTCTTGTTTCTCAACATCTTTTTCTGTATGAATTCTAATGAATTTAGTTTGACAAGTCCATCTAGGACCACACAAAAGGTTTGTTGATCTGAGTATTAGAATGCCCTTAGATGATTCTGGTAGCAAGGTGGAGGACTGGTTACAGTAGGAGGGACTGGAAAACTGATTTGCTTTTGCATCCTGTTCTTTGCCAAGCACTTTGCTAAGCACTGAGGATACAAAGAAAAATTCATTCAATTTATTGAGCATAGCGTATGCAAACCATTATTCAAGGTCCTAGGAATACAGCAGTGAACAAGATGGATAAAGTATCTGCACTCGAACTTACATTCTTGAGAAAGATGAATCATAAACAAGAAAATAAATATTGTTATAGATACTCTAGTGGAGGTGATAGAATTCCAGTTGAGCTGTTTCAAATCCTAAAAGATGATGCTGTGAAAGTGCTGCACTCAATATGCCAGCAAATCTGGAAAACTCAGCAGTGGCCACAGGACTGGAAAAGGGCAGTTTTCATTCCAATCCCAAAGAAAGGCAATGTCAAAGAATACTCAAACTACCGCGCAATTGCACACATCTCACATGCTAGTAAAGTAATACTCAAAATTGTCCAAGCCAGGCTTCAGCAATATGTGAACCGTGAACTTCCTGATGTTCAAGCTGGTTTTAGAAAAGGCAGAGGAACCAGAGATCAAATTGCCAACATCCTCTGCATCATCACAAAAAGCAAGAGAGTTCCAGAAAAACATCTATTTCTGCTTTATTGACTATGCCAAAGCCTTTGACTGTGTGCATCACAATAAACTGTGGAAAATTCTGAAAGAGATGGGAATACCAGACCACCTGACTTGCCTTTTGAGAAACCCCTATGCAGGTCAGGAAGCAACAGTTAGAACTGGACATGGAACAACAGACTGGTTCCAGATAGGAAAAGGAGTACGTCAAGGCTATATATTGTCATCCTGCTTATTTGACTTATATGCAGAGTACATCAGAAACGCTGGACTGGAGGAAGCACAAGCTGAAATCAAGATTGCCAGGAGAAATATCAATAACCTCAGATATGCAGATGACACCACCCTTATGGCAGAAAGTGAAGAGGAACTCAAAAGCCTCTTGATGAAAGTGAAAGTGGAGAGTGAAAAAGTTGGCTTAAGCTCAACATTCAGAAAACTAAGATCATGGCATCCGGTCCCATCACTTCATGGCAGATAGATGTGAAAACAGTGGCTGACTTTATTTTTCTGGGCTCCAAAATCACTGCAGATGGCGATTGCAGCCATGACATTAAAAGACCCTTGCTCCTTGGAAAGTTATGGCCAACCTAGACAGCATATTAAAAAGCAGGGACATTACTTTGCCAACAAAGGTCCGTCTAGTCAAGGCTGTGGTTTTTCCAGTAATCATGTATGGATGCGAAAGTTGGACTATGAAGAAAGCTAAATGCCGAAGAATTGATGCTTTTGAACTGTGGTGTTGGAGAAGACTCTTGAGAGTCCCTTGGAGTACAAGGAGATTAAACCAGTCAATCCTAAAGGAGATCAGCCCTGGGTGTTCATTGGAAGGAGTGATGTTTAAGCTGAAACTCCAATACTTTGGCCACCTCATGTGAAGAGTTGACTCATTGGAAAAGACCCTGATGCTGGGAAAGATTGAGGGCAGGAGGAGAAGGGCACGACAGAGGATGAGATGATTGGATGGCATCACTGACACAATGGATATGGGTTTGGGTGGACTCTGGATGTTGGTGATGGACAGGGAGGCCTGGCGTGCTGCAGTTCATGGGGTCGCAAAGAGTCGGACACAACTGAGTGGCTGAACTGAACTGAACTGATATACTCTGCAGTAAAGCAGAGTAGGACAGGACAGTGATGAAGAAAAATGTATGGTATAATTTTAGATGAGAAAAGAACATTTGAAGCTAAGGAAATAAAAAATGAGAAGCCACAGTATTGGAACAAGCTTGGCATATCTGAGAACATTAAAAAGCCACACTGTCTGGAGTGAAGCAAATGACAGGAAGATGGTAGAGGGATGTAGACAAGGAAGCGGGACCCAGAGGAGGTAGGGCTTCATAGGCTGTAGTAAGAATTATTTTCTTCTGATAGTAAACTTTTAGAAGATTTTGACTAGGGAGTGATGGGGTGTGATTTACCATTGCAAAAGCTCATTTGAGCTCTTGTATGGAGAGAGATTGAGGCTCCAGCAATAGCAACAGTAATTTGGGGGACTGGTAGCAGCAACTGGGAGAAGAGGTTGGATTCTAACCTATTTTGAAGGTAGAGCCGCAGAACCTATTGATAGTTTAGAAACAGGATCTAAAGAAAAGGGAGGGTTCAGATATAACTCCTAGGTTTGGGACTTGAGTAACTAGATGAAGCTAGCAGGTTTTGGGGATAAAATCCAGAGTTCTGTTTTGGATTTAACAAATGTGACGTGCCAGTTAGACACCCAAATGGAGACCAGAGTGGAAGGTTGACTGTATAAGGCTGGGACTCGAGGGAGGGATCAGGGCTAGAGGAAGCACTTTAGGAGTCATTGTGTGGATGGTATTTAAAACTTCAGATGAGATGGGATAACTAATGAGTTATTAGAAACCTGAGCTCTGGACACTAACCTTTAGGAGTGTGGAGGCACAGGAGCCAGAGAAAGTCAAAGAAGTTGTCAGCTGGACAGGAGGAAAATTGGGGAATGTGATTCCATAGGATATTCTGAAAAGTATTTTAAGGAAGGGATGGAGTTCAACTGGAGAGTGCTGCCCAGAAGTCAAGTAAGATGATGAGAGGGGTCTGTTGAATTTGGAAACGTGAATCTTCAAAAGAGTGGCTTTAGTAACGGTTAGGGGGAACATGGGTTAGAAAGAATGGGATTGGATAGAAAGATTAGGGTGTTTATTTTATGACTGTGCTTCATAACATATGTATGTATGTTATGTATGTATAACATAAAATATGTATCATTTTATGTGTGATACATAAAGTATATCAAACGTTCTATGATAAAAATGGTTTAAAGTTAGAATAGGTGGAAGTTGTGAGCATAGACAATTATATTGAGGAGTAAATAAAATAATCCTTTCTCTCAATGAGTTGCCTCAAGCATTGCAGGGGCGGGGGGGTTCAGATCACTTAAGCAGTGGAACCAGCAATGAGTGGCAAGTGCAGTATACATGGAAGCACAGAGAGGAGTTGCCCATCCTGACCCAGACATCAAGAAAGGCCTGCTGGAGGAGATGATGCCTAAACCTAGTCGTAAAATGGGAGGTAGGGGGATATCTGAAGCAGGTCATATAAGCAGAGGTGTCCAGGGAAGAAATAGCGTTCAGGTCAGTATTATCATAACATGAGATTTCTGTTTTCCCAGAAAGCAGTGTGAAGGCATCTAGCTTGAAAACAAGAGGATCATGACTGATTTTTTTGTCTATTTTTTTATGACCTCAAAGCATTGGCATTTAATGGATAAATGTTGAAGGAATGCGTCTCCTGCCTGGATGGGAGTTCCCCTGATGAGCTTCCACAATGCTCTTTTACTTGTAATGAGTACTTAACATATTTGATCTTTTGTCATCTTTATTCAGTTCAATAAACATTGACTGAGCACCTGCTGCCCACTGGGCACTGCAGAGCTGAAGGGAAGTGACAAACCGAGATGGCTGCTGAGAGAGGGAATGGGGCGAGTGCTGTGAGACCAGAAACAGTACAACTAACCTGGCCTGGGAGGGTGTCAGGGATGGCTTCTTGAAGGCAGTGGCAATTAAGTTGGGCTTTGAAGGATAAGAAGAGTGTTTCCCACGCAAATGACAAGAGGAGCATTCCAGACATGGAATAAAGTGTCAGAGGCATGTGTGAATGGCCAGAAGTCTCTGTGTTAAAAGCTAGTGGTCAAGAATTAAAAAAAAAAACAGAAAGACTCTGATGTCTAATTGTGGTAGGTCTTGAATGTCAGGAGTTTTCATATTATTTTCACAGGCAGGGGGAGCCAGCTGAAAACGTTTAGGTGGAGGAGAGACGTGATCAGAAATTATTACTCGGAGCAGTAAAGAGGGTTGATTGACGTAGGAGAGACTTGCAGCTGAGACACTAGTCAGGAGACTGGGGGTGATGAGGATGGACTGGAACTGTTGAAGATCATATTAATAGGCTGTGGGCAGACTATGGGAGATGAGTGACGAGACACAGATGGCTGACTTCTGCAGGACTGGGCTTGGGCTTACTAACTGAGATGGAATGCATAGCAGAGTAGGCCAGTTCGGGGAGGAAAGTAGTGAACTTTATTTTGAAGTGCATGGGACATCTAAGTGGTGGTCTTCAGCTGATGGTTGGGGACAAGGATTTGTGGTCTCGAAGGAAGTCTGGGATGAAATCCTGGGGGAACTATCAGCCTTTTGAAAGAGAGGTAGACAAGGAGACTGAGAGGAGATACTGAGAAGGCAGAGTTCAAGAGTTAAGTGGACAGCTAGGAGAACATGGTGCTAGGAAGCCCAGGGATAGGTCCCTTTCGAGAGGAGTGTGGTCAGCAGTGTCTGCTTCTGAGAGGTCACTTGTTATGAGGGACTGAAAGGGATTACTGGTTGTGTTGGTTGAAAAGCATTGATGATTTGGTGGGAACAGTTTCAGGGGTATATTTGGGGAGAATCCAAATAGGGGAGAAGTGAAAATAGTATAGTCTATTGTTTTTTAGAAGTTTGGTTAAAAAAAAAGAAGTGGGTGATGAGAATTGCGTCTCCTTTTCTCTCCTTGTAATGCTTAATGGCTAGCTGATGCTTGGTAAGTGCTTGCATGATTTAGCACCAAAGATAGATAGCACTGTAGCAGAACTCATTAATTTTCTTTGTGCTCTTTTTCCTCTGGTTCCTCTCACATTGCAAAGAAAAGGGGAAGCCAGGAAGTACCTTTCTTTCTGTTTGATATATATATTTCAGAGAATGACTTTATCTTATGAAATACTCATTAGATAATAGCTATCCTTTCCAGTCTAAGCAATTGTTATTTGGAAAATTCTGCTTAGGACATTACCTGGCGATGCAGTGGTTAGGATTCAGTACTTTCACTGCCATGGCCTGGATTCAGTCTCTGGTTGGAGAACTAAGATCCCATAAGCCATATGTTGTGGTCAGAAAAACAAAAAAAAATTTGCTTAAATTGTTTTTTGTAAACTACTTATTAAGCTATTTAAAAGAGTTAAGAACTATGTTTAAATTGGTAAACTTACTACTGTTGTGAACTTCTTAATTCAGCCTTCAGCAGGGAGAGCACCTATCAGCAATCCAGGAATGGGTGAAGCTGGGAACTTCGGTGGGAATAACTTCATACCAGCAAATGGCCTCACTGTGGCCCAGAACCAGGTAAACATTGGAGTGGCTCCAAATTTTGCAAGACACAGAGCTGTAAATTGTTACTTTCTTAATGGTGCTAAGTATCTGACTCATTTCTTTCTTACAAAGAGATTCTCGCTTGATAGGGGAACTGATTCATAGTAGTTACTGAAATCCTTCTGATTTGAATCTTCAGGTGCTGAATTTGATCAAGGCTTGCCCAAGACCTGAAGGATTGAACTTTCAGGATCTCAAGAACCAACTCCAACACATGTCCGTAGCCTCAATCAAGTGAGTATTTGGTTTCTGTGAGCTAGGGTTCCAGAATTATACCCATTTTACCTCACCAAGGTTTCCTTTAATGAGAAGTGAGTTTAAAAAAAGAACAACTGTTGACTGATAAGAGGGAAGTTGTTCAGTCATGGAAAAATAGAAAAAGGACTCATAAAGATGGTGCTGCCTGTCACTTCCCTCATTCATTGTTTCATTCAACAAATAGTAAGTCCAGTTATGTGTGAAGTATGTAATTTTGAGCGAAAATTGACATGATACCTCTTGCGGAATTTAGTCTGGAGGAATGAGATCCTGACTCCTGGTCCTCAGGTGTACAGTCTCATTGGTGTTACTGTCCCAGATGTGGAGAGTGTGCCACACGCTATCTGGACCTAAAGCCGTTAGACAGTCCTTCTAGCATCATTGTCCTGATAACCTGTTAGATGAGCAGCTTCCTGATTCTAATGAACTCGTATTGTGTTCAAACAAACAGAGTATTGTGTTTGTGATCACTATTACTATAAATCAGTTGAAATTTTAGATCTTGATAGAGAAAAATGCTCATGTCTCATTCCATTTCCTGTCCTATAAGATGAGGATAATAATTCCTGTCTTAAAAGTTACTGTTATGATGAGGTCCAGAATGGTGGTCACAATAGTAGGTGCTTTCTAAGTTGTTACTATTATTAAATATGATATTGACACTGACCCAGTTCAGTGCAGTTCAGTCACTCAATCGTGTCTAACTGCGACCCCATCAATTGCAGCACGCCAGGCCTCCCTGTCCATCACCAACTCCCCAAGTCTACTCAAACTCATGTCCATTGAATCAGTGTTGCCATCCAGCCATCTCATCCTCTGTCGTCCCTTCTCCTCCTGCCCTCAATCTTGCCCAGCCTTAGGGTCTTTTCCAATGAGTCAACTCTTCGCATCAGGTGGCCAGAGTATTGGAGTTTCAGCTTCAGCATCAGTCCTTCCAATGAACACCTAGGGCTGATCTCCTTTAGGATGGACTGGTTAGATCTCCTTGCAGTCCAAGGGCCTCTCAAGAGTCTTCTCCAACACCACAGTTCAAAAGCATCAATTCTTCGGCGCTCAGCCTTCTTCACAGTCTAACTCTCACATCCATACATGACCACTGGAAAAACCATAGCCTTGACTAGAAGGACCTTTGTTGGCAAAGTAATGTCTCTGCTTTGGAATGTGCTACCTAGGTTGGTCATAACTTTCCTTCCAAGGAGTAAGCGTCTTTTAATTTTATGGCTGCAGTTACCATCTGCAGTGATTTTGGAGCCCCCAAAAGTAAAGTCTGACACTGTTTCCCCATCTATTTCCCATGAAGTGATGGGACCAGATGCCATGATCTTATTAGTTTTCTGAATGTTGAGTTTTAAGCCAACTTTTTCACTCTCCTCTTTCACTTTCATCAAGAGGCTTTTTAGTTCCTCTTCACTTTCTGCCATAAGGGTGGTGTCATCTGCATATCTGAGGTTATTGATATTTCTCCCTGAAGGCCTTAAAACCATTTCTGGAAGACCTTTTCTTTCCCTCCTGCAACTTTATTTCCCAGAGGGAAATTGGAGGGCCCATGGATGGATGAGGAGCTTTTTTTTTTTTAATAGCTATTTCTACTAGGAAACATTATGTGCAAGCTAAACAACAGCTTTAGATCCTAGTTTCAGATGCTCGTTTAGACTGGTGTTTAAGTGAGGTCCTACTTTCTTTGCTCTATACAATCTGGGAGAGGGATCCAAGGCAGCCCTAAAACCATTGTCTCCATGGATTACCTCAATTTTGCAATTTAACTGATGTTTCTCCCTGCAAGAGCCTTCTCTGAGCAAACAGCTGTGAATTGGTGACTCAATGGTAAAGAATCAACCTGCCAATGCAGGAGACATAGGTTTGATCCCTGGGTCAGGAACATCCCCTGGAGAAGGGCATGGCAACCCACTCCGGTATTCTTGCCTGGGAAATCCCATGAACAGAGGAGCCTGGTGGGCTACAGTCCATGGGGTCACAAAAGAGTGAGACACGACCTAGTGACTAAAACAAGAAGATAGAAAGTTGGGAAATGAGGGAAGTTTACATTTTCAGCCGTATCTAAAAGGGAGTTTCCTATCTTCTGCATTTGGGTGTTTTCTTTCTTTCTAGGCTAGCTGTGGATTTTCTAAGCAACGAGGGACACATCTATTCCACCGTGGATGATGATCATTTTAAATCCACAGACGCAGAATAACTGGATCTAATTGGGTACCCAAGATATTTTCCAGTTGGACCTTTTTTTGCAACCTCTTGTCTCCAGCTGTCCATATAATTGGCAAGTTGACTTCTAGGAAGTAGATTTCATCTATAAAAGATCTCAACTGACATCCTTTTGAAACTTATTACTACTCTTCTGTGTTTTTCATGGACTTCCCTGGTAGCTCAGACGGTAAAGTGTCTGCCTACAATGTGGGAGACCCGGGTTAGATCCCTGGGTCAGGACGATCCCCCGGAGAAGGAAATGGCAACCCACTCCAGTATTCATGCCTGGAAAATCCCATGGACCGAGGAGCCTGGTGGGCTACCATCCATGGGGTCGCAAAGAATCAGACACGACTGAGCGACTTCTGTGTTTTTGAAGCTCAAAGGGATATGGGTCACTGAAAAGGATGTAAACCAGGGCAGAATTACTTAAAGAAGTAACAGATTAGTTAGTTACAACATCAAGATAAATGGAATTGAAACAGAGATGCTACCAAGAGAGTTGGGCAGTACTGCTTAAATAATGCTCAAGAGTTTCTATTCTTAAATTGTTTCCTCCTGAGAGAAGAGGAGCAGCCCTGGGCCCACTCCCCTCCGCCTTTTCTGTTCCCCACTTTGGTTGTGTTGTCACTTTCAGAATTGCACTTTTTTCACCTTGTCATAGTAGCTGCCAAAGTGTGTTTTTATAAACATGGGGTTCTAGAGCGCTGGCTTCCTGGGGCAGAGGAGAGAAAGAAATGTGTGTTGTACAAAATCAGTACGTTCATATGTTCAATAAAATAGTTCTATTATTGAAGTAACTTGTAAAAATGTTATTTCTTTATGCTGCAGTAATTAATACTTTATCATCTCAACCTAATTCTTAGATAAGTTAATGAGCTGTAACATGCAAATAGAAGTTCTGTAGCTGCTTTAAGTGTTTCTAAATGAGACCTACCAGCAGCTGTGTGGAGAAGGCCCCACCCCGCCGTGGTTTCTGACAGCGAACAACAATGTGGTTGCTCTCTGTGCTCGCAGGATACTTCCCACCTGGGGAGCTGTGCAGATGCTTACAAGCCAGTCAGCCAGTGTGCTTATTTGCAAGCGTGTCCATTCTTGTTTCCTAAAAGAACAATGGCTAAAAACAGGTTTAAAAAAATGTATTCATTTGAATATGGAATGCATGATAGAATACTTCCATGGGTGGTGGACTTCTCTTTCTAGTTACCATGCTGATGCCCTCAAATGGGCAAGGGGACAAGAGCAGTGGTTTGGGTTTTTCTTCTTTTCATTTTGAATTTGACTTAGCAATCAAAAACTGCTTGCTCATTAACCCAGCTAGTGTTTATTCAATACCTACTGTGTCGGCTCATTTGCCAACTTCCAGGAGTATAAAGCAAGAGACTGGTGTCCCAGGTGTTGCCAACTCCACATTCCCAGTAACACAGAGTAGCTGCCCAGTGATAGAGTTCCCTGCCATCTTGGCATTGACATGATCTTACAGGAGTTCTGTAGTTCCCGAGCACCACAGAGGCCCTTGGGGCTGAGCAGAGGCGGGCCACTCCTCAGCAGAATGAAACCCCAGCTTCTAGAGCTTCTGCCTGCTCAGGCTGGGGGAACACACACTTGGATGTTTGTGGTTACCTGGGACGTCGGGAATGCAGTGTTCCCTTGGCACACTGTTGAGACAGCAGAACAGCACAGTGACCCAAGCGCTCAGAAATCCCGTGTCACGGCCAAGCCATGAGTACAGCCTCCTCTCAGGAAGGTCTTACTAGATGTACAGGTGGGAAATGTTGAGAGAAATTAAAAACTCTTGATACATTTTTGAGCATGCACCTCCAAGTTACATTCCTTTATTTAACAGTTATTTATATGTTACTATGTTAGTTTGTTACGTATATTACAAAACATTCAAAAATTAAAAATTAAAAGATATTAAAAATAAATATAAAGGGATACTATTACAGAACATCACGGTTTGAACTGTGCAGGTCCACTTATACTCAGATTTTTTTCAATAAGTACATACTACACAATCCACAGTTGGTTGCGGTTGCATCTGCATATACAGAGGGCCAACTGTAAAGTGATCTGAGGATTTTTTGACTGTGGGGGTCAGCACGCTAACCCCCTTGTTGCTCCAGGGTCAGCTGTAATTCTTTTGTTTCCCAGTCAGTCATCATGCGCACTCACTTTGGAGATCACTGCCAGGGGGTGGAGGGACTCTAACCTCTAACCTCACTATAATACCCTCCTCCCACCCCGTGGTTTATCATGGAGGGAAGACACAGGCACCCTGAGGGTGGTGTCTGCCTTTGGTCCGTTCCCTGCCTGACCCCGTTGCTCTGGTAAGACATTCACAATGTGGTTTTCAAGCATGTTTTCCTTGTAAGCCCAGCTTTCCCTGCTGGGAAATCACTGCCTTTCTCCTCATAGTAGCATTTGGCCACTCAGAAATCCCCTTTTGTGGAAACTGGTGGTCCTCTCCTGTGCCTCCCTTTTGTGACCTTACTCAGTTTGGTGCCAAAATCCAGTGCAGACATGAAAGTGAAAACTGTTGCCATTTTGCATGTGCTCTTGACCCCTAGGGGTTCTGTACCCAGGAGGAACTTTTTTTTGCTTACTGCTTTTCCCAGAATGCTCTCTCCTCAGGGTCCGCTGTGTAGTACAGACTGTGTCTGCGAAGGAGGGCATGGGAACTGGTGTGAAGACAAGGATGAATGCTAGGTACTGGAGACTGGCCCAGCAGCAATAGTCACCGTGCAGTGGTCACCTGAAGAGCTCCGTGCTGGGGTGTGGCATGGGTCCAGAGAGCCGGAGGGATGGTAGCAGGCAAAGGAAGGACACTCAGGTGTAATGCCTAGAATCAAGGAGTGGAAACTGGACCCTCTATTCAGCTCCCACCTCAGCTGGAGACTCCTACCATCTATTTGTCTATCCTGTCCTCTGCTGACAATCCTGCCATTGTCTGCCTCAGAGAGTTGAGAATTTAGGTAGGGCTTGTAAAAAGTCTGGCACACAGATGCAACTTAGTAAGTGATCATGATTATCATTCTTCTAGAAGCTCAGATGTAATTTTTATTCTCTGGTTTTATAAAATAATATTGGATAGTCACCTCTAGCTGTTCATGTGCTGGGTGCTGCAGAGATGAGGAAGACAGTCCTGGTCCCTCAGAGGCTCAGAGCTGGGGATGGGGAGGGGGAGACGAGAGTGGAGCAGGGGTGGTATGTGTCTTAAAGAAACTCCCACTGCAGCGTGTGATCAGGATTGAGTCCCCAGAGGCAGGAGGCACTGTGCTGCCACATCCAGGTGGGCAGTCTCTTGGATTCCTTCCTGCACTAACCAGTGGGGCAGCTGGTATTGCAGATACAGGATTGAGTAGAACCCAGTCGGCTACTTGATACCAAAGCTCTGAGGCTGAGAGAGCCGAATGCAAGATGCTGGGCCCAGAGAAGCCAGCTCCGGGTGGTAGGAACCTGGAACTGAGGGGAGCTGGTGCAGGTTTCCAGTCAGGCCTCAGACGGCCATTCCTCATCCACAGTCTGATTTCTGAGAGGTCTTGTCCAAGGTCCTCTAAAAGCCTGTAACTGTTAGCTGGTATCTCCGATTCCCTGAGAAGCAGCAGTTAGGATGTAAGGTTCTTCCAGCGCCTAGAGGGTTTTCGAAAACTGCTCAGCTATTTCTTCGTAATCATGTTCATCATCTGCAAAAGAATCCAGGTCAGTAAGGATCTTCGGCCTTAGGTTGCTTCCCATCTTTAGGGCACTTCCACCCCCTGGACAGGGGAGGGTTTGGTCTGGATGCTCTAAGGTCCTTGCTAGCCCAGAAGCCACAATTGGTTGTGTCTGCACACTTTGCCAACCTTCCTGTGTGCGTTGGGGAGGGTAGTTGGATGAAGTCATTTTGCCTGCCAGGGCCCTGGAGCCCCTAGGTGAAGGACAGTAAGGATCCTTCAGCCTAAGCTCACCCCATATAAGCCTGTGCATCCAACTAGGACTGCAGAAGGGTCTGCCCACAGGCAGGGCCCTGCTGAGGGTATGGCTGGTGCCCTCAGAGGCAAAGCAGCAGCAGAATGGTGTGGGGGAGGGGAGAAGCAAGGATTGGATGAACGGGCTGAGGGAACTCACCTGAATCTTCAGTGATGGGCACAGCGGGCCTGCAGCCCTTCTTGCGGCCAGGAACCTCACTGTATAAATTGGAACTGTCCTGGGTGACCTTCAGCAAGGACTTTGTCCTGAGTTTAGGCAGCAGAGGTGGTTCCTGCAATTCTGAGACTTCAGAGGACTACATGGGAGAAAAAGCAGAAGTCAGCAGGGTCTCAAGAAATAGGGTGGCAGAGTCCACAAAATGCAATTTCCTCCAATTGTTACTTCCTCTGCTCCCCTCTGAACTTCCCTTTCAGAGTAGCACATCTCAGAACACCAGGAGTTTTTGCTACAAGCATTTGAAATGTTCTTTGGCAGGGGAAAAGGGGGTCAGGATTAGGGATGATGGGATTGGGGGCCAGACAGGAAAATGTCCCTGCATTTTTCCACGGGGATTTGGTCATCGTCCTTCAGATCTGTCACCGAAGGAACAAAATGTAGTCACAAAGCCTCAGAGCAAGATTGCAGGGCTGAGGAGCATCCCAGAAGGAAGAGGACTTTTACTGAACTCCCATGTGCCAAACACCATGTGCCAAACACACCATGTGCCAAACACTGTATGCATGTCAGCCCATTTCACTCTCTGAGGAGCTGTTTGAGCCCCCAGTTTGTAGGTAAGGAACCAGGCTCAGTGAAATTGTGCCACGCCACACCTCACGCGGGATTTCTGGCTAGGTCAAGCTTGGGGCCCAGAACAGGTCTGTGACCTCTAAAAAGCTGCTGCTCGGGACATCCCTGGTGGTCCAGTGGTTAATAATCCGCCTGCTAGTGCAGGGGACGCAGGTTCGATCCCTGGCCTGGGAGGATCCCACATGTCCTGAGTCTGTGCTCTAGAGCCCACGTGCCGCAACGAGACGCCACTGCAACCGCAGCGAGAAGCAAGCACACCGCAACAAGAGAAAGCCCACGGCCGCAGTGAAGACCCAGCGCAGCCAAAAAAGAACAAAAATAAAGCCACCTCTTTTCCCGCCATGCTTTCAAGGGCAAACAGTACAGCGCCCTGGTGAGCAGCAGAGAACACCCGTGCCCAGGGAGGGAAAGTTGCTGGTTCTAGGACAACAAGCAGGGAACAGGCCCAAAGAAACCGAGGCTGGGGCAGAGGTCTCGGATCTGCACCGCGTTCTTTCCAACACTGTCACAGGCCTGCGTTTCAGATGTCCTAGTCTCTTCTTTTTTTTTTTCCTATTCTTGATTCTTGTCAGAAAACAGCTACCCTACCTGCTGCCCCACAGATTGGAGTCCCTTCTGGGGCTGAGATGGTTCAGGGTCATTTTTCAACTTCCACCACCATCCTACTGCCTCCCCACATAGTACAAATACAAGTCTCTCCACATCCCAAGATAATAGCTTGTTAACAGTTTACAAAGTGCTTTTTATACAACTCATTCCCCAACACCCTTTATCAGCAAAGCATGGCAGGTAGGTGCTCAGGCCATGTGGTCGGACCCAATTTCAACCTCCAGCCTGCCACTTGGCAGCTGTGTGTGTGTGTGTGCGCACATGTGTGTGCGCTTAGTCGCTCAGTCATGTCTGACTCTTCGTGACCCTTTTGGCTGTAGCCCTCCAGGCTCCTCTGTCCACGGGATTTTTCAGGCAAGAGTACTGGAGTGGGTTGCCATGCCCTCCTCCAGGGGATCTCCCCAATCTCCCCAAACCAGAGTCTCCTATGTCTCCTGCATGGCAGGTGGGTTCCTTACCTGCTGAGTCATTGGGGAAGCTCTAACTGTGTGATCTGAGGTAAACTTTACCTCTTTGTGCCTCTTGTTTTCTCAACCATAAAAAGAACTGCCAGTGCCCACCTCAGAGGGAGGTCGTGAGGGCTAGGTGGGGCTGCATATAAGGTGCCTGCCCCAGAGTAAGCGCCCAACAAGTGAAAGTGAAGTGGCTCAGTGGTGTCCGACTGTGACCCCATGGACAATACAGTCCACGGAATTCTCCAGGCCAGAATACTGGAGTGGGTAGCCTTTCCCCTTCTCCAGGGGATCTTCCCAACCTCGGAATCGCACCAGGGTCTTCTACATTGCAGGCGGATTCTTTACCAACTGAGGCTAACAAAACCGCACTGAGAATTAGCAACGTTCTCTCAGGCTCACTGGTGAGGAAACGTGCCCAGAGCAGGGGTCCCTGCCGCAGAGTGAGGAAGCTGGGATGTGAACTTAGTATTTCTGACTCTTTGGTTCCTTCCCCCTTGTGATTCAGTCTGATTCCATTCAGACTCACTGACAGTAAGTTTTTCTCTGGAGAAAGTTTTTCTCACTTTCTCTGCCTGCCTTGGAGTCGGCAGAGCCTGCCCCACAGAACTCTTGTTCTAGCCCCAAAGACCAAATACAACTGATTAAAACTTCATGACTGGATGTCCCTGGTGGTCCAGTGGTTAAGAATCAGCCTCCAATGCAGGGAACGTGGGTTCAGTCCCTGGTCTGGGAAGATTCCACAAACTGCGAGATGGCTAAGCCCGCACGCCTGGAGCCCATGCTCGGCAACAAGAGAAACCCACACACCGCAACTCGAGTAGCCCCCGCCCGCTGCAACTAGAGCGAGTGCACACAGCAGTGAAGACCCAGCGCAGCCAAAAAGAGAAAAAACGACACAGCCCCCCACCTCCAGGCTACATACAGCATGCAGGACTGTCACTGCCTTGGAAGAAATCTAAGCGGAGCCTTGCCCAGGAGTCTGAAAGGAGGAAGAACGTTCCTGGCAAAAAGACTGGCTTGCATGAAGTGCTGAGGCGGGAATCTTGGCATATTGAGGGAGCGTCAGGAGTTGGAGTGTGGGCTGCTGACACGGAAAACAGGCCTGGGAAGGCAAGGCTGAAGTCAGCTCTAAGGGACCCTGGATACCATGTTAAGGGATTCCATCACCCCCAGCAACGGGGAGCCACTGAAGGGTTCAGAAGATGGGGCTGAGGCCCCTCAGCGACCAGGAGAGATGTGGGAGGCCGTTCCGATATCAGTGGGGAGGGGTTGAAGAGGCTGCTCTAACGGTTCGGGTGAAAAATGCTGCAGCGTGAGCTGGGGAGTGACAGCAGGGTTAGCAGAGACAGGAAGAGCCCCGTGAATTTGGAGGCGCAATGCCATGCTCCAGTTCAGGGCCCCTGAACTGTGTAACTTGGAGCGCATCTCAGAGTCTCTGAGACCTCATTTTCTCAACCGTAAAATACGGATAATCACACTGATGTTAGGGTGGTAAGGATGGAATAGTGGGTACCGGTGTGCACGTTTATAAACTGTAGGTTCCCTACGACTGGAAGAGAAGTGCCATGCCAAAGAAGGAACAGCAGGACTCGAACGATCCCAACAGAGGGCCCCTCCCTGCCCCCTGGGGTTCTCTTGGTACCTTGACGCCTTTCTCCTTGCTCATCTGCTTCTTCTGCTCACTGAGGCCCTTACTCTTTGGAGGCCTGGGTGGGGGAGCTTGACTCTCGACGGCTGGTAGCTTCCGCAGGCGATAGTAGAAGGCCTCCGTCAGCTCCTCCACTGTGGCCATGCGGAGGGCCCCAGACGGCTGGCCCGGCAGCTCCTTGACCTCCACGACAGTCAGGTCCAGCCACCGGGGAGGGATCTCGAAGCACATCTCGGGGCTGGAGTCCAGGCTGACCACCAAGAAGGGTTCCAGGATCTTCTCTTCCAGCTGCAGGCCCGGGAAGGACGGCAGAGGGTCGGCGGGGTGCCTGGGGTCCTTGGCTACCACCTTGACCTCACAGGGCAGTGAGAACTGGGCAGTCAGGTCCTGCAGGCTATAACGCCGGGCATCGCTCAGCTCCTCCACAAAGCCGCCAGAGAAGTAGAGGGGCAGCAGAATCTGTTCTTGGTCCTCCACTTCTTCATCCTCCCCAGCCTCTTCCTCCCCAGTCGGCTCACCTAGCCGCTGACACACCAAGACATCTATGTCCCTCTCATGTTGCCCAAGGGCCTGGCCAGACCCCCGCACCTCCAGCCTGTCACCCACAGCCAGGGATGCAAACCCCAAGTTCTCCAGCTCATCTCCCTCACAGTCCTTTGTGGCCACGACCCGGAGCGGCTGGCCCGGCTGCAGAGCACCCAGGAGGTCGTAGGCCGTGGGGAACTCTCTCGGCCGCCGCCGCAGCTTGCCCCGGTAGGCCCCGGAGATCATGAAGTGTCTGGGTACCTTCCGGCCCCTGGTCGAGGCCAGGAACCGCCAGGGCGGTGAAGCCACGCCATGGAGGCAGAGCCTCTGGCCCTTCTGAAAGGAGCTCAGCCACGGGCTGAGGAAGTTGGGGGATCCCTGCGGAACTTCCAGGATCTCTGCAGCCAGGGGGAAGGGGCCTCCCCGGGCCAGGGCCTCGCTCAGCAGCAGCGGTTGTATGAAGTGAATGTGCTGCGAGGAGGTGGTGACGTCCTCCACGTCGACCTCCAGGGTGGAGGGGATCTTGACGACGGTCCTGCGGACTGTGGAGGGGAGAGGTCAGCCCGGGCCCACGCCCTCCTCCCCTCAGAGGTCTGGGTCTGCTGACCTCCTGCCTGTCTCTGTCTTTTCCTTCCTACCAGCATTTTCCTATTGTGCCAGCTTCCTCGCCCACTCCTTTCCTTGTACCTCTTTTAAAAAAGTTGTTATAGGGACTTCCCTGGCGGTCCAGTGGTTAAGACTTCGCCTTCCAATACAGGGGGGTGTGCGTTTGACCCCTGGTCGGGGAACTAAAACCCCCACATGCATGCCTAGTGGCCAAAAAAAACAAAACATAAAGCAGAAGCAATATTGTAACCAATTCAATAAAGACTTTTTAAATGGTCTACATTAAAAAAAAAACTCTTTAAAAAATTAATAAAAAGTTATTATAGAAAGTTTTAAATGTTTACAAAAGTAGAATAGTATTGTGAACCCTTATGAACCTGTCACCCAGGTTCAACATTTAAACCCGTGGCTCATCTTCTTTCATTTATACCCCCATCTATCCATTCCCCCTCCACTGGGTTACTTTGAATCAGAATAATCATATCTTGCCATCTGTGACCATTTCAGTGTGTATTGCTAAAAGAAGGGATAATTAAAATTTTAATAACAACTAGGCAATGATCACATTGAAATAATAATTTGGTAATTCCTTAATATCACTGAATATCCAGTTTACTTTTAAAATTTTAATTGAATTTTGAATATAATTGTGCATAATTAAATATATCAAATTGTATACATTCAAATTTGATATAATTTTGAATATAAACTGTCTTTCCAAATCCTTTCTGGATTTGAATAAATAAAAGTCAAATCAAGAAAAACAGTGACTGCGTGACTTTGGATAACATCCTGCCCTGGTGCTGAAAGTGCCAAGTGCATATAAACTCTAAGAGAATGAGGAAAACTGGCCTACCCACTGTGTTGTGTGAGTCATACCACATGGAAATCGGAACAGGGAATGTTCCCATTTTGCAGATGAGAACACTGAGACTCCAAAGAATGGTGGTGACTTCCCTCAGGTCACATGGTTGGGATTTTTGCTCTGTGCCAGACGAGCTGATAATTGGTTGAAGCTGGGAGATGGGCAGATGTGGGCTCATTATATATATATATATTTTTTTTTTTTTCTTTCCTTTAGAATGTTTTCTAGATTACCTGAGCTGCCTTATTCTCCAGGGCAGCCAACTCATTATTTAAAAAACAAAAACAAAAAAACTAGTAAACAAAGCATAGGCTGTTTCTTAAGACAGTCCTCAATGAGGCTTCTGGTAGCATCCAAAGCAGGGTTGATGAGGCAGGGGTCTGCCCAATCGGAGGCCAAGCCTGAGTGGAGGTAGAAGAATGGGGTGGGAGTGCCCTGGGAACCTCGACAGATACACCCATTCTTCTACCTTTGCTCCAGTGTGGCCGCCGACCAGCTAGACCTGGCAGGTTCTGCCTCTGCTTCACCAACCCTCTGTGTGCAGCCACCAGCCCGCCTAAGAAGTGACCTATGAAACAGCCGGGGGACTCAGCCAGACAGTGCCTTCCCCAACAGGAGGCCCTTCACCAGCAATCCTGCTCCCCAGAAACAGGAAAATACATTTCTCCAGAGCAAAGGCTCAAGGTTTCACTTAGTAACACTGTTTCTTTGTCCTAGCAGTGGACAAGCGCACAACCCAACTTTTGCCCAATTTTATAAACTATATGGGATCTCACTCAAGTTACCCTGTTTTCCTATCTCCTTTTGCACCCAACTTCCACTGCTGGGGAATCTTAACTCCGTTACATTGTATATACCAGGTGAACCACCCAGAATCCCTGGTTTATCCATCAAAGCAACTCCCCTGGGACCCCTCTGTCCCTCCCGCCTCCCACCCCCATCCTCCTGCCCAGGGAACTCACAGTGCATGATGGCTTCGACCTCATACTGGGGCTTCAAGGTCAGGGAGCGCCAGGGGAAGGCGGAGCAGGTGAGAAGGGTGTCCCTCACGGTGGGGTCCTGCAGCACCTGGAGCAGGGTCCGAGGGGGCCCGGGCTCCAGTTTCCAGAAGGGCCCCTGCTGGGACAAGGGCAGGTGCAGAAAGCCCTGCTGGGCCCCGGAGTCCAGCACACAGCGGGCACAGCAGGCCCCCTGGTGCATCTCCACAGCCTCCAGCTTGAGGGGCTGCTCTTGAGGCACCACCCTGGCCTTGGTGGCGATTCTGTGGGTCGACATGAAGCGGATGGGCAGTGACTTGGAGCTCTGGGTTGCAGCATAGACCAGCTCCTCCAGGGTTCCATAGCTCTGGGGGCCGGTGAGGGGGCTGAAGAGGCCTGTGGGAGCACAGCAGGGGCTGTCAGGGTGGGGCAGGCTTTTGCTCAGCCTAGGGCCGTGAACCCCACACCCAGGTCTGGCTGCAGAGAACCAGGCAGAATCCCAAGGACAGGGGTCAAAGGTGGGCCAGTGTTGGCATATCTGGACTGCAGGGCTGAGGGACTAGAGGCAGCAAGTGACCGTGTGCGAACGGACAGCGAGGGGCAGGGCTGGGGACGGTTCCTTCCAACACAGACACAGAGGGACTGTCACCAGAGACGGAACAGGACAGACACACTGACTGCCACATTTTCCCGCCTCCCAGCCCCTCCTGCCTCTAAAGTTTTCCATCTTTGCCCCCAGACACCTCAGCACTGCTCTGTTTCCACACACCAGCTCCCATCACCCTGTCCTGGGTGGGCGAGCGCCATTGTCCCTCCCAAACTAGAAACCCAAGAGCTACTGGCCAGTGACCTCTGACCAGCTCTTTCCCCTTCCTCCCGCCGCCCTGTCCATTCTTCTGCTACCAGACTGGCCTAAGATATCTCATGTCTGGAGGTAATACCACTTCTACATTTTCCTGCCGAAACCCTCCACACAAATCTATTCGAGGAAACACCACACAAACTCGGTCTGAAGGACATTCTGCAAAAGTACTGATCTGGACTGTTCAAAAAACGTTGATATCAAGGCAAAGGCAGGCGGAGGAACTATTTCAGCCTAAAGGAGACTAAAGGAGGCTAAACTGAATGTCATGTGTGATCTGAGGCTGGATTCTGAATCAAGGCAAACACCAGGCTATCAAGGATATATTATAGGGCAGCTGGTGAAATTTGAATACAGACTGTAGGCTAGACAGTAGTATTGTATCAATACTGGATTTTCTGAATTTAATCACTCAACTACAGCTTTGTGAGTGAACGCCTTTGTTTTCTAGGAGATACACTGAATTAGGAGTAATATTTAGATGTAATGGGGCATCATGTCTGTAACTTACTCTCAAATGGTTCGGAAAAAGATACATATATATATACATACACACACACATAGATATATAAAAAGATTATATATATACACATATATAATAGTAATATATGTTCATATGTATGTATATGTATATATAATATACAGAGAGAGAAAACAAACGTAACAAAATGCTTAATAATTGGTGAATCTGGATAAACAGTATATAAGAATTCTAGAAAGTCTTCTGTAAGTCTGAAATTATTTCAAGTTTTTAAAAAATCCTCAAAATAGAAAATAAAACCTATCACTTCCCTTTTTAAAACCCTCTTTGGCTACTTAATGCCTTCAAAATAAAGACTGAAATGGATCAGTGCCGCACAAAAGCCTCCCCCAGTGGTCTGGCTTCCACTCACCTCCCCACCTCTTGCTCCTCACCTGGAACCCAAGCCCTCACCAGGCCCCTTATAGACCTGATGCCCCGTTATATCTAAATATTACTCCTAATATTTGGTGCATCTCCTAAGAAACAAAAACATTCACTCACAAAACTGTACTTCAGGGATTAAAATCAAGAAAGCATACTGAGAACAAGCCCTCAGAGGGCGCCTGCTCTGAGCCCAGTCCTGTTCTAAGCACATCGTATGTGGCAACTCATTTAATGCTCACATCAACCTTGTTGCTCAGCCGCTCAGTCGTGTCCGACTCTTTGAGACCCCATGGACTGCAGCACGCCAGGCTTCCCTGTGTTTTACTATCTCCCGGAGTTTGCTCAAACTCATGTCCTTTGAGTAGGTGATGCCCTCAAGCCTGACTCCCTCATGACAGAAGACGGAGCAGAGGCAGAGAGACCGTGGGAACTCACCACAGCCACAGCTAGTAGCCGGCACACCTGGGGATTCCCACCCAGGCTGCTGGTTTAGCGTCTGGGCCTGTGGTCCACCACGCCGCACGCCTCCTGCAGTGACTATGCTATGTGAACGTGCCACTCCCTCTAGCTGGGATCCTTGGTCCAGCTCAGGTGCCACCTCCCCCAGGAAGCCCGCACAGACCTCTGAGGCAGGCCCCTCATGCCCAGAGCCCTCTCTAAACGGGTGCCTACCTCTGCTGTCCTCCTCCCTGCCATCCTGGAAGCTCCCCACTGGAGGAGGCTGTATCTGATTCATCCTGAGCACACACCCCCCAGCCCCTAGCACAAGGCCTGGTGAGCAGCAAGGGTCAATACATGTTTGGTGAGTGGATGTGGGAATGAAGACAAAAACAGGCACGTGGTCAAAGACACAAAACAGGAAAAGTCCCCGCCAAGAGGCAGACGTCATCAGAGATGGACAAGGAGAGCACACAGCCACGCCGGCTGCGGGCACTGTCAGAGCGCTCAGGGGTCATCTGTGCTTCGGGGCTGGGTGGCGGTGGATGTGAGGGCCGTGGGGGCCAACCCAGAGGGCTGGGGGTTTGTGCGGGGTCCAGTGGGTCCGAGAGTGTGCCTGGAGGGTTCCGGGGCACTCAGGGAGGCAGAGGTGCCCGCCTTACCCTGGAAATTGGGAGCGAGCTCAGTGGTCTGGCCTGTCCCTGGGTTCTCACAGACCACCTTTTGGAGGCGAACATGGGTGACCTTGATCAAGTCTCCTGTGGAGAGGCAGCACTCGTTCCCAGAGATCTCGTAGATGGAGCCTGTGGAGACACAGCAAGCTCAGTTTCGCCCATTCAGCAAATGCTAGTCACTGGGGGCCAGGGCTCTGTTCCCCCAAGACGTCACTCACCACACCTTGGCCCTCATTGTTCCCGCCACCTGGAATGCCCTTCCCTGTCTTCCCTGCCCAGCATCCACAGGCTCAGCTGTCCTCAGGCAGCATCGATGCCACTTTGCCTGCATTTAGCACTGACTGTACCCCTCTGTGGTCACAACCCCCAGCCTCTGGAACTTAACTCATACAGCAGGACTGATCCAGCTCACCTAGCACAGGCCCAGCCTCGAACAGGGTGTGTAAGTCATGAATGTATAAACCACCCAGTAAATCCCAATTCCCTTATTGCGTACTAAGTCGCTTCAGTCGTGTCCAACCCTTTGGGACCCTATGGACTGTTAGCTTGCCAGGCTCCTCTGTCCATGAGATTCTCCAAGCAAGAAAACTGGAGTGGGTTGCCATGCTATCCTCCAGGGGATCTTCCCCACCCAGGGATCGAACTCAGGTCTCCTGGATTGCAGGTGGATTCTTTACCATCTGAGCCACTAGAGAAGCCCAATTCCCTTATTAGACAGCTGCAAAGTCAAGCCCAGAGAGGCTCTGAGATCACACACAGCCAAACACCCACCCTGGCACTTTCTTCTTCAAATGACTTGTTTTTAAAGGAAGCACAGGAGAGAATGGCAGTCCACTGAGAGGGTGGGCCCTGTAGGCAGGGTTCCGGGTCCCCACTTTCAAGCACAGTAGCCCCACGTTTCCTGGTTTCAAGAGCTTAAAGCCGCATCCAGAACATGGAAGGTGCTCGATAAAGATCTTTCCACTCGGGCAGTGCATAGGCCCCCACCCCGCCATCCTGCTGAAGGAAGGACAGACACTGCAGGTGGGCAAACCTCGAGGCCACCTGACTCTACCTCACACCGAAGGCAGCCCCAGAAGGGCCCGAAAAATCAATGAAAACCCCATCCCTTACCCCCAGGAAAATACACTCAGGCTCCAACACACAGTTCAGGCTCCAGACCCTCGGGGCTGGTAAGAACAGCCTTGGTGCTGGAGATGGACTCGATGCCTGCTGCTGTGCCCAGTACTGCAGGGGTATCACTGTGCTCAAGACCCATGGCTGTCCTTGGAGGGAAGGACTTTCTTCCTATATAAGGTCTTGCCAAGACTAGGCAAGGATGAATGGGCAGCCAAGATGATCAGGTAATCAAAGGCATTACCAGGACTCAGGCCCAGATGTCTGCCTCCAACCTGGGGCTCCAAACCACGCAGCGATCAGAGCCACCTGTCCCACCAGGATCACCACTGGCCCTTCTCCAGCTCACCCCCACCCCCACGCTGTCACCCCATCGGGTTCTTTTCTTACTTCCTCCACTTCCCGCCTCCCAGGGTGGGGCTGGGGAAGCAGAATGAGGAAGCGCAAACATTGTGACACAGTGTGTGAGGGGGGGTCCAGAGGAGAGCAAACAGCACAGATGCCTGCAGGAAGCCCCCAGAGACAGGAAGAGTGAGATTTGAACCCAGATCCCTCAGATTCCCAAGCGGGCCTGGCGGCGGGTCCTGCCCCGGGGGCCCTCCAGGTGTCTCACCCTTGATCTGTGACCCCACTTGGAGCCTCAGAACGCTTTCCTGTGCGGACCAGGAGCAGGTTGAAGGAACAGGATGGGTCAGGGCACTCGGGCGGAGTTTGCTCTCTAAGGAAGGAGCCTCCCCCACCCCACCCAGACTCTCGCTTCCCTCTCTCCGCCGCCTCCTCCTTCCCCACGCAGCCGCCCACAGTCCCTCCCGCCCGCCCCCGCTCAGAGCTGCCACCTTCTTTCCACCTTCACGGCCTGTCAATTCTTCCCCTCTAGATCTTTCAGGCAATGACTACTGAGGAAGCCCCAGCTGTGTGCCACCCCTGTGAACCAGGCGGGCTGCGGCCAGGTAGGCAAATGTGCGGGCGTGCCTCAGGCCAGGAGGGCTGCCCGGAGGAGGAGTCATTTCAGCTGCGAACCGAAGAGCTTGTCGAATCAAGTACTGCCCAATGCCGAGCAGAGGGGCAAAGGCGGGACTAGAGGGACGGAATAGGACACGTAGACAGGTGTCAAGGTGGGGCAACGGAGGGTACACGGAGGGGAGGGCTGACCCGGCGTTTCAGAATCATCAAGCAACAGCTCCGCGTCGCGAGCGCCTGAGTGCCGAGACCCCGCATGGTCGGACCTCCTGCAATGCGCCCGACGGTTCCATCCCGCTTGGCTCGGTTCCACTCACCTGAGTATCTGAGCTCAGTGACTTCTCATTGCCACCCTGGGAGGCAATCAGCGACCCCCCACCCCCAATTCCACGGAGGCAAAAGCCGTGGCCCGGAGAAGTTGGGGCGCAGGCCCCAGGTTTCCAACGTCCCGGTCGGGAGAAGCCGGTCCGCGGCGGGGCCGTGAGGTCGGAGGGGTCTCGGCCCTTCACTCACCCTGGAAGTAGACCCCCGAGCAAACCCGCAGCACACGCGGGAGGGAGGCGGGGTCCAGGGCGCACACGAAGTCTTGCAGCGACACCGGCTCCATGGCCCGTGCGGCTCGCGGGACGCGGACTGAGCTGCCTCCGCGCGGTCCAGCCGGGCCCGGCCCAGCGGGGCGGGGTGGGCCGGAGGCCCCGCCCAGGGGCGTTCCAGGACGCCCACCCTCCCCTGCCGGCCCTAGTTCCCGGGTCTCTACACGGGGGTTGCAGTACCCACCTCGCACACTCGTGGCGCTATTGTAGAAGGTCAAGACCAGGACCTGACACCGGGGAGTTCAGTTTCAGTTCAGTCGCTCAGTCGTGTCTTTTTGCGACCCCATGGACTGCAGCACGCCAGGCTTCCCTGTCCATTACCAACTCCCGGAGCTTACTCAAACTCATGTCCATCGCGTCCGTGATGCCATCCAACCATCTCATCCTCTGTCGTCCCCTTCTCCTCCCACCTTCAATCTTTCCCAGCATCAGTGTCTTTGCAAATGAGTCAGTTCTTCGCATCAGGTGGCCAAAGTATTGGAGTTTCAGCTTCAACATCAGTCCTTCCAATGAACATTCAGGACTGATTTCCTTTAGGATGGACTGGTTGGATCTCCTTTCAGTCCAAGGGACTCTCAAGAGTCTTCTCCAACACCACAGTTCAAAAGCATCAATTCTTCTGTACTCAGCTTTCTTTATATTCCAATTCTCACATCCATACATGACCACTGGAAATACGATAGCTTTGACTAGAGGGGCTCTTGTCGGTAAAGTAATGTTTCTGCTTTTTAATGTGCTGTCTAGGTTAGTCATAGATTTTCTTCCAAGGAACGTCTTTTAATTTCATGGCTTCAGTCACCATCTGCAGTGATTTTGGAGCCCCAAAAATAAAGTCTCTCACATATCCATTGTTTCCCCATCTATTTGCCATTAAGTGATGGGGCTGGATGCCATAATCTTAGTTTTCTGAATGTTGAGTTTTAAGCCAACTTTTTCACTCCCCTCTTCCACTTTCATCAAGAGGCTCATCACTTTCTGCCATAAGGGTGGTCATCTGCATATCCAAGGTTATTGATATTTCTCCCAGCAATCTTGATTCCAGCTTGTGCTTCATCCAGCCCAGCAATTCTCATGATGTACCCTGCATATAAGTTAAATAAGTAGGGTGACAATATACAGCTTTGACGTACTCCTTTTCCTATTTGGAGCCAGTCTGTTGTTCCACGTCCAGTTCTAACTGTTGCTTCCTGACCTGCATACAGATTTCTCAAGAGGCAGGTCAGGTGGTCTGGTATTCCCATCTCTTTCAGAATTTTCCACAGTTTGTTGTGCTCCACACAAAGGCTTTGGCATAGTCAATAAAGCAGAAGTAGATGTTTTTCTGGAACTCTCTTGCTTTTTCCATGATCCAGCGGATGTTGGCAATTTGATCTCTGGTTGCTCTGCCTTTTCTAAATCCAGCTTGAATATCTGGAAGTTCACGGTTCATGCTTTGTTGAAGCCTGGATTGGAGAATTTTGAGCATTACTTTGCTAGTGTGTGAGATGAGTGCAATTGTGCAGTAGTTTGAACATTCTTTGGCATTGCCTTTCTTTGGGACTGGAATGGAAACTGACCTTTTCCAGTCCTGTGGCCACTGCTGAGTTTTCCAGATTTGCTGGCATATTGAGTGCAGCACTTTCACAGCATCATCTTCCAAGATTTGAAATAGCTCAACTGAAATTCCATCACCTCCACTAGCTTTGTTCGTAGAAACGCTTCCTAAAGCCCACTTGACTTCACATTCCAGGATCTCTGGCTCTAGGTGAGTGATCACACCATCATGGTTATCTGGGTCATGAAGATATTTTTTGTATAGTTCTTCTGTGTATTCTTGCCACTTCTTAATATCTTCTGCTTCTGTTAGGTCCATACAATTTCTGTCCTTTATTGAGCCCATCTTTGCATGAAATATGCCCTTGGTATCTCTAATTTTCTTGAAGAGATCTCTAGTTTTTCCCATCCTATTATTTTCCTCTATTTCTTTGCATTGATCACTGAGGAAGGCTTTCTTATCTCTCCTTGCCATTCTTTGAAACTCTACATTCAAGTGGGTATATCTTTCCTTTTCTCCTTTGCCTTTAGCTTCTCTTCTTTTCTCAGCTATTTGTAAGGCCTTGTCAGACAACCTTTTTGCCTTTTCGCATTTCTTTTCCTTGGGGATGGTCTTGATCACTGCCTCCTGTATAATGTCATGAACCTCCGTCTCAGGAGGCTCTGAGTAAATAAAAGCTGGTCCCCACGTTCCTAGGCTTCAGTGATGTACTCCATCGTGGAGCAGGGGAGGAGGATAAAGATGAAGGAGAAATCCACTACTCCCCCCCACATCCCCTGCCCTGGTCAATTAGAACTCCTGGTCCAGTTCTGAGTCTCACAGGAGGCACACAGCCCTGCCCTTTGGGTTTGAGGAGGAAGATAAAGCATCAGGTCTCCTGAATCCCTCTCAGGGACACTTCACTGTCCTTGACCCACAGGGAACTCAGTAACTTTCCAGGATGCTCCTTCCCTCTGGACAATTCTCCTGAAAAATTCTTCCTTGGGCTAAAGAGAAATCTGCTTAGGACAGAGACCAACTATTTCCGGAGACCGCAGAGAGATGGATAAGGATTTTCCATCTCCCTGTCCCTCAGCAGTTAGACCAACTAAGCTTCAAATCCAAGCTCCTTCTCTTGCTTGTTGTATCATTTTAGGCAAATCACTTTGATTTTGAGTTTTCATTTCCTTACATGTAAAATGGAAGAAAGAATCTTTTCTGAGCTGGTTGTGAGAATTAAGTGAGATAATATAGATACTGTGCAAAACGCTTTGTTTTGGTTTTTGTCACTATGAGAGTAACAGAAGACTTCTAATCGAAATCATAACCAAAGTTTAAAATAAAAATAAAAAGATATTTGACAAATAAAAAGAGGACATTCTTTTCTCATCACCCAAATATAACTAACATTTTGCAGTGTTCTTTCTACTCTTTATGCTGCTTGAGAGTGTGTGTGGTGGTTTGTTTATTTGTTTTTAATTTTTGATTTACTATAAAGTTGCAAAAATAGTAGAGATTTCCCATATATCCCTCAGCTAATTTCAAATTCCCCTGTTGGTAGCATCTCCTGTTACCAGGGTGCATTTGTCAAAACTCAGAAACCAACATTGCTGCATTGCTGTAAACTGAACTACAGACTTTATTTGAATTTTATCTATTTTCTCACTGATGTCCTTTTTCTGGTCCAGGATCCCAACAAAGATTCCCTGTTGCATTTAGTCATAACGATTCCTGTCTGTGACACTTTCTCAGCATTTCTCTGACCCTGTTTTTATAACCTTGATTGTCTTGAAGAGTACTCGTCAGATATTGTCCCTCAATTTGTTGTTATTGTTGTTGCTGTTTTCTGATGTCTTCCTATGGCTAGACTGGGGTTATGAATTTTAGGGGAGGTTACTTCCCAGGTGAGGTGCCCTTCTCATCACATTCTCTGGGGCGTACATGACATATCCACATGACTTCTCACTGTGATGCTAACCTTAACCGCTGGGGTGCAGCATCCAAATAAATTATTTGGAATTCTTCTATAAGAAAGATTTGTCTTGGGCTTCCCTGGTGGTCCAGTGGTTAAGGACCTGCCTGTGCCAATGCAGAGGACACGGGTTTGGTCCCTGGTCCTGGAAGATTCCACGTGATGCAGAGCAACTAAGCCTACGCGCCATAACTACTAAGCCTGAGCTCTAGAGCCCCTGCTCTGCAACAAGAGAAGATACCGCAGTGAAAATCCTGTGCACCGCAACTAGAGAAAGCCCTGGCAAGAGAGACCCAGGGCAGCCAAAAATAAATAAATAAATGAAGTTATTATTATTTTAAAAAATTGTCCCTCCCCCTCATTTAATTATTTATTTTATTTCATTTATTTTGGTTGCGCTGAGTCTTTGCTGCTGCACCAGGGCTTTCTCTAGTAGCGGTGGGTGGTGGCGACTCTGTTGCCGCGTGCGGGCTTCTCACTGCGGTGGCTTCTCTCGTTACAGAACACGGGCTCTCGAGTGCGGGCTCCATGGGTATGGCACGTGGGCTTAGGTGCTCCCTAGCATGTGGAGTCTTCCTAGATCAGGGATCAAACTTGTGTCATCTGCATTGCCAGGCAAATTCTTAACCACTGGACCACCAGGGAAGACCCTCCCCCATTTATTTATTCAATTATTATGTCAGTATAGACTCTTGTATATTTATTTTATACTTTGACTATAATCTAATACTACATTATTTAGTTGCTCAAATTCTTCCGGCTTTGGGAGCTCCTCCAGTCTGGCTCCTGGGACCCTTTGCCATAGCCCCATTGTTCCTTTCTCTAAGCACGTCCTTACTGCCTGGTGCTATCAGATGCTCCCGGGTCATCTTGTCTTCTCCCTGCCCTCATCATACAATCAGCCATTTCTCCCAGAAGCCAGTATTTCCTTTTATCGGAGAATGGTGTTTAGAAACCACACTGTGGTTGCTGAGAGTCTCCTTGCTACTGCATTGCCTGTTTTTTTGTCTTTTTTTTTTTTTTTCCCCTTGCATTGACATTTACAGACACCACCTCCTGCCCCATGACCCAGCTGATGTCAGGTCCTCCCCTAAGTTCCAAGAAGAAGCTCCTCTGGTACAAACTTCCACTTTCAAAATAAATGAGTCACAAGAAAGAAATATACAGTGTGGGGAATAGTCAACAATTATGTAATATCTTAGTATGGTGACAGATCATAACTGGAATCACCGTGGGGATCATCTTGAAATGTATAGAGATATTGAATCACTGTGCTGTGTGTCAGGAACTAACATAGTGTCATAGGTCCATTAAACCTCAAAAGGCAAACAAACTCATAGGAAAAGATATCAGACTTATGCTACTAGAAGTAGGGGTGGGGGAAGGGGAAATTGGATGAAGACAGGCAAAAGGTACAAAATTCCTTGTAACTACGACTGAGCGACTTCTCTTTCACTTTTCACTTTCATGCATTGGAGAAGGAAATGGCAACCCACTCCAGTATTCTTGCCTGGAGAATCCCAGGGATAGAGGAGCCTAGTGGGCTGCCGTCTATGGGGTTGCACAGAGTTGGACACAACTGAACCGACTTAGAAAAAAAAAGTATTAGGGTATAATGTAGAACATGATAAATGCTATTAACAATGCTATATGTTACATATGAAAGTGGTTAAGAGCAAATTTAGAGTTCTCGTCACAAGGAAAAACATTTTTTATGTTCCTTTACTTTTGTATCTATATAAGCTGATGGATGTTCACTAATCTTCATGATGTGTGTAAGTCAAACCATTATACTGGCACCTTAAATGTATACGGTGCTGTACATCAGCTATTAATATACATCCATAAAACTAGAAGACAGATAAGTAAGTAGATGAATAAATACAGCTGCTGAAGAAGGAGACAAAGGAGGAGCAGAAGTTGCTCCTGAGTAATAATTCTCAACAGAAATTTTCAAATCCTCCCTTTTCACTTGGTGTTTATTTGTGAGCGTTTTCCTGGCGCAGAAGTGGGATTACCAAAACTGAGTAGGCAAAGCGTACTACTATTGACATATAGAAACCATCTCCTTGCCAGTACAACTTAGTTGTGTATTTATCTGTGTAATTATTGGCTTGGCCGAAAAATCTGTCTAGTTTTTTCTGTAAGATGGCTCTAGTAGCACTTGGTTGCCTTTAACCTCATTCGAAACACTGTTGTTAGTTTGTATTGTGACAGCTGTCATGTCAGTGTGTGTTTTAAAAAAAAAAAATTGGTGAATTTTTGTGTAGTCATTTAAATATTGAAGATGGAAGAAAAAAAGCAACATTTTTAGCATATTATGTTTTATTATTTCAAAAAAGTAAAAATGCAAAAAACAAACCCACAAAGATTTGTGCAGCGTATGGAGAAGGTGCTGTGACTAATCAAATGTGTCAAAAGTGGTTTGCAAAGTTTCGTGCTGGAGCTTTCTCGCTGGACCAGGCTCCAAGGTCAGGTAGACCGGTTGAAGTTATAGTGATCAAATCAAGACAGAAATTGAGAACAATCAGTGTTATACCATGCAGCAGATAGCTGACATACTCAAAATATTCCAATCAAGCATTGACAATCATTTACAGTAGCTTGGTTACGTTAATCATTTTGAGGTTTGGGTTCCACAGAAGTTAAGTGAAAAAAAACCCCTTGACCATATTTGTGTATGCCATCTCTACTTAAGTGTAACGAAAACGTTCCATTTTTAAAACAAATTGTGACAGGTGACGCAAAGTGAATGTGCTAAATCACTTCAGTTGTGTCAGACTCTTTGCAACCCTATGGACTGCAGCCCGCCAGTCACCTCTTTCCATAGGATTCTTCAGGCAAGAATACTGGAGTGGGTTGCCTTTCCCTCCTCCAGGGGATCTCCCGACCCAGAGACTGAACCGTCATCTCTTGTGTCTCCTGCATTGGAAGGCAGGTTCTTTATCACTAGCACCACCTGAGAAGCCCAACATGTCTACATACTGATAGTTTTTGCATAAAAGGACTCAATTCTCACTACCCTCATGTTGAATTCCAGTATTATTAAATTGAAATAATGTGGAATGAAGAGATCATGGGGCAATTGAAGTGAACCACCGCCAACCACACCAAAGGCCAGCCTTCATCCAAAGATGGTGATGTTATGTATATGGTGAGATTGGAAGGGAGTCCTCTATGCAGAGCTCCTTCCAGAAAACCAAACAATTAGCTTCAACAAGTACTGCTCCAGATTAGAACAACTGAAAATGGCACTCAGCGAAACACATCCAGAATTAGTCAACATAAAACGTGTAATCTTCCAGCAGGGCACTGCAAGACCACATATCTCTTTGAAGAGCAGGCAAAGACTGTTAACAGTGTGACTGGAAAGTTCTAATTCATTCACCATTGCACCTTTGGATTTCTATTTATTTCAGTCTTTACAATATTCTCTTAATGGACCAAGTTTCAGTTCCCTGTGTGTATGCTCAGTCATCCAGGTGTGTCTGACTCTTTGTGACTCCATGGACTGTAGCCCACCAGGCTTCTCTCTTCATGGAAATTTCCAGGCAAGAATACTGGAGCGGGTTCCCAATTCCTCCTCCAGGGGATTTTCCCAACCCAGGGATCCAACCTGTGTCTCTGAAAGACTGTAAAATGTACCTGGAACAGTTCTTTGCTCAAAAAGATTCAAAATTTGGGGAAGATGGGATTATGAAGTTGCCCAAGAAATGGCAGAATGTAGTGGAACAAAATGGTGAATATTTTGTTGAATAAAGTTCTTAGTGAAAATGAAAAATGTGTCTTTTGTTTTTACTTAGAAACTGAAGGAAATTTTTGGCCAACCCATTATTTGCTTAATTGCTTTTAAGCAATTAGGTAGCTTCTGAGGGGGCAGAGACCACGGTACCAGTCTGTCTTATCCCCTCCCATTGTACCTGCAGCATATTGAACAGGGCCTGGCACACAGTAGGTGCTCAAGATCAGCATTGTTATTGATGGGTGGAAACTACTTTCTTAGGATAGATTCCTGAGGTGGAATTTCTGGGTCAAATGATGTGCTTGTTTCTACAGCCTCCAATGGTGTGTTTTAGTCCTGGTGAGAGGCTGCCGTACCTCTGCTGGATGCAGTAAGGCAAAGAAGGAGAGAGACATTTTCAAGAGCTGAGGCACCCAAGAGGGCTCCAGACCCAGGAGGAGGCTCTGCTAAGCAGAGGAGATGGGATGGAGGGGACATTTCCACATGTTTCCAGAAACACCATCAAGGGTGTTCGCTGAGCCCCTATTCCGGGCAGGCCCTATACAACGGTTCACTCAGTTAATCCTCCCTATTCATAAACAAGACAAAACTAGTAAGCAAGACAAAACACAGTCCCACTTTACAGATGAGGAAGCTGAGGTTCAAAAAAGTGAAAGGACTGGCCTAAGACCGGGCAATGAAAAAGGGGAGATGCTTGGATTTTAGCCCAGCTCTGCTGCTCCTTCAGCAGGCCAGAGAAAATGGCAATTCTTTTTTTTTTTAATATATATGTTTACTTATTTTATTATTTATTTTTCTATTTGACAGCACTGGGTCTTAATTGCAGCATATGGGATCTAGTTCCCTAACCAGGGATTGAACCTGGGTTCCCTGCATTTGGAGCACAGAGTCTCAGCTACCAAACCCCCAAAGAAGTCCCGAAAACAGCAGTTCATCTCTCCGCTGTTGGTTCAGGGGACCACATAACGTAAGTCTGACAGATTTCTGCACAGCCCAGTCTTGCCTAGGATTGCAGGAGAGGTCGGTGAATAAAAAAATAGGCTTTGGAGATACAGCTGGGCTTGAATCCTAGCTCCATCGCTTAGCTGTGTGATCTTGGGCAAGTTCCTAACCTCTCGGAGTCAGTCCCTTCTGTACAGTGGGGACTGGCAAGGGGAGCATTGGTGAAAATGAAGGTGGAACACAGGCAAATGGGCGCCTGCCAAGTGCTTGCTGTTATCACTCTCGTTTTCCAAGGGCCTCTTGTATCTGAGACATTTCTCAGAGACCTCAGCTCTCATTTCCTTCTCCCAACCTCCTGCTTTCTATTTTTGAAAATGAGATTCTGACTGGAAAACTGTTCTTTGCTGTTACACAATATGCAAATGGAGGATCTGGAATTTGAAGCCAGGCCTGTGGTTGCCATCATCTGAGCCCTTTCCAGATGGGAACACCCGCCTGGACCTCCCCTAGTCCCTCAAGAGCTGGGTGGGTTGTGGAGGGGGAAGCCCAGGCTCACAGAGAGGCTGGGGAGGTGCTGTGGGAAGGAGCCCTCAAGGAGGGTGCCTGCCAGGACCCAGGGCGGAGTTTTCTCCATGGCCTCTCTGTCAGGTTTTTGGAGTCCGAAGGTGATGGCCTGCTGTGGGCCACCGCTGGTCAGAGTGATTTGGGGTGACCGGGGCCCTTGCTGCTGCGTTTGCACCATCTACTCTGGCATGTGATGTCCTGTGGCCTGGGGTTATCGGGCCACATTCAAGGGGGCGGGGTGGTCCTTTCCAGGAAGGGAAGGGCATGCTGAGGCAGTGCTGGACATGCTGGGTCCAGCTGTCTGCTTCAATGGCTACCAGCGTGGCGAGCTGGCCCAAGGTGACGGAAAACACGCCGGCCATCAGGAGGGTCCAGGCCGGTGTGGACAGAGCAGGAGGATGCCTCTGCTCAAGGGTGAGCCAGCCGGCAGAGGCTGGAAGCCCTCTGCACACTGGTTGCTAGGTTAGAAGGCTTCTGTCCTGCAGCCTGAAGCCTTCCCCGGGCTCCTGTGGACTTCCTCCTCAAGCACAAGCCCTGATGGTCGTGAAAGGTGTGCGTCGAGGAGGAGCCATGTCTGGGGGTGAAGTTTCGAAGGTCTGATTCTGCTGCTCCATCTTGTGTGCAGCTCCGAAAGTTAGCTGCAAGCCCTCTTCAAGTCCCAGGACCTTGGGGAAGGCATGGGGGATATTGGCCCTGGGGGTGGGGATAGTGGGGGTCGCAGGACCCAGATCAGTAGGGGCGGCAGCTGAGGAGGCCTGTTTAGGCCTCGGAACAGGTTAGGTTCCAAAAGGAGAAGCTGGGGTGGAGCAGAACGGGAACAGAGAAAGTAGAAGCAGGGGCCTTGGGCCTGGGGAAGTGGGTGTGAGCCCAAGAGCATTTCCCCTGCACGTCCTAGCTGGGAGGGGATAGAAGCCGAAACTCCCTGCTCTCTGTGGCATCTACTTCTGTCCCAGAAGGGACTGCAGCGCCTGCGTGGCTAGCAAGCAGAGGGAAGGAAATGGGCTTAGTTCTGGGAGCAGGAGTCAGGCTTTGGGCTTCAAACACCACAAAAACCTCTGTGTAGTTTCTGGGTTTGGGGAAACAGCTGGGTCTGCAGTCTCCTCTCAGCAAAGATAAAAAGAAGTTCTCTGTCTCAAAATACTAAAAATACAGTTATCATGTAATCCAGCAATAATACTTCTAGGTATAACCCAAAAGAACAGAAAGCAGAGACTCAGACAGAAATTCAAATACCCACATGTTTATAGTAGTATTATTCACCATATCCAGAACGTCGAAAAATCCGTGTCCAGCAACCGATGAATAAACAAAACGTGGTGTGTATGTAAAATGGAATATTATTAAGTCTAAAAAGGAAGGATAATCTGACACGTGCTACAACATGGATGAACCCTGAGGATATTATACTCAGTGAAATAAGCCAGTGACGAAAGGACAAATATCATGTGATTCCACTTACGTAAGATTTCTAGGGGCTTCCCTCATAGATCAGTCAGTAAATCATCTGCCTGCAATGCAGGAGACTCGGGTTCAATTCCTGTGTCGGGAAAATCCCCTGGAGAAGGAAACGCCAACCCACTCCAGTATTCTTGTCTGGAGAATCCCATGGACAGAGGAGCCTGGCGGGCTACAGTCCACGGAGTCACAAGAGTCGGACACGACTTAGCAACTAAAACCAAACCAAGGAATCTAGAGTAGACAAAACCATAGAGATGCAGAGTAGACGGGTGGTTGCCAGGGCCTGGAGAGAGGAAAAATTAAGAGTTATTACTTAGTAGGGATCAAGTTTCAGTTTCGTAAGATGAAAAATTTCTGGAGATTGGTATTACAACAACATGAACATACATTTTAAAAAATTAAATGTTTCTCTTTAGCTGCACTGGGTCTTCATGGCTGCGCACAGGTTTTCTCTAGTTGCCAAGAGCAGGGGCTTGCAGGCTTTTCACTACGGTGGTGTCTCTTGTTGTGGAGCACAGGCTCTAGGGCATGCGGGCTTCAGCAGTTGCAGGGCAAGGGCTCAGTCGTTACAGCTCATGGGCTCAGTCGTTACGGCTCATGGGCTCACTCGTTGCGGCGCATGGACTCAGTCGTTACAGCTCAAGGGCTCAGTAGTTGCGGCACGTGGGCTTAGTTGCCCTGCAGCACGTGGAATTTTCACAACCCCAGGATCAAACCCATGTCCCCTGCGTTGGCAGGCAGATTCCTAACCACTGGACCACCAGGGAAGTCCAATGTGAATATACTTAACACTCCTGAATATGCCCTTAATGGTAAATTTTGTTATATGTGTTTTATTATGATCTTTTTTAAAAAGTTACTTCATAAAAAAAAAAGTTATCTCAGACTGTTTCTAAGCCTAAATCTAATGTACAACGTTGTTTATTCTTCAGAAACAATCTGCCTGACTTTAAGGTCCAGGTTGTATTCAGTATTCCCTCAACCTTGGAACACGGCTCCGTAGTCTCGGAGCAACATGTTTGCTGTTGGGAGTCCCGGGCCACTCTCATCCCAGACCCCTTGCGTCTGAAGGTTGAGAGCCTTCTCTGTCCCTGGTGCTCTGATTTTTCATGTGCTCAACCCTCTGCAGGGCTTTCCTTCTTGCTTCTGGGCACTTGTGAATCTCGTTAATACAGAGACTCTCATTCTCAGTCCTAGAAACTTTCTTGTTTTGATTTTTGTTGTTGTCTGTTTTTTTCTTTTTCTCCCTTTGGGAGTGACTTTTAGTCATATACTATAGCTTCTGGGCCAGTTCTCATCTCCTTGAGCTTCTTTGCTACTTTCCAGATTTCATAGACTTCATCTTCTGACCATTCCACCACTTTTTACATTTTTATGCTTTTATATATTTTTAATTTTCAGGAAGGACCTTATGGTGCCTTCTTGAGACAGAAAACACCCTACCCAAGTCCTCCACCTACCACTGGTTTGTGGAAAAGCTTTATCCTCCTAGGCCTTCCTCGAGTTCCAAAGGATAAATTTAATCAGAGAAGTGAGAAAATGGAGAAACAAAGGAGAATAGTCAAGCAAGACAAAATAGTAATAGTTTAACCATTAAGCAAACTCAAGGACATTTAGTTACTCCTCAAGGGCTAGGGATAATATGCTGAGCCATATTCTTTGAGCTGTTTTTCAAATACTTAAACATTCATTATTAGAAAAAGTTAATTGTATGATGTCCACAAGCACATAGATCCCCAAAAGGCTGGAACCAGAATGTTGATGTTGACTCCTGATTTTCTCATCACTGACCAATCAAGAGAAAGTCCACATGCTAATCATATACCCCACAACCCCCCTCCCCTGTCTGTAAAACTTTTTCCCTGAAAGTCATCAGGACGTTTGGGCTTTTTGAGCCCTAACCCCTTGGCCTCCTTGCTCGGTGCCCTGCAATAAACGTTGTGCTTTCCTTCCCCATAACCCAGCATCAGTAGATTGGCTTTATTGCACACAGCGCAAGTTTGCTTTGGTAACACTTCTTTAAAATTCTGCTTTTAATTCATTCTGTTCTTATTTCATGGATATTACATATCACGAGGAAGAGAGGGAGGTGTCAAAAATTGTCTTCTGCTTTGACTCACTCTTCCAGAGAAAAAACCTTAGAAGTAATTAAGAGATGACTGTTGGAGGATGGAGGAAATGAAAAGTTCCCACCAAACTGAGGCAGTCTCTGGAGACTGAAAATCGAGGCAAGCAGCTCCATAAATAGATCAGTTTATTAGAGAGTAACTTACTCACAGGGTGGGATCTGGTGGGCAATGATCCAGAAGCACAGAAGCTGCACTCTGCACCACTGAGGGGACACTGGGCAATTTAATAGTTAACCTAAGGGGTGGGGGTAGGTGCTTGAAACAGGAAGTGCATTCCCAGATCAAGATTTATGAATGGGCAACTGGTCTGGTGGGCACTGGGAATACATCATGGACGGCCCTCATTAGTGTTTGGAGACTAATAGACCATAGAGGCTACCTGGTCATTAAACAGGATCTATCTATAATGAGGCTAAGGATTGTTAAACAGTATCTATTACTACAAACCTCTTGATGACAGAGAAGTTATTTACTGCACCGTCCAGTCCTGAGTAGGGTCAGTGGAAAGACAGCAGGAGCTGAATGGGCACAAGATGGTGTCAGTTATGCCAGAAGCCATAGACTCCAATCCTGACATCTTGATAATGTCTTGATGGCCATCCAGCTTTATCCATCATTGTTCTACAGCAGCCACACTAGGGTCAGATCTTGGAAGGTGTCTTTCGTTTTTCATTGGCAGCAAGAACAAAGGATTCCTACTAAACATAAAAACATACTAAGGACATACGGTTCCCCATTTACTCAGGAGAGAAGTAAGCCAGTGAGTAAAAGCATCAGCAAAGGAAACTTTGATTAATGACTGTTTTCATATGAGAAAGTGAATCAGTTATGTTGGATTCAGATGAAATTATATAAATGGACAGCATTGCTGCCCAGTAAAGGCACAAGCTCCTCCCTGCCCAGCTGTCAAACGTCTAAAACTGTATGGTTTGCATCACCCCTTTTCTCTTTCGAACAGTTTCCTGGTTTAATAAACAGATGCTCTGGAGGGGGTTATTCAAAGCTGATGTGGGGAACTGTGCTTACGCCTGGATTACCAGAATGGCATTTACACCTGTGTATTGGGGAAGGAAAATAGATTTGGCCATTCCCAGCATGACATACTATGATGGACCTGCCACCTGGACTTCATAGTAGGAAATTATGGGGAACTTCCAGTAAGAACATGTGTATATACACATGGCCCGAGAGGGAAGGAAACCCCAAGGTGCATTACATCATTCTCCCACAGGGCAGATAAGCCACAAATAGGCTCCACATATCCAGATCCCTTGTGTGGGTGTCATAAAGTGGCCCCCTGTAGGAAGCTGCTTCTTTTCCTATCTGTTCAGTATTTCATGCCTATGGGTCACCTGCAGACTTCATTAGGAAGCCACCTATGTCTGTGATTTGTTTGGACATGGTTGGTCCTTTCTACACACATGTGAAACTATTTACTTCTCACTAGGACTTGAGCCCATGTGCCAGGACTCAAACCCAGCCAAAACCCACAGTCTTCCAACTGAGATCATAGACCTGCTTTCAGGACCTAATGAAGCTCAGGTTCCTGGTGTCTCATTGCAGAAAGAATTCAGTGAAAGAAAAAGTAATAGGTAAGAGGTGGATTTATTTAGAGAGAAACACACTCCACAGACAGAGTGCGGGCCAGCTCAGAGGGCAAGAGAGGGCTTGGGAGAAACATATTGCACAGAGTGTGGGCCATTGCAGAAGTCAAGTTTGGCCTCAAAATGTGGTGTGGCTAGCTTTTTGTTGTTCAGTTGCTAAGTCGTGTCTGACTCTTTGCAACCTGCCCCATGGACTGCAGCATGCCAGACTTCCCTGTCCTTCACCATCTCCCAGAGCTTACTCAAACTCATGCCCATTGAGTCGGTGATGCCATCCAACCATCTCATCCTTTGTCTCCCTCTTCCCCTCCGGCCCTCAATCTTTCCCAGCATCAGGGTCTTTTCCAATGAATCGTTTCTTCACATCAGGTAGCTAAAGTATTGGAGCTTCAGCTTCAGGATCAGTCCTTCCAACGAACATTCAGGGTTGATTTCCTCTAGGATTGACTGGTTTGATCTCCTTGCTGTCCAAGGGACTCAAAAGAGTCTTCTCCGGCACCAAAAATTCAAAAGATTTTTGGGCTGAGTAATTTCATAGGCTAATAAGTAGGAGGGTTATTCCAAGTATTTTGGGGAAGGGGTAGAAATTTCTAAGAATTGGGCCACCTCCCACTTTTTTATCTTGATGGTTGGTCTTGGAACTGTCATGGTACCTCTGGGTGTGTGTGGCCAGTCGCTCAGTCATGTTCGATTCTTTGTGACCCCATGACTATAGGCTGCCAGGCTCTTCTGTCCTTGAAGTTTTTCAGGCAAGGATACTGGAGTGGGTTGCCATTTCCTTCTGCAGAGGATCTTGGACTGCAAGAAGATCAAACAAGTCAATCTAAAGGAATTCAATCCTGAATATTCATTGGAAGGACTGATGCTGAAGCTCCAATACTTTGGCCACCCGATGTGAAGAACTGACTCATTGGAAAAGACCCTGATGCTGGGAAAGATTGAAGGCAGGAGAAGGGGACAACAGAGGAAGAGATGGTTGGATGACATCACTGACTCAATGGACATGACTTTGAGCAATCTCTGGGAGATGGTGATGGACAGGAAAGCCTGGCGTGCTGCAGTCCATGGGGTTGCAAAGAGTCAGACACGACTGAGCAACTGAACTACAATAGTGACTCCAAACAATATGCTAGTTGCCCTGGTGCAAAACTGGTCAAATGATTCCTAGATTCCCAGAGCTTAGCGTATGGGATGGTTTCGGGTACTTGGGAGCTGAACATGGACTGCTGAGGTCAGTAGCCCATCCGAAACAGGAGGAAAGGGGGCAGAGCACACCCTTTGAAAGAATGTCATAGCCTGAGGACACAATGTAAACTGATTAGAATTAAATGGGTCCAGGATGGCAGACAAGCCACCTTGGACTAGACCTGATCCTCAGTATATACGCTCAGCTGTAATAGTGCAAAAGTAAGACCTACAAGACCTTTTAGAACTAACACCCCAAAAAGATGTCCTTTTCATTATAGGGGACTGGAATCCAAAAGTAGGAAGTCAAGAAACACCTGGAGTAACAGGCAAATTTGGCCTTGGAATACGGAATGAAGCAGGGCAAAGACTAATAGAGTTTTGCCAAGAAAATGCACTGGTCATAACAAACACCCTCTTCCAACAACACAAGAGAAGACTCTATACATGGACATCACCAGATGGTCAACACCGAAATCAGATTGATTATATTCTTTGCAGCCAAAGATGGAGAAGCTCTATACAGTCAGCAAAAACAAGACCAGGAGCTGACTGTGGCTCAGACCATGAACTCCTTATTGCCAAATTCAGACTGAAATTGAAGGAAGTAGGGAAAACCACTAGACCATTCAGGTATGACCTAAATCAAATCCCTTATGATTATACAGTGGAAGTGAGAAATAGATTTAAGGGCCTAGATCTGATAGATAGAGTGCCTGATGAACTATGGAATGAGGTTCGTGACATTGTACAGGAGACAGGGATCAAGACCATCCCCATGGAAAAGAAATGCAAAAAAGCAAAATGGCTGTCTGAGGAGGCCTTACAAATAGCTGTGAAAAGAAGAGAAGTGAAAATCAAAGGAGAAAAGGAAAAATATAAACATCTGAATGCAGAGTTCCAAAGAATAGCAAGAAGAGATAAGAAAGCCTTCTTCAGCGATCAATGCAAAGAAATAGAGGAAAACAACAGAATGGGAAAGACTAGAGATCTCTTCAAGAAAATCAGAGATACCAAAGGAACATTTCATGCAAAGATGGGCTCGATAAAGGACAGAAATGGTATGGACCTAACAGAAGCAGAAGATATTAAGAAGAGATGGCAAGAATACACAGAAGAACTGTACAAAAAAGATCTTCACAACCCAGATAATCACGATGGTGTGATCACTGACTTAGAGCCAGACATCCTGGAATGTGAAGTCAAGTGGGCCTTAAAGCATCACTATGAACAAAGCTAGTGGAGGTGATAGAATTCCAGTTGAGCTATTCCAAATCCTGAAAGATGATGCTGTGAAAGTGCTGCACTCAATATGCTAGCAAATTTGGAAAACTCAGCAGTGGCCACAGGACTGGAAAAGGTCAGTTTGCATTCTAATCCCAAAGAAAGGCAATGCCAAAGAATGCTTAAACTACCGCACAACTGCACTCATCTCACACGCTAGTAAAGTAATGCTCAAAATTCTCCAAGCCAGGCTTCAGCAATATGTGAACCGTGAACTTCCTGATGTTCAAGCTGGTTTTAGAAAAGGAAGAGGAACCAGAGATCAAATTGCCAACATCTGCTGGATCATGGAAAAAGCAAAAGAGTTCCAGAAAAACATCTATTTCTGCTTTACTGACTATGCCAAAGCCTTTGACTGTGTGAATCACAATAAACTGTGGAGAATTCTGAAAGAGATGGGAATACCAGACTACCTGATCTGCCTCTTGAGAAATTTGTATGCAGGTCAGGAAGCAACAGTTAGAACTGGACATGGAACAACAGACTGGTTCCAAATAGGAAAAGGAGTACGTCAAGGCTGTATATTGTCACCCTGCTTATTTAACTTATATGCAGAGTACATCATGAGAAATGCTGGACTGGAAGAAACACAAGCTGGAATCAAGATTGCCAGGAGAAATATCAATAACCTCAAATATGCAGATGACACCACTCTTATGGCAGAAAGTGAAGAGGAACTAAAAAGGCTCTTGATGAAAGTGAAAGTGGAGAGTGAAAAAGTTGGCTTAAAGCTCAACATTCAGAAAACGAAGATCATGGCATCCGGTCCCATCACTTCATGGGAAATAGATGGGGAAACAGTGGAAACAGTGTCAGACTTTATTTTTCTGGGCTCCAAAATCACTGCAGATGGTGACTGCAGCCATGAAATTAAAAGACGCTTACTCCTTGGAAGGAAAGTTATGACCAACCTAGGTAGCATATCCAAAAGCAGAGACATTACTTTGCCAACAAAGGTCCATCTAGTCAAGGCTATGGTTTTTCCTGTGGTCATGTATGGATGTGAGAGTTGGACTGTGAAGAAGGCTGAGCACCGAAGAATTGATGCTTTTGAACTGTGGTGTTGGAGAAGACTCTTGAGAGTCCCTTGGACTGCAAGGAGAGCCAACCAGTCCATTCTGAAGGAGATCAGCCCTGGGATTTGTTTGGAGGGAATGATGTTAAAGCTGAAACTCCAGTACTTTGGCCACCTCATGTGAAGAGTTGACTCATTGGAAAAGACTCTGATGCTGGGAGGGATTGGGGGCAAGAGGAGAAGGGGACGACAGAGGATGAGATGGCTGGATGGCATCACTGACTCAATGGACGTGAGTCTGGGTGAACTCCGGGAGTTGGTGATGGACAGGGAGGCCTGGCATGCTTCGATTCATGGGGTCTCAAAGAATCAGACACGACTGAGTGACTGATCTGATCTGATCTGATCTGATGATCAAACATAGAACTTTCATCAATAGGAATCAGATCACCAAGGGGATTTGGGGTCACCAACCCAAGTCATTATCCCCATTAGGTTTGGATGAACAGATGCACTGTCCACAACTTCCTCTGGGCTCTGGAGAGCAACAGGTTGCAGACCCAGCAGGCAAAACTACTGTGGACTTCCATGTTTGGGGGGCCAGGGAAGGGAGACATTTCCCGTAGCTGGAGTCAGGAAGATCATGAGGCAAACACCCGGTGGTGAAACAGATTCCATAAGGGAAGAAGATAAGGCAGATCCTCACTCACTGTAGCCATTTGATCTCTGCCGGCTAAGACCACCCCTGGTTTCGGCATTTTTCGCCATGGTGCCATGATGCCACATGTTTTGTCCTTTAATGTCTTCAGTAGGTAAACTGAAATTACACAGGGGCCTCAGTGGGAACCCGCATGGCTAACCCCACTTCAACTCCTGGGCTATTTTTCAGAAGAGATGATCTGGGTCTGTGTGGGGCCCATTCCCGTATAAAATCTCAGAATGAAGGCAATACCAAGACAAGTCCCATCACCCAAGGGCTTAGGATAAAAGTCACCCAGGAGGTGAGACCAGTTTAAATACCAGTGAACTAAGTAACACCAGGCGGGAAGTCCAGGAGCAGCTGCAAAGCAAACAAACAAAAACAAGACCTTCCTCCCAGTGGACAGGCAAAGACATCCCTTTTGTACCTGCTTTCTCAGCGCCCTGATTGTCCAAGCCGTTCACATGCAGATTGTCAGATCCAAGGGGATCAACCTTGCAATGTGCTGTCAAGATACGCCTGTTAAGGTGGCTTTTAGCATCTAGTTAGGGGCAACCCACTTCAGTATTCTTGCCTGGGAAATCCCATGGACAGAGGAGCCTGGCGGGCTACAGTCCAGGGGGATCACAAAGAGTTGGGCAGGACTGAGCACGAGCAAGATAGGGACTTCCCTGCTGTCCCAGTGGCTCAGACTGCACTCGCGATGCAGGGGGCTGGGTTCCATCCCTGGTCAGGGAACTAGATCCCACATGCGGCAGCTAGATCCCATATATCACGGCTAAGACTCAGTGCAGCCAAATAAATAAATACTTAAAAAAAAATCCAATTAACCAGTCTAGTTGTAGTGGGATTGTAAAGAAAATGTAAAGTCCAAAAACTTCGTCAGGCTTCTGCCCACTCTTGTATTTCATGTCCACTGAAATGAGTTCCTTGATCACCATCAATATGGGCAGCGTTCCTTATCTTAACTTCCAATTTTGACAGTCCTTTGATTGTAATGGCCCGATTGGCTCTTACTGGCAAAGGTCTCCACTGATCCAGTGGCAGTATGGGTACAGGTTTAAAGCACGTGGATACCCTTCCAACACCCACTAAAACCCTATGTAATCCACTCGCCATCTGGGAACCAGATGGTCAGAGCATCTGATGTTACCTGCTGGGATGTCTCAAGGGTCAGCACCTCAAATGATCTACAGCTTGGGAATCCATATATTTGAGGATAAACAGAGCCTTTTTCCTTTGAGTGGAGCCATTCTGCCACATCAGAGGGGGTCTATAATTCCTCCAGTAATAGGGCTCTTGATCTGGTTAATGCACCAGCTACATGGCTGCAGGTAGAGTGAAGGGTGAATGGGCTGAAATGAGCCACACGGGCACATTGACACCTGGTTGCCTGCAGGCAGTCCAAATACCAGCCCATAATTCAATCCCTGCAGAGGTTTATTGAATGTTTTCCAGTTATCTCGATGCCACTGAGACATCCACATTGTCAAGCCTTTCCACACGGCCTAATTGCCCGTGGCAAGGTTGAGGGGCACTGGACTGGTGAGTAGTCACCACCTTGAGTTCTGCCCACCGACTGCTTTGTCTACTCCCTTCCCGAACCAGATGACGTCAGAATCCAAACGAGTTGTCCAGTACGGAGGTGGGTTGCCCCTACAGCTGCCTTCCACGTGCCATGCACGAGCAGGGGGCGTTCCACACCTTCTCATACCTGTGCTTTACAGAGGGCGCCGCAGAGGAGCGGCAGAGCGGCTCTGGTGGCCACTGGGCCTAATGAAACCGAAACACCTGAGAGAGAGGATCGGTGTAAAAGGTGCTTCTCTGTTGAAGGTATGAATGCAGTTGTGTAAAGTACTCAGCTGTGCACGGGCACACTTAGGTTTTGAAAGCAGGTCCTTAATCCATCAGCCCACAGGCAGAGGAGTCAGTAAGCTGAAGGGTAAGCTGGTGGTCAGATCCTCGGTTTGTTGTAAAGCTAGGGAAACTGCTATGAATTGAAAATACCTCCTGCCATATCGGGGCTTCCCTGGTGGCTCAGTTGGTAAGGAATCCACCCGCAATGCAGGACACCTGGGTTCGATCCCTGAGTTGGGAAGATCCCCTGGAGAAGGGAACGGCTACCCACTCCAGTATTCTGGCCTGGAGAATTCCACGGACAGAGGAGTCTGGCAGGCTACAATCCATGGGGTCGCCATATCCGTAAGAAATGACACAGCCATCAGCAATTTCTGCCAACCAGCAGATGCTGCCACTCCCTACGGTGACGGCTGGGGAGCTGGGGGAATGCAAGAAGCAGCCATCTGCCATTCCTTTAGATGAACAAGGAAACAGGATTGGCCCCAGATAGCTGAGGTGCATATGAAGGAATGAGGAATGAATTCAGTGAGCCCAGAGACTTGCATCTTCCCATACATAGAATACCAAATTCTTTAACTTGATACCTGATCTTTGTTGTTCAGACTGCCTGCTCCCTTTGTTGCAAATTTGTATATAGCCTGCCTCCCCACCCCCCAGCCCCCACCTCCTTGGAGCAGAGCTACTGAGATGCTGTCTCAGAGCTACTGAGCTACTGAGAGCTACCAAGATGCTGTCTCCCGGGTTCAGAGTCCTAAACATTCCCACCAGATAAAATGACTCTCCACTTTCAGGTTGGGACCGTATCTTTTAGTTAACACTGCTATGGATTGTTTTTCTATAGGACTAGACCAGTTCTCTGGGCATCACCGAGGCATCTCTGACGCAATGGACATGAGTTTGAGCAAGCTCTGGGAGTTGGCGATAGCACTTCTGGCGTGCTGCAGTTCATGGGGTCACAAAGAGTCAGATACGACTGAGCGAGTGAACTGAGCTGAACTGAGACCAGTTCTCTGCCCCTTTCTGTAACTGAGACCAGAATCCCAGAAGGGCTCTTTTCCCATTTTGTTGCTGTCAAACAGTTCCCATTCAAAGCCTTCCAGATGTACACTTATGTCCAATTCACTCCTTGTGTTCAGCATTAACATGCTCTGTCCTTGGACGTGTTTGACAACCCATTTGGTCTTTTAAAAAGGCTCTTGTTGTGGGATATTCCAGTCCCAGATTGTCACTTTTTTACTAAAGCATATAGGGTCTTAATATCTGGGCAAGTGGGGATGGAGAAAAAAAGGCCCCCTCAGCCCTATAAAGGCTGGTAACTCTTACATTAAAGGATGTGGATACGCCTGTGTTTTTATCAAAGACAGTCTCAGGCATCCCTTTGGTCTCACCAGACCAGAGAACACCCAAGAACTTGACCCACTGTCCCGGTCTTTGCGTTTACTTGTCAGCGTTTACTTCTCATCTTCAAGATTTTAAATGTTCCTGAAAAGATGCAGTGGCTTGGGAAAGACAGCACGTCATCACAGGTTATCATGATATCACCAGTGTAATAACAGAGAACAAAAGAGGGAGAAAGTCCTGGGCCACCATCCCATATAGCAGGACTGTGCTGATAACCAGGAGTCAGGACAGTAAAAGCCCATTGTCTCCCTTCCCATGGGAAGGCACATTGGTTCCAGGACTCCCCGTCTAAGGGTAAGCTGAGAAAGGCATTAGAAGAATCCAAGACACAACATTATGTCTTGAGAGACAAGATCGTATCCAAGACTCTGGCTGTGTTTGGAACTCTCACACAGAGGTGGGGTGTTAGCTGTTAAAGTCTCTGTAGTCTCCGTCATGGACCAGGTGCTGTTTGGTTTTTCATCCAGCCACGTGGGGCTACTGAACGGGCTTTGTGCCAGTCTTATAAAGCCTGTGTGCAGGCGTGTTAGGGGAAGCACACTGACTGAAACTGCCCACCCTGGCCAGGCACCATAGCAACCATTTGCATGAGCTGTTTTATGACAGGAGGCCCTGGTAAGGAACACGGACCTAATAAGCCACCGCCAACCGCAAGTGTTCGGGAAAGGTCAAGAGGAGACACCACCACCTCCCAGAATCCTTCTCTCTGGCATCCATCTTGGCTGAACAAGGCGTGCACCACCAGGAAGGACTCTGAGTCAGGATGACTGGCTAAAGACAACCCGAAACTAATCCCATCACATAAAACCCGAGACTGCGAGCCATGAGCCATGAGGCAGAGCTCTTCTCCTGGGTTCCCTTACTCTGCTGCTCTCCACTTGGGTGCCCTTTCCCAATAAAATCTCTTACCTTGTCAGCACGTGTCTCCTCAGACAAGTCATTTCCGAGTGTTAGACAAGAGCCCAGTTTCGGGCCCTGGTAGGGGTCCCCCTTCCTGCAGCAGGCGTGCTAAGTCACTTCAGTCATGTCCGACTCTTTTGTGGCTCCATGGACTGTAGCCCTCCAGGCTCCTCTGTCCATGGGATTTCCCAGGCAAGAATGCTGGAACAGGTTGCCATTTCCTACTCCAGGGGATCTTCCCAACCCAAGTATCAAACTCGCATCTCTTACATCGCCTGCATTGGCAGACGAATTCTCTACCACTAGCACCACCTGGGAAGCCCCTTATAACCCCCAGCTTCTCTAATTCCTTGATGGTGGCCTGTTCTCCCTGTCCCCCAGGTAGGCGATATTGTTTTATTCATCACTCTCCAAAGGACAGGCAGTATTATAGGGTCCCCTTTAGCTTGATCGCTGGCATCTGTAAACGGAACTCACCCATGGTGGTTGCAAGGCCCAGGCTCTGTAGGTCACCCACATGCACCTTATTGGGTATGGACGAAGTAGAAACCAGAAAGGGACAGGGAGGCAGCCTTCTGCTCTGTAAATACGAGTGCGTTTGTTTCACTGTTTGGCCTTCATGTCCATCAGTGGTTCGAATTTCCCTTTGGAACTTGGATGGATTCCCATGAATCAGGGTACATTCAACACCAGTATCAGCTAAAGCCAGAATAGTCTGTTTATTGATGGAGGATAAAGAAATAGTTCAACAGGGGGCCTCCACTTGCCTCCTATAGCCGGCACCAAGGACCAAGCTTGACCCCACACCGATGTCTAGAAGTTGGGGTACCCACCCCTGTTCTTCATGTTCCCACAGCAATGGGACACAGGGGTGTGCTTCTTCCCCTTTTACTCATGCTATTAGGGGGGTAAGCTAGTTTTGTTTGGGTAATGCTTCTCATAGGGCGAAAAGGACTGAATTAGGGTGTTTATCCATATTATCCTTAGAGGGTCCCAGCTAATACAGTTATTGAACCAAACTTGGGTCCACTTGCCCAAGGGCAGTAAAGCCAGTCTTCTGACACCAGGATGTGGTAAAGGCAAGTGCAGTGTTTACTGCAGGGTGCCAAGCAAGAAATCCAGGGCAGCTGATGCTCAAGAGACCCAAACTCCCCAACGGCTATTAAGGAAAGGTTTTTAAAGACCGGGTGAGGGAGAGGGTTTTGAGGTATGTGATCAGCGCATGGACATTCTTCTGACTGGTTGGTGGTAAGGTAATCAAGAGTTAACATCAGCTTTCTGGTTCCAACTGATCTGGGGTCTACGTGCTTATGGGCAACATACAGAACTTCTTCCACCCTGTGGGCTTTCAGTATCTGCAAAACAGCTCAAAAGACGGGGCTCAGGATATTATCTCTAGCCCTAAAGGAGGAGCTAAAGGCCGTTGACTTTGTTTTATGGATAAACGATTATTATTTTGTCTTGCTTGACTCTTTTCCTTTGTTCCTGCATTTTCTCAACTTTCCTGAGTAAACATATCCTTTGGAACTTGGGAAAGCGTAGGAGGCTAAAGTTTTTCTACAGACAAGAGGCGGGGGAAGTGCATGCTGGGGTTCTGTCCTGGGAAGGCCCCATAGCATCCTGCTCACTTACCATACTAGATATTGTCATAATTGTTTGCGAGAAATTCTAGTTGGGCCTCTTTCTTAGTTGCCTCACGTTTTGGTTTTTTCTCTTTGGCTTTATCTACCCACCTACTTCCCTTATGTCAGACCTTTTCAGATTCACTCAGATCAGCTGTCACAGCTGCCATCATCTGAATGTGTTGATTAACCATGGGGCCAAACCTGAAGCCACGGTCCAGTACCAAGTTCCTGGAGCGGACTGCAGGATACGATCTTTCGTGCTTGCTGTAGATAACTTGGAAATTAGGAGCATAGATGGCACATTTCACTTTCGACCCCCTCACTATTTCCTGTGTGTCTTCCATAGAGACCCATCGTAAAGGTGAAGGTTACACATCCCCCTCATTTGGCCAAGCCAGGTGTATACCTGCAGGTACCCCTTCAATCCAGTTGGCGAGGCAACCCTGGCTTTCTCCCAGCCCAGCTGCACACGAACGTTGCCAGAGGGCAGCCTGCACCGCTGTTGTTCAGTCGCTCAGTCATGTCCGACTCTCTGTGACCCAAGGGACTGCAGCATGCCGGGCTTGCCTGTCCTTCACTATCTTCTGGAGTTTGCTCAAACTCATGTCCATTGAGTCAGTGATGCCATCCAAACATTTCATCCTCAGTCGCCCCTTTCTCCTCCTGCCCTCAATCTTTCCCAGAATCAGGGTCTTTTCCAATGAGTCAGTTCTTCGCATCAGGTGGCCAAAGTATTGGAGCTTCAGCTTCAGGATCAGCCCTTCCAATGAATATTCAGGGCTGATTTCCTTTAGGATTGACTGGTTTGATCTCCTTGCTGTCCAAAGGACCCTCAAGAGTCTTCTCCAGCACCACAGTTCGAAAGCATCAGTTCTTCAGTGCTCAGTCTTCTTGATGGCCCAGCTCTCACATCCATACATGACTACTGGAAAAACCATAGCTTTGACTAGATGGACCTTTGTAGGCAAAATGATGTCTCTGCTTTTAAATTCGCTCTCTAGGTTTGCCATAGCTTTCCTTCCAAGAAACAAGCATCTTTTAATTTCATGGCTGCAGTCACCATCTGCAATGATTTTGGAGTTCAGTAAAATAAAATCTGCCACTGTTTCCATTTTTCTCCCTTCTATTCTCCATGAAGTGGTCTTTATTTTTCAGCCACACGTCACAGCTTGTGGGGTCTCATTTCCCCAACGAGGGATTGAACTCAGTGAAAATGCTGAATCCTAAGCAGTAGACCATCAGGGAACTCCCGCTTGGGTTTTAGTTTGAATCAGAGGTCATTTTCGGGTCTCCTTCCTATATAATTATGTCCTCATCTTCTGATGAGTGTTTATCCCAAGAATCCCACCTCTTGGGGTTCCAGTTCTCTCTTTCACTTCTGTGTGCTTCTCCTGTTGTATTTTCTTTGGCAAAACGTCTGAGGTGGGGAAGCAGCGAGGTGTCTGGATGTCCCTCTCTAAAGCCTGCACCTCTTTTGTCGTCTCTCGTACCCTGCTGAGCTGCAGTGCCTCTTCTGTGCTAATCCTCAGGGCCCACAGTAAAGGCCATGCAAAGCTGATAGCTAGCTCACTTTCTTTTTTCCACTTTTGCTTTCCCACCGCTTGGGTTAATACTCCTAGTAAGCCCTCTGGCATTTTCCTGGCACCCTGTGCTCACTCACTGGCCTGGAAGCATTCCACAAACCTCACCAGGTCACCCTGTGTGGGAGTAGCTTGCCAGCCTGGGATTCCCCCACCAACAACAGGCTCCCTCACCCCAGCCCCCTACACTACCCCTTTGCCCATTTCTGTGTCGTTTTCAGTCTCCTAGCTGGTTTGCCAATTGTTGGCTACAGGAGGTAACAAAAACCAAACTGAGAAGTATCTTTTTTTTTTGGCCCTGCCTCAAGGCTTGCAGAATCTTAGCTCCCCGACTAGGAGTCAAACCCAGGGCTATGGCATTGAAAGTGTCGAGTCCTAACCACTGGACCTCCAGGGAAGTCCCTGAGAATCAGGCATCCTGAGATCAAAAAAACAAGGCAGGCTGCTTCATATAATTGGTGGATCGGTTTATTCTAGGGTCTCTTCCTCACAGGGTGGGGACAGACAATGAAATAGAAACATTTGCAGCTGCAGTATTCACTACTGAGGACCCACTGGGGACAGCGTTATGGTTAACCTAGGGGGTGGGGTACACGCTTGGAAACAGGAACTTTTTCTAAAAGTTACCCATGTATAAACCCAAGTCAAGGTTTATAAGTGGGTAGCTAGTCTCATGGGTACCAGGAATAGTCAGCAAAGGTCTTCATCACTGTTTGGAGACTAACAGAGCATAGAACCACATGAACCTAACAATTATTAAACAGCATCTATTACTACAAATCCCTTGATGACAGAGAAGTGATGTGCCACACAGTACATTCCTGGCTAGGGTCAGTGGAAGGAAGGACAGGAGAAGCTGAATGGGCCCAAGATAGTGTCAGTTATGCTAACAGTCATACTGTTATAACATGACAATTATCACGTTACCGAAAGAGTGCGGGATCTGGCTGCTCACTGCTCAAAAGCCAATAAACAAGCCAAGTTGGCGGAAAGGAAAGTTTGCTGTATTTCAGATGCTGGCAACTGGGGCCCGGGGTGAGGGGCGGAAGTCTATTCAAAGGCCGACTCCTCACCACTGGCAGCCAGTGGCAGGAGGTTTATAGACAGAAGTATAAGTGAAGTCATTCAGTCGTGTCGGACTCTTTGCAACCCCATGGACTGTGGCCTACCAGGCTCCTCCATCCATGGGATTTTCCAGGAAAGAGTACTTTATAGATAGAAGGAAGGGGCTACCTGCAGAAACAGCACAGTCAGCTCTGACAGTCACCTTCATATCGGTCATCAGTGGTCTGACCAGTGTCATCTTGATTGTTTTAGGGACAGTTAATCTTCAGGTCCAGGGTTGGTTTGTTTCCCTTTCTTTGAGGCCATTCTCGGAATTGTGGCCGCTCATGTGGTCAAGTGGTGCATTCTGGTCATCATGTAGTTAACTTCTCCACCTGGGGTTTCAGCATCTATAAGACAGCTCACAGGATATGACTCAGAATATTACATATAGCCACTGAGCAGGAACTGAATATTATGTATAGCCACTGAGCAGGAACTAAAGATTCTTGACTATGCTTAATGACTACATTATTACTGTTTGGTCTCCTTTGTTTTTCACATGTTCTCATTTCTCTGATTGAATTTTTTCTTTTTTTTTTCCCAAATCACCACCAATGCATTTATTTATGGGAGAAAGGGTCAGATCTTATTAGGTACTTTAAACTGGATACGACTAGAGACATTGGTCTGCCTAACATCTGAGAGTTCACGATTGCACAGATAACCATATCCTGCACGTGAGGCATCACCGTGGGGCATCACCCAACCTTGACCTTGACCAGGATTGGCTGGGGGTGAGGGGGGATACATTCTGAGCAGTCATACGATTTCCCATTTAGAATGTGCTGTCTTCTCAGACAAGTAGTGTTGAGAAAAACAAAGATAGGCTCCTAGCCAAGGCCTGGACGTGATGGCCCTGGTGAAAGGGGCTCACATCCTATATACAAAGCAAGAGGGCGAAGCTCCCAGCTGAGCTGCGCGATGAGAGCAGGGGTGACTTGAAAGGTGTGAGTTGGGGGTGGGACCTGAACTCATGAGCCTCTGCCCATGCAACGTGGGCCTCCACAAGCCTGTCTCTGGCCACTGCACGAGGCAGACTCGGGAAATCTGCAGAGTAAGAGTAATAGGGGAAATCTGCCCCCATTCCCCAGCTCCACCCCACCTTCCCTGGGTCTAAGAGTGCCCAGTCCACTGGACACAGCCTCACCCCCACCCAGTCCCTGCTTCTGGACAGACGCATGGGAAATATGGAAACACGCCCAGCCATGCTAGAGCACCTGTAGGTGATTCTGGGGTGGTCGTCTGACAGGTGCCCCAAGATGATCAGACCTCACCTGCGGTGGCCAAGCTGAGACAGCGTGGTTTTGCTTTTTTAGGTGATTCAGCTTACCCCAGGGCAAACCACGCTCCTGATGACACCCGGTGGAAAAGCAGGCTGGAGCCTTGGAAGAGCTGGCCCTGCACACTCAGGTACTTCCAGAGGTGGATCCAAGATTTGAATACTGGGGACTAAGGAGGGAGCCCAGCCTGCAGCCCGCAGTCCTTCCTGGCCAAGAAATCACCAACCAGCAGGAAGGAGGAGGTCAGCAGGCTCACTGCAATCCCCATCAGAAATTTGGTGTCAGCCCAGATGGCCAGTGCCTGGCTGAACTGGGAACCTAGATTCTGGTCGTTCCCCAGCCACCCCCCCAGGGCATCACTCACGCTGTCATCCACTAGGTAGGCACTGATGAAGTGGGCCAGCAGGTTACAGCCCCACAAGAAAATCTCCCAGGAGGTGGGGGTTTAAGCATATAAAGAATCCCAGCAGGCCCTCTTCTTTAAAAATCTTCCCAGTGGAGGTCAGCACACCACTGGACTTGGCCTCCCATCCCACAAACTGGACTATGCAGCGCGCCGAGACGACTTGCAGGGGGAGGGCCAGCATGTGCGACCACCCATGGCATCATCATCGCGTAGGAGGTCTCCTTCAGCACCTTCTTCAGAGACGTCTTCATGTCATTCTTGTTGGAAACCTGCTGGATCTCATCTGGTACCTTCTTCCTGCTGCCCTGGGTCACTGTGGAGAGGGCATTGGACGTCAGCCTGGGGGCTCAGGCTAGGAGCAGCCCTGTCTTTCCGTCCACTCACACGATGTGCTTGGCGTGTGAGGTAGAGGACCTTCCTCCCCAGCACATTGGTCCCAGTGGTGGGGGGGCCTCGTCTCATGACCCACCTGGATGAGCAGCAGTCACGCCCAGTGGTGACTGAGCACCATCACTTCTGCACCCAGCGCCACGAAAAGAGCCCCAGTGGGCAGGGTGTTGTCCCCGGAGCCCAAGTCCCCAGACATGCCGTCCGTCCTGTGGGCGGAGGGCTGCGCTGCAGGCTGAGGGGGGCACAGAGGTGCAGGCTGTGGATCCTGGAGCCCAGGCCTCGGCTCCCGCCGCCCCACAGCGAGCTCTGGCTCCAGCTCTGGCTCTTGCCGTCCCTGCGGCACCGCCGGGAGCCTAAACTTATTCTTTGAACAAGTTGTCCACAGACAAAAGGCAGGCAGAGGACCTGATGGGGAAAGACCATAGCACCCTATTCCCTTTCAGTGATTCAGTCCAGTTCAGTTCAGTTCAGTTGCTCAGTCGTGTCCAACTCTTTGCAACCCCATGAATTGCAGCACACCAGTCCTCCCTGTCCATCACCAACTCCCAGAGTTTACTCAAACTCATGTCCATCAAGTCGGTGATGCCATCCAGTCATCTTATCCTCTGTTGTCCCCTTCTCCTCCTGCCCCTAATCCCTCCCAGCATCAGGGTCTTTTCCAATGAGTCAACTCTTCGCATGAGGTGGCCAAAGTACTGGAGTTTCAGCTTCACTATCAGTCCTTCCAATGAACACCCAGGACTGATCTCCTTCAGAATGGACTGGTTGGATCTCCTTGCAGTCCATGGGACTCTCACACATCTTCTCCAACACCACAGTTCAAAAGCATCAATTCTTCGCCACTCAGCTTTCTTCACAGTCCAACTCTCATATCCATATGTGACCTCTGGGAAAACCATAGCCTTGACTAGACAGACCTTTGTTGGCAAAGTAATGTCTCTGCTTTTTAATATGCTATCTAGGTTGGTCATAACTTTCCTTCCAAGGAGTAAGCATCTTTTAATTTCATGGCTGCAATCACCATCTGCAGTGATGAAGAGCCCAGGAAATAAAGTCAGCCACTGTTTCCACTGTTTCCCCATCTATTTCCCATGAAGTGATGGAACCAGATGCCATGATCTTAGGCTTTCAGTGATCATCCCGGCTCAAATGATCCGTTAAAGTAGCCAGTTGCCATCCCAGTCTTAAGTCTGAAATTTAAAAGTTACTTGAATACAATGTTGAACAATCTGAAGCCTGGCTGTCTCTCAAAACTGTGAGAAGAACCCTTCACAGGATTGATGTGCATTAACAGAGCTAACTAATTTCTCATGCATAGCCCCACAGTCTCTACAGTTCAGTTCAGTCACTCAGTCGTGTCCGAATCTTTGCGACCCCATGGACCACAGCACGCCAGGCTTCCCTGTCCATCACCAACTTCAGGAGCTTGCTCAAACTTATGTCCATCGAGTCGGTGATGCCATCCAACCATCTCATCCTCTGTCCTCCCCTTCTCCTCCTGCCTTCAATCTTTCTAAGACATTGGACAGGAAAACAAGTTGGACATGCTCATGAAATTTCTTGCTTTCACCTCTATCATGTCTGATCCTTAAATTCATTTTTATGATGGAGTATAGTAAGTATTTCTGTTTCTACAGCTTCAGGGGAGAAAAGACAGGTCTTCCCCATCTTTCTGAGGCTTATTTTTACAGAAGTTGAGATTTTCATTCTTAGGGCCAGGCACTGGAATTTTGTTAGTTAATGCAGTGAGAAAGAGAAGGGTTGAGGAGGCCAAGTTCTAGAGGGAGAGAAGAAAAAAAAATTGTCTAATAACCATTATTTAACCGTACTGGAATCTAGAGTATTTGGTTGTTTTCTACAGTATTTTAGTTTGAGGTCAGAAATATCTTCTTAGAAAATGGAGTTCTTATTTCTTGCTCTCCTCAGTGTGCGTGCATGTGTGTGTGCGTGCGCGTGCGTGTGCGTGCGTGCGTGTGTGTGTGTGTGTGTGTGTGAGACGGGGCAGGGTGATTTTCAAGAAGAAAAGAGGAAGAAAATGCCTTCAATCCACTATCTTGAAAAGACAACCTTGGAGTACTTCCTCCCACCACAGGACTTTGCATATGCCATTCCCTCTGCCTGGAATACACTCCACCCTCATGCCTGGGTAACTGTGTCAGGAAAACCCCTATCTTCCCAGGGAATTTCCTCCATGCCAAGTAATTCTCTGTGATACCAACTAGAATTATGCCCTAGAATTCAACTGCATTCTGACACAATCACCCCAGAGATATAATCAGATTCTACAGGTTAAGGGCTCAGTCCCATAAGACTGCCCCTCTCCACACACTTCAGAGGCTAGTCTGACCAGCCGTCTATACATCAACAGTTCCAATGACCCCCTCCTAGGGTTCGATCAATTTGTTAGAGTGGCTCACAGAACTCAGGGAAGCACTTACTTACCTTTAGCAGTTTATTAAAGGTTATGACAAAGGATACAGATGAACAACCGGATGAAGAGACACATAGTGTGAGGTCTGGAAAGGTCTCGAGCATGGGAACCTCTGCCCTGTGGCACTGGGGTGTGCCTCCCTCCCACAACATGGATGTGTTGGCTCGTCTAGAGCTCCCCAAAACCCATACTCTGGGGATCTTTATGTGGACATAATTAATTACTAACCTCCATCTCAAGCCCTCTCCCCTGGAGAAGTTGGCATGGGGTATGTGTGTGTGTGTGTGTGTGTGAAAATTCCAAGCTTATAGTCATGGTTGGTCTTCCTGGTGACCAGCCCCCAGCCAGGATCCCAGCCCCACCCCCCGACAAGTGACTACAATAAAATGAAAGATGCTTCTAGTGCTCAGTCAGGAAATTACAAGCTTATAGGAACTCTGTGCCAGGAGCCAGGGGTGGATATCAATATCGATATATAATTATTATCTCACAATGACCTTTTTTATTCTGAGTTTCAACTTAAGCATCACATCCTCAAAAGACCTTCCTGATCCCACAGATGGAGCATCTTCCCTAGCTACACCCCTGCACAGTTCCACGAACCCCTTCTCCACAGCCCCCTTTACAGTCATACTCTAATATTTGCTTGTGATTTCTCAGCATCTCTTCCTTAGTTGGCTATATGCTCCCTGAGAGCTGGCTGTGTCTCTCTTTCTCCTATTTTCACAGAACCTGGTGTTTGTTGAACAGATGATGGGAAAATGCTAGAAGGTGGGATCTACCCTCACTCCCTGACCTCCTTGGGGTAGAGAGAAGGGTCCCAGGGAGTTGGCAGCCCTGAGTCCCTGGCTTGTCACAACCTTTCTTGTGACCTTTGCTTTATTTGTTTATTTTGGGCCCTGCTGGGTCTTTGTTGCTGCTCTGGGCTTTCTCTAGTGCCAGTGAGCCGGCTGTGGTATGCGGGCTTCATTGTGGTGTGTGGGCTTCTCATTGCGGTGGCTTCTCTTGGCGAGCACAGGCTCTGGGGTACATGGGCTTCAGCAGGCGTGGACAAATGGGCTTAGTTGCTCTGCAGCCTGTGGAATCTTCACGGATCAGGGATCAAACCCGTGTCTCCTGCATTAGCAGATGGATCCTTAGCCACTGGACCACCAGGAAAGTCCTTCCTTGTGATCTTGAGCTAAATAATTGTCTGTGTCTAAAGCATGTGCCCTCAAAGCCTACATTCAGCGTGGTAGGTTCAGGAGAACTGCAGTACCAACCTTGGCTCCAGGCAACACTCTGACAGCAATTCCTGCCACCTCTCAGCCTCAGTTTTCCCAGATGCAATGACAAGGTGTTGAAGGAGGCCACAGGTCCCCCTGCTTCCTCCTATTAGGACTTTCTGGTCTGCTTCAGCCCCGGGGCCCTCTCCCACAGCCCCTAGTCAGCACATCTGCCCTGATGTCCTCTGTCCCCTCTGCTGGGTCTGGCTCAGCCATCCTCGGCCAGGACGTGGCACACACTTGAATTTTCACACGCAAGAAGGTGATGGGAAGGCCTGGGAAGAACTTGGCTTCCCATGCACCAGGCGCTGTGCAAAAGGCTCTTGGTGCATGGCTTCGCTCAGCTCACCATACCCGAGATGGGGTTATCTGGTGCTTTCTGTTTTGCAGGGGAAAGGTGAAGAGTGTGCCCAAGGTCTGCTGCTAGGAAGGGACGGAACCAGGGTCCCAGAATCCAGCAGCCCTTCCGCTGCTTGCTGTTTCAGGCAGGACACCCCGAGCAAGTTCCCTTTCCTAGGGGCCATCTGGAGCTCTCCCACAGAAGCTCTCGATCTATCTCATTACCCTTACTTCCCCTAAGGGACTGGGAACTTTGATGAAACGCAACTTCAGTTGCTGGTGTCTCCTCCCAACACTCTGCCAGGTCACAAGGTTCACGGCCGAGACTCTCTGGGCGGCACTGAAGGGGTGGCAGTTTCTGGATTCAGCTGCCGCTTGTTGCTGGGATGGAGGGTAACACCGCCTGCTGACCCGATCTAGTGGGGCAGGACCCAAGGATCTCGGGAGGGGAGAAGGTGGAAGCGCTTCATGATACATTTCAGTTCAATGCCATCCCTATTGGCTGGCCCACTGTGGGTTTACTGGGAAACTGTGGTCAACACCACAGACCCAGACTCTGCCTTCCAGAAACCCTGGTAGAAAAAACCCAGTGAGGTTTATTCAAGCTGACCTTCCTCCAGCAACCTGGGGACCAAGGAAGGTCATTCAGAGGAAGTGATGTGAGCCAAGGGTGAGTGGGAAATGAAGTGGGAGGGCACGAAGGAGGATGCACACTGAGAACTGACAATAAAAAAAAAAAAAAGTGTCAAGTGGCAGCCTGGGAGGCCCAGGAGAGTTTGGCTTCTGATCCAAAAGCTTTGGGGACAAGTCCCTGCTTGAGGGACAACGGAATGAGGAGTGATGTGCTGTGAACTGTATTTTAAGAAGATCACAGAAGAGGTGTGGGACATGGCTTGTTAGGCAGGGAGGGACACTCAGGGGGCTGCAGATGCTGGTGCTCCAAGGAGGCAGGAGGGAAGCCCTGCCCTGCTGGTTGGCAGGCGGCAGGGGGAGGCAGAAGGAAGCGGGACGGAGCCCAGGGAGCCTGGGTTAAGCCTTCCCATCTGAACAGGATTGCCTCCAGCTCTAGTCAGAGTCTCAGGGGCAGGGGGCTGGGGCCGTTGGGGGTGGGAAGGGAGTGTGCCAGCCTGTGCCAGACTTGCTTCCCAGCCCTGCTGTCTGGGAGCTGCTGATGATGCCATTGTGCCCAGACTGCCTCTGGTTGACCCCTGATGTGGCCCCACTTCTGAACTTTCCCAGAATAATGAGGGCTTGAGTCCCAGGGCGGTCCAGGCTGCCATCTCTGCCCCCAGGTGGGGCTTTGGTTCCAGAGCGTGTGCGCTGTGTGCAACACAGAGCCTCTTCCACTTCCTTCTGAACAAGCCAGGGGCGGTGAATTATTAGGAGAGAGGATTCTTCTGTCCTAGCAAGTGATTCCAGGCATGGGGGCCAGGGGGCTCCAGGGAACAAAGTGAGACCTAGAGACGCCAGAGAGAGTGGAAAAGGGGTAGTGGGTCTCCTTCCACCTTTCCTGACACCCTTCCTGCCCTGAGCCCCTGGGGCTGCGGCTCCTCAGGCAGAAGTCTTCAGAAATCTCCGCCAAGGCTTCATTCCCACTGTGGCCGTCTTCTGAGCCTGAATCTCCAGTCCGACCTTGAGCTCCAGGTATATGTACAGCCCACCTGACGTCTCCCCTGATGATCCCCTGAAGGTCCTCACACTCAGCGCCTTCCCAAAACCCGTTCCTCCACGCCCTCCCTCCACAGTGAATGGCACCTCTGAACGGCGGGGTGCCCAGGCCAGGGGTCTTCCTTCTCCCAGGACTCCGCCCCCTCTCTGCAGCTGCCACCTCGACCCAGGTGCCTTCAGTCTTGCCGCTGGTCTTCAGTCTCTGCCACTGCCTCCAGCCTCACCTCTTCCTCAGCACCGTCCTGCCATCTGCCCTTTAAATGCTGCCTTCTGGACTTCTCTGGTGGTCGAGTAAGAATCCACTTGCCAATTCAGGGGACATGGTTTTGATCCCTGGTTCAGGAAGATTCCACCTGCTGTGGAGCAACTATCCCCATGGCCCTTGGGGTGAAGTCTGAGCTCCCAATGACCCAGCTCTTCTGGGCCCTGACAACTCTGCAACCGCATCTCTTGCCCTCCCTTTCCAGAACTCCCCCTTCAGCCACTTCGAAGCGCTTGCTCTCCATCAATCCTGAAATACCCCTTGCTTCCCCAGGCCTTTTGAACCTACTGGGAAAGCTCCTCCCCATGTTCATGCAGGATCACCTCTATTCCCCTATCAGATCCCAGCCTTCACACTCCATTTCTAGGGAAGCCTTCCTGATGACCAAGTTGGTTAGGAGTGCCTGTCCTAGCAATGGTTCTTTCATTCAGCAAATATTTACTGCTTGTTTAGATGAGCTAATCCCGGTCCCAGCCATTTTGAATACATCCAGAAACAATCCCAACCACCATCCATGCCTCTAGTACAGCTCACATTCAAATGGGGTTGGGGATGGGTGAGACAGACCATAAACAATACAAAGTGAATAAGCAATTGATCCAGTGTGGGTGAAGGCAATGGGTGCCATGAAGAAAATGGAGCGAGGGAAGCGGGAGGTAGAAGGCAGGTGGGGCGACTGCAGTCCTCACTGGAGATGGTAACCTTTGGGTGAAGACTTTGTCAACAATCTCCAGCCAAAGACTACCAGGAAGACAGGAAAATTATCACCTTGGGTTTCTGACTCGTAGTGAGGGACAGCACCCTCCATGAGGAGCATGGGGACCATGGGGCCACTCAGAGAGTGTTAGAAAGGCCTTACTCTAGGATTTGGACTTGGGTTAGATGGTTTAGAAGGGCTCCAAGAAGCAGGACTTTTCCTATGGATTGGATGCTGTCAAGAGCGGGGGCAATTCTATGACTGGGGATCTTATGAACCTTAATGAGAAGGAGGGACGACCAGCCCCAGGCTACTGTTAACATCAGCATGACACAAGTTTTCCTTATGAACTGTAGGGGGATAGCCGTAACAGATTACCACAAACTTGGTGGCTTAACAGAAATTTACTCTCACAGTTTCAGAGGCCAGAAGTTTGCTATCAAGATGGCAGGGTTGGTTCTTCTGGAGGCTCTGTTTCATGCCTCACTCCTTACTTCTGGTGGCTGAAGGCAGCCCTTGGTGTTCCTGGGCTTCCAGATGCATCATTCCAGTCTCTGCCTCTTCTGCACAAGTTTCCCCTGTGTCTCAATGTCTTTCCCTGTCTCTTACAAGGACATTTACCATTGGACCTAGGGCCACTCTTATCTAAGATGATTGCATATCAAGATGCTTACCGTAATTACATCTGCAAAGACTCTTAGTCCAAATAAGGTCACATTCTGAGTTCCAAGTGGACGTGCCTTTTGGGGTCACGAGTCAACCCACTAAGGGATGGCTGGTCCTTTTAGTGGTTTGGATGCAATGTCCTGAAAATACCAATCAAGTCTAACCATTCTATTGTACCGTTTAGGACCTCTGTTGCCTTATTGATTTTCTGTCTAGATCTGTCCATTGATGTGAGGTGTTAAAGTCTCCTCCTATCACTGTTTTCCCATCAGTTTCAACCTTTATGTCTCAGTATTTTAGATATTTGGGTGCTTCCGTATTAGGTGCCTATATGTTGAGTGTAAAATCCTTTTCTTGTATTGATCCTTTTACCATTATACACTGTCCTTCCTTATCTTTCCTTAACAGCCTTTGCTTTAAAGTCTGTTTTGTCTGACTTGAGTACTCAACTCCAGCTTTCATTTGTTTGCATGGAATATCCTTTTCCATCCCTTCACTTTCAGTCTCTGTGGGCCCTAAGGTGGGTCTCCTGTAGGTAGCATTATTCCTAGGCTCCTGTTTTTTCATCCTGTCTGCCACTCTGTCCTTTGATTGGAGCATTCAGTCCACTGACTTTAAGGTAATTATTCCTTTTTGTAGTTTGGATAACGTTCACGTTTTGTCTGTGTTCAGACATGATGGTCTTGACCCATCATGGTCACAGAGTGGTCTTGTCTGGACACTGATGTTCTGTGAAGCTGTTTATGTGCAGGAGAATACCAAGGCCCAGCTGTGGGAGCCAGGTCAGCCACTGGAGGCCAGGGCCTGCTGTCCTCTTGTTCAACTTGAAGGCAATGAGGGAGGGAGCCATCTGGGGGCAGAGTTCCAGCCACAAGGGCAGGATGGGAGTGTGCCTTGAAGGGCCAGCCAGTCCCTGGGGTGGCTGCGGCAGAGGGAGCACGGGGGAGAAACGTAGGGGGACAGAGAGGCAACGGGAGGGGGTGCAGAGCAGTGTGCACAGTGGCTCTTAACACTGCAGGAAATAAGGGGCCTCGGGAATGCTCTGAGCAGAGCAGTGATGGAGTCCAGTCAACACCAGGACTGCAGTCATCAGCAGGCATGGTTTTGATGGAGCGTTAGGACAAAAGCCTGACTGAAGTGGATTTGAGTGCGAGTGGAAGAGAGTGAAGACACAAGACAAACCAATTCTTTCCAGAAGTTGTACTGAAAAGTGGAGCAGAGAAACAGGAAGTTGCTGGTGAGAAAGTGGAATCAAGAGGTTTTTTGCTTTGTTTCTCTTTGAAAGCAGTGATGGTGCATTTGAACGCTGCTGGGAAAAGTCTGGCGGAGAAACCGTCTTGACGGTGTCAGTTGGAGAGGGCATAACCCGAGGGGAGGGAAGACGGGCTCTGAGTGCAGGCAGTGGCCTGGCTGTGGAGGAAGACCATGGTAACGAGGAGAGGGCTGGGCTGCGGGGGCTGAGGCCGGCCGGGAGACTTCATCAGCAGAGGCTCTCTGTGGAAAGCCTCCCTCCACATCTCAGCGGCACTTCCTGTCAGTAACCTTGCCCCCAGGCCACGAGTGCAGTTAACAGTGTCTGTAGGAGCCTTTAGACACCCCGCCTGGCCCAGGTGTGGAGACAGCACTTGAAGCTCCACAGAACCCAAAGGGAACCAGAGATGGGAGACAGAAGGGAAGGAAATTGAGAAAGAGAAAAACCAGAAAGGGATCAAAATTCAGCCCTGTCTTCCACAGACTTCAGGCACAGGCAGGGGCCGCAATACCCTGTGCTGTTCACAGCCCGAAGCATCAGGGCCAGGTTTGAACTGCTAAGAAATTCACTTGTCAAGCTGAGCACTCTGCAAGCCTCAAGTTCCCAGCTATAAAGGGGGGAACACCACCAACCTCCTCTTGGGTCTTCTGTGAGAATTTAGGGGTTATAAAACACATAAGAGTACCATTAGGGTGCCCAACAAGGAGCCAGATTTGTTTTCCTTCTCCCCGCTCATCTCCCACCCTGAGGGACCATCCTACATCTTCACACCGGTTCCTACAGGAGCTCCGAGAATGGGAGCAGGGCCCCGCCTGCTGGCTGACTCTGGAACTGCTCCTCTGCCCCGGTTCAGAGGTAGAAGACCGCACATCCAATTCTTCCAGCAATCTCTTTCCATGGCAGCAGATACCATGCAAATTCGGTAGGTGAGCACTCAGGCCTTCTTACCACCTCCACCATCACGGGGCAGGGGCCTTAATCCACCCTGACCCCCTTTATTCCTGCAGCTGCCCCTGCCTGGAGTGCCCCCACCTCCATCTGGAAATGTCAGAGGTCCGAAGCTTTCAACGACCCTCACCTCTTAGCGCCCCCTCACTCTCACAGAGAGAACTACTGGGGAACTTTCCCCACATTCTCTCCACATTTGGACTTAACCTCTAGATTGGCTAAACTGTGTGGAGAGAACTGAAACACCTGTCTCCCCTGCTTTGAGACTCACCTGAGGGCAGGAACTGCCTCATTTCTAACACCAGAATCCCATCAATCACTGCCCTACCTGAAACCTCCCCAAGGAAGTCTCCCCACTCTGGGTGGGGGGGGGTGCGTGTCTGTGTGTGTGATGTCTCTAGATTTTTCCCGTATTTATGTCTTCACACATTTTTTTTTCTTACGGGAAAAAAAGTCCTTCACTGGCTTCCTTACACCTTCAAATTCCCCAGCAAAGCTCACAGCATGCGACCTGGCCTCTGTCTTCCTGATTCCTCCCTCCTGCTGAGTAGTCATTCCCCTCATCCATCTTCCACGCATCTCTCACTGGTTCCTCTCCCTGGAGAACCACAGCTCACACTCCTCCATGCAGCAAATCCCTACTTGATCATCAATGCTCAGCGCAAATGTCATCTCCCTAGAGGCCTCCCTGACACCCCAGTCTCACTCATCTCTGCTGTCCTCATCCCGTCTATTCCTCAGTTGAAGCTCTCAGCATCTGAGCAGCAGCACCGTAAGTGTGCCTGCTTCCCTCTAGAAGGCAGGCCTCTAGCGGGCAGGGGTAGTGCCCTGCCATACGCCCAACTCACACGTGTTCGATCCATGTTAGCTGAAGTCCCCACTGCCATCGTTTGCTCACAAGCAAAATGAGGGATCCAGCCAGGATCTCACAAACCCTTCTGACTAAAAATTCTGAGTTGATAATGACAAGCATATCTTAGGCATGCAGTTACCAAGCAGTTGCTCTTGAGCTGTGATCAACCTGTTGTTTTCTGCCAAAAGGTCCTTCTCCATGGGGTTCACCACCCTCTCCCATCCTGGGGAGGTAAACAGGAGTCATCCCCTCCCTTCTCAGCAGAGAGCCCATTAGGGGCATAGGACGCTGGGGAACCAACAGTCAGTTGCTTCTCATCTCTGCATCCCTCACCAGCTCAGTGCTCACCAGAGCAGTGGAGACCATCTGCCGATCCTGGTGGTGAACAGGAGAGGTTTACCTCCCCAGTCATTGGCTAGAGCTGTGTTAGGGGTGAGAGGCAGCTAAGCCCCTTCCTGCAGTATTCCCCTTAGAGGGGCACTAAAACAGGATTGGAATAAATCAGAAATCTGGGTGCCAGGGAAGCCAGGTTTCCGTACCATGCCTCTATTTGCTGTGTAACCACCAAATTCAGCCATTCCTACTTCCACTAAAGTCAAACGGACCTTGGAAAAGAAAGACAGAGCTTTGCAGGCTTGGATATTCTCTACTGAGCCTTGAGACACAAATGAAGTTTTACTCTGCAACTCAAATTCTGAAACCAAATAACACATGGCATAATCTCTTACCAGAAGGATTTTATTACCTAAAATACATCTAAATCTTTTATTATACCTTCTAGTAAGTTGTCCAGTTTGGGAAAAACTTTTCAATTTCCAAACATCTGCTGCTGCTGCTAAGTCGCTTCAGTCGTGTCCGACTCTGTGCGACCCCATAGACGGCAGCCCACCAGGCTCCCCCGTTCCTGGGATTCTCCAGGCAAGAACACTGGAGTGGGTTGCCATTTCCTTCTCCAATGCGTGAAAGTGAAAAGTGAAAGTGAAGTCGCTCAGTCGTCTAGCTCCAGTCTATAGAGCCCGGTGGCAAGCCAACTATGGCTCATACACCCTTCCCCTTACCTCATCCCAGAGGCTGTGTTAACCTGTGCTCAGGCTCTGGAGTCAGAATCCAGTTCCAATCCTGACTTCACTACATGAAATCAGAAGCCTGTTTTCTCATCTGTAAAACAGGGATAAAAACAGTATTCCTTAGGGCTATTAAAATTAAATAAATGCTGCAGATGGTTGCTTGACAGTAGGCAGGTGCTCAACGACTGATTTTTAACCAGCACTAATAGTAACCTTTGCTGTGACGACAGGAAGGTGTCCTCATAAGATGAGGACAGTCATCGTTACGGGAGCCGGCAGAGAAGTTAAACTTCTGCCTAGCTGTGATTTTATAGATCTCTGTTCCTTTTACCAGGCTGCTCCTGCTGTGAGTCCACACTCTCAACCTAAGGGATTTGGAACCTTGTTGGCGTTTTCATCACAAAGTCACATACTTTGTCTCACCATACACAAAGTCCACTTGCTGCACAGTGTTCTAGTATGCAAGACACATCCATCCAGTTCAAACTCCAGCTGAAATCCCCTCTAAACACCCTCAACTTCGCTTGCTTTCACTCCTGTGCTTCCTGAGCTGTAGCACAAATGCACGCAGCTGCAGCCAGAGGGTGGTGGTTACACTGGCACAAGGACACCCGTCTTTGTCTTAACCCACTTTGCTCAGTGAGGCTTCATCAGGGGACTGGAATCTCTAATTAGAATTTCCAATTCATCAGGGGGCATCTTTATTTGTGGTAATAAAACGGGGACACAGCGTCACCTCCCAAGCCTGACAGCTGTACCTCTGACAAATATTCCCTCATGGCAGTGGAAGTAGGTGATGGCAACTGAATCACAAACTGCACCAGAATGACAAAAGTTACATTTAATTTACAATGTAATAAAGGTTACAGGTAAAAAGCTACACATAAAGCGTGAAAAGGCCTATTACACAAATGTACAAATCTCTGTACAAAGCTCTTATCAATGTGTCCTACCTTCGTCTCCTATGTTTGTTAGCCAGGTCTTCTAGTCTTGGAGCTCTGGGTCGAGTGGGGGAAAGAGCCTCCGAACCATCATCTAAAAATGTCCTCTTAGAGACATCCGTTACTTCAAAGTAAAAATCTTTTCCTTTTTAATTAGAATTGCTCTAACTGGTCATATCCTTTAAAAATTGCCTTCATAACACACTCAAAAAGGAAAGTAATACCTTAGAGAGTAGAGGACAGTACCCTGAAATCAAGTGAGAAACTTCTGCAAGTACTCAGATTTGACAAGAAAAACAGGTAAAGTTCAAACAATACTGTAAGTTTAAAACTATCAACCCGTGTCTATGGCACTGGTCAGATGAAAAATCAAAATGTTCTCATTCGAACAGAAAGGACAAAAGAGAAAAGCCTAACTGCTGGACCTCAAAACCACTGACCCAGGAAAACACTTTTGAGTTTAAATCTTAGCTTAACTGGAGAATTTTAAACCCTCTTGTTAAGCAACCTGGAATCCGTGGCAACCCTTCTGCTACCTGGACTTGCAGGGATAGTAGGTATAAATTAGGCTACTGGACCCACAAGGCTGGCGGGGCTTCTGTCACCCCCACAGCTCTGGATTCAACCTGAGGGCCTAGAGTCTCTCCCTGGGGTACGTGACCTTAAAGAAAAATGACCCTAGAAAGAGGGAGAAAAGAAAAAAGGAGAAAAGGAAAGCCTGGGGAAAAGCCAGGGCAATCTATTTAAAAGGATATATGAAACATTTCTCTGCAATGAAAGTGTTCTGAAGACAGGTCTTTCTGGGATATTTCAACCTCACCCCCCGTTTTAATATTACATGGTTAGGACCCCAGGAGACATTCTGAAAGACGATACTGCACACATGAAAAGTTTTTCTCCCTAGTTCATTAGCTCCCCCCATCACCCTTCCACCCCATTCCCACCCAATCCCACCCTCCTCCATGACCAAAAATATCAAATCAGTAAGGAAGGTGTGGGCTTCTTGCCCGGCCACGCCTCTTTTGCGTATTTCTTCTTCTTGGGTTCGTTGACAGCTTCGGGGTTATAGACGGCAGGGTTTGGTGCAGGGTTCATGTTCACTGCTGATGGCACAACAGGGGTCAAGTCCACATCAGGAGCAAGGTTCGGGTATGGCATGGGCAAGCCACCAATGAGTGCTGTCCCATGGATGCCGTGTGGCTGGGAGCCAGCTTCACTGTGCGTGGGGGGCAGGCCCCCGTAGAGTCCTCCACTGAAGGCAAAGTTCTGCATGCGCCTGCTCCCGGATTCCTCCAGGCCCAGGGAGCCAGGGCCCTCCACCCGCTTCTTCTGTGGTTTACAGAGGAGACAGAGGTAAGACAGAAGAGTGCTGTTAGGTTCTTCTACTGCAGTCCTAGAAAAACTGGGACAGGCCCCTGAACCTCTAACTCGGTTGTTTCCCAAACAACCCATCTCACTGTCCTCAAATCTCAGGGCCTGAGGAGACCTTACAGTGGTCATCTAACGTGTGGCTCCCAAACACTGCTCCACACAAACTGTTCACCATCCTATGTCAAACCAAGAAAAATGAGGCCAGTGTGTGAACTTTTCATAAAGTAAGACTTATCCAGTTTAAGTGACTATTCTTTACCCTAAGGTCATGCCTCTCTCTCTCTCTGTTTTGATGTTAAAATGCCCTTTTAGGAAACAAAGGTGATTAACAGATGGTTGCAAGTATTCTAATTTTTATTTTCTGGGGGGAAATAGACAGCAGAAAATTCCAAAGGAAGAAGAAAGAAGAGAAAGGTACTCAAGGGGAAATGTGGCACAAATTGTATGGAGTTGTATGAAAAAATTTCATCTTGCACTAAAGTTCAATGAAAGATCTTCCTGAAACAAAGACTAACCAGAAACTTGACTCATTTCTTGATCTAATATATTCTGAAGATTAGAAAAAAAACCAACTCTCTCTAGCAGCTCTGACCAGCATCTTCCAATCACCATTTGAACACCTCTGCCAACAGGGATCTGCTTCCAGGGGCCATTGTTCCCTTTTGGAGCCCTGGCTGTCAGGTAGTTCTCCATGTGTTGAGCACTCAGAACATCTCTGTAGCTTCCACTTCTTGGTTCTTCAATAGAGCTATCTTTAAACCTAACCCAACGTGAGCTGGCTTTCCTATCTGTGTCATTCTTGTTCACAAAATAAAGCCATGGCAAAAGCCAGAGATGCCATGCAGAAGGCAACTATGCCTCCTCTTTGCCTAACAGCGTACTCTGAGTTAAGAAGGGAAGGCTAAAGAAAGGTGGGTCTCTCTGCACCCTACCCCACTGAGAGGTAAATTTACAGACTTGCATCACATCATAATTTACATGCAGCATTAAGCTGGCTCGTCACCTGTAGTTTCTCTATGGCACTCCAGGATCCCGACACACAGATGGGGTAAAAGTATTCCCACAGTATGAAAAACAAGAAAGGAGCAAAGAACGTGTTTTAAAATTAAGCCTACACATGGAAGAGTGGGTTTTTAACCCAGACGATAAAACATTTCAAACATGCCTCCTACCTTGACTGGGACCACTGCAGTCTGCACCATGTTCCGAAAGCGACCAACCGAGGGATCCACATCCTCTGCAAAAAGACATGAGGGCAGGTTAATTCAGTAATCAACCGGGAGGATTAACGTCACACGGCTCAGTGTCAACAGTCATCACAATAACTCATATTAAAACAGTAAAATACAGCCAACACTTCAAGTGTTTGCTGGGTATGTGTTCAATCCTCACAACAACCCTATGAGCTAAGTACCACTAGAGTAAGCATATAACAGATGAGAAAACAATCTCAGGCTTGGAGGAGGAAAATGACAGGCCCAGTCACCTCGCCAGAGAGGAGCCAGGATACAAATCTCAGCAGCCAGAAACAGGCCTGTGCTCTAGACCACTTTCCCATTCCACATACTTCCCTCTTCTGAGGGGAGATTAAAAAAAAAAGCAGACATCATCAATCTCATGTTAGTAATAAAAGAGGGACACCTCAAGAGGTCACACACCACGTACTTTGCTAACACCTGCTCATAAGCGAAAAACAAAATAAGGATTCACACCCAGGGCTTCCAACTTAACTTTGCCTTTCGAGCTGAACACCTGTACACAGGCATACCTCGCTGTACTGTGTCTCACTTTACTGTGCTTTGCAGATATTGCAGGGTTTTTTTTTTAAATTGAAGGTTGGTGGCAACCCTGCATTGTCAGATGATAGTTTGCATTTTTTAGCAATAAAGTATTTAAAGCATTGTAAAGAAACAAGGACATGGTTTTTTTTTTTTTAGATATAATGCTACTTTTTAGACATAATGCTATTGTACACTTGTAAATGTAACTTACATATGCACTGGCAAACCAAACAAATCTGCGTGACTTGCTTTGACATTTGCTTTTTTGAAGTGGTCTGGAACGGAACCCATAATATCTCCAATGCATGTCTGTACAAGGAAGACTCACTAAAAGATCTGAAGCCCCTGCCCTGGCAGGGCGGGAGAGCTTTTCACAGCTTACACACACACTACTGCACCCTACAAAGCTTCTAGCTTCATTCATTCACTCTGCCAGAAGAAAGCACTAAGGTCAGGTAACATGCTTGCAATCAGTCTCTCATTTATTAGACAGAAGGCAGGGAAATAAAGAGCAAAACACGGTCCTGTCTTTAAGGAGCTCACAGCTGTAAAGCCAGATGGGTCACAATACAATGGAGGTGCTTCAAGAGAAGTATGAAAGTAGTGATCTTGGAGCACAGACGGGACACTGGGTTGGATGACCTAGAATGAACAGCTTCCTCACTTAAGACGAAGTGTGGGGAAACAGGCAAGCACAGACTTACTATCATTACTAGAAAAAACAACTCCCTGGCCCTTTTATCTTAATACAGTGGTAGGAAAGGAGTTGTTTCTCTAGCAGACATTGTACACCTTATTTTAATGCATTGAAGGTGTTTGCTATTTAAAGAAACACTCCTGTGAGTCCCTTTGGGATATAAAGTATTCCTTATTTAACTGAAGAGCCCCTGGTTTATTTAAGTTTGGCTTTTCACATATTAGGATGCCTCTAAAGAATATATCCTGGAATTACGTACACAAACAATTGTTGTTCAATGAACAAACGAATGAACAGCTTCTATACGGAAAAGGAAAGAGGAAAAGGTACCCAGGCTCATCAGGAAGGAGACAAGGTCTCTAAAAAAAAGGCACCCTTATTTTCTCTCATTACCATAGGAGCCCTGTTCCAATCAGCCCTTCAGGAAAGCTAAATGAAATGCAAGAGCAACTGGAGCCCAAGAGGCATGGCTAACAGGGTATGTGCCCCACGAACACAACAGGCCTGTGGAAGTGAGGACGAGGCCATCGAGGAGACCCTGTCCTGTGCTGGCTGAACGGTGTTCGGTCCTCTCACCCTTTCCTCATTCTCGAGCTATTCGACTCCTGAAGAGGGAGTCTATCCACTGCAGGAAATCTCTGCTCCTGGAAGATCTACCAAGAAGTTCCTTGCCAGGTCTACTTCTGGTATAGGAAAGTCTGCACAGGTAAATGCAAAAGGGCTGGCAGATGATGACTGGGATAATGGCTAACATTTATCAAGAGCTACTGAGTGCCTGGATGAAGCACAAGCTGGAATCAAGATTGCTGGGAGAAATATCAATAACCTCAGATGTGCAGATGACACCACCTTATGGAAGAAAGCAAAGAGGAACAGCCTCTTGATGAAAGTGAAAGAGGAGAGTGAAAAAGCTGGATTTAAAACTCTACATTCAAAAAAGGAAGATCATGGCATCCAGTCCCATCACTTTATGGCAAATAGATGGGGAAACAATGGAAACAGTGACAGACTTTATTTTCCTGGGCTCCAAAAATCACTGCAGATGGTGACTGCAGCCATGAAATTAAAAGACACTTGCTCCTTGGAAGAAAAGCTATGACAAACCTAGAGAGCATATTAAAAAGGAGAGACATTTACTTTACCAACAAAAGACAAAGCTATGGTTTTTCCAGTAGTCATGTATGGATGTGAGAGTTGGACTATAAAGAAAGCTGAGCGCCAAAGAATTGATGCTTTTGAACTGTGGTGTTGGAGAAGACTCTTGAGAGTCCCTTGGAGTGCAAGATCAAACCAGTCCATCCTAAAGGAAATCAGTCCTGAATATTCACTGGAAGGACTGATGCTGAAGCCGAAGCTCCAATACTTCAGCCACCTGATGTGAAGAACTGACTCATTGGAAAAGATCCTGATGCTGGGAAAGATTGAAGGCAGGAGGAGAAGGGGATGCCAGAGGATGAGATGGTTGGATGGCATCATCAACTCGACGGACCTAAGTCTGAGCAATCTCTGGGAGTTGGTAACGGACAGGAAAGCCTGGTGTGCTGCAGTCCATGGGATCGCAAAGAGTCAGACACGACTGAGTGACTGACCTGAACTGAGTGCCGAGCACATATCTGAGGTATTTTCACTTAATCATTTAATCTCCCCATCAATCCTGTGGGGCCAGAACTCTGATATGTCACTTGGCCAGAGGGTCACAGAGCTACCAAGCAGAGATGTGAATTTCATACCCAGGCCCTCTGATCTGAGCCCACGCTCTTAAACACTCTGCCACACTCTCCCTGAACATACTGCCTTCATAAAGTTCCAGGACAATAACTTTCTTCTTTTTCTTTTTAGCTGCACCATGTGGCATGTGAGATCTTAGTTTCCTGACCAGATACTGAACCCATGCCCCCTGCATTAGGAGCAGAGAGTCTTAACCACTGGACCACCAGAGAAGTTCCACAATAATTTTCAAGAGAAAAAACAGAACATATCAGACCCCAGGTCTTCAAGACTTAATGAATTATCTAGTTCAGTCATTCCCATACTGTAGGCTGTTTATCAGTACAAATAAGAGCTTATTAAAACTACAGATTTCTAAGTCCAACCCCTAGAAACTCTTATCTGGCATCCAGAAATAAACTTTCTAGATCAGTCATTCAGCTCCTGACTGGCCATTTCCCTTGGGCATTCACTACTTTGACAAGTTATTCATTCCACTTCACACATCATCAGAAAGTGAACAAAAGTCACTAGAATGAATGCTCCAATCTTTCACAGGAATTCTTTTAATTCTTCTTCTAAATATAAGGATTTGTTGTTGCTTTTAATGCCAAGCCAAATACTTGCTACTCACAGGCTCTGGTTTCACCCACTCCTTCCTCCTGAAGGTCAGCCTTGCAAACACCCACCCTCAGGGTGCCTCCCCCCAATATGCTCTCCTTCATGCACATTTCCCAGCATTCAGGGACCACTGTCTATAGCTGGGAGTCTCCTTCTCCCTTAAGACTACAAAACACATTTAGTATTTTAGTAGAAGTTATAGCCTTAAAAAGGCAAGTCTTCCGTGCAGTTAATAGTGGCAGTAAGTTGTCCAATTTTAAGAGTTATCAGTCATACACAGATCCCCAGGAAGACAACAGTGTCTGCTCTAACCTATACTTAAACTCTGCTATGATACTGCATCAGCAAAGGAGAACTACAGCCATGCTCTATATACTGAATTGTATGGGGCCTTGCTCTAGCTACTTCTTTCACACTGCAACTGGATAATGCTTGAGTGTTCAGGGCACTCCATCAATGAAAAAGCATAGTTTGTTTTATTGTACTTCACAGACACTGAGTTTTTTGTATCGATAAATTTGAAGGAATCCTGCATCGAGTAAGTATTTCAGTGCAATTTTCCCAACAGCATTCACTCACTTCCTAGCTCTGTGTTACATTTTGGTAATTCTCACGTTTCAAACTTTTCCATTATTATTACAGTTGTTATAGTCGGAGAAGGCGATGGAACCCCACTCCAGTACTCTTGCCTGGAAAATCCCATGGATGGAGGAGCCTGGTAGGCTGCAGTCCACGGGGTTGCGAAGAGTCGGACACGACTGAGCGACTTCCCTACAGTGATCTATGACCAGTGATCCTTGTCACTATTGTAAAAAGATTACAACTTGCTGAAGGTTCAGATGATGGCTGGTGTTTTTTAATAACAAAGTATTTTTTTAAATTAAGGTATGTACATTGTCTTTTTAGACGTGATGCTACCACACACTTAACAGACTACAGCGTAGTGTAAACATAACTTTCACATGTACTGGGAAATCAGAAACTGTGTGTGACTTGCTTTACTGAAATTCTTGAACCAAACCCACAATATCTCCAAAGTATGCCTGTACTGTACAAAAATATCTCCCCTGAATATAGCACCTGTTATTCTAAACCTTGTTGAGAAACAACTGACCTACAGGTTGTGTAAACTACTCTCTAGGATCACAGCCTTTTCATCAGAAAAAACCAGGAAGACATCTCACCTGGGTTGATGATCTCATCATCCTCACTAAAGGTCACCCGTGAGTTCTTCCTCTTCCTCTTTGGTCTCTGAATGTCCAGATTCCCCTCCTCAATGGTGAGAGTGGAAATCCGCTTGTTGTGGGCAGTGTTGAATTCTGTCAGGTTCTGGGCCAGAGTTCACACAGGAAAGACAGGAATGAGTACACAAGGAATTTGAAGGAGAATATTAACAAACAAAGAGCAGGAAGGGATTAGGAGCTAACCTTGACCTCTTCACATAGATGAAATTCTCTTTTGCATCCAGAAAAGATTACTGTCCCTAAATAGCTAATACCAGCAAGACTCATTTGACAGAATGTGGAACATCTTCAGTGACCAGTGAGGCAGTGATATTCAAAAGGGGATAAAGGACCTTGAGCTGAAAACAAGACATCTGTGCAAAAACCCTTGAATTGAGGTTTAGGGGTTTTTTGAAGAAGGTTTTCGTGTCTTCATGCTGAGAATTAAAAGAATGCGACTGGGAAGAAATTCAAGAACTGTTTTAAGTAACAAAACAGATGAGAAAGAAAAACTGACAGTTTCTTTCCCAGTAGCTCGCTCCTTTAAAACTAGCTAGGACGCTGCCAGTGCACTGAATATTTGGCATTAATATTTTGTCACTCCCCATCCCTGTCTGGCCCCATTTCTATTCATAACTATCCATCCATCTCAGTGATTAACCTGGCCTCAGCACTGCTGCCTGCCTCTTTTCAATCCCTTGGACTTATTTCAATCTGCGCTGCAGTTTGAGACATCCCAAATGTCTTGAGAACAAGACCTAGAGATACAGGAGGAGGCATGGAAGCAGCCTGGAAAAGAATGGGCAAGAGGGACTGCCAGCCAGGCCCCTGGCCATAAGGCTACTTATTTACAACCAAGTAACTTCTGAGTTGTAAGATTTCTACTGTGCTTTTTTCTTCCTAAGATTTGGGAAACTGCCTCTGTATACAAGAAGAGTAAATGTGTGTGGGTGGTTACGGACAGGCAGGCATTTGATCTACCTGGATAGACCAGTCACACCAATACAGTGACAGACATGTGAAGACAAAAGCTACACCACCAACTACTGGGGTCAACTCTAGACAAGGAAAACCTTAACACATCAAAGTCAAATCTTGTACAATTCAGGGCAGCCAGGTCCAGAGCAAAAGCAGTCTAGTTCTACTCAGAAGATTCTTGGGCTGACTGGATGGTATCCAAAAAAGCTACATAAATGAATGAAAGCTTCAATCTCTGTAAGCCAGTGCTGTTCAAACAAACTTTCTGGATGATAGAAATGTTTTCTATCAGAGCTATTTAGTATGGTTAGTCACTAGCTACATGTGACTCTTGAGTACTTGGAATGTGGTTAGTGGCTACTGCATTGGATAGTATAGCTCTTAAGAAATGTAACTCCCAGCCTGGCTTCTAACATGCAGCAAAGGTGCCCAAGACAACCATAAGGGTCTACTGGTTAGTCAGCCCTGGATATATTTAACCAAACCCACACAATGCAGATTTCCAAGGGCCACACCACACTGGCAAAGTGGCAAAGGCTTATCACTCTGTTCAAGAAAACCTCCAGCTGCTAAGTCACTGGATTTCAAGCTACACAGAACAGCTACATACTGCAAAAACCAGAGTCTCCAAGACGTAACAATGACACAGACAATAGAATTACATCAAGTTCTGTCTCCTCCTCGGGAAGCCCCAGTAAGCCCTTGAGTTCATCATCCTCTCCACCCATCTTCTCATCTCCTTTCACAGCTGATGGCAATGTCTGAGGCTTCTCACGGAGAGTGTATGCCCGTGTGGATGCACCAAATGAGACCGTGGAGTCGATGGGAATTTGCTGAGGCTTGTGAGGCTCCAACCGAATGTGACCCAAGAAAGTGCCGTGTGCTGGGAATAACCAAATCAGAAACGTAAGAGAGGAAAAGAAAAAAACAAACAAAAAACAAACCTGAGTTGCAGAAGAGAAGCTTCTGCCAGCACATCAGTTTTGCTTTTTAAAACAGAAATGGCATTGGGTCCACTTTGCATCCCTTGTCATGAGTCACACTGAAAAGGAAACTCCTTCACTGAATCCTTTATCACTACAGTGGATTTCTTACACATCTACAGAGCTGCTGTTACCCCACATAACAAGTTTCTCTGCTGCCAGACTGACTCCATTCTGGGTCCAGCAGGAAAGGCTCCAACCCAGCAAAAGCCATTCCCCGCAAGGAGGAGGACAGGAACTGCTGCAGTCTGACCTCTCCAGCCCCAAGCCTAAGGAATACAGGAACTGCTGGACTGGTAGCAGTCATACTTGGGGATTCCCCAGGATAAGAAATGAGGCTGGCTGAAACACGTGCAATACCAATGGCAAGGTAGGCCAAAAATCCTACTGGAGAGTCTGGATATTTTTCCATGTCTACATTCTGCATATTATGAAATGGAGAAAAAAGATGACATAAATTTTCAAGTAAGTGAGTCTGAGTGAACTCCGGGAGTTGATGATGGACAGGGAGGCCTGGCGTGCTGCGATTCATGGGGTCGCAAAGAGTTGGACACGACTGAGCGACTGAACTGAACTGAACTTATGAGACAAGGCTCTCCAAAAACCATCATAACCATACTGGGGTAATGTGTGCATGTGTATGGGGAGGGGGAAAAGGAGTAAAACACAATCAACCCAGGAAGGAGATCCTTTACGTTCCATGCTGCAATTAATTATACACAGGTGAAAATGAACAAACTTCAAGGCCTCATGTAATCAAGTTTCAATTGCATTTCTGAGATTATCTCTGACAAACTTGAAAATCTTATAGTTAGGGTGTGCTCAGAGAATTAAAATTGATATTAGTAGTAATAGTCAAAGCAAAATGTAGCTGAGATAAAGAACCTATTATAAAAAATGAACTTGCTCAAAATAAGGATTTTTTTTAATGTCCTGTACCCACAACTCTGCTACATTAATGGAGCTAACCACAGCTTCTGCTTAAACTGGATCACAATCTCACAGGGGCCTATAAACACATTCCCTAGTTCCTAGGTGTTTTTTTGTTCTCTCTATACCTATTAGTCTCTTCAGGAAAGTACTCCCTAAAATCTTCTTCTCTCTCCACTCATCAATTACTTCAGTAAAATAGGAAATACCACAGGAATGGAGGACTTATTCAAAAACCAAACATAAACTTCTTTGATGAACAATAAAACACAATTTCAAATCTGAAGAACCCAAAGAGCATCTCCACACTGCCCAAAAGGGAATGTGTAAAATGGGATGGGATATGAGTTACTTACTACTGTTGAGATCTATAAGGAAAACTCTCTTCAGATGCTTGTGGTAGACCAAGGCAGCATGGACCCGAGAGCAAGACTGGTGGTCAATTGTGAAGTCGCACAAATCAGGGTTTCGCCCAAATAAGTAATACTTCTTCTCATCGATAATCAGTTTCTAAATAAATATAAAATACTACTTAAAGCTGGTTTCAACAGGGTTTAGCAAAGTCTTCCAATAAAAGTAGAGCATATTAACATAAAATTCCTTGTCAAAGTAAAAATATATATATACGTATGTATATGTATATATATTTCCTATTATTCTTCAAGATAAAGAGCTCAGAAAAATTTACTAACATTTTTGGGGGTTGGCAATGATTATCCCCAAATACAGTGGTCAAATGTTGAGTGCCGAAATGAAAAGAACTTTCCCTAATCCTATTAGATGTAAATGGCCTGCAAGAGAGGTTGTCTTCTTTTCATTGTAAATTTAAGATTTCACTTAACTTTAGGTTGAGCAGGAAATAAAAACCTAAGGCATGCCTATAAAGGAATAAGACCTCTTTTCAGAAAAATACATATTCAAATGAAGATTATCAACTGGTTCGCAAAGGAAGGGAGGTATAAACACTTACCTATATGCTAATCATGCTGCCAGAGCCCCAAAATATTTTTGGAACCCCCTTGAAATCAGAATTACATTAGACATCACTGTATGAGCCTCTAGATCTACCTTTATGGCCCCATTTCATTTTGGCACAAAAAAGCATTACTCAGAGTTAACTCTAAATGAGTACTTGCTTTGTCCAAATATGGTATGACTTCATAGGGCAAAGATTTTCCAGGTTTGAGGGAAGAGAACGTACAGATTTACATTTATTGTGAGGCGAACGTGATAACCACAACACTACGGAAACTGGATTGTACAGATTTACATTTATTGAAGGGCTATTTTTTGCTAGGCATTTTAAGCATTATCTCATCTAATCCTCAAAACAAGTCTGTGAACTAAGTATCACATTTATTATAGAAAGTCAAAATGTTAGTTGCTCAGTTGTGTCCGACTCTTTGCAACCCCATGGACTGTAACCCGTCAGGCTCCTCTGTCCATGGAATTCTCCAGGCAAGAATACTGGAGTGGGTTGCCATTACCTGCTCCAGGGAATCTTCCCGACCCAGGGATCGAACTGGGGTCTCCTGCATTGCAGGCAGATTCTTTACCGTCTGAGCCACCAGGGAAGCTTATCACCTTTATTATTAAACATAAGAAAATAAATTCAGAGAGATGAATCTAGTCATTCAAGGCAGTCAGGCTGGTTAACTAGCAGATGTGGGATTTAAATTCAGGTATGAATAACTTGCAACGCTAATATTCTAAACAACAGTGCCATGGGTCTGAAATAATTCTGAGAAGAACTCCAAAATGTTTCTAACCACTCCTGTGGAACTGGAAAAAATAGAACTATATAATGTCTCAATATAATAGCAGAAAAGAGGATGTTGCAGAGCAGCAAACTGTTATTTTAAAAATTGCAGGGGCTGACGTAGCACTGTTAACTTTTATTTTGCCAAAAAAGAACTTTCTTTTAAAATTGTCACCAATCATTTTATAAAAGAAAGGTCATTTTAACAAAAAAGCAGGGAGGAAAAGGATAAAGGGTCACTCTTTGAGTTGAATTTAGCTTTATGAAAAACTCACTACACTGTCTTTTTCTTTTAATCCTAGATCAGTAAAGCTTTTCCAACATACTGGTTGTGGACTGGGCTGTCACAGATGAAGGACCGTAGGTTAAATTTTTGCTAACACTTCATTCAGTTCTTAAGGTCTACAATTTGAGCCTTTGAAAAATAACCCTCATTCATATATATTATGTTGTTCCTTTACAGTTTTTATTTTTATCTGCACCACGTGGCTTGTAGGATCTTAGTTCCCAGACCAGTGACTGAACCCGTGCCCTTGGCAGTAAAAGCGCCGATCCCTAACCAGGAATGCCAGGGAATTCCCTGTTTTTTTTTCTTTAAACAGAATGTCTCACTAAGCTCTAGTTCACATTTCACACTATGCTCCTTCTAAAATCCCTGAGAGAAGACAGCACAAAGCTGAGCAAGGAAGTACAGTCAAATTAGGATGGTACCAGGCTAGGAATCAAGAGGCTTATTTTTCGTTCCTGGCTATGTCACTGAACTCACGGTGGGCTGCTATTCTCCCCTGTGCTTCAGTGTTCTTACAAAACCAGAAATGCACCTCACATGCTGGTAACAGTTAACAACTGCTGAGTACTTAAGTGCACACATTGTGCTGTGAGTTTTATGCTATGTCATTTCATCTTTACAGCCACTCTGTGAGGCAAGGAGGTACTATTATTCCTATATTTATAGATAGGAACAGTGAGGCATAAAGAAATTAATTAATATATGCAAGTTCACACTGCTAGATATTTATAAACTGGATTACAAATTCAGGTCTGATTTCACACAGTCTAAGCTTTTATAACCACTATATATTTTCTTCACTCTTCCTGCATCAAAAAATCTACCATATGGCAAAAAACATTTAAGGAGTGAACAAGTAGTATAGGTCATAATCTTAATTTTTTTTTAAACACTTACCCAGTTACTTGCCAGCTTATACGTTAAGGCTCAAAGGGATGGGGGTCACCTTTGGGAAACTCTGTCCAGCAGAGCCCACTTGCTGCTGGGAGAGCTTGTTCCAGGCCCCTAGTGCTAGGGGGCATCAAGATTTAACAACAGTCTGACAGCTCAATCCCACAATCATCCCATGCCTGCTTAGACCCAAATATTAAGACTTGGGTTAAAAATAAGATATTGCTTTAGAATTGTGAGAGCCCTAAAATGTCAACATGTTATTTTCTCTAGGTAATATCTATGCAAGTTGAATCTCATAGATGCATTTCCCATTCGTATCTATATGCACATACATGATGTCTTCACAAACTTAAATTTGCTAACCACAGAACTCACAAGCTGGACTTAAACAGTCATAAGACCACCAGCTCTTGGGTTCTAATACAAAATTGATCACCTTTCTATGATTCCCAGCTTCCCTGGTGGCTCAGTGGTAAAGAATCCACATACCAATGCAGGAGACACAAGTTTGATCCCTGGGTTGGGAAGATCGCTGGAGAAGGAAATGGCAACCCACTTCAGTATTCTTGCCTGTGAAATGCCAAGGACACAGGAGCCTGGTGGGCTACAATCCATGGGGTCACAAAAGAGTTGGACACAACTTAGCAACTAAACACCACCACCACAAGGTGTCAATACCAGAGATTTAGGTGTTTAGAGAAGAAAGAGAAAAAGCCTCCAAATTAAATATGCACATTCACAATTAAAGGTATCTCAATTACAGAAGTGTGAAAATGTAGAGGAAAAAAAAACAGTATGCCTCAGAAGCAAGAAAATGAGTGAATTCTAAGACAATTTGCTTCTTCTGTCCAGGTGAATGAAATAATGCACTGGCCCTTCAGTAGTCACTAAACCACAACTGCTTAACTAGCTATGGCTAATACCATTATCCAGTTGTGCCTCTGAGTTATAACTCAGAGTGTATCTTTACACCCTGGGCTTAAAAGACTCATGGCTTTTGTTTTAATATTGCACTTCTTAAACCCAGCTATCACAACACATCACAGGCCTCTGACATAAGGCTTGGACATAGATAGCTCGGTTAGTATCAAGTGCTGCCTAAATCCTTAAATAATAAGCAGATTTGGAGTCTATTTCTCTCAGAAACAACACAGCGATACCTATGGATTGTAACATGACACCTTTGTGGCAACTCAGCATACCTAAGAGCACTGAAAGACATTACCAGTTAATGGAAACCAGTAATCAGAGGGATGTTTGACAAGTTGAGAGTGCTTTGAAAATATATATTATTTCTCAAAAGAATTATGATATTATCCTTAAAGTTTCTTAAAGCTCCTTACTGTTTCTCCCTATTTCAAATTAAAGATTTATTATATTCTGGTTAAAAAAATAGATTTCTGTATGTCTATTCAGCAACATTTTATATGTGTGGAACAGTTTATAGTTTAAAAAAAAAAAAGAAGACATTTTAGCTAAATTATTCCCTTGAATAATCCTGATATTTTGTAACCTTTAAGACAGAAGAACCCAAGACAAAGTGGTTCTAACTGACTGGCTAAGGGCTTGATGAATTAATCACAACTTCTGCCTTAATGTTTTGCAAAATACATGTATCACTACAACATCCTGAAGGTGAAAACAATGTATTTATACAACAGCCTTCAGGAGATCTCACAGACAGTTTTCATTATGGAGTGCAATGTTTTTACTATATACACCAAAGAAAAATAACTGCACTCAACAATAGGGCCTTGAACTTAAAATGTTATCTGAGCAAGCAAACCTAAAATTGGTTGAAGACATGGAGACTCACAACTCGATGGCCACAGTGGGCTTAATCCCCATTTCTTGGTAAATAAATGGCAACAAAAGAATTAAAAAAAAAATCCACACAACCTAATAGCTAAACAAAACTCGTGTTCTCTTGCAGTTCTATGTGGTTTTCATTCTAGAAACTTGGAGAAAAGCTAGAATTCTGCTACAGTTGTTCTTTATAGTACTTACTTTGATTATAATCATGTAAATTTTTGTTTGGTTCTGTCTTTCCCACCAGATGATTTCTTTGAAAACAGGAACCATGTTCATTTTGTTCACTGCTGTATTCCCTATGCCGAGCACAAAGACTGGCACATAATAAGCACTCAGTAAATGTTTAAATGAATGAATGAATTTCATCACCATTTCCATTCTCTTTTTTGAACATGTGTCTTAGTTTATTATCTTCTAGCTTGAATGTCATAAAAGCAATTTAAAAGCTGAATTCAATCTATATAATTCACTTTCTTTAATTATTGCAGATCTTGCACCTTCCACACAATTCCACATACTCAGAGAGAAGGAATTCACCAAGTTATAGGGCATCCAGTTTCACTGAGGCCTACAGGCCCATGATCTATTAAAACCCTTCATTTGGAAGGTAAGAGAAGTCACAAAAAAACTGAGTATCTGTGGAGATACACATTGGCATGTGTTTTATCACTATGTGCTTTTAATGGAAAAAAATCAGGATGAACAAAAGTAGCATTGCTGGAAAACAAAGCACAGGAGAGGGGGTGGAAAAGTGAGTCACTGGCAAGAATCTTTAGTGTGGTGGGGAAAAAAGGGAAGACGTGTATTTCCATACCTCAATTAGCTTGTCTCCTTTGACTACATCCAGATGTAAACCAGGAGGGGGTTTACCTGCCCTGAAAAGTAACAGTGAAAAAATATTTTCAGGGTGAGTTTGTAAATGCCATTTACAATCATTATCCCATTCAACACTGGAGCTCTCTTACCAGCCTATAATTAGTTCATGTTCAAGCAGAAATGTCATCTACTTTACTGTTATTATAGCTCCTTTCTGCATTTGACACTTACCTCCCCAGTGATTCAACTGCTCTAAAACATATTTCAGGGGATCTGTATTTAGAGCAGCACCAAAGAAACCTGTATTTTAACACTGAATTATCTACCTTGGAGAGAAAGCAGCACAGATAATTCAAGTACTATAGTCGGAGTTGTCTGGTCACTTTGAGTTTGAGCCTAAGATTTGCCACTACCAATAATTACCATACAACGGTAGAATAAATCAGTTGGTGTCTGGGGCTGATCAAGGTAGACTCATCACAGAAGAAACAGAGGGTATTGTCCTGAACTGAGGTCAAACCAGATATGTAATTTAGGCAGTTAGGGCAATCCAAAACTATGCCATGAAACCAGGTACCAATAAATACAAGAGATATTTGTTAACTTTGAACAGGTCATTCTACAGTGGCATGTATAAGGGAACTTTTCTCTATACTCCTATAATCATACCATCCAAGGGAGACAAATATATGTCAAAGCACCTAACACAATGTCTGGTGCACACCAGACGTTAAGGAAATGATAAGTGATCTTATACAGTCTCTTCTAACTATAAATTTACTATCCTGGCCCAGTAAACTTATAGTTAGAAGACATAAGTAAATATTCTGAAATCAATGTGGCAAGGAACCGAAATGGACACAATTTGCAGACTGGAGCAGCTCTGCGTTACAGAAGTGCAGAGGGACCCAGAAAATAGCTACACATTCCCTTGTTTCCTGTGTTTGCTCCTCTGAAGTTTGAAGAACAATCTTACCAGAGTCCCAACATCTACGCACGCGTTGCGTGCACACACACACAAACACAAATGCATCCATTTACATCTAGCTGAAGATACAACATAGTCATCTCACAAGCCTGACCCAACTCCTATATGGTGGTTGCTGGGAGGACAGTGCATTGGACAAAAGCCCATTTTGTCTGGAAACCAGGGAAAGCCAAGTTACATCCAAAATATGCTTTCTGAACTCCTACTATGTGTCTGGCTCAGGCCTAGGAACTGTGACTCTACAGATACATTAGGCAGCCCTTGAGGGATTCAATATAACGGAGCCAGAGAGTAACACACACAAACAATACACTGTGACGAGCAGACACAGCTCTAACTCGGATGGGTCGCCTTACCGGGCAATTTATATAATTAATCGTGTACTCCACTCAAAGACTAAAATTATTCCATTATTCCCAAGAACTTGAGAAGGGAGGAAAGGGGTTCATCCTAACAAGCAAGGATGCCCTCTGGTGCCCGACTTCGCGCTGGTGGCTAAGAGCACAGGAGTAGGTCAGAGCTGTTCCTGCCCTCAGGGAGCTCCCAGTCAGCGAGAGATAGGCAAGGGCCGCACCAGGCTGCAGTAACAACCGCGGGATGCGAGGCTCTGAAAGGGGATCGGGGCCAGGAAGCTAGCTCGCGCGCGCTCGGGACAGAAAGCGGGGGGCAGGTACCGGGCTCCACAAGAGCACCAGGCACTCAGTCAGGAGTTGGGGTAAGTTCGAGACCAAGGCCCCGAAGCGCCCCGGCAGCCGGCTGACTTCCCGAGGGGCTCCCTAAGCCAGCGCCTCAGAGCCCCCAACTCTGGGTTTCCTCGGTTTCTGGGCCCGGGCTCCAAGCTCCAGGTTCCTCCACACGCCGCCCGGCCCGACGGACACTTCTCCCTCTGTCAGTCCTAAGATGTTTGGGCCGTTCGGCTCGCTGCGAGAAATCAGCCGCCCGGCCGGCACAGGCCAGCGCAGGCCTGGCCACTCCAGCGCTGGTCGCCCCGCCACTCACCAGGTCGGGCAGTCGAACAGCGGGAGGCTGGAGCCGGAGTTCGCGGCTGCCGCCATCTTGCGTCTCCCCCTCCCATTTGGCGGGCCCGAAGCACGCTGGGAAACTGGAAGACCCAGAGGGGGGAGGCGGCTTCCCAGCGACCTGTGCGTCTGCGCGCGCGCGCACACACACACCCACGCACGCACGCACGCACCGACGCACAGGGCGCTGTAGTAGCGGTGGACACTGGGATCCCGTTTAGAGGTGTTTTTCAGGGTTTGAGAGAGTTGACCTTCCCCGGAGGCCAGGGCTTCTCTCGGCCGGCAGTTGTCTGAGGAAAATGGGCTCGTAGGGAGGGGTTCGGTTTCCCTCTACGTTCTTTTTGCAAAGACGCTCCCAGGCTCTGAAGTCTTGTGATGCCACCCTTGCCCTGGGCTCGCACCGTCAGCCTTTTGACTCCCAAGATGGAGAGAAGCTAGAGGGTATAGGGCTTAGGGATTGGAAAAACACCGGTCTGCTGTGTCTCCTCTAATGGTCCTGAGAAGCTACCTTTCGGGGTCGTGTAAACTCTATAGACAAACAGCCAGGGACGGATCCAACCAGATGGCAGGCGTCCAGATCATCAAAACGCATGACTGAAAAAGGTTATTTAATCAAGTGGAGGCCTCTTTGGATTTTAAAATTTTGGTCATAGTGACTAGATTGTATAACGAAGACAGGATACAGGTCTGCTTTTGTCCAACAGCTGGGTGAAAGATCATCAGCAGGGCTTCTGGTTGTAATGGCTTATGTCTAATGCTGCTGCTAAGTCGCTTCAGTCGTGTCCGACTCTGTGTGACCCCATAGACAGCAGCCCACCAGGCTCCCCCGTCCCTGGGATTCTCCAGGCAACAACCCTGGAGTGGGTTGCCATTTCCTTCTCCAATGCATGAAAATGAAAAGTGAAAGTGAAGTCGCTCAGTCGTTTCCAACTCTTAGCGACCCCATGGACTGTAGCCCACCAGGCTCCTCCATCCATGGGATTTTCCAGGCAAGAGTACTGGCATATGTCTACTGAGTGCTTATTTGGGCAAGAATTTAGTCTATATGGATCATCTCATTTAATCCTTAAAACTCTCTTTGAAATAGGTATTATGATCCCTGAGGGGAGGCTCAGAGAGACTGAATTGCCCAGAATCACGCTAGAACGAGTGGGATTCAAACCTAAATCTGTATGAGGCCAAAGCCCATGCTCTTGAATCATCACTCTCTCTCACACTTTGATGTTGATATGATCATATTTATTTTATTAGCATGCAACTGAAGCCCAGCACTTTTTCAGTTTTGTAGAAAACATGAGAGGATTATCCAACCTGTTTTTTTCTTTTAAGGAAACCAAATGCAAAATTACTGTTCACCTATAAAGAGGCATTGCACAGCAGATTATCTCTTTCTATGGTGGAGTTCTTGTCCTGATTCCCTACTACTGGTCCTCTAGATTTTAAATCTAACATCAACCTGTTCAAAAGATTTTGCCCTGGGTGACATCTCCAGGCATCAAGATTTAACTGTAGCATATTAACTTAGAATTTAAAATGATCAACTGTTAGGAGAATCACATGTTCCACTGGTCTTCAAAAGCACAATAAACTCATCCAGCAAGGATGTTAACTGGTCAGATCACTTCTTTTTTTTGGGGGGGGGGGCTGCATGTGTGGCTTTCAGGATCTTAGTTTCCTCACCAGGGATTGAACCCGGGGCCACAGCAGTGAAAGCACCAAGTCCTAACCACTGGACTGCTAGGGAATTCCCTCAGATCACTTATCTAATGAACGGGTTAATATAACCCTTTTCCAGGCCTGTGATTCCAAAGATAGACTAGGCCAATAGTTCTAAACTTGGTTTCAGGGAAACAGGCTATAGCTTCCTTCTTTGAGCACAAGGACTTGATTCTTAAAAAGAATTAAATTGTCTCAAGTGTTTTGAGTATAACAGAAAAGAGAAGGTACTTTTATCTGGAGAGATTGTGTGGGCCTTTGAGGTCCTATGCCCTTTTCAGGCATGAGGTGGTACTGAAGGCATTTCTAGCTGTCAGTGACCTTAATAACATGTCAGCTTTCTTTCAATTTCTCAGCTTCCATGGGTGGTCCATTATTTAATCCCTTATAATGCTGAATATACACCCAAGAAAACTAAAACTATATTCTTACCCTTATAATTCTTTATTCCTTGGCCATTTCCCCTGTCTTCAGCACAGCTAATATTCACACTGACCGCTGATGTGATGTAATGGCACACTTACCTAGGCCTTATAAAGCAAAATGCTCTTTGTTTGGGTACCAATGATGTCAGTACAGATGCAAACTAGAGGACAGCAGTCTAGGAGGTGAACCTTTTGAAATGTAAAGACTGATAGACTAGCTGCCAATGGGTTTTGGTATCTCAAAAAAGATTAGTTTCTTAGACTTTGAGACTTCCTTAGAATAGAATCTAAAGACATAAGGAATATACTGAAATAAAAAAAAAAAACTTCCTTAGAACATCTTTGATATGAATGATCAGATGGAGACACTGAAAAAAAAAATTGTTTGTATAGAGATGGTACATCAGGAAACTTCATTTAACCGGATGGTGAACAAAAAATTTACAAGGTGCTAAGAAAAGAAAAGATGTTCATGAAAAGTGAATAGAAATTGCCATTACTCCGGATTGTTAAAGCTTTGTGAAAGAGGTGGTGGAAGGACAGTTTGTATTAATGATGAACAGAGACAGTGTATAGGTCTAAAGGTCTGGTTTTGAAGTCTGTGTGCTTGAGATCAGATCCTGGCGCCACTGCTCCTAAACTGTGTGCCCTTGGCCAGGCCACTTACTACGCCTCAGTTTCCTAATCCATAAAAATAGGACAAGAAAAATACATCTCTTCAATGGTTTTGTGGCTATAAGATGATAAATGTAAAATGTTTAGCATAGTGAATTGTCTGTAGTAAGGGCTTCAATATCACCCCACAAATGACCAAGGAGAGCACTTCCACGAGCCTTTAAATTCCTACAGCAGACCACCATCCTTGGCCTCAGCTTCTTCAGCTGTAAAGCGATGGGGCTAGTCTAGATGAGTGATTCAGACATTAGAGACGTCATGGACTAGGAGAAAAAGAAAATACTACAGCAGCATCAACTTTTATTTTGCCAACTAAGATTTTTAAATGAAGACTGTGACCTAACATCACCACCTTTTCATTTTCATAATCTTTTTAAAAAGTGATGCCATTAGCTCAAAGATGGCACTTTAAAAAGCCTACTAACATTATTTTTCTCATTTCTCCATGGACTGTAAAAATTTGGTCCTCAATCAGAGTCCCACATTATCAGAGTCCTATCCAACTTTATCTCTTTTAAAAATTAAGTACTATTTTGTCAATCAAATTTCATTTTGGATAAGGATTCAAATGAACTCCTCAGTTGACCTAAAAGCAGATCAAGGGTTAGAATCAAAATCTTTCAAGCTATTCCCTGGCAAGATGGAGATTCTGAAGTAGTTGTAATTCATAGTGCTGGAAAGCAATACTGAAAAATTCTTTGAAACCTTGGGATACCCTAAACATGCTTAGAAAAGCAGGGAGGAAGCAGGTGATTCCTACTCCTAGAAATTGAGTTCTATCTAACACTGAGTTGGGTTCTGGTCTGCATTTAGTGACCAAAAGTAAGTTTCATTTCCATGACTGAGAACTGCCTCTGAACAGAAGAAGGGGGAAAAAAAAAAAAAAAAAAAACTGAAGGGAGAAGGCTCAAGGTGTTTTAATTTGCACTGACTGAAGCATAATTTCATTTTGATATTTTTGCTAGTGGTACAAGGGAGTGTATCTCCACTCCTTAACAAAACAAAACCTGTTCAGGGAGCACAGATCTAGCAGCTAACAAGTTCTTGTTCTCGAATATTCACAGAGGAAGTGGCCCGCATGACACTTCTACTCTACCCTATACTACAGCACTACAGTTTTAATTCACTTGAAGAGAAAACTTTCCATAAAGAAAGGAGAAAGGGAGAAAGAGAAAAGGAAAGGAATACAGACACAAACAGAATTTGTATGTTCAGACTAAACCCTTGTGATCCTTATAATCAGAGAATTTAAAGCTATAAAAGAGCAACTGAGGACACTTGGGGCCTATGGGTTAAGTAACTTGTTCAAATATCTATAGTGAGTAAACGAGAGAATTAAGATTCTCCAGGCCTTCTGTACCCCAGTCTAGTTTTTGACCTCCAAACCAATGGTTTTCAACCATGGTTATATCTGAGAATTATCTGGAGCTTTAAAAGCCCCTATATCCAAGCTATAACCCCCGCTAACTAAATTAGAATCTTGTGGCAGGGGTACTGAAATATCAGTATTTTTTTGTTTCTAATGTGAAGACATAGTTAAGAACATCACTGCCCTAAACCATGGTGCCCTCAAGGTGGATGAAGCACAGATAAGGATGATTCTGTGGACAGGTTTGTTAGGCCCATTTAGCAGAACCTCTTGGTGGCAAGTTCCAGGCCATTGCAATTCTAGGCCAAGGTCATATTTGAGACCCATGATTACTATTACCACACCACCATGGGATTACATAGTATTATAGAACAGAACTATGGTGGCTTCATTTAACCCAAACTGAAAAGTGTTTTGTTTTTTACAATCAAGCCTTTTTTTTTCTTGCCCGGAGTGTTATAAATGATGTATTCAGGTCCAAGTATAATTTAGAGCTGAAGGGGCAGTGATTGTAGAACCAATGAATTAGCTCCGAAGCTGCTGCCTAGGCCTCTGTGACACCCCAACAGCTCTATTCTGTTCTTCAAGGAAAGGGCCTCTTCCACCCCCAAACCAATCCTCACCTGATCTCCAGTTTTCTTGCAGGTCTCAGTTTTTCTCTGGACAGCACATCATCCGATATCTACTGCATTAGGATGTTAACGCATAGAAACTTATAATAGAAGCTTTTAAAATGTTTATTTGTATTATAAGGGTGAAATGATGCAAGAGTGCAAAGAAACTTAAGTATTTAGCCCTTGTTTCCCTGCTGTTCACATTATTTTAGGAAAAGAAGATTAAGTAACATTAAAAGGAATGGAAGAAGTAAATATAAATATACCCAGCCAAATCCTCTAATTCACTAAAGGATGAACTGAAATTGTTGGCCCAATTCACATTTATTGAGAACCTAAAAAAATTACTTCCCCTGTAACTTCCCTGGACCTGTGAAAAAGGGGAGTGGACAACATTTATATTACAAGACAGCAATCTTTTATTGAAACATTTTTTTTGGTCTAAAACTATGCATGGAGAGATTAACCTCTTGTTCATAAATTAGGGTAATTCTAACATCACTATTCCAAACCAATATTATTTACAAAAAAAGAACCTTTTCTTTGCTTTCTTGCCAGTTCACAGGACTAAATTTTAAACCAACTTCAGTCTAGCTTTTAAAATTTCCCTGCCACCAAATGCCCAGCAAACCTTATTAGGGTAGGGGGCAGCCTTTTGATGGCAACAGTCATCATTTACCAGGAATGTACAACCACAACTGAGCAACAACAACAAAAGATTAAATCATTCCAAACAATTCCTATTTGCTTTCCAAAAGCATGCTTTGTCTACTTCTCCCATTCTATACAGACAGGTGGGAGAGGAACGCCACAGAGCATCATAATGTTAATTAAATTAACCTCTTCAAAAGGGGACAAGATGGTTTAGCGTATATATGGATGAACTGCAGTCAATGATACTAACAAGTAATAAACTTTAAACCCAGATTAACACATATCCCCAATAGCTGGCCAGCTCAAATCATTACTTCTCATTTAATCTGGATCACATGTGCAATTTTTTACTCTCTAGTTAAATACATCGCCAAAATTTTTCAAAGCATATAGGGAACAGGCTTCTTAGAAATTCAAATTAAAATGTTAAATAATAAAAATTGCTGGCTTATTATACAGTTTCTGACAAACTCCAATGTGCTAGGTGACCGAAAGTAATTCTATCTCAGTTGCTAGTAAAAAGGTAAATCTTGTATATACATAAAAAGACAATATTACAAGACTGTAGTGTTATCCTACCAAAACAAGAATATCTAGAATGGAATTTTAAGTAAACACTTGGGATGATGAGCAATCAGAATACAAGAGAAAAGAAAATCCACATAAATTAATTCTTAATTTGAGAAATCAATAAAATGTATACACAAATTGATAAATACTGTCTCCATAGGTCACTAATTCCAAGGACTAGTTAGTAGTTAGTTTCTAACTAAATTATTACAAGACATTCTGGTGTATTCTCTTTTCTTATGATCAGTTTGTTCTGGCAAGACTCCAACAAGCACTTGCCCTTGAAACAGCTCAGCGGGAGAAGGCTGGAAGCAATCACTTCATTTATTAACTAGCCACAAAATAAATCCAAAGATTACAATAATCACTGACAGGACAAGCACCAGGATACAGATCTTCTTGCGAGATTTTTTCTGAGGAGAGAAATATGTAAAGAAGACACTCATGAAACAAGTAAAAAATGTTTATAAGACTCCAAGAGTGCTTCATCAATCAGCCTCCTGGTAATGCAAAATTAAACTCTGTGTATGATTATGCAGACACCTTCTCAAAAATCTCAAGGTACCAGTGCTAGACAGCAGTGCAAGTCCTCATTCAATGCTCCCAAATACAATTTGCAAAGGCACTGTTTATATCTATGTTGCAAGGTGTTATTTGCTATAAAATAAGTTATTTGTACATGTGTATTTGAATAAAGGTTTTATACCTATTATAAAATTTTATGTTCACTGTAAAAAACAGACAAGGAGAAGAGAAAATAATTACCCACAGATAAAACAGCTGACATTTTAATTGTATTTCCTTCTGATCTTTTATCCAGGCACATTTATCTGAAATAATTGGGACCATACTGTATCATGTCTGATGGTTTTCTCACTCAATATTTTAGAATAAAATTTGTGACATTATAAACTCTTCATAAACATCTCTTTTACTTCCCACATAAAATAACATGAAGTGGATGTATATAATTTACTTGACTGTTCTTTACTGTTGGATATTAAAGTCATCACTCACTTTTTAAAAGGAAACTATTGTTAAATACAATTTCTTTAAGAACAGTCCCGGGGAAATAAAATTGTCTTAGGAACATGGTAAATGACTAAATGCTATTTGTTTCTAAAAAGCCATGCAACACCAGATTGAGGAGAAATGAGAAGGACCTCATTCACAACATGTGTAAACTGAGGTGAAGACCCGGATAAAGTTTGTAAAACCAGAGTTTCAAATAATATGTAGAAAAATACCACTTTACAGAAAGTAGAACAATTAACCCCTAGGTGTTCACAGCAAAATAACCCCCATATGATAAGCCCCAATTAAGTCATACATAAACAGCAGTCCAAGTTGAGTCTCTGTCCATTTTCTGTGGCAACAGTCAACATACATTATCTGCAAAGTCCTACTTTGTAACTATTACTATCCTAACTGAAACAAATTTCAGCTGTGTAGGTTAGAAAATTAGCCTTACCCCAAACTAGGTATCATGCTAGCTTATGGGGATACCTTTGTAGCTAAGAGGCTTCTATGTCAGTTTATTCAAAGTTTGATGCCTTTTTTGTAGATCTCTGCAAAGGAAAATACTAAAAATGGAGCTGCGATGGCAATTATGACTACCTGCCTCCAGCTTAAGACTGAACAAACGGCTGCAGCTGCTCAGTGTCGGTGACTCCGACGGCCCCTAGAGACTACAGCACAGAGGGATTTTCTTTTGTACCTGCTTTTACCTGATAGTAAGCAGCTCGCTGTAGCTGGTCAGTGGCTCTTTCTACATGCACCTCTGAGCTTTCCACGTTGGCTTCTATGCTGTCTGCAAAAAAGAAGGGCAGTGGATGTTTTAGCACAGTCGGATGTTTCAAGACTGCAAACTGAAGAGAATTCTGATGCTAAGGGTCCTGTTAACAACCATCACTCCAACTATCCAGCCATGAGATCAAAAGTTACCAGCCCCATAAGAGAACAGCCCTCTTCTTTGGAAATAAACACTGAAGAATTATTTAGAGGTAGAGGGTTATGAAGTATGCAAATCATCCACAAACAGTTCAGAAAAAAATCAGGTAAATATATAGAGTGCAAATAAAAAGCAAATGGGGTAGAATGTTAATAAGATGTAAATCTAAGTAAAGCTTATAAAGGAGTTCCTTGTTATTTTCATTTTTGCAACTTTCTGTGAACTTGAAATTATTTCCAAATAAAAAGTTTTTTTAAAAAAGGGTTTCGAATCCCATAGTTGTGCAAGTTTCTGCAGATAAAAACTGAGAAGCTGACAGCTATTTCCCTAAACAGCCAAAGACTTACCATGAGGCTATGGCAAGTGAATGGACTATTCATGGAAGCTTCATTTTAACTTCCACATTTGACAATGTAAGAAAATCTCTAAGAAAATGAATTTAGTGATTTTTTGAATGGTATTCCTAGATTTCTAAGACACAGCTTACTGACTTCTTTGCATACAAAAACTATCCACTCACCTTTATGTTAAAGGTATCAATAATACATACCAATGAGATCACCTTGGTCGTGGATCATCATGGCCAAATCTTTAAATATCTGATTGACATCCAAAATATCAGCCTAAGGAACACACACACAAAAAAATTAACCAACATTAAGTAACATGTTGGAAGATTCATTTCCTCTACTTACCTAAAGTTCTGGCTATTAACATAACACGTGTGTTTTTAAAGCTTATAAATCATGCTTTCTCTATAAACAGAAAATGAAAATAAAGTAATTATTAACACTTACTAAGTGACTTCTGTATGCAGAGTACTATGCCAGGTAGGTAATTAGAAGTACAGTCTCTTGGAGCCTATCAGTTACAGAGGACTGTTAACCCTCCACAGTCTTGTTCAACCTTAAATTAAGAACTTCTTTGGACCTCCCTACTAAAATGTGGACAATTACAGTACCCATCTCATAGGGTTTTCAGAAGTACTAAATAAAAAATTCTTAGAACTATGCAATAACCACTTCGTAAGTGTTAGCTATTAGTAACTATTACTTAACTGGTCTTTTGGAGAAGGAAATGGCAACCCACTCCAGGATTCTTGCCTGGAGAATCCTGTGGACAGAGGAGCCTGGTGGGCTGCTGTCCATGGAGTCGCACAGAGTCGGACACAACTGAAGTGACTTAGCGTGTGTGCGTAACTGGTCCTCATGACAACCAATAAGACATGTATTATCTCCATTCTATAGAAGAGGAAAGTGAAGGCTCAAAGAGGTTTAATGACTTGTCCTAAGGTCTCACAGCTAGCATGTGGCAAAACTGAGAATTAAAAGTTCGTGATGGGCTTCCCTGGTGGTCCAGTGATAAAGACTCCATCTGCCAAGGCAGGGGACACACGTCTGATCCTTGGCCTGCACTCTAGAGCCTGTGCTCTGCAACAAGAGAAGCCACCACAATGAGAAGCCTGCGCACCACAACAAAGAACAGCCCCAGCTCTCTGCACCTAGAGAAAGCCCTCGGGTAGCAATAAAGACCCAGCACAGTCACAAGTAAATAAATAAATAATCTTTTTAAAAGTTCACGATGTTTGAATTAATCATTCAGTAACTCTATGAAGTTCGTGTCTTCTTTGAGGATAATGAGGCTCAGAGAGGTTATGTAACTTGTCTAGTCATACAACTCATCAGTGAGGAAACTAAGCACTGCAGCCAGGATGATATTCCTAAAGCCCACACTCTTTCAATAAGCAATTCGCTGCCTCTCAGATGCTACAATTAAAAAAAAGATACCTTCAAAGCAATGACTTCCTGATCACAACTTGGCAAGAACAGTTCTAGCCAGCACCTCAGTTACTTGTTAAGAGTCTACTATAGTTAGGACAGTTGGCTAGTTGCTGTCAGTATAAAAGGGCTTAATAATAGTTATCTGCGGGTGGAGGTGGGGTGGAGGGATCAGTATATAATAAGATAAGAAGAAAGGGTATTATATGGTAAATGACTAATAAATGGTATAGCATTTACCTCAAGCAGAGAAGGAAGACTACGGCAGAAGAGGCAGGACTTAAGAAGCCATTTACATAGAAAGGTAACTTGGTTAAAGAACAAACAGCCCAGTTTGGCTATAACATGGGTGTGATATTATGATATAAGAAATATATATTTGATCTTTGTCCCAATCCCAGCACTGAGCTCCTAAAATTTTTTTCTAACTGATAAAAGAGATAAAGATGTCCTTTTTTATTCAAAACAAACCCTTTCAACCACTCCTGAGTTTATGTTAATAGCTTGGCTTTTGGAAAACCCCTAAGGATGGGGGCTATTTGCCTGGGAACCAACCTGGTGTTTAGTTGGTTGGAACTTTCAGCCCCAATTCCAACCTCTGGGGAGGGGAGGAGGGCTCAAGGTTAGATCAATCACCAAAGGCCAATTATTTAATCAATCATGCTTATGTAACCAGAAGTTCAGAGAGCGTCTTGGTTAGTGAACACATGGAGATATGGGGAGTGTAGTGGGCCTGGAGAGGGCATGGAAGCCATGCACATGTGTGTGCTCAGTCACTTCAGTCGTGTCTGATTCTTTGTGACCCCATGGACTATAGCCCACCAGGCTCCTCTGTCCATGGGATTCTCCAGGCAAGAATACTGGAGTGGGTTGCCATGTCCTCCTCCAGGGGATCTTCCTGACCCAGGGATCGAACCCGCGTCTCCTGAATCTCCTGCACTGCAGGCAGATTCTTCGCCACTGAGCCACTGGGGAAGCCCCATGGAAGCCATGTACCCCTGGCCACATACTTTGCCCTATGTATCTCTTCCGTCTGGCTCTTCCTGAGCTGTATCCTTTTATAATAAACCAGTAACCTAATGAGTAAACTGTTTTCTTGAGTTCTGTGAGCTGCTCCAGCTAATTAATCAAACCCAAGGAAGGGGTCGTGAGAACTTCCAATTTCCAACCTGCTGGTCAGAAGCACAGGTGACAACCTGGATTTGCGACTGGCACCTGAAGTCTCGGAAAGGGGGTCAGTCTTGTGGGACTGAACTTTCAATCTGTGGGATCTGAGGCTAACTCCAGGAAGACAGTATTAGAACTAAGTTGCACTGTAGCACATCGTGATAATGTGGCAGAATTGCCTGATGTGGGGGAAAAAACACATATTTGGTGACCAGAGTGTGGGAAGGATAGAGTGGGAGCAGAAGAGAAACACACCAGAGTGTGTTGCTGCACTGTTAGAGCAGGGTTTGCATGTTAGATGCAGGAAATGACTGGACACGAAAGTGCAACGGCTAAGGAATTAGACCTTGATTCTGTTGAATGTGAAGTGCCCATGACACTCCTCTCCTCAGCTCCACGCATCTCATTCTACTCTCGGCTGGATGGGATTTCTCATGTTAAAGAATCAATTAGATGATTAGTAGCAATAGATGAAAAAGAAAATACATGACATCTTTGAAGTCAAACTTCAGGCTTTCCCTGATGGCTCAGCCGGTAAAGAATCCACCCGTAATGCAGGAGACAAAGGAGATATGTGTTCGATCCCTAGGTTGGGAAGATCCCCTGGAGTAGGAAATGGCAACCCACTCCAGTATTCATGCCTGGAGAATCCCATGGACGGAGGAGCCTGGTGGGCTATAGTCCACGGGGTCGCAAAGAGTCGGACACGACTGAGTGACTTTACTTTCACTTTCTTCAATAAAAAAAATAAACTAAAAAAAAAAAGAAGTATCAAGAATAAAAAAACAGAGGGCTCTAGGGCAGTGTATCTCAACCTTGACTGCACTTTGTAATTACCTGGGAAGTTTGTAAGATAAAAAATGGCCTCACCCAGGGCTTCCTGTGGATGTTTGTCTATTTTTAACCTACAAAAAAATTAGAAAATCACACGCAGTTCAAACTAGTAATTGGTGGGTGGATGAGAAGAGCTGGGGCATTAAAAAAAAAAAATCTCCAAGTGATTCTAAAAGTGCAGTCAGGTTCAGAACCACTGCCACAGACGAAGGTCAAGGAGGAGATCAAAGTTTCTCCTCTCTACAATCCTCCTCCCCACACTGCCCCCAAGATGGCAGTCTTCCATCTCCATGGAGAAAAGTACTCATGTTTAAGGATATTTTACTGGTCATCATGCAAAAAATTAAAGTTGGAAACTCAGGTAAGAAAGGCCTTGAGACCTCTCTCTCAACCCTCACCTCAAAAATTGTTCCGTTTCTCTGACGCACTGATGGGATACCCACAATTTGGGACTGGACTTTCGGATGCACAAAAATGGAGGAAATTTGTTGGCCTGTCTTTATTCTGGGTTATTCAGACTAAGCAAAGGGCTCTTCGTAGAGGCCCACCGAACCTAGAGATTGGCATTGAGGTTTGGGGACAATGTCTTAATAAAATATTTGTTGGCCTTGCTCTGTTCTCTATGGGTATTCCCATGGAGACCATATAAAATATGGTGACTGAGGAGGGGGTCCAGGTATCCTCAGGCACCATGACCAATACCATCCTAGTGAAGTGTGAAAGTTGCTCAGTCATGTCCGACTCTTTATGACCCTGAATCCTCTTTGTGGCCTGAATTCTCCAGGGCAGAATACTAGAATGGGTAGCCGTTCCCTTCTTCTCCAAGGGGATCTTCCCAACCCAGGGATTGAACCTAGGTCTCCCGCATTGCAGACGGATTCTTTACCAGCTGAGCCACCAGCGAAGCCCAAGAGTACTGGAATGGGTAGCCTATCCCTTCTCCAGCGGATCTTCCCGACCCAGGAATCAAACCAGGGTCTCCTACATTGCAGGTGGATTCTTTACCAGCTGAGGTACCAGGGAATCCTGACACGATCGTAAGAGTAGTTCAAATTCACCATGATTACACTGAGACATAATATGCAAACTGTACAACTCATTTCATCCTTTCTCATAATCACTGAGAGAAAAACCAGATTGCAGATACACTGAGTCAAACAAAAAACATGACCTGGCCCTCACCTCCAGCTGCCGAATTGCCGTCTCCCTCTCCTTAATAAGCTCCAGGTCCTGTTCGGTGATGGCCACCTCATCCTCCTGTCTCTGCATCTGGTTCCACTCCTCATGGCTGCAGGGAGACAAGCACATGGGCTGATTCCTCCCCGCAAAGGTGGACCTAAGACATATCATCTCTAGAGTCAGCAGAGCCTGTCCAAAGACAGTACCAGGCCTCCAAGTCCTCTGGTAACAATACAAGTCCCTAGGGGTTACATTCTTCACATCCAGAGGGAAAGAACTGGTAACACCAAGAAAACCAAGTCTCAACTTTCATGGGCAAAACTAAGAGGAGGCAGAATTACAAGGGATGGGACTCCTTGCTGTTTCCATTCAGGGATATACTCTATAATCTTGCTAGACAAGAAGCGGGCAGAGATTTGAAATCTCTGGCCCATTCTCTCCCAGGGCACTCTCAAAGTGCAAAATGTGTTGCCATCTCAGGTACTAAATGGGTAGAGAAGAGCAGGTTAAGTGACCTGTCAGTGCCTCACCAATTAGTCTGACAGAATCATATCTCCTGGTTTTCAAGGATTTCTTTGAGGCTGTTAAATGTCTCATAACAGAAAACCAAAATGAAAAAGCTAATGAAATGTTACAACTCTTCTTTTCTGGTACCATATTTAGAAGAAAGGCATATGACTTACGAGACATGCACTTTGAAAATTCAGTATTAAGCACCTTTCCAGTAGTACACATAAATCACATGCCATCTCCACAATACTTAGAGAATTTTCTCCATGTGCTGGAGATACAAAACTGAGTGAGAGAGCACTCCAGGCCTCTGAGGTGCTCACAGTATAGTGACAGCAAGACAGATGCATACCTGTGACAAAATACTTTATGTTCTGAACTAATACCATCAATACATTTCTATGGAATTAATTAATTCAGTTTGGAGGAGAAAGGAGATGTCTTGTAGATAAAAAATCATTTGCTTTTTCCAGGGTTGCCTCCATTTTAGCGATGAGTAAACAGAAACCCAGGAACTTTGAAGAACTTATATCTGAATTACAGGTAAAATTTCAGCCCTCCTAAATTGTAGGTTTTGGGGGTCTCTATTTATTCCTCTTGAGCCAAACCCTCTCCTCAACACACAGACATCAGAGATTTCTTGAAAATTTTTTATTCACTTTGAAATTATCCCTTTCATAATTCAAAGATCATGGAAAAGCCCACTGTTTTGACTTTTTTAATTTGATGGATTATAAATTACCTACCCCAGGGCTCTTGAGAGTCCCTTGAACTGCAAGGAGATCAAACCAGTCAATCTTAAAGGAAATCAGTCCTGAATATTCATTGGAAGGACTGATGCTGAAGCTGAAGCTCCAATACTTTGGCCATCTGATGCGAAGAACTGACTCACTGCAAAAGACCCTGATGCTGGGAAAGATTGAAGGCAGGAGGAGAAGGGGACGACAGAGGATGAGATGGTTGGATGGCATCATCAACTCGATGGACATGAGTCTGAGCAAGCTCCGGGAGTTGGTAATGGACAGGGAAGCCAGGCGTGCTGCAGTCCATCGGGTCGCAAAAGAGTCAGACACGACTGAGCGACTGAACTGAACTGACCCCGGGGTCCCTTTATTTTTCCTCCTTTTTTCTCACTCATTTTTAAAATTGAAAGTAAGTATAAAGTATAAAATCCCATCTCAACTATCTACCTTAGAATAATTCCTTTACCTGTCAAAGGAGACGAGCTGTTCCTCTCTCTGCCTCTCCTCCGCCTAGAAAGTAGATGGCATCATTGCTGCTGTTATTCACAAACATGTCACAGACACAGACACACACACTCACATACACACAATGGCCTCCTTTAGCTACAGTATGAAGAAGCAACATCCTTTGGCTCTGATAGGATCTATAAGATGACACAGGGCTCTGGCAATCTGTCTTGACTGAGAAATAGGTGTGAAGTAGTCAAAAGCCAATCTGCACTCCACTTTGGGTTCAGAATCAAAACTATACTAAGTAGGATGGAGAGAACATGGTAAGAGAAAGGAATAAAAATTAATAACAGTGATAACTTATTTTAAAATTTGGAGATAGGTGGATTAAGAGGAAGAATTGAAAACATGCAAGCAAACAAATTTTCAGAACTTGTAAAGATTTTTTTAAAAAAATAGACCTTTAAAGCATATCAGGTTCTAAAGTGACAAAGTGACTTCAAAAATCAGTCTAATGATACATTATTTTTGTAATTTAACAACCAAGAAAAAAAGTTAAAAGAGCAATCTATTTTTAAAAAAAACCTTCCCTTTTTTTATGATAACAGTAATCAAAAAGCAAAATAAAGACAATTTCAAAATTATACCCACCCAGAGGAATACAGTGGGGTTTTTAAAATTATTATTAGTTTTCCCTCTCTCCCCAGATCAAGAAACGAAACACTGCTAGTGTCCTAAAGCCTACCTCTGTGCCCTTCTCCAATAACCACCACCTCCCTCTCCTCCATAGTCACCATTATCCTGGCTTTTTGGCCACCATTTTCTTGTATTTTTAAAATACTGATACATATCAATATTTAATATTGTATCTGATTTTGAATTTTACATGAATGGAATTATACTGTTTGTATTCTTTCATGCTTTGATTGGATCACATTAGATCACGCCAGATCCATCCCTGATGTAAATATAACTATGGTTCATTTTCCCTGTTGTAATATATTATAGTACCACCACATATTTATCTCTTCTATTGTTAATTGACATTGGAGTGTTTCTGATTTTTGACTACTACAAATAATGTTGCTATGAACACTCCTGTACTTATATCCTGGTACAAACATACAGAGTTCTCTGGGGTAGAACGGCTGGGTCATAAGGAGTTCTGAAGTTACAGTCAAATGTTTTCCAGTGGTTGTTTCAACTCACTACCACTGGTGGAAGGAAAGTCCCTGTTACATTTCATCCTTTGTGTACCCTGGGCTGTGCACTACACTGCAGAAATTATTTGCCGGTATTCTTTGGGGGCTAGAATAAAGGTGTCTGAACAGAGATGATTTTGTCTGGCACGAAGGTACTCGACCAGACCACGACTACTGGAAGCTTCAGGCCTTTGGACCATTCAGGTGGTATGAATTTGGACAGCAAATCTGCCTGAAGGTTACTCTGTGGTACAATTTACTGTCTGGATTTCCCCTCCCTCTTGCCGTCCTCAGTGCTAACGCAATCTTTTTAGCAGTCTGCTAGGGGAAAGGAAGGCTTACTTTTCATTTCTTTTAGGGCCCAGTTTAATTTGAGCAGCACCTTCTTTTACAATATCCACCTTGCATGGACCCATTACTTTGACTTCATGCCATAAGGACATCAAAACTGAATTCACGTTTGCCCTCAGTAAATGTACTCAGTGGAAAAGTAGTTTTTTTCAGTGCTCTGCTTATCTCTATGGGTTCACACCTTCTCTTAGGCTTTGATCTTAATATTTTCATGGCTCTTCAATATTTTTGAGATGTTGGGTTGTTAAAATCTAGTATCTGTTAATTCTTTTCAAAGAGAAGGCTAGTCCAAATAACCTAGCCTGCTACATTCTAGGAAACGGATTTATCCTTTCTTTTTAAAAAGCTTTTAACATAAGATCAATATGACAATGAGAAAGGAAAAAGAAAATTACACATAATTCTACCTGTCATTTTTGTAAATCTTTGTGCATACTCCTTTCCAGTCTTTGACCGTATATACACTTTTTTAACAAAGGTTATACCAATCTGACATTTTCATAGCAGCTAATGTCCATGTTTATTATTTGGAGGGATAGAAAGTAAAGACAAATGGTCAAAATTTTTTTTTTAAACTTAGGAAAGAACATCCTGAAATTTACAGAGGTCTTCTTTTGGAAATAAACTCACAGAAAGACGAGATCCAGCTCTTGCTCGGGCAATGCTCTCCTTCTCCTTTTCAGACACCCTTCTCTGCACAGCCTGGAAACTGTTTAAGGCTGCAGAGAAGTCATTCATGAGACGTTCCTTCTGAAGTTTCTGCTGGCGCTGGGAAATTAAACAAGAACTTAAAATTTCATATTAACCCAGAATCATTTGGTTTTAATTCCCTTTAAAAGCAAAAGTACACCCCCTAAAAATTCCCAACTAGGAAAAGAACTATGAAATAGGCTCTTCCTTAAATGAATGAACTTGCTCTTTTCTAACTCAAATCTCTAGTTAATACTAAAGGCCAAGTCAGAGTTTTCCTTCTTTCATTCTGACAAACCTGTGAACTAGGTGTCTTTTACCTTGTAAGGGAATCTCAGAGGGAACCACAGTTCAGAATTTTGGTTCCCAGGAGAATCTAAAAGCAGAATAAACACCTATGGATTTAGACTGGACTCAAATAGAGACTGTTTCCTTGCCAACATGTTAAAAACTGTATTCATCTATAGTTAGTTCACAGCTTACCTGAACACCATAGAATCATTTGCCTTCACACTATAGTGAGGTTCAAAATCTTTGAGAACCTAAAACTTATTCTGCAGAGTTACAGGCTATGTTTACTTAGCTGACTGATACTATGTCTCAAAAAGCACATCCTGAGAGCACCTGCTGTAGTCAATTGGTACTACAGGTTATACAGAGGCAAGTATAATCAGTAAGAATCCAAGTGGTCAAGGCCTCAAGAGGTGGTGGACACTTAGGGAAGAGTAAGGCATGAATGGTAGAGAGAAGGCGAAAGGCAAAGCCATGCAAGGTAACTGTGCGAGCAAAGGTATGCTGGCAGAAATTTGCAGAGGATTTATAAAAAGGTAGTTTGACTGGAACCAAAGGTTTTTTTCATGAGAATAGCTAAAAGATAAAACTGAAAAAATAGGGAAGGGGCTGGCCACGGCAGGTTTTATTTTTATCTTTTAAAGATTTGCTTACTTGGCCATACTGGGTCTTAGTGGCACACGCAGGATTTTTGATTTTCATTGTGGCATGCAGGGCTTCCCAGGTGGCGCTAGTGATAAAGAACTCGCGTGCCAACCCAGGAGACTAAGAGATGGGGTTCCACTCCTAGTCTGGAAGATCCCCTGGAGTAGGGCACAACAATCCACTCCATATTCTTGCCTGGAGAATCCCATGAACAGAGAAGCCTGGCAGTCTACAGTGCATAGGGTCACAAAGAGTCAGATATGATGGAGCGACTTACCACGCATGCACTGAGGCATGCGGGTTCTTTAGTTGTGGCCTGTGGAGTTTTTAGTCGTGGCATGTGAACTATTAGGTGTGGCACGCAGGATCTAGTTTCCTAAGGATCGAACTTGGGCCCCCTGCATTGGGAGGGCGGAGTCTTGGCCACTGGACCACCAGGGAAGTCCCCACAGCAGGTTTTATTTTATTTTTTAAATTTATTTTTGGCTGTCCAAGTCTTTGCTGCTTCACACAGGCCTTCTCTAGAGCGGGGGTTACTCTTTGCTGCAGTGCGAAGGCTTCTCAATGCAGTGACTTCTCTCATTGTGGAACACAGGCTCGGTATTTGTGGCTCACAGACTTAGTTGCTCTGTGGCATGCAGGATCTTCCCAGATGAGGGACTGAACCCGTGTCCTCTGCATTGGCAGGCAGACTCTTAAACACTGGACCACCAAGGAAGCCCAGCCGCTGCAGGTTTTAAATGCCAAGCTAATGAGTTTGGGATTCAACCTCTAAATAACAAAGAGCAATGAAGATTTCTATGAGCGGAACATGATGTGTACAAAATGATAACTTAGAAAGATGAGTCCACGATGGTGAACACAATGGAATGGGAAAATGAAATAAGTCAAAAAGATGACCACAATAATCAAGGTTTAGGGTTAGGAAGACATGGTATCAATAATGAGAACACAAAGAAATGAGTCTAAAAAACATGCGACTGGCTGTGGGGAAAGGAGAATAAAGTCAAAGGATGACTCACATTTCACACCTGGGAGAGAGATGGTAACACTGAAAGCAAATTTAGATGAGGGACTTTTTATCCCATTCCTGAGATTTTAATTTTTACATAAACATTAAATAAGAGAGGGGAAAAAACATCATTCCCTCTCACTATCCAAAAATATTATCTTTTAAGTATATCATAAACATTTTCCATGTTAACATACTCTTCACAATTTGGTCTTTGCTACATCAGTTCAGTTCAGTCACTCAGTCGTGTCCGACTCTTTGCGACCCCATGAATCGCAGCATGCCAGGCCTCCCTCTCCATCACCAACTCCCGGAGATCACTCAGACTCACATCCATCGAGTGAGTGATGCCATCCAGCCATCTCATCCTCTGTCGTCCCCTTCTCCTCCTGCCCCCAATCCCTCCCAGCATCAGAGTCTTCTCCAATGACTCAACTCTTCACATGAGGTGCCCAAAGTACTGGAGTTTCAGCTTCAGCATCATTCCCTCCAAAGAAATCCCAGGGCTGATCTCCTTCAGAATGGACTGGTTGCATCTCCTTGCAGTCCAAGGGACTCTCAAGAGTCTTCTCCAACACCACAGTTCAAAAGCATCAATTCTTCGGTGCTCAGCCTTCTTCACAGTCCAACTCTCACATCCATACATGACCACAGGAAAAACCATAGCCTTGACTAGACAAACCTTTGTTGGCAAAGTAATGTCTCTGCTTTTGAATATGCTATCTAGGTTGGTCATAACTTTCCTTCCAAGGAGTAAGCGTCTTTTAATTTCATGGCTGCAATCACCATCTGCAGTGATTTTGGAGCCCCAAAAAATAAAGTCTGACACTGTTTCCACTGTTTCCCCATCTATTTCCCAGGAAGTGATGGGACCGGATGCCATGATCTTAGTTTTCTGAATGTTGAGCTTTAAGCCAACTTTTTCACTCTCCACTTGCACTTTCATCAAGAGGCTTTTGAGTTCCTCTTTACTTTCTGCCATAAGGGTGGTGTCATCTGCATATCTGAGGTTATTGATATCTCTCCTGGCAATCTTGATTCCAGCTTGTGTTTCTTCCAGTCCAGCATTTCTCATGATGTAGTCTGCATAGAAGTTAAATAAGCAGGGTGATAATATACACCCTGGCAATCTTGATTCCAGCTTGTGTTTCTTCCAGTCCAGCGTTTCTCATGATGTAGTCTGCATAGAAGTTAAATAAGCAGGGTGATAATATACAGCCTTGATGTACTCCTTTTCCTATTTGGAACCAGTCTGTTGTTCCATGTCCAGTTCTAACTATTGCTTCCTGACCTGCATACAGATTTCTCAAGAAGCAGGTCAGGTGGTCTGGTATTCCCATCTCTTTCAGAGTTTTCCACAGTTTATTGTGATCCACACAGTCAAAGGCTTTGGCATAGTCAATAAAGCAGAAATAGATGTTTTTCTGGAACTCTCTTGCTTTTTCCATGATCCAGCGGTTGTTGGCAATTTGATCTCTGGTTCCTCTGACTTGTCTAAAACCCACTTGAACATCAGGAAGTTCACGGTTCACATATTGCTGAAGCCTGGCTTGGAGAATTTTGAGCATTACTTCACTAGCATGTGAGATGAGTGCAATTGTGTGGTAGTTTGAGCATTCTTTGGCATTGCCTTTCTTTGGGATTGGAATGAAAACTGACCTTTTCCAGTCCTGTGGCCACTGCTGAGTTTTCCAAATTTGCTGGCATATTGAGTGCAGCACTTTCACAGCATCATCTTTCAGGATTTGGAATAGCTCAACTGAATTCCATCACCTCCACTAGTTTTGTTCATAGTGATGCTTTCTAAGGCCCACTTGACTTCACATTCCAGGATGTCTGGCTCTAGATGAGTGATCACACCATTGTGATTATCTTGGTCGTGAAGATCTTTTTTGTACAGTTCTTCTGTGTATTCTTGCCACCTTTTCTTAATATCTTCTGCTTCTGTTAGGTCCATACCATTTCTGTCCTTTATTGAACCCATCTTTGCATGAAATGTTCCCTTGGTATCTCTAATTTTCTTGAAGAGATCTCTAGTCTTTCCCATTCTGTTGTTTTCCTCTATTTCTTTGCATTGATCACTGAGGAAGGCTTTGCTACATAATACTCCATTAAGTTGATCTAGTAAATTTTATGTAAGCATTCCTTCTAGATTGTTCTATTTTTAACTATTACAAATAAATAAAGCTAAAGTAAGGCCTATTGTAACAGCTAATATTTATACAGTGCTTATCACATATCATATTGTTATAACTACTTTATATAATAACTCATTTAATCCATATATCAACCTATACTATTAAAGTACCTATTTGACAGATCTGGAAAATGAGGCACACAGAGGTTAAGCAATTTGCCTAGGATCATATAGTAAATGGCAGGGGTAGAATTTAAATCCAGGAAACCTGGCTCCAGAGTGCATAGCTGGTTTTTTTTCCCTTAGAACTTGGAACATTTGCATGAGTGGAAATATTAGGTCAAAAGGCACAAACTTTTTTTTATGACAGTAAGTACTGTCAGTCAGCTTAGTGAGGGGTTTGGGTGAAACAGAAGGGATTTATTAGCGTATCAAAGAGGAGATGTCAGAGCAGGAATTAGCGATATGGGCCAAGTACTCAGAGGTGCAGGGGCGAGGGACGGAAAAAGATTTGGGGACCACAGTCATAAAAGTCACAGGAAGCTCATAAAAGTAGAAAAGACTCCTGGGGGAGAAAGCATAAAATAACAAAATTAGGGGATCACTGGTTGTGCCTTGGGGCACACCCACTTCTAGGAAGACACAGAGTCAGAGAAGCTGAGACTCAACCTGGGGTAAGAGAGACAAAAGACCAGAAAGGAGTCACCAGAGTCGGGAGACATGAAAACTACTTTGTCGTCTTTACTATGGAAATCATGGGAAGAAAAAGGAAGTTTCAGTAAAGACAGGATGAACAGGAGGATCAAATAAAACAAAGAGAGATGAATAAAAACGCAGAAAAACCCCACTGGATTTGGCAATTAGAAGATCACTGATAATAGTGCATAAGTATGAAAGAAATGTGAAAGTACGATGTATGTTTTGATAGTGCAGTAGCAAAAAGATGAGTGACAGGGCTAAGATTAATTAGATAAAGAAACAACTGAAAAGGAAAAGAATATTCAGCACAATAGGAGGAAGGGAATCCAGGATTCATATTTCACCAGAAATAATACCTCTGTGGATTTATGTTCTTAATGATCCAAACTTTGCCAACAAAGGTCCATCTGGTAAAGGCTATGGTTTTTCCAGTGGTCATGTATGGATGTGAGAGTTGGACTATAAAGAAAGCTGAGCGCCGAAGAATTGATTCTTTTGCTCTATGGTGTTGGAGAAGACTCTTTAGAGTCCCTTGGACTGCAAGGAGATCCAACCAGTCCATCCTAAAGGAAATCAGTCCTGAATATTCATTGGAAGGACTGATGCTGAAGCTGCAACTCCAATACTTTGGCCACCTGATGCGAACAGCTGACTCACTGGGAAAGACCCTGAGGCTGGGAGAGACTGAAGGCGGGAGAAGGGGACCACAGAGGATGAGATGGTTGGATGGCATTACTGACTCAATGGACATGAGTTTCAGTAAACTCTGGATGTTGATGATGGACAGGGAGGCCTGGCAAGCTGCAGTCCATGGGGTCACAAAGAGCTGGACACGACTGAGCAACTGAACCGAACTGAATGATCCAAGATAATGGAAGGAAACAAGAAGATGCATAATCCAAAAATAATTTCTATTTGATTTTGGAATACATTAGATTTTTTTTTTAAAGGAGATTGAACTTTCTATGTTGCTTAGGCTACTATTTAACACTTTGCTGTTGTTCAGTTGCTCAGTCATGTCTGACTCTTTGAGACCCTGTGGACTACAGCACATTCTGTTGACATCAGACTCTTAGATTCCCTTTTTTTACTGCTAAAACTATCTACAAGAGTGTATTCCCTATGTGTACAGCTGGGAGAGGAAAGGGGTTGATTTGGGAACAATTTGAAAGAATGAATGGCAAGGGGAACTGGTCCAGTATGAGAAACAACCAACACAAACAGCACACAGGCAGAGTCAAAGGGCGGCTATGCTAAAGTTACTACTTTGCAGCGTGATGACAAAGCACCTAGTTTGGGTTCTGGTCTTTTGTGCGAGGGGATGCCAAGAATCCAAAGACTGAACACATACTTCATTAAACGCCTTGTCAGGAATGAGTTAAACTGACGATTTTCAAGCTTTTTTAATGGAGATCCAGAATAAAAATGTGACATCTTGATCTAGCATCGTATATACACATATGTGTGAAACAAAAAAGTTTCATGTAACAGTACTTCCCTTAATTACATGGTTACACACTCTGATATTTCTATTCTTTCATTTCTTTTAAATGGCGATCACAATACACTAAAATTATATTATGTTCCAACAATTACAATTCACAGACAACCCAGGAAGGGGAAGTGGTAGGCTTCATCTTTACAGCCATCAGAGATGAAATATCATCATTTAAAGAATTCACTAATAAAAAACAACGTAAGTTAAGTGCTCCCATGAACGGCATAGAAACTAAAGCAAAATAAAATCACAATAGTCTAAGATAGAGAAGATTTTTGTCCTGGAAGAGATAGGATGTGAGGCAGACCACGAACGGTAGGTTAAAAAGTCAAACTACGACGGAGGGAACACATTTGACTTCAAGAACAAGTGAAGGAAAGGCATGGCAAATCAAGGGAACAATGAATTCCAACAGAAACTGTGTCTCTCAAGGATTTAAATGGCCACTGAAGAAAACGACTTGAGCAGAGAAATCTATTTCTCAGAGCATTTCCTTAACTGGAAACCTACAAAAATGTGACATGAAAGTGACTGCAAAGTAAAAAAAGACATTTGCTTGAAATTTATAGACACTGGATACAAGCAAACTAGAATCAAGCCAGAAAGCATAAAGCTGCTAATCAAATCCCAACAAGATGCAAACACCGAGATTCTTCTTCAGTTAAACCCATTTTACTAATATATTATTGCTAATTATCGCAGCAGCTACTAATACCTTCCAAGATCTGGTAGCTGCATTCTTTCTGTTGTCACAGTAGACACTTATCTATTTTATGGATAAGGAAACTGAGGTTCAGTTTGAAGGCCAAGTTTGTTTCACATACCGCCTCTCCAAAAAAACCAATATTTTTCTTATTCAAAATAAATAAAAACCCCAGAAAATACCAACCTGTTCTGAAGTAGATAAAGGAAGGGGCAAGGACCCCAGTTCCTTCAGTAATTCATTTGTTTCCTTGGCAAGCTGATTTGTAGAGTGTTGTAACTGTTGCCTAAGAGAGAAAAGATGTGTTTTAGGATATTCTCACTTCTTGAGAGCTGTTAGCATCAGTCTGTTCTCAGAGTGTCTCATGATGCAGGGAATGAAAGGGCACCTGAAGGATGTTCCCAGATGCTCAGGTTCACAACAGAATTCCAGAAGTACCACCTAGTCAAACTCACTTTAAGTTGTCTTCACATTACCGAGTAGAAAGAACCTACCTCAATGAAAACTGCTGATTAGGTATTTTAATTCTTTGGGGAGAAAAGAAAAGCATTCTCAGCAGTTCTGATAGAAATACAAAAGCAGCTGCCCCCACACCTCAATCTAATAGTTTTAACACGCTGAACTCTCTCTGAAAATTCTCACGCTCATTCGCCCAAGAGTTCCGCATGGTTACTGTCTGTCACAGGCCACTGACTAGTGACAGAATCCACGCCCTGGGGGTTGGATGAAATGTGCATTAGAAGCAGAGCTTCTACCCTAGGGAACAACCTCCAAAGATCAACTCCCACGTTTGTGCTTAAAGCTGGTGCTTTTTCAGCTTTACCCTTGGCTCCCTACCTATGCTTTATGCTTGACTTTCTGGCTCTTTTCTCCAAAACAAAGAAGCCCTATACTGTGTTTAAAAAAAAAAAAAAAAAAGTAAGGAGCAGAGGGGAAAGGAAATTAAAGAGGGAAAAATGTGTGGGATTGAAAGGTACTGGAAATACAAAAAAGATTCCTTTCAGTCATGGTTTCTTCTACTATCTGGCCATTTCTGCAACGGTTTTAAGGGAGGACAGAGAAACCACACTACTGATTACTAATATTTTTTCACTGCAAAGGGGTCTCCAAGATAGAAGGGAAAAAAAAAAGCAAAACCAAAAAAATTTAAAAAACCATGAGAGTCAAAACCAAGAGGGAATCAAAAAACCAAAAAACAAAAATGGGAATTTCCTGGTGGTTCAGTGGTCCCCTCTTCCACCGAAGAGGGCACTGGTTCAATCCCTGCTTGGTGAACTAAGATCCAACCAGCCATATGGTACAGCAAAAAAAATAACAATAACAAAATAAAAATCAAAAGCCCCCAAAAAGAGTCAATCCAAAGCTTGAGCATCATGGACAGTACTAACATACCAACAGCTACCTCATGTCTCCATCAAAAAAGCTCAAAGTACTAACAGTAAGTCATTCTCTCACTTCCCAATGTCTAGGACAGGAAACAAAAATAGTGTTAAAGATGGAAACTAGAACTTCTAACAGCAGAAATAGAGTCAAGCAGGACATAATAAAAAGAATCTATTCCACTATTCTCTCCTCGGGCCATTCCGAATACACTTCTTTAATATTATATACAGTTGGAAATCCAACAGATTAGACAAGCACTGTAGATCATCAGGAGGCCTGTGCCAACAAGGAAGCTCCTGTAGGGAGAATGCAGTTTAAGAGTCGTAGGGATTCCCCCTCTACTTCCCTAAATTGTTCTGCTAAGCTGTCCAAGGGAGGAAGAAAAGCAGAGTCCAAGGACTCTGAGAGGCAAGGGAGATCACAACCCATTAATGTATTTTGTTGCTCCTCTTCTAGATCCAGCTGTGACCTCATGTCCCACTGCCTCTTGTGCTGACCTCACAGGCCTGAAACCTAAGCCGCCAAGCAGCAAGAGCATTAAGTGTGTCCCCAAAAGGCCCTCACAAATCCCAAACTTGTTAGGAAGCTACTCACAGATTTTCCTGTAGCTTGCTTGAATCCTGCTTAGTTCCTAGTTGGCTCATCAAGTTCTTTATCTGAGCGGCTGGGGAGAGGAGGAAATAAAAATTTATTAAAAAGAAAAATACATTCATCACAAGCACCGTGGGGAGAGGGAAAGGGATAAATGGGAGACTTGAGATTGATATATACATACTACTATATATAAAGTAGATACCTAATAAGGACCTATTGTAGAGCACATGGAACTCTACTCAATACCCTGCAATGGTCTATAAGGGAAAATCTGATTCACTGTGCTGTACACCTAAAACTAACACAACATTGTAAATCAATTATACTCCAAGAAAAATTTTTTAAAAAAACAAGCACCCTAATTCTCAGATCACTGGTCTCTCCCCATATCCTGAATAAGAATGTACAACTAATAGAAAGCATGCTATGATCAAGACCCTGGTCTTGATCTTCTAAACTATTCTCTTCTAAATCTACCTGTGAGATCTACCTTTCTCCTAGAGAGTAACTATGCCACTAAGCAGAAGGTGGTGGTTTTCGTCACTCCCAAAGAACTTCCACATTCTACCAGATTTCCAGTGGCACTGGTTAAAATGTTTGTCTCTTTTGGAATGGCCTTGATACCAAGTATCAATTCACAACAATAAACATTTAAATTCATGAATACAAAATAATTTTCTACAGCAAACATTTTTGGAAAGACAATGTACATTTATTATTGATAATAAGTTACCACTAATTGAGCACTTCTATGTGCCAAGTACTATATTAGGAGCTTTGTATACATAATCTTATTCATTTTCATAGCAACAGTCTGAAGTAGATGTATGTTCATTTTGCAGATGAGGAAACAGATTTAGAGAAGTTAAATATCTTATGTAAGCACACACACAAAAAGAAGTAGAGCAAAAAATTCAACCCCAGGGACATCATACTCCAATGCCTATGTTCTTTTAATTATGCTGTCTGTAGACAAATAGTACATGGCTTTGTTCAGATTACTCTACCAAGATATTGTGCTAAGATCAGGAATGGTCATATTTGAATCCTAGATGTTTAAGGCCCTAGTCCTGGACTAGGAAAGCAGAGTTCCGGAGGAACTGATAGTCAGAAATAGTCTGGCTGGGAATCTGAACACCCTTGTCGCTCACTGACTTCTACAACAGGAATAGAGCCCCTGATTTCCTATGTCCTACTTTCTATTTTCTTTTTCTGTTGGCAGAGAAGATGGGGGAGCTTCATTCATTTAGTGAGCTTGAAATTTTATTGTATGTTTGTTTTTTGTTTGTTTGCGTGCTTGCATTTTAAAAGCATTCACTGTCTTCTATAGGGCTTCCCTGGTGGCTCAGAGGGTAAAGCGTCTGCCCACAATCCGGAAGGCCTGGGTTCGATCCCCAGGTCAGGAAGATCCCCTGGAGAAGGAAATGGCAACCCACTCCAGTACTCTTGCCTGGAAAATTCCACAGACAGAAGAGCCTGGTAGGCTATAGTCCATGGGATTGCAAAGAGTTGCACATGACTGAGAAACTTCACAAGTGTCTTCTATTGCAAGAAACTGGAATACAGAACACAATAACAAAGTACTTTGTGTCCAGTGGAACATAATTATCTCCAAGTTTCACCAGGACTTCAAGAGATAATATATCACAATAGGTACAGGGCTCCTCTGGCCAAAAGACAGTTCCTTTGTGAGGGCTCTCCTACCCTCTCAGGTTTAATCCAGTTCCACTTGTGAAACACCAGACTGCTAAATGACTGGCTTAGGGGAAGAAGATGACGAAACCAATGCTTACTGTAACAATTTGTATCTATTATAGGAACAGATTATATACAAGGCTTCAATGTCCAATAAAAATGAAACCACTTATTAGAATTTTAAATTTTAAAAATTGATTGTTCCTTATGATAGGGTACTTCTTAAATAAAAAATTTGGGGGTCACAGTCATAATACTGACCTTAATTTGGTCACCAAGAGTAGTAAAAGGCAAGCTTAGTAAGGACCAGTACCCTACAGAAACACAGATGTGTTAATAGCTTCTAAGTCTGTTAAGAAATAATTATTAGCCAAAATCTTCTAGGTGATTGCTGAGTGACTCTACACCTAAGGGAAACTGAACAACCTAGCCCTTAACAGTGTCTAGGAGTTATTTCTCCTGCAAAAAATTAACAAACGGAAACCTCAATTAAATAGAGTTGGGAGATCCCAAGGGGGAGCTCTCACACCTACCAGACAGCAGAGCCCAGCAGGAAGACGCCTCTAAGCCAGTGAGAAGCCCTGGACTCTGGGTTTGCTGTATTCTTCCCAACTTTCTTTACCCTTCCCTTGCTAGGAGGGGGCTTGCACTTGGCCTGCCCTGATTGCAGACCCCAAACTGCAACTCTCTGGTAACTCTGAATAAACCTGTCTTTGCTGGAGAAATATCTGGCAGTTTCTGTTTTAGGTCAACATCCTTAGCCCAGATCACTGCGCCATAATGAGTGTTACAAAGCAAAAGTTTCCACAGTCAAGAATATATATGTGTGTAACACTTCAAATCATGATCTTATCTTATTTTAAGACCATCTTTTAAGCAAAATATAACTCCAATTTTATAACAGAAATATAGGTTTCACATGATTAAAAAGTTGCCTTTTGACAAACTTTCCTAAAATATAACTATTCTATTAAGTGAGGGTTTTTTAGCTTAATGGTTCCACAGGAAAATGTAAAGCACTATAGAAGATTGCATTCTGCTAAAAAAGCATTATGTAAGATATAAATAACCATTTTTCATCACTAAGATGTATAATGTCCTTCTTACCTAAGTCTAATGGGAATCAGAACCAAAGCTATCAACTGACTGGCCAAACAAATAATTTAAGAAAGAGGACAGACATTAGCATCTACAGAGCGTTCACCATGTGCCAGACACTGGGCTATGTACTTGATGTGGTATGCTGCTGCTAAGTCACTTCAGTTGTGTCCGACTCTGTGCGACCCCATAGACGGCAGCCCACCAGGCTCCCCTGTCCTGGGATTCTCCAGGCAAGAACACTGGAGTGGGTTGCCACTTCCTTCTCCAATGCATGAAAGTGAAAAGTCAAAGTGAAGTCACTCAGTCGTGTTCGACTCTTAGTGACCCCATGGACTGCAGCCTTGCGGGCTCCTCCATCCATGGGAGTTTCCAGGCAAGAGTACTGGAGTGGGGTGCCAGGGCCTTCTCCGTTGATGTGGTATAATAAAAAGTATATTTGGTCTTTGTCCTCAGTTCCTGGCAAAGAGTTCCTAAAAGCCTTGGAATTTCCTGAGTGATAGGAGTGTCCTTTGTTATTCATAAAGGGCTCCTTTGGAGCATACAGAGTTTACCTATTGAGGTGACCTAAGCCCTGACAGCCTTAGGGTGGGCAGGGTTTGTCATCGGAAAGACCAAGTAATTAGCAGGTTGGAAATTTCAGTTCCACCCACCAACCTCTGAGAAGGGAAACTGGGGGTAGAGAGAGGAAGTACAGATTAAACTCTATAAATTCTTGAACTAGATTTGATGAGCTTCCAGATTGGTGGACTCCCCAGGTGGTTCAGTGGTAAAGAACTCACCTGCCAATGCAGGAGACTCAAGAGACACAGGTCCGATCCCTGGGTCAGGAAGATCCCCTGGAGGAGGGCATGTCAACCCACTCCAGCATTCTTGCCTGAGAAATCCCATGGACAGAGGAGCCTGGCACAGTCCATGGGGTCGCAAAGAATCAGACACGACTGAGTGACCACACACACACAAGCACAGACTGGTGACCACACACAGATGCAGGGAGGGTGTCAGTGCCCATAGAGAGTATAGATATTTTGAGCTCTTCCTACATACCTTGTTCTAGGAATCTCTTCTATCTGGCTGCTCCTGAATTATGTCCTTTTATAATAAACCAGTCCCTGGTGGGTCAGAGGGTAAAGCGTCTGCCTGCAATGCGGGAGACCCGGGTTCAATCCCTGAGTCGGGAAGATCCCCTGGAGAAGGCAATGGCAGCCCACTCCAGTATTCTTGCCTGGAGAATCCCATGGACAGAGGAGCCTGGCAGGCTACAGTACACGGGGTCGCAAAGAGTCAGACACGACTGAACGACTTCACTTTCTTTCACTATAATAAACCAGTAAGTGAATGTTTTCCTGAGTTATGTGAGCTGGACTAGCAAACGAGCTGAACCTGAAGAGGGGCTCATGGGAACACCTCCAATACAGCTCACTGGTCAGAAAGACAGATAAGAACCTACACTTACAATTGGCATCTGAAGGGGGTGGGGTCGGGGGAGCCTTGTGGGACTAAGCCCTTAATTTGTGGAATCTGATGCTAACTCCAGGTAGTGTCAGAATTGAATTAAATTGTAGGACACCCCACTTAAGTCCACAGAAACTGACCACTGGTGTGTGGTAAACCCACACACCTGGTGTCAGAAGTATTGAGAGTGGAGGAAACAGCAGAAGAGTGCTTTTCCTTCACTCCGGATAAGCATTATCTTACTGTTGTTGTGCTAGTTGCTCAGTCGTGTCCAACTCTTTGCAACCCCACGGACCATAGCCTGCTAGGTTCCTCTGTCCATGGGATTCTCCAGGCAAGAATACTGGAGTGGGTTACCATTCCCCTCTCCAGGGGATCTTCCCAACCCAGGGATTGAATCCTGGTCTCCCGCACTGCAGGCAGATTCTTTACCTTCTGTCCCACCAGGGAAGCCCCTTATCTACTTAGATAAGCATTATTACAGGTGGGTACACTGAGGCTCACGCTGTTGCAAAACTCATTCCTTCATTTAGAATACCTATTCTACAGATATGTGCTCTAGAAGATATTGTTCTCAAGAAGCTTTCCTTTTTAGGAGAAGAGATAATAAGCATGTATCAGGTAGTGGTAAGTGCTATAAAGAAAAACAAAATCAGGTAAGGGCCAGAATAACAGGGTAGGGAGAAGATAGTAGTTTACAGGAGGTAGTCAAAGATGACCTGTCTGATAAGGTGACACAGAGGAGAGACCTAAAGGAAGTGAAAGATCAAACCATGAAAATATCTGGGGGAGAAGCTTTCCAGCAGAGAGCATGAAGCACAAAGTCCCCAAGGCAAGAGCACTTGCTGTGATGGAGAAACAGGGGGCCAATGTGACTAGAGAGAGATGAGAGAGGAGGGGAGCCAGAATACATAGGACCCTGTAAACTGGAGCAAGGCCTTCCAATTTGAATGAAATGGGAAGCCACCAATGGTTTTAAGCAGTGTCATAAAAGTGAAAGCGAAGTCCCTCAGTCGTGTCTTTGTGACCCCATGGACTGTAGCCTACCAGGCTCCTCTGTCCATGGGATTTTCCAGGCAATAGTACTGGAGTGGATTGCTATTTCCTTCTCCAAGGGAATCTTCCCAACCCAGGGATCGAACCCAGGTCTCTCGAGTTGTAGACAGACGCTTTACCGCCTGAGCCACCAGGGAAGTCCATAAAAACCAGAATTCAAATCCAGGGCTAATTCCAATAACTATATTTTTTATGTCACATTAGACTCTCTCAGTTTTCATTCCAATCCCAAAGAAAGGCAATGCCAAAGAATGCTCAAACTACCACACAATTGCACTCATCTCACACGCTAGTAAAGTAATGCTCAAAATTCTCCAAGCCAGGCTTCAGCAATATGTGAACCGTGAACTTCCTGATGTTCAAGCTGGTTTTAGAAAGGGCAGAGGAACCAGAGATCAAATTGCCAACATCCACTGGATCATGGAAAAAGCAAGAGAGTTCCAGAAAAACATCTATTTCTGCTTTATTGACTATGCCAAAGCCTTTGACTGTGTGGATCACAATAAACTGTGGAAAACTCTGAAAGAGATGGGAATACCAGACCACCTGACCTGCCTCTTGAGAAACCTGTATGCAGGTCAGGAAGCAACAGTTAGAACTGGACATGGAACAACAGACTGGTTCCAAATAGGAAAAGGAGTACATCAAGGCTGTATATTATCACCCTGCTTATTTAACTTCTATGCAGAGTACATCATGAGAAACGCTGGACTGGAAGAAACATAAGCTGGAATCAAGATTGCCAGGAGAGATATCAATAACCTCAGCTATGCAGATGACACCACCCTTATGGCAGAAAGTAAAGAGGAACTCAAAAGCCTCTTGATGAAAGTGCAAGTGGAGAGTGAAAAAGTTGGCTTAAAGCTCAACATTCAGAAAACGAAGATCATGGCATCCGTCCCATCACTTCCTGGGAAATAGATGGGGAAACAGTGGAAACAGTGTCAGACTTTATTTTTTGGGGGCTCCAAAATCACTGCAGATGGTGACTGCAGCCATGAAATTAAAAGACGCTTACTCCTTGGAAGGAAAGTTATGACCAACTTAGATAGCATATTCAAAAGCAGAGACATTACTTTGCCAACAAAGGTCCATCTAGTCAAGGCTATGGTTTTTCCTGTGGTCATGTATGGATGTGAGAGTTGGACTGTGAAGAAGGCTGAGCACCGAAGAATTGATGCTTTTGAACTGTGGTGTTGGAGAAGACTCTTGAGAGTCCCTTGGACTGCAAGGAGATGCAACCGGTACATTCTGAGGGAGATCAGCCCTGGGATTTCTTTGGAGGGAATGATGCTGAAGCTGAAACTCCAGTACTTTGGCCACCTCATGCGAAGAGCTGACTCATTGGAAAAGACTCTGATGCTGGAAGAGATTGAGGGCAGGAGGAAAAGGGGACGCCAGAGGATGAAATGGCTGGATGGCATCACTGACTCAATGGACTTGAGTCTGAGTGAACTCCGGGAGTTTGTGATGGACAGGGAGGCCTGGCGTGCTGCGATTCATGGGGTCGCAAAGAGTCACACACACTCACACAACTGAGCGACCGAACTGAACTGAACTGAGACTCTCTCACAGGCAGACTACATTTCCTCCTTTAGAGGAAATACACAGAATGTAGTGACTTAGGGCAGGCTTCCATTTGCCAGTGTTGCACTTTGCCCCACCCTGCTTATCTGACAGCTCCCTAACTTAACAGCTCTGTCCTCCAGATAGGCTGATGCCCTTGCTCCAACCCGCTCCCTTCCCTAAGGCCCTGCCACCTTTGGGAAGGTTCCTGCATATTTACCGGAGTCCAGCAGAGTGCCAGCACCCAGGGAGCAGGAAGCAATTGCTGATTAATTCAGTTAGCCTCAGTTTTGAGACTTCCCTCGTGGCTCAGACGGTAAAGCATCTGCCTACAATGCAGGAGACCCAGGTTTGATCCCTGGGTGGGGAAGATCCTCTGAAGAAGGAAATGGCAACTCACTGCAGTACTCTTGCCTGGAAAATCCCATGGGAGGAGCCTGGTAGGCTACAGTCCATGGGGTCGCAAAGAGTCGGACACAACTGAACGACTTTACTTCCTCAGTTTTATGTCATGCCACTTTCAAGGCAGCAGATACGAACGAACATGAGCTAGGAATAATGAGACCTAAATTCTAAAGCCAAACAGGACCACTAACTACATGTACGGCACCAGATAAATCATTTCATGTTGCTGGGTCTCTTTCACCAATTGTATATGATATTCAGGTTTAACTAACACATATTGAGTACTTTTTGTCTGTCACAGTACTTACTATTTGTGTGGGTGGGGTTTTTTTCCTCATTCAATTACTATGACTACATAAGGACTAAATGACCCTTAAGTACTCCCACCACTGCTCAATGATAAAAGTCAACAATAATGAAGAAGCTCTAGTCCCAGAATGATGCTGTGTAACCAAGCAGTTTTTTTGCAAGACTGAGTTTGGCTGAGAGAGACTCTGCCTCTCTGTACAAATGGGACTGGACTGACTATACACCTCTGGAGAGGAGGGACCACATTCTACTCATTTTTGTATTTGCATAACCACACATGCATACACACTCCTCCAGAAAATAATTGGTTACAGGGTGACACATAGAGGTAAATGTTACTAGTATGGCAGTTCAAAGAAACAGATCTCATCTTATTGACTGTCTTTACATAGAGCATTCTCTTTAGAAACTCTAGAGATTTCAAAATTTCAAGTTGTTAATCACCAATCAAAATGTATTAAGTGCCCTAGACAGCAAAGGGGATTTTACAGACTATGGGGGAAAAGTCAATTTAAAATCAGCTGTTCTTGGTTTAAACTCAGCTGAGAACTTTTTTTACCTAGTCTTTTCTGACTTCTTTTGTTTGCTGAGATACATAAATTGGGATGGGGGGATTGGGTGGAGGGAGGAGGACTTTATAGCGTCACTTGTTAGCTAAACACCAGAATGAATCCAAGCTTTCATTAATTCTATTCAAATTCCTGAATATTGATATTTTCCTAAAAGTTTCCAGCAAGATGCCCCAAAACTCAAATGATAAGGACAGTAATGTCTTTGTTTACTGGAAGTAGAATTCTTTGTATAATGCCCTCCATAACCACCAACATCAGAGTTTATTTGAAAATAGTGACTCAATGACCCATCTGTTTCACAACCAAGAACTGTATCACTTGAGACTTCCCTGATGGTCGAGTGGTTAAAACCACCTGCCATTGCAGGGGACATGGGTTTGATCCCTAGTCCAGGAAGATCCCACATGGTGGGGAACAACTCAGCCTGTGTGCCACAACTATTGAGCCTGAGAGCCTAGAACCTGTGCTCTACAGCAAGAGGAGCCACCGCAACGAGAAGCCCACACACCACAACCAGAGAATAGCCCCCACTCCCTACAACTAGAGAAAGCTCAGGGCAGCAAGGAAGATGGAGCCCAGCTACAAAAGTAAACAAATAACTCTTTTTAAAAAAAGAAAAGAACTGTATCCCTTAAACCTAAAGCACAAAAAGAAACAGTTACATACACACTTATTTTTCCCTTGAATGCACTTAAGATGTTAAAAAGTAAAGTGATACTTTTTGGAATAATTTTTATCAAAATGGGTTAAATCTAAAGAGTTTTCTGGTCAGCTTAATGAGAAAACTCCTTTTCTAAGCATTCTAGTAAATGAAAGTTTTACTTTTAGACTGATTTGTTACATTTTGGATGAAAATCACTGGGTATCTATCCTCTATGAAATGCTACATAATCTGGAAACCAGATGACTAGGCCAAATGTAAAGACAAGTTCTTCAGTTCTGTGTAAGCAATTTTGTTATTTTTAAAACTAGGCCTCAATTTCTCCTATCACTGACCTCTCATGTTTAAAAGCATGTCCTGGCTAAAACTTTTATAAGACTACAAAGCAAACCAATTTATTGCACATTACAGCTAACATCCACACTAGGAACTGCTCTAAACTGAACACTCTTCGTGGACTTTTAGCTGAGATCAGCTTTTAGCAGAATCTGAATCTCCAAATGAACCTTAGTTCATATCAAAGTCTAGACACACTGAAAGCAACTACCATAAAGGTAAACAAGCAAACATATATTCAAGGAAAGAATCGTATTTACATAAAATGAGAACATGATAGCTTACGTTACGACATAAGTCATGACAATGAAGTCATCTCAGCGTCTTACTCTGAAAATTAGGTTTGCATCGTTTTTGCAAAGCTATCATGAAAATGACCTGACTTTTTAGCCACTATGATAGGAAAGCTCTAAACTAAACTGAACACAAACACTGAATATCGAAGGTATAATCTTCTATTTACCACACCCATGACAGAACACACAACGGGTTAAGAACATAGACTCTGAATTGAGACTGCCTGTGTGTTATTCCCAGTTCCACAATTCCTAGTAAAAGGCTCCACTCCTTTGTGCCTCAGTTTCCTCACCTAAAAAATGGGAATAACAAGAGAATCCTCGTGTGGCTGCTGAGAGGCTGACATTAAGACAATATGAAGCTGAATTCAGAACAGTGTCTGGCACTTAAAAGAACTCAATCAAGCATAGCTATTATTATCAAACTCGAGACCAAGAAAAATGTACTTAGCGATGATAAAAATCAATTAAGTACATACTGAATGCCAACTATTAACACATATCCACTGCAGTGCCAGGCCCTGTAGTTAAGAGAGAGCTGTACAATGCACGGTTGCTATCCCCACAACACTAACAGTGATCTCTCAGTTGGAATAACAAGGTCAAAAAGCATGCATTAATTACAGAATACACAATAAAGTAAGTGCTAAGCTTGCGAATTCAGAAAGAAAAACAAAATGACAGTTAACATTTCTTAAACAATGCTGCAGGCCTGCTTCAAGCACTTTACATAAATTTCCTCATTTAATTCTCATGATCCTATGAAGTAAAGACTGTTATTAACTCCATCTTACAGATGAGGAAACTGAAACGGAGAAGTACAGCAATATGCTTACACAGCTAGTCAGAAGCAGATCCAGGACTCAAACCCAGACCGTCTGACTCCTGAGCCCGCTCACTTAACTACTAAACTATGGTGGAGCAGGGGACTCAACCAATGCTATTCCGGCCGGGCACTATACTAGGCACTTTCAAAGAACGCATTTTACCAATAGCATTCATTTTACAGATAGGGTAACAGACAGAAAGGGGAACTGCTCCAGGCTAACGGGACAACATAGAGGAGCAAGAACTCTGTCACAGATCTGCTGAGCCTAACTCCCGGGCTCCTGTTGACTTCATTCTTTGAAAAGCAAGGGAAAGCTTAGTTACAAGGAGCAAGATTTAAGCACAACTCAAAGGATTTGTATAATTTAGGTGGTTTGCGAGGTAGGGAACGATTGAAGAAAGGAGGAATAGAATGAGCAAAAACTTGCTGCAGAAATCAATGTTTAGGGATGTTAAGAAAAATAGCCTGCCTGGAGCAAAGGGTGACGAATAGGAGAAAATATGGCTAATTTGGATTAAGATGACAAAGACAATGGAAGCAAAGCGGAATGCTAAGACCTGATGCAGCAACAACAGCCAGGCACTGTAGGCTCTTGAGGAGGTAAGAGGGATTTTAGACATACTGCTGATAGCATTATTGGGGTGAACTAGAAAGGAAAAGGAAACACTGAGACTATGCTGCTGGATACAGATGTTGAGATCATGAAGACTTCACAAAGTGGGCAACAAAATAAACAGCAAAGGCAAACAATTTTAAAAGAACAGCCCACAGGATTTCACACAACAGTCAATTTTAAAAGTTTAGCTGCTTTTAAGTTTTTAGTAAACAAAATCATATCAATAAATTAGCAACATTAAAGAACAGACATGCTGTTCTTTAATCTCTTCAGAGATAACTTGGAGCCTGTTAGGTTATTGCCCTCTATCTGCCCAGACCCTTCATTTCACAACAGGCGGAGTCAAACATTTTTCTTCTGTTGCCCACACATACTGATAACAACCGTTTGTGCCAGGCAGTCAACCTTAGCTGTACCTGTAACAACCCACACAGTGGCCTGCCGTATTTCAGCCTGAAAGGCTCAGCAATTCCAAACCCACAAATGCAGCTGAAAAGTTGAGAAAAAAGAATAAGCTATTCTCTCATATTTTCAATAAATACAGGTCCTTGCAGGACTATATGGACGTGGGCATATGTCTGAAGCAGGGGGTGGAGGGGGGTGGGTGTCACATCCATACTGTATACTTAGGTACACTGGCCAAGTTTGGGGAATGGGTGCCAGCCTGGTAAATGGGTAGAGACAATGTCACCCTACCCATTTCCAACTCCCAGAGCCTCACTAAACAATCCCAAAGGGAAAATTCCAACTCACACTGCCTAGGGTCATAAGATGTGGTAGGAACCACATAGCACAAGATAAATGAGGCAGGGAGAGTTTCAAGATGGTGGAAAAAATCTCATTCATTCAAATCTACTAAATACAATTTACTGAGCCTCAAGACCCTAAATAGTATGATCCCTGGCTATCTCCACGGCCTCTTTTCCTACTATGCTTCCTTCTCTAACTGCAGTCCAGACACATTAGTCTCCCTGCCATTCTTGGAGGCACTGAGGTCTTTGCTCTTGCAGTTTCCTCTGCCTAGAATGCCTTCCCTCAGCTACTCACATGGCTCCCTCATTTCATTCAGGGGTCTACTCAGAGAGGTCCTCCTTGACCATCTGATGTAAGAATAAATAGCACTTCTTTCTCTGGTTACTTTGTGTCTCCTTATCCTGCTTTATTTTTCCTTCATAGCACTTACTATTTCTCAACATTAGTTATATATGTGTATGTATGCCTATGTATGTATATACACACATTCATACACACATATATACACACACACACACTATCAGGGCAGGGTTTTGTCTATCTTGCTCATCACTCCATCCCCTGTGCATAGCAGGTGCTCAAAGAATATTTGTTGAACAGCGAATAAGTGAATCTATCATATGGGTAGATCTTAGGTAAGTACTAGAAATATAAAGATGAATAAGTCATGTCTCATTTCTTCGAAGGAACTAACAATCTAGCAGGAGAGGTAGACCAACCACAAGAGGAGAAAGTTCCACAGCTCAGGCATTCCCCATAGCTTCCTATGAAGAGTAAAAAAAAAAGTCACTTCTAACCTGCTGAAGTGTTAGCTGCTACAAAACTGTAATATTAATTAAAAATTATAAAAAGGCTAAATGTTGGTCGTAAGAGACAGATCTGGTTTCAAGTTTCTTATCCTGTTTCCTAACCCATAAAAAGAAATAATACTGGTAATTACTTCAAAGGGTTGTTACAAAATCAACACTTACATCGCTGTAAAGCACGTACATCGCCTGGCACACAGTAAGCACCAAAAATGTTAGCTATTAATGTTATTAATGGCTGAATCCAACTATTACTTGAGCCTGATGCCTAACCAAGAGCTAAATCTTATGAACTCTATCACCAAAGACACCTCTCCTATCCTTTCTTTCTTTTCATTTTCAGTTCCTAACTGGTGTCTCTGATTCCAGTCTCTCCCTTCCAACTCGATTTACACATTTCTACAGAATTAAATCCAAACCCATTACGTTAGCAATTAAAGCTCTTCATATCTAGGTCCCAGCTTAACCTTTCCAAGCCTACTTTGCACTCCATTCTAGAATCCACCACACTAGCCAAATTAAACCACTCTACTTTTTTATACACAGCACATGCTTTCCCCCTACCATGCCTTGTTCATTTAATTCCCTCCTTAAATGCCCTTCTCTTATTTACTGTAAAAAGTTCAAATCCTTTCCACCATCTTTCCAGCCAGACCTAACTCAAATGCCATAATGCCTTCCCTGGTCCCTCCCAAGTGAAAAAGATGTCTCTCCTGACTACCTATAATTTTATTATATCTCTTCTATAGCACCAAATCCTTTCAGTTGCTATGTGTGCCAAAGGCTCCCTGCCAGTTCTTATACACAGTACATGCATGATACTCAAATGCATACAAAATGAACATTTCACACATAGACATTAAAATTAGAATTGGTCTCAACAATAAATTTTTGGCTTTGAATCAGAATTTTCTGATCTAGCCTGTGTTACAGCTCCCTCACAAAAGGAAACTGGAACACAAAGTACTATACTTCTGAACCAATGGTCATATATTTTAAAAATATTTTTTGGCTGCACCATGCAGCATATGGGATCTTAGTTCCCCAACCACAGTTTGAACCTGCGCCCCATGCAGTGGAAGCATGAAGTCTTAACTTCCCTGGACCACCAGGAAAATCCCACCAGTGGTCATGTAAATTTTTGTTTCGGATTTCACAGATCACATAGTCTTCTTTCCACTCTCAAGGCGCCAAGACTCAAATGATTTCCATCAGAAACTTTCCCTCTCTCAAATTCTACATTACATATTAAATTTAAAAGCTAAGTGGTATTTTTCTTTAAAATATAGAACATAATTGTGATTCAGGACCAACTAGTTCTACCTATTAACAAGGCACAGCCAAGCTCACAAAAACACAATAATAAACAACAAGGATGATGATACCATTCCTTCCAAGTAGTTGCTGCTGCTGCTGACCTCCTGTTTATAAGGCTCTGAGATGATCTTCAGGCACAAGATTTAACTCATTCATCTACAGTCTCATTTAGACCCTAACAGTGGGGAGGCAGTTTTAAGACAAGCAATGACATTCTGAAATCCACCACCAATTCTACCATGTCTTACTTGCTATGTGATTGTGGCCATGTCCCTGAGCTTCTCTGTGTATCATGCTTGTTCAAAAGAGTAACTAGATGGGGAAGGAAAACAAAAGACTCATCAGCTTGAAATCCAAAAACACGCAAATCTTCTGCTACAAAAGACAAAATACTGTAAACTGAAGTGTCTTTGGTGAATTCTCTTTATTAAAGTAGAAGTCATCTGACCCCTTGAATACAAGTCATTGTAACTGACTTTCAAACGTTACAGGAAGAACTGTATTAAAGTCACCAAAACACATGCATTCTCCACTCTGCTTAATTGAAAGCAGCTGACTTTCAAGAAGCCAGAAGCTGAGCAGAATGTAAAGTCTAAACCAGTAAACAACTCCCGATCCAAACTGGTCAAAGAGAAGTGGGTGGAGGGAAGCAGATGACAGGAAAAACTCGGCTGACCGCTGCATCAGGTTGACTCACTCACTGCTCTGGAGCAGACAAACACACCCTCCCACCCTGGGGCTGTCAGGACTGCTGTCTTAGCCCCAAAACACCTTAAGGGCAGAACTCCTGAGAAGAAACTCGAGCTTCAGTTGAGGCGCCGGACCCTCAGGGTGCCTGGGCCTGGCAGATTCGCGGATGGCAGGCCACCGTATCCAGAGCGGAGCGCCCGAGACGGCCTCAGGTGTGGCTTTGGGCTCCGCCGTCCCGGCAGCCTCGTCAGGACGGCCCCCGCCCCCCCAGCCGCCGCGGTACCCCGGCTCACTGGCTTGGCTGATCCGCTGGATGTTGCCGCTGCATGTCTGGATGATGCTGTTGAAGTCCCGGAGCGGGGGCCCCGAGCCCCCCGGGTTCCGGTACATGTCTAAGGGACCGTAGGACATGACGAGGAGCAGACAGCGACTAGCCCCTGCACCGCGCTCCTACCGGAAACAGCCGCCAGACCCGACCCGCAGGCTGACAGGGAAACCGGGAAGAGAAAGGGCGGGGACGGGATGAAGCTGCGTGCGCACTAGCCCCGCCCCCTCGCGGCGCGCTCGCGACCGCTCCGGCTCGACCCGCCCCGCATTTGCGCAGGCGCTGCCGGACCTGGCGGCTGAAAGGTAGCTTAGAGACGCGACGCCCTGGAGTTTGCGGGGCGGAGCGATGACGTCATGCCGTTGGGACTCGGATGGGAGAGTCTGGGGTGGCGGTGTTGTTTATTGTCATGGCACGGCGACAGAAGGCAAGAATTTTTCAATTAGCATAAAATTGTACCAGATGATCTCAGCCCTAACATCCTATCCTGTTCTATTCTGAGAACTCAGGCCCAAATATGGAGAATTCGACAACCTTGAAACCCAGATCCGTAACCAAACTCCTGAGATTCCTCACTCTTTTCATCCCCTAGGGCTTTGGGAGGATTTTTGAAGCACTTTTATGGTTTACAAATCACTTTCATTTCTCTCTCCACCCCTCTTCTAGTCTGCGTGCTTAGTCGCTCAGTCGTGTTCGACTCTTTGCAACCCTATGGGCTGTAGCCCGCCAGGTTCCTCTGTCTATGGAAGTTTCCAGGCAGGAATATGGGAGTGGGTTGTCATTTCCTTCTCCAGGGGATCTTTCCCCACCTAGGGATCGAACCAGCGTCTCTTGTGTCTCCTGGATTGGCAGACGGATACTTGATCAGTGCGCCACCTGGGAAGCCTAACAATAAAATAATAATGAAAAGATTTTTAAAGCACGTATTATGTGTGACCCCCCCCCCCCCCCACTGCAGTTCAGTTATTCATAAGCTGTTTCACGCCAAGGGACGATGTCCTAACTATTCTTACCTTCAGACTAGATAACAGACCCAATGGACTGTAGACTACCACGCCCCTCCATCCGTGGGATTCTCCAGGCAAGAGTACTGGAGTGGGTTGCCATTTCCTTCTCCAGAGGATCTTCCCAACCCGGCTCTCCCGCATTGTAGGCAGATGCTTTACCATCTGAGCCACCAAGGAAGTCATGGATAACGGACAATCGATTTTTAAATGTTGAAGTAAAGTAACAACAGAACAAGCATGATCATTTTCCCTATTTCAGGTGAGAAAGTTAATGCCACAGAGGTTAATTTGCTTTTCTGAGATTTGACTGCAAAACCCAAGCACTAAGCTAATTGTATTGTCATCTTGCTATGTCCTTAAAATGCATTCTCATATTACCAAATTCATTCTCCATCTAAATCCCTTCAAATAGCTTCTTCATCTATATCCCAAACCAGGATTTCTTGGAGAACTAGATTCTCAATTTTTTAAAATCATTCCCTTAAGTAGCTTGTAATGTATGACCTCAGTGTTTCCATAGAAGACTGCATTTTGTGAGCTTATGGTAAATGGAAAGACAAGGGTAGATTTTGCTTTGGGGGGAGATTAAGATAGACAGAAGTGAGGGGAAACTGGCAGTGTTTGTTTTCCGTTTTCTCCACCCCACTTCACCCCAGTCTGCTTTGCAATCTCTGGGGAATGACCAAGAGAGGAAGCTGCTTGTCTGTGTGGGAGGGGGCCCTTAATGGGTGAATGAGCCTACGTGCAGCCTTAGAGCTTTTATAAGCAAATCCATCTCTATTTTTTTGTTGTTGTTGGAGCATTTATAAGAGCTTTTTTCTCTCTCTCTCTCTTTAGAAAAGGACAGATGACATTTGGGGGCTCTCATTCTGGTTTTTAAAACCATATATATATATTTTTAGAATCCATAGTTTTATATGTTTGCCGGCTAAGTCGCTTCAGTTGTGTCTGACTCTTTGCAACCCCACGTCTCTTCTGTCTCCTGCATTGGCAAATGGGTTCTTTACCACTAGCGCCAACTGGGAAGTCCATAGTTTTATATATCTTGCCAGCAAAGGTCCATATAGTCAAAGCTATGGTTTTTCCAGTAGTCAGGTATGGATGTGAAAGTTGGACCATAAAGAAGGCTGAGCTGAAGAATTGATGGTTTTGAGTTGTGGTGCTGGAGAAGACTCTTCAGAGTCCCTTGGACGGCAAGGAGATCAAACCAGTAACTCCTAAAGGAAATCAACCCTGAATATTCATTGGAAGGACTGATGCTGAAGCTGAAGCTCCAATACTTTGGCCACCTGACATGAGAGCCAACTCATTGGAAAAGACCCTGATGCTGGGAAAGATTGAGGACAGGAGGAGAAGGGGGTGACAGAGGATGAGATGGTTGGATGGCATCACCTACTCAATGAACATGAGTTTGAGCAAACCCCAGGAGATAGTGAAGGACAAGGAAGCCTAGTGTGCTGCGGTCCATGGGATCACAGAGTTGGACACAACTTAGCACCTAAACAACAATGGTAGTATTGTATGGACTTCCCAGGTGGCACTTGTGGTAAAGAATCCCCCTGCCAATGCAGGAGACCTAAGAGATGCCGGTTCGATCCCCTGGGCGGGGAAGATCCTCTGGAGGACGGCATGGCAACCCACTCCAGTATTCTTGCCTGGAGAATCCCATGGACAGAGGAGCCTGGCAAGCTACAGTCCATAGGGTCACAAGAAGTTGGACATGACTGAAGCGACTTAGCACACAGCATACATAGTAGAGTAAATCAGTATTCTTGTCTGGGAAATTCCATAGACAGAGGAGCCTGGCTGGCTACAGTCCATGACAAGAGTTGTACACGACTTAGCAACTAAAGCACCACCATAGTTGGAGAAGGAAATGGCAATCCACTCCAGTACTCTTGCCTTGGAAATCGCATGGACGGAGGAGCCTGGTATGCTACAGTCCATGGGGTCACGAGAGTTGGACACAACTGAGCAACTTCACTTTCACTTTTCACTTTCATGCATTGGAGAAGGAAATGGCAACCCACTCCAGTGTTCTTGCCTGGAGAATCCCAGAGACAGAGGAGCCTGGTGGGCTGCCGTCTCTGGGGTCACACAGAGTTGGACACGACTGAAGCAACTTAGCAGCAGCACCACCACCACCACCATAGTAAATAATGTACATTGTACTTTTTACTTAGAAAATAGCCTTGGGAATGTTTTCATTTACATTTGACTCTGTTCAATGAAGTGAAGTTCAGTAAAGGTTTTCATCCTGGTTTGAAGTGGTGGTTGTTATTGTTGGTTTTTCTCCAACTAAAATAAAAAGTCGTTTTCCATCTGTGCCATGGCTATCTTGTGCTGTCACTTGTAGCAATACATTTGTGCCTTGCAAATACTAAATGTCAAATGAGTATATATTGAATTTATACATGAATAATAAATAATAAGTATCATTTCTTAAATGCCCATCCAGGCAATGTGAACACATTTTACAAAGTTACTGGTAATTCCTAAGATGAAACCCATCTGATAGAGACCACCTATGGTCTGACAGATTTATTAACTTAATGCTGCAAAAGGGACAGTTATGGGGCGTCTTACCAAGCACAGGGAGAGAGAGAATTATTCTAGAATTTTTAAGGATGGACTGTAGGTAAAATTTAAAAGAAGCAGTGTTTTTGATAGCCTCAAAGCATACCAGGCTATGTGTAAAGGGATTATCATCGGGCCTGAGCTAACAAGAGGACTCAGAATCCTGTTTCCTTGGAAACTAACAACGTGAAGATAAATGTGGAATGCTGTATCTAGAAACCCCTTATCTGAAGCTCTGCACCTGGGTTGGAAATTGAGGCTGCTACTCTGTGTCAAAGTCACTCAGATGCTCCAGGCAAGTGTGGAATGTTCTGGTCTCACTGATATTTCAAATAGCAGATTTTCTGAAAAGCACTGCTTTTAGAAAATGAGATTTCTCAGCATTATGTCTTTTTTGCTAATTGTCAAAAACAGTTTTTCATGGTTTGAACCCATCAAGGTGAGATTAACTCCTTGGTAACAGATGAAGAAACTGGTGTTCTCTAGAGGTCTGGATGCTTGCCCACCATCATGCAGCTATTAAATTGCAGAGCTATGATTCATGCATATTCTATGACCCAGTAATTCTACTAACTATATACTCAACAGGTGTGCATCAATATGTGTTCCAAAAACCAAGTATTAGGAAGTTCATACCAGCATTTTTTATGACTAAGCAGATTTCATCTGTATTAATTTTTATTGTGTTATGATTAACATACAATATACAGATATTACATGTTCATTTCAATGAATTTTGACATTTGTATATACCCACATACTGTGTTAGTTGCTCAGTCATGTCCAACTCTTTGTGACCCAGTGGACTGTAACACACCAGGCTCCTCTGTTCATGGAATTCTCCAGGCAAGAATAATGAGTGGGTTGCCATTTCCTTCTCCAGGGAATCTTCCCAACCCAGGGATCGAACCAGTGTCTCCTGCATTGCAGGCAGATTCTTTTTCATCTGAGCCACCAGCCACCAGGGAAGCCCACACACCCACATAACCACCACCCAAACTGAGAAACACAACATTTTCATTGTCATCAAAGAAAGTTTCTTCAAACTGTGGTCCTTTTTTTGTGGGAGGGGCTACACTGGGTCTTCGTTGCTGCACTTGGGCTTTCTCTAGTTGTGAGCAGGAGCTGTCTCTAGTTGAGATGCTTGGGCTTCTCAATGTGGTGGTTTCTCTTGTTGCACAACATGGGCTCTAGGGCACATGGACTTCGGTCATTAGTTAGGGTTGGGGACTCAGTAGTTTTGGTACACGGGTTTGCCCCCGAGCATGTGGGATTTGTTTCCGGACCAGGAGACAAGGGACTGAACCTGTGTCCCCTATATTGCCAGGTGGATTCTTAAACACTGGACCACCAGGGAAATCCCAGCTGTGCTCCATTCTAGTCAATTCCCCTCATCCCCAAAAATCATTTTCTGATTTTCATCATTACAGGTTGGTTTTGTCTATTCTCAGACTTCATCAAGAAGGGATCGTACTTTATCCTTTTGTCTTCTGATCATACTTTAAATATTCTATCAGTTCAGTTCAGTCACTCAGTCATGTCCGACTCTTCGGGACCCCATGAATCGCAGCACTCCAGGCCTCCCTGTCCATCAGCAGCTCCCGAAGTTCACTCAGACTCATGTCCATCGAGTCAGTGATGCCATCCAGCCATCTCATCCTCTGTTGTCCCCTTCTCCTCCTGCCCCCAATCCCTCCCAGCATTAGAGTCTTTTCCAATGAGTCAACTCTTCGCATGAGGTGGCCAAAGTACTGGAGTTTCAGCTTCAGCATCATTCCCGCCAAAGAAATCCCAGGGCTGATCTCCTTCAGAATGGACTGGTTGCATCTCCTTGCAGTCCAAGGGACGCTCAAGAGTCTTCTCCAACACCACAGTTCAAAAGCATCAATTCTTCCGCGCTCAGCCTTCTTCACAGTCCAACTCTCACATCCATACATGACCACAGGAAAAACCATAGCCTTGACTAGACGGACCTTTGTTGGCAAAGTAATGTCTCTGCTTTTGAATATGCTATCTAAGTTGGTCATAACTTTCCTTCCAAGGGGTAAGCGTCTTTTAATTTCATGGCTGCAGTCACTATCTGCAGTGATTTTGGAGCCCAGAAAAATAAAGTCTGACACTGTTTCCCCATCTATTTCCCAGGAAGTGATGGGACCGGATGCCATGATCTTCGTTTTCTGAATGTTGAGCTTTAAGCCAACTTTTTCACTCTCCACTTTCACTTTCATCAAGAGGCTTTTGAGTTCCTCTTCACTTTCAGCCATAAGGGTGGTGTCATCTGCATATCTGGGGTTATTGATATTTCTCCTGGCAATCTTGATTCCAGCTTGTGTTTCTTCCAGTCCAGCATTTCTCATGATGTACTCTGCATATAAGTTAAATAAGTAGGGTGACAATATACAGCCTTGATGTACTCCTTTTCCTATTTGGAACCAGTCTGTTGTTCCATGTCCAGTTCTAACTATTGCTTCCTGACCTGCATACAGATTTCTCAAGAGGCAGGTCAGGTGGTCTGGTATTCCCATCTCTTTCAGAGTTTTCCACAGTTTATTGTGATCCACACAGTCAAAGGCTTTGGCATAGTCAATAAAGCAGAAGTAGATGTTTTTCTGGAACTCTCTTGCTTTTTCCATGATCCAGCGGATGTTGGCAATTTGATCTCTGGTTCCTCTGCCCTTTCTAAAACCAGCTTGAACATCAGGAAGTTCACGGTTCACATATTGCTGAAGCCTGGCTTGGAGAATTTTGAGCATTACTTTACTAGCGTGTGAGATGAGTGCAATTGTGCGGTAGTTTGAGCATTCTTTGGCATTGCCTTTCTTTGGGATTGGAATGAAAACTGACCTTTTCCAGTCCTGTGGCCACTGCTGAGTTTTCCAAATTTGCTGGCATATTGAGTGCAGCACTTTCACAGCATCATCTTTCAGGATTTGGAATAGCTCAACTGGAATTCCATCACCTCCACTAGCTTTGTTCATAGTGATGCTTTCTAAGGCCCACTTGACTTCACATTCCAGGATTTCTGGCTCTAGGTGAGTGATCACACCATCGTGATTATCTGGGTCGTGAAGATCTTTTTTGTACAGTTCTTCTGTGTATTCTTGCCACCTCTTCTTAATATCTTCTGCTTCTGTTAGGTCCATACCATTTCTATCCTTTATCGAGCCCATCTTTGCATGAAATGTTCCCTTGGTATCTCTAATTTTCTTAAAGAGATCTCTAGTCTTTCCCATTCTGTTGTTTTCCTCGATTTCTTTGCATTGATGGCTGAGGAAGGCTTTCTTATCTCTTCTTGCTATTCTTTGGAACCCGGCATTCAGATGCTTATATCTTTCCTTTTCTCCTTTGCTTTTCGCTTCTCTTCTTTTCACAGCTATTTGTAAGGCCTCCCCAGACAGCCATTTTGCTTTTTTGCATTTCTTTTCCATGGGGATGGTCTTGATCCCTATCTCCTGTACAGTGTCACAAACCTCAGTCCATAGTTCATCAGGCACTCTATCTATCAGATCTAGGCCCTTAAATCTATTTCTCACTTCCACTGTATAATCATAAGGAATTTGATTTAGGTCATACCTGAATGGTCTAGTGGTTTTCCCTACTTTCTTCAATTTAAGTCTGAATTTGGCAATAAGGAGTTCATGATCTGAGCCACAGTCAGCTCCTGGTCTTGTTTTTGTTGACTGTATAGAGCTTCTCCATCTTTGGCTGCAAAGAATATAATCAATCTGATTTCGGTGTTGACCATCTGGTGATGTCCATGTGTAGAGTCTTCTCTTGTATGTTGGAAAAGGGTGTTTGCTATGACCAGTGCATTTTCTTGGCAAAACTCTATTAGTCTTTGCCCTGCTTCATTCTGTATTCCAAGGCCAAATTTGCCTGTGACTCCAGGTGTTTCTTGACTTCCTACTTTTGCATTCCAGTCCCTATAATGAAAAGGACATCTTTTTGCGGTGTAGTTCTAAAAGGTCTTGTAGGTCTTCATAGAACCATTCAACTTCAGCTTCTTCAGCGTTACTGGTTGGGGCATAGATGTGGATTACTGTGATATTGAATGGTTTACCTTGGAAATGAACAGAGATCATTCTGTCGTTTTTGAGATTGCATCCAAGTACTGCGTTTCGGACTCTTTTGTTGACCATGATGGCTAGTCCATTTCTTCTGAGGAATTCCTGCCCACAGTGGTAGATGTAATGGTCATCTGAGTTAAATTCACCCATTCCAGTCCATTTTAGTTCGCTGATTCCTAGAATGTCTACATTCACTCTTGCCATCTCTTGTTTGACCAGTTCCAATTTGCCTTGATTCATGGACCTGACATTCCAGGTTCCTATGCAATATTGCTCTTTACAGCATCGGACCTTGCTTCTATCACCAGTCACATCCACAGCTGGGTATTGTTTTTGCTTTGGCTCCATCCCTTCATTCTTTCTGGAGTTATTTCTCCACTGATCTCTAGTAGCATATTGGGCTCCTACTGACCTGGGGAGTTCCTCTTTCAGTATCCTATCATTTTGCCTTTTCATACTGTTCATGGGGTTCTCAAGGCAAGAATACTGAAGTGGTTTGCCATTCCCTTCTCCAGTGGACCACATTCTGTCAGACCTCTCCACCAAAACCCGCCCGTCTTGGTTTGCCCCAGAGGCATGGCTTAGTTTCATTGAGTTAGACAAGGCTATGCTTCAGCAGTGGCCACAGGACTGGAAAAGGTCAGTTTTCATTCCAATCCCAAAGAAAGGCAATGCCAAAGAATGCTCAAACTACCACACAATTGCACTCATCTCACACGCTAGTAAAGTAATGCTCAAAATTCTCCAAGCCAGGCTTCAGCAATATGTGAACCGTGAACTTCCTGATGTTCAAGCTGGTTTTAGAAAGGGCAGAGGAACCAGAGATCAAATTGCCAACATCCGCTGGATCATGGAAAAAGCAAGAGAGTTCCAGAAAAACATCTATTTCTGCTTTATTGACTATGCCAAAGCCTTTGATTGTGTGGATCACAATAAACTGTGGAAAACTCTGAAAGAGATGGGAATACCAGACCACCTGACCTGCCTCTTGAGAAATCTGTATGCAGGTCAGGAAGCAACAGAACTGGACATGGAACAACAGACTGGTTCCAAATAGGAAAAGGAGTACATCAAGGCTGTATATTGTCACCCTGCTTATTTAACTTATATGCAGAGTACATCATGAGAAATGCTGGACTGGAAGAAACACAAGCTGGAATCAAGATTGCCAGGAGAAATATCAATAACCCCAGATATGCAGATGACACCACCCTTATGGCTGAAAGTGAAGAGGAACTCAAAAGCCTCTTGATGAAAGTGAAAGTGGAGAGTGAAAAAGTTGGCTTAAAGCTCAACATTCAGAAAACGAAGATCATGGCATCCGGTCCCATCACTTCCTGGGAAATAGATGGGGAAACAGTGGAAACAGTGTCAGACTTTATTTTTGGGGGCTCCAAAATCACTGCAGATAGTGACTGCAGCCATGAAATTAAAAGACGCTTACTCCTTGGAAGGAAAGTTATGACCAACCTAGATAGCATATTCAAAAGCAGAGACATTACTTTGCCAACAAAGGTCCGTCTAGTCAAGGCTATGGTTTTTCCTGTGGTCATGTATGGATGTGAGAGTTGGACTGTGAAGAAGGCTGAGCGCGGAAGAATTGATGCTTTTGAACTGTGGTGTTGGAGAAGACTCTTGAGCGTCCCTTGGACTGCAAGGAGACGCAACCAGTCCATTCTGAAGGAGATCAGCCCTGGGTGTTCTTTGGAAGGAATGATGCTAGAGCTGAAACTCCAATACTTTGGCCACCTCATGTAAAGAGTTGACTCATTGGAAAAGACTCTAATGCTGGGAGGGATTGGGGGCAGGAGGAGAAGGGGACGACAGAGGATGAGACGGCTGGATGGCATCACTGACTCGATGGACGTGTGTCTGGGTGAACTCCGGGAGTTGGTGATGGACAGGGAGGCCTGGCTTGCTGTGATTCATGGGGTCACAAAGAGTCGGACACGACTGAGCGACTGATCTGTGGTCCTAGTGTGATTAGATTGACTAGTTTTCTGTGAGTATGGTTTCAGTGTCTGCCCTCTGATGCCCTCTGGCAACACCTACCATCTTACTGGGTTTCTCTTATCTTGGACGTGGGGTATCACTTCACGGCTGCTCCAGCGAAGCGCAGCTGCTGCTCCTTACCTTGGACGAGGGGTATCTCCAAAAGAGGCTGATTTATCAGGCAGTTTCAGGGATGTGGTCAAAGAAATTTCAAACTCGTAGGCCTTCCTCCTTTTCCTTTAGCAGCTGGGAAACTGGGGGCATTTGTAGCGCCCCTGGAAGAAGACTTGCAGGCTGAGAGAATGTCACCTCTGAGGCACCCTTCTCTCTCCCTCTCTCCCGTCACAAATGCACACCCTGAGCCCCTCGCCAGTTGTCACAGCCCAGCTGCTGACCCCTCCATCCACCTAGCTGCGGGATTCTGACATCCAAAGCCCCCACTTTCTCCTAAACATATTTTTTAGTGTTGGCTTATTTCAATTAATATGCTTTTGAGATATTTCCATGATGTTGCATGTGTCAGTGGGTTAGTCTTCTTACTGCTGAGTAGTATTTTATCACATAATTTTACCACAATTTGATTAACCATTCCCTTATTGATGGGCATTGGAGTTGTTTCCAGTTCAAAGCTATTATGAAGAAGGCCAGAGAAGCTTCTATTTTTTTAGATCTATTTCTTTTTATTTTTTAAATTATGAAAATATGATAACACATTTACAGGAGACTTGGAAAATACGTAACAAGGTTACATATAGTTCTATTATATATTAGTTATTTTTTAAGTAGATAAGATTTTTGGTTGGAGCTTCAATAGCAAACTCTCAAAAATTAATAGAATGAATATACAGAGAAGTTGAAGGATATAGTAGACCTGAAAAGTACTATGAACCAATTCAACATAATTAAGATTTATACAATTTTCATGCAATGATAGGATACAAATTTTATTCAAGTTCTATAAACTAGGAGACCCTGAAACATATCTAGGGACATAAAACAAGGTACAAAAATTTCATGGTCAAAAGGTATTGAAATCATATAGATTCTGTTCTCTTATCACTGTGGAATTATGTTAGAAATCAATATCAAAAGACATTTGAAAATAATTTTCAAGTGCAATGTGACATTTACCAAGAGAGATCTTTGACTTAGCCTTTGAAAGCCTCACTAAAGTTAGAAGACTTAAAAAATGTAGAGGGTGATTGCAGAGAAGAGAGCATTTAAAGGAGAAATTAATATCAAAGATACTTTTAAAATCTCACGTTTTTGGAAATTAAATGTCCATTTTTAAATGATGGGTGTATCTAAGTCATAACAAGGAAAATTAGAAAATATGTGCAAAGGATTAAAATGAAGGGAGAATTTATCAGTTTGTTGTATGGAGCTGAAGCTGCTCAATACAATTAAATACAATGTGGACTCTTGAATAAGATATGAAAACAAATAATGGACACTAGCATAAAATTTTATGAAATTTGAACAAAATCAATACTTTAGTTAATAATACTGTTCAGTTCAGTTGCTCAGTCATGTCTGACTCTTTGCAACCCCATGAACCGCAACATGCCAGGCCTCCCTCTCCATCACCAACTCCCGGAGTCCACCCAAACCCATGTCCATTGTGTCGGTGATGCCATCCAACCATCTCATCCTCTGTCATCCCCTTCTCCTCCTGCCTTCAATCTTTCCCAGCATCAGGGTCTTTTCAAATGAGTCAGCTCTTCGCATTAGGTGGCCAAAGTATTGGAGTTTCAGCTTCAACATCAGTCCTTCCAATGAATATTCAAGACTGATTTCCTTCAGGATGGACTGGTTGGATCTCCTTGCAGTCCAAAGGACTCTCAAGAGTCTTCTCCAACATCACAGTTCAAAAGCATTAATTCTTCAGTGCTCAGCTTTCTTTATAGTCCAACTCTCATATCCACACATGACCACTGGAAAAACCATAGCCTTGACTAGATGGACCTTTGTTGGCAAAGTAATGCCTCTGCTTTTGAATATGCTATCTAGGTTGGTCATAACTTTCCTTCCAAGGAGTAAGTGTTTTTAATTTCATGGCTGCAATCACCATCTGCAGTGATTTTGGAGCCCCCAAAAAATAAAGTCAGCCACTGTTTCCCCATCTATTTGCCATGAAGTGGTGGGACCAGATGCCATGATCTTCGTTTTCTGAATGTTGAGTTTTCAGCCAACTTTTTCACTCTCCTCTTTCACTTTCATCAAGAGCCTGGAACAAGTCTGTTGTTCAATGTCCAGTTCTAACTGTTGCTTCCTGACCTGCAAATAATACTGTATTATATGTTAATTTCCTATTTTTTTAAACAACATAGTATTTCTTTATATTCTGAGAACTGGATTAGAAGTTTCAAGTTTCAAGCCTCATTCAAAAAAATTTTTTATAAATCACTAAGATAATAAATTTTCTAGACTTTTAGCAGTAATACTAGATACCAAAATACATGAAACTATATCAAAGTTTTGAGTGAATATAAATCAGAAATGTAGTATTTCTATTCATAGTAAGTCAAACAAGTGGAATCAAATGGCAAAAATTCATAAGTTTTCTAAAATATATATATTACACATGACTATTTATATATGTGTACATATTATACATACTAGTTATGTGTATATTATACATATGCATACAGAAGTTTTTCTACTATGCTTAATAAAATCTTGAGAAAGAACAATGGTAACCAAAAAAGAGGGTCAGGAAGCAACAGTTAGAACTGGACCTGGAACAACAGACTGGTTCCAAATAGGAAAAGGAGTATGTCAAGGCTGTACATTGTCACCCTGCTTATTTAACTTATATGCAGAGTACATCATGAGAAATGCTGGGCTGGAAGAAGCACAAGCTGGAATCAAGATTGCCAGGAGAAATATCAATAACTTCAGACATGCAGATGACACCACCCTTATGGCAGAAAGTAAAGAGGAACTAAAAAGCCTCTTGATGAAAGTGAAAGAAGAGAGTGAAAAAGTTGGCTTAAAGCTCAACATTCAGAAAAGTAATAAGATCATGGCATCTGGCCCTATCACTTCATGGGAAATAGATGGGGAAACAGTGGAAACAGTGTCAGACTTTATTTTGGGGGGCTCCATAATCACTGCAGATGGTGATTGCAGCCATGAAATTAAAAGACACTTACTCCTTGGAAGGAAAGTTATGACCAACCTAGATAGCATATTCAAAAGCAGAAACATTACTTTGCCTACAAAGGTCCGTCTAGTCAAGGCTATGGTTTTTCCAGTAGTCATGTATGGATGTGAGAGTCGGACTATGAAGAAAGCTGAGCGCCAAAGAATTGATGCTTTTGAACTGTGATGTTGGAGAAGACTCTTGAGAGTCCCTTGGACTGCAAGGAGATCCAACCAGTCCATTCTAAAGGAGATCAGTCCTGGGTGTTCACTGGATGGACTGATACTAAAGCTGAAACTTCAGTACTTTGGCCCACCTCATGCGAAGAGTTGACCCCTTGGAAAAGACCCTAATGCTGGGAGGGATTGGGGGCAGGAGGAGAAGGGGACGACAGAAATGGCTGGATGGCATCACCGACTCGATGGACATAAGTTTGAGTAAACTCCAGGAGTTGGTGATGGACAGGGAGGCCTGGCGTGCTGCAATTCATGGGGTCGCAAAGAGTCAGACACAACTGAACGACTGAACTGAACTGAACTAAACCAAAAAAGAGGTGGAGAAATTGGAAAACATAAACTAAATGAAATGGGAGCACTGAATATGAAATAGGAAAAGTGAAGCAACCAGATAAAAGCAAAAAATCATTATATAGTCCAGTTGTTTTTAAACGTGGTTGCTCATTAGAAACACTTCTGGAGCTTTGGAGAAAAAAAGCAATACCTGGGCATTTGTATTTTTCAAATAATTGCAAGATAATTCTGACATGCATCTGGATTTTAAAAAGTAATTACAGGTTTTTCTATTAAATGGTAGTGTTAATGATGTAGAATTCTATTGTTTTCTGTTGCAGAGCAGCATTTATTTCTACAGGTTCCGAACTGGAGACAACCTAAATGTCCATCAGCAGTCGGATGGATAAATTGTAGTATCACAGAGCATGAAAATTAATGGCCTATTACTATGTGAACAACATGGGTGATTTTGTCCAAACATAATGTCTGGCAAAAGAAGCAGACAAAAGTGAGTACATTCTGTATTATCATCCTCTGCTGTCCCCTACTTGTTTTGCCTTCAATCTTTCCCAGCATCAAGGTCTTTTCCAATTAATTGCCTCTCCGCATTAGATGGCCAAAGTATTGGAGCTTCAGCTTCAGCATCAGTCCTTCCAGTGAATATTCAGGGTTGATTTCCTTAAGGATTGACTGATTTGATGTCCTTGAAATCCAAGGGACTGTCAAGAGTCTTCTCCAGCACCACAGTTCAAAAGCACCTGTTCTTAGCCTTCTTTTACTGGACCATAAGAAATAGTGAAGGACAGGGAAACCTGGTGTGCTCCAACTCATGGGGTCACAAATAGTCGCATACAACTTAGCGACTGAACAACAACAGCCTTCTTTATGGCCCAACTCTCACATCCATACATGACTACTAGAAAAACCATAACTTTGACTATATGAACATTTGTCAGCAAAGTAATGTCTCTGCTTTCTAATATGCTATTTAGGTTTGTCATAGCTTTCCTCCCAAGGACCAAGTGTCTTAATTTTGTGGCTGCAGTCACCATCTGCAGTGATTTTGGAGCCCAAGAAAATAACATCTGTCATTGCTTCCATTTTTTCCCTTTCTATTTGCCTTGAAGTTCTGGGACCAGATGCCACGATCTTAGTTTTTTGTTGCGTTTAAAGCCAGCTTTCTCACTCTCCTCTTTCACCCTCATCAAGAGGATCTTTAGTTCCTCTTTACTTTCTGCCATTAAAGTGGTATCATCTGCATTTCTGAGGTTGTTGATATTTCTCCCAGCAATCTTGATTCCAGTTTGTGATTCTTCCAGTGCAGCATTTTGCATGATGTACTCTGCATATAAGTTAAATAAGCGGGATGACAATATACAGCCTTATCGTACTCCTTTCCCAATTTGAACCAGTCAGTTGTTCCATGTCCTGTTCTAACAGTTGCTTCTTGATCTGCCTACAGGTTTCTCAAGAGTCAGGGAAGGTGATCTGTTACTCCTATCTCTAATAATTTTCCACCATTTGTTGTGATCCACACAGTCAAAGGCTTTAACACGGTAAATAAACCAGATGTTTTTCTGAAACTCCGTTGCTTTCTACATGATCCAACAAATGTTGGCAATTTGATCACACAACTTCAGGTGTGTATACGCTAAGCTGTTTCAGTCATGTTCAACTCTTCGTGACCCTATGGACTATAACCCACCAGGCTCCTCTGTGCTTGGGATTCTCCAGGCAAGAATACTGGAATGGGTTGCCATGTCCTCCTCCAGGGGACCTTCCCGACCCAGAGATTGAACCTGGATCTCCTGCATTGCAGGTGGATTCTTTACCCACTAAGTCACCTGGGAAGCCCTCACAGCTTCGTACATCCATAAAATCCTTTGATATATATACTAAGAAGGATAAATTTTACTACATATAAATTATATCTTATTAAAGTTAAAAATAGCACTCTAAAGATCAGTGAAATGAAGTTGCACACATGAGGTGAGTAATATGGAGTTAAAAAAAAAAAGACATATTAATTGTGGTTTTGGTGAACGTTCTGGTGACCTAAAAGTGATCTTGGAACCAAGTAACTTTGGAAACAAAAAACAAGTGAGCATACATGTTCATTCTATTTTGTCACTGTTGTTTTCCCTCTCAAGAAACAGAAAATATAGATTCTGTGGGAGTCTTGCATAATAATAACTTACCAAATCTAGTGCATACTATGTGTCAAGCACTGTTCTAGAGACTTCTCAGTTCAGTTCAGTTGCTCAGTTGTGTCCAACTCTTTGCGACCCCATGGACTGCAACCCACCAGGCTTCCCTGTCCATCTCCAACTCCCAGAGCCTGCTCAAACTCATGTTCATGAGTTGATGGTGCCATCCAACCATCTCATCCTCTGGTGTCTCCTTTTCCTCCTGCCTTTAATCTTCCCCAGCATCGGGTTTTTTCCAATGAGTCAGTTCTTCGCATCAGGTGGCCAAAATATTGGAGTTTCAGCTTCAGCATCAGTCCTTCCAATGAATATTCAGGACTGATTTCTTTTGGGATTGACTAGTTGGATTTCCTTGCAATGTAAGGGACTCTGAAGAGTCTTCTCCAACACCACAGTTCAAAAGTATCAATTCTTCAGCACTTGGCTTTCTTTATGGTTCTACATACACTATTTAATGTATGTAGGATCATACATACATTGTGTAGAAGGAGACTTCCGTATACATTGTTTAATCCTCACAGCAACCCTAAGGTAAGTAGACATAGAACTCAAACACAGGCAGTCCAACTTCAGAGCTAACCACAGCCTGACACAATCTCACTTTTCAAGTAGAGTCAATAATCTTCTTCAATTCCAGTCTGACAAGCACTACCAGGCTAAGTAGTTATTGGTTTCAGTCATAAGTAAGAAATATGAACCCTTTCCCCCCAAAAGGCAACTTTTATTCCTGCCTTCAAAACCCAGAGATTCACATAGCTGTTACTCCGTCTCATAGATCAAAGGTCAATGTAGTAGCCAGCCTCCCAGGTGGAACCCAGTGGTCTGCCTGCTGATGTGAACGCACCTGGGTAGTCTCATTCCACACTGAATAATGTCAGTGATTTGTCCTCTGTAACCAATAGGGTATTGTGGAAACATTGAGGTGTGACACTCAGAGATAGGCTATGAGAGCCATTGCAGCTTCTGCCTTGCTCTCTTGAATTTGGTTTGGTTCTAAAATCCATTCCCTATGTGGGAGTTTATATTTTTAAAAATTGCTACCACAGTGGTTTCCATCCCACATGCTCTTCTACTTTGTCACCCTCTCATCAAGAGAAGGGATCTATGTCCCTTCCCCTTGAGTCTGGGTGGACTTCTGCTTTGACTAATAAAAGCTGCAGAAGTGAGGTACTGTGACCTCAGAGGACAGTCAGAAGATGAAACACAGCTTCAGATTTGTTCATGGGATCGCTTGTGCGATGGAGTCTTGAGCCACCATGGAAGAAGTCTGATTACCTAAAGGCTGGGGAAGGCCAACTATATATGGAGGGACCCATTACATCGGAGCTTCAGTCAGCATTACTAGACTTTATCATCTCAGTCCCAGCACTGGATACATAAACAGAGCCTTCAGAGAGATGATTCCAGCTCCAATAAGTGTCCTTCGTCTCTTCAATCTGCCCAGCTGAGGACCCAGAACTTAAGCAACAAAGACAAGTCATCCCCACAGTGCCCTGTCCAAATTCTTGATCAACTGGGTCTGTGGGCATATTAAAATGGGTGTTTTAAAAAACTAAATTTTGGGAAGTTCTCTGGTGGTCCAGTGGTTAGGACTCACTGCTCTCATTGCCATGGCCCAGGTTCAATCCCTGGTCAGAAAAAAAAAGACCCACTAAATTTTGGGGTAATTTGTTGTGTAGGAATAATAACCGCAACACTCTACAGCTCCTGACAGTTTGGGCTTTCCCAAAAATGCCCCCTCCTCCAAGAATCTGGATGACTGTTAGCTGAGGATAGTTATACTGCCAGTAACATATGGTCTTAAACTGCAAAGGATGGGACCAAAATTCTGCTAAGTTACTTTAAGGTCTTTTGTTGAAGAGCTTCACTTTCACTTTCCTGAAAAACTAGATGATGTCTTTCTCTCTCTATATTCTTCGCCTCTAGTGGTTTTTAAGGCTGAGTAAATGAGTAAATTAAAAAGCAGAGACACCACTTTGCCGACAAAGGCACGTATAGTCAAAGCTATGGTTTTTCCAGTAGTCAGGTATGGATGTGAGAGTTGGACCATGAAGAAGGCTGAGCACCAAAGAATTGATGCTTTCGAACCATGGTGCTGGAGAAGATTCTTGAGAGTCCCTTGGACAGCAAGGAGATCAACCCAGCCCATCCTAAAGGAAATCAACCCTGAATATTCATTGGAAGGACTGATGATGAAGCTGAGGCTCCAATACTTTGGCCACTGACATGAAGAGCCGACTCATTGGAAAAGACCCTGATGCTGGTAAAGACTGAGGGCCAAGAGAAGGGGGTGACAGAGGATGAGATGGTTGGTTGGCATCACCAATTCAGTAAACAAGAGTTTGAGCCAACTCCAGGAGATAGTGAAGGACAGGGAAGCCTAGTGTGCTGCATTCCGTGGGGTCACAAAGAGTCAGACGCAACTTAGCATCTAAACAACAAATGGGTAAATTAAGAGAATTCACACAATAAAGATGGTCAGTCTACTGTCTTAGCCTGTTTGGACTTCTATAATAATATCACAGACTGGGTAGCTTATTAAACAACAGAAATTTATTTTTCACATTTCTAGTGGCTAGGAAGTCCCAGATCAAGAGGCCAGCTTGGCTGCACTCTACTGAGGGCCCTCTTCCAGATGCATAGCGGGCACCTTCTGGCTCTGTCCTCAAATGGTAGAAGGGGTAAGGGATATCTTTGACACCTCCATTATAAGGACACTAAGCCCATTCATGAGGGCAGAACCAAAGTATCTCTCAAAGGTCCCACCTTCTACCATCTCTAGGCATTAAGATCTCAACACATGAATTTGGCAGGGTGCATGTGTTAGTCACTCAGTCCTGAGTCTTTGCGACACCATGGACTGTAGCCTGCCAGGCTCCTCTGTCCATGGAATTCTCCAGGCAAGAATACTGGAGTGGGTAGCCATTCCCTTCCCCAGATGATCTTACCCACCCAGGGATCAAACACGGGGCTCCTGCACTGCAAGCAGATTCTTTACCAGCTGAGCCACCGAGGAAGCCCCTGGCAAGGAGGGAGAGCAGGAATAAACATTCAGACCATAGCACCTATAAAGCTATCTCTATTTAGAGAAAATATGCTGTCATTGAGCCTACAGAAGAGAATGATCAGGATGTGACAATGATGTTTGAAAGGCACTTACTGATTTAGAAACCTACTAGCGCCAGGGTTTCAAACCAACACATTCCTGTCCTTGAGATGGCATATCAAAAACCTTTCATTCATACCGTATGAAGATTCATCCTGTATTGTGAATAATAATGGTAAATATAAAATCAAGGAACAATGGCATTCTATTGTTCTATTAATTTCTATATTCATATATTCTATATTCATTCAATATTCTATTAAACAGGAGCCTCATGAGGAGAGTAAGTTCGTCAATTGTCTTCCCTGCTGTATACTCAGTGCCCACCAGTACTTATAAGCAAGCAACTGAACTGAATAAATACAATCACAGAAGAAAGAAATTCGTTTATTCTCTGATGGACATAAAACTCCCTATTAGCGCCATTAGGCTTTTAATTGTTTAAAGTCTACAAGCAAGACAAACTGACTCTTTTCTAGGTTGAAGGGGATTATGGGATATGTCTATTGGTGAACCAGCAAGAAATAAATGAAAAAAAACAAACAAAGCAATAATTATACTTGAGTCCATATGAATTTTTATTAACACACATTTTTCAAAGTCTGTACAAACCAAAACATTCCTGTGTTTTAAAATGTCCATTATTACAAACATACAAATAAACAAAAGGTGTTACCAAAAGTTAGCTACTCAATTTTATGGTAAAACAGTATCATGATTTTTAAAAACCAAAATTTCAAGACAGAGGTTTCTTCCTTCTCTTTTTGGAACTCGTGGAAAGTTAGAAAATGTATGGATTTGCTTTATATTAAATGCCAAGACCTTAAAAAAAGATTTAGTATAAAACTAAATATGTTTTTACATTGTCACTTCAGGTAACAGAATTTCTCAAGTCTTTAAAATTTAAAAAAAAAAAAACAAAAAACCCATGACTGCAACTTTTTTCACAATCTTTTCCCCATAGTCAATGTAAATGCATCTGAAAAATATTATCTGACAGGTTGTCTTTACCTAAAATTTTCTCATTCAAAAAGTTACAAAACTATTTAGCACTGCCATTTCCCTTGCTTAGAAGAGAAAATTACATCCCCTACCAGAGTGATAAGCAACATGGTCCATTGTTCCTCGTATCTGAAGGAAGCCACTCATTTCCATGTCTCTGTCCAATTAAGTGCATGGCTCCACTCATGAGAATGTTCACCAATTAGAAGCCTTTGCTCCTGGAAAATGCCTAGTAAGTTAAACTTACTGCTGCACTTCTGGTAGTCTGAGGTACAAATGTCATCTGCCCTTATGATTACCTCTAACTCCAGTATCCCCCCCTGCGTTAAAGGATTCCAAAGTAGCTGGTTTTACTGTTTCATGGCACACCACACATCTCTAATTTCTTTCACAAACATCACAGAGGACCTGAGAGTATGGCTAAAAATGCAAATCTATCCTCTGACATGAAAAGTAAATCCACGTGCCTACTGGGTCAAGAAGGGAAAACAGGACACAATTCAGGTTGGGGCCAAGCTGCTTTTGAGAAGCACCTGTTTTCAACACATTTCCATTAAAAGCAGGGAGTGTATAGGCGGCAGTGGGTGAGGAAGAGTGGGGAGACAGTACATACAGGGATATCATTCTTCCAGTCACACTCAGAGTCCATTCTTGAGCAGCTCATACTAACTTCCAAAATGCTTTGTAGTCCAAATCTTATCCCATTTTGAATCATTTTAAAAAAAGCTATCTGACAATGGCCCAGTATGACAACTGATATAAGAGCGTTTGTTTTTTTTTTAAAAAGAGGTGGCAGTGTGAGAATTTAAAATCAGTCACATAAAACAATCAAGAAAGGGGAGGGAGAGGGAAGTGTCCAGTACAACCTGGACAACCTTTCTTTCTGTCCTTACTTAGAAAGACAGACTCTCCAAATCTTTGCTACCTCCCTTAAGTATCTTCTTACATGCTCTTCCAAGAAACCCTCCAAAAGGCACTTAACTCCATACTTATATATTGAATTGTTTCACCTTAGCAATCAGTTTTAAGACTCCAAGGTAACAAGAAAGAAAAGATCTGATTCTTTCACTAAAAGCTAGAGAGTAGTACTTTTTTTTAAAAAAGAAGCATCACTTTTACAAGAAGAACAAGCTAGGCTACCATTATTCCTTTATCAAGAAAAAGTTTCTTTTTTTAAAAAATAAATAAAACTCTGGCTATACATAGTACAAAGTTCATACATAATATACCTGGAAAAAAACCCAAGGGTATACCCTGAAGCAAAAGGTTTATTGGAGAGAAAAAGTCTCTTCCATTGTACCAAGTCTTAAGGTGGCAGTTTTCAAAGTTCAGAGGGTGGCAGTGATATGTAATTAATGCCAAATTGCTTGCTCATGGGTATGGCAGGATGCAATGATGGACAAAAAAAAAAATCATTCTGCACATAACACTGAGCAGTGACCACCACAAAAAGGGGGAAAAAAAAGTAGCAAAAGAGAGACAATAATACTGAGAGAAGGGCTGCGGGGTAGAGAGGGGAGTGAGAGAATAAGAGGAGATGGGAGCTTGAAACCCCAAACATTCAAGCATGCAGTCATAACACAGCACAAACCAGGTGTTTCCATTCAGCCCAACGCAGTCACACAAAGAAGGATAACTGTAATAATATAGAGATTTCTTAAGGAAGATTGCAATTCCCAGAGAACAGCCAGGTTGCCACCCTAACCGAGGAATCCATTTGCTGTTGCCGGGAGCGTTCTTGTGGTCTTTCATGGAGAGGTTATAGCTCCTGACTTCTCTGACTTCTTGCTCTTGGATAAGGCAGCTGCCTGCTTCAGGAGCTCTCGGTTTTTGGCCTTAAAAAAAAAAAAAATCAGTGAGCGAAGGAAGTTTTCGCAGGACAGGATGTTTTTCATGCAGATGCTAAGGGAGACAATGTAGAGGTCAGGAAGAGGTGAACAAAGTCTAGAGGCAGAAAACAACAGAAAAGCTCTAGGGTTTGGTTGGGAGGGAAGAAAAGTATTTGCTGGAAGTTAATCAGTGCACTTGCATCTCCTGGGATCCACTATTACAAACGGATGCTCTATGCAACACAAACCAACCATGGAGTACCTTAGTGTGCTGGATAAACAGAATTTACAATTTAGACATCTGGAATCACATCTGGTTTATCCAAAAATCAAAGAACACATTTATTAATTCCACTGTTTTTTGAGGTAAAAAGATTAGAACATATCCAAGAGAAAATAATAAAAGTCATCTATAAGGTGATTTAATATGTCAATCGACATGTCAAATCTCTGAGGAAAAAAGAAATCTAAGAGATCACTTAAAATACCAAGATGGGGAAACAGTGGAAATAGTGTCTGACTTTATTTTTTTGGGCTCTAAAATCACTGCAGATGGTGACTGCAGCCATGAAATTAAAAGACGCTTACTCCTTGGAAGGAAAGTTATGACCAACCTAGATAGCATATTCAAAAGCAGAAACATTACTTTGCCAACAAAGGTCCGTCTAGTCAAAGCTATGGTTTTTCCAGTAGTCATGTATGGATGTGAGAGTTGGACTGTGAAGAAAGCTGAGCGCCGAAGAATTGATGCTTTTGAACTGTGGTGTTGGAGAAGACTCTTGAGAGTCCCTTGGACTGCAAGGAGATCCAACCAGTCATACTAAAGGAGATCAGTCCTGGGTGTTCTTTGAAAGGAATGATGCTAAAGCTGAAACTCTAGGACTTTGGCCACCTCATGCGAAGAGTTGACTCACTGGAAAAGATCCTGATGCTGGGAGGGATTGGGGGCAGGAGAAGGGGATGACAGAGGATGAGATGGCTGGATGGCATCACCGACTTGATGGACGTAAGTTTGAGTGAACTCCGGGAGTTGGTGATGGACAGGGAGGCCTGGCGTGCTGCAATTCATGGGGTCGCAAAAAGTCTGACATGACTGAGCAACTGAACTGAACTGAAATACACCAGAGTTACCATATTAAATAAGCAGAATTACCTGCAATTGTTCTGTGACTTCTTTGTGGGTTTTCTCCATCTGGTTCATTTTGGCTCTCATCTGAGATTCTTGGTATTGAAAATCAGCCTTCAACTCTGTGATCTGAGGGGGGAAAAAAAGGCAGAGTGACCAGAAGAAATTTCTGTGCAATGAAAAATGTTTTGGTACCAGAGAGCTAAATAGTCCCCTAAATTAATGAAACCCAGGGCTCTCCTAAAGAGCCATACCTAAATCAAAGCCAAGGAACTGTGTATCCTATTTTTTTCTAGTGATTTCCTGAAAATTACACAAAATTCTGCATTAGCATGTCCGCTACTGACCACTTGCTAGAAGGTTTTAGATATTTCATGTACTCAATATAGGCAATAATCTTTCGAATTCTCAACTCCAAGTAAATCAATGATTATAACAAATATGACTGACAGTTTGAGAGAAGCCATGAAAATAACAGCTGCTGTCATTTACTGAATTTTTGCCCTGTTCCAGGCAAACTGTTTGATTATATTATTTTATCCAATCCTATGATAACCCTGTGGGATAGTAGCATTATTCTTCCCATTTTATAGATGGGAACATCAAGGCTTAGGAAGGATTAAGTAAAGTGGTTAGCAAGTAGCAGAGTCAGAATTCAAACTCCAGGCCTTCTTCTATTGACTATGCTATTCAAGGAGCACAGAGAAGAGGTACTAAATCAGAGAAATGAGGTGTGAGCTAAGTTTTGAGATACAAGTAGCAACTGGTACATGAGGTACGGAAAAGGGCATCCAAGCAAAGGGAACAGTAAGGGCACAAGCAGAGTGCAAGATAATGGAGAACTTATTCAGATGACTGATGAGTGTGTCGGGAGATGAGGCCACAGATAGGAAGGCATGATGCGGAAGAGCCTGTGTTCCAGCCAAGGAATGTGATCTTGATCCTGAAAGTTATGGGAAACAACCTACTGTTTGTTTTTGCTCCTTTCAGACCCTAACTTTGCAGGAATTCCCTGGAGATCCAGTGGTTAGAACTCGGTGCTGTCACTGCTGTAGGTAAGGGAATTAAGATCTTGCGACTGCAAAGCACTAGAGACGAGTATTCATTTTGTCTCTATTTTGCAAAAATCCTGTCTTTAATGTGCCATTCTGATCTAGTTCATAAAGAAAATATACTTGGGTCTGCTTTCATCTGACAGTCATGTAGTAAAGTGAAAAGAATACTGGTCTCTTCCCACGAACTTCCACCTTACTGGAAGAGTAGAAACACAGCTCAGTAGAAAGAATGGGAGGGTCAGAAAGATCTGGGTTCATTCCTTTGTTCTGCCTTTCACCAGCTGTGTGATTTGGATGGGTCGTCTACTCTCTTTCGGTCCATTTCCTCATCTGTAAGATGAGGTAGGAATCAGATACAAAGAATGCACATAAAGATTTTAACACTGCAGGACTTCCTTGGTGGCCCAGTAGATGGGAATCTGTCTGCCAATGGAGGGGACACCGATTCAATCCCTGGTCTGGGAAGATTACACATGTCGTGGAGCAACTAAGCCCTTCCACCACAGCTTCTGAGCCCACGAGCCGTAACTTCTGAGCCTGTGTGCCGCAACTACTGAAGCCCAGCACCTACAGACGTGCTCTACAACGAGAAGCCACCAGAATGACAAAAAGCCCACGCACCACAACAAAGACCCAGTGCAACCAAAAATAAAGTTAAAAAAATGTTTTAACATAAATGTCTTTGTTAGCACTCATCATAGGATTCTGAACATAGTGCAAAACAACATACAGCCTCAGGGAGAAAACAGAGCTAGCGGAAGGAACCCTATGGGGAAAAACACTGAAGGCACTGTTATCTATGAATGATGATAATAATTCCTACCTCAAAGTGATATGGGGATAAATGAGTTAATACATATAAAGCACTTAGAATAGGGATAGGCAGATAGAGGCGTGTTAGTCGCTCCGTCGTGTCTGACTCTTTACGACCCCATGGACTCTTCTGTCCATGGGATTCTCTAGGCAAGAATACTGAAGTGAGTTGCCATTCCCTTCTCCAGGGGATCTTCCCAACACAGGAACCGAACCCCAGTTTCCTGCATAGCAGGCCAAAGCATCCAATAAAAGTTAACTATTATTATTAGTTATTAGAATAATAAGGCAGAAACGAGACATTCTCTAAGAATCTGAAAGTAAGAAATAATAGAATGAATCAGAAAAAGGACATAAAAAAATTCCCCTAAAGAGGGGAATATGACTCTACTAAGACTTCACTGAAGATAATAACGAGCTTAGAGGATAGGTCACTCAGTAAGGGAGTTGTCACCAATGGAAACAAAGTGATGTAGTGACTACAGGAAGGCCTACTGGAATATTGTCTGGGGACGAGGCAGACTTGATCTACATATTTTGAGTACTACTGTTCCCTGGACACAGCCATCCCAATAATAGAGGTGGAGGCATCAGGTTCCCCTAGCCTGAGAGCATTAAAAATTCCAATTATGTAACTACTTCCTCTTGTCCCAACTCCATGCTCACTCAGCACCCTCTGATTACAAGCTCCCTGAACAGCTTATGCTGAGAAGAGTAGTACTCTGCTATATGCCCCACTATGAAATAAGAGGTGGACTCCATGGTTTTACACATCATCTCTGCAAGCTTAGTGAACTTCAGTCCTCCCTTAGAAGTGGAAGCTTCTTCCAAACAAAAGAAAGAAAAATCAACCCTCTAAACTACTTGATGGAAGGGGATTGACAACAGTAATGCCATGCCACGATCCTGGCAGACAGCAAGCTGCTCCCTAGGACATCCCAACCTTGCCAGTGGATTCTCTCTCTCAGAGCTTCAGTGGTATGTATCCAACAAACATCCATTAAACAGTTAGCATCGTGCCCTATACCACATATCTCACCCGCTTGCCTCATTCTGACCTGAGAAGCACTAACTAAGCAGTACCTTCTTCTCTTTCTCTAAAATCATTTGATCCTTTTGATGCAGCATCTTCTTCAGAGTGGCTACTTCTTCCTTCAATTGGGCAATGATGACAAAGTGGTCAGTGCCTGGTGAGTCCAGAGCCAGATCTGGGGAAAAGCTGAGGGGAAAAATGGAGGGGGAAAATATCAGTTGGATGCACAAACTTTTTTCTACCTGAGGTCACATTACAGACCACTTGACTGCAACTTCAGGACAGAAGCAACTAGTTGAATCCCAGCCATCAAGCACAATACACGTCCAACTTGAGGGCATTTGCTAAACTGCACAAGCAAGGTGGCCATCAGATAACTATACCAACCAAAGCCACAACCTGCAGCATTCCTGCAGCATCTCTGCTCACATGCATGCTGTGCATGCGTGCTAAGTCACTTCAGTCGTGTCCAACTCTGCAACCCTATGGACTGTAGACTGTCAAGTTCCCATCCATGGGGATTCTCCAGGCAAGACTATCAGAGTGTGTGGCCATGCCCTCCTCCAGGGGATCTTCCCAACCCAGGGATCGAACCCATGTCTCCTATGTCTCCTGCACTGGCAGGTGGGCTGTTTACCACTAGCGCCACCTGGAAAGCCCATCTTTGTTCACATTCGGGACTAAAATAAATGTCACCTCATAAGAGCCAAAGATATTTTGTTTCAGGTTCACTGAGGATCCCTAGTTATTGTGGGTGAGAGTCATAATTTTTTGTGATTAGATAATTTCCCTAGAATCTGGATAAATTGTAATTTCATGCATTTTTCTTTAAAGATCCCCATAGAGATTTTGACTCTTTGTTTTCTGCTCCAAAGCCCATGCTGTGGTACATCTGCTGAGAAGCTGCTGCTTTCCACCTCAGGTACAATCTTTTTAAAAAGTGATTAAAAAAAAGAAGATGAAATTAACAGGAAAGAAGCCAACTTCCCCTACTACAATTGGCCTGTGCCCTGTCACTTCCAGTATCAAGAATTCTGTGATATTTAGTTAGGAAAGGAACAAAAAGGTGGCAAACTGCAAAGTAATATCACAACCTGGGTCTTCAACAGAGTCCTCCCTATGATGGTCTCTGAGCACTACATTTTGTCCAAGTGCCAGGTGAACTCTGTCCTTTTAGTCGAGTGTCTTAACCAGGAAAGTTTCAGGGAATTTGTAAGCCCCTGAGATTGTATATGCAATTTTATGTATACATACAATGGGGTGGTTTCTAGGATGGGGATCTGAGGCTCTCCTTCGTCTGTTCAGAAGTGTCTTAGACCCATACAAGTTAAGAAATCACTGCCAAGAGAGTTAAATCCTACCCTTCTCTAGAGACCTACCCAAAGGAAACTCTCTACTTTTCACAGGGCAACCTGTAAAGTAAAACACAAACCAGTTTTTCCTAGAAAACTGCAATACTGATTCCCAACACCCTATATCAATATAGCAACTACCAGATGCCCCTTGCTGTTGGATCTTTCCTACACCTTGAACAACATCTAATAACCATCAATTTTCTACACAGGTAGAAACTCCAAATAACATGGTGAACTGCTGGACAAACCTCCTCATAGTTACCAAGTTAAGTGTTTCTATGGCTAGAATGGGAAGACAGTCCACTGATAGAAATATTCTGCCCTCAGTCTACACGAAGCATATGAGAAGGATGTCAGAGGAACAATGGATCACTGCTTTGCTAACTGATAAATATGCAGAATTACTGGGTAACAAAAACAACATGTAAAATAATAAAACAAGGCATGTAGGAGAAAATATTAAAAGGATCCATCACAGTCTCCACCAGTTTCCAACCTTGCCGAGGGACTGTCTTCCCTCAACCCAACAGAATCTATTTAAACCCATAACCAGAGTGACAAATGAAATGGAGTAATGGGCTAATGTGCTCTACCTGCTTTTTAACTGAAATATAATTGACATACAATATTATGTTAGTTTCATACATAATTTGGTATTTGCATATATCGTAATCACTCTAAGTCTAGTAAACGTCCGCCCATATGAAATTATTATTGACTACATTCTTTATGTTGTATGTCACATCCCCATGACTTATTGATTATATAACTGGAGGGCTATAGCTCTTAATCTCCTTCACCTGTTTTGCCTATCCCCCCACCCCCAACCTTCTGGCAACTACCTGTTTGTTCTCTGCACCTATGTTGCATTTTGCTTTGTATTTTAGACTCACATATATGTGAGATCACACAGTATTGGTCTTTCTCCAACTTATTTCACTTAGCATAATATCCTCTAGGTTCATCCAGGTTGTTGCAAACAACAAGATTTTGTTTTTTATGACTGAGTAATATTTCACTGTTTGTGTACACACACACACACCCCCACACACTCCATAGCTTTTTTAGGTATTTGTCTATCAACAGTCACTTAGGTTGCTTTCATTATCTTGGCTCTTATAACTAATGCTACAGTGAACACTGGGATGTATGTATCTTTTTGAAATAGTGTTTCTATTTTCTTTGGATAAATAACTAGAAGTGAAATTGCTGGATTATATGGCAATTCTATTTTTAATTTTTTAAGGTGCCTCCATACTAGTTGCTTCACCAACTTACAATCCTACCAAGAGAGCACAAGGGTGCTATCGTCTCCACATCCTCGCCAACACTTATCCGATAGCCATTCTGATACGTGTGAGGCAGTAGCTCATTGCCATTTTGATTTGCATTTCCCCGATAATTAGTGATATTGAGCATCTATATGTTTTCTTTGAAAAAAAAGTCTATTCAGATCCTCTGCCCATTTTTAAATAGAACTGTTTCTTTTTTTTTGATGTTAAAATATATGAGCTTTTTGTATATTTTGGATATTAACCTGTTATTGGATATATTATTTGCAAATATCTTCTCCCATTCAGTGGGTTGCCTTTTCATCTTATGGATAGTTTCCTTCATTGTGCAAAGGCTTTTGAGTTTGATATAGTCCTTTGTAAAAGCAAAAGTAAATAGGACTACACAGCCTGAGGATACATATCCAAAAAAAATTGCTAAGACCAATGTCAAAGAGCCTATGTTTTCTTCTAGGAATTTAATGCTTTCAGGTCTTAAATTTACGTCTTTAGTCTACTTGGAGTTATTTTTGTAAGCAGTGTGAGAAAGTAGTCCAGTTTGATTCTTTTGCATGTAGCTGTCTAGTTTCCCAACACCAATCAGTGAAGGGGCTATCTTTTCCCCACTGTATACTCTTGCCTCCTCTGTTGTAGAGTAATTGCCCATATAAATGTGGATTTGCTTCTGGGCTGTTTATTCTGTTCCATCAGTCTCTGTGTCTGTTTCTGTCTTCTTGTTTTGTTTTTGGCTGAGTCAGGTCTTACTGCGGCACATGGGATCTTTCACTGCGGTGTGCAGGCTCCTCGTTATGGCACGCAGGGTTCTCTAGTTGCAGTGCGTGGGCTCAGTAGCCCAGCAGCATGTGGGATCTTAATTCCTCAACCAGGGATTGAATTCATGTCCCCTGCATTGGAAGGCAGATTTTTAAATACTGCTCCACCAGGGAAGTCCCTAACACCATACTGTTGACTACTGCAGCTTTGTAGTACAGTTTGCAATCAAAAAGCATGACACTTTCAGCTTTGTTCATTCTCAAGATTGCTTTGAGTCTACCTGCTTCTTGAGGGAAGATTCTTCCCATACCAATAAATTGCTGACAAATCTCATTGTGTCTTTCCTGTGTTAGGGACTGTACTGTCTAACTCTGTAACTCCTGATGAATAAGAATTGCTGGGAATCAAAATGAAAAAAGATGGCTAGGTTACTAAGGCAGAAAATCAGATCTAATCTCTTTCTAAACACCGCCAAAGACAGGGAACTTGCTATTTATCCAGGAAGCTCATCTTTTCCAAAAACTTAATAGTTTCCAAAAACATCTTTTCTCAGGTTGAGCCAAAATCTGCCTGTCAGTCTCATCCATTGGTCCTGGATCTGTCCTCAAAGGCCACAGAGAGTTAAGTCTACTCTTTCAAGTATATTTTAGAGGGAGAACACAATAAAACGATAAGGAAAAGAAAAGAATGTCTTTTAGAAACAATAAACCACAAGGTGTGCCTGGAGGTCACTCACTGTTCATTGCCCATCAAACAATAAGCAAATATGATCAAAAAGTGCACTTCTCAGGGAAGGAAAGCTAGGAATGAACTTGTATTTTCTTCAAATTGAAGGATTTTTGTTATAATTTTGACAAACTATAAAATATTGAGATGGAAGCTGTGAATTTTATAGGACACTAAAAAAGACTAAGGCATTTTCTAAGTATAAAACCATGAGAAAAATGTGTTGTTGTTGTTTTTTTAATTCTATAAAGTAATGGGTTCTCTCTGTATGATACGGAAGGCTAATAAAGAAAAACAGAAAAATAAATCAAATATGCCTTAATATTTAAAAAATAAATAAGAGGACTTCCCTGGAAGTCCAGTGGTTAAGATTCTGCACTTCTACTGCAGGGCTCTCGGGTCTGATCCCTGAATAGGGAACTAAGATCCCACATGTCATGTGTGTGGCCAAAAAAAAAAAAAAAAAAAAAAAAAAAACAAAGGAATATGATAGTATATGGTCAATGAAAACTGTTAGAGAACAATCTTTTGAAGACATGAGAGGATAAAAATGAAAGAAGAGAAGCATAAATTTAAAAGTGGATTGTGATTAAAAACTGAGAGGGAGTCACAATAGATAGTAAAGAAACAAAACTGGTAATATTTACTCCAGAACTGAATTCAAAATAGATATTCAGCAAAAAAATTTTTTGGTTTCCATGACATTAAAAAAAGGACTGTTCATGGAGAAGGAAATGGCAACCTACTCCAGTATTCTTGCCTGGAAAAGTCCATGGACAGAGGAGCTTGGCAGGCTGCAGTCCATGGGATTACATGACTGAGCATGCGTGCATGAGGGTGGAGGGAGATGGGTTGGTAGCAATAAACTGGTAGAACCAAAAAATATAAAGGACAGTTCAAAAAACGTCTTGGACCTCCTCAGTGGTCCTATGGTTAAGATTCCACGCTTCCATTGCAGGAGTGTGAGTTTGATCCCTGGTCAGCCAAAAGAGAAAAAAAAATAATTAAAAAAATGTTTTTAAAGTCTTGTCAGAATGTTCTCCAAGTGAAGGAAAAGCAAGAAAAAAAAGTAAAAAGGGAAGAAAAAACGTAATTTACCTTGTATATAAACTTTTAAAAGAAATGCAAACAAGTGATAGATTAAGATTACTAATGCAGGAACAAAAGGCCTCTTGATGAAGGTGAAAGAGGAGAGTGAAAAAGTTGGCTTAAAACTCAACATTCAGAAAACGAAGATCATGGCATCTAGTCCCATCACTTCATGGGAAATAGATGGGGAAACAGGGGAAACAGTGTCAGACTTTATCTTTTTGGGCTCCAAAATCACTGCAGATGGTGACTGCAGCCATGAAATTAAAAGACGCTTACTCCTTGGAAGGAAAGTTAGGACGAACCTAGATAGCATATTCAAAAGCAGAGGTATTACTTTGCCTACAAAGGTCCGTCTAGTCAAGGCTATGTTTTTCCAGTGGTCATGTATGGGTGTGAGAGTTGGACTGTGAAGAAAGCTGAGCGCTGAAGAATTGATGCTTTTGAACTGCGGTGTTGGAGAAGAGTCTTGAGAGTCCCTTGGACTGCAAGGAGATCCAACCAGTCCACTCTAAAGGAGATCAGTCCTGGGTGTTCATTGGAAGGACTGATGCTGAGGCTGAAACTCCAATACTTTGGCCACCTCATGTGAAGAGGTGACCCATTGAAAAAGACCCTGATGCTGGGAGGGATTGGGGGCAGGAGGAGAAGGGGGCGACAGAGGATGAGATGGCTGGATGGCATCACCGACTTGATGTACATGAGTTTGGGTGAACTCCGGGAGTTGGTGATGGACAGGAGGCCTGCAATTCATGGGGTCGCAAAGAGTCAGACACGACTGAGCAACTGAACTGAATTGAATGCAGGAACAGTCAAATGGAACTTGCATATGTATGAAAATAATACGTGGCTGCAGAAAAATTTTTTCTAAATTTTCAAGTTATTAGGTTGCTTTTTTAATTACCATGTATATTTAAAGAAAAATTTATTTTTAAAGATCTTTCCCAGAGGACATTATGAAAGATCATGCGTCTAAGTTAAGGATCAGCATCCTAATTGAGGAAAACATTCACTGCTGCTAACCAGATGCAATAAAACACTGAACAGAAAGTTTAAAGTCTTTGGCTTGGTGAAGCCATAGCAATAGTCAGCAAGAACAGTGGCAGTATCTCAAAAACCAAATGACCCAACAGAAGGCAAACTTTAAGGCCTGTTGGTTAAACTAAAGGCTATGAATGAGCTTTTTCCGGGTCATTCAAACACAGCCCACATCATAAACAGCACAAAACAGAAATGATGAATCTAAAGGCTGTGGGTCTTGGCTTAGGCCTTCATAAAGCAGGGCATTCAGAATGGTTCATTCCCTGAAGAACTTTTTACAGGATCATGCATCCTGGCAGATGTGATAAGACAATCAGTGCCACATCCATTTTCTTCAGAATGGTCAAACTAGCTGCTCAGAGAACAAACAGTAACAGTAAAGCTAACCAGAAAGATGGTCTTTATGGTTCCTTTCCCTATATAATTAGAATATCTAAACCAAGCATTTCTAGAAGGATCAATTCAAGAAGTCTGAAGTCAATGATATCAGAAATACAAAGAGAGTCTGCAGTCTCAAATCAAGTTAATGAAAAAGCCAACTTCAGAGATGCTATGTATACCCCTAAATAAACAAAACTCAACCCCAGTCAGCCTATATGCTGGTCTGCTCCCATATCTACCACCGTCTGGGAGAGAGAATGGAGAATGGGAGTTTTCAGAATGGAGATGATTCCAAGGATTTTAGGGATGAGTGTGCCACGTGGTCTCACTTCAGAATGCCCAGCCTGGAGGAACAGGCCCCAAGACTCTGTTGAGAAGCAGCCCACTACACCAACATGGACAGGGCATCCTGGATACGAGGAGAAAATAGCTCGTAAGCAGAAGCATCACTAAGAAGGAAAGGGGAAAGTGAGGAATAAAAATGCATTCAGAAAGGCTTAAAATGAAACAAAAATATTCAAATGCATCTCCTTCCCTCCTGATTCAGCATCTGCTTTGGGTTATCTCTCTTAATGCTAAGGAAGCATGGATTATCCCTCACAGACTGAGCAGTACTGCTTTAATTATAAATTGTCAGGAATTCCCTGGTGGTCCAGTGGTTAAGACTGAGCACTTTCACTGCCACAGCCAGGGTTCAATCCCTGGTCGGGGAACTAATGTTCCGAAAGCAGTGCAGTGTGCCCAAAAAAGAAAAACTTCCAATTTGTCTCTGTTTTGCCTCTGCAGACCAACTCCTGCCCTGCCTGGAGAAGGCTATAGGCACAGATCACAATAAAAAGCATGTCTTTGAATTCTTGTGAGAAGTTATTTGTGGACTACAGAAAATTCAACTGCTATTAAATCCAGTTATATGTTCTAGACAAGATTATATTTATAAACTAATAGCAGTATTGTTTGTTTATAAGATAAGTGTCTAGTGTAGTATCCCTGAGAAGTTCGCTGACAACCATAAACTAGCTCCATGACACACCCTAAAACGTATTCCTGTTTCAGGAACTGTGTATGCATTTCAAACAGAAACATGCACACACACTTGAACTGGCTTACCTATCTCCATTGGTTGTGATCGACTCAAACTTGGATTTTTTCTTTGGGATTTCATTTTGAATTGAAGACGTAGAAAGGGTTTTCTGACTTTTAATGGCAAAAAAGAAAAAAGAGAGAGAGAGAAAGAGAGATACACACACTTTAGAAATCAAAGATTAATAAAACATCACAATGAAAGTCCTGTCAAATGGGACCAACATAATACTGTACCTATTCTATGCAAGAGCTAATTATTCTTGATCATCAAAATCCACCCAAGTCTTAATTCCATAGATGCATGGACAGCTCATTTCTATAGTCCTTCCCCAAATTTTTACCTGTGATTAAATACTATCTGCTTTATTAATAACAATGAGAACAAGTCAATAAAACCTTAGTCAGAAGCACAATCCATCTTACAATTTAAAAAGTACTTTCATATTCATTTTTCCCCATGCATCTTATAATACTGTGAGGCATATACAAGGGATTATTTCTATTTTGCAGAAACTGAGGCTCATCAAGGCTAACTTACCTACCCAGGGATATAGAGCTAGTTAGTAGTGAAGCTTTACGTATCTGAACACTAAGTCCAGTTCTTCTTCACTCTGTTTCTGTAAATCTTCTAGTATCTAAGAGTCTCATGACAACCCTAAAGATCAGTTTTAGTCTCTGAAACTAATCTGCAACCCTTTTACTTTGATGGATGTAAAATTGCCAAGCCCAAAGGATTTTTCAGACCTTTTCTTATTGGCCTCTTTTCAATATTTGATACCACTGATCATGCCTTCTCCCCATCACATCCAACTTTATAACTGACAAATATAATTGTACATTAATTAAAATGTACGAGGCGACAATTTTATATATATATATTATAGAACGATTACTACCAAGATGAAGATAATTAATGCACCCATCATCTTGCATACCTGATTTTATTTTTTGGCTGTGCCACGTGGCTTGTGGGATCTTAGTTACCCAACCAGGGACTGAACCTGTCCCCCCTGCAGTGGAAGCGCAGTGTCCTGACCACTGGACTGCCAAGGGAATTCCATTTTATTTTAATGGTGAGCATGCTTGAGACAGCATCACCAACTCAATGGACATAAACTTGGGCAAACTCCGGGAGACAGTGAGAGCCAGGAAGGCCTGGCGTGCTGCAGTTCATGGGATCGCAAAGAGTCAGATATGACTTAGTGACTGAACAACAACATGCTTAGGATCTCCTCTCAGCAACTTGGAAGCATACAGTCACTGAGCTGTACATGAGAACTGAGAACTACTTCTAATAAAGTTTGCACCCTCTAACCTAACCCTCCCCATTTCCCTCTCCTTTTGCACCTGGCAACCACCATTCTATTCTCTATATCTATGAAATCAGTTTTTAAGATTGCACATAAAAATGATACCACATGGTGTGTGTCTTTCTCTCTGCCTCATTTCACTTAGCACATGCCTTCCAGGCTTATCTGTGTTGTAGCAAATAGCAGTATTCCCTTCTTTTTTATGGCTAGATATTCCATTGAATGTATATTCCATATTTTCTTCAACCATTCATCCCTCCAAGGACATTCAGGTTGCTACCATATATTAGGTATTGTGAATAAAGGAATAGAAATGCTAATTTCAGTTCCTTCAGATACATACTAAAGTGATTGCTGGGACCTATGATAGTTTTATTTTTAATTTTTTGAGCAAACACCATACTGTTGAGTTCTTTATATATTTTGCATATTAACCCTGATTAGAGATTTGGTTTTCAAATACTCACTCCATCCTTGAGTGCTTCTATAATCTGTTTTCAGTTTCCAGCCTAAGTTGTATCAGTCAAGAGTATGGTTTTAACAACTATTATAGTGGGTGGAAATGATGTTCCCCTGATCATCTGCATGAGAATCATCTGAGAGGTTTATAAAACAAAGCAGATTCCTGGATTCCATCCTAGATCCTACCGAATTAAACTCTGGGGTAGGGCCACAGAAATCCACATTTTAAAGTTAGCTCTGCTACCACCGACTCTTGTATGCTACCAGTGGCTCATGTTCAAACCTCTTCTGAATTATAGCCTAAGCTCCTAAATAATAGCCTAAGCACTAAATAATAATCTTTTTTAATATCTGTATAGCCTAAGCAGTAAATAATAATCTTTTTTAATATCAGATCTTAGTTTCTTGCTACTTCCAGAACATCTTATTTTTGACTGGGCACAGACACAGAGGTCGAAGCTCTCAGAGGATAGCTTCTGTTTCTTGACAGTCTGTTCCTTGCATTTTTCTTTGGCCTCCTTCGTTCTCTTGGCCAAAAGTTTAGCATATTCTGCACCTCTTCCTTATTTCCTTAGTACACTGTTTCTTCAGAGCAATATGCTGACATTTGAGCTGCAGAACACGTGGAAGAAAAAGATGCTGGATTTTGGGTGCTTTGGTCCTAGTTTTCTCATCATCTCTGCTTCAGGGCTTTCTCACAACATACTGGTGGACATTGTCTTTGCTTCAGTCAGTTCAGTCGCTCAGTCGTGTCCGACTCTTTGTGATCCCATGGACTGCAGGCTTCCCTGTCCATCACCAACTCCCGGAGCCTGCTCAAACTCATGTCCATCGAGTTGGTGATGCCATCGAACCATCTCATTCTCTGTCATCCCCTTCTTCTGTCTTCAATCTTGCTGAGCATCAGGGTCTTTTCCAGTGAGTCAGTTCTCTGCATCAGGGGCCACAGTATTGGTGTTTCAGCTTCAGCATTAGTCCTTCCAATGAATATTCAGGACTGATTTCCTTTCGGATTGACTGGTTTGATCTCCTTGCAGTCCAAGGGACTCTCAAAAGTCTTCTCCAACACCACAGTTCAAAAGCATCAATTCTTTGGCACTCAGCTTTCTTTATGGTCCAACTCTCACATCTATACGTGACTACTAAAAAAACCATAGCTTTGACTAGACGGACCTTTGTTGGCAAAGTAATGTCTCTGCTTTTTAATATGCTGTCTAGGTTAGTCATAGCTTTTCTTCCAAGGAGGAAGCATCTTTTAATTTCATGGCTTCAGTCACCATCTGCAATGATTTTGGAGCCCAAGAAAATAAAGTCTGTCACTGTTTCCCCATCTATTTGCCATGAAATGATGGGACTGGATGCCATGATCTTCGTTTTTTGAATGTTGAGTTTTAAGCCAGCTTTTTCACTCTCCTCTTTCACTTTCATCAAGAGGCTCCTCAGTTCCTCTTCACTTTCTGCCATAAGGTGGTGTCATTTGCATATCTGAGGTTATTGATATTTCTCCCAGCAGTCTAGATTGCAGCTTGTGCTTCATCCAGCCCGGCATTTCGCACGATGTACACTGCATATAAGATAAATAAGCAGGGTGACAATATACAGCCTTGATGTACTCCTTTCCCAATTTGGAACCAGTCCGTTGTTCCATGTCCATACGGTTTTAACTGTTGCTTCTTGATCTGCATACAGATTTTTCAGGAGGCAGGTAGGGTGGTCTGGTATTCCCATCTCCCTAAGAATTTTCCAGCTTGTTGTGATGCACACAAAGGTTTTGGCATAGTTAATGAAGCAGAAGTAGATGTTTTTCTGGAACTCTCTTGCTTTTTCAACAGATAATCCAACAGATGTTGGCAATTTGATCTCTGGTTCCTCTGCCTTTTCTAAATCCAGCTTGAACATCTGGAAATTCTCAGTTCACATACTGTTGAAGCCTCACTTGGAGAATTTTGAGCATTACTTTGCTAGTGTGAATGCACTGGTCATAGCAAACACCCTCTTCCAACAACACAAGAGATGACTCTACACATAGATGTCACCAGATGGTCAATACCGAAATCAGATTGATTATATTCTTTGCAGCTGAAGATGGAGAAACTCTATGCAGTCAACAAAAATAAGACCAGGAACTGACTGTGGCTCAGATCATGAACTCCTTACTGCAAACTTCAGACTTATATTGAAGAAACTAGGGAAAAACACTATACCATTCAGGTATGACCTAAATCAAATCCCTTACGATTATACAGTAGAAGTGACAAATAGATTCAAGGGATTAGATCTGATAAGAGTGCCTGAAGAACTATGGACAGAGGTTTGTGACATTGTACAGGAGGCAGTAATCAAGATCTTTACTTCAGAGATTATAAAGTTTGCAGACTCTAGCTCTTGGGCCCCAGGTGGAGTCCCAGTAGTACCAGTAAATCTAGAAATATCCTCCTCTCCCTTTTTGACAATGACCAAATTGAGGACACTCAGATTGGCATTCACAATGCAACCTATACAGATTTGCTCTTTCCTTCTCCAGTTTTCCTTGGCCTGTAACAGGAATACTCTTTAACTCAGTAGTAGGTGGACACTGCCATGGGTCACCACCCTGCTTCATGGCCTGCTTCATGGTCCTTTGCCTGTCATTCCCACCACTGATTCGAACACATAATCCTCCATTCTTTACCTGGAGCATCAGCAGCAACTTCCACAGCCACGAACTTCTCACAGACGGTACAAAGTCTGCGTTCACTGTCCACTGCAGTGAGTTTCTGGCAGCCAGTGGCTGCGAAAGAGATGTTCTGCTTCACCTTGGAGCAGCCGATAGCCTCAAAGGTGCCACAAAAAAGAGCTAAATAGTTCTTGACACTTCAAACTCAACTTTCCAAAACTGAACTTTTTTCCCCTTCTGACAGTCTCTCAGATAAGGATTCACTCACTCATCCCAGTAAGAAACCTGAGAATTATCCTTTATTCACCCAGCTCCTGCCCATCTACCTGTTCATCAGATTATCTAATTTACACATAATTCTCCTTCTGAAATGTCTTCCTGAATCTACCTCTTCGATCTTTAGTGCCACTACCTGAGGTTCTCTATTAACATCTCTTTCTGGACTCTTACCAAAAAAGCTTCTTAACTAGCCCCCAGCCTCTTTTCCTCCAGTGCATTCTTCACAATAGTCTGGGTTAATCTTTTTTTTTTTAAGGTAGATTTCGTCCCTCCCCAACACAGGTCCTTTCAGTGGCTCCCTATTAAAATTACTAACATCAAGATCATGTTACTTACCAGGTCTGCTGGATTCCTTTCCATCCCATTTTCTGCTCCCAATCATAAGCTCCAGCAAAATAAAAGGATCTGCTGTTCCTAAGTTCCATGTGGTCTTATGCCCTCCATGTCTTTGCAGTTGCTATTCCCTCCACCCATTCCTTATCTGACGATTCTGATTTATCCTAAGATCTAGCTCCAATGTCAGCTCTTCTCTGATCTTTCATTGCTTGACCTCCCCAGGCAGTTAATTACCACGGCCTCTTATGCCTGTATCTTGACATGCTTTCACTGTGACACCCTCAGATTATCCTGCAATACTTTGATTACAGGTCTGTCTTCCCTACCAGGCTGCATACCTCTTAGAAAACAGAGTGATTCTTTTTACTCATCTCTGCATTCCTTGCAGAGAATCTGGTCCATGAAGGTAACTAACAATGAACAAACAAAATCATAAAGGTAATGATAACAACGCATAACCATCATGTACTGAAGCTTCCTATATGCCAGTTATAAAACTAATCACTATGCACATACCATATAATTTATTTTCACAGCAACTCCATGAGTTAATATTTCCCTCATTTTACAGATGAAAAAACTTGCCCAAGATCCCATACAGAGAACCTGGCAGACCCAGGATTCAATCCAAAGCCAGAACTCTTAACAACACAACAGATACTCTGAAAGGAAGCTTAAGACAACAATGAAGGGGCATCATTTTGACTGGATCTTATAAGGACAAACCTAGAATATCTATCTCCTAGCCAAATATGCATAAGAAAAGTTGCATTTCCTCAGAATGTGGAATGTCTGGTCTTCTAGGGAGATAATCCACTCTTAACGGTGGGGAGAATACAAACTTTTAAGATACAACACAAACCAAGTCAGAAAACCCTAATGCCTTATGGATGTCTCTCTGGCCCTTGGATGATATGTGAATTATAAAATACATCAAAGGAGATTCCCTCTGTAGATTAGTAACTAGAGAGAAAATACAAAAATTTAGACAAAATAGTATCTTCCATGACTACTTGTGTATTACATCTGACCTGCCAGAACCTCTTGTTCTATCTCAAGCATCTTGGGGTTACCTGTTGTAATGGCTGCCGCCACTCAGTCGACTATACTGCTCCTTCTCCTGGTGGCTGGCACGGGAAGAGCTGCTCAGGTGCTTCCTCTGCTCTTTGGTCTTCTGAAGGACCCGTTTGTATGAAAGTGTGCATAGCCAGCATAGCAATTTCCCATCTACCTGAAAGATGAGGAGACAAAGATAAAGAAGGAATGTGCTAGTGCGGAGGCTAAGAACATGGGTATTAGGAGCTAGAACCTCTGGTTAAGTCTGGATCTGCCACTCACAAGCTGTGTGACCTTACGTGTAAGTCACCTGGGCACTACTGGGATCAATCTCTTCATCTATAAAATGAAGGACAATAATATGTACCTCAGAGGGCTGGTGCAAGGATTCAGTGACATAATGGAGGTAAAGCATGGTGCAAGGTACATAAAAACTGCTTAACAAAATATGACCTGGGGACTTCCCTGGTGGTCCAGTGGTGAAGACTCTGTGCTTCCACTGCAGGGGGCACGAACTCAATCCACTGTTGGGGAACAAAGACCCTGCATGCCATGGGGCATGGCCAAATTTTTTTTTAACATGCTAATTATATTTATTTTTTTATTTTGTTTTTCCTCAACTTAACACACACCAGAGCAAAGTTCCCACAAGAATTTCAAAAGACACAGATATCTCCATAGTTCTCACCAAGGAAAATACAGCAGGGAGAAGATAAAACATAAAATTTGCACTTTAGCTTTCATACCTTATAGATGACTCATAAAGTGGTATGCTGGGTATCTTTTCTCAGATGGAAAGGTTTCCAAAAAAAGACTGATGGGCAAGTAGCTTCCAGGGCCCCAGGCCCTGGTGGTGACTACTATGGCACTTTGTTTGGATCAGAAAAAGTCGATCACTTTGGGCAGAAGCATCTCTACACCTAGGTGCAGAGCACAGGGCTAGGAAAGCAAAATGGGGCTTCCATAATCCTCTGAAGCTGGGGCACCTCTGTACCACACTCAGATTGCAAAACTGAGTTTGTGAAGTGGACTAGTACAAGTGGCAGGGCAGCAGAGCCATTAGCTCACACTTGGGAGGGAACGTGCTGATATTTTACGCAATTTCAGTTTGGGGCATTTTAGTTTTAGTTTTGGCAGTTTAGTTTTTAGTTTTGTCTTACCTCTAAATTGGACCTTCTGCCCTATTTTGAACATGGGTAGGTAAGCCACACCATTATTTATCTGAAGTATTTTTCAATCTTGTTAGCAAAAGCCTCTTTGCCCCTCACTCTCCTAACCTATTACATTAGCAACTCATCGGTCTGACCTATCCACTTCTTTCCAACTCCACTGCTTCCACCCAAGCAAAGCCATTCTTATCTCTCACAACTACAAGACTCACCCAGGGACTTCGCTGGTGGTTCAGTGACAGACTCCACATTCCCAATGCAAGGGCCCCAGGTTTGATCCCTGGTCAGGGAACTAGATCCCACATGCCATGACTAACAGTTTGTACGTCTCAATTAAAGACGTGCTGTAACTAAGACTGGGTGTAACCAAATAAATAAGTATTTTTTAAAATGACTCACCCAAATGATCTCTCTGTTCTTCTCCCTATCAACCATTTCTACATAGATGCCAGAGGACTTCTTAAATGTAAATCTTATATAACTCTCACCTTAAAATCATAGATTATCATATATAAAAATTGAAAATTTTTACCATGGCCTATGTTGACTTAAATGTAGCCCTTACTTGCCTTTATAATCTCATTCCCTTGCTCACTCTGCCTCCTTCTTTTATTTATTTGGCTGCATTGGGTCTTAGTTGTGGCATGTGGGATCTTTGACCTTCACTGCTGCATGCAGGATCTTTGATTTTCTTTGCGGCACGTGTGATCTAGTTCCCTCACCAGGGATTGAGCCCTGACTCCCACCCCGGCATTGGGAGCTCAGAGTCTTAGCCACTGGAACATCAGCAAAGTCCCCCAGGCTCATCACTCTTGCCTCAGGGTCTTTTCATAGCTGGTCTCTCCTCCCAGGATCTTTGCCCTCCAGAGATTCTCACTGCAGCTTCCTTCTCGTCAAGTTCAGTTTCGGGTCAGATGTGATCTCCCTGCAGGTCCTTCTGAACGCCCCATTGAAACTGGGGCACTCTCTACCAGAGACCCTGCTTCCTTATAGCACTTACATCTAAAACCTGTGTTCACTCAACTTGTTTGTTCTCATCCATCTCTTTCATATGTAGATAAAAGCTCTGAGAGAATAAAGTGTCTTCTGCCTAGTTCATTAGTGTATTTCCAATACCCAGAACAGTGTCGGATATGACAAGCATGTAATTATTTGTTAATGAATGCATAAGTGAATTTTGAAACCAAACTTCAATGTGGTCCATTTCAAGGTTATGGGATGTGGCCTAAAGGCCTGAGTTTAAAATACTCTAGGAGACCTTGCCCAGGAAAGAGCTTTCATTGCAGAAGGGTTTGAAAACAAAGCAACTGCATTGAAAGAGAGCATTAAACATGAGAATCAAATACTGAACCACAGGACATCTTATTTCAATCTTCCCTTCACAAATAAACTTTAAAAATAGAAAATTACCCTCTGAGAATTAAACTATCATAAAGAAATCATCAGAGATAACACTGAGTACTTATCATGTGCCTGATTCCTTTTGAAGGGGTTTACACCCGATAACTCAACCTTCATAACAATGATGACATCTGATCAGCCTCATTTACAGATGAGGAAACTGAGGCACTGATAGATTAACTTGACCAAAGTCACACAACAAATAAGTGAGAGAACAAAGATTTCAACCCAGGCACTCTGAGTCCAGATGATGCATGCGTGCACGGTCAGTCATTCAGACGTGTACAACTCTTTGAGACCCTATGAACTGTAGCCTGACAGGTTCCTCTGTCCATGGGAGTCTCCAGGCAAAAAATACTAGAGTGGGTTGTCATTTCCTCCTCCAGGGGATCTTCCCAACCCAGGAGCAAACCCATGTCTCCAGAATTGGCAGGTGGATCCTCTACCACTGAGCCACTTGGGAAGCCCACTGAGTCTAGATTATCTACCCTTAATCCCCAAGATTAGTCTTCCTTAAATTTGTAAATAAGTGATTGAAGATACCTATAATTATGCAAACTCTGCATAGGAACCTGGAATGTTAGGTCCGTGAATCAAGGCAAACTGGAAGTGGTCAAACAGGAGATGGCGAGAGTGAATGTCAACATTCTAGGAATCAGTGAACTAAAATGGACTGGAATGGGTGAATTTAACTCAGATGACCATTATATCTACTACTGTGGGCAGGAATCCCTTAGAAGAAATGGAGTAGCCATCATGGTCAACAAAAGAGTCCGAAATGCAGTACTTGGATGCAATCTCAAAAACAACAGAATGATCTCTGTTCGTTTCCAAGGCAAACCACTCAATATCATGGTAATTCAAGTCTATGCCCCAACCAGTAACACTGAAGAAGCTGAAGTGGAACGGTTCTATGAAGACCTACAAGACCTTTTAGAACTAACACCCAAAAAAGATGTCCTTTTCATTATAGGGGACTGGAATGCAAAAGTAGGAAGTCAAGAAACACCTGGAGTAACAGGCAAATTTGGCCTTGGAATACGGAATGAAGCAGGGCAAAGGCTAATAGAGTTTTGCCAAGAGAACGCACTGGTCATAGCAAACACCCTCTTCCAACACAAGAGGACCCTCTACACATGGACTTCACTAGATGGTCAATACCAAAATCAGATTGATTATATTCTTTGCAGCCAAAGATGGAGAAGCTCTATACAGTCAACAAAAACAAGACCAGGAGCTGACTGTGGCTCAGATCATGAACTCCTTATTGCCAAATTCAGACTTAAATTGAAGAAAGTAGGGAAACCAATAGACCATTCAGGTATGACCTAAATCAAATTCCTTATGATTATACAGTGGAAGTGAGAAATAGATTTAAGGGACTAGATCTGATAGATAGAGTGCCTGATGAACTATGGACGGAGGTTTGTGACACTGTACAGGAGACAGGGATCAAGACCATCCCCATGGAAAAGAAATGCAAAAAAGCAAAATGGCTGTCTGGGGAGGCCTTACAAATAGCTGTGAAAAGAAGAGAAGCGAAAAGCAAAGGAGAAAAGGAAAGATATAAGCATCTGAATGCAGAGTTCCAAAGAATAGCAAGAAGAGATAAGAAAGCCTTCCTCAGCGATCAATGCAAAGAAATCAAGGAAAACAACAGAATGGGAAAGACTAGAGATCTCTTTAAGAAAATTAGAGATACCAAGGGAATATTTCATGCAAAGATGGGCTCGATAAAGGACAGAAATGGTATGGACCTAACAGAAGCAGAAGATATTAAGAAGAGGTGGCAAGAATACACAGAAGAACTGTACAAAAAAGATCTTCACGACCCAGATAATCACGATGGTGTGATCATTCAGCTAGAGCCAGACATCCTGGAATGTGAAGTCAAGTGGGCCTTAGAAAGCATCACTATGAACAAAGCTAGTGGAGGTGATGGAATTCCAGTTGAGCTATTTCAAATCCTGAAAGATGATGCTGTGAAAGTGCTGCACTCAATATGCCAGCAAATTTGGAAAACTCAGCAGTGGCCACAGGACTGGAAAAGGTCAGTTTTCATTCCAATCCCAAAGAAAGGCAATGCCAAAGAATGCTCAAACTACCACCCAATTGCACTCATCTCACATACTAGTAAAGTAATGCTTAAAATTCTCCAAGCCAGGCTTCAGCAATACGTGAACTGTGAACTTCCTGATGTTCAAGCTGGTTTTAGAAAAGGCTGAGGAACCAGAGATCAAATTGCCAACATCCGCTGGATCATGGAAAAAGCAAGAGAGTTCCAGAAAAACATCTATTTCTGCTTTATTGACTATGCCACAGCCTTTGACTGTGTGCATCACAATAAACTGTGGAAAATTCTGAAAGAGATGGGAATACCAGACCACCTGACTTGCCTCTTGAGAAACCTGTATGCAGGTCAGGAAGCAACAGTTAGAACTGGACATGGAACAACAGACTGGTTCCACATAGGAAAAGGAGTACGTCAAGGCTGTATATTGTCACCCTGCTTATTTAACTTATATGCAGAGTACATCACGAGAAACGCTGGGCTAGAAGAAGCACAGCTGGAATTAAGATTGCCAGGAGAACTATCAATAACCTCAGATATGCAGATGATACCACCCTTATGGCAGAAAGTGAAGAAGAACTAAAGAGCCTCTTGATGAAAGTGAAAGAGGAGTGTGAAAAAGTTGGCTTTAAGGCTCAACATTCAGAAAACTAAGATCATGGCATCTGGTCCCATCACTTCATGGGAAATAGATGGGGAAACAGTGGAAACAGTGTCAGACTTTATTTTTGGGGGATCCAAAATCACTGCAGATGGTGACTGCAGCCATGAAATTAAAAGACGCTTACTCCTTGGAAGGAAAGTTATGACCAACCTAGATAGCATATTCAAAAGCAGAGACATTACTTTGCCAACAAAGTTTCGTCTAGTCAAGGCTATGGTTTTTCCTGTGGTCATGTATGGATTTGGGAGTTGGACTGTGAAGAAGGCTGAGCGCCGAAGAATTGATGCTTTTGAACTGTGGTGTTGGACAAGACTCTTGTGAGTCCCTTGGACTGCAAGGAGATCCAACCAGTCCATTCTAAAGGAGATCAGCCCTGGGTGTTCTTTGGAAGGAATGATGCTAAAGCTGAAACTCCAGTACTTTGGCCACCTCATGCAAAGAGTTGCCTCATTGAAAAAGACTCTGATGCTGGAAGGGAATGGGGGCAGGAGGAGAAGGGGATGACAGAGGATGAGATGGCTGGATGGCATCACCAACTCGATGGACGTGCGTTTGAGTGAACCCCGGAGTTGGTGATTGACAGGGAGGCCTGGCGTGCTGCGATTCATGGGGTTGCAAAGAGTCGGACACGACTGAGCGACTGAACCGAACTGAACTACTATGTGTCAGACTGCTGGGAACACTACATGAAAACAAGATGGACTGAGAGCTCATAGTCTGGTGGGGGTAGATAAACATGTACACAAATAAACAAGATAATTTCTCATAATGTTATATGCTATTGAAGACAACAAACAGAGTATATGGTAGAGTGAGAGTTAGTAAAGGTCTCTGTGAGAAGGCGGCAACTGAGCTGAGACCTGACATGAGGAACCAGTCATGACACTCTGGAGAAGGCTGTGTATCCAGCATACCCAGCCAGCACGAATGAGACTAGGATGTCTGAAGGACTCAGGTGGACAGTGCAGCTGGTCCAAAGGGAAAGGGGGGAGAGTAATGGATGATGGGACAGAGTCAGGTATGGGCCTTGCAGGCAATGGAAGGAGTTTGGGGTTTATCCTAAGTGCAACTGGAAGCCACTGGAGGGTTTTAAACAAACTAAATCAATACCATTTTAATTCCACCAAGGTACCACCATTCCACATAGACCTTTATCTGTATCATCTTCTTGTGATCTTTAACTTCAACAGAGAGAAACATTTGAAGAGCCAGATTGTAAAGTTGGTAATACACTTACCTTGCTTAAGTCCTAATCTCTACAGAGTTTTGTAGAATTTCACCAATCACCATTTCACTTATAAGGGATATTGATCACTGTTATTGAGATTCTCATGAAACACTAGCTAAATGTTAGAATATAAAGGTCCACATTTTATAAGTGAAGAAAACAAAGGCTGAAAAGCTTCTTCAAGGTCAATAACAATTTGGAGAGGAACTGAGAAATCAGTCTCTGTTACATGTCTTTTTAACACAGTTGGCCCATCTTAATATCTCTGAAAGAAAAAAAGAAAAACACAGAGACTTACCTTCTTTCTATCATCTTTCCTGTCAAATGCACACTGCTGTTTGCACTGTTCACAAGAATACGGTGGTCCATACTTCTTCTCTGAATTTGTGCAACGCTGACACTTGTTGCCAATAAAAGCTGCAATTATGTTGCAATACTGACAAGGTTTGGGCTTTAACAGAAAAAAAAAGGTGTCAAGTAAGTATATTATAAAATACCAGTGCTTTTTTTAACCCAATGATTTCTATTATACACATTAACTAATCAATGCAAAAATGCATTCCCAACTTTATAAATTTCCTTTTACATTGATCAAAGAAAGCCCAATTCCTCATACCATGTAAAGTGTTTTTATGCACAGGACCTATTGATTTTTAAATAAATAACAAAATCCCATTAGCATATATGCTGGGACTTCTCTAACAAATTCAACAGAACTAGCTCTTTGGAGAAACCAGCAAGCGCTTCCAGATTTCTGAAAAGGCCTCTTTGCCATTATCAGTGTATAAACATGTTGGGAGAATGCCTGCAAGAACACAGTATGCTGAACCCTAACACTGAAAAAAAAAATTATTCATCAAAATGAAAAGTCAACTATTACCAAGCCAAGAGCTCACACCACAGGATACATCTTTCCCCTTCTCTTTACATACTGGTTACTGAAGCTTCTCCAGGAAAATTATATCACAAACTTGTCATAGTGACTACAAACACAGAACTTATTAATACTAAGTATTAGCTAACTTTGAAAGATAAATACTAGATACATTTTTCTGAGAACATTTTTACATAACTAGGTCTTCTAATTTAAAAAACTGTAATTATATTAACAGTTCGCAGAAGGTAAGGTCCCAAGAGACCAGACTACTCACTGTTAGGTAAGGAGAAACCCTACTTACCGTTCCATACAACTGCACATTCTGAGCACATTTCTTGCATATAGTATTAGTTTTACTGTTAAGGAAGAAAGAGACACAAGGCTTTGTAAGGAAAAAAAGTCATTTTACATAGAACATCTCAAAAGAGATTCTTCCTTAACTCCAAGGAATTTTTTTCATTACTAAGTGCCAAGGTGAAAAATGGTTTGGATATTAGATTAACTGAAGGTTGAGTTATCTGGCCATGAACTCTTTTAATTATTTCATAGTTTTAGCTCAAATAAAACAAGACTTTGGTTTAAGTGGAGAGTGAGCTGTTTCTGATTATGAAATTTCCAAGTATGACCAAGTAAATGTATCAGATATGGAGAGGACAATCCAAAGAAATATTATGTCAAGACGAAAAATGTACTCAGAAAAGAAATTAATCCTCCTTAATTCAGATGACCAGGTGAGAAATTTGAGATGAGGAATAAAGTATTTGTGTTTGGAGTATAAACTCAGAAATTCTATTCATGTTGACCTTACTCTGTCTACATTCTCCTTTGTAAGCAAAAGTATATGAAAATCCCAGATGTGGGGAAATAGATGCAAACATTAAACATTTTTTCAATATTTCAAGTACTCTAGGAGCTAAGCACTGACAAAAATAAACACACCCTTTCCCTTGTGAGGGGTCTTCCCTTGTAGCTCAGTGAAGATCCAGGTCACAGCATTTCCAACTTGCCTAAACTGATGAACTGCCCTGGGAAAAGAAATCACCTTCAAATAAAGTCTAACTCTTCCCACAGTAAGGCACAAACAAATACCTGATGTTTAAGGACAGTTTAAACAATATTTGAGGGCCAAAAACAAAATCACATAAAAATCCAGTATATTCACTACTTTGCCTTTTTTTCCCCCTACAATTCCTATCAAAGTGACTACAAAGTTAAAAACCAGAAGAAATACCTTAAAGTAGAAAACATTAAATTAAAATGAGATATTCAAACAAAGTATTTCCCAGGGCAATTTTCTGCCATTTAAAAAAGGCAGTTCAGGGACTTCCCTGATGGTCCAGTGGGTTTAAAAAAAAAAAAAAAAAAAAAGCCAGTTCAGGAAGTGAAGTATATTGAAAAAGACCTCTACAAAGAGGATTAGCATCAGTGATGCTGTGATGTTGAACATTTGGGTTTATCTTAGATTTATTACTCAAGGAATGGGACATATATATCAATATATATAAATGTTCTTGACCCCTCAAAAAATGCAAAAAAAACCTATTACTATAATCCATCTTGAATTAATTTTTATGTATGGTATGAATTAAGGGTTAAACTTCGTATCTCACCCTACACACAAAAACTATTTCAAAAGGGAATCACAGGCCTAATGTAAGAGCCAAAATATAAAGCTTCTAGAGCATATTCTATGTTTCCATTTATATGAAGTTCTTGAACAGGTAAAACTAATCTACAGTAGAAAGGAAAATCAGTACAGTAGTTGTTTGGAAAAAAGCAAGGAGGGTGGGGACTGACTAGGTTGGAGTTATAATCTCTGGGGTGACAGTAATGTTTTATATTTTGATGGGGTTTGGGGTAAAACAGATGTATACTGTTTTTAAAACTCATCGAATGATGCAAATAAGATGTGAGCATTTCACTGTGTGCAGATTTTACCTCTAAAAACATTTTAAAACCATAAACAAATATTGAACTCTAGTTAATGATATGCATGCTGAAGTGTTTAGGGTCAAGTACACTAATGTTCACAACTTTAAACTGCATCACAAATAAGATGGATCAATATACTGATGGACAGAGAGATGGACAGATGCAAATATAGTAAACTAAACGTAAAGCAGAGACATTACTTTGCCAACAAAAGTCCGTCTAGTCAAGGCTATGGTTTTTCCAGTAGTCATGTATGGATGTGAGAGTTGGACTGTGAAGAAAGCTGAGCACCGAAGAATTGATGCTTTTGAACTGTGGTGTTGGAGAAGACTCTTGAGAGTCCCTTGGACTGCAAGGAGATCCAACCAGTCCATCCTAAAGGAGATCAGCCCTGGGTGTTCTTTGGAAGGAATGATGCTAAAGCTGAAACTCCAGTATTTTGGCCACCTTATGCGAAGAGTTGACTCATTGGAAAAGACTCTGATGCTAAGAGGGATTGGGGGCAGGAGGAAAAGGGGAAAACAGAGGATGGGATGGCTGGATGGCATCACCGACTCAATGGACGTGGGTTTGAGTGAACTCCAGGAGTTGGTGATGGACAGGGAGGCCTGGCGTGCTGCGATTCATGGGGTCGCAAAGAGTTGGACACGACTGAGCGACTGAGCTGAACTGAAACGTAAATTGTAGAATTTAAGTAGTGTGTAGGTGAGTGTTTACAGTCTAGTCTTTTTTTGGTTTGTTTTTGTTTGAAAATACACCTAACAAAATGTCAGGGGAAACAGTCCCAAAATTGAAATGATGCTGACTAAAATCAGGCTTCTAGGTCCGTGTATCGGAGAAGGCGATGGCACCCCACTCCAGTACTCTTGCCTGGAAAATCCCATGGATGGAGGAGCCTGGTAGGCTGCAGTCCATGGGGTCGAGAAGAATCAGACAGGACTGAGCGACTTCACTTTCACTTTTCACTTTTATGCACTGGAGAAGGAAACGGCAACCCACTCCAGTGCTCTTAAATGGAGAATCCCAGGGACGGCGGGGCCTGGTGGGCTGCCGTCTATGGGGTCGCACAGAGTCGGACACGACTGAAGCGACTTAGCAGCAGCAGCAGGTCCATGTATGAGCTAGCAAATAAGACCCCATCCTGCTTAAGGTAATATTACCTACAGCCACAGCGCCACAAAAAAGGTGAACTTGCTATACCACTAAACCACTCTGCTGCCATTAAAAAGTCCCCCATAGATGTGTGCTTCATTCACACCCAGGTATTTTTCACACGTCTCAAAATGAGATTCACACGAGGTAAGTGTAAAGGCAAGTGAGTTTTTTCAAATGTGACTAGGGCTAACAAAGCCTTTATCAGGATTGTCACATTTCCAAAAGTATCTTCTTTCAGCTTATAATTTCTTCAAACTCTATGTATAAACGTACTAGAACACAAGACTCATGTTTTCTGTTGTGGGGTTGCTTTCTTAGTGTCAAAAATATCAAAACCACAATATAAAATTATCAAGGCGTGAAAAATAAGTAACTAATTTGTAAGCAATTAATGAATAACTAGAGAACAATGCGTATTTTACATCCATTGTGTTGTGACCGGAAATGGCAGCGCCTGCGTATAACGCAACTGATTACCTCTCTTGCTGGTATTCAGTCCTACAGTAGGTGCACTTCACAACAGGGTGTGCAATCCGACATTCCTGAAATGAAACGAGGATATAACTTTAACAGGCAGTCAGAAATGGAAACAGTCTTCAGTAGGAGGCAGAGACGGGAGTACTATTCCAAGCACAAGCACTGTGCTTGACTGAGTCACTTTAACTTTCTGGGACTAATTTTTTTCGTCTGTAATACTGGCATCACCACCCTGCATTGATGTGGGAGTTAAGTAAGAATTTATATGGAACTAGTCATAAATTGTAAAACAAAGGTATGAATAAGCCTCAGACATAAGGAATAAAAAGCCCTGAATTCTAGTCCGGTTCTGCCTCTGCCACTGAGTGATTTTTCAGCAGGTTCATTTGTGAAATCAAAGTACTGGATAAAAATTATTGCTTACATACATAAATCTCCCTTAAAATCAAATACACACGTACACACAAATATATATTTAAGGCCAAAAAGGCACTCAACTATTTGATTTTTGAGATCTCTCATACCTAGTTAACAAAGTGTCAACTTTATGGCCATTTGAGGCCATAACGATTGCCTCAACACAATTATGAGTTATCCATAATAGAGACACAAACTCTGGATTAATCTGGAGATAACTCGACATCACTCTACAGTCGGCTTAGTGACTTTTAACTGTCACCTCACAGCACCTCTATTCATTTAAATAGGCAAAGAAAGATGAATCAACTTAAACGAAAAAGAGAACTTGGACCTTCAAGGGTAAAAACTGAACAGCAGCTGGTTAGGGGGAGGACCGAAGGTCACTAACTAGACGCTGCAAAAATCATCCTTTTGCTTTATGCGCTTGATTGCGGGGCTTTATTATGAAGCCTGTATACCTCTGACTCTGAAACTGACTGAAAAGTGCCCGTGAGGCGCCCGAGTTCGAGGCAATCCTCCCAGGCAACACCCGACTCTGGAGTTTAGTACCAGGTAGGGTAGGAGGTCCCTAAGTCTGAAGCCCATCAGATCTCGGCGGGGGTTGGGAGAAGCCAGCCCAAGAGGAATCTCCGGCGCCGCTGGTCCAGAGCGAGCCGGGGACCAGGTGTCCCCTCCCCCGACCTCACGGGGTCCAAGAACAATCCCTCACGGTTGCTAAGCACCCGGACACGCCGGCCGCAGGGACCTGGACGGGGCCTGGGTCTCCCCCACGTGCCCCGCCGGCTCCCGGCGGGGCGGGTGCGGCTCCTCAGCTAGGCGGGCCTGCCACGCCCTGCCCAGGGGACCCCGCCGGGCGTCCCCGCAGAACCGGGAGGTCCGGGCCGCGCCTCGAGCGTCCCAGTTCCCGGCCGCCGCCCCAGCCCGCGCACCTTGCACAGCTGCTGCCCCTGAGACAGCGCCTCGAAGGGGAAGCGCTGGTGGCACTTGGTGCAGGCGTAGAGCGCCGCCATGTCCGGCCCGGGCCGTGCTCACCGCCCCGCCGGCCCGGCCCGCCGCTTTATCTGACAGTCTGAGGCACAACCTGGCGGTGGCAGGCTGCGGGCTGCGGCAGGCAGGCGGGCCCTCGGGTGCGAGCGGACCGGGGGGGCGCGGCAGCGCTAGGTGCCCGTTCACTGGTTCATTTCGACGTCTATCAAGGGGAAAGGGACGGAACACAGAGCTTCTTGGGACTCTGATTCGGTCTGGACTGGAGTACGCCACTTATGACGCGCGCGGCCTCGATTATGTAAAGCGCAGTCACGCGGGGGCGCCGCTGGGAGGGACGGTCTCCCGCCCGGGACCTAGGAAGCGCCTAGGCTCCTCCCACTTCTCTCTCGGCTCCCGCCTTCGCTCCTCCCCTCTCAGCCGCAGGCGCAACCGCGCGCCTCTCGCGATACCTTCTCAGAGTTGTGATGTTTCAGTCTCCATGGAGCTGCCCTTTGGTGGCGTGTTGTGCCGAGTGCCGTGCATTGTTGAACTAGAACACGGTCGCCACTGCGAGCCTGAAGAAGATTGGGGGTGGGGGGAGCGGGCGGGGGCGGCGCTTGTGGGAAAACAACTCCAACCTCAGAGCCAGAGGGCCCTGCACAGCCCTCTAACTCGAAAAAGTAGCGGAAGCAGGAGAAACAACTTAGACGGATGCCCTCTGTCTGAGACTCCTAAAAAAGAGGGACCTAGTCTAGGGTCTCTGACCTCCAGAGAGAAAGAGAAGCCCCAGAGAAAACACCCCTATTTTGTGGAAGAGGGGTGCTGGCCCCGCAGAAAGGAGAAGACAGATACTAAAGTGAGGCTCTCCACTGCTGAGAGTTCTTGGACCCTCGAGGACCCCTCCAAGTGGGATGCAATTGGCCTAAGGCCTGCTCTCTATTGTGTCTTATCCAGTTGCACCCTCAGTTTATATCTCTTGAACAACCACTTGGCATTTCCTAGTTAGATCTGGCCACCGGAAAGCAAGCCACGTCCTCCCGGCTACTCTGCCTCTTTCCAGTCGCCACTTCCAGTTCCCAGCCTGGTGCGTCTAGGGGCTGTCCAAGGAAGTACAAAGTTTTTTTCTTGAGACTTTGGCAAAGCTTCCTGCAGTGCTGACCTTTCCAAGTCTCTGCTTCATAGCTGCTCTGGGGCTATTACTTTTGACTCTGCCAACCACCTGAGCCATACTAATTGCAGTTTTACCTCAATGTGCGGTTTTGTTTTTTAGTTTTAAACAACCGAGGGCACATTTATAGCTTATAAATCCCGCCTCCACCAAATTTTCTCTCTTTGATACCCAAATGCAGCCCCCTACTTGTGATTTTGCTGAAAGTTGTGTATTTTTTAAAACTATATTTATTTTTGGTTGTGCTGGGTCTTGGTTCCTCTGCCAGGCTTTGTCTAGTTGCACTGATGGAGCCTACTGTCGAGTTCTCATTTCGGTGGCTTCTCCTGTTCCAGGGCACTGGCTCTAGGGCACACGGGCGTCAGTAGTTTCGGCACATGGGTTCAGTAGTTGCAACCAGTAAACTCTAGAGTATGGCTCAATAGTTGTGGTGTAGGGACTTTTAGTTGCTCCTCAGCATATGGAATCTTCTTGGACCAGGGATCGAACTCATGTCCCCTGCATTGGCAGGTGAATTCTTAGGCATTGTACTATGAGGGAAGTCCCAAATATGTGTATTAATCAACGATTTGAACTCTGGAGTCAGAAAACTAAGGTACAAAATCAGTGCTCCATGTCTACTGGCTCTGTAACCTTAACCTAAACTTCTCACCATGGCTTAATTGCCCAGAGCCTCACTTTTCTCAGTTGTAGAATCAGGTCATTGTGGGGATCAAAAATTGCAGCTGGAGGGGAAGAGGGGAAGCTGCTTCATGGGTAAGTGGTTTTCCTTTGGAATGAGGGAAATGCTTTGGAACTAGATAGGACAGGGACAGAGCAGGTGATTAAATAGTTAATCCCACTAGGGGATATTAAGTAGAAAAAATATGGGCAACCCCTGTAAGTTAATGATTACTCAAGAGAGCAGATTTGCTTAACAAGAGAACCATGCAGCAGAAGCACAAGACCTGCCCTAAGCAATAAGACAATCACGGCATTAGACCCACGTACTTCCCAGGGAGCTCAGTAAGTTAATGATCTCTAAGACATGCTCTTTGCACACATTAAAACAAAACAAAGCAAGTTTGTGGACCTAGCTTGACCATGTAGGGACAAGAAAACTTCCATATTCAACCTGGAGGAGGAGCTGATGATGAAAATATGACGTGTACTCAAGAAAAACAAAAAAAGCTCTCCCCTCCCCATTTTTCCTTTGATTATAAAACTGTAGCCCAGTAAGTTCTCAGGGCTCAGTATTGGTAAGGCTACCCACTTGTAAGCCTTGCAAGTTTCCTATTCTAATAAATCACTTCTTATCTATCACTTTGCTCTTGCTGAATTCTTTTCTGTACCAAGACTTAAAGGACTATGGTTCCAGAGGGCCCCTGAAACACCACCAAATGTCCACCAAATGGAGCTCACCAAACATTTTCAGATAGAGATGTTGTACATCACAATGCACAACATTGTGAATGTATTAATTGCCACTGAATTCTTCACTGCTCACATGCATACTTCACACTGGGGTATGGGCCTCGCTGTGCTTCTATCGCCTCCAGTTCTGATCTCCACTGTATTCTTTACAAGTTTTGCAACTACCTATTTACTTGTTATCCATCCATTAGACTATCGCATCTGGAACAGAAACACTATACCTGGGTCCTGTATCCTTTTCATCCAGTGCAAGGATAATCAATTCACTCAACAAATATTTAAGTATTTACTATATGCCAGGCTCTGGCTTAGGCACTGGAGATACACTGGCATATAAAACTAATGTGATCCCTGCACTTGTGAAGCCAACAGTCTAGAGGCAAAGACAGCTAAATGGCAAGGACTGTGAATGAAAAAAAAAAAAGAAAGAAAGAAACACTACAGGGATAAAGAACAAAATTGAGGGGAAAAGGAAGGAGGAGTCACAGGGGTAGAGAAGAGGTCAGGGAAATTTTTTCTGAAGAGATGCCAAGGTCTGAAGTTTGAGGACTTAGACATATGACTTGGCCAAGAATGTTCTGGTCAGAGGGAAAGGTTATGATCTTGAGGTAGAATATTGCTTGGCATTTCCAAGAAATGGAGGAGAGGCCAGTATAGCTGGAGCTTAGTAGGACAGAAGGCAAGTAGAGAGGTCAGCAGGAGTCAGCAGGGGCCAGATGTGTAAAGCCTGTAGACCTTGATACGGATATGATTTTTTTCTCAAAGCGCAGCCTATGAAGTATAATGGGAAAGAAGTCATAGGCAGTTTTTAAGCAGAAAAGTGACAGAAATCTCTTTTTTGAAGATTTGCCTGGCCTCTATGCAGAGACTAGACTGTGGGGGCCAGCGTAAATGCACAGAGATCACTGAGGAGGCTATGGCAGTCATCCAGGTAAGAGGTGATGATGACAGGTTTGAAGTGGAGATGAGTGAAAAGAGTCAAGATACATTTTGAAGATAGAGTCAACAGGACTTAGAGATGGACCGGATTTAGGAGGTGGTGAGAGAAGGGGAGAGATTATAATCTATGTGCCTGGCTGTGTGTGGATGATAGAATCATTTCCAGCAAAAGGAAAGACCAGAAGAACAGGTTTCAGAGACAAAGCCAAGGGTTTTATATAGAAATAATTAAATTTATTTATTTTTAATTGAAGGATAATTGCTTTACAGTATTGTGTTTGTCTCTGCCAAACATTAACATGAATCAGCCATAGGTATATCTATGTCCCCTCCCTCTTGAAACTACCTCCCACCTCCCTCCCCATCCCACCCCTCTAGGTGGTTACAGAGTCCCAGTTTGAGTCCCCTATTATTATATTTCTTTGAACACAATTTGCCTCTTGTGGGATCTTAGTTCACCAACCACAGATCAAATTTGGGCACCTGGCTGTGGGAGCTAGAAGTCCTAACCACTGGACCACCAGGGAATTCGCAGGAGTTTTATTTTTGACATTCAGTTCAGTTCAGTTCAGTTCAGTCCGACTCTTTGCGACCCCATGAATTGCAGCATGCCAGGCCTCCCTGTCCATCACCAACTCCCGGAGTTCACTCAAACTCATGTCCATCGAGTGAGTGATGCCATCCAGCCATCTCATCCTCTGTCGTCCCCCTCTCCTCCTGCCCCCAATCCCTCCCAGCATCAGAGTCTTTTCCAATGAGTCAACTCTTCTCATGAGGTGGCCAAAGTCCTAGAATTTCAGCTTTAGCATCATTCCTTCCAAAGAACACCCAGGACTGATCTCCTTCAGAATGGACTGGTTGGATCTCCTTCAGTCCAAGGCACTCTCAAGAGTCTTTTCCAACACCACAGTTCAACAGCATCAATTCTTCGGCGCTCAGCCTTCTTCACAGTCCAACTCTCACATCCATACATGACTACTGGAAAAACCATAGCCTTGACTAGACGGACCTTTGTTGGCAAAGTAACCTCTCTGCTTTTGAATATGCCATCTAGGTTGGTCATAACTTTCCTTCCAAGGAATAAGCATCTTTTAATTTCATGGCTGCAGCCACCATCTGCAGTGATTTTGGAGCCCCAAAAAAATAGTCTGACACTGTTTCCCCATCTATTTCCCATGAAGTGATGGGACCAGATGCCATGATCTTAGTTTTCTGAATGTTGAATGTTATGTTTTTGACATAGTAAGTTCTAAATGTCAATAGGACATCCAGAGGGAGACATTGTGTAGGCAATGGCTCTAGTCTGTATATCTCTAGAGGAGAGGCCTGGGATGACCACAGCTCGGGGGAAAATGATCCACATATATGTGGTATTGAATGCCTGGAGACTGGATGGTATTACATTAGAAGCCTAGAGAGAGAAGATAGCAGTGCTCCTTCCTGAGTCAGGAGGAAGTTCATCCAACAGAGCTCTGGTCAGGAGGAGATGTCTGCAAAGGAGCCATGAGCAAGAGAGTTCAGAGAGGAGAGTGGTTTCACCAAAGCCCAGAGGAAAGCAGGGAGACCTCACTCAACAGTGTCATGAGCTGTTGTTGTGCTTAGACACTCAGTTGTGTCTGACTCTTTGCAACCCCGTGGACTGTAACCCTCCAGGCACTTCGGTCCGTGGGGATTCTCCAGGCAGGAATACTGGAGTGGGTTGCCATGCTCTTCTCCAGGGGATCTTCCCAACCCAGGGATTGAACCCAGGTGTCCCCCGTTGCAGGTGGATTCTTTACCACCTGAGCCACCAGGGAAATGAGGGCAGTGACTGATGCTTCCTGAACTAATCTGAACACACACCTGTGTTTGCTGAATGTCTAGCTGGTCAAACCTTATCCCTTCTTTCCTTTATCGAGTCTCCCTCCCTGTGTCTTTGGATTTGTCCCTGTGGGAGCAGTCAGAAAAGAGAATATTTCTAGCAGGATTGTTCACACTAACAGAAGAAAAGGGCGGGGGGAATAACCATAAACAGAATAATGGATGTCTGAATTGTGCTGTGCTTAGGGTATTATGGAAGTACATGAGAGGGGACACTTAGCTTCAATGACGTCAGCTCTCCTAGAATGTCACTGCTTGCCTCCTAGTCACAGTCTCCTGAAAATCTTCATGCTAAGGAGGTGGTGTAGGTCCAGGGGGAAAGAGGAGGAGTTGATAAAAGGTGAAAGTGGCTTCTATTATCAGGTGTAAATTCTTGATCCACAAACTCAGAAATAAAACTTTTCTAAAAACTGAATTTTAATTTCTTTTTTTAAAGCTAATTTTAAAGATTTATTGAGATATAATTGACATGTAACAGAATTTAATTTCCATATTCAGTTCAGTTCAGTCGCCCAGTCGTGTCCAACTCTTTGTGACCCCATGAACCGCAGCACACCAGGCCTCCCTGTTCATCACCAACCCCCGGAGTCCACCCAAACCCATGTCCATTGAGTTGGTGATGCCATCCAGCCATCTCATCCTCTGTCATCCCCTTCTCCTCCTGCCCTCAATCTTTCCCAGCATCAGGGTTTTTCCAGTGAGTCAGCTCTTCCCATCAGGTGGCCAAAGTATTGGAGTTTCAGCTTCAACATCAGTCCTTCCAATGAACACCCAGGACTGATCTCCTTTAGGATGGACTAGGTGGATCTCCTTGAAGTCCAAGGGACTCTCAAGAGTCTTCTCCAGCACCACAGTTCAAAAGCATCAATTCTTCCACGCTCAGCTTTCTTTATAGTCCAACTCTCACATCCATACATGACCACTGGAAAAACCATAGCCTTGACTAGATGGACCTTTGTTGCCAAAGTAATGTCTCTGCTTTTTAATATGCTGTCTAGTTTGGTCATAACTTTCCTTCCATATTTATCAAATAAACATGCATTGTACATCTAGTATCTAGTGCTAGGCTTTGGAAGCACATCAATGAATATGACCAAGTCCCTGCTCTCATGAAGCTTACATTCCAGAGATGAGAGACATGATACATAAGTCAGCAAGTGTATAATGTAATTTCAAGTGACGCTAAGTGCTCAGATAAAAAATAAAGCAGGGAGGACTTTCCTGGTGGTACAGAGGATAGGAATTCACTTGCTAATGCAGGGAACATGAGTTGGATCCCTGGTCAGGGAAGATTCCATGTGCCTCGGGGCCTGCACTCTAGGGCCTGCACACCACGATAAGAGAGTAGCCCCCACTCACCACAAGTAGGGAAAACCCACTCTCAGCGACAAAGACCCATTGCCTTCTCCAGGGGATATTTCCGACCCAGGAATTGAACCTGAGTCTTCTGCATTGAAGACAGATTCTTAACCATCTGAGCCACCAGGGAAGCCCCAACAAAGATCCAGTGCAGTCAAAAACTTAAATAAATAAATAAAGCAGGGGAAATGGACAGGGAATGATGGGAGAGGCTCTATTTCAGATAGAATGGTCAGGAAGGCTTTCCAGAGGAGGTGACACAAGACCAGGCATATAAATGAAGTGAAAGTATCAACCACTTGAAGATCTGGGGGAAAGAATTCCAGATGGAGGGAACAGTAAATGCAAAGGTCCTGAGGCTAGGAACGCTGGGCAGGTATGAGTAACAACAAGACCAGTGTGGCTTGCCTAGAGGAGTGAAAGGGAGACTGGTAAGAGGTTAGGGAGGCAGCCAGCAGCCAAATCCTCTAGGGTTTATGAGCCATGGTAAGGAGCCCAGATGTTGTCCAAGGGTTGTGGGAAGTCATTGGAAGGTTTTGAGCTGCAGGGTGTGGGATCCGATATACATTTTAAAAGATCCCTCTGGCTAACCTGAGATGAGAATGGCAGCAGGGAGACCAGTTAGATGGCCAAAGGTGATGATGACTAGGAGGAAAAGGTAGAGATGGAGAAAGGTGGTCAGATTTGGAATACATTTTGTTTTGTTTTCTTTTTTTATTGTGGTAAAAGGGGCTTCCCAGGTGGCGCAGTGACAAAGAATCTGCCTGCCAGTGCAGGAAATGCAAGATATGAGGGTTCCATCTCTGAGTTGGGAAGATCCCCTGGAGAAGGAGATGGCAAGCTACTCCAGTATTCTTGCCTGGGAAATCCAGAACAGAGGGGCCTGGAGGGCGACAGAGGTGCCAAGAGGGCTAGAGTATGTGGGGTCACAAAGAGTGGGACCGGCTGAGCGTGGACACAAACACATCATTGTCAAGTGCATATAATCTGCCTGTTCAACCAGCGTTAGAGCTAGAACTCAGTGGCATTAAATGCATTCACAGTTCTGCAGCTCTCGTGACTATCTGTAGCCACCCACCTATATATTCATATCCAGAACACTTTCTTCATCCCAAACAGAAACTGTGTACCCATTAAGCTCCTCCCTCCCTCAAGCCTCTGGTAACCTTTATTCTACTCCTTGTCTTCATGAACTTGCCTATTCAAGATATCGCATATAAATGGAATCAGACAAATTTGTCCCTTTGTATCTGGCTTATTTTCAAGGTTCATCCGTGTTGTAGAATCTCATTCCTTTTTATGGCTGCATAATATTCCATTGTATGTATATATCATATTGTGTTTATCCTTTCCTCTATTGTTGGACACTTGGGTTTTGCCCACCTTTTGGCTACTGAATAATGCTGCTATGAACATTGATGGTCAAGTATCTGTTTGAGTCCTCGTTTTCAATTACTTGGGGCTATATACCTAGGAGTGGAATTGCTAGATCATTTGGTAATTCCATGTTTAACTTTTTGAGGAACCTCCAAACTGTTTTTCACAATGGCTGTAATGTACAGTACCACTAACAATGAATAAGGGTTCAAACTTCTCCACATCCTTGCCAACACTTATTTTGCATTATTTTTCTTTATAATAGTCATTCTAAGAGGTCTGAAGAGATCTTCTCATTGTGGTTTTGATTTGTATTTTTCTCATGATTAATGATGGGTGTCTTTTTATGTGTTTATTGGTCATTTGTACATCTTCTTTGGAGAAATGTCTGTTGAAATCTTTTGCCCACTGTTTAATTGGATTGTTTTTTGCTGTTGAGTTGTGGGGGTTCTTTGTATGTTCTGGATATTAATCCCTTATCAGATATATAATTTGCAAATATTTTCTCCCATTCTGTGGTGTCTTTTCACTCTCTGGATAATGTCTTTTTTAAAAAAAAAGTTTAAAATTGAAGTATAGTTGTTTTACAATATTGTGTTAGTTTCTAGTGTATCAGTTCAGTTTAGTTGCTGAGTCATGTCTGATTCTTTGTGACCCCATTGACTGTAGCACGCCAGGCTTCCCTGTCCATCACCAACTCCTGGAGCTTGTTTCAAATTCATATCCATTGAGTTGGTGATGCCATCCAACCATCTCATCCTCTGTCGTCCCTTTCTCCTCCTGTCTTCCATCTTTCCCAGCATCAGGGTCTTGTTTAATGAGTAGGTTCTTCACATCATGTGGCCAAAGTACAGGAGCTTCAACTTCAGCATCAGTTCTTCCAGTGAATATTCAGGACAAAATCACTGCAGATGGTGACTTCAGCCATGAAATTAAAAGACACTTACTCCTTGGAAGGAAAGTTATGACCAACCTAGATAGCATATTCAAAAGCAGAGACATTACTTTGCCACAAAGTTCCATCTAGTCAAGGCTATGGTTTTCCTGTGGTCATGTATGGATGTGAGAGTTGGACTGTGAAGAAGGCTGAGCGTGGAAGAATTGATGCTTTTGAACTGTGGTGTTGGAGAAGACTCTTGAGAGTCCCTTGGACTGCAAGGAGATCCAACCAGTCCATCCTAAAGGAGATCAGCCCTGGGTGTTCTTTGGAAGGAATGATGCTAAAGCTGAAACTCCAGTACTTTGGCCACCTCATGCGAAGAGTTGACTCATTGGAAAGGACTCTGAGGCTGGGAGGGATTGGGGGCAGGAGAAGAAGGGGACGACAGAGGATGAGATGGCTGGATGGCATCACTGACTCGATGGACGTGAGTCTGAGTGAACTCCGGGAGTTGGTGATGGACAGGGAGGCCTGGCGTGCTGCAATTCATGGGGTTGCAAAGAGTCGGACACAACTGAGTGACTGAGCTGAACTGAATTTCCTTTAGGATTGACTGGTTTGATCTCTATGCAGTCCAAGGAACTCTCAAGAGTCTTCTACACCACAGTTCAAAAGCATCAGTTCTTTGGCGCTCAGCTTTCTTTATTGTCCAGCTCTCGCATCCATACATGACTATTGAAAAAACCATAGCTTTGACTATATAGGCTTTTGTCGTCAAAGTAATGTCTCTGTTTTTTAATATGTTGTCTAGGTTGGTCATAGCTTTTCTTCCAAGGAGTGAGCGTCTTTTAATTTCATGGCTGCAGTCACCATCTGCAATGATTTTGGAGCCCAAGAAAATAAAGTCTGTCACTGTTTCCATTGTTTCCCCATCTATTTGCCATGAAGTGATGGGACCAGATGCCATGATCTTCGTTTTTTGAATGTTGAGTTTTAGCCAGTTTTTTTCACTCTCCTCTTTCACTTTTTCTAAAAGGCTCTTTAGTTCCTCTATTTAGTTATATGTATGTAATATATATGTATACATATATATTCTTTTTCAGATTCTTTTCCATTATAATTTATTATAAGATATTGAGTATAGTCACCAGGTATATGGTAGGTCATTGTTGTTTATCTATTTTATTTTGTTTTAATATTTTTTTATTTGTCTCCTCTGAGTCCTCCTTGCAGCATGTGGGATCTTCAATCTTTGTTGCATAATATGGGTTCTTTAGTTGTGGCATATGGAATCTTTTTAGTTGTGGCATGCAAACTCCTAGTTGTAGCATGGAGAATCTATGCCACAGGGATAGATTCCAATCAGGGATCAAATGCAAGCCCCCTACATTGGCAGCTTGCAGTCTTAGCCACTGGACCACCAGGGAAGTCCCTATTTTATATATAATAGTGTGTCTGTTTTAATCCCAAATTTTTAATTTATTTCCCCATCTCTTACTATCTCCTTTGGAAACCATAATTTGTTTCTATGTCTGTGAATCTATTTCTGCTTTGTAAATCAGTTCACTTATATAAGTTCTAAAGAGTCCATATATAAGTAATATCATATGATCTGTCTTTGACTTCCTCCACTTAGTATGATAATCTCTGGGTCCATCCATGTTGCTGCAAATGGCATGCTTTCTTTTTGATGACTGAGTAATAGGATAATGTCTTTTGATGCATAAAAGCTTTTAATTTTGGCGCGATCCAATTTATTTATTTTTTCTTTTGTTGCCCATGCCTTTGTTGTGATGCTTAGGAAACTATCTGTTACCAAATTCATGATCATGAAGATGGGATAAGTTTCGAGACTAGAACTTGAATGGCCAGCCAAGAGATTGGATACTGGTGTGAGCAATAGAGAGGAATGAAGGGTGTGTGTCCTGTGTGGGGCTTGAGCAACTGTGTCAAAGGGATGGCGTTCACTGAGATGGAAAGAGTAGTGGAGGTGCCAATTTGGAAGGGCACAGCAAAGCTTCCATTACTGGCCATGATAATTTTGAGATGATTGTAAGATGAATAGGCAGTTAGAGATACACATCTGGGGTGCAGAGTATTATCGAGGGCTGCAAGTATAATTTGAAAATCATGAACATGTAGATAGTTTCAAAAGCCATGAAATCATCTGGGAAGAGTTAAGGAAGAATTCCAAAGACAAGCCTGGAGCTCCAAATATTGTGAGGTTGGAAACTGAGGGTGGGATGGAGGAGGCAGAGAAGAGTAATAAGCAAATGAGACTGCGAAGGTTCAGCCAATGAGGCAGGAAGAAAACTAGGAGAGTTTGGTGTCTCAGAAGCCAAGTGAAGAAAGGGCTTCAAAAAAGAAGTGACCACCTGGTAAAGGGGGTTTGGTGACCCTGCCATGACTGGTTTCACTGGGTTGGCAGGAAGAAAAGAGTTCTTGGGATGGGTTGAAGACAGAACAGAGGAAGGAAAGAAGAGAGAGAGAGAGAGAGAATGGGAGGTGAGGCAGTAGAGTCGGGGAATTATAGAGAAGCATCTAGAGAAAGTGGGAAACAAAAATAGAATAATAATTGAAGGGAAGCCTGGGGGTCAAGGGAAGCTGTGCCTTTTTTCTCAAATGGTGTTTATTAAAGGGAAATTTAATGCTACAAGAGAAGGAAGAGAAACGTGCAGGAACAAAGTCTTTGTGGGTGAGTGGGGATGGGATCCAGTGTGTAAATTGAAAGTTGCCCATGGGCGTAGCAGGAAAAATAATTTAGAGTGCTCTCCACACATTCCTCAGGGCCTGCATCAAAGTTCTAGAAGTCTTTTGAATCACAAACACAGGTGAAATGGAGCCAGGTAAGGAATATCTAGTCTTCCCTGGTGGCTCAGATGGTAAAGAATCTGCCTGCAATGAGGGAGACTCAGGTTTGATCCTTGGGTCGGGAAGATCCCCTGGAGAAGGGAATGGCTACCCACTCCAGTATTCTTGCCTGGAGAATTCCATGGACAGAGAAGCCTGGTGGGCTACAGCCCATGGGGTTGCAAAGAGTCAGTCACAGCTGAGCGACTAACACTTTGACTTTCGCTTCCTAACCTGGCCCTTCCCATCCAGTGTCATCGTCCACGTGGCTTGCTGCCATGTCCTCCTCTTCATGTCTGCCAACAACATCGCCACGCCTACTCTGCTCAAGGCTACCACAGAAAATGTGCCACTGTTCCCTGTGCCACCCTCAAGCACAGGGAGTCACATCCATCAGCTACTCCTTTTCTACTGCTCCCGGTTGGGTTGGGTGTGGGGACCTAGGGTAAGCCTGGGCTGCTGTTACAAGGAGAATGAACAATCACTCAGCAGCTTGAACAAGATGGCAGCTCTTTTTTTTCTTATATAATTGTAATGGACTGAATATGTCCTCCCAAAATTCATATGTTGAAACCTGATCTGGAATATGATAGTTATTTGCAAGTGGATGCTTTGACAGGTGGTTAGCTCAAGAGGCTACCCCATCACCAAAGGGATTAGTGTCCTTATAAGAGAGGCCCTTGAGAGTTCCCTGGCTCCCTTCACCATGTGAGGACCCAGAAGAGAGGAACCAGAAAGCACATGTCCTCATCAGGCACTGAATCTGCCAGCACCTTGTTTTGGACTCCCCAGCCTACAGAACTGGGAGAAATAAATCTCTCTTGTTGACTAGCCACCCAGGTTATGGTCTTCTGCTATGGCAGCCTGGACTAACTAAGAGAGTCGTAGTCTACGGACTCACACTCCAGGTCATCTGGTGGCCGTGCTCCCTGTTGTCACTCAGGCACCCAGGTTCCTTCCCCTGTCTGTGTGATTAAGGCTGGTTCACGTGGGGTTCAACCAGCAGAAAAAGGATAGAGTCCTCCCCCTTTCAGTTAACAAGAGTTCCATTTTCCCAGTTGTTTGGGTCAAAAATGTCATCCTTGACTCCTCTTTTTCTCATATGTCACAGTTGATCTGTCAGTAAGTGCTAGGTATCCCTCACTAGTTGAATTCCTATTCTCCAAACTCAGAAACCAAAAAGACACAGATAAATATTTAGAAGTGTCCTTCAGTATCTGAGCCTTTACAACTACACCATCCTTAGATGTAGGTCTATTTTAGGAGGCCCTACATATATACCAGGTTTCCTCAGTGGCTCAGCGGTAAAGAGTCCACCTGCAATGCAGGAGTTACAGGATACACAGGTTCGATCCCTGGGTTGGGACGATACTTTGGAGGAGGGCATGGCAACCCACTCCAGTATTCTTGACTGGAGAATCCCATGGACAGAGGAGCCTGGTGGGCTACAGTCCATAGGGTCACAAAGAGTCAGGTGCAACTGAAGCGACTTAGCATGCATGCATGCATATATCACACACACACATCAAATAGAGAACATACAAGTGCCTCTGATTGTCAGGTTCTGAAGTTCAGCGCTGGCACAGAACAACTTATAATCATAAATACCTGCTCTAGGACTAGCACCATTCAGTCCCCAGGGAATGCTTCTAAAATCTCTTGCCCTATGTCCCCAAAATAAAAGTTGACTGTGTTGATTGCTGTAAGGTTTACAACTTGTGTCACTGCCAACATCAGAGACAGACACTGCTTCAGAGTCTGGGGAAGATTGAGAGTTAGAAGAACTTATGCAAGAGAAACACCAAATAGGTTGACTTGCCAAATCCTTTCTCTCTGATAGCATGAATGTAGTCATAAATCCTTGCATGACAAAACATTATTTACCAGTAGTGCCCAAGTGTCCATTTTCTTGCTTCTCTTCCAGTTTCAATTTCAAACGAGAGGTCCTCATAAATAACCTTGGCAAGCACAACAGCTGCGCATGGCAGCCAAGGGAAGTTTTCCAACTAAACAAGTCATATTACTCATCTGGGCTTCCCTCATAGCTCAGCTGGTAAAGAATCCACCTGCAATGAGGGAGACCTGGGTTCAGTTCTGGTTTGGGAAGATCCCCTGGAGAAGGGAAAGGCTACCCACTCCAGTATTCTGGCCTGGAGAATTCCATGGTCTGTATAGTCCACAGGGTGGCAAAGAGTCAGACATGACTTTCGCTTTATTATTCATCGGCATATATATATAGTGGAGAAGGCAATGGCACCCCACTCCAGTACCCTTGCCTGGAAAATCCCATGGACAGAGGAGCCTGGTGAGCTGCAGTCCGTGGGGTCACTAAGAGTCGGACATGACTGAGTGACTTCACTTTCACTTTTCACTTTCATGCATTGGAGAAAGAAATGGCAACCCACTCCAGTGTTCTTGCCTGGAGAATCCCAGGGATGGGGGAGCCTGGTGGGCTGCCGTCTATGGGATCGCACAGAGTCGGACGCGACTGAAGCGACTAAGCAGCAGCAGCAGCAGCAGCATATATATACAGATCTAGATCATGTGTGAAGCATAGTACCAGTTCTTTCTATTAGCATTTTCTCAGATACTGCACAGTAAAATGGTAGAAAATTTTCTTCAAAAAAAAAAAGATTTGATAAAATCTTCCAAAACAAAAGGTATCAGCTTTCAATTTTGGTTTAAAATGTTATATTAATAGGTATAGCTTGCTTTTTTATTTGTATTTATGATTTAAATCTTTTGGAATAATTTTTTAAAACTTACATATATAAGAAAATTTTGATTTAAAATTTTCATATTTATTTTATTTTATTTTTAATGAAAATGTATGAAAGTTTGTGTATTCTGAAAATAATTACATTTTAATTTAATTGTTTTATATTTTCTTTTAAATTTATTTATTTTTAATTGGAGGATAGTTACTTTACAATATTGCATTGGTTTCTGCCATACATCAATATGGATCAGCCATAGGTACATATATGCCCCCTCTTTCTTAAACCTCCGACCTCATCCCACTCTTCCAGATTGTTACAGAGCATCAGATTTGAGCTCTGTGGGCCATACAGCAAATTCCCACTGGCCATTTTATATGTAGTAATGTGTATGTTTCAATGCTATTCTCAATTTGTCCCACCATCTCCTTCCCCGGCTGTGTCCACAGGCCTGTTCTTTATGTCTGTGTCTCCTCTGCTGCCCTGCACATAGGTTCGTCGGTACCATCCTTGTAGATTCCATATATATGCATTAATATATAGTATTTGTTTTTCTCTTTCTGATATACTTCACTCTGTATAATAGGCTCTAGCTTCATCTACCTCAGTGGAAGTGACTTAAGTGGATTCCTTTTTATAGCTGAGTAATATTCCATTATATATATATGCCACAACTTTTTTACCCATTCATCTGTCAACGGACATTTAGGTTGCTTCTATGTCCTAGCTATTGTAAATAGTGCTGCAATGAACACTGGTATACCTGTGTCTTTTTCGATTACATTTGAAAATAGTGGCTCTTCTCCATAGTAGCTATATCAATTTATATTCCCACCGACAGTGCAAGAGGGTTGCCATTTCTCCATGCCCTCTCCAGCATTTATGTGAAAACAATTACATTTTAACTTTAATTCTTTAGCTCAGAAGTTGGTAAACTTTCCTATATAGGGACAGAGAGTACGTATCTTAGGCCTCGTTGGCCGTTACAGTCTTTGTCATAACTACTCTGCACTGTGCATGAAAAGCCCCCATAGACAATATGTGAATGAATTAATGTGGCTGTGATCTGATAAAACTTCATTTACAAAAACAGGCAACAAGTTTGATTTGGCCCGCAGGTTATAGTTTCCAAATGCTGTCAGGAAAACACAGATTATGTGGAAAAGAGTTTGAAAGATTTATTTAGTTCTTTTTGGCTGAACTGGGTCTTCATCGCTGTGCTCCAGCTTTTTCTAGTTACAGCGAGCGGAGGTTGCTCGTCACTGTGGTGCAGTGACCTCTCCTGCTTTGGACCACGGCCTTGAGGCTTGCAAGCTTCAGTAGCTGCCTCAGGTGGGCTCAGTAGTTGTGCTGTATGGGCTTAGTTGCTCCTCAACATTTGGGATCTTCCTGGACCAGGGATCAAACCCATGTCCTCTGCACTGGCAGGTAGATTCTTAACCGCTAGACCACCAGGGAAGCCCTATGTGAAAATTTTGACTGTGAAAAATTGTTAGTAATTTTGCTGAAACAAAATCAAGAAAAACACATTCTAGGTGCACTGGTACCCTTCAGTCCCCCAGAAACAGACCTGTAGTTAAACAAGTTGGATTTATAACTCCCAGCAGTGAGGGAGAACACACACCACTGGAAATCACGGAACGTTTCAGACAGTGTTAGGGTCCTGTTATAGGATCCCGGGTTGAATTACTTGGGGGAAGGTCTGAGAAAGTGAGGGATTGCTCCAGATTAGATGTCAGATAGCAAAGGCAATTCTGTGATTCAGTTAAGTTCATTTCAGTGGCTCAGTCGTATCTGACTCTTTGCGACCCCATGAATCGCAGCACGCCAGGCCTCCCTGTCCATCACCAACTCCCGGAGTTCACTCAGACTCATGTCCATTGAGTCGGTGATGCCATCCAGCCATCTCATCCTCTGTCATCCCCTTTTCCTCCTGCCCCCAATCCCTCCCAGCATCAGTCTTTTCCAATGAGTCAACTCTTTGCATGGACAGAGGAGTATGGTGGGCTACAGTCCACAGGGTCTCACAGAGTCAGACTCGACTGAAGCAGCCAAGCAGCAGCAGCAGTCACTCATTGTAGCTAAGGGGGCTTTGATATTTTATGGATGGCACAGTGACTTCGTTGGCTATGCTTAGACAAAATATAAAATGGCCTTGTTTTGTCTCATTTAATCATGGTCTCAGAGTAACTTCGTCTGAGACTGGTATTCAGTGTGGTCACTTATGTTCAATACCATGACCTAGCTGTGAGGGCTAATCCAGCCTCCTCTTTTTTTTTTTCTTTCTTATATGTGCTATGCACTTAGTCGCTCAGTTGTGTCTGACTCTTTGCGACCAAATGGACTCTAACCCACCAGGCTCCTCTGTCCATGTGGATTCTCCAGGCAAGAATACTGGAGTGGGTTGTCCTGCCCTCCCCCAGGGTATCTTCCTAACCCAGGGATTGAACCCAGGTCTCCCACATTGCAGGCAGATTCTTTACCAGCTGATCTACCAGGGAAGCCTTTCTCATTTGGAATAAATACATAATAACTTATTAATTGTGTATATATATATTTTTTATTTCTCATCTAAGTATTTCCACACCCAGATATGTACTATGATAATTTAGTCATTTTAATAAGCTATCGGTCATATAAAAACCATAGTTTTCCATACATATTTTTCATTTTGTCATTATGAAACTATGTTTGTTAAAGTATGAAGATAGAAGATGTCTTAAATAATAGACTTTTGTCTTGATTTAGAGTTTTTAAATATTTAGACATCAGGTAGGTGAGCTTCCATTTACAGCATTGTCCCAGGCCCTGTACAAGTGGGTGGTGGACCTTTTTGTTTTTCCTTCATCAGACTCAAGGTGACATGACTACTGTCACATCAGAACTTACCATCCAAGCTCAAAAACCAAATAGATTCAGACAGTGAGGGATAGTCAGGATACTTTCAGAATTCAAGCACTTCTCACACCCCTGTTATCAAAACTCTGGCCTAGTTAGACTCAGTTCAGTTGCTCAGTCCTGTCTGACTCTTTATGACCCCATGGACTGCAGCACACCAGGCTTCCCTGTCCATCACCAACTCCCAGAGCTTGCTCTAACTCATGTCTATAGAGTCAGTGATGCTATCCCACCGACTCTGGCCCCATTCATTTCAATTTCTCCTCTGGTGTGGTGGGTTTGTATTGTATTATGTCAACTCAGCTAAGCTGCAACTATGTTTCCCAGAGTTCCTTTCCTTGTATAGTGTTGGGTGACAATTAGCCCCAGAGGGAGATGTAGGCGGCTCTAGAAGGTGAAATGAAGCTGCGGCCATGCTTATGTTTGGACGGCTAGTACAGAGTCAAGTGCTGTGCAACTCATGCATGTTTTCACTGATCTACTGCCCACCTCCCCATCCGTGTGAGGCTGCAGCCGGGCCACAGCTCCTCCAGCACCCTCTTCCTGCCCCCATCTCTGCCTTCAGCTTCTCCAACTCCAGGATGTGTTGATGAAGGGCACTAGCTTCTCTCGCTGGTCATCATCAAAATTGGAGATGTAGAGGTGAGGAGAGAGAAATGGGGGAGGGTCTACAGATTCCATTCATCTTCATGGTGCCAGTTTGACCTTGCCCTCCACCATTTTATGTCCACTTTTCAGAACACCCATCATTTAGGACTTACCTGCTAACTCCTAGCCCACGATCAGATACGCAAGCAACAGCTGTATGTCAACTGTGTAACCAGCACCCATAATTGCATAATTGGTCAAATACCTCTAACAAATGCCTTCTTCTTATCATTCCTAATTGTTCTGCTTCTCTGATGGAACTCTGATGGATACATCTGGATTATTGCAACTGACTCCTAACTGGTCCCCTCGTGTCTGTCCCTGCCCTCCTGGGCAGCCAGAGGGATCCTGTTAAAACTTTTCAGATGTGTCTCTTCTCTGCTCAAATCCCTCCAATAGCTCCCCATCTCTAAGTAAACACCAAAGTCTTTCCTGTAGCGGCACAGGTTCAGTTTAGATGTGTTCCAGCCGTCTGTATCCTTGCCTCATCTCCAAACTTGATGGGCTGCCTCAGCATCATCAGGAGGCAAGCGCTAGCCTTTGGCATGAACTCAGTTGAGCCTGCTACAGTAGGAACACCAGAAGCTTTGGCACTCACGACTGACCCAGCTGGACTTATGAAGGCTCTGGTTTTCCCAGCAATGGGCCAGTGGAAGGAGTTAACACAATTCCAAAGTGCAGACTGTTAAGACCCTGTTGGCAAGCATGAGACTAGACAATGAAAAATTGCTGACATATAAATTCCTCACACTTCTTCCTTACTATGGACTATTCCAAGACATACTGGTTTCATGTGACCTCACTGAAGAGATTCCATGTGACTGAGCAACTGACCTTGATTTTTGTGGAGCTCTGGCTAGCTAAGTAAAGCACTTAGCTTGTATTTCTTTCCTTCCTTCTCTGTTTTAGTTCTCTTTTCCCCCCTCGCTTTTGCTTCCTTGGGATTACAAACCCCAAGGAAGTATTAACATACAATCTTTGATTCAGGCTCCATTTTCTAAGGAATGCAGGCTGATATTTAGTGCCAGAAGAGGTTCTAGAAAACAGACCTTTGGGTGTGATTTTGTAGTTGAATTTCTCACACATGTGAAAGCAAGAGGGATCTCATTGCTGGTAGCAAATGGAGTGATAATAACTTTGCCCTTCAGTTGGCATCACAATTAGTAAAGCTTTCACTTGTGGTGAAAGGAAAGCTACATGGGGAAAAAGCACACCCAATCACGTTTTAAGTGGCAGAGTTGCAAAGGTCTCTACAGTACAGTGTCAGTTGATGTCCTATATCAGTGTCACAGTCCTGATAGGGAAAAAGTAAGGCCCTGAGACCTGGGTTAGGAACATCAGGGTAGGCAAACCTAAAACGCTTTGGCTCATAAGTTCTCCTGGGTGGCAGAAGCAGCTCCTGCCCTCTTGCTAAGGAATAACAGCTTCTCCTTATCTTGAGACTATACAATAATCTCACATGAAGCAGCTCCCTCATAAGATATTTGTTCTCTTCAATACAAACGTCATTCCCATCACACACTCAAATAACTGGGGTCAGTTCCTAGCAACTCCTAAGTGGGGAGATTTAAGTGCTGACCCAGGAAAAATAAGCTACAAATCAAAGGAATCGAAAGGTCTAGCAAAAACATATGGGAGTGGCCTTGGAAGTTTTAGACATGGCAGTAGGAGGCAGGCATAGCAGAATATCAGACTGGCTAATGGGGAATCCATCATCACGGACCATGTTGTTCACTCGCCCAGTCACGTCTGACTCTTTGTGACCCCATGGACTGCAGCACTATGCACACTAAGTCGCTTCAGTGTGTCTGACTCTGTGCGACCCCATGGACTGCAGCCCACCAGACTCCTCTGTCCATGGGGATTCTCCAAGCAAGAATACTGGAGTGGGTTGCCGTGCTCTCCTTCAGCGAGTCTTCCCGATCCAGAGATCAAACCCCATCTCTTACATCTCCTATATTGGCAGGTGGGTTCTTTACCACTAGCGCCATCTGGGAAGCCCTCATCATGGACCAGTCTCAAGTAAATCAGGCTTTAATATGCATGCAAGGATGCCTGAGCTGGTCTCTGGTAGTTTCCAAAGCTGGTAACCATTGGGACTTCCCTGGTGGTCCAGTGGATAAGACTCCATACGTCCAGTGAGGGAGGCTGGGACTGGATTCTTGGTCAGGGAACTAGATTCCATACGCCACAACTAAGACCTGGCCCAGCCAAATCAATCAATAAATAAATGTTTTAAAAATCCAACAAAGGCAGTCATCATCACTTCCTTCCCTCCCTTTATGTACACGCCACCCCTCACATGAGAAAATGGCATTTTTTCTCTGCCTCCTTGAATTTGGACTGGCCTTATGACCTGCCATAACCCACAGAATATGGCAGAAGTGGCACTGATCCAGCTTCAGACCTGGCCTTTGAGAAGACGGGCAGCTTTCATGTCCTCCCTCTTGGATGCCAGCTGCCATGTAAGAAATCCAACCACACGGAGACACTCACACTGAGTATGAGCTAGCCATGCGGAGACACCATACTGAGAAAGAGAGATGCCTAACCAGCCAAGATGTTCCATCCATTCCAGCTGGGCTGCCATTTATGTGAATGAAAAGGGCATCCTGAACATTTTACCTCCTGCGACACCTGCAAACAACAGATGAAGCATCTGAACACTCACTTGAGCCTAACCCAGACTGCAGAATTGTCAGAAATAATAAATTGTTGTTGTTTTAAGCCTTTAAGTTTTGGGTGGTTTGTTATTCAGCAATAGATGATTGAAATCTGATCTTAATAGGTTGCAAGTATGCTTGGTTAAAACAGGGTGATGACCTACAATAAATGAGGTCAAGATGCTAGAACGTCCTTGGTAGAATATGTAGGAAGAGGTCAGAAAGTTTAGGGAGGTGGGAATGTAAGATCTAAGAACTCAGTACCAACATTCTCTAGGAGGGTCCACAGGACACTCTTCACTAAGTCAGTAAGGGGTTCATGATAAAGGGGACACCAGCATTCTGAGTAGCTCAGTGGTGACTGTTTTGGGTACCCTAGGATCAAGAGTAAGAGATGCTGCTGTATAATTGGGATCACTAACGTCAATAGTAATGTTGGGATTCCAGAATGGCAGAGGTGGCATCCAAGATCAGGTGAATATAACTGCTGTCAAGGGCAATGAGACCAGAGTGACAGTAAGGATGCCTCAATCTGCAGGAATCTATGGCAAGTTGATTATGGGGATGGGATGGGTGGATAGCTCAATGGATGATCCTTTATTTTTGCTTTTTTGCTTTTTTTTTTTTTAGCAAGAGCTGGTAAGCAGAAGAGTGACATCAGCTGCTACAATAGAAAACCACCACAGTCCATCATCTAGATTCTAGATCTAAATTCACAGAGCCAGAACCCCTTGGCTACAGGAGAGGCCATTTCCCTTCAGAAACAACTCTACAGTGAGGCCATAATTATATATAGTAAATATTCCTCCACTCCCTCCCCAAAGGAATCTGGTGCCATTTTCCAGGATAACTGTGTGTTGGAAAAAGGACAATATTCAGAATTTTAAAAGATTGTTAAATAAATGGAGTCTAAGTTGACACAAAACACCATCACAGTTCTCTGGCTACAGTGGGGAGTAAAGGAGGCCAAGTGATACAGATGGAGTTTGGTCTAAGTCCAGTGGGTCCCGTAGAAGCTGACAGAATCCTGTCGTTGGTTCCATGATCTACGGAGTAATGGCTATTATGACAGGAAGAGCCAAGCAGAAGCTCCTGAAACTCCCTGCTTTAGTCAGAGTTCTCCAAAGAAACAGAACCAATAGGGAGTGTACATATATAGAAAGGGAGTGATTTATTTTAAGGAATTAGCTCATGCAATTGTGGAGGCTGGCACGTCCACAAGCTGCAGGATAGACTAGCCACCCGGAGAGCCAGGAAAGAATTGATGTTACAGCTGGGCCCAAAGGCAGACTGCTGGCAGAATTCCCTCTTCCAAGGAGGAGTCAGTCTTTTTGTTCCTCCTAAGGCTTTTAACTGATTGAATGAGGCTCACCAACATTATAGAAGACAATCTGCTTTACTCAAAGTATACTGATTAAATGTAAATCTCATGTAAAAACTACCTTCACAGCAACACCTAGAGTAGCGTTTGACCAAATATCTGGGTACTGTGGCCTAGCCAAGTTGACACATAAAATTAACCACACACTGCCCTACAGATGATTTGTGCAGTATTATTTCTGATCTAATACTTTGGCTGAGTTTGGATTCCCCATCATATCCCCATTCAATTCACCTGTCTGGCCTCCAGGAAAACAGATGGATCCTGGTAGATGATGAATAGACTGCTGTGAATTTAATCTTGTGAGAGCCCCCATCAGAGCTGCTCTTCAGGATGTGGTACCTTTACTGGAGCATATCAGCACAACTCCAGCACGTGTGTGTGTGGTTGTTGATTTAGCAAAAGCTTTCATTTCAAAACCCATGAGAAGAAATGATCAAAGGCAGTTAGTTTGCCTTTACATCAGATACTACAATGAGCACCTTTACTCTCTCCCCTAAGGGCTTTGTTAGCTTACCAGCTCTCTGTTATCTATAGTCTTCAGGAACTTTGATCACCTTGAGATCCCACAGAACATCATATTAATCCACTATATGGATGACATCATGCTCACTCACTGGATATGAACAGGAAATGGAAAGCAGCATGTTCGCCAGAGAGTGGAAGATAAATTGCACGAAGATTCACGATCTTGCTACAACTGGGAATATTTTTAGGGGTTCAGTATTTTTTGAGGCATGTCAGGGCCAGTTATCTAACCCCACACATCTCTTAGAAAAATGCAGTTTTTGGCCAGAGCAGTAGAGAGCTCTTTGGATTTTGGAGCCAGAATATATACCCTTAGAAGTACTTCTCCAACCCTTTATTAGGTGACCTGGAAAGCTGCCAATTTTGAGTGGCACCCAGACCAAGAGAGGGGTTTATAGCAGGTTCAGATCATAAAACAGCCAATGCCACTTTGGATTATATGATCCTGCAGAGACAATGTTGCTGGAGGAATCTGTGGTGGATATAGTTTCTGTGGGGAGTCTCTGAAAGCTCAGATAGAAGGGCTACAGTGAGGACCCCTAGGATTCTGGAGCAAGGCCATAATTACCATGGTCCATTTGAACAAAAAGGTTCTTCTGTGTCTCTGGGTCCCAGTAGTGACTGAGCATGTGACCACCAGAGGTCAGGTGGCTATATATCTAAAGCTAGATGTTATCAGTTGGGCACAGCAGCAATCCAACATGATGGAAGTGGTACATTCAGGGCTATGCTCAAAGGATCCAGAGGCATGAGTAAATCAAATGAACAGACATCTCAGACTCCCATGACATCTAACTCTGTGGATCTGACACTTCTTTAACTCATACCTATGGCCTCATGGAGGATTCCCTATAACCAACTGATAAAGGAGGAAGAGAGTAGAATACATTTTACAGATAGATCATCGTAGGCAGAAGATGCTTGCTCCTTGGAAGGAAAGCTATGACAAACCTAGTCAGAGTATTAAAAAGCAAAGACATCACTTTGCTGACAAAGGTCTGCCTAGTCAAAGCTATGGTTTTTCCAGTAGTCATGTACAGATGTGAGAGTTGGACCATAAATAAGGCTAAGGGCCGAAGAATTGAGGTTTTTGAATTGTGGTGCTGGAGAAGACTCTTGAGAGTCCCTGGACGGCAAGGAAATCAAACCAGTTAATCCTAAAGGAAATCAACCCTGAATATTCACTGGAAGGACTGAAGCTAAAGCTGAAGCTCCAGTACTTAGGCCACCCGACGTGAACAGCAGTCTCATTGGAAAAGACCCCGATGCTGGGAAAGATTGAAGGCCAAAGGAGAAGAGGGTGACAGAGAATGAGATGGTTAGTTAGCATCACCAACTCAATGGACATGAACTTGAACAAACTCTGGGAGATAGTGAAGGACAGGAAAGCCTGGAGTGCTGCAGTCCATGAGGGTCAAAAAGAGCTGGACATGACTTAGTGACTGAACAACAGCGACAGAATAGGCACCAGCTGGAAACGGACCACTCTATTACAACCCCAGGTAGGGGCAGCCCCCAAGGACAGCAGTCAATCCCCCCTGGGAGCAAAATTCCAAGCAGTATACTTTGTCATTCCCTTTGTGTGAAGGAAGCGATGGGCTGAAGCACAGACATACACTAACTCCTGCTGCTGCTGCTGCTAAGTCACTTCAGTCATGTCCGACTCTGTGCGACTCCATAGACGGCAGCCCACCAGGCTCCCACGTCCCTGGGATTCTCCAGGCAAGAACACTGGAGTGGGTTGCCATTTCCTTCTCCAATGCATGAAAGTGAAAAAATAAAGTGAAGTCGCTCAGTCGTGTCCGACTCCTAGCGACCCCATGGACTTCAGCCCACCAGGCCCCTCCATCCATAGGATTTTCCAGGCAAGAGTACTGGAGTGGGTTGCCATTGCCTTCTCCGACACTAACTCCTACTGACTAGCAAATGGCTTGGCTAGTTGGTCAAGAGCACAGAAGAGAAAGGGTGGGATTTCAGAGATAAGCAGGTGGGGATAAGGGGCATATTAGATGGACTTATGGGAGTGGGTGCAAGGCATGCAGATCTCTGTGTCTCGCACTAACACTCACCAAAGACCATCAAGGCTCTCCAGCCAGAGGGTCAGATGTCCCATCTGTGGATGTCAGCCATCCTCTAAACTTAGCCACCCTGCTGTTTTGCAAAAGACCCATAAAAGGATAGCCCCAGTGGCAAGGATGGAGGCTATGAATACACCTGACAACTTGGGCTCCCTTTCATCAAGGCTGGCCTAACAACAGCCAACAACTAGCCAACCAGGCAGCAGCAGGCAGCTGCACAGAAAAGTTGGTTAGGGAGAGCAGCCAGTCACCTGGGCACAGGTCAGTTACATCAACCCCCTTCCAGCTTGGAGAGGCAATGATTCATCCTTACTGGAATTGTTCAGTTCAGTTCAGTTGCTCAGTCGTGTCCGACTCTCTGTGACCCCATGGACTGCAGCACACCAGGCCTCCCTGTCCATCACCAACTCATGAGTTTACTCAAATTCATGTTTATTGAGTCGGTGATGCCATCCAACCATCTCATCCTCTGTCGTCCCCTTCTCCTCCCACCTTCAATCTTTCCCAACATCAGGGTCTTTTCCAACGAGTCAGTTCTTCACATCAGGTGGCCAAAGTATTGGAGTTTCAGCTGCAGCATCAGTCCTTCCAACGAATATTCAGGACTGATTTCATTTAGGATGGACTGGTTGGATCTCCTTGTAGCTCAAGGGACTCTCAAGAGTCTTCTCCAACACCACAGTTCAAAAGCATCAACTCTTCCGCACTCAGCTTTCTTTATAGTCCAACTCTCACATCCATACGTGACTACTGGAAAAACCATAGCTTTGACTAGACAGACCTTTGTTGGCAAAGTAATGTCTCTGCTTTTTAATATGCTGTCTGGGTTGGTCATAGCTTTTCTTCCAAGGAGCAAGCGTCTTTTAATTTCATGGCTGCAGTGATTTAATTTCATTTGCAGTGATTTTGGAGCCCAAAAATATACTGGAAAAAAACCTGGAATTATTTACTCCAAATATGGGTTGCATTCTAGTTCTTCAATCATCACCATCCAAAGGTTGAAAGAATGCTCAATCCAATACCTAGGGCCGGAAGACCCACTTTATGGCAAAGGATCTGAGACAATGGCCTCATGAACATGGGCTTCACTGGTGTTACTACATACCCATCAGCCAGAAGCAGCCAGGTTGAGAGAACAATGGAATGATTTCATTTCCACAAGCTTTAATCTCATCTGCAAAACACGATTATAAATAGTGACAGTACTTCTCAAGACTGTTGTGAGACTGGATATCTTTCCTGGACCTTGTGTGCAGCAAGTGCTCAATATATGACTTGTTTAGTCACTAAGTCGTGTCTGGGTCTTCCCCAGTGACTCAGTAGTAAAGAATCTGCTTGCAATCCAGCAGATGCAGGATATGCAAGTTCAATCCCTCGGTCAGAAGATCCCCTGGAGGAGGGCATGGTAACCCACTCCAGTATCCTTGTCTGGAGAATTCCATAGACTGAGGAACCTGGTGGACTACTGTCCGTGGGGTCTCAAAGAATCGGAAACAACTGAAGCGACTGAGCACACACGCATGCAAGTCATACTTGACTCCTTTGTGATCCCATGGACTGTAGCCCACCAGTCTCCTCTGTCCATGGGATTTCCCAGTATTCCCAGAATACTGGAGTGGGTTTCATTTCCTTCTCCAGGCAATCTTCCTGACCCAGGGATCAAACTCGAGTCTCCTGCATCGCAGGTGGATTCTTTACCTCTGAGCCACCAGGGAAGCTCTTCAATAAATGGTAGGCATTATTATTAATTCAATTAAATTGTGAGAGACTTTCTGCCTTAGGAGGAACTGGTGGTCTGGCTTCACTAAGCCCAGTAGGACTGTGGATCCCAGTCTAGTTTGACCTGCTTTGAATACTTTGAGCTGTTCAGAAAGTCTCCAGCTTGAATTACATCTTTTAGCTACTAGGCAGCTCAGCAAAGGGAGAAGACAATGGCACCCCACTCCAGTACTGTTGCCTGGAAAATCCCATGGATGGAGGAGCCTGGTAGGCTGCAGTCCATGGGGTCGCTAAGAGTCAGACACGACTGAGTGACTTCACTTTCACTTTCCACTTTCATGCATTGGAGAAGGAAATGGCAACCCACTCTAGTGTTCTTGCCTGGAGAATCCCATGGACGGAGAAGCCTGGTAGGCTGCAGTCCATGGGGTCGCACAGAGTCGGACACGACTGAAGCGACTTGGCAGCAGCAGCAGCTCAGCAGAGATGCTGTCCCTGAGCAGAACTGGAAGGGAGGAGAAAAGATGCTGCAGGGCGCGAGAAACTGAAACTAGAAACTCTGATGCTGATTGGCCACTTAGAGGCAAACTGAAAGGGCTATAAAAAACCAGCCTGAGGACTGTTACTTCACTGCTGCTCCCTTCCAGCAGCAGGCTCCATCCAGGCAGGAAGATTCTTTCTCTGCTCTCCTCCAAGGTAAACCCAGAAGCTATAAGGTGTGGGTGTCAAGCTGCCAACCTCTGCCAGGCTGCCTGCCTGGGAGCCTCATTCCATAAGAGCTAGAATGCCCATTCCTCAGGGAGGCTACATTCCTGACTGCCTTGGACTAAGACTGGTCTGAAGGGATGGGTTGGTGGGCTTTTAGGGGCTTGGGTTGCAAAACCCAAAGAGTCGTGAGATTTAGCTTATAGGTGCCATGTCAGCGGTCTATGGCCTTAACCCTGTCACTTCATTTCTCTGGGCTTCAGTTCTGTAAACATGAGGATCAAGCTACTCCACCTGCCCAAAGGACTGGATGATTTCTGAAACCCCTTTATTATAGGCTCTAAAGTGATGGTGAGTTTATCTTTGAGGATAGATGTAGTGATTGGAAGCAGATGTTCAAAGTGTGGGTGTGGCATCAGTTATCTGTGGCTTTAAATCTTGACTCTGCTTCTTCCTAGCTGGGTAGGTTCGGAAGTATCCCTTTTCTGAGCTTCAGTTTCCTTATTTATAACATGTGGTTGAGAACAATGGCACCTACCTCATGAGGTTGTTATAGGTATAATTAACCTTGTGCCATAAAGTGCTGAGTAAGTGCTCAGTCCAGGGGAAGTTTTGGGGGAATTTCTGCTTGTTTGTTTTTATTTCAAGGAAAACGCATTGAATGGACAAAGATCACATTAAAGGTAAACTGTGGTGGGGGCAGGGAACTGTGTTTCTATTTTGTGGTATAATGGAAAGAGCATAGGTTTTGGATTCTGACGGTCTTGAGTGTGTGTCTAGGCTGCAGGATTTGGGTGTGACCTTGGGCAAGTTCCTTTACCCCTTTCTGCTTTCTGAAAAATGAAGTTAATCTGAGGCAGTATTTGGTGCCTGTACATATTCAATGCATTGGAAGAATAAATCTATCAACAACCATTGTTTAGAAAATGCTATGTGACAGGTACTGTTCTAAATGCTAGGGATCCAGGGGTGCACAGTTGCAAAAACCCACAGCCACCCCCTAAAAGAGGCTCTATTAACATCCCCACTTTAGGGTTAAAGAAACTGAGGCTCAAAGAAGTCCCAGGTATCCTGCTTAAGGTCACACATCCAGAAAAAAGCCAAGTACAAAAACCACAGTAAGGATACTAGCTGACTTCTGGTGAAGTACATGCCAGGCATAGTATCAGAAGGGGATTCTCTCCTGTAATTCTCACGACCAATAGAGTGGCAGAAACATCAGCGCCGCTGGTGCAGCGAGGAAACGAAAAGCCTGCGGCTCCTTAGAGGGGGTCCTGGGCTCAGTTCAGAGCATCTTGCTGCTTTTTGTGGACTCATCCTCGAATCGAAAGGGAATTACCACCGAACGGGCGTGGTTCCAATAAGGGGACCGTCTCTTTCCTCTGCCCCTAACCCAGATACGGTGACAAAGCCTTGAGCTGCGCCACCATGCGGCAGAAGGCGGTATCGCTCTTCCTATGCTACCTGCTACTCTACACCTGCGGCTGCTGCGAGGAAGAAGGTAAGGATCTTGGGGCACCTAAGGATAAAGAAGCGGAGAGTTTCAGGATCCCTCGTTTAGAGACTCAGGCATGCCTCTGAATGAGAGGAGCTATTCCAATGGACAGCGCGGGGTGGGGGTCGGGGGCTCCCTGTAGCCAGAGTCCCAGGTTCTAATCCCTTCTCTGTCCGTTGGTCCATTCTCTCGAAATGTATTCAAGCCAGTTCTGTGCCAGGCCCAGCGACCTGGGAAAAGCCGCTATCCTTCACTGAGGAGCTCCAAAATGGGAGGATGGTGGTCCTACCTGTCCGGGTGGTCTGGAGCTTCTGGCACAGAATAAGGGACCTTGCTCCCCACTGGGCTTTGTCCATTCTCCTTCCAGACGAAAAAAGATACTCAGAGGAAAACAGCGACTCGAGCTTCTGGGGCATGGTGACCTACATGGCCGTCGGAGGCGGTAGGTCTGCAGGGTGGGGAGCGCGGGAAGACGCGGGCGGGCCCTGCAGCCGGCGTCCCTCACCCACCTCCCTCCTCTTCCTCCAGGACTCATGGCCGCGGCACTGCCCATGCTGGGCTTCGCGAGCACCGGCATCGCCGCCAACTCGTTGGCCTCCTCACTGATGAGCTGGTCGGCCGTGGCGAACGGAGGCGGAGTGCCGGCCGGGGGGCTGGTGGCCACGCTGCAGAGCCTGGGTGAGTCCTGGCGGGGTTCCTGGAGGAGGGAACACCCAGGCCAGGGGCCTCCTTTACTGTCCTGAGCCCTTTCCACAGCCTAACTCGGCTCTACACACCGTGGGAAAACTGAGGCACCCACCTGGGGATTAAGGAATTGACTCAAATTCTCCCATATAGTTAGTACCACCGCCAGTATTCAAGCCCAGTCAGTAGGCCTTCTTGCTTTCAGCCTGTAAAGCCAGAGGCCTCACTGATGCTCTGGCCAAGTCACAAGTCTCAGTTTCCCCGTTAACCAGGATAAGCATCCTCAGTTTAACACTTTATGAATCTCATCCATCCCGGAAAATCAGAGTGGCAACGAACCGGGGAGAAGTGACCCAATTCAATCTCATGCTCAGCCTGGTCTTGCATTTCTTGAGCATCATTACGGGGACAGATACAGAGCACAGAGTGGTGCTTCTGGAAAACATGCTTTCACTTCTCTCTCTGTCTCCCCGCCCAGCCCTGTCTTTTCTTTTTCCCTCTCTCCCTCTCTCTGAGGCCTCCCACATCCTTCAGAAAAACCACCCCTGACAGACTGCCCCTCTGCCTTCCCCTCCATCTTCCCTAAGTTCTGGATGACAAAAGCCCAAAGAAGCGGCTCAAGAAGACAGGGCCCTTCTCGGCGGGGGCAGCGGGAAGACAGCCTGAGCCATACCCCCAGCGGTGGGAGAGGAAGGGTGTGGGCAAGCCGAGCAGCAGTGCTGTGCTGTGAGATGGCCGTCCTCTCACATGTCACAGGATTGTGATAGGTTGTCCTGTCACACATGGCGGGGGAAGCTTGACATATCTCACTTGCAAACCACCAGCACCCACTGAGGCCTCCACCAAGGAGGCGGTTAGCGTTACTAATAGTACAGTGTGTCCACTGCAGACATGAAGAGAATGCGCTCTTATTTTTGTCATTTTCATCTCGGATTTGAGATGGCAAGTTGGGAGGGTGGCGATGGGAGTCCCTTTGCAGAAGTCCTGTCCCCTCTGGGCCTCTGTTCCTCTAGCTGGAAATAAAAAGGGTACACTTGACCCGCTGTTTCCCGACATTTGGATTCCCGGGCCTGGTGCCTGGGCTCCAAGGGACCGGGCTGTCATTTGCATTACAGGCGCTAGCGGTGGCAGTGCCCTCATGGCCAAGATCGGGGCCTTTCTGGGCTATACTGTCCACAAGCAAGTCGAAAGCAGACAGAAAGAGAGCAAGGAGAAGAAGTAGCCGGCAGCTGCCTGGAAGCCCCGCCTTCCTCCTTGTCTTCCTTTTCCAGCTGCAGTCCAGAGCTTCCTCTGTCACACTTGGCAATGACCAAGGTAAAAAAAAACACACACACAGAATAAACGTCTCTCAGAAAACACTCAGTCCTGCTGTGAGTCGTGGTTGCTATGAGAAGCCCAACAAGATCTGGCTCTGGTCTGCCTCATCCACACACCCCACCCCCATTTCCCTCCCCAGAGCCCATCACAGCTCCTGGAGCACAACCAGCTGGTTTTGCCTCTGAGCCTTGGTGTGTTCTGGTCTCTCGGCCTAGGACGTGCTTCTGAAGCTCACAACCCACCTCAGACATACCTCGTCCTCCGGGACTCCTTCCTGGCAGAGCCTTCCTGCTACCCCTGTCACAGCCTGGGCGCCCAGGCTCCATTTCACAGGGTGCCTGGGGAGGCAGATCTGTTCTCAGTGAGCGAAGCTTCCAGCTACGTCCCTGATCAGGTAGAGATGGAGAAGCCAGATCTCTAGTCCCCAAAGAAGCGCTAGACGGGTCTCCCTTTGTCATGGGGAAACGGTTTAATAGCAGCTTTTGGGGGGTGGGGGTGGTCAGCGAGGCCTCCCTTCCTTTAGAGAGCTCTGGGGACAGGGTGGGGAGTTTGCAGCTGGAGCCCACACGCCTTCTGAGGGGAAGGGAGGCCCAGCCCTTGGGAAGATCTGAGGTTCGGGAGGCCTGTCCAGGGAACCAGAGTGCCAGGACCTCGGCTGAGGGGAGAAGGGCAAAGAGGCCCCGGAAACCACTCTTCAGTAAAGCTCGGGGTGGTTCTGGCACTAATGGAGAGAGAGACAGACTCGAGCTCTGGTTCCGGCCTGAGTGGGCGTGCCAGACGCGATTCCAGACCAGCCTTCTAGAGAGATCCGCACCCCCGGGGAAGTGGCCATGTGTGAACCACAAACGCCGGTCACTAAAGGGCCCAGCCAGCTGTTCTCAGGCCTCCCCCACCCCACCCCACTTCTAACCCAGAATTTCTCCTTGGATTGCCAACGTGCAGAGGCGGCTAAGAGGCTATATCGTGCTCGCTCCTGTCTCCCGGTCGGATGCCGCCCTGCGGGTGGCAAACTGTTGGCCTCAGCTGGCTCACCCCAGGGCCCCAGAGAAGCCGGGTTTGTGAAAGAGGGGGCACAGGTGCTGGAGGCCCCACCGGCACCTCAAACACACAGATCTCCACAGTTTGTTCCAGGAGCGGAAGCTGAGCTGAGTGCCCTGCCCTGAGAGTCACCACAGGGCATCAGCTGAGCCCCACCTCGGTGGACTTCTGCCCACGTCTCAGGCATCACACTCCCCCAGGCGTGCTAACTGCACCCCAGTTTGTCCACAGAGTTGATATCCCAGAGATGGACGTGTGTTCCCTCAGCCCCTTCACAGCAGGCACTGCATCTCTTTCATCTCGCCTCCCCAGTGCCTGGCATACAGCAGGTGCTCAATATATGTGCGTAGAATTGAACTTGAGGCCAGTCTCCTTCCATCCACCTGTCCCTTCACCTCACCCAACCTTCATGGGAGGCAGGGGCTAGACCGCTTGTTCTTTTCCTGGGGAGCCCTTGATAATACCCGCTGTCACTACCATGCAGGCCTCAACCCCCTTTAATGCTGTGGTCAGGCAAACACAGGCCCCTAACTTTTGCTCAGTATTCTCTAGCATGGGTGAGGCTGAGTTTTCCATGAAGCAGTGGAGCAGAGTGGTTCGGGGTGTCCCTCTGGAGTCCCACAGACCTGGGTTCAAAGCTGCCTGCCCTCTCTTACCATGCTTCGTGCCCTGCACAAGTTCCTTCACTGCCCTGTGCTGCACTTCCCTTCCCTGTAAACCGAGAACAATAATAGCCTCTCTGTGTTAGTTGCTCAGTCGTGTCTACTCTTTGTGACCCCATGAACAGTAGCCCACCAGGCTCCTCTGTCCATGGGATTCTCCAGGCAAGAATACTGGAGTGGATTGCCATTTCTTATGAGATTAGATGAAACCATGAACAGAGTTTAGCATGATGCCTGACAAATGCTAAACACTCAGTAAATGTCCATTATTATGACTAGGGACTTGCATAAAGCAAAGAGGAGACAGCCAAATAAAACCAAGAATTACATCATCTAACTTTGGAGCCTGGGTTTACATTCTAGCGCTCACAGCCCTGGATCTTCTTTTTTCCTAAGTGTAGGCATCCTGCCCCCAGGGGCATACACCGTCCTTAGATATCATATTGTCCTGAACAGCATTTAAGGCCAGAGAGAGGTGGACGACTCTGGCCCCAGATTTTAGATCTGAGGCCTCAGCAGTTCTCAAGCTGAGTGACACTGGCAATGATCTGTCTTTAAGGTGATCCTCTGCCTATCACAGGATCCCTCTGGGCCAGTGCAGGATAACTCTTGACTTTCATTCCACAGCATTTACTGGGCACTCACTCTGTGTCTGGCACTGTGCCAAATATTAAGGACACTGCAGTGGAAGAGATCCAGTTCCTACCTACTTGGAGCCCCCTGCATACAAATTAGAAGCCCCTCAGAATATTCATGACCCCCCCTTTCTCCTTCCCTGTCACCACCTCCTCGCCCCCATCTCTTTTCACCCATCCTGGCCCTTGTCAACTTTCATGGACCACAATCACCTTGTCTATAAAGTATGAGACAGAATGATGAATGTAAACCCAGAATTCGCTAGTGCAACAAGTCAGGAGATGCTAATCACCTTTGGACTCCTCCTTGGCAATGGTCTTCAGAAAGACACAGCACCAAATCCTGGTTCAGCTCCAGAACGGGGCACTCACCCTGCCCACTCAAGGAAGGTTACTTGCCTTCCTTGAGTCCCAGCTTCCTCATTTTTAAAACAAGGGGAGGTTGGACATCAGTGTCTCTGGGCACTTCCTGCTCTAAAACTGCTGAGCCTGAAGCACAGACTTCTGAATCCCCTATGCCTGTCATGTCCCAGCCCTCTGAGGTTTCATTTTTGGAAGCGGCCAAAAGCCACCTTGTAGTGCCAACTTCGGTGACTATGGTGCTGAGAGATGCCTATTTGGTCACAAAGAAGGGTGACTAGAAACTAGCAGGGCTGTTCCTCACTCTGGGACCGCACCCTAAGACAAATCCAAAAATAGATCCCATCTGCGTGGCTGACTTGATGGAAAACAACGTTGAGGTCCCCTGACATCATCATTTCTCTCTGGACCTCAAGATCCTAGTCTACAAAACAGAGGATGGGGAGAGCTGGACTCTCATCTAGACCTAGAATGTCTTTCCAAAGTGCTCAAGTCAGAGGTGTCTTGCTCTTTGATAAAAATCCCTTTATCTAGAGATTTATTTTATTCTTTAAGGAGCCCCTGGCCCCCAAGACCCTTGAAAGTCCACTCACTCCCTCTCAGGGCAGGCTTCCCACAATCCCATTGTGCTATGCACGAGTATGACCACCAGGTGGCAGTGCCGTCTCAGCCTGAAAGCCGCCTCGGCCTGACTCATCCTCCCGCAGCTCCACTGTGATCAACAGCTCTCCCTGGGGCCAGCCCCACCAAGGATGCTAGAGACTAAAATGATTCAGGCTCTGCGCCGGCTCTGCGGCAGGAGCTCCTGAAGCTCACAGGAGTGGTCAACTCTGAGGATGCCTGCAGGGCTGCCCTCTCCTCTCCTTCTAGGCCCTCGATCCTGCAATGCTGGGATTTCCAAACTCCTGACCACAGCAATCAGGACACCCTGTGACCAGGTTTCACTTCCAGGCTCACAGCCTGTGCTCCCAGACCTGAGTCATGCGGGATTTAAAGGCAATGAGAGGAGCACTCCACACAGACCCTTCTTGTCTGGGCAGGAGATGATGATTCCTGGAACAGGGCATCTCTGGACCCAGCCTTGAAGGGGACCTGGGCCAGGAAAGGGCTTGGGTCAGCAGTAGCTGGAGGGAGTAGAGGCAGAGGAGGCCTGTGGCTTCCTGTGAAGAACTGAAGAGCCACTTCCTTTAAGCTAGCCGGTTCTGGGGGAGGGGCAGAAGGTTAGGGAGCGTGGACTTCCTGGCTCAGGGGGAGAGGAAGGCCCTAGGAAGACCCTATGAAGAGGCCCAGAGCCCATATTTCCTTTCCCTCTGTGGTTTCCATGAAACGGACAGGACTGACAGGCAAGCTCACACCTTTTCCAGGTTCTGTGAAGCCACACGGAGGTCAGATTAGGGGAGGTTCATTTGCAGCACATCAGTAAAGAAATGGGGTCTTGATGGCTCAAAGAAATAGGCCCAAAGTCACCTCCAGGTATGTAGGAACCTAGGCTAGACATTTGACCAAAGGGGCCCCCCTACCCTCACCGACCTTCCAATGATAGCCTTCTTTACTCTGGGGTCTCCACTCCAACATCACCTACTCTGAGAAGCCCTCCTTGACCACACTTTAAAGGAGCCTCCTTTTTTCTCGCTACCATAGCAGTTCCCAAACTTATCTACAGCTGGAATTACCTGGAGGGATCAAAACATACTGATATGTGTCTTACTCACAAAAATTGTTATTTAACTAGTCTGGGGTGTAGCCTGGGCTTTGGAAGTTAAGAAAAAATCTCTGGGTGATTTTTATGTGCAGATAGACAAGTGTGGGAACCACTGGGCTAGCGTGTCATCCTGTTTTAGTTTTCTGTAAAAGGCCAGTAAAGAAATGGAGACTTGGATGTCCTTGGTGGTTCAGTGGTTAAGAATCTATCTGCCAGTGCAGGAGACATTGGTTTGATTCCTGGTCTGGGAAGATTGCACATCCCTTGGGGCACCGGCGCCACAACCACTGAGCCTGCATTTTACAGCCCGTGTTCCGAAACAAAAGAAGCCACCGCAAAGAGAGACCTACATACCGCAGCTAGAGAGCAGCCTCAGCTCACCGCAATTAGAGAAACCCTGCATGCCGCAACAAAGACTCTACGCTGCCAAAAATAAATAAATTTTTTAAAAATAAAGTTTTAAAAAGAGAACATCCTTTTTAAAAAAAATTAAAGAATGGAGCCTTGGTTGCCTCAAGAAGCAGACCCAAACACTCAGCCCCAAATTCAAGTCTAAGGAACCTCAGAACCTAGTCCCAAACACCCAGATCCAAGGTTTTACTTATATCACCTCATTTAATCCTTACCACAATCTCCTTAGATGTTATTAGGATCCTCATTTCACAGAAAAGAAATGAAGGTAGAGAGATGCCAAGTCACTTCCCCAAGGAAAACAGCTGGCAAGCGACAGGCCAGGACTTGAACCCAGTCAGCCGCACTAGGACAGTGCCTGGCCTCCAGAGGGGACTCTATAAGTAACTGCCCAACCAAGGGATTTAATTTTCATCTCCTTCTGCCTCACCCATCCAACCCCATTCAACTGAGCAACCAGGCAACCTGTAGATCTATTTTCTAATTATTTCTTGAGTCTGTTCACCAGTCTCCACCCACATGGCCCTCCTCTCAGCATCCAGGTCACTACCCTCAGGCCTAGAGGGAACCCACAAAGTCCTTCTAAGAGGTTACCCTGTGTCCACTCTTGATCCTTCTGTTCACTCTTATTTATTTTCCACACAGGGCCAAGAAGATCTGAAAACAAAGGAGATCAAGCAACACTCCCCCCAAAAACCCAACCAGTAGCTGCCCATCACACTTAGAATAAAGTTCTACTTTATTTTGGCCCTTGAGGTCTTTAATAATCTGCTCCCCCCAAATCTCCAGAGTCTTACCTCACTGTGCTTCCCCTCCCCCAACTCTTTTCCAGCCACACTGGCCTCTTTTCCCTTCCCAGAACCCTGCAAGAGCCTGCCAAGTTCAATGCCTTTCCACAAGCTCTTTCCTCTGCTTGGAACACTTTTATTGCTTCAGGAGTCAGCTGGAAGGTAACTTCTTGAGACCCGAGCCCCCAATCTAAATTCAACACTCCTTTATTCCGGCAGCCGGTTCCGTATGTTGCTAGAATTGATCACGGTTGTAATAAAAGCATGATGGGTGTAAACATTTGTTACTGTCAGACTTGCTCACTAGACTTGAGCGTTCACCAGCACCCAGCTCAGCGCCTGGCACACAAGAGACGCCCCAAAGCTTTGGCTGAGCGGACAGTTAAAATGGACAGCTGGATGCACAAACCGATGAATGGGTGGATGAGTGACTGAGTGAATAAATACACTTTAAAACTTAGAAAACGATTCACCTGCTTGTATATTTCTCATACATGCGCGATTTACAAGGGAGTTATTTTCACCCTTTGACAAGCCCCACCCACTGGCCCTTCGAGGCTTTTCCCAGGCCCGGCCACTGGGCGGGACTTCCAGGGCCGGATGAGTGACGTCACGGGGCGTGCCCGGAGTCGGCCTCTGCCTCCTGATTGGCGGGCGCCCAGGGCCGCGGCTCTCACCGCCACTGCCGTCGGCGTGGAAGCCGTGGGAGCTGAGCCGAGGGACCTCGGCGAGGTGTCCCCTTGGACCTCGGCGACGCCGTCTGCAGCTGCGGCGGCCTCGGCTCATCGGGGTCCCATGGGGCATGTTCACGTAGCGCTGAGCCTTTGGCCAGTCTCTCGCCCTTCTGCCGGGAGATGGGACAGCGCAGGGGGCCCGCGTTGCGGCTGGACCGCTCCCCGCAGAGGGCGGGGCAGAGAGCTGGTGACCAGACCCCTACGCGCTCGCCGAAGCGCCACTATTTCGGGCCTCTGACCTCAGCGAGGAAAGTCCCAGAAACACAGCCCTACACACCACCACCACCTCCCAACTCTTCTGGACACGCTTCATCTCTTCCCCAAACCCCCACCCCAAACTCAGACCCCAAAGACCTGAACGAGGAGTAGCACTGATTCCTATTGCCTCCGTCAGACTCCATGCCCGCCCTGTAAGGCGGGAGATGCTGTTCCCATTTTACAGACAAATGGGTTGGGGTTTCTGGTTGGATGCTCTTTATCTAAGGTCGCACAAATGAGATAGTGGCCAAGCCAGGGTAGACTTGAAAGCCCAGCCTCTTTCTTCTACCTCTCAGCTTGGTGCCTCTTGTCTACTGACCCTGCTACCAGAAGCATCATGAGGTCCTGAGGGTCCGCGGCTCCTGGATCCAGCTGGATCCCACCCACACTGGGGCCTCGGCAGCCAGCTAAGAGCTGACTGTATGCCAGGAGTCGCCCCTTCCTCTGTACTTGGTCACTCCCCAAAACCACGGAGGGACCTAGGCTAAAATTAGGCAGTGGCCAAGGAGCATTCTGGTAACCATCAAGTCCCTGAAACTAGACTGGGCCAGTTATTTCCTGCATGACCTTCAGTGGTTTCCTTTCTTGGAGCCTCTGTTTATCATTTGTAAAGGGGGAATATTATCCCTCCCCGGGGTCTCTGTGTGCCGGTCTTCAGGAAAACTGCTCTTCTCTCTCCCAGGTCTCCTACTACTATAGATAATAATGTTTAAATCCTCAATAATTAAAACACCCTTGTACCCTCTCAGAGAGCACGGCCTCCTCTTCAGGGTCCCTGTGATGGCAAAACGCCAGCATAAACTGCATATAACCTGGTCCTTGATGGAAGTCACAGACCCTGGGTGGGGCAGGCAGCAGGTGAGGGGGGGGTGCATAGCTTCCCCAGCTTCAGCCCCTCTTGGCCTCCATCTCTGCTGAGGAACCGGCTCTCTCATAACTTCGACTCACTCTCGGTTCTGTGGCCTTTGCAGAGCCGTTCCCCAGGGGAACCCTGACTCTCCTGCCGCCTCCTGTTATCCTCTCTCCCTTCTCCCCACCCCCCCAATTGTTTATCCGTGCCTACTCTGTGCATCCGTCACTGAATAAGCTCATTGCCAATGCTTGCAAAGGAGGAGACTGACAAGGAAACCGAGTTATAATTCATTCACCCATCCCCAGTGCTATTGCCCTCCCCGGTTCTGCCCTCAGCGGTGCAGTCTGCTCTCTACTCGGCAGCTTGAGCCATCCTGATAAAAGGGAGGTCAGAACATGTCACTCTTCCGCTCAACCCCCTCCCAAGGCTCCCCAGCCCAGAAGAAAAGCCAGCGTCCTTGCTGTGACCTGGACGGCCTGCCTGAGCTACCTCATCGCCTCCCACTCTCCCCTCTGAGAGCTCCATTCCAGCTGCACGGGCTGCCTTGCTGTTTTTCAACATGCCAGGCATGCTCCTGCCTCAAGCCTTTGCATTTGCCCTTGGTGCCGCTGGAATGTCTTCCCCAGATATCCAGGTGACCTCCTCCCTTCACTCAGGTGTCTCCAACTCATTCAAGGGCTTCCTTGAAATACTGAATACTACTTCCTACTTGCCTTCTGTCCTTTTATCTGCTTTATTGATGTTTTCTTGGCATTATCAAGCGACAGATAATTATTTGCTTATTGTGTGTTCCCCTACTTACAAGAGTGTAAGTCCCATGAAATCTCCTACAGTTTCTCACCCCTCAGAAAAAAAAAAAATGGGGGAGGGAGAGGAAAGAGTATCAGGAAACTATAAAAAAAGAAAGGCAACACTCACTATACTACTATAGATAATAATGTTTAAATCCTCAGTAATTAAAACAACTTGCTTTTGGTGCAGGAAGAGACAAAGGAATGGGCTGGACTAGAATGTCTAGAAGTAGACCCAACTGTAGAGAAGAATTTAGTACTTGATGAAAGCGGCATCTCAAAGTGAAGAATGGACTCTCTAATAAATAGCGTTGGGACAGCTAGGTAACCAATGGAGGGAAAATGAGATCTCTACCTCACATTACAGCATTAGGATAAGCTCCAAAGGGGTCAAAGTTTGAAATGTTAAAAAATTAAAAGCACTAAAGGAAAACAGGAGAGAATCTGTAATTTCATAGTGGGAAAAGTCTAACTGACGACTCAAAAACCAAAATGTCATTAGAAAAGATTGACAAAGTCAACTATATAAAAATAAAAAACTTTTGCATGGAAAAAAAATCATATAAATAAAAAAATCGCATAAATCAAGTCATAAGATGAATGACAAAATAGAGGAAAAGATTCACATCTCAGATCACAGACAAAGGATCATCTCTCTAATTTATAAAGAATTCCTGGAAGGCCACTAAAAGGATCAACAATCTAGTAGAAATAGGCAAAGATATGAATTGACAGTTTGCAGAAAAGTAAATACAAATGGCTTTTAAACATATGGAAAGAAGATCAAACACAGTTGAAAAAAATGAAAATCAGGAAAAACATGGTGGGATACCATGTCTTATCCGTCTGGTGAAAAATCCAAAAGTTTAATAATATACTCTGTGGGCCTTTCTGTAAGGAAACCATACTCTCACACCTGCAAATATAAATTGGTACAAGTCCCCAAAAGGGCATTTTGGCAAAATCTATCAAAATTACAAATGCATCCAGATATTCTACTTCTGGGAATTTATCCTTCGGATATACTTGCAGAAGTGAGAAATGATGTATGGACACGATTATTCTCGGCAGCGCTGTTTGCAATAGCAATAGACTGGAAACAACTCAACTGTCTGTTAGTAAGTGCTGGGTTAGGCAGAGTACAATCCATTCATAAAATGAGATACTCTTTAACTATGAAAGAGAATAAGGGAGATCCATGCATCCTGACAGGGAAAGGATATCTGTAAGGGATAGTAAGTTTTAAAAGCAAGGTACAGATACTTCCCTGGTGGTCAATGGCTAAGACTCCATGCTCCCAAGGCTGGTCAGGGAACTAGATCCCGCATGTCACAACTAAGACCCAACATAGTCAAATAACAAATAAATTTTAAAAATAAACAAATAAATTTTTTAAAATATATGTTAATTTAAAAAAGCAAGGTGCAGAGCAGCATATATGATATTCCACCTTTTGTAGGAAAAAGAGGGAGAATTATATATACAGCTGACCCTCTAACAATTCAGGGTTACGAGCTCTGAAGCCCTGCACGGTCAAAAATCTGTGTACTGCTATGTCTGCCTCAAAAACGAAGGAATTGATAATGACTCACACAAAAGCAGGAAGTGAGGAACCCCCTAGTGGTCCAGTGGCGAAGACTCTGTGCTCCCAATACAGGGGTGCTAGGTTCGATCCCTGGTCAGGGAACTAGATCCCACGTGCCACAACTAAGACTCTATACAGCCAAATAAATAAAAAATAAATATTTGAAAGAAAAAAAAAAAAGCAGGAAGTGGGAACAGTTCAGATAGAATCAGGATTCAAACTTCAGTTCTTTTGATTCCAGATACTGGGATCTCTAATCAAACACAAACTTTCCCCCACACAATTAATTTAAAGATCTATAAAATGAAATCCCTTGAAGTCTCCTAGAGATCTTAATATACCCATTCTACAGCTGGAGTTTGTCCAGGTACCATATTTATTGGGGAAAAAAATCTATGTATAAGTGGACTTACACATCTCAAACCCATGTTGTTCAAATGCCGACTGTATAGTCATAATCTTACTGAGAGGCAGTATAACCAGTGATTAACAGCACAGGCTCAGAAGCCAGACTGCCTGAGTGCAAATGTACTTTTGGGTGCCAGGCTGGGTTCAGTAGTGTCCCACCAAAATTGATGTCCGTCTGGAACCTGGGAATGAATGTGACCTTATTTGGAAATAAGGTCTTGTTTGCAGATGTAATCAAGGTAAAACAAGGTCATTCCTACATTCAGTATGAATGGTATTCTTATAAGAAGAAGAAAATTTGGACACAGAGACAGGCAACACACATATGAAGACAGAGGCAGAGACTGGAGTGATGCATCTACAAGCCAAAGAATTCCGAGAATTGCTGGCAACCACCTGAAACAAGGAGATGAGAGGCTTGGAACAAATTCTCCCCAGAGCCTCCAAGAAGGACTGAACCTTGCTGACCCCTCAGTTTTAGACTTTTAGCCTCCAGAATTGTGAGAGAATAGATTTCTATTGTTTTAAGCTACCCCGTTTTTGATAATTTCTTCTAGCAACCCTTGAAGCTGTAGTGGTAATATAGCTACTTAGAAGCTGTGTCATCTTGGGCAAGTTATTTAGCCAGCCTCTCTGTGCTCCAGTTTTCTCATTGGTTCTGGAACCAATCCCCAGCAGATACCGAGGGACAATAGTCACCAAGTCTCTATATTCTTGGACAAATAATTCAGCCTCCCTGGGCCTCAGTTTCCCCATCTGTAAAATAGGAACAATGAGATTGACCTTTCTGTACATTTACTGTGCACAGTAACCCAACAGGCACCTCACATGCATCGTTTCACTTCATCACAAAGCAGATTTTATTAATATACCCATTTTACAGATGAGGAGGTTTAAGGAGTTTAAGCAGCTTGTTCAAGGTCACTTGGTCAGTAAATCGAGAAGTCAGGATTTGTCTAGAGGCCAGTGTCAGGGTTATGGAGAGAAGGCAGTGTGAATCAGTTCAAGCAGACCATGGGTCAGACCCCAGCTTGTCCATTCATTCACTAGTTGTGTGACCGTGGATAAGTCTCTGGAGCTCTCTGGCCTCTAACCTTATTAACTGGAAGAATGACTCTACTTTGTAGGGAGATACTGCAGGTAGAATGTTTAGAACAGGGCCTGGCACACAGTAGGTGCTCAATAAAAGAAGATCCCCGCCCCCTTCCTTCTTTGCCCTCTCCCTCCCTTCTTCCCCTTGTCTGGTAGGGATTTCAGGCCTGTGGGCTAACCTGGCTGAATTGAGACATTGTTGGTGTTCCCTCCTCCCATACTGATGAAGATCGGAGGACTTCTGGGGGCATACCCACTCCCAGGGTTTCTCCATTCCCAGGGAGCCTCAGCCTGCGGCCATCTGGGGATGGTCTCCAGTCTGATGTACACACAGCCCAAGCCAAAAGGGGAGAGCCCAGCTCCAGGCCTGACACGGAAACCAGAGCATTGTGCCACCTTGTTGCACAGCGTGTGTGTGGCTGCGGTGTGCACACAGGAGATAGAAGCATTGGCACTCTAGCAGGGGGTGGGTGCGGGGGAAGTGTCTGACCCTCTGCTCTATGTTGAGTGACCTGCTGGGGCCACAACCTGTTGGGAGGCGAGTGTGTTGTGTGGACGTCTGTTGGCACGGTCCAGCTGGTACTTGTCAAGTGACAGCCCAGTAGGTTGCTAAATCTACGCATGGTGGAGCAAACAGGAATTGTGCCCCGAGGGCCTGAGCCACCCATACTGGCCCACTCTCTTCCGCCCACCGCCCATCGTCACCGCCTCACTTAGCACCCTGGCCCCCAAGGGCCTCGGGTCTCACAGGCTGCAGGAAATACCAGGGAGCACTGGGGCAGACTAACCTCCCCCACCCCAGGAGGGCTCCTATACTCAGGAAATAAACAAGCCCCCCATAAAACAGGAGGGGCTGCAGGTAGACTGCAGACACACCCTTGGAAGCAAGGGTCTGTACTCAGCAACGCTCCCCACTTCAACCAGGAGTCCCATACTTGAGAAAGGGTTGCTGAGGAAAGGAAAGGAGTCCTGCCCAGAGGCAGAGGGATGGCCAAGTTAACCTGACCCTTATCTGGAAGCTCCAGGGTGCCAGTGGGATGCTACATAAGGACGGGCTTCTTCTTGGTGCCACCGACATGGAGGCAAATTGGATATTGGACCCCAAGGCCCTGGTCACCAGCATCACCTTGGAGGCCATACTGAGGGACTGCGTGTGGCTGAACTGGAGTTCGATAACCAGCCCTGAGGGGCAGGAGAGAGCATGAGACTGGACTTCCAGGGACTCCAGAATCGTTGGACTGCAGACTCAGGGCTGAAGGAGTTCTCTGGCAACCTCCAAGGCCATACACCATCTCCACCACTATTCTCACTCACCTCTGAAATATCCCAGTCCACCCCATGAAAAGACTTCAGCTGCCTCTGAAGAACTCCTGATCCCTCTGAAATAATCCAGCCTCCCCCAGAAGACTTCAACCTTCTCTCTAACATTCCAGCTTCTCTCTGAAATACTGTAGATCCTCCTCACTCCCCATAATACTCTGGCACAGAGGTCCCCGACCTTTTTGGCACCAGGAACTGGTTTCACAGAAGACGATTTTTCCACAGACCAGGGGTGGGAGGATGGTTTCAGAGTGATTCAAGCACATTACACTTACTATGCACTTTATTTCTATGATTATTTCTGTAATTATTTCATATTATCTCTATGACATCAGCTCGACCCTCAGATCATCAGGCATTAGATCCTAGAGGTTGGGGACCCCTGATCTAGCATCTTCTGAAATAACCCAGCCCTTGGTGAAGTCCTGTAGCTCACCCGCTCCGCATCAGACAATATTCCAGTCGTCTCTGGAGTACTCCGGCCCTTGCTTTGAAACTGCACTCCACTTTTAAACTGCAGCTCAACTTTAAATGTGTGCTCCAAGTTCAGCACTCTTGTTTTCTATCTGCAATATGCCAACGTCCTTAATACTCCTCACCCCACTAGAGTACTTTAGTCCTAACTCTCATTATAATCTCCATCCCCCATGAAGATCTTCCAGCCCCTTCAGTAACACTCCAAGCCCACTCTATAGCCCAAAACCTCTGGAATGTTCTGCCTGGCCCCAGAGATGGACTCCCAGGCCTGCCTAGGACACACTGCAAGGTAGTTCTTGCTCTGGCACTCAGTCTGCTGGTTCCGATGCCCTCCTGGGCCTCATATGGCTCCTGGACGTCCGCGTAGTGCACAGTGTCAGTATCCCTTCTGGGAGGAGGCTCCCACCAGCTTCCTCACAGTCCTCCAGCCAAACAGACTCTCCTTCTAGAAATCTTCCCCCGGCTCTGCCCAAGTTAAGAGCCCCACTGACCAAACATGATTGTAGTCCCCAAGGGTTAGGGGCACCCAGGGTCTGGGGGACAGCACACTGCTGACCTGCCTGGTTGACTGGTCAGGAGCTCCCTGCCTGGGTCAGCCACCCAGGGTAATCCTACAGGTTCAGCCCTAGCACCTGGCCGGTTTCCCCCTCGTGCTGCTCTGAGACACCTGTCCTGTGGCTCCATAGGTCTAAGATAATAAGGCAGATAGGCCAAGACCAAGTTGCCTCTGTTCAAAAAACACAGTGACCCACTGTGGCCCCCCACCAGGGAGCAGAACGGGGCCCATGAGGAAGGTTTGGGGGCCACCGGCCCTTTTCTGTGCTTATGTAAGTGTCACCCACTGGGTCACCCTTATGTGAATGTAGCCAGAATCTAGCAAGTCCCTGACCACAAGGTGGCCCCATGGAAGGCGCTATTAATTATGGGTTAGCAAATGAAAGGAACTAGGTTCCAAGCCCAGCTCTGTTGTGTTACTTTAGGTAAATCACTTACCTTCTTTGAGCTTCAGTGGCTTAGCCTTTGGAACAGGTAATAATCCCTTTTAAAAAAAATATTTAGTTATTTGGCTGCATTGGGTCTTACTTGTGGCACTAGGGCTCAGTAGCTCCATGGCATATGGGATCCTAGTTCCCTGGCCAGGAATTAAACCGCGTCCTCTGCACTGAAAGGTAGATTCTTTTTTATTTTTTTTAATATTTATTTATTTATTTGGTTGTGATGGGTCTTAGAGCATGTGGGATCTATTCCCATGGCCAGGGATCGAACTCGGGCCCCCTGCATTGCAAGCACAGTCTTAACCACTGGACCACCAGGAGAGTCTCCAGATAATAACCCTTATCTTGCCCTGTACCAGTTTGCTTCAAGGCTCAAGTGAACTAGTAGTTAGAGAATGAATCTTTCATTTAATAAATATTTATTGAGTGCCTACTATGTACCAGATCTGCATCAGACATAGACATAATATATTTATTATTTCTCCCTGCACCAACCAGTCTATGAGCATGAAGAAGGTAAAGTATAGAGTGATAGAGGAGAGATTCCAAAACTCCAATTCAGACATCCCTCTCCGGCTCCTAACAGCCTGTTGTACACCTGCTATGTACAAGGTACTTTCAAAGACATCATATCCTTTACTCCTCATCCTGGAAGATGAGGAGTTCTGGTTTTACTGATGTAGAACTAAAGCTTAGAGTTGTTAAGTCATGGTCTAAGATAATATAGTAATTTATGGGGCCTAAACTTTGGTCCATCCTGCCTTTGACAAAGAAGAGGTCAGAGCAGCACCACACCCCGCTGCCCTTCACGAACCAGGTCTATTCCTGGAGCCAGGACCACTTCTGTCCTCTGAGAGTCCCTGGTCCATACAAGACAAGAAGACTAGACTCCAAGCCAGACATCTGGAGGTTGAATAGCCCTCATAGGGCATCTTGTCCCACCCTGTCCTTGTACAGATCAGGAAACAGAGGCCCAGAGGTGGGTAGACACTTGTTCGAGGTCACACAGCCCATGAGGGGCCCTGCCTCTTACCCAGGTGAAAACTTGCTGCGTACTGGAGTGGGTTGCCATTTCCTTCTCCACTGTAAAAGACAGAGCATGCCAATAGCCCTCCTTCCCAGGTGGTGCTAGTGGTAAAGAAGCTGCCTGCCAATGCAGGAGACATAAGAGATATGGGTTCGATCCCTGGGTCGGGAAGATCCCCTGGAGGAGGGATGGCAACCCACTCCAGTATTCTTGCCTGGAGAATCCCATGAAGAGAAGAGCCTGGCAGGCTTGGCAACCCACTCCAGGATTCTTGCCTGGGAAATCCCATGGACAGAGGAACCTGGCTACAGTCCATAGGGTTGCAAAGAGTTGGATAGGACTGAAGCAACTTAGCACAGTACAGACCAGAAGTGCTCAATGGCCAGAGAAGGGGAAAAAAATACTGCCTGCCTATAAGACTGAGCCTGGGCAAGAAAAGAGGAGAGACAGGCTGCCGGTCAGGGGGACCTCTGGGCCAACGGTTGGCAATCGGTCTCGTGTGCATCACCAGGGGGTCCATCCCCTACCCATACATGAGGACAGTCCACGAGGATGCCCTCTGTGGCTCACCCAGGTGCCTCCTGAGACCAACCATTCTGCTGCTGAGCTATTCTGAGAACGTGGTTCTTCCTGCTCCTGAACTGAAACTCGGCCGCCCGAGGCTGCACCGCTGGTCAGAATTCTGTTGTCCGGGTCTCCAGGAGCATCAGCCCAGAGCCACTGGGGTAGGGGAGCAGCTCTATCAAAGTTCTTGGCAGTGAGCCATCTCCTACTTCTGCTTGAAGACCCACCAGACACTCCCTCCTCTAAGGAGTCATTCTTCTCCCTCAAGCAAGGTTCATTCCTTCCTTTATTCAACTTATTTTTATTTGTGGCTGCGCTGGGTCTTTGTTGCTTTGCCTAGACGCAGTAAGTGGGGTCTACTCTTCGTCGCAGTGTGCAGGCTTTCCCACTGCAGTGGCTTCTCTTGTTGCAGAGTATGGGCTTTAGGGCACGTGGGCTTCAACAGTTGCAGCCACTAGCTCAGCAGTAGTTATGGTCCATGGGCTCTAGACCGAGAGTTCAATAGTTATGGCACAGGGGCGTAGTACTCCGAGGCATGTGGGATCTTCCCAGACCAGGGATCAAAGCTGTGTCTCCTGCATTAGCAGGCAGATTCCTATCCATTGCACCACCAGGGAAATTCCTTTCATTCTTATTTTCAACCAGTGTCTATCTATTGATGTGCTGGGAACTATTGATATGCTGCGAAGATCTAGGGACAAAACCCCTGCCCTAGTGGAGCCAAAAGCCTAGGAAGGAGAGAGGAAAACACGTTGACCAATACACACCATGATAGCTGTGTTTTTCCCAAGAACTCTCTAGCCAAGTTTTATATGCTACATTTGGCAATGATGTTGTCTCTTTGGTCTCTTTTCATATAACACAGTGACCCCCATCTTGCCTTTAAAAAAAAAAAAGACAAGTTTTTAAAATGACCAGGTCAGTGGTCTTCCAGAATATTCCACATTATAGCTGAGTGTGAAGGTTCCCTCTAGTGTTGTTTATCCTCTTCCTCTAAATCCGGTATCACTTGTAAGTGGAAGTTAGGTGGAGAGCACAGATTGGCAAACATTTTCTGGAAAGGAGCAGAAAGTAAATATTTGGGGCTTTGCAGCGAATACCAGAGAAGGCAATGGCACCCCACTCCAGTACTCTTGCCTGGAAAATCCCAGGGATGGAGGAGCCTGGTAGGCTGCAGTCCATGGGGTCGCTAAGAGTCAGACACGACTGAGCGACTTCACTTTCACTTTTCACTTTCATGCATTGGAGAAGGAAATGGCAACCCACTCCAGTGTTCTTGCCTGGAGAATCCCAGGGATGGCGGAGCCTGGTGGGCCGCCCTCTCTGGGGTCGCACAGAGTCGGACACGACTGAAGCGACTTAGCAGCAGCAGCAGCAGCAGCGCATACAGTCTCTGTTGCAAGCATTCAGCGCCGTTGTAGCATGTCCACAGCACACAAATGGAGCGTGGCTACGTTCCAGTGCGACTTTATTCAAGGATGTTGAAACTGAGATTTAATGCAGTTTTCGTATGTCACGCAATATTATTCTTTGATTTGGGGGGAACCATTTAAAAATGTAAAAATTGGGACTTCCCTGGTAGTCCAGTGGTTAAGAATCTGCTTGCAATGCAGGGGACACCGGTTCGATCCCTGGTCTGGGAAGATCCCACAAGCTGCAGGGCAACTAAGCCCATGTACCACAACTACTGAAGCCCCCATGCCTAAGAGCCTGTGCTCGTCAACAAGGGACATCGCTGCAGTGAGAAGCCAGAGCACAGCAATAAAGAGGAGCCCCTGCTCGCTGCAACTAGAAAAAAGCTGGATGTAGCAATGAAGACCCAGCACAACCAAAAAAATATTTTTTTTTTAATGTAAAAACCATTCACAGTTCATGGGCTGCACAAAAACAGGCAGAGACCATCTTTGACCCATGGTTTGCTAAGCCCTGATTGGATTTAGGTTAAGCATCTGTAACAAGAATTCTTCATAATGATGGTGATTGTCTAACAGTTATTGAAGGAGGAGGCACAAGGGCCAACTTACACGAGTTATGGGTGAGTTACGGGATGTCCACTAAATCTCTCCATTGAAAAGAGAGAACCTCTTTGCAAAAGCCCAGTCAGCTGTGCAGGACTCCTTCTGCACTATGTGAACACTGCGTTCTTTACAACCTTTCACTTAGGGACTTCCGCGATGGTCAAGTGGTTAGGAATCTGCCTGGTAATGCAGGGGACACGGGTTCAATCCCTGTCCCACACGCTGCAGAGCAACTAAGCCCCGTGCACCACAGCTACTGAAGCCCACATACCTTAGAGCCCATGCTCCAAGACAAGAGAAGCCACCACAACCAGATGGCCGAACACCTCCAACCAGAGTAGACCTTACTCTCTCCAACTGGAGAAAGCCCACATGCAGCTATGAAGACCCAGCACAGCCAAAAAAAATAATAATTTTTTAAAAATTCAAAAGAAATCCCTTTACCTGGTGTTTTTGGTACCTTCGATGCACTGAACTGTGGCCTCCGTTTAAATTCCTAAGTCAAAGCCAGAACCCCAATGTAACTATCTTTGAAGATAGGGCCCTTATGGAAATAATTAAGCTTAAATAAGCCATAAGGGGCTTCCCAGGTGGCACAGTGGTAAAGAATCCACTTGCCAATGTAAGAGACACAGGAGACCTGGGTTCGACCCCTGGGTTGGGAAGATCCCTTGGAGGAGGAAATGGCAACCCACTCTAGTATTCTTACCTGGAGAATCCCATGGACAGAGGAGCCTGGTGGGTCTCAAAGAGTCAGACACTGAGCATGCATTCATATAACCAAAGCCATAAGGGTGGGGCTCTAATCCAAAGCGTATCCTTATAAGAAGAGACAGTGGAGAGTGCCTTCTCTCTCTGCCAGGTGAGGACATGTAGAGACGCTGGCCATCTGCAAGCCAGGAAGAGGGTTCTTACCAGAAACCCACGTTGATCTGGAACTGCTAGCTTCCAGAACCGTGATAAATAAATGCTTGTTGTTGGAGCCACACAATCTATGGCTTTGGTATGGCAGACCGAGGTGACTAATGCAACATCACTGAGAGTTTTTGCCTAAATCGATTATCAGTTGAGGCTACAAGATGGAGTTTTTCTAGTTCTCACATTCCTTCTAGTATATTCACTTCAGTTCAGTTGTGAATCCCATGAATCGCAGCACGCCGGGCCTCGCTGTCCATCACCAACTCCTGGAGTTCACTCAGACTCACGTCCATCGAGTCGGTGATGCCATCCGGCCATCTCATCCTCTGTCGTCCCCTTCTCCTCCTGCCCCCAATCCCTCCCAGCATCAGAGTCTTTTCCAATGAGGCAACTCTTCGCATGAGGTGGCCAAAGTACTACTGGAGTTTCAGCTTTAGCATCATTCCTTCCAAAGAACACCCAGGGCTGATCTCCTTTAGAATGGACTGGTTGGATCTCCTTGCAGTCCAAGGGACTCTCAAGAGTCTTCTCCAACACCACAGTTCAAAAGCATCAATTCTTCGGTGCTCAGCTTTCTTCACAGTATATTAGGTGACATTTTTCTACAAAGAAAAGCTTTCCTTCAAGTAGCAATGAACAGCAGCCTCTCCAAAGAAAGGCAGGATAAATGCTACATTTTCCAAGGGAAAGTTTGGAGGTTTTTGTGTGTTTTTTTGGGTGGGAACTTCTGTTTGTATGCTGAGAGGTTAATTCTTTGGAGAGGGAGAGACAGGGTGCAAGAGAGGAGGTCACAGAAGGTGTGAAGTCCTAAAAAGGTGTGAGGATGTGGAGTACAAGTGGAGGAAGGAAGGGGAGGACAGAAGAAACGGTGTGAACTGGCCCTCTGGGTGGATGTACAAGGCCAGCTTACTAAGAAATGTGCCAGAGGATTGCTGGGCTTGGTTGCATGCATGCTAAGTCACTTCAGTCATGTCTGACTCTATGCAACCCTGCGGACTGTAGCCCGCCAGGCTCTTCTGTCCAGAATTCAGAATTCCTCTGAATTCTCCAGGCAAGAATACTGGAGTGGGTTGCTATGCCCTTCTCCAGGAGATCTTCCTGACTCAAGGACTGAACCCACATCTCTTATGTCACTGGCATGGGCCCGCAGGTTCTTTACCATGAGCACCGCCCGGGAAGCCCGCTGGGCCTCGTTAGTGTTCTTGGAATCTGGGAGCTGTCACCCTGTCTGTCTGGCAGGTGTTTTTCTCCTCCACACCCAGAAAAGGTAGATAGTTTGATTGCTGCAGGTCTGGGGCTTTCCAGGCAAGCACCCTGGGGGGTGAGGGGTGTGGCAAAGGGGCACCACCACAACTGACCACAGAATCCAATATGGTTGAAAACAGAAGCGAGAGCAAGAGTGATGGCTGGATGGGAAATGGATAGGAGTGCTCAGCTACTTGCTGGCCCTTGGTTTTTAGTTTTGATATCAGTTTTCAGAATTTATTTAAAGGAACATGCAAGCATGGGAACTACAACCACTAATGACAGTGAGAGAGGGTGTTCAACAGGCCCCTCCTATGGCCTCTGTGTCCTGCGCCCATCGTGGGGAGCAAGTGCCACATGGAGGGCAAGGACTGGACCTGACTCCTGTTCGAGCCTCTACCACCCAGCCTGGCACAGGCTAGTGACGGAGAAAGTTGAGTTTGATTGGCTGAATGAAAGAAGGACAGCAAACACTTTATACAGCGCTTACTATGTACAGGTCACTAGTACATATGCACAAGTCACTTGCTAGGTACGAGCACGCTGATTTCTCCCAAGACTCCTGGAAGGTAGACCCCCCCCCATTTTACAGATGAAGAAACAGAAGCGCAGAAAGCTAAAATAATTTGTCCAAAGTCATGGAGCTAGAAAGAGGCAGAGCTGATCTACAGACCAGGCAGTCTGGGCCCAGAGAGTCCGTATTCCTCATGACCAGGATATTCTGAATGGATGAATGAGAGTCATAGAATCGGCTTATCTCTGTCCTGGGTGAAGCCAGGTATCTCTTGAGGCCAGAGCCCAGATCTGGTCAAGAGAGAGCCAAGTCAACCAACAATGAACTGAGAACTACTCTGTTCTAGATTCTGACAACTGCCATGAAGGAGACAAACTCGGTGCTAAGGGCAAGAATAAAGGGACCTCCTTAGATGACGTGGTCAGGGAAGGCTTCTCTGAAGAGGCAGCACTTCAGGTAAAGGATAGAAAGGAGCCAGTGCTGTGAAAACAAGGGAAAGAGTGTTCTAGGAAGAGGAAACTGCATATAAGAAGATCTTGAGGCAAAAAGTCAATGTATTCTAGGAACTGAAAAAGATTGCAGTGTGACTGAAGAGGAAGAGGGCCCAAAAGGAACTTAAGAGGTGGGTAGGGGCCACGACTCTTCCGAAGCCACGAAAAGGGTTTGGATTTAGTTATTTTTCGCTATTATTGAATTGTATTTTTTTTATTCTAAGCAGAATGGGAAGTAAGCCATTTGAGTTGGGTTTTTTAGTTTGTTTGATTTTTTGCCATTAGTGTTTTAAGCAAGGAACTTCTGTGGTCTGATCTGTATTTTAAAAGCAACAGTTCTGTTCTTCCATTCATTTGGATAGTCAGTCATTGATTCTTCGATATTTTCATTTGTTCTTTAATTCTTACATTCATTTATTTTTTCACTGGACTTTCATTTGTTTGCCTGCTAGTTCCTTTGCTTCTTGATTGACTCATGCACTCCTGTACTCAGAGAACCTGCCTCTCTGTGCCAAACCTTGCCCGGACTCCAGGGGCCTTGCCAAGAGCCAGACACAGTCCTTGCCCTTGAGAAAAACATATCCCACACCCCACACCCCAGGAACCAGTGGTCACCAAGCAAATGATGCTGAGTGTTCTGCTGGAGATGAGAAGCCAGACCTTGAAGGATGACAGAGCCTGATAGATTGGTGGGGCGGGGGGGGGGAGTCCCCAGGGGAAGGGACCAGTGCCTTCATGTCTATGGTCCCTAAGCCTGACACCTGACCAGCAATGATAAATATCTGTTTGTTAATTGAACAGGTGGGACAATGGTCAGGCAGGAAGTACTTGATGGTGTCCAGGAGGTGATAGTGTCCAGCCAAGGTGAAGCCACCCTCCACAAGTCCCTGCAACTCTAGCTCCTCCCCTGTGCCTTCTTCCCCACTCTTCCTCCAGTAAGAAAGGCATTCTTACCTGTACCCTTCTGTTCTCTGCTGCCCCGCAATCATATTGAGACACACCTGAACACAGGCATGTGCACAGGCATTCACAGCCATCCCTGCTCACACACAGAAACACACATGCCTACATAATGCGTCCCTGTTGTTGATTCCAAAATTGCAGTCATCGTGTTCATTGCCTACAACCACACACTCACACATCTGTGCTTACGCCCCCTCCCGGCCTCCCCACCATATCCCAACACACATCCTGCAACAAACAGCCCTCCCACACACATCTCATCCTCTTCTGACAAGAGAGATTGTTGTGGTCCTGGTTGAAGGCTGAACCCCAGGTTGAGGGGAGGGGCATCGAACCCTACTAGTTGGAAAGGCTAGAACTATTGTGATAGAAATTGCTATACTTAGTTTTTCTAAAAGTTGGGGGGTCGAGGGAGGCTGACACCTTCTTGTTTGCTCAGTGTAGCGGGATGACTGATTCCTTTGAAAAGCAAAGAAGGGTCTTCTGCTGCTCCTTGCTGTCCTAGAACCTCTCCAGTGCCCAGTCTCCAAGGATGGCAGAGCATGCTGACTGAAGACCAAGTGGCTCTAATGACAGCAGCCTTGGGTCAACTGGCTGTGAGAACTTGGGTTAAGGCCTGTCCTGGTGTGGTCTTCGAGTTTTCTCAGTTGCAAAGGCCAGAGAGCAGAGCAGTGGTGGAGAAATGCCCCCTCTTAACCTCAAATGCAATAATTCTAAATGAGCAGGTGCTTCTGGGTGTGAGGAACCTGCCCCTTTGAAGGGGGTCTCCGGGAAGTCTGTGCTAAGGGTTCAGGTCTGGGGAGAGGAGCCGGGGTGGGGTCGGGGGTCCGGGGGAGGCCTGGGAAAGCTGAGCAGCGGTAACTCAGGGGAGGTGGGAAGCGGGGGCGGGAGGGCCTGGGATGTGAGGGCCCCTCCCCGCTGCCGCCGGGCAGCTGGCTTGGGGCTGGGGCGTGACTGCAAATTCTCCCCGTCGCCACCGCCACCGCGCGCGCTGCCGCGGCTGCAATAAGAGAAGTCCGAGAAGTCCGAGGCGGCTTCCTCCTCCCTAACCAGAGGGGGCCGCGGTCAGAGGCGGGCAGCACCCCCGTTTGCTCGCCCCCACCCCTGTCGGCACTCGTGGCTGCTGGGAGCCCCGGCCGGCTAGCCCCGGGGTCAGTCAGAAGCGGTCTCGCCTGGGACCAGGTAGGAGCCGTCGGGGGAGCTGGAAGGGCCGGCGGTGCCCCGCCCCCAGTCCCTTCGTGGCTGGGAAGAAAGGGGGACGTGGGGTGCGGAGAGGAACCCCTAAACTTGGGGAGGAGAGCTGAGGGAGTTGAAGGCCAAAGGGTCCTCACCCCGAAAAGGACATAAGAAGGAAAACGGAGGAACCCTGGAAAGTGAAAAACTGATACAATTTGGGGAGAGGGCTGAGGGAAGGCGGGGAAAGTAGACTAAAAGGATCTGGTGGGAACCTGCAAAGACGAAGCTGGGAAGGGGCTGAGTCGGAAGAGGGAAACTGAGGGGATCCCCAAAAGGGTCTGGGTTGAGAAACTAAAAGGGACCTTGAAAGTGAGAATCTGGGGAGAAGCTGAAGGCTCTGGAAGAGAGGAACGACTTTTAGGTGGGTGGGGAGGGGGTCTGCCAGAAAGGAGTCAAGGAAAACCGTTTCTGGAGGACGCGGAATGTGGGTCGCAATCCCGAGGGTCCAGGAAGTCCCTCTATCCGGAATCGGCAGAAGTCGGAGGTGGGGTGAGGCCAGCGGCCGGGAGGGGAGGGGAGGCTGTCACAAGCGCCCCCCTAGACGCTCCAGCCTCGCACAGGTGGGCGGGTTCCGGCTGGCGAGGGGAGTCCTGCAACGCTCAGGAGGCGTGGGTCCTGGTTTCCTGGGGAAGTCCCCGCCCTCGGCAGGGATGGGCCTCTCTGGGTGCCCCCTCCCCTCCCGCAGCGGCGATCTCGGTCCACGTTCCTCGGGATCCGGGAATTGCTGGCCGCCCCGACGGAAATCCTGCCTTTGACCGCGATTGCCGGGAGGGGCTGTCTCCATGGTAACGAGAGGGCGGAGGGACCGAGCCCAGCGCTGGGCTGCCTCGGGGCTCAACGCCCGCGCTACCCTCTGTGGTCTCCTCCCCCGCCCCCATTTTGAGTCCTTAGTTCGGGGCGAGCTGCGGGGCAGAGGAGTAAGGCGAGGATGTGCAAGTGTTCAGGGATTGGGAAGGTGGGGGATCTGCAATCTCCAGGTCTTAGCCAGACTGGAACCTTGATTGCTGTGTGACTTTAGGCAAATTATGGGGCCTCTCTGGGCCTTAACTTCCTCATTTGCATTATGTAGGAAATTATCCCTGCCCCTACCCAGCTTCCATCCCCCAGCTTATCCCCAGTCGTGGGACTCGGGTGCACTAAGCAGTTTCCCCCACCCCCACTCCCCACCCGACCCAGTGTCCTGGGGGCTAGCCTCTTCAGTTTCTCATAAGTATAGAGTTGGACCACAAAGCCTGACAGGGCCTCCAGGGACCAAAACACAGGTGACTTCTTATAAAATAAATATTTGTGGGTCTGTTGAGGCCCCATACTGGGAAAGTCAGCCGATTTGAGACTGTCCTTGACCCTCCCCCTTATTTATTTTTATTTTTTTGGTGATTTTGTGTGTGTTTATGGTATAAACACTGGTTTGTCAGCAAGTTTTGCTCTTCTCAATTCCAAATAATGCAAAGTTCAAGAATATGCATTTTATTGAAACTTCATTTTCTTTTTTTAAATTGTTTTATTAAAAAAAAAATGTTTGGTCATGCTGCGCGGCACGTGGGATCTTAGTTCCCCAACCAAGGATCGAACCCATGCCTCCTGCATTGGAAGCGTGGAGTCTAAACCTCTGGACTGCCAGGGAAGTCCTGAAACTTCATTTTATTGAAACCAGTGATCCCTGAGTCTTTTAATATCCTTCCGTTTGTGAGTGTGGTGGTGGGAGAGTGAGGCTCTGTTCCCACTTCTCAGATGGGAAGATGGAGGTTCGGGAGTGAATAACTGACAGGTCAGCAGTAGGGACCCAGAAGCTGGGCATCCTGTCCCTGATGTGGTGAAGGATGTAGACAGAACTGAAGCCTACATTCCCTCCTTATCCCTATCAAATTCCGTTGCCCTCTGGAGAGGAGAGGGGAGCCAGGGGGGCAGTGGTGAAAGAACATATGGGTTTCCTGGGCTGTGTGGCTGGTTCTTGCTTTCCAGTGGGTGTGAAGCTGTGAGTGAGGGTGGAGAGTGTTTTTGAGTATGGTTTGGGCTTTGAGTGAATGAGCTTGAGCGTGTGAGCATGTGTGTGGGTGTTTGGGTGTTCTCTGCAGCCACCTGGGGCTGTGGCAAAGGAAGTGGCCAGACCTTGGCAGGATGGGTAGGGGGACCTCAGGGCTGGGGAAAGAGGACCCAGAGCCCTTCCTGCACAGAGTCAACCAGGCTGGCCTCTGACCAGACCTGGGGAAGGGGACTGCCTGTCTGAGCGTGCTATGAAATTCAGACTCCTACTCCCTCAGTTCCCCCTGGACCAACTCATGGCTTTCCATCCCCCGAGAATCTCAAGTCCCTCAAGATCTCTATTTTAGAGGCTAGTGGGTAGGTTTTCAGCAACCGATGAGAAAACATTTTTACCCACAAGAAGTGGAGAAAATTCAGCTGACACGGTGAGGACCCTGTGGAGGGGAAAGCCAGTGTGGCCCTTCCCTCACCCCCACACACTGGCCTTACCAAAGTGATAGAATCAGAGCCGGCTGTGTCTTCTTAGCCCCTGGGTGTTAGGGGTGGGGGTGATAAGGCCTGAGTGATGTGAGGTGGTTGGAGGTTCTATGAGAGATGAAGGCCTCAGTGAGGGAGATGGAGGCTCAGGAAGGGCACTGGAGCCAGGGAGGGGTGGAAGGTCTCAGTGAGGGATGGAAGCCTTCATCAGAGGGCCAGGCCTTGGTGAGGATGGGGTGCGGTGAGCCTGAGACTTGGGCCTGCCCACTGGGCCAGCCTGAAGCCCTGAGGAGAAGCCGGAACTCTTGCTGGATGGTGGTTTCCTGCCCCTGTTCAGTCCCAGTTCCCTTTTGGTGAAATCCCCCAGGCGGCTGGGCCGGCTCAGCCCTCCCACCTCACCCTGAGCACTTCTCTTTCTTCTCTGCCTTGTCACTTCTCCTCCCTTGGCCCTGGAGGGGGCTTCCTCAAGGGGAGGGACCAGAAGTGAAAGTTCGCCGAGCAACTACAGTGCGCCCGGTGCTTTCAGGGGCTTGACCGCAATTGAGGCTCAGGAGCAACCCCAGGAGGCAGAGATCTGATTCCTATTTTCTAGGCGAAGAAACTGCAGCTCAGCGAGAAGTGAAGCAACCTGCCCAATGTCTCAAGTCGGGTAGAATTTGAGCTCAAACCAGTCTCCAGATCCTACAGATACTTGGCAGAAGTCAGGGGGGAACAGGACATCCTGTGTCTACATCAAAGCCCTGATGTAGTGTTGGCAAGTATAGACCAAAGAAAGGATGGGTGCATCTGGGGCTCCTATGTCCAGGAGGAGGGGTGGGAGGGGGGCAGGTTCTCCGCTTTATGGCCAGCTGCCATATATATGGCAGGGGTGGTATGATCAGTTGTCTGGGGACTGGGTAGGAAATATGACATTCACCAATCAAGGAGAGCGTGACCCCCCTGCTCAGGCTTTGGAGAGCACAGCTGGGAACAGAACTCTGTACTTGAATTAATAGTCCTGGCTTTGAATCCCAGGTCTGGCTGTTTGACCTCCAGCAACTCACTTCCCCTCTCCACACGAGAGAGGTAGACTGATAAATCTTCCCTGAGGGCCCTTCTAGCTTTGCTGTTTGTGGTTCTCAGCCTCCCTTAACCACACTGGCCAAGAGCCTTCCCGATAACTGCACAGAAGATACAGATGCAAAAACAGATGCTCAGAAGGCTGATGTCATCCAATCAAGGCCCCAAAACTTGGGAGGGCCACACAGAGGGAGAGATGCTGAAGGTGGGAACACCATGGTCCAGGATTGGACCTCAGTTCTGACATCTACAACCTGATCTTGACCCAGATCAGACTTTAGAAGCCAACTCCTGTCAACCAGATGTTCAAGAGGCCTGTTTATTAACAGATTCAAGTCCCTGCAGTGACCAGAATGCTTGTGGCGGGTCTCTGAGCCACTCCCTTTGTAAGCAGGCAAAGGGAGAAAAGAGACTTGGATTCAGATTCTAAGGGCTATTGAAAATCAGTGGTTGCTGAGAGACCCTTCCCCTTCACTGGGCTATAATGAGGATTCAGGGTGTGTAGCACAGGGCTTGGCACTCTGTGGGGGCTTGTGAGGGTACATAACTGTATTGCTTTCACGGGGACTTCAAAATACAGCAGTGCTTATGATGGACTTTGGAGCCAAATTGATTGGGGTTGTGTTTTAGCTTCCCCTTATTCGCTGTGTAGGTAGTCTTTGGGAAGTTATTTAACACTTTTGTGACTCGGTTTCATTATCTGTAAAATAGGGGTAATAATAAAACCTACCTCACAGGGTCACTAAATGAAATCAGTCATGGGACTTGTTTGGCACTGTGCCAGGCACAGAGTGAAGTGAAGTGAAGAGAAGTGAAAGTCACTCAGTCATGTCCAACTCTTTACAGTCCCATGGACTGTAGCCTGCCAGGCTCCTCTGTCCATGGAATTGTCCAGGCCAGAATACTGTAGTGGGTGGCCATTCCCTTCTCCAGGGGAATCTTCCCAACCCAGGGATGGAACCCAGGTCTCCCGAATTGCAGGTGGATTCTTTACTGTCTGAGCCACCAGGGAAGCCCCAGGCATAGAGTAGGTGTTTAATACTTTAACGTTTTAAAACTAATAGCTATTTGCCTTCCCACCCGCTTCCCCAGACTTCTAGGAAGTCAAATTATGCTCCTAGGCATTGGTGGCTTGTAGCTGAGATGACAGCTAGCCGAGGACAAAGATTCCTGGGGGCTGTTTTCATGCAGATGCTGAGCAGAGAGGACCCTCCGCGTTCCCTTTCTCTTTTTTCTGTCTTTGTCTCTTTAGTTCTCTCTGTCTCCACCCTCTCTTTCTCAGTCTCTGTCCGTCCGTCTCTCTGCCTCTCATTTCAGTCTCTATTTGTCTCTTTGTTTCTTTCCGGCAGTGCTGTGCTGGAGCCAGCTACCTAGTACCGGCCCTGGGGAGCTGATTCTGCAAATCTCTTTCCAGCCCAGCGTTCAGCAAGTCACTTCAGTAACTTGAAATCGGCCATGGTGGGAATATTTACACCATGGAAATCAGCAAATGCTACAAATCTGGGCCTTTTTATTCCCCTGTTTCTTTTAAGAGTCAGTATACCAGCACAGCATCACCCCTGCCCCCTCTGCCCACACGGTCAGCCTTGCCAGAGCTCTCCCTCTGCCTCTTTCTTGGAGGGTCTCTGGACCCCCTCCCCATTCCAGGCTTGCAGAATTCCGGGATCCCCTTAGGCTGACTTTTAAAGATGGGGGTAACATGTACCTGTGTATTGTTGGAAGTGGCGGCATCATGTCTAATGGGAACTCAAGAGATTGTATAAGTTTGAAACTCTTATCGAGAGGAGCTCTGTGTGGGTCTGTGACTGGGGGCGGGGAGGACTACATATATCTCTGGGTTTCCCGGTGGAGGCTCAGTACACCTGTGTGTGCTTAAAGGAATGGCTGGAATCCTCTGTGTCTGTGACCAGGCAGTGGAGAGAAGTGGTTCAGATCCTGGAACCAAGGGCCAGGATACCTCATCTGTGCGGCCTTGGGCAAGTTTCTAAACCACTCTGTGCCTCGGATGCCTTTGCATTAATAATAATTCTTAACCTCGTAGAGTTGTCGTGAGGATAAAATGAGGTAATATGAATAAGGTGTTTAATGCAGTGGCTGACACAGAGGAAGGCTATAATGGGAGAGGCTCTGTGTGTGTGTGTGTGTGTGTGTGTAGATGGGTGAAGGCTGAAGGTGTGTGTCTGTTCATAGATGTCTGTGTCTGTGAATCCGTACAGAGGAGCTCAGAGAGTCCATGTGAGGCACTGTTGTGTAGCTGAGGTGGCGGGGGTGTCTGAGAATGTGTTGGGAGGGCTCTGTGCCATCTGAGATGTGCGTGTGTCTTCCTGTGAGAAGACCTCCATTCTCACCCTGTAGGTTGTGTTTTCCTCTTACCCCCATCTGTCCCCTGAGTGCCTGAAATCCCCTCCCTTGGCTCGAGATGCCCCTCCTCCACCTCTGCGTCTATTCTCTCCCTGAGCCTAACCAGCCCTGTAGCACCTTGGAGCCCTTCAGACAGTGGCTTCACCCCAGGGGAGGGGTCCTGAGGTCCTGAGGTGAAGACCTCCTCAATGGCTTGGTGAACAGGGGCTATTTTGGAGCTCAAACCACAGCCCGCCTCATAGTTCACCACATGGGTGTCACCCCCTACACATACACGGGAGAATGGTTGCAGCGGAGCATGAGACAGGCTGGTGGGTCTAAAGTGGGGATCACAAGGCACTGATGTGACAGAGCCATCAGCCAAGCAGCTAGATCCAGTGGATCCAGGAAGGCTTCCTGGAAGAGGTGAGTGGTGCTGGCTGGACAGGTGGGGCAGGACCCACAGAGAGAAGAAGGAGGATATCTATAAAGGGAACGGAACTCGGGAGTCGAGAAAGGCAAGGCGGGACACCTGTCCTGAGGGTCCTCTGGGAGAAATGAAGGCACACCGGGTTAGCCCCACCCTATCGCTCACATCCGGAGAAGGCAATGGCATCCCACTCCAGTACTCTTGCCTGGAAAATCCCATGGACGGAGGAGCCTGGTAGGCTGCAGTCCATGGGGTCACTAAGATTCGGACACGACTGAGCGACTTCACTTTCACTTTTCACTTTCATGCATTGGAGAAGGAAATGGCAATCCACTCCAGTGTTCCTGCCTGGAAAATCCCAGGGATGGGGGAACCTGCTGGGCTGCCGTCTATGGGGTCGCACAGAGTCAGACACGACTGAAGTGACTTAGCAGCAGCAGCAGCAGAGCTCACATCTGAGGAAGTCGAGCCCTTTCCCCGGCAGTTCCTCTCTGAGTGTTGCAATGGCAGAGTTTCTGGCAGGGCGTGGAGAGCCCTTGCTCAATGACCTGCCTGCCCTGTCACTCAGAAGACACAGCTACCGGGAAAGCCTTGGCTCCCTTGGGGGCTTCCCAAGGGACCTGGTGGTCCTGACTTCTGACCTGGGCCTTTCCATGGTGTGGAACAAGCTCTGGAGGTATGTGTCCACCTTCCCCGGCTATTCAATGTAGTCCTGGGGTTGCTGGGGTTTACCCAGACCAGGAGGGGTGCCAAGGCAGAGCTCAGAGGGAGGGCTTGGTTTTAGGAGACAGTGACCAGAGGCCTAGGGGGAACTGAACAGGGCTGACAGAAGTCCTGTTAGAGACCTGGGTCTAACCCAGAGATGTGCATACGTGAGTGTACGAGTCTGTTAGCCTGAGCAGGCAACCTGTGTGCACGTGCGCGTGTGCGCGCTGCCGTGCACCGGAGCTTGGGCTGGTGTGCGTTAGTTGTGTTGCTGTGTGCTGGTGCTGCTGAGCCCACTCACGCAGGGGTGCGCTGTGAGTGTCGCGGGTGACTGTGCTGCCGTGTGTGCTGCTCATGTGTTGATGTGTCAGATGGAGATGAGTGTGAGAGGGCTGGTGTGGGTGGTGGGTCTTGTGTGAGGTCTTTAAGTGAGCCATGGAGGCCAGGAGGAAAAGGAAGGAGGAGTCCTGTCGGGGCAGAGCCCAGGCCCCTGGCTTCCCTGGAGAGGACGGGTGTGGGCATCTGGCCGCCAGAAGCCTGGCAGGGACTTCATCTTCCGTGTCCTCTGTCGCCCTGCCCTCAGGTCTCCGGCCCCTCCCAAGGACCATGCCGCAGCCCCACTGACGCAGGAGTAGAGGCCTGAGGGGTGAGTGGGGGCTGAGGGCTCCCCGGGTCAGGAAATGGGGTGGCGGTGGCCTTTCTGGGCCCCACAATTCCTCACAGCCCCTTCTTCCTACAAGGGCCCTGTTGCTAGGTAACAGATGGGGGAGCGAGAGTGAGGCAGCTTGAAAGGCCAGAGGCTGGACCCACGACAGGAAATGGCCTTGATCCCCCTCTGCAGGGACTCTCCAGGTGCAGGCACACAGCCCTCACACACTCACACATAAACATGCATCAACACACAGACATGCGCACTTGCACAGACATGCACATACCCACACGGACTGACGCAGACCTGCACACACAGATACACACATGCAGGCAGGCACAAATACTCCCACACAGGGCTACATGCATGGTCATGACACACAGATGCACTCACTCACACACACCTGCAAACACAGAGACACACACATACATGCTGATACAGAAACGCATGCATATGGACACATTCCAACAGACATGAGCACACAGAGTCGTTTCATACAAGAACGTCCACACACTCACACACACACAGACACAGACATTCACAAAGAGCTGCCTAGACACACACAAAGACATGCACCCACAAGCAAACTCACCAATACTAAGAGACACATGAAAGACACACACACACACACACACATGCAAGCACTCTGAGGGGGGTCATAGAAACCCAACACACTGAAGCAATAGGAGGCAAAAACATATAAATAAACACAGAAACATCTCGAAACAGAAAACCAGTCCTGTGGAGGAGATATATACTCTCCAGAAACACTAAAGCAGCTGCGGGGGTGGACAGAATGGTGACCCTGCCCCGCTTTGTCCCTCACTTAGGGAGGACTTCCTCCCCCCAAGCCTGAGTAAGGCAGCTGCACGCCTCTGCACGCTGTATGTCAGTGGCGTGCAGGTGTGCCTAGGGTGGCATGTCTCACATGGACCCCTGAGTGAAGCATGCACCCCTTCTATAGCAGGGCACCTGGCATGGGCTGTGTGTTCTGCAAGAAGTTGGAGCCGGGGGCCAAGGAGGATGGTGGCCTAGAAGGGGACTTCAGGAACTATGGGGCTGCAGACCGCTATGGCCCCGACCCTACTCAGAGCCGGCCTGCATCTTCCTTTTCCCACATCCCCAACTACAACAGCTTCTCCCCTCAGCCCGCCAGCCCCGCCTTCCTCGATGCGGGCACCATCCGGGGCATCTCAGGTGAGTCCAGAGGGCTGGAGGCAAGCCCTGACTGGACCCTCACAGGACCTCAGGGGAGAAGAGGCTTGGCCTTGTCCTTCGGAGCCTCCAGGATGACTTGGGAGACACAGCCCTGCTTTTAGCGCACAGTCTGAGGGAGCCCGTCCAGCCCTACCCTCAGAAACTCCCATCTGAGGGGCAGACAGAGCTCTGTTCCCCGTCTGACAAAAGGACCCCAAAGACAGTTACCAGTGGGATGTCTGCTTGGTCGGGAAGAGCAGAAGGGACTCGCAGGGAGCCCCCAAGGAAGGAGGGATGAGCTCGATGGTGTGTGTCCTGAATCCATGGGGTCCAAATCAGAAATCCACTGGATTCCAAAGACCTTTGATCTCCAGGGCACTGCCGCAGTGGGGAGGCAGAGTGCCTGTCTGAGGAACAGGACTCCGGGGGTGCAGCTTCCGGGGGCCCCCTGATGAGTAACCCTGACTCTGCAGGGATTGGGGTGACCATGTTCATCGCCCTTTATGACTATGAGGCCCGAACGGAGGACGATCTCACCTTCACCAAGGGCGAGAAGTTCCACATCCTGAACAACACGTAAGTGATCGGGCCTCCCCAGCTCAGGACCCAGAGAGGAATCTTACTGGTCCTTGTCCTCAGGAAACGCCAGTCTAACTGGAGAAGGAGACATGACAATAACAATGTCTGGGTAACTGCTACTATGTAGGGGAAGCCTGAGGAACTCTGTGCACGGAAAGAACACCAACCACGGCCTCTAGGGTAGCAGTGATCAGGGCAGGCTTTCTGGAGGAGAAGATTTCTAAGCTGAGACTAGAAAAACAAAGAGACATTGAAAGAAGAGGTGACAAAAAAGGAAGAGAGTTAGAATGAAACTAAATGATGACTTCTGGAAACCACCAAGTGGTTCAGATTAGGAGGGTCATAAAGTCTGAAGTGCGGAACAGATCCTGGAGGACTGGGTGGGAACAGAGTCCGCAGGGCTTTTTAAGCCATCTTGAGGAGTCTGGATTTTATCAAGAAGGAAATGTAGCCATTGGAGGGGTTTTTAATGGGGAAGTGACCTAGTTAGCTGTTCACTGCCTGCCCAAACCCCAGCCCAGCTGAGGTGCCAGAAAAGAATGCCAGGAGGCCCAGATGTCCCCACACATACTCCTTCTGCGGGGAAAAGCTCCCAGGGCAGCTGCAGTGGCTGGGGGCAAAACAGGCAAAAGCCCTGGGGGTGGTGTGTTCCGGGTGAGGGGTTGGCAGGGCCAGTGTTCGCCTGATCTTTGACGTGACCCTGCCTGGCCCCATGGTGCCCCAGGGGCTAGGTTGCCAACGAAACCCTCTGTTCTGTGTCTCCAGCGAGGGTGACTGGTGGGAGGCTCGGTCCCTCAGCTCCGGACACACTGGCTACATTCCCAGCAACTACGTGGCCCCCGTGGACTCCATCCAGGCTGAAGAGTGAGTAAGGTGGGGGGACGCCAGCCTTAAGGGCAGGGCTCTGGAGTCCAGATTCAAGGCCACTCTTGAGCAAGTCGCAGCTACACTCTGAGCCTGTCTCCTTATCTATAATCCAGTAAGGTCATTGTGAGGATACGAGAAGATAAGAGAGATGATACTAATAGTAGGTAATATTATCCAGCACGTACCATGTTCTGAGCATTATTCAGAGTGCTTTCTGTGTATTAACAAAGTCAGAAACTAATACTATACTGGTTTACAAATGAGGAAACTGAGGCAGAGAGAAATTAAATATCTTGCCCAAGTTCACATGGCTAGTAAGTACGTGGAGCTGGTATTTGAACCCAGTTAGTCTGGCTACATTTGCTAAACGTTATTTATTTATGAAAGTGAAAGTCGCATAGTCGCATAGTCGTGTCCAGCTGTTGGCGATCCCTTGGACTGTAGCCTGCCCGGCTCCTCTGTCCATGGAATTCTCCAGGCAAGAGTACTGGAGTGGGTTGCCATTTCCTTCAACCCAGGGACTGAACTCGGGTCTCCTGCATTGCAGGCAGATTCTTTCCCAACTGAACCACTAGGGAAGCTATATATAGATATATATTCTCTCAGCGATAACAACTGTGTATGAGCTTTTTAAAACACTGGGAAGTGCTAAACACATAGAAGGAGACATTACTTAGAATTAATTCTGTTAAGCAATCAGAGAAATATCATTTTTTAATACCCTGATGAAATTGAGATACTGTGATGGGTACTTTACATACCTTGATTCATTTAATTCTCTGTGGACACTATTATTATCCCATTTGAAGGATGAGGAAACTGAGGTTCACAAACACTTTTTAATCTAGCTTCACATATACATCCATATATAGGAAAAGTAGAGATTGGAGAGACCTCAGAGTGGGAGTCGCCAGGACTTGGTGACTGATTTGCTGCTGGGCTGTGGGAAGTGAGAAGGATCCAAAGTGACCCACAGGCTTCTTATGGAGCCAAGTAGGTGCTGTTTGCTAAAGTGGGGGAACCCAGGAACAGGTACAAATACATGAGAAGGGGCTTGTGAGGTTGAATTCATGGAGAGGAACACCCACAATTAGGTCAGCAGTTAGATTGGGTGTGCTTTGCATGAGAGCTGCCCAGCCCATGCTAAGGCATGTGCCTGCATTAGCCCAGAAAAGGGGCATCCTTTTCTAACTAGCACTGAGATTCCTTAGTTTGTTGGCTGTGGCTTTTGCAGAGGTCATACCTGGGCTGGGGTGGAAATTCAGGACTCTTCAGACGAGAAAGAATCATCAGAGCTGCACAGAGGTGTGAAGGAAGAAAATGAAAGAGACTGGTCCTAGGACCCAACTCTGGAAAAAGCCGGGCGTGAGGGAGAAGGAGCTGTTGGCAGACCAGGCCAGGCCGAGTCAGAACAACCAAGAAGGCAGCGGGGAGGTTTCAGGAAACAAGAGAGGGAATGTCAGAAGCTGCCACTGGATTTGGCAACAGGGTTGACCTTGGTGAGACATCCCTCCGCATGAAGTGAGGGTGGAGGCCAGACAGCAGAGCCTGGGAGGGAGTGGGAGGTGAGGAAGCAGAGACCCAAGTGTGAAGGGCTTTTTCAAGTGAAGGAAGGTGAGAGATACAGCAGAACGTTGGTGATAAGATAGAACTTAGAATGGTTTCCTTTGGGGAAAGAAGAAGTGTGGCCACATGTAGGGGCTGGTGGGATGGAGAGGAGGCAGATGGGGCTGGTCGGTGGGGGAGAGGTGTCCCTGAGCAGAGGCCAGTGGACGGGCTCCAGAGCTCAAATGGCAGGAGGCCTTCATCTGGAGAGGGTGATAGGAGGCTTCTTAGAGGAGAGGAGGTGATGAGGCAGGTGAGAGGTCTGGGGGTCCACATCTTAGAGGCAGTGTCGTGCAGCTCTGAGAGGAGCTCCGGGCAGCATCGTGGTTAAGAGCGCTGTCGTGGTTAAGAGTGCAGGCCCGAGAGCAGACAGCTTGGGTTCCTATTCTGGCAGCACAGCTTAAGAGCCGCGTAGCTGGGTAAGTTGCTTAACCACTAGGCATTTCAATTTCCTCATCTGTCTAGTGGGGGTTAATAACAGTACTTATTTCACAATATTGTTATAAGAATGAAATAAATACACACATGTAAGACAGCAGAGCCTGACACAGAACAGGTGCTGTTCTTGTTATGTCAATGATTAAAGAAGTAGCTAATGTCAAGGTGTGAGGAGGGGCAGAGCATTGGAAACACTTGAGAATGTGATCTGTCTACACAGCTTCTCCTTTCCCCACCCTGCCTGCCCTTCTGGGCACTACTTGCCAATGCCTTTCCTTGTTCCCCAGACTGTGCCTAGTAACCAGGTGTGGCTTGACAGTCCCAGAGTTCACTGAGACCGCCACCTCCTTTAATTTGAAAACTGTGCTCCTTTTAATTCAGCCCAAGGTGATCACAAGCCAATTTAGTGATCAAATGACACCTGAGTCTTCTGTGGCACCTGTGGTCACTTTGGCTCTCCTCCCATTGTAGTCTCACCATTGGTTCAAGGCTACAGCTCAGTCCCAGGAAGTATATCCAAGAGACAGCAGGAATGCTTGAGATCTGAGTTGAAGTTGAGACTTAGGACAACATCCAGGCTTTAGAGAGTGGAGGGAAAGCAGCAGTCAGAACTAGGCAGGAGCAGTCCAAAAGAGGGAAAAGGGGACTTCCCTGGTGGTCCAGTACTTAGGACTCGGTGCTTTCACTGCCTTGGCCTGGGTTCAATCCCTGGGGCAGGGAACTAAGATCCTGCAAGTCATGCTCTATGGCCAAGGGGGTAAAAAAAAAAAGAAGAGTAGCAGAAAAGAGTGTTGTTCTAGATGCCAAATGAGGAAAGTGTTTGAGGAGTATGTGGAGAGAGGAATCTGAGTGACTGTGTGGGTTGGTGGGTAAAGAAGTAGGGTGGGAGGCAAAGGTTTTAGATAGAGCTCATCAGCTAGCCTTGTGGGAAGGTCAGTTCCCCTCTCTGAACCTCAAGTTCCTCATCTGTAAATGAGCCTATGGAAGGAGCTGTAGTGACCCCCTGATGAAGTCTAGCAATTTTAATTCAAGAGAAACTCAGAGAGGTGATTTCCCTAGTGGCCCAGTGATTAAGAATCCACCTTCCAATGCAGGGGACAGGGATTCGACCCCTGGTCCTGGAGCTGAGATCCCACGTGCCACGGGGGCAACTAAGCCCATGCACACAACTCCTGAGCCTGCCCTCTAGATTCTGTGAGCCCCAACTAGGGAGAAGCCCTCACAGCGAAAGGAAGATCCCTTGCAGCCAAATAAATAAATAAGAGAGAAACCCGGAGAGTGAAGAGAAGCCTAAGCTTCACTGGGCACCTCCTGTGTGCCAGGCATGCTGTATGTCCCTGCTCTGTGATCCTCCTTGTCAGGCTGCAAATCAGGTGTTTGATCCCCTTTTCATGGGTGAGGAAAGCGAATCTTGGCTAGTGAGGTGACTTTTCCCGGGAGGCTGAGTTGGGGGTTGAGTCAGGTGTATCTGACTCTTGCTGGCCTTTCCCAACAGGTGGTACTTCGGAAAGATCGGGAGGAAGGACGCTGAGAGGCAGCTGCTCTCCCCAGGGAACTCCCGCGGGGCCTTTCTCATTAGAGAGAGCGAGACCACCAAAGGTGAGGGCTCTGCCACTGCCCACCCAATGGGGGCGGCCTAGCCATTTGGGTGGGGCTAAGAGCAGTGGGCTTCCCTTGTGGCTCAACTCGTAAAGAATCTGCCCGCAATGCGGGAGACCTGGGTTCGATCCCTGGGTTGGGAAGATCCCCTGGAGAAGGGAAAGGCTACCCACTCCTATATTCTGGCCTGGAGAATTCCTGTATAGTCCATGGGGTTGCAAAGAGTCGGACACGACTGAGCAACTTTCACTTTCACTTCACTTTCAGGAGCAGTGGGGTGGGGCTTGGGTCAGGGCCAAGACTGGGACAAGGTTGGAGGGACTGAGCTAAGACAGGGATTGGGTTCAAGAGGTATGGCCATCCAACTTCAGAGTCCCCAGCCTTTTGGGCTTCCCCAGGCTCCCAGACTGGGGCTGGTGAGGAGGAAAGCAGACCCAAAGGTGACCCTTGCCCACAGGCGCCTACTCCCTGTCCATCCGGGATTGGGACCAGACCAGAGGCGATCATGTGAAGCATTACAAGATCCGCAAACTGGACACCGGTGGCTACTACATCACCACGAGGGCCCAGTTTGACACTGTGCAGGAGCTGGTGCAGCACTACCTTGGTGAGGGCAGCCCTTCAGGCTGGCGTGCGTTTGAGATTCCTGAACCAATTGGCTGAGACTGAGGTGCCCAGGGAAGGGAAGGGGCTCCCAAAGCAATTGTGCCTGGACCGGAACTAGAACCCAGGTGTCTGGACGCCTGGCCCAGGATCCTGCTCTGTAAGTTTCCAGAAACTGAGGCGTGAAGCTCTGCATGGCTGGAGAGCGCCCCCCCTAATGTCTGAGCTGAGTAAGAGACTGAATGGACCTGACTTGGAGGATGGGCTCTAGGGTGGAGGAGCAGGTTAGCATCCAACCCTGGTTTTTGCTTTGGTTGGTTAGGCCAAGCATAGCTGTGTGGAAGGGCGAAGGCTTCATGTCCACACCTTTGTCTGGAATTCCCAAGTCCATTTCCACCTGTCAGAATCCCATCTTATCCTTGGAGGCCCAGCTGGAGGTCACCTCTTATGGGAAGGCCGCCAATCCTTACAGGAATCATCTCTCCCTCCAGTGCCACCTCCTTCCCTGGCCACCAACGTGTTCACCTACTCAGTGGGCTGGGGTGCCTTCTGCCCTGGCCTGTGACCCTCAGCTGCCCTAGTGCCTTATAACTGGTCTTGGAGGCTGGGGTGGGGATGAGGAATATGTGGACCATCCTGGCCAGCCTTTGACCTTCAACTTCCCAATGCCCCACTGCCCAGAGGTGAACGATGGGCTGTGCCATCTGCTCACGGCGGCCTGCACCACCATGAAGCCGCAGACGCTGGGCCTGGCCAAGGACGCCTGGGAAATCAGCCGCAGCTCCATCACGCTGGAGCACCGACTGGGCACCGGCTGCTTCGGGGATGTGTGGCTGGGTACGGAGGTCCCGAGAGCGGAGGAAGGGGTGTGGGTGGGGGTGGGTGTGTGGAGGCCAGGGCGAGGGCTGGGGGCGGCAGGAAGCTGGTCCAGACAAGCCTTTCCACGCGACAGGCACGTGGAACGGCAGCACCAAGGTGGCGGTGAAGACGCTAAAGCCGGGCACCATGTCCCCGAAGGCCTTCCTGGCAGAGGCGCAGATCATGAAGCTGCTGCGCCACGACAAGCTGGTGCAGCTGTACGCGGTGGTGTCAGAGGAGCCCATCTACATAGTGACCGAGTTCATGTGCCACGGTGAGGGGCGGGGTCAGGAGGCGGGGTCTGGGAAGGCGGGGTTTTCAGGGGGAGTCCCAGTTTTAGGTGGGTGTATCTCGGGGAGGAACCGGGGTGGCGATTTGTGAAGGGACGAGGAACGATGGGCAGAGTTCGAGTGAGGGGCCCCGGAATGAGAAAAAAAACACTGGAACTTTGGGTGGGGCCAAGTTAGATGGGGCGGGGTCTGTGCCTGGGGGCGGAGCCTCGTGGGGCGGTCCAAGACATGTGGGCAGAGTAGGGTTGTCGGTGGGAATAGGGTCTGGGCGAAATCCGTGAGGGGTTGAGGCACTTGGCGGGATCCCGAGTGGGTGTGTGTGTGGGGTTGGGGGGACACGGATCTAGGGTGAGAAGGACTGGGAGCAGGGGGCGGGGCCAAGCGAGAGAAGGCAGGCCCAAGGCTGGGAGTAGGGTCTTAACGGCTGCTTTTCTTCTTTTTTTGTTTTTAATTAACTTATTTTAATTGGAGGATAATTACTTTACAATACTGTGATGGTTTTTGCCATGCATCAGTATGAATTGACCGTAGGGATACATGTGTCCCCTCCACCCTGAAGGTCCTTCCCGCCTCCCTCCCCACCTGTATCCCTTCAGGTCGTCACAGAGCACCAGCTTTGGGTGCCCTGCTTCTCACATCAAACTGGCACTGGTTATCTCTTTTGCATATATGGTAATACATATATTTGGATACTATTCTCTCAAATCATCCCACCCTCTCCTTGCTGCTGATTTTCCGAGTTCTTCTCCCCAGGTAGCCTGCTGGAGTTCCTCAAGGGCCCGGAGGGTCATGTTTTGAAGCTGCCCCATCTGGTGGACATGGCGGCACAGGTAAACTGAGACAGCCACCTTTATCTCTCAGAGCCCCTCCTATTATCTTCCACAAACCCCTGGGCCCTCCAGCACCTAGCCTGCTCCTGGGAGTTGCAGCCCCAACGCCTGGACCATCTGTGCGACCTGAGGCAGGACCCTGCCCCTCTCTTTGGGCCCCAGTCTGAAACAGGATTTTTCAAATAATCGCTTACACAAATACGGTGTCCTCATCTCTCTGTACCTTCGCCCCCAGGTTGCTGAGGGCATGGCCTACATGGAGCGCATGAACTATATTCACCGTGACCTCCGGGCAGCCAACATCCTCGTCGGGGAGCGGCTGGTGTGCAAGATCGCTGACTTCGGGCTGGCCCGACTCATCGAAGATGACGAGTACAACCCCCAGCAAGGTGCCTGCCTCACCCCTCCTTCTGAGAGCTCCCCAGTGCACCAAGGGGCTACCATGGGGCCCCGCCTCCTCCCAGACCATCCAGGACACTCCTGCGCTACGCTACGCTAAGTCACTTCAGTCATGTCCGACTCTGTGTGACCCCATAGACAGTAGCTCCTACTCCGATATAATATAAAAGGCAACTCTGGGTTCAAACCCAGCTCCTCCACTTACCAGCCATGTGGCCTTGGGCAAGTCACTTAACCTCTCTGGGAGCTGTCTTTTCTCATAATGGAATTCTCAGTGAACAATCCCAATGAAAATACTCAGACAATAGATATTTATCAAGCACCTCCTATGTGCCAGGCACCTCTATAAATCTCAAGTGAAAGACCATAGAGTGTAATAGCAAAAACGCTGTAGCCAGAATGCCTGGGTCTGAATCTTAGCCACTTGGAAGTTGTATGATTTGGGCAAGTTATTAACTACTTAGTGCCACCTTTTCTTCTTCTGTACAATAAGGATAATAATAGTAAAAAAAAAAAAATAGTAATAAAACTCACAGGGTTTTCCTGAAGGTTAAAATGAGTTAATGCATGTAAATTGCTTAAAACAGTGCCTGGCACATGGTAGAGGCTATACAGGTGTGAGCTATAATCATGATGAGAATTATTACAATGTTTGCCAAGTGCCCAGCACTATACTAGACTCTTAGCAAGTTCTGGCTAGATACCAGGTCTTTCCTGTTATGCCCAGAGACCTCTGTGCTTAGGGTTCCCGTTCCCAAAGATGCCATTCTCTTAATCCAGCTATTCCCATGGATTTCCTCATTAACTTTCTCTTCTCCCTCAATCTCTCTAGGGACCAAGTTCCCCATCAAGTGGACAGCCCCTGAGGCTGCCCTCTTTTGCAGATTCACTATCAAGTCAGATGTGTGGTCCTTTGGGATCCTGATCACTGAACTCATCACCAAGGGCCGAGTCCCCTACCCAGGTTTGCTGGGGGATGGGGAGGTGGAAAGGTGGGCATGGGAAGAGCTTCTTCCTAGTTGCTTCTTCAGGAGGGGCTTGGCCCTCTGACTGACAGAGCCCTACCTTCCAGGCATGAATAACCGCGAAGTGTTGGAACAAGTGGAGCATGGCTACCACATGCCGTGCCCCCCAGGCTGCCCAGCATCCCTGTACGAGGTCATGGAACAAACCTGGCGTCTGGACCCAGAGGAGAGACCCACCTTCGAGTACCTGCAGTCCTTCCTTGAAGACTATTTCACCTCCACAGAACCCCAGTACCAGCCTGGGGATGACACATAGCCTGATTGGGCATCAACCACCTCTCTGGGGGTGCCCGCCAAGCCCTTCCTATTCCCAGGTTCCTATTTCTAGGTTCCCAGGCCTAGAACCCTATAGAGTCCTAGCATGTCAGAGCAAGCAAGTTGCTTTGGGTTCATCTAGGGCAACCTGTTCATTTTAAAGATGGGGCAAATCGAGGCTCAGAGATCATCCCTCACCCACTCTGGCCCCAAGCTCTATCTCTCCTCTTCCCATTTAAGCCCCTACATGCCTCTAGCTTTCCTGCCTGTGCCCCTTCCCCCCAAAAAGGAAATGCTGAGATTTTTTCTAGTTATTTATAAAATTGTATATCCTCTCCCTCACTTAGCTCCTGTCCCTGGTTTCCTACCTGTCAACCCACCCTGGTCCGGACCCCCAGAATTCACCTACTCAATTCTCTCATATCTGTAATTTACAAAGACAGGGAAAGTCTCTGTCGGATCCCTTTCCCACTGGGTGGATGCTGTAATACACGACTGGGGTCCAAGCCCAGGGTGAAGGAGAGGGTTGCTGAGGGCTCATCACCTCTCTGAATCATGTGTGTGTTTACTGATTTTGTAAATAAGAAGAGTGACCATATGAATCGTTGAGCCATGAAAATCTTTTCCTGTGGGAGGGATGGTGGTCAGTGGGAGGTGAGTGGGCCTGCTTTGGCTGCTGGAAGGAGGAGGAGGTTAGAGATAGCCGTAATGCCTGCTAATCACAGGGCACCCAAGGTGTGTTCTAGGACACCCCAAAGTCCTGAATCTCATCCTCATATGAGCTCAGGATGAACTGAGAGATGGATATAGAATCAAGTAACTGGAAATCAAAATATCCCCTTCATTACTGATGTGGCTTTCAGTCTGCATGCAGTGGTTTCACTAAGTCTTTACTTGATTTCAGCAGATTTACTGTTCATCACAGGCACCTCAGCAGAACCTCAGGCCTCCTCCACTGAGGTCAGGGGGAGGACCACAGTGGATCCTCTGCAACTCCCCAGAAGGGACAGGGGTAGGGCTGGGTGGGCAGAGGCCTGAGAGTCTAGCTCCTTGGATTTCACTTGGGACAACTCTGCCCCCAAGGGGCTTTTGGAGAGGTTTGGAGGCAGTTCTGTTAGTCACAGTGATGGGGGGGTCCTGCTGGCATGTAATGGACAGGGAGTGGGGTACTTAACATCCTGACATGTACCTGTGCAGTGAAGACTTGTCGTACCCACTGGGTTCCCCTTTGAGAAACTCCTGCAGCTGATGTGACTCTGGGTAGAAACAAGAACAGGGAATAAGGATTCCCCCCTCTCCCATCAACAAGTGTTGACCCTTAACTTACAAAAAGAATAGCCAGGGGAAAGAGTCTGGGAGCTGGGAATTACGCCCATGCTTGGCAAACAATGACTAAGTATTGGCTCTGTGAAGGGCCCTTTGCTAGGCAGGAGCCTGGGAACACAGACCTGAACAAGATCTGTCCCTGTCCTGAAGGAGTTCACAGTCAGGCTGGGGAGAAACAGTAGTAATAATAATAACTCATTTATTAAATGTCAACTGAATGCCAGATGTGTTCACGGTTATCTTTTCATTTAATCGAGTCCTGAATCTGGTTCCATGATTAGCACCCCCATTTACAGGCGAGGAAACTAAGGCCCAGGGATTACCTGATGTACCAAGGTCACACATATATATGACAGAGCTGGGATCTGAACCAAGGCCCATGATCTGTCTATCAGACCTTGCTACCTCTGGGTTTTGGGAAAGGATCCTGTCTGCCCCAATGGATGTTTAGGGGATGCTTCTGTCTCTAAATATTGGTAGAAGGATTCTCTGGAAACTCCCCAAGTTGAGTGACCTAAAGGAAACAGAATAAGGTGGCCAGTGCAGATGGAGCTTTCCCTGCGCTCAGCCCTCTGCTAGGGATGGCTGAACCGGAGCAATAAGATGCAGAGAAGCCAAATGACTGCTTAGAGAAGTGGTCACAGCGCTGGGAGCCTTCGCTTTGCATACTCCAAGTCTCAGGGGCCAAGGCTTCCAGAAGGCCATGGTTTCTGGCCAACCGAATTCACAAGAACCTGATGTTTAAATCAGAGGCCCAGTGTTTCCATTTGCCATGGAGTAAGCACATAATAAGAGCACAGCTCTGGAACTGTCGTGTAATGTTATGAATCTGGCCTCTACCATTTGCTAATTGTGTCATGTTGTGCAAGCTATTAATCGCTCCAAGCTTCAGTTTCTTCTTCTGTGAAATGGCAATAAAATGCACAATACATGTTAGTTGTCTTTGTCACTACCGTTTATAGATCATTCACTCTATGTAAGGCATCCTATACATGCATGTTGCCATTTAATCCTCGGAAAGTCTTATGAGGAAATAGCTATTATATCTTGATTTTACCAGTAAGAAAACCGAGGCACAGTGAAGTAGACTATAGGACATAAATGGCAGAGCAGGGGTTTGAACCAAATCCTCTGACTCCAAAATCAGTGCTCTTAGTCTCTAGAGTCTTTTCTTGGGACCAGACTATTCCTGTCTGCCCCCAAGGGGCTCTGCCTGGTACCTGGATATCCATTTAGTTTAGATGATGGCCCAGCAGGGCAGTGAGCCACCTGGAGTCCCCCAGGTCCCTGTGACTCCACAGCGGAGACCAGAGCTGCCTGAGCCTGGAATCCCTCTGTCTACTGGTTCCCCGTCCCTCCCTCTGATGCAGCCGAATGAATTCTCCCTTGCACCCCCTTTTCTGTGCATTCTTCTGTTCCCGTCAGATAGAGCACAATGCAATTGATTAGGCCTCTGTTTTCTCAATTTCAATCACATCCTTGCCCTGCCTCCCTGAGATTACAGGCGGGTCACCTTGATTGCGGTTTCCACCGTTCACAAAACTCTTCAGTCATTTACAAAACCATCTCTCGCCTCATTCACTCCCCCACCTGGCTCTTCTCCTCTGCGATGCATGATTTTACTGGCTTAAGACTCAGAGGGCAATTTTATTTCCAAGTTCATGGTGGGGGAGGAGGACACCTAATTGACTAATGCTGGGTGTTTCACATGCATCATCTAATTCGAGCCTCACCATGAGGCAGTGCAGAAGTAGGATTATTCCCGTTTTACCAAAGTGGAAACAAAGACTCTGAAAGGCCACAACGCTTGCTCAAGGTCACTCAGCCGGATGATAGAGTCAGGATTTGAACCCAGATTTGTGTGACTTCAGAGTCTCAGGCATCCCTCTGTGTCTCATTCCCTTATTTGATGGAACAGCATGGGAAAGTGTGATACTAACCCAGAGTCAAGCCCAGGGAGGACATACTGCAGACTGGGGGTGGGGGTAGCCCCACATGTGCCGGACTGTTTTCATAAAAGAGCCGACTCATTTATTAATTTTACACACATCTACTGATGTCTCCTGTAGGCTGGTCCTGACCAGGAGGCAGAACAGTAAACAATTACAACACTTAGGGGCAAGGTCAGTCTGGAGGCCAAGGGAGACTTCTTGGAGGAAGTGAAAGAAAAGTCTGCCTGATGAAGCAGCCAGAGGGTGAGATCATCTCCCACTGAGGGAATAGCTTGTGCAAAGGTCCAGAGGTATTGTAGAGCAAGGTCAAGTCAGGCAAGTACAAATAATTATATATGGGAGGGTTGAGGCAAAGGATGAGGCATGGAAGAAGGAGGTTGGAAGGCCAGAGACAAAAGATACTGGGGTCAGGAAAACAAGGGTTATGATCCCTGAGTTGAGAAAAGTCAGAGAGAAAAAGTCTGGGTGGCCTAGGACATATTGGGATGAGTCTATTCTGGATTCCACTGCTCCGGTACTGAGCTGGGTGGACCCACTATCCACTCCAGGAGTTCTCTCCCAGGTACCATATCAAAGTCTCCCTCCCACTCCGGGAGATACACACACCCACCCACCCACCCACCCCTGGATGGTCTTGCAGTGATGTCTGTACTCTCTCTAGCGGCCATTCTGGGCACTACATCCAACACTGCAGGAAACTTTCTGGGATAGAAGAAACCTTCAGAACCTTCCCATCCTCAGGATGGGAGAGACAGTCATTCGGTACAGTTTATGCTCTCAGAAAGCTCACAGTTTACTGGTGGTGAGTGTGAAGGGCACAGGCAAAGCAGATGTTGGAGATCAGGAGAGGGTCCTAACCCAGTTGGGCAGGGGGACATCTTCTCACAGGAGGTGTTACTGGAGACTTGAAAAAGGAATAAAAGTTTGCTTGATAAAAGCAAGAGAGGGGCATCCATACTCGATAGAATTGAGTAGCTCAGAGGCAGGAAATGGGACTGTGAAGAGAGTTAAAATTAAGTAGCTGTGATTGGAGTGAAAATTTTGAGGGGGATCTGTGGCTAAAGATGAAGATGGCGAGGTCGGCAGGGGTTGTCTGCTGTGTCCTCAAGCTAGGATTCCAAACCTTGCGTCACAGGAAGTCACTGAAGAGTTCTGAGCTGGGGAGTAAGAGAGTCAGATTCACTTTCCAAAAGGAACCCACTGGTGGCCCACACGGAGGAAGGCCAGGTGGGAAGAGGTGGGAGAGGAACACCCTTCTTGGACACAAAGAATCACACCAGGTCACACTCATAGGAGGACACAGAGCTCTGGGCAAGCCTGTGAACTAGACGTAGAGCACAGATGACGACACCTACAGACTTGTCAGTGGGACCCCAGGCTGAGCACCCAGACAAACACACACATACTGACATACACGCAAACCCAGAACTCAGGACCTCGAACCAGAAGGAAGCCGAGGACACGCATTCACTCCCAGTCACAGGCTGACAGTGTGACCGAGCACACTGATGGACGCAGGAATTCACCCGCATGTACTGTGTGGCTGTCAAGGGCTCTACCCTGCCCCGCCCCACCCCCACACCCAGTCCCTCACCACCTCCGGCAGGAACAAAGCTGACCTTTGCCCCCTGGCCTCTGGCCTCTCCTCCCACACCCCCTGCCCAGAGGGAGGAGCTGTTTGAAGTCTGGGCTGCAGCTGGGGTTTCCTGTTGCCTGGAGGAATGTGGGAGGACTTTCAGGGAGGGGTGAATGCAGGGAGGCCAGCACAGGAGGAGGGATAATGGAGACCTGGGGGCCTTGGTTCCCACTGTACCACAGTGAAGGACAGCTTCCTGCTTCCACTGTCTCTGGGGCCCCAGCTCTGAGCTGTTCCCATCCAGAGGAGGGGAAAACCAAGGCCTCAATGGCTGCAGTCCAACGGGCCTCTTGTTCCTGGATCTGTAGCTCAGTGGTTCAGGACAGGCCCACCACCTCTTTGGGCCTCAGTTTCTCCTTCTAGGGACTAGGTTGAATTCCTCTGAAACAATCCAGACCTTTCCTGGGGATAGCTCCAAGAATGAGGCCAGCCCCAGAACTTCTGTAGTCAGGGAGGGCGGTGCCCATTCCTACCCAAGGCTCACTTCACTCTGCCCTTTCCAGGAGCTCCAGGGATGTGGCTCCAGGCTGCTGTGACCTCAGTTACTGTTATTATTATATGGCTCAATAATCCCTCAGCACGCCTGTGCCAGTTTTTCAAACTGCTTTCATATCCATGTGTTCAGTAAATCTTCTCAACAGCCTTGCCTGTAATACAGAGAAGGGGTTACTCTCAGTTTTACACATGTGGAAATGGAGACTCGGAGAGTTAAGGACACGCAAGCAAAAGCCGAATCAGAACCAGGTCTGGAGAATTCCCTGGCTGTCCAGTGGTTAGGACTCCACGTTTCCACGGCAGGGGGTCCAGGTTCAATTTTGGGGGAAGGGAACCAAGATCCTGCAAACTGTTCAGCACAGCTGAAAAATAAAAAGAACCAGGTCTGCCTGCTTCCTATTCCACATGCCCTCCAAACTCTTAGGCCCCACAACTTTTAGCCCCTCTGGACTCTCACTTCTATTTCCTAGGTCTAGCTACATAACACCTTCTGCTTACATCGAGACAAAAGTGGTTGCAGTGAGCTGAACCTAGAATGGGATGGTTTAGGTTCTTCCTCTCCTTCAAGTCTGCTTTCTCTGGGAGTTTATAGGTACCCTGACCAGCCTGTGGCTACTCCAGATGCTGTTTTTAAAGACCAGGTAGCCCCCAGTCCATCCTAAAGGAAATAGTCCTGAATATTCATTGAAAGGACTGATGCTGAAGCTGAAACTCCAATACTTTGGCCACCTGATGCAAAGAACTGACTCATTTGAAAAGACCCTGATGTTGGGAAAGATTGAAGGCAGGAGAAGGGGACGACAGAGGATGAGATGGTTGGATGGTGTCACCGACTCAATAGACATGAGTTTGAGTAAACTCCAGGAGTTGGTGATGGACAGGGAAGCCTGGTGTGATGGACAGGGAAGCCTGGCCTGCTGCAGTCCTTGGGGTTGCATAGAGTCGGACACCACTGAGCTGAACGGAGACCCCTTCGGACTAGGCTGGTAAACAGATATAGCAATTGGACACTAGGTGGCAGCAGCCACCCACAGGAAGACTTTGCTTGAGTTTGGGGAGGACCCCCGCCCACCCTCTCCACAATACAATTTTAAGAGGCTCCAAGAGAAAGACCAGTTCCCAGATGACTGGGAAACCCTGTAGTGCTTGGTTTCCAGCAATGCCCAACACCTTGGGGGCTAAGAGCACCCAGCCTCCCTGGGAAGGAGGCTGCTCAAGCAGCCTGGGGTGGGAGAGTGTGCATGGACAACCCTACCTAAGTTCTATTCCCCTCTCACTTACAGAGCCATGGGCCCTACTAATCTTGGCCCCTGTACCTCATCACCTAATCTCTCCCCTCCCGTGTCTTTCCCAAACTCCTCTTCATCCCACTCCACCTGGGGCTCCCTATCTCCCAGAAGCCATCCTGTATTGCCCCCCAGTTCCTGCCTCAAACTTGATTCAGCCTAGGTGGGGTCTTCATTCCCTGGGGCAGAGCCTAATACGTAAGGATGTTGTGAAGGTGTAAAAGAAAAGGGAACCTGGGCCTCTCCTAGCCTCCCCAATGCTAAAGTCTCACCGGTGGGGGACCAGCTGGGGCAGGATGCCAAAGCCTCATCTATTTGTGATAACTTTAGGTCAGGCTTGGGAGCTGCAAAGGGCCCCTAACAACTTTAACCATTGCTTTCGTTAATATCTGATCTTACAATGGTCTCCATTCAATTGACAAATCTTTGAACCCAGGGCTTGCCTATAAGGAGAAGCTGCTCCCAAATGGGGGCTTCTGCGGCTGGTCAGCAGCCCCATGATGCCAGATCAATAGATGGAACTATTTAGAGCCCTAGACCTCTGCCATGGGCGTGGTGCCCCCAGTCCCTGCAAAGGGCCAACAGTGTCCCCCAGAGCCCCTCCTTTTTTTGTCTTAGAGGAGGGGCTTGCAGGTGGTGACAGGGAGCTGCCGTTGGCAAAACACCTGCCTTTTGTCACACGCTGGCCATCACCTCGTATCACCCCGCAGGGCCAAAGGAAGAGTCCGAAACAGGTGGGCCAAGGACAAAGGCACTGCTGAAGGGACTTCAGACACAGGGAGGGCAAGACAGAAAAAGCCAGCAGACATTGGACAAAGGAATGCCAGACACACAGATGAAGTGGGACTAGCACAGGATCAGTGGGGCTGCTGCTGGTAGATGCCGGGGACAGGACAGCCACCATGCATTATTCATCTCCGTGTCCCCTGTGAGCCCTGCACACCTCAGTTAACATTTGTCGAATTTAAGTGCCAAGGGAGGACACACAGACGCCGGGAGAGAAGGTCAGATGGAGAGCTGGGAAGTCGCAGTTCCCTGCTTGATCCAGAGGTTAAGCAGTGAGCTTTGGAATCGAACAGACCCTGGTCCAGCGCAGGACTCAAGAGCCCTGCGGTGTTCAGTAAGTGGCAGCAGCAGCAGTTCTCCTTCTTGCACTGTCCAGAGACCTCTCCTTGGTGACCAGGCCCTGGCAGTGCACATTCCCATCTGTGGGGATAGGCCAGGCAGGGGGCCAGAGCTAGGGGCTGGATAACAGATGTGACCTGCAGAGGAGGTAGGTGAAAGTGCTGAGTCCAGCCCCCTGGGCCCAGCAGGAGCTCTGAACTGTTGAATCTGAATGCTGCTTCCTGACACCAGGAAGCACAGTCGATTTCAGGAAGGCAAGGTTGTGTGTGTGTGTGTGTGTGTGTGTGTGTGTGTGTGTGTGTGACAGAGAGAGATCTGTGGAGAATCCAGGACTTCATGCTCTTGTCTTCCTCGGACTTCTAGAAAAACTAGTCTTTGGTGGGGGTGGCTAAACCCAGAGCTCAGAATTTGAGACTGGGGTCCCTGAGTGAGGAGGAGGAGGTGCGGGCGGGCTTTGAGTTTTCTGGAGCAGCCCTCTCTCCATCAACCCTTGCGCTTTACTCAATAGGAAACCTCATGAAGGGAGAACGCCTCCAGATTCAGGGAGCCGGCCGTCTCCTGTTCTCGCTTCCTCTCACATTTAATTGGGACGCCCCCAGAAAGTCTCAGGCCCTTTTAGCTAGTCCCTCGATTCCCCCATTCTACTCTTTCCATTCTCAGACCCCGCCCCTTCACTCCCACCCGCAACCTCCGCTCCGGCCAGAGACCCCCGCGGGAGGACGAGGAACGTGGGGAACGTTGGTGATCCTTAGGGAAGAATGCAATCCCCCTTTGTAAAAGAGGACGCTCGCCCTCGGGGCTCGGGCGCTGGGTGCCTCCCGCGGGCTCCCGGCCGCGCCGTCGGAGCTGCCGGCGCCGCCCCGCCCGCCCCGCGCGCGGAGCGGCCGAGGCGGGGACTACAAGTCCCGGCGAGCCGCGCGCGCGCTCCCCCCTGGGGTTCCGGATGGTGAGCGGCGAAGGTAAGGCGAGCTCGCAGAGGCAGCGGCGGCGGCGGCGGAGACGGAGAGAGGCAGGCAGGCAGGCAGGCAGGGCGAGGGCGAGAGACGGCGAGGGGAGGGAGCGAGCGAGGCAGACCAGACAGACAGACAGGCGGGCGGGCGGGCAACGCGAGCCACCCGCCAGGCTGCGCTCAGCCCCGCTCGCCGCGGAGAGAGCAGAAGGCAGGAGGAGGGAGGGGAGGAGGGGGAGGGAGGGAGAGAGGGAATCCAGCTACCACCACCCAAAGCCAGCGTCTGCTTTCTGTCCTCATTTCCTTTTCCCACCCAGCTCTGAGAGCGGAGAAAGGCAGAGGGAGCGAGAGATTGAGACAGTCAGAGGGACAGACAGACAGCCCGAAGAGAGCGGGAGGGAGGAGGGCGGAGGAGGAGGAGCAGGAGGAGGACTACGCGGGGCGCGTTCCCTCCCAGGTTTGCAATTGGGGGGTGGGGGCGGGGGTGTCCAGGGCTGTGAGAGTGTGTGCGCGGTGGTGGTGGTGGGGGGAGAAAGGGGGCCGCAGAGAGAGAGCGAAGGAGTGATCGAGGTGGGGGGCGCCGCGGGAGCTGGGGGGCCGGGTCCAGCGGAGTTAGCGGCGGAGAATGTGAGCCGAGGCGCGAGCCATGCTGTCAGCAACGGCGGGCGGCTCAGGGCTCCTCCACGACTCCTCTCCCCAGCTGCCGGGCGCCCGCGTCGCTGCCGCCGCCGGAAGACAGACGCCCCCCGAAGCCCCTCGCCTGGCTCGGACCCACGGAGCCGGCAGCCCAGCACTCCGGTGAGTGGCGCCTCCTCCCCAGCCCTAGACCCCCGCTGGGGACCGGCCGGCCGGGCTCTTTTGTGCAGCGCACCGGGGGGGCCCCGCGCCCCCTCCGCGCGCCCCGGTCCGGTCCGCCGGACCCGGTGGCTGCGGTGCCCGCGGTGCGATCGGTCTTTGTTTCCACCGGGGCCCGCGGCTCGGCTGGGCTCGGCTCGAAGCCTGGCAGGCAGCGCCGGGAAGGGGGAGGGGGAGGTGGACGAGAAGGGGGGGCGGGGAGGGGGTTCTCGGGTTTCCTGGCCGCCCCGCGGCTCCCCCGGCTCGGGGGCGAGGTGCGCGCCCAGCGCTGCCGCGCGCCCCCTCCTCCTTCCCCCTCCCTCCGTCTTTGGATTTAAAACTGCAATTTGCTCTCCAGCTTGCTGAGAATGTGGGGGGGTGGGTGAAGGGGGGGGGACCGTGGGAGCGGAGAACAAGGCTGGATTTTAGGAACGGCGCTGGGAAAGGGGGAGACTGCGGAGGGGAGGAGCCCCTCCTCTCCAACCCCCAAATCCCAAGGTTCCGCTTGTGCTCTGGGAGTTGAGGGGCGGGGACCTAATGACCCGGAGGGGGTGTGGGGCGGAGGAGGGATTTGGGGGCGGCCGGGGCCAGAAGGGTTGGGCCGCGTGCCCGGTTACCTGGCGAACAAAGTCGGCTCACTTTTGCATAAATAAATAAATAATCGCCCATCAATGCGTTTCCTCTGAGGCTCTGATTGAATCGGGGGGCCCCCTCTTCCCCAGGGGTTGGGGTGCTGAGTGACAGCTGTCAGCCCCCTGGGCCTGTCGCTGGGGGGTGAATCGCTGAATCCCTCCGCTTTCTGGCTCCGGGCGCATTCCCCTGCTGGGTCTTGGTCCCCGGGCAGAGCCAGAGGGGCAGGGGGATGGCTCCGAGTCTAGGAAATAACCTTGTTTCCTGTTCTACAGGAAAAGGGACGGCAACCCAGAGAGTTTGGGGGCTGGGGATGAAGACTGATGGGAGCCGGAGGGGTTCCCCGGCAGCCTGACCCCCCAGCCTCCTGCCAGGCGCAGGGGCCGGCCGAGGGAGGGAGGATGTGGGCCTTGCTGGCCCGAGGCGGGCGCTGGGGCAGTCCCCGAGGCGGGCAGCGGGCACCGAGCAGGAGGAGGGAGACGGAGAGCAGCGGGGGCGGGAATTCTCCACCGCAGACCCTGGGGGCCGGGGCCAGATGTGGAGGGGCGGGGAGTCCCCCTCCCTGCTAGCTTGGGGGCCCCGGGGGCTGGGCTGGGAGGGGCTGAGCCTAGTGCCCTGGGTTCTGCACCAAGTGCCTGACTGGCAGGGCCAGCTGAATTTGGGCCCAGGCGTCACCCTGGGAGGCAGGGCCAGCCTGCACCAGCCTGGTCCCTGAGCACAAGGAGGGACCCTTGGGGGGCCTATGCCTGTCTGGCTGGGCAGGCGTTTCCCGCCGGACCAGTTGGTGTCAGGCGGGACTTGGCCCCAGCTCCCTGGGCAGAGCTCAGGGTGTGAGGACAAGCTTTGCCTCTGGGTCAGGGTGGCCACATTTTGTCCGCTGCTGCTGCTGCTGCCGCCGCCGCCGCCGCCACCGCCGCCGCCGGCGGCGGGGCGGGGGCATGTACCCGGGCCTGGGCAGAGTCCTGCCAGGAGCATTTGGGGTGTTTCTATTGTTGGCTTGTTCCTGTTCCGTGTGGCCCGGTGTGTGTAGCTGTGTGAGCTGGGGCTGTAAGTGAAAGATTACCAGTCAGTCCACCCCCCCAACCCACACCCCCACCCCCACCCCACCCCCTGCCTGTTGGGGGCAGGCTGGGTTGTGGTGGTGAGCTGTGGGGGACCCCCCCAGGTGGCATGTGCCTGCAGCTTGCCATCTCCCTCCTTTGAACAGATGTATATTTATTTTTATAGTAATAGAAAATCAAACTGGATAGTAAGTTGAATTCATTTTTTTTTTCTCTTCTGCTGTGTCAATAGTTGGAATAACCCCCAGAGACGAGTGAACTTCTTGCCCCAAAGCTCCCACCCTCCTGAGGTTGCAGAGATCAGTGAGGGCATGAGCTTTGGGGGGCCAGTGGGCACCAGTTCAAACTGTTGATTCTTGTCCCTCTCTGTCTGGCATTGGGGCAGGTACCCAGGTGGGGAGGCATTGCCCCCTCCCCAGGCATCCCCCCCCACCCCACTCCCCCTAGTCTGTCCTCTCAGCCACCTCCTTGGTCAGCACCTAAGCTGTGCCCAAGCCCTCAGGGGACGTTCTCCTGGTGGGCTCTCTCCCCCTTTCTGGGCTCCTGGCCCACGTGCTGATATTTATTTTCTGTAGTAAAATCCATTTTTAATGCCGTTACTTTTGAAATAATATAGAGAGAAACAAATGTGATGTGTTTAAGTTGCCCTCTGTGAGTTTTTAATGTGATCTATGGCTGAGGTAGTGATGGAAGGAGCTGTTGGGCTTGGAGGAATTTGGTGTCATAAAGAAAAAGAGCTTGCTGTTTATTATGTTTGCTGGGCTGGGGGGTCTGAAACAGGGTCGTGGGGGCCTGGAGTCCCAGCACCCCCAGGTGCCGTGATGGACAGCAGTGCTTCTCAGTTTGGAGGTGTGTGGTTTCCAAGACTCTTTTTCCTTGCTCCCCAGCCTTCGATGGGGCCTTTGGTGAGGGGGCTTGGGAGCTGAGGGATTTGTTCCCCACCCCCCCACACACATAATTCCACCTGGTTAGACTTTGGCTGGGAGGCTTCTGGAACCCCCTGCTGAGCTAAGTGGAGGTGTGCTGTAGCGAGGATGGATTTGGACTCTAAAGGAGATTAAGAAATGGGATCTTTACCTGCTTGGTGTGCCTGTGCTGGAGACTTGAGGGGCAGACAGTCTCTGGCAGAAGACCCTTTTTTTAAGGTGGGGGTTGCTGCTGTGGACCGGCAGAGCCCCCAAGGGACATTGCTGGTTTTCAGGTCAGCCTGGAGCACTGGCTGGAGCCACTGCCTCCTGTCGCTTCTGTTCCTCATTGGACAGGGGCTTCCTCCAGGCAAACCTGATCCCCTCCACTTCCCCTCTTCTCCGCTCTGCCCCACCCCAGGTCAACTTTTTTTTTTTTTTGGTTTGTGGAATACAGAGCTCTGTGTCTCATGCCAGCCACCCAAGACCACAGGGTGCCCTGCCGCCTTCGTACCAGATGCCCAGGCGCTTCTGGTCTGATTCGTGAGGTCAAGCCGACTCACTATTATGGGATGGAGCCCAGCTCAGTCGCTGGGTCCCCTGGGTCTCTTGGGACAGAGCCGGGGAGGGGGTGGAGCTGGGAACTGAAGGAGGGGGGGAAGCAAGGGCAACATTGTTACTAATGTCAGCAGATGGGCCCCCCAGGGAGAGAGCTGGGGTAGGGGGAGGTGGGGAGGAAAGAGACCCAGACAGTCACACGCGAGGTGGAGAGAGGGAAAGATGGTGACAGGGGGAGCAGGGAGAGGGGGAGCAGAGAAAACAGTCAGGAAGAGCCAGAATCAAACCCCAAGAGACGGGTCCAGGGGACCTAGAAGGCCTAGGTGTGTGCCACTCCCCACCTCAAAGCCCGAAATGAGCGGGCACTTGAGAGCCTCTCGCCCAAGATCAAATGCTGCTAGGATTGTGTTTGGAGGCGAGACAAGCAAATGTCTCAGGGAAGAGGGAGGAGGACAGACAGGTGGGAGGGGGAGAAGGGAGGACTCCCACAGGAGGAGGGAGAACGGGGAGACTGGGGGATTCCAAGGGTCACTAGACTTAGGCTGCTGCCCCACAGGGCAGGGTCTCCCCACTGCTTTGCCCAGATGTCTGTGGATGGAGCCTGGCTCTTCTTTGGACCTGGGGGCGGGGCCGGAGGCAGGTACAGTGCCCCACAGATTGTGGGCGCTCTGCACCAGGAGGCATTGGGATTTTAAAAACAGGGAACATCAGGAGCATTAGAGGCACCAGGGTGCCATGCAACTGCATCCCCCCTTCCTTGTTTGACGGGAGGAAACCCAGTCTAGAGAGCACCCCCCAGCCGCTGCTTGCCAGGGGTCACAGGCAGCAGAGCCAGATCTAGGACCTAGGCTCTTTCCCTCCACCTCTCTGTAGTTAGAGTTGGAACAGCTGCAGGGGGGCCTCCTGGGTGCGCGGGGGTGGGGGCCAGAGCCTGGGGAGAGGAGCAGGCGGGCACCCTTGTGGCCAGAGCCCCCCCAGGGGAGGGGGAGGCGCCGCTGCCTGCCGGGAGAGAGAGAGAGAGAGAGAGAGAGAGAGGAGGGGAGAGAGGAGGGAAACAGTGAGTCAGGCTTCCAAGAGCTGAGGATGAGAGAGCCAGAGCTGGGAGGGAGAGGGCAGGGAGGGCTGCTCCGAAGCCCGGAGAGGGAGGGGGCCCAGCCAGGGGCAAGGAGAGCTCTGGAGGGAGGGAGCCAGCCTCTGGCCCCAGCCCAGCGGCAGGGCTGCACAGGGCTGTGCGCCCTGCGGAGGGTGCAGCCAACATGGACTCTGCCCACGGCAGGTCAGGAAGGAGCCAGGTCCTGCCCCTGCAGGTCCCTCTCGTCATCTGTGACCCCACCCCAGGGTCTCAGAAGCTCCTGACTGTGTCGTCCCCTTCCCTTCCTCGGTTTCCCCATCTAGCGTGAGATCAGGACGGCAGCTCTTCTCAGAGGAGTAGGGGGAACAGAGCCTCCTGAGAGGGGTCTGAGGGCTACCTCCTGCAGCTGCTGGCTTCCTGCCGGGAGACCCTGTTGGAGGCCGCTGGCAGTCAGGGTGAGGCAGGTCTCTGGGGTCGGGTTCCTATTAAGCCCTCTTGAGTCGCTGGGCCACAGAGTGGGGGCGTTGGGCTGTGAGTGCTGGTGGGGGGGCCGTGTGTGTATATGTGGGTGTGAGGTGCTGGGCTGGCTGTGGTAGGTGGACTGCCTGGGGTCTCTCAGGATGGCCAGTGCCTCGACAGGGCAATGATCTCTACATGTCCAGAACCAACCTCCATTTGGGGAAGGGGGGAGACATTCGAGTGATTTCCACCCACCCATCCCCAACTCTGCCTGCCATATCCCTGTGGGTCAGAGGCTGTAGGGCAGCAGGGAGGTGGGAATGGCCCCTGTGGAGCTGATGAGAACTGCATGTGCAGCCCCTCGTGTCGTGTCTGGAGCTGGGACCAGAACTGGAGGGGTCCCCAGGGACTGCCTGGAAGGGAGGCGAGGCGGGGAGGAGCCCCCCTTCCACCAAGCTGACAGGAAGCTGCAGCTCCAGCCCCTCCTTTACCCAAGGCCTGGCATCCTCCAACCCTTCCCTCCTGGATCCCCCAGTGTCTCTTGCATGGGTGAGGGGATGAGGAAGGTGGACATAGAAGCTTCCTCTCCTCCAGGGCCTGGCTTTGGGGGGGAAATGGTGAAATGAGGGCAAAGTGAGGCCCCCTGCCTCCTCTTTACACACACACACACACACACACACAGACTCAGCTGCAAGAGGCCCTGCTTTCTCTCCTCTCTGCTCTGGGGTCCTTGGCTTGGGAGCCCAGGGGAGGGACCGCTTCTGCAGCTGGCTGGCCCCGAACTCCCAGCTCAGCCCAGCTGCTACTGAAGCTTCCAGAAGCTGCAGCTCTGCACCCCCTCCCCACCTTCTGAGCCAGGAGAGGCCTTTGCTGACCTGGGAGAGGGTGGCTTGGTGAGCGAGCGGGTACCCTCCGAAGGACTCGCACAGACAACCAGACAGATGGGTGGTGGAGCAGATGGACACAGACACCCACGCACAGGCAGGCGGAGAGAGACGGACAGATGGACCAGGACAGGGAGAGACGGACAGACAGAGGTGCTGGCAGAGAGAGGAGTCAGAAACATGGAAGGGTCTGGGGAGAGAGAAACAGACAAGAGACTTGGAGACAGGGAGATCCAAGGAAGGAGACAAGGTGACTGAGATGGGAGAAGGAGAGATACGGGGAGAGAGTGAGAGGCAGGAAGAGATAAAGAGAGAGGGGGAAACCCAGACGGAGAGAAAGAGAGGCTGGAGGCTGCAAACCACAAACAAGGATTTGATGAGAATCTGGAAGGTGTTTTCTCCTGCTTCCCTCCCCAAACCCCCAGGCCAGCCAAGTCTCCATTCCTTCCACCCCCAGCTCAGTTTCCAGCTGCTAAAGAGGTCAGGAAGGGAGAGAGAGGAAGAGAGAAAGAAACACACGCGCACGCACACGCACACACACACACTCGCCAGATCCCAGAGACCCTCCCTGTTGATCTCTTTGTGGGGGCAGGGAGTCTCAGAGGGCACCTCTCCTGGCCCTGACCCCTATTCACAGATGTACATACCTCTTGTCTCAGGAAATATTCCAGAATCCTCCCCACTCACTGGGTGTGTGTCTTTTCATACAAGTGCACCCCCCGCCCCATACTCATACCTGTCCACACAGGCCTGGCATCACACACACTCACAAACACACGTTTTGTGGCTCTCGCACTCCTCTTGAATCTCACAGACAGAACCCAGTGAACTTGTCCCTGGGCCTTTTACCCACGTGGGCAGTGACACCAGGACTCATCATGGGTTCTCAGAACCTGTTCCTACCCCCATATACAGTCACACTCAAACAACAGCAGCAGTCACCCCACAGCAGAGAGAGGACCCTTTCTGGAGGGGAAGATCAGGGTTCCCAGGGAGCCATGGTGTTGTGGGGGCAGGGGAGGGGGTTTACCCCCCACTCTGACTTGGCTGGGTGGAGTGGAGGCCCTCTGAGCTGGTGGGAGCCCTCCTGGGAAGTGACAAGGCCTGTCCTGAACACTGATCAGCTGGCTGGTGTGAAAGAGCTGAGAGTTGGTGAGAGTGTGTATGCATGCATGTGTGCACATGTATAAACCAGGGCACATACATGCAGGTGTAAGGGATGGCGAGTGTCTGTTACGGTGTGTGTGAGAGACTGAATGCATGTGAGATGGGGTATGGGTGTGACAGGGAGATCCGAGGTGTGTGGCGTGTGGGTGTGGGTGTGATCGCTGCTTGTCAGGTATATATGTGTGTAGGCATGTATATGTGACAGGTGTGTGTGGTCGTACCTGGCTTTGCAGCGTGGGGTGGGGTGTGATGGGCATGCGTGTGTAAGGACTGGGACCCTGGGGCGCAGGTACACGTGTGCCAGGGTGCACTGTTCTGCAGATGTGGAGGTGTGGGGGCCGTGTGTGCGGGAGTGTAGGCAGGGTGCATGTGTGAGGGGTAGCTGCCTGTGTGAGCCTGTGAGTGTGGAGCCTGGCTTGGAGGGAGGGCTGTTTTCCAAGGCAAGGCCGCCGCCATGAACACATGCGAAGAAGGGGCTCCAAGGCGCACAGTCGGGCGCTGACCCACACAGGCGCCCAAAGGACAGACAGACCCTCCCCTGCCCTCCCTCCCTGCGTCGGTGGTTTTCAGAGGAGCCTCCGTGAGAGCTGTTTTCTCTGCAGATCCCCCAGCCCCCAACCTGTCTCTTCAAACACAGTGATGCCCTCCAGGCAGCTTTGTGGAGGCTCCTGCCTCGACCGTCTGAAGGCAGATGGGTGGGCTGGGATCTGCTGCCACCCCCCCACCCTGGGGATCGAGGAGGCGACTCTGCTTCTCCGGCCTGGCTGGGCACAGGCTGAGACAGATGGACAGCCGGTCTCGACGCCCCCACACAGGGGTCTGAGGGCGGGCAGGCACCCCCCCCCCGCCCCAGCAGAGGGGTTCCAGCAGCAGGCAGCCCCCAGGTGGGTCCCTGAGCAAAGGCCAGGACTCTGCCCTTCACCTCCTCAGAGGGGTACCCCACCTCACCCTGCAGCCCCCCACCTGTCGGGACAGCCGGGGGGACCCAACTGCAGCCCCCTCATGCCTCCTGAGTATACAGCTACTTCCCCACTCACGGTGGCAACACCCCAAAACACACAGCCCCAGCTTCTCCACAAACACACAACCTCTCCACATTCCAACACCTTCCTCATATCTTCTGCTCCGTGCACTCAGCCGCAACACACCACCACCACATGCCTACCCCCCCACACACATAGTCACAGCTCTAGTACTGAAAACCCAGATTTTTATGACCCCCAGTATATCCCCAAACACCCCAACACACACACATGGCTTCTACCACATCCTCAAATGTATCAACTCCCCTCTCTAACCCCAGCATCTCCCCAGATACACCCAGGACCCTACTCCAGCTCTAATACCTCCCACACACCCAGACTCTCAGAGCCCCAACACCTAACAAGATACCCATGGACTCTCCCTACAGCCCCGATGTTTCCCCCAGCTGGAGCCCAGCATGTCCGTAGACACCCCAGTACGGCTCCCTACACCTTTCCAAACTCACGGCTCCCACCCCTCACACAGACACAGACATGCACACTGCCTCACGCAGGCTGCCGCAACAACCACTCAAATGGCAACGCCTCCTGTGGCCACGCCATTCACCCCAGACACACAAATATGGCTTCAGTTCTACTGTATCTTTAAACAGGCAGTGTCCCCCCAGCTTCTCATACCTTCCCAGGCATGCATGTGCAACACACACACACATACACACACCCCAGATCCCACAACATCTCAAACAAGCGGTCCTCTGTACATCCCAACAAGCTCCAGCTCCAGCACCTTGCTCTGCCATCCAAGGGCCCAGGGACAGCCTCCAGCCTTCTCCAAAGACCAGTCCCGCACTCATACACACACACACATAGCCCCAGCTCCATCACAACCCTGCACCCATTCACCCCTCAGAGCAGCTCTGCCCTGTACCCCCTGCACCCCCACCTCAGCCTGCAGCCCTTACTCCCACTAGCGCACATTCCAGCACAGCTTCCCTTGTTCTTCCCAACCCGCGCCCCCCCCACCAAACCCCCTCTGGATAGCCTCAGCCTTGCTCACGCATGCGCGCCACAACACACACACACACACACACACACACACAGGCCCACTCTTCTGTGCTGTCTACTCTGCTGCCCAGTCCTCCCCCACTTCCCAGTGCCTCCTCTGCCTGGGGAGGCATCTCCACCCCGCCTCATTGCCCCAGGCCTTTCATTCCTGGACAGTGAGGCTGTACATCTGGTTCAAAGCTGCCCCACCCAAGACCCTGTGCTCTGGGCACCCTGGCCTGGGCTTTGGGGGTTTGAGGCCTCTTTGGGGGCTCTTGGCACCTGGTCATCCTGGTTTCTCAGCCAAGAACTCTTCGTACCGAGCCCTGCCCTGACTCTGGCAAGTATGGTGGTAGGGGTGGGGTGGGGGCATGGTGCTGGGCAGGGGGATTTACCCCCAGCCTGCACTTTGTCAGGTGCTTGCCAAATCCCCCTCCTCCTTGGCTCACCTGAAGGGGGACATCAGGCCTGGGACTTCAGGGAAAAAGATGGGGAAGTGCTGGCTTGACCTGATACCCCCTCCCCAAACACCGCCCCCCCCCAACCAGGTCCGGGCTTGGGGCTTGGTCTCCCTGGGAGTCAGTTCCGACAGTGAAGGTTACTTTACTAGATGCATGATTTTAAACGGAATCTCCACCATCTGTTCCACCCCCTAATTACAGATGCACAGAATCCGCCTCAGAGGGCAGCGTGAGGGAAGTGATTTAGAGGCTGAGCTGCTTCTGCCTGCATTAGGGCTGAGGAGATTGGGGTGGGGGGGGTTCTGGGTATTGCTCACAGCCCCTCAACCCCACCTCTTCCCCAGGGGCCCCTTGTGCCTCTTCTCTTGCTGGGGGAAGGCTCCTAGCAAGGTGCTCTGACCCAGTAGACCTGAAAGAGGAAGCAGCTGCAGTGCCGCGGGAGGGGTCCCTGAGACATCGCCCGTGTCCCAGGCCCCAAGTCTTGGGATGCAGGCTCCATTAGAGCCTTAAAAAATTCAGTGGATCGATCTCCTGCCTGCCTTCTTAAGCCCTGGGGAGACACAGGCACTGGCCTGGCCCAGCTGTCTGCCCACCCCAGGGGTAGCAAGGAATTGGTGAGGTAGGGAGGGGGCAGTTAGAACAGAGGTGGGGACATCGGGGTTTTTGGCAGCAGAGGACGAGAGCAGGCACGTCAAAACCCCCCAGGTGTGTTTGTGCATATGTGCCCCAGCTGCCTTGGCGCCACTGGCAGGCCTGACCCCAGCTTGAGCCTCGCCCTACGGGGCTGGAGGGGCACCAGGGGCCAGAGGAGATGGGCCAGGGCCTGGGTTTCAGAGGCTCCTAGGGGACACCAGGCTACACCCCGAGGATGGGTCCAGGGACCTGGGCCTCCAGCAGGCTCAGCGGTGGCGGCCGCGGGCACACTGTGGTAGGAGCTGGAGCATTTACCTTGGGGAGAAAGGGAGCGAGGCCGGGCTGGAGGAATTTTAAAGATTGCTGCAGGCAGGAGGGTCTCAGGAACCCTGTGGAGCAGGCAGTCATGCAGAAGTAATCCTATCGCCGCCTGCCTGGAGGAGAGGAGGGGGGCAGGGAAGGAAAGAACTGGCGGATGCCCCCTTCCCACCTCAGCCCCTGCCCCGGCCAGTGGTGGAGGGAGCCTGGGACCCCAGGGCGCCCCTCTCCTGGGGGAGGCACCACCCTTCCCTTCCGCTGCGGCCTGTGCCCCCTGGAGGGGCAGCACTGCAGCTGTTGCTGGGCCTGGAGCGCTGGGTTTTATAAATAAAGCAGCTTGGAGGTGGGGGCCAACTCAGCACCCCCCAGTCACCTTGAGTCACCCCCTGGGGGCATCAGCTCCAGCTGGCGGTCCTCTCCCTTGCAGCTTGCTCCTCTTCTTTGGCTGTGTGAGCTTGGGCCAGAGGTCCAGCCTCTCTGGACTGGACCAGGGGCAAAGGTGTGTGGAAGAACCTAGAATCCCCTGTCCTCTTGTACGCCGCCCACCTCCCCCTGAGGCTTCACAGGTTAACTGGCCACTGGCTCAGCACATCCAGGCTGGGAAGGAGTGACTGGCCATACAGGAACCTCCCCCGTCCCCAGCCCCTCCATTTTGCAGATGGAGTAACCGAGTCCAGGGAGGGCAGGATGGCCAAGGCCAGCCAGCTGATGAGCACCTCCTTCCTGCCCCGTTCTGCTGTCACTCAAGACTCTTCTCAGCCTCAGCTCAGCTAAGAGCAGGGCCTGGGCGGGGCGGTGTGTGTGGGGTGGGGGATGTTTGGGAAAGTGGTTGCGGCTGAGAGGTTGCCATGGCAATGCTGCAGGATGCCGAGCTGAAGTGGGGGTCCTACAGGGTCTCTGGGGCCCCCAGCTCCACACCCCTGTGGTCTTCTCCTCCCCAGCTCCTGTCCCCCAACCCAGATGCCTGTCAGGCGGCTCCGGTGACAGGCGGGGTGGGTGACAGGTGGTGCAGGTGATGGGCTGGGTGGGTGACGAGCTGGGTGGGTGACAGGTGGTGCTGGTGCGAGGCAGGCAGGTGACAAGCTGGGTGGTGACGGGCCCTGCTGATGACAGGCAGGGGGTGTGGTTGGCGGGGATGCTGCCTCCTGGCTGGTGGCCTGTTGCAGCCCCCCACCCGCATGCGTGTGCACATGCACAGACTCTGGGCTCAGAGCTTGGGGCTAAGATACTAATGAGGCTTATTACGTGTGGAGGGGCAGGTGCCCAGGCTCACTAATGAGAGGCCTTTAACGAATAGGGGAGACGGCTGGGGGGCTTCCAGGAATTTGGCTGGCCCTCCTGGGCCGGAGGATGAGCCAGGTCAGGACCCCTCCTTGTCTTCCCCCCTGGCCACTTGGCTTTGTGTTAATACTACCCACAGTCAGGATAGCTACCACTGTCGAAGCGTTTGCTACACTGGCCGAGCCCATTACGTGCATTTTTTCTCATTTCAACGCAACAGCCCATAGGAGCGAGGCACTATTGCCCATTTTACAGATGAGGAATCTGAGGCTGAGAAGGCAAGGGACTTCACACAGCAAGTGTCTGTTGCAGCTGGCATTTTAATCTAGGTCTTTCTGACCCTGGAGCACATGCTCTTAACCATCCCACCAGTAAAGCTCAGGTCTTGGTACAGACCCCAAGCCTCTCTCAGGGCCTCAGTTTCACTCTTCTGGAAAACAGATGCATCGTTGAGTGGGGGGAATCACCAGGCTCTTCAGCTCTGAGTTGGGTGCCTTCAGGGACTCCTCCAGGTAACCACGAGGCCTCACCCCATCTGGCCCAGATGGTCGGTGACAGCCCTGGACTGGAGAGAGGTCAAGTCTTAGCCCTGAGGAGCGGAGCTAAAGGGGAGACACCTGGGATCCGAACCACTTCCTGCGTCATGTGGTGGGGAGGCTGAGGTCTGGAGAGGACCAGCAACTGCCCAAGGCCACACACCCTGTGAACTATAGGGCCCCCCCTGGATCCCAGGTCTCTTGGCTTGTTGGAAGGGCGGGACTGGGTGTGGTGCCAGGGCTGGGAGGTCACCTCCTCTAGCCTAGCTTCTTTCCTGGAAATTGTGAGCCCTTACCTCCTGGGAGGGTGCAGGGGGCTCTCGGCTGCTTCTGTAGGGCCTTGTCCCATCCCCATCAATCTGGGCCCTGCGTGTCAGTTGAGCCCCCTCCTTTTGGGACCCGTTGGGGTGGAAACTCCCTGGCAATAGCTGATGGATGGGTTAGGGCCTTGACATTGGCCTGGGGCCACAGCATGACCCTGGAGGGACCAGGCTAGGGCTGGGGGGCTTGGAGGGGAATTTAAGGGAGAAGAATTAGGCTCATAAATCTTGGAGCTTCTCGGTTCTCTTCTCCTCGACCTTAATCTCTTACCAAACCTGCTCTTCGGCTGCTCGTCCTCCAAGGCTGGGGGTTGAGGGAGTCCACCTGGCTCATTCATTCCCTTCTCCCTCCAACAGATGCCTCCCCCATCATGCAAATGCACTCCCTATGGGGAAGAATGTGTTGCCACCACTGTTGTTGGGCAGAATTAAGAACTTGTGTGTCTTAAACTCCTGGCTGTGGCCTCTTCTTCATGATGACAGGCAGGGCAGAAGGCTCCATTGCCTCAGTTTCCCCAGCCTTGGGTTTGAAATCCTTGCCTGGTGCTTGACTGCTTAGTCAGGAAGGAATGCTAAGATTAAGTGGGACGTCACAGCTGCGGGACACATAGCCCTGTCCTCAGGAGCCCCAATGAGGTCAGCAGCACAGCCCTGGCCTTTGGAGCCCTCAGACCCCGGGGGTGAGGTCTTGAACCGAGGCTGGGCGTGTGCAGAGGCTCAGGCAGGGAATGGATGGTGCTGGGTGGCTGGTCCGCAAGGGCCCTCTGAAGCAAAGGCTGCAGCTGGGGACGCCAGGAGAAGGGTGGCGCTGTGCCTGGGGGGCCGGGGAGCCGTTGTTGATGGTTGGGGTTGGAGCCTGAAGGGTCTGGCTTTCCCATAGGTCTGGACAGCTGTAGCCTCGAGTTCTGGGGCCCTCCAAGCTCCCCAGGGAACCCGCTGCTGCCTGGCCCTAGGGACCCAGGCGTCCTGGCGGGTGAGGGCGGGTCTCCAGGAGGCGCCCTGCCAAGCCCCGCAGCCTGCTCACCAGGAATCTTGTTGCTGAGAGATGGAAAATCCCGGCCGGGCCTGCAGCTCATCCCTCCCCTCCGGGAGGAGGAGGGGCCCAGAGATTCCTTCCTGCACCCCCCCTCCCATCTGGGGCAGGGCCCTCCAAAGTAGTGGGTGGGGCTGGGGGGGCCCAGGACAGGCCTCTAAGGCTCCATCACATGTCCTGGAGCCTAGCCCAGCCCGCAGTGGGCACCAGGGCACTCTGGAGGCAGAATGGGCCTGGCGTGGCAGAGGAGAGGTGGGGGTGGGGCGCTGAAGCCACAAGGGGGTCTGGACGGAGGCCTAAGCCTGGCCCTGGCCCCACAGGCTCCCCCAGGGCGGAGGGTGAAGAGTTGGTTCTCTCCTTGGACAGGAAGACGAATGATCCCATTATGGGAGCGTGATTTTATTCCACGTGTCACGGAGTCTGAGATTAACTTGCTCACCAGTCTGTGACAAACCCCTCACACCCTCACATCCAACACACGCATCCACACACAGAGGCACACACACAGATCCTTGGTCTCACAAACACACATCCCACAGGCACACAGGAGCATTTCCACACTACCACGCGTGGCAAGAGTCTCACAAACAGAAACACAAGCACACACTCAAACTGGGGTACCCCACGGTCTAGACCCACAGCCTCAAAAGCACAACAGTTCTCTCACTCACACCAAGGCCACCCATCAGAGACGCAAACAGGCGGGCCAGGGCATGCTGGCAGCCCTCCTGAGACATGCACAGCTCAAGGACACACAGCGCTCCACGGACACAGATACACCTAGATGCACACACCGCCCCAGAGACAGTCCTGTGGGCAGGCCTAGACCAACAGCCACACACACCGAGACAAAGGCCCAGATACAGACAGAGACAAAGACAGGCAGCGACACACAGCCGGCAGCGCGCGCACAAGCACAGGCGTGCACACCCGGACACAGACAAAGACAAATACATGCCCAGAGGTTTCGCTGTGGACACATGTGAGGCACACACACACAGCTGGGCCTCCTGCTCGACCTGCCTGCCTGGGGACGTGGTCAGCTGGCGCCTGCGGCTCGGGGGAGAACTCTGAGGAATCTTCTGCTCAGTCAAAGCCCCCCCCACCCACCCACCCTGGGCCCAGGGCCAGCCCCCCACCTCTGGCGCTGGGCCCGTGGCCGAGGCCGTGGCAGCCACACCCTCAGCAGAGCCTGACGTCCCTTACCTCATTGTGCACGCTCTCGGGCACACCGTCTCCTCTGCACACGCTCACGACGCCCTCCATGCCCACACGCTGACAGTTTTTCACTCACACCCCTCAGGTGTCCCCCTCCTGGTTGTCTTCCCCAGTCACTGCCCCCGCCCCCACAGGCATGCACAACCCCCAGCACCACGGCGTCATGGCCCACACCCCCGCCCCTCACACAGACCCCCGTGCACAAGGATAACGCACGGGCTCTCCTTCCCAGACCCACGAGCCACGTCCGTGCGCCCCTGCACAACCTTCCTCGCCACTGCTCACAGGCTGATTCACAAATGCAGCGCGCGCACACACACACTCCCCCGCATACATCCCCACCACTTTCTCACATGCATGCGTGCACACACACACACACTTTCAGAGCCTCCCTCACACCATCACTTGCCTTCCTCTGTCTCTCACAAACACTCCCTCTGCCAAGAGGGTGGCTCTGCTGCAGAGCAGCCCCCGAAGTGTTTGTCACTGTTCTCCATCACGTCCTCCCTGGCCTCAGGCTCTTCCCTTCCACCTCCAGACCCGCATCCTGGGGCCTTGTGCTCTTCCGTCATTTCTCTGTTTAGTCAACAATAATACACGGAGGGTCCATTTACTTCATTCAGCATATGTTGATGGAGCGCTGATCATGGGTTAAGCTTTGGGACTACTGTGGAGACGGGCTTCCCTGGTGGCTCAGCGATCAAGAATCTGCTGGCAGTGCAGGAGATGCGGGTTCGATCCCTGGGTCGGGAAGATCCCCTTGGAGGAGGGCGTGGCAACCCACTCCAGTATTCTTGCCTGGAGAATCCATGGATTGAGGAGCCTGGCGGGTTGCAGTCCATAAGGTCGCAAAGAGTCAGACACGACTGAGCAGCATGAGCACACACACGCACATACTGTGGTGACAGAGGTCCTTCCCTCTTTGAGCTCTCGGTTTTGTGGCCAGTTTGTTGGCTGCTTGTCTCGTCTGACTCGATTGTTAAGGTAACCCTTGATCTTCGATGTTGAGACATGAGTAGGGATTCACAGGAGGAGAAGCAGGCGGCAGGTGTTCTAGGCAGAGGGAACAGCATATGCCAGACCTACCAGTGAATCAGGGTATGGTAGGCTGGAAACCAAGGTGATGTTCAGAGACTGGAGGAACCGCTGCCAAGAGGGCAGAAGCCAGATGTCACAGAGCTCAGAGGCCATGCTCAAGGGTTTGGATTTTGTCCAGTGGCCCCCCGGAGTCATGGGAAGTCTTCAGTGACAGGACAGGGTGCGGAGATGACGGTGGTCTGACCTAGAAGAGGTGAGTGGGAAGGAAAGGAGACTCATCTGGGAGCAAGGCCCGTGGTAGGGGTCCAGCTTCAGAGCTGTGACCTCGGAGAAGTCACACAACCTCTGTGCCCTGGGTCCATCATGGGAGGATGGGACAGGACAGGGGCTGGACTTGTAGTAGATGCTCAATAAACGATAGTTAGCAGTAGGACATGGCAGAGCATCAGATGAAGAGGAGACTGCACACCTACTGAGTGCTGAGTACCGTGCCAAGTGCTGGGGCCCAGAGGCGAGGTGGTCTGCGGCTTCAAGAAGCTCACACGCCACAGCCACAGCTCACGTGGACAGCAGAGAGTGGGGAGTGGGGTGGGGGTGGAGCACCTTGGAAGGTTAAAAGAGAAGGAGGGCTCTGGGGGCTCCCAGAAGAGCTGGCACTGACCCGGACCCTAAAGAGGCGGGGTTGAACTTAAGCAGGCAGAAGTGTAAGAAGGAGCTTCAGCAAGGAGGAGCCATGTGAACAACAGCCCAAGGGCAAGGAGTCTAATCCGGCTGTTGTGTGGGACACAGGAAAGGGGGGTCGTGGGATGGGATTATGGAGGCAAGACCGTGGTGGCCAGGCTAAGAGGGAGGTCAGCACAGGACTGAGCTGCACTCTAGAAATGCCATGTTTTGGAGGTGACATGGAATATGTCCATTAGAGACTTAGCTCCAGGCTCTGCCAGGAAGCCATGGGTGACGGAGAACAGATGCCTTGCCCTCTTTGACCTCGGTTTCCCCATCTGTGTGATGAAGTGTTTAGTCTTGTTTAGGAGGGAGTTCCAGTATCATGTCCTGGGATTGGTCCAGCCAGCTTTGCTAGACATGGGATTCTGGGCCTCAGCAGTGCTTCCTTCCTGAGCATTCTCTGCCAAAGAAAGGAGCAAAATGAGGGGTTCCCCGGAGGAGGTTCTGGGCACTCCAAATGAGGGGCCAGGAGCCCCGCACAGAAGGGAGAGGTATGCACCAGGACCCAACTCCAGCCCCAGAGGGAGCCCGGAAGAGAAGGCCAAGGTCCCTCTTCCCTCCTGCCTTGACCCGTATGGCGGCACATGTGGGCCATGTGCCCAGGAGGGCACAGTGCCCAGTCCCTGGCCCAGAGGGCATCAGGACCCTTCTTGCCCACTGACAGAGGAGCAGAGCTTGGGTTCAGGAATGTGGCCCAGGGCTTAGAGTCCCCTGAGATTCAGGAGCCAGGAGGCCAATCTCAGGGTGGCAGAGCCAGTGAACACCCCCGGGTGGCTGGGTTCATGGTTACTTGGTGTTGCCTGGAATTGTGATCTAAGGCGAGTCCTGGTGACCCCCCAGCCGCCCGGAATCCTGGCTGCAAGGGGCTCTTTAAGCATCTCACCTGTGAGGTGGGGCTGGCAGAGAATTAATTTCCTGTGCTATTTTAATTTTGCTGTATTTAATTTGCTGTTTATTTTAATTAATTAACGGCGGGTAATGGTCTATCGTAACTTGCTGCCTGCCGCTGGCTCCTCTTCCTTTTCGGAAGGGTGGAAGGCCGGGCCAGGCAGCTGCCGAGTTGGCAGTGGGGGCCCTGGACAGCCTTGGGGGCCTGCCCCTCTGCCCCTCTGTCCCTCACTCCAGGGGTCTTCTCTGTTCTCCCCAGTTCTCCAAAGCGGGACTCTCGTCTTCCCCCTCACTGGTAGCCTCTCCTACTTCTTCCTCCTCTCCCCTAAGGCCTGCCTCAGAACCTCAGATGCCGTAACTTCATGAAGAGAGGCCAACATGAAGCCCCTGCCTGTCCCCCAAGAACTGTATTTTTATGTCATAGGTCGTGGACTAAAGGACAGGGCACTTGGCTTGCAACCTAAGTGGTGCTTACGGGCCGTTGGGGAAACTTGTATAAAGTGTGGGTCGGTTTTAAATGGCAGCTCCCTTCACCACCTTGGTGCCAAACAGCTCGCCCATCCCGTGTGGTCAGGCCTGTGAGACACTCACATGTTCAGATACCTGTGAACACATCCACGGGTGTGATGTCAGTTATTAGTTAATCTCTAGGACAGACTTCCAGGGGAGGATTATCCCCTATAGAGAGGAGGAAGTGAGATTCAGAGAGGCTAGGTGACTTGTCCAAGGTCACACAGCAACGAAGGAAAGCAGGGCCTGGACTCTGTCTATAATCAATCTGGCTATATAGAAAGAGTTAATAGGTAGAGGGAAGGGAGGGGAAGTGGCTTGGGGCTTAGGGTAGGGGGATTAGGTCCCGAAGACTGAAGAGGCCAGGAAATGGGGTCCTCTGGCTCTTGAGGGTGTGGGGAGAGGAGGAGAGTGGGTCCCTGGCACAAGGGGCTTCCCGAGGCGTGAGGTCTCTGCCACCTGTTTCCATTTCCCTCGGTGTCTTCGGTTATCTGTTTGGAGCTGGGGCTCGCTTTGTCACTTGCACTGTACTTCACCAGGGTGACCCTTCCGTGGCTAGATGGAAGTCTACTTTTACTTATTTAACAAACACATAGCACTTACTGTGTCCCAGATACTCTTCTAACTTTATAAATAGATATTCATGTAGTCATCATGGTAGCTGCATTATTATTATCTTTATTTCACGTATCAGAAAAGTAAGGCTCAGAAAGGTTAAGTAACTTGTCCAAGGTCACACAGCCAGTACCTGGTGGAGCAGCCTTGGAACTTGCAACAGTGGGATCCATTAGTCCTTGTTTTGAGCCACCCTAACCATCCCACTCCCCTTGATGCTCTACATGGGAGCCCTGAATTCCCAGGAGATGTGGCATCTTCGGGGAGCCTCTAGTCTCAGTTGAAGGGAGATCTAGCCCCTTACTCACCAAGCCCAAATCTCATAGGGCAGAAAGAGCCCACAAATCAACAGCTGCTTTGTGGGGGAAGCTGGCAGAGTGTCCATGTGGGCCTGGCTGGGAGGCGCAGGTCAGTAGTTAGGAAGCCTCTGTAGAGCATGGGCCTGCAGCCACAGTGCTGGCCACGGTAGCGGGTGGGGGACACGGAGACATTGACGAAAGTGTTGGCCTCAAACTGAGCCCTCAGAGAGCTTGCCGTCTGACTGACTAGAAAGACAAGGCAGGCATGTGTGACCAGTTAGCAACAGTTGTGTAAGAAAGTGGGAGAGAAACAGCATAAAATCCGATGCAATTGAAAGAGTTTGGGCTTGGAATCCTGTGTGGCCTTAGTTATTTGACCTCCACTCTCAGTCTCCTCACCTGTCATGGGGAAATAATGATGGCACTGACTCCATAGCGTTTTGTGAGGCTCAAATGAGACAAAATATGAAGGGTTTGAGCTCTGAATCTGGAGCCCAGTGAGCACCCGAGAAAGGCTCAACACCCAGAGAAAGAAAGGGACCTGCCCCTGGGGCTGGCTTTGGAGCAGATCAGGATGGGAATAGTGAAGATGAGGAGGCCAGTGAGGGTCTTGGCTCTGGAATCAGACTGCTGAGGTGTAAATCCCAACCATGACGAGTCACTTACCCTCTCTGGGCCTCGATTTCCTTGTCTGTAAAATGGGTATAATAATAGTGCCCCCCCCGCCAAAGGGTATTCTGAGGATTAAACTAGTTAACTCATTTATTCAATAAGCAATATTGAGGGGACTTCCCTGGTGGTCCAGTGGCTAAGACTCCTCACTCCCAATGCGGGGGCCTTGGGTTTGATACCTTATCAGCGAACTAGATCGCACATGCTGCAGCTAGAGATCCCGCGTGCCGCAACAAAGATCGAAGATCCAGTGTGCTGCAACTAAGACCCGGCGTGGCCAGATAAATAAATAAACAAATAATAAGCAATATTGAGCACCTGCTGGGTGCCAGACATATCTCTATTCACCGCAAATAATAAACAGTCAATACACGTTAGTGATCTTATTATCTTCATCAGTCATTTTCAGAAGGCAGGGGACTGTTCAGGTAGGAGAAAAAGGAGGCTGAGGGTTTTCAGGGTCTTTGCCTAAATGGGGAGGCACAACATCCTGATCACAAGCTGATAGGTGATGAGTGCTTACTATGTGCTGGGCAGGTCAGCTCATGAGACAGGGGATCATGTCATCCCCCTTTTGCAGGTAGCAAACAGGTCCAGAGACGTGCAGTGACCTGCTCAAAGAAACACAGCTGGTGGAGGTGGAGCTGGGGTTTGAGAGACTCAAAGGCCAGGCTCTTGATTTACAAAGCTTTAAACTTGATTGAGAGATGGCATGGGGTGGGGGCCGTGATCCAGGAGAGGAAGGAGGGAGAGACCTGGCCAGGAAAGGGACAGACATGGGCAGAGCCTCCAGGTTGGGCAGATAGTGAGGAATGGACCAAGTCAGCATCTGCCTCTCTGGTGGGTTTTCCCAGCAGTAAACAACTGAGGGAAGACAGTGAGGGAAGATTAGCTGCCAGGCTTCTCAGAAGAGGTGGGTCTTAAGAAACAGGCCGAGTTGAAAGAGATGACAAGCCAGTGCCTTCCTGGCAGAGCGCACAACATCAGCAAAGGCCCTGAGGTCAGCACGCAGCATGGCATAGGGCCGAGAAGCTGCCGGAGATGGCTAAGGGAGGTCAGAAAGAGGATTGGGAGGGCTGGAGGCCTCAGGGGCACAGGGAGAGTGACAGCCCCAGGGAGATAGGGAGGGTGACAGATTCTAGAGGCCTAGCTAATGTAGAAATAGAAATAACCTCCCATCTGGACAGGAAATAGAGCACAGTGATCAAGAGGGCAGGTCCTGGACATTCTAGTCAGGCTACTTCCTACCGTGTGGTCAGAGCAAGTCGCTTGATATCTCCTTCTCAAAATAAGGTACCTCTCTCCTAAGACAAGACCATCTGTGAGGGGGGCTTCGTGCAGTGCTGGGCACGTAGAAAGTGCTTGATTCATTCATTTATTCCTCAGCTACCAAGTGCACCCTTAGGCACACAGCAGAAAACAAAGTAGATAAAAATCGCTGGCCTCAAAGAGCTTATATTCAGAGGGTAACGACGCGAAAACCAGTGAAATATATGGCTTGCTGGATGGCGATATGTGTCAAGGAGAAAAACAAAACATGGAAAGGGCTTGGGGACTGCCAGGGTTATGGGGTGGTTGTAGTTTGAAGTAAACTTATAAATAGAGGCTATTGTGTAGAATTATTGTATGGCTATATTATAACATTATTTGCAGGACAGGTTGTAGCAGAAAAAAGTGCCTTGCAGTTTATGAGGCATTTATCCTTCATTAGAATCACTCGAGGTGTAGGTATTGCAGTTCCCATTTTATAGATGAGAACGTTGAGGCTCAAAGAAAAGAATCTGACCTTGGAATCATGACTCTGAGGACAGGCTGCAGCGCCTGACTCCTAATGACTCCTGTGACAAGAAGAGTGTTGTTCCTAAAAGTCTAGAGGAGAGGTTAATTGGGGTGGCAGGGGGACAGGGGGTGGATATAGACAGGGGCCAAGGTGGGTTAGCATCTCGGGGTGGGGCGGAGCTGGGGAGGAGGAGCAGGGGCCTCCTTCCAGGGCCAGAGCTGTGGTCAGCATACCTCGGCATGGCCTGATCAGAGTGAGTTCGAAGTGGCCGGACCCAGGGGCAACCCTGAGGGCAGAGCGGGGGCAGCAGCAGGCTGGCCCTGAGACACTGCATGATTGAACAGAGGGGCAGAAGCTGTCCAGAACTGAGTGAGTGTGGGGGTGGTATGGAGAATATGGGGGAGGGGGGAGGGCTGACCAGACCAGAGAGAACAGTGAGGAGGTTGCAGGGCCGGAGCTAGCCATCCAGCTCTTGAATAGCAGGATGGAGACCTCGGCCTTGATGTCGTCCTCAGCGGTGGGGAGCTCTTAAAAGTTTCTGGAGCAGGGACACGGGTGTCATGAGAATGAGATTTGAGGAAGAAGAATCTAGCACTAGGTGGAGCAGATTCAGGGGAGGTGTTTGGAAGTGAGGACCCCTCTGGGGGACTGCCATAGCTGACTGGGCAAGAAGTGATGAGGAAGTCAGACCAGAAAGACCGCTTGGACTAATGGACAGAGTGGGGCCTGGGATACCCTGCTTCTAGGTGCTAGCCTTGGGTCTGCCTCGCATTTACTTTTTTTTCTTGGACTTGCCGTGTGCTGCTTGAGGAATCTTAGTTTCCCTACCAGGGATCAAACCCAGACCCTCAGCAGTGAAAACACCGAGTCCACCAGAGTACTCCTTGCCTCTCATTTTCTGAGGGACCCAGGGCTAGTCCTTTTCCCTCTGTACCTGTTTCCTTATTTGGATTGAACTAAAGCCGCCCACCACCCCCCTCCTTTTTTTTAACCCTGTGGGCTAAGAATCCATTTTGAGAAGATGATGGACCTCTTCAGAAAAAATACTAAAGCAAATTTTGGTTAAAATTTGCTAGAGGTTTACAAACTTGTCAAAGACCATTCATGGAAACAAGCTAGATCATCAATAATAGAAAAAATAGCAACTAGCATTACATGCTTTTTTCAGGGGTGGGGGGGGCATGCCACGGCATGTGAGATCTTAGTTCCCTGACCAGGAATTGAACCCAGGCTCCCTGCAGTGGAAGCATGAAATCCTAACCACTGGACTGCCAGGGAAGTCCCTAGCATTACATGCTTATTATGGGCCAGGTGCTGGGCAAAGTGCTATTATATACATCATAATCCTGTTAAGTCTGCTCAACAACCCAATGAGGCAGGTACCATTGTTTTATTGTTAACCGATAAGGAAGCTGAGGAGGCCTAGAGAGGTGCAGTGACTTGCCCAAAGTCAGAGCTGGAATTGAAGCTTGGCTGTGTCAGCTCTAGAGCTTGAGATCTTAGCTCCTTAGGTTAAGGGCTAGGATTTTTGGATGGAGTAAGGAGAAATGGCAAGAGGAGAGTAGATGCGGGGGGATTTTCAAAGAAAGCCGTGGAGAAGCAGCGCAAGAGTAAAACCATGGAGTCCTGAGATGATGGGCACAGGTGGCTGTAGGGGAAGATTCCATTTGGAGGTGCCTTGTCTAGCTTCCAGGGTGTTGGTAGCTGTCCCACACAACCCCCAGCTAAGTGACCTGCTCTGGAGCCTGTTGGGAAGGGGAGGGGCTATTCTGTTTTCTTGGCTTGATTATGTCCTGCCCCCTTGGCAGGAAGAGCTTACCCCTGACTCTTGACTCAGCCTCCAGTGCTGTCTCTGGAATCTACCCTCCCTCCCCCTTCCCAAGGCCATTGACAAGGGCCAATGAGCCTTGATCTCTCTAGGAAAGTTCGGAAGAGGGAACACCCTTTCCAACCCAGAAAAGAGTACTGAGGCCCCTCTCCTGAGATCAGAGTGGAATCTGGAACCCAATCAGCATGGGTGCGTGTTAGGTTCTGGTTTAGAACCGGATCAGCAGTACCATCTAGGGGGAGGTTTTCTGGATTAGACCAGGCCATCATCTCAGGCTGGAATCTAGATTTATGGTGGGTGGGACTTGCTGGTCATCTAGAATAGGTATTGGAAACTTTCTGTAAATAGTTCGATAGTAAAAGTTTTGGGCTTTATAGACCACTGGGTCTCTGTCATGACTACTCAGTTCTGCCACTGTACCTTGAAAACATTCATAGTGCGTAAAATGAATGAGCATGGCTCTGAACCAATCAAATTTGAATCCTAAAAACAAACAGCAAGCTAGATTTGGCCCTTGGGCCATAGTTGCCAACCCCTGGTCTAGAACCTTATTCTTCCTGTAGATGGCTAGATCTCAAACATGACTAGACAGTAATCTAAGCAACAAGACTGGGTGATCTAGAGCCACTCTCTTGCTGGATCTAGATATTGAGAACTGGTGATCAAGAAATGTACTAGACCGTGCTTTCAGACAGACTAAGGCATAATCTCTGGCTGAGCCAGATTCACAGAAAGCTGGGAAGGGCTGGTGTGGGGTGGTAAGATTTAGACCCACACATAAGGCTGTGGTCTGAACATGGGGAAGTGGATGAGCTAAAGCCACACAGATATTGATCTACAGCAAGCAAAGTCTTGGTCCAAAGCCAGAACACCATATGATCTAGGACAGGACCTGTCCAATAGAAATGTAATAGGGGACACATATGAATCTGCATTTTCTAGTAGCCACATTAAATAAGGTAAAAAGAAAGAAGTGAATTAATGTTAATCATATATCTTATATAACCCAATATATCAAAAATGTAATCATTTCAACATAAAACCATTGTAAAAAATCATTGTGCTATTTTATATTCTTTTTTTCATATTTAGACTTCAAAAGCTTACAGCACATCCCAGTTCCAGCTAGCCACATTCCCAGCGCCCAGTAGTTAATTTATACCACATTGGGTGCATATTCTTCCAACGTCGGGCAGTTTGGAAGCAGGCTTTTCTTTGGGACCAGGGTCCAGAGGAGTGATGAGCCAGAATGACCTGGAGTAAATAGAGCTGGTCACACCGGAAGTTATATTCTTAGCAGACCTGAACTGGGTATAGACTGGCTTATCCTGGGAGAGCATCTAGGCTCTGGATTGGGAGGAGGAGGTGGTGGTGCTGGTGGTGTCCCTCCCTTGGAGTCCTGACCAACTGGCCTCCAGCTCTCCCTCCTTCCTCCCAGCGTCACCTCTGAGTCCCGTCTGGTCTGGCAGGTGGGGGTGGGGCAGGGTAGCAGCTGGACCCTTGAGGGAGCAGGAGCTCCACCCCTCCAAGCCAGCTGCTGCCAGCCTTCCTGGACTGACTCTGTGGAAACAGGGGGCCCAGAGACAGAAATAAACTGCCAGGTTTCCGGGGCGGAGTAGGGGGCCTGCCAACCTTTGTGCTTCCTTGCTAAGGGGTAGTGGAGGGGGACAGGAAGCAACTCCAGGCCCTCTCCCAGGCTGTTACCCCTGCATGTCATCTCTCCTCACTCTCACGTGTCTTCATTCTCATGGGAAGGCTGGGCTAAGTCTAGAATTTGGTGGATTAGTAAATCCTGGGGGCCTGGGAGTCTGGGCCTGACCCTTGAGAGCAGAGTGTGATCCCTCAGGGCCCTGGACACAGTTCTGTGCCCATTTCTAGATCCCATCTTAGGGCCCCACTCGCTACCCCAGGGCAGGAACTGAACAGCTTCAGAGTGTTGAACAGCTTCAGAGTGCTGCACAGGGCATTAGACTAGGAGTTGGAAATCTGTGTTAGACGCTCAGCTCTGCCACTAACTGGGCAAAGGCAACTTGGGACAGATCGCTTTGAGCCTCAGTTTACCCTTCGATGAAAAGGGGACAGTGTTTGTCCTGCTTGTCTCAGGGCATTCTAGTTCAGTGGTTACTCAGACTCTGGAGCCAGAGCTTATCTGATTCTGGCCCCTGCCACTGTGTGACTTTTGGAGAGTCACTTAACTTAGAGCCTCAGTTTCCTCATCAGCAAAAAAGGAACATTACCTCCTTTATGGGAACTTTTTAATTAAATGAGTTTACTGCATGCAAATTATACAGGGCAAGTGCCCAGTATTGGTTCTTGTCCCTGGGTAGTCCATGAGCTCAAGTAGGTTGTAGTGAAAATGCGTTATTCAAATATAAGGGATTCTTCCTCTGTTAAGAGTTCTTTCGGACTCCCTCATTTTATGAACGAGAAAACTGAGGCTCCCAAAAGAGAAGGCGTTTTGGCCAAGGAGAGGCATACGGCGAGCAAAACCTTTATTTCCGTAACCCCTCTTGTAAAGCCAGGTAAGGCTCATCCCCAAGTTACAGGTAAGGAAATCGAGGCCGGTGATTGGCCACTGGTGCATAGCCGCGCCATCCAGTAAGGCCTGAGTCCGTCGCTGGGGAGGGAGTGCCCTGGCCGCCCGTGTTCACCGGAGGAGGGGCGTGCAGGTAGCGGGCGCCGTGGAGCCGCAGCCGGAGCCAGGCGCTCTATTAATAATCCCGCCGCTCTGCCTCGGCCGAGAAGCGCAGGTCCGCACCGCCGCCGGGCGCCTCCCGGGCCTGGGCCGGGGCCCGAGCCCCAAGCCGGATCGCGGCGGCCCTCCCTTTCCACCAGCCTCCCCCCGCCACGTGACCCCCTCTCCACTGCGCGGGCAGCCGAGGGCCCGGGCTGGCGGGCCGGGGGCCAGGAAAAAGCCAAAAAACACCGAGGCCGGGCCGCTCCCCTTCCCGCTGAAAATAGCCCCCGGCCGGGGCTGCCACGCATTCCGCTGGGCCCGGGGCGCGGGAAGGGGCGGCCGGTCGGGCCCCCCGCCCGGCCCGACGTGGCTGCCCGGCCGGGTTGGAGGCGGCGTGGGGCGGGGGTGGCGGGGGGAACCGAGGGCGGGCCGCGCGGCCGGCCGGCATGTGGCTCTCCTTCGGGGAGCCTTGGCAGCCCGGGCTGCGCGCTGCGCCGGGATGATGGAGAGCTTCTGGAATTTCCTGCAGCTGGAGAGCGCGGCCGGCCGGGGGAGCGGGCTGAGCGCGCGGCTCGGGAAGGGGCGCCTTGCAGCTCGACCCTAGGGGGCGCCCCCGCGGCGAGGGTAATAGGGGGTGGGATGGGGAGGGTAAGAGATCTCCCGCCCCGCCTCCGCACGGCGCACCAGGCGAGACGAGCTGCACACACCGCCTCCGTGTCCCGCCGTGCTTTTTCGGGGGGTCTGGCTGGGGTCCAGTCCCGCCCCCTCCCGGCCGGGGCGGCCTAGAGGGACCAGGTGCAGGCGGCGCCCCTCCCCCAGCCGCCTGGTTTCCCTCTCGGCCCGTCACCTCCTCCAGGAGTCAGTAGCTCAGGCCTCATCTGGGAGGGATGGGGGGGCGGGGGGTGGCAAGGCTTGAGGGCCGCTCAGGCCTGCCAGGTAGCCGGAGAGGCGGCGGCGGGAAAAGCCGCGGACCGTTCGGCCCGAGAACCGCTGGGGCTGCAGACCAGAGCCTCCTGCTCAAGCTCATGGCCCCCCGAGGGCTTCTAGGAGGGAGGTGAGGCAGCCAGCTCACAAGAACCCCCACCCCCATTCCTCGCAATTGCGGACCCGGTGGGGGTCGGATGGGCCAGAAAAATCCTGGATAGTTTTCTCGACGGCTGCGGCAGCTTTCTTTGGGGGGCCGGCTCTGCACCTTGCAGGTCTGGGAATCCAGAAAAGGGCTCCCGGGAGGGCTTCCTTTTACAAGGAGCCCTGAGATCCAGGGGAGTAGGTAAGTGACCCCTTAGGGCTCACTCTTGGCACGCTGGCTTGCGGGAGGGAAAGAGGTCTACCTTACCCTTTGTGGGGGAGGGGAAGGGATGCTTTCCCACCACTTCGCTAGTTCCAGTACCGTTTGGTGCTCTGCAAACCGTGGAACCGTTTGGCAACTCAGCAGGCACCTCCCCCTCCTGGGTTGGACCCCACCCCCGCCCCCCCCGCACTTGCCAGTGGTCCCTGTTCCACTTCATGTCCTGCCCCAACCCAGCAAACCCTCACTGCGTGAAAGAAGCCGAGGGGATCGAAGGTACAGTTCTGATACCTTCTCTGTCGCTCCCTGGCTGAGTGACCTTGAGCAAGCCCCCTCACTCCTTAGTCCCTTTGCTCATTTGAAATGGATGGTAGAAGGTAGGCCACAACAAAGATAAACAAAACAAAAACGAATTAGAAGGTAGTCCGCGGCCTTGTGGTGGGGCTTAAAGTTGCACAATATTTAAAGCAATTCCCATAGTGTCTGCATACAGTCAGGACAGGAAATAAAGGGCACCTGTGTATGAGACAGCCAGCCCCACTCAGAGCCTTCAAAAGTGTTTGAATCTCTTCTCCAAAAGCCCTGAGAAATTTGGCCTTGCAAGGTAAGTAGTGCCTCTCAATTGGGCTGGGAAAGATGGAAGGAGCTTGGTTCTATTGAGTGTTCATTTATTTACTGAACACACACTTACCGTTATTCTCAGCTCCAGTCTGGGGGAGAGACTTACACATTTGCTCTGGAGGCTGAGAATCAGGATGGTCACCACATTGTTAAAGCTGGAAGGGCCCTTAGAAATCCTTCCTGCTAGGCTTTCTTTTTTTTTAACCTGGGAATTCCCTGGTAGCTCAATTGGTAAAGAATCTGCCTGCAATGCAGGAGACTTGGGTTCAATCCCTGGGTGGGGAAGATCCCCTGGAGAAGGAAATGGCAACCCACTCCAGGATTCTTGCCTGGAAAATCCCATGGAAAGAGGAGTCTGGTGGGCTATAGTCCATGGTATTGCAAGAATCGTACACGGCTTAGCGACAAAACCACCAGAGGCTAGCTCTTAGTACAGATGGAGAAACTGAGGTCCAGGGAAGGGGTGGGGTCTTCTCACTCCTTCTACTGTTGGGATGGGGGTGGGGGCAGGGGCTGGCAGAGAGCTCTGGGCCTGAGAAGTTGGGGCAGCCCCTGGCCCAGCTCCCTGGAGTATGGTCCAGGCTGGCTGGGAAGCTGATGGAATTCTGCTTTCCTCTCCCTCTCATCTTCTTGCTGACCTTTCACTCCACCTCAGCTAGAGTGGGTGGGGGTGGAACCCAGATACCCAGATTCAAATTCAAATGCTTGTTGGCTCCCCCTCAGCCCAGGATGTTGGGCCTGGGCCTGTGTCAACTCCCACCCTTCCCTCTCCTCCTACCCCTCCTCCCCCCAGTTCTCCCTGTTTCCTGTTGGATGGGCCTTCCCTGTGTACTGGAAGGAACTCAAGGCTCCATTTGTTGTCTGTGTGAACTTGAGCAAACTACACCACCTCTGTGAACCTCATTTTGCTTTTCTGCAAAGTGGAGTTGAAATAAAAATTACCTTGCAGAAAATCTCTTTCGCAGCATCCCAAAGGCTCCGTGGCAGAGATCTATTTAAATAACAAAAAGCAGGGACTTCCCTGGTGGTCCAGTGCTCTGGACGGTGCCCTTCCACTGCAGGGGGCGAAAGTTCGATCCTGGTCTGGGAACTAAGCTCTCATGTGCCACTGCCAAAAAGTAGTAATAATAATAAAAAAGGCAGGGATTCCCTAGACGTTCTAGGCGAGGTATAGGGAACAGAGCAGCCTCCTTTCACCTTTGATTTGGGGAGGGAGCTCTCTGGAGCCCTGGAATAGAAAGTGGGTTGGAGGTGAATGTGTACCAGATCATTTTGGCAAAGTACAAATTTGAGCAAATCCATGTGGACCCCAGATTCTGAGGCTGCCAGGGTCCCATGTATCTGAAGACACCGCAGCGCAGTTCTCATAAGCTCTCCAGGACTACAGACCCTCCCTCTCCCAGCTAATCCAGTTCCATCTCACTCTGGGCTGAGTGTCCTCTACCCCCAACCCCCATTATCACAGAGGACTCTCAGAGACTAGAAAAGAAGGGCTGTGTGGCTTTGGGCAGGCTGCTTCCCCTCTCTGGGCCTCGGTTTCCTCCTGCATAGAGGAGGAGGCTGGATTAGTGACTCCCTAAGGCACCTTCCAGCTCTGACAGGCTCGGAGCCTGTGTTGACTGATGTATCCTAGGAGATAGGAGCACACAGAACCGAGTCAGCTGGGAGATTCTTGTTGAGGTATATTCCACCCGGCCCCCCCACCCCAGAAAGCTGGAGTGCCTCCCTCCCTAAGACACACCCTCCAAGGATACTGGCTGAGATTGTGGTGGGTGGAGGGGGGCATATCACCCAAGTGGTGCTACTGATTCCCTGTCAATAGAGAGGCCTGTGCCTAAGAACAAGAGCTGGTGTCAGGCGGGGCTGTGAGACTCCTTGCTTCTAGGGGAAGGGAATGTGTGTGTCAGTGACCAGTCAGCCTCCAGGGAATGGGGGGCGCGGTGCATGAGGCAGTTAGCTTGTGGGACGGTCCAGAAGAGTGGTCACAGGGCCAGTTTACTGGTGTATGCAAGACAAGGAGGCTGACAATGGGAGGGAGGAAAAAAAAAACCAGATGAACCACAGAGTCAGGCTTTAGGTTAGGGCAGGCTGTTGGGGAGGCACCAGCCTCACGGGGAAGTGTTGGAATATTCAACAGTCTGACACAGTTTTGCCTGTGCCCAGGATTGTCAGCTTGTTTATAGGTGCTGTGCTGAACCGTACTGTTCGGAATTGCTGTTGTCACATTCTCATGTGGGGGTATCTGTGTAAGGGTGTTGTCAAGGTTTAGTCATCAGCAAGAGTCTGGCTGTTTTCGGAGAGTATCTGTACAGGATGGCATTATAAGGCAGTTAGGCAGCTTTTGTCCATTTGGGGTGCTATCAGATTGTACGAGGGGCGTCGGTTCTGGCTGCTAGGAAGCCTTGAGCCATCTTGGGGACATTGCCAGGCTGCTAGGGAGGGTGTTCTTAGGCTGTGGGAGCATCCTGGCCATGCTTTAGGTGCCTCTTCCTCCTCCATCTCTTACACACTGGGAGAGCGGTCTGTCTTCATCAGTCCCTCCACAGGTAGGCTAGCAGGCAGTCACAACCCGCTCACACTCGCAGTAATTTTACCACGGTGCCTAAATCAGGACCAGGCGTGAATTGACCTTTTAACCCCTTCCCCGCCAGGGGATTAGACTCTGTTTCCTGTTCAATCTCCTCCAGAGCCAGTTCCATCCCTCCTGGGGAGGACCCCCAAGGAGTGGATAAGCAGCCCCCACCATCTCTTTTCTCCCCCTCCTCTGTAGAGCCTTGGCAGCGGTGGGGGGGGGCACAGGGTGGATGCTGAGGTCCAGGCTGGTGCAGGGCCTGGCAGGAGCTGAGGGCCCAGGCGGGAGTGATAAATATTGAAGAGGAGGGATTTCAGTGTGGGCTGGAGCAGCTGCAGTGGTTCGAGTGTCACACTATCTCTCCCCAGGTTTACTGACCCATTTCCATTCACGCGGCTGCTGGTTTCCTAGCAACGGCAACAGTCCCCCCAGAACAGGCGGAGTGTGTGTCTGCCATTAGCGACTGCCGCAACTGTGTCAAGGTTACCCCGCTCCCTGCAAACCCACCCCGGCGGGTTTGTTTTCTGCCAGTGCCTGGCACACACCGTGCCAGCCAGGGAGGGGGAGGGAGGGGGCCGGGGGCCAGCCCAGGGGCTTGGGTGGGGGTGGGGGGCCAAGGAGGAGCTGTAGTTCCCGGTCCAGTGAGAGCCAACTTGGACTCAGGCCGAAGCAGGCCCCCCCCACCCTTGGCTGGTGGAATTCCTGAGCCCGAGGGGAGCAGGGGGCGGGGTTGTCCCTCAGCCCTGACCCCCGAGATTCCAGAGCCTAGGGGGAGGGGTGTGGGCCGAGGGGCCTCCGGGAAGCCTGCCCGATCTGACCCCACCTGGCTTGTTCTGCTCCTGCCCTGGCTTCCTCCCACTTCTGCGCAGCTCCGTGCTCTTCTCTGCTCTCAGCTCTTTGTCCCAGCCTCTGTGCCTGGTCTCCCCCCTCAGACTCCCCAGGGCGAGGTTGTATTTCTCCCATCAGACTAGGAGCTCCTGAGGTTGGGGTTCATGATACCTCCTTTCCTTCTCTTCCCTCAGCTCCAGTTCATGACTGTTTTTCTAAATGTCATGGGAGATGAGACTAAACACTTGGGGTAGCAAAGGATAAGTTTCCTTAACAGGGACTAGCAGGGCAAATACCCCCATTCTACCTCCTGGGTGAAGTAGGTTCTGCCTGCACCGCCCAGGCTGGCAGCACTTGTAGGGGAGGGGCCACTGGAAATAGAGGAGGACCCTTCTTTTTCACCCTGAAAGCCTGGCTGCAAAGGGTTAAAGCAGTTCTTCCCCCCACCTTGGTATGTAAGCTCCCCTCCAGGCTGGGGAGATGGGAGGAAGAGGGGGGGGGTCTGTCGCCTTATAGCCACTCATGTGGTCAACTCAGACCTGACCAGTCACATTCCTGCCCAGGAGGATGAGGCTTGAGGTGGAGAGGTAGGGACCTGGAGGGGGCTGGGTGTGTAGGATTTGGGGAGTTGGGGTACCGAGAAGGTGGGGCACGGGGCTGCTGGGAACTTCGAAGGATTGTGCAATGTAAACCTCTGGAAGCCTGTATCAGCCTCCTGTCCCTCTGGAACTGTCTCCCTGTCTTTCCTCCTAGTTTGCACCCCCAGAACATTCCCGTGGTCCCTGTCACTGTGACACAGGTACAGATGCAGTCCCAACTCTAAACAAAGAAAAGTGTGTTGCGGAAGCAGTTTCCCACATGCAGGATGGCGCAGAGATTTGTGGGTAGTCTCCACTGTGACTTTCTGGTGCTTGGAGGAGGTCGGCTGGATTTTTGGCTGGGTCGGAGGCTCTAAGATCTAGGGTACAGAGCAGGCTGTGCTTGACAGTAGAAAGAGACCTGGGCGGGGACACAGACAGCCTGGTTCTCTGCCCAACCTTGTGCCTGACTCCCCGTGGGCTCAGTCTCCCCATGTGAGGGGCTTAGGCCAGTGGTCTCTAACAGCCCTCCTGTCCTGTTGGTCAGTGGTTCTGGGTGAGGGATGAGGAAGTGAGGGGCAGTGGTCTGGAGGGACTGTGGGAAGCTGCCAGCTCCAGGGGGAGTTTGCAATGTGATCCCAGAGCGAAAATAGCCCAGGTCATTTTCAGCTGCTTGGGCGGAGGTATCTGATCCCGCCAGGGCAGGGCAGCTTGGGCAGGGGGCAGGGAGGAGCATTCTGTAAAGCTCTCTGGGAAACCAGACCCCAGGATGGGATGGTGGGGAAAGGTTGGCATGCCCGGCTGGACTTCCTGAGGACCCCCCCACCCCCACCCCATGGGGGCTCTGGAATTTTAAGATGAAGAATGCAGAGGGTTAACAGGAGGTGAGGGCTGGACTCCAGTCCCCTTTGGGTCCTGGCCTGGATGAGGTGAAAGGTCAGCCCCAAGGAGTCCAGGCACAGCTGGGGAAGGAGTAACCCGATCCTTCTCCCTAGCCCTGCTCAGGGGATCACAGAGCTGCCTCCCCCAGGAAAGGTACTTTGACATCCCCAGGAAGAGTTTGTTTCGACTTGTTCTCAGCAGGCAATGAGGGGTAGGGGAGGGTCCTGGCCTAAGGGGTCAGGGAGAGCTCCAGGCCTGGAGCCCCAGCCAGTATGGCAGTGCTTTGTCATCCTAAGGTCAGGGGAGGTGGAGGTGAGCTTGCTGGAAAGGTTAGAGGTAGCGTGTTGTGGCCCTGCTCCCATTCTGTGTTCCATTTATGACTCTGATGGCCAACACTGAGGATTGAGGAAGCTTAAAGTTAGGAGACTACCCGCCCTCAACACACACACTGATTGGTGAGAGAAACTGCCAGCTACTAGACAGTGACATTACGATGCGTTTGGGCTGGTGAATTACCCTGACTCTGAAATGGCTTTGCTGTGTGTGATGGGGTCGTTACAGAGATAATACACAGAAGAACATGGACTCTGAAGTCAAGCCTGACCTGGGTTCAAATCCTTGTCTGTCTCAGACAAACTTTTTAACCTAAGCCTCAGTTTCCCCAACTACAAAATGGGACTGATCGTCTTCATCATAAAGGGCAATCGTGAGGGTTGGGAGAGAGCAAGTACTCAGTAAAAAGTAACCCTTAATGGGCCTCATTGTGTCCCAAGGCTCCAGAGGAGTTGGTGAGCTACAGCTGGTCTCAGGAAGAGGAGAGTTACGAGACTGTGACGGGGTCAGTGTCCCCAGGGCTCTGCGTGAGGCTGTGGGAGTATCCAGGTCACTTGGGGTTGGATGGGGTGAGGTAAATGATGTTTAGTCTGTAGCAAGGGGTGGTTGGGGCAAGGTTCTTCTTAACAGCCGACCTCTGAGGCTGGCGACAGCCCCCTCTGCTGCCTACCCCGGCGGGTTTGTGCAGCCATGTGTGGGTGTAGCCTGTCCCCGGAGTGTGGCTGTAGGTATGTTTGAGAAGGCGCAGGCATCCCAAGAAAGAACAAGTTGCCTTTTGTACAAGCCCAACCCCGGGGCGGGTTGGGCCCTCTCTGGGGGATCCCCTGTTTCTGCGCCCGGCTCTCAGCCCACGGGACAGCGCCCCAGCCGCGCCGGCCACCTAAGGGGGCTGCGAGGCTGCCTGAGCGCCCCCTCCCGGGGGGATCCACGCTTCGGGCCTGGAGCTGGGGGTGCGGGGGGCGGGGAGTGGTCTGGGGTAGGGGGCGTGCTTGGAGTCCTGGCCCCGCCCACGTGACGTCACCCAGGTGCTACCAATCTCTGGGAGCCGTGCCCACGGGCGGCCCGCCCCTTCCAGGCTCCGCGCTCTGAGAGCTGGAGGCGCCGTGGGTGGAGGAGGCGGCAGGGCCGGCCCACGGGGCGGGGAGACCATTGAAAGGCTTCGCCCTTCCTGCCTTGGGCGGGGCTGAGCACACGACCCTGAGAGCGAACCGAGCTGCTCTCTTTGAAGAACCTCACAAGACCTCCTTTCTTCCTGGAGCACTCAACCTTCTTGCCCACCTGTCCAAATCCTACCAGGTACCACTTTCTGCAGGAAGCCTTCCAGAACCGACCTCTCCCCCACCCCCCACCAATCTTTTTTCTTATTACCTACACCCTTTTAGCGATCCTCAGTCATACCAGTACTGACTGCTACTAACACCAGCAGCTGTCTACTGAACCATTTACTGTGTACCAGGCCTTTACGGGTCTTTCATGGAATATCTTACCTGATAGATCTCTGATTGCTTTCCACCTTGTATTATGAGCCTTTCGCACCCACTGGATTGGAAGTTCCTCTGGGAAGTGGTTCCAGACATGGCATGGCTCAGAATAGGCACTACTGAATGTTTAGGATGGATAATAAATGAAGAGACAGGCTCATGGAGGGAAAATATCCTGGCAGAAGTCCCACAGCAAATAGGTAGAAGAATCAAAGCTAGAAATGAGGTATCCAGGCTCCATTCAGGCCTTTAGTTCTGGTGTGTGACTAAGTAGGGAATTGCAAAGAAGGATGGCATAATCCTCCTCTCTCCCCGTAGGAGGGCTTCTCCCCCCACCCCCCCACCAAAGATCAGAGGAACCCGAAATCTGTTTTCCTCTGCAATTCACACACCTTGAACCAGAATCTCTGGCTCTTGAGAGGATGAGGAAGAAACAGTGATGGAGGAGCTGGGAGGGCTTTTGTAGGCCAAAGTGTTACCTCTGGGCTGTAAGGAGTAGTGTGGTTCCAGTAATTGGGGGTACTGGTTCTGGGGACATAAGGCATTTAGTTTGCAGGTGGGAGGTTCCAAGTTGAGCCGCAAGGAGGGTTGGGAGCCAAGGTATGTAGGGATTCAGTGCAAGGGAGGCAGGGTTTGTGCTGGGCAAGCACCACCCCCCACCACCACCAGGCTGGCCTGGTGGAATGCTGGGAGGCCCAGGGGATGGGGCCAGGCAGCCAAGGTGTCTCCGGTGGTACAGAAGCAGTTAAGAGCTGCCTCAGCCCGTTCCTTCAGACAATTAGTGACATCTCGCTTGACAACACCACACTGAGCCGATGCAGACCTCAGCCCCCCTCCCGGCCCCCCCACGGCCGCTTCAGCTGTTTATTCTTGGGCTTTAACAATTGGGATTCTGACTTGGAGGAGCGGGCGCCCCGCGCTGCCCTCTGACCCTCCGTCGCCTTGGCAACTGGAGCCCGGTAGGCCTGGGCTCTGCGTTAGGATTACAGATCCTGAATTCACAATCTTGCTGCTCCCCTGCAAGCAGAAGCAGCAGCGGCAGCATGTGGGATCTTCAGCTAGACTGGAGGGGACAAGAAAGAGGATCCCCAAGGGCCAGCCTGAGGCACAGGTGGGGAACCAGGGATGCCCACAGGCAACCCAGAGCATGGTGTGCCCCCATGGAGTGGAGCAGGGCCCAGAGCTTTTCTCCGTTCCCAACATCTCCCATCCTCTGTCTGGAAACTTTCTTCCTGGTAGAGCCCCCAGGGCAGGGGCCAGCCTTCTTCATCACCCTCCCCCTGTTTTTCCCCCAAGTCAGCCCCCTACCATGCCCAGACCTCCAAGTGCCAGCAGACTGTGCCCCTGCAGTGCCTGCAGCCATGGCAACAGCCCCCCCCCTTGTGAGCTCTCCTCCTCCCCCCCACCATCCCCCCCACCCCAGCAACCAACTGCCCCAGCTGAAACCGGAGCCGACGCATCTGTGAGCCTCATGCCCAGACTCACATTCCATTTCTGTCCGCTGTCCCCCCCAGCTCTGGCGACGACATCTCCCCCTCCTCCTCTTCACACCCCCTCCCTCCTTGCCTCTGTCTACTCCTGCTGCCCCCATCCCACCCCACACACACACTTTATCACTTAGTGTCTCCCCCTTCCTGCCTTCCCAGTCTCTGAGTGCCTCTCCCCCTCTCCCTCTGTCTCCAGTGGTCTTTGGGTGTGTCAGTCAGTCCCTCTGTCTCCAGCTTCCTGTGGTGTCTTCAGTCCCCTGTGCCTTGCCCCGTCTGTGGCAGCCCCTTCTCCATCTCCTTCCCCTCTGCAGGTGTCTTGCTCTCTCTCTCTGTCTTTGTCTCTGCCTCGTTCTGCTTGTCTCTCTGTCTCTTTGTCTTTTTCTTCCTCCTCTATCCTTCTCTCCCTGAAGGGAAGACTTCCTGTCTCTTTCTGGCTCTTTTCCTTCCTCGAGCGTTTCTCTGTCTTTTTGTCTCCCCATCTCTGTCTTCTTAACCTCATTCTGCCCTGTTTCTCTTGCCCCCCGACATGCTTCCTGTTTCCGCCTCTCTCTCCCTGAATCCGATTCTCTGCCTTGGTTTCTCCTTTGTCTCTCTTCCGACTCTCTCCTTCTAAATTCATAGATTTCTTTCCAGTCTTCTTTCTCTGTTTCCTAGTCATGAGGGGTCATTCCCCTCATGGCCCCTGGGATGGTGGGGGTCTCTCCGGAGTCACCCCAAAGGAGTCCTCTTTCAAGATAATCCTGGTGTTCATTCGGCACATGTAGTTGAACTTGAGATGAGATGGGGAGGTTCTAAGGGCAAAGAGTCAGCAGGGCGTGGGGCACAACGAACCAAGATTACCAGGCCTCTCTTCCCTTCAGAGGACGGGCTCCATCATCTAGTTTACCTTCACCCAGCCTAGGTAAGGGCAGACGGTAGTTGTTAGGGGCTGAACTGGCCCAAGAAGCCCCCTGGCTCTAGGAACTCCACGAAAAGCATGTTTAGGCCTCCTTCCCTGATTCCTGGGATTTGTTTCTCCCCCTCATACAATGATGGCTGCCTCAGACTGTGCCTCAGTTTCCCCTCTGGTACAGAGGGTATAGTCCCCTTGCTCTATCTCTGACTCCTCTTGAGTGCTTTGAGTTCCTGGAGCAAAATCAGGGTTATAAAGAACAGGGAAAGGGTGGAGTGACTTCCGCCGCCCTTGCTCACCAATACTTCTGTGCTGGAGGGGGACTTCAGCACAGAAGAATTGGTTTGGCTCAGGGCTGGGGTGGAATAAGGGTCCTGTCTCCTTAAGTGTCTGGTGGAGGACAGTGCCCCCTCTCCCCCCCGACCCACGACTGGCAGCCCTTGCTGTCAGGCCCTCCTCCTCACACCCCCTCTTTGGAATGAGCTTGGAGTCATGGGAAACAGACCCTGGGATGGCGGTGCCAGGCCTCCAGGGCCTAGCCCTTGCCTCTGGGTGTGATGAGACCTGGGCGGGCAGACAGTTCTAGGACTCCTGGGTCTGGGCACTACTCACCAAGGGGCCAGGCAGGGGAGTAGGGGTGCCTGGGGGAGGCGGGTTTGCACGCAAGGCATGCCGGGCCCCCTCGGCGGGTGGGTGGGGGGAACAAAGCTGGCATCGAGGCCTCAGCTAAAATTAGCCGCTTCCCTGCGCGGGAGCGAGCATGCCTGCCAGCCGCCCAGATCGCCGCTGCCTCGGCAGGCCATCTGTCGCCACGTTTTGCTCAGTCCCTCAGGGCCCCCCAGCTCCAGCCACCCCAGGGGCTAGAGAACTCTGCTCTGAGGCTGTCCCTGGCCAGGATGCTGGACACTGCTGCTGTCGTGCTGTGTGACCTCAGTCTAGGCCTGTCCCTCTCTGGGCTCCTGTACAACAACAGGGCCCCGGATGCTGACATCCCAAGACCCCCCCCAGTCCTTGCAAGCACCAGGTGCTGGCGCCACTCACGGGGGCTGGGGTGCAGGCTGCCTCCCTAGCCTTCTGGTCTGAAGTCTGAAGGTGGACCACGTGGGTAAAGGTCAAGCTATATGACAAACTCCTGTCCATTTTCTTGATCTTCATTGGACAGGAGAGCAGCTCTGTAAGCAACAGTACACACACACACACACACACACTCACTCACTCACTCACTCACTCTCTCTCTCCCTCCAAGCAGTCCTACAGAAACAGCTTCAGGTGGGAAGCCTGGAGGCAGAGGCTGGATTCAGCTGATACTAACTTGCCCTGTGGTTTGGGCAAGCCTCCTGCCCTTTCCTAGTCTTATCTTCCCCTCTTCAATAAGAAGCTCCCATTTCGGGACTTCCCTGGAGAGCCAGTGGCTAAGACTGCACTTCTAACGCAGGGGGCGTGCGTTCGACCCCTGGTCAGGGAAACCTCTCTGCTCTCCAGTTGAGGCAACTGAGCTCCAGAAAGCAGAGGTTCCTGGTGAGGAAGCAAGCAGTGGGCCAGGGTGTGAGCCGCCATGTCCTTCCTCCTCAGCACCTCCCGGGTTGCTGCCTCTTCCCCCTCCCCAGAGCCAAAGAGACTGAGCCTCTGCTCCAAGGTCACTCCGCTTGCCCTGGGAGGAGCTCAGACTTGAACCCAGGCCTCTTGGCTCCTGTCCTCCTCACTTTCTGGCCAGCAGGCTGGGCCTGTTCCCTGGGTGAGTCATGCCCCTGGACTTTGGCCTCCTTGTCAGGCTCTGTGGCCTGAATTGGAGAGGGGGCCTTGGTAAGAAAGAGGGGCTCCTCTGGCCGCAGTGGGTGTCTGAAGCGATCATCCCACCCTGTCCATCCTGGGCCCCCGAGCGTGTGGTGACAGCCACCCCTACCCCACCTGACTCCACAGCCTCCGAGAAGTCCTGTTAGGACCTGCTCCTCAGGCCTTAGGGCCAGGACAACCTCGTTGGCCTCTGCATTCTATTCCCCCCAAAGCAACTACGTTCTATTAGAAATGGGGGGGAGCGCTGCTTGGGAAGGTGGCATTTTCAGGTTGTCCATGCCCAGGCGGCCTGCCTTCTTCCCGGTACTCATCCTCCTGGCCCCGGACTACCCAGGAGAGAGGCCATGGCGCCGCCCCTCCTGGTGTCCAGGGACCAAGGTCACGCCCAGAGCCCTGTGCGCCTCCACCTCCTGGGGCCAGCGGTGTTTGTCACTGGGGCAACGTGTGGCTGTGCCCGGCGCTGGCAGTGCTGGGGTGACATTCATGCCCTGTGAGCTGTGACGCCTCTGCAGGCAGAGGACGGCACCACCAGGCTGGCAGTGATGGGGGAGGGGCCGGTGGGCTGTCACCTGTCCAGAGCAGCCCGGGGTGACATGTCCTTTACCCACCCAGCAATCTGGAGGGGGAGGACTCACCCCGGCTTATACTCGATGTGTTGTGGGGAGGGAGCTGTACCTTTGTCACACCTGGAAAGTGAGGTGTGTGTGTGTGTGTGAGAGAGAGGTTCTCTGCATTTTGCACCCTGTTGGGGTCCTATTTGTGTGTCGGTCCCACCCTCTGGAGGGTGACAACTGTGTTTCTGTCTCAGACTGTCTGGAGTTATCAGGTGTGCCCATCTCAGGCTTTGGAGGAAGTGACAGGTTCTGTGCTTAGCCCCTCCTGTTAGGAGGGTAGTCACCCACTCATCCGCCTATCTCTCTGACTGTTGGGTGTGTGTGTGCGATGTCACCATGTGCCCATCTCATGCCAGTGTAGGGAGTGACGTGTGACTATCTCGTGCTGGTGGGGGGCTCTCAGGAACTTGGGAGCTTGTCTCTCGACTCTAAGGAGAAGACATGTTGCCCAGTGGCATGGGGCTGTCAGTTGGCAGGGCCTCAAAAAGCAGGCCAGAGCCAGGACGCAGACCATGGGCACAGGGACAAGCTGGGATCGGGGCAGGGGTGCAGGGCAGGAGGGTCTGGGCTCCCCAAGACCTAACTTGTGACCCAGGTGCCAGCCCTTGGGACTGTTCCCTGGGAGGAAGGAATTTGCTGTTTTTCAGATGATGTGGGCTGGGGCAGGTGCGACCTGGTAGGCAGGGCACCAGGCAGGGGTGGCATGGAGGGGCTTGTGTCCCCACGAGTCTGGGGGCCCTGTGCCTCGCCTCTCCTGCCCCTGAAACTGTTAAACTAATTAAGGCTGTGGAGCCGCAGGATTAATCGGGGCAGCTCGGCGCGGGCCAGGAGCTCAGGTAGTCGATTAGTGCGCCGCGGAGGATATTGGATTTCTGAACCGCAAGTCAGCACTATTCGGGCCTGTTATCTCTCCCAGGCTCCAGGGTCAGGAGGCGGGAGGCTCCAGGGCTCGCTGGCCGCCCCCGCCCGGCTGCTCCAGGGCGGCCACTCCCCCTGCCCACCCATCGCCTCTGCCCTCCCTGACCCTGCATCAGGTTCCCCCTGAGTCTCCCCTCCATCAGGCTTGCAGCCCCAGCGCCCCCCACCCCGCCCTCTCCCTCTCGGTCCTTCCAGGCCTGACTAGCACCCTGTGCCTCCTCGCTGACACGCTCCTCAGCCCCTGACCAGCCTCTCTCCACCCTGGTCTCCTTAGCAGTTGCCGGCCCTGTTCCCCACTCTAAGCCTCGCCCAGCATCACCCAGTCCTGTCTCTGCTTTGGGGTTTGTGTGTCCTTGTCTCTGCTTCTCCTGTCTCTCTCCCTGTGCGACTCTGTTGAGTCTTTCTCTCCCTGTGTCTTTTCCTCTCCCTCTCTCTCTCTCTCCGTCTTTTCCTCTCTCTCTCTTGTGTGGTCTCGGCTGGTGTCTGCAACCAGAACAAATCTCCCCCAGCCAACACCCCCTGAACAAGGAGGCCAGAGCAGCTAATGGGAAACATGTGATGCTGCCTTGCGCCTGGAGCACCGTGAAGGGAGCCTTAGTCCCAGCTCAGCCCCTGCTCCCACCCCCCCTCCTTGCCGCATTCCCCCCACCACGCTGTCCCCTGCCTTCCAGCCCGTGTGGGCACAGTCACAAGTTCCTCAGTCATTACCATCTAAAGGGGCGGGCGAGCTGGCCATTATCAGTTGGGGAATATCAGGTTGGGGAGGGGCTGGGAGCAGCTTCACTCCTCAGGTCGCCCCAGCCCCCAGGGCCAGGCAGACCTCATGCAGACTCCCCCCCAACCACCAGCACCATATGTAGGAGAACAGGGCCAAGATGAGCTGAGTTCCAGGGGCCTGAATGGGGGGCCGCCAAGCCACCCCCACTGGAGGGCTCTGGGGCCACCCAGATTTCCATCTTTTCCACCCTTCTGGGCCTCTGGGGAACCGCAGAGGTGGGGGCTCCCCGAGGGCTTAGGAGCTGCCGGGCTGCATTTCTGTGCCCACCCAACCATGGGGGGAGGGGGGATGGATCAGAGGAGGGAGGCTCTGGCAGGTTGAAATTCTCCTTCTCTGCCTGTGGATAAATTGTCCCTAATCCAGGCTTGGGGAGTTGTCTGGCTCCTACAGAGAGAGAGAGAGAGAGAGAGCAGGAGATAGGGAGGGAGGAGGGAAGCAGGCATACAGACACAGTGACACAGACACACACTATCACAGAGTCTCACATACACGCGCGCACGCACGACAAGTTACACAAAGGTATCACATGAGCACTGAAGCACCACTGTGCTGACAGGCACACCATGGCACACACTCACATGTTGCGCTGACACAGACATACGATGACATGGCACAAGGGCCCACTGACATACACAGGTGCACAGTGATGAGGTCTTACAAGACGCACGTGCAGGGTCACAGTCAAGCACACACTGACCCGCGGTGAAACAGACCCACAGGGACACTGTGACCAGTCGCACCACGAGCCTGAAAACCCAGAGAAAGGCAGAGGGAAGGAGGGAGATGGCACTGATCCAGTGACACCAGTGCCCCCAGTCACTGGCCTCGAGACTGGAAACCTGTGAGGACAGTAGAGGGTCCACTCCCCTCCCCACCCCAATGCACACACATCCAGAGATGGGCAGAAGTCAGTTCGGCTCCTGACACGGCCAGATGCAGAGTGTGTACACACGGGCACACATGCCTCAATCACAGCTGGGTACACTGGTCACACATTAGGCACATATACCTGTGTGTCCCCATAGGTGTGCGAACATAGGCTCAGCTGGACACACACAGAGAACTGAACAGACCCAGATACACACATGAAGACACCAACTCTAGTAAATAGCAGCTCTCACAAACACACAGAGACAGTCCTATACATGGGCACTCTTAAACACACATATACTTGCATAGACATACAAAAATACACAGAGAAACATACAGAAGGCTAAGTAGACCCAGGAAGCCACACACAGGTGTGTTTGCCCAGACAGCTGAATGCTCACAGACGTGCAGGATCTCTTTAACACGCATGTACACACACACATTCCCAGGCAACCAAAACCTATAAGCAGTCCATGAGGCCTGGTTCCCAGACCCCTCAGGGCTCAAGTACAAACCTCAGGGAGGTAGACAAATGGGCAGGAAGCAGAGGGGGTGAGGAGGGCCCTAGTTATTAAAGAAAATAAGAGAGAGAACCAGTCTTGGATGGAGAAGGGTAAATGCTAGCTGCGTATACACCCCTTGTGAAGATCTGCAGTCACCATCACTTTGAACAGTAACTCTCACACCTGCATTGTAAATGCTCTTAGCATTTATAGTTTCCCTAGAGCACTTCTCCCCGTTCATAAACTCTCCCTATTTTATACATTAGGAAACTGAGAGCCAGAGAGGTTAACTGACTCGCCTGAGATCCCACAGGTGATGAAAGTTGAGCCAAGGACCATTCTGACACCCAAGACCAGGTTCTTTTCGCCATAGCGTATGTGTTCTTGTTCATGCATACATATCTGCCCATGCAGAGATACTGCCTGGGGATTCAAGACACAGTTCGTAGTCCCCAGTGAAATGAGGTTGGAGCCACTTTCTGTGTACGTCTAGACTCACCTAGGATGGCCTCCTGGTCCCTCTGTCTGGTTCATCCTGTATCCATGCTTATGTCTGGGGTGCTGTTTTTGTTTTCACAGATGGGAGCTTGCCTACCTGTCTACCCATTGGCCTGGACACCAGAGCCTGCCCAGCTAAGTGCGTGCAGAGGGCCCCGGGTTTGGGGCGATTCTCAGGCTGCGGAAGAGACCACCCTGGAATCACTGGCGAAGACAGGCCTTGGCTGCTGAGCTGGGCCTATCTGCACAGCTTGCTCAGGTAACAGTGTACAGAGAAGCTGGGTCTGCCGGCCACCCCAGGAAGTGGGGATCAGGGGTACTTCTTCTCAATCCTATCAGGGATCCCTCCCCTCTCAGCTTAGGCCAAGAAGAGGCCCTTTAGTATCAAAATACTGTAACTACACTTACTCAGACTCCCCGTTATCCAGAAAGGCAAGGTCCATGGATATACAGCCAGTTCCCCCAAGTCCTGCCTCCTAGTCGGGGGACCTGCACCTGGATGACCTGAGAGAACTGGGCAGTGAAAGGGGTTGTCCCAGTGATCAGAACCCAGGGCAGAGGTAGAAACCAGAATGCCTGCTGTGTGATGCTGACCCCCCAGGACCCCTGTCTCCTAGAGTCTGTGGAAGCTGAGAGGACCTGGGGAGTTGAGGTACGCTGGGCTGCCCTCCTGGGATGAGATGGGGCAGGGGCGGGGGCAGGAACCATCTCCCTAGCCTTGGCCCAGATGAGCCCACCCAGGCAGGCTAGAGAGCAGCAGAGGCCAGGTGGAGCGGCCCTGCCCTGCAGAGGCAACTCCCCGAACTGACACATGAAGCCTCAGGCTCCAGGAAGCTCCCTAGAGCCCAGCCTGCATGGGGACCCCACCCAGCTTCCAAAAGAGCATTCCTGGGGCCTGAGGTCTGTGGGGGTGGAGTCTCCCGGGATTGTCAGGGTGGGGATGTCAGAGCTGGGTGTACCCAGTTGTAAATGTACAGGGCATCTAGTGTGCAAGTACTCCAGCTTGTGTGCAAGCAGGCGTGTGTAGGACTCTGTCCTGAGGTGTGCAGGGTGCTGTACATAAAAGTCTAGGTGGACTGGGCTGGGAGACATTCACTGGCTGCATACATGGTACATGGGAGTGAGTGTGTAGGACTCAGGGTGTGTCCTGTGCAGGTGTGGGGAGGCTAGAGTGTTGTGTGTGCCATGCTGGGTGGCATTCCTGGGCAGGGTGCTAGTGTACACTGGAGAGGTGTGCAGACAGGACTCTGAATACACCCGGGTGATACACGAGTACACACTGGGTGGGGTGGATCATGTACACAGAAGTTCTTCTGTGTGTCACCAGGGAAGCGTGTGTTCAGTGGCTGCAACACTGGGGGATGTGTGTGCACGTGGCTCCATTTGTGCTTTGGAGGTGGGCTGGGCAAGGCTTCAGCTGAGCTGGGCTCAGCAGTGCCCAGTCTTGTGGCCAAACTGCTGAAGTCACTTCCTTTCCAGCAGCAACTTTCCAGGAGGAGGAGTTTTTCAGACCTGGGTGGGGAGGGGTGGGGGGGCGGAACAAGGAGCTCTCAGGGGAAGGAGGTGGGCGGTGGTGAGGCTGTGGGGAGGGCCTGGTGGGGCTGGAGGAGGGGTGTCCTCCGGGAGACAGAAGGAAAGACAAGGACAGGAGTCTGGAAGGGCCAAGGGCAGGAGGGGATGGGGGCGGAGCAGGCGGGAAGCACAGTCCCTGGGTGACCTCGGAGAGAGGAAGGGAGGGCCGCCCGGCAGGGTGACCCTCGGGTTCAGCCAGAGCTGGGGGTGGTGCCCACACACCTGGCACCCAGGGCAGGGGGCTGGCAGGGGGCGGGTCTAGGGTAGACCTGCTTGCCAGGTGCCCTGCTCTGGGCAGGAAGGGGGTGGGCAAGGGCTGCACAAAGGAGCTCTGTGTGGCTGGGGGTAGGGTGGGGTGGGGTGTGCTGTGCTATTGGGGGGGTTGGCCCTGATGATTCCAGGGGGCGGGGCGGGGCTTGCTCCCCTTGGGGGCATCAGTGGCTCTAAGGGGACACCTAGTGGCGAGGGAGGGTAGTGCATTGAATGACCTAGGTGGGAGGGGTGAAGAAACTGAGAGGAGGGGTAGATTTAGAAGTCAAAAATTAGACCTGGTTGTTGGGACCAGGACAGTTCAAGGAAGCCGCAGGGGAGGGGGCTGACTCTCTGTGGACAGTGGAGAAGTTTGGTTCAGAGGAGCTCAGCAAACCCAAGTGCAGACACTCTTCCCTGTCATGGCTGTTTGTCCTTAAGGGCTTTTCTTAACCTCTCTGAGCCTCCATTTACATGCCAAATAAGTGACAGCTGCCCGTTATTATTTTCATCATCGTTATTTTTTTGGTAACAATTCTGGTCCAGAGTCAGGTTGGAAGGAGATCTTCAGGGGTGGGTGGGAGGGGGCTGAAGAGAAGGAAATTGAGAGGGGAGGGTGATGCATAGTTCCTGAGGGGGTGCAGATCCTGGGAAATAAAGGTCCCTCCCAAGGGAGGTGATTGAGGGAAGGTTTCAGCGCAGCAGTGATAGCCCCCTTTGAGGCCGAGTTTTCCATTTGAGGACATCTCTGGGCCTTCAGTCCGGGCTGGGAGGGAAATGGTGTGTGTGGGGTGGGGGGTGGGGGTGGGGAGGAGGCTGGAGAGAGGGTCATGAGGCCGGAAGTGAGAGCTGGGGCTGGCAGCCTGGCTCCCCTGGGGAGGCTGCGGGTGGGGGAGGGGGAGGCTGGCTGGGGAAGGGGTGGGGTGGTCAGAGCCGCAGCGGGGGAGGGTGGGGCTGGGGACTCAAGGATGTGGGCTGGCCCTTCCCGGCACTGTGCGCAGCAGGTTGGGGCCCCCAGCCCCCCTCCCAGCCGGCGGGTGTCCCCACAAGCAGGCTCAAGACACACTGACCCAGAAGCAGACAGACGACGGACAGAGGACCCTTTGCCACTTTGTTCACAGACGTGGGGATAGGTGGTACCCTTGGGAGGGGGTCCAAGAAAACGTCTGCCTGGGTGTGGTGGGGAGGGGAGCCAGTTGCTTCCCTCAGATCCTGGAGGCCGCGGACAGTCAGGAGGTCTGGCAGGACGACGCGCCCAGAGGTCTTCACGGGTGGGTGGAACAGAAGCAGCCGCTGGAGAGGCGGTTTGTCTCTTCTGCCAAGGTCACACCCTCAGGCCCCCAGTGGGAGGTCTCCAGAGTAGGGAGGGTTGGTGAGCCCCACCCTCAGCGAGAGAGGGGCGGTGGCTTGTGGTAGGCATCTCGAAGAGGGCAGCGGGATCCACGGGTCAGCCGTGCTGTTGGAAATAGGACCTGGAGATTCCAGAGTCTGAGCCCCTTCCCTCCTTCGTGAGTGTCTTACTCACAGTTCTTCCCGCAAGAGCGGCTGTGAGATTCTTCAAGCAGAGAGGGCCTGGCCTAGAAGGGGCCCGACCACAGTCTGCAGGCGGGCATGAGAGAGAACAGAACCCGAAGCAATCTAGTAAATGGGACGGTGAGGAGCAGCTGCGGCCTGGGACCTGAAGAGACACGGGGGTGTTCTGCTTGGATGAACAACACACTGGGGGCCACCCCTCCCCATGCTATCTTGTGGTCTTGGGCACAGTCTGTTTCCCTCTTCCGGTCTTAGTTTCCTTGTCTGAAAAATGGGAGGGGCACGAGGTGACACTGGAACAGTGTACCCACTGGGGGGAAGCTGATTAAAAATGCAGATTCCCAGGGCCTTCCCTAGTTAAGTGAAGTGAAGTGAAAGTTGCTCAGTTGTGTCTCTCTTTGCAGCCCTATGGATGTAGTCCATGGAGTTCTCCAGGCCAGAATACTGGAGTGGGTAGCCTTCCCCTTCTCTAGGGTGGTCCAGTGGTTAAGACTCCGTGCTTCCACCACACAGGGCACAGGTTCGATCCCTAGCTGGGGAGCCAAGATCCCACAGGCTGCACAGTGCCTCAAAAAAAAAAAAAAACCACCAGATTCCCAGATGTCCCTTCAGATTTATGAGTCAGACTCCCTGGACTAGGGTCTGCATATCTGGAAGGTTGCACAGCTCCCCAGGCCCAGGGTTTAGAAGCCCAAGGGTTAGGTGATTTTAAGGTTCCTCCCAGCCTTAATTTAGACCGCAGCTCTAGAAGAAGCACTTTCAGGAGTGTCCAGAGGAGCATTGCAAGAGCTAGGAGTGGAAGGAGGCTTTGGACTTGGCGGAATTAGAAATCTTGCCACTTAGCAGCTATGTGACTTCAGGCAAGTTATACAACTGCTCTGAACCTGCTTTCTCTGTAACATGGAGGTAATAATCCACGTCTCCCAGTTCACTGAAGATGCAGTGGGTCATATAGGTGGAGGTGCTTTGTAGGTGGCATGTTGCTGCCCACCAGAGGGGAGTGGACAAGTGGCCCTGCCCATACCTCCCTGTCCCCAGGTCAGCTCTGCTGTCTTCCTGTGGAGTACAAAGTGATCCTCCCAGTGATCAGGGCTCATTCAGCTTCCTGCTCCCCCAAACCAGCTCCTGGGGATCAACCAGGGCCCTGAGTCCCCTGGCTCCTTTGGGAGTCAGACCTGCCTGGATCTAAATCCCAACTCAGCCTGACCAGCTCAGGGAGTTGCTCAGTAAATGTTTACGTAGCATCCATAGCCCAGGCCCTGGGGCCAGGGGATACAACGGTAGACAAGACAGACTTGGTCCTTGCCCCTGAGAGCCCACACTCCGGGAGAAGACACACTGAACAGCCAGTCACACAAGTAATTGACTGCAGTCCTGATAACTACTGTGAAGGTGAAATAAAGGGGGCTCTGAAAGTACGTGGCAGGGCCAAGCCGAGGCTAGAGGTGGCAGGGGAGCAGAGAATGTCCCTTTTCACATTCTTAATCTCCCTCCCTCCTTCCACATCCTACCTGGGTCCCACTTTGGGGTCTGGAGAAGAATGAGAGAGAGCCTCGTGGAGAAAGGCTGATTGTTTTGTGTGTCTCATTCATTTATTTGTTCAGTAGGTATTTTCTGAAGCACATTTATGGGCCGTGGTGGGGGATACACTTGACAGCAGGGCGGAAATCCTTGCCTTCATGGTGCTTACCACCTTCCAATGGATGGCTTCCTCGACTGTAAAAGTGGGGGTGATGATCGTATTGATTTCAGCTTTGCAGGGGGGGTTAGATAAGATGATCCGTGTAATGCACCCAGGGCATGAACTTTTATTGTTGTTGACTCTTGGTATGATTGTTGGACCTCGGACCTCAGGCGCTCTTCAGTTTTTCTCTGCTGCTGTTATTCCACTAATTACGTCACTTATGATTGTCTCATCAGTGTTTGTCTACCCAGTGTTTGTGCACAGTAGACACTTCACAAATACTGAGTATATGAATGAATGAATATGTTACTTCGTCTCTGAGCCTCCGTTTCCTCATCTGCAAAATGGGGTTATTAATAGCCCCTACCTCACAGGATTGATATGAAGAATTAAATGAAACGATGCCTGGACAGCTTCCAGCCCAGTGCCTGGCGCCCAGTAGGTGCTCACTAAACCTGAGCTGCGATGGTCCTTTCCAGGCGCTGTCCACGCCCCGAGGCCTGGGCTCGGGCCAAAGTTGCTTCACAACACCCCCAGCTGACAGCCAGCGACTGGCAGAGCCCCCAGGCACGGGGGCCCTCTCTCTTCCAGGTCAGCCAGAGTTCCTGGGGAGCTGGGCTTGGGGTGGGGGTGGAGACGGGGCCCTGTGGGCAGGTGGGCAGCGGTTGGGCTATGGCTCCCAGACCACTGAGATGGCCTCTTGTCTGTCTTGTTACCCACAGACATCTCCAGTGTGACAGCCCAGGCGGCAGAGCCGAGGGTGAGTGACCAGGGTTTGCCTCAGGGGTGGGGCAAGAAGGAAGAGGCCGTGTCCTTGACAGGACCTCCAGGCCCTCAGACGGGCCTGGCCCCCTCCTTAAATTGATCTGGAGTGGTTGCTCCACCCCATTCATGAGCGTCCCTCTCAAAAGCAGGTGAATTATTCTCCCCCAGTCCTTAGCCTGGGTCTAGACAAAAGTGGGTGCACTATTAGGAAGTGGAACTGGGGCCCATGGGGGTTCATGGTGCTCCTGGTGGCTTAGGAAATGCCGAGGGCCACCAGAGGTATTGGGCTTTGGGAGGGGTCTCAGGAGAGGGGTGCAGGGGGCCACAGGGGATATGGGAAACTGATGGGGGCTTGGGTGTTCAAGGAGGGACCTGCTGCCTGTTCCGCCCAGCAGGTCCTGGTCCCGGCTTCTCGCACCCTCATGTCAGTCCCGGCCCCGCCCGGCGGCCCTCGGAGGACAAGGTCAGGATGCGTGTGAAGCCCCAGGGCCTGGTGGTGACTTCCAGTGCCGTGTGCAGCTCTCCTGACTACCTCCGGGAGCCCAAGTACTACCCCGGCGGCCCCCCCACCCCCCGGCCCTTGCTTCCCGCCCGGCCCCCTGCCAGCCCACCCGACAAGGCCTTCGCCCACACCTTCTCCGAGAACCCGCGCCCACCCCCACGCCGGGACCCCAGCACCCGGCGCCCACCAGTCCTTGCCAAGGGGGACGACCCGCTGCCCCCGAGGGCGGCCCGTCCTGTCTCCCAGGCCCGCTGCCCCACACCCGCGGGAGACAACAGCAGCAGCTCCCGAAGGCACTGGGACAACGGGCGGGCGACCCTGCGTCCAGTGGTCCAGCTGATCGACATCATGAAGGACCTGACCCGGCTCTCCCAGGACCTGCAGCACAGCGGCGTGCACCTGGACTGTGGTGGTCTCCGGCTCAGCCGCCCCCGCCCCACCCCCCGGGGACCTGCAGTACAGCTTCTTCTCCTCGCCCAGCCTGGCCAACAGCATCCGCAGCCCGGAGGAGCGGGCCACCCCCCACGCCAAGTCCGAGAGGCCCAGCCACCCTCTGTACGAGCCTGAGCCTGAGCCTCAGGACAGCCCCCAGCCTGGCCAAGGCCACAGTCCTGGAGCCACGGCCGCGGCCACCGGTCTGCCACCGGAGCCTGAGCCCGACGGGCCCGATTACTCAGAACTCGCTGACGCCGACATCCTTAGTGAGCTGGCCTCCCTCACTTGCCCTGAGGCCCAGCTGCTGGAGGCCCAGGCCCTTGAGCCACCGTCGCCTGAGCCCGAGCCTCAGCTCTTGGACCCCCAACCCCGCTTCTTGGACCCGCAGGCTCTAGAGCCGCTTGGGGAAGCTTTGGAGCTGCCGCCCCTGCAGCCCCTGGCTGATCCTCTGGGGTTGCCAAGCCTGGCGCTACAGGCTCTGGACACCCTGCCCGACTCCCTGGAGTCGCAGCTGCTTGACCCCCAGGCACTTGACCCCCTGCCCAAGTTGCTTGACGTCCCCGGCCGCCGCCTGGAGCCCCAGCAGCCCCTGGGACCCTGCCCACTGGCTGAGCCCTTGCGCCTGGACTTATGCTCACCCCATGGCCCTCCGGGGCCTGAGGGTCACCCCAAATACGCCTTGCGGCGCACTGATAGGCCAAAGATCCTGTGTCGCCGACGGAAAGCCGGACGGGGACGCAAGGCAGACGCTGGCCCCGAGGGCCGCCTGCTGCCCCTGCCTATGCCCACTGGGCTGGCTGCTGCCCTGGTGGAGCCACCCCCACCGCCACCGCCGCCACCTCCTGCCCTGCCCGGGCCAGTCCCCGTCCCGGAGCTGGAGCCCGAAGCCTCCCAGACCCCGGTGGTCCCTCCCCGCAAAGGCAAGTGCCGGGGTATCCGGCGCATGGTGGTGAAGATGGCCAAGATCCCCGTGTCCCTGGGACGGCGGAACAAGACCACATACAAGGTGTCGTCTCTGAGCAGCAGCCTGAGCGTGGAGGGCAAGGAGCTGGGCCTGCGCGTGTCCGCAGAGCCCACCCCGCTGCTGAAGATGAAGAACAACGGCCGCAACGTGGTGGTGGTCTTCCCACCGGGCGAGATGCCCATCATTCTCAAGCGGAAGCGCGGCCGCCCTCCCAAGAACCTGCTGCTGGGCCCCGGCAAGCCCAAGGAGCCGGTGGTGGTGGCGGCCGAGGCAGCCACCGTGGCAACAGCCAGCATGGCCATGCCAGAGGTGAAGAAGCGCCGGCGGCGGAAGCAGAAGCTGGCGTCCCCCCAGCCGTCCTACGCGGCAGACGCCAACGACAGCAAGGCCGAGTACTCAGACGTCCTCGCCAAGCTCGCCTTCCTGAACCGCCAGAGCCAGTGCGCTGGGCGATGCTCCCCACCCCGCTGCTGGACGCCCAGTGAACCCGAGTCCGTGCACCAGGCGCCTGACACCCAGAGCATCTCCCACTTCCTGCATCGCGTGCAGGGCTTTCGCCGGCGAGGTGGCAAAGCGGGCGGCTTCGGTGGCCGGGGAGGGGGCCATGCAGCCAAGGCTGCTCGGTGCTCCTTCAGTGACTTCTTTGAGGGCATCGGCAAGAAGAAGAAGGTGGTGGCTGTGGCAGCCGCGGGGGTCGGGGGCCCCGGCCTCACTGAGCTGGGGCATCCGCGCAAGCGAGGCCGGGGGGAGGTGGACGCTGTGACTGGGAAGCCCAAACGCAAGAGGCGGTCCCGGAAGAATGGGACTCTGTTCCCGGAGCAGGTGCCCAGCGGCCCTGGCTTTGGGGAGGCGGGCACTGAGTGGGTCGGGGACAAGGGTGGCGGCTGGGCCCCTCACCACGGGCACCCAGGCGGGCAGGCTGGCCGAAACTGTGGTTTCCAGGGGACCGAGGCCCGGGCCTTTGCCTCCACTGGGCTAGAGAGTGGGGCTTCAGGCCGTGGCAGCTACTACAGCGCGGCCGCGCCCGCGAGCCAGGCCGAGCTCAGCCAGGAGCGCCAAAACCTCTTCACCGGCTATTTCCGCTCCCTGCTTGATTCCGACGACTCCTCCGATCTCTTGGACTTTGCCCTCTCGGCCTCTCGGCCCGAGTCCCGGAAGGCATCAGGCACCTACGCAGGGCCCCCCACCAGCGCCCTGCCTGCCCAGCGGGGCCTGGCCACCTTCCCCAGCCGGGGAGCCAAGGCCAGCCCAGTGGCCGTGGGCAGCAGTGGGGCTGGGGCTGAGCCCTCCTTCCAGCCGGTGCTGCCCGCTCGCCAGACTTTCCCACCCAGCCGGGCAGCGAGCTATGGGCTCACCCCGGCTACTTCAGAATGCCGGGCTGCAGAGACCTTCCCCAAGCTGGTGCCCCCACCTTCCGCTGTGGCCCGCTCACCTACCACCCACCCGCCCACCAACACCTACCCCCCACAGTACGGTGGCTATGGGGCCGGACAAAGCGTATTTGCCCCGGCTAAGCCCTTCACGGGCCAGGACTGCGCTAACAGCAAGGACTGCAGCTTTGCCTATGGCAGCGGCAACAGCCTACCTGCCTCACCCAGCAGCGCCCACAGTGCCGGCTACGCCCCACCGCCCACCGGTGGCCCCTGCCTGCCACCAAGCAAGGCCTCCTTCTTCAACAGCTCCGAGGGGGCCCCCTTCTCTGGTTCAGCCCCCACACCTCTGCGCTGTGACAGCCGGGCCAGCACAGTCTCGCCCGGTGGCTACATGGTGCCCAAGGGCACCACGGCCTCTGCCACCTCCGCCGCCTCCTCGTCGTCCTCATCCTTCCAGCCCTCGCCTGAGAACTGTCGGCAGTTTGCGGGGGCTTCTCAGTGGCCTTTCCGGCAGGGCTATGGAGGCCTGGACTGGGCCTCGGAGGCCTTCAGTCAGCTCTACAATCCCGGCTTCGACTGCCATGTCAGCGAGCCCAACGTGATCCTGGACATCTCCAACTACACCCCGCAGAAGGTGAAGCAACAGACAGCCGTGTCCGAGACCTTCTCCGAATCCTCCTCCGACAGCACCCAGTTCAATCAGCCGGTCGGCGGCGGTTTCCGGCGTGCCAACAGCGAGGCCTCGAGCAGTGAGGGCCAGTCGAGCCTGTCCAGCCTGGAGAAACTGATGATGGACTGGAACGAGGCCTCGTCCGCCCCCGGTTACAACTGGAACCAGAGCGTCCTCTTCCAGAGCAGCTCCAAGCCGGGCCGTGGACGGCGGAAGAAAGTGGACCTGTTCGAGGCCTCGCATCTGGGCTTCCCGTCGTCCGCCTCGGGCGCTGCCTCGGGCTACCCGTCCAAACGGAGCACCGGGCCCCGGCAGCCTCGGGGTGGCCGGGGCGGTGGAGCCTGCTCGGCCAAGAAGGAGCGGGGCGGGGCGGCGGCCAAAGCCAAGTTCATCCCCAAGCCGCAGCCCGTCAACCCCCTGTTCCAGGACAGCCCAGACCTTGGCCTGGACTACTACAGCGGGGACAGCAGCATGTCCCCACTGCCCTCCCAATCGAGGGCCTTCAGCGTGGGTGAGCGAGACCCCTGTGACTTCATGGGACCCTACTCCATGAACCCATCCACGCCATCCGACGGCACCTTCGGCCAAGGCTTCCACTGCGACTCGCCTAGCCTGGGGGCCCCTGAGCTGGATGGCAAGCATTTCCCACCGCTGGCCCACCCGCCCACGGTGTTTGACGCAGGCCTGCAGAAGGCGTACTCGCCTACCTGCTCACCCACCCTGGGCTTCAAGGAAGAGCTGCGGCCGCCACCCACAAAGCTGGCTGCCTGTGAGCCCCTCAAGCATGGGCTCCAGGGGGCCAGCCTGGGCCATGCGGCTGCAGCTCAGGCCCACCTGAGCTGCCGGGACCTGCCACTGGGCCAGCCTCACTACGACTCCCCCAGCTGCAAGGGTACTGCGTATTGGTACCCACCAGGCTCAGCTGCCCGCAGCCCACCCTACGAAGGCAAGGTGGGTTCGGGGCTGCTGGCTGACTTCCTGGGCAGGACGGAGGCCGCGTGCCTCAGTGCCCCACACCTGGCTAGCCCACCGGCCACACCCAAGGCCGACAAGGAGCCGCTGGAGATGGCCCGGCCGCCCGGCCCACCCCGTGGCCCCGCTGCAGCCGCTGCTGGCTATGGCTGCCCACTTCTTAGTGACTTGACCCTGTCCCCTGTGCCGAGGGACTCGCTGCTGCCCCTGCAGGATACTGCCTACAGGTATCCAGGCTTTATGCCGCAGGCGCATCCCGGCCTGGGTGGGGGCCCCAAGAGCGGCTTCCTGGGGCCTATGGCGGAACCTCACCCTGAGGACACATTCACCGTCACCTCCCTGTAGTGCCAACTGAAGTGCCGACTGGACCTCGAGGTTTTGTTCCTGGGTGAGTCTGAGGATGTGGGTGCAGTGGGCAGAAGAAGCCTGGGGGCTGGGACTGGGGAGGCGTGAAGACATTAGAGCTTGGGCAGGGGGCAGAAGGATGGCCGCGAGCCAGAAGGACTTGAGGGCAAGACTGGGGACCCGACAACCGAACAGGGAGTTGGGATTCAGGGAGTCTGGCGTTAGCTGTTGGCAACAGTCTTGGGGAGGAGGTGAGTGCTTGGGTGGGGAACCCAGTACGGGGCTTAGACATTCCGGGGACCCATTTTTTAAATGGCTGGAGGACTGTAGACTGGGTGGGGCCATCTGGTTTGGTTCATCAGGTGTCTGTTCCCCTTAGCCATGCTCGGTCCTGAGCAGGGACCACCTGAGTCCCAGCACACACTCATCACTTGACCTCTTGTAAGGGAGGGTGTTTGCATCACTCTGCATGAGACAGATGAAGGAAGAAGCAGGTTGGATAATTACCCACAAAGGCCCATCCAGGATACTGATCCTGCCGGCTTCCTTGTCTCCCTGGGAACTTCATTTAATTCAAGATGCAGTCTGACAAAAGCCAGGCTGAGGGTATGGCTAGGATGTCCTTTTCTGGCCTCACAGGGTACCCCAAAGGCTATTATTCCACAGGGGTATTGGGATTTCACTGTCTGGGAACCTCCAGCCAGTGGGTCTGTCCCCACGTAGGATGTCGCCTACCTAAAAAATCCCAGGCCCTTTCCTGAAACCAAATTCATTCCTTAAGAATTCAGTTAAGTATTATTAGGTATTTTGATATTGTTTTATCAGGTACTGTCACCTCCTTCAGTATTCTTTAAGATTTTGTGTTCAAGAAAAGGAAAATAAAAGAGGGGGGAAAATGCCCCCAAAATGGTCTAAGGGGACAGAGTTGAAGGAATCATTTTCTTGATGAACAGCCTGCTCCAGAAATGTAGCCATTAGTGGCCCTTCATTGACCTGGACATGGTGTATGCATAGTGATGGAGTGGGCTGGGGGTCTGTCTGAGCCTCTCACCCCACCCCACACCTCTGTGACTGCTGCAGCCTCCTGGGAATGTCTTTTCCTGGAGAAGGAATGACAGGGCTTCTGGAAAGCCCCATCCCTGCTCGCGGAAGGCCATTCGAGGCCAAGGTGACTCAGGGTCCTGAAGTCATGTCAGTGGAAACTTATTACCCCCTCTCCGCCTGACCTCAGCTTCCTTGGTGCATGGAGATGGCAAAGGGCAGCACGTGGGAGTCAGGAGGCCTGGGGAAAGACCATTCCTCAATTGGCCGACTTGCTATGTGCCCTTGACCAAGCTTTTGCCCCTCCTCCTCCCCATGCCCCCCAACCTCTGTTTCCCCATCTGTTCAAGGAAATTGACTTTGGTGTTCTCTTGGGTTCTTGAAACTCTGCATGGCATAGAGAAAGGACCAGACTTTCTTGAGGGCAGCATATTTTTCCTCGTAATAAAGCCAAACCAAGATTAAAACGGCCTTCCATTCCCCATGCACCTCATTGCAAGCAGCAGAGCCACAGATCTGAAGCAGGCCAGGGAGAAGCTGCTTAGGGTTTAAAATGTCAAACTCTTGATCCTTCTCACTGGAGGGAAGATGTCTCGTGGATAATCCAGAAAATGTGAAATAATCTGAAAACCTTTCCTCGCGGGCTCTGGGTGGGAAAATAAACCAATGTGGGGGCTGGGTGTTTGGGCAGGTCATGGCTCACTGAGATACATAATGGAACCACCCAGCGAGGCCTGAACGCAGGAGGAACTGGGACACCATCCAGCCCCACATTCTGGCCCGCTCCCCACTCAGAGCTGGGAGTTGACAGCACTAGTCCTCAGACCGAGGCACTCAGTCGTTCCAGAGACATCCATCCAACACCCACTGCCTGCCAGGCACTGGGGACACAGCAGTGAACACCACAGTGAGCCCCTGGTCCTCAGGGGGCTTCCAGTTTAGAGGGAAAGACGGGAAACAAGAACACAAAGCATTTGGTAATTGTGGCCATAGGAAGGACCATGCAAGAGAAGAAAAGGTAGGAGGCCGTAAAGGTCTGCAGTCGGCTGGCCATGTGCTGAGGCTGATGTCTGAAAGATGAGGGGGCGTCAGCTAGATAGCGAGTGGGGCAGAGGGAACAGCAGTGGGTAAAGCCTGGAGGCCAAAAGCAGCTCAGCTTTGACGACCTGATGGGAAGACAGTAACACTAATGACGGGGTGAGGAGGCAGGGCCAGATCATGCAGCCATTGGAAGGAGTTTGAAGTTTGTTCCAAGACAAATGGGAAACCATTGAAGGGTTCTGAGCTGGGGTACCGCGGGCGGTGGCGGAGCAGGCAGGTGTTCAAGGAGGGAGACCAGCTGCAGTAGCTCAGGCGAGCAGTGGTGCTGGCTTGGACCGTGACGGCGGGAAGGCTGTCACCCCTTCTTCATCCAGGATGGCATATACTCCCTCATCTCAGGCAGCCCCCGCTCCCAGTGCCAAGGACTGATTAAAAGCATTGTGGGGAGTAAGGAAGTGTTGGGGATGCAGGGAAGGAGAGTGGTGAGGAAGAAGAGTTAACAGAGGGAGTGGCGCTCGTTAACAGGGAGTGTCATTGTCAACAGAGGGCTTAAACAAGGACAGTGACACACTCATTCACCAGCAGGGCAGCGAGCCCTTTTGACCCAGGGCCGGGTGTGGGAGCAGTCACTGAGCTCAACCTCGCATCTTGAGCATCACCCCCACCTACCCTCTGATGCCTGTCCCGATGCCAGGCACGGCCCCTGTCCTCGAGGGCCCATGGAAGCTAACCCAAGCCCACAAAGAGCCTCAAGCGTCTGGGCATGAGATGGTAGGGAAAAGCAAACCTTGTGCACCAGGAAGGTGGGCCACGGCCCCGAAGTCACCTCTCTGTCCCTTTGGTAAGAAAAGGGACATGTATTCATGCTGGGCCGTTTGTACAACACAGCCTCACTGGCCGTTCACAGCAGCCTGAGGGGTCGGGGTACTTGCCTCTTCCATCAGCGATTCAAATCTCTTGGAATGCAGGTGCAGCTCCGAAGGTTGCCCAGGGAATCCACGGGTAGGAAACATCAGAGTCGGAATTTGAAGCCAGCACCCCACCCTCATGGATCCTGGATACTGTGCATTGCTGGTCCCCTGCGCCTCTGTTCCCCCACCCGCAAGATGACGGAGTGGTTGGATGGTCCCCACAGCTCTGTCTGGGTCTGACATTTTAAATGGATTTTGAGGTTCTGTGAAAGAAGCTGCATCTGAGCTCAACCTTGAAGGATAGGCAAGATGTGGACACGCAGGAGACTGGGGGAAGGGCAGTTCCAGGCAGAGGAAACTGCGGGCAGGGGCAGGTCACATCCCGATGTGAGTTAGAAGAAGAAAGCTGGGAGGAACCAGAGCAGGGAATGTGGGCCCTGACTGTCTGGGAGCTGAGCTGACAGGGAGGGAGGGGGGCGGGGGGCGCCCCGGCCGGCAAACATCTCTAGTCCCTTAGATGGAACGCAGAGCCAGACAGACTGGCTCCGCCTTGGGCCCTCACAGCTGAAGATCAGTCCCTTCTAGACTCTGGGGACAGTCTGCAAGGGTGGGAAGGGCCCCTCCAAGGTGTTCAGGGATCTCGAGTCCCCCTCTCCTCCCCATTCCCTCTTGGGTCTGGACCTGAGGCCAAGAGAAATGTCACAGGTCCTCCAAGGTTATACCAGCTGGGGCAGGAAGCAGCTTCCAAGGCCACCAGCCAGCCAGGGTCAGCAGGCATGCCCGGACCTGGGCCAGGCCCTGGCCGCTCTGGGCTTTGTCTCTCCCTGTCTTGAAACCTCAAGAGGTCACCTGATGTTGCCTCTGGCCCTGAGCAAGAGGCCCACACCTCAGGGGTCAGGCAGGCTTGCCCGGGCTCCTCTCCCCACTGTCTGGTGCTGTCCTCTCTCCCGGCCTGTCTCTCGCCTCTCCTGCAGCCATTTTCAGGCCAGGCCTTCTTGTTCTGAGCCCTTATTTCCTGGAAGTGTAATCTCTCCGTGAGCATCCCCTCTCAGGCCCCTCCTTTCCCATCTCCCCGCATCTCTGTGGACCTGGAAGAACCCAGGGAGGCTGGAGGGTGGTGGCTGGGAACAGGCCTGTGGGTGCAGACAGGCCTCTGTGCAGAGCCCGATTCCATCCCTTCCCAGCCATGTGACCTGGTGAATCATGTCACCTCACTGCTTCTCTTGTGAGAATTAAATGAGATTACCCGTGAAGCACTTAGCCCAGTCCCTGGCACGCAGGAAGCACGTAATCAGTGGTTGGTAGATGAGTGAATAACATACCTCCTCGCAGTCTGCATGAGTCACACACCTCTGACCCTTTTCTCCAAGCTCAGGACTCTTGTAGCCAGCCCTCCTTCACCTGCTTTCCCCGCTTCCCTCCTAGAAGGAGCTTGTATTCTAGTGTAGGTTTGGGGCCTTTGGGTTTGGGAAACTGTGAAATGCCACCTGGTTACATGCCTTAACAGTGGGGCTGAGTCCTCCCTGGGGGGTGTCCAGAGTCAAGGTGAGTCACAGGTCCCACCCCAGTGGACCACCCCAGTGGACCTAAAGCCTGATGGGCAACAGGCCCCAGACTGCTGCGTGATCCAGGTCGGCTGGAAACTCTGCACATAGTTACCCACACCAGTTCTCTGTCTCAGTCCAGATCATCTGAAAAAAAAGATTTCTTTGTCACTTTGTCATCTAACTTTGGCTACCATGTGCCCTCCGTTGGTGCCGGAGGGCAGGAGAAAGTAGGTTAATTCTGGGTTCAGCCCACACAAATGAACCACCTAGCCTGAGCCAGCCATTGCATGTGGTACTAAAGGAGCCACTGAACAAGATGAGCAGTGTCCTGCCCTCATGGAGTTTGCAGCCTTTAAGCGGGTGTTCATTACAAGCATCCATGTGGGCATCACTCACCAAGGAAGGGACTGAGACACTCCCACCAGATGTACCAGAGACCACCCTCTTGAACCAGGGGCAGGACTGGCAGGAAGAGCTTCCGGTGGGGGGCGGGGCAGCAAAATGGGTCTTGAACAAACTCAAGGCTTCGGAAGCTATAACCTTGGCTCAGCCACTTGGGTCAGCCCAGCCAGCACCTGGCAGGTCTCTTCCCCAATATCTGTCCTCCCACTCCCCTCCCCCGGGGCCCATACCCCTGTTGTGGCTGCCAAATATCCTTCAGCTTTGTGGGATGCTGTGTCTGGATAGCTCCCCACTCCCGAATATTTACTGGATGAATTGATTCACACATATCTGCTCTTGTGGCTTCATTGCGTAACACCTTCTGATTGCATCCTCAGCCCTTCAGCCTCCTATCCTGGTGTTCTAGGCATTTGAGGCCGCTTCTTCAGCCCCGACTTCCTGCTCGCACAGCCTCCCTTCCCAGCCCTAGACTGTGGGGTCTGGAGGAGCTTTCCAGGCCCCTCCCCAGCGTGCCTGTGCCTTTGCGTTGGCCGTTCCCTGGCCTGGGCCGCCCTTTCCTAGCCACCATCCATCTCCCACCTGTCAGGTCCTATCTTTCACTCAGACACTGCCGCCTCCAAGAAGCGTTCCAGGATCCTTCCCAGGCGCAATTAATCTGCAGCCCTTTATGCAGCTGTGACAGCTCTTCCTGGGAATGACTTCCTCACTGCGCCATCAGCTCCTTTAGGCGGGTTACTCATTTCTGTGCACTGTCCCCTCAGTGTCTCATCGTGCCTGGGACATTTCAGGGGTCAGGGTCAGGGTTCCCCCCCTCCTTGAGTCAAAGAAGGGCATGTAGACCAGGGAGAACTGTGAGAGAACGGGTTAGGCATCGTGCTCCCAAGGATGGAGCAAGGGTGGGGTGTGTAAATGAAACCAGTTCCAACTCTCATGGCTCCTGGAGTTCTCCCAGTGCAGCCCCTTCCAAGTTTATAGAGAGGAAGAGGGACTCACCCAGCCACCCAGGCAGGAAATCACAGAAACAAAGAGCCGGGATCACCCAGGTCCGTGTTCTTGCCACTTCTCAGCTTCCATTCAATTGCATGCCCAACACATTACCTGTGGGTGACACCTGTCCTGACACAGGCATCTCCCATTGGGAAGAGAGAGATGGGTGTTAGGGGGACATGTATAGCCTCCTCCCAGAAGTAAGGAGGTAAGGAGTGTGAGGCTCCAAGAGGTGAGAGATATACACAAGGTCCCACAAGTTGGGTGGGCAGCCATGGGTGTAAACCCCGCTTGGTCTCACTGGCATCCCTCCGTGTGCCCAGTAGTGGGGTAAGCAAGGGAGGGTCCCTAAAGAGGGAATGACTGGCAGAACTGGAGTTTAAGGAATGCCTCTGGTCACTGGTGGGTGGATTTTGAAAAACTCTGGGGCAGGGAGAGCCACACCCACCCATGCCACAGCTACCCACCCCCAGTTGGAAGCTTTATCCCTAATAGATGTCTGTCTGGGTCCCGCCTACCTGAGAGTATCCCCATCTGCCAGGTATGTTCTGGGTCTCAGGTTAGCAGTCTACTCTCCACATTTAAGGGACTCGCAGGCCTGACTGCCTGAAAAACCTCAAGGGATGGATCACCTTTGGGCAGCTGTGGTTTGTCTCTGACCCCTTGTCTTTGGCACATTATCTCAGTGTCTAAAGATCTTCCCGCATTCCCTGTTCAACCCCCTTATTTTGCATAGAAACTGAAGCCCAGAGAGGGCAAGGACTTGACCTAGGTCACACAGCAAATCGGTCTCTCAAATTCTCATGCACTCTTCGCCTTCTGTTCCACTGTCGTATTGGATGTTGAGACCCCCCTTTCTGGAGGGTAGAGACTTGAAGATGGGGCTATACTTTAGACTATCCCTCCGCTGGTTTGCTTAAGTGAATGCACAAACTTGTGCTCCTTTTGCTGGGGAGAGCAGCTCTCTTTGGACAACCTGGTTTATCCGTGGTCTTCAGCATTTTAAATTCCTGCTCAACTCAGCTCTCCCTTGGTGTCCCCAGTGCCAGCCCCCACTGACAGGCAGAGGCCACTGAGAGACCTGGCCCCACAGACCGGGTAAAGCTGCTGGAGCACTAGGCTCTGTGGAATATAGCTCTGCAGCCCTTCATTATGGAGGTACTAAAAGGTTAAGTCTCGTGAACAATGGCCGGTGTCCTGGGGCGCTGGCCACGTGCTGGCATCCGGGATGCCCAGGAGGAGCTCGGAAGGGAATGACAAGTGCCCCAGTAGCTATGGTAACAGGGTGGTCTGAGGAGGCGTCTGGAGGTATGCAAGACCTGAGCTGGACCCTGAGTCCCCCATCGGACGTAGACTGGTCACAGCTATGTCATTCAGTCCCTGTGTACCACTGGCCCAGCATGTGCCGGGTGCCCTGCTCAGCAGTGAGTTGGAAGAGTCAGTCTTTCCCACCAAAGCTGGGTAAAGTGTGTTCCCTGAGCCCCCCAGGGCTTTTCTTGCCATACCCCCATCTCCCTGCCTTGTCATCCCCTGGTTTGGGGGTCTGCTTTGCTTCCTTCTCTGCTCTGTGAGCCCCTCCTGAGCAGGAACCAGATCCGTCTTCCTCTCTGCTTTGTCCCCAGTGCCCAGCACTGGGCCGCTTGGCCCAGCAGCATTGGTTCTGGGCTGGGGCGAGTTGCACCTAGTAAGGTCAGGGTTCTACATGGCCACAGCACTCTGTCTTCCTGGCTCAGGAGCCTCTGGTTTTGATTCTCTCCCCATCCCCCACCCCCCACCATCCCCCAGATTCTGGCCAAGTCATGAAAGCTGGGGAGGGTGGCGGGAGGAGGAAGGTGAGACAGCGGTGGCTTAGCAGAGGGTGAGAAAGCCTCCCCGCTGCCTGGCCGCCGGCACCACGGGAATGGTTCTGGCAGGAGCTGCCTGCTGGGCTGAGATCACCATGGAGACCTGGCTTGGAGAGGGTCACTGGCAGTGGCTAAGGGCTGGAGGGGGGCGGGGGCGACAGGGATTTGTGCAGAGGCTCCCAGCCTGCCCTGGGGCCCTTAGGGGAAGCAGGGGAGGCTGGGGTTCGGTACAATTTGCTTGTTAAGTGGTTTGGAGCTGCTCGTCCTGAATCTCCCCCTCACTTGTCACCCCAATACACCATATCTATCACCCCAACGGCCATTCCTTAGCTTGGCAGCTGTTCTTCAACTGCAGTAAAGCTGTCTTACAGATAGATGCCCCCAGCCCTCCAACAGAACCTGTGCCCCCCTACCCGTTTATCACTCCCCTAACTGGAGAACTGGCACCCACCCCAACTGCACCCCAGGTCCCCACCACCCCAGTTGTGATACAGCTGTCACCCTAACAAGCACACCTCTTACCCCTGCGGCTAATTTTCCATCCTCCTCCCACCAGCAGGAGACCTGACAGCCTAACAAAGATACAGCTCCTGCCCTCCCACTCACGCCTCTGCAAGCCACCTGGGCTGCTGCACCAGGATGGGATTCTGTTCCACCTCTCAGGGGTCCACCTGGCTCCCCTGGCCCTTGAGGGGAGTCCTGGCAAGTCCAGCCTCAGGACAAAAGTCTTCCCCGGGGCTGACTGCCCAGCAGACAGCAGTCAGGGCTGAGCAGAATTTAAATGTGGACCCATTGGAAAGGGAAGCCAAGAAAGAGGACAAGAGAGGAAAGGCTTTCAGTGGCCGCTGGTTCTTCGGGGGGGTTGGGGGGAGGAGGGTGGATGGCTCCCTGAGGAGTCTCAGAAGGTGGTTCTAGCACCTCCCATGCCTGCCCATTTTCAGTGGCATGGTCACTCACCAAGTATAGGAGACGTGAATTTTAGGGCTCTGAGAAGATGGAGCCCCAAAAGAGCCAGGATAGTAACTAGAGGTCTTGAGAATATCACCTCTTTCCCACTGGACATCTTCCTGCTCACCCCAGCAAAGCTGGGGGTCTGGATAGGAAATCAGGTCCCCAGAGCCCTGCAAACATAATTAGGACCATCTAGGGGAGTGGGTGACTTCATATCTCTAGTGTCTGATGATTGTAGGGACTGGGGGAGTTTCTGAGCTTCCGGAAGGCAGGGGCTGCAGACAGCACAGATGCTATTGTGTTGTCTTCTTTTTTCCTTTATTCCGACAGACTTCCTCATCACCTCACCTCTGTAAGGAACAGAATGGCAATGGTAGGGAATGGGGAGAAGGTTGGATTTGGAAAAAATTAAAGCCGCAGTTCACACCTGTGCTGTGCTAGGGCCTTGTCTTCCCATTATGTCATTCCTCAGAACAGCTTCAGTAGGAGGAATTACTAAACTTACTGTTACATTAGGAAATTGAGACGTGGAGAGCCTAGCTGGCCCAAGCCCCAAGAGGATAATGACTCGTGCTAATTAGTATCACTTATGATGCATTTATGGACCAGCTGTAATCTGCCTCAAACCACTGAATCTTCCCAGCAAATACACAGGATAGTTCTGTTATCCCCTTTTTACAGATGAGTAAACTGAGGCCCGCAGAGATCCACTGACTTGCCCAAGGTCATAGAGCTGTGAAATGGAGGTGCTAGCGTTTGAGCTCAGCTGTGTCTGACTCAGGAGCTCAAGTTCTTAACAGGTTGCTCTGCCTGAAACTCCACCTTCTTATCCAGCCCATCCTTTATCCCTCAGTGGCGTGGGCCTTGGGGACACACCTGTTTTACCAGTGGGGAAATTGAGCTCGAAGCAGGCCAGAGTTTCATGAGCGGAGCCGTTTGGAATTTTCTGGGAGGAGGAACAAGGCAGTTCACTTCTGGGTGAACTGGGTGGGGGGGTCCTGCTCTTAGACTCCCTGTTCCTAGAGCTCAGGGTCTGTCCCTGCCACTGACTTCTGCCTCTTCTCTTGTGTTTCTTTGCAGCTTTCAGAAAACCAACGCCAAGACCCCTCCCAGTGTCCACATCGTCCTCCTCTGCCTGCCCCTCTGCCTCCCGCCGCCCCCCCACAGCCCCTGCAGCCCTGTCCCCTGCTCCCGCCCCTCCCCGCCCATCTCCTCCACGCAGAAGCCGAAGGTGAGCCCTTTCTGCACAAAACCAGCAATTGTAAATACTTTTTAAAAATGTACAAAACTTAAAAAAACAAAACACAGTTTTAGAAAAAGACAAAAAAAAAGAGAGAGAGAGAGCGCGCGCGAGTGTGCAAGAGGTTGCGAGCGGGGCCTCACGGTGTCCAGAGCCCCTGCAAGTATGCACTGAGAAATTTATCTACAGGTTGTTTGACAAAAATGAACAATATCCTATTTATTGTATATACTGTTTTATTATAAATCGTGGATTGTATATTGCATTCTGTAAACCTGCTGTGGTCCCGTGGTGTGCAAATTCGCATGGTTGGGGGGAGGGAGAAGAACCTCTTGCGGGAGCTTTTTTTTTTTCTTTCTTTCTTATTTTTCACTCTTTTGGGTTTTCTCTTCTGTTGTTGTTGTTGTTTTCTGTTGGCAGGACACACCCAAAGATCCAAGTTTGTATTAAAAAGAAATGAAAAAAAAAAAAAAAAAACAAAAAAAACAAAAAAACAACCTTGTGTCTTGTGAAAGGGGATGAATGAGGGTGGACAGAATGGAAGGGGTGACAGCTGGGGATCATCACCATCCACCGGGTCCCCAGAGAACTTGAAATATTTCCGCCACTTTCCCTCCCTCAGAGTTCTTCCTTCTGCCTGAGATGAGTGTCACTTGCCTCTGGGCCCCTCTCTTTGCACACCAGGCCTTGGGTCTCCCCTGCCTCTGGGCTCCTCAGTCTTAGCCCCAAAGTTTCCTAGGCCCTGATGCATTCTGTCCCAGGGCCAGGGAGTCTGCCTTTTAGAGCTTCATTTTGATTTAGGTCCTGGGTCTCCCCTGATTTGAGACCCCTTTTATCCCCCAAGTCCTAGGTTTCCTCTCCCTGAGGAACCCCCATTATAAATCAGGTCTTGGGTCCCCCTGTGCTTCTCGACCCCCTCACTCCATCCTCAGCCCTGGGTCTCTGACTCTAGCCCCTTCATTTGTCCTGTGTCCCCCCAGCCTTTGGGCCCCCCAGTTATATTCCGGTTCAGGATACTTGTCTTTGAGATACTCAGTCCATCCTAAGGGCAAGCACCCTTGTGGTTCACCCGCTTTTCCCACAAGGACTGGAGTATCTGTTCATGTGTCTCCTGCTCACCCCAGGGCCTGGGTCTTCTTTGTCTCCAGCACCCCTCTTCCCCACTTTTTTGCCCCAACACACCTTCACCTGCCTATGCAAACTGCAGGGTTTGACTAGGCCAATGACCCCAATATTTCTGCCTTCCCCTGTCTTTCCACCCTGAACCCCAAATGCCAGGTTTGAATTTCCTCCCAGCTTCTGTAAACTTTGGAAAAAGAAAACTCCTAATCCTGAGCCTGTTTCTGGTGGACCTGGCAGGGCGAGCTGTGTCCCACTCCCTGACCTTGACGAGCTCTTGGCTGCCCTTGACCAAATAATGCCCACATTGGGCTGCCTGGTCCTGAGCAGGCAACTTTTCCCATAGCCCCAGTTTATGTCTGTGGCCCTCCCTGCTGAGGCTCAAGGTGACCCCCAAGGGACAGCTCCGTACTACCTGCCCCTGCTCCTCACCCAAGCAGCATGGCCCAGGCATTGGGAGAGTCAGAGGAACCCTCGATCTGAGAGAAGATAAACCCCCCAACTTTGGGCATCCCTATCTGAAAGAAGACGCCGGAGGGTTCAGACAGGGGCAAGTAACAGCCCCTAAAACCTCAGTCTCTGTGGTGGATGTGAAGGTTCATTTCTCCCACGAAGCCTCCCTCCTTTGCAGTCCCAAGACTCCCCCTCCTGCAGTGAGGGCCCAGGCATCAGGCTGCAGTGGGGTGGGACTGGCAGGGGTGGTGAGACCTGGCGAGGGTTTCCTGGAGGCCGAGACCAGGTGCGAGGCAGAAGAAGCCAGGGAGTTCCCAAAGGAGAGAGAGCCAGGGGATGGAAGCCACGTGTGGCTAGATCCAGGTGGAGTAGACACTTGTCTGTTTGGGGAGGAAAGAAGGCTTTCATGAAGTCACCCCAGGGCTGGGGGCCGGGGAGCGGGGGCAGGCTGGTTGGAAGGGGTGGGTGGCCTCAAAGCGACCAGACCAGCGGGGGAGGCCTTGAGATGTTTGTTTTCAGCCCCAAGAGTCTCCTGCAGGGAGAAAATGAGTACGTTCATCGGCTGCTGAGGAAGCAGAGGAGACCTAGGGAGGCTGTCCAGGTGGGGCAGGCTGGGTAGAGGGTGGGGCCCCGGTGACGGGGGCTGAGGGCCGGGGGTCGGTGGGGGTGCCATGGGGGAAGGGGGTAACAGAATTATTCTGTGGAAGGCATTGTTAGGGCTCAGGGAGAGAGGAAGAAGGACACAGAACCGTGGTGTGCCCAGGAATTGGGGTGGGGGTGGGGAGGGGTGACCCAGGAAGGAAATGGGAGTTGAGGGAGGTAATTATAGCCCAGCAAGGGGGCTCTGTAACTCGAAGAGGGCTCTGTAGGAAGGGTGAGGTTTCACTGAAAAGAGAGGGGCGCCCAGAGAGGGATGGAACCCAGAGAAGGCCTTGTGGTTTCCGGGATGGGCGGGAGGCTGGGTGAGGAGGACAGGGGCTCCTTGAAAGGTGAAAAGGAGGCTCCTGGAGCCCAGGAAGGGGAGGGGTCTCAGTCTAGGGTCTGTGGCTTAGTCCGGGCTGAGGAGGGCGGGGCCGGAGGTGTATTTGGAGAGCAGACTCAGGGGGAGCTGCCAGGGCCAAGGGCACAGCCCTTGGGATGGAAGGTTCTCTTGGCCCTCGGGCCCTCGGGCTTCTGAAGGAAGGGGAGCAGAGACCCTGCTCAGAAGTTTGGCCCTTCACAGCCAACGTCCCACACCTGATCCCACAATACATTAAGGCAACTTGGCTCCTAGGTATTTGGATTTTGCCACTGTTTATTAAGCCCCTCCCTGAGGTTTTTTACTCCTCAGGACAATCTTTGAGGTAGAAAAAAATACTCAGCTCATTTACAGATGGGAAGACAAGTTCAGAGAAACAAAGTAACCTGTCCCAAGATCCCACAGGAGGTGGCAGAAGTAGGTTGACCCAGAGTCTGACTCTGAACCATTGCTTTTTCATAACAAAGGGAAAAGGTCTTGCTTATAAAATTAATCCCCAAATTCATCCATTCTATGATTAAAATTTTAAATGATAGAAGATCAAGAAATAATTACATAACATTATGTACTAGTTACTGTTCTAAACTAGATCTATAAACTCATTTTGTCCCCATGACAATCCCATGAGGCTTTATTGTAGATCATCCCCATTTTACAGACAGGAAACTCAGGTACAGAGAGGTCATTTACAAAGACATCTCAATGAGGACACCAGGGTTGAAACCCAAGCAATCTCCTTCAGGAGTCTGTTTCACTATACTGTTCAAAGTGAAAACCCACACTACCCCCATTCTTGGTAATAACCCTTACGTCAACATTTTCGAGTCCATTCATCTAGATCAGTGGTTCTCACCCCAGAGAGATTTTATCTGTTGGCCTGGGTGGGGCCTGGGCATGGGGATTTTTAAAAGCTCCCCAGGTGGTTCTAATGTGCAGCCAAAGTTGAGAACCTTGAATCTAGCTGTTGTGCTGAATGTTTGCACACAAGCAGCCACTTGTGTGCACACACCTGTATTTAACGTGTTGTCCTAGGTGTGCATAAAACGCTTTGTGTGTACACTAGGGTACCCGTCAGTGTTTTTCACTGAATGACTGGTTGTAAATTACCATGGGTTCTCTCAGTGACTGTTAGAGACACTATGTGAACACATTCATTCAACCAATATTTCTTAAGCATCTACAAGATTCCAGGCACTGTCCCAGGCACCCGGGGATACAACAGTGAACAAGACAGATGGGGTTCCTGTCTGTGTGTGTATGGTCTGATGGAATTGACAGATTTGTTCTTATGTCTTTCCCTGTGGGTGACAGGGGTTGGGAACCCCTCAGGGGTTGCTGAAGGGTGAATGGCAGCCTGGGGGAACTTAAGAAGGTGACACTTGCTGTATGCATGGTGGATCACCTGGCCCTGTGTATAGATGTGTAGAGAGAGAGAGACTGAGGGCATGTTTCCGGGTGTGAATGAGTGTGGCTGACTGTGTGACATGTGTATAAAGGTGTACATGATCTGGGCCAGTGAAAATGCAGACAACAGTGTGTGTGTATGAGGGGGGAGGTGTGTGTGTGCCTGTGCCTTTGTGTATCTGTGTTTCAGCATGTGGTTGTATCTGCCCTCTTTGTGCCTGTGCTCCTGTATGTTCCTTAAGAGATGTGTGTGTGTGTGTGTTTATGTCAGTTGTATGCCCATGGCCCTGGGAGGGCTGAGTGCCATTGTAGGCACTGGCCAAGAATAGCACACAGATGGTAGCACATGCACACTGGAGCACTTGCGTGCATGTGCACACGCACACATGTACGCACACACACACAGCCAGCTGCAGCGAGGAGGAGGCTGGGTTCCAGTCCTAGGGCACAAACTCCCAGGGCCAAGAGAATTCTGCTTTGGGTGTGTGGAGGAGGCACAGCTGGGGCTGGAAACTCTAGAGTGGGAGGAAGGGAGGGAGAGAGGGAGGGAGGCTGGGGAGCCACATCCTTGATCTCTGGTCTGTTTCAGCAGTTCCGGACTTGGTGCTCTGGGTCTCTGTGTGACTCTGGGTCTCTCTAATGTCTGAATCTTGGATCTCTGTTTCTCTCTTCTGGGTTTTGGGCTCTGAGGCTGATCACATGACTCTGGGTCACCACCTCTGCAGCCTGCTTGGCTCTCTGTGTCCTCTTCCAAGTCTCTCTGTCTCTGCCTCTATGTCTGCCTCTGTCTCCGTGTCCTTCCTTGTCCTTGCCAGGTGGGAGGAGGGGGTCCAGTGCTCAGGGAGCAGGTGTCGGCTCACTCAGGCAGCAGGGAGTGAAGTTGAGGAGGGCACAGAGCCAGGAGCTCCTGGACACAGCCACACTCCAGGACACAAACTCAGGGTGCTTACAGGAACACACGACAACATACATGGAGAAGTAGGTTCTGGAGGACATATACACAGGTACACAATTCAACACACAGCTGCGCCCCACCACACACAAGGATGCCAAACACCGAGGGTCACGTGCAAAGAAATCACACGTACACAATGACAAATACTCATCTAGGCATACCCGGATATACAGTCACAGGCATATGGCATTCTTCCACAGGAAAACCCAGGGCCATGGGCATACACACAGACACACACACACACACACCTTAAGGAACATACAGGCGCACAGGCACAAAGAGGGCAGACACAACCACACGCTGAAACACAGATACACAAAGGCACAGGCACACAGTTACGCTGGGGCAGTCACACTCAGAGCCACAATCAGGAGTAAGAAGGCAAATGAGCACAGACAGGCAAATACCCTCAAGGACAACCAGACACAGGCACAACAGGCGCGCTGAGGGACACACCCAGGCACAAGCAGATCATCCTCAGGTACACTACCCCCCCACCCCGGGCTCACTCTGGAGCACCTGGGGACACGCCCACGGACGGCGGGCGCGGGGACCCGGCGGCCCAGCGCACCCGGCGCCCATGGCTCGCCCCCGGGCGCCCCCAGGCGCCCCGCCTGTGCGTGCCCGCGCGAGCGTGCCCGGCCCGCGCGCGCCGCCACCTGTGGGAGGAGAGGTGCGCGCTGCGCCCGGGGCGGCCTGGCCGGCGCGGCGCGGGGGGAGCGGTTGCCATGGAGCACAGAGCGCGACCGCATACTAATGGGGCGGCCACGGGCGCTGCCCCCTGCCCGGCCCGCTCCCTCCGCCCATCCTTCCTCCCGCTCAGCCAGAGTAGCCTTGGCCCCGCGGCTGGGCCCGCGCACCCTACTCCGAGAGCCAACACACCCCGCCGGCCTGGGGCCTGGGGCGGTCTGGAGGCCCGGGGATGGGAGGGGGGGCGCTGCGGGACCCCCAGAGGAGGCCCAGGCCAGGTGAAAGGCGGCGCAGGGCGAGGGCCTGGGGCGCTGCGGGGGCTGCCTGGCCTGGGCACGGGCACCAAACGGGCATTGGCAGCTGGGACCGCAGGTGCTGTCTTGGAAACGGGGGTGGGGAGGGTAGCTAGGAGGGGGTGGCTATCCTGGGAGAGGGTGGAAATAAAGGGGGAATTTAACCCTTTCGTTGCCAGAGGGTCCTCCAGCCAGTCTTCCCCAGGCTTGACGGGGAGGGGGAAGAGACTTGACCAATCGCTAATACGGTCTGCACCCCTCACTTTCCATCTGCTTCCAGCATCTCTCCAGTTCTGGCAGGGGGCATCAGTTACCTTCCCTCCAGTCCTGCCCTTGTCTGACGGGTGAGGAGGAGGGGAGAGTGGAAGAGTGGGCTGAGGACTGGGGGCCAGAGGACAGCGGCACCAGAAGGGTTACACCTCCCTACACCTTAATCCCAGTCCCAGAGCCCCCCTTTCACTCAGCCTTGACCCCCTACCCTCTCAACCCCGCTGTTTTAATTGGCATGGAGGGGGCGTGGCAGTATCCCGGGGTGGGGGGAGCCGGCAGAGGGTTTGCAGGTAGAGGCAGTGGGAGGTGGGGGCTTAATAGAGGGGGGAGCCAGGCGGTTGCCTAGCAACCCCACAGCTGTCTGTTGACCTAGAAGAAGCTGCGCTGTCTTGACACAGCTGGTGTTTACATGTAACCGAGGCTCTGGCTTACCGCTTGCTCGGAGGAAAGCTGAGGCAGTGCCCTGGTGGCAGCCTGGCCTCGGCTCCTGGCTGTGGTGGGCTCCATGCCTGGTTCCTGCCTGCCCTCTACTTCAGCTCCCACCTCAAGTCCAACGGGAGAGAGGGTGGGAGGGCAGATCTCAGAGCTGGAGGCACTGGGGCTGGGGACAACTGATAGACACACACACACACACACACACACACATATACATGGCACAAAACCCAAGGCCTTCAACACAGAAATGGTGGAAGACTGAAAAAGGACTGAGGGACAGGGGTGCTCAGTTTGTGCACAGATTTCAACCCCCACAGACAACTCCAGCATTTGCAGCAACACATGGCCACAACAGACCCACGAAATCAAGCTGACAACAGGCACACACACTGGCACAGAGGTGCCCATGGACAAAATGACATCCAGGCAGACACACACAGACACACGGAAACAGAGTCATCAGGTGGCGGACATCCCAACATACAGACACACTCGCGGACCTCTTGGTACAGAGGACAAACAGGCACTGACCATTTGATAGAGACACACACTCCAACACACCGCCACGCCGAATTCTCCATGTGGTAACACCGGCAGCTAACACACCACCACAGTTCATTCCAGCCTAGGGTGTGCGGGTCTGCATTATGAAAGAAACCCAGCCTCACATACAGAGGAACATTCACATGGGGGAACACCCAACTCCCCAAACTTTCATTGATTGCCCACAAGGTTTAAGGCAGGCAGTTGCTGACAGCACAGACATAAGCGAAGACACACCCAGGAGCCTAACATGTGATGGGACACAGGTCCCTGAAGAACCACGGGCCCTGACATGTCCCACCCACACCCACACAAAACATGCCGGCCTAGGGTGTGAGCTGAGCTGAGACTCCTCCCTGCCCACAAGCCCTGAGTAGCAGCAGATGTGCCTTGGGGTCAGAGGGCCCTAGTGGCTCCAGGACCAGCTCCAGATGAACCCACACAGCCTGGGCTGTACCCTTGACCCTCAGCGCTAGGGAGGAAACAGCACCAGTTTCTTCCCCAGGAGCCCCCTACCCAGGCTAAGGGGGAAAGATATAGCCCATCCCCAGAACGCCCGGTTGGCAGCTCTGCCCTCCCAAGTCCCTGCCTGGACTGACAGAGGAGACATGGTCCTGCCCACAGGAGCCCTGGTCAGATGGAGCCCGTATCTCCCTCCCAGGCAGCTCTGGACACTACAGATACAGACACACACACAGCCCAGCATGTGGCAGCTCCCGGGAGGTTCTGGAGGGCTTCCTGACAGAGGTAAGCCTGGGGCCTGGTTTGGGAGCCCAAGAGGGAAGGAGGAGGGGGTGTGCTGAGGAGGGCCTCCTTATCTCACCCCACACCCGCCCCTCACCCAGCGGTTCCTCCTCCCCCCAGGGCCCGAGGGGCCTGCTGGGGCCCCACAGCTCCATCAGCCCAAGCAGTGAGCAGGAGGAGGAGAGCGGATATTTTTAGCTTCTCTGCCACTGACATTTCGCAGCAGGCGACCTGGGGTGAAGCTGAGTGAGTGCTGAAGGCTGGGAGAAGCCGCCAGCGTCTTCCCGCCCCCGTGCACATGCACACACAACTGTGCACACACACAGACACATCCCCCAACACTCCCAATGCTCACCGAAGGGGCACAGCTTCAGGTACACAAGTTACGTGCGGATCTAGACACACACAGGCACACCTGTACACACTCGGTTCACAAGCCACTTTAGCCTAAAACTACACACGCCTGGACAACACCAAAATGTACCTGTTCACACACCCAGATACACGCACACACAGTTCAGACATACAACACACTTCCCGCACATAGCCCAGCACGCCCATTCGCTCATCATTTAGTGGAGAAATAGGATTCAATGCCTACTGTGTGTTAGGCACTATTCTAAACACAAAAGATACCATGAAGAAAACAAACCAAAATTCCAGCCTCACAGAGTTTACATTCTGGTGGGGGGAATGTTTGACCATAAATAAAAAATAGACAAAGTACCGTTTCAAGAACCACACATTTAACCCAATCCCCCAAAATGTACAACCACATATGTGAACAGCTCCCTCACATTCATTGTCCCACAAATACACAACTGCACACGCCACTCTTAGTCAAGACACACACACCACTCCACCTTGTATCTCAAAACAATCACAGACATGTACACAGCTGCACTCATATCCAATTATACACTTCACATATAAATACGCAAACACGATCCACACACACAAATCCAGCCACGCACACACTGTGCATAGCCATATAATTTACTTAGTGTACACAGAATACAGCCTCCACAACAGCATGTAAATGCAAGGTCATACAGCCTCCTCCACATACCTGAATGCACGCACACACACAGGCACACAACCTCAGGGTAAATAAAATTCCTCTTCCTGCCTATAGCACACACACATGTACACATTCCCACAATCCTTCCCCTACCCAGGGAAGTCCAAGCCTGTGTTCACAGGTGTACATGCAGTGTCTTATCACACTTACAAGGTCACATACACACCTAACTCCCAAGCTCCAAAGATGCCACACACCCAAGTTCACACCCACCCCATTTTCTCTTAAGGTGTGTCTAGTCACTGCACACCACACGTGTGTGGTGCCCCCAAGATTCCAACCCTACGGACCCCAGGGTTTGGGGGGTTGAGTCCAGGCCTTAGAGAAACCCAGCAAGGGGCAAGACTCCCTTGGAGCTCAGAGTCTGCCCTTGGTGCCCAGGCTGGAGGTGGAGCCAGGAGAGTTTAAGCTTCTCAGATCTGCCACCAGGCCCCTCCCCGATTTGCTCTCCTCCCCGCCTCCCTCTCTTCCTCCTTTTTTTCAAAAAAATATTTATTTGGTTGCACCAGCTCTTAGGGCATGTGGGATCTAGTTCCCTAACCAGGGATGGAACCCAGGACCCCTGCATTGAAAGCACAGAGTGTTAGCCAGTGGACCAGCAGGGAAGTCCCTTCCATCTCTTCTTGAGTTCCTTTCCTTCTCTTTCTCCATCTCCCCATCCCAGTAGCCCTTGGCCCAGAACCAAACTCTCCTTTTCTCTTCCAGGTTCTGCTGCCCCAGAGGGTATTGGCGCCCTTGTGATAAACAGACGGACTAACAAGCAGACAGACACATCACTTGGGACAAAAAAACCAAAGCAAAAGCCAGAGGTCATTATCGTATCCTGAAGAACTAGGAGGGAGAAACAGCTCAGTGGGTCACGGGAAGGCTAGGATAGGATGGACTGGCCCCTGGGCCAGCGCGCACAGCAGACATACTAGGCAGAGCGGCAGCCCTGGGTTCCAGTTCTAACTCTGCTGTGTTACCCTGGAGCAGTTGCTGCCCCTCTCTGGGTCACTCTTCTGCTTCTAACAAAGAGAGAGCTGCAGTTGGTGATTTCTGAGGCAACCAAAATTCTCAGAGACTCTGCAGCAGTTGTATAATATAACAGGGAGGGGGCCCGGGAGCCTTGGGAGTCTGATTAGAGTAATAAGAGGCCCCTCCTCAGGGGCTGCCCCAGCCCTGCAGCCTCCTCCCGCTTCTAGGCTGGGCTCTCCCCTGGGTTGAAGCACCTGAAGCCAACAGCACCCCCTGCCCCGTGGTACCTATAAACACATGTGCTCCTCTAAGCCTGAGCCATGTGTTTCGCCCTCTCTGGACCTTAGGCTTTCCAGGCTTGTGTATTTAGGGGCTCACATTCGGGCTCTGTGCCGGTGAGCCAGTCTCTGTGTGCGCTGTCTGTCTGTCTGTCCAGCTGCCAGCAGCCTTAAGGCGCCAGGAGGAGAGGTGGGGGCGGGGAGGGAGGTAGCGTTGACAAGTTCCAATGTCTGGCTTTCCCTCCTGGAAACCCCGAGCTGGGGCTAGCCCCCCTTTCCCTTCCTGTCTCTCTCGCTCAAGCACGTCCCTTCTAAGAGCCCCTCACTGCAGACACCCCCAGTGGAACCAAGCCCAGATTTGCTGCCAAGAAGGCCGACATTTCTTCGACTTGCCACGTTAAAGGGGCCTGCACAGGCACGCACTCAAACCATCCCCGCCATGTCCTCCTCCTGTGCACATTCAGACGACCCGAAACACACAAAGACACGGTTGGACACAGCGGCCACCTGTGCACACAGGAGGTAGCACATGGAGTGCATCTGACCCCGGGCTCACAGACAAGTACAAACACAGCCATGTGCTCCCCCCTTCCTACACTCAGCTTCCCACAGACCCCGAAGCACGCCGTTTCCAGCACGCGGTGCTCACAAACACGCATAAACACAGTCACACACAGGGCCTTGCCGAGCAGAGAAACAAGTGCAAACCCGTAGCGTATTGTCTCCCTGCACCACACAGCCGCCACACCACCACGGCTGCTGCGGCCCCTGCGGATGCAACCCCAGGAACACAACACCCGGGCCGCCTCTTCTCTGCACACACAGCCCAGCAATCGACAGTCACACACGGTCATCCTCTGCGTGACCAGAGATAACCACGCTTACAAAGCCTGCCGGGCACAGAAAGACACTCCGTGCCCATGCCCTGGACATTTGGGCCAGCCTTCTCTGTTCCACAGTGTCTTCCTGGGACCTGCCTCAAATCCCAGCTGCAAGCATCCCTCTGGTGTACACACACAGACACTGTCCCCTGGGCAAACACAGAGGAGCTCAGACTCACAGTATCATCGTTATCCTCTTGGACACAATAACAAATTCACAGGGGGCCAACACACCCAGACACGAGGTGAGTACACAGACTCAGACACGCATGCTGAGCCTTTTATGCACACACCAATTCCTTTTCACTGACAGTTGTCGTCTTGTTGTCTTTCCTCGTGCTTACACAAACAACGCAGTGGTACCCCCCCACACCCCGTGTCTCACAAACCAGCACAAACTCACCCCACACAGCATCACCTGCACACACTGAGGCAAACAGACTCACACCAATCACCCCCACATGCCCCCCACCGCTTGCACACACAAGCATGCACGCAGCCACGGAGAGACCCAGCTAAAAGCTCACACACAGACACAGCAGCCCCAGGCCCGCAGCCCCAGTCGCCTGGCCTCCCTTTCTTGGCTGGTGAGGGTGGGGAAGGACTGGGAAGGTTGGAGGCTGGCTCAGCCCTTGTTCCCTCCCTCCGCCGGCTGGCTCGCTCCTTCCTGTCTGGCAGAGTAAGCCAGCCGAGCCCCAGCTCCGGCAGCCCTGGCTGTTCTGGGCAAACTCTCTCGGCGGGCTGGTCTCGGCTGATGCCGTAGCAGCAGCAACAGCAGCAGGGGCGAGAAGGCTGCGGGCGGCTGCCAACGTGGCAGACGGCGGGCAGGGCGGCAGGAAGGAAGCTGGGCCCGTTCTGCGCCCACTCACTGGGGGAGACAAAAGCCAAGGGGGCTGGATGAGTAGGCAAGGCAGCTGGGCAGGGGGACTTCGTGCCCAGCCCGGGCTCTGGGCCTACATTGGCCCCAGACTCACTGGGTGACCTTGGAGAACTTGCTCCCCCTCTCTGATCCCGTTTCCTCCTCCTTCAGTGAGTGAACAGTCTGCTCTGTATGCTTCTTCCAGCTCCCAAACCTTGTATCCAATGCAGGGCAGAGAACTCAGGGGAGGGAGAGGTGGCTTCACTCCTTGGCCTCGGGCTAGTCCCTTCCCCTTTCAGACACTTAGCTTTTCAGTCCAGCAGTTAAACATCCCTCCCCTCTGTACTGCTGTCACCGTTGACAGGACGTTTTCATTCTACAAAGGTAGCAGCATTTTCCAGATAAGAAAACTAAGGTTCAGGGAGGTCAAATGATGCACCCTGAATATGGCAGGGCTGGGACAGCAGCTCAAGGCTTCTGATTTAGTCTCTAAAATCGATGTTGCCTCCTTTATCTTCCAGACATCCCACACCCTCCCTGGTATCCTGGCTGCTCCTCTAAGGCCCTCCCACCCATCGTCTTACCCTCCCACCCATCGTCTTACCCTCCCAACGGAGCCCTGAGCACCCCCCACCCCCACCTCCCAAAGCCACCTGGTTCTGCCCTGGGGAGTCAGGGTGCAAAGGCCAGACAGGCCTCCCACCAGCATTCCAGCTGCCACTGGGAACACAGCTGTCAGCAGGGCCAAGAGAGCCAAAAGTCACCTCCCAAACAGGCCCACATAATTGGTACATTGTCAGCTCAGAAACAGAGCTTCTCTGGGCTCTTGGGCAAGCCCCAGTCCTCTCTGGGCCTTGGTTTCTTCATCTGGCTGCAGTGCATTGGACTAGATGATTTCCAAGGGCCCTCTCAGCTTGGAATGTTGCCTGGGGAGTGACGGAGGAGAAAAGTAGCTGGGGGCGGCAGCTGTGGCAAGGTCCAGGCAGCTGTGGGTGGGCCTCAGGTATCTGACCTGAGGAATCTGGCCTCTGCCTCACCTGCTTGCTGGGGTCACAGCTGGGCCCTCTCCCACATCTTTGCAGGATGGCTGGGTGGACAGACAGATGGACAAACAAAGGTATGAAGGAGAGCGGCGGGGGAGGAAGGGGGAAGGAGACTCTCAAGCAGTGCTCCAGGGGCTGAGCACCCCCTGTGGAGGGAGGAGGACAAAAGGTGGAGGGAGCCCCCCACCAACTCCCCCCCCCCGCCCGGCCGCCTTTATTTACTGGACAAACTCCTGCTGCTTACTCTGCCCAACAGCACAATCTGTGGGGAGGACAAAGGTGGGACACATGGTTACCTGAGTGGGGTGAATGCTGTGGTATTAGTCCTGGGGGCCAGGGAGGAGACACCCAGCTCAGCTGTGGGAGTGAAGAAAGGCCTCTAGGAGTTGGAGGGTTCACAGGTATCGTGCTCAGCCTTCCAGGTTACATCAGGGTAAGCCCGGAGACGTGTGCGCCTTTCAATGTGAGTCTGTGTGGGGTGCAATTACTATCCCATTTTACAGATGGGGAGGTCAGTGCTCAGAGGTGGCAAGACGGAGCCAGGCCTTACATCCTGGCCTGCCTGACTGCAAAGCCAGAGTTGTTTTTGTTTGTGTGTGTGTGTGTGTGTGTGTGTGTGTGCGCTATGCCACACAGCCTCCTGAAGGAGTGAATTGCTAATGGTGGCATTTCAGATTTCAGATGTAGTGACAGCAAACCAGAGAAGAGGTTCTGGACAGATGGCTCCCAATCGGGTCCCTGCCTCAGGCTAGCAGAGCAGAGGTTTGTCAGGGCAAGCGAAGCGCCCTGTCCGTTCCTCTCCTGTGTGGGATGTAGGCCGGTCCCCCCCACATACTCCCTTCACCATCCCCCTGCAGCCCTTTGGCCCTGCCTGGGTGACCTGCATGAGCTCAGCTTCCCAGCAGCTTGGCGGAGGAGGCAGCCAGGGCAGAAGGCTGCCTCTGCCCTCTCCCTGCTTGGCAGTGCCAAGGGAGGTGGGGCCGTGGAGGGGCGGGGGGCCTCCCAGCCACCAGACCTCCAGTCTTGTCCCCCAACTCGGGCGCCCCTGGGGTGTGCTGCGGCAGACCAGTCTGGGACAGGTGGTGCCGGGCTGGGGCACGCTGGTCAGGCCCGTCCCCGTTGCTGCAGCCTTGTTGAGCTGCCATTAACAAGTGGCCGGAGGTTGCCTTGTCTCCATGGAGACCAGACAGTCAGTGCGGCTCTGGGGTGAGGGCCGTGATTAGTGAGTGTCAGCTTTGCCAGCCCTGCTCTTCCCACCACCCGCCTGCCGCTGGGCTCAGAGACAACAGGCCTGGCCGGGGGTGGGGAAGGACGGGGAGGGTCTCCAGGGCCCCCACAGGCATGGGGGCTTCCAAGCCTGGGCCTGGGTACTGTCTTTGTCTCAGTTCGTCCCCCTCCCTCCCCAGTCCGTCTTCCACACTGCCCCCAGGGCAAGCTTCCTAAAACACAAGCTGAATCCTGACACTGCCTCCCTTAAGAACTTTCCACGGCTCCCCATTTCTTGGAGGCCAAGAGTCAAATTCCTTATCATGGCATTCAAGGCCTGCCTTCCTTCTTTCCTTCACTTATTCGTACCAAAAAAAAACATCTTGTTTTGAGCACCTACCGTGTTTCAGGAAGCCTGCCAGATGCAACGTGGTCCATGCAACAAGGTGACAGAGGAACTTCCCATCTATTGAGAAAAACGCACTACAAACAAAATACAAATCAGTAGATAGCCGATGACAGCTCTGCGGAGGGCTAGAAGGGCATGGAGCGGGTATGCTGGTAGAGAGTAATCTACAGGGGGGGCCACCCTCCCTAGAGGGGCTCACAGTGGCCTCTCTGAGGAGGCAACGTTTCGCCCAAGTCACAGACATTGATGGGGACCCAGCAGTGGGGAGGGCATTCCGGGGAGCAGCCAGCACTGGGGGCCCATCTTCCGCCCTGGCCTGCCCCTCCTCCCCTACTTCTAACCCCACCCATGTTTCCTCTCTTGGTGAAAGGCAGCAGGCTATCAGAGGGAGAAACCTCTGAGTTATCGCCAACTCTTTCTTTTTCACCCTGTGCTCACTTCTCATCAGTCGTGCGTCTTGTCAATGCTTCTCGCTCCTCACTGCACCGCAGGCCCCATCATTTTCACTTGACTCTCACACCTGCCCCCTAACGGGCTTGTCCCTTCACTCACAGATTCCGTCTTTCCTCTGCTCAGGGTTGAGCGCCCCCTATGTGCTGGGCCTGGTGGTCCCTGAGCAGGTGGTCGCTCAGCCAGAGTTTAGTCACGAGTCCCCAAGAGGAGAAGACCTAATCTAGGCCTGGCTGGGGTGTGCCCAGGAGGGCTTCCAGGAGGAAGCATGGCTAGACGGAGACCAGAGGGAGGACAAGGAATTAGCCCACGAAGGGAGGGGGAAAGACATTCCACGCAGAGGAAGGGGCCTGGGGGCAGTCAGGAAGGAAGAGGTCAGGGCCTGATCTGCAGGCTGCTGGGGGAGCCCCTGGGGGACTTTAACCTCCGGGGCACACGCTCAGATTCGCTCCCCGACATCCAGTCTCTCCCCTTCCGGTTCATGCTCCATCCACACTACAGTTAGAATCATCTTCCTAAAATAGGCACAATCATGTCCCTTCCCAGCTCTTAAAGGCCTGCTCTGTCCCCGGCCCTTTAAAGTCCAAACTCGGGCAGCAAGGCACTGGAGGCCCTTGAAACCGCCTTTCCAGCCTCATTTCCAATCACTCCTCCCAGCTGACTCTGCCCAGCCACACCCAAACAGGTCATATCCTCCTGGTCTCTGGGGCCTTATCCCTGGCGTGTCTTCCCCCACTTCTCCAGGTGAAGTCATCCTTCAGAGCCCAACTCAGATGTCCCCACCTCCAAGAAGCCTCTCCTGATTCCTGTTGCCCAACAAAAACAGATTTCTCCTCTCCACCCCCATTCCACTTAATTACAGACAGCTAATAGTCATCAGATGCTTTTTTCTATATGCTAAAGTGAAAGTCACTCACTGGTGTCCGACTCTTTGTGACCCCAGGGACTACACAATCCATGAATTTCTCCAGGTCAGAATACTGGAGTGGGGAGCCATTCCCTTCTCCAGGGGATCTTCCCAACCTCGGGATCGAACCCAGGTCTCCCACACGCAGGCAGATTCTTTACCAGCTGAGCCATCAGGGAAGTCCTTCTATACGCTAGACTTTATATATGTAAGCATTTCATGTTCATGATATTATTTCATCCTCATGGATATCTTAAAAGAAAATATCGTCATCTCTATTTTACACACATGAAACTGAGGCTTGGAAAAGTTAGGTGACTTGCCCCATTTCTAAAGGTAATAAGAGAGAGAGCTGAGGCTCAAACCCAGGAAGCTGGGGGCCACAGTTCAGTGCTTACTCCTTAGTCCACCTTGCCCTAGTAAGGTTTCTAGCCATGCCTCTGTCTTTCCTGGCAGACTAGCAGCACTTAGCCGGCAATCTCCAAGTCTGATTCATCCAGGGTCCCCAGGGCCGAGCATATGGCTCTATGTATGGAAGAGGTGTGCAAATGTCTGTAGACAGAATAAATAACTTTAGTACGACAGCTACTACTGGCTCTTTCCTGGTGGTCCAGTGGTTAAGAACCACCTTGCAATGCAGTGGACCTGGGTTTGATCCCTAGTCGGGGAACTGAGATACCACATGCTGCGGGATGTGCCACATCTAGAGATTGGCCACAACTATAGAGTATCCCGTGTGGCAACAAAAGATCCCACGTGCTGCAACTAAGACCCAACATGGCCAAGAAAAAAAGAATGCTACTAGAGGGTGGTGAGTGGGCTCACAGACAGGTTTCTGAGGGTAAATCAAACAGTTTTATCCTGAGTGGATCTGGTCATCATCCTGGGGCCACACCATGCCCATTCTAAATCTGGCCCCTGGTCCAGCCCCAGTTGGTCACCAAGGTGCTGGTGACCTTGGGATTCCTATCCTTTGGCTGGCAGCCCCTTTGGGATCAGACAGATCCAGCTTTGAATCTCAGCTGTGCCCCTAGATATAGTTCTGTGACCCCCAGGTGACTTTATCTCTCTCTAAGCCTCAGTTTCTTCATCTTCAAAATGGGCTCAATAGTGCCTGCTTTGCAGGGCTGTTGTGAAGATAATGGATAGCAGCGAGTCTTACTATTTCCCAAGGGACCACTATAGGCTTTGTCATTTCTTCTTAATTAGTTTGATCTTTAGGCCCAGGCAACCAGGGAAGTAGGAACCCCCACATTTCAGAGGGTCTACTTTCAGCCTCCTCTACTGGCTCCTTCCCTCACCGAATGAGGAGTCAGAGAGAGGTCAAGAGGCCATGCCCACCTGAAGCCCACCTCCACCCCCTCTAGACCACCTCTGGGTACCCAGATCCCCAAAGCCCTTGAACTAGGTCCCAGAGCCTGAATGGCCCTAGCCTAAACCAAACCCCACTGCAAGGGTAGATTCCTAAGCCTTTGAGCTGGCCACGGAGCAGCTGTTTGCTGCTGGGGACCGATGAACAGAGCTTGAACAGGCTGATGGTGAGGCAGGGAGGGGATGTGAGAGAGAGGCTTCCAGTATACTCTTCTTAGGGGTCGGCTCATCCTGACTAATATTCACATATGACCTGAAAGGCAGGCATTATTAACACCATTTTAGAGATAAAAAAACTGAGGCTTGGACCAGAGGAGCAACTCCAAAGTCTGTTCGTTTTGCTGCCTCGGAGGTGGCAGTGATTTATATCTAAATGCTTTATACCCACTGCCTCATTTAATCCTCACAACAACCCTATGCTTTAAGTAGTATGATCATTCCACTTTACAGATGAGGAAGCAGAGGCACGGAAGGGTTAAGGGATTTGCCTCAGGTCACACAGCCCACAAGCGGCAGAGCTGGGAGCTGAACCCTGGCAATCAAGCTCTTAACTCTAGGCTCTGCTGCCTATTACCATTTGCAGAGGCAGAACTCAGTGCCTTAACTTGGCTCCCAATCACTCTGCCTCAGTCATCTATCTGAGGAATGGGCTTCAGGGAAGATGCTCTGAGTGCCCCCTGGTTGTAAAGCCAGGAAGAGGCAGAAATGAGATCCAAGCTGAAGGGAGGGCCCTGTGGAAGGAGCTGGACTCTGCTTTTTATGCAGCTCTAGGATAGCTGGGCAGGGCCCTGGGGGATAGCTCCAAAAGACACCCCTCTAGCCTGAGCTCACAGCCATGCTCTCCTTTGCAGCCTGTGGCCTGAGAAGATGGCGCTTTCCCAGGGCCGAGGCAGAGGCAACAGCCCCCCCGCCCCCGCCCCCGCCTTCCCCTTCAAGACTCAGCTGTGGGGTGGCTGCCCAAGCTCCCGCCTCTCCCACTCCCTGGCCAAGTTGCTGCTCTGTGGTCACCTGGACCCAATTTCCTCCTTCCTGCCTCCTCCCATCTCTGGGAAGCACCCTGGGCTGCCCTGCCAATTTCCAAAGGCTTCTCCCCCAAGAAGCCATCTCTGTCTTCCCTTACCGCCACTCCCAGGTCTCCTACCCCTACTGGGAACACTCCAACTCCTCCCCTCCAGCCCCACAAGTAGAGAGAATCATTTGGACCATCAGCCCATTTTCCATTTGGTTCCTGGCTGAACACTGGGTCCCCCGGCCAGATTGTGCGTTCCCTTTGCTAGGGTGGTTATCACATTGTGTGCTTTCCTCTCCCCCCATGGTGCCTGGCAAGGGAGGAGCCCGGAGCCAGTTTCCTGTGCTCCAGGAACTGAAACTTGGTGCTCAGAGGCCTGGAGCCAGCATCACCATTTGTCAAGCTTTGGAGGCCAACCGACTCTTCATTTTAAGTGAAGAAACCAAGGAGACCCAGGGACGGGAAGGAATTGCCGAGGGTCACCCAGAGGCCAGACCTAGCTCTTCTGACTCTTAGGCCCAGGCTCCTGATGCTCCATCTGGATCAAGTTTCTAATCCTTCCAGGCCCTCATTTTCAGGCATGAAACCAAAATCATCCCTGACGATATATTGTCAGAACCTGAGGGGTTAATTCTGCCTCAAATGCCATATCTGGAAAAGTCCCAAAGGGATTATTATCCAACCTCCTTCCATCCCCCCAACCCACCCATTTTATAAACAAGCAAACTGAGACCCAGAAAGCAGAAGGACCTCCTCAAGGTCACAATGAACTGGAGCTAGAGCTGAGATCAGGTTCCATGTCTAATTCTTCGCAGGAGAATTAAGCATCACCAACTAATTCATTCAAAAATTTTGAGAGCTTAATGATGCCAAGCTCTGTGCTGAGTACTAAGAATATAGGGGTGAAAAAAGACAGCCATAGCTGGATGAGACATGCGGGGACTCCTGGGTACAGAAAATGTTTAGTGTCATGATGGTCTGGGTACCGGTTACATGCTGTGTTCCTTTTGTGAAAATTTATCAAGCTGCATATTTCTATATGCGCAGTTTTCGGAATGTCTATTTCAATACAAAGATTTTAAAGAAGACCTTCACAGGCACTGAGTTCAGAGAGCTACAGCATGCAAGAGGAGATGAGATGTTAAACAACTAATTACACAAATAATTGCTTAATTACAATTGTGACAAGTGCTGCAATAAAATAGAGGGTGCTTTGGGCTATGGAGTGGGAGGAACTGATCTAGTCTTGGAGCAGTCAAGGAAGTCTTCTCAGAGGAGGTGAGGGATAAGCTCAACTGTCAGGAATAAGCAGGAGAAACTTCCCTGGTGTTCCAGAAGTTAAGAATTTGCCTTCCAATGCAGGGTATATGGGTTCAATCTCTGGTCAGGGAACTAAAATCCCGCATGCCATGAAGTAATCAAGCCCACTGCTGCTACTGCTAAGTCGATTCAGTCGTGTCCGACTCTGTGTGACCCCATAGACGGCAGCCCACCAGGCTCCCCCGTCCCTGGGATTCTCCAGGCAAGAACACTGGAGTGGGTTGCCATTTCCTTCTCCAATGCATGAAAGTGAAAAGTGAAAGTGAAGTCGCTCAGTCGTGTCCGACTCTTAGCGACCCCATGGACTGCAGCGCACCAGGCTCCTCCGTCCATGGGATTTCCTAGGCAAGAGTACCAGAGTGGGGTGCCATTGCCTTCTCCGAATTAAGCCCACACCCCACAACAAGAAAAGCCCAGGCACTGCAGTGAGAAGCCCTTGTAGCACAACTAGAGAAAGCCAGCATGCCACAACGAAAGACCCCGCCTACCACAGTAAAGACCCAGGGCAGCCAAAAAATTAAAAATAATAAAAAAATGAAAAAATGAGTAGGAATTAGAGCAGGAATGAGTCTCAGCCCCTACCTGACAACACACCGCGATGAATCAGGGACCTATATGAGAAAGCTAACACTATAAACTCCTAGAAGAAAATAAATGGGCGTACCTTCAGGATCTTGGGATAGGCAAAGATTTCTTAGGCATCAAAAGTACTCAACATGAAACAGAATTATCAGGGCATGGGGAAAAGCATTCAAGACAGAGAAACAGTGTGTGTGAAGGCCCAGAGGAAGGAAGGGGGCAAGGTGTGTTGGAAAAAACTGAGAAAAGGCCAGAAGACATGGAGGCAGAAAAAGTGCAAGAGGAGGCAGAAGCCAGACTACCCAGGACTTTATGGGTTGGGTTTGGAGTTGGGACTTTATCCTGAGGGTGCTAGGCCCTGAAAGGAAGGTTCTGAATAGGGGGAGTGGCAGGAGAAGCAACTGAAGCAACAGTTGGGGGATAACTTGACCTTAACCTGGGTTTGCAGAGTGCTACCTCTTTTGATGTGTCTGGGATTGCAAGGGGTTGCCCACACAAAAAAGAGAATAAAAGGGAACACTCGCCTTCTTCCCTGCTCAGCAACTAGACAAGGCCAGGCTTGGATTCTGCTTCCTTGCAGATCAAGATGTAGTTTTACAACCTGAAAAGTCACTTCATGCAGGTGCCAGGATGAGGCGGGGCATGGCAGGTGGGGACTTGGGCTGTGAGGCTCTGTCCTGCCGGGCCCAGCCCTGGTCTTGGAGCAGCTGGAGTCTGCCAGCTCCCACTCACGCCCCAGCTCTGGCTATAGCCCCACCTCACCCCTGCTCAGCACCTGTGCCTCCTCCCCTCCTCCTCCCATCTCGTCCTCCCTCAGAGGACTGCAGAGGCCCGGCAGGAGGAAAGAGCACAGAGGTAAGGGGTTTCTTCTGCCTACTTCCACTCCCACCCGCATACCAACATACCTGCGCCAGAGCTGGAGTGGGACTCAGGCAGCCAGGTCCCAGCATCACTCAGGCCTCCTGCCTGCAAGGCGCTCAAGAAGGGCACCGAGGATCTTCCCTGGTGGCGCAGTGTGTAAGAATCCGCCTGCCAGTGTAGGGGACGCAGGTTCGAATCCTGGTCTGGGCAGATTCCATGCGCTGCAGAGCAACTAAACACAGGCTCTATGGTCCTAGAGGCGCAACTCCTGAGACCCCCGTGTGCCTAGAGCCTGTGCTCTGCAACAAGAGAGTAGTGGGTGCGAGGAGAAGCCTGCGTACCCCAAAGAAGAGTAGCACCCACTCTCTGCAAATAGAGAAAGCCCACACAAAAGCAACGAAGACCCAGCGCAACCAAAAAAAAAAAGAGAAAGGCGCTGAAAGTGGTGCCTCCATTCAATATTACCTACACTTTCTGAGCTGCACTCCAGGCAGGGGCTAGAGTTAAGAAGGTGTTGTTCCTGCTCTCCCGGAACTCCAGGGGTAATGGGGGAAAGGGTGCAACCATATTACAAGTGCTTTACAGAGGTGCAAAGTGCAAGTGAGCCTGGAAAGTCAGGCTGATTTCACTTGGGGAACAGAGTGTGAATATCAAGCAAGATCTCCTCCAAGAGGTGACATTTGAGCTGGGTCATAAAGAATAGTAAGACTGACTGTAGGAAATGCTCTTTATAGCAGAGGAAAGGGTAAGAATTAAGGGAACTACTGGGAGTGTTGGGTGCTGTGCTCAGCACCCTATTTATTCATTTAATCCTTATGATGAATCTATGAAGAAGTATTATAATTATGCCCATTTTCCCAGATGTGGTAACTGAGGCTTAGAGAAGGGAACTGATTTATTTACAAACTTCCACATCTGGTAAATGGCAAAATTCAGACTTGAACCTAGGTCTTCCATGCTCTTAACTTCTACGTAGAGTGGTTTGGGCAAAGGACATGTGGAGAAGGGTAGCCGGTGAGACTGGGGGGTGGGGAGACTGCTGGGGGAGGCAGAGGTTTGGGTGGTAGAAGCCTTGGTGAGAAGTGCAGCCTTTATCCAGAGAGCAGCGGGGAGCCATGCAAGGTTCATTAGTGAGGGAGGGAGTAAAGAGGGATGGGACACACAATTAGCTTTCTGTTTTTATTTATTACCACTTTTAAGTGACTTCCCTGGTGGCTCAGATGGTAAAGCGTCTGCCTACAATGCCAGAGACCCAGGTTCGATTCCTGGGTTGGGAAGATCCTCTGGAGAAGGAAATGGCAATTCATTCCAGTACTCTCGCCTGGAAAATCCCGTGGATGGAGGAGTGTGGTAGGCTATACAGTCCATGGGGTCGCAAAGAGTCCTAAATGACTGAGTTCATTTTCACCACTTTTAAACTTTATTTATTTATTTTTGGCTACACTGGGTCTTCACTGCGGTTCACGGGCTTCTCACTGAGGTGCCATCTCTTGTCGCAAAGCACAGGCTCCAGGGTGTGAGGGCTTCAGTAGCTGTGGCGCATGGGCTTGGTTACTGCATGGCATGTGAGATCTTCCTGGACCAAGGATGGAACCCGTGTCCCCTGTATTGGCAGGTAGATTCCTAACCACTGGACCACTAGGGAAGTCCCCAGCTCAAAGGAGGAGAAATTAGAGACAGAGAACCCTGTGTAAGAGTTGCTACAAAAATCCAAGGAAAAGATGGGGGTTGAAGGATGGAGAAGACGGGGTGCACTGGGAGATGGCAAGCAGAACCTGGGGGCTAAATGGCTCCGGCAGATGAAGTGGAAGGAGAAATCACAGATGATGTCCCAGGTTTGGGGCCTGTTATGTTCCAGAAAGAAGCTTAATAACAGGTCTTTAACAATATATTGGGTACCGCCTCCCTTAATCGGGGCTTTGCTCCACACATGTCACCTGCAAAACTCACCCCTGGATGGTGCTCTTGCTGGTGTTCAGTCGCTCAGTCTTGTCTGACTCTTTGCGACCCCATGGACTGCAGCATGCCAGGCTCCCCTGTCCTTAACCATCTCCGGGAGCTTGCTCAAACTTGACCATTGAGTCAGTGATACCAACCAACCATCTCATTCTCTGTCGTCCCCTTTTCCTCCTGCCTTCAATCTTTCCCAGCATCAGGGTCTTTTCTAACGAGTCAGCTCTTCACATCAGGTGGCCAATGTATTGGAGCTTCAGCTTCAGCATCAGTCCTTCCAATGAGTATTCAGGACTGATTTTCTTTTAGGATCAACTGGTTTGATCTTCTTGGAGTCCAAGGGATTCTCAAGAGTCTTCTCCAATACCACTTAGTCTTTTCCAAATACCTGAATGCATTCATCACTTACTTTTGTCCTTGCTCACCCGATACATACGGAGCACTTACTGTATGCCAGGTATTCTGGAGCTAGGATGGACAAGGGACAAACTGAACTAGCCTCATTAGTGGCTTAATGATTCCAACCTGGGGTCTGCATCTGAATCCTGGTTCTGCTACTTCTTGGACCGAGTCCTGGCTCAGCTTCCAGTTTGTTTGTGACTTCAGGTACATTACTCTATCTTTCCTTTTCTCAGTCTCCTCATCTGTAAAATGGGAAAACTAACCGTACCCAGCACGGGGATTAAATGGGTTAATACATGCAAAGTCGCTGGCACTGGGTAAGCATTTTGTGTCAGCTATTATTATTACAGAGTTCACCTTTTAATGGGGAGACAGATCCAATTACACAATTAATTATTTAATTACAACAGGGATAAATACCTTGAAGGAGCAGCACAGTCTGGAGGTGAGAGAGGGCTCCCCAAAGTGAGGGATGGTCCCCACTGAGCACTGGGGCTGGCCAGTTTAAGGGTAAGGGAGAGGGGTCTCAGAGGTGGCCTACCCTTAGGCAGAAGGAGGTGCTGAGAGGTTTGTATTTCTGTTAACTTTCCCTCTTTGAAACCTCAAAATGGTGCTGAGAAATAGGTCAGGCAGATACTCTGCCCCCATTTCCTGAAAGGGCACTAAGACCTAGAGAGAAACAGGGACTTAGCTGGTCAGTGACAGAGCCTCCTGGTTGTTGCTCTGATCCAGGGGGCTGGAGGGGACAGGCTGAGAAGAGGCCTTTGTCCCTCTGTCTGCTGGGGCGGGAGCAGCAGGAACTGAGGCTGCAGCTGGCCACCATTCCTTCCCCTGCCAGCAGAGCAAGTCCAGGCTCATGGCAGGGGCTGGGAATGTTCCTTTCGTCTTTTTTTTTTTTTTTTTTTAAGGCACTTTAATCAACATTAAGCTGTGACTTCAAACAGACACAGCTCCCAACTGTCCTCCCTAACCCTGGGTCTCTCCAACTCCCCAGGGTAAGCCCCCCCAGGCAGCCAAGTTTCCAGGAAAGGGAATGAGGCCTGGCCTTGGAATCTAAAGACTTTGTGGTGAGTCCTGGCTCAGCCTCCAACTTGCTGTGTGACCTCGGACAGGTCACCAGCCCTCTCTGGGCTCCGAGTGTCCTCTGCAAAACAGGGAAGGGAGGGTTGAAGGACATCAGGTGGTGGGGGAGGGTGGTGGTGGTGGTAGTGGTGGTGGGGGGAGCCCAGTAACCGGGTTCAGCCAGCTGCAGCCGCTTTGCTGCCCTTCAAGCTGGAGGCACTGTGGCCCCGGGGGTCCGGAAGCCGGGGACAGGCAGCCTTTCATCTCTGCTGGCCCAGGGTCGCTGCAGGTTGGCAGGCCCCACATCCCGAGATCGCGTTTCAGGCTGGAAGGGGCCTTCCTGTGACCTCAGTGGGCCAGCCTGGCCCCTGCCCCCTCCTCCCCATTCTCACCAGAGGGAAGCAGGCAGCATCCCGCCCAAGGTCACTGGCCAGCAAGTGGCTGTCCTTCGGCCTGCCCTTCCCTCCCACCCGAGCCAGCCCCCACTGGCCTCCCACTGTAAAGCCTCAGGTCTCCTGGGCCATTAGGAATCTGCCAAGCGAGGCGTGGTCTTTTTCCTCTCTCTTGTTTCTTGGCTTGTTTTCCCAGTTCTCCAACAGCCGCCTCCTGCAAAAGCCTCCGGGTGCGTGTACAGGAACATTTTTCTTTAAAAAAAAAAAAAAGAGAGAGAGAAATGCAGCCACAATTTGGGTAAAAAAGCAACCAACTCCTTAATCCTTCCCTGTAACCTCTGGCTCCTCAGCAGGGTTGGCTCCAGCCGCTGGGAAGGAAGGCCCTGCTGGGGTGAGAGGCCTGGGCTTGTTTCCCGCCCACCCCCTCCTCACCCGCCTCTGCTCTCCTTCAGGGTTTCGTCTGACTTCTGGAGCCAGGAGGAGACGAGCTGCAGGGCTCAGCAGAGCTCAGGAAGCATGGGGGGCTGATGGGGTTGGCCAGGGCCTCTGCCCTCTGCCCACTTGGCCACTTTCTAGGGAGGTTACACGGAGCAGGAGTTTTCACCCCTAACCCACTGCCTCTACTCCCGCTTTCATTCCTTTATTCTCCTCTCCTAGACATTGTAGTCTCTCCACTACAAGTCCCCTGCAAGTTCCCTGAGCGCCATCTCCCATCTCACTGCTTCGTCATCTAGCACCAGGGCTTGGCTTTCTTTTTGTGAAAGCCATACACTTCCACACTCCAAGCCTCTATCCACTCAGACTCCTCCGTAGCGGGGCACTCAATGTGCCCGCCAGGTCTTGCTCTGCCTGCGGAACCCTTAATTAATTATCTGTTGCAGCCCCAGGACCTGGGTCAGTGCTTGAAACATCCTGGGTACTTGGTGTCTCTTGCATGAATGATTTCAAACCATCAAAAGGTCTCTAGCAATATTCAGGGTGATCCTGCAAAAGGAACATTTGATCACCTCACATCCCAGTTAAAACCCTTCCGTGCCTCCCCAGCACCCTTAGAATCCAGTCCAATTCTCCATCCCCCACCTCTTTCCATTTGCCGGATCGCATCAAAGGATTTCCTTTTTCCCCCAACACGCCATCTTTCTCTTGCCTCTGGGCCTTTGTACTTACAAGAAATTCCCCCCTGCCTGCCACACCCTTCCCCAGCTCTTCACCTGGCTGACTCCCTCTGGCCAATTACCTTGTCCGATTACCCAACTAGCAGGGCAACGTGTATTCAGGACACCAACAAAGCAGGGACACTAAAAACATTTAAAAAAAATGATTTGATGTTTGATAATTTAAAAAACATTTAAATAGTATTCATGGCAAACATCTGAAGTTTATTGGAGTTCCTTACTCTTATAGTTACCTTCGTTTTTTATGTTGAATTTACATATGGGCTGGGTGGTGGTAGGTTGACATAATCTGGCTCTGATCTTTCCTTTTTTTATTTTTAAAAATATTTATTGGAAACTTACATTACCATATGTAAAATAGATAGCCAAGGGGGAATTTGCTGTATGGCTAAGAAACTCAAACTGGGGCTCTGTAACAACCTAGAGGGGGGATGGGGAGGGAGATGGGAGGGAAGTTCAAAAGGGAGGGGATATATGTATACCTATGGCTGATTCAGGTTGAACTTGAACAGAAAACAACAAAATTCTGTAAAGCGATTATCCTTCAATAAAAAAATAAATTTAAAAAGTTATTTATTTGGTTGTGTTGGGTCTTGGTTGTGGCACATAGGATCTTCTTCTATCTTCTTTGCGGCATGCGGAATTTTAGTTGTGGCATGTGAATTCTTAGTTGTGGCTTCTGGGATTAAATTCCCTGACCAGGGATCAAACCCGAGCTCCCTGCATTGGGAGTACCAAGTCTCAGCCACTGGATCGCCAAGGAAGTCCTTGGCCCTGACCTTTAAATCTCAGCCTAGATATCAACTGGCTTCCCAGGTAGTCGTAGTGACAGAAAACCCACGTGCCAGTGCAGGAGACATAAGAGACACAGGTTTGATCCCTGTTTGGGAAGATCCCCTGGAGGAGGGCATGGCAACCCATTCCAGTACTGCTTGGAGAATCCCATGGACAGATGAGCCTGATGGGCTACAGTCCACAGGGTCACAAAGAGTCGGACACCATTGACGTGACTTAGCACAGGCATCAACTACTCCTCCAGGAAGCCTTCACTGACCCCTTGACAGGTTTAGGTTTCTTTTTTGGTAGTCCCAAAGCCTCTCTGGATTCTTCTTTAATACTGCTGTTTTTGCTTTACTTATTGCTTTCTATTCCCTGATTCTAAGTCTGTAAACTCCCTGGGGGCATTTCTTTCCACCTCTGTATCTGCGGTGCCCAGAAGACCTAGCATAGAACTTACCCCAGCATGTTAGTATCTAGCCTTTATAGATTCAATCTCCTTTGCAGGGTTTGCACTATACATCATATTCTATGTCTCTCTATTTTTTTTTTTTATGTCTCTATATTATAACTTTGTTTGAGGAACTCCTATCCACCCTTCAAGACCCCACTCAAATGATTCCTCTTCTGGTAAGCCTGCCCCAATCCTCCAGTTAAGTTCTATGCTTCTGTGGGCTCCCAGCTCCTGCTGCAATTGGTGTTCCTCTCTTTTTTTCAAATAATGTATTTTTTTTAATACTTTACTTTTCTTTTTGCTGTTAGAGAGTTTTATTTATATTTTTAAAAATATTTATTTACATATTTATTCGGCTTCACCAGGTCTTAGTTGTGGCACTTGGCCTCTTTCAGATCTTTAGTTGTGGTCTGTGGGATCCAGTTCCCTGACCAGGGATAGAACCCAGGCCCTGTGTTGGGAGCTCAAAGTCTTAGCCACTGGACTACCAGGGAAGTCCTATGTATGTGTAGCTTTTATGTATGTGTTTTTCTCCCTCACTAGATTGGGAGTCACTCTAGGGCAGAGACTGGGTGGATGGATCCCTGGATTGCCAGGTCTGTCTGGCAAGAGCCATCAGCAGTAGAGGCTCATTAAATGAATAGACTAGAAGGCGTTACAAAGGAGAGAAACTTAAGGCAGGATTTTGAAGGTGGGAGGGAAAGAAAAGAATAACATGTACTTACCGAGGGCATAGAGTCGGTACAGATAACAGCAAATAAAACCACCACCACTGAGAGCACCGGAGTGCAAAGGGTAAGAACAGAGCTAAGCTCTGCCTCTCGTGGGCTGTGTGGCCTTGCGCAGATTATAGAACCTCTCTGTGCCTCAGTGTCCTCATCTGTAAAATGAGAGAGAGTAATGTTGCAGGAAGAGGGACTCCTTCCAGGGCCCAAAACTGGGCTCTCGTTTAACTCTCAGAAATGACTTGTCCAAGGAGACACATATGCTGACAAAGCGAGAGATTTTATTGGGAAAGGGCACCCGGGTGGAGAGCAGTAAGGTAAGGGAAGCCAGGACAACTGCTCTGCCATGTGGCTCTCAGTCTTGGGTTTTATGGTGATGGGATTAGTTTCCGGGTTGTCTTTAGGCAATCATTCTGAGTCAGAGTCCTTCCTGGTGGTACACGCCTTGTTCAGCCAAATGGATGCCAGACAGAAGGATTCTGGGAGGTGGTCAGACATGTGGTGTCTCCTTTTGACCTTTCCTGAACTCTTCCGGTTGGTTGGTGGTGGCTTATTAGGTCTGTGTTCCTTACCAGGACCTCCTGTCATAAAACAACTCATGCAAATGGTTACTATGGTGCCTGGCCAGGGTGGACGTTTCAGTCAGTGTGCTTCCCCTAACAGTAATGGGATCCACCTCACCAGGAATCAAATAGACTAATATTTGCCAGGTGCTGAGAGCTGTGCCAGGCACACGTGGGCACTGGGTGTGTTGCCATCACTGTTACCAACTCCATTGCTGAGCGCTTTGGTTGTGCTGGGCACTTTCATCTGGCTTCCCTGTTTAGTCCTCACAGCGGCCTGAGAAGGGATTGTTGTCTCCTTTTACCAAGAAATGAGGTGTAAGCAGGCCAAACAGCTTGCGGAGGCCACTCCCTGGGTAAGCGGCAGGAATGGGACTTGAACTCAAGGCTTTCTGGCCTGCCTGCCCACCCATGTTCCTTGACTGTGTGGCACCTGCCTGCAGGAGGAGGGGGGAGGGAGAGAAGATGGCACAGTGGGAAGGCAGGGAGGCTTTGCCGAGCTGGGGCCTCGGGAGCAGAGCGGCAGGCATTTTTCTAGAGCTTTCATTTCCGTCTGCCTCTTCTGAGCAGGTGAAAAACCCCACAGAGGGCCCTTCACTTGAGTCCTCCCCCTCCTCCTCCCCCTCCCAGCGCTGTCTCATCCCCCATGCTGGGAGGGGGGGAGGTCAGGCTTGCCGTGTGGGGGTTGCAGGCAAGGGGAGTGAGGTGGTGGGGGAGCATCATTCCAGATCCTTCCCTTCCAGCACCGCCCCCCCTTCCCCTCCCCCCACCTTCCCCCATCAAAGTCGCTCCGGGGAGGAGAGAGCATTCCAGGTGGAAGGAATGGCAAATGCAAAGGCTGTGGATTCAGGATGTGGAGGCGGGGAAAGCCTGCAAGCTTGGCTGGAACCGAGGTTCGGGGGCCCCCTGGGATTGCTCAGTGGAGAAGAACTTGTTTGACGAGAGGGAGGGAGGGCGGGAGACAGACAGAGATGCAGTGGACCCAGCCTGAGCTAAGGATGCCACAGGCAGGGCAGTGGCTTGGAGACCATTCTGCCTCTGAGCACAGTCCTCTCCACCCTCTCGCCCTCAGGCAGGGGTTGTGTGGAGGGGTCAGGGTGATTCTCCGTGGTCCCTCTGCCCTGAATTCCTGTGCTCTGGCAGTTCTGTACCAGGCACGGGTTCATGGCGTTTGGTGCCTTCTTTCGCTGTGCTTGCCCTCCCTCCAGCCCTACAAGATCAGTACGATTCACTCCATTTTATAGATGAGAAAACTGAGGTTAAGACTGCCCCAAGGTCACACAGGCGTAAGAGGCAGATCTGGGACTCGAATCCAGGACTGTTTCCAGAGATGGCAATCTGCCTGCTATGCACTATACTGGCTGTGACTGCTTTTCTGGAGTGCTCACCATCCCCATAGCAACAAGGAGAGGAAGCCTTGTGCTGAAGAGTACTTTATAGTTCATACAGGACTTGTTTTTTCTGCTCCTCACAACAGCCCTGGAGGCGGAGCTATTATCATCCCTATTTCATAGACAAGGAAACTGAGGCTCAAAGACAGGGTGTGACTTGGCTAGGACAGAACCATTAAGTGGCACAGTTGGGACTCAAATCCAGTTCTGGTGACTCGATGTGTCTTCCTGCTTCCCCTTGCAGAGGGAGAAGTTAGGTTCCCTGATCTTATCAGCCTCCGAGGACAGGGAACAGGCACGGGTTATTTTTTAGAACTGGTGGGAAAGGAACAGGGTTTGGTCTTCAGAACCTGGGACTAACTCTTTCATCATTCCAGGTGAGAACTCCTCGGGTACTAGAGAGAGGGCTTGCCTCTCAAAAGCACCAAGCCCTCTCAAATTCCAAGGTTGGGTTTAAATTGCAGTCATATTGTTTCTTTTTTAAAATTAATTTATTTAATTGGAGGCTAATTACAATATTGTAGTGGTTTTTGCCATATATTGACATGAATCAGTCGTGGGTGTACCTGTGTCCCCTATCCTGAACCCCGCTCCCACCTCCCTCCCCCAAAACACCAATACAGTCATACTGTTTCTTGACTGTTTGGCCTTGGGTAAGTCACTTGACCTCTCTGTGCTTCCTTTATCTCATTTGGAAAATGATAACAGGACCTAAATTACAGGCCTGCTGTAAGAATGTATGAGTAAAGCACTTACCCCATGGCTGACACATAGCAAATGCTCAATGTTAGTGCTTATTATTAGTAACAGTAATGTTTTTTTTTTTTTGGCAGCACCATGTGGCTTGTGGATCTTAGGTCCCCAACCAGGGATCGAACCCATGCCCTTGGCAGTACCTTGACTGTCAGGTAAGTCCCAAGATTAGTATTAAGATGCATAGCACCTCCCCTTCTGAAAGTAACCTATCTCCATTGCCTGAAAGGAGAAACGAAGTCTCCTGTTGCCAGACAACCTTCAAGCAAAGCACCAGAATCTTACCTAGTACAGACAGTAACTCCTGACATCAATAATAATATTATTAAGGCGAACATTCAACAACTGCAGCTATGTGCCAATCACTATGCTAATTACTACACATTTTAAATATTTATTTACGGCTGCCTCAGGTCTTAGTTGCAGCATGCAGGATCTATTGTTGTGATGTGAAGGTGCCAGAGCATGTGGGCTCTGTAGTTGTGCCTCAGTTGCCCCACAGCATGTGGGATCTTGGTTCCCTGACCAGGGATTGAACCCATGTCCTCTGAAATGGCAGGTGAATTCTTAACCACTGGACCACCAGGGAAGTCCCCGCATTTGAGATAAATAAAGCTGTGATAATCTTCACATCTCTGAGAATCAGGAGCAATTATCATCCTCATTTTACAGACAAGGAAACCACCAAGGTTCAGAGAGGTGGAGTCACCTGCCCAAGGTCACACTGCCAGGAAATGGTACAGATGTGATTTGAACACAGGCTTGCCTGGCTCCAAAGTCTTTTATGACAATTAAGGTCAGATGACAACTTGCCTGGTGCCTAGGTGCTTGCATCAGCTCTCTCCCAATATCAGTATTAATCAGTTAATACTAATTGCTAATTAGTATTAGCATGATTTATCTACTGGATATGCTGCCTTAGGCTCACCTCCCTCCATGCTGTGAAGGCTAAACATCATTTGTGAAGTGCCTTCTATTGCCAGAGTGTTTTATACACATTTCTACACTGAATCCTCACTCCCTCACCTTAAGCCCTTCTACCACTATCCCCACTGACTGGAAGAGGAGCTGAGGTACAGAGAGGTGTGGTGACTGCTTAAGGTCACATGGTTCAAGGTGAGATGGCAGAGCCAAGATTCAAGCCCGGGAGGTTGATGTCAACACTCAGGCACTACCAGAAAAGAACAGAGACCCTTGGAGAATGGCCTCACTTTCAAAGCCAGTTGCCTTACCCTGTAACACCTTATTTGTTTAGGCCCACAGCAAGAGTTCTGTCCCCAATGCTGCAATTCACACGCATGGGCCTGGGCCTAGATACTTTCAGCACGCTTTCTCTTGGCCTCCAACACTTCTTCCAACCATCTGCGGCTTAGTTAATCCCCATTCATCGACTCACCTCTTCAGGAAGCTTCCTGAGACCCCATCTCAATTCCTGACATTCACTCTCATAAACACATTGTACTTTGCCTCCTTATTCCTTATCATAAGTTTTGATTTGTCTGATCATTTAACAACTTGCTTCCTCATCAAACTGTAAGCCCCATGAAGGTATGAGTCTGGTTTGCTTACCACTGTAGCTACACCGCTGGCAGGCTGCCCTACACATGGTTGATGTGTAATAATTTTTTTACTGAATGGATTAATCCATGAATGAATAAATAGCTATCAGGCACTTTACACACATGACTCATTAATTCCACAATTAACTTATTGAATCCTCACAACTGCTATGTTGTCCCCATTTTAGAGAAGACCTGGGTGAGGCTGAGAGTTAGTTACAAAGTAGTGGAGCTTGGATTCAATCTTAGGTTGCTCCTGCTGCTGAGTCACTTCAGTCGTGTTCGACTTGGTGCAACCCCATAGACGGCAGCCCACCAGGCTCTGCCGTCCCTGGGATTCTCCAGGCAAGAACACTGGAGTGGGTTGCCATCTCCTACTCCAATGCATGAAAGTGAAAAGTGAAAGTGAAGTCGCTCAGTCCTATCCAACTCTTAGCAACACCATGGCCTGCAGCCTACCAGGCTCCTCCGTCCTTGGGATTTTCCAGGCAAGAGTACTGGAGTGGGGTGCCATTGCCTTCTCCTAATCTTAGGTTAGTCTGCCCTAAAGTCATTGACCTCTGCATAGCACCTGCTGCCTCCCAGCACCCAGTGGCCACAGTCAGGATTTAAATAGTCATCGGTCGTCAGACCACATGGCCCAATTTGAGCCTGGAGGTCACTGACTCAGCGGGCACTGGGGCCTTATGGGCACCACCCACTTGGTGGTTTCTGTCCTTCTAATGTCTTAGGCTGCTCCCCCCTCACACTCCCTTTTTGGCTTCCTTCCTTTCCAGAGAGGGAAAAGGACTAGGAATTATAGCCAAGGCAGTCGTTCCGAGAAAAACAATCCTGCGGTGAAAAGAGCCCTGTTCGGAGAGCAGAGAGACCTGGACCTAAGTCCTGGAATGGAGACTGCCCCTCTTGGAGCTTCTGTGTCCTTACTCAGGATTCTACCTGGGTTTTTGACCCACCTGTCATCTTTTACCCACCTCCTGATTCCTAGGCCCCCAGAAACAGTTCGGGTACATCCCTTGGCTTATTTTTCCCAGGAACCTCGGAGCTTGGGAGTGGCTTATTTTTCCCAGGAACCTCGGAGCTGGGGAGTGGTCACCTAAGTCTATGGTGACCAGAGACATGAGGGATTGGCTGAGGGCACCCTCAAGAATCTCCCTGGAATGCTAACAAGTTGGGGGAGAGGTCTTTCTCAGGGGACACCAGACCTGGAAGGGAGAAATACAGAAATGGAAGCCAAAATATACAGGTTTGAGTCCCAGGGTCATTTCAAATTCCCTGGGCGACTCATGGCCAGGCGTTAAGTCATGGCGTTTTTAGTTTTATCTTTTGCAAAATAAGGACAGTATCTGCCTTTAAGAGTTGCTCTAGAGAACTAACTGAGGTACAATGTGAATCCGGCCTGCAACCTTTTATGATCAGCAAGACGCGCATATACCCACTCAAGCATGAATCCTTAACAAACACTACAGGACAAGAGGCAGACGTGACTGCTCCTACTTTGCAGGACAGACTGAGACCCAGGTAAGTTGAGAGAGTTGCCTGAGGTCGCAGAGTGCGGTGGCGGCTGAACCAGGGTCCAACTCACCTGACCCTGGCCTTTCACACCCAGCACCCAATCCCAGGACCCCGGGCCTCACCCCAGAAGGACCCTTAGCGGCAGGCGAGAGCCTGTGACTCACTCTCCCCACCCTACTTTCGGCCGGCCTAAGACCGGCCGGGAAGGAACAAAACTATCAGTAACTTTAGGGGTGTCCACAGAAACTTTATAGGTTTGGCCCATTCATTCTACCAAAGATCCTGGTTATTTGAACTCTAACAAGAAGAATTCGCCTCTCGATACACTTTGTACGAGTTTTTAGGTGGGATTTTCCTACTTTGAATATAAGAGTTGGTTTAGTTTCAAAGCCACCCCCACTTCACTTGGTTTGCCCCTTGCTGTTTACTCCGATTGCGGAAGTAGCTCGGGTGGAGCTCCCGGGACAGTACCCTTGAGTACGTCGTTTGCGTAGCTTTTAACTGACATTGCACTCAGGCCAATGGAAAGCCCGGAAGTCCCAGGCGGGTGGGGCAGAGAGCCAATCAGGGCTGTTGGCGGGGTGTGGCTGCGTCCCAGGGCGGGGAATCGCGTAATGGCGGACGCGGGCCGGGCGAGCGCGGCTGGGGGCGTATCGCGCTGAGGCGGGGGTCCGGCTGTGTGGCAACCCGAGAGGTGGCCGGAGAGAGCAGACCCTGTGCGGAGAAGGGCGGCTGGCCAGCCCTTCTGACGCTAAGGGAGACCGCGCGAGACCAGGTGAGCAACAAGTCCCCGCGGGCGGGCCCAGCCGTGAGGCGCCGGGCCCGGTCGGGTCGCCTCTCCCGAGCCGCTCAGGGTTCCGGACGAGTGGGTGCCGCGCCTCCAGCCACATACCGACTGAGAGCTGGTGAGCGGTCAGCGCGGGGTGATGTCTCACAGTACACTCCCCTCCCCAGAGAGGAGGTATCCCGGAGATCCCCTCGGAGGCTTGGAAGGGCCCGCGAGGCTGCGAAAGTACCCCAGCCTGATTTATCTGTGCTTTCAACTCGCTGTGTGACCTTGGGCAAGTCACTTCCCTTTCTGGGCCTCGTTTTACCCAGTTGTAAAACGAAGGCTTTGCGGGCAGACGTTGTCAGAGATCTTCTCTCGGCGGAGCCTCAGTTTCCATTTCTCGGCCATGAAGGCATTAAAGCGCTCTTTGAGACTTCTGGCCTCAGTTGCAGAGTGGCGGAGAGGAATGTGTGTGTACGTGAGTGTAGGTGTGTGTCCAGGATGGTCTGCAAAGTAATAAGGAAAGTTGGCTAAAGGGGCCCATCGAGGAAGACTCTGGATGGACCCCAGACTATAATGGGATGGGGTCTGGTTGTCTTGGTCTTCCAGGACCCTAGAGTCTCTGAGATGGGGAAGTTTTGTACAGTTCTTCATAGAATCGGAGAAGAGGAAGGGATCCTTGGAGCCTCTTGGGGCTGTGATTGAAATTTAGGCCCCAAAGAACTCGCTTTTCTTTTGGGTGGTTTAGAAGGAACATTTATGGTGCTCCTACTGTATGTCAAACAGGTTCTTGTTTAATTTTTACAGCCACACTTGAGAATTTATAGGTAAACTAAGTTTCAGAGGACTTAAGTAACTTGCCCAAGGTCACACAGTAAGGTTCAGAGCTTACCAACATTAGGGTGTTTCCTTTGAGAATCACTGGTCTAGGGGCAATTGACTGTCTACTTAAAGGAAGTTTGCTTTGTCATGGATGGGGGAGGGGTTGGGTCCCAGACACTTGAATTGACTTCTGACAAGGAGACAGGCTGGGTCTTAATCTCTGGTTGGTTAATCATAAGTGCATCCCCTTTGTTCAGTTTGTGAGTTGGAAAGGACCGTTACCGAATTGTAAAAGTCACTCGGAAGTGTGTCAGGATCTCAAGAGAACTCAGTTTGAATCCTGATTGCATGGCCAGTAGAAGTTCACTAACTATTGGTGCATAGACTCGACTCTTGGTTTGGAATGGTGCCAGCCTAGTAACTTTTTCTCTTCCCTAAGAAGGCCAAGCTTTCTTGGGATGGAAGGAATTTCCCATTTGTTAGTGCAAATTTCTTTGGATTCTTGGGGTGAAAGTTTCAATAGCCCGCTTCTTGATTAAGTGAAATACTCCTTTCTTTTTGCTTCCTGTTATTTGACTTCTAGATTAGTGAAGATTGTGGACCTAGAGTGGGTACTACAAATAAATTGCAACCCTTAATTTTTCCAAGTCTCAGAGCTTTTGGTTAATCAAAATGGTAGGTCGGCAGTGTGCATTGTTCTCATATGTCAACCGTAGGGAAGAAAATTGGAAGAGGAAGTTGCTGAGAAGGAGGGCGTTTCTTAGCATTGGAGCCAATATGTATTTCTTTGTTTGAAATTCTAAAACCAGAAAAGCTGCAACTGAAGGAGGAAGCAAGGAAAGAACTGTGAAACTCTTCTTCCCATTGAAATGTTTTTAAGGACTGTTCCTGTTGTTGTCCCCTGTCCAAGGCTCTGCTTTCACAGAAAAAGTCACTTGTAATATGTTCTACGTTCAGAGATTATGTTCTAGAATGAAAGAATTTTAAATCTTAAACCTTCTGAGATAATTTTTAAAAAGTCAGAACTGAATATGTTATTTGTCAGTGAATAATTGTTTTTCTCAACATAATTACCAATTGTCATCTTTGGGATTCTTTTTTTAAAACTGTCATTTAAATTAGTGGATTTCAGCCTGAGAGGACTTGATCTAGATATTGGATGATGCAAATGTCCCCATCAATTGAAAAACAAAAAATGGTGTGTTTTTTGACATTTGTTAAGTCTTTATAATGCTTTATTTTGCAGGATTATATAGGTGTGAATAGTTAAGACATTAAATTTATTATCTATTGCATGTAAAGATTTGCATTTACTCTTAATATCAGTTATATTTTCTGTAAAAGATTTAGTCTTAATTATATATAGTTTATCAGTCTGCAGTACTGTGGGCGGGGGGAGGTTCTTGGGACTAGTTGTGCTTCTGAATTTAGAATTTTGGAAAAGAAATGTACATATATTGTAAGTTATGTAACATCCCTGAGAGGTGTGGGGCAGCACCTTGTAATCGAACACAATTCTATTTCTGCAGTAAAATGTCAGAATGTTCACACCAACTGGGATAAATAAATGTTATGAATAGCCTCATGTCATTTCATTTATAGTCATTTCATGTCAGGATTTGCCACCAAATGAATAATGAAAACTTGTTTTTTATAGCCTTTTGGATTTTGGAAATAAGGAATTGTGGAATTTTATGGATATAATTTATATGATGAACAATTACAAGGACAAATATTGTCAACCAAGCAAATTTTAAAGTCATAGGTCCTAAAAACAGTATTACATAGAAGACACTTTTTTCTTTCATATGATATTCTTATTTTAATATACATCAATATGCATTTTTCCTCAAGTACAAAATTTTACCTTTTAATACCATTATTGGTCTCTATCTTAGATGTTTGAATGACATCCCTGCCCTCTATTTTTTTTCCCTGCCCTCTTTTTTTAAAAAGTAATTTATAGGTCTTGTGATCATCAATTTTTATGTAGCAATTAAGAGAATTGTATCTTTTCCCATATAATTCAGAGAAAGACTAATCAGGTGAGGATCTGTAGAATCATGTTTGCAGAATTTAAAGTTTCAAGGTGGTCTTTAGTATGAGGTTATTGCTGCTGGATGAGATTTAGATCAAAATTTTTATGTTTTTAACTTTTAAAGCTTCTTCAATTTGTACATCAAGGAGTTTACTAAAATATATTGGATTTAGATAGTTTTGATTTATATTTTTACTTTTTAAAAAATTTCAATTATTTACCATGTGAAAAACTGAAGTTTACCAGCCTTATGAATTTGGGTGATTTCTTTAAACGGCCAAGGACCTCTAGGAGCGCATTTACAAAAATTCAGTCTGCTCTTTACTATTCTTGAACAATTCAACTAGGAGTGAGGTAGACTGGTATTGTTAGAGGTTAAATAATTATTTTTCCTATTTAAAAGAAGGCCTTCGACAGCATGAATTTGAGAGATTCTGGGCTTCAGGACAAACTGCCACCTGATTTGAGGGCCTCAATTCATTCTCCTAATTGGAGTGTCTTCATAGTTTCTGAGAGTGGCACTTTGACTGTCTGGGAGATAGAAAGGGTGTGGAACAGTGTATCAGTGTAACTGTGTATTAGGTGTAGTTGGTGTTTGATTGGACTAGGGAATAGAAGTAGTTCTTATCCAGACTACCTCAGTTTCTTCTGTTTGGTAAGGATTGATAATATTGCAAAAGGGTTACAAATTAGTGAACAAACATACTATTACAATTTACTCTGTTATGACTGTGGTTAAGCTCTTCAAGACAAGCACTGTGTATTACACTTCTTGTATATTCTGTAAAGCCTAAAGGCCAAGGCATCACACTTTTGTTGCATCAGAATTTACCATCAAAAAGGAAATTATATCTGAGAATTCTGATGTCAGTAAACAACCAGGGTTGACAACCATTGAGGTAAGCACCTGGAAGGTGTTCAGTAAATACATGTTGATTAATTTGATATTGGACTTCCCTGGTGGCTCAGACAGTAAAGTGTCTGTCTACAATGTGGGAGACCTGGGTTCGATACCTGAGTCGGGAAGATCCCCTGGAGAAGGAAATGGCAGCCCACTCCAGTGCTATTGCCTGGAAAATCCCATGGACGGAAGAGCCTGGTAGGCTACAGTCCATGGAGTCACAAAGAGTCGGACACGACTGAGCAACTCCATGTTGGTTCTGGCATGAATTGGGTAGGGTGGAAGAGGATTTTTTCATAAAGTTAAATAGCTTTCCAAGATACCAGCACACATCCAACAGTTGGCAGATCTGGACGCATAGTCAGTTCATTGCAGGTTACTCTGCCAGCATCATCATCCTGATTTTGTGATCTAGGCAAGATTAGATACAGTCTTGTCGACAGGCAACTGGAAGTTCTACTAAATCTGTAGATAGTGGCCTTACTGACTACTGTGATAGGTTGGTGACAATTGCTAAATGAAAGAATTGTTGGGATTTGGGTTGTGGAGGTGGGCTGCTGGGTACCGGCAATGCCAAGGGAAAAAGTGGAAAGTTGTAATTTGTGTCTCCAAAACATAACAGAATGCGTGGAACATAATTGGTATTCCACAGTTTTTTTTGAATGGCTTTTTGTCTAGAAAGAGGCATTGTAAGCTGTGAAGTAAGATGCTTCCTACTCATCCTTCAGAACTGAGCTAAGATGTCTTCTAAGATGTGAATCATTCCTAGGAAAAGTTGAGTGACTCCCTTGTTTGTCTTCTCCTTCATTAAAGCATTTATCGGATATTGTCAAATCAGATAACAGACAAATTATAAAACTCTTTCCTTTACCTGGCGATGAGCTTCTTATGGGCTGGGCTCTGTTGTTCATTTCTGTATGACCGATTGTGAAACACACAATAAAGCCTTTTTTTTTTGCCATGCGACGTGTAATGTCCGATCTTGGTTCCCCCGCCAGGGATCTAATCCACATCACCTGTGGTGGAAGTGAAGCGTCTTAACCACTGGACCTCCAGAAAGTCTCAATAAAGGCTTGATAGATGCTGCTGCTGCTGCTGCTGCTAAGTCGCTTCAGTCGTGTCCGACTCTGTGCGACCCCATAGACGGCAGCCCACAAGGCTCCCCTGTCCCTGGGATTCTCCAGGCAAGAACACTGGAGTGGGTTACCATTTCCCTCTCCAACGCGTGAAAGTGAAAAGTGAAGTGAAGTCGCTCAGTTGCGTCGGACCCTCAGCGACCCCATCCATGGGATTTTCCAGGCAAGAGTACTGGAGTGGGGTGCCATTGCCTTCTCCGTGATAGATGCTAGTAATGTTTAATTTAGGCCTCTGTCTTCTGTTTCATTCTTGTAGGCTTCTCTTTTCCAGTTTATGGTCTTTCCTTTTCAGTTCATTCCAACAAACATTTATTGAGAGATAGGTCTTTATTGAGCCTTGGGTTCAGGTTTCTCATCCTTAGTGCTATTGACATTTTGGGTTGAATAATATGCTGTATAGTGGTAGACTGTCGTGGGAATTGTAGTATCTTTAGCGGTATCCCTGGTCTTTACCCACTACCTATTAATGGTAACTACACCTCTGTCCCTTCTCAGCTGTGCCAACCAGAAGTGTTTCCAGATATTGTCAAATGTCTTTTGGGGGGAAAATTGCCCTCTGTTGAAAACTCTGTCAAGGATAGGGTCATACAGCGGAAATGAATGTAGGTGTCCTCACATATGCACTGTCCTTCCATTCCTCTTTTCTGGTTATATAGTCTCTTGTCTCTGACTTTTGGATAAGAAAGAAAAATGAGGGAAATCAGGAGGTGACAAACTTAAAATAGCACCATCATTTTTATTCTGCTCAAATTTTATTTTATTTGGTTTAAATTTATTAGAGCAGTACAGTTGAATTATTTATGCAGATTTTGTGAATTCAGTTTCTGCCACTGATTAGGTAAAGAACTACTAGAATATTACTACTTTGAATAAAAGACTCAGCTTTTCTCAGAAAAGCTGTTTTAACACTTAGAGAATAACCAGCATTGGTCTTATAGAGAACTTGCCAGGACTTGTCAGGATTCTTCTCAGCTAATTTTTGAGCTTCTTGGCTAAGATACCTCTTTTAATGTTTCTACATAGATACTTCATAACTCTAAAAAACATGTTTAGCTAATGAGCATGTTTTTCTGAGCTCAGTATTTTTTTGTGGTAGGTGGATTGGTCAAGGCAGTGATCCTCTTGGTTCCTTTGGACGCTCATAAAATGATGACAAGTTAGCAGTAGCACTGGGGACTTGAGTCCTTTGGCCAGCCCTCTACAGGATAGCATAACCATTCATGTCTTAGTCACCATTAAAGTGAAGTTGAATGAGGGTTTTTTCCCCTGTTCCATTTAAAGTTATGAATAGTACTCTAGAGAATTCAAATGTATAGTTATGAATGGTATCTCAGAATAGTTACCATTTATGCAAATGAAACACACTTCTTAACTTAGAAACCAAACAGAATTGAATTAGAAAAGAGAAGAATAGAAACAAGAATTGTTGAATGCTTACAGAAGAAATAACATTCAGATATAGAATTACCGCAGAAAAATTTGGTTGTCTTCATGATTTCTATACACTAATAAAGACAAACAGTTTGAGATTGATGGGAGAGGCTATTAGACTTTGCCTATGATATTATTTTTCAAGCTGCTTTTCTTTTTGGGTAAATATGGGAAAGCCTGAGACATACTCTCAGTTATAAGATGAATTCTGAATTCTAGTTGAACAGAATTAAGTTTCTTATTTTTAGAATGTAGAAGCCCTTTTTGGAAGAAGCAGTGGTTTAACTCTGTTCCAATTTGAGTAAATATGTGTATGTATGTGCACAGATACACATTTACACACACTTATGATATGACTTACGGAGACATTTAAACTTTGTAATTGACATAGTAAAGTAGTGAGCAACTCTTTTACTCTCACATATTTAGAATTGAGACCTTTTCCTCCTGTGATTATGCCATTGTTCTGGCAAGTACTCAGTCTAGCAAGCTTTCTCTCAAGTCGTATCTTGAGTAATTGTTTTTAACTGTGTAGAAGGAGGTCTTAGATCATGTCCATGATGTTCCTTTCCCTTCACAATGGAGAACTATAAGTAAATTTCCCTTTGTAGAATACTGATAGTCTTTAAAGAATAGTGTTCCTGATAACAAAGCCATTTGTGGTATTATGAGAAATATAAGATCCACTTTGCCCCCATTTTACCTTTAAAGTTCTTTGAACATTCATAGGGTGATAGTTTGCAAAGCACAGTCTCTGACTTTGATACATGTTACAGTCAGTTCCCAGCATTGAGATAAATTATGTTAGCTACATTTTATACCCATAAATGGGCTTCCCCATGGCTCAGTGGTAAAGAATCCGCCTGCCAATTCAGGAGACACAGGAGACGGGGGTTCAATTCCTGGGTCAGAAAGATCCCCTGGAGGAGGAAATGGCAATCCGTTCCAGTATTCTTGACAGGAAAATCCCATGGACAAACGAGCCTGGTGGGCTACAGCCCTTGGGGTAGCAGAGAGTCAGATGTGACTGAGCATACATACAGATAAGCAGCCTCAGAGAGGTTAAGTAACTTCCTTAAAGTCATTCAACTAATAAATAACAGATTTGAGATTGAACCCTGTCTTTTGAGATTGAACCCTGTCTTTTTTTTAAAAATGAGATTTCTTTAAAGGTAAAATTTACATATAGTGGAATACATAGAAATACAAGTATGTAATTATTGATAGATGAGTTTTGACACATGTAAATACGTGGATGGCTAACACCCAGTCAAGAGATAGAATGTCTCCATAACCCTCCTCAGTTCCCTGCTGTCTTATAGGCAACCACTGTTGTGATTTCTATCCTTGCATATTAATTTTTCCTGTTCTTGGCTCATGCAGTATGTACTCTTGTGTCTGAATTCTACTGTTCAAAATAGTTTTTGATGTCCGTGTTAGTGTGTATATCAGTGTGAATCTTTTTTTTTTTTTCATTTTTTCAGTGTGAATCTTAAGTCTTGTGGTGTATGTATAGAGTTCTTTCCAACAAACTGTAACTCCTTATTTGCTAATTCTTATATCCATTTTTTTGGCTTTGGTATTTGCATGTAATTTACTTCATTTTTCTAATATATTAGATTTATTTGTTTTTAAAATGTCTTTGGAATTACAAAAGTAATACATGCTCATTGCAACAAATTATAGAATTAGAAGTGAGTAAAGAGTGAAAGTTTCCTCAGATTTATTTTTATTTCTTCATTTTTCCAGTTATGAAAATAATATGAGCTCTTTTTTGTTTTTAAAGCCAAATTAAAAAAATATGAAACAGAGAATGAGTTACCCGTAATCCCATTGGGCTTCCCTGATAGCTCAGTTGGTAAAGAATCCTCCTGCAGTGCAGGAGATCCCAGTTTGATTCCTGGGTTATTCTTGGGCTTCCCTGTGGCTCATATGGTAAAGAATCTGCGTGCAATGTGGGAGACCTAGGTTCCATCCCTGGGTTGGGAAGATCCCATGGAGAAGGGAAAGGCTACCCGCTCATGGACTGTATAGTCCACAGGGTCAACAGGAGTTGGACACACTGAGCGACTTTCACTTTCACATAATCCCACTAGTTAGCATTTTGATATATTTTCCTCTTTTTCTGCAGTTTGTTTACCATATCTGAGACCACAGTTTAGGGATTTTTAGGCTTCCCTTCTTTTATTAGGTTTGTTACATCCTCATTAATCAGTTATTATTTCAGTGTTTGTGCTTGTGGTCACCCTAAATCTGAGTATCTAACTGGTGGTGACCTTGGCTGGGCTGGACTCATCAAGCAGCCTTTTTGAATACTTACTGTATACTCCTTAATCACTCATCTCATTCTTGCATACCCAGCATCCAACATTTCTTGCAGAGTAGGAGGCAGTTAGTTGTGGTTATGAGTATAGATTCCAGAGTCAGCCCATCTGGTTTCAAATGTAGGCTCCTCCATGTATTAGCTTTGTGTGTAGCCTTGGGCATTGACTCTCTTAGGTTCAGTTTTCTCATCTGTAAGAGAGGGACCTGTCTAGTTAAATTAAGACAATGAATGGCGTATTTGGTTGGATATATCATCTCGTCCAGAATTCTGCTGCTAATGGTAAAGGGGTGAAAGTGTCAGCCTCAAAGTTTAAGGCTCTGTTCTAAAGTTTGTAATTTTTCTTAGGAAGAAGGTTCTTATGGAAAAGCTGCCTATGAATTTTTCTAGACTATCTTTGATTGTTTTTTCCCTTACATTCTGTACTCATCATCTGAGTAATGAGTTTTATTACTTTATATATTGGATTGGGTAGTAAACTATTACTTTTTATTAGTCCTAATAAAAGTAGTAAATGTAGACTATATACTAGGTAGTGTGCATATCTCCATTCTCATGGCAGCCCTTCAAATTAGATATTTAAAGATGAGAAAATCGAGGCTCAAAGTTAAGTATCATGCCCACTGTCACACAGCTAAGCCTACTGGGATTAAAGCTCAATTCCTTCCTGCCTTCATTTTTTTCCCCTTCTTCCCTTTCCCCCTTCCCTTCCCTTTTTTGACATAAAACTTCTGTCTGTCTTATTCTAAAACCTGGGCTTAAAATTAAAAAAATATATACTTTATTTTTGTTTGTTTATTTACACTTCTAACTGGATTGTAACTTTTAAGATTTGATGTAGTCTACCATTTCACACCCTCTTCGTTTCATACTAATGTGTCCTTTATATATCTATATTAAAAATATATATATATACTTACATAAGCTCCTCTGTCCTTTGGCCTTTTTGGGTATCTTTTTAGGCCTTCTCTATTTTACCTTTTTGTGTTATGGTGACCACAACTGCACATTCTATTCTAATACAGATACACTTTGCTTGGTACAAGGGCAGGATGATGTGTTCCCTGTTTCCAAAGCTTTCGTAATAATGACCAGCATTTTGTTGCCTTTTTGTAGCTGTATTCAGCATAAATCCAGGCATGACCTTATTTTTGTCTACATGGATGCTATTTTCCACCTTTCTTAACACACGACTTTGTATCATCGTACTTCTAGCTACTACTTTAGAGTCGTATGCAAGCTGAGAAGATTCACTAGACAGTTTTTTTTCTAGATAATTTCTAAAAATGTTATTTCTGATAGGTTTCAGCATTAATCACTGGGGGATCCCCTTGTTTATAGGTCTGCCTTGAGAAGAAGGTAAATACTATATCAGAACGCTCTTTATTTCTGTTTCTAAATGACTTCTCCAGAGAAAAAAAATAAGTCTTAAATAGTATTTATTTACTGTTTTCACTAGCCTTTGGAGGAATTTAAAAAAATTTTCATTCTATTCATGTTACATCACGTATCCTTTCACTTCAGATATGCATATGTGTTACCTGAAGCTTTGCAAACAATAGGTTCTCTGTAGGACCTTAATGTATTAAATGTTCGACAATAATACCCAGTATTGGGTTACTAGTTTAACATTCAACAAAAAATTATTGAATATCTGTTATGTGCCAGGCATGAAGAAAACAGCTCAGTGATTGTAAGAGGCAAGGTCGCTGCTCTCATGCAGTTTAAGGAGGCTCGGGTAGGCAATAAGTAAACACATAAATCAAGATTAAATTAATCACATAGACAAATAAATCAAGATAGCCTGGAGAAATATCAGCAACTTCAGATATGTAGATGATATCACTCTAATGGCAGAGAGTGAAGAGGAACTAAAGAGTGTTTTGTTGAGGGTGAAAGAGGAGAGTGAAAAAGCTGACTTGAAACTCAGCATTCAAAAAAGTAGATGATGGCTCAGGTCCCATCACTTCATGGCAAATAGATGGGGAAAAAGTGGAAATAGTGACAGATTTTATTTTCTTGGGCTCCAAAATCACTGAGGACAGTGACTGAAGCCATGAATTAAAAGACGCTTACTCCTTATAAGAAAAGTTATGACAAACATAGACAGCATATTAAAAAGCAGAGACATCACTTTGCCAACAAAGGTTGTCTAGTCAAAGCTCTGGTTTTCCCAGTGGTCGTGTACAGATGTCAGAGGTGGACCGTAAAGGCGACCGAGTGAGGAAGAATCAGTGCTTTGAACTGTGGTGTGGAGGAGACTTGAGAGTCCCTCGGATGGCAGGGAGATCCAACCAGGCAACCCTAAAGGAGATCAGCCCTGAACATTCACTGGAAGGACTGATGCTGAAGCTGAAACTCCAGTACAGTGGCCACCTGGTGCGAAGAACTGACTTACTGGAAAAGACCCTGATGCTGGGAAAGATTGAAGGCAGGAGAAGTGAGTGACAGTGGATGCGATGGTTGGATGATGCCATGGACTCAATGGACAGGAGTTTGAGCAAACTCTGGGAGATAGTGAAGGACAGGGAAGCCTGGTGTGCTATAGTCCGTGGGGTCGCAAAGAATTGGACACAACTTAGTGACTGAACAACAAAAACAAACTCATAAAATATTGAAAGATTGTGATATGTTAGTAAGAGAATAAAATAAGGTATTATAACAGAAATAATGGAGGAACTTAGAGATGGTTGGGCTTCCCTGGTGGCTCAGTTGGTAAAGAATCTGCCTGCAATGTGGGAGACCTGGGTTCGATCCCTGGGTTGTGAAGAATCCCTGGAGGAAAGCATGGCAACCCACTCCAGTATTCTTGTGTGGAGAATCCCCATGGACAGAGGAGCCCGGTAATCTATGGTCCCTGGGGTCACAAAGAGTCAGACATGACTGAGTGTCTAAGCACAGCACAGAGATGGTCAGAAAAGGCTTCTGTGAGACGGTGACAAACCAAAACTGAAGAGTGAAAATGAATGAACCAAATTAAGAGGTGAGGAAAAGACAGTTCCGAGGTAGAAGGAGAAGGAACGAAGGGCAAAGGTATTTCAAAGCTTAGTAGGCTTGCTAAGTTTTATTTTTAAGTAAAATGGGAAGTCTTGATGAGATTTTATTTTTTTAATTCAGATGCTTGAACAGTTTTTTAAAAACTGTTGTTTTTCTTTCTTTTTGGCCCCACTGTGTGGCTTGCGAGCGAGATCTTAGTTCCCCAGCTAGGGATTGAACCTGTGCCTGGCAGTGAAAGTCCAGTGAAACCACTGGACTGCCAGGGTATTCCCTTTAAAAAGTTGTTAATGCAAAATTTCAAGCATATATAAAAGTAAAAAATGGTATAATGAACCCCTGTGTATCTGTTTCCTGACTAGAGTTACTAATTCATGGCTAATTTTTTCCTCTAATACTCTGTCTCTTCCCCTAATGTTATTTTTTTCAACAGTTAATGTAACTTTTATTTATTTTTATTTTTTAAGCTTTATCAAGATATTTTGACAAACAAAAATCTTATATTAAGGTATACAACATGAAAATTTGGTGTATGTGTATACATTGTGAAATGATTAACCACAATCAAGCCAATTAACACATACATCACCTCACATAGTAACTATTAATCATGTAACTTTTGTTTTAAATTACTATCTAGCCTATATAGACAGCAGCAGTTTAAATACTTGAATTAACAGACCTTTTTTTTTTTTTCATTTTTATAACAGCTTTTTTGAGATGTTATTGGCATAAACCACATATTGAAATGTAAAATTTGGTAATTTTTGACATATGTATATACCATTAAAGACACTACCATAATTAAGATAATGAACATCTTCATCACCCATAAATCTTTCCTCCTGCCTCTTTGTAATCACTCCCTTCTGCTCTGTTGCTCACCTTCACACTCCCAGCCACAGGCAACAACTGATACATTATCACTATAAATTATTTTGAATCTTCTAACCAGTGTGCATGCTCAGTTGTGTCCGGCTCTTTGTATTCCTTTGGACAATAGTCTGCCAGGCTCCTCTGTCCGTGGGATTTTTCAGGCAAGAATAACTGGAGAGGTTTGCCATTTCCTCCTCCAGGGGATTTTCCCAACCCAGGGATCTAACTCTTGTCTCCTTGTCTCCTGAGTTGCAGGCAGATTCTTTACCTGCTGAGCCATCAGGAAATCTAAAATTTTATATAAATGGAATCATACAGTACATGCTGATTGACAGAGGTCTGGTGTCTTTCATTTGGGATGATTATTTTGAGATTCATCCATGTTGTTGCAAGTTTCACTGGTTGTCAAGTAATAATCCATTACATGAATATAGTAGTTTGTTTATCCATTCACCTGTTGATGGATATTTGGATGTTTCTAGTTTGGGGCTATTACAAATTAAGCTGCTATGAACATTTGTGTGCAAGTTTTTATGTGGACATTTCTTTTTGATTTTTAAAAGTGAGATGCAGGGCTTCCCTGGTGGCTAAGTGATGAAGAATCGCCTGTGAATACAGGAGTCACAGGTTCGATCCCTGATCCGGGAAGATTCCACATGCCTCAGAGCAGCTTAGCCTGTGCACCACAAGTGCTGAACCTGTGCTCTAGAGCCGATGGTCTGCAACAAGAGAGGCCACCTCAATGTGAAGCCTGTGCACCGCCAGTAGAGAGTAGCCCCCACTCGCTGAAACCAGAGAAAAGCCCGAGCAGTAATGAAGACCCAGCACAGCCATAAATAAATAAATAAATATGTATATAAAGTGAGATACAATTCACATACCAAACAATTTACCCATTTAAAACATGCAGTTCAGGGACCCCAGTGGTCTGGTGATTGAGAATCTGCCTTGTGATGCAGGGGACCAAGGTTCAATCCCCGGTCGGGGAACTAAGATCCCACATGCCATTGGACAACTAAGCCCGCGCTACCTGTAGCGGGTTACTCAACTAGAGAGATGTCTGCATGTTGCAAGGAAACTCTATGTGCTGCAACTAAGACCCCAACCCAGCCAAAAATAAATAAATATTAAAAACAAAAATAAAATATGCAATTCAGTGTTTTTTAGTCTATTCACAAGGTTATACAGACATCACCACTGTTTAATTCCAAAATGCAGAGTGTTTTTATTACACCAGAAAGAAACCCCATACCTATTAGAAGTCACTCCCCTATGGCAAAACCAAAATTGTAAAGTAAAAAAAATAAACAAAAAGAAGTCACTCCCCATTTTCCCCTCCCCACAGCCCTAGACAACCATTAATCTGCTTCTTGTGTCTGTGGATTTGCCCTTTCTGGACATTTCATATAAATTCAGTCATACAATACATGGTGTTTTGTGGTTGGCTTCTCTCACCTAGCATAATGCTTTCAAGTGTCCATCATGTGGTAGGCTTGTATCACTACTCCATTGTATGGATGTAACACTTTTATTTATTCATCAGTTAGTGGACATTTGGTTTGTTACCACTTTTTTGCTGTCATGAATAACATATAGGTGCTATAACATATAGAGATTTTTTGGAGTGGATGTATGTTTTCATTTCTCTTGAGTACATACCTATGAATGGGTTCGCCGGGTCATATGGTAACACAGAAACTGCCAGTCTGTTTTCCACCAGCACTGTCTGATTCCAGTTTTTGCACACCCTCACCAATATTTCTCATCTGTTTTTTATAGCCATCCTAGTGAGTGTGAAATGATACCTCATAGCTTTCTTTTTGTTTTTGAAGTATAGTTGATTTGTAGTGTGGTGTCAGTGTTTGGCGTACAGCATAGTGGTTCAGTTATACATGTATATGTTCTTTTTCTAATTCTTTTCCACTGTAGTTTGTTACAAGATCCTGAGTGTAGTCCCTGTGCTATACAGTAGGACCTCTTGTTTATCTGCTTTTTATGTAGTAGTTTGTATCAGCTAATCCCAAATGCCTAGTTTGCCCACCTCCCACATAGCTAATGTTTTGCTTTCCATTTCCCTACTAACTAGCGTGATGTTGAGCAGCCTTCATGTATTTGTTGGCTGTTTCTGTATCTTCTTTGGAGAATGTCTGTTTAAATGTTTTATCCATTCTTAAGTTGGGTTGTTCATCCTTTTTATTATTGTATTGTATAGTTTTTTATATGTTCTGGATACAAGCCCCTTACCAGATATGATATGTAAATATTTTCTTTTCATTTCTGTGTGTTGTCTTTTTACTTCCTTGCTGTGACCTTTGAAACACAGAAGTTTCTTAATTTTGATGAAGTACGGTTTATCTACTTTTCCTTTGGTTGGTTGTTTTTCTGGGTGTCCTATCTAAGAAACCATTGCCTAGTCCAGGATTGTGAAGATTTACACCTATATTTTCTCCTTAGAGTTTTATACTTTTAGATCTTATAGTTAAGCCTTTGATCCATTTTGAGTTAATTTTTTGTTATGGTGTTAGGTAGAGGTTCAACTTTATTCTTTTCAGATGAGTATCCAATTGTCCCAGCACCATATATTGAAAAGACAATTTGTTCCCCATTGAATTTTTTTGCATCCTTGCTAAAAATAAATTGACCATAGAGGTTTGGGGGAGTTCTCAGTTCTTATCCACTGACCTGAATGTCTGTTCTTACACCAGTGTCACAGTCTTGATTACTGAAGCTCTTTTATTATAAATTTTGAAATATAAAAGTATGAGTCCTTCAGCTTTGTTCTGTTTTTCAATATTGTTTTGACTTTCTGAGTCCCTTGCACTTCCATATGAATTTGGGCTCAGCTTGTCAATTTCTGCCAAAAAAAAAAAATTCAGCTGGGATTTTAATAGGAATTTCATTGAATCTGTAGATTAATTTAGGATGTATTGCTGTCGGAACAATATTAAGTCTTTCACTCTTAATATAGGGTGTTTTTTCATTTATTTAGGCCTTTAAAATTTTTCTCTATATTTTGAAGTCTTTACAAGTTTTACACTTCTTTTATTAAATTTATTCCTAAGTATTCCTAAATTTATTTTGATGCATTTGTAAATGAAATTATTTTCTTAGTTTAATTTTTGGATTGTTTATTGCTAGTGTATAGGAATAAAATTGATTTTTTAAAAAGAAATTTATTTTGCTGCATTGTGGGTCTTACTTGCAGCATATCATTTCTTCATTGAGTCATGGGGAATCTTTTGTTGCAGTTCATGGACTCTAATTGTGGCTCACGGGCTTAGTTGCTCTGAGGCATGGGGGATCTTAGTTCCCTGACAGGGATTGAATCCTTGTCCCTTGCATCGCAAGGTGGATTCTTTTAACCACTGGACCACTAGGGGAGTCCCTAAAATTGATTTTTGTATATTGATCTTGTATCCTGCTGCCTTGGTTCTAACAGTGTTTTGATGGATTTCTTAGCATTTTCTATATTACACGATCATGTTATCTGCAAATAGAATTTACTTCTTTCTTTCCAGTCTCATGCCTTTTATTTCTTTTTCTTACCTGATTGCCCTGGCTGGAACCTCCAGCACAGTATTGAACAGAAGTGATAAGAATGGATATTGCAGCCTTGTTCCTAACTTTAGGGGGAAGTCTTTGGGTTTTTTTTTTTTTTTAATTAATTTATTTATTTGGCTGCACTGGGCCTTAGTTGCAGCATATGGGATTTAGTTCCCTGACGAGGGATTGAACTCAGGTCCCCTGCATTGGGGGCATGGAGTCTTAGCCACTGGACCACCAGGGAAGTCCCTTTGTCTGGTTTTGATAGCACAGTAGTACTGGCCTCATAGAATAAGTTCAGACTTGTTTGCCCTTATTATTTTTTGAAGCAGACTTCATTTGTAAATATTTCAGCATATATATAATATGTATATATATATATATATATAATGCAAGTATTTCCCCACAGGAACATGATTATATTAGCATTGTCACACCCCAGTGTCTTTAAATATCCATTTAGTTAGTGTTTTAAAGAGGGAGTAGGTATGTGATATGATTTCCATTTTTTATAGATTAATCCAGGGACTTCCTTGGTGGTCCAGTGGCTAGACCACCCCAGCTCCCAATGCAGGGAGCCAGGTTCAGTCCCTGACCAGGGAACTAGATCCCACTTGCTGCTCCTGAGAGTTTGCATGCAGCGACTACAGATTCCGTGTGCCACAATGAAGACTGAAGATCCTGTATGCCACAACGAAGACCCAACGCAGCCAACTAAATAAATAATTTTTTTTTAAAGAAAAGATTAATCCAATTGCTGCAACAACAAAAAAATTATTTGAGGGGCAGGGATTGATTTAAGGTGAATAGCAGAAGTCCGGAGAAGGCAATGGCACCCCACTCCAGTACTCTTGCCTGGAAAATCCCATGGACAGAGGAGCCTGGTAGGCTGCAGTCCATGGGGTCTCGAAGAGTCGGACACGACTGAGTGACTTCCCTTTCACTTTTCACTTTCATGCATTGGAGAAGGAAATGGCAACCCACTCGAGTGTTCTTGCCTGGAGAATCCCGGGGACGGGGTCGCCTGGTGGGCTGCTGTCTATGGGGTCACACAGAGTCGGACACAACTGAAGTGACTTAGCATAGCATAGCATAGCATAGCAGAAGTCCAGGTGTGGTAGAGATGTCAGCTAGGTTGGTGGAAGAAGAAATGAGAGAAGTAGATGTATTTAGTAAGTATTTTGGAGGTAGAGCCGATAGGCTTGATGATGAATTAGATATGTGGGTCAAGGAAGAAAACAAGGATTGAGCATGCCTTCCTTCTAGAAACTCTTCTCTAAACTTTTTAACAGGGCATTGTTCTGATTCTCTGGCTTTCCTTGATCTTTCTTCTTTGTCGGTCTCCAGGTGGTCCTGTGTCCTTACCTTTCTCTTTATGCTTTTGTGTTAGGAGGTCATCTCTTCTCTCATGTCTTTGACTATCACCTCCTCTGTTTGGAAACTTCCAGATCTGTATTTCCACCTTTGAACCCCAGTCCCAGAATTCCTATTGAATTCTTCCACTTGGTCATCTCTTCTGCACCTTCAGCTTTTCATGGATTGTTTGCTTTTGGGAACCAGTGGTCATATTGGTACAACTTGTTTCCTTCTTGCTAGGGAGACATGGTAAAAGTTTTTCAGGATGGATTTTATACTTTTTATACAGGTTTTAACGATGGAACCTCTGCTTTTCTGACAATGTTGCTTAGCACACCTGGGCAGCATTTTCCTTCAGCACCTTGACTTCCTCCTAAGTTAAAACAGGAAGGCTGAGCTGTTCTTCTGCCCATCCCACCCCCCAACCCCCCTTATTTACTTATTCACTCAGTCAGTCGTTTATTCAGTACATTTCAGAGCTAGTATAGGTCTGCCAACATACCAAACATTGGCTCTACTGTTTCCCCAGTTCAGTGAGATGTAAGGCCTTAGTTGCTGGTTGACTTTCCTGACCTTCCCCTTTTCATGCCAAGATACTCTCAGGTCCCTCCCTCTTTTCCCTACTATACCAGTTCAGGTTCCTTGTTAGCTTTGCCTTGACTGTTGCTTCTACTTTCTGTATTGCGCCTGTCCCCACTCCCACCGCCCCCCAGGTCCATTCTGTTCTTCTCTACTCAAGTGAGATGTATGTGTGTGTGCTCAGTCAATCAGTCTTGTCCCACTCTTTGTGACCTCATGAACTGTAGCCTGCCAGGCTTCTCTGTCCATGGAATTTTCCAGGCAATAATACCAAGTGAGATGCCTAGCATCTTCCTAAATATTCTTTAATCTGTATCTCTTCTTGTGTGACTCCTATCTCTTAGCGACTAAAGTACAAACTCAACCTGATATTTAAGATTCTATCATCTGGCCATACTTGTCTTTCCAGCCGTGTTCCCTACTGCTTTTGCAATAATGTACTCATCTTCATTCCTCAGAAATGTCTCATTATTTTCTGCTTATGTACCTCTGCTCACACTGTCCACCTTAGACATAATACTCCTTGTCTTTACATGTCGAAATCCTGCCTATTTTAACACCTAGTTATATGACACACTTCTATCATGCCTTTTTGTGATTTACTTAACCAGGTAAACCATAACTTCATCACTTTTACTTTATTTTATATTTATGTTCTTTTCTTGTCTCTCCTGTATTATGAAACTCTTTAAACAGAAACTCTTATATCTGCATACATCTTCTACAGTGCTATGGCCTTTGCATTTAGTAATTACTTAATAAATATTTGTTGAGTGAAGTAATATTGCAAGTAACATTCCTGGAAGCAAAAAACTAGATTGAATGACTTCTTGAGATACCTGCCAACCCCATCTTTTATTTTCATAGATATTTGTAGATTCACAAGCTGGAAGTGTCCTTATAGTAAAATTTTTTCTCATAAAAAAAGTATGTTTAGAAAATTTCAAACATTACAGATGTAGAGAAGATGATGTAATGAACCTCTACATGTCCGTCACTGGACTTCCACAATCATCAGTCTCATGGTCAGTCTTGTTTCATCTGTACTGCTACTGTTGCATCCTCACAAGATTTTTTTGAAAGAAATTCCATGCACCATATCATTTAAATTGTAAATAATTTCATTATGTGGCTTTAAAAGGTAATTATTCTTGAAAAAAAAATAATCACAGTACACAGTAACATCATTGGACATCCAGTTAGTGTTCATATTTCCACAGTTGCTTTCTCTTTTCCCTCTCTCCCTTCACCAGTGCTCCTCCCTTCTCTCTAAACAGTTGGTTTATTCAAATCAGGTTCCAAAAAAATGTCCATACATTGATTTGGTTTATATGGCTCTTAAGTCTCTTTTAATCTTTGGGTTCTCTTGCCTCTTTTTTCCCTTATATTTTTGTTGTTGTTGATGAAACCAAGTTTTCTTATTCTAGATTTTGCTTATTGAATTTCTGTGATTTATTTGTTTCTCTGCCGCTTGTATTCCTTGTAAACTGGTTGTTAGATCTAGAGCACCGTTATCTAATAGAAATATTCAAGTCTGAAGTGAAATTTAAATTTTCTAGTAGGTGCATTTAAGAGGTAAGAAGAAACAGGTGAAATTCATTTTATTGTAAGTTACTATCGTTTCACCATGTAATAAATATAAAAATTATTGAGATATTTTACATACTAAACCTTTGTGGTTTGGGGTGTATTTTACACTCACAGCACGTGCAGTTCATGTGAGCCAGCCACATTTCACGTGCTCAGTAGCTTCATGTGTGTAGTGGCTGTTTACTGGTCAGCACAACGCTGATGGCCTGAACTAAATCAGCTCCCTGCTTTGACGATATAATGCTTTCTAAGTGTGGTTGTGTTCTGTCAGAAGGCCTGTAATGTCCAGATGTCTCTTTTTGTGTTGTAAGTGGTCATGGATGATTACCTAGATGTTTGCAAAATGGTGATATTCATTCCTGTTCTATCATTCTTTTTTTTTTCCCTATTATTCTTTCTTCATTTATGAGCTGGAATACTTAAAAAAAGAAAAACTTCCCTAATCAACTCTTTGGTTTCTCTGAAGTTTTTGATTTGTGCAGGAAAGGCAGGATAAATACTCTATTCTTTACCTTTATTCCCTTATTTGCAAGTTTGAAAATAAGTTGGTTCCCTGATACACTCCAAAGGGAATGAATGAGTTGTTTGGGTTTTTAAAAAAAGTATCATCATGAGTTTTAGCATACTTGATATGTTTTAGTCTATTGTAGTTATTTTTACTGATGTTCAGTTTGTTCCGTCTTGAACTAGTGGGAGCCTCCTCAGGTTGGCTCCTGATTCCTTTTGACATAACTGAAGTAGTCTTTGATACTGTTCCTTGCTTTCTAGTTATAAGATGTTCCAGACTCGTCTTGAACAATTCCTGCCCTTTAGTCAAAGAGCTCTGGATGCTTTCAGTGAGATATGGTATTTAAAGACCACATTTATTGCTTAGAAAACTGAGGGCTCTAGAAGTAGAGTGATTTAACCAAGGTCACACAGATTAGCAGCATAAGCTGACCTGGAACCTGAGGCTTCTGGCTCTTAACTCTGCCATTGCCATTTTGTCTTCTTTCTCTACTTAGCTTCTGCGGCAGCTGTTTTAACTGCATTTGAGCTTCTACTCTAGGCCGTCAGGGGAAGATAGGTTTTGTGGGTCATTGTTGGAGGTACAATCAAACCTCATTAATTTGGGCTAATTGGGGTAAATCCTAGTGAGAGTGTTGTGTTTTGTTTTTCTTTAGGTGCAGCTGTTACTTTGAGCCATAACTGAAACTAGGCTAATAATGTTACCAGGTTATTTTGTTAGGTAGAGGTCCCTGTACCTGGTTTAATGAATAGCTGAGAATGATGTGCAATTTAACTTTAATTGTATGTAAATTAGACTCCTGAAATGCTTAAAAACAGCTCATTAAACATTTCTCCCTGCAATCTTATTTACACCATTTTCTTAGCCAGGCTTTTCTTTATTAGAGTGCAGAGGTTAACTTTAGCTCAGATCTGAGTTTATCTCAAGTTTCAAATGGGTATGGAGTCTATGTTAATAAAGTGTTGCCATCAAGTTCAGAGAATTTTATTTTATTTTTTATTTTATTTTTATTTTTTTAAGTTCAGAGAATTTTAGAAAAAATATTTGAGAAAATACAGAGGAAGAGCATCTGAAAGTCAGACATCTGGCATTTTCAGCAGAGCAGAATGCAACTCCTTGCATTTGAAAGGAAGCTGAAAGTACTTTTGAAAGTCAAAGAGCTTTCCAAAAGTTTGTTCACCTACCTAAAAAGTCTATCATCCTAGGGCCTCACTCTGAGGTAGCTGTGTTTGTATTGAGGGGCAGAGGATCTAGGTGTGCGAAGGCTGTCGGTGTTGCCTGTTGGCTCTGTGGCCCAGAGTAAGTGTGTTGACCTCTCTGAGCCTTAATTTATTCATCTATAACAAGGTAATTAAAATTGGAAGTAGTAATACATGTTCTTTTTACCTCACAGACTTCTTGTGAAATTCAAATCAGCTAATTAATCAAATGACATAGTAGATATTTATTGAATTAATGAGAGATGACATGAAAGTGCCTTTTAAACTAAAAGCCTTGTTTGACTATAAGCATTATTAGAATAATATAGAGTGGGTGCACTGATACATACAAATGATCAAAAGCATGACAGCAGAGGGAGGAGATTCAAGATGTCTGTCCAGAACTTTATTGCCATTTCACTACAGAGGTATATAGCACTTCACGCCTCAAGAACCTTTGACAGCATCATGGTTTTATAGCACAGTACTCCTGCTTATGTGAAGACCCTGAGTTACTAAGGAAAAGATTGAATTATATTTTGTGTATTGTGTTTAAGAAATAATGGATATGCACAACATATTTTACAGAGAGTTTTCATTAAAATGACTTCAAGAAGTATAGTGTCTAGGGACTTCCTTGGTGGTCCAGTGATTAAGATTCCCTGCTCCCAGTGAAGAGGGTAGGAGTTCGTTCCCTGGTTGGGGAACTAAGATCACACATGCTGAACAGCATGCCTCCCCCCGCCAAAAAACACACACACACACAATAGAACTATAGTGTCTAAAGAGTTATTTTCATTATCCAACAATTATTGTACTTTGTATTGTACTTTGTATGGAGTCTGTGTGTTTGTGTGTTACCTCATGGACTGTGGCCCACTGCCCCGCTCCTCTGTCCATAGGATTCTCCAGGCAAGAATACTGGAGTGGGTTGCCATGCCCTCTTCCAGGGGATCTTCCCCACCCAGGGATCGAACTTCGGTCTCTTGCACTGCACTGCAGGCAGATTCTTTACCATCTGAGCCACCATGGAAGCCCTATATGGAGTCTGTCTCTCCCGAAAAGCAGCTAATACCTGTATTAAATGCCAAAAACTGTTCTAAATTCTGTATGTTTACTCCTTTATTTCTCCCAGTAATCCCATGAGGGAAAAATTAAGAAACCTGGCCACAATTCTGGATTAGAATCCTGGATTGAGGGAAAAAAATTCCCATAAAGAGCATTATTGGGACAATTGGTAAAATTTAGATATGGACTTTATGTTGCATAATAATACTGTATTGTTATTGTTAAATTTTCTAATGTGATAATTGGACTGTAGTATGTTCTTAGGAGTTGACTTTCTGAAGTATTTAGACATAGAGGCACCATGTCTATCTACAACCTGTTATCAAAATAGTTTAAAAATTAGTAAGAAATTGTGTGTGTGGTGAAGATAAAAAAGTAAATATGGCAAAATGTTCATAATTGGTGGACCTCGGTGACGGGCATAAAGGAGTCCTTTGTACTATTCTTGCAATTTTTCTCCAAGTTTGAAATTATTTCAAAATAAAAAAACAGCAAAATTTCTTGAGGTCACATAGCTAGAGTTTATGTAGCAGGGTTAAGATTTGAACTCTGGCTGTTTGCTTCTAGAGTCCATGTTCTTAGTTACTCTGCTGTTGCTCTTGTGGTCATGGTGCTAGATAAATGAGGGAAATATGTACTGAATTTTAAATAGTTGGGACTATGATTCGATCCTGAACATTGAGGCAGCTCTACCTCCTGGTTCTTAAAGGACAGGGTGATCATATAATTGATTGTGTAAACCGATTCACTTAAAACTTTTTTATGTAAAGTATAGTTGATTTACACGCTACGTCTCACACGCTAGTAAAGTAATGCTCAAAATTCTCCAAGCCAGGCTTCAGCAATATGTGAACCGTGAACTTCCAGATGTTCAAGCTGGTTTTAGAAAAGGCAGAGGAACCAGAGATCAAATTGCCAACATCCTCTGTATCACCGAAAAAGCAAGAGAGTTCCAGAAAAACATCTATTTCTGCTTTATTGACTATGCCAAAGCCTTTGACTGTGTGGATCACAGTAGACTGTGGAAAATTCTGAAAGAGATGGGAATACCAGACCACCTGACCTGCCTCTTGAGAAACCTGTATGCAGGTCAGGAAGCAACAGTTAGAACCGGACATGGAACAAGAGACTGGTTCCAAATAGGAAAAGGAGTACGTCAAGGCTGTATATTGTCACCCTGCTAATTTAACTTCTATGCAGAGTACGTCATGAGAAACGCTGGGCTGGAAGAAGCACAAGCTGGAATCAAGATTGCCGGGAGAAATATCAATAACCTCAGATATGCGGATGACACCACCCTTTAAGCCTCTTGATGAAAGTGAAAGAGGAGAGGGCAAAAGTTGGCTTAAAGCTCAACATTGAGAAAACTAAGATCATGGCATCTGGTCCCATCCCTTCATGGGAAATAGATGGGGAAACAGTGGAAACAGTGTCAGACTTTATTTTTTGGGGCTCCAAAATAACTGCAGATGGTGACTGCAGCCATGAAATGAAAAGACTCTTACTCCTTGGAAGGAAAGTTATGACCAACCTAGATATCATATTGAAAAGCAGAGACATTACTTTGCCAACAAAGGTCCGTCTAGTCAAGGCTGTGGTTTTTCCAGTGGTCGTGTATGGATGTGAGAGTTGGACTGTGAAGAAGGCTGAGCGCCGAAGAATTGATGCTTTTGAACTGTGGTGTTGGAGAAGACTCTTGAGAGTCCCTTGGACTGCAAGGAGATCCAACCAGTCCATTCTGAAGGAGATCAGCCCTGGGATTTCTTTGGAGGGAATGATGCTGAAGCTGAAACTCCAGTACTTTGGCCACCTCATGCGAAGAGTTGACTCATTGGAAAAGACTCTGATCCTGGGAGGGATTGGGGGCAGGAGGAAAAGGGGACGACAGAGGATGAGATGGCTGGATGGCATCACCAACTCGATGGATGTGAGTTTGAGTGAACCCTGGGAGTTGGTGATGGACAGGGAGGCCTGTCGTGCTGCGATTCATGGGGTCGCAAAGAGTCGGACACGACTTAGCAACTGAACTGAACTGACTGATAGTTGATTTACAATGTTATGTTAGTTTCAGGTGTACAACATGGTGATTTGGTATTTTTTAAACTAGTTCACTTTTAAGAGTAAGAGGGGGCACTATTAATAATTTCTCTGGGACAATTGATGGAAATCAAGTTGATGGACACCCTAAAACAGGATACCTGTTGGCAGAGTTTAGTTTTAACAAATGTGACAAGACATGATAATTGCTTCACTTTAATTAAATTTTGTTTACCATGGATTCTTGTTTACAGAGTACCATACTTTTCTCCTGCCAACAAACCTCAGGCCTTCACCTGATGCGTTCTCATTTTTTCTCCTCTCGATTTTGCTAATTCTCTGCTTCCTTCCACACCACTTGGAAAATAATCTTTGTCAAATTCCATTTTCACCAAGCCTGAAAAATACCAACAAAAATTTTTGTAACACTTGTCTAGTTTTTAAAACTACGGACATTTAAAACCATAAATCCTCAAACATCTTTTTTTTTTTTTTTTTTTTGGGGGGGGGGGGCCTTGTGCTGAGCAGCTTGTGAGATCTTTGTTCCCCAACCAAGGTTGGAACCTGGGCCTTGGGCAGAGAGAGCGTGGGGTGCTAACCACTGGACAGCCAGGGAATTTCTCTAAACATCTCTGTTAATGTGATTTCTATAGGGAGAAGAGCTGGTAAAATACATGGGTATTATGAGATAGGTAGAGAAGTATTACCACTGTCAACTTCTCATAGATATTTGGGAAATCTTATTGTATAATACTGGAGGCTGTGATAATGCTTGTTAAAAAAGGATTATACCAGTTTAGAATCAGAGGTGCCTGTACTGTCTCACTGATTTGTTGCCCAGGTAGTGTCTTGGACTATGTCCAATTAAAAAGGTTGACCTTCACTAATAGAAGACTAGTATTATTCCATGAGTCGCTAAACAAGCTTTCAAAATTACTCTAATATAATCTGCTCTGGATTTTTAAAGCTCAAACCATCTCTTTGCTTCTCCTTTCTCATACAAAATGCATTTAACCAAGTGCACATCCGCTGGGGCAGGAGAGGGTGGGACAGGGTAGGGACCCTGAAATTTAAATCAGATAGTTTTCCTTCTAGTTAGTTACTGTGTTCTAAGGTTTGAGGAAGAAGTGAATAAAACAAATGACTACCATGCTTTTTTTTAAACCAGTAAACTGACTTTTCTTAAGTCATGAAGTGTGATTTTATAGTAACAATAGTCTTAATAATAACTGCATTTTTATTTTTTAAAGTAATGTGTATTTTTTCATTCAAAGCTGTATTTTATAGCTCAAATCAGTTCCTGCTGGGTTTTTTCCCCTTTAAATTCAATGAATTCCCGTATTTAAATGGATTTTTTTTTTTTAAGATCTAAGTTAATGAGTGAGAGTAACCTTTGAAACCAGTTTTTACTTGATTGAAAAAAAGGTTTTTATTTTAAAGACAACTACAAATATTACTTGGGTCAACCATATATTAATCAAAATCAACTCTTAAAATAAGAAAATACCTGTTGACTTGAACTATCAATTTTGTATTTTTTATTTGATGTGGGAAATCAGGAAATACTTTTTAGAACACATTATGTACAAAAGACTGGTAGACATGATCCCTGTCCAAAAGAAGTCTATGCTTTAGGAATGCAGAGACACATGAACACTTTGCAGTATTGTGAAATCTCAAATCTTTGTTTTGGATCCTTATCTCTGCCCTTATTCTGTCCAGTCTTCTAGATATTTTTTCTTTATAGTAATCATTTTTGCTAATCAAGTTAAAAAGAATACTATGTCATTTTATTTTAAAATTTAGATAAAATGGACAAACTTCAAAAGAAAGCTTATCAAGATGACTTAAGAAAAAATTGAAAACCTTTAACTATTTAATGAATTGAATTTATAATGAAAACAACTTCTCCTGCAGAAAATACCAGGCCCAAATAATTTCCAGATGAATTTAAAGATACAACCTGAGGTTTTAGATTCAGTTATAAATCTCTTTTTCGATGTTCTTGTCCCCCATTAAAAAGGTGACTGTACCGTTTACATGTTCACTTCCTGGCCTACCTGACACGGAGCTCCATTAAGGAGTCTGAATTGTCAAAGTTAATTCTTACTAGTTCCCAGTGCTTTTGTCCTACCTTGCCTTTTTTCTGATTTTTTTTTTTCCTTCATAATGAGCAAGAATAAGAAAGAACCTTTTTATTGTTGAAAGATTTTTTCTTTTCTTCTTTTTAAGAACTATATTCCTTTTGGCCGCACTGTGCAACTTTCGGGATTTTAGTTCCCTGACCAGGGAGATTGAATCTGGGCTCTAGACAGTGAAAGCGCACAGTCCTAACCACTGGACCACCAGGAAATTCCTTAGAGAATTTTTCTTAGCAGATTCTGTTTATCTTTCTGTCTGCTTACCCAGTGTTTTATGAGGAATTGATGGTGGTTGACAGAGTGCTACTCAGCCCCTGAGGATTTAAGAGATAGTACCTTCCCTTAGAAAGCTCCTAGTTGATCCCTGTTGCAACTGTAATATGGGATGGGTACTCTAACAGAAGAATTATAGAGTGCTATTGAAGCAGTGGAGAGCTTGATTATTTCTGGGGAACAGGGTGAGGATGGCTTCACGGAAGCAATTACATTTGAACTGGGCAGGGAAGGATTAATAAAATTTCAAGAAGTAGGGGGAGGAAAAAAAAAAAAAACTTAAAAAAGGTAGGTATTCCAGGAAGCAGGAAATGTCTTTTATGAAATCACAGGCAGGAGAAGTGTAGAGCATTGTAAAGGTGTGACCAGAAAGGAAGCTGAAGAAGTATGTTGATATCAGATAGTCAGAGGCCTTAAATATTGCAATATTTGCCCCTCTGATTTTTCTGTCTCATTATAGTCCTTCTTGGAGAAGGCAATGGCACCCCACTCCAGCACTCTTGCCTGGAAAATCCCATGGACTGAGGAGACTGGTGGGCCGCAGTCCATGGGGTCGCTAAGAGTCGGACAAGACTCAGCGACTTCACTTTCACTTTCATGCATTGGAGAAGGAAATGGCAACCCACTCCAGTGTTCTTGCCTGGAGAATCCCAGGGACGGGGGAGCCTGGTGGGCTGCCGTCTATGGGGTCGCACAGAGTCGGACACGACTGAAGCGACTTAGCAGCAGCAGCATAGTTCTTCTAAATCCTCTAACTCACCATCAGTTGTCAGATGAAAAATCTTAGATTTGCCTGTGTGTCAGATGTCAGTATGGCTGAGGTTTGGTCATACAGTTTTAGCTTAGTGCTAAGAAAGACCAATTTTCATCTTGTTAGTTATTGGGAGGCAGCTTTCTGAAGGACTTCCAGCCATTCAAGGCTTTCAGAGAAGGTTTCTGAAAATAAAAAGTAGCTCCTTTCTGCAAAAAGCATTGAGGATGCTCAGCCTTATGAGCAATCAGGAAAATGCATGTTAGAACTACAGTGATGTACTGTTTTGTGTTTATCAGATTGGCAAAAATTAAAGTTTGGCAAAAAATGTCAGCAAAGACATGAAGCAACCGGAACCCAGCAAATAGTGGTGTAAATGGGTACAACTGTTTTGCAAAACAATTTGGTATTATCTCATGATTGAAGATGTGCTTACCTGTACGCAGCAGTTTCTCTCCTGGGTATCTACCCTGAAGAACTGTTGCACGTGTGCAGTGGGAGATGTGTACAAAAATGTCCGTAGCAACACTGTTGGCATTAGCAAAATAAACAAAAAATCCAAACTGGGAAAAAATCCCAGTATCCATCAACTTCAGATTGTATAAATAAATCTCAGTGTGGTCATACAGTAGAGCACCGTGTAGCCATGGAAATGATTAAATTGCAACTGTAGCAACATGAATGAATCTCAACAAATTGTAGAGTGAAAAGTTGCAGACGAATATATATTATGATAAGATTCATGTGAAGAAACGTGAAACTAAAAATGTTTAGAGATACAGATGTGGTAAAGTTATCACTATTTGGGATAGTGTTACCTCATGGTGAAAAGAGAAGAAGGTGGGTTTGGGGAGAGACATGCAGGGGACTTTAAAACTAATGGTAATATTCTTCTTAAACTAGGCGGTAGGTACACTCTACACTGATACTTGCTATCTCACTATACATATATTAAAAAATTTATACTATAAATTTTAAAGCATTAAGAAAAGGTTGATGATAGGTGATAGTCTAGTGTTCCCCCTAGAACACACAAATGCATTTTTCAGAATGTAAAAACTGAGAGAGATTAGGTAATTTAATTGTTCAAAAGAGAAAGCTTATCAGTGACAACTTGGTCTCAAACTCAATATAGAGCAATTTCTGTCATCTTACGTTGCAACTTTCCCATTATGTAGATTCTATCGATCAATTAGAAGTGCTTCCACTTGGATTACTGCCTCAGTCTTTCTCCCCTTCATGTAATACATTCTCTCTGCTGCCAGAGAGAGCTTTCTAAATGCAAATCCGATCATGTCACTCCCTGGCCTCAATCTTAAGTAGTTCGAAGTAGCCATCAACACACTCCCAAGTGCTATAGTACGCACACAAGGCTCTCTGCACCTGGGCCTCTGTCTGTCTGATTAGCCTCATCACTCGTGACCTCCTGCACTTCAGCCACACCAAGCTGTTTGCTGTTCCTGGAACACTGTTCGCCTCTGCACACATTGCTTCCTTCCCCTGAAACTTCTCTTAACTAACCCTTTTCATCTTTTAAGACACTCTTTTTTTTTTTTTTTTTTAAGACACTCTTTCTTATGACCCCTTCACCCACAGTGTGAGCTGGATGCCTCCATAACCCTTGAATTTTAACATTTGTGGTCACATTCATCACTTTATATTATTGTCCCCCTTTTTAATTTGTCTCCTTCAGGAGCGGTCAAGCTTCATGAGGACAGGGCAGTGTTGAATTATTTCCCCACTGTGTGCACACTGTCTGGTATATAAGGTCTGTTGAATGAGTGAAGGAAGGAGGAACAAACAAATGAGTAATTGGATGTCCTTTATACTGATGCCCCACATGCAGTTAGTTGTCACTTGTTTGCCACATTCTGATAATCTCTGTCAGTATTTGTGAAGGTAGGAAGGAAAAGAAAGACGGGGGGCAGGCTGCTGGGTGAGTAGATGATGGGGAAGAGGTATCGAGGGAAGGGAAGCCAGAAGCTGACTTGGGAGGGAAAGGAAAGATTCAGAGGCTTATTAACGTTTTAGGCTAAGTGCCCAGGGATTCTAATAACAGCCTGGATTTCTTTCAAGCTGTGGACATGTGCTGATTTTCATGACTTACCCTCTTCTGACCTTCCCTAGCCTTTTTGGAAATTTATCTTCTTTGGCTGATGACTCTTATCATTCATCTCTCTCTACTTTAGGAAGTAAGAACTTTGAAGTGAGTGAATAAAAAGGAGGTGGCAGATTGATCATATTGGTCAGGGTAGCCTTTTGTTTTTTAGTTAATTTTTGCCCTGGGTTTTAATTTTTAATGTCTCACTCTGTACCAGATTAGACCCTTGATATTTTCTAGGGCTTGGAAAGTGTATGGAGATTCTGTCTTGTGATCTGGTGTGCTACCAGGACTCTTAATCTAAAATAGAGGTTAAACTTGGACCGTTCAGATTGGGTTCTCTTCCCTCAGGAAGCAGTGCTGTAAGACTGGAGGTCCAGAGACACTCTCCCCACCTCACCTTTTTGAGGGCTAAAGCATAGTAGCCACTTACTGTAGCTTTATTCATTTGATAAATTTTTATTGAACATTCTGTGTCTCGCATGGTGGTAGGCATTAGAATTAGAGATGACTGATCACTAACCTCAATTTAGTCTAGTGGGAGAGCAGGTAAGAAAATCAGTCATTTTTAAGCAGTGGGATAGGATGGGCATGCACAGAGTATTATGGAATTTTGAAGAGGGTGTGAGGGAGGGGCATCAAGCTCTTTTGGGGTCAAGGCATGTCAAAAGATGTTTCACTTTAGCTCAGTGGGTGTGTTTGTTTGTTTGTTTGTTTTTAATTTAATTTATTTATTTGGCTACCCTGGGTCTTAGTTGTGACATGCAGGGTCTAGTTCTCTGATCGGGGATTGAACCCTGGCCCCCTGCAGGGATTGCAGGGTCTTAGCCACTGGACCACCAGCGAAATACCTGAGCTCAGTTTTGGAAAACCCTAGATGTTGGGGAGAAGACCCTAGAAGCAGGAGGAGAAGGGGCCGACAGAGGGTGAGATGGTTGGATGGCATCACTGGCTCAATGGACATGGGTTTGGGTGAACTCCGGGAGTTGGTGATGGACAGGGAGGCCTGGCGTGCTTGCTGCAATCCACTGGGTCGCAGAGTCGGACACAACTAAGCGACTGAACTGAACCAAGAAGTTGGGGGTTGTGGTAGGTGGTTAGACTTGAACAAAAGTATGGAAGCAAGAGAGAACGTGATGAGATGGGAAACCATGAGAAGGTCTGTGGGACTTCAGGGAAGGGTATGTAAATGTGAAGATATGACAGAAGATGAGACTGGAGCCAAAGAAAGGGGCCATATTGTGAATGACCTTTTCTACCTTCCTAAATTAATCAGTAGACATGTTTTCATGCATGTAATGTTAGATGTTTAGTGTTTCTCTTGGTATTGTCTCTTGAGCAGCTGAGTTTTACCTAATGTTTTATTTCTTCGGTTTGTTCGTTTTATGATACCCCTTGGAGGTATCATATGAATTTGGAGCCCCCTTTCCTTTTATGCTTTAGGTTCACTCCACATTGAGAACCATCTAGTCAAACCCCATACTCAGGCATTGTGGAGAGGATGATGCATTGCTTTTAAGGCAGCTTGGAAGGAGGAGGATTTAAATGACCTTCAAAGACTAATGTCAGACCCCCATGTCAATGTCACTACAATTCATGCATGCATGGAGAGTGGGAAAGGGAACTTAATTACGGAGGAGGGGAATCGTAACCCTGCTTGAATGGGTAGTTGAAAGTCCTGGACCCACCCCTTAGCCTCAAAAAAGGGCTTTCTTACATTGCTGCCAAAGAGGTCATAGGGAGAGCCCACATAAATACTACCCTCCCTCTGGGGTGTGTGAGCCAGTCTTATTCTTTTGCTTCCACAGGTGCAGAATAGGTTCACCAAATAGTATTCTGATCTCCATTGAACAAAATTTGGCATCTTATTGTCCTTTTCCAGAAAATCAATCCCTTTAAACATGGAACATGGCAATTTTAGGTCAGCAGGCATTTAAAGACACCTTTTAACTTTCAAGGGCTGGCCTAATAAGATATATTTTGTACAAAAATACCAGTGTTACTAAGATGAGACTTGAATCATTTAAATCTTGAAAGGGGCTCAGTTTTAGCTGCCAGTACACCTTTTACTTGTGAAATTACTTCTTGTCTTTTAATGGCACTGTCCTTCTGGAGTCCTGTGATCATCATCAGATACCAGACTCCATTCCTTCTGCTAACCTTTGGTAACTGTTCAGAATTCATTACAGTGTTTGAAATGAGGCACTCACAGTGACCCCTTGTCACTATCCTTTTGGACCATAAAATAGCCTTCCAGGTTAGCCAGGATGACAGCAGAAGCCAGCCTTATGTATTATGTGGTCAGGAACCGCTCCAGTATGGCTACAGTCTGAATGGCGAAAGGAGTTAGTCATAGTTAGGCTTATGTATTGGAGAAGGCAATGGCACCCCACTCCAGTACTCCTGCCTGGAAAATCCCATGGATGGAGGAGCCTGGTAGGCTGCAGTCCATGGGGTCGCACAGAGTCGGACACGACTGAAGCGACTTAGCAGCAGCAGCAGCAGGCTTACCTATTTCATTATTTGTTTTGAGAAGTCATAACAGTGAGACACAGATGCACCTTTGGCTCATTAATACTGGAGTCTGAGCCGTGAAATTTATTTCACTGAAATCCTGGAGAGTTGCTGAAAACGCATGATGCTTCTTTGCAGTTTCTTTTGTGTGTGTGGCCGCACTGAGTGACTCGTAGGATCTTAGTTCCTTGACCAGGAATTGAACCTGTGCCCCCTGCAGTGCAAGCGCAAAATCTTAACCAGTGGACTGCCAGAGAAGTTCCTCTTTGTACTTTAAATAGAACTTTTCTACTTTGGAGGGGAAGTGCTGTACAAACATGGCTGCAGTTGTTACTGCTACAACATATATATTCATTCAGTTCTTGATATTTCTAAAGTTTGGAAAAGTTCCGTGTTAATGTAAACACAATTTTAATTTTTCTAAACACATGCTCATATCTTAAAACAACACTCATTGATAGATTTTGGTGGGGGGTAGAAAAACAAAACTCAGTCTTCGTAATTTCTCATCTGTATAGGCCTTTACTCTCCATTTTAATAGAAGTTCTTCTGTGCACAGACCGTGGCAGAGCCCATTTTCAAAGCAGTTCATAGATTTAGCTATGCAATTTACTTACTCTCGGTCACCAAGAAAGAGTAAAAATCAAAGAGCCAAATGGCTGCTAAGGGAAAGTGTTGTAACAGCAAACTTGAGGGGCTAGACCAGAAGGGGCTAGCAAGAGAAGAATGCTCGGGGGTAGTCTCAGGGAACTGTAATTGATAGGAACAGAATAGAAATGAGGTAGTGGAAAATTTAGGCTACTATACCAGAGACATGCTCCTAATTTTGGCTTGAATTTGTCTTGCTAAGTAAAGCTGTTGTGATTATTGGAATGCCACAGAATTCATCTCTTGGCTTTTTGTCCCACAAAAGCATTAGAATTTAAAACAGACCCTTTAACATGAATTACAGCAGACTAGAAATACCAGTTCAGTTAGGGCAGGTGTTATTTAATTACCCTTCTTTATGGGGATGGGGCTGTTCCCACAAAAACTGTTTGTGGGTGAAAGCACAACAAAGATCCATAAGGTACAGCTTTATATGTATATATTTAAAGTAGACATCAGTCTCTTGAATTTTTCTGATATCAAAGGTTAATTTAAAATATTAATGCTGAAAAGATTAATTTAAGATATTAAATCTACTAGGCAAGAATACATGTACATATTGTAATTACTTCCTTTTTACAATTAAAGTAATTGGATTATATTTAATGAGCTATTTACATTTAATAATTAAAAAAGACTTCTCTTTTCAGCATTCCCCATATGCAGAAAGAGATGGGGGGGTGGGACTCACTTCTGATATATAATTATCTTTACTTGGGCTAAAAAGGAAAACCAATTGTGCTTTTTAGAAAAAGGCTCAGAAGAATATTATTTTAAAACATACATACAGTCATCACCCATTATCTGAAGTTTCAGTTTCCTCCGTTTCAGTTACCAAAATTGTTAAATAATAACTAATTTCAGTAGTCCAAAATTATTAAATGAAAAATTCCAGAAATAAGCAATTCATAAATTTTAAATGGCTCACCTTTCTGAGTAGCATAACAGAATCTCACGCCATCCTATGCTGTCTTGCCCTGAACGTGAATCGTCTCTGTCCAGCGTAGCCACACTGTGTATGTTACCTGCCTGTTAGTCACTTAGCCACTATCTCGGTTATTAGATCACTTGTCAGGTGTTGCAGTGCTTGTGTTCACATAATCCTTATTTTACCTATTAATGACCCTCAAATGCAAGAGTAGGCAAAGAGAGGCCAAAAAGTGAAAAGGTGAAAGTTCTCGACTTAACAAGGAAAGAAAAAAGTATTTTGTTTATATATAGGGTTTGGTACTTTCAGGCATCCTTGGGGGGCTTGGAATGTATGACTCTTGGAGAAAGGGGACTACTGTATACACTTTAGGAATTACCCATGGGAATGTGTTTTGGTTCATTGTAAAAGAAGACGACAGATTAGGCACTTTTAAAAAGTCCTTAATGACAAGATTTGATGATTTCAACAGTGCCCAGAGAATGAAACTTAAAGTGATTTTCAGAGACCCTGTAAATAAAAGTAACCCATCAGAAGTGACAGAACCCCAAATGCCTAGCTCTTTGAAAACAGGCGTTTGTTTGAAAAGCAGTAGCATCTGAACATGGTATCTGAGGCTGGCGCTTTAAATGAGCCAGTGTTTCTGTTATTTAAAGTGAAAGATGTGAAGCCCCTGAGCAGCTGGCTAAAACTGGGTGTAGAGAGGGAGAAAGCAGTGTGTTATTCTCATTAACACCATTGCAGTTCCAGGGTAAATATGTCAGGAAGGCTTTCTTATGTTAGCATATTATCTTTTTTTTTTTTTTTTTTTTTTTTTGAGGGGGAAGAAACTAGTCTGGGGTTTGATGGCACTTGTGTATGAAAATGAGAAATGTGGGCACAGTCTTGGCCAGGGTGTTTTGTGAAGTCAGCATAGTGTCATGGATGCAGGTGGACCTGGGTTTAAAAGCTGTGTGACTGAGAAAGTTATAGAACTGCTCTTGGTGTTTTAGTTCTCTTAGCTGTAAAATCAGAATGCTCCCAGTTACTTTTCAGTAGTGTTTTGAGGATTAGATCTGTTAAAGAAAATGTGAATAAATACTTGACACATTTTGGGCAGACACTATAGGATGCAAAGAAGTTTTTAAAAATCCCACCCTTATTACAGCAGATTCCAATAGCTGCTGCTGTTACTACTGTTTCTGTTAAGTTTAAAGATATTTTGTTTTTCAGTTCCTGTATTCAAAGAATTGTACACTCCAAAAAGCTGTGCTACAATATAGAATGTAGTGACTGCCGTAAAAGGTGCAGCGTGCTTTTTTGGCACCTTTGGAGAGGGAGAAATGGCTTCAGACCAGAAGAGTTGAGGAGGGCTTCTTAGAAATGGTGACGTCTGCCTTGGACTTTTAGAAAGGGTGGCGTCTGCCTTGGGCCTTTAAGATGAATTTTTTTTTTTTTTTAAAGAAATGGCACAATCCAGATAGTAGTACCTTTGAGACTGCTTTCAAAATACATAAAGTGAAAATATTGAATTCACTCTTGACTATGATTGGAAAGACTGATAGACTGATACCCTTTGTCTTAATCCTTAAAATTGGTATAACGTAAGCAGAGGCCATCCATTTCTTTCTTTTTTTGACATTGGATACATTTTTATTGAACCTTTTAGTTTACAACATGAGGTAAAAGGCAAATCAGTTCTCTTCAAGTGATATTTTACACAGCTGTAGTAAAATATTTTAAAATTCAAAGGTTTATAATGGATTGCATTTCTTAAAAGTTGAGGGATCAAGTAAACAAGTTCTAACTTGAATTTTCCAGCTGACTCTTCACTTAACAGTAGTAACCAGCTCTAATTAGATACATAAGTTTGTTTACAGCCATGTTTTATTGTTGATGTCTTTATTATTTTAGTCAGTATCCACTAATTCCACTTCAAAAATAAGTTTTGCATTTGGTGGAATTTTGAGGCCATCCATTTCATTCTCAGCTCCTGTCTTCAGACTCCCAGAGAACCCGTTGCAGAAGTTAAGAGGCCTACCTACTGCTTGGTTTCTTCTGAGACCAAAGAAAAGAGAACCAATTAGGAGAACTCTGTGTGTAATGCCCAGTGCTGTTTAATTTGACCTGCGCTCTTTAAATTATTGTATTACCACTAGGAGGTAAGTCCAACAAACTCGGTGCTGCTTTGAATTAGCAATAATGAGAGCTGTCAGTTGTTGAGTACCTACTAGGTGCTAGATACCCCTCTAGAAGGCTTACGTATGTTACCTCCTTTTATCCTGAAAACCATCCTATGGGATAGGTTTTATTTTCCCTATTTTACAGATGAGGCTTGGAGAGATTAACCAGCCCAGAGTCATATATAACTAGTGGCTCAGGGGACCCTTGTCTCTTGGCTGAACTTGCCTCTGGATTCATCAAGCTGTACTGATTTTTTTTTTTAATGTGATAAATACCTATATGAGTACCAACTTTAAAAAAAGAAAAAGGGAAAATTTTCTGCCATTATTAATTATGATTATTCAGAAAAATGTTATTCAAATATGTTATAGGCATATAGTGGTGATATCCTACCTTTTTGCAGTGTTTTCTTATTTGATTTTGGGATACCTGTTCTTCCTTTTAAAAGTTTTCTATGGCATATACTTATTGAAGATAAATTGAAATTAATACCTCTTTATAATTGGGGACCTTGCAAAACCAGAGGGGAAATCAGTCCTGACTTACATAGGAAGCTTGTGGCTTTCATCTCTGGGAGAAGGGAAATAAGGACGTGAGCCCCGTGATTACCCTGATTTTCTGTCTAGATTCTAACCATGGAGCAAAGCAGGGCAGGGCGGTGGGGAATCCCAAGCAGAGCAGATTCGTCTTACTGAACTGAGACAAATTGCGTTAATAGTTCAAGGGAGTCTGAGGCAACTGGAAGCTGTGGGGTGCAGTTCTGGAAGAAAGGAAGAATACTGTTCTAGAAATCTTCTTTGCCTGGGGTCAGATTATAGGAGGTTGGAAAAGAGTGAGCAGAAACTTATGAGCTAACTGATTCCCAGTGCAGGGAGGTGTACTAATTCCTATCAGCCTGAGTAGAGAGCCCATGTTGCTCACTCTCCAGCAGAGATCCAGTAGAAAGTATACAGTAGAGATCACTGAAGGGCCACGTCTGTACGGGGGCTAAAGAGCCAAGAGAGTAAAAGCTGCTCAAGATCCACCCTAACAAAGCTTAAAAAGAAACCTCAGGTGTACCAAATTGAACCAGAAGTCACTTAACTGCCAACCAGAACAAAGCCTCACATTTTTGAAACCAAGACAACAATGTTAGGTACTCAACATCATAAAATCACAACGTCCAACGTCCGGTCAAAAGTTACCAGGAAAATGTGGCCCATAATTAGGGGAAAAATCAGTTCGTAGAAACACTCAAAAATGATAGAGGTGATAGAATTACCAGACAAAGATATTAAAACAGCTGTTATAATTATGTTCAAATATACAGAGGAAAGGGTAAACCCGCCCTGCCAGTGCAGGAGACTTGAGACGCCGGTTTGATACATAGGTGATCCCCTGGAGAAGGAAATGGCACCCCACTCTAGTATTCTTGCCTGGAGAATTCCATGGACAGAGGAGCCTGGCAGGCTACAGTCCATTGGGTTGCGAAGAGTTGGACACGACTGAAGCGACTTAGCACATATAAAAGAAAATACAAACATATTAATTAGGAGGTAAACATTTTAGCCTTGCAAACAAATAGTGGAATTTGGTTTCAGTCTCTCTTATTTTTTATTATCTTTCTTCTCATGCTGTTGATGATTTGGTAAAATTTGAGTATTATCTTGTAAGTCTAAGTTACCAAATCATATCATTTTCTTTTTTCTTTTTTTTATATCATTTTAGAATTGGAAAGAACTTTTTAAAGATCATCATGTTTACCCTCTCATATTATAGAAAAAGAAATATTATGTTTCATTAATTCTGAGATGCATATTTTCCCCATATTTTAACATCTCTGGAATAATCATGCATCTTAAATTTCATGAAATACCGTAAAAACCCATTAGAGTTGTGACTTTTCCATAAATACTTACGGTAGAATTCAAGTCTTCTACTTATATTACCCTGACCTAGAAAACTTCCCTTCTTTATTCTTTAAATCCAAATCCTGCCCAGTTCCAGTCTTTATTCCAGGAATTCTGCTCAGTTGAAAGTGATCTTTTCATCCTTCCTTTTGTCATAATTGACTACATCATTCGTTTGATAACTTCTGTTTACTATGTTGTTACTTACCTGTGTTTTATCTGTCTCCTCAAATTATAAGCTCTTGGTCATGGGAAGAATTTTATATTTGTATCATCTAGTGTCTGTGGCACCCCACTCCAGTACTCTTGCCTGGAAAATCCCATGGACGGAGGAGCTGGTGGGCTGCCATCTATGGGGTCGCACAGAGTCGGACACGACTGAAGCAACTTAGCCGCAGCAGCAGCAGCAGTGTCTACTTGATAAATATTCATTGATTGATAAGCGTGCTATAATTAGTAGTTAGCAATTAATGCAACCCAAAACTTAAAGAGTTGTTTACTGGTTAAAAGAACCATATATTTAACTGTATGCCAGAACTAAGCGCTAGATAGATGTAGAATTAGTATTTCTGTTACTACTACTGCTGCAGGGACTACTATTAATACTACAGTCATTGCTACTATTATTGTAATTATGCTGTGCCAGGTACTATGTTAAATATTTTATACATGCATTATTTCATTTTTCTGCACAACAACCTTAAACTAAGGATCATTTTACTGATTTTAACAGGTTAGGAAACAGACAGGGCGAGTACTGCTTGCCAAGGTCCCAGAACTGAAGTTTGGCAGTAGTGGGGTGAAATCCATACCTCCTTCTCTAATGTCCGTACTCTTGCTGCTCTACATCACTGCTTATTAGGTCTTTTGAGGGCTTTGGTAACCTAGTAAACTGAGAATAGAAAGAAAAGAAATGGACACGTACTTTTCCTGCTGTTCAGGGACTTTTCCTTATAAATCCCATGTTTTGAATGGTGGATAGACCTTGTGAGAGGAAGATGTACAGCTGCCCTTTGCTGCTCTTAGTCAGTTGCTGGCAGCTTGGCCGTTAGTGACAGATGAGTGTGTGACACTTTTTCAGCAATGAATTCTTGTTACAGCTGGCAGAACAGAATAGTTGCTATGAAATTTCATGGCAGTTTGCTTCATAATTCCACTCCCTGGTGTACAGATGCAGTTGAGATTGCTAGGTCTCTCTCCTCACTTAAGTCGGTGTATTAGCAGTCACGTCCAGGACTACTGCTCTGGCTACTCCATGACCAGTGTGTGTGTATCACCTTGAGCTGTCAGCAAAACATTTTGCTGAATTTCCTTTTTTGTTGTTACTCTGTAACCTTTTTTCCCCCTGGCCTTTCTCATTTGTATAGAACTGGCTTCTTTTTTGGCCTTTTCATCCCAGAGAGGGAGTAGTTACTACAGAGGGATGCTTGAAATATGAAGAGAAGCATAATAGAGATTAAATGCATGGCTAGAGAGCCAGCAGGATGAAATGAGACCTACTCAGTGCCTAATGTACGGTTCCATCCTGATTATCTCCTTCCTCATTTTCAAACTTGCTTCAGTATCTCATCCACCAGTGGGTGCTCCAATGTCTCATCTGTAGGGAGCTTAACGAAGTGCAGTAGAGAACCAGGAAAGAAGGGTTACAGCCTAGCTCCATTTTCTCTATCCCTCGGTGAGATAGTAAACTGGGAACTAGACATTCTCCGATAAAAAACAACTTTGTGTTCCCATATGTAGCACATGTCCAGGTTAGGCTTCCTCCCAGGTTTTCAAGCCCAGGTACTTGGAGAGGAATGCCTTTTGTATCTATCCTCATCTCAGTTTTTTGGCCACCACCAACCAGAGATCACTCATTTCTGTCATTGTCTGTAAATAAAGAAAACTTTTTTAAAAAGAGAATACTTTATTAGGGCTTGTGTGAGTTATTGACACATTTCTAATAATCTTGTGCAGTGATTTGTTGAGGTTTTGGTTTTTTTTAATCTATTTTTTTGTTGAAGGATAATTGCTTTACAGAATTTTGTTGTTTTCTGTCAAACCTCAACATGAGTCAGCCATGAAAGAAAGTGAAAGTGAAGTTGCTCAGTCGTGTCCGAGTCTTTGTGACACCATGGACTGTAGCCTACCAGGCTCCTCCATCCATGGGATTTTCCAGGCAAGAATACTGGATCTCCAGGGGATCTTCCCAACCCAGGGGTCAAACCCGGATCTCCTGCATTGTAGGTAGATGCGTTACCATCTGAGCCACCAAGGAAGTCCATATCAGCCATAGGTATACATATATCCCCTCCCTTTTGAACCTCCCCCCATCTCCCTCCCCATTCCACCCCTCTAGGTTGATACAGAGTCCCTGTTTGAGATCCCTGAGCCATACAGCAAATTCCCACTGGCTGTCTATTTTACATATGGCAATGTAAGTTTCCATGTTACTCTTTCCATACACCTCACCCTCTCCTCCCCTCTCCCCATGTCCGTAAGTCTATTATCTGTTTCTTCATTGCTGCCATGTAAATAAGTTCTTCAGTACCATTCTTCTAGATTCCGTATATATGTGTTAGAATATGACATTTATCTTTCTCTTTCTGACTCTTTCTTACTGACTTCACTTTGTATAATAGGTTCTAGGTTCATCCACCTCATCAGAACTGACTCAGATACATTCCTTTTTATGGCTGAGTAACATTCCATTGTGTATATGTACCACAACTTCTTTATCCATTCATCTGTAGAGGGCATCTAGGTTGCTTCTATGTTCTAACTATTGTAAATAGTACTGCAGTGAACAATGGGATGCATGTGTCTCTTTCATTTTTGGTTTCCTCAGGGTATATGCTTAGGAGTGGGGTTGCTGGGTCATATGGTAGTTTTATTCCTAAAAAATATGGAGCGCTTCATGAATTTGCATGTCATCCTTGCACAGGGGCCATGCTAATCTTCTCTGTATCATTCCAATTTTAGTATATGTGCTGCTGGAGCGAGCACGAGGTTTTGTTTTGTGAGGGTTTTTTTGTCCCAGAGCAGTTGAGTTGTTTTTCATGTTAAACTCCTGTGTGAATTTAATGCTCATTTGATGACGATAGCTGAAAGAAATCTGGTACTTGAGTACCCACGAATGATAGGAATAAGGTTTCCTCACTTATTCATAGTGGTGCCAGTGGTAAAGAACCCGCCTGCCAATGCAGGATACAGAGATGTGGGTTCAATCCCTGGGTCGGAAAGATCCCCTGGAGAAGGGCATGGCAACCCACTCCAGTGTTCTTGCCTGGAGAATTCCGTGGACAGAGGAGCCTAGTGGGCTACAGTCCATGGGGTCACAGAGTCAAACATGACTGAAGCAACTTAGCATGCATGCAGTCAGAGTAAAAGTAAGCCCCCATTTATTGTTTCCAGTTTTATTGAGATATAATTGACATACAGCACTGTATATGTTTAAGGTATGCAGTGTAATGATTTTACTTACATCCATCATTTCATATAGATAACAGAACTAAAGAAATAGAAAAAAAATTTGTGTGTTTGTTAAAAACTCTTAGGATTTACACTTAACAGTTTTTGTATATAACATACATCAGTGTTAATTATATTTATCATGTTGTGCATTATATCCCTATCACTTATCTATCTTATAACGAAGGTTATACCTTTTGACCGCCTTCATCCAATTCCCCTCCCTTTGCCTCTGATAGCTATAAAATTGATCTCTTCTTCTATGAGTTTATTTTTGAAGTACAATTGACCTGCAACTCTGTGTTAGTTCCTATTATACAGTATATGATTTGGTGTTTTGAAACATTTCAAACTGATCACCAGGATAAGTCTGGTTAAGATATGTTACAATACAAATACATATCATAGTTACTGACTGTATTTCCCATACTATACATTTCATACCCCTGACTTGTTTATTTTGAAACTGGAAGTTTATACATCTTAATCTCCTTCACCTGTTTCTTTCTTTCCCCCTGTCCTCTGGCAACCACCTATTTTGTTCTCTGTATCATAATTCTGTTTCTGTTGTTTTTTTTTTTTTATGGCGCTGCCATACAGTTTGCAGCTTAAGGGATCTCAGTTCCCCAACTAGCAGTTGAATCCCAGTCTTTCCAGGTGGCCCAGTGGTGAAGAATCCGCCTGCCAGTGCAGGAGACTCTAAAGACTCGAGTTCTACTGCTGGCTTGGGAAGATCCCCTGGAGTAGGAAATGGCAACCCCCTCCAGTGTTCTTGCCTGGAAAATTCCATGGACAGAGGAGTCTGGCGGACTCCAGTCAGTGGGATTGCAAACAGACGTGACTGAGTGAGCACACACGCACACACATGCGCGGCAGTTCTGAAAGCACCAGATCCTAACCGCTGGGCCACCAGGGAACCCATTTCTATTATGTTTGTTCATTTCTTTTTTAGATTCCATATATAAGTGAAATCATACAGTATTTGTCTTTCTCTGTCTGACATTGCACTTAGCATAATACCCTCTAGGTCCATCCATGTTGTTGCAAATGGCAAGATTTCATTCTTTTTGGTGGGGGTAGTAATTTTACAGTAGTTGATTTACAGTGTTGTTTTAGTTTCTGCTATACAGCACAGTGAATCAGTTACACATGTACATATCCACTCTATTTTTTTATTTTAATTTTTTAAAGTGTTTATTTGGCTGCATTGGGTCTTAGTTGAGGTACATGGTGTGTTTGATCTGTAGTTGCGACATGCGAGATCTTGTGGTTGCAATGTGCGAACTCTTAGTTGCACCATGTGGGATCTAGTTCCCTGACCAGGGATTGATCGGGTGCCTACTGCATTGGGAGCCTGAGTCTTAGCCACTGGACTACCAGGAAGGTCCCTGTCCACTCTTTTTTAAATTCTGTTCCCATATAGACTGTTACAAAGTATTGAGTAGAGTCCCCTGTGCTATACAGTAGGTTCTTATTAGTTTCCTATATGGTATATAGTAGTGTGTATGTATCAGTCCCAAAGGTTTTCATTCCTTTTTTATGGATGAGTAATATTCCAGTGTGTATCTATGGATTGGCACTTGGGTTGCTTCCATGTCTTGGCTATTGTAAATAATGCTGCAGTGAACATAGAGGTGCAGGTATCTTTTCAAGTTAGTGTTTTTGTTTTCTTTGGATAAATATCCAGGAGTGTAATTGCTGGATCAAAAGACCTTTTAGATGGATAGTTTGGAGTATTTCAGACCATTCCATTTTGATGAATTAAGTTTTGCTAGAAATTGGAATTAAGACTGGGAGAGTAAAATGAACTTTGTGTCTGTTATTAGAGTTATCAGTGATAACCATGCAGACCCTGTGTAATTTAAATGGATTCATAACTAGGAACTTAGGCAAAGATGCAGATACAGGAAATATTTTATGTGAATAAATCTCTTTGGAGCTAGGAATATTTTGTAAACAAAATCTCAGTTTCATATAGCACCTCTCAAGCATTTTTTTTAGTGCAGCTCACAGCTGAACTGGAAAGATGAATTGAAAGTTTTTCTCCAATTGCTAGTCATCATTAGACTAAGAACTAGAACCCGACTCACAGTTTTAAGTGGTTTCCAATGCACAATTTTAAGTGTATTTTCTTTTGGACAACCAGATGGATCTTACTTTAAAAAAGAGCTTAATTTTGGCCATTTGAAAAGTAGTTTTTTATTTCTCCTTTGCAAATAAGTTCATATTTACCATTTTTCTAGATTCTGCATATATGTGTTAATATATGATATTTGATTTTCTCTTTCTGACTTCACTCTGTATGTCAGTCTCTAGATCCATCCACATCTCTGCCAATGGCACAATTTCATTCCTTTTTATGGCTGAGTAATAATAGTCCATTGTATATATTTACAACATCTTCTTTCCCTATTCCTCTGTTGATGGACGTTTAGGTGGCTTCCATGTGCTAGCTATTGTAAATGGTGCTGCAGTGGACATTGGGGGTGCTTGTATCTTCTTGAATTATGGTTTTCTCCAGGTATTGCACAGATGCAGAGAACAAACATATGGCTACCAAGGGGGAAGTGGGATTGGGGATGGATTGGGATAGGCGTATATACACTACTATGTATAAAATAGATAAACTAATGCGAACCAGCTATCAGCACAGGGAATTCTACTCAGTGCTCTGTGGTGACCTAAGGAAAGCCAGGGAAGAGGGGATATATGTATCTGTGTAACTGATTTACTTTGCGGTACAGCAGAAGCTAACACAACATTGTAAAGCTATACAGTAATAATCAAAACAAAACAAACAAACCCCAAAACAAAAACCAACAAAAAAAGGCAGTTTTCTATGGAATAGTTGATACTAGAAAAAACCAGTTTTGCAGGTCGAAGTTAGCCCCCCCGATTTTAGCTTTAAGAACAAAGCTATGAATAGAGCCTGAAGAGTAATAGAAGAAAAAAGGTGGTATTGCCCCTAAAAGATAATAGAAAGTTATGAAATTGCCAGATGTGAGTGGTCCTTGCTAGATGTGCAGTATGTTGAAGGAGTAAGACACTGTAGTTTAGAAGTTCTGTTCCCCTGGACTCCTTTCCCAAAACCAAATTAGGACAAGAAGGAACTTTACATTTATTGAAGGTAGGTCCATAGCTGGTGTCATTCATTTATGAAATTGGTAATCTCTCCTGGTTTTAGATCACAAGTAAGCTTTTATTCTTGGTTCTCCCAGTCAGATACTTTCTTTGTCCACTCGTGGAGTTCCATTTATCTTGCTAGCTTTTTTGAACATTAGTGACCTAAACTGGTGTATCAGTAATTTCTTGTGTTTGGAGAGAGTCTGGTTATATGTGTAGCGTCAGCCCCGCCCTGTATTTCAACAGGAAGTGGGCAGGTGCCTAAGTCTATAAAGAGGCAATTCTCCTTGTAATTGTTGCATGATAGTGAGGAACTGCTATATGCAACAGTCAATTTATACTTCTTTAAATATTTTGATGGACCAACTTAGATTACAGTAAACCTGAGTGTTGTGTTTCATTTTGAAATCAAGCGATTGTTTGACCTTTCAGTTGAGATTCTTGAACCACTGTGGAATGCATATTCTTTATCATAAAGAAATTTATCTCCTGAAAGAGGAAACTAGTCTACAAAGGAAGGCGCTTCTCATATGCCCCTATCCAAAGTGCTGTTAACTATAGAACAGTGGGAAATGCTGAAGTGAAAAGCAGAAGTACTAATTGCCACACATACAATATCCCCACATGTTCTCATCCCATGCTACTGCTGATCAGCATTTTGAGGGTATGTTTCAAAGAGGAACTGCCTTGAGAAGCATTTCTGTTGTTATTGCTGTAGCTCAGATATACTTGCTTTGGGATGTGACCATAGAAATCTGCAGGTGTTATCAGTGACCATGGCTCTAAATGAAACATTGCTTATTTATTTATAATAAACAGCTAGTAATACATGTCATTGCCAGAATGAGCAGTCATCTGTTTTTTGTCCTGCTGTTAATAGGAATTCAAAGTGTAGGGTACAGATGAGTGCATCTTCCCCCTCACATGCAGTCTTCCTTTATTACCTTCTTCCAGCTTCCAATCCATCCCTCTCACCTACTTCACCCCACTCCTGCTGCAGGCTGTCGGGAGCAGAGTTGAGAGTTCAGAGTGTAGGGTACATGTCAGAGTCTCCTTTTGCCTTAAGACTGGCCAAATGTGATATATAAATATCCCATGATAACTTCAAATACACAAACTTGTAGAGTCTTACTGTTGTGAAGAGACCTCAAAGAACACATCCAGTTTCCAATTCAAAGCATGAATCCCATCATGGTACTGGAAGTCCAAACTGGTCAGTGTACTCCAAGCCATGGCTCGGAGGAGATGGTTGAAGTCTTTGATTTATTCTGACTCATTCTCAAGTCCCTTAAGCTGAAAATAGCTGGGGGTGAAGATGGGGGTTGCTGCTGAGTCTGACTGGATGTTTGTCACTGGTCCAGACATTTTTACATCTTTGGGTAGCCAACCCCCAAATTGGCTTGGGAGGCTCCCAGAGTGTAATTAACTTAACCCCAGAGCACTGTCTGGAATGTCCTTTTTACCATTCTAGATCTATAGAAGAGTTTGATTCATGGACATGATCCATCCATCTTTACAGTACCTAGACCTCTCCTGGCCTTATGTTCAAAATGCAAGTGACTGTTGGCCAAGCAGAGGTTATGGCAGTTCAGTCAGTCAGTTGTGTCCGACTCTTTGTGACCCCGTGGCCTGCAGCACGCCAGGCCTCCCTGTCCATCACCAACTTCCGGAGTTTACTCAAACTCATGTCTATTGAGTCAGTGATGCCATCCAACCATCTCATCCTCTGTTGTCCCCTTCTCCTCCAGCCCTCAATCTTTCCTAGTGTCAGGGTCTTTTCAAATGAGTCAGTTCTTCACATCAGGTGGCCAAAGTCCAGCAAATCCAAGAATTTTAGAAATTCTTAAAGATCTTGGCTTAGTCCTTTTATTTTGCAAATGAAGAAACTGAAGCCCAGAGTGAGAATTATATCATCTTTGATTTAGAGGGCATTGTATAAATCATCCAGTCTGACCTCTCCATATCATTTTCTTACAGTCTAAGAATCTCTCCCCCAGCATGCCTAATAGCTGATATCCAGGGGATGATACTGGGGAACTTATCACCTCTGAAGAGAACCCATTCTAATATAGGACAGCTCTAATTAAAAGGAACTAACTTAATTGAAATCTACGTTCCTATAACTTTTATCTTCTCAATGGTTCTAATTTAATTCCTCTCCTATGTAACATCCCTGAAGGTAAGACCTTCTCAAACCCCCAAATTAGCAAATATCACTATAGTGTATACTTTTTCTAATCAAAGTAAAGTATAACTGAAAAAGAACTTTTACTGATTCTGTAAAGACAGGACATTCCACTTTTCATGTGTCCAAAACTTCTTTTTCTAGCTAAGAATGACTACTTTCTTGGTTTTCTTCACTGTCCCTTCATTACTGGCACTAGCATTTAGTTCTTTCATAGTACTTTTATTCTTAAAAATTTTTATAAATGGCAAGATCTCAGTTTCCTGATCAGGGATTGCAACCAGGCCACAGCAGTGACAGCACCAAATCCTAACCACTAGGCAACCAGGGAACTCTCTCATAATATGTTTAATAAAGAAACATACATTTTATCACTTTGTACAGAACAATCAGGGGAGAGCTACAGATAGGATAGCTGAAGGATTGGACTCACCCTCACAGCCTGTCTGTGGTTTCTCAGTTCTTAATTGCTAGCTGTGGTGGGCCTCTCCATTCTATTGTCTCCTTCTCATCCTGGGAAGAGTTTCCCAACTGGTCTTCTTACCTTCAGTTTTCTGTCCCAATACAGCTTCCTACTTCTGTTAGAATGATTTGTCTAAAAATGCAGATTTGACCATGTCACTTCCTTAATTTAGTGGTTCCTCAACACCCAGTGCTCCACTCATTTTCCACTAAATGACGACTGATGATCGAGGAGTTTTTCTCAACTGGATTCCCATGAGAACATTAAGCCCTAATGCCAGTAGGCATCCGTTGTACATAATGCCTTAGCTTCTCTCCAGTGCATCTGGAATGGTGCTGGTTGTTTACACTCTTGATGAGAATGGAGAAGACAGTCACTCTAATCCTTTTCTCTGTTCTGTGGTTCAGATGAGGAACCCATTGTAAAAGTAGAGGAGAGAGAATTTATGTTCTTTAAGAGGTCCAGCAGCATGGCTGGGAGCAGTCCCCAGAAAAAGAACTCACAAATTTCATTGACGTCTAGGGTTTCATCTTTAAATTTATGTGAACACTGCGTTCTACTGCATAATATGTCCATTGTTAAAAGTGTTTCAAAATATTTGTCAATGAATAAAATTGACTTTACAGGAGGATTTGCCTCAGGTCCAGTGAACTAAAAATAGCTACCTTTTTTTCTTAGCCCTGTAGTGGACATTTTATATATGTTACATTATTTAATGTCTCTAGGAAAATTGCCCAAGATCACACAGCTAGTAAGGTGTCAAGACTCAGGGCACTAACCCAAGTATGTCTCAACTCCACAACTTAAAGCTGAGTTGAGTCAAGAGCCTTGGAAGTCTTTGCCTCATTTCCAAGTTTATCTTCACTGGAATGTAGGATTTCTTTCTTGGTCAAGTTAGTATTTTGGTTCAGATTGTGCATAATTCCACACTTCTTTTTAAGAAAAGTGAGCAGTGATGTGGGTAATTCCATTTAATAAGGACTCTTGTCTTTCTTTGGTGACTCTGAAACATGTAAAACGACTTTTTTTAGTAGCAGATTCACTTTTTAAATTCTTTTGTCTTGATGGATATTGAATACTGTAATTTTTTGATTACTCTAGCTTGATGTGGGAGCTGGGTTTTTTTGGCAAGACGCAGCTAGCTATCTTGGTATTGAAAACTTGCCCCCAGATGACACAGGGTTGCCTCCATTTGTGTCTTCTTACCCAAGGAACTTGGGAAAACATAAATGCTAAAGTACCAAGGTGTTAAGAGTGGCTTCCCCAGCTTCATCCCCGTCTGACATTTACCTAGCTATTTGGAATCCAGTTTCCATTAGGTGTCCAAAGAGAATGTCTGGAATGCCCTGTCAGTAGCCATTCGACACAGAATTTCAAGGGGATCTGGCTCCTGTAGCTCCTCTAAGATGCTGGAGCAAGTTCTGAAATGATTGCTAAGGGAGGGAGCCATAGTGGCTATTTTCAGTCATCTTTGGCTGTACCCTGAATTTCTGGTTCTTCTGGTAAGCTTGAAATTTTGGGAATCTGAGGGCATCCAGAGGATGCAGAGCCCTGTGAGCTTCTTTTATTTGTAACCCCTTGTCTCCTTTTCTGTTCTAAACTCTCTTTCAGTTTGAGTTAGTTACTGAAGCTTGCATGTTAGTACCCAGTACCCTTTACATTATGTAAAAGAGGAGAATCGTTAGACTGGAAGGGAAAGTCCAGAGTTTGGATTAGAAAATCTGTTGAATCAAAGGGGAACTTAGCTGAGGAACAGAATGAAAATTATTTCCTTAGACAGTAGACAAATATTCAGGAAACACCTCTGCACCCCAAAGATAGGCACAGCTGCCACACAGTGACTATCAAAGGGAGGTTCAGAGTTATGAGCAAACAGCTGATTCTCTTGGTTCTTGGGCTGTTGCTGTTGGTGACAGGAAATCTTGTTCCCCAAGCTGCTGGCTTCCTGTTTTATTTTTACTCTTAGCAGATCAGAATGTCCATAACAAGGAGCAGTCTGTTCCAAAGGGTTCTACTCCCTCTTTGAGCTGAAGGGCTTTTTTTTCTTTTGGTCAGACAATATGTTGGTTCACTTTTAAGTTCTATGATGTATAGCTTGGTTTAAGCATTTGGTGTTCACAGTCAACTTTTTTGGTGATGAGCTGGTGTTTTAAGATTCAATGTAAGTAAACCTCTGTGGATGTGTGTGGATGTGTGTGTGTGTGTGTGTGTGTGTGTGTGTGTTAAGAGGGGTTTGCAGTCTTGGGGAATTGAGTATATTACCTTTATGCTTTACCATTTAACTTGCCATTTTCCCTAGCACAAAAGCCCGTGTACCTTGGTTACCTTTATGCTTTACCATTTAACTTGCCATTTTCCCTAGCACAAAAGCCTTTAGGCTGCTTCAGATTTCTTTAGTTTCACAAGTTAGGTGAACAGTTCCAGCCCCGTGTACTTTGGCTATAGTCATATAGTCATTTTGTTGGATAAAAAAAACCTCCTCCTGTCCTTGTAAAGTTAGGAATTTGGTAATCTAACTCTGAAACAATAGCTCAGCGTGAACCTAAAGTGCTGGGGGATTTCCTAGGGAAAGGGGCTTAGCCGACAGGATAAGAAACAGTAACTGGAAGGTTTCCGGATCTGCTCCAGACACTTCCTGCTGTCTCAAGAGCCTTTTGGCCCAGGTGTGTTGAACCGGATGGGAGAGAGAAAGGGAGCTGTGAGTAGAAGAGAAAGGACTGGAGAATCTTACAGCACAGTGTGCTTGGCATCATGTTTGATATATTGAACATGTAAAATTTTCCTTGGTATTCTTTCATTCTGTCCATTTACAGACTGAACTTTAGTAGTCTTAATAGATACAGTATTTAGTTGTACATTAAGAGTCCTCCCTCAGGGAAGAACTGGAGAAGTTATGTTTTGATGTAGAACAGTGGAATCACTTGGCAACGTAATTTCATTGTGGAGCCTGTCAGATGACAGAAGCTCTTTTTTGATTCTCATAATTGATCATTTGGAATCTGATCTGTTCTGATTGTGGACACCCCTTGGTTAGGATCTGTACCATCCAGGACCTGCTGAATGGGCTGTTTTCTGACCATGCGTCCCTGCCTCTAGAGACTTCTGTTAGCTGGAGCATACTTGTTATTTTAGGGTTTTTAGGTTTTTATGCTGCCTGTGTACTCTCAGCCAGCAGTCACCAGTTCAGAATTTCTAAACTCATCCAACAGGGCTCTAATAGCAAACCTGTGAAAGAAGGGTGTGATGGGGAGGGCTTAAAGCAGGAAAAAAAAAAGAGAGATAGAGGGAAAGATTTTTTAAAGCTGTTTAGATCAGAGCAAGACAAAAGGAAAAACGACTCACACAGCCTTGGTGTGCCTGGAATTTGTGGTTGAGTAATACTTTCCTGTTATTTCTTTTTTAGGTTGTTTTTCATCATTCAGAACATTGCCTGAAGCAGGTCCACCATGCCGTTAGTAACGAGGAACATCGAGCCAAGGCACCTGTGCCGTCAGACGTTGCCTAGCGTTAGAAGCGAGCTGGAATGCATGACCAACATCACCCTGGCAAATGTCATCCGACAGCTGGGCAGCCTGAGTGAGTGCCGCAGAGAGCCTGTGCTTTGCCCTCAGGGGTCGTTGGTGCTCTTTATTTCCTCCCCTTCTCCTCCGTGTTCCTATTTCTCCCCCATCTGCCTTCCCTAGGTAGTGCGAAAATTTATCCCACCCTCACCCCTCCCCAGAGAGAGGCTTCTTTTTATACAGATTCTTCCCTTCAACCCTTTCTTCTACCACCACCCTCTAGGTTCCCTCCACCTCCCCCTCCACCTGCTTCAAAAGAAATCTGTGGGAAGGGTGGCAGGAAGGGCTGCAGCAGAAACTGCAGATGGAATGACAGAGCAGAATTCTCTGTGTAAAGTGGGAGGTTCACAGAGCAGTATCTTGGGTTGGGGAATGTGCCTGTAATTGCACAAGCTATTCGATGTAGCCTGACTTTGTTGAAGCCTCAAATGTACCAATAGTCTTTATCTACCCAACCCCCCCACCCCCCCCACCACCACCTTTCTTCACAAAGAGGAGTAAAGCAAACACACATTCAGAGAGATTCTGGCTGACTTGTCTACCTTGGTACACATTTAATTGTGCTGCAAGCCCCCAGGTCCAAGTTCAGGGTACAAATTACTTCTGTAGTCTCTGGGGTATTGGGAGTTTTGCAAGCTGTGTGAACACAGTGACACAGATTGTAGCTGGAGCCATTCCTCTCTAGGAGGAAGATGGGGGTTAACCTAGTCTATTTTGAAGCTGAAGGAAAGCCAGCTCAACTGTAATTTCTTTTTTATTTAATTGCTAAGAATGAATGAGACCGCCTTGAGTGGGGTACATGCTTGGGTTTGGATTTCATTCTGAATTGAGCGGATTTTGTTTGCTTGGAGCCGAGATATGGGAAAGGCAGATGCTTGGATAGGCTCTGCATTTGTCTAGTGCCATTCTAGCTCCCATAAGAACCTCTGTCAAAATGCCATTTTAGTGATCTTCCTTAGCAGAAGCGTCTTAGTGTGAATTATTTCAGACATTTAACCCTCCTGTCGCATCACTGCCTTTCGTGAAAGCAGTGGAATATCAAGAAAGTCTGCATTCCCCTCCTCCCCCGCCACCCCAGATAGTAATAGCCCCTGCCTTGGCAACAGGGGCCTGAGGAGATAGAGGCCTGTGACCAGATGATGTATGGGGTCTGAGATTCCTAAGCCGTCACCCAGCTCAGAGGCCGTCTCAGTTGATCCAGGGCTTAGGGAAACCTGGATGGAGCGTCAGGAAAGAAATGAAACCCTGCCAGTGTCTGTCTTACACAAAGGAATGTCGACAGCAGTGCCACAGCAGTACGGCTGACGGGGAGGCACATGAAGACTGCAGAGAGCCTCACTGTGCCTTGAAAGCACCATTGCTGCTTCTGTCACCCTGAGAAGGCCAAATGGGTGGAAGTCAGTCACACGCGGACTCCTTCTCTGTAGGACAGAGGCCATCTAGCTAATGATGCGTCGTCTTCTCTCTCAGCAGGCGTTATGGTCTCTCTCAGGTGTTTTTCCAGGGTAGTGTTGCTGGATGCCATTGCTCACTCTCCCACTTGTGATCAGGCCACTCCTATCTTGAGGAAGTTCATCTGAGGGCCAGGGTTGGCCTGTGCTTATGGAAACAAGATTTTCTCACGTCGTAGAGCTGGCTGACCCTTTATTCATCCAGTAAACATGTATTGAACATATTTTATGTGCCAGGTGCTGAGAGGATACAGCAATAATAAGAAGTGGTCTCTGCCTTCTGGGAGCCCATAATCTACCAGAGGAGAAAGAAAGAAATAAGGGGAGAATGAGAGAGGGTGAGAAGAGATCTCATATTTGTTGATTGCCTACTTTATGCCAGGTTTTAATAGGATCTTGACATATAGACTATCTCATTTAATCTTCTTAATAATCCTTTGAGGTTAGATGTTGGCATTCCCGTTTTTCAGGTGAAGAAATGAAGGCTTAGAAAAGTAAGGTAACTTGCATGCAGACACAGTAGCCACTGAGAGGCAAAGTCAGACTTCCTAAGGATTTCTAAGCTTGTCCCCTGGCTCCCTGTCTTTCCCACCACTGCCCTGTATTAGACCTTTGCTGTGCCGTACTAAGTCTCTTCAGTCATGTCTGACTCTCTGCGACCCTGTAGACTGTAGCCTGCCAGGCTCCTCTGTCCCAAGGATTCTCCAGGCAGGAATACTGGAGTGGGTTGCTGTGCCCTCCAAGGGATCTTCCCGACCCAGGGATCAAAACCATGTCTCCTGCAGTTCCTGCATTGTAGGCGGATTCTTTACCGCTGAACCACCAGGGCAGCCCAACTGAACACTCACCAAACGATTCTTAGCCCACCTCTGGCCTCCCTTTCTCTGATCAACCTCTTTAAATCTATAAACCTAAAAATTGTGTAAAATCTTTTAAATCTTAAACTTATCTTGCCAGAGTGGTCTGCACAAAACTAAATCTGACTTTTTACTTTCATAATTCTGAATTGTTTGAATTTTATTTTATTTTTATTTATTTTTGTTTGAATTTTAAAAAGTTAAGTCTGTGTTAACTTTTGCAATTTAAAAAATGTTTTTAAAATAAGAGCATAAATGTTAGCTATGTATTTCATCTCCCGTCTTCCTCATTATGGAGTTACTTAATTTTAAATTCCTTCACATGGCATTCAAGACTTTAAGACATACCTTTCTTTTCAGCCTCATCTTCTGCAATCCATCTTCTCCCATTTTACAATCTTTTAAAGAGATTCTTTTAAAAAGGGAAAAAAAGAAGTGGGGGAGGAAGAAGGAAGAAAAGATGAATTGCCAGCTACGCATAGCTTCTGAGACGGGCCATGTACTCTTCATACTTCTGCACTGTGCCTTTGTTGTTCCCACTGCTAGAGAGCCCTTGCCATCTTTGCAGTGGATCTTTAAGACCCAGCTCAGGGATCTCCTCCAGGTTGGACTGAGTACTCCTCTGAGATCCTATTACTTGCTGTATTATTACCTGCCACATTATATTAAAAATTATCTGTATCTCCTATACTAAACTAAAAGGTTTTTGAAGGCAGAAATCGTGTGTTGTTTCCTTGAACCCCAGTGTCTATCTTGTGTAGTACCCGGCACCCAATAGGAGCTCAGTAAATATTTGTTAAGTGATTCGTGCTTCTATTCTTTCTGTCCTTCCATGCTGTCGGTGCACAGAGAATACAGGGAAAGAAGGAATATTTCCTACGGGGAGTGGGAACATAGCAGGAATAGGGAGAGTCAAGAAAAGCTTCATAAAAGAGGTTACATAATGAACCGAACCTTGAAAGATGACTAGGATTACGTCCAACAGAGAGGGGTGCAGGAATGGGCTCCTGTGTACTTCAGGCTTATGACCTTGACCTCATGCATTATATATTCTAGCCGGAAGTGCTTGGTCTAGTAGGGAAAGTCTGATTATGGAATGCATGAAGCACAAAACTAAAAATTTCACAGCCATGGGTTGCTCCCTGATAGCATATCCAGAGTTCTTATTTTCCCTCAGGGCAGTGAGATTGGCGTTTCACGTATTAGGTTGCCATGTCTTAGAAAACGTGCAGCCAACCAGCACTGAATCAGTATTCTGACCACCTAGGAGAATGGAACCTCCTCTTGGGTCATTAAGAAGATTTGTTTTCGTTTGAAAAATTCTACTGCTAAGGTATCTCTTGCAGAATGAGGTAGATGTCTATTATGAATGCCCTGATTTGATAGTGGATCTGTCTTGGTAATCTGAATGAGTGAAATTTAACTCTGAACAAGATATGTAAGTATCACACTCCTGTTTTCAGAGGTTGTAGTACTTTTTAGTACTTATAGAGCAGGGCATCAGACACGACTGAGTGACTGATCTGATTTGATCTGATCACATTACCAACTGGAATTATATTTTAAATTGGAAGATGCACTGGAGAAGGGAATGGCTACCTGCTCTAGTATTCTGGCCTGGAGAATTCCATGGACTGTGTGGTCCATGGGGTTGCAAAGAGTTGGACACAACTGAGCGAATTTCACTTTCATTTTCAAGCATAAGTCTTAAGATACTGAGATATCGATACTCTTAAAAGTCATCAGTATAATGAAGAATCTCATTATATAACTGTTTACGTTTTGGGCTTATTTAGTCCTATGACAACTTGGTGAGATAGATACAGTTGTCCCCGTTTCACAGATGATGAAACTGAGGCTGAGAGTTTGACTTGGTGAAGAGTCAGTAAGACAAGGATAGAGAGAAAGAACTGAGACTTAAATTCAGACTTTCTGGTTTGAAGACTACTGCTTCTTCCACGCATTATCTTGGGTTCTAAGTATGCTTAAGTCCTGATGTAACCTGACAGTGGGGAAGCCTCTACGCCGCCTCACTGCCCCTTCAGGTAGCATTCTCAGCGTCACCATTTCTGTGTGGTGGAGCTCTTTGTATGACTTTTATCCTAAGTCACTGTGCCTCACTGAGCTCTGCTCCTGCTGTCACTGCTCCTTTCACTGAGGAGCACGCAAAGTCCTGAGTGCTGTCTTTCGGTGATCTAAGGGTGAGTTGATTTGGGGTTTTCTTTTCCTCCACAATAGTTGGTTGGTTACCAGATATCTTTGAGCCTTTGTTATTTTCCATACTAATGTGTGTTTCTCAGTCGGTCTTTCATTACCTAGGCAAGCATGATACAGTATGGTTTTTGTTTTTTGTTTTTTTGAATGTAGTTGATTTACAATATGTGTCAGGTGTGCAGCATAGTAGTTCACGATTTTCAAAGGTTATATTCCACTTATAGTTATTATAAAATATTGGCTATATTCCCTGTGCTCTACAATGTATTCTTATAGCTTATTTTATACCTAGTAGTTTGTACCTCTTAATCCCCTAGCCCATCTTGTCCCTTTCCTCTTCCCTCTCCCTCTTAGTTTGTTCTCTGTATCTGTGAGTCAATACAGTATGGTTCCTATAGGAACTTAGCCTTTTTATGGACAGGGATCAGATAGGAATCTTCAACCTGCACAGTGGAAATGCAGTTTGTTAGCCAGTTTGAGTCCTTTGAGCTCAGGAGCTTCCCATGGTTGTTTAGATTACAGAACCATTCAGTATGCAAAGACTTGCTTCTTCCTTGATTAGAAACTCCTTATTGACTAAATCTACTAGCAATCCAGAATATGCTGTTGATTGGTCTTATGCTTACTCTTCAGGTTACACCGGGAAGGTGAGTGAGCTGCAGTTCACCCTCAAGGTGAAGTTTTGGCCTTTTGAACTAATTTTTTCCCCCTCAGGTGTGGACTAAGCATAAATGTAGTTTAGAAGCTAAAAATCAGATCTACTTTAAATAATTCTCAAAGAAATGATCTGTCGGTTGGGCGCAGTCACTTATGCCTGCCTTCACCTTGCAAGTAACACAGTCAGATGGTATATTTATTCGTATGCACCACTTTTCATTCCTAGCAAGAATGTGCTTTGTGGCTTGGAATGACAGTATGGAGGTAGTGTCAGATTGCTGTTATGTTTCTTTGGCTGCAGATTCTCCTTGCATTCCAGGGTTGAAAGTACGGAGCTCTTTTTCTAAAAAACAAGACATTGTGGAATGAGACCACTGGTATGTTGTTTTTCAGGGAGAGCTTGAATGTTTCAGCTTTCCACTTGTTCCCTAAGATGTAGATTTGAAGGATTATAACCTAAAGCAAAGACTTTCAAAATTGTAGCTTATGAATCATAAAATCACCTTTTCACCCTTTAGAAGAAGCTGTTAGTCTCTACTAGAAGGCAATGGCACCCCACTCCAGTGCTCTTGCCTGGAAAATCCCATGGATGGAGGAGCCTTGAAGGCTGCAGTCCATGGGGTCGCTGAGGGTCAGACATGACTGAGCGACTTCACTTTCACTTTTCACTGTCATGCATTGGAGAAGGAAATGGCAACCCACTCCAGTGTTCTTGCCTGGAGGATCCCAGGGACGGGGGAGCCTGGTGGGCTGCCGTCTATGGGGTCGCACAGAGTCGGACACGACTGAAGCGACCTAGCAGCAGCAGCAGCAGCAGGAGTTGTTAGTGACAGTTGAAGGCCTCTTACAGATACCACATCTCATCATGGTGGTTCAGTGTATTTTGGGGGCTCCATTGAGGTTGTAACTTCTTATTTTTTATGTTAATTGTAAACACTTAACTAACTCACAATTTGTTTTCCAGAACTACTTTCAGAGGGTACTTTTACAGAACAGCAAACAGCTAAGGGCTATAGGCAAATGTGTAGACATACTATCCACTCTTCTAGGATGTTTCTTTGTATTACACATTTTGATTTTATTCAGCTTGCTTTGAGTTTCATGACAGCTCAGTTTGCCAAGAAGACTCTTAGTTACAGAGCACATTGTAGGCTGCCCAGGCTCTGGAGGGTATATCTCTGTCTCCAAGAACAAGCTCTTCCTGTAGCCTGAACCATCTTAGAGAGGCGGGGTCCGTGTGTATTTGGGAGGTGGGGAGAACAGTCTTTAGTAGCCAGTTTTTCTGACCATTTTTGTCACTTTTATGCACTAGTGACTTGGTTCTTTGCTGTCTCAGGTAAATATGCCGAGGACATTTTTGGAGAGCTCTTTACTCAGGCAAATACTTTTGCCTCTCGGGTAAGCTCCCTTGCTGAGAGGGTCGACCGCCTACAAGTTAAAGTCACTCAGCTGGATCCCAAGGAAGAAGAAGGTAAGGAAGCTGAGCTCAGCATTTGCAGGCTCTGCTGAGCAGTTGCTTAGAATTTTTTCCCCTGATTTATAAAAAAGTGAGGGGGGAAATCAGAGAGACCTATGGAGTTCTTCTTTGAAATGACACAAACCTGGGTGATATTAAGAAACCTTTTCATCTCTACCACACCTCCACATACTCCCTTTCTCCCATTTCCCCAATTCCCTCTTTCTCAAATTCCCCTTCCCCCCAGTCGTGTTTGCTACCATAAAAGTACTTGGAAGATTCAATCCTCCTAAGGAGGGGCCTGCTAGATCTGGCCACATAGTAAACCTTTGTGTTGCCTCATTTTGTTCAGTCATGAAATGGCTGGGCCGCTGACAGCCTTGTGGGGCTTCCCCAGAGGGGGAGAAGAAAAAAAAAAAAAACCTGGCTGCAGACAGCCGCAGCCAAGAAATGCAGCAGCTGAGGCCTCTCTGGCTGGTGTGACTCAGTGTTTGCTCAGATAGCCTGTCGTCCATTTTCTAATGCCTTCCATCTTCTTTCAGTATCACTGCAAGGAATCAACACCCGAAAGGCCTTCAGAAGCTCTACTGTTCAAGACCAGAAGCTCTTTGACAGAAACTCTCTCCCCATACCTGTTTTGGAAACATACAACACCTGTGATACTCCTCCACCTCTCAACAACCTTACCCCTTACAGGTAGCCTGGCTAGCTTCTCCCCTCTTCAACCTGTGGCTAACAACACTAGATTTTCTTTTTAAAGATGTTGTGTACATCAGAGGATTGTATCAAAAAGCGTACTACCTACCCCGGAGTTGCTTATGGTGGAAGAAGCTAACATTTACCATATAAACAGGTGTCACTTATTATTGTTTGGTTTCTGAAACTCATATATAATATGAGTGAATATAATATATAATATTGAAAGTTTGTTACAGCATTTATGCTGCAGAGTTTAATTTGGTATAAGCCAGGTCCATCTTGGACTCCATCCAAGGAATTTAGTTATTATAGAACCAAAAGGACTTTGTTACAAGGCAGTCCTATAGCTTGCATCCCAGGGGCAACATTTTAGCAAGGCTCCCACTTACTCTGAAACCGCTAGATTACCAGATGTTTGGGCGTGTTAGTGGGGCCAGCCTTTTGGACTGGCTTCTCTGGGCCCTGAGGGTCCTTCCAGAGCCTAAGGAGTAATTGGCATTCTTCCAGTGAGTGTCGTTCACTTTGTTTTGAACATCCTTTCAACATTCCCCTGTGAAAGGACCTACGGTGCTATGGCTGGACTTGAAAAAGGCAGCCTTATAGACAGCTTAAAGCCCCTCCCCTCTAGTGGTCTGGTCTGGTAGTGTTACCGTGTAAAAAACTTCCAAGCAGGGACAGAAAGCGAATATTTATCTTGCTCACATCCATAAATATCTTTGGAACAGGTAAAAGTAATTACAGATAGCTGGAGGCAGATGTCTTCTGTGAGACATGGGTGTACTGCAAAGTAGAGTGTGTGTGTGTGTGAAATTCAAGGACACCCACCTGATCCAGAGAGCCAGAATAGGAACATGGCCACTTCTCACACAGATGCAGAGAAAGTGCGTGGTACCTATCCTTTGTTATTACCGTGTGAAATTACGTCTGCCCCTTGGCTCTCAAAGGGGCCAACTAACATAGCAGGGCAGAGATCTGACTCTGCAGCCTCCATCATTGAGTCTGGTTGGACCTGGGCAGAGGGTTTGTAGGAGAGCAAGGGATTACACACTTAATAATATCGAATGGAGTATGGTAAGACGAGTATATTTTTCAGCTAATGTAGGGTGTTTTCCTTTTTAACATTCTCTTCTCAGTTTTCTGGATTTAGCCTAACAGAAACGAATGATGTGGCTAACTCAGAATAAGATTTAATGTAAAAATCATTAGTGCTTGATTGGAACTGGTTTCTGTGTATTGTGATAGGATTGGAGGTCAGAAAAGAATTACCTTTCCAATTTGTTTTAGTTCAGAATAGTGTAATGCATGCTTTCTGAAAAAGGGGAGAGACTTAGCCATGCCAAAGTTCAGGTTTCCAGCCAGGGTCATTGAATCTGGTGGATGACCCTTACACTGACACTCATCAGCTCACCCTGTTCTTCTGTCACAGCCACTAAGAGATGGTAATTAAATCTTGTGGTCATAGAACAGCTGGCTGTCTTTTCTCACTGGGGCCCCCTTGTGGTTGGGGGATGGGGGCGGATGCTGAGCTCTTCTCATAGGTTAAGTGCTGTGTTGCCTATATTTACAGAGGAATGACAGCTACACACATAATACACATTCATGTGTGTATATGCATACGTCTGTACACATGTGAAGCTGTGCATGTGTACACAGGGTTTTGGGTGGGTGGAAGGCCATTAATGCTTGCTGGAGAGTCCTGGGCAATTGATGGTGGTAGGGGAGCCAGTGGCAGAAATCCCGTCTGATGTGCCAAGATATCAGAATGTCCTCAGGGAGATGTCTGCGGCCCTGGAGATCATTAGACATAAGCAGGATCCCTGCTGCTATAAACCATTCTTGCCCTAACCATGCAGATTCCTCCACCAGGAATTGAATGTAAGACTAAGGTTCTTAAAAAGCTAGATAAGTAAAGAGGTGCCATGCCATTCAGGGGCTTTGGAACTCTGGTATAGAGGAGGAAAATACGCAGTCGATTTGAATGACTTCTTGATTCCTCAGTGTAAAAACTGCTAACTGGTAGGTGTTTGGAATATTGGATTTGGTTGGGAGCTCATTTGTCTACTGACAGCTACTTGTCTTCATTTCTATCCCAGGGACGATGGGAAAGAGGCACTCAAATTCTACACAGACCCTTCGTACTTCTTTGATCTTTGGAAGGAGAAGATGCTGCAGGACACCAAGGATATCATGAAAGAGAAGAGGAAGCATAGGGTGAGGGGAAAGGGGCTTCTGTTCTACACATCAGTAGGCACGATTGTGGAGGGGGGATAAAAAGGAAGCCAGTCTTGTGTGAAGTAATCATTCTGAGTGGCTGCTTGCTTGGATGCCAGGTGAGACTCTTAAAAAAATGTGTCCACTCCAAGCACAACCAAGATGAAAGTATAAATCACACCAAAAATGTGTTTGTTCCCCCCAGTGCTATTAACAATTGAGTATATTCAGGCTGAGTTTTAGAAATTGACTTTTCTATTCACCATTTATTTCTTTTGCAATTTGCACCTGACTCTGCTGGACACTTGAGCTAGGCTAGTCCCTTCCGCGCCAGCTTTGCAGCTCATTTCTCAGAGATCAGCACAAGGCTCTACAGTGTTCGATTTGCAACGGGAGCGGTTTAACACTTGACTACTGGTTGGGCGGGGCAGGGGTGGGGGCATAGGCCTAGTTTTGGTAGAGGTGCTCCCCTCCCCTTAGACTCCCAGTGATGTGTGTAAGCATATGACCTAGCAGTTGCAACCTCACAATCCCATTAGCATGGCTGCTGGGAGGCCTAGGAGAGCACCAGGGGCTAGTGCAGCTGCACAAGCTGAAGAATCCATCAGTTGTTTGGGTTTGTTTTTTAACTATTTCCTTATATCTGTCCCAGATATCTATGGCTGTCATTATTTCTCTTCTCTCTTCACTGACCTTTGTGGCATAACGAATAATAAATAGCTATTTATTAACTTCCTAACAGTTAGAGTTGCTCAAAAACATGAATGAATTACCCAGAAAGATGGTAGATTTCCATTGCTACAGGTATTTGAGTGTGGGGTTGAAGAAATGTGTTTGAGCCCAGGAGGTGGTTTGGATTAAATGACCTCTAGGTCACTCTAAACCCAGCAATTTTGTAAGTTCTGTGGTTACTGTATGTTGTCTAGGCAGATTATCTCTAGGGTGTATATCCATGAAGGTGGGTGGAATTTTAATGAAGAACTTTGGGAAATGTTTATTAAGCTTTTCTGTTTCTTTTCATTATAGAAAGAAAAGAAAGATAATCCAAATCGAGGAAATGTAAACCCACGTAAAATCAAGACACGTAAGGAAGAGTGGGAGAAAATGAAGATGGGTCAAGAATTTGTGGAATCCAAAGAAAAGCCTTCTCGGTAGGTGCTGCTCTTGGTAGCATTGCTTCCTCTTGGCAGCATTCTTTGAAGGGTCTGGGCACCTGGGGGCAGCAGCCTGACAGCTCTGGTGTGACACCTTTCATACCCCTGACGTCTGGCTGTGTGGCTTAAATCAATACCACTGCTAATCAGCTACTTTAAAGTACCTCCATTTGGTGATGAAAATTTGCTAAAAAACAGGAAAAAATCTAGAGGCTCAGCAGTTTAAATAAGGTGACCAGAGTGGTCTGGAAAATAAAGCGCATGGCTTCTAGGGCCCTTACGATGTCTGAGGGCCTCAAATGAAAGACTAGAAAGGGAAGAAAAGTGGTCTTAGGAGTTCTTTGCCTTCAGAGCATTGATTCGAAGGTCGTGACTAAGAACTGGACATTTCATGGGAGTAGGGAAGGCCAGGCAGAGAATTTGTGCACATCACCAAAGCAACTTTTCAGTCAGCCTTTGTCAGTCTCGGGAGAGAGGCTGGCCAAGGGACTGAAAGCGGACCTCAGAGACAGTGTGGGAAAGGCCGTGCAGCCAGTACTGAGGCTATATATCTCTGTGGAGAAATAGTAGATGTCAGTCTGACCCCATTTCCCAATACCAAATCACACTAGAGGTTTAAAAGGGGGGAAAATGGTTTTAAAGCTTGGTTTGATGCTTATCCTGGTATCCGACCTGTGTGACATTCAAAGCCAAGTCGCTGAGATTGCCTGGCATAAATGTCGCCCTGGTTTTCCCCTAAATACCTTGCATCCTGGCTGTCGGAGAACCATGCCAGCCCATACCGGGTGTCTAGGAATGATGAAAGGAAAGAGTTGAGTTGTTCTTGCTTTTAGGAATAATTCTACCATGAAATTCTTGACTTTTAGAAATCTTGACACTTCTGACACTTGTTCTTCCTAGATTAAGAGATTTGTTTTAAAGAGTGATGAAGATGGTGAGAGGAAAAAAATGAACCTTTCTACAGGGGAATCAGCCCTGAGGGTACCTCCATTACCTTCACCTCCCAATAAAAAGGGGCCATTTGTTCCATGATCTCATCCTGTTCAGACAGGCCCTTGTCATAGGAAGGCTCAGTGACTCTTAAGACCAGCAGCTTGTGTGTTCAGAATGCCAACCATTACGTGTGTGTGTGTATGGTGATTCTGTTGTCCGAGAGGTTCGGGATCAGGCTACAAGGCTGTTCTACATGGTAAACCTGTAAAGAGATATGCCAGGTCTACAGGGCTGAAGGCCTTGGGGATTTTTTACGTCAGAGCATCATTTGATTTAGTTAGTTTCCTCCAACTCTGTTCTCCTTGGGGTCTACTTTAGATGAGTTCCTTATAACCCAGCAGTGGTGGAAAGAAGGGCGAGGTGGAGCGGGCCAGGCCACACTTTTATTAGTTGCTGCCTGGTGTGTTCCTGTTTGTGTGGAAGTTTGTTGCTGTTCACCCAGAGTGAATTCACCCACGGCCCAGTGCTATGAGGGACAGGTGTTCATGAGGCCAGCCCTAGGACCCCACTTGAATCAGCAGCTTGGTTTGTGAGATAAGAGACCACATCCAACTACCACATAGCAACTTGCATTTATCCTCAGCTTGGTTTTATCCTCAGTTTGGTTTTGCAGTCAGATGCCTCCTTGGCCTTTGAGCGCTCCAGAGGCTTGCCGACCTCAAAACCAGGCTGTGTGCCAGTCACGTGTTTGCAGCTCACTAGCCTTGGGGCCTGGCTTTGCCCTTTGCCGCAAGACAGACTTTGGGATTTGGGTCTGGGCTGCTCCTAACATTTGGGAGAGAATTTCAAAGAACTGCTGGGTGTGACAAGGCCAGCACTAGGAAAGGAACAGCATGATTTTGATAAGCTGGGTTGAGTCCCATTTTTACAGACAATCCAACAGAAATATCTGGGAGAGGGGAGGGGAAGATTGGGAGATTGAGATTGACATATACACACTACTATGTATAAAATAGATAACCGGTAAGGACCTACTGTATAACAGGGGAACTCTACTCAGTACTCCATAATAACCTATATGGGAAAAGAATCTAAAAAAGAGTCGGGTGTGTGTGTGTGTGTGTGTGTGTGTGTGTGTGTGTGTGTGTAACTGATTCACTTTACTGTACACCTGAAACTAACACAACATTGTAAATCAACTATACTCCATTAAATTTTTTTAAAAAAATAAAATAATTACAACTACAGCAACTTGGGGGAGTAGAAATATCTGGGAGATATTTAGCAATCAAATGCATTTTTTGTGGGCTTTTTTAGGAAAGCAAGAGAGTATCACTCAGGCTTTAAATAACAATTCTGACATTGGGTTCATTATCAGGTATCCACCCACCTTGGTGTACCAGAATGGCAGCATTGGCTCTGTTGAGAATGTGGATGCAGGCAACTATCCACCACCACCACAGTCAGACTCCATTTCTCCACCTTCTCCTTCCTTCTCTGAGGACAACTTGCCTCCCCCACCAGCAGAATTCAGGTAAACAGTGGCATCTCTTCTATTTACTCTGGTTGGTTAAACACTCAAGAACAAAGTAAAAGTTCCAAATCCAGGCCAGGACCACTAAAGTAACTCCAGACAAGTGAGTCAGGATAATAGAAATAATTGATATTTATTGTCTGTAAGGTACCAGGCATTATAGCAAACTTTATATATGTTACTTAACCTCCACAAGAGTCCTCTTGAGATAGGTACCCATCTTACAGACGAGTAGACAGGGACGCACAGAGGCCCGTGAACTCACCTAGGATCACACTGTCAGTAGGAAGCAGACTCATGATTGGAAAGCAGGCCAGTTTGACTCCAGAGCCTGAATTCTTAACTACTGGCTACACCTGAACAGAGAAGTCACCAGCTTCTCTCTCTGTTTTTTAGCTTAGCTCTGTCTGACTCAGCATGAAATAAAGTGGTGTAATCTGCTGCTGTCCATAAAATACTGAATAGCCTTTCTCCCTAGTTGTCTAGGAACCTAGTAAGTAGTTGCCTTTTTCTCCTGTTGCCTCTGCTCCATTTCACTGTGGCCAGAATCTCCAGAAAGAATGAAACAAAGGAGAAGGAGATGAGACTTAGGATCTGACCATTTTGATATTTGTCAGTGTCCCTGGCAGAGGTGTATACAGGAAGAGTTAGCATGTCATGGCTGGAAAGGGGAGGGGTCTGAGGAGTGTTAGATTTCAGTGTTTCCTGAGGAAAAATAGTTACTTTTCTTTCTGATGCCTAACAAGTGAGAGCTTTGAAAGGTACATTTGTCTCCTTGGACACTGTTTAATCAGAGACTGGATGTTGAGGACCCTCCCAATGGAGACCTGTAGCCGCACTGTCACCCCACCCCCCGCCCTGTTCCTGGCGTCTGAAACCATTAATCCCAAACCTCCTTCTGCCTCCCAATCACTTCCTGCTGGTTGCCGCGTCAGATACAGTGAGGCTCCAAGGTCTGTGGAAAATTCCAAGATGGATGCTTTCCTAAGGAGTAGCTATTAGTGTAGGACAGACACAAAGGTGGAAAAAGAGGCCCTTCAGCTTCACACATGGCCTCAGACCTCGCCGCTGCAGGCAAGCAGGCCTGACCCAGGAGAGGTGAGCCTTAATGCTCCCTCAACTTGGGTCAAGTCTGGCGGCACATTCATTTCCCGTCTCTGCTGACCCTCAGGCCCTCATTCGCGCTCAGGCTTTTCCACAGGAGCACTGAAGGTGTGCTCACCTGAATCTGCACCCTGGTCAGGTTTGCCTAGCTTGGCTTGGGTTCCCTGCCCTCACAAGATCCCGTGCATGTTAATAGCCTGTGGAATGGAGCCTGGTGGGTGGTGGTGTTTGAATTTTTATTTCGGTTCGTTCTTGCGTGGCTTATTAGTCCTGGCTCCAAGATTGAGCTGACCCTTCCTCTTAGAGGAGGACTCAGGAGGGCGCCTTCCCTTGCAGAGCTGAAAGGTTTGAGGGGACCTAAGAGATGGTCTTGGCCAGCCTTACCTGTTAGAGAACTCCTAAGTCCACTTTTTTTCAGGCAGTATTTCTCAATTTCTGCTTCTACTCCTGCTGATGGGAAGCTCATTATCTTACAAAGCTGCCCATTTCAAGGCTGGGAATTTCTGACCATCCCCAGGTTGTTCTTTCTGTTTGAGCTAAAATGAAATTATACCGTCAACCAGAATGAACCTAGGGTAATCGATAAGCTTAACATAAGGGTGGGTGTTTGCATCCTGAGAGTGATAGTGGGTCTTTTTCATTTGTCCTTTCAGCTACCCGGCAGACAATAACCAAAGAGCTGGACTCAAAAGGTCCAGTGTGGTCAGCCCAAGCCACCCACCGCCAGCTCCTCCTCTGGGCTCTGCGCCAGGCCCCAAACCCGGGTTTGCTCCACCACCTGCCCCTCCGCCTCCACCTCCGATGATAAACACTCCACCCCCACCACCACCTGGAGGATTTGGGTCTCCAGCGACCCCTCCACCACCTTCACCCCCATCTTTCCCGCCTCACCCCGATTTTGCTGCCCCTCCACCTCCTCCCCCACCGCCGGCAGTTGACTACTCGACTCTGCCACCACCTCCCTTGTCCCAGTCAGCAGGAGGCGCACCTCCGCCTCCGCCCCCGCCCCCTCCTCCAGGGCCCCCTCCGCCCCCTTTCAGTGGTGCAGATGGCCAGCTGGCTGCACCTCCTCCGCCACTTTCTGACACCACCAAGCCCAAGTCCTCCTTGCCTCCTGTGAGCGATGCCCGCAGCGACTTGCTTTCAGCCATCCGTCAAGGTAAACCCCCAGTGGTGGGTCCAGGATCATGGCGCCTTGTCTGGGCAGCTGGGTTGACTGACTGGAGGGTGGACGGGGGGGGGCCCTGTGCCCTCCCAGGGGAATGGCTTTCGCTGGGTGGAGAGAGAGTAGGACTTCAGACCTCAGATCAGTCTGAAGAAAGGCTTCACCCCAAAATGCAGAGGTTTGTATTTCTTTCCACCTTGGTTTAAAGTAAAGGCTTCTTAACCTAGGATGTTCAAACTGCTTGGAAAGTTATGCTTTGTGTGTTCTTGCGTTCATTCTGTGCCCCAGAGAAAACCAAGAATCACTGTCTTGGAAGGTACTTCCTCATCTGGACTCAGACACTCCCTGTCCTTCACTTTTTTACCTTTCCTATTCTTCTCCGCTCCTCTCCCCCACCTTCCCACCTCCTTCCTTCCTCCTTTTCCCTCCTGTCTCCATGTCTCCTTCCTCTCACCCTGCCTTCCTCCTCTCCCTCATCATCGTCTTCCCATTGTGGAGCATTTATTCTCTGTCAGAGGCTGGTTCTGCTCCCAGGAGGCGAAAGTGGTTTCTTCTGTTTGATCCTCAGTGAATTGAAGGGTTGTCTAGAGGAGACAACCTCAGGCAGCTCAACTCCATGAAAATCAATGACTTCGGCAGACTGAGTGCCTGCTAGATGGGGTATGGCAGCCACTCCTCACTCAAAGCCTCGTGAGAAGTACCGTCCTCACCAGCCTGAGAGCGTGGGAGCCTGAAAGAATGGCAGGCTCCCTTTAGACGCTCTTGTCGCACTGGGACCACAGTGTCATAAAGCCTGTCTGACTTCTCATCGGCTTTCCCCTTTCCCTCTTTGCTCTCCTCCAGCGTCCTTCTATTTAGCTGTCCTTTCCAGTACCCACCTCCACCAGGGGCCACTCCCTCTTCCTCAGTCCTGGATGGATTCAGAGACTGACGCTCCTTCTTAACCCTCCTCTCTCTCCCCCTCCAGGCTTTCAGCTGCGCAGGGTTGAGGAGCAGCGGGAACAAGAGAAGCGGGATGTTGTGGGCAACGACGTGGCCACCATCCTGTCGCGTCGCATTGCTGTGGAGTACAGCGATTCGGAAGACGACTCCTCTGAGTTTGATGAAGACGAATGGTCGGATTAACTCTTCTGCCTGCCGCCTACTTCCTTTTTCTTTCTTTCCTACCTGCCTTCTTTGATGCCTACCCCAACAGTCCCAAGGGGAAGAAAAGGGAGGAAAAAAAGAATTTCAAGGGGCCAGAGCCTTCCCTGAAGCAACCAAAGATATATCCCAAGTCCTTCCTCCAAATCACCATGTATTTCCCGTCTCCCTGAGGTCAGGCCCCATGGGGCTGCTGAGGTTCAGTACCTGGGATATTCCCTGTTCCCTTCAAGTGACTGTTGCCGACTGAAGAGAAGGGAAGACCCCAAAGCATACTCCTTTGATTGGGTTTAAATTGGAATGGTGCCTTCCCCCAGGAGCCGTTTTCTGTAGTCTTCCAGAATCCTTGTCCTCAGCTGCTTTGCATAGTGCCAGCCATCTTCTGGTCCTGAAGCCTGCTGGCCCTTTTCCCGTGCATCGAGAGGGCGGAGCAGCCGCAGGCCCGGTGCCTCACCCCTCTGTCCTCATCCACAGGGTGAGGCTGCCTTTTTCTAAGCCATCTCTGTGTCTAGATGCCCTTTATTCCAGGAGCCATCAGGCCCCTAAAGAAATGTCTTACCCTCTCTGCTCAGAAACAGTGCCTTTATGAAGGCAGGGGTGGTTGCCTCCCTCCCAGGCTTCCTTCCCTGACTGTGCTGTTCCTGTGTCCCTCAAATACCCCTCCCTTGCCACCAGGTGCCTCCAAGCACCACAGCCCGGTTCTAACCTCTAGACCCCATGACCAAACTAGCCCTGACACCCAGGGGTCTGAGCCTCTGCTGCGGTTAGGAGCCGAGCAGAGACTTGGAGCTGCAGGACTGGAAGAAGACGGAAGTCTTTGGGTTGAATGACGCTGAAGCCTGGAAATGGGAAGTGACTTGCTCACGGTCACACCATTGGATGGGGACAGAGCTCGAGCCCAGAGTTCCTGATTCCGAGTCCCCTGTGCTTTATGGGACCAAATTGTGGGCACCTGCTAGATTCTGGGCTCTGCGCTGCTCCAGACCTCCGCGCAGAGGGGAGTCCCAGCAACAGGGCTCAGGGCCTGCGCCAGGCCTGTCCGTACTGCTCAGACCCTCGTGGCTGCTCTTGTCGTTTGCCCCCGCTTTCCTGTCACCAGCCCGGCACCTGGCCTTGAGAGCTGCTCTTTTTGGGGACCAGAGTAGTGAGAGGAGGAAGAGGGTAGGCAGTGTGACAGGTGCTGCTTTCAATTCCTCTGCATCTCCTCCCCCGTTTGTTTCCCCAGTTTAAGCATAGGTCCTGCCAACTGTAGAAACTTCAGTCCCTCAGGCTGGCAGCGGCCGCAGGTAGTGCCTGGGGAGGTGGGGTGGGGAGGCCTGGCAGCTGTGAGGAGGGCTGAGACGCAGGACGTCTCTGGGTCCTGTTTCCAGCTCCCCTCCTCACTGTACCATGATGTTCCCTCCCTCCCTCCCCCCTTTTTCCCCAAGCTAATACACAGGTGCTATTCTTGAGGAAAAAAAGCTGGTCAGCTTTGGCCAGCAGTGAGGTTTCTTCTGTTGTGTAGCCTCTTAGGCTGAAACCGGCTTTTCCTGGCTTCTCCAGCTCTCCGAGCCCTGAAACAAAGACAAACAGGATCTGTCTCCCCCCAGCACAGCACATGGTTCTAGTAATTGCCAAAGCCCTCATCAGCCCCTCCAGCTCGAGGAGAGCGTGCAGTCGTGAGGACGGAGCCGTTAAGAGGCCAGTGTGCCCGCCTGTCTCCCCAGATAGGGCGTCTTGGGCGCAGGGCAGGCACCGGGCTCCAGCGCTGAGAACCAGAACGTGTGCACCCCTGCCGTGCCTCCCACAGTGTGCTCCAGAAGCTGAAGGTGCTTTCTTCAGAACTCTAAAATGGCTGTTGAAGGTGCCCCCAGCTGTCGCCCAGCAGTGACCAGGGCAGCAGGCAGAGGGCAGCGGTTCTCCCAAATAGGAGTCTTGGGGCCTGGCCAGGCCAGGCCAGGGTTTGGGCCTAATGGCTTTGACTGAATCACCCCCATCCCCCTCCTTTCTGGAAAAGGGGGAGCCAGCACTGTGCTCGTATCATCCTGCTCTGACCTTGAAGGGGGCGGTGTTGGCCTGGCTTCTGGAATGGACAGAGCCTGCCGTGGAAGAGGGCTGGGGGCAGGAGGAGGTGGGGAGGGGCACTGCCTGCGGAAGGTAGGATTAGATCATTAGCTCAGTGACCTCCTAGGGTTTCGATGTGCTGTGTTCTCATCCTACAGCTGGTTTGGTAATGATCTGCAAGTCCCGGAGAGCAACAGCACAGCTCTGCCTGACGCTCTCATTAAAATCTATGCAGCCAAGCTCGGCGCTTTGTAGCAGCCGGCCTTGCGAAGCTTCCTCAGCTCGGGGGGCTGGGGACCCAGTCAGCCGAGAGGCCCTCTGGGCTCTACTTATGCATATGTGCACCAAAAAAAAAAAAAGCTTCTTTAAACCCAGAGCCCTTTAAGATGATAAAGGACCTTGTGCAGGTAATTGTGTGTCTTTGGAATCCTGTAATTGTAGAAAGCCAAGTTTAGTGATTATTTAAACTGGGCTGAGGCTGGTGAGGGTGTGGAGCAATGGCCCCTAAGGACTCTGAGGGCTGAAGGCAAGGAGCCGCCTCCCTTCCCTGTTCTGCCCAGCCCAGGGGACCTGCCCCCATTCCTGTGGCCCAGGGGCCCAGCTTCCAGTTCGGCAGTGTCAGAAGTGACTTGTGGCTCTGCCTTGGTTGTGAGATGAGTACATTCCAAAGGAGCAGCCACGGGGAGGGGGCAGGCTCAGCGATCCCTTGGAGGCTCAGAGCAGCTGGCCTGAGCTCCAGCTCGCGTCCAGCGGAAGCTCGCGCCCCTCAGAAACGACCCTGGCCAATGTCACCGCAGAGCCGAGGCGGTGTTGTCAGGGCTAATGTGAAATCTCTTCCCGTGGCGCCGATCCTCCGGCTCTGCAGCGCCAGCTCGGACAGATTGAGGTCTCTGTGGCTTTGGTGACCCTGCTTAAGCATTCCCACCGTGTCCCAGCTCTGCTCTCTGCCTGCCTCCCACTGCAGCCCCCCCTTACCTGGCTTGGGGAGGGGGGCAGTGCCCCAAGGCTAGGGGCTTTTGCTCAGGAGAGATGTCAGGCTTTCTGGGGTCGTCAGGCTTTGAGCTCTACCGGGGTCCAGCTGACCTGGGATACCAGGTGTGCCCAGAGATGCACCTCATCCCGTGCCTCAGGAAGGGCTAGGGAGCAATTTTGTTATTGTATTAACTTTCCTCAGTTAACTCACTTGAGAAACTAACCAATTTTTACTTTCTGTCTAGAATGATGTATGTGTAGGAGAGTGAGCTGTAATGCTCCCAAAGTGCCTTGTTTTCTCTGATATAAATATATTTATAAGGACCTGGTCTGGTGGATTATTCTTGGGTGTGTTTGCCACATGAAGATGTTAGGGACTGGGCTTGTATGTCGTGGGGTACAGTCTGAAGATGGGGCCCCTTCCCCTGAAGATGGGACAGGAGCTGCAACTGAGATCTGAGCAGTGGGGCTGAGCCAGACCCCTGAAGTGACCCTTTCCTCTTTCCCCTGCTCCTCTCAGGTCCTTAGAAAAGGACATCCAGTTTTTCAAAGCCCTGTGCCTCCAGGCCTGGTCTCACTTGAGTCCCTGCCAGGTTTCATGTGTGTAGCACGTTAGCACACCAAGTGACCTGAAGATTCTATGTAACTTTTAATGTATACTTCCGAATACATAAATGCCAACATTTTAAATAATTTGATGAAAGTCTTTGTAACCACGCAGCCACCTCTGGGGGGTGTGTGTGTGTGTGTGTGTGTGTGCACACTTGTATCTGTGTAATGGGAGAAGCAGTTCCAAGGGGGCGACATTGATAGCCACAGGTGGTGGTGGCCAGAGCTCCACAGGGAGGTCGGTGTGGGTGGGCTCAGAGGGCGGGGGCCTCTGCCTCTGGCTGGTGCGCCCTGTGCGGGAGGTGGGGGTGTTGATTTAGGAGGAGACCTGTTGGGGGATGTGGAGGCCGCCTCAGTTGGCTGAGAGGGGTGTGCTGGGGCCGGGGAGGGCGGCGGGGGGGCGGTGGGGAGCCTCACATCAGGCAGGAGAATGCTGATGCTGCCTGCCAGCATCTGGCCGGCATCTTGTCTGCCTCTCAGACCCGAGCAACTTACCTTAAATAGAACGACTTACAATGGAATCCGATAAAAGGGTTAGGCTGCCGCAGGCCCCCTCTCTCTCCTGCCTGGGAAGGTGACAGGTCTGGGTTTCTCTTCTGACCCTAAAAAAATGACCTACCCAGGAAGCAACGGTTGTACCGAGCACAGCTGCTGCGAGTAGCTGTCCCCGGGGGTAATTGATGAGCGGACTCCCTGTTCCAAGCCCAGCAGACGGTGTGGGGCGGCCCCGGGAGAGGGGTGGGAGCCGGGTTGGTGACTCGGCTGGTCACGCCTGCTGTTGCGAGAGAGTCACCCACTGGCATCCCAGGAGAGGGGGCAGAAGTTTTGAATCGTCAGCAAGTGCTGCGCCAGCCACTCTGAGCTCATCGCTGGGGGTGGGGGTGCCGGGGAGGGGGCGCGGGAGCCGGCTGGCCCCGGCGGAGCCCCTCGCCCCACCCTCGTGCTCAGGCCTGTGTTTAGTCAGCACTTGGCTTCCCGAGGTCGGTGACTGACAGGCAGCCAGACGCCCGCCCTGGGAGAAGACAAAATGGTGGTGTCGGGAGCCGCCCTTGCTGGAGAATTGGAGGGAAGGAATGTGGTTCTGGGCAGCTGGGAGTCTGACTTAAATTCCAGCTCCTCCGCTTGGGAGCTTCAGCTCTTTGGGCTAGTCGTGAGAAGAATGAGCATTCAACTACTACCTGCCTGAGACTGCCTATGCTTTATTTCACCAACCAAGGGTCTCCCACTTGACAGTTGAGAAAAAGATTCAGAGAGGTTGAGTTGCCTAAGACCGCATAGCCGACCAAGAGCAAAGCCATAGTTCGCACGTGGGTCTCCTGTTCTGCCCACCACACAACGTAAACCATTCTCAGAATCTCTCCATCGAGGATCATGGTGTTTGGTGTCAGAGGCGGGTGTGTTAAAGGTTTTCTGTTACAGGCTGACCTACCTACCCACTGGTGCCTAGTTTTATAAATGATGGTTAATTTTGCTCTTGCTTTGAAATAAGTGAGCTGTACTGGGGGCCCTGCTATCCTAGACCTTTAGAGTTAGAAGTACCCTGTGCCCTCAACTGCCTGGAACAAAGTGGTCTCCCTGTGTATGGGCGGGGGCTCCCAACAGACACAGCTTCAGTATATGCACACACCTGTTAAGATGTGGGCATTTGTGCACACTCAGACATGGAGACACGTGCACACAGAATGCTGTCTTTGTGCACACAAGAGCACAGAGCGGCACACAGTTACAGGAGCACAAGCACAAGCAAACCACACAAAGTCCTCAGGAGCCACCCCTCCTGTGCTGCCTCGGCCAGCTCCGCACTGCCCCCTCCTGGCCGCCTGGCGGCCAGGGCAACCTGGCAGCACTTCTGTAAGCGCTGCTCTGGGTGGTTGTCAGCTAGTTCCCTCCTAGATCAGGAAGCTAGGAGCTGTCTCAGGTGCTCCCCAAAGCCAGCCTTAGCCCCGGGAGAAGTGTCTTGTGAGGGGTCTGAAGCTAGAGGACAAGAAAATAAGCCTTTCACACCCAAAAGAATCTCTCCCTGGTAGAATGCTCGGTACCATGGTGGCAGGCATACTGCAGAGACACCCTCCCACTGCAGCAGGCAGGCATCCCCGCCCTTACCTGGGGGATTGTGCACGCACCTGCTCATGCCCTGCATACGTATTTAAAGAGAAGAAGATTTCCTGGCTGAGAAGTCGGAGGCCAGGTTTTGTAGCTCTCACCTTGCGGCTCCCTCTGGGACTCAGCTCCCTCCTGTTCAGTGAGGAGTTGAACAGGATTATGTATTCTGCCCAACACCAACCCCCCACCACAGCTCCAGTGTCTTGCTGTCTTGGGAACTAACCTCTCCCAGACATATGCCCGGGTAAAGCACATCCATAAAGATGAACCCATGGACTCCTCAGGCAATCCTGGAAGGATGGCCAATACCAAGCTTTTTATTCCTAGTTTACAGTTGGAAAGGCAGACACAGAGAGGTACAGCAACTTGCCCAAAGTTCACACAGCAAGTTGGCAGCAAGCATGAAAGTAGAAACCCTCTGCTTTCCAATGCCCCTGGCTGTCTGCAAGAAAGCAGAACTCACTGTGGGCTCAGGCCCAGAGCCAAGGAGACAGGAACTAGAGAAGCAAAGCCAGAACCTCCGTCCTGTCTGGGAGCCCCGAGGCTGAGGAGAACCCAGAGGGAGTAGTGGGCTTAGGTATTAGGCAAGTTCCACCACTCCCCGCCCCCAACACACACCCCTCTCCCTAGACTGCAGGAACTTCAAACTCCCTGTTCCTCCACAAAGCCGGTGGCTGGTTGTGGGAGTTCTTATTCTGTGGCTATTTGGGGGTCCATCATGGTAGGCACACAAATGGTGTGCACACACATGCCTGGACTCTGGGTGTGCATGTACAGGTGTGGATGGATGTTCTTACATGCCTACAGGTATACCTAGGTGTACATTCATAGGCATGTATAGCATGTAAACTCGTGTTTGCAAGCATGTATACATGTGACACATTTGGGCATTTAGGTGAAGTGTGTTTGGATGTACATATATCAGTGGTCTCTGTATCTGACAGGTGAATTTATCAACATGTAAGATTTTGATTAATGGGGTTTTTCCTGAGTGTGGGTGTGTGCAAATGTTCACATGCATTTGTGTGAAGTGGGCTGGAGCATGTCCACCCACATGACTAGTGTGTTTGAAAGTGCGTGCAATCAAGGCTCAGGTGACTGGGTGCATGTGAATCCTAAGTGCCCTCCCACGAGGGTACGAAGCCAGTGCCCCCCCCCAATCCTGGTATAGGGGCACCCTGCCTGGCTCCAGCTCAGCACTGAGCTCATAGCACCCCCGCCGTGCCTCGCATTCTATTCCCCAGACCCAACCTGCTTGGCCAATTTGCAGCCTCTCGCTCCCAGCTCCTGAGAAGGCCTGCAGCAAAGTCAAGGGGCTGGTGGCCAATTAGTGAGGGGGTTAATCAGGGATCTGGGGACCCCCGGGGGGTGGGAAGCCAAGGGCAGACATTGGGGTTGGCAGGAGCCTGATCTGCCTGTCATGAGGCTGGGGGGAGGGGAGGCTGAGCCAGCCGGATGGTGCTAGAAACCAAGGGTCTGCCTGTGAGTTCATGATTGCTGAACACTGACAGTGAGGAACCTGTGTGACTGTGTGTACACTGTGTGCAAAAGACATGCATGTACATATATGTGTACATGTACAAGTCCTTGAATGTAATCCTGTATGCACATGTGTGTACATGACTGATGCCATCTGTATGCACACGGGCAGTTTTGTGTCTGTATATATGTGGGTGTGCCGTGGTGTGCAGATGGGTCTGGGTATGCAAGCATGCCTGGACCTGTGTGCACACATGTATATACAAGGCTGTGTGTCTGTGTGCATACGTATTTGTGCAGGGGCATGTGCATACATTTAGGTTTGTGCTTCTGCATGAGAACATGTGTACCTGAGGTTGACATGGTCTGTGTACATGTGATATATCTGTGTGCACAGGTGTGCATACTGGTGTGCAGACACACTGATCATACGTGCGTGTCTGGATGTGTATGCATGTGTGGGTCTTCTCTCAACAGCCAGGAACCTGGACCTCCATTTATGTGCCTGTGTGCACACATGTCTCTGCATGTAGGGAGTTTCGGGGTGCAGGGTTGGCAGGTTTCAGGCTCCAGGAGAAAATCTGACAGACGAGACTTGCCGCAGCCCCTGGCCCCAGGAGCCTGTTTTCCAGCCTGCAGAAGCTGTGAGCCCGTGAACTCATCTTATATTAATAGCTGCTGTCTCCTCACTTATTGCAGGGAGAAGCGGTCATGGCCCTGGTGGGGGCTGCCCCCTCCACAGGACCTGGGAAGAAGGGGAGAAGAGAAGGGCCCCAGCCCCACCCTAAGGCCTACCCCTGCAGGAAAGCAGGGTTCTGGGCCCCAGCCTTTGCCTCCTCCAAGCCAGGGACCCCCCACCGCACTGCCCAGCTCACCCTCCTGGGCCTCAGTCACTGGGGGGATCAGGTATGGAGTTGGACAACTGGCTAAGGCAGAGAGGCTGGAAGGCTTGGCTACACCCCACCCCGAAAAACAGACACACAGGCATACACACACACATGCATGCACACGTGATGAGCAGCCCCAGGCTGAGAAGTCTGAGCCTGAAAGAGACACAGACGGCTTCAGTTTGAGGGCCAGACATGTCCCTTTTCTCAGGGCCCTTCGGTTGGAGCTGGGACACAACCTTCAGTGGCCCCCACTCTGATGAGGAAGGTAAAACTTCTCTGTAAATATTTACTAAGGAGAAGTGTAGCGAGGTGTGTAAACTTCATCTTCACAGCCACAGGAGGGCTGAGCCAGGGAGGCTTCCTGGAGGGAACACAGACTTAGGGTACAGGGAGGACCTGAGATGTAGCTGCAGAATCCCAGGGGAAGGAGAAGCCAGCGGGCCCCACCTTGCACACAGACCCCAACCCGGGGACAGGCTCAGACACCCTCGTGTGGGCCCAGGACTCAAGGCCGAGACTGAAGATGCAGGCTTCCAGAAATGCCTGAGCGCCACCTCACAGCTGCACGGAGACAGAAGAGGACTCACAGCGTGAGGGTCCACCAGAAGTGAGGCTGGCCCTGCTGGGCCCCGGAGCCGGAAGCGGGGAGGGGGCCAAGAGCCAAGTCCGCCAAGGGTGGGATGGGCCCTGGCCCTGCTCTTGCGGGACCTTGGTGGGTGCTCCTTGGGAGTGTGACGGAGGCAAACAGGAGGCCTGTTCCTACACTGCCCCTCCCAAAGGCCTAGGGGTACCCTGGAGACCCCCAAAACTTCCCATAGCCCAGGACAGGGCTCCCTGCCCTGGTTTCCTTGCTTGCTATTTCTGAGCTGCTCCTGAAACAAATTCCCTCACCCAGAAAAGAAACAGATTGGGAGTCACAAGGACCTGGTTCAACCCTCAGGTCAGCTCAGCTCTTAACTGTGTGACTTTAGGCAAATCAAATGTCACCTTCAGTGAGGATTTTGAGGGCATCCGTATCTTTTTTTTACTTTTGGGCCACTCCATATCACTTGCAGTATCTTAGTTCTCCGACCAGGGATCCAACACGGGTCCCCAGAAGCAGTGGATAAGCTGAACCCTAACCACTGGACTGCCAGGGAAGTCCCAAGGGGCACTCTCATTTAAAGATTACATGTGCTCCCTGTGCCTCGATTCTGAGGATATATCACTCTGACATTATCATATTTTAGTTACTCTCTTTATTACTGTGTCCTCCAGCTAGAATTTACGCTGCCCACAGGGACAGCAATGAATAAACGAAAATTCATTACTCTCAGAGCCTCAACTTTCTCTTCTGTAAAATGGGGGAAGCAGTAGTACCCCCCCCCTCCCCCAAAGGGACCATGGTGATGTTGTGTGAGATGTTTGGCATGGGACAGGTGCTTCCTGACTGAGGACCTTTTCCCTAGGGACCTTCCAGGAAGGTGGGGAGAGGAGGTAAGCCTCAACCTGACCTGGTGGAGCCTCCCCACTTTGGGCCTGGATTGGCACTGTGTGTAGCTCAGCCCAGGCCCTCCCTCCGCCAGCTGTGACCCAACCCTGTTGGTATGCCCACTCCCCTTGGATTCCTGTGGCTACTATTGGGGAGGAGACTTGAACATCAGGCGAAAGCTCTCTGGCCAGGGAAACAGTCTCCCCATCTGTGCAATAGGGGCGCTCTGAGGGCCCCACCTCCAGGCTTTGCCCATCTGGGTAGATGTGGGTTTGGGGTAGTCAGAGCTTCCTCTTCAGCCACACCCCAAACCTACTCCTGCCTGTACCTGGTGAACAAGTTCTTTTTGGTTCCAAAACAGTGAAATTCAGAGTCCTGCCCAATTTTGTCCTCAAATGCACGCAAGGGTACACACACACTCTTACTATCACTCACCTTTGCACAGAAAAAAAGCCCTTCCAGCTCCTGAGTGAACAGACCCCATCCAACCACCTCCCAAAATGGGGCCACTGGCTCTGAAAATTAACCCCAACACAAGGCAGGATCCAGAATGTCCTAAGCCTTTGGCTTGGGAAGGCAGGAGATGAGGGGGCATCGGCCAGGGGACAGTGCACAGGGCCTGGAAACAAATGTTCCTCTTTGGAATCCTGGCTCTGCCATTTCCTAGCTGTATGACCTTGAGCTGACCACTGACTCTCCCTTGGCCTGCTTCCTGGTCTGTAACATGAGAAGTTCTTACCCGTGCCAGGGGGTGCTTGTTAGGCAAACGTGAGCTGACGGATGCAAAACGCTTAGTGCAGTGCCCAGCACACAGAAGACACCTGTGAGTGGAAGAGGCTGCTGTTGTTTGGAACACCTACATGCCTTGAGCACATTCTTCATGCCCAAACCCCAAACTAAAGCTAATGTAGGCAAGATGTGAGCAACTGAAACCCAAGGGGCTCTAGCACCAGGAGTTCTAGTCTCGGTGGAGGTGGGGTTCTTGTTTGGGGATGCCTGAGTCTGAACAGAGGAACCCATCAGATTGGCATCCTGGGGTGGGAGGTGTCACCTGCCAGCCATACTCCACCTGGGTCTCCAGTTTCTTGGATCCTCCCATAGGTCCCCAGGCCTGGCCTAATCCTCCCATTCCAGGCTGTCACCCATTACACCCCATACCACTCCTTCCACGCACAGACAAATCTTATTTATCACAAAATCATTTTTTTATTGAGGGTTGGGTTAGGAACAGGAATAGGGGACTGGGGACCCTACCCCAGATGGCAGAGGGCTCAGGTGTTGGCTCGCACCCTGCCTCCTGTAGGGCACTGCAGGGTGAGACCTGACCCCAGGCTCTGGCTATGGTGCTGGACACCAGGCTGGAGTGGAGCTGGGGTTACTTGGCCTGGTTCCGACGGCCGACCCGGCTGCAGTTCCCAAAAAACGGCCACCAGAGGGCAGTCGGCCCCCAGAGCAGAGGAATTCTCGGTTTCTCAGGTGATGGCTTCTTAAAAAAATAAAAAACCAGAGGCTGGTGTGTTCCCCCTGCAAACCCGAGGGGGGCGGGCCTGGGGAGAAGGCTCTGGTTTCTATGATCTCTTCGATAAAAAGTAAGCAAAAATAATAACAAAATACGTGGTTTCTCTCTCTCCCTTTTCCCCCTCTAGGAACTGAGGTCAGAAATGAGGGTGTTGGGGACTGGGAGTACCCTGGTATGGCCTGGATTTCAAGGTGTGGGTCTCTTTTTTTCCCCTTAACACCCATAAATAAATTCATAAATAAATAATAAATAGATATTCTCTTTGTATGTGCACATATATACAGATAAATCTTTCTCTTATCTAGGCAACGGAGTAACTAACCTCTCTGACTCTTTAGCTCAGAAACCCAAAAGTAAAGTGACATGGTCAAGGTCAAGGCAGGGGGAAGGTCAGGGACTTGGAATGGCACTGTGAAATACCCAGCAGCCTACTGGAACTCCAAGCCCATCTGGGCTGTGGGACATTTCTGAGTTGGAACCCTGACCACAGGAACATTCTAGAACCATGGAGCCAGCTGGGCCCTGCAGGGATCTGAACAGAATCCTGTGAAACACCCAAAGTCCTAGAACTCCAGAACCAGCTGGGTCTTGGGGTGTGGAGCTGGGGGTTGGAACAAAGCCCTGGAGGACCTAACACTCTGGAATTCTGTAGTGATCAGGGCTGGAGGGTCACCAGGATGAGACTAGACATCACTGGGGGAGCGGGATCGGAAGAGCGTCTTGGAAGAGGAACAGCAGCAGCAGACAGCCCACAGCACCTTCTGCACGTCCTGGTTGCGGAAGGCGTAGATGATGGGGTTGATCATGGAGTTGTAGGTGGCAGGGAGCAGGGTGAGATAGGTGTAGAGGGGTGGGGAGTGGGCATCGCCCAACAGGCAGTAGACGGTGAAGGGCAGCCAGCAGGCGGCAAAGGCGCCAAGCACCACGGCCAGGGTGGCTATGCCCTTTCGGGTGGCCACGTAGTGGGAGGCAGGCAGCAGGTGCCGCTGGAGGGCAATCTGCTGGGCGTGGCGGCAGACAATGCGACAGATCTGGGCATACAGCTGCAGCATGATGCCAAACACCATGAAGAAGGCAACGGCCAGGACCACCAGATGGTTCTTGGAGAGCGGATAGACCACGCCGCATGTGGCCCAGGCATCCAGGCAGTTCCAGGCCAGCACAGGCAGCAGCCCCAGGCCCAGCGCGCCCCCCCACACTAGGGCCAGCATCACATAGGTCCGCGTCACTGTTGTCTCTGAGTAGTAGGTGAGCGCATTGTACAGAGAAAGGTAGCGATCAACGGTGATGGCCAGTAGGCTGCCGATGCTGGCAGTAAAGGCCATGGCCAGCACGCCAACCAGCACCAGGCTCATCACTGCTGAGCCAATGCAGAAGACAGCAGCAAAGTGCATGACCAGGCCCAGGCCTGCCAGCAGGTCTGCCACAGCCAGGCTGCCCACTAGCAGGAACATGGGGGCACGGAAGGCGGGAGTGCCCACGATGATGGCCACCACCAGCGCGTTCTCACAGGACACCAGTGTGCCTGAGATGCACAGTACTACGTCCCAGGCCGTGGGGGAGGGCAGTGGTGTGGCAGGGCCTGTGGGCCCCTCTGTGGACCCCATGCTGCTCATGTTCACGTTTCCGGGGCCAGCAGAGAGCCAGGCCAGGGGGCTGCCTGCACCCCACATCATGGTACCTGTAGGAGAAAGGCCCTGTGAGAAGCTGGCAGGGCTGGGTGCTGGGTGGAGGGGTCTGGAAGCAGTGGGGGTCTCTCCTCAGGATACCTGGCTGGGTCCCAGGTTGCCCACCCCCTCCCATGCCCTGAAGCTCCTTCCAGGATACCCTTGTCTTCGCCTATGCCCCTAGGCCAGCAGGGGTCTGGTGATCCCTGTGGTGGGTCGCTCCCCTCTCCCTTCTAACTCACTGAGTCCTGCAGGTCTCTTTCTCCCACTTGTGTGACTGAGGAGGACAAGATCAAGGACTACCATAAGTGGATAGAGGCCCATAGGATCCCGGAGAAGCTGGGAAAGGCCCAGGACCGGGGGAGGGGACATCTCAAGACTGACAGCAGCTCTGCTCCCTCCCCACCAGGGAGGATGACGCTCAGTTTCTGAGGCTCACCAGACCCCTCACGATTCTCAGTATGGCCAGCCCCAGACTCCGCCCCCAGAGAATGCTCGTGAAGCTCCCGCCAGCCCCCACCCTGCACTCCTGGGGTAACAACATCTGGGACCTCAGCCCCCCAACACACACTCGGCCAGACTTCTGCCCCCCAGCTGGACCCCTCTTTCTGCCTGAACCTCTGGGTCTTTGGGACAGACACCCCCTGCTGGAAGCCAGGATCCTGTAGTCAGATCCCTCCCTCTGCTTGGACACCTGGATCTTGGGCCTGACTCCGCCTCCTGTCCGGACGTCTGGATTTCTAAGTCGGACACCTCCTCCTGCTCGGACGCCTGGGTCCTGGCCCAGACGCCTCCTGCCGGCCCAAACTCAGATGACCATCAGTCCCTTCAGGGCCTCGGGTCCTTGCAGGAGTGCTCACCCCACGCCGGGCTACCCAGCTGACAGCTCTTATCACCCAGACCCTGGGTCCCTTCCTGTGAGCCCAGACTCAGGGTTCCTGGTCTCAACCTCCGACCCCAATCAACCGCTGGGAGCTTGACCGCTTGCCCAGCGCCCCAGCATCCTGCGTGCCCTCTCGGATGCCTGGTACCCAGGCCGGGGCCCGCTACTCACCTCTCGGAACCGGGCGCGGCCGGGCCGCGGGAAGGCTGAACTCGGGTCCGGGCTGCGCAGGGTGTGTGAGGACCCCGAGAAGCCCCCGCGGCCGCGGGAGAAGCGGCGTGAGTCACCCCGCCCCGCCCCGCCCCCGACCACCGCTTTGGTGACGTCAGTGGCCCGGCTGGCCAATGGATGCGTCGCGCTGGGGCGCAGCGCGCGCCGCTCGGCATAGTAATGAGGCCTCGTGCCGCCCGCTCCCCCATTCATAAAAAGCGACCGTGGCTGCGGCTCCGCCCCCTTCTGAGTCGGCCCGCGCTGTCCTTGACGCTGCGCCCTCTACGGGCCGGGGGTTTCGGGGTCGCTGGTGCGAGAGCCCTTGAAGTCTCAGGAAGGTGGCGGGGGGCATGTGTTAGAGGGAGAGGAGGAAAGGGGCCCCGGAGAGTTTATGGAGGTGATGGGACCCTCGGGTGGCAGAGAGAGGCTGACGGAATTCAGGTGACGGAGACCGAGTGATGGGGGCTGAATGAGCGTCCCAGTCCCCAGTGAGGATGACAGGGGTTGCCAAGACGATGGGGCCCTGAGGTGATGGTGACAGGAGCACGAGGGAGCAGGGAGGTGGGTGGAAGTGACGGTATGAGCGTGGTGACAGGATCTTGGGGGGATGGTGGCAGTACGACGCTGAGGTAGAGAAGAAGCCCCTAGGGCAACCATAGCAGTGTCAGGGTGACTCTGGGCCATGATGGGGTTCAGGGATGAGGTGGTGGCGAAAGAAAGGGAAGGTGGAGGGGCTGGGTGATAGTTCTTCAGGTCACCGTGACCCTGTGACAAGTGCTGAAGTGACCAGGCTGTGATGAGGGTCACAGGGTCCTGGAATGAAGACACCAGGTGACTGTGGGCCCCCAGGTGAGTGGGACAGGGTAAAGGGTCTGGACTGACAGTGACCGGGCCAGCCCTCGTGATGCTGGGGCTGGCAGAAGGAACCGGGCGACGTCAATCATGTCAGCCCAATAGCGCCCTCACTGCACAGGGAGGGGTGGGCCTGGCAAGATTTCAAAACTTGAATTATTTATTCAAGGATCTGGAAAGCCAGCGGGGTGGTGGTGGGGGTGGGGGTCACTTCCCCGAAGCAGCAGGAGTGGGGGAGCCGGGAAGAACTTGGAAGCAGAAAGCCATCAGCTCAGTCCCCAGGGCGGGCCCCTCTCAGCCTCCCATCTTAGGCACCCTGGCAGGTCAGGGCACAGAGAAGGAACTCCCCCTTCCCCACCTCTTCCTGTTCCCAGGGAACCTCTCCCAGCTGACTTCTCCAGATGCCACAGATATGGCCAGTTCTGGGGAAGGGAAAATAGCTGCCTCCTCCACCCTCCAACTCGAGCTCTTATCCTCATTGGAATCAACCAGGCCTGTGGGATGGGGCTAGGGGGCAGGGACCAGGTGAAGGCCCAGATCCCAGGCCCCACCACTTATCCTCCCAGCACAGAACCACTGAAGTGTCACAGGGAGAAGGAGGGGGCAGGCCAGTGGCAGGGTACATGGGGAGGTCAGGGCTGGGGAAGATACTGTACTTCAGGTTGGACATGGTGAGTTTGGGGTGGTTAGCAGGTGGTGTGGTCAGCAGTTAGATTGGGTGAATATCTTAGGCTCTTTGGGCCTGTTTTCTCTAGAGACAGGGACTTCCCAATTGGTCCAGTGGCTAAGATGCTGCATAGCCAATGCAGAGGGTTGGGGTTTGATCCCTGGTCAGGTGAACTAGATCCCACGTGCTGCAACTAAAGAGTTTGCATGCCGCAACTAACAAGACCCAGCACAGTCAAATAAATAAAAGTTAAGAAAAAGACCACGTTAGTATCTTCTGCATGGGATTGTTGGGAGGGGCCTGGCACATTGTCAGCACTGGCTGTGCTGGCTGCAGGAGGACACCCGGGAGGCTTGGGTGTGCGGCGAGGGAGCAGAGAGGAGGAGCTTCAGGGAAACCCACCAGTGAGAGTACAGACTGCGGGAAAGAAGCTTCCTGCTCCTGGGCTTTGCCTGGCTCTTCCCTCTGCCCAGAACCCCTTTACTCCATTCGAGAGCCTCTGTGGCCAAGTCAATATCTTCCAGAGCAGGCTTTCCCAACATCTACCCTAGACGACCACTCCCGCTTCCATCATTCTCTCTGTGCTTTCCTTTATTTATCATTTTTTAGAGCACTTAGCACTCCTGAAATTATAAATTTATTGTTTTAAGAGAAAAGACATGTCAGCCCCACCAGGATATAAAAGCTCCACGAGGGTACAGACTTTGTTCTGGTCTGTGCTGGAGAACAAAGCCTGGCATGCAGGAAGTGTTCAATAAATACTTGCTGACTGGATGACTGGACAAAAAGCAACATCCAAGAAAGGGAAGGAAAACACGGAGGGAGTAGTAATATGCACAGTGTCGAGGAAAGTGGGGCATCAAAGAGAATATAAGGACATCTGCCCCCAGGAACCCAGATGTTCACTTTCTCCCCTGTCAGAGCCAGGTCCCAACAACTGTCCAATTGGTCTCAGAGAGGCTGCTGGGAGGTTGGCATGAGACGGTGTATGAGAGGGAATCCCTTTGTGGTCCGGTGGTTAGGACTCCACATTTCCACTGCAGGGGGCATAAGTTCGATTCCTGGTCAGGGAACTAAGATCCTGCAAGCCATGTGGCTCACACACACACACACACACACACACACACACAAATAGAGAGGGGAGATGTATGAGAGACCATCTTCTCTTTTGAGTGGCAGTGGTCTTTTTTTATTTTGCATAGTTTATTAATCCTCTCATGAAACATCTGTACAATCACCACAAATCAAGTCACTGCAGGATCTTTAATCCTTCCTTCTGCCAGCACCTACATTGGTCTTTGTGATCCCCCAAGCTCCTTCATTCTGTCCTTCAGTTCTTTTTCTTCTCGGGCAGCCCATGTCTTGCAAGGTGGTGTTGGTTTATTTTTCTTTGCATAACCCAAGGAATCATAAATCACATCCAAGCCAGTTGTCACCACCAAAATGGGTTCTGACTCCAAATATAAAGATGACATCTGGTGTGGTCTTGTATACTTTGGCTGCTGCTGCTGCTGCTGCTAAGTCGCTTCAGTCGTGTCCGACTCTGTGCAACCCCATAGATGGCAGCCCACCAGGCTCCCCTGTCCCTGGGATTCTCCAGGCAAGAACACTGGAGTGGGTTGCCATTTCCTTCTCCAATGCATGAAAGTGAAAAGTGAAAGTGAAGTTGCTCAGTCGTGTCTGACTCTTAGCAACCCCATGGACTGCAGCCCATCAGGCTCCTCCGTCCATGGGATTTTCCAGGCAAGAGTACTGGAGTGGGGTGCCATTGCCTTCTCCATACTTTGGCTAGTTTTCCCCAAATTTCTGTCTTGGATACGGTTGCCCTTCCAGGGTGAAGAACATCAGTGACCACCTTTCCCCTGAAGTAGCTGGTTGGTCAGAATTTCCTGATCCAGAGAATCATGGTGTTGGTTCATGATGGAGGCGATCCTCAGCGAGCCAAAGAGGAAAAGAGTGGAGTGATATTTCTAACCATGAGGAACCCTGGAGACCTAAGAGACTCAAGTGAGGCTGTGGAGTTTCTTTTTTGCTTGTTTTGGGTTTTTGGCTGTGCCATGCAGCACGTAGGATCTCAGTTCCCCGACCAGGGACTGAACCTGCGTCCCCTGTAGTGGAAACACAGAGTCTTAACCACTGGACTGCCAGGGAAGTCTTAAGCTATGGATTTTCATGTGAGTACACTCTCTCGTGCTCCAAAACTGCCCCATGTCAACAGGACAATTGAGGCCATCACTGCCAACCAGGTCTGTTCCCCAAAGATCTGCTATCTAGAGGAAAAGGCAACCCTTTCTCTTCTCTCATCCTCAGGCCCACTTCCCTGTCTCCTTAATTCTGCTCGTCACTGACTTTCCCCTCCAGCCCTTCCCACCTACCAGGTGCCAGACCAGAGCCCAGTACGTACCATAATCCTACACCCCTATCTCATAGGTGAAGCCCAGAGAAGCCAGACGACTTGCCCAAATCACAGTGTCAATGGCAGAGCTGGGATCTGAAGCCACTCTATTTGGAACCAAATCCAGTGTGCCTTCATTCTAGCCTAGCTCTCTCCCCAGAAGGGGCTGGGGGTGAAATTTGACTAAGGTGGACAATACTTGTAGTTCCCCAGGTGACCACCAGATGGCTGTGAGCACTCACCTCCAGGTTACACTTCTTTCTTTCTTTCCCTCTACCAACCCTGTGGGCCTAGACTCTGGAGGGAAGTGTGTGAGAGAGACACAGACAGAAGCCCCCTGTCCAAGCTCCAAGAATCTGGCCATCATCAGTGTACACATTCTTAGCACAGACCCATTCATTCAGCCAATATTCACTGACACTTCCCCTGGGCTTGGGTTTGAGAGGGTGCTACAGACAGAGACGATGTGGCCATATCCCTGCATTTTCAACATTCAGTAAATATTTATCGAGTTTATTTACTATTTGCCAGGCATAGTTCTAGGCACAGAATATAGCAATGAACAGATATCTCCTCTTCATGGTGTTTCCATTCTAATGGGGAAATGGACAATCTACAAATAAACACTTAATATGATATTAAGTAGGGAACCCTTGAGGGTCTCACAGGCCAGTGAGACAGGCAAACATGTACACAGTCACAACATGGTACAGTGTGGTTATTTAATAAGCACCTGCTTAGCTTTTACGGGTGCAGGGAGTTAACTGTAGATGAAGGCAAACATGGTTTCTGCCTTCCTGGAACTTAATTATAGACTAGGAAACAACTGAGTAATTAAGTACATAGCTGATACATGTTCTGAAGGGAAAAGGAGACATCGTGATGTAGAATAACCAGGAGACCTGTTTTTAGTAGGGAGGTCAGGGGCAAGTCAATTGAAAAGAGAATAGAAGAGTTTCAAAGAGAGTAGAGCAGGTGCAAAGTCTTTCAAATCTTAAGAGATGCTGCTGTGAAAGTGCTGCACTTAATGTGCCAGCAAATTTGGAAAACTCAGCAGTGGCCACAGGAGTGGAGAAGGTCAATTTTCATTCCAATCCCAAAGAAGAGCAATGCCAAAGAATGTTCAAACTACTGGACAATTGCACTCATCTCACACGCTAACAAAGTAATGCTCAAACTTCTCCAAGCCAGGCTTCAACAGTACATGAACTGTGAACTTCCAGATGTTTAAGCTGGATTTAGAAAAGGCAGATGAACCAGAGATCAAACTGCCATCTGTTGGATCATCAAAAAAGCAAGAGAATTCCAGAAACACATCTACTTCTGCGTTATTGACTACACCAAAGCCTTTGACTGTGTAGATCACAACAAACTGTGGAAAATTCTTCAAGAGATGAGGATACCAGACCACCTGACCTGCCTCCTGAGAAATCTGTATGCAGATCAAGAAGCAATCGTTAGAACCGGACATGGAACAACAGACTGGTTCCAAATTGGGGAAGAAGTATGTCAAGGCTGTATATTATCACCCTGCTCATTTAACTTATATACAGAGTACATCATGCGAAATACCAGGTTGGATGAAGCACAAGCTGGAATCAACATTGCTGGGAGAAATATCAATAACCTCAGATACGCAGATGACACCACCCTTATGGCAGAAAGTGAAGAAGAACTAAACAGCCTCTTGATGAAAGTGAAAGAGAGTGAAAAACTTGGCTTGAAACTCAACATTCAAAAAACTAAAATCATGGTATCCAATCCCATCACTCATGGCAAATAGATGGGGAAACAATGGAAATAGTAACAGACTTTATTTTCCTGGACTCCAAAATCACTGCAGATGGTGACTGCAGCCATGAAATTAAAAGATACTTGCTCCTTGGAAGAAAAGTTATGACCAACCTAGACATCATATTAAAAAGCAGAGACATTACTTTGTCAACAAAGGTCCATCTAGTCAAGGCTATGGTTTTTCCAGTAGTCGTGTATGGATGTGAGAGTTGGACTATAAAGAAAGCTGAGCGGAGAAGAATTGATGCTTTTGAACTGTAGTGTTGGAGAAGACGCGTGAGAGTCCTTGGACTGCAAAGAGATCCAACCAGTCCATCCTAAAGGAGATCAGTCCTGGATGTTCATTGGAAGCACTGATGCTGAAGCTGAAACTCCAGTACTTTGGCCACCTGATGCAAAGAACTGACACCTTGGAAAAGACCTTGATGCTGGGAAAGATTGAAGGTGGGAGGAAAAGGGGACGACAGAGGATGAGATGGTTGGATGGCATCACTGACTTGATGGACATGAGTTTGAGCAAGCTCTGGGAGTTGGTGATGGACAGGGAAGCCTGGCTTGCTTCAGTCCATTGGGTCACAAAGCGTCAGACATGATTGAGTGACTGAACTGAACTGAAAGTCTTATGAGGAAAGGGTTGATTGTTTGAGGGACAGAGAAGAAGCTAGTGTGTCTGGACCAAAGGAGCCAAGGGGAGAGGTAGGAGTTGAGCTCAGAGAGGCAGGCCGGGGAAAGATCATGTAAGTCTTGGAAAGTGGTTAGATGGAAGCCATCGGTGAGCTTAAACATGGAATAATATGATTTGATTCACATTTTCAAAGGATTGCTCTGGCTGCTGAGTGGAGAACAGACTATGGCAGAAGCAGAAGCCCTACCAGGAGGCCACTGCAGTCACCAAGGCAAGAGATTGGTGAGGCCTTGGGTGCAGGAGGACAGATGGGTTCGGATCTTCCAGCTGGGACAAGTGCCACAGCAGTTCAGCCTTGCTCCGTGACAGTCACCGAGGGCTTCCTGCAGGCAGTGGCCATTTAGTGTTGTCATGAAGGATTAGTTTGCCAGACACATGTAGTCTGGAGAGGAGGAGGACCCTCCAAGAGAGAAAACCACTACCAGATGAAGGCAAGGAGGTACAAACGATGCATGCTAGGGGGAAAGCTATTCTATTTTCTCAGAGGGTAAGATGTTGGGGTGAGCACAAGACTTCTGAGGCTTCCAGAGCTAGGAATCAAAGGGCTGTGAAAGCCAAGTTGAGTTGAAATTTGTTTCATGGTCAAATCCACGTTTTCAGGACAGCTCTGCACTGTGAGGGGTGAGCTGGGGAGAGGCCTGGAGACTGAGAGGAAGTGTGAGATCAGCAAAGGAAAGCTGAGGGAGCAGGACCCAGGAGCAGGATTTGCAGGACTTTAGTCTGGGGGCAAGACAGAGGGAGGGGGTGAGGATGAGACCAGGGTTTCCAATCAGCTGCCTGGTAAGATGAAAGGAGCCTCCCTGAGGGGAAAAGAGGGACTGGGCAATTTCCAGGGCCTGAGGCACAAACTCAAGTGGAGATGCCCTAGAAGCAGATGAACCCTCAGGAGGCACAGTGGAGGGCAGAGTAGCCTCTGGCCTCACTAGACCCTGGTCCACATCCTGACCCCCTCCATTATAACTGTGTGCCCCTGGGAAAGTGATTTTACCAGAGGCCTGCACATGGGAGATTACAAAACCCATGTTTAGAGGGTAGTTGTGGACATCAGAAAAGACCTGATAAGTTAAGCTGCTTCAGTTCAGTTCAGTTCAGTTCAGTCGCTCAGTTGTGTCCGACTCTTTGCTACCCCATGAATCGCAGCATGCCAGGCCTCCCTGTCCATTACCAACTCGTGGAGTTCACTCAGACTCACGTCCATCGAGTCAGTGATGCCATCCAGACATCTCATCCTCTGTTGTCCCCTTCTCCTCCTGCCCCCAATCCCTCCCAGCATCAGAGTCTTTTCCGCTTAGTAGAATGTAAATTCCGCTAGTAGTAAGTCATTAATAGTTGCTTTGTTGCTGTTCAGTCCCTAAGTCATGTCTGACTCTTTGAGACCCCACAGACTGTAGCCTGCCAGGCTCCTCTGTCCATGGGATTTATCCTGGCAGGAATACTGGAGTGGGTTGCCATTTCCTTCTCCAGGGGATCTTTCTGACCCAGGGATCGAACCTGGATCTCCTACATTGCAGGCAGATTCTTTACCACTGAACCACCTAACGATATATTATTACAGGTGTGGCAGCTGGGGAGCGAGCATTGGGCTGGAGATAGAGATATGGTACTTGTTGACTGAGATGACCCAGAAGAGGAGAGGAATAGGGCTCAGGACTGAACTGGGCCAGCAGTGATGAAGAGGGAGAAAGAAGAAAAGGAGAAGTAGAGAAGGGAGAGGGGAGGAGAGGGGAGAGGTGGGGAGGGGAAAGGGAAGAATGGAGGATGGGGCAGAGTGGAAGAGGAGCTGTCTTCTAAGGGACCTGAGAAGTGGCTGCAGAGGGAGAAAAGCCAGAAGACGGAGAGGGGAAGGTTGCAGAAAGACCACTTATCCCAGTACCAGTGAGATGGCTGGCTTGGCCAAAGTGTGTGGTGGGTCAGAGATAGATGCAGTGTATTGAGGGGCAGAAGAGAAGAAGATGCAACAGGTGAAGCGATACAGGCTGCCAGAGTCTGGGGGCCTGTTCTTCCCTCCTGGTTAAAGGATGAACTCTACAGAACCTCAGAAATCAGGAAATTTACCTCTCTTCAAATCTAGATTTTGCCACTAACTCTGTGACCTCTGACTCAGTTTAGTTCAGTTGCTCAGTTGTGTCTGACTCTTTGTGACCCCATGGACTACAGCACACCAGGCTTCCTGTCCATCACCAACCCCTGGAGCTTACTCAAACTCATGTCCATAGAGTCGGAGATGCCATCCAACCATCCAATGCTCTGTCAGCCCCTTCTCCTCCGGCCTTCAATCTTTCCCAGTATCAAGGTCTTTTCCAAGCAGTCAGTTCTTCCCATCAGGTGGCCAAAGTGTTGGAGTTTGAGCTTCAGCAACAGTCCTTCCAATGACTATTCAGGATTGATTTCCTTTAGGATGGACTGGTTGGATCTCCTTGCAGTCCAAGGGACTCTCAAGAGTCCTCTCCAACACCACAGTTCAAAAGCATCAGTTCTTCAGCACTCAGCTTTCTTTATAGTCCAACTCTCATGACTACTGGAAAAACCATAGCTTTGACTAGACAGACCTTTGTCAGTAAAGTAATGTCTCTGCTTTTTAATATGCTGTCTAGGTTGGTCATAACTTTTCTTCCAAGGAGCAAGTGTCTTTTAATCTCATGGCTGCAGTCACCATCTGCAGTGATGTTGGAGCCCAGAAAAATAGTTTGCCACTGTTTCCACTGTTTCTCCATCTATTTGCCATGAAGTGATGGGACTGGATGCCATGATCTTAGTTTTCTGAGTATGGAGCTTTAAGCCAACTTTTTCACTCTCCTCTTTCACTTTCATCAAGACCTTTTTAGTTCTTCACTTTCTGCTATAAGGGTGGTGTCATCTGCGTATCTGAGGTTATTGATATTTCTCCCATCAATATTGATTCCAGCTTGTGCTTCATCCAGCCCAGCATTTCTCATGATGTGCTCTGCATATAAGTTAAATAAGCAGGGTGACAATATACAGCCTTGACATACTCCTTCCCAATTTGGAACCAGTCTATTGTTCCATGTCCAGTTCTAACGATTGCTTCTTGACCTGCATACAGATTTCTTGGGAGACAGGTCAGGTGGTCTGGTATCCCCATCTCTTGAAAAATTTTCCACAGTTTGTTGTGATCCACACAAAGGCTTTGGCATAGTCAATAAAGCAGAAGTAGATGCTTTTCTGGAACTCTCTTGCTTTTTCGATGATCCAACGGATGTTGGCAATTTGATCTCTGGTTCCTCTGCCTTTTCTAAATCCAGCTTGAACATCTGTAAGTTCACAGTTCACGTACTGTTCAAGCCTGGCTTGGAGAATTTTGACCTCCGACTAGTCACACACCTTTTCTGAGCCTCAGTTTCCTCACCTGTGAAGTAGGGATAATAACGCAACAGAGTGTTCATGATCCAGCGAGGGAAGGGGACATCCAGGGACCTGGTCGGGTACTCGGAATAGTTCTGGACTCCGTCTTTTTTGCCAGAGCCCCGCCCCAGACCCCCACAAACCACGCCCCATCGGACCCCGCCCCAGACAACAAAGCCACGCCCTCTCACCGCGTCACTAGCCCCGCCCTGTCTGGGCCACGCCCACCTACCCTAGCGCAGGTTGCCCTGGTCTCGTTACCTACACCCCGGCGGAGCCGAATCCAGAGGGGCCACGCCACACCCGCTCTCCGCCGACCCCGACACCCCTCCAGGCCCCGCCTCCGAGCCCATGGCCGCGCCGGGACCCCGCGCCTTACGGGCTGCGCTCTGTGGCGGCTGCTGCTGCCTCCTCCTGTGTGCCCAGCTTGCTGTGGCTGGTAACGCGTGCCCTTCACCCAACTGCTTGCCAGGAGCAGTCTGGGCTTGGGGAGGGGGCGCGGGAGGGGACTTCTCACTTGTGTGCGGGGCTCCTGGGGTGGGTAGAAGGAGGCTCCGACTGTCTGTGGAGCCGTATATAAGGTTCCGGGTGTGAGGCAACTTCAGGTGTAGGGAAGTGAAGCGGCCCCAGGTGAATGGGATGGGGATGGCTCCTGATATATGCAAAGGGAGGGTGCTCTGGTGAATGTCAGGGAGCTTCTAGGCGTGTGTGCCCATGTGTTTGTGGAAACTCCAGGCGTGCGGTCGGGCTTAGGGGATCCAGGTGAGTGTATGTGTGCAGGGGGGTGAGATCCGTAGTAGTGGGGAAGGGGAACGGTAACTTGGGTTCCAAGTGTTGCACCCACCTCACGCCCAGGTAAAGGTGCTCGAGGCTTTGGGCGGGGAGCCCTGCTCCGTGTGAACATCTGGCCAGCTGTCCGAGTGGCCTGCAAACAGCTGAAGCCCTGTGAACATTGTGTGGAGGGGAACCGAGCACACAACCTCTCCAGCTGTGTGTGGGAGCAGTGTCGGCCAGAGGAGCCAGGTATGGAGTTAGGCCCTCCCCAAGGTTAGTGCCCCCATTTCTGAACATCAGAGCCTTGGCCCCACTCCCTAAACCGCTTCCCTGCTCCTTCTCCCATCAGGACACTGCGTGGCTCAATCAGAGGTGGTCAAGGAAGGTTGCTCCATCTACAACCGCTCAGAGTCATGTCCAGGTAAGGGGGCTCCCTCTGGCCTAAGTCAAGCTGCGGGGAGGGGGCCGAGGGGTCCTCAGCCAGAGCCCGCCTCCAGTAGGGAATCGGCCTCTCCCCGAGAGAAGACTGTGCCCACAAGCACTGGGTCCAGCGTCAGTTCTGCCTTTAGCTCACTGAGATGTGGCTTCCCCTCTCTGGCCCGTTTCCTCCTCTGAAAATTGGTGCAGCTAGAGGATCTAGGACAAGCATGCAGAGGAAATGGAGGAACTAGCTCTTCTATTTTAAACCACAGTGAGGACTTTGGAAGCTCAGAAGGGAATGGGGGGAGGGCTTCCTGAAGGAGGCAGCGTCACAGATGATGATTAACGTAGAGATGGAGAGAGAGGGCTCCGCTGGTGGAAGGAACTGTATAAACTAAGGCTTAAGAGTGTGCCAGGTGGGCCTGAGATGGGGTCTTGATGGGAAGTGGCAGGGGTCTGGTTTAATTATGGATTTCCTGTCTCTTCAGCTGTGCACCACCACCCAACTCATGAACCGAAGACAGTCACAACAGGTAGGTACTATCTGGGGTAATGGAAGGATAAGAGGTGCATGGAAAAACAGCTGGGGTCAGGCACTGACGTGCTCTGTGACCTCAACCCTGTGATTTCTCCCTCTGAGCCTGTGTCCAACATCTGTAAAATGGGTTGAAGAATATCTCACAAAGTGAGGATTTTATGAGAGGGTGTATAGCACCTCATTCAGTTTCCAATGTATAGAAGGTGATCAAGAAATGATGGTTCCCATCCCTTTTCCCCAACCCCGGTTCTGAGAACTCAGGATGGCCCCCCTCAGGACCTGCTTGGTGCTGAGGGTGTATGTCAGGTTGCCAAGGAGATGTCCTCAGTGACTACCTACTGCAACCTCCAGGCCCAGAGAGGGTCACAAAGCAGGGTCCCAGCCGAACAGAGGCAAGAACCCCACCCTTTGGTTCCCACTGCCCCTCAGGGTCTGGAGGTCAGCAGGCTTGGCAAGGATGGCTGAAGAGGCTCTTGGTTAATTAAAGCCAGAAACATGATCTCAGGGGCTGAATTATTGATGGCTCCTCCTCCAGCTTGAGCCCCAGCTGGGTCTTGTGCAGCTTATTTCTTCCTTCTTCTGCTCCTCTTTCCCTAGTCCCCTTCTCTGGGGCTCCCTGAGCTGCTGCTGGGACCACCCTTCACATTCTCAGATTCCCCTTCTGGGGAAGTGGGATCCAGCCTCTGGGAAGTGGATCCAGCACCCAACTGGGCCCCTCTCACTGCCCTAGAATGCTCTTCTACCACCAGTCCTGCCCTGCTCTGGGCACCTGGCCCAGGGCCTGAAATCAAATCCCTGGTGGGAGTGGATGGCTAACGTGGCACAGCTGGGAGCCACCTAGATGTCCTGGCAACTGTGGGCCCTGAGGCGGGGGTGGGGGAAAGGGTTGGGGATGCCATGTAAGTCTGGCTCTGCCCTAACGGAGAGGTGACTGTCAGGCCTGGCATTCAGAGCCTGGTTAGTCCCTCCGACACATGTCATCGAGTCTTCATTTATCCCCTTGGTCGAGGGTGGGCCGCCACGTCTTCCTCTCCTCCTTCCCTCTCTCTGGACCCTGGGTGACTCCAGGGTCTCGGGACTTGGGAGTCCTGAAAGGAGACCACGGCATCTACACCTGGGCTTCGAAGCTCAAGACCCAAGGCGGAGAGGGACTGTGAGCTGAAAGTGGTGTGGACGCCCAAGTTCTGGGTCCATCGTCACCCTGTGGGGTCCTGGTGGAAGAGGGAGGCAGGCAGGGAGCTCACTCACCATCTGGGACCTGTAGTCAGGAAGCCCAGAAAGGGTGTGAGAGGCATCAAGCCACAGAGCAACTCAGGAGCGGAGCCAGGGCCGGATGCTATCCGTCCTTCCAGGCACTTTCCAGCCACCCGTAGAATCTGGGTGGAACTTCTGAGCCCTCTGTCCAAGGCTCCCCTAATGAGGACTGGGGGCCTCCCAGATGACCTGTGCCGGGTTTTGGGGTGGGGCTGGGCCCCTGGCCTACAGTGGCCTGCTGTGGCCTCCACCCTGCAGAGAGCCCCTTGGTCCCTGAGGCCCACAGCCCCGGCTTTGACGGGGCCAGCTTCATCGGAGGCGTGGTGATGGTGCTGAGTCTGCAGGCGGTGGCCTTCTTCGTCTTGCGCTTCCTCAAGGCCAAGGACAGCACCTACCAGACACTGTGAGTACCTGGCCCACCGACCCCCTGCACCTGCTTCCCTGTGGCCCCTCAGGTGGCCCTCACTGCCCGTGTGCCGTCTCCTGCATGGGGCAGCCTCAGGGGCCCTGAGGCCCTCTTGGCCTCCTCCATGTAGGTCGCACCACGTCTCCCCGCTCCAGTTGTGGGGTTCTCTCGGCTGGGTGTTGGCCCATGTGGGACTCGGCCCGGGCGCGGCGTCTGAGAGCCCAGCTGAGCCCCTCTGTCTTTGTCCCCTCATGCTGTCAGCAGGGAGGAGAACCAGTAGGTGACAGCCCAGGCCGCCTTCCGCCTGCAGCTCTGTGGCTGCGGGCAGGAGCCCAGGCCACGTGTGCGGTTTGGTTTTCCTCTGAGAAGGGGAGCTGCTCTGAGGCTCCCGTGTGCTCTGGCCCCCAAGTGTGCTGTGGGGTGGATCGCTGCAACCTCCATTAAAGTGTTTGCTCTTCTGCCCGCTGCCTGCTCTCTGCGGGGTGCAGGGGGGGTCCTCAGCCCAACTGAGGTGGGACCACCACCCTGAGTGCCTTCTTTGTCTGGCCTCTGCAGAATCTGACCCCCTTCAGGCCCAGATTCCACAATCAGGGGAAAGAGAATGAAGAGGCTGCCCGCTCTTGGCTTCCTTAAGGGCACTCAGGGTGGGAAAAACTTTGGTCACCAAATTGTGGCCCCTGTGGACACTGAGCAGACTCAGAGCCCCATAGTTGACATCCCTTCTTGTCCTGGGCCTGGTTCGTGCAGATGAGAGCATCCTTCAACCACCTTCTGCCTCATCGTCATCCCTGTGGCCCCCCGCCTGGTACTCGGTCTGGGCCTGGCCTCTTCCCATGGACCCGGCTTGGACACTGCCCCCAATAAAGGAGCTCTTTCCAGCACTGTGCTTTATGTCCCATGTCTTGGGCTGTGTGTGGATTGGATGGGGTGGGAGGTATGGTCCACTGCCCTCTCTTTCATGGAAATTCAGCCTTAAATTAACACTGTCACCTTTTAAAGTATTTTTATTTGCAGGAATTCCCTGGAAGTCCAGTGGTTAAGACTTGGTGCTTTCACTGCCGGAGCCTGGGTTCAATCCCAGGCCGGGAAATTTAAGATCCCACTAGCCTCACGGCCTGGCCAAAAAAATAGTTGTTGTTGTTATGTGTTTAACCCCCTCCTCCACTGCATTATAGAGAAGGGTGCAGAGACTCAGAAAGGGAAACACGCCGGCTTAAGATCACACAGAGTGGAATGGGGCAGGGCTGGGAATTTAATCCAGGTTTTTCTGACTCCAGAATGAACAGAACTTCAGAACTCCTCTGCAGAGGCATCTCCAGGTTTTTTTTTGCTCCTAAATTGGATCTCTGCCCTTGTTCCAAGGTGGAGGTACCCCCGGGACCCTCCCCAGGGTACTTCTGGCCTTCCTTGAATGGGCCCTCCTAGAAAGCACCACCCATGCCCACCTCCCTCTCTTCACCCCCTCAAACCTGGGCCCAGAAGTCTTCTCTAATAACATCTCCCACCCATGGGGCACTTGCTGGAAACCCGGCATGTGGCTGAGAGTCTGGCATCAGTGTCTGATTTAGTCTCATGATTGTCCTAGAAAGCTGAGAGGCAGTAGAGAGTCACAGGCAAGAGTTTAGCCTGTGGAACCCGACTGCTTTGTGCGACTGGAAGTTAATGGAGCAGCTCTGGGCCTCGGTTTCCTCATCTGTAAAGTCCAGTAACAGCTGTTGCATCTCAGTGGGATGTAGGGCAGGTTCAGAGCAGGAACATGTGCCCCGTCTGCTTCACTCCAGGGCACCCATTCACCCTTCCAGCTGCCCAAATGCCTGCATCTCTTCCTCCCCTCAAGGCCTCCTCTCCTTGCAGGATCTCTGGCTGCAGCTGGAAAGGCTTTAGGGCCCCTGGGCTGCACAGGGAGTTTCAGCTACTCCTTGGCCTCACAGAGGGCTCACCTGCCTACCCATCAATGCCAAACGCAGTCCACCCCCTCCTACCCCCAACACAGACTCACTTCTATCAACACCCACCCTCCTCTCAGACATCAGCCTCCCCTCCAGGTCCCTGCATCTGGGTCATGTGACCCAGCCTGCCTTGTTCTCTCTTCTCCAAGCCTCTGCACACACGGTTTCTCCTGCCTGGGTCGCCCTCCCCTGGCTGGGACGATGCCCGTTCTCTCCCAGGCCAAGGAAAGAATGCCCCCCCTCACCCCTGGCTTTTCGCCCAGTTAAGGACATTTCTCTAGTGGATGTTTTCTTTTTCAAATGTAGTAAATGCCTGCAAGGAACAAAAGGACCACACGGACATTTATGTATGTAAAGAACGAGAATCACTCTCCCCAGCGTCCCACTCCCCAGAAATAACTATGCTTAACAGGATGGGTCAGACCTTTTTCTATGAATTTACAAAATACATACCTACACACCCTTCAGATCAGATCAGATCAGTCGCTCAGTCGTGTCCGACTCTTCGCGACCCCATGAATCGCAGCATGCAACACTCCCTGTCCATCACCAACTCCCGGAGTTCACTGAGACTCACATCCATCGAGTCAGTGATGCCATCCAGCCATCTCATCCTCTGTCGTCCCCTTCTCCTCCTGCCCCCAATCCCTCCCAGGATCAGAGTCTTTTCCAATGAGTCAACTCTTCGCATGAGGTGGCCAAAGTACTGGAGTTTCAGCTTCAGCATCATTCCCTCCAAAGAAATCCCAGGGCTGATCTCCTTCAGAATGGACTGGATGGATCTCCTTGCAGTCCAAGGGACTCTCAAGAGTCTTCTCCAACACCACAGTTCAAAAGCATCAATTCTTCGGCGCTCAGCCTTCTTCACAGTCCAACTCTCACATCCATACATGACCACAGGAAAAACCATAGCCTTGACTAGACGAACCTTTGTTGGCAAATTAATGTCTCTGCTTTTGAATATGCTATCTAGGTTGGTCATCACTTTCCTTCCAAGGAGTAAGCGTCTTTTAATGTCATGGCTGCAGTTACCATCTGCAGTGATTTTGGAGCCCAGAAAAATAAAGTCTGACACTGTTTCCACTGTTTCCCCATCTATTTCCCATGAAGTGGTGGGACCGGATGCCATGATCTTTGTTTTCTGAATGTTGAGCTTTAAGCCAGCTTTTTCACTCTCCACTTTCACTTTCATCAAGAGGCTTTTGAGTTCCTCTTCACTTTCTGTCATAAGAGTGGTGTCATCTGCATATCTGAGGTTATTGATATTTCTCCTGGCAATCTTGATTCCAGCTTGTGTTTCTTCCAGTCCAGCGTTTCTTATGATGTACTCTGCATATAAGTTAAATAAACAGGGTGACGATATACATCCTTGACATACTCCTTTTCCTATTTGGAACCAGTCTGTTGTTCCATGTCCAGTTCTAACTGTTGTTTCCTGATCTGCATACAATTTTCTCAAGAGGCAGATCAGGTGGTCTGGTATTCCCATCTCTTTCAGAATTCTCCACAGTTTATTGTGATCCACACAGTCAAAGGCTTTGGCATAGTCAATAAAGCAGAAATAGATATTTTTCTGGAACTCTCTTGCTTTTTCCATGATCCAGCGGATGTTGGCAATTTGATCTCTGGTTCCTCTGCCTTTTCTAAAACCAGCTTGAACATCAGGAAGTTCACGGTTCACATATTGCTGAAGCCTGGTTTGGAGAATTTTGGGCATTACTTTACTAGCGTGTGAGATGAGTGCAATTGTGCGGTAGTTTGAGCATTCTTTGGCATTGCCTTTCTTTGGGATTGGAATGAAAACTGACCTTTTACACACCCTTAGTTTTTTTTAAATACAAAATGACAACTTCTCTGGTGGCGCAGGGGTTAAGAATCCGTCTGCCAGTGCAGGGCATGTGGGTTCGATCCCTGGTCCATGAAGATTCTACCAGCAACTAAGCCCGTGTGCCACAACTACTGAAACCCACATGCCTAAGGGCTGTGCTCTGCAATAAGAGAAGCCACTGCAATGGGAGACCCATGCATGGCAATGAAGAGTAGTAGCCCATGCTCGCTGCAAGTAAAGACCGCACAAAGCAATGAAGACCCAGTCAGCCAAAAATAAAACTATTTTTTAAAGTTTTTCATTACAAAAAAAAAATACGAAATGGGAGCATACTTTACATTTTGTTCTGCAACTTTGCCCCTTTCGTTAGAGATCAGATTTGCCCCATGACTTATTCAGACGGTGATGGTTGATTTGCCTGCATCCTATCAAAGTCCAACAGGGTTATTTCCATTTTATCGTAAACAGCATCATGATAAACGGGCTTGTCTTCAGATCTTGGCACACCTGCAGCAGAGCGTGTGTGGTGGGACATATTCCTAGAACTGGAATTGGAGCTTCTCAGCGTTCATCTCATGGATCCATCCTGTCTGGCAAGCTTGGCCTCCACCTTCCTTGACACTTTCATGAACCTGGTCTTCTCTGCCCCCACAAGAACTGGGCCTGGTATAGAGAAGGCCCTCAGAGACGGTTTGATGAATGAATGACCAATGTTTTCCTTTCCTCTGTCACCAGAGGTCCCTCTCCAGCTCAGACCTCACCCCTCACATCTGGACCAAGGCTGCTGCCTCTTCCTCACTGGCCTCCACGCTTGCCCTGCATGGCCTGCCCATGTGACAGCCTGTATTACCAGCTGTTTTCTAGCCTCTGCCAGGGATTCCTCAGTGGACCTTAGGGTGGGCATGAAGTCACCTTGCTAACAATGCTTCTCTCTGGTTGGGGACATGGTTAGGGGCTTGGGCAAAATCTCTGGCAGAGAGAACACAAATCATGTCCTGTCTCTGAGCCTGTTTCTCCTTGTTTATTCACTTATTTAACAAACATTAATGGAGCACCTGCTATGTACCAGCCTATAACCCAGTTTCAATAATATTAATAACAACCATCAGTGGGACTGTGTAAGGATGGGAGGCGATATACAAATAGCACCCAGCATGACTTGGGGGGCCTGCTGCCCACCAGATGGTGTCCGTGGTCATTCCTGATATGGTGACAAGGATCAGGGAAGAATTCCTAGTGGAGATGACATGAGAGCTGGACCTTCATGCCCAGGGGGAGCTTCACAGGGAGAGACGAGGAGGGGATTCCAGATGAGCTAAGGTACAAAAGTAGAAAGATCCTATGTGAACGCAGAAGTCTGAAGAGATGGCTGCAGAGTCTTGGTGGCCAGGATCAGAAGTTGGACTCCATCCTGGTTGGACCGGGCAGGAATAATGCCCATTCTCTCAAAGGTGAAGGAGGAAAAGCCCCCACCTTCTGCTGGTTCCAGCCTGGGTGGGGTATCCCTGGGGAAAGACAATGGAGGAAGTCTTGCTTCATGTCCTCCCACCAGCCTGGAATCTTTTCTCAGGGCCCCAGCAATATGGGCCTGCTGCGGACCCCACCTCCCCTTTTCCTCCTCTTGTTTGGGGAGCCTGCCCCTCTGAGGACCCAGGACTACCCCAGCTGCCCAGGTAGGGGCCCCGGGTCCCCTCCCCACTCACCCGCTCACCCTCCCATCCTCATCCTCTCCCTAGGTATCCTTCTCCCACCCAGCTCACTAGCCTCAAGGGGCAGGGTGGGAGTTTGATAATCTGGGCTCTACACACACACACACACACACACACACACAATGTATGCAAATAGATGCAAATGATGAAAAACCTGACAGCTAGAATCTGGGGGATGGAAAGAAAAGTGCAGAGGGGTCTGGAAGAGACATACCCACTATCCCCATGCCCATCCTGTGCCCACCTGGCCCTGTGTCTCCCTGCAGAACCCAGGAAACTGGAAGCCAGTAAAGTTGTCCTCTTGCCCAGTTGTCCTGGAGCCCCAGGAAGTCCTGGGGAGAAGGGAGCACCAGGTCCTCAAGGTAAGAGATGCTAGGGATCAGGCAGGGGCCTGCGGAGGTGGCAATTACAGTCTATGCTAAGAGATCATGGCAAAGGGGCAAGGAACCTACTGTGTGCCAGGCTCCAGGCTGGATGCCCAGCATCCTAAGATTAACCCTGTGGGGTAGGTAGTATCATCCCCATCTCGCTGGGCTTGGGGGGAAGGGAGGCTCAGAGAGGATCAGTCATTCGCCCAAGTACACAGAGCCAGGAGCCAGGAAAGGCTGCAGCTGGGATCTGACTTCATTGCTTTCTGGCCCCTGACATGGGGCAGGATGTAAGGCATCTCTCTGATTCTGGGATGTCAGGGCAACCTGGACCACCGGGCAAGATGGGTGAGCCTGGGGAGTGTGTGGAGCTAGAGGTCTCTTCTTTCTTTGCTCTGTCCCTGAACCAGAGAGGGGGCTGCTTGGCTGCTGCTCAGGAATTGGCTGTGATTGATCTCTTGTAGAGGGGGTGGAAAGCTGGTGGCGCTAGTGGTAAAGAACCTATCTTCCATTGCAGGAGACATAAGAGATGCACGTTTGATCCCTGGATTGGGAAGATTGCCCTGGAGGAGGACATGGCAACCCACCCCAGTATTCTTGACTGGAGAATCCCATGGACAGAGGAGCCTGGCAGGCTACAGTCCACAGGGTCGCAAAGAGTCGGACATGACTGAAGTGACTTAGCACACGTGCAGTGGGGGTGGAAAGCTGGGAGGAGTGGGGAAAATCAGGAGAAGGGCCTGGGCACCCTCCCCTCTGGTGGTTCCTAAGCCTTCTCTTGGGAGTACTCGGACTTCAGAGCCAACATTCATCTTTTCTTGGGGCTGGAGATTCAGTGAACTTGCTGTGGGGACAGGAAGGTTGAGGCCACCTTCACTGGAGCCCTGGCACCTAGAATCAGATGGTGCTGGAGTGTTGGTGGGTCAGCAGGTGTGGCCCAGCCCACCCCGGAGCTCCTCTTCAGGGGTCCAAAGGAATTGAGAGGGCTCCTGGAGTCCAACACATGGCCTTTTCCATTGCTGGGGCTTGAGAAATAACTTGGGGGCCCCCATCAGCTCATCTCCCCTTCCCCAGGCCCTGGGAGCTGCCAGGAGCTGCTGAGCCGGAATACCACTTTGAGTGACTGGCAGCATCTGTGCCTACCTGAGGGCTGAGCCCTCCCAGTCTTTTGTGACAGTTCAGTTCAGTTGCTCAGTCGTGGCTGACTCTTTGCGACCCCATGGACTGCAGCATGCCAGGCCTCCCTGTCCATCACCAACTGCCCGAGTTTACTCAAACTCATGTCCATTGAATCAGTGTTGTCATCCAACCATCTCATCCTCTGTTGCCCCCTTCCTCTCCTGCCTTCAATCTTTCCCAGCATCAGGGTCTTTTCAAATGAATCAGTTCTTTGCATCAGGTGGCCAAAGTATTGGAGTTTCAGCTTCAGCATCAGTTCTTCCAATGACTATTCAGGACTGATTTCCTTTAGGATGGACTGGTTGGAACTCCTTGCAGTCCAAGGGACTCTCAAGAGTCTTCTCCAACACCACAGTTCAAAAGCATCAATTCTTTGGCGCTCAGCTTTCTTTATAGTCCAACTCTCACATCCATACCTGACTACTGGAAAAACCATAGCTTTGATTAGACGGACCTTTGTTGGCAAAGCAATGTCTCTGCTTTTTAATATGATATCTAGGTTGGTCATAGCTTTTCTTCCAAGGAGCAAGCGTCTTTTAATTTTGTCTTTTGTGACAAGGACACCGCAAATGGTGGCTGGCTGGTGAAGGAGTGTCAGGGAGAGAAAGGACTGGAACAAGTCAGACCCAATGGGCACTTCTACCCCTTGGCCCCTAGGGGGAGCCAGAGCCCACTGGAGCCAAGACATCCCTTCGCTGATTCACTAACAAATGCTTACTGAGCTCCCAGAGGGCCTGAAGAAGTCTGAGAAGGCTTCACAGAGGAGATGCCATTCGAAAGGGCCCTGAAGGCTGTGTAGAAGTTCTCGAAATAGGTGAGGTGCAGAAGGGCATTCCAGGTAGAGGGAAAGACAAATGCAGGGAGGCCGGAGAGCATGAGGGGGTGGGGGAGACCGTGCGAGTGAGCTGAGAGCAGGTGGAGTGCTCGATTGAGGTCTACTGGTGTGGGTCAAGCATGGAGGAGGGCCCAGACTGCAGAGACCCATTCACAAAGGGCGCTGAGTGACTGACTCTGAGAGTGGGGAGCCTTGGAAGAGTTTCAAGCAGAGGAGGGACCAGGTCAGACATGTTTTCGAAAGAAGATTCAGGCTACACTGTGGAGAATGCATTGAATGGGGACCAGAGTGCAGGTAGGGACACAGTTTAGGATGACTGCAGGGGTCTGGGCAGGAGAAGAGGGTGGGCAGGGGCAGGAACGGAGGTAGAGGCTCTTAGACTGAAAGATATTTAGGAGAGAAACTCTACAGGACCTGGGACTGCTTGGCATGAAGAGGAAACTGGGGTTGAGAGGGAGTATCAGGGTAAGACTGAATGGACCTCTGCTCTAAAACCTTGGTTCTTAGCGTAAATGAAAGCAGGGTTATTTTGAATCCGACTCCCAACTGGACTGACCATCTCCTGAAGGCAGGGACAACGTTTCTACTATTTCAGTCCATCCAGGGACTGTGGTGTGAAGTTGAGAGTCAGTAAAAGGTGTGTAGAGTTGACTGGTATATTCACAGGCAAGTCTCACTTGGACTCACACTTTATCAACAAGCCCCCAAACCAAAGAGGGGGGCGTCTGCCCGCCCACCCCTCGCAGCACCTCTGCCCCTTGCATCTCCTCATCCCAGGCTCAGCCTGGAGTGATGACTCCCATCGTCACCTTCTCTGCCTCCCTAGGTGCTCCAGGGGTGACGGGATGGTCCCGTGGATTCCTTCTGCTCTCGGTCACCCTACACAGCAGGTGTGGGGAGCCAGGAGTCTGAATTCTGGCCAGGGAATGAGAATTTGCACCAGCTTACTCTCCAATGTAGGTTTCTCAGTAGGGTCCAGGGAGTCTGAGGGGCCTTTCCTGGGCATTCTGACTTCCCACCTGGGATCTGAGGATTCCTCCATCTCTGCCTCCCCGTCCCCTCCCCCAGGCACCCAGGAGCTGTGGATGGAGCTGGAGGACTTTAGGCAACCACACCTTTGTTCCCCGCAGGTCCTTCCTCCTCCTAGTGGAGGCAGACCATCACCAGCTGGTGCTGGGCAGGTTCTCAGAGGGCAGGGCAGGTGAGGGAGCCTACGGTGGGGCCCTGGAGCAGGCCAAGAAATCTAGGGAGGCTGGATTTTTCCCCAGAGCTGCGATGGCCTCCATGAATGACCCAGGACAACTCTTTCCCCTGCTGTGGGTCTCAGTTTCCTCATTGGAAAAATGGCAGTGATGAGACAGGGTGGTGCAGGAGTGAACAAATTAGGCTCTGGAGGCAATCGATCCTGAGTGTAAAATCCAGCTCTGTCGTTTACTAACTGTGTGACCTTGGGCAAGTCCCTTCTGGGTTAGAGCCTCAATTTCCTCTCCTGTAAAATGGGTAAGGAGGCAGGGAGGGGGGATGTGAGAGCCAGCTGAGGCTCTGTTGAGTGTTATCATTATCTGCTTTGGAAGAGGAACCAAGAAAGGCTTTGTTTTTTTAAAAGAAATACCAACAGTTGAGAAGAAATTTGAAAGAGGGAAGTGGTTACAAGGAGTGCCTCAGCAGAGCCCCCTTTCCTGCCTAAGCGTCTAAGAAGTCCCTCCTAGCTCCCCCCTGGCACAGTAGCTCAGGCTGCAGCTGGGAGCTATGAGGAGACAGACGAGCAAGAGGGAAGCCGGAGATTCTGGGAGGGGACAAGGCAAAGGGAGGCGTCAGTGGCTTTGGAGCCACAGTCCTGAGCTCAAGTCCCAATGCCTCTGTGATTAGCTGCCTGGGCCAACGCCCTGGCTCCATGACACTGCTGTTTTTCCCACGGGGCCAGACAAAACCCACCTCACAGTTGCTCTGAGGCTCCTGTGAGATGATCTCTTCAAGGGTGCCAGGCATGGTGCCAGGACCGAGGCGCCTCCCACCCTCTTCCTGCCAGGGGCCTCCCAGAGTTTCCACGGCGGGAAACCCTTTCCCACCGACCACGATACAAGTGGGAGAAACTGCACAGTGACTCTTCCCGGCGCCTGGTGGTATGGATCCTGCTATCAGACCAATCTCAATGGGCACTACTCGATGTTCAAAGCCCCTGCCCATAATTATGGCATCAACTGGGCCTCACACCAAGGCGTGGGCCACCCTTACCACAGGGATTAAATGGTGCCTCGCTAGGGCACCCTGGTAGCCAGCACCCTTATCTCTATCACACAGCTTCCGGACTCTCAGCGATTGTTCAGTTGCTCGGTCGTATTCGACACTTCATGACCCCATGGACTGCAGCATGTCAGGCTTCCCTGACTTTCACTGTCTCCCAGAGTTGGCTCAAACTCATGCCCAGTGAGTCGATGATGCCATCCAACCATCTCATCCCTGCTCCTCTTACTTTTTATTAAAAAATAAAATCATTTTAACTCTTCCCCAACTGGCAGACGTCTTCCAGCTATTGGGAAAAATGCAAGAGGGCAGAGCAGGGACACAAGTTTCAGTTCCATTCAAGGAAGATCTTCTTTCCAGTCAGGAAGATTGACAAGTTGACCTCAAAAGGTAGTGAGGCTTCCGTCCCTAGAGGTGTGCAAGTCGAGGCCAGAGGCACATGGAATGGCAGACTTGGAAGGATTCAAGCATCAACTGACCACATTCTTGGGTCCCCTGGGTCCTACGAGTGGATGGTTTTGTGGTGGAAATTGCACCGCCATCTCACCCTGTTATCCCCTGCCTGTCCCTTCAAAGTTGTCTGTTTTCCAGGCTCTGTTGTAAGTCACGTTTTCATCCTCTGCTACTTCCTGCCTGTTCCATTAGGGGTTAGTTCGAACTCAGTCAAAACAAGGCAGGTACATTTTTCTCCCATGGGGCAACAGGGCAGTGAAACAGCAGTTCCTGAACTGGCATTTATTAAGCAGTTAGATAATTTGCCAGAGTCACATTCAAGAAAGTGTTAGAACAATAGTTAAGAGTCTGATCTCTGAGTCTGACAGGGACTCCTGGCCTTGCATCCTGCTTTGTTATGAAGCTGAGTGATTTTGGACAAGTTACTCAACCTCAGAGTTCCCAGTTCCTGATTTCAGAGTCCACTGAAGTTTATGCCAGGCTGTGGCCTCACTAATTCCCACTAGAAGGTTAGGGATTCTTGGGAACTGGAGCTGGGAAGCCATTGTAACCCAAGGGCTGAGGTTCCTGGGGTTCTCCAGGGAGATGGAGAAACGTTTGCACTAAGATTCTTCTCAGATGTTTCATGGTCATGTCCTGGTTGGAGGTCAGGGGTCAGAAGGACTCCAAAGCAGATTGAATTCTGGGGAAAGCAGAGAAAAGGCAAAGGACCCAGCTCTGATGCCAAGACCCATGCTCCTGACAGGCTGGGGAGCAGGCTTTCCCAGTCCAGTCCCTCCCAGCCTGCCCAGCAAGGACGTCGAGGGACGGGCTCTCTCCGCCGTGTTTGTTCTACACACCCTGACATCTCTGAAGATCCTTTCTTCCAACAGATCCCTGCAGGGCAGAGCCTGCAATGCACTTGGGTCTTTGCTCTGGCCTGGGCACCCATCTCACGAGTGCCTGCTCTGTGCAGTCCACAGTGGTTGCCTGCGCAGGGGCACAGGGTGTTCCGGAAGCGGCCTGTCTCAGAGGTTCTGGCGGGAGAGGAGGGAGGGAAGAGGCCGTGTCCCGGGCCGCTAGGGAGCGGTGCTGCCCCAAGGCCGAGGGTGGAGCTTTCCCGATCGGCCGGGAAAGGGCTGGGCCCGGCCTACATGTGGGGGCAGGAGAGAGCGACGGCCGGCGTTCTGCGGCGGATCCTGGGTGGTGGGCACTGCTGGCCCGATGCCTGGGACCTTCCACGTGACTCTGAACCGCGGATCACTGGATGCCCAAGATTCCCAGGACCCAATCCCCGAAGTCTGATCTTCAGGACCTTGCAAGTCAGAGGCCGGATTTTCGCCCTGCACACCAGATTCCCAAACGGGATCTCTGGCCAGACTCCTGACCTCCAGATCCTGCAGGAAATTCTCGATCCCAGGATCTGTTCCCGGCTCCCGTCCCGCCCCGGGTGCCCAAAGCCGGGCGCCCGACACCCGAGCGCCCCCGCATGGCAGGGCCGAGCCCGCGGTCCGGAGCTCTGGAGCGCGCCGGCAGCTGCTGGCAGGACCCGCTGGCCGAGGCGCTGAGCCGGGGCCGGCCGCTCGCGGCGTCCCCGGGTCGGGGCTGTGCGCGAAGCCGGCCGCTCAGCGTGGTCTACGTGCTGACCCGGGAGCCGCTGCCAGAGGTAGAACCCGAGACGGGAGCCGAGGCGGAGCCGCTGCCTCTGCGCTGCCTGCGTGAGGCCTGCGCGCAGCTCCCCGGACCGCGGCCGCGACCTCAGTTGCACAGCCTGCCTTTTGGAACCCTGGCGCTGGGAGACACCGCAGCTCTCGATTCGTTCTACAACGCGGGTGAGCGCGCCCGCGGGGCGGAGCGCTGGGTGGGGCTTAGAGTCTGGGGGCGGGGCCGAGGGGCGGGGCTCAGCGACTCCCGGGAGACCCCCCGAGGTCCGGAGTCGTGGGGGCATAAAGTGAACTAAAGCAGAGGGGCTCGCGGAGGGACCAGTGATAAAAGCGGAGTTTAGGGGATCTGGAGCGTGGCCAGATTTGGGCAGAGACCTCGCGGATCCAGGTCTGGCTCGGGGTTCAGAGTGGGAGCTTAGGCACTCTGGAGTTGGCACCGTGCCTAGGGAGTGGGGCTAGAATTAGGGAGAGGCTGGGAGCGGGGCAGGGTGTGGTATCTCAGGAATGGGATCGGAGAACTCAGCCTCAGGATGATCTCTCACGGAGCTCATGACGGAGGATCCTGGAGGTGGAACTTGGACTGGGAAAGGGGCCCCTAACACGTGAGGCTAGAGTTCAGGGGTCCTAGCATACTACTTCCGGGGATCCGGCTGCAAAGGGAAGCGAAGGGCACCAACGGCACTGGATTCTAGAGGAGGAAGCTTGGTTTATGAGGCCCCAATAGTTCTGAGAAAAGTGAAAACTGTGGTGCTGGGGAAAACCGTCCCCTGGACGGCAAGGAGATCAAACAAATCAATCCTAAAAGAAATCAACCTTGAATTTTCATGGGGGGAGGGGTCGCTGATGCTAATGCTGAAGCTGAAGCTCCAGTACTTTGGCCACCTGATGCGAAGACCCGACTCATTTGGAAAACACCCTGATGCTGGGGAAGATTAAAGACAAAAGGAGAAGGCAGGCAGAGGATGAGATGGCTGGATAGCAACACTGACTCAATGCATATGAATTTGAGCAAACTCCGGGAAATAGAAAAGGACAGGAGCCTGGCCGTTCTGCAGTCCACGGGGTCGCAAAGAGCCGGACGCAACGGAGCGACTGAACAAGTAGCTCTAGGAGAATCGGCAGAGCTGGGGCGGAAACTGGAGGCGGAGAAGGGTCGTCCGGAGGCGGGGCCAGAAAGCGGGTATTCCAGAGGGGGATCACCCCGCCCTCTCGCCAACCCGGATGCCCCGCCCCGCTACTAATTTGTTTATCCAAGAGTTCAGGAACCCTGCTTGCAGGATGTCCATAAAACGTCAGTCTAACAATGAAGGCTGGAGGTCCCTGGTGGTCCAGTGGTTAAGAATCCACCTGCGGGGCGTGCTTACTCGTTCAGTCGGTCCGACTCTTTGGGACCTCGTGGACTGTAGCCTGCCAGGCTCCTCTGTCCACGGGATTTCCCAGGCAAGAATACTGGAGCAGGTTGCCATTTCCTACTCCAGGGAATCTTCCTGACCCAGGGACAGAACCCACGTCTCTGGCGTCTCCTGCATTGGCAGGTGGATTCTTTACCACACTGCTGCCACCTGGGAAACGGGACATGGGTTTGGTCCTTGGTCCGGGGAAGATTCCACCACCTGTGGCGGGAAAACTAAGCCTGTGTGCCACAACTACTGAGCCCGTGTCAGCCTGCAAGCAGCAACAAAGACCCGTCACAGCCAAAAATAAATAGAGAGATAAAAATGAAGGCTGACTCGACCTTGAGGTCACAAAGACACACACACACACAATCATAGACGGACTCACAAATCGTGCATATCTTGCTTCACAAAGGCTGTCGCAGACACTGTCCCACACAGAGATACAGACAGCAAGCGACACACTCACAGAGGCACAGTGTTGTACACACACTAGGCAAGTATGTATATACATGTGTATATACCCAGCACACTGCTGGTGCCAGCCCCTTTCAAGAGACTGTGTTGAGGACCCAGGGAAGGGCACGTCTCTCTTTGCACAACTCTTGCCTCTCAAAAGGCCCAGAACAGGCTCCGGGTTTAGTGCACAGCCTCCCCTTCTCTGTGCCCAATGCCCGTAGGCGCTGAACAGTGGGATACAAGCAGTGGGGCCTGGGGAGCTCCACCCCTCTCCTTTCAATACCATAGGCATAATTTGTGTATGATCCAGAGGGACCCTAAAAGGGGGAAACTGAGGCCCAGAGCAAAACTGGATTCTGAGGAGTTACATGGGAAGGCAGACCCAGCCAGGATGGATCCCCAGGCTTCTTCCCCACAAGCTGGGTTCGGGACTTGAGGTTTGGGGCTCAGGGCTCAGGGCTCGGGGCTCCAGGCTCTGGGTACCAAGCTTGGGGTTCAGGCTCAGAGCTCAGGGCCTCCACTTGTGTGTCCACAGATGTGGTGGTGCTTGAGGTGAGCAGCTCCCTGGCACAGCCCTCCCTGTTCTACCACCTGGGTGTGAGGGAGAGCTTCAGCATGACCAACAACGTGCTCCTCTGCTCCCAGGCCGACCTCCCTGACCTGCAGGCCCTGCGGGTAGGTGGCCCGGGGGCTGGTGGGGACCAGCCCAGGGCGGGAGTGGCCTACCCAGAATGCCAGTATCTGAATGTCTCTCTCTTGCAGGAGGACATTTTCCAGAAGAACTCGGTGAGCCGAATCCACCCCTCCTCCGTGGTTTCCCTTTGACCTCCATTATAACCTCTGCTCTCCACCATGTTTCCAGGCCTCCTCATTCACCTCTGACCTCCCTAGTGCCCCCCTGACATCCATGTGACCTTTGGCCCCCTATTGCCTCCCTTTGTGAAGTGGGCCCCTTCCCGGCTATTCTAATCCCCATGGGGGTGGACCTCTGACCCCTTCACTGCCCCTCTCTAATCTATTCCTGACCTCTGACCTCCTCTGATTCCTGGCCTCTCTCCCACCCTAGGATTGCATTGGCAGCTACACGCTGATCCCCTACGTGGTGACAGCCACCGGTCGGGTGCTATGTGGTGATGCGGGCCTCCTGAGGGGCCTGGCTGACGGGCTGCTCCAGGCTGGGGTGGGCACAGAGGCCCTGCTCACACCCCTGGTGGGCCGGCTGGCCCACCTGCTGGAGGCCACGCCCACGGACTCTTGGTAATGGGGGCCCCCCAGAGCGGGAGTGCCAGGAGGAGCTGGTGAGGACAAGGGGGGCCTGGAGCTGAGGGGCAGACCCTGCCATTCTCTCTCTCTCCCCTTCCCTGGGCGTTAGTGGCTACTTCCGGGAGACCATTCGGCAGGACATCCGGAGGGCTCGGGAGCGGTTCAGTGGGCTACAGCTGCGGCAGGAGCTGGCTCGCCTGCAGCGGAGACTGGACAGTGTGGAGCTGCTGAGCCCCGACATCATCATGAACCTGCTGCTCTCCTACCGGGACGTGCAGGTGTGCGGGGCTCGGAGAGGCAGGCAGGCCCGTCCAACAAGCCCCAGGCCAGACCCACCAGAGGCTCTGAATGAATTATCTGACATCTTCAAGCCTTGGTTTCCTGGGAGAAAACCAGGAAAGGCTGGGCACCCAGTGGGGTCTCCACGTACGGTGCAGTGTCTGCACTTCCTGGAAGTGTGCAGAGGATGGTGGGTGGGAAGGTGGGGGGTCAGGTGGGAGGGGACCCCGCTCAAGGTTTGCCTCAGGGTCCGTGAGCCGATGAGACCCACCGGAGGCCATGAGGCCAGTGCATGCTGTTCCCTCCTGCAGGACTATTCAGCCATCATTGACCTGGTGGAGACCCTGCAGGCCTTGCCCACCTGTGACGTGGCTGAGCAGCATAATGTCTGCTTCCACTACACCTTTGCCCTCAACCGGTGGGTTGGCAGAACAAGGCTCAGGTCACAGCCACATGGGGACATGGGTCTCTGCTGTGCAAAGTCTCTGCGGTCCACAATCACGGCTGTTCAGGGAATTTGCCGACCAGGATCACCCTGGTGTAAAATCGTCCCTATGATTCTGTGTCTGCTGCCCAGGGTGGGGTGGGGTGGTGGTGCTGACCTTGGAGTGGTCACAGCCGTCTAAGGCCACGGCTCCGCAGCCACTGCAGTCACTTCCATCTGGGATTCCCACCTCTCGGAAGGTCAGCGCTGACCAGAGGCACTGCTCTTGTGGGTTCATGATGGTCAGGCCCTTGGAAAGGTCCCTGCTGTTCAGGGTCTTGGGGTTCCTGGACAGAGAGTGGTCCCCAGCCTATCTTCCCCTTCCCCCTAGGAGGAACAGGCCTGGGGACCGGGAGAAGGCACTGGCTGTGCTGCTGCCACTGGTACAGGTAGAGGGCCCCGTGGCACCTGATCTGTACTGCATGTGTGGCCGTATCTACAAGGACATGTTCTTCAGCTCTGGCTTCCAGGATGCTGGGCACCGGGAGCAGGCATATCACTGGTAAGTGGCCCAAACAAGTGGACAGTGGGCTGAGCTAGTGGGCTGAGGGATGGGGCTATGGGCATTAGTCCCTCCCTGCATCACCCCCCACCCTCACCCCAGGTATCGCAAGGCTTTTGACATAGAGCCCAGCCTTCACTCGGGCATCAATGCCGCTGTGCTCCTCATTGCTGACGGGCAGCGCTTTGAGGACTCCGAGGAGCTCCGGCTCATAGGTGAGCCGCAATCCTGCATCCCTATCCCTTACTTACAGGCGCCCTGAAGGGCCTGGGGGCAGGGCAGGGAGAGAGGACACTGGGCTAGAGCTGGGGCTGACCCATCACGTCTGGGACCTGTTCTGCCTGAACTCACACCTGGGTCCTCATGCCTAACCTGGACCCTCATGAGCCCCTGAGGCCACAACTGTTCCTAAGCTCACACCTGTGCTCTTTACACACCGAATGCCACGTACACTTGTTCCCACACCCTCACCTGTGCCTGAGCTTCTACTCCCACCTGAGATATGGCCACACCTAAGTTTTCACCCATTTCTATCTTCCTGCCCATGTGACTTTGGTGGCCTACACCTGGGCTTTGCCGAAATTCGCAACCACATTCATTACAACCCAGGCCCCTCTCTCCCAGGCATGAAGCTGGGCTGCCTGCTGGCCCGAAAAGGCTGCGTGGAGAAGATGCAGTATTACTGGGATGTGGGCTTCTACCTGGGAGCTCAGATCCTTGCCAATGACCTCACTCAGGTGGCACTGGCCGCAGAGCAGCTGTACAAGCTCAACGCCCCCATATGGTAAGCAGCCCCCTCTGGGGTCCTGGGCCGGCCTGGGCTATCAGCTTCTGCACCTGTATCCCCTGGCATCTAGTCTGAACCTCTTCCAGACCAGTACCCATCGCACCCAATGGCCTGATTCTGGCTGCAACCAAGCCAGTCTAATCCCCCTGGCAGTGCCAGCTGGTGCCTGGACTGAAGACATGCCTATTGTCTGCAGGTACCTGGTGTCCGTGATGGAAACCTTCCTGCTGTATCAGCACTTCAGACCCACACTAGAGCTTCCTGGAGAAGCCCCCCACGGCGCCCACTTCTGGCTCCACTTCTTGCTACAGTCCTGCCAGCCACTCAAGACAGCTTGTCCCCAAGGGGACCAGTGCTTGGTGAGGCCGGTGGGGTGTGGGACCCGGGAGAGGTGCCAGCCCCTTCTGACCAACCCCTCTCCCCTGTCATCTGAAGGTGCTGGTCCTGGAGATGAATAAGGTGCTGCTGCCCGCCAGGCTGGAGGTTCAGGGTACAAACCCGGTGAGCGCGGTGACCCTGAGCCTGCTGGAGCCGGAGAAGCAGGTGAAGTCGCCGGTGAGCCACCCCATTGACATCTATGCACCTCTTCTGTCCGGCCTTTCCCCATCCCCAGACCCCTCTCGCTGTCTCCAGCACCCCTCTGGGACCCCTTTCTTCTCACAGGACGTTCCCTCCAGCTGGACCTTCCAGGTGGCCTCCATCAGCGGCGTCAGGTAAGAGGGGGCCCTGGGGGAGGTGAGCGGGGGAGGCAGCGCGGCTGGGAGGCCGGCTCACCCGGGTTCTTCATCCCTTCCAGCGTCTCCAAGCGGGACGAGCGCTGCTGCTTCCTCTACGCGCCTCCTCCGGCTCAGGACGTCCAGCTGTGCTTCCCCAGCGCCGGGCACTGCCAGTGGTGCGCGCAGCCCCGCGGGGTCGGGGTGCTCCGAGGGCCAGGAGGACCAGGGCATCGCGGGAGAGGAAGGGACCATGTTCCCTGGGTGCTCTGGGCAGAGAGGGGAACAGTTTCTGCCCCAGGTTGCCCCTCCCGTCAGTCTTGACCTCCGCCCTCAGGTTCTGCGGCCTGATCCAGGCCTTGGTGAAGAGTCCAGACTCCGGGGCGCCCGCAGAGGAGACGGAGGGCGCTGGGGAGGTGTTGGAGGTAAGGGGGCGGGTGCTGGGAGATGGAGGAGGAGGTTGGGCCGAGGGCCCCACTGAACCCCTCATCTCACCCGCCCTCGCAGTTTGATTACGAGTACACGGAGTCGGGTGAGCGGCTGGTGCTGGGCAAGGGCACGTACGGGGTGGTGTACGCTGGCCGCGATCGACACACTCGCGTGCGCATCGCCATCAAGGAGATCCCGGAGCGGGACAGCAGGTTTGGGGGCTGGCGCGGGGGGCGGGGGTGGCCAGGGCTCCAGGGAACAAGTGGGCGGGTCACATGGGTGGGACCCCAAGTTGAGAGGGTCCTGTGGGCCCGACTGTAGGCCGGGGCGACTCAGAGGCCCACATGGGCGGGACTGAGTGCCTGAGCAGCGAGAGTTCGAGCCCCCGGGGCCCAGCCAGGCCTGTGCGCAGAACCGCAGGGACCCAGCGGCAGGGCTAGGGTCCGGAGGGGTGTGTGGGCTGGGTGATAAAGTGAGGAAGGACGAGGCGGGGGTCTGGGATGAGGGAGGAGAATCTATAGGCCTGTCCTGCTGGCACCGGAGTGGGGTAAGCACCCCTGCCTCAAGCAGGCCTGTTAGTCACTCCCTACCGGCCCCCAGGTTCTCTCAGCCGCTGCATGAAGAGATCGCTCTGCACAAACGCCTACGCCACAAGAACATTGTGCGCTATCTGGGCTCCGTCAGCCAGGGCGGCTACCTCAAGATTTTCATGGAGGAAGTGCCTGGAGGTATCTGCCCTGCGTGGGAGGCAAATGGAACTGGAGTTGTGGGGCCTGGGGATGGAGCCAAGCAAGGGGTGGAGAACCCTCCGGGGAAAATGACCCCTAGCCTGTGTGGGTGGTGTAGCCCAGAATTAGCTGAGGCACTGCGATTAGGTGATGGAAGCTGGGCCATGGCCTGGCCTTCAAGCAGACAGCTGTGGGCTGGACTAAGTGGGTGCCAATTATGACCCTGTACTGCACCTTCCAGGCAGCCTGTCTTCCTTGCTGCGATCGGTGTGGGGACCCCTGCAGGACAACGAGAGCACCATCAGTTTCTACACCCGCCAGATCCTGCAGGGACTCAGCTACCTGCACGACAACCACATTGTGCATCGAGATATCAAGGTCAGCCTGTTGCTGGCTCACCTTGGTGGGGGGTGGGGCTGGCGAGAGGGAGGAGCAGAGAGGGCTCCAGACATAGGCTGGCGGTTGAAGTGGACAGACCCTTTGCAAAAGCTTGGGAAATTCATCAAGAAGTTTCCCTAGGGAGGGAAAGAAGTTCAGCTCTGAAGCCAACTTCCAGGATTTCCCTGATTCTTCCAGTGGTTAAGAATCCACCTGCCAACACAGGGGACATGGGTTCCATCCCTGGGTCGGGAAGATCCCAGATGCTGTGGGGCAACTAAGCCTGTGCGCCACAACTACTGAGTCCGTGCTCCCTAGAGCCCATGCTCTGCAAAGGAGAAGGCACTGCAGTGAGAAGCCCATGCACCGTAACTAGAGAGTAGCCCCACTCGACGCAACTAGAGAAAACCAGCACACAGCCACAAAGATCAGCACAGCCAAAAATAAATCAGTAAAATGCAGCCAACTTCCAGGGGGACATAAATGGGATGGCAGGGGTGGGGTTGAGAGAGGCAGGGTCAGGCTGGGAGTCTTGGGAGATGGGGTCTGGGATAGAGTCAAGTTCTGGCATCAGGAGCCCAGTCCAATGTCTGCTGAGCACAATGTCCACTCTGCTCAGGGGGACAACGTGCTGATCAACACCTTCAGCGGGTTGCTCAAGATTTCTGACTTTGGCACCTCCAAGCGACTAGCAGGCATCACACCCTGCACTGAGACCTTCACAGGTAACAGCCAACATACCCTGCACTGAGACCTTCACAGGGAACAGGGTGTGGGGTGGCGAAGGAAGCTTGCTGATGTGGGGCAGAGAACTCATGGGACATTCCAGGGAGTGACGTTTCTCCTGGGCACAGAGTTAGAGTCTTAATGGGAGATGGAACCCAGGGCAGGTCGCTGAGCCAGGGGGCAATGATACAATCTAGAACTGGAGCTTGGAAAGCTGATAACTGAGCTGATTGAGTTCAGTCCCTGAAATGGAGCCCAAAAGTGTGGATGGGGACCAAAGTTCAGAGCGGACAGTGCAGTCTAGGATAAATGATGGCACCTCCTGTGGGTGATGGAGGCCATGAATGTGATGGAGCCTGAGATGAGTGAGGAGACTCAGGATAGAGGTTTGATGACCAGGGTAGGTGATGGGATGTTTTGGATGATAGAGTTCAGGGTGAAAGCAGGTGGCCAGAAAATGATAGAGCCCCCTGCCACCCTCCATGGTGATACAGCCTAGGTGAGCATTACTGCTACTGCTCCTGTCCTAGGGACCCTACAATATATGGCCCCAGAAATCATTGACCAGGGCCCACGAGGGTATGGGAAGGCAGCAGACATCTGGTCACTGGGCTGCACAGTCATCGAGATGGCCACAGGTCACCCACCCTTCCACGAGCTAGGGAGCCCGCAGGCTGCCATGTTTCAGGTGAGATCCTCAGGGCCTGGCTTATGAGGTGGGGTGGGGGCAGACTGAGTCCTGAACACTTTTAAATGTGTCCCTTGTTCCCCGTCCCTGCTCCCTTCCCAGGTGGGCATGTACAAGGTGCATCCGCCAATGCCCGGTTCTCTGTCAGCTGAGGCTCAAGCCTTCCTCCTCCGAACTTTTGAGCCCGACCCCCGTCTCCGAGCCAGTGCTCAAGCGCTGCTGGCAGACCCCTTCCTGCAGCCCGGGAAGAGGAGCCGCAGCCCGGGCTCCCCCAGACAGGCTCTAAGGTCCTCAGGTACTAAGTGGGTGGAGGGAGTGAGCACCCTGGGGTGAGGGCAGCGGAGGTTTGGAGGGAGAGGGCTCAGGGGCCCAGGCCGACGGCTTTGTCCCTCCCTTAGAGGCGCCATCCGCAAGCCCTGCTCCTTCAGCAGACTCCACCTCCCAGTCCCAGACATTCCCGCGCCCTCAGGCACCCTCTCAGCACCCTCCCAGTCCCCCCAAGCGCTGCCTCAGTTATGGGGACACCAGCCAGCTCCGGTGAGCACCCAGGGTCCCAGGGTGGGTTCGCTTCATCTGGTTTTGTCCCTGGGGGACTCCCTTCAGCAAAAGCCCTTCTTGGGGACCCAGACACTTGGACCACGTGCAAGGATGGCATTAAGTTTATTGTGCCCTCTCAATGCTGAGTTCATCTCTTTTATCCCTGTGAGGTGGGGGATAAAAGTAAAGGCCAGGATTCAGTCTCTGGGGTGGAGGTGGCTTGAATGGTATTGCTACCCATCCTCCATCGGCCACTCTTCACTGCACCCAGGGTGCCCGAGGAGCCTGGGGCTGACGAGCCCGCGTCCCCTGAGGAGAGTTCGGGGCTGAGCCTCTTGCATCAAGAGAGTAGGCGCCGGGCCACGCTGGCCACGGTTCTGGAGCAGGAGCTGCCGGCGCTGGCGGAGAGCCTGCGCCTGGAGCAGGAACAGGTGGGAGGCTCGCCCCGGCGCCCCCTGCTGGTCGAGCCCCGACAGGACGCCTGCTTTTCCAGCTGACGGCCTACCGCCCACCCAGCACATCCTCCCACGGGCATCTCTCCTGGCTCATCCGTATACTCGCTGAGGACCCTTCTTTTCCTTCCCAGGGTCCCCGTCTGGAGAGGAGTCACGTGGAACAGCTACTGCTCTGCCTCAGGGCGCACATCCATACTCCCAACCGTCGGCAGCTGGCCCAGGAGCTGCGGGGACTCCAAGGGCAGCTTCGGGCCCAGGGCCTTGAGCCCGAGCTTCTGCAAGGACCGCTCTTCGCCTTCCCGGATGAGGTGAGGGAGCCCTCTCACAGTAAGGGGTACCCAACTTCCCAGGTGGTGCTTGGTGGTAAAGAACCCGCCTGCCAATACAGAAGGCATAAGAAACGGGGGTTCGATCCCTGGGTTGGGAAGATCCCCCGGAGGAGGGCATGGCAACCCACTCCAGTATTCTTGCCTGGAGAACCCCACGGACAGAGGAGCCTGGTACGCTACAGTCTATGGGGTCACAAAGAGTCGGACACGGAATGAAACGACTTAGCACACATGCACGCAGTAAGAGGTAGGGCGCTCCCAATACTTAGGCATGTGCAAGGTGATATCGCAAGATTCCGCGTCTTCCCCGTGAAGATAGAGCCTCTGGGAATGGGACGCCTGCCCAGTCCTAGCTGCTCTGACCCTCCTTTGATCCCAAGCCCGCCCACCCTACTTGCCTTGGCCTTTCCAACTTAAGCTCCACTCCTCCTTGAGGCTCAGCCGTCTTAGCCGCGCCCTCCCTCCCTCTCCAGGTGAAGCAGGTCCTCCGCAGGCGCCAGATCCGCCCACACTGGATGTTCGTGCTGGACTCGCTGCTCAGCCGCGCTGTGCGGGCAGCCCTGGCCGTGCTGGCCCCAGGTGGGCGGAAGGGCGGAGCCTACCTGCCCGCCTGCGCGTGGGGAGAGGGTGTGATCCTTGGGGCGTGGCGAACACCAATAGGGCAGGTGGGGGCGTGGTCAGTGAGGCCCAGCCTAGACTCGGCGCCAAGGAGGGGGATGTGGCCAAAGGATACCTCCCAGGCTAACGCTGCCTGGCCGGTGCCGAGTCCCGCGTCTTCTGCCAATGTTGGGGTCCTAAATGGGCATTCTCGCCCTGCCTGAGTTCAATCCCCCTCGGATTGGCAGAGGTGGAGGAGGAGGCGGTCCTACCGAAGTCGGAAGAGGCCAGTAACGCAGAGGAGTCCGAGCCCAAGCAGCAGGAGACCCCAGCCGAGCCGAGCCCTCTCCTGGGGGAACCGGAGCAGGGTACCCCTTCTCTGATGGTGCAGCTGGGCCTCTTGCGAGCAGAGACCGATAGGTACAGCTCCGGGGACTTGCCCATAATCTCTGCACAAGCTTTACTGCTACTCCCCCTCCATTCTGTGGGCTTCTGCCTTCCAACAGGCTTCGAGATGTTCTGGCTGAGAAGGAAAGGGAATGCCAGGCCTTGGTGCAACTAGCCCTCCAGCGGGTCAGTGGGGAGGCCAGGACCTGTGCCCTGGCTTCAGAGCCCCCAGGTGAGCAGGACCAGGCTGGTGAACATGAATGGTGGGTGGGGGCAGCTTCTTGGCCAAGGCACCCTTGGGTTCAACACATGACCTCCCTGACAGCGGCTCTCGCGGTGGACCAGGGCCTGGTGCAGTGGTTACAGGAACTGAATGTGGATTCAGGCACCATCCAGACGGTGAGAGGAAATGCGCTGGTTGCCCCTGACACCCACCAACCAAAGACTCCTCTTATGCCCATCTTTCAGCTCTTCTCTCTTTCTCCGTCTAATGCAGAGAATCTCAATACTGAATGAGCACTTTGTATACCCCTGGTGGCTCAGATAGTAAAGAATCTGCCTGCAACGCAGGAGACCCAGATTCGATCCCTGAGTTGGGAAGATCCCCTGGAGAAGGGAATGGCTACCCACTCCAGTATTCTTGCCTGGAGAATTTCATGGACAGAGCAGCCTGGCGGACTACAGTCCGTGGGGTTGCAAAGAGTCAGACATGACTGAGCGCCTAACACTTTCACTTTACTTTTCCCCCCATCGTACAGATGAGAAAACTGAGGTGCAGAAAGGACAGCCCTAGCATGTTGGTAGTACTGGGTTGGCCAAAAATTCATTCAGGTTTTTCTTACTCGAATGAACTTTTGGCCAACCCAGTAACCCAGAGCTAGTTCTTGGATCTTTGGATCTAGCTTTGTCTGATTTTTACCTCTCCCTGTTTCTGTGTGGGGGTCTCTGTCCACAACCAGCTACTGAACCACAGCTTCACCCTCCATGCCCTACTGACCTGTGCCACTAGAGATGACCTCATCTACACAGGCATCAGGTATGTCCTGGCCCTCGAAGGATAACCCACACACATGGCCTCATGCTGGCCAGATCCTGATATCACCTCACCCTGCCGTTACAAAACTGCCTGGGTTCCTCCCTGAAAAATACAGGGACACCAGTGTCCTTTGGGGACAGAGGGGGCATCAGGCAGACAGTGGGTACCAGAGAGTACCCAGGGCCTTCTTCTGGCTGAGCCTCACTGAGCCTGGTACCCCCAGGGGGGGGATGATATGCCGCATCTGGAGAGCCATCTTGGCACAGCGAACAAGATCCACGCCAGTTACCCCTGGCCCCCAGGAGGCTGAATGAGGACATCCGAGGCAGGAGGCCAGACCCAAGGATGGATGAATGGAGGAAACACAAGAGGCTTCTGACATACCTGCCCCAGGACCCAGCAGCAACTGGAGGAGGCCAGGTGGGAGGGCGTCAGGGTAGGGGCCAGGCCTCTAGCCCCAGTGGGGAGAACCAATCACAGATGTGCCTCAAGCTCATGAGGGCCACAGGCAAAGACTATTAAACAATACTTTTGTACCCCTGGGCCTTGGCAATGTCTGAAGTATGGAGAGGGGTCCTAGGACCAGCTCCCTGAGGTCTTTATGTCTTGAGTTTAAAATTCTTTCCTCTGGTCCCCTTCACTTTCACCACCAACCCCCTCCCCCATCCCAGGCAGACATCAGCCCCTTGTTACCCTCAGAATAAACTTTATTTTTTAGCCAAGGGCAGGCCCTGAAATGGGGATCCCAAAAGAAGGGTTTTGTAGAGCATGTAAGGCAGCTATGTCCTGGGGGCCAGGTTGGTTCTGAGGGGCAGAAGGCCATCCACCCACTCACATGGCCGCTCCAGGAGGGTTTGCCACAGCTGCCTCTCCTCACGTGTGGAGTCCATCCAGGGCACCTGGAGCCCGTAGCTGCTGCCTGGATGCAGTGGGCGGGGGAAAGGGGTGGAAGGCATGGTCATGTTGGACACCCCAGATCCCAAGGAACACTGGTCCCTGGTCATGCACCGTCACCCCCCCAGTTCTCAGTGGACACCAAGCTCAGGAAAGGACAGAGACCTGCCCGAGGCCACATGCTGAGCCCCGGCCTCTTAGCATCAGGTCCCCTCGGGGCTCTGCCCCACTCACCGGTGCCCAGGCTGAGGCGTGTGCCCCCCAGCTGGCGGCTGCCCAGGACCCCATGGTCCCAGAGGGAGAGCTCCGCACAGGCCTGGCGCAGGTCAGCAGGCCCGAAGCCATCATAGACCATGGTGTGATTGAACATGGGGTTGAGGCTGCGTCGCACCACCCTTGTCCGCTGGCGGCTGGCCCGGCTGTCATCAGGCAGCACTGAGCTGTGAGGGAGGTGGGCTGACGTCAAGTGGCCACCCCCTCACACTCCCCAGTACCCACCAGTCACCGAGTCCTACCCACACTCCCTTGCGATGTCCATGTCCTCTGGTTCCTGCCTGAGAACCAGCCTCAAACCCTTGCTGGGACCTTTACTTCCATCTCCTGCCTTTAAAAATTACAACTCCTATCCATAGGACCCCAGAGTAAAGTCCCTGAAATGCCCGTCTGCTGCTCCTCAGCTCAGTCACCTTCAAGACCACCCAGAAGTGATTTCCACACTTTTCTAAAGCAGGCGCTTGGAGCTCTTTCTGTAAGACAAAATATTACTCAGAAGTACAAAACCTAAAGGGAAACCAAAGCTTCTGGTTAAATCAGGGCTGGGAGCTCAGAACCTCACTGGGGCCTGCCTCTGTTTTACTCTCTGAGGGTGGGACAGCAGATGCAGGCACCCCTAGAATTCCTCCAGTGCTTACTTTGAAAACCACTGAACTGCAAGGACCAAGCCTCACAACCTGGTTTTCCAGGTCTTCCATAGGTTGGCCCTTGAGACCTGCTAGGTCTCAGTCTCAGCTCTCCAACAAGTCCTATAAGCGCCAGTCACTGGAATGCAGCTGCTGGAAAGAGTCCTCACTCTCCTGACTCCAGGCGTTTGCGCAAGCAGTCCCCTCCACCGCTGGAGAAAGGAAGGGAAGCCGGGAAGTGGCGATGCCCCTCACCATTGTACGAAAGTATCCGGGGACCCTGAGCGCAAAGGGATGAGATCCTGAACCTCCTTCACCCAGAAGTGCAGCTCCCCGCTCGGGGGCAGTCCCGGGCCTGCGGAGAGACTCTGCTCAGACCCTGCCCCGGGAACAGCGTCCCCTCACCCTTGCGGGACCCGGGTTCCCCGCTTCTCAAGGCCCTTCTGGCTTGACCCTCGGGGGCGGTCACTCACCCTCGGAACCAGCGGGGAGGTACTTGAGGGACAGAGAGAGCAGCCCGCGGCTGGGAAGGTCGTCGGGAGAGGGCGGGACCTGCGAGAGGTGGGCTTGTCAGGGGCTGGGGACCAGGACCTAGGGAAAGACGGGTCCCCAGACATTGGTGGGGCGTGTCTATGGAGCGGGGTCTCGGGGCGGGGCTCCGAGAGAACCGCCTAGGGAATTCGAGAGCCACCCAGGCACCAGCGGTCGGAGACCAGACCTCTGCCTGGGGCCTTAAGGTTTCGAGGGCGAAGGGGACTGGGGGAAAGCCCGGTGGGGTAAAGGCGCGAGATCTGGGCCGGGGTCTCCCCACGCGGGCCAGCTGCTCACTCGGGGCTGCAGGGGGAGCCAGGTGGGCTCGGAGTCCCAGTCCCACGTGTCCAGGGGCACTTCGACTTCTCCCAGAAAGATGTTGCGACCCAGGCTTTCGCGGTGCCACACGGACAGGCTCAACACGCGGCCCCGGAGCTCCGTCTGCGGGACAGAGTACTGGGGACAGGAAAGAAAGAAAGCGAAGTCGCTCAATCGTGTCCGACTCTTGCGATCCCATGAACTGTGCCCTCCAGGCTCATCTGCCCATGGGATTCTCCAGGAAAGAATACTGGAGTGGATTGCCATTTCCTTCTCCCAGGGGATCTTCCCGACCCAGGAATCGAACCCTGGTCTCCTGCACTGCAGGCAGATGATTTACCAACTGAGCTATGAGGGAAAGCGGTGCACTAAAATGGAGCAGCGTCGAGACCGCGGCCTCAGTGCTGTAGGAGTGTTCGCTGGGCCTTATCCTACCACGCTCCTTGCTGGAAGGAATCCCGGGGAGCCCCAGACCGGGTAAATGTGGGTCTGGACTAGCGCCGTGCCCACCTCTAGACCGAAATGCCGGAGGGTGAGTTAATGCGAGGGCCTCCTAGCCGTTCCTCCCGCAGAATAGAGGATTGGAGCGACCAGGAGTGACAGTACCATGTCTGCCCCTGCCCCCCTACCCCTGCAGAAAGGGGCGGGGGTTCGGTTCATTAATGGGGCCCGCCCCGTCGCCGAAACCTCACCCGGAGAATCTCGTTGAAGACCGGGTTCAGATTCCTTTTCTTCACTGTTGTCTTGCGCTTGCTCTGCTTATCCGGGAGGAGGTAGCTTTTGACGTAGCTGGAGCGGAGGAGGTGAGGAACGAAGGTAAAGGGAGGGGGCACTTTGCCCTTCCAGCTCCTTGCAGCACCTGCTCCAGCCACAGCCTGGAACGCGTGGCAGGCCTCGTGCCGCACTTTATAGGAGTTAAATCACCCAACGCCTGCGTCTCCCAAGAAGGTTATTCCCATTTTGCAGATGAGGAAACTGAGGCCAAGAAAAGCGGCGTGGTTGGGCGGAGAGCGCGGCCCCCTTAGTCCCCCAGCCTCGCGGGGTCGGGCACTCACGGGTCGGAGCGGCGGCGGCGTGCAGCGGCCAGGCCTTGGCACTGGATCACGTGCACGCGCAACTCGGCGGCTCCCGGCTCGTAGCGCAGGGCGAAGTGCACGGAGCCGCGCACCTGCACCGCGCCCGCCTCCGGTTCCCCGGACAGGCTCATCTGGCTGCCGCTCAGCTGCGGACCGAGGGTGGGAGGTCAGAGCGGGGGACCAGGGCTCACGTCGGGGCTGGGGAAGCGGAGGGAGCGCCGAGGGTTCAGATCGCGGGAATGGTGGGGGATGGGGGGAAGTGAGGTCGAGGGAGGGGTTATGCAGGGGTTGTGTGTTGGGATGCGGGGAAAGGTGTCCCCACCCCCACCCCCAGACCCTTTCCCTCACCCCCTCACCGTGGAGGAGTTGAGGCTGGACATGGAGGAGCTGCTGCTGAGCATGCGGTCGAACGAGGAGTCGGGCCCCGGGTTCTCCTCCCCATTCTCCAGCATCTCAGACGCCGCCTGAGTCTCAGGAGGGGAGTAAGTGACTAAGTGACCGGGGCGCCCCCGTACCCCTTGCTCCTCCCGCGGCTTTTCCTGGTCCCGCACACTCGCAGCCTCGGGCAGAGGCGCTCCCCGCCCGGAATCCGCTCCGGGTCTTGAGAGCAGCCGCGGGCCGCTCCCGCCTACCTGGGCAGGCGGGGTCTGCGGTTCCTCCTCTCCCATCGACGGCGGCTGCATCTCCGGGTCCGCCTCCTCTCCGGCGATGACCAGAGGGTGCTCCAGGTCAGGGGCTGGGAGGGGCACAAGCTGCTCAGCGAGCCCCTCCCCTGCCCGCCCGCCAGCCCGCCCCTGAGCAAATTTGGAGGGACTGGTTTACCAGCCAGGTTCAGGCCCAGGGCTGCCCTGCGGTCACCTGTGGAGACCACGCCTCCCCGCCCCCAAAACAAGAGGAGAAAGGTGAAAACAGGTGTTTGGGGGTCACTTATAGCTGTCTCTGGGCTTCCCTGGACTGTAGCCTGCCAGACTCCCTGTCCATGGGTTTTCCAGGCAAGAATATTGGAGTGGGTTACCATTCTTCTCCAGGGGATCTTCCTGACCCAGGGATCGAACCCATGTCTCCTGCATTGCAGGCAAACTCTTTACCATCTGAGCCACCAGGGAAGCTCACATGGTAAAGAACCCGCCTGCAATGCAGGAGACCAGGGTTTGATCCTTGGGTTGGGAAGATCCCCTGGAGGAGGGCATGGCAACCCACTCCAGGATTCTTGCCTGGAGAACTCCCATGGACAGAAGAGCCTGGTGGGCTACAGTCCATGGGGTCGCAAGGGTCAGACACGACTGGGCGACTAAGCACACAGCACACACAGAGCTGTTTCTGATCCCCCAGCCTCCTGGTGCTTTGAACACACACCTTCCCGCTCATCTTCTTCGGCTTGGGGCTCCTCCTCCTGCTCTGAAGGCTTTGTGGAGACACGTGGTGAGGGGACATCCGGTCCCTGAAAGAAGCAAGGGGTAGAAGTCACAGTGGGGACTGGTGGTGAAGGGGTCAGAGGTTATGATGGGGTCAGAGGTCAGAGGCTTCAGCTCCAGATTTTACACCGCCCTCAGGGCCGAGCCAGTAACCAGCTGCAGGACTAGTCTGGCCCTTTTACTTCACGCCCCTTCACACTTCAGGGCCTGCTCTGCTTGACTCCCAGGGTCCCCACTGGTGGCATCTGAGTCTTGGACCTTGCCCAGCTCTGTCCCCCACCCCATCCCTTGGAGGCTGGGTCCACAGCCCCATGTGACAGAGGAGGACAGAGGCCTAGCCCAGGGTCTCCCAATTAATTTGCAGGCTGGGTTCTTTCCCTAGTACACTCCACCTCCCCTCCAGAGACTCTGTACATGCACTCGTTAGCCCGCTGAGTCACTCATTGCTCACCTCGGCCTCAATGAACCTCTCTTGGGGGCCCTCGTCTACGGAGAGCCTGGGAGGAGGGAGAGGTGTAGTCAGGGATGGGCCGACTGGGAAGTACCCGCCACTGCCCGCCACGCCTCCTCACCTGGGCTCCAGGGCCTCTTCAGTCTCTTTCCCTGCAGCCTCGGCCTCCACATCGCTGCCTCCAGCCTGGTCTCCTGCACCCAGGTGAGACGTTCTGTGAACCCCTGCTCCTGGGATGTCTGGTCCTTGGAGATACCCACCCACTCCCCACAGCCCATGGAGGGGTGGTGCCCACACAGAGTCACATAGTACCAGGGGCCCCATCTCCTTGTCCGCACATACCCAGTGAGCTGGGCTGCACAAGACCTGCCCCCTCTGGGGAGCTCCTCTCACTCCTGCAGCCCTTCTTTCTGCGGATAGAAGCTCGGACCAGGTCAGAGCCGAAGTGGGCGTGGTGGTGCCGCTGGGAGCGTGCTTCCTGGAACCAGTCCCCAGTTAGGATCTTCAGCTGCCCAGGGTCTGCCAGTGATGCCCGGAGCTTGCTGGAGGATGGGGGAGGACATGGCGGTCACCGCTTATGCAACCAAACATTCTCGCCACCCACTCTGTGTGGCAGGCCCTGTACCTGGGGCCAGGGATATAACAGTAAATCAGACTTGATCCCTGCTTTGGAGGTGCTCAGGTTGGTGGGGAACTGAGTCTGGAATAAACCAGGACACTACAGTGAGGTAGGAGTCATATATATGTAAGAAGATCAGCTTTGCCTTTGAGAATCCTGGAGAGCTTCCCAGAGGAAGTGACATTTGAATTTCTTACCCAGGACAAATTCAGTTCTCCAGGTAGAGAAGGAAAATATTTATTCTTCATTAAATGACTGTGTATAACCCTTCCTAACTCTATGAAGTAGGCTCCTTAACCCCATTTTACAGATGAGGAGAGCGGTGCTGGGGAGGTCCAGGTTACAAGCTAGTAGGTGTCTGTGCATCCCCAGACACTACTGATGGTGCTCCTCTTCACTGCTTCTTCCAGGCACGAGGAACAGCCCAGAAGTGAACGGTGTGTCCAGGGACTGTGGAGCAACTGAGTGGCTGCAGCGCTACACTTTGAGTCTGTGCATCGGGGGGTGGGGTTTCCTGGTGGAAGGTGAGATGCGAGAGGCTGACAGAGACCAACCAGGGGGGCCTTGTGGACCGCAGTGCGGAGCTGATGGGACGCTGAGGAACCGTGTGAGGTTTCAGGAGTGGATACCAAGAGTAGATCTGGAGAGTTCTGGCTGCAGCATGGCGGTGGGCCCGAAAGGGCGAGCCTGCAGGCAGGGAGGCTGGCAAGGGAGCGGGTGCAGCCACGTTGGGAGAGGTGATGAGCTGAGCGGGCCAAGGGCCAAGTAGACCAGGGGGCAAAAGCAAAGCCTACTGAGATATCTGACAAGCTGCACCTTGAAGGGACAGGGTGGGGGCCACCTGAGCCTCCCAAGGCCGGAGCCCCTTCCCGGGCTCCCCTTGTTCTGCCTTACCTGATCCGTCCCTCCTCCAGCTGGCGCAGGCGGGCATCTCGCTTCAGGACCTCAGCAATGGCCTCCTGCTCCTCCTCTGTCAGGAAGCTGAGATCCAGGAGCCCGTCGGCCTCGGGCTCTGGCTCACGTGCCATGAGGAGGCCAGGCAGGGACCAGGGCCCCTCTGGAGCTGGATGGCCCCTCTGGGGCATCAGCCGGGCCAGCGCCCAGGCTGGGCACACGTGACTCCCTGGGGGCAGACCAAGGGTCAGGTCAGGCCTTGCCCCTGTACAGGGCACATCCTGGAGCCAGATGCCCTTTTCTGCCCAAATATACACCCCTGTGGTGGGCAGGGTACAAGCCCAGGAAGGCTGAGATCAAGGTGGCATGACAGGCACTCATGGACACACACTTACAGAGGCCCATGAACATACTCAGGGACACACTCCAAGACATGTACAGAGACATATGTGTACTCACTGATACATGTAGATACACTTACCCCCACTGAGAAGTACACCTGGTCACACATGCACACTGACCCTTGTATAAAAACAGGCACACGATACCTGGTCCCACATTAAGGGCCCTAGGCAGTCATAGACCCAGATCTATGTGCAGACCAAGAGCTGTACCTCACACATTCTTACACCTGCACACAGGCAAGAGCACACAAGGGCGACAAGGACCACAGATGGCTTCACTTGCACAAGGGTAAGTCTGGGGACAAAGGCGTGTCCCTAGATACTTACAAATCACACAGACTTTTGCACACACATACTGCACCCCTGAAACTGGATTGTGGCCTTGAAGCTAGAGAGACCAGGGCCTCACCCCTAAAGCCAGAATTGTGCACACAACAGATAGTCAGTAAGTGTTTGACTAGTTAAATGCAGAAATGCAGCTGCACACACATGGGGAATATACACACACACACACACACACACACACACACACACAGCCAGACACATATCTGGCTTGGGAAACACAGGCTCACACACATATCTGCTTGGCCCCCTGCCCTGGGAATCCCCCTACCTGGGTCCCTCCCCTCCACCCTTCACCCCCACCCTGCCCTGGCCCAGTGGGCCTTCCTGTCTGAGGCAACCTCCTCCCCAGCCCACAGCCCAACTTCCTCCCCGGAGGTAACCGCGGCACCCACTCCCCCTGCGGTCTCCAGCCCAGGGATGCCCCTGCTGCCAGCCCTGCACCCTGACCCAGAGGCCCTAGGCCCCTCTACTCTGACCGCATGGGATCCCCACGCCCCGGCCTGGATCTGGCTGGGGTCCTGGCCGTGGAGGCTGAGTGCTGCAAAGCAGCTCGGGTACCATGGTGACTCCGGAAGGAAAACACCTGGGCAGCCCCAGGGGGTGTGTGGACGTGGCAAGGGGCCCGCGGCCGGGCCTGAGCCCACGGGCCGGGGTGGTCTCTGCTGCCCCTGCCCTGCCAGTCCCTTCCCTCCCGGGGCACCAGGCAGGGCCAGGGTGGGGAGAGGGCGCTCAGTAGGCAGGCCCTGGCTTTGCCGCAATCTGTGCCCTCCCAGCTGAGTCAGCGAGCCCGTCGAGCAAGCCCCTGCCCCACCCTCCCGGGGGGGTGGACGGGTGTCTCAGTCAGGTGTCCTGTATGACGCTGTGGAAATGCCTGTGCCCACGCTAACAGCATTTCCTGAACGTCTACTGTGTGCAGGTCCGGGGTATTGCAGATGCAGGGTTCGGGGTGCTTCTGGGGCCTGGTGTGGGAGCCCCTGTGTTGCCTGGTGTTGCTGTGAGTCTCTGCTCTCGGCAGGTGTCTGCATACCGTGGATCTGGGAGCCTGTATGTTTTGTGGGTGTGAGTGTTGTAGCTGCGTGTGTCTCTGGGCATCATGTCACTGTGTGCTGCTGCACAGGAGACTGTGTGTTCTGTGACTTTCTGGTGACAGCGTGGTGGGATGTGCGCCTGTGTGTGTATGACGGGGCTGTGTGTGGCGGTGTGTACCCTGGTGCCCTGGGGCTACCCAGTGTGTGTATGAGCGTGGAGGCGGAGGGACGGTCTGCGGAATTGACTCTACCCTGGTCCTGAGGTTGAGGGCTGGGCTGTGGGCTTCTGAGTTCAGGGTCCCAAGCAGTGCCCCCTCCCTGCAGTCCCTTCTGGTCCCAGAGGCAGAATCCAGCGTCCAGCCCTCCCCATGGTTCTGACCCTCATGGGACAGATCCATTGGTCAGCTTAAGCGTCTGTCCATTTGTCTGGTTGCTCCAGTCCCAGACGCGTTCCACCTCCCTCCTACACCCCGAGATCCTAGAGGGGACTCAGGATGCCAGGTGGAAGTGCCCGCCCCTCTGGGCACAGGCAGGGGACCCCCGGCCCAAGGTGTATTACCTGTAGGGGTCCAGAATGGAGGGGACGCCTTTGTGGGGTAACCCCGGCTCCCTGGCAGTCAAGTTCAGGGACCAGGAGAGCAGTGAGGGCCTAAGGCTGACTCAACCGCAGCCCAGCAAGGCGGCTGCCCCACTGAGGAGGAGGAAACACCTTCTCACAGGGCCCGATACAAAACCGGGCCTGGACTCCTGGCTCCCCAGGGGTGCAGCTGTGGCTTTCAGCAAACCCAGAGCTGATCTGGTCAGTGGGAGAGGCCCAGGGCTTGGCTCCAGCTCCTAGGCAGACTTCCTCTGTGGCTCCTGTAACCCGAGCTGGCTCTCACCCCTCAAAGCCTCTGCTGCGCCTTCCACAGAATGGGTTGCAGCCCCATCCCGCCCACTAAGGAGCTGATAGAAACTTGCTTTGAAAGCAAAGTTAGAAACCTTTCTGAGAACAAGGGCAGTGGAAGGATTGCACACGGCAGCCAGATAACCCCGAAGAGTTCCTGCTCTGCTGCTGTGTGACCTTTAGCAGGTCTCAACCATTCTGAGCTGCAATTTCCTCCTATGCAAAGTACAGGCTGCAGAGCCTGAAGAGCCTCTAAGGGAGATGGAAGTGCTTGGAACCAGTTGGCACGGTTACCAGGTGTCCTCTGGCCAACATAAGCCCCAACCGCTGTCCCTCAGTGTCCACACATGCTTCCCAGGAAGTGCTGTTACCCGTATCTATTAAATGGGGATAATAATCCCTCCTCAGATGGGTCTCACTAGAGTGCAATGAGATCCCTACAGGCCCTTAATAAGCATGTATATGCAAGGGTAGATGCGACAGCCATTGAATGTCCACTATGGGAGCCGTCACTTTGATGCCAGCCTCCTCTGCCAAGTCTCCCCAAATGGAAGGCGAGTGGCCAGCAGCACCCTCAACCTTGCCCATTATTCTGTCCTGGCTCCACCCAAGGATGCTTCTCTAACACCCCACCTGTCGGCTATCACCCTGGAAGGCATCAAACTTTGCTGTCTATTCTGGCTTCTATACTCTCTTCCTCTTTCTGATCTCCTATCCTAGTATCTGTGACTCTCCTTTCTTCCCAGCCCCAACTCCTCTGTACCCTCCCCATCTCTAACCTCCCGTTTCCAAGTTTCCACTTCTGTGGCCGGCTCTCCTGTCCTGGCCCCCAGGCCTCCTGACGCTTGCTGCCATTCCCCGGCTGCCCCCTCTGCCATCTGTCCCCCACCTCCACTGCTGTCCCACTGGCCAGGTTTCCGTTTCTGTCCGGTCTCTTTCGGAAGCCTCCTCCCCCTTGCCTCCTGGCCTCCACCCTCAGCACTACCCCCAGCCCTTTAACGCCCAGCTGTCAGAGGGCCCTTTTTTGTGTCATTCCTCAGCTTTGGAAGGTGCCAGCAGACAGCCAGGGGAACCCTCTGACCCTTGTAACAAATCTGCTCCAAGCCTGCCCAGCCGAGTCTTATCATCTCCCAAGACGGTCCATCCTCCTTTGGGCTGCCCGGCCCCTCGGCCTGACCCTCAGGACCCCTGCCTGGCTTTGAGTGGTCCTACACCCTTAGAGCCTACCTACAGGCGCTGTTTCCTGTCCTTCAACACCCCCCGCCCGCCCCCCACCTGGTCCACGCGTGCTCCCAGCTCAACTGCAGAATTCTTGCCCCACCCTCCGCCACTCAGCGCCTCTGCACTGCGGCTGGTCTCCAGGCAACTCCTGGCTAAGAGGCCCCGGACCTCGGTTAAAATTCTGGCTCTGCCGCATGGCTCCCGTGGCCTTGGATCAATGACAATCTCTGTAAGCGTCTCTCTATCCCTTTATGAAACGGACAATGGCAGCCGTCTCATTGGACTGTCTTAGGGAGGTCCCTTTCTCTTGCCTCCAGAGTCCATTCTCCCTTTTTGTCAGGGACAGCCCCTCCTCACCTGCCCTCCTGTGCTCCAGTGGGGCCACCTCGCGGGGTGGTTCCAAATGGGGGGCTCTGGAGCCCAGTTGCTGCCTTTGAACGTGGTTCCATGCTTCCTACCTTTGTGACCTTGAGCAAATCACATCACTTCTCTGTGCTTTTTAAAAAATATATATTTTAAATTTTATTTTGGCTGCCTCGGGTCTTAGTTGGGGCACACGGGATCGTTCCTTGGGGTGTATGGGCTCCAGAGCACACGGGCTTAGTTGCCCTGGGGCACATGGGATCTTAGTTCCCTGACCAGGGATCAAACCCACGTCCCCTGCATTACAAGGCAGAGTCTTAACCACTGGACCACCAGGGAATCCCTTCTCTTTTTAATCTTCAGATGGGGATGACAGCATGTACCCTCATGGGGCTGAGGTGAGGGTAGATGACATACTTTACCAGCACTTAGTAACTGTCAGTGATTTTTATGACACCTGTTTAGGTCCATCACCACATGGCCTGTGTGAGCAGGCCCGAAAACGTTCCTGTCCATTCTGCTGTTGTGTCCTCTGCATCAGAACCTAACCCCAAACCTTAGGTGGACCCCAGCGTGCAAAACAGATTTTTGAAAATGGAATAGCTCCTAAGAGGGGAGGTGGTACTACCTTAACCCGGGGAACCCCCAGGCTTGCAAACCGCAACACTGTAGGGTCTGGGGTGAGCTGACGGACACCCGATCCAGGGCCTGGAGGGCCATCCTTGGGATTTCAGGATTCAGAGACCAATCTTTTGCTAGCTCAACTAAAGTGACACCTGGCATAGCACAAGATTAGGAAAGACTTTGCCAAGGAGTGGCTTTCAAGCTGGGAAGGGCATGACTTCAACAGGTGGAAAGCAGAGGACCAGAAGCAGGCAGGTGTCAAGAGTGGGCGCTACCCTTTCTCAGTGGAGGCCAGGATGCAGAGTTAGACTGCAGGGCCCCGAAGGCCATGACAAGCAGAGGCGCCACGGAGCAGGGCAGCGGCCTGGCCCCTGGGGTCATCCCTGCGCTGACCTCCAATCCCACTGCCAAGTTCCTTCCAAAAGGGAATGTGGGAGGGGTTTCACTATCCGCCTGCCTCAGGGAGACAGCTTCGGGGCGGTGGATGAGGCGTGATGAGGAACCTCCATAGCTCAGGCTCCGAGCGGGATACACCCGAGGGACGCTGACTCTAAGCTCCAGACACAGCCATGTCTTCTGTAACCAGACCCCTTGCTGGGGGCAGAGGAACCCAAGTTCACCCAGAAGACGAGCTGAAGGGACCTCACATCTCCAGTGAACCCAGGGACCACCAAAGGGAGAAAACAAGGACGAGGCCTGGTCTGGAGTTAAAATTCTTTATTGTCCTGTCCAGGGAGGCTCGCACAAAGGAATCTGTGGAGCAGAGGTGAGGGGGGGCGGCACGGGCCCGTCCACATCTTGGAGAGAAGGGGGAGCCGTGGGAGGCGGGCAGAAGCAGCTCCCCTTCAGCCCTCTGATGGCGCTGGCTGCACCAGCCACCCCCGCAATGTCTTGGAGGTCGTCCAGTCACCAGTGTCAAGTCCACACCTGGGGCTGAGGCCAAGTTTTGTGACACTGCTCTGATCTGCAGGGGTCACCCTGGATATATCACTCCTTTCTCCAGCCTGGTTGGGGGAGCCCAGGCCCCAAACTGCAGGGGAAGATAGGCCCAAGGGCTTGCAGGCCCTGGGAGAGTGGGAAGAGAGTGCTGCATGGGCTGGAGGCTGTCCGCAGTGGGGCCCAAAGCACCCCGAGCGCAGCTTCTGACAAACACCGGGGGGGGGGGGCGTCAGTCCTGCTGGGCCATTCCAGTGGCCAGTGGAGAAGGCAGGCCCTGGGGCACCGAGCTCACGGAGACTTCTCAGGGTGCCCTCGTCCCGAGACCAGAGCCCTGGCAGGAGAATGGGCTTCAAGCGCAGCTCTGGCCCCAGGGCTGCCCTGGCTGGTGAGTCCAAATGCCCTTCTCCCCCCAGCCAGGCACTGGGCTGAGAGGGAGCCCAGCTCCAGAGGGAAACTAAGGCTTTTCCGACAGATGAACAAAGGGTGCCTCGAGGATGGGGGTCACGAGCCTGGGATGGAGGGGTCCGGGAGCTTCGGAGCGACCGGTTAGGCACAAAATGCAAATGCCTCTGCCCCAAGCGCACCCTCAGCCTTTTACTCCATCCCACCTAGCCCAGACCCCGGGTCAAACCCACCAGGCCCATCCCTGCCTTTCGGGGCGAGGACAAACAATCTGGGGTGAAAAGGGGGGTGGCGGCTGCCTCCTCAGGAGCTGGGTGGGCCCAGGGCCACGGAGCGGCCATCACCGCAGGTTGAAGACCAAGCTGATGGTCAGGATGATGCCCAGGAGAAGGACAAAAGGCAGCCAGGTCTTCACGAAGGCGCCGACGCTGGTGGAGAGAGAGGAGCGCGTGGGCCGCAGGGGCCTGGGGAGTGGGTGTGCGGCTCAGAACACCGTCCACCTGCACACCCAGATGGGGCTGCTCCCCCCAGGAAGCTCCCAGACCCACCCTCTCAGCCCCGAACTCGGTCAACTGAGGGACTGGTCCACTACGGAGGCCCACCAGCTCCCGTCCCAGGCTGCCGCCGTTCCAGGCGCCTGGAGATGGGACACCTTACTGGGTGGGTACGGGAAGACAGGCCCACCCTCTGGGCCTTCCTGACTCCATCCACAATGGCTCCTGTGTCTGGGGAGGGGTCTCTGGCAAGAGAACCAGGAAGTCTTTAGTCTGTGTGGTGCAGACAGCCTAAGAGGTGGGGAGGGGCTAGCGAGAGTCAGCACAGGGCTGTGGCTGAAGTCAGGGTCCCGGGTTCAACTCTGGCTCTGTCTCAGCCTCTGTGTGACCACAGTTAAGGGCTTCCCAGGGGACCTCTAAAACCCTTTGGACCAAAAGATTCTTCTGAAAAGAACCTCCTTTTCAGAAGCTCTGTACCATGAGCACAGCTGGAGGGAAGCCTGGAGGGGCGGTCAGGCTAGCCCAGGTGTGTGCTGGGGCCCTGTGGGTGGGTCACTCTACCTCTCCAAGCTCCCTCTACCTGTGAATCGTGACTATGGCCTGTGCTACCTCACAAGTCATGGGGTCGTGGCTTCAAAGGGCTTCCCAGGCCACCACGGGGGGCCCAATCGCCCAGAACCCTGCCTCTGGCAAGAGAAGCTGGGAGGGGACGAAGGTCTACCTGGTTCCCTTGACCTGAGCACAGGGCTCTGCACACGCGCAGCATCCCCAAGGAGTCAGCATCTTTATCTCCGTTATATCAAAAGGCAGCTGCCGCTTAAGAGAGGCCAGGGCCGAGATCTCACCGTGGGCAGGGGACAGAGCCGGCCTCAGATGGCACGCCCTCTCGGCCAGCTCAGCTAGTTGTTTCAGAACCTCCGCGGCTCCCATCAGCGCCTGCTTGGCCCTGCTGGGCCCCAGAAGCTGCCCTGCTGGGATGCGTGGCCCTGGTGGGATCTGTGGACGCGCAGCCCCAGGGGCTTACCTGACGTACTTCCCATAGAGCAGGCAGAAGAAGCAGAGCGTCACCATGTTCCAGTTGGTGCTGTTGTTGTAGCGCATCAGGTTCAGGGCCAAGGCCACGTGCGAGTGGCAGTTGTCACAGCAGAGATTGTGCTGGAGATGCGGGGAGGGCTGGGTCAGGCCGGGCTGTGGGTGTGAGGGGCAGGGGGTGCCCTCCCACCCTGCTTCCCACCCCCAGGGGTGGCCCACCTACCATGCGGTGCTTGTACTCCTCAGAGGCGTCGTGCACAGCGGTGTCCCACGCGTTGGGCCCGCTGGCGTAGACCTGAGCGGGGTCCAGCTTCCAGTACCTGAGAGGGGGGAAGAGGGCGTTCTGGGCACTGGCTCAGCTCCACGAGTATCCCCTGACGCCTGCTCCGTGTGGGGCCCTGAGCGGGCACGGAGGCTACAGGGGTGAGCCAGGTCCAGGGAGAGAGCCACGCAGCTGGCAGCTGAACAGTGTGACATGCCGCAGCCTCGCAGATCCTGCGGAGGACACGGGCTCACTCAGTGGGGGTGTGAGAGGCTTCCTTGTGGGGAGTGGGGTGGGAACACTTGAGTCCGGTGTGAAACAGGAGGCAGCAGCCAGGCACGGAGTGGGGAGTGGACGTTCCAGGCAGAGGGAACAGTCTGAAGGGAGGAAGGGGCATGACACTCGCAGCACATACAGGAATGAAGACACTGGGCACTGCTGGAGGGTTCGGAGGGAGGAACAGGGTGAGGGAGGCTGGACGCCGAGGGTGGGGAGGCAGGGGGCCATGTCTGGGGACCTGAATGTCCTCCTGAGGCGTTTATCCGTCTTTCCCCTCATCGCCTCACTGGGGAGGCTAGGGTGAGTAGGAGAACAGCTGGTGGAGCTTAAAGCTCAGGACCCTCAAGCTGGGGGTCAGCCCACAGGGTCTCTCAGGCGGGGGCACTGGGAGCTCAAGCGCCCTCTGGCTGCTGTGTGGGGAGTGGCTTGACAGAGCCTACAGACTGGACCAGAGAGAAACCGCCACCGTCTGGGGACGTGGTCTGGGGACTTGGGCTGCTCGGTGCTTCCTGCTTGGAAACGGGTGCCCGGTGCCCTTCCGACTCCTGCTGAAGAGTGGGCTAGCAGCAGACACCCAGGCCAGAGGCCCCTGAGGACGCCAGCAGGGCTTGGGAGCCCCGCTCCTGGCTGCCAGTGCTGTGCGGGACACCCACTCCTCCAGGGCTCCACCCTCCTGGACGCTGCCTCGGGCAACAGGGCACCTGACGCTCTCCTGAGCAGACCGATGACTGAAGCGCTGTCTCCAGGCCACAAGAGACAGGCCCCCAGACAGAAGAACTGAGGTCCCCAAACCCCATGCAAACTAGCAATACTCCAGGAGGGCCTGAATTTGCTTTCATTCTCTCCAACCAAAACTTTCCAGCAGAGTTCTAAACAACGCCTCCCTTACACCTTAAATGGTGTGTTTGTTCCCTGAGGGGCAGGAGAAAGGGTCTAGGTTTGGAGGGAGACAGACCTGCGTGCAAGTTCCAGTTCTGCCACCTCCTTTCCATTTCTCACCTTTTCCTTCTTTCCCTCACCTTTCCGACGCAGCTGAGAACACGACCTTGCAGGGCTGAGGCAAGGCCTAGAAGGCCTGTGGGTAAAGGACCCGGCCAGGGACCGGAGCAGGAGATGTGTGGTACAAGGCCAGACCCTCTGGTGGACCCTGGCTGCGCCCCCCTCAACCCCTCCTCAGGCTCCTGGCTCCTGCTGTGCCCCAGAAGGCCTGGCCTGCTGCTCCAGGCAGAGGAACCTGGCTCCAGGGCCAGTCACACGCATGTTCGTCACTTACTTGGCAGGCTTCCCAAAGGCCATGTTGTCTTCCTGTTGGGGGACAAGAGCTGAGGTCAGTGGGGAGCCTGCATCCAGCCAGAAAGACAGACCTGGGTTGGTGGTGGAAGTGTTGCGACTTAGAAGGAAGTATGTGGGGTGGGCACGAGGCGGGGCGTGGGCCCTGCTCTGGGGCTGGTGGGGTATCTCAAGTGCTTGCAGCAGCTTTCCTGCGTGAAGAAGGCGATGCGGCAGGAGTGCACAGAGCCCTGTGCCCAGAGGCCAGACACTCGGGGTACAGGCATGACTGCCCCTCCCTGTGGCTCCCAGGTAATTCTCTCACCCTCTCTGGGCCTGGTTTTCTCCAGGTTCTCTGGGCAGTCTCTGGTCTTTGCCCACAGGGAGGTGGTTTCCTTGATAGTATGAATGAAGACACCCTCTGACCTCCTGACCCGACAGTGGTGGCCCACACGGAGTCTGGCAGTGTGACTGCAGTCGGAGCAGGACGTGGGGTGGGTTGTGGGGGGACAGAGGTTGGGTCTCAAGAGGCCTCCTTTGAGGGAGATGTTATAGCCGAGTCCTAGACCTGCCGCACAAGATGCGGAGTGCAGGAGTTGCACAGGGACAGAGTCTGGGTTTAGCATCTGCTCACAGAGCTGGTCAGAGATGAATTCTCATCAACGTGTATGACACTGAAAGTAAGGGTTAGGAAAGACCTCTGTGGTGTTAGAGATCATGGTAAGTATGAATCAGACAGGTTGGTACTGTCACACTCGTTCGTTTAGTTTCTGATGGAGAGGAAGCTGCAACCTTGAAATAGGCAGGATGCTGCCTGCTTATCTGGAGCAAGCCCACTGCCCCTAACATGGGCCCAGCCCCGGGGAGCAGACCTGAGAACACAGCTGGTTCCTCTAGAAGGCCTGCCCCTTCTTCTCCATGGCCACACCCAGGGGACCAGGTCAGCCTCCCATGTGCCCCCACCTTGTGACTCCCACCTTCTGAAGGTCCAGAGATGTAGTTCCAGGATGGTCTGACTCTCCACTCTTGCCTCTAACCCCTACCCATGTCTTGGTACCCCCGGGTGGGCCAAGGGCTGGGTCAGTTACTTAAGACTCCTTCTGGCCACACTGCCCTCCCGGCCTGTCCTGGAGGCAAGAGAAGGGGAAACGGGGTCAAAATACTGGTGGGGAGCAGAGGGCCAGGGCCAGGACTGCGGGGCAGCTGCACTCTCTGGATATTGGGGACACAGGAAGGCTGCCTGCTGGCAAGATAGGCCAGCATTCCACGGGAGCCTCAGAGCCCTCCAGAGCGGGCAGAACGGGGAACTCACCGACACAAAGTAGGGGCCAGCAAAGTCCCGAATGACTCCTGTGGATGTGCAGATGCCCATGTGGCCGATGATGGGGAAAAACCACCTGTGAGAAAAAAGGACATGGAAGGGCAGAGCTCAGGGGAGTCTTTCGGCTGGTCAGACAGAGCTGGGACACTCCATCCGGCTGAGAGCAGATGAGTATAATACATGTGACGAGTGCCCATGAGGGTGGTGTGAGGGGCGGGGGAGTAGGGAAGAGAGGCTAGTGCAGACAACTAACAGAGCGGGGAATCCGCGTGCCCACAACACAGCTAAACTCAAGGACAGTAACACTGAGTGAGGTGCGGACGTGGAGCAACAGGAATGCTCCTTCACTGCTGCTGGGAGTATAAGCCGTTTCTACAGCTTTCGCATACGGGCACTATACCCTCTACCTCAGCAACTCCACTCCAGAGTATACACCCCACAAAAGCAAACCTTTGGTGCCAGTGTCCACCAAAGCTGTGGACAAGAACATTCACGGCACCTTTATTAAAAAATAGCAGGAAAAAAGAAAAAGAAAATTTTTAAAAGAAGAAAAACACATAGCTAGAAAAAACATCTGTCAATCCTCACTGAACTGCACACTTACAAGTCCATGCACGTTACCGTATGTGATTATACCACAGTAAAGTTGATTAAAAACCAGAAATAAGCTAAATGTCCAACAATAATAAAACGGGCACGTAGACTGGGGTATAGTCACACAGTGGAATAGCAGGTAACAACGAGAAAGAATCAACTGTTACATACAACACAGATCTTCACAGGCATAAGCAGAGTAAACGAAATCTCACACAAAAATGCATGCATAGTATTCTGTTTATGTAAAGTTCAAGAAAAGGCAAAACTAATCTATTGTGCTGGAGGGAGAAGATGGGTTATTTCTGCAGAACTGACAGGCACAAGGGAGCTCCCCTGGATACTAAAAATGTCCTTTCTTGACCTGGGTGACGTGAGCACACACATATGGGGACTTCACTGACCCATACACTTAAGATTTGTACCCTTTATGCTATATCTTATATCTCAATAAAAAGTTATTTTTAGAAAAGTAGGGGGGAGCATTTCAACCAATATATATGTGTGTGTGTATGTGTGTTGGGTGGGGGTAGTTCAGAAGCTTCCTCTGAGGAACTGATGAAGAATGTGGTAGAGATCCAGACAAAAGCACAGTGTATCACAGGAATTGAGAGTTCAAACTTTTCCAAGTCACAGGCATTTACAAAAACCCAAATCTCAGTAGGACTCCTATATGCAAAACACATAGGAACTCCAGATCTGTCTGCAGTCTGAGAACCATGGCTCCACAGGAACTAGGTGGTAGAGAGACTGATCAGTTTAAGAAGGACTCACAGGGGGCAAAAAAACGGCCTCACAGGGCCAGCAGGCAAGTGTGATTTTAAGGCTGCCTGCTGGAGAGGTGGAGAAAAGCCTAGAGATGCAGCCCCAGGAAAACAATTATGTGGGGCTAGGACGTTACACAGGAGGTGACCTTTAACCCAGACCTGTGAAAGGACAGAATGTCAAGAGGAAGAAAGCAGAACTCCAAAGGAAGCAAAGCGCTGCCTGTGCCTGGAGAATGGGAGGACAGGAGTTCAGAGGCTCTTCTGGAACACTGGCAAGAGGTGACAGTGATCCCAAGCAGAGTACTGGTGGTGGGGTGGTGAGAAGCAGATGGCTTCACAAGATCTCTCAAAGGAAACTGGGTGGTTTTATGACGACAGAATGGAGCACTTCTGGGCTGCAGCTTGAGGACCTGAAAGGACGGTGGGGACCGAGTGGTCTGTTTTAAATTTTTTTGCTGTCACATGGCTTGAGGGATCTTAGTTCCCACACCAGAGATTGAACCCAGGCCCCCACAGTGAAAAGCCTAAATCCTAGCCACTGGACCACCAGGGAATTCCCAAGTGGTCTTTTAAGAACGTAATCCAGATCCCGTCATTCCCTTGCTTTGACATTCATTGAAGGCTTCCTGTTACACTTATACTCCAAACTCCTTCCAGAATAGTCTCGTCTTGCTTATCCTCTGATGCCACCTCACTCTTTTCTCTAGCTACACTGCCCACTTCTGGTTCATCAAACACAGCAAGTCCTCCCACCTCAATGCTTTTTTTGTTTTTTGCTTTGGCTTTCATCCCAAACTGTCTTCTAGAGCTTCGAATAGCTGGTTGCTTCTTATCATTGATGCCTCAGCTCAAGCATCAACTTTGGAGGTTTTCCTTGATGATGCCATCTAAAGTGGCCACACACAACCCCAGGTACCCCAGATCCCATTACTCTGCTTTAATTTCTTCATAGCATCTACTACAATCTCAGATTACCTTGTTCACTGATATGGTCACTGTCTTTCCCCGTGCCTGCGTGCTAAGTTGCCTCAGTTATGTCTAACAGTCGTGTCTGCGATGCTATGGACTGTAGCCTGCCAGGCTCCTCTGTCCATGGGATTCTCCAGGCAAGAATATGGAGTGGGTTATCTCCTTCTCCAGGAGATCTTCCAGACCCAGGGATCGAACCCACATCTCTGTCTTCTGCAATGGGAAGCAGGGTCTTTACCACTAGTGCCACCTGGAAAGCCCCCGTCTTTCCCCACTAGCACGTAAACTCCAAGAGAGCAGGGATTTTCTCTTCAGTATTAGAGTAGCCCACAGGCAGTGCCTGGCACATGACTGGAGCCAAGCAGTCATTGACTAAATGCTGAATGAGTGAATGTCCTGCATTTAAGAGTGGAGTCAGGCTCTGAAGTCAGACCTGGGTGGAGTCTGGACTGTGTTTTGGGCAGGCGCTCACTCCCATCTCTCAGTGAGAGGCAAACGCTAATGACAGTGCCTCAGTGTGGCCTAATCGTGAGGATCAAATAGGATATGCTTGCAAAATGCCTGACACTTCCTTGTACTTGGTAGTTGCTCAATGTAGTTATCATGAGGTGTATAATAAATACTTGCTATATGACTGGTTGGACTGGTATATAAGTTGCTGAAGATTCATAGTGGCCACAGCACGGACATTCAGGATTATGGGAAAGGCCTCGGACCTCTCAGACCCTAATCTCAAGATCCCTCTCCCCCTCTTCCCCTCAATTTCTTTCATCTGGTTGGGGCAAAGGTATGGCTTTGACCAGTACTCCACATACCATGGCTGCGCTGGAGGTCAGAATAAAGACTAGAGACAGTGACAGCGCCTGCGCCTGGGGAAGCCCAGAGAAGAAACTCTCAAAGTGTGTGTCAGTCTGGAAGCTCTGTGAAGGCAAGCTCCAAAGCTGCTTTGTGGACTACCGTATATTCAGACCTAGCGTGCAAAAGGGCCTCAAGATCTGCTTGTTGAATGAATGAGTTACTGCCCCTGGACCTCTACCTAGTAAGGTAGAGTATTTCAGTGGAAAAAGCCCTATGCTGGCTTCAAAGCCTTTGTTTCCTCATCTAGAAAATGGGGGTGATAGTATTTGTTTCCTTAGGTTGATGTGAGGACTGAATGAGACAGTGAATATAAATGTTTAGAACAGAGCCCAGAACAGAGTAAGTATCTACTCTTTGCTGTTTTCTGTAGCAGCCGTAGCTGTTATCAGGCTTTTCACGCAGAATCATCAACAGTTCTGAGGGGACAGACAGATCTCTGGGTTCAGTTGCCTCCTCTCTGATACTGCCTCTCCAAAATCAATGACAGTCCCTTGTGCCCCATCCGTCCCTAGCTCTGCACCTGACGTCAGCAATCACCATAAGGCACACACTGGTCCACCTCTCTCTCCTGCTGGAGGGCGAGTCCTGTGATGGGAACATGAGCCCTCTGACAGGGGCACTAGATTCATCTTATGAACACCTGTACACAGATCTACATAGAAACGGAGTGTGCGCTGCTTCTGGCCCCGATGACTGGGGACTGTGGTGCTTCCACTCAACATTGCTACCAGAGGTCTGAAGGGCAGAGGACTCAGCAAAAGTGTTTTTGAGAACAGGGGAAAACCAGAGAGATCTTGGGATAACAACACAATTTTTAGCAAAACCAATACATTCCCTCCCACTTATTCTCACATTAACATTTTACTTTCTTCATAGCACTAATCACTATCAGTTCTTTTATAGTTCGCCTGTTTACTGTCTATCTTCTTCCACCATGATTTAACTCTGTGAGAGCCAGGGTCATACCTGCTTTACTCACCACTGTATATTCTTATCACCTAGAACTATTCTAGGCACACAGGAGTCACTGAGCAGGTGTGTTAAAAGGAATATTGAGTTAATCAATGAAAATACTTTCTTAAATATTTTTATTTTTAAAGGACTCAGACTTGGACATTCTTAAACAAATGCAAAAGCATTTGAAACAGAAACAACAGAAGTATTTTAACATGATGCAAGACTTAAGAAAAAGAGCTCATTTTAGAATCAGAAACATATAAGGACAAAAATGATCTCCATACCACCTGGCTGTTTTTGATACAGGGAACAAATAAGTCTATTCCATCAGGTGAGAGGGAACAGGTTGTGGTCAAAAGAGAGCAAGTCAGAAAACGGTGTTGGGCATGGCTTTGCTTACTTTCGTGTGAACCTGATCAAGACATTTAATGGTAGAGATCCATCATCTGAGACTATAATTCCTACCTCAGAAAGTGGCTGTGAAATTCAGAGAAAATGAGTGTAAAAGAGCTTAGCCAAGTGTCCAGCACGGGGGGGTAATGGTTATCATCAATTGTCAGGGCTGAAGCACCAGGGCAAACCAGCTCCCTACCTCCCTAACCCCGCGGCTCCTTGCTACAAGGCGCCAGCACTTTCTGGAGCACTTGCTTTCTTTTCTGACAAAGGCTGATCTGATGCTATAGAAATAACTTTGGTCTGATGGGCAGACTGCCTGACGCGCTTTGCAACAGAGATGGTGTGGTGATATTTCTGGGGGCCCTTCCAATGACGACATCCCAGGAGTCAGTGTGGTTCCAACCAAACTTCCATTCTGGGCCTCCGGACCCAGCAGGATGTCTTGCGTACAGGAAGTGACCAGTAATCGGCTGTTTAATGAATGAATAAGCCAGTGAATGAATGAAGATGTCTCTCTCACACTAAGTCAAGGGGCCCCTTTTCTGTACGCCCACAGGTCCTGAGCTTCCCAGCCTCTGAACCTCTCCACGGTCAACAACTGTCTCTCAGATCAGACCAGGTGTAACGAGAGCGAGGAGCCGGTCCCATCCGTCAGCACCACTGGCAACACGCGGGTGGCGGGGTACCGATGAACCCCGGCCCCTCGGGAAGGCTTTGCTGCGCGCTGGGCCCGGAGGCTGGCCCGGGGCCGCCGGAGGACAACGCGCCGGCCCATCTCTCCCTGTCCCGGCCGAATGCCAGAGAAGACTCACGTGAGCACCGGGATGGGCGTCCACACCACGCAGTAGGGGGAAGCGGCTCCGCTCCACGTCCATGGCGCCGCTGCCAGCACCGCTAAGATGCTTCTTGTCCGTCTCGGCCGCCGTCGGCGCCTCCACTTCCGCCATCCCGAGCGGGGGAGGCAGCGGCGGCGGCAACAGGAGCGGCGAACTCCCTTCCGCTTCCGCCATGCTGCGTGCGCCCTACCCGCCCAGCCCCTGCTCCAGTGCCGCTCGCTGGGTGGCGGCGTCACTTCCCGAAGATGGGGTCCGCCCGGCTTGGGTTTCCCCCCGGGAATAGGAGCCGCGTCCCTCTGGGCCCGACGCCCACCAGCGCCGCGCCGTTGCGCGGGCGGCGAGGCGCTGCCTGAGGGCATTCCCGCAGTCTAGTGCTAGAGCTTCATTAAGCACTCAATAATTCAGTACGCTGAGGGTTTCTGAGAGGTGTGGTGCAGTCTCTACTTATTGGGCGCTCCTTAGGTGCGACGCGCCTGACATACATTGTTTTTAATCCCCACAAACTGGTTAGACATGCGAGAATTGTTGCCATGCCCTCCTCCAGAGGCTCTTCCCGACCAGGGGATCGAACCCACGTCTCATGTCTCCTGCATTGGCAGGCGGGTTCTTTACCTCTAGCGCCACCTGGGAAGCCCCTAGACAGGCGAACAAAAGTTCAGTCAGTTTAGTCCCTCAGTCCTGTCCGATTCTTTGCGACCCTATGGTCTGCAGCAAGCCAGGCCTCCCTGGTCATCATCAGCTCCTGGAGTTTATTCAAACTCATGTCCATCGAGTTGGTGATGCCATCCAACCATCTCATCCTCTGTTGTCCCCTTCTACGGCCTTCAATCTTTCCCAGCATCAGGGTCTTTGCCAGTGAGTCAGCTCTTCGCATCAGGTGGCCAAAGTATTGGAGTTCCAGCTTCAGCATCAGTCCTGCCAATGAATATTCAGGACTGATTTCCTTTAGGATGGACTGGTTGGATCTCCTTGCTGTCCAAGGGACTTTCAAGAGTCTTCTCCAACACCGCAGTTCAAAAGCATCAATTCTTTGGTGCTCAGCTTTCTTTATAGTCCAACTCTCACATCCATACATGACCACTGGAAAACCCATAGCCTTGACTAGACAGACCTTTGTTGGCAAAGTAATGTCTCTGCTTTTTAATATGCTGTCTAGGTTGGTCATAACTTTCCTTCTAAGGAGCAAGTCTTTTAATTTCATGGCTGAAGTCACCATCTGTGGTGATTTTGGAGCCTCCCCAAATAAAGTCTGTCACTGTTTCCATTTCCCGCACGTTACCAGTGAGAAACTGAGGCTTAAGAGGTGAGGTAAGTGGCCAGGACTCAACTCCAAGTCTGTTTCCCTCTCTTTTTCATTCTGTGGTCTTTCATGAGGTAGTGGTAGCATAAAGGAAGGATAAGCTAAAATAATGTGTGGCATATGTGTAGAAGTAGGGAAAACTTGCCTGGAGATATTTGAACCGAGTCCTGATGTTTGCCAGGTGGCTCCAGGATGGGTGCGTGCAGTGGTGCAAAGAAAGGAAGGCCTTGCAGAGCAATGCGCAGGAGTGTGAATATCACCTTGGCTGGAGTAAATCACAAGCCTTAGATGTGATCCCATCCCTTCATTGTACAATTGGCAAAAATGAGACTCAGGGAAGTTAAGTAATTGTCTGAGATCACACAGTATCATATGAAGAAGCCAGGCTCAAATCCTGAATTCTTTGGGCTTTTTAAACAGATGCCAAGATAGACAAAGGAAATGGAATCTGCTGGAGTGGGAAGGGGAAATGGGAGGACAAAGAAGGAAGGCAGCAGCTCACAATTAAGCTGGTGAGAGGTATGGCTACAGCCACTCAGAAAGGTGGGAGCTGTGCATTTTGGGGAAGATTTTTTTCCATTGAATTACCCTCTTTCGATGCTGGTCTATTTTTGGCGCCTAATATTTTAATGCATTTTTGGGGTGTACGTCTACCTCTGTTCTGGAACTCTAAGGTCCTTAATTTCAGTAGCTCGCACTGTTCTGGTGCAGAGCAGATGCCCACTAGATAGTTCCTGATTTACAGAGTGACTAAATGGATGTTTTTATAAAGGCCTCACAGATATCACAGCTGAAAATGATTCTCACCCACTCAAAATCCTTTTGAGTATGTTTGTGCCTCTCCTGTGGCCCATGTGTGTGATCTGTGAAGGGCAACAGCCAGCACCTGGCACAGATATAGAAGAGGTGTACAGTATATGTTTGTGGAATGAGGGAACTGCGTCTTGATTCATTGACTATACCTGTCTCATCTCTTCTGGAGGAAGGTCTCCAAGGAAAATCTATACCTTAGACATGCCTCTTCTATCACTGTCAACCCGTAATTCTAGCAAAGGGCCAGTGGGTGCTCTTTAAACATTTATTGTGTATATGGATGAATAAACAACCAAAGTCAGCCTTTCTCAGAGTCTGCCACAAATCTGCAAGGACTAACACAAGCACCACATTTACTCTACGGCCTTCAGTGGCTTCCCATGGCACTTTAGATAAAACGCAAATACGCCGTGGCTCACAAGGCCCTGCATCATGCCCTTCCGCTTACTTGTTCACCATCCTACAGCCTGTTTCAGTTCCGCTCATGGGCCATGCTGTTTCATACCCCACGGACTTGGCACATATTGTTCTCTTTCACCTGAAATGCCCCTACTGCCTCCAAAACTGGCTAACTTCCATTCATCCTGCAAGTCACAGATTAAAGTCGCTTTCTCAGAGAGCTCTTCCCTGGCCTCCCAATCTGAATGAGAAAGCTCCTGGAATGCCTTGTTCTTTTCCTTTGCAGCACGTTTGTGGCTATGTCTTGTTGGACTCCCCGACTAGGCTGGAAACTCCTTGAAGGAAGACACTGTATTTGTCTTATTCGCTTTTGTAAAACCAATGCCTATTAGTGTCTGCTGCTGCTGCTGCTGCTAAGTCACTTCAGTCGTGTCCGACTCTGTGCGACCCCACAGACAGCAGCCCACCAGACTCCCACATCCCTGGGATTCTCCAGGCAAGAACACTGGAGTGGGTTGCCATTTCCTTCTCCAATGCATGAAAGTGAAAAGTGAAAGTGAAGTCACTCAGTCGTGTCCGACCCTCAGCGACCCCATGGACTGCAGCCCACCAGGCTCCTCCGTCCATAGCACAGAGCATTTCCTTAATCAGTATTTGCTAAACTGAATGAATGACAAATACTTATAAGCTTAGTATGACAGCTACAGCCAGTCTGAGGGCAGGAACCTAGCTTGTTAGCTGCTACCTGGCAGTGCCCCAAGAGTTTTAAGGGCCCCATGGATGTTGGTAGGCACAGTGCTGAGCAGGGTCTGACTAGAGAGCCCCAGCCCCTTTCCCCATGGCCTGCATCCTCCTACCCTTGGTCTAAGCAGCTGCAGAAGCAGGGACATGAGAAGAGGCAGGTACCTGAAGGGGTCCATGTGCTGTGCTAAGTTGCTTCTGTCATGTCTGACTCTTTGTGACCCTATGGACCATAGCCTGCCAGGCTCCTCTGTCCACGCAGATTCTCCAGGCAAGAATACTGGAGTGGGTTGCCATGCCCCGGGTCAGGAAAATCCCCTGGGGGAAGGCATGGCAACCCACTTCAGTATTCTTGCCTGGAGAATTGCACGGACAGAGGACCCTGGCAGGCTATAGTCCATAGGGTCTCAAAGAGTCACTATTCTTGCCTGGAGAATTCCAGGTACCTGGAGGGAGAAGCCAGCTCCTTCTCTGACTCCTCTGGAGCCTCTGTCCTAGGCTTGTTCCCCATCACAGCCTGTTCACAGGGCCGCCTTCCACTTGTACACGTCACCTTGGTTCTCTTACCCAATGTGAAAGCCTCCGTGGCCCGTGTCCTTGCCTCCTCTGCTGCTGCCACCCCTATCACGCACAGACAGATGGGGTATCTCCACCAAGGCCTAACACTCCCTTCCAGGCTCAGAGGATCACAGCAGTGTCCTGGAAGAAGCTCCTCTAACAGACAGCTCAGGAGAGGATTGATAGAGCTCATAGCTACCCCTCCCCCAACACACACCCCGACCTAAAATAGGAATGACCATCTGGACCCACTTATAGGACTGGCTGGGGGAGGGAAGGATGGCAGAGCTGGAAGCGTCAAGCCAGGAAAGCTTTGAGGGTAAGACACTGCTTGTTTGAAGGGTGAACTCAGGGCACGTCCTCTCTTGGTGTGGGTCAGGACACCCCCTCAATTGGCCCCAGGTAGAAGTCCCCAGAGCTCACATCCTTCCTTCCTTCCCCAGGCCATCTCACTCCTCATTCTGGCATTCAAGGCCCTCATGGTCTGGCCCAACCCTTAACCTTCTTTTTCCACCCTCATCGCTCTCTGTCTCCCTTGGGACTTGCTTGGAGTTAACCTCACTGCGCTGTTTGCCCTTCAGAGAATGAGCCCTGCACTTCATACCTCGTGTCTTTGCTCGAACTGTTCCTTCAGCAGGGTGCCCTTCCCCTGCTCTCCTACACCACTTTCAAGGTTTCCAGCAAATCCTCCCTCTTTGCTCCCAGAGCACGGAGGCTGTTTCTGCCTATTGAATATTCATGTATACTTGCATTAGCATTAGCTGTTTACATGTCTGTCTACCTCAGGAGACTGTGAACTCCTTGAGAAGGGGACTGACTAGATCCATTGGACCTTGGAGTCAGAACGGCAGATAGGAAGCGCTTAGGGATTGTCCCTGGAGCTGTTTGTTGACCATAGATTAGTCTGCTTCAGGGCTCTGACAGAAGAATCACCTCAATCAATAAGCCAGGGAAGCAGAGCTGAGCCTGGGGCAATCTCAGCGCAGGTTGGCGGAGCTGCTAGGGGTGACGCTGTGTGTGTGTCCCCTCTCTTCTGCAGCCTTTCTGCTTATGCTCCTTTGGATTCCCTCCATTAAGCCCTAAATGGTCTTCCTGGATGGCTCCAGACCTTTCCGTGGTGGGGAAGGGACCACCGGGGCAGATACAATGCAACAAACCATTTGAGAATACACCCTCTGACCGTTAAGACATTAGAGATTACAAAATGACTTCCTTCTCCATTCCATTTTATAGACGGGTAAACTTCCCTAAGAATATAGAAAGCACAGCCAGGCCCAGCATCTGCTGGGTTCTGCTGCCAGGTGGGCGATAAAGCATGATGGTTGAACATGTGAACGCAGGTGTCAGCCAGCAAGTCCAGTACTGACCCTTAGCTCTGTCAGAGGTTGTCAGACCTTAGGAAAGTAACTGAACCTGTCAGGGCATCAATTTCCTCATCCCTAAAATGGGGGAGGAGAAGGCAATGGCACCCCCCTCCAGTACTCTTGCCTGGAAAATCCCATGGATGGAGGAGCCTGGTAGGCTGCAGTCCATGGGGTCGCTAAGAGTCAGACACGACTGGGCGACTTCACTTTCACTTTTCACTTTCATGCATTGGAGGAGGAAATGGCAACCCACTCCAGTGTTCTTGCCTGGAGAATCCCAGGGACGGTGGAGCCTGGTGGGCTTCCGTCTATGGGGTCGCCAGAGTCGGACATGACTGAAGTGACTTAGCAGCAGCAGCAGCAGCAGTAGCAAAATGGGGGGAAAAAAGTTGCAAAGTTCTTGCAAAGCTTATTGGATAAGCTATAGCTGATCAGCTATTGGCCTAATATAAACATTCGGTGTTAACTATTATAGCAATTAAAATCACTCATCACCACTTAACCACTTAAAATGCACTTTGATGTGCATACTCTCCTATGATTTGGTGCCTCCTTACAATGCAGTGAAGTAACCAGAGAGCAGGTATCATGGCATCCATTTTCCCAAAGAGAAAAATAAGCCCAGAAAGGTTCAGGAACTTTTCCAAGGTCTAAACATAAGCCAGGCTTCCCAGGTGGTGCTAGCAGTAAAGAACTCGCCTGCCAATGCAGGTTAGATGTAACAGACAGGGGTGTTACAACCCGAGGGTGGGGAAGATCCCCTGGAGGAAGGCATGGCAACCCACTCCAGTATTCTTGCCTGGAGAATCCCATGGTCAGAGGAGCCTGGCAAGTTGCAGTCCATAGGATCGCACAGTCGGACACAACTGAAGCGACTTAGCATGCATAAACTAGATAGAGTTGGGGTTCTGAACCTCAACCCTGCTTTTTCTCTGCTGGTGACCCCTTTTAGGGCCATTAAAGAGAGAGGAGGAGGAGACCTGAGATTCTGTAAATCATCATAAAATGGTGCAAACTGCAGCCTCACTGGACCAGTGTCACTTAGTTGTGTCCGACTCTTTGCAACCCCATTGACTGTAGCCCACCAGGCTCCTCTGTCCATGGAATTCTCCAGGCAAGAATACTGGAATGGGTTGGCTGCCATTCCCTTCTCCAGGGTATCTTTTCTGCCCCGGGATCGAACCCCAGTCTTCTGCATTGCAGGCAGATCCTTTACTCTCTGATCCACCAGGGAAACCCTAGGACCTGTTATATGTACAGAAATGGGTCAGATGCAGGAAGCCAACCTGTCCCCATGAATGCCTCACGCCTGCCATCACGTCCATCAGACACACGGCCTACCACTCAGTGGGGAGCTCCATGGCGAAGTCCAACATTCAGGGACAGTGCATGACCCCCGTATTTGCTACCCACGTCTTCCAGATCTTGTGGGGGCTCCAGGAACGCAGGGGCTAACCTGTTGGGTGCATTTTCATTAAGCCAGTGCTGGGCAAATAGGGGCTCAAAAAGTTTCGTGACATTAAATAAGAAAAATGATTCTTAAAGAAGTGGACCAGGAAGCAGAGATTAGTGGTTTTGCCTCTAACTTGGGTTTTAGGCAGCCCATTCCATCTTCCTGCCCCTCTTTGGAACTTGTCTATATCCGTAAATAGGACTCCATAGATGGTCTGGAAATAGGACTAGATTGGTGGTTCTCTGCTCTGGCCCTACATTAGAATGAATCTGGGATGTTTTCAAATAATGGATGGATGCTTGCCTCCCCACCTTCCCCACAGACCAATTAAAACAGAATCTCTGGTTAAAACAGTATCCCAGGTGGTTCTGATGTATAACCAGGGCTGGGAACCTCTGAGCTAGATGATCTCTCATCTCCTTTTCAGTTCTGCAACTACATTTTAGCATGCTCCTTAGCACAGAGACCCACCGCAGGACCCTGGGACCACATCTGCCCACCACAAACACAGGAGTTCCAGTCCTGAAGCCTCTTTTGCTACACATTCACTGTGCACGCTTATCTGACCGAGCCCCAGGCTCCCCATCAGCAGGGTTGAGTAACACATGCGGACGGACGTTAAAAATGGATCACCACGGATCTTTTTACTGTCTCTAGTTTTGCCTTTTCCAGAATGTCATATAGTTGGAATCATATGGTATGGCTTTCAGACTGGCTTCTTTCAAAAGCAATAATGCACTTAAATTTCCTCCCTGGCTTTGGGGCTTGATTGCTCATTTCCATACATTGCACAGCTGTACCTATTTTATCTATTCACATTTTGAAGGACTTGGTTGCTTCCGGTTTTTGGCAATTATTAATGAAGCCGCTGTGAACATTTACATCCACGTTTGTGCATGGACATAACACTTGCAACTCAGGAGAGCAGTTACTGGATCTTACAAAAAGACTATTGAAACTTTGTAAGAAACTGCCAAACTCTTACCATTTTGCATTCTCACCAGCAGTGAATGAGTTCCTGTTGCTTCACATCCTTGTCAGCATTTGATGTTGTCATCCTAATCGGTGTGGTGGGGTATCGCATTGTTGGTTTAATGCGTAATTCCCTCGTGACATAGAAGAACTGTACAAAAAAGATCTTCACGACCCAGATAATCATGATGGTGTGATCACTCACCTAGAGCCAGACATCCTGGAATGTGAAGTCAAGTGGGCCTTAGGAAGCATCACTACGAACAGAGCTGGTGGAGGTGATGGAATTCCAGTTGAGCTATTTCATATCCTAAAAGATGATGTGGTGAAAGTGCTGCACTCAATATGCCAGCAAAGTTGGAAAACTCAGCAGTGGCCTCAGGACTGGAAAAGGTCAGTTTTCATTCCAATCCCAAAGAAAGGCAATGCCAAAGAATGCTCAAACTACCGCACAATTGCACTCATCTCACACGCTAGTAAAGTAATGCTCAAAATTATCCAAGCCAGGCTTCAGCAATATGTGAATTGTGAACTTCCAGATGTCCAAGCTGGTTTTAGAAAAGGCAGAGGAACCAGAGATCAAATTGCCAACATCCGCTGGATCATTGAAAAAGCAAGAGAGTTCCAGAAAAACATCTATTTTTGCTTTATTGACTATGCCAAAGCCTTTGACTGTGTGGATCACAACAAACTGGAAAATTCTGAAAGAGAAGGGCATACCAGACGACCTGACCTGCCTCTTGAGAAATCTGTATGCAGGTCAGGAAGCAACAGTTAGAATTGGACATGGAACAATAGACTGGTCCCAAACAGCAAATGAGGTACGTCAAGGCTGTATATTGTCACCCTGCTTATTTAACTTATATGCGGAGCACATCATGAGAAATGCTGGGCTGGAAGAAGCACAAGCTGGAATCAAGATTGCTGGAAGAAATATCAATAACCTCAGATATGCAGATGATACCACCTTTATGGCAGAAAGTCAAGAAGAACTAAAGAGCCTCTTGATGAAAGTGAAAGTGGAGAGTGAAAAAGTTGGCTTAAAGCTCAACATTCAGAAAACGAAGATCATGGCATCTGGTCCTGTCACTTCATGGCAAATAGGTGGGGAAACAATGGAAAGAGTCTGACTTTATTTTTTAGGGCTCCAAAATTACTGCAGATGGTGACTGCAGCCATGAAATTAAAAGACGCTTACTCCTTGGAAGGAAAGTTATGACCAACCTAGATAGCATATTAAAAAGTAGAGACATTATTTTGTCAACAAAGGTCCATCTAGTCAAGGCTATGGTTTTTCCAGTAGTCATGTATGGATGAGAGAGTTGGACTATAAAGAACGCTGAGCCCAGAAGAATTGATGCTTTTGAACTGTGGTGTTGGAGAAGACTCTTGAGAGTCCCTTGGACTGCAAGGAGATCCAACCAGTCCATCCTAAAGGATCAGTCCTGGGTGTTCACTGGAAGGACTGATGTTGAAGCTGAAACTCCAATACTTTGGCCATCTGATGCAAAGAGCTGACTCATTTGAAAAGACCCAGATCCTGGGAAAGGTTGAGGGTGGGAGGAGAAGGGGACGACAGAGGATGAGACAGTTGGATGGCATCACTGACTCAATGGACATGAGTTTGGGTAGACTCTGGGAATTGGTGATGGACAGGGAGGCCTGGCGTGCTGCGGTTCATGGGGTCGCAAAGAGTTGGACACGACTGAGCAACTAAACTGAAGTGACATAACGCTGGACAGCTTTTGTGTGCTTACTAGTCACCTGTATATCCTCCTTGGTGAGGTGTCTATTCAGATATTTTGCCCATTTTTAAATTGGGGTGCTTGTTTCATATTGTTGAGTTGTAAAAATTCGTTTATTTTCTCTTAATTGTTGGCTTGTCTTTTTCATTCTCTTAACAGTGATTTCATAGAACAGGAGTTTTGATGAGGTCCAGTTTATCAATTTTTTCTTTCATGGGTTGTGCTTTCAAGGTTGTGTCTAAATACGTGTTGCCAAACTTAGATTTTCTCCTATGTGTTCTTCTGAGTTTTATTGATATGTTTTACGTTTAGTTCTATGATCAATCTTGAGTTAATTTTTGTGGACAGTGTACTCAGTGCTTAGATCCTTTTTTTGGGGGGTTGGGTGGGGCATGTAGATGTCTGGGCTTCCCAGGTGGCTCTAGTGGTAAAGAACCACCCACCAAAATGCAGGCTACACAAGAGACGTGAGTTTGATCCCTAGGTGGGGGAAGATCCCCTGAGGAGGGCATGGCAACTCACTCCAGTGTTCTTGCCTGGAGAATCCCATGGACAGAGGGCCTGGCGGGCTACAGTCCATGGGGCTGCAGAGTCAGACATGACTGAAGCGACTTAGCATGCACCCACACAAGGAGATACCCAGTTGTTCCAGCACCATTTGTTGAGAAGGTTTCTTTCCTTTCTCCATTGAGTTGATTCTGCTCTTTGGTCAGAGATCAGTTGACTATATTTGTGTGGATCTACTTTTGGGATCCCCAGATCATTCCACTCATTTGTCTTTTCCTTCGCAAATGCCACACTGTCTTGGTTATTGTAGCTTTATGATAAGTCTTGAGGTTGGATAGTGTCAGTCCTCTGACTTTGTTCTTTCTGTTACCTGTGTTGGCTATTCTGGGTCTTTTGTCTCTCCATACAAACATTAGAATAAGCCTGTGGATAGTCATCAAATAATCTGCTGGGATTTTGGTTGAGATTTCACTGCCCAAGTTGGGAAGAAATGACATCTTTATTAATAATAGAGGCTTCCTATGTATGAGCATGGAATATCTCTTCAGATATTCTGATTTCCCTTGTTTTCACTCATCATGATTTTGTAGTTTTCCTCATAAATATCTTGTGTATATTTTGCTGGCACATACTTAGTAGGTACTAAGCTGGGAGGGATTGGGGGCAGGAGGAGAAGGGGACGACAGAGGATGAGACGGCTGGATGGCATCACAGACTCGATGGACATGAGTCTGAGTGAACTCCGGGAGTTGGTGATGGACAGGGAGGCCTGGCATGCTGCGATTCATGGGGTCGAGAAGAGTCGGACACGACTGAGCGACTGAACTGAAGCATGTATGTACTTAGTACTTATAGTACTTACTTTTTTTCTTTTTTTTGTGTGTGTGCTGGTAAGGACTGAATAGGTGGAGGGCAGGGGATTTTTATGGCAGTGCAACTGTTTTTCACAGTATGAATACAGGACATTATGTATGTGTCAAAACCCATCAGACTGTACAATACAAAGAGTGAACCTCAATATAAGCTACGGACCTTAGTTATTAATGGTGTATCAACATTGGTTCATTAATTGTAACAAATGTACATTGATGCAAGATGTTAATAAGAGGGGAAATGGAGGCAGGGAGAGAGGGGGGTATATGGGACTTTTGTATTATCTTTTTAATTTTCTGTAAGCTTTAAACTGCTCTAAAAAAAAAAGTCTTTTTTTTTTTTTTTAAATGTACCAATTCCAAATGAGATGGAGCTCCTGGTGAAGTCTTCCAATGGCTAATCCCTGCTCGCAGGACCAAGCCTGCAATCCCTGCAGTCAAGCACAGGGAGTCCTCCCCAGTTTGGCTGCCCCTGAAGTCCATGGGTGACTCCATCCTCTACCATGCAGCTGAACTGAGTCACTCAGGCTCCATGAGGGCACCTGGGACTCTGCCCTAGTCCCTCGATCTGGTACATCACCCCTTCCTTGCATAGTCTGGAAACGTGCTAAAGCAGCATCAGTTTGGGAATACAGAGGAATGATAAGCACCTGCTTCATGACATCACCTATTGTGCTTCTGACAGAATCTCTTCCCTGTCTCCTGTACTAAACTGAGTATACCCTGCTGGCCTCAGCCTGGTTCTTTCCAAATGTACAAACAGAATAACCACAAAATCTCACTAGTGAAACTATTGTTCCTACAGTACTGACCCACAGTTCCCAAACTGTGCATAAAGTTACCTTAGGGTGCCACAGTCAAGTCACAGGAGCACAGAAGGATATTTTAAATTTAGAGTTACTTAGCATCTGTTGGCTACTGAGAGAGCTTCAAGCTCAGGGTGGTTCAGTTTTATCCTTAGACTCCACTACATTCCTTTGATTATGCCATCTTTGAGAAGCTGAGTTTTTAGAGGTTGCTGAGATACAAAGTAAATGAAAGTCACTGTGGAACACGAAATGAGGGTGGTGGCGTCCAATCTGATTAGAAAGTCTGACAAGTTTTACAGCACCCAACAAGCACACAGATTCCAGTAGTTACTGTAGTTATTGAGAATGAAATAGAGAGAGGTTCTTCTGATATGGTTTTTTTTTTCAATTTTTTTTTTCTTTTGTGTATTCTTTAATGACTAACTTGGTAGGACAAAATTTTTTTTTTAAGAATATTATTTATTTTTGGTTGCACTGGGTCATCGTTGCTGCATGGGCTTTTTCCAGTTGCAATGCCTGGGGCTACTGCTTAGCCGCAGTGCACGCGTTCCTCATTTTGGTGGCTTCTCTTGCTGTGGAGCACAGGCTTTAGGCACACAGGCTTCAGCAGCTGTGGCTGGCTGCGCTCAGTAGTGGTACACGGGCTTAGCTGCTCTGTGGCATGTGGGATCTTCCCAGAAAAGGGATTGAACCCATGTCCCCTGCTTTGGCAGGCGGATTCCTAACCACCGGACCACCAAGGAAGCCCAGGACATAAATTCTTAAGTGATCTTGGCTTAACTAACATGTTGAAATGTCAGGTATTTCTTTCGGCTTAGGGGGTCCAGGTACAAACTACCGAGGCACTATTGGTTCAGGGAGCTGAGAAAGTTTGGGAACCTCTGGTGTAAGAAAACCCTCTAATCTAGGGCCCATCAAGAAACAACAGATTTTGAAATCAATTTAGTGGGTTACAGACAGCATTTTTTTCCCCTCCTTCATAAAATAGAATGGTAACTAGAACACACTGCATGTAGCAAGGCTTAGTGTTATTATGTAAAACTTATGTTCATTATATGCATACAAATTAGCATGGGTATCTTGGGTCACAATGCAAGATGTGTATTTGTTTGGGTTATGATTTTAAAAGTCTGAAAAACCACTAAGACTTCACCCTCCTTACTTTACAGATGAGAAGACAGCCCACATAATGAAAGCTGATTATTGCAAATCACGGCCATCAGGGCCAGGCTCTGCACTTGGTCCTGCCCTGCTGGTGGCCACGGTCCACAGGGATGCTCCAAGGCGGGCCTCATTCCACCCCTCAGAGGTGTGGTTACTCAAGAGTCACGGAGCTACGGAGATGAAATCCTCTCCCTTTCCCCCAGACCCATGGGCAACCCACAAATGCCACCAGCCACACCTAGAACAAAATGGTTTTAATCAGTTGCGTCACCCTCACTCTCCTGGGAGCGGAGCAACAAAAAGGCTCGGCTCCTGCCCCCAGAGGACAGTAAGGCTTCTGTGTCTCTCCACACGGCAGGGCCCAGGCTGGGCAGGCAGGAGGCAGGGAGGGAGGAAATGGCGGGTGGCTGGAACACAGGAAAGCAAAGGGGCCCCTGCTAGTCCTTGGGCCCCAGGCCCAGCCTCAGCGCTCCGGCTCTCCCCTCCCGGCTGGAGAAAGGTCGTGGAGAAGAGACAGGGGAGCAAGTCCCAGCAGCAGGAGAAGCAGCAGCAGCTGTTTCCTTCACCAATAAATATACTTCATTACCAAGCTAGGAGAGAGGGGTGGGGAGGGTGATGGGGGGGAGAGGAAGGGGGAGAGGCTGCCACCTGTGTCGCTGGGATTAAAGCAATGACGAGATGGTGCCAGACCCCCCACCACTATCCTTACCACCCCACCCCCACCCCCATCTTCTTAAAACTGTGAAAAAGCTTTTAACATGGCCCTGCTGTCTCCAGGGCTTCTCTGAAGCCTGACTGAGAGGAGGCACCTGGCAGAGACAGGGCGGAGGGAGGGAGCAGGGTGGAGGGAGGCTGCAGCTGGAAGCTGGAGCCCAGGGAGCGCCGAGGGGAGCTGAGAGCCAAGGGGGCCAAGAGCGAGGCCTCGGGGGAGTGGTGGGGTGCTGGGGGAACCGCTGCATCCAGTGTAGAGCTCTGGCTGCTGAGGAGGGGGCCGAGTTAGGGACTTTCCATCCCAGGGCTCAGGAGACCCACCCCCTCCCCCCAGAGCAGCAGGGGACAGAGAAAAGCCATCACTTCTTTGGTCTTTGTGGCGGCTCAGCGTGTGGGGGGTGGGAGGGAGTGCCATCTCAGCGAGAGGAGGCCTGGCTGGGAGCTCTGGCAGAAAGGTCACAGTGAGGCCGAAGAGCGCCCAAGGGAGGAGAGGGGCCCCCCCCGAGAGTGCAGAAGGGCTGGCACGGGTGGGCGGGGAATGGTGTGGTGCCCCTGCCCACTGCCAGGGCCCGTGGGAGAGGCTGAGCCCCTAGAGGGCCGGTGAGGGCGTGCGGGCGCAGCAAGGACCCAGCGCCCGTGCTTGGGGGGTCCCGCGGGGGCGGAGGGGGGAGAGGGAAAGGACATCGGGTTGCCAGGAGGAAGTGGCCTGACCGTGCCCACTCCAGGGCTCCCTCCTCACTTCTGTTTCCACCCTGACACAGCGGCTCTGCAGGGATTGGGGGCACCCTGTCCTTTTCTAGAACATTCCCTGAAGACCAGGAGGGAGCCAGCCTCGCCGTCAGGAGCAAGAATGCTAACAGGCCAAGGCCAGCCTGTCCAATTCCACCCCACTCCTGCTGCCAGCTGAAGGGTGGGGCAGTCCCGGGAGACAGCGGCAGCCCTGGCCTCCCCACCTGAGGCAGGCCAGAGCCCTCAGGAACGTGGAGGGGGGAGGTGGTGTTGGGGGAGATGGAGGAGCTTCCCCCCTGCTCTTCTGCTCAGGGCTGGGGCCAGTCAAGGGGCCAGTCAAGGGGCAACTGCCCAAAAGTCCAAAAGCCAGCAAGTTGTAGCAATCCCCACCCACAATGCCAAACTAACAAATGTAACGGGAAAAAAAAAAAAAAAAAATGGAGGGACAGGGAAGACAAACCAAAACAGAACCCCCTGACCTCCTGCCCAGGGCGGAGGATGCAGCCGATGGCGGGGGCTGGGCCGGGGGCTGGGAGGGCCTAGCTGGGCCGGCACTGCACCTGGCCCTCCGAGCTGTCCTCGTCGTCAGAGGCCCCGGCGCCCCCACTGCTCAGGCCTGTGATCCGGTAGCCCATGTTGAGCAGCATCACCTCCAACGGGTCTGCGTTCATGCGCCGCTGGTTGGCCTGGGAGGCGCCCTCCATGTCCTCCACAACTCGGCCTGTGAGGTCTTCACTCTGCGGGAAGGGAGCCAGGGGAGGCACGCTTACTGCGGGGATCTGTAAGCAGGGCAAGTACACACAGACTGAGCTGTGCGTGTGGAGGGGCATGTACATACCAGGGTGTGTGTGTGGGTGTACCCATGGGTGCCCAGGTGCAGGGGAAATTCGTCCTGGGATGTATGTGGATGGATGGAAGGACAGACAGATGCCAGGATACATGTGAGGGGATGACGCACTACACTGGGGGTGGGGGGCACACGGTCACACAGTGGGATCTATACCAGGGGGTACACACACCAGAGCGTCTTCTGGTGGGCCCCACACTGGAAAGTGAAGAGGACACAGAATATAGCGGGGGGCAGGGTGCATGGACACGGACAAGGGTGGACTTGCCCCAGCATGTGCGGGGCACGCATACCACGCCCTGGGGGGGCACAGATACCACACCCTGGGGGGGCACAGATACCACACCCTGGGGGGGGCACAGATACCACGCCCTGGGGGGGCACAGATACCACGCCCTGGGGGGGGCACAGATACCATGCCCTGGGGGGGGCACAGATACCATGCCCTGGGGGGGGCACGCATACCATGCCCTGGGGGGGCACAGATACCATGCCCTGGGGGGGCACGCATACCATGCCCTGGGGGGGCACAGATACCATGCCCTGGGGGGCGGGCACAGATACCATATCCTGGGGGGGGGCACAGATACCATACCCTGAGGCGGGGGCACAGATACCATACCCTGGGGGGGTGGTGCAGACACAGCTCCCCCACCCCGTTCTTTTGCTGCCACTCGTCCCTCAAGGAAAGGTCTTAAAATTTATAGGAAATTGCCTCTGGAATTAGATCCACCTCTTGACTTCTGTTTTACCAGCTGGGAAGGGGGAGGAGGTGGGCAGAGAGCTGGGGAGGCCTCAGGCCAGCCCACCTGACTACCCGCACCGTCCCTGTGTCCCCGTGGACCAGACACATCACAGGCATCACTTCTTTAATCCTCAAAATAGCCTTCTGAGGTGCTGCTGTCATGCCCATTCTGATATACAGATGATAAAAACCTGGGTTGAGTCCCTCAGGCCTAAGTGAAGGGACCAGGATTCAAACTGAGGGCCATCAGACTCCAAAGCCTATGCGCTGCCCGTGTGCCTGAGGCACTGGCCTCTGCAGGGTTTCTGGGGGACATGACGCAGAGGGACACGAGGGACAGGGCACTGAGGGAGGTGCCGATCTGGGAGCTGGTGTTGGGGCGGGGCAGGTGCCCTCCCTGCCCTCCCATACCCGGGCCCAGTTACTGGGCCACTGCCTCCTGGGTGTGAGGCTCACCTTCACACCTGGCTCACGGATATGCCCCTGGACTTGCCTGCTTCATCTGGAGCTTTCAGAACTCGCTGGCTCCCGCCCTGATGCAGCTTGGACCCCTGGGGAGAGAGCTCCTCCCCGGAAGCCCCTTGCTTCCCTGAGGCTGTGACTCCTTTCCCTTCCCGCCCCAGACGAGCTCAGCTGGAGGCCTCGCAGAGCATCCCCCGCTTCTTTCCTCCCGGCTTGGCTGCTGCCACCCTGCCCGCCCCTCACCTCTGGCCGGGGGTTCCAGAGCCGCACAACAGGGTCGATGCCGCTGGTGGCCAGGAAGCAGTAGCTGGGGTGTGGCTGCAGGCAGTTGACGATGGATTCGTCGCCCTGCAGCACTCGGACCAGGTTGGTGGTCTCCTTTTCCCAGACGAAGAAGGAGCCATCGTCAGAGCCACTGACGATATACTGAGCGTTGCTGGCGGAGGGGCAAAGGGCAGGGAGGTCAGGTGGGGGGATGGCCCGCAGGCTGCATGGCTGAGGGAAAGGGCGGGCAGGGAAGCCTGGAGCCACTCAGCCCCCTGAACTCTGGAGTCTTCACCCGACTCGGAACTCCCACGCACACGAGAATCCTCTCCACACTGGAGAGTCGTGTCACTGTCCAACGGTTCTAAACCTTGGGGTCAAAGACGGCCGAGGTCCCTCTAACTTACTCTCCCTCAAAGTGCGTCATAAGCCTGCTGGGTGCCAGGATCAGATCCTGCCTCTCGGGGGTCTCTGGGAACTCTCCTGCCTCAGCCTTTCCTCAGTAGTCCTAGCCTCTCTGGATCCAGACCCCCAGATCCCACAGCACACCTGCCCCCAACACACTGCTGATATTTAGAAGGGATCTTGCTGGAGATGCTTGATTCATATTTATGGATCTCACCTACCCAAGAGAGTATGTCATCTATAGAGGAGGGCTGGGGGTGATGGTGGCTCACAGAGGTGAAGCCATCTGCCCAAGGGCACAGAGCTGGGATTTGAGACTTCTGAAAGCCTAGGTCCCCATGCCACTGCAACCTCCTGCCGCGAACCAGGCTAGGCCCTCCCCCTCCTCTTCAGGGCCTCAGACCTGCCAAAGAAATTCGCCTCCTTGATATCCGTGGTGGTGTTGCAGTGGCCACAGTAGCGGAACTGGTAGTCGTAGCTTCGCTCCCGCAGCACCATCTCGTCCTCAGAGATGGAGTCCTTGCGGCTCATGCTGCGGAGGCGGACGGGGCCGCCGCCACCGCCTGCTCCCTTCTTCTCCTCTGGGGCAGAGAACAGGGACCGTGAGAGTCCTGCCCATCTCTCCCTTGGTCCCCGTTTCCTCCCCTTCATCCTGTTCTCCGTCCAAGTAGTAAGCCATGAAGGGTTATCTCTCTCCCACTACCCTGAAAAGCTGGGAACAACTGTGAAAAAGAGGCATCTGTGCATCCTGCCCTTGAGGGTGTTCAAGAGGAGACCGCTGATGCCAGGAGGGCCTTGGCTTAGCTCCCTGAATAATGTCTGGAAGCCCCGAGGATGCACGGCCCTAAGGTCTGTTGCTGTGGAGGTGAGCGGCAGGGAGGGGAGGGCAAAGTGCTGCCAAGAGAGCCTTGAGCGGGTGATTTTTCTAGCCCTCCTGCCCTGGAAGACAAGTCAGCCTGGGTCCTGGTGGGCTGCTTACATGCCTCGGTACAGTCACACCAGCTCTCTCAGTGCCTTGTCTCTGCCTGCCTCAGGGCCTTGGCACGTGCTGGCCCCTCTGCCAGACGCTTCACCTCTGGCGACACTCCGTGCCTAGTCACCCCTTCCCCAGCTTCAAGATCTCCGCCTGAACGTCTCCCTCAAGAACCCCAGGCTGCCTTCAAGCCCTCCCCCTGCACTTGCACCCTATCAGGTCCCCGGGGTCTTCTTTGCTTCTCCTTCATCGCTCAGTCCCTTCCCAGGCTATAGATTCATGAAGACAGAAATTCCATCTGACTTGTTCCCAGATGTATTCCCAGGACATAGCACAGTGCCTGGCACTACCCACACAGATGGATCAATCCGTGGTCCAATACGCTGCACAGCAGAAGAGGAAGCTGCATGTCTGCCCTCAGTGAGCTCCCCTCTCACGTTTACAGACTGCAGTTACTTGGCTCACTCTCCAGCGCTACCCAGAGGAGCAGGGCAGGCCCTTCAACACGCTGTACAAATAAGCCAGCAGGTTCAGAGAGGCTGTGCTCTGCCCAAAGTCTCACGGTTCCACATGGCAGAGCTGAGACTGGAACCGAGGCTCCATACCTGTGCCCGGGGCCTCACCACTGCTCTGTGTGCTGTCTCTTCTGCACCCACGCCATCTGGAGCAAGTGCACTCTAGCCAACTAGCTGGAGCTCAGATCCCAGCAGAACGGCCAAGGCCCTGTCCATGACAGGAGAGGATGGCCTAGCTCAGCCGACTCCTCTCCTGAGGCCGGGGGAACTACACCAGGTGCCTTAAACACGCTATTGCTAATCCTTGTCTCAGAGAGACCAAGTGACTGTCTCAAGGTCACGTGGTTCTCAATCAGCGTGAGCCCAGGCCTCTCCAGTCTCAGAACTTATGTCCTCTCCAGAATGTCACGTAGCATCTCCAACAGACAGAGTGACAGCAACCCCTCCTCAGTGCGCACTCTACTCACCACCATCATTTTTGGAGAAGAGGGCGGCCGTGATGTCACGTCCCAATGCGTCACAGGCACTGCTATGGGCCTGCTCCGGGAACTTCCCTTTGAAATCATCCAGGCACTCTAGGGCCTCAGCCACGTACTTGAGCTCAAAGAGGCATCGGGCCAGGCGGAAGTGTGCCTTCAGGTGGCATGGATTTAAGGAGATGGCCTTGAGGCAGTCCCTCAGGGCGTCGTAGTGGTCACCATCCCTGGGAAGGCAGGGGAGTGTGGTTTGGAGGTGGGGCCCCGTGGCAGGCAGGGAGTCCCCATTCAGTCTCATCGCTTCCTGTGGCCACCCCAGCCCACCTTTGAGCAATCTCAGGGCAAGGGTATTTGGGGATGGAGAGAATCCTGGTTCAGCCCAGGACTTGCTCTCTAGGAGGCAGAGTATGTTTAGGAGGCAAGCCAGGAACCCCGGCGTCTTGGCAGGTAGAGGCTGGGCATGAGGCAAAAACCAGTGTCGGGCTGCCCTCTGCTGGACACAGAGTGCAACTGTGCGCCCGCTCACCCCAGGCACCCGCAGCTCTGCAGCAGAAGGCCTGGCATCTTGCCCACCTCAGGCTCCCCAGGCCCTCCTTCTCCCTTCCTCCACCCACCTCCTCAGATCCCCCCGGCTGGCCTTCAAAGCCAGGTCTGAGGCAGGGGGCCCTCAAGGACAGTTTCGTGGTCCGGTGAAGCCAGAAGTGTCAGGCTGGGGACTCAGGGTCTGACCGGCAGGCAGCAAGTCCTCAGCCAGGCCCCCCTCTGTCCTGGCTGACTGATCCACAGCAGCTGTGGCCTCTACCTCCAGGGGCTGGAGGATGGGGCCCGACAGTCTGGCAGAGCCACTTCTCTGGAAGCGGATGGTGGGGGTGGGGGTGGGCATAGGCCACAGGAGCTGCAAATCATCCATGCTAACTTCTCCAAACTCCCGAAGCACGGATGTGGGGAAGTGGGAACGATTTTGGGGGGTGGGGAGGGTCAGAGAAGAAGCCCCTCCTCCTCCCACCCTGTGCAGGAGTATAGAATACACATCTGCCCAGGTCCACAGACAGCCCCACCTCTCAACTGGAGAGCCAGGTGCCCTCACGGGATCCACTTCTCCGTTTTTCCCCTCTGCTGGGGTGAGGCGGGCCTAGGACCCACTTGTGTTAAGAAGCAGGCCCCCCACCCCCCGCCACCTCCCTGGCCCCGAGCTGATGGCCTCCCCACCAAGGCGCAGCTCACAGCCCCTGTGCGAAGGGGGCCAGGGCAGGTCCGACACTGGAGCTGTGCTCCTGACCCTCCCTCCTACAGCACCCAGAGGGAGCACCGGTGCTCAGAGCAGCCTGCTCAGACCAGGGACAAGCGGCTTGGCAGTGCGGAGGCGGGCAGGAGACAGAGTGTCCCGACGGCGTGGCTGCGTCAGAACGAGCGGCTGTGACGGAGGAGCAGGCGCGCTTCGGAAACCCAATTACCGCCTGCAAGGTGCCCCTCAGAACTCCCGAGGAGAGCCAGACCAGAAAGCAGCCAGGAGCCAGAGGGCGACAGCTCCCACCGCATCCAGGAGCAGATGGCCGCCCTGGGGAGACTGGCCTGGGACAGAACGTGACATTCTAGGGGTCACTGGCAGGCACGTGGGGATGGGGAGAGAGCAGGCTGGCCCCAGGGCGCACCCATCCGGACTTGCTGCCAGCTCAATCTCCCTGAAAAGACAGCCCTCAACACCTCCCTCTCCTGCTCGAAACTCTTCAGTAGCTGCCCATCATCCACTGAATCGAGGCCAAAACGCCACCGCTCTGCATTCCAAGTCCTTCCCAGGCTGGCCCCAGGCTACCTCACAGACTCATCTCCTGCCAGTCCCTTCCCGAACCCTCTGCTCCAGCCAAATGGATTTGTTGTTCTGCAAACAAGCTCTTCAGTCAGTCCCCCACCCCCACGCCTTTGTTCACACGTTTCATCTCTCTGGGAATGTCCTTCCCCCACAGTCCCCTCCCCCTTCTCTCTCCTGTCTAAGCCTGCCCACACTGAAAGCAGACACTACGTCTTCCCGGTGCTCCCTGATCCCCAGCTACAGTGACCCGACTTTTCCTCTGCCCATGGCACTTCACCTGACCCTGCAAAGACTCACTGCTTCCTGCCTCTTCGGTGATGGACCATGCCCACCTCTTTACCCTCTGTCCAGAGGCTGTGCGCGCCGGAGCACAGGCACTCGGAGGGACAGAACTTTGTGTCTCTAGGTCCCAGTGCACAGTAGGGACTCAAAGAAGACGTTAAGGGTACTGTGGACTGGGAAATCATCAGCCCCTCTCAGCAAAAATGCAGGACAGCGCTCTCAGCCTAGAGCCTGCATGAAGACCACTGCATTCTACCTACCTGCTGGAAGAGGGGCAAAACACCTCAGGAGGGCCCCCCAACTGTCATCTCCTGGGGTTGGCTGCCATCTGAGCCCTTGTTCAACTCCTGATGTCTGAGCTAAGGCCTGTAGGGGCAGCATCTTCCCAAACCCCCATCCACCAGCCTGCTGACTTGGGTGGGTTTCTTAAGCTTCCCTCTCTGGCCTGCCGAGTTGCAGCCAGACGATGGCACACCAGCTGGCCTGTCTGTCTGGGCAGAGCCGACGGATGCCAGACGGAGCAGAAATGGCTGTGGGCCCAGCTTTATCCATCTCCCATCCTGGCCCTGGCTGGGGGATGGGGTCTGCCTGCCTGCTTGCCTGCTGGTGCTGCAGGCGGAAGGGCTGGGGGCCCTGGTGGTCTTCAAAAGTAAAGGGTTCTTCAGGATATGGACCTGCTCCCTTACCACTGGCCACTACCACACAACAAGACCCACAGCCAGCTTCAGATGTCTAGGATCCTACTTGTGCTTGGTCCAAAGGGTCCAAGAGGATAGGACAGCAAACCCCAAGGTCAAGGCACTGCACAATCACTTCAAACAGATAGCAACTGAATTCACCAGGGCCTCATTTCCATCTAGCAAGATTCTACTGCCCCTTTAAGAGTCCGATTCAAGGCCCAATTCTCCAAGGACTGGGATTAACCACTCTCCCAATTCCTACTTCCAGCAACCACAGCACTAACATGCTGAAGCTACTTGTGAACATGTTCCACTTAACTGTGAGCTTTCCTGGTGTTTGAGGCTTCCTGACCAACAGGTCAGGCACCTGCCCACCACCAACCAGGAACTGGTGAGAGGCCTGGGCCTAACACGCCCTGAGGGCCGGCAGGATGCCACTGCTACTGCCCCTGGATGCCTCAGCAACTTGGTTCCATCAGGCCCACTCACCACTTGCGCTTCATGTAGGCAGCAGCTCGGTTCCCGTAGAGCATGGCGTTGTGAGGGGCCCTCTGCACGGCCTTGCTGTAAAGCTGAATGGCCTGGGTCCACTGCTGGCAAGCAAAAGCCTCATTGGCTTGCTGTTTCACCCGCTCCAGATATGGGGGCAGCTCTACCTGGGGGCTACGGGGGAAGCAGAGTGTCAGGCCAACCAAGGAAGGTCAGAGCAGCCCCTCAGGACATCTGTGGCCCTGCCTGGAGGCCTCTCTGGTTTTCTTGGTCCCTGAGATCTGCATTGTCTTCTGAAAGAGGACACCACTCCCACCCTTGGCCTGGGTAACTGTGGCAGGTCAATGGCCACAATTCCAGATGCGTTGTGCCAGTGAAAAAAACAGAGAGGCAGAAATGAAGTTGTCCTAGACAGGTTTAAAGGAATTCTTCATCAAACTAGGTAGGAAAGTAGCTGACACCTCCGGCCTCTATGCTGAGCTGAACTTTGTCACCGTCCAAGTCCCGCCCATGGATCTCTCTATAGAGAGGTTTCTCTCAAGGGCTAGAGGACCTGGGCACCTCTATATCGAAAGCTGAGCTCAGGGCCTGGCAGTGAAAGAGGCGTGAAGATGAATGCAGAAAACACAATGGGGGAGGCCTGTCTGTGCGGGACCCTTTAGGAGGGAGCCCAGGGCTAAAAGCAGCTAGCCCCTGGGTCCTGACCCCAGCTACTGGCACCAAGAGACCAGAGCTTCAGCTGGAGCACGACTGGAGTCCCACCAGGCGGAGGTGGCATGGGGACCACTGCCACATTCCAGAAGCCTCTGTGCCCCAAGTCAGGCTGGCCTTACCTGACATGCCCCCTAGTCTCTGGCAGCCGGAAGCCATTGCTGTGAAGGTGCAGGCCATTGGACACGCCGTTGGACACACCGTTGGTGGACATCTTGCCATTCTGAACTTCTGGCGGGGCGTGGTTAGAAAGGAACAGCAACAACTTAGGAGGCAGTCCTCACTTCTCCTCAGCAGCCCTCCAGCTTCCATCCGGGGATCTGACGGCTCCACGGCAGGGCTATCCCTCCCAGGGTAGATCCACTCCCAGAAAGCAAGTTCTGACAGGCAGATCCGCAAGCACATAAAGAAAGCCTATGCGCCCTCTGCTGGCTGGAGAGGGACATAACTTCAACTTGGCATTATCTGGCTGTGGGGATGCCTAAAAGTCGGGGGGTGAGGAGGTGCCTAAATCAACTGCAGGCCCAGGAAGAATCACTGAGGAGACTGGTCTAGGACAGCAGGGGAGGGCACAACTACTTCAGGTCCTCAAGAGCCAAGCCATGGGAAGAACCTGCTTTTTCCGAAAGAAGTGAAAAGGGCTGTGAGGCAAACCCATTTTTACAGAGCTCTCTGACCTGGGGTTCCCTTCCTTCTTACTGTACAGTGCTATTTCAGAGAATCTTCTCCTTCCGGAGGATCACAGCCACAGTGCAAAGTAAGGGGCAGGCTGCCCGGCAGAGGCAGCGCACACTCACGATCCCAGCAGAGATGCCCCGAAGGAGCTGGGCAGGGAGAACTTACCCCCTGAGGAGTGGCATTTTCTAGGCAAGAGGAAGGTGTACGGCCGCTGCTTGTAAGTCAGGTCAAACAAATAGACCTAGAGCGCAGGGGTCAAGAGAAGATGGACACTGTGAGGCAAGAACGTGGCCGGGCCAGGAGCGAGGCCTGGGCGGCTGTCAGGAATGCAGCTGAGTGTTGAGCAGGGAACCACCGAGTGACCCAGGATGGGGTGCATCATGGAGCAAACCTCAGGCAGGAAAATCCTCCCAGGGCCTGGCCCTAGGGGTGGACGGCTTGAAATACTGTCATTCCTTAGAATCACATGCGTATTAGGTCAACAAGGGCCTCAGTGATCTTGTGTTATAAATGGGAAAGCTGAAACCTCAGAGAAGAGAAGCAATTTGCCCAAAGTAACATTGCTAGTTACCTCCCTCAGTAAATATTACCTACTATTACTTAACATGTATTGAATCCTTACTTTGCTCCTCTGTTAAGTGTTTTATATGACTTTTCTCATTTCATTTTAGAAATGAGTACCACAAAATGAGTACCATCTTTAGTACCACAAAAAGGTACTATTATCAGCCACCTTTCCAGAAGAAGAAATGTCGGCTCAGAGTTTAATTAATTTATCCAGGGCCATAAAAGTAGCAAGTGGCACAGCCAGCACCTAAAACCAAGTCTATTTGGCTCCGAACCACTCTGCGAGACTGTCTCTCCCACTTATCCTTACACTACCTTTAAGCCAGGGGACGGCTCAGCAATCTGAATCCAAAGGCCTCTTCTGAACTCGGGGGCTCACCCAGTCTCCACATCCCATTTCTCCTGTATCACACCTTGCCTTTAAATGTCATCAATGGTTTGTTTCACTTGCCATGTCTCTCCCGTCAGCCTAGCATGGATCATATTTTGCACCTGTCTCCCTCATGTTTATGATAATGCTACTCCCAGAGTAAGTACTCAGTGAGTGTTTGCAGAGTAATTTATGCAAGGCTTATTAAACAACCTGACTGAGAACAACAGAAGGTTTAGCAACCGACCATTATCAAAGAACACTTCCCAAAACTGGCCTGAACTGCACCCTGGCTGCAGGCTCTGAGCCGCAGGATTTCCTCCTAGGAAAGCAGCAGATGAGGAAACCAAGGCTCAGGAAAATGAAGAGAGGTGTTCAAAGTTACAGCACACAGCTCATAAATAAAAGGCCAGTGACTAAAGACAGGTCTGTCAGTTCTGAAGCTTACACTCAAGACCAGGGTACTTCTCTGGGAATTCCAACCGTGCCGGGGCATTTCCGTATTTCACGGTAACGTCATTTCCAGTGAGGCTTCTTGTCTGCCTCATGGTAGGGGATGTGGCGGACCCAGCCCTGGCTGCCGGATGTGGGGGCGGGGGGCAGGGGGAGGGGCCACCTCGGGGGGCCAGCCATACCTGCTCTCCCCCCATGTTGACCAGCAGCTCTGTGCCGTTGGGGCTGAAGGCGACATAGGTGGCGACCAGCACCCTCAGACGGTTGTTGTAGTCAGGCAGCTTCACTGGCAGGTGACCTGCAGCGAGCAGAGTTACCCAGGTGGGAGGCTTCCAGTCCCTCCAAAAAGGGGCAAGGAGTTGTGAGAAGTCAGCCTTATCAGTGACCAATCATCTTCCTCAGAAAAGCAGCTCTAAGAGTTGAGCCCTTACTGTATGAACTGGGCCAACGTTAAACACTGTCTCACTGAGTCATCATAATCCCATTTTACAGAAGAGAAACTAAGATTCCTCCAGAGTAAGAAATTTGCCAAAGGTCACGTAAGAGCTGGTGGGTGGTAACCAGGATTAAACCCGGGTCTGTCTGACTCTCAGCACTGCTTCCCTGCACTGCTCTGGAGACAATCAGCACCCCGCCAAGAGTTTAGGGCCAGAGTTGGGGTGAGCCCTACCTGCTACGTAATACTGGGCTGCGCCATCCGGGAGGGGCTTCTGCCGGTCACAGAAGGTGTGCACGCCTGCTGAAGGGCTCTGCTTCATGCTTTTTCTGGTGGCAAGGCAAACGAAATAGGTTATAATACCGATCAGGACTCCTGGCTGGACCACACTTCCTCGGGAAAAAGCCATTTGTGTCAGGAAGAGGTACCTTTCTTCCTTACCTGAGCACCCCCAAAAGTCAACCAACTAGAGAGCTGTGGGCACATCCATCACAGTGGCCCTGCCTACCCGTCTTTGGTTCATGGCCTCCCTGTTACTCCCATTTTATAGATGAGGAAGCTAAAGGTCGTGGCCTACTCTAAGTCATGTAGTGTGTGAAGAGCAACAACAGTCGCCCAAATCCACAAACGAAAGCAACGCAGGCCAGAAGTCCACACACCTGTCCCAGGAGTCCACTGAAAACCAGACTGGCGGGCCGCGCAGGTCTGGGACTTCTGTGGAGGTTCTGAGTATACTTTTTTTTTTTTAAAAGAATAAAGTAAAATTGTATGTACAAATAAAGGCGTTTACACGTGTAAGATGGTAACTACGTACACTACGTGTGTACAGAAGACATTACACACAGGGATTTCTTTCAGGTAATGGAGTAAAAGTAATTTCTTTAATACACTTCTCATAAAAACAAACACGGATTGAATTATTTAAAAAAAAATCACAGAATGAAAAAAAAACCACCTCAAAGAGAAGAGGGCCTGGCAACGAGGGTCAGGGTATCAGGCTCCCAGGGACTTGTCGTGTGCTCCTACCTGTGGTTGTGGATCATGCGGATGTCGTAGAGCCTCACAAAGGGCCCGCTGGCCCCCACGGCCAGGCAGTTGTTGTCCTGGGGGTTGACGGTCAGGCACTTGGCCTCCACCAGCTGGCCACAGTACTCTGTCAGGTCGATCAGCACCTCCGAGTGTTTGCTGTTCTCCCGAAGGTCATACTGGCTGTGGGAGAGGACACGGTGGGTTGGGGGTTGCGTCCGTGGGCACAGGGCAGGGGAGAAGCTGAGGCCTGGAGCGCAAGCGAACTGGGAGGGGTTCTGGATCTGTGTGTAAGTAAGAACGTCAAAAACCACTCCCATATCTTGAGTGCCCTGTGTGCCAAGCACCTGTAGCAGGCTTCTCATACATTCTTTTTATTCTAACAGAACTCCCTAAGGCAGATACTACTGAACCCTTTTATTCTTTTAACAGATATCAATATTATTGCCACTAAGTACCATTATTACTGAGTATTAACAGTTCATGAGACATTGCTTGGTGTCCAGTATTGTTCCCAAGTGTTACACAGGTATTATCTAATTAAATTCTCACACTATCCCTAGGTACCACTAGAAGTTCAAAGAAGTTCAATAACTTGCCTGGATGACACCGCAGTTAAGTGCAGTGCTGGGAAGACTGTTTTAACCACTCTGCTCTGCTCCTTGATTCTAATTCTTAATTCTATTCTTAACCTAGTTTATTGTAGGAAACAAAAGAAGTACAGAGGTGACAGAAGGAGAATCTGGAGATCATCTACGAGCTTCCCAGAAACGTCTACTCCCAGAACAAGCCCAAGTCCCATCCAGATGGTAAAGGGAAAGTGAAAGCCGCTCAGTTGTGTCCAACTCTGTGTGACTCCAAGGACTGTAGCCTACCAGGCTCCTCTGTCCATGGAATTCTCCAGGCCAGAATACTGGGGTGGGGAGCCGTTCCCTTCTCCAGGGGATCTTCCTAAAGCAGGGATCGAACCCGGGTCTCCTGCATTGCAGACAGATTCTTCACCATCTGAACCAATGGTAAAGGTGAGGCCAAAACGCCCACCCAGCACAAGCACACTTCTACCGGGACCTGTTTTGCTTCTAGGACGCAGGCACATCCAGAAAACGGCAGGGGCATCACCCCTGCGCTTACCCACCTCCACCTAAACATCTGCCATAATCTCTTTGTCGTTCGCTTATCTTTCTCAGCCATCCTCACCAGACTGCTCTTCCTGAAATGCTGGTTTTGTTACAGATGAGGAAACTGAGGTCTGAGGGTGAAGTGACTTGCCCGGACACGAGTGACAGAGGTAGGACTTGACTTGGTCCGAGTCCTTGTTCCTCCATGACTCAGATACCCCTCGTCCTCTGTGAAAAGGGAGAGGGCACCAAGTCCCGTGGGACCTCAGGGAGGCAGTTAAAGCAGATTGTGGGGATAGGGGGAAAGTTCTCAGGGTATATTTGAAGAAAGGAGTTAGAGAAAGGCAATGAGGCCATGTTAAGAAAAAGGGAAGCAGAGGCAGAGGTGTGATGATGCAGGTCAGCGGAAAGGGGGAGAGGCCACTTAACCATTTCTGGCTGCGATCCCCCTCCCAAGAATATGCCCACTGGCCGACTGTTCAAGGCAAACGGATCATGTGCCTCTGTGTGGGGGCACTGTGCTGGGCTCTAGGGACACAACCAAGGGCAGGACAGGCGAAAGTGTTGACAGTTTACTACTCAGTGAGGGGCACAGACAAAAGGGTGAGCCAGCAAATAATAACTCCAGGTGGTGATCAGAGCTATAGAGGATACAGTGAGAGCACAGAGACAAAACACAGTGGTGGAAGGCCTGTGGCAGAGGGTGGCCAGGGAAGATGCTTCCCAGGAGGTGACTCTTTGGCAGTCTCCTTAGGGTGAGAAGAGCTGAGAGAGAGCTGGGGCTGAGAAAACTAGGCAGAGGGGGCAGCAGGGGCAAAAGCCTGAGGAAGCAGACTGTGCGTGCAAGGCGGCGAGAAAGCCAGTGGGCTTGTGTAGCTCAGGAGAGGGCAAGAAGTGAGGAAGGTGAAGAATAGAATCAGCAAGTGTTCCCACTGTATCTGTTCCCTGATAACTGTGCTGGGCAGGCCAATGAGGCTGGACCTCCGTTGGAGGGAAGGAGCCAGGTCTGTGGAAGGAAGCAGGAGGGCAGATGGGAGGGGGGAACCCACATGCAGCGGGAGCAGGGGAGGCCCAGGCCCCGCGCCCCGCCTTAGGGCCTCACCGGATAAGCCCATCCTCAGCAGCGCTCCAGAACGTGTTGGGCCACATGGGTGCCGTGGCGATGCGTTTCACCCGGTTTGTGTGGTCTCCAAACATGTGGATCGTCTCCTTCACTGTCAGGTCGTGGACGTGCACCTTGGAGTCAGCTGCCCCTGTGATCAAGATGCGGTCCCCAGCGTGAGGCAGGAACTGCTTGGGAGAGATTGAAGAAGAGGTTGGCAGGTGGTAGGGGTGGGCCCCGGAAGGAGACTAGCCTGCATCTTAGCATCTTTCCCCCCTCTCCACAGCAGATAAGAAAAGGAGCCCATCCAGGCCAATCAACCAAGAGAACTTTGGATCTTGAGCATCAGCCTGTAGGCCTATCAGTCAAAATCAGGGTGTACACCTTTATTTTCCAGAGTGGTCCTGACCCACGCCAAGCTGGACTATCTAAGGAACTCTCTTCTTCTGATTCTTTCAGGCCAAGAGCTGAATGGATGATAATCACAGTTGTTACCATTTATTAAGCATTTACCATGTGCTAGACATTGAGTACGTGATTTATCTTATTAATATAATATAAAAATCTCATTAAAATTGAGGTTTGGCACTAGCATTCAGCAGGACTGGGTTCAAATTCAAGTCTGTCTGACTCCTAGATGCTTCATGATGACTATTTAATAACCTGGGGGTTAAGTAATAAATTAGTCTTAAAACACAAGTCCCTCAGTGTTTTAAGAGAGTGAGTGTTTTACATTGGTTCAAATATTTCTGGAGAACAATCTGGCAACAGGTAACATATAAAAACTATTTCTATCTTTTGACCCAAAGCTACCACTTCTGGGAAGTAATTCTAAAAGAAAAACGGGACCCGTGCAAAGATGCTCCAAGTAGCACTCCTTATAAGGGCAGTGCTGGAAATGGCTCAGAAGTCAGACCTTGGGGAAGGGCTGAGCATCAGAAGGCTCAGCTCTATGTGGCCATCATTCAGAAGGACAACCATCATTCCAATGAAGCTGAGAACAGAACGGTCCAGATCACATATGGCAAGGACAAAACAGCCACAAACATAATTTTGATTAATACTAAAATTTTGTCTAAACATACTAAAGTCCCACCTGGCTTGAGCTAAAAATTCACTCTTTCCACATCCACTTCTCTAATAGCTCACTAGCATAAGGGCTAGATGAAAGATGGAATTTGATCATTTTTAGGGACAACTAGGGATCTTTAATCCTGTCTGGAAACAACATATACCCCACTCCCAACAGAAACAAGAGCCCTTGGGAAGAGCTTGCGGCTGCTGCCCTACTCGTCCTACATTATAGATGCCACTAGGGGGAGCTCGTGGGTTAAATACATCTGTGGTTTATCACCAGAAGGGAGAGAACCCCTTTTATAATAGAAGAGGAGGCTGAGGGTCTTGCCCAAGGTCTTAGTATTAGGGAATATCAAGGCCACTGTCCAATTCCGGTCTCTGAACTTGGCATTTTGTGTTCTATGATGCCAAAATGATGGCTTAGGTCCCTTCTCCTGATCTGACCCCACAGATTTAAACTAGGCCTAACACTTTTCAGGGGACGAAAGCAGTTTCTGGTCATCGTGCAGGAGGTGAATCAGCATTTTCCTGCCATTAAAAATCACAGAATTAATCTAGGCTTGGTCCTTGGAACAGTAGATGAGAGTCAGAGCTGGGAAAGAAGTTCTGATTAAGGAAATGAGTTGGTTTTGAGCTCTTGAATCTGTCTTCCTCTTCAGGCTTCTTGTAATTGGTCTTGATATTAATCAGGAAAAGATTTCTTGGATGAGTGAGGCTTTCCAAAGGACAGCCTCACTCTCACATACACCATTATAGAATTTCAGGGCTGGAAACATCCTTAAAGGTCATTTCCTTTAAGTTCCCCGTGAGGAATACCTCAGTGCTGGGACACTGATTACATCCTCAGAAGGCCCATTTTGCCTTTTTCAAATACCTCTAAGCATCAGACAGTTCTTTCCTTCATCAGGCCTCCATCTGCTTCTGAAAACTCATAGTCACTAATTCGAGGTCTGTTCTCTGGGACCAAAAGGGACAAGCCTCACGTTACTTCCACATAACAGGCCTCCCGAGGTCTGAAGGGGCCTCACCAGTGGCTCAGACAGTAACGAATCTGCCCGCAAGGTGGAAGACCTGGGTTTGATCCCTAGGTCGGGAAGATCCCCTGGAGATAGGAATGGCTACCCATTCCAGTATCCTTGTTTGGAGAATCCCATGGACAGAAGGGGCTGGTGGACTATACTGTTCACGGGGTTGCAAAGAGTTGGACACTTTCACTTTCAGAGGTCTGAAGGCATTTGTAAGTCCCCTCCCTCCCCTCTCCTCAACCCCCCTCCACCAACAGACAGCAGACTCATTTTCTACAATCACCTGGGCCAGGTGCTTTTTTTAATCAACAATCTCCTTAAACTGTAACATCAACCCTGTGGATTGCTACTTCCCTTTTTAGTTTATTTATTCATGAATCTGAGGGATTGTCCTTAGCTACTTCCTTTTTATAGATGGGTAAACAGGCTCAGAGAGGTCAGGTGATTTGCCCAGCTCACACAGCTTCCAAGAGGCAGATGAGGGAGTCAAATATGGGTCTGCCTGCTATGCTATCAAAGTTCGTACTCAGAACCATACCTTATATCATCACCACTCACATGCGTATACATTCATTTGGAGCTGACCTCTTGGCTCTGAGAGAGGAATTAGCGCATGGAAAAGAGACAGAGAGTTTTAGAAATCACCAGCAGATGCTCAGATCACAAAGAGGTCTGTGACCCCCAGGGTAGGTGGGAGACACACACGCAAACACGACCACACCCGGAGCCCAGTCACACCGTCCGTCTGCTCCGCGGCTCGTCCTGCTCACCTTGACAGAAAAGATGTTTGCAGTGTGTCCTGTGTGCATGGAAAGCAGCTTCTTGTGGTGCAGCGGGTCCCACACAATCGTGTGCTGGTCGTCAGAACCAGAGGCCAGCAAGCTGTAAGCGGAGAGAGGAACAGTTGTGACCTCTCCTCTCCTCAAGTTCCTCTAGCCCATGTTTTCCAGGTGAAAGGACTTAGGCCACACACAACTTTAAGAACAACAGTACGTGTCACAGAATATAAGGTTATCTTGTAAACAGTGACTGAGTCTCATATTTTGTTCTGAGGATTTCTCATTGTTCCTTAAATGCATTAGCTTATCAAAAAAACAGAGTTTGGAAGGTCATCCAACCTTCCATCTATCTGGGATTCATTATTTAACTGTGTGCTGCTGATGAATGAAACTTAAGGACACAGCAGAGAGCAGAGGACCCAACTCCTCTTCTGGGTCCACTCTTTTCCTTCGATCTACAAAGAGGAAGGAAAATCCCCTCCTCCCAACCTCCCCACACCCTCCTCCAGCACCCATAGGTGCCGATTTCATACTTACTCTCCTTTCTCGTTCCACTCCAGGCAGTTGACACATCCTGAGTGACCCTGGGGGACAAGAAGAGAGCCAGTTAGAAGTTCTCCTGGAGAACTCAATGTCAAGAAGTAGAAGTGAACAGATAAAATAGCCTTTCCATCATCAGGGTTTTCTAGGTGTGAGTGAGTGACCAGGACTGAATCAAACCACCATGCAGTTCACAATATATAATACACTTTCATATGCATAATTCCACTTGATACTGAACCCCTCTGAGCCACAAAGGGAAGATTTTATTGACTTTATTTTGCAGAAAAGTAAACCGAAATTCAGGTAATAGTGGAAATGTATCCAAACAAATTTCTGCTCCTACCACCAGAGGGGTATCTATTAACAGTCGCTTCAAGGGACAGCCCCTCAGCCACAGAAAATCTGGACAGAGGAGCCCAACTGACCGAAACGCAGCTAGTTGCCAGAAGCCTGATCTTTCACTCATAGGGCACGTGTTTACCCAGCACGCACTGCATGCCAGGTACTGTTCAGATGCTGGGGGCATAACAAAGTCCCTGGTCTCCTGGAGCTTCGGGTACGTGTAAAGTGAGGTAAATCAAGCACAGGGATGTGAACTGAGAGACATGGAGAAGTGAGGCACTTACTGACGAATGCTGAAGTTGAAAGCATGCACAGAGAGAAGTCATGGCAAAGCCAGAATTACGAGGAAACAGAAACCATGAAAAGCAGAAGGTATGCAGTGGCAGAAACAAGTCTTACACTGGAGAAGAGGAGAACAAGCCACTTCCATTCCTACATTCTGTTCTTTCTTTCCCTCATTCCTAATGGAATCTTGATTTTCATTTCATTATCTGTCCAGCCCAAAATAAGACCATGTATTTCAGGAAGTGTAAGTTCATTGTCCTTTCCACAATGGACATGGCATTCACCCAGACATAGGGACCGGCTCAGAAATGAGCCTGTAACCCCAACTGGATGCAAGGGGGCCAGGAGGTGAGAGCGTGTAGAAAAGAAGTTTTCTCATTTTCAGAAAAGAACCTACAAAAGGGACACCTTTCTTCCTGTGGATGCTGGGTGTCCTGATGTGACTCCTAGAACTGTGACCACGAGGGTAGCCAGCCTGACAGTGAAATAAACATGGAGAGAAAAGCCCAGCCAAAGGAATCACAGAAAGATGGAGCCAGAATGACCAGAGTAACCCACCCTGATGCCTACCCGACTCCTGGGCTCCAGTCAGGAGCCAGTCTGCTCGTTGCTTTAAGGTCACTTGAGCTGGGCTGTTACTTGTGGCTCAGAGCATCCTGATCAACTCACTCTTCAGGTCTCAGTTCGTGGGCACTTTCCTCAAGCAGCTGTTCCCATCCCGTAAACCTGGGAAGGAGGCACACCCTTCCTGTGGGCTCCTATTGTCACGCTGTATCACGGCTCTGCGTTGACACGGCTGTCTGTTCCACCACACTGAGTGGGGAAGGCAGCCCCTGTGACCACGCTCACTGTATCCCCGAGGCCAGGAACAGTGCCTGGCACGTATCTGCTGCACAGTGAACAAGTGGGTCCGGTGGGCCTCGTGGGAAGACTTGAGAGAATGAACAAACCCCTGACTCTCTCGTCAGCAGAGGCTTTTCCTCTGCTTTTTCCTTCCCTCTCACCCATTGTCCTATAAAAATGCTCATGTGGGTTGAACCTCATGTCTTCATAGGTTCTGCACTTCAATACATTATTGACACATTCACTCTGTTTAACTTGCCAGACCACTGGCTCACCTGCGGCCTCTCACTTTCCCATGGCACTGGGTTGAAATCCATACACGATTCTGGTCACTCTTCCTGAATCAGATTCATTTCTTTCCTCACCCCTCTCATTTTCCCTCCAAGCTTTAAATTACTTGCGCCCAGGGGTCACATCTTTAGCGTGCAATTTCCCGGAGTGCTGAGGGCTTTTAATGTTCATCACTTACCAAGGGCTTACAAAGAGCTAGGTGTAGTACCGTGCACCCGTGGTGGGCAGAATAACGGCCCCCTTACAAATGTCCATGTCCTGGTCTTCTGGAACCCATGAACACATTATGGTAGATGGCAAAGGGACTCTGCAGATGTGACTTAAGGCTAAAATCCTTGAGGTAGGGAGATTATCTTTATCCAGGGGAGCCCAATACAATCACAGGAGTCCTTAAAATCAGAGAACCTTTCCTGGCTGCAGACAGTAGAGAGATGTAAGTGTGAAATGGACTTGACCGACGACTGCTAGTTCTGAAGATGGAAGGTTTCTTCTAGCCAAGAAATGCTAGAAACTGGAAAGTGCAAGAAAACGGATTCTGTTCTCCAGCCTCCAGAAGGAACAAAGCCCTGTCAAGACATTAGGCCTGTGAGAGCCAGGTCAGACTTCCGACCTACAGAACTAGAAGATGATCCATTTGTGCTGTTTTAAGCCACTAAGTTTATGGTGATTTGTTACGGCAGCCACAGGAATTTTACAGCATTCCACATCCATTATCTTGTTTTAAGAAACAGGTATCATTACTTATTTCATGGGTAAGAAAAACTTCCCTGGAGGTCCAGTGGTTAAGATTCTGTACTTCCAACACAGGGGGTATGGGTTTGATCCCTGTTCAGGGAACTAAGAATCTGCACGCTGAGCAGTGTGACCGAAAAAAATCAAAACAAAAAGAAACAACTCCCCCCCTCCAAAAAAAAAACCCCAAGAAAACCCAATACTCAGAGAGCTTAGGTAAACTGCTGCAATTCTGTAATTTATATGTATTTATTGTATGTCAGGAAGATATAGTCTTGATATAGTCTGTCTGGCACAGAAGTCCTAAAAACCCTTGGAATTTTCTAAGTAATAAAAGTAATAAAGATGTCGTGATATCCATAACAAACCTCTTTCAACTAACACCTGAGTTTATGTTAATGATGAGATTTTTGGGAAGCACCTAAGGGTGCAGGCTGGTTACCAAGAGAACCAAACATATGATTGGAGGGTTGGAACTTTCATTCCAACCTGACCACCAGGGAGGGGAGAGGGCCTGGCGGCTGAACTGATCACCAATGGACGATGATTTAATCAACCAGCCAAGGTAATGGGATACACAAAAGGACAGGGTTCAGAGAGCTTCTGTGTTGGTACACATGGAGATTTGGGGAGAGTGGCATGCTAGGAGAGGACATGGAAGCTATGCAGCCCATCCCATGTACCTTGCCCTCTTTTATCTGGTTGTTTTCTAAATTATATTGTTTTATAATAAACCAGTAATCTAGTAAGTAAAATGTTTCTCTGAGTTCTGTGAGTCACTTTAGCAAATTAATTGAAACCAAGGAAAAGGGGTTTGGAACTTCTGAAATGTTAGTCGCTCAGTCGTGTCTGACTCTTTGTGACCCTGTGGACTGCCAGGTTCCTCTGTCCACGGAATTCTCTAGGCAAGAATACTGGAGTGGATTGCCATTTCCTTCTCCAAGGGATCTTCCTGACTTAGGGATCGAACCCAGGCCTCCTGCACTGCAGTCAGACTCGTTATTGTCTGAGCCACCAGGGAAGCCCCTTGGAACTTCTAATCTACAATTAGTCGAAAGCACAGGTGACAGCCTGGATTTGCAACTGGTGTCTGAAGTAGCTGCTGGGGCTGAAGGGCAGCAGGGTTGTTTACAGGACTAAGCTTTTGACTTCCTTGGTGGTCTAGTGGTTAAGGACTGAGCTCTTAACCCGAGGGATTTGACACTATCTCCAGGTAGACAGTATCAGAATTGAGTTAAATTGTAGGGAACCAGCTGGTATTGGAGAGTTGCTTGGTGGTATAAACCAAACCAACACATACCCACACGTTGGACATGGCTAATGTAGCACAGCTCGAAGTGGTATCAGGAAGCACTTTTTTTTTTTTTTAATCAGGAAGCATTTTAACTCAAGGGCTCGGGCTCTTAAGCACTGTCTGAAAAGTGCATGAATGCTTCCAGAATTATTATATTTGTCCTCAAATCAGTAGTGCATCCAAAGTACAGAAGACAGGCCACAGAAGACAAACATGTTACTTATGACTCATTTTTACACAGTAAAAAACAGCTCAGAGACAGGTAAGTTGGAGAAAGTGTAGAGAGAAAGTCCAAATCAGATTCTACAAAAATACAAAGTAACTATTGACAAAAGGCATTAATAAAGGGCTCTATAAGTTAGACTATGTGTTTGGGAAGCTAATTTATATAAGGCATGGGGTGTTTAAGAGGATTTGTTTTGGCCTTGATAAATAAGCCTGGCTTAGATGAGGTACGTGATCTAGAATTAAGTTGAAGAATACAACGGAAGAAAATATGCCTATGGCATATCAGAATTAAACAGTGGGTAAAAAAGAAGGGAGAAAACCTCAAACTTTAAAGAAAGAGAGGAGTGGTTGTTTACAGATGGCTCCGAGAGAGGAACAGACCTCTGTGTGGCTGGCTCCCTGGAACCCTGGACACATACCTGCTTATGGTGAGCCTTGCATACCAGGAATAAGGAAGAAACAAACTGCCCAGAGAACGAACCTGCAACAGAAGTCCTAGATCTCACTCAGGTTCCAAATTCCAACCTCTTACTTCCTGCTTAACTTGATTAAAGATTGCTTATAATGACTATTTATTATAAATTCCTATAATTGCTAGGCAGCATAGTATACAGGAGGAAAAGGAGGCAAGGAGAAGCATTTTATCACTGACGCTGCTTCGACCTGCAGGTGCATAATGATGGTAAAAAGCAGACCGACACTTAGGTGGCTTTTTTTTTTTTTTTGGTGGTTTTCTTACTGCTTTTAAATTCTTTGCAGACCACACACCCCCTTACAAGCCTGCACTACTGCCCCCAGCTTGGTATGCTGCTGCTGGGTAGAATACTAGATAGTAATATACATGACCTTATTGTCATTCCCTTTTAACAGGTAAGACTAAGTCTCAGAGATATTAAATAAGTCACTCAGACTGTAAACACCAGAGCCCAGATAGGAACCCAGGCCCATATGACTCCAAATATTTCTCTGTGCTGGATTACCTCAAATGCCACCCTTATTCCCACCCGTATTAAAAAGAGATCTCACTGCTACTATCACCTTAGAAAACTGTCAGTTTGATATAAAGTCAAATTCACCTCTACTGTATGACCCAGCAATTCCATTCCTTAGGTATTTACTCAAGGGAAATGAAGACATTTGTCCACCTAAAGACTGGTATAAGAATATCCTTCAGTTCAGTTCAGTTCAGTCCAGTCGCCCAGTCGTGTCCAACTCTTTGCAACCCCATGGACTGCAGCACACCAGGCCTCCCTGTCCATCACCAACTCCCGGAGTTTACTCAAACTCATGTCCATTGAATTGGTGATGCCATCCAACCATCTCATACTCTGTCATCCCCTTCTCCTCCTGCCTTCAATCTTTCCCAGCATCAGGGTCTTTTCCAATGGGTCAGTTCTTTGCATCAGGTGGCCAAAGTTTTGGAGTTTGCTTCAACATTAGTCCTTCCAGTGAACACTCAGGACTGATCTCCTTTAGGATGGAATGGTTGGATCCCCTTGCAGTCCAAGGGACTCTCAAGAGTCTTCTCCAACACCACACTTCAAAAGCATCGTTCTTAGGCCCTCAGCTTTCTTTATAGTTTCATAGCATTCAGTTCAGTTCAGTTCAGTCGCTCAGTCGTGTCCGACTCTTTGCGACCCCATGAATCGCAGCACACCAGGCCTCCCTGTCCATCACCATCTCCCGGAGTTCACTCAAACTCACGCCCATCGAGTCAGTGATGCCATCCAGCTATCTCATCCTCTGTCATCCCCTTCTCCACCTGCCCCCTAGATGCTTTAATTTTCAAAGTCCCACACGAGAAATAACCCAAATGATCATCAACAGAAGAGATACACAAAATGTAGTGTATTCAAACAGTGTAATCCTACTCAGAAATAAAAAGAAACTACCATAGATACATGAAACCACGTGGATGAAACTCAAAACACATGATGCTAAGCAAAAGAAGCCAAACAGAAAAACACGCATACTGTATAATTCCAGTTTCAGAAAGTGTATGAACAGGCAAAACTAACCTATGGGGAGAAATAGAAAACAAACAAACTAATCTACGGAGACAGAAGCCAAAAAGTGGTTGCTCTGAGAGAGGAGTGTTGACTGGAAAGGGCACCATGGGAACTTCTAAGGTGATGGAAGTATTTTCTGTCTTGTCATGAGTAGTAGTTACTTGTCAAAACTCATCCAACCTGAGACCCATGTACTTTATTTTTATGCAAATCATACTTCAATAAAGAGAGGGAAGAAAAAAGGTAATCACAATAATAGTGATAGTAGTAGCTAATATATAGTAAGTGCTATCTCACCATCCTCTAGGGACAACATTATGCCCTTCACTTAATGCTGAGTTAAACTCTACAACTGCCTCATGATGGAAATACCACTACTATTCTCATTTTTTTTAATGAGAAAAAGGTTAATATCCATATTGCATAAACAGTATAGTAAGAATGTGAATCCTTGTCTGACAGACTCCACTGCTTGGCTCTTAACCATGGTGTCATACTGCCTTTTTAAATTCTGGGGTATCTCCCTCAAAACTGAAATGTCTGCTATGTGCCTGTAAGTGCTAAGCTTTCATGTATACGAATTCATTTAAACTTCACAATACATGTTGTTTATTAGCCTTAATGTATTAAGATTACACAGTCACAATATAACAGAATGTAATGAGTCCTGAAGGCAAATAAAACGCAGTTATCCAAACACATGAAAAGATGCTCAACATCACTCATTATCAGAGAAATGCAAATCAAAACCACTATGAGGTACCATTTCACGCCAGTCAGAATGGCTGCGATCCAAAAGTCTACAAGTAATAAATGCTGGAGAGGATGTGGAGAAAAGGGAACCCTCTTACACTGTTGGTGGGAATGCAAACTAGTACAGCCACTATGGAGAACAGTGTGGAGATTCCTTAAAAAACTGGAAATAGCACTGCCTTATGATCCAGCAATCCCACTGCTGGGCATACACACTGAGGAAACCAGAATTCAAAGAGACACATGTACCCCAATGTTCATCGCAGCACTGTTTATTGCAGCCAGGACATGGAAGCAACCTAGATGTCCATCAGCAGATGAATGGATAAGAAAGCTGTGGTACATATACACAATGGAGTATTACTCAGCCATTAAAAAGAATACATTTGAATCAGTTCTAATGAGGTGGATGAAACTGGAGCCTATAATACAGAGTGAAGTAAGCCAGAAAGAAAAACACCAATACAGTATACTAATGCATATATATAGAATTTAGAAAGATGGTAACAATAACCCTATATACGAGACAGCAAAAGAGACACTGATGTATAGAACAGTCTTTTGGACTCTGTGGGAGAGGGAGAGGGTGAGATGATTTGGGAGAATGGCATTGAAATATGTATAATATCATATATGAAACGAGTCGCCAGTCCAGGTTCGATGCACAATACTGGATGCTTGGGGCTGGTGCACTGGGATAACCCAGAGGGATGGTATGGGGAGGGAGGAGGGAGGAGGGTTCAGGATGGGAAACACGTGTATGCCTGTGGCGGATTCATTTCGATATATGGCAGAACCAATACAATATTGTAAAGTTAAAAAAAAAAAAAAAAAACTCAGTTATCCTAAAGGCAGAATGATGTGAGTAAACAAACATCTTTGTAAAATCCTCTGTTGCTTCTTTAACTGAGTTCAATGCTTTCTCAAATTTTAGTGTGACTGAAAATTGCCTACTAGAGTAGTAAGAGAAACAAGAGTGACCAAAACCCATCATACCACGTGTCAGGCCCTGCCCTAACTGCTTCACATAATTACTCTTCAAAGTTCATTAAACTGTTCATAAAGGACAGTAAATGTGTTTCTGGGTTCACAAGCTGTGTTTCCTTGAGGAAGTCCTATAACTTCTCTGTGTTTCAGGTTTTATATCTCTAAAAAAAACGGTGATAATATACATAACCTCATAGAATTGTTGTGGGGCACAAATCAGTATTTGTAAAACACTGTGATAGCTGAGTAGCAAAATTGGAAATCAAGTCCAAATATGTTCTCTCCCCTGCACCAGGATAATTTAAGACTTACAGTACAGCCTAATGTGAACTATGATTACTGGGGAAGGAAAAATCCTCCTAGAATTTATTAAAAGGAACAATTTAAAACATATTTCTAAAAAAATAAGGTAATATATATTTCAACTGCTATATGTTTAAGCAAAAATCTAAGTATGAATATAGTGGGGTGAGTCAACAACCATATGAGAAACTTTTTCCTTATGCTGACCTATATCTGCTGTCTATCCCAGCAAATTCACTTTATTTGATTGATGGACTGATTTTATTTTTATTTCTTATAAAATAGGCACTCTTACATGTGCAAAAGCTATGGTGGTAAATAAGATAAAGAACTCCAGTGATGAGGGAGACAAAAAAAAAAAAAGCACAGGAATCAGTAAAATGAGCTCTGCTGCTGCTAAGTTGCTTCAGTCATGTCCGACTCTGTGCAACCCCATAGACAGCAGCCCACCAGGCTCTGCCGTCCCTGGGATTCTCCAGGCAAGAACACTGGAGTGGGTTGCCATTTCCTTCTCCATTTCGTGAAAGTGAAAAGTGAAAGTGAAGACGCTCAGTCGCAACTCACTCGTAGCGACCCCATGGAATGCAGCCTACCAGGCTCCTCCATCCATGGGATTTTCTAGGCAAGAGTACTGGAGTGGCTTGCCATTGCCTTCTCCGAAAATGAGCTCAGACAGTGATAAGTGCTATGTAGAAAATAAAACATGGTGGGACTTAGCTGGGGGTGCAATGGATAGGAATCCACCTGCCAACAAAGGGGACACGAGTTCAATCCCAGGTCCAGGAAGATTCCGCATGCCACAGAGCAACTAAGCCCATGTGCCACAGCTATTGAGCCTGTGGGTCACAGCTACTGAGGCTGCAAACTCTCGGGTCTGAGAGCCACAACTACTGAGCCTATGTGCTGCAATTACTGAAGCCCACGTGCCCTAGAACTATATGCCACACCTACTGAGCCCACGTACTGCGACTACTGAAGCCTGTGGGCCTACAGTCTGTGCTCTGCAACATGAGAAGCCACAGCAATAAGAAGCCCAGGCACCACAAAGAGTTAGCTCCCGTTTGCTGCAACTAGAGAAAGCTCCTGCACAGCAATGAAGATCTAGTGCAAACATTCGGGGAGCTGCCCGTGAGAACAGGGTCCTTTATCTAAAGGACACAGCTCTGGGAGCTGCCTCAGTCATTGAGGGTTTGCTTGCAAACATAGCTCTCTGTCCCGCCACCCCAGAGATTAGACGATTATTTACTGCAGACACCTGGAGTTCTGGACAAACTTCTCACACACAGGGAAATGTTATCTGGTGTAAGAAATAATAACAGGGTGCCATTCCCATGCTCTCAAGATTTTTTGTGACTTTTCGTAAGATGTATAGGTCAGCCAGGAAAAATGTTAACTGTCTTGTTTTTCTCTTGCTCTCCTGTATAAATATAAGATGCTGAATAAAGTCGTGGTCAGACCACTTCCCTTTGTGGAGACGTGTCTGATCCTCTCGACCCCATCTTTGCTGTAGTATTCTTTCTCAGCCGCGTCGTGCACGTTCTTGGGACGTGATTGACTTTGCCAGCTGGCTCCGGCAGGTGGCGCCCGAACAGGGACTGGAGAATTGGAGTGCGACGACGGCTGCTGCCCGTCAGGATTGAGGTTAAGTAACGAGGAATGCCTAATTATTGAAGGGGCAGGGAGTGTTATTGTCGAGAGTAATAAATCATGGGACAAGGCAATAGCAGCCAGTTATTTGTACATATGTTGAAAACTATGTTAAAAGGCAGGGGAATTCATGTAAATAAGTTACAGTTAGAGAAGTTTTTACTTTTTGTAGAAGAAGTTTGTCCTTGGTTCCCAGAGGAAGGAACAGTTAGTCTGGAAACTTGGAAGAAAGTAGGAAAACAATTGCAGACATATTATTCCTTACATGGTCCCAATCGTGTCCCTGTGGATGCTTTTTCTTTGTGGACTCTCATAAGAGACTGTCTGGATCCTGAACATGAGGGACGTAAGATTCAAAAGGCCCTCCGGGATTCCACAGAACCCGAAGTTGCAGAGCCTTCCGCCCCTCCGCCTGAGCCGCTTTATGCCGTGCCTGAGGGAACATCTTGTAAGGCTGGAAGGAATGATGATGTGTTAAGCTCTGATGAACAGGAAGAGTTAAATGAACAAGCGGCTCAGTACCATAGAGAGGATATGCCCTGGGAGGTTTTCAGATAAACATATTATTCCTAATCAAGTTAATTTCTCTTATCATGGAGTGTTTGATCGTTTACCTATTTGTCTGTCTAGATATTTTAATTCAACAGGATGTCTTTTTGTTGGGGAGTCAGGATAGGCTGATTATGACAATGGTTGGAGCCTATATATTCCTGGAGTAACGAAAGAATCTGGAATTCCTCAATGTCGTAATGGAACTGGTCCTTTAGATATCCCTTTCTGTGACCCTGAAGCAAGGAGAAGAGCCACTGCTGCACCATGGAAACTGTGTCGAGATGGAACTGCTATAGTTTATAACATATTTGGGACAAATGAGTCATTGTGGGACTGGTCTCCAGACTCGGCCAGAAACTCCGGAGCACAAGATAATAGAAAGTTTGCATCCCGTATTTGGAACTTGGGCGGCTCTAAAGTGTTCCAAACAGAAATCTGGAAACTAGCTGCCACCCTTGGATGTGAGGGTTCCTACCTTCAGGTGGGATCGAAAGTGAGACACGGTTATTTATGGAATCTCACCATGAGATACCCTCGTGCATGTGTGCCTCACCCTTATGCTTTGCTAGTAGGATCTGTAAATATACAACCTGGGTTACGAAATTATAATGTAACTTGTAACAACTGTACCTTAACTAACTGCGTCAGGGGAATTACTAATCAAACTAGGGTTCTAGTCTTAAGACAGCCTGCTTTTGTTATGATTCCTGTAAAGATTAATGGGTCTTGGTATGATGAAAAAGGACTTGAGCTTTGGAGAGAAGTAGAGGGTGCTTTAATGCGTTATCGCAGGGGAATAGGGTTAATAATTCTGGGATTTGTAGCTTTGGTAACCCTTATTGCCTCCTTGATTACTGCAGCCCTGTCCCTGGCACAATCAGTGCAAACTGCAACTTCTGTTAATAATCTGGCACAAAATGTATCCGTTACCCTGGGGACTCAAGAAGATATTGACAAAAAGCTAGAGGATCGATTGAATGCCCTTTATGATGTTGTAAAATTTTTAGGCAAAGAGGTTCAAGGTATAAAGTTGAGATTACAGGTATAATGTCATGCCGATTTTCGATGGATCTGTGTTACCCCCAAAAAATATAATGGTAGTATAACTGCTTGGGATAAGGTGAAAGCTCATTTAGAAGGTATTTGGCATAATGAAAATATTTCCTTAGATTTACTGTATCTACATCAGGAAACAATGAACATTGAAAATGCGCCCAGACTTGATTTGGATGTTGCAAAAAGAGCTGAGTCTTTTGTTAAAGAACTTTTTTGACATGTACCTACCATCAATAGTATTTGGTACTTGGGAGCAGCCATAGGAGGACTATTCTTAATAATTTTAACTGTTTTATTTCTTGCACCTTGTTTAATTAAAAAACTGATTGATGATCTATGGATGATAAAGGCTTCTATCTATGGAAATTGCGGTTAAAGGAACATAAGCGTGCACCTATATAAAAAGAAAGGAGGAGATGCAGGGAGCTGCCCGTGAGAACGGGGTCCTTTATCTAAAGGACACAGCTCTGGGAGCTGCCTCAGTCCTTGAGGGTTTGCTTGCAAACATAGCTCTCTGTCCCGCCACCCCAGAGATTAGGCGATTATTTACTGCAGACACCTGGAGTTCTGGACAAACTTCTCACACACAGGGAAATGTTATCTTGTGTAAGAAATAATAACAGGGTGCCATTCCCATGCTCTCAAGATTTTTTGTGACTTTTCGTAAGATGTATAGGTCAGCCAGGAAAAATGTTAACTGTCTTGTTTTTCTCTTGCTCTCCTGTATAAATATAAGATGCTGAATAAAGTCGTGGTCAGACCGCTTCCCTTTGTGGAGACGTGTCTGATCCTCTCAACCCCATCTTTGCTGTAGTATTCTTTTGCTGTAGTATTCTTTCTCAGCCGCGTCGTGCACGTTCTCGGGACCTGATTGACTTTGCCGGCTGGCTCCGGCACAAACAGAAAATTAATTAAAGACAAGAAAACATGGTGATGGGTTATACTTTAGATACACTGGCCAGGGAAACCTTATAGATAAGTTTGAGAAGAAATTTGAATGCTGAGAAGGAAAAGCATGCCAGGCATAGAAAAGAACAAGTACAAAGGTAAGAAGAGGCTTGGCATGCTATAGATATAGAATTAAGGCCAGTGGCTAGAATACAGGGATAAAAGGGACAGAGTAAGGCAAGCTAAGTTTCGGAGGTGAGCAGAGGCAAGATCGTACTCTTGCCTGGAGAATCCCAGGGACAGAGGAGCCTGTTGGGCTGCCGTCTACGGGGTCGCACAGAGTCGGACACGACTGACGTGACTTAGCAGCAGCAGCAGCTGATTTCCAACAAGAGTGCCAAGACAATTCAAATGAGAGAAAGAGCAGTCTTTTCAACAGATGCTGCTGTAATAACTGAATGCCACTGCTGCTTAGTCACTTCAGCTGTGTCCAACTCTGTGTGACCCTATGGACAGCAGCCCACCAGGCTCCTCTCTCCATGGGATTCTCTTGGCAAGAGTACCAAAGTGATTTGCCGTGCCCTCCTCCAGGGGATCTTCCCAACCCAGGGATCGAATCCAAGTCTCTTACGTCTACCTGCTGTGGCAGGTGGGTTCTTTACCAATAGCGCCACCTGAGAAGCCCAATAACTGAATGGTGGTAGTGGTTTAGTCGCTAAGTTGTGTCCGACTCCTGCAATCCTGTGGACTGTAGCCCGCCAGGCTCCTCTGTCCATGGGATCCCCCAGGCAAGAATACTGGAGTGGGTTGCCATTTCCTTCTCCAGGAGATCTTCCTGACCCAGGAATCGAACCCAGGTCTCCTGCGTTGTTGGCAGATTCTTTACCAACTGATCTATGAGGGAAGCCCATATACATAACTGAATATGTATATGCAAAAGAATGAAACTGGGCCTCAACATGACACCATATATAAAAATTAACCCAAAATGGATAAAAGACATACACAGAAGACTTAAAACTATAAAACTTTTGGAAGAAAACACAAGTGTATATGTCTTTGTGATCTTGTATTAGGAAATGGCTTCTTAAATGTGACATCAAAAGTGTCACATTTATTATGAAAAAATAAAGAAAATAACTTGGACTTCAAGAAAATTAAAAGTTTTGTGAGTCAAAAGTGCTCTCAAGAAAGTGAAAAAATCCACAGAATGAGAGGAATATTTTCAAATCACATAATCTGATGAAAGTTTATTATCCAGGACATACAAAGAATTCTTATGCCTCAACAATAAATAACAGTTTAAAAATGGTCAAAGTACAAATAGATGGAGAAATATACCGTGTTCATGGATCGGAAGAATATAACAAAAATAAGTATACTACCCAAAGCCATCTATAGATTCAATGCAATCCCTATCAAACTTCCAACGGTATTTTTCAGAGAACTAAAACAAATAATTTTACAATTTGTATGGAAATACAAAAAACCTTGAATAGCCAAAGCAATCTTGAGAAAGAAGAATGGAACTGGAGGAATCAACCTGCCTGACTTCAGATTATACTACAAAGCTACAGTCATCAAGACAGTATGGTACTGGCACAAAGACAGAAATATAGATCAATGGAACAAAACAGAAAGCCCAGAGATAAATTCACGCACCTACGGAGACCTTATTTTTGACAAAGGAGGCAAGAATATACAATGGAGAAAAGACAATCTCTTTAACAAGTGATGCTGGGAAAACTGGTCAACCACTTGTAAAAGAATGAAACTAGAACACTTTCTAACACCATTCACAAAAATAAACTCAAAATGGATTAAAGATCTAAATGTAAGACCAGAAACTATAAAACATAGGCAAGACACTCTCTGACATAAATCACAGCAGGATCCTCTATGACCCACCTCCCAGAGTAATGGAAACAAAAGCAAAAATAAACAAATGGGACCTAATTAAACTTAAAAGCTTTTACACAACGAAGGAAACTATAAGCAAGGTGAAAAGACAGCCTTTAGAATGGGAGAAAATAATAGCAAACGAAGCAACTGACAAAGAATTAATCTCCAAAATATACAAGCAGCTCATGAAGCTCAATTCCAGAAAAATAAACGATTTAATAAAAAATGAGCCAAAGAACTAAACAGACAATTCTCCAAAGAAGGCATACAGATGGCTAATAAACACATGAAAAGATGTTCAACATCACTCATTATCAGAGAAATGTACAACAAAATCACAATGAGGTACCATCTAATGCCAGTCAGAATGGCTGCTATCAAAAAAGTCTACAAACAATAAATGCTGGTGAGGGTGTGGAGAAAAGGGAACCCTCTTACACTGCTGGTGGGAATGCAAACTAGTACAGCCACTATGGAACAGTGTGGAGATTCATTAAAAAACTGGAAATAGAACTGCCATACCACCCAGCAATCCCACTGCTGGGCCTACACACCGAGGAAACCAGAACTGAAAGAGACACACGTACCCCAATGTTCATCACAGCACTGTTTACAATAGCTTGGACATGGAAGCAACCTAGATGTCCACTGGCAGACAAATGGATAAGAAAGCTGTGCTATATAAACACAATGGAATATTACTCAGCTATTACAAAGAATGCATTTGAATCACTTCTAATGAGGTGGATGAAACTGGAGCCTATAATACAGAGTGAAGTAAGTCAGAAAGAAAAACACCAATACAGTATATTAACACATATATATGGAATTTAGAAAGATGGCAATGATGACCTTATATGCGAGACAGTAAGAGACACACAGATGTAAAGAATAGACTTTTGGACTCTGTGGAAGAAGGCAAGGGTAGGATGATTTGAGAGAATAGCACTTAAACATGTTTATTACCATATGTGATATAGATCACCAGTCCCGGTTTGATGCATGAGACAGGGTGCTCAGGGCTGGTGCACTGGGATGACCCTGAGGGATGGAATGGGGAGGGAGGTGGGAGGGGGGGTTCAGGATGGGGGACACATGTGCACCTATGGCTGATTCATATCAATGTATCAAAAAAACCACTACAATATTATAAATAACCTCCAATTAAAATAAATTAATTAAAAAAAAATAAAAATGGTCAAAGGATCTGAATAGACATTCCTCCAAAGAAGAAGACATACAAATGGCCAATAAGCACATGTAAAGAAGTGCAACATCATTAGTCATTAGGGAAGTGCAAATCAAGACCACAATGAAATAGCACATCACCCCCACTAGGAATGACTATAATAAAAAAAAAGACAGTAAGTATTGGGAAGAATATGGAGAAAATGGAACCCTTGTACATTTCTGGTGGACATGTAAAATGGTGGTGCCACTTGGAAAAAAAGTTTGGCAGTTCCTCAAAAAATTAAACATAGAGTTGCCATATGACACAGCAATTCTACTCTTAGGTATATAACTAAAAGAACTGAAAATAAATGTCTGCACAAAATCATCTACACCAATTATTCACAGCAGCATTATTCACAATAGTCAAAAAGTGGAAACAAAACATCCACTAACTGATGACTGGATAAATAAAATGTGGCATATCCATATAATGGAGTGTTGTTTGGGAATAAAAAGGAATGAAGTATGATTCATGCTTCAACATAGATAAATCTTGAAATTATCATATTAAGGAAACGAAAAAGATGTTAGTCACTCAGTCGTGTCTGACTCTTTGCGGCCCCATGGACTATAGCCTGCCAGGCTCCTCGGTCCATGGAATTCTCCAGGAAAGAATACTGGAGTGGGTAGCCATTCCCTTCTCCAGGGGATCTTCCTGACCTAGGGATCAAACTGATGTTTCCCACATTACATTCCCACATTACCTGTCTGAGCCACAAGGGAAGCCCCCATAATGAGGAAGTCAGAAACAAAAAGCTACATAGTATATGATTCCATTCATATGAAGCATCCAGAATAGGAAAATCCATGCTGCTGCTGCTGCTAAGTCACTTCAGTCATGTCCACTCTGTGCAACCCCATAGACAGCAGCCCACCAGGCTCCCCGGTCCCTGGGATTCTCCAGGCAAGAACACTGGAGTGGGCTGCCATTTCCTTCTCCAATGCATGAAAATGAAAAGTGAAAGTGAAGTCGCTCAGTCGTGTTCGACTTTTCGCGACCCCATGGACTGCAGCCCACCAGGCTCCTCTGTCCATGGGATTTTCCAGGCAAGAGTACTGGATTGGGGTGCCATTGCTTTCTCTGAAAATCCATAGAGATAGAAAATAGATGAGTGGTTGCCAGGGGCTGGAGCCAGGGGTAGGGGATGGGGAGTACTATGGGTAAAGAGCTTCTATTTTGGGGTGATAAAATGTATGGAATTAGGTAATGGTGACAGCTGCACAACTTTGTGAATATACTAAAAACAAAACAAAAACCCCACTGAATTGTACACTTACATAAAACACATAAACTTAAAAAAACCCCAAAAACTCAAGTCAACAAAAAGGTGGCAGGCTGGATTTGGCCTGCAAGTAATAATCTGCTGGCTCCTGATATAAAGGACAGTCCTTGAAATCTCTCACAAAGTCAGATCTCTGCTCCATCTCTTTCTTTCAGGGTGACTACTTGATAAAAGTTGTCAAGTTTCCTTCTCTAAACTGATATTGTAAAAAAACTCTGACAAATCTTCATTAGAATCAGGTTACTCTATCAAACTATCCTGGTCTACCATACCAACTATATTCAAAAAGAAAACCTCACTAGTTTGGTATGACTTGTTTCCAGTGAATTTATGCTCAAATTTACAGAAGAAACAAAACAGAAACAAAAAAACATCAAACCAATTGTGAAGTTGGGACATATATAATGTATGCAACTTATAAGGACATTATTAATAAAACTAAAAAGGCAGAAAAATAAATCCACCAAGCTAAGAACTATTTGTTAATAAGGCCTTTAAAAAAGTAGACACATGGGTGAGGTAGGAAAGACTATGAACTTTAAGGCCAGACAGGCCTGATACAAATCTTACTAATCTTATTTCTACCACTCATGTGAACTTGGAAGTGATTTTTTACTCTCATTATTTGTAAAGAGAGGGTACTTTCTTCTCTCTCCCTCTGCCTTTCAGTGTTGATGCCAAACACTGTGGCAAGAAATCCCATGAGTGGAAGGAATAGAATGGATCAAAGTATGATCAGAAGTTTAAGGAAGACCTGGAAAATCCTAGTGATGTTGAAAGCAAACAGCTCCCTGCCTCCACAGTAAGGACTGCAGGTCACAAACTGAAATCCCAGGGTATCTGGCTCCTGTCTGGTTAGGACAAAACTCACTGAGACAAGATGAGCTAGCACATAAAACTAAAGGGGGATGAGGAACGCTCAGCAAAGGTGTTCAAGGAATACAGAGAATTGTTTTAGTCTATATGTAAGAACAACTTACAACTTATCCTAATCAACGTTAAACTTAAATCTTCTAATTTTGACCTCCCTTTGGTCTCTCTTCCTAAGTTGCTGCCACTACAACACTTCTTCATATTTTCTTAATGAGCATTTTAAACTCTGTTTGAAACAATTTCAAACATATAAAAAAGGAACAAGAATAGAACAAAAACACCCACATACATCTTTCCCCTAATTCATAACTGCTAACGTTTGTGTCCCCCTCGCCTCTCTCTCTACACACACACACGTTTTTTTCCCCCTTGAACCATCTGAGAATAAGTTACAGACTTCAGGACCCTTTACATACTTAAATTTCAGTGTCAGGAAATTTGACATGATACTATTATTCAATACAGAGTCTACATTCACATTTCATCAACTGTCCCAATATCACCCCTTTGATTCCGCTGATCCAGGATCCAATCCAGAATCACATGCTGCATTTAGTTGCCATTTTCCTTTTAGTCTCCTTCAGTGTGGAACAGTTCCTCAGTCCTTTATTTTTTCTGACCCTGACATCTCTGAATAATATGTCAGTTGTGCTGGAGAACGTCTCTGGGTTTGGATTTGTCTGATTACCTCCTGAGGATTAGTTTCAGATCACGCATTTTGACAGAACCACCACCCGGGTGATCTTGTGTCCTCAGTGCACACTATCAGGTGGCACCTGATGTTAAGGTGGCATCTACAGGTTGCTCTGGCTTCCCAGCTGGTGCAGTGATAAAGAATCCACCTGCCAATGCGGAAGATGCCCTGGGTCACGAAGATCCCCTGGAGCAGGAAATGGCAACCCATTCCAGTGTTCTTGCCTAGAAAATCCCATGGACAGAGGAGCCTGGCAGCCTACATGCCACAGGGTTGCAAAGAGTTGGACGAGACTGAGTACAGACAGACCAGGGTTTCCACTCCAATATTATTTTCCCTTTTGTTGTCTGCGAGAAAATACTTCTACATTGTGCAAACATCAATTTCCACCCAAAGGTTCGATAACTCACTGATTATTTTTGTCTGAATCAATTACTGATTTGGTATGATGCTTATAAATCTGTGATTTTCCCAACGTTTCATTTCTTCATTTAGGCTTCCCTTGAGGCTCCGCTGGTAAAGAATTCACCTACAATGCGGGAGACCTGGCTTCGATCTCTGGGTTGGGAAGATCCCCTGGAAAAGGGAAAGGCTACCAACTCCAGTATTCTGGCCTGGAGAGTTCCACGGACTGTATAGTCCATGGGGTTGCAAAGAGTCGGACATGACTGAATGACTTTCACTTTGGGCTTCCCTTGTAGCTCAGCTGGTAAACAATCTGCCTACAATGCAAGAGACCTGGGTTTGATTTTTGGATTGGGAGGATCGCCTGGAGAAGGAAATGGCCACCCACTCCAGTATGCTTGCCTGGAGAATCCCATGGACAGAGGAACCTGGCAGATTACAGTCTGTGGGGTCACAAGAGTCAGAAACGACTTAGAGATTAAACCACCACCACAATCTACTAGAATTAAGTGGTTTTTTTCACCCGCTTTCTCTCCTCCCCTTCTCTTTCTCTCTCTCTCACCAGCACAAACTCAGGTATTTTTTATTCAGTGGGTTTTTAATTCAGTATAGTCATTATTCATCCTGATGCTCAAACTACAGCGGGTTTGGCCAGCAGCATGCCTTTCAAGCTGGCTTCCGTGTCCTTATGATAAGCCCCTATCATTTTTACTTCTTCACTTTCTGTTAATGCTCTGCCACAAGATGCTGTAGGCTCACGGCTGTCCCAGACTTGAATCAGTCACTCCTCCAAGAACCCATAGTTCTTTTTAGAAACCAGTAACTCATGGCTATTGAGGTATGATTGCTTCTTGGACCCTCTCAGAAGATAGAGCTAGAAATAATATATAAACGTATGCTAAAATATATGTATTTTTAAACTATGAATTCAGGAATTCCCTGGCAGTCCAGTGGTTAGGATCTGGCGCTTTCACTGCTAGGGCCCACAGTCAATCCCTGGTTGGGGAACTAAGATCCCACAAGCTGTGTGGCCGAAAAAAACCCCAAAACACCTATGAATTCCTACTGATACTAATAATTCCAATTCAATACCTCAGAGTTCTTTTGCCTATTCCATATTTGGAAGGGAATAACACTGATAACATTATATCAATATTATAAATATTATATTTATTATACATTGATAAATTTACCCCAACACCGACATATTTACTAATTTGCTCAGTTCTGCAACATACGCAAAATAGTTACAGAACTGCTGCAGCAATTGCACTACAAATGACAAATTTACTAACTAGAGTTCAATCAAGATTTCTTTAGTTTGTCTTCAAAATATATACAGTCAACTAATATTTATAGTCAAAGTACTATGTCAAAAATTACTTGAGTTAGTTGACATCACTTTCCCCATCTCTGCCAACTTTATTTTACTTTTTGAATGTGTAAAACCTCAATGTGGTTATAAAAGTAAAAATTCTACAAAAAGGTCCAGAAGCATTATTCCCTTTTTTCTACCCCTCCACTCTATGCCTTCTATCCCCTGCTGCTGCTGCTGCTAAGTCGCTTCAGTCGTGTCCGACTCTGTGCGACCCCATAGACGGCAGCCCACCAGGCTCCCCCGTCCCTGGGATTCTCCAGGCAAGAACACTGGAGTGGGTTGCCATTTCCCTCTCCAATGCATGAAAGTGAAAAGTGAAAGTGGAGTCGCTCTGACTCTTAGCAATCCCATGGACTGCAGCCCACCAGGCTCCTCCGTCCATGGGATTTTCCAGGCAAGAGTACTGGAGTGGGGTGCCGTTGCCTTCTCCCTTCTATCCCCTAGAGATGACCAATTGCATTAGTCTCTGCTTATCCAGTCTATACTTATGTTTGTAAAACTATGCAGTTACATATATAAATTCTTACTCTCCTTCATTAAACCAAACTTCGCAAAATTATATTAAAGCAACCCTTGTATGAAAGTGCAAGTCGCTCAGTCGTGTCCGACTCTTTGTGACTCCACGGACTAAACAGTCCATGAAATTCTCCAGGCCAGAATACTGGAGTGGGTAGCCATTCCCTTCTCCAGGGGATCTTCCCAACCCAGGGATTGAACCCAGGTCTCCTGCACTGCAGGCGGATTCTTTATCAGCTGAGCCACAAGGGAAGCCCTTACATACATTAAAAAAAAAGATATTCCATTTCACTCTTGTGTGTTAGTCACTTAGTCCTGTCTGACTCTCTAAGACCCCATGGACTATAGCTCTCCAGGCTCCTGTGTCCATGGAATTCTCCAGTAAAGAATATTGGAGTGGGTTGCTAGTCCCTTTTCCAGGGGATCTTCCTGACCCACGGATCCAACCTGGGTCTCCTGTATTGCTGGCAGATTCTTTACCGTTTGATCCACCATGGAAGCCCACTCATAAGAGAAATATAGTCTGAAACTCTATTGAGATATCATGTTTCATCTGCTGCTGCTGCTAAGTCACTTCAGTCGTATCTGACTCTGTGCGACCCCATAGACGGCAGCCCTCCAGGCTCCCCCGTCCCTAGGATTCTCCAGGCAAGAACACTGGAGTGGGTGGCCATTACCTTCTCCAATGCATGAAAGTGAAGTCGCTCAGTTGTGTCTGACTCTTAGCAACCCCATGGACTGCAGCCTACCAGGCTCCTCTGTCCATATGATTTTCCAGGCAAGAGTACTAGAGTGGGTTGCCATTGCCTTCTCCGTGTTTCATCTGCTAGAATGGTAAAATATTCTAAAGCTCAACCCCCCAGTCTGTTGGTAAGTTGTGGAGAAACAGGTGCTGTCATGGCAATAGCTAACAAAACCACATATACATTTACCCTTTGGTCAGCACTCCCACTTCTAGGTTTTTACCCTGAAGATGTATCTCCAGCAATGCTAAAATCCATATACACAAAAAGTTTATTCATTATGGCGTTGTAATTACAAACTATTACAAACAACTGTAAGAGCCCATACATGGGAAATTCACTGACTTAGCCTTGCTTTATCTACATACTATTAATAGACTACCATGCAGCTGTGAAAAAGAGCTCCATGAGGGATTCCCCAGAGGTCTAGTGGCTAGGATTCAGCACTTTCACTGTCATGGGCCTGGCTTTGATCTCTGGTCAGGGAAGTAAGGTTGCACAGATTGCAAGGCGGAGCCAAAAAACAAAAAAAAGAACTCTCTGAACCAACCTGGGTGATTTTCAAGATACATTAGTAAGTGAAAAAAAGAGAATATATATCATTCCTCAATGATTCTTATCCTTAACAAGTCCTCTAAGTCCAATCACTCTATTCTTCCCTCACAAGCTACTCGTATCTTCCCACTTCCCTAAAAATGTATGATTCGTTACCACAATCATTCTCTTCCAACCTTCATCTGACAAAATCCCAACCCTAGATGATCTTTTAACTTTTCTGTATCTTCAACTTTCCCTTTCTCTACTGATTCTTTCCCCTTGGGATTAAGGGTCCTAAAGGTTCTCTAATCTAAAAAGTCCTCCCTTGATGCCAAATTCACATTTAGCTGTGGCCGTCCATTTTTCTTCCCCTTCATAACCATACTGAAAGAGCAGTCTATACTGGACATTTTTACTTCCTCATTTTCCAATAATTTCTCAACCCACTTCTATCGATACCACAAAAGTGGCCCTTGCCAAGGTGACCACGAGGCTTCCTCGCCCTAAATCATAGGGACAGTTCTCAGTCCTTATCTTACTGGTCCCTGGCTGTATTTGATGATGCTGACTACACTTCCTTCTCAATGAAACATTCCTCTTTGACCTAGACAGCATATTAAGAAGCAGAGGCATCACTTTGCCAAAAAAGGTCTGTACAGTCAAAGCGATGGTTTTTCCAGTAGTCATGTACAGATGTGAGAGCTGGACCATAAAGAAGGCTGAGCGCTGAAGAACTGATGCTTTCAAATTGTGGTGTTGGAGATGACTCTTGAGAATCCCCTGGACTGCAAGGAGATCAAACCAGTAAATCCTAAAGGAAATCAGTCCTGAATAGTCATTGGAAGGACTGATGCTGAAGTGGAAGTGCCAATACTGTGGCCACCTGATGCAAAGAGCCGACTCACTGGAAAAGACCCTGATGCTGGGAAAGATTGAGGGCAGGGGGAGAAGGGGGCAAGAGAGGATGAGATGGTTTGATGGCATCATTGACTCAACGGACATGAGTTTGAGCAAACTCTGGGAGATAGTAAAGGACAGGGAAGGCTGGAGTGCTGCAGTCCATGGGGTTGCAAAGGGTCAGACACAACTTAGTGGCTGAACAGCAACAATCTAGAAAGCACTAGATGACACATGGCCTATAGCTCCAGAACAGCAATAACCAAGTTATCATCTTTTCCTTCAAAATTATTTCTTCTCCAGTGCTCTTTAACTCTGTGAATGATACTATCATTTACTCTGCTAAAAAGAAATTTAACTTCATCCTTGACTCCTCTCTTTTCCTAACTTTTCACATTTAATCATCAAGAATTCTGTTAATTCTACCTCTTACATGTCTTTCAAATTCACTGACTTCTCTCCACCCAAACTACCATTATCTAGGTTCAAGTAACCAATTACTTCTTCCTGAATCACTACCACTGTCTCTTAAGTGGTCTATTTGTTCACAGTTTAAATGTCAGCAATCTTCATTTTGAAGGCAATTTTAATTAAAAAACAAAAACAACCTTAACTCTGATCATGTTGCTTACATGATACGGACCACTCTATAGCTCTCCACTGCTCTGAGGATAAAATCAACAATCTTCAATACAGCTTACAACACCCTTCATTATGAAACATCATCCACTCACACTCATCTCACCAACCTTATCTATATCCTTTTTCAATTTGTATCTGTAACTATCTGTTCTCGTGAACCAAGTACCCTCTACTCTCTTTTGTATCACTCGAATGCTGTTCTGTCAGTCTAGAACTTTTCTCTTCCTGCTGCTGCTGATGCTAAGTTGCTTCAGTCGTGTCTGACTCTTTGCGACCCCATAGACGGCAGCCCACTAGGCTACCCCGTCCCTGGGATTCTCTAGCCAAGAACACTGGAGTGGGTTGCCATTTCCTTCTCCAATGCATGAAAGTGAAGTTGCTCAGTCTCTTCCTATCTCCCCCAAATCTAGTTAGCTCCTTCCATCCATATTTCAGGTATCAGCCTAGACTACATTTCTCTTAGGAAGCCAACTCTCTGGCCCATTGTATTTCACTTGTATGTGAAATTTCTCAGAATGATGGCTACGTGGGGGAGAAGAGGTTGAGATTGAGAGAACAATTGTTTATTGAATACTATGTTTAAGAGTGAAGAAGTGTGATAAGAGTGTAAATTGATGCTTTGAGTATAAATTGATAAACTGTGCATATTCCATGAAAGGCAATTTTGTTAGTATTTATCAAAATTACAGGTAGATACACTCTCTGGCCTGCTAATTCTATTTGTAGGTATTTATTCTAAAGATAAACACCCACATATGCCAAATGATGTTGCAAGGAATAACACTGTCCATACAAAAGATTGTAAGTAATCTACATCTTCAACAACAGGGACAATTTAAATAATTTATACTACACTCATACAACACAATACTCTGAAGCCATGAAAAATTTAGATATTAGAGACATCTTTATGTACTGATATGGTAAAATCAAGAAAGTATATTTTTAAATTCAAAAGTAAGATACAAAGTAGTAAATACGTTAGGCTAACATTTGTGAGAAAAGGTGAGAATCTACATAAAAATGAATAAAATTTATCTGGAAGGATATTGAAATTGAGTATGCTAGTTGATTCCAGGAGAGTGCATTTGGTGGCTGAGAAAAACAGTGGAAAGGAGATGACCTTTTTAAACTTTTAAGCTAGCTCTAAAATAGAAAAATTTAAAAGCCAATCAAACCAATAGGCTTTTAGTGAACCTCTACTAAATGTTCAGCACTATATCCTAAAAGTTCTCTTGGAATTTCCTTTTGCTTTTTCAAAAAGTATACAAAATAGTAAATTAGCAAATCCAGGAGAAAAAATTCCCCCAGACAGTATGGAAAGCATTATAATCAATAACCACAAAAGGCAGGAGCTTTTACTGTTGATTTTACCTCTTTTATTCCACCCCCAACCCTTATAATATCACCTCTTCTTAATGCCCCAAACCAACTCTGGCTAAATGAAATGGGGTCCATATGTGATAAGGGATTCTGTGGTGGCTTAGATGGTAAAGAATTTGCCTGCAATGCAGGAGACCCGGGTTCAATTCCTGGGTTGGGAAGAGCCCCTGGAGAAGGGAAAGGCTACCCACTCCAGTATTATGGCCTGGAGAATTCCATGGACAGAGGAGCCTGGTGGGCTACAGTCCATGGGGTTGGCAAAGAGTTGGACACAATTGAGCGACCAACACACAAATGTGATAATGGATGGGAAACAAAACAAGGGAAGAAAATGACCAGAAAGCGTTTTTAAAAGTTAGATGCCATCAAATCAGCATCTTAGGAAACTTTAAGAACTTTCTATAAATAACAATAATAATAGCACCTAATATTTGAGTACTATATACGATGAATTTTACAATATACTAAGTGCCATGCTAAATACTTTCTGCTAAGTCACTGCTAAGTCACTTTGGTCGTGTCTGACTCTGTGCGACCCCATAGACAGCAGCCCACCAGGCTCTGCCGTCCCTGGGATTCTCCAGGCAAGAACACTCCAGTTGCCATTTCCTTCTCCAATGCATGAAAGTGAAAAGTGAAAGTGAAGTTGCTCAGTCATGTCCAACTCTTGGCGACCCCATGGACTGCAGCCTACCAGGCTCCTCCATCCATGGGATTTTCCAGGCAAGGAGTGCGGTGCCATTGCCTTCTCCGGCTAAATACTTTACATACACAAATTAACTATTCCTTCTCTTAAACCCAGGAGACAAACAGGATGTTTGCCAGATTATACAGATTATACAGATGAGGAAATGAGCCCTAGAAGTTAAAGGGCTTATCCAAGGTCATATGGCTTATAATAGCATTTTTATTACTATAGTGGGGGGTGAGAGTATCAAAAAACGTTATCCTTTTCAACCTCAAACTAGGAAAGAGGGAAATAGGATAGACTTCTGAGATCAGGATTGTAAGAATCAGTACAGCTGAATATTTTTCCTCCTTGACTTCCAAGATATCATGCTCTTCCACCACTATGCTATTCTTTCTGTCTCCTGTGGGTAGAGAAAGAGAAGAAAGATAGTCTCTAGATGCGAAAATGCCTTGTTCTTGGTCCTGGGCCTTTATCTGCCTTCTTTCTTTTTTCTCACCAGTGACACAATCCAGTCACTCGGCTTCGTGTCTTTATAGACAACTGGTTTACAAACTTTTTAGTCTCAAGACCTATTGATATAGGTTATCAATATTTACCATATTAGAAATTAAAACTGAAATATTAACTCCATTTAAACTTAACATTATTAATTATAACTTTAATGAAAATAAAGTTATTAATTTCACTTAAAATAGTAATAAATGATAAGTTAACACATTTTAAATAAAAAGTAACTATATTTTCCAAGGCAAAAGAATGTAATGGGAAGAACGGCAGTAGTGCTTTACATTTTGCAAAACTCTTTAATGTCCAGCTTAATGGATTCTCATGTCTGGGTGCTCATATCTACTTTTGTATTTACTTTGGTGCAAGATGCTATTTCAGTTGAAGTATATGAAGAAAATCCAGCCTCATAAAGATAAGTAGTTGGAATAAGGAGCAGTATTTTAATGGCCTTTTCAGATCACTGTAGGTATCCTTCTTTGATACTACACAACAACTGGACAAATAATGGTTTCTTAATGTTACAATGTGGAATCTGAATCCACATAAATGAGCTGTTGGTAACCTGCTACATTAAAAAGTGCTGGTTGATTTTACATTATGCCTGGGTCTTTTACACACGTATGACTTCTGTACATGTATGACTGTTTGGAAAATAGCGACTTATTGAATTTGAAGATCTTCAAATGCTAACATTTATTATACAATAAAATATTGCTGACATTTGTTAAAATCACCACAGATCTCATCAAAAAGTCTTTTAAGAAGTATTAAGAAGGGACTTTCCCGGTGGTCCAGTGGTTATGACTCTGCACTCCCAATGCCGGGGGCCCAGGTTTTATCTCTGGTCAGGAAGCTAGATGCAACACACCACAACTAAGATGCCGCATACCTCAGCTAAGAGCTGGCAGAGCTGAATAATTTTTTTTTTTTAAGTATTGAGAAGCTATCAAGCTCTTGGTGGCAAACACAAGTTTTCCTACATTCTTTTTTTTTTTTCTCTTTAAAGCTAAAATTTTATCCTTGGCAACAAATACTGTCAGTTGTTCTTCTTGAAGTGACAGTTTACTTCATTCATTTTAAAGAAAATGTCTGCCAAATATCCATATTTGAATAACCACAGTTTTCGTCTGCTAGCCATTCTTTCAGATGGTGTTCCATGAAAAAAATGTCCAGTTGAGCTTACAACTCAAAACAACTGAACAAGTGCTTTTCCTCAAGACAACCATCATAATTCAGTATGCAGCAGCAGTACTTCCTACCCCATATACTAAAGAGATCTGTACTTATGAGTTGAAATTTAAAATTAGTAAGTTTTATTGCACTTACATCAAGGGCATTTTAAGTAAGACTGGCTTGTCACTGCAAATGCATAGGGTGAATGATTCAATGAATTTGATGTTACTTGCCTTGATTCACACTAAAATGACAATATTACCACTTTTTCACAAACTTTTAAATGAATTAGTTTAGTTTTGCAAACAATGTCTTAGTATTACTATGAAAGTAGTTTTGACCTCATGGATTCCCTTGAAGAGGTCATGGGGATCCCAGGGGTCTGCACGCCACACTTTGAGAACTGCTACTGTACAGACTATTACAATGATGTTCTGGTTTTTATCCCAGTCTACGCTTCCCTGGTGGCTCAGCGGGTAAACAATCCACGGGCAAGGGGCCACAGCAGATTTGGGTTTGATCGTTGGGTCGGGAAGATCCCCTGGAGACCCACTCCAGGATTTTTGCCTGGAGAATTCAATGGACAGAGGACCCTGGGGGGCTACTCTCCATGGGGTCGCCAAGAGTAGGAAAAGACTGAGCGACTAACACTTTCACTTTTCATGCTTCTTTTGGCCCCAGACCCACCAGACCTTGTAACAATGATAGAAATGTCTTTGCACTTATCAAAGGCTGAGCCCTCTGCTTCAACTCTGAATCCTAAACCCTCCAATCTTCCTTAGGACTTTGCTCCTTCAGTCATTCTGTCCTAATCCTGTATCCTCAATCCCTTTCTCTCTTATCAACATACAAACAAGCTCTAGTATTTCTTCCCATTCTTACAAATCCCTCCTTTGATCCCATATGCCCCTCCATCTACCGTCCCATTTGGTAAACAAAGTCCTTCAAGAATTGTCTACACAGCTCAATAGAGCTGGAAAACAAATACAAAAACAAAAGTGACTTTGAAGGGTGGAAATGAAGGGAAAACAAAACAGATGTCTTCTTCCTCCAATCTCCTGAAAGACTCCCCACTGGTTAAAGTCAAATAGAAGAGAGCAGGACAAGAGAGATTCACATCTGTGAAAGTCAGCTATCCAGGCAGTGAGCTAAGAAAAAACGGTGAAGAGGAGGTGTAGAGACAAGAGAAGGTTATCTTTTACAATTTTGTTAGGGGCACCACTTATCAAAACCTCCCACCACGGCCAGGCACAACACTAAGAGTTTTCTTACAACAGGAGGTCCTGGTGAACAAAATGGAACTAACAAGGTACCACCAGCTGGAAGGGTTTGGGAAAAGTCAGGAGAGAGGGGGCACCAGGCCGTATGTCCCATCAAGTTCTAAAAACCCTTCTCATGGAATTCATCCTGGCTGAGTGATGAGTGTGCCAGCGGGAAGGACCCTGGGTCAGAATGACTGGCCAGGGACAACCCAGGAACTAATCCTATCACCATAAAACCTGAGACTGTAAGCCACGGGGCAGAGCAGCTCTCTTGGGTTCCTTGACCCTGCTGTTCTCTGCCCGGGTGCCCCTTCCCAATGAAGTCTCTTGCTTTGTCAGCGTGTGTGTCTCCTCGGACAATTCGTTTCTGAGTGTTAGACAAGAGCCCACTTTCCGGCCCTGGAAGGGGTCCCCCTTCCTGCCACTGTTTACCCTTTTTACTGCTTACATCCTATCTTTCCTTTCATCTAGGGGAAAAGTTTGTAATAACTAAATAAACAGATAAGTAAAATTTAATCACCCTCTTTAAAATTTTGTGCAGTTGTGGGATCTTAGCTCCTCAACGAGAGGATGAACCCAGGCCCACTGCAGTGAAAGCACCGAGTCTTAACCATGGGACTATGAGAGAATTTCCTAAAAAATTTTTTTTAAAATACAGAGTTGTCTACTTGCTACGGGCTTCCCTTGTAGCTCAGTCGGTAAAGAATCTGCCTGCAATGTAGGAGACCTGGGTTTGATTCCTGGGTTGGGAAGATTCCCTGGAGAAGGAAATGGTAATCCACTCCAGAATTCTTGCCTGGAGAATCCCATGGACAGAGGAGCTTGGCAAACTACAGTCCATGGGGTCGTAAGAGCTGGACAGGACTTAAGTGGCAAAACCACTACCATTACTTGCTTCTGCACTCCTTCATGTCCAACTTACTCCTTCCGTCTAGTGTCTATTCTCACCACTCCAATATAACTGCTTTAGTTTAGGCCACAGTCATTGTTTTGCCCCCACTTACTCAAACTTTCCGAAGCACTGAGTAAAACTGACCACTCCTTTCTTGAAATGCTCTCCTTACACTCTTCTGGTTTTGTTTCTGTTCTACTTCATGGACTCTCTTTGGTGGTTAACTTTTCAATCTCCTTAGGTTGTAATCAATTCTGACAGCTGGAGTATCTCTTAAGAGTTAGAGAGATTTAGGCTTATTCTTTAAGCCTAAATGGATGCTGAAGTCTCTGAATTTCTCCCTATGGTCCATAGCTCTCCCCCAGTTAGCACCATCAACTGCCTACCTGACATCTCCACAAAGCTATCCAAAAGGCTTCCCAACTTTACAGGTCCAACCCCCTGATTCTCTCATAAGTCTATTTTTTCTCCCAGTGTTCTCTCCATCTGCTCTGACTTCTCTAAGCCTCACAAGTGCAAAGCTGGGATGTTTGCTTTACCATCTAAACCTGTGTGCATTCCTTCATATTGTGCACTGCTGCTACAGGTCCCCAACAAGGCTGCCTTCAGCCAGGTGTAAATTCAAACAATTCATCCACCTTAACATATTTTTGTATTTGAGTGCCAAATCTTTGGGAATCATAGAATTCTGTTTTGTGTTCTTGAAGTTTCCAAGTCTATTGTGGACAAAGTTATCAAACTAGGAAGAGATAGTAGAGACAATACAGGTTGGGTGGAGGCACAGTTAAAAGGAGAAGCCCAGCCAGCTAGTGGGAACTGTCTACTCAGCATCCCCCGCCTCCTGAGCGGGGTTTCTCAGCCTTGGCATTATTGGCACTGGGCGCTGCATAATCCTCTGCTGTACTCTGACTGTAGGATGTTTAGCGGCATCCCTACACTCTATTCACTATATGCCCGGAGAGCTCTTCTAGTTTTCACAGCCAAAATTGTTTCTGGACATTACCAATGTCTCCTCGGAGGTAAAACTTTCCATGCACCACGCCCAACTGCACTAAACAGATGCACTTTATATTCTAAAGGAAACACGGAAAGAAACAAACAAAGGACAAATAGTACAATGCATTTACAAACTCATGTGTTCAGAGGCTTTTTAGAGATATGTGCGTTGTGTGCTAAGTCGCTCCAGTCGTGTCTGACTCTGCAACCCTGTGGACTTTAGCCCACCAGGGTCTTCCGTCCATGGGATATGGGGAAATAAAAGTATAAAAGAGTGTAACAAACTGTGTAAATAGTATAAGACCAATTAAGTAGAAAAAAATTTATATAAGCATTAAAAAAACTGGAAGACTTAATAATAATAATTGTTATTTACTGAACTACCTTACTATGATCCAGGTATTGTATTAATCACTTTACAAAATCACCTCATTTAATCATCACCACAGTTCTCAGCTATTGTTCCTTTTCATAGATCAGGAAATGAGGGGTAGCTTGTACATACAGCTGGAGAGAAGATAGATCTTGAAACTAAATTTATCCAACTCTAATGCCCATCTCTTAATGAGCATTCTGCTTCATAATACACAAAAGTAATATTCCAAACAGCAACAATGTTTATCTCTGGATGGAAGAATTAAAAGTGATTTTTGTTTTCTTCTCTATATATTTCTGTCAATTCCATATTTTCTACTATGATATTTACCACTTCTATAATCAGAAAAAAATTTTCAGTGAAAGCTGTGAGGACTACTTGGTAATACAGAGAGAAGGATTATTATAGAAAAAAATATCAAATCAAAGTGTGATTACGATTATGTGAAAATATGCAAGAGATAAAGTATATAAAATGCTAATAGTAACTACATTAGGGAGGTGGGAATAAGATGTAATTTCTAGTTCTCTTTTCCATATTACTATTAATGTAGTCATATTTTATAAGGGATAAAAGTTTATAATGAAAAGAAAACAATAACAATCATCTATAATTTCATTACCTCCAGATAACACTGTTAGTATTCAATAATTTCCTTTCTAATCTTTTTCTAAGATCAACACAATCACTTATAAACACTAATGTGAAGGAACCAAGAATGACACTAAGTTGGACAGGACAGCTAAAAGCTGGATTCAGAACATGATCTTGTGGAAGAAAAGGGAATGAAACTAATATTATGGACTGTTTTTATGTCTGACACAACGAAAAAACTCAACTTCTGGACTCTAGACCTGACTCTCCATGGACTGGACAGGACAACACAACACTGGACAAGGTGCTGAGTTTTTCTAAATCGCTTTTTCAAAAAAATATGTATCTATTTCCTATCTACCTCCCACAGCATTTCTCTGAAGATAAAATGAGAAAACATGTGTGTGTGCGTGTGTGAGCGAGAGAAAACACTTTGTAAATTCTAAATTCATATACAAAGGTAAGAATCTTAACTGTCTAAGCCAATAGTAAAAACAGCAGTATGAAAGAAATTCAATAGTCTTTTTCCAAGCACCAAGGAAATAGTATGACAAAAAACAACTCCTGTGTGACCGTGTCAATCACTAACCTTGATTCAGATTTCTGTGCCTAATAAAGCTGCTATAAACGAGAGGTAACCTTCAGGTATGACCTACAGAGAAAAACTGTTTATGCCTTGAACAGTGCCAAGAAGATTCTCGGCAGGCAGAGAGTGGAGAACCAGTCATCTGCATCTAGGGTGCAAACTGGAGCTCTTACCTGCAGCTCTGCTTCCAGGCCCAGCCGTCTGATAAAGGGATCAGTGACATGGTAGCGCCGCTCAAAGCTCAGGGCTCCCCGCTCCTGCAGACAGAAACAAACTCATGGGTTCAACTGATTGAAATGTAACATGATTTACTACGTTCCTATTACATATACAGCAATGTGCTGGGCTAGAGCTAGAAAAAGAGAACAAGAAACTGGCCTGCAGGAGCTTACACTATACTTCAGCAGGGATTAGAGAATAGAAGAGAGTATGTAATTAAGCACTAAGTCCTAATTGTTAGGTTCAAAAAAACAAACAAACCTGAAACAACAAATAGAATGTTTCCATATTTAGGTTAAAGAAGGTGGGCATCATCTTCAGGACACATATTCCGGGATATATACAAAGGAGAAAAATAACTTGCACAGTCCTCCAATTATGTGACTCTGTGCCTCTAGGAATTAGTCCTGGCCCTTGAGGGCCACCCAGTCTAATGAAATCAAACCAAGAAAATGCCCTGACAAGTGAACAAAGCTGCAAAAGGATGCAGAGCAGAACACGTGACACACAGACTGATGCGCACCAAGTGCATGGCTCATGGGGAGGCTGTGCTTGGTCCTTCTAGATGGCAACCACACCTGATGCTGCAGGCCACTTAAGTTTTTAAAGATTTTTGTCACCAAACCTTTACAAAGAACTTTCTCAGGGTCTTTTAGATTTCATCCTCAAGATTAGCCTGCAGGCAGACAGACATTATTATCGTTTAACAGTTGAAAACCGCAGCACAAGGAGGTGAAATGACTAAAGTCATACAGGTAGTTAATTAGGGCAGTGAGATTATAAGCTCCTGACCCCAGCCTGGGGTTCTTATTTCAGAAGCACAACTTGTCTTGGTTGAATCTCCTCCATTACACCCGTGTTCCTTTGCTGAGGGCCTCCCTGACAAAGTTCGGGCTACATAGCTAAATGAGTGTGAATGCCCAGTCATCTATTCATCTCACAGTACTAGAGAGTCTTCCATGTACAAACCGCAGAGAAGAGGTGCAGGCTTTGGTACAGGAGACTCTCGAAGAAGAGAAGAGCAAGCTTAAGCTAAAGTGGGATTAGGACTCTCCCAGGTTCAGCTGAGCAGCCAGAGCAACATGAAGAAGCTCTCCTTACATCTGCTGTACCCCCACCCTCAGAGATGTCCACACTCGTGCTCCCCTCCCTCCCCAGACTCCACCAATCTCAGGAGCCCAGGTACACGTGCTTGGACAGAGGAATCCCCATGCATCCCACGTTCTTGGGTAAAAGAAGATCAGAGTCAAGAGACCTCGGCTCCAGTCCTGGGTCTGTCACTGATTAAATTAGTTGTACGACTTCGGGCAAGTCAGAGACTCTAGTCCTCAGTTTATTCAGCTATAAAAGAAACCTGTGGGGAAAAAAGGACCTCATGTTCTGGATCATGGGCCTGGGTTGCTTACCTTTATCTGCCTACGGATGAGGTCTCTAGTTATGTTGACTTTTGCCATCTTCTCTTAATGGGTTCAACAGAAGGACGCTATAGAAGGATCTTCAGGACCCTTGAGCATTCCAGCCAAGCCCAGGTCCACAAGACACACATTTAATTACCTGGGGGAAGAAAAATCATCAAACCTTGAGGGATGGGGAAAGGTGGCTTTGGAGCCCTGATTCCACCCCTAAAATACCCCACCAGCCCACCCAGTAAACTGGCTATCTCCTGTGATTTACGACATGGTGTGCTGGCCCTGCTCCATAGTGTTGAAGAACCTCTGGAGGGTCAAGGGGGCAGGGGAGAAACAGTGATTCACAGCCACAGGAAACACTGGAACAAACACTGAAGGAGCCATGTATGCTTCTCCAGAAAATGGGTGTGTGTGTGTGTGCATGTGTGTGTGTGACTGAGTATGAAGGAAGATGGAAACACATCCTGAAAGGAAGAACAAGGCATACAGCGAGAAAGATGTCAAGTTTTACTTGCTCAGTATGCATCTGTGGCCACCAGTCTGTAACTTTTAATTATGCTTCAAAATCCTTGACCTTCAGCTTGGCTCTCCCCCAAACAAAATCAGTAACACAGACAGAACATTCAACTGTCTGACAGATTCACAGAGTCAAAGAGTGGAAAGGAAATGTAATGGTGACCATGTCCAACTTTAAGAAAACCTTCTTCAGTATCCTGATAGGTAGATTTTCATACTCAGAACCTCTTGAAGCAAACTATTTCTTTGTTATACAACTCTGACAGAGAAACCGTTTCTGATAATTTATCATTAAGAAAGCACAAAATATGAGAAATAAAAAAGTTCCAAACTGAAGCACACTCATCACAGACTTTGGAAGAGCAAAATAAATAAATAAAGCCACCCAAGTTTCCAATGATAGAGGAACAGCTAAATAATGGATAGCCATATGATATAATGCAGCATTAGAAAGGCTACTTGTGAAAGAAAAATGCTTATATCAGATTGCCTGTATTTTCTTTTGCAATAAACACTATCATCACAGCTATGTTTAAAAAAGGAAATATAAAAAATAACAATTGCCATCTTTAGATAATAAATAGTATGACTGAATTTTTCCTTCTACTTTTTGATGTTTTCAATTTTTTTCTATATAACCACATTAATTTTACAATCAGAAAAAAAAAAACAGAGAAAATAAACCCACAAAATTTTAAAATAAAGTTCTGTCTGTTGTTATGCCCACTTTTTGGTCCTGTTTCTACCTCTGGAGTCACACAGGAGGTCCGGTCTTTCTTCTCCATGATGGCCCTATGACAATGCCTTGGGGACCCATCAGGCCTCTCTGCTAACCCTCCTGAGTCAGCAGGACCCCCTGAAGCCACTTCTGGATCTCCTGGCCCAGGCTTTCCTCCTGCTGGCCTCCTGCAGATCCCTTGTATACCCTCCTAAAACCAAACATTCCCCACCTGAGCTGTGAGCAGACTCCTTCCCTTCCTTTTGACATTTAACCACAAAAGGAGACTCCATTTACAAACACTATGTTATTGGAGATTGCTTTTTTCCCTTTAGTGCTAGGCACATAGTAGGACAAAAAAACAAAACAAAACTTGCTGCCTGATTAGATGCTCCCATTCGGCTTGAATGCTTTGGGGCTTATGTCTCCATGATCTATTTTGGGATTACAAGCTCTTAAAAGGGCAAAAACCTTCCCTTAGAATGTGGAAGCCAACCAGCACTGCATCTCAGTGAGCATTACTAGGGATATATGGAAGTCATGGGCACTACCTAGGATCACAAGACCTACAAGCACCAAGAACATCCAGGGATGCCATCGTAAGAACTACAATTCTGTGATGGCTTTTCCAGGGGCCCCTGGCTATCAAATTAAAATTATAAATTTGAACAAACTGACATTAAGCACTGGCCTGCAATTGTGTTTATGACTCTGATTTGTGTTATAACAGTCAAAGCCAAAACATTAACAGTAATTGCCCCCACAATCACCATGAATATGAGATGGGGCTTATCACAATGGAAAACACCAAAGTCAGTGAGTATATCTGATATAAAGTAAGACCAGCCATGTGGCCTTGGTCAAGTCTCTTAATCTCTCTAAGTAGGCACTCATTCCTGTGACTCACAGGCACAGGAAGCATTGCAGCAAACAGTGACGGGGCCATGCACGCTTCACCAGAAGAAGGCTCACTTTTTCCTCCCAACACCCTTTTCCTTAGAAGGTTACTGGGAAGGTCAAAAAAAATAATGTAAGTATAAAGCCCTTTCCCTAATTTTATTTTGAAAGGAACATAAATACTTGTATCTGCTAAGAAATAGTAAGTTGCCAAATATTATGTACTTACTATGTGCCAAGAATTATGCTAAGTGCTTTATATTTATTCACCCATTCATTTATTCACTCAACAAGTAAGCACAAGAAGCTTCTACTATATGCCAGGTACTATTCCAGACCTAGGAGACATAGCAGTGAACAGACAGATAAATTCCTTATTCTCAGGGTACCTATATTCTAGCAAGAGGGGATAGATAACAAATAATAATACAAATAAAATAAGACTATATCCAGTAGTGAAAAGTGCTATGATGAAAATAAAACAAGCTGATCAGAGAGTGACTGATGAGCTACTTTTAGACTTGAGGTTAAAAAAGATATAGTGCATTTTGGAGTTTGTCTGGCTGCTCAGCATGTGAACTTCCTTCCTGCATTTTGGGAATTTCCCATCTCATGAGTCTGGTGGGAAGTAGAGAGCCCTCTCACTATGAAGTGAGAATGGTGGAGACAAGATTCTCTTTCTGAGGCTCTCCTATACCTAGTGTGCGTGCATATGGCCCAGGCTATGTCAACAGACACATGAGCCCCAGACCTTAATTGAGATATGCTGTCAAAGAATCAGAGGACCATGGAGAGTCCATGCTGGCAGGAAGGGGTGCTACAGTTGCCATTAGGGTCCAGTCAGCTGGTGGGGTAAGCTACGTAAGTGGCAGCAGTGACCTCACGGACTGGTTCTGTGAATAATTTTGGCTGTGGGTCCTGGCTGCTAACTAATTTCCCTTGTTCCAGCCCATTCTTCAAGTCTGGCTTTGTGGCCTTCCTTGATATTTTGTTGAGTTTCCTTAATATCCTTTTAGGAATCATCTAGAATTGGTTTCTGTTGCTGACAACTACAAATCCAGTCTGATACAGAGGAGTTCTCTGAGAAAATGACATTTAAGCTGAAATGTGAATGGCAAGAAGTCACAAAGATCTAGGGGGATACAATTCTGAGAAGGGAGACAACCAGTGCTAAGATCAGCTCAAAAGCTTGTATGGTAGTGCTGGTTTTATCTTCACTGTACACACGAGGAGACAGTCATAGGTATGAAACAATTCCCACAACGTCACATAGCTGATAAACTGGAGACACAGCAGGGACCCAAACCCAAAACTGTACGTACGCTCTTAACCACTATGTATACATAAATAAACTGCTCCAGTATGCAATTTCCTAGAGTAATGATCACCACAAGAATCCCCAAGTGAAAGTCGCTCAGTCGTGCCCGACTCTTTGCGACCCCGTGGACTATGCAGTCCATGGAATTCTCCAGACCAGAATACTGGAGTAGGAAGTCTTTCCCTTCTCCAGGGGATCTTCCCAACCCAGGGATCAAACCCAGGTCTCCTGCATTGCAGGCAGATTCTCTACCAGCTGAGCCACAAAGGAAGCCCAAGAATACTGAAGTGGGTAGTTTATCCCTTCTCCAGCAGATCTTCGGAGAAGGCAATGGCAAGCCACTCCAGTACTCTTGCCTAGAAAATCCCATGGATGGAGGAGCCTGGTAGGCTGCAGTCCATGAGTTCGCTAAGAGTCAGACACGACTGGGCGACTTCACTTTCACTTTTCACTTTCACACAATGAAGAAGGCAATGGCAACCCACTCCAGTGTTCTTGCCTGGAGAATCCCAGGGACAGCCGAGCCTGGTGGGCTGCCGTCTATGGAGTCGCACAGAGTCGGACACGACTGAAGCGACTTAGCAGCAGCCAGCGGATCTTCCCGGTCCAGGAATAGAACCGGGGTCTCCTGCATTGCAGGCAGATTCTTTACCAACTGAACTATCAGGGAATCCCCAAAAGAGCCAAATAAATTGTCATTATTCATTCACTAATTTTCTTAAAACATAAACTGAATTTTTACCAAGCACCCAGCACTGTGCTAGTCATGAGGGAATAGTGAAGGTGAAAAGATACAGTACCTATGCTAAGATGCAAAGAATCAAAGGCAAGGGATTTAGGGAACTTCCTGGTGGTCCAGCAGTTAGGACTCTGTGTTTTTCACTGCCAAGGGCATGCATTCAGTCCCTGGTGGGGGAACTAAAATCCCACAAGCCACAAGGAACTCTAGCTAATATTGGTGTGTGGCTTGGAAATACTAAAAGGAATAAGAAGAGTAAAAGCAGAGAAACCAGGCAAGCAAAAATCACTGCTATTCAGGTAAATGGTAAAATGGAAACTGGGATTTAAAACAGTATCAGACTGGTAGGCAGAGGTTTAAGACCCAAAATGTCAAATTTAACACAACTACTGCTCAGGTGGTATTTTGGTAAACAGTTCCATTCCCATCCTAAGAAGAAATGATAGCACACTGGCAAATAGCTCATTTTGTAACACAGCCCACCCTCTCCTCTCTTAAGGAAACAGTGCCTCTTCACAAACTTTAAGAGGCAGACAAGCATAACTGGAAACACTTCTAAGTAGAGATCATTTAAAAGGCTCAGCTCAGGAGAGAAATATACTCAAATGTACAGAGGGCATAACTAGTTTCATACTTCTCAAATACATAAATAATCAGAGCAGTAAATAAAAGTTATATGAATGTGAGATTCAATCATGGTCAAATTTTAAAAGCATTATTTTAAGGAAGGTTCAGAAATAGTCAATTCTACAGAGTAAAGAACTCATAGACATGAAATGATATGAATGAAATATTGAAATTGGCAAAAGGAGGTTACATATGTGTGTGTGTGTGTGTGTGTGATTAAACACTAGAAAAGTGTTTAATTCAAGAGAATTTCTATCTCTGGTGCAGTATGCGAATTACATAATATTCAGTTCTGTTGAGGGGTAAAAAGACCAAACTAAGTGACTTCAAGAACCCATAAAGTAACAAATTCAGTGTCTACTTTGCCAGGGACTGTGACAGACTAAGAGCACACAATGTAGGCATAGTTACTGGAGCATCAAAGGCACCCAGGCCATAATCGGAGCTCCAAGGAGAGACTGAAGAAGGCTGACTTTAACTTAGATGATCAAAATGAATAGCTAGGACAGTAAATTCAGAAGGAACAACATGGAATAATAAATTAAATCTTATTTATACTCATTTATTCACACATCTAAACATGTAACAGTAGAGCTAGGCAGACTCCTGGGAAATCACTAATGAAGAATGAAGAGTTTAACAATTGACAAGCAACTTTTTTGGGGGCTGCACCACACGGCTTGTGGGAACTTAGCTTCCCAACCAGGGACTGAACTGAGGCCATCACAGTGAAAGGGCTGAGTCCTAACCACCAGGGAACTCCCAGACAACAAGAAACTTTTAATGTATCTTCTTCATCCTAAGGATAGCACAGTTAATAAATAAACTCTGATTTTCACACTTAAAGCTCTCATAACATTGAGGGCTAATTTGCTAGCAGAATATGAAAGTTCAAGAAAACGTTCTCCAGCTAGAATACAAAGGTTTAGGAATGGTATTTACTTGTAATTTAAGATACTACAGGCAAACTCCAGCTGATATTCAATGGAAAAGAGGAAGAAAGAAGCCAGTTTTTGTGAATCAGGAATATGAGAAATACAGAAACACCTAAGGCACAGAGGAAAACATATGACTTAATGTTATAAAGAAAACATGAGCTGCTATGTAGATGTTGTATCTTCCAAAGGGTATTCTGTTCCTGGAGCTCTAAAACACCTAGAACTTAACACCATCACTTCCACAGACTTCTAACTTAGGCTACTGGGAAACTTTCTTCAATGGGCCTATATCTGTTACAGTTAAAGGAAGCTAATAAAATTCAGTTTGGAGGACTTCAACTCATACTTCACAATGCAAGTGTTAGTCACTCAGTCATGTTGGACTCTGTGCAACCCGACTGACTGTAGCCCACCAGGCTCCTCTGTCCATGGGATTCTCCAGGCAAGAATGCTGGAGTGGGCTACCATTTCCTTCTCCAGGGTCATAATGCAAAGGGTACCAGTAATATAACAGCTTAAGGTTAACAAACCTAGAACAAAGTACACCTGGAGAAGATTACTCATCTGGAACCAAGGATTAAATGGCAATATGCAAACATGAGGAACCGCCCATTTTAGGTGTGCCACAGTCCTTGTTTGGGCTCTGGTTAATGTAGCAGAAAGAGGAGCAGACTTAAAATACGTAGGCACCTGGGCCTGAATTTCAGCCTCTGGTTGGGCAAGTTACTTAATCTTTCTGAGTTTCAATTTGCTCACGTGTAAAAGAAGGATGCTAACCTCCTTCAATGGAGCATTGTGAGGAATAAATGGTAAAGTATGTATAAAAGTGCAAAATACATACCTGGATCATAGTAGGGGCTTAATAGATTGTTAATTGAAGGCTTAGTTGGACACGACTCAAGTGACTTAGCAACAGCAGTAGTAGTGAAGTGAAAGTCGCTCAGCTGTGTCCGACTCTGTGACCCCATGGACATTCTTCAGGCTAGAATACTGGAGTGGGTAGCTGTTCCCTTTTCCAGGGGATCTTCCCAAGCCAGGGATCAAACCCAGGTCTCCCACATTGCAGGAAGATTCTTTACCAGCTGAGCCACAAGGGAAGCCCAAGAATACTGGAGTGTGTAGCCTACCCCTTCTCCAGAGGATCTTCCCCACCCAGGAATCGAACCGGGCTCTCCTGCATTGCAGGCAGATTCTTTACCAACTGAGCTATGAGGGAATATATGGTAGCCAAACCTAAATTCTAAGACCGGATAACTCCTGTTATCTATGCTCAGTGGCATGGTTACAACATTTCTTCCACATTTCCTTCCCTACCAGAGAGACAAAGCTGACATTGAGGATTCCATTGTGCGTGGTATGGTGGGGCATAGAGAACAGGATGTCTTTATCACCTCTGCTAGCTTTGAAATACAAGATCAGGAGGAAAAAAATGACTTTGTTGAAAACAAAGAAATTCTATACAAAACTCGTATAAGAATGCATATAGTAACATTATTCACAATAGCTAAAGACAGAAACAACCAAAATGTCCATCAACTGATGAATGGATAAACAAAATGTGGCTTATTCATACAACGGAATGTTATTTGGTCATAAAAAGGAATGAAGTATTGATTCACACTGTAACATGGATGAAAACTTGAAGACATTATGCTAAGGGAAAGAAGCCAGTCCCAAAATGCCACATATTGTGTGAATTCATTTATGTGAAATCTCAAGAATAGAAAAAGCTAGAGAGACAGAAAGTAGATTAGTGGTTGTCTAGGGTTGAGAGAGAAGATGGGGTGATTGGGGGTGGGCAGTGATAGCTAAATGGTATGGTTTTCTTTGGCGGGGGGTGACGAAAATGTTCCAGAATTAGATGGTTATAGAACTGTGACTATATCAAAAAGTGAAGAACTGCACACATTAAAAGCATGGGTTTTATGGTAAGTAAATTATATCTCAGCTATAAAGGAGGAAAAGTCCCCAAACCCTTTCTTCGGTTCTCTACCTCAAAATCACAATTTAAGAAAATTTAGTTCTCACCCTTTCCTTCATTTGTCTCCTAACCTGAATAGCAGTTATTTATGTGGCTTCTTTTTCTTAACAGACTGAAAACATCCTGAGGGCCAACTCTATCTATCTGATTCATCTGCTGACCCCTCCTGGGTCTCCCAAGGAGTGATGTGGGCTTAGCAGGAACCAATATATTAAAACTTGCTGAATGAACAACAGCATGACTGCCTTGCATACAAACAGTGTTTCATACCTATCACAATGCTTCTGTTCATGCTTTTATTTGAACTTCACAATAACCTTGAGAAGAAGCTGGAAAGTTCCTACGATCCCCTTTTAACAAGGGGGAACTGAAGCCCACTGCTACGCGGTACTGAGGGAGAGGCACGGAACTGGGATTAGGGTCTTGTGCTCCAAGCCAAGACCTGCCTCTAACTGGCGGCGTGACTCTGAGTATGGCATTTCATTCCCTCAGCCTACTTACCCATCTGTAAAACGAGAGGTAGACTGAGATGCACTGCAAAATTCGTTCCAATACCATTATCCCAGGACACACTGCTAGGAAGCAGTAGAGTGGAGATTGAATCCACATCATCTGTATTCTCTTTCCTCTGGACTTGCTGCCTCCCACTACAGGGAAGTGCCCCCGGCTGAGTGACAACTGACTGACCTCCCTGTCAACATCCTGAATTACGCAAAAGATATATGCAAGTTTCCTCTCTGTTTGCAATGGTTTTCCTACTGGAGCAATCCTATGGGGGAAAAAAATGCACTTCCAATGCATAAAGGTAATTTGAACTAAAATAATAAAATAAAGTTGGCTGCAGAGTCCAACAGACCTCAGGTTCAAATTCCAGTTCTGCCACCTACTTTCTCTGTGAAAGTTATTTCTAAACCTCAGTTTCCTAATCTATAAAACAGGGATTATAAAGCCCACCTTCACAGAGTGATGAGGAATGGGAGGAAATGCCTGATACTGAGCCTAGCAAATAGTATTTATTGGACATTCTAAGCAGTTTACAAGTACTGTCTGACAGACCCCTCCTCATAACAGCCCTGAGACAGGTACTACTATTATTCTCATTTTATTGATGAAGGACTGAGGCATGGAGAAGTTAACTTCCCAAAGTTACAGTAATTAAATGAAGAGTCAAACTAGATAGTTTATCTCCAGAACCCAGGCTGTTGACCACTAAAAAAGAATTCCTACTATCTTTATTTAGACCACATCCAAGCACTCTTTGCCAAAAGAAACTCTGTCTCTTATTTCTTAGGGTTAGGCTAAGGCATCAAAATCACCTTGACTTTGCTGGTCTCAAACACAAACTTAAAGCTTGCATTTCAGGGTCATGGACTAAGTTGGCACAAGAACATCTGAGAAAGGTGTGGATGGCAGGACAAGCCCATCAGCCAAGCACCACTGGAAAAGTTCTTTGCCATCTTTGAGGCTCCTGGCTTAAATGATTCCGTATGGGGCTGACTGAAGCATTCTCTGTGAAAGGCCATTTAAGAAATGCTCCACTCTGGGAGCTCTGGATGAAAACTCACCTTGATGTCTTCTCTGTCTGTAGAGTTCTCTATTGCCATCTGAAGTTTTGTAAAAGATTTTCCTGTTCTCAGAACTTTGCTTTTCAGTGACCATACTAATTTATCTGCAGTGTCATAGGGCCACAATTATCTTAAGGTAGTGGAAGGGAACAGAAACAGAAATGGGAGAGTATTCTGATAACATTATCCTTTCTCATTGAATTCAAGAGCATCTGGTCTTGCATTTCACCTTTAACTTGGATCACCCCAAATCCTGCCACAACTCAACGTACCTCTCATAGGGAAGCCCTTAAGTTTCACCCTCTAATTTCACTCCTAGTAGAAAGGTCAAGGAAAACTAAGTCAATCAATTTGGAAATGTTTCCTTTTTGATTCAACTGCAGTTGTGTTACATCCAGATGTCTAGCTCAAGAGGGAACCGGAAGAGCCACTGGCACCCAAACACTTAGGCCTCAACTGATGAAGCTCCCTGACCAGAAACGCCTGACTCCCATTCTGAGAAAGGCTCTCTAAAAGGTTCACGAATAAGCACAGTTTTATGCTTTCCGAAAATAAAATCTGGAGGTTATGAACAAGGACATAATTTTACCAAGGTCCTGATCCTAACACTGCCTCCAAAGAACCTGTAGATAGCTACCTGGGCAAGGACAGATCCTCCTCTGCCCCCTTCCCCAAGAAAATGGGGTTAATACCTCCCCAGATGGCTACAGGGAGGATTAAGGGTTATTATTCTTTGCATCCAGCTCTGTCACAGCTCTAGCAGTTATGACCTTGTTCATTCTAAAAGAAGACATTAAATATAAAGATGCAGCACTGATCCCTGAAGCAGACTCTACAACAGGGTGAGAATTTCCATTCCACACAGCCTCCAACACTGCCTCCTATACCCCAACCTGTTGGCTGAATCCTCCTCTTATTCAGGCCTCAAGTTTTTAGGGTATTAGTCACTAATGCCACAAAGCCCTTTGTGGAGTCAGCAGCTATTACTAATAGCACCAAGAATGAACCCCAGAACTACTCTCAGGGTTTCTGGCAGGCCTGAATTCACCCTGAAGAAACCAAAGTCCCTTCACCCCCAAACCCAGGCCCTTGATGGGCCATAGACGAGATCTAATGAAAAGCAAATATTACATCAGTGAGTCCTCACAAACCCACTGTAGAGTAGGTGGTCATTTCACAGATCAGAAAAGCATAGCTCAGAGAGAACATTTGATTTACTCCAGGACACGCATCTAAGAAGGTGCACACGCAGGATCAAGTATCAGCCCTACTATTACTCCCTGTGTAACCTCCAGCGTATCTGTCAACTTTCTGGATCCTCAGCTTCCTCATCTGTAGAGTGGGAATAGTGATAATACTTATCACTAGGACTAAATGAAATCTTGGAAGAAAAGTGTCCAGCAAGTACCAGACACAAAATATTCAATACATATTAGTTATTTACGGATCAAAACAATAGGAATTTTATATAATTTTCACATATTAACAGTTTACTAAAAAAAAAAAAACTTGTCCAATTAACTACATAAGTATGAACTCCTCTACCATATCTTTGATAAAAAGTGGCAAAGCCTCTGCTTGAATACTTCCAATGATGGCTAACTCACTCCTTCACAAGGCAGCCCATTTTGTTTTTAGAAAGCCAAATTCTCTCCTGTCACGCCAACATCTACCCTCTTGGGATTTTCATCCTCTGATCCTAATGCTGCATTCCAGAATCACACAGAGAAAAGTCCAGGTCCCTTTCCAAGGACAGTTCTTCAAGTATATGTCCCCCAGGCTCTTAGCTCTGGTCCCTTCAGCTCCTGATCAAGTGTCACGATTCCCGAGGAGACAGACCTGGGTCTGAGTTCTGATCCTTTCACTTACTAGTTGTGCGGCCTTAAGCAAGTTATTTTACCTCTCTGAACCAGTATCTTCATATGTATATTAGGAAAAATGATTTTCGCCTCACTGGGTAGTCATGAAGGTTAAATTAGATAAAGTAAAAACACTACTGAGCATAGAGTCTGACATATACCAGGCCTTCAATAAATGTCAGTCACTTTTTAGGATGTATTCCAATTAGCAAATATCCCTCACAGTAAATGAGCCAGAATTAAATGTAACACAAGGGACTGGTTTCTGATGGGAACTATCGAGGCTTGGGTTTTTGAAGAGCTTTCTTATTATACAGCTGAGAAGAAAGCACAGCCCAAGAGTTATATGGGTTTGGCAGCCCAAAGATGTGGTGGAGAATCTGGAAAGGTGACAATGAAAGAAGAAAGGAAACAGAATGGATCATTAAACCAGTCGCCCAAAAGAAAAGGTAAGTATCACCACACTACGTGTTGTCTATGACTCCCTCTCTGAGACCCAGGACTGCACATACAGGCTATATTCCTTAATTCAAAAAAGAGAGAAGAAAAATAATTAAAGAATAATTAAAGTCACAGTTCTGGATCATTCCATGCTGGGATGATCTGGAGAGGGATCTGTAGCCTCTCCAGAGCTACAGATGTTTAGCAGGGGGCTTCTTCAGTTGTAATCTGCCAGATTCTAAGCCCAGGTGTGTGAAAATATCCTTCACAGGATGTCTCATGAGTTCTTGCCAGCTAGGAAAGCTGTTTGACTACTTTAAAACTCAAAACTGGCAAATCGTCAATGAGATCATCACCACAAGCATTACACATATTCTCTTTCCTTCAGTGACCCCAAGGGAAGGAGTCCCAGGCACAAATATGAATTGTTGTTCAGTTATTCCTCAAAGTTGACCCAAAGCACTGCTTCTACAAACAGGGATGTGACTTGAACACAAGTGCCCCCAAGCAGATTAAAAGAGGGAAGGATCGCTGGACTCCAGAACTGAAGCAGTGTGATGACAAACTACGGCAGAAAAGGTTGTTTTCCCACCTACTAATGAAACACAACAGCTTGCAAGGAAGAAATTCATTGTCAGTCTTTAGACTCGGCCCAAGGAAGCCCTTCTAGTTACTCCTTGGCATGTGAGAGAGGAATCTAGTTAGTACTATACTCAACAGCCAACAACCTCTTTAAAAACAGAAGAATTACAAAGAAGAAACCAGAATTCAAACCAAAATAGCCTTAAGTAGTTCCTTCAACTTAGGAACAAAGACTAGCCAGTCAAGAAGGACTGCAAGATACAGAAAAGTTTAGTGAGGCCACTGGGCATACCTGTGCCCTAGGTGGGGATTTCATAATGCCTTTGAGTCAGGAGGTGACCTCAGAATAGTCTTCTCAAAACTGTTTCAGGCTTTATTAAAAGTGGTGACTTAACTGCCACTTGGCCCTGATCACCTACCCATCTTTAGAAAGAATGGGGAAGCTACAGCCACCCTACCAGGCTTTTAAACTCACTAACTTGAGAAGAAAACTTTAAGTTGCTCTACCAGTTAAAGAAAGTCGTAGAAAAAAAGGCCTTTGGGCGAAATAGTCAAATTAGGTTGTTAGACATGAGTCGTAAGTCCCCGATATCTCTTTTCTAGAGACCCCGGTAGCACACCTGCAGAGGAGAGACAGAGGGCACTGGGCAAATTCAACCTGACTGGCAAGGGGGCGTCTCTGCAGCTTTCAGCAACGAGAATTGGAACCTGCTGGGTCGCAGTCTCTCTCTTACTCCACACTTCCTATTTGCCCTTTGAAGTGGGTACTGAATAGCCAGTTCCCAAGTAAAGGCCCTTTTGTACGGGCGCTACAGTCGCCTGGTGGAAACACCTCGGCAGAGTTCAGTTTGGTGCCAGGATGGGCCACTGAAGGCATCTGCGGCTGCCAGAAGCCTGGACTGGACACGGGGACGGACAGAGAGAGAGAGAGAGAGAAACTAAGAGAGAGCAGGAGGTCAGGTCAACGTAGCCCTCTCGGCACTTCCACCTGCCCCCTTCTTCCTGAGACCCGGGCCATATCAGATGTCAAACAAAAACTCCGCAAGAAAGTCCCGTGATGGGACGACTTCCACCTCTCCCTCTGCTGAGGCTCCCCGAACTCCCAGAGCCTTCCCCACCACTTCCCAGCCAGCCCTCCGTCCCCACCTCGACCCCGGCCCACTCTGCCCTCCGCCCCGGCGAGGCCTGCCCCTTCTTGGGACACCCCGGGCCCCCCTCCCCGAGGCGGACGGGCTCAGGCCCCCGGGCCGGCAGGGCTGGGGCCGGCCCAGAGCAGAGGCGGCCCGTGCGCCCAAGGCTGCCGGAGCCGGTCCTCGCCTGGGCGCCCGCGAAGAGCAGGGGGCGGCGGCTACCCGTACCTGTCAGGCCTCTTCCTAGGACCGGTGGCGGCGCAACTTCAGGAGCCCATGTCCGTCCGGGGGGCCCGGCCCCTCTCCCCGGAGGGGGGGCGCGGATCCCGGGGAGGGGGCTGGGGGGCCCGGGCTGCTCTAGCCCCTTCCCATGCTCCCCGCCCGGCGCCTGGCCGGGGCCGGACAGCGCCTCCGCCCGCCCCTGCGCACCGCCTCACACCCGCGCTCACACACACACTCACACTCCCTCGCGCGCTCTCACACACGCACTCCCCTCCCTCCTCCTGCTCTGTTTATCTCCTCCAGCTGTCTGGGGACCCAGGAGAAGCCCAGCACCGCGCCTGCGCCACGCAGTCTCCGCCCCAGCCCCGCGCCTCACAGCCAGCGGCTACGCTACGGAGACAGCGCCCGGCAGTTTCCAGAATGGCGATCAGGGCCCCCTCCAACACCCTCCACTCCCCGCGCCCGGTCAACGTCTGCTGCCGGCGGCGCCCACTAACCTGCTAGTGGGGGAGCCCCGCACAGCCGCGGCCAATCCGCTTCGCCGCTCGCCAGACCGGCAGCCAGTGGGCGGGCGGAAAAGCTGGGCTAGGCCCTGAGGCATCCTGGGAGTCGTAGTTTTTCTCCGTCGAAGAGCTCCCGCAGCGCGGGCTTACCCCGCCCAGTTGCCATTAGTTACCCGGACGCGCCTTCTATCCTATATCCACGTAAAATGCTCCCTGCTGTCACTTTTGGGACACTCCCCTCACCCACTGCCCCCAGAGGCCGACACAGTCTCTCAAGAGCCTTCTCAAGACTTCCTCAGAGCCCCTTAATTGCGGGACCCCTCAAGGCTGGGGCCCCAGGTCCTCCCCTAGAGCCAAGTCTCAGCTCACTCCATCCTATTCTTGGGGGCTGCTGCAGCGGCACATTCCTCACCGTTGTCTCCCCGCCTGAAGGAGGAGGATAAAAGGTAATCAGCCTACACTGGGTGGCCTGGAGGGGAGCCAGCCATACACACACTCTTGGAAACCCTCAGTCTGTTGGAAGAGACAAGATGCATCTGAGATCGGTGCAAGTACTGCTGTTCCCACCTCTGAGAGGCGGTTCCAGCCTTGTGGAGTCCCAAGTCTGATGGAGGAGTCACTTCCTCTCTAAAGAAGTTCCCAAGGTCACAAGGGAGTCATTTTGCCTAACTTCTGAAGGTAGAGACTGGGCCCCACCCACGAGGAGCCTCCAGTCAGAAAAAGAAGACAAGGTCATCTTCCAAGAATGGAAACTTATCGCTCACCCATAGGGTGCCCTCTATCAGACAATAACAATAATGTGCTTTTGCTGAGCATTTGCTTACTATGTCAGCACTGTACTGAGTACAGTTCCTTGAAAAGTGAAAGTTAGTCTCACAGTTGTGTCCAACTCTTTGGGATCCCATGGACTGTGGCCCGCCAGGTCCCCTGTCCATGGAATTCCTCAGACAAGAGTACTGGAGTGGGTTGCCATTTCCTTCTCCAGGGGATCTTCCTCACCCAGGGATAGAACCTCAGTCTCCTACATTGCAGGATATTCTTTACCAACTGAGCTACTAAGGAAGATGCTATTCCTTAGATGGTACTATTACTGTATCTGTTTTGCAGTAGAGGAAACTGAGGCATAAAAAAGTTAAAAGCAATTTGCCCAGGGTCACATGGATGATAAGGAACCAATCTGAGAGTCTGAACTTTTGAATAGTACCTGTCCCTCCAGTGAGAACCAGGCAGCATTTGTCCTCAGGAAGAACTATATATAGGTATTTAGCATTTAGAGTGTTTTCCCGTGTTTATTACTCCATGAGTTGCTTGTTTTGTCCTGCTTCTGCTCATATCAAGAGCTGAATTAGTCTGTGAGCTCCCTAAGTGCGATTTCTCCCCATTTGGAGGCGTTAAAGCCTACCCTTGTCAATTCAGCTTTGTGCAATGCCTTTATCCTAAAAATGTTGTGGATCATTCCTCCTGATCTCTCTCTTACAGATAGATGTTTCACCAAATTTAAAAAAGTATCAAGATGGGGAACACATGTATACCTGTGGCAGATTCACTTTGATATATGGCAAAACCAATACAATATTGTAAAGTTAAATAAAATAAAATTAAAGAAAAAGTATAGGGGACTTCCAGTGGTTATGACTCTGTGCTTCCAATGCAAGGGGCATGGGTTCAGTCCCTGGTTGGGGAGCTAAGATCCTGCATGCTGGATGGTGTGACCAAGATAATATAAAAATAAATAAATAATTTAAATAAAAAATTATAAACTTCGAGACTGGGAGAAAGCTTTGAGATCACCTATGTATAGCTCCCAAGCTGCAGGCTAAACCACTGGGTCAATTCAAATGAATAATAGCTAACATTTATTGAACATTTACCATGGGAGATAAGTACTTATCAGTGAATTAAGCAATACTGTCATGAATCATATAGCTAGTTGGAATTAAGACCCAGCTTATTTGAGTCCAGAACCCCCATTTTAAACCCTGTTCTATGCTGGCAATATCAGAGGATCTTAGAAATATTGATAGAGAAGTATGGTTGATGTTTCTGTGACTCTTAGCACAATATTTTGCAGAGAGCAGACATTCAGTAAATATTTGTTGTCAAGTTGTTGATAGGGAGTGGATGATAGCAAGAAGAATGTTAATAATAGCTACATCTATTATTTATTATTTTCTATCAGGAGCTCACTTGTTCTCTCATGCACTCTTTTTCTTTTCTACATCTATGAATATATATGTATATATGACAGGTTTATATATTGCATATATATACATATATACATACATGTATCCATGTCCACATATACATGTGTACACATTTATAGATAAATATATACACATATACATATGTATACATATATATATATACACATGTATACATACATATATACATGTATCTTTGTTTACACACATTATACATTCACACACACCCTAACTCATTTGATCTTCACAACAACATTATGAGGTAGGTATTATTCTTACTCTCATTTTACATAGAAGAAACAGAGACTCACAGGGGAGTTCAGTTCAGAATAAGACCCCTCCCAGCCATAGGTGTTTTCAGATCAATTTAAGAGAGAACTTTCTAACCACTAGAGTTGGGCTACTTTGGGAGGTTTGGAGCTCTCTGTCTTTGGTGGGATTCATGTATAGGATATATTATATAGTCATCTGTCCAGGATACTCTAGAAAGAATTACTTTATTGTATGCTGCTGCTGCTGCTGCTAAGTCGCTTCAGTCGTGTCCCACTCTGTGCGACCCCATAGACGGCAGCCCACCAGGCTCCGCTGTCCCTGGGATTCTCCAGGCAAGAACACTGGAGTGGGTTGCCATTTCCTTCTCCAATGATGAAAGTGAAAAGTGAAAGTGAAGTCGCTCAGTCATGTCCAACTCTTAGCAACCCCATGGACTGCAGCCTACCAGGCTCTCTGTCCATGGGATTTTCCAGGGAAGAGTACTGACTGGAGTGGGTTGCCATTGCCTTCTCTGACTTTATTGTATAGATATTTAATTATATGACCAATTCTAATATTTTCTGATTTGACTTTTGGAAGTAGACAAAGATTACTCAAATATGGCTTGTAGTAGTGAATGCAGCGATGATGCCCCAGCTGATCAGCTCTATAGAGGTAGTCACTGACACCACTATTTTCATGTCCTGATTGGACTCTGGGACAAAAGGGGATATAGTCAACCTGAAATTAAAGATGCTCATTAAAGCATTTAAGATGCTCATATTTTACAACCCAGCAATGCAACTTCTGATATTTTTTTTTACAAATTTAAAAAGAACACAACCTTTCCCCTCGCAACTCAAGACATGTTGGATCTGACCAGGGATTGAAACTGCATCCCCTGCATTGGAAACACGGGGTCTTAACCACTGGTGACTGTGCGTTTACTTGCACTGGCTCTTTGCAACCCTATAGACTGTAGCCCACCAGGCTCCTCTGTCTGTAGGATTTTCCAGACAAGAATACTTGAGTGGGTTGCCATTTCCTCTTCCAGGGGATCTTCCAGACCCAGGGGTCAAACCTCTGTCTCCAACATTGCAGGTGGATTCTTTAATGCTGAGCCATCAGGGGCTTCCCAGGTGTGTCAGTGGTAAAGAATCTGCCTGCCAATGCAGGATAAGCAAGTTCAATCCCTGATCATGAAGTACTACACAACCAATTCAATGATTCACATGCTGTCAAGATAGAGAAATCTTAAAAGCATAATAATGAGTGGAAAAAAGAAAGTTGAAAAAGATCCATTCAGTATGATATTGATGTAAAACGTAACACAAAAATACCACATATTATAGATGCTTACATATGAAATAAAAGTACAAAAAGTTAAATGGGAAAAACACATAGAAATTTGGGGAAAGTGGGTACCTCTGAGGAAAAGGAAGAAAACCAAGATGAACAATGGGGTTTGGTTATGCATGCCACGTCATTTCAGTTGTGTCTGACTCTGCGACCCTATGGATTATAGCCTGCCAGGCTCCTCTGTCCATGGGATTCTCTAGGCAAGAGTATTCCAGTGGGTTGCCATTCCCTCCCTCCTTCAGGAGCACAGGGGATCAAACCTGAGTCTCTTCAGATCAGATCAGTCGCTCAGTTGTGTCCAACTCTTTGCGACCCCATGAATCGCAGCACGCCAGGCCTCCCTGTCCATCACCAGCTCCCGGAGTTCACTGAGACTCACGTCCATTGAGTCAGTGATGCCATCCAGCCATCTCATCCTCTGTCGTCCCCTTCTCCTCTTGCCCCCAATCCCTCCCAGGATCAGAGTCTTTTCCAATGAGTCAACTCTTCACATGAGGTGGCCAAAGTATTGGAGTTTCAGCTTCAGCATCATTCCCTCCAAAGAAATCCCAGGGCTGATCTCCTTCAGAATGGACTGGTTGGATCTCCTTGCAGTCCAAGGGACTCTCAAGAGTCTTCTCCAACACCATAGTTCAAAAGCATCAATTCTTCGGCGCTCAGCCTTCTTCACAGTCCAACTCTCACATCCATACATGACCACAGGAAAAACCATAGCCTTGACTAGACGAACCTTTGTTGGCAAAGTAATGTCTCTGCTTTTGAATATGCTATCTAGGTTGGTCATAACTTTCCTTCCAAGGAGTAAGCATCTTTTAATTTCATGGTTGCAGTCACCATCTGCAGTGATTTTGGAGCCCAGAAAAATAAAGTCTGACACTGTTTCCACTGTTTCCCCATCTATTTGCCATGAAGTGATGGGGCCGGATGCCATGATCTTTGTTTTCTGAATGTTGAGCTTTAAGCCAACTTTTTCACTCTCCACTTTCACTTTCATCAAGAGGCTTTTGAGTTCCTCTTCACTTTCTGCCATAAGGGTGGTGTCATCTGCATATCTGAGGTTATTGATATTTCTCCTGGCAATCTTGATTCCAGCTTGTGTTTCTTCCAGCCCAGCGTTTCTCATGATGTACTCTGCATAGAAGTTAAATAAACAAGGTGACAATATACAGCCTTGATGAACTCCTTTTCCTATTTGGAACCAGTCTGTTGTTCCATGTCCAGTTCTAACTGTTGCTTCCTGACCTGCATACAAATTTCTCAAGAGGCAGATCAGGTGGTCTGGTATTCTATGCCTCCTGTATTGGCAGGTGGGTTGTTTACCACTTTTGTGACCTGGGAAACTGGGTTTTGCTATAGTGCTAACTTATTTCTTAAAAAAGAGGTCAATAGTAAACATAGCAAAATATTAAACATCACTTTTATCTTAGTGGTTATATTATTATCTATATTTTTCTGTATGTTTGAAATAGTTTATAATTGAATATTTTTTTAAAAAAAATGTACTCATCAGGGGCTTCCCTGGCGGCTCAGACGGTAAAAAAATCTGCCTGCAATGCAGGAGCCTCGGGTTCGATCCCTGGGTCGGGAAGATCCCCTGGATAAGGAAATGGCAACCCACTCCAGTATTCTTGCCTGGAGAATTTCATAGACAGGGGAGCCTGGGGGCTACAGTTCATGGGGTCACAAAGAGTTGAACATGACTGAGCGACTAACACATTCCCTCCTAGTATTTTCTTTAGGACTTGTGTTTGCAAAGCCTTTGGGAGTGCCCTCTAGGTCGCTGTGAGAAAACTTCAGACTCACTGATTTCGGTTAGTCCTTTCATTTTACGGAAGAGAAAATTGATCTAAAACAGTCTGGTGATTTGCTTAAAGTCACAGACCCTCAAGGGCCCAAACTGTCCACTCCAGTCCAACTGGTCCATCAAGAGTATCCCAACTCATCTTGAGGACACTGCACCTTTGTTCAAGTTATTCACTCCACTTGGAAGCTTCCTCCTGCTCCCATTTATCTTACTGATCTTCTGTTCCTTCTCTAAAATCCTGCTTAGCGAAACTAAGAAAGAATTAGCCAATCTCATGCCCCAGACTTGGGTCTGAATTTTAGCATCAACTGAGCCCTAATCTGCTTTCCTGCTTGGCATCCTCAGCTTTCTGCTCAGCCCTTTCCAGGTGAGCAATTCTTCCTGTCATGGGGCAGCACATTTCCTTGTTTGCGTTATTCTGATCACTAGAAAGTTCTTCTTTGTAATGAAGTTCTTACTTCCACTTATTTGTCTCAACTCTGTTCTCTGTGGCAACATAGATTTTGTGTATTAAGTGAAGTGATATTTACATAAACTGTAAAGTCTTGTGTCAATTTGATTAGGAGTGATAGTCAAAATGATCCCTTTTTCTCTTAAAAAACCTTTAGGGACTTCCCTGATGGTCCAATGACTAAGACGCCTGATTCCAATGCAGGGAGCCTGGGTTTGATCCCTGATTTGGGAATTAGGTCCCACACGCCACAACTCTAAAGGTCCCATATGCCCCAGTGAAGATCAAAGATCCCATGAGCAGCAAATAAGAACTGGTCCAGGCAATTAAATATCTTTTTAAAAAAAGCTTTAGATAATGAATATGACTCTCGTGTCCCCACTGAGTCTTCTCTTTCCTAAATGAATTATCTTCATTTTTTTTTTAATCCAGCCAAAGAAGGGGCAGAGATCGCCACTGATGGGAACATTCAAGAAAATGTCTCAAAGAATTCTATGGTAGGAATTCCCTAATGGCCCGGTGGTTAGGACTTCATGATTTTACTGCTGAGGGCCTGTGCAAGCTGAGTGGCACAATGAAAAAAAAGAATCCTAGATCATTTCCAAAAGAAGCATTCCAGAAATGTCTACCCAAGATGGCCCCACTAGAATAGTTGGCAGATTAACTAAAACTGTTAGAAGATTAATTGAGATGGTTTTCAGTGGCAAGTAATAAATAACCTGACCAGCAGTGGCTTTAACACTTGAGATTGTTTTCACGCTTAACAAGAAGTCCTGAGGTAGGTGATGGTTGTAATTAGTCCAACTGTTCAACATAATTTGTTTCTATTTTTTCTGCTCCAACACTCAGTTTTAATTGTTCAGTATAATAAAATGTCTGCTGCAGCACCAAACATCATATCTATGTTCAAAGCAAGAAGAACAGGGGAAAAGAAAACAGCTAGCTGTCTTTTATTAGAAAGCAAAAGTTTTTTAGAAGCCCTCAACAGATTTCTGCTTATATCTCACTTGTTGGAACTATGTCTTAGAACTACATACAAGGTAGGTTTGGAAAAGTCCAGTAAGCAATTACTTGGCATCCCAAGAGGAGGCAAAGGAACAGAGATTAATAAATGGATTTGGGGGCTACCCAGCCAGGAGTATCAACTGTAGAATCTTTCAAGGTGATAGATTTGGGCAGAACTCAAGAGTCCAGAACTCAGAGACAAGCCCAGTTCTCTACAGTTAGACTCTCGGTGGTATCAGGATTCCTGGTATCAATCAAGATTAGGGCAATGACTTTTGCTAATCAAACTCACAAAAGATAGATCAAAGAGAATTCCAGTGTTTTCAGGGCTTCCCTGGTGGTCCAGTAGTTAAGAATCCACCTGCCAATGCAGGAGACCTGGGTTTGATCCTGCATCCTGGAAGATCCCACATGCCACAGAGCAACTAAGCCCATGTGCCCCAACTACTAAGTCTGTGCTCTAGAGCATGGGAGCCACAACTACTGAGCCCAAGTGCTGCAAGTACTGAAGCCTGAGAGCCCCAGAGCCTGTGCTCTGCGACAAGAGAAACCACCACAATTAGAAGCCTGTTCCTCACCACTAGAGAGTAGCCCCTAATCTCCGCAACTAGAGAAAAGCCGGAGCAGCAGTGAAGACCCAGTACAACCCAAAATAAATAAATAAAAGACCTGCTTGCCAATGCAGGGGACACAGGTTTGATCCTTATGCCTCGAGACAACTAAGCCCAGGCTCCACAACTACTGAGTCTGTGCTCTAGAGCCTGCAAGCCTCAACTACTGAAGCCTGCACACCCAGAGTCCATTGCTCTGCAGCAAGAGAGGCCACCTCAATGAGAAGCCCTCGAACCACAACTAGAGAAAGCCCTTGAACAGCAATGAAGACCCAGCGCAGCCAAAACTAAACTTTTTTAAAAAGAGTGGGGGACTTCCCTGGTGGTCTAGTGGCTAAGACTCTGTGTGCCCAATGCAGGGGGCCTGGGTTCGATCCCTGGTTGGGGAACTAGATCTCGCATGTCACAAATAAGACCTGGTGGAACTAAATAAATATTAAAAAAAAAAAAAAAAGGAATTCCAGTGTTTTCATATGTAATGAGAAGTAGTTGTTAACCTTGCAGACATAGAACCCAGAAATAGATCTTCACAAATATAGTTAACTGGCCATTGATTGACAAAGGGGTAAAGATTATTCAATGGAGTAAAAGTAATCTTTTCAATAAATACTTCTTGAATTATTGGACATCCACATACAAAAAAAAATAGAGAATCTAGATACTGCTGTTACATCTTTCATAAATATTAACTTATAATGGAAATATTAACTTAAGTGTGAAACTATAAAACTTCTAGAAAATAAAAAAAGAGAAAAGTTAAATGGCCCTGAGTTGGGTGATGTTTTTCAGGTTAATGAAAGAAAAAACTGGTAACCCAGACTTCATTCAAATTAAAACAATCTTCTCTACAAAAGACACTTAAGAGGTTAAAAAAGATAAACCACAGAATGGGGGGAAATATTTGCAAAAACACCTGTCATGTAATGGACTTGTATTCAAAGCATACAAAGATCTCTTAAAAATCAACAATAAGAAAACAACCCAATTTAAAAATGGACAAAGTTCTGGATATCTCACCAAAGAAGATACATAGGTATCAAATAAGCATATAAAACATGCTCAACATCAGATGCCATTTGATAAATGCAACTTACCTAATCAGATCAGATCAGATCAGGTCAGTCGCTCAGTCATGTCCGACTCATTTCGACCCCATGAATCGAAGCACGCCAGGCCTCCCTGTCCGTCACCAACTCTTGGAGTTCACTCAGACTCACGTCCATCGAGTCAGTGATGCCATCCAGTCATCCCATCCTCTGTCGTCCCCTTCTCCTCCTGCCCCCAATCCCTCCCAGCATCAGAGTCTTTTCCAATGATAGAATGGCTAAAATTTAAAAAAACTAACAATACCAAATGCTGGTAAGGATGTGGATGGAGCAACAGTAAATTTCATTCATTGTTGATGGGAATATAAAATGGCACAGCCACTTCGGAAGACAGTCTGGTGGTTTCCTACAAAGCCAGACTGAGTCTTGCATGCATGTGTGCTAAGTCAATTCAGTCGTGTCCTGCCCTTTGCGACCCTGTATAGTCTGCCAGACACCTCTGTTCGTGGGATTCTCTAGGCAAGAACATTAGAGTGGGTGGCCAAGCCCTCCTCCAGGGGATCTTTCTGACCCAGGGATCAAACCAGTGTCTCTTAAGTCCCCGGCACTGGCAGGTGGGTTCTTTACCAGTAGTGCCACCTGGGAAGCCCCAGACTTAGTCTTAGCACCTAGTTATTCACCCAAATGGGCTTCCCTGGTGGCTCAGATGGTAAAGAATCTGCCTTCAATGCAAGAGACCCGAGTTTAATCCCTGGTTTGGGAAGATCCCCTGGAGAAGGGAATGATTAACCACTCCAGTGTTCTTGCATGGAGAATTCCATGGACAGAGGAACCTGGAGAGCTAGTCTATGGGGTCACCAAAAGTCGGACATGACTGAGCAACTAACACACACACATATATTCACCCAAAATGAGTTGAAAACTGATGTCCACACAAAAACCTGCACACAGATATTTACAGAAATTTAATTCATAATTGCCAAGAGCTGGAAGTAACCAAGATGTCCTTCTAAAGGTGAGTGTATAAAAAGCTGTGGTAAATCCATACAATGGAATAATAATCAGTGATAAAGGAAATGAACTATTAAGTCACAAAAAGACATGAAGGAAACTTAAATGCATACTACTGAGTGCGAGAAGCCAGGCTACTTGTATGATTCCAACTATATGATATGCTAGAAGAGGCAAAACTACAGCAACAGTAAAAAGAGCAGTGGTTAGCAGGGGATTTAAAGTGGAAGGAAGAAGGGAGGGAGGAAATAGGACATTAAGAGCAGTGAAACTGTAAAAGTGGATAAATGACATTACGTATTTATCAAAGTGCTTATTGCTATACAACACAAAAAAATGAAGCTTATGTAAAAACTATGGGCTGTAAAAAAAACAACTCTGCACTATATTTAATGTATCAATATTGCCTCAATTATAACAAATATGCTACACTAAAGAAGGGTATTAATATTAAGGAACTGGAGGCGATGGAAAGGGGGTCTGTGGGCCTTTCTACTATCTGCTCAATTTTCTATAAACCTAAAACTGCTCTAAAAAATAAATAATACTTATTAAAAAGTAATAACAATGAGGAAGTTCCCTGGTGGTCCAGTGGTCAAGAATCTGCCTTGCAATGCAGAGGACATGCTCAGGAGCCCGTGCCACAGCTAGAGAGTCCTTAGGCTACAGTGAAAGATCCTGTAAGATGCAACTAAGATCCAGCGCAGCTAAATAAATAATAAAATATTTTAAAACTATGATAGCAATGAAATACCTTTGGGCAAAATTTTCTGTTTTTTTTTCCAAATTCCATTTTGATGCTAACAAAGATGGGGAAGGATGGGCAAACTCACATATCACCCAAATTAAGCAGCAGTCTACAAAGCAGGAGAAGATATTTACAATATATACAAATGAGAAAGGTTTGTGTTCTGAATATATAAAGAATTACTATAAACCAATTAGAAAAGGACAGACCACCTTTACAATAAAAGGTAAGATAAACATAGACAAAATGCCTGAAAAGACACATACTGAGAAAAAAACTCACATGACTATTAAATGAGAAGTTGCTAAACCTCAAGTATCAGGGAAATGCAAATTAAAACTTCATGAGCTTGATTCCTCTTAAATCCTGTTGGGATAAATTCCTGAACTAGCCCCTATTCAGAATCAGCCAGGGGCAGGAGGACATGGAGACAGAGCTGTGGTTGGACCATGCCTGAAAAGTTCAACTTCCCCTTGCAATTTTACATAGAAGAGGCCCAGGAGGAGCTCATGTTCGTCTGCCTGGAAGCCAACCTGCACCGCATTGCACAGGCGGACCACCCCATCCAGCTGGAGAGGGGCGTCGCCACCACAGGCCTCACACACACCCTTGTCATCAAGTCGTTTGAGTTGAGGCAGTGGCTGTTACATGGAACTGGAGCACTGAGAGCTGGGACCCCCAAAGCTGGCCCGAGACATCGAGATCCTGTGGCTGGTGCAGAGCCAGCCCTTGACCGCTCCCAACCTGGCCACCCCTGGTCATCGTGCTGGACCCACTGGGCTGGTTTTTGTCCACCTCTCTTAGGCTTGTCCCTACCGAATGTTTGGCTTTAGATGTCTTTAGACTTTGCTTTATCAGGAAGAAGATTTTGCTCTCCCCTGGGCAGTTAAGAGGTGAGGGGAAGTTTTGGCTTATGCATTGGTGAGAAGGGCATTGATACAAGGTTGAATTTGTGGTCCAGTCTTGGCCCTCCCTGTGGCCCAGCTGGTAAAGAATCTGTCTGCAATGCGGGAGACCTGGGTTCGATTCCTGGGTTGGGAAGATCCCCTGGAGAAGGGAAGGGCTACCCACTCCAGTATTCTAGCCTGGAGAATTCCATGGACTATAGTCCATGGGATCTCGAAGAGTCAGACACGACTGAGAGACTTATACTTTCACTTGTCCCTCAAAAGCCTTCTAGGCACATGTCTGAGAGACATGTAAGTCTCCTGGGTGTAAGAAAGTGGTCTACCAGCAAAGATCCTATAAAATAAATGACCCCCCAAATCCCCAAAACCAAAAAAACTTCATCAGATCTCACTATTCACCCTTAAAATGGTTAATTTAAATTACTGATGTTAGCAAGTTTTTGTTGGTTTTTTTTTTTTTTGGCCAAGCCAAGGCTCACAGGATCTTAGTTCCTGACTGGAGATCCCAAAACAGGGATCAAACCCTTGCTGCCTGCAGTGCAAGTGTAAGGTTCTCAGGGAATTCTTGATGTTACCAAGTTTTGGTGACAGTGTGAATCAACTGGAAAGCTTATTCATTATTGGTACAAATGTAAAATGGTACAACCATTTTGGAAATTGACTTTGAAAATATCAATTAAAGCTGAATGTATACTCATATCCTCCACTCTACGTGGATCATGAACATATAAGCATAATTTATGCACAAGAATATTTATAGCAGAAGACAGAATCATAACCGAAAAATGGAAACAACTCAAATGGTCATCAATAGTAAAATGGATGTATTCATACAGTAGAATACTATTGATATATAGCAAGGAGAAGGAGCAAGCCACTGTCACAAGCAACAACCTAGATGAATCTCATGAACATAACACTGTAGAAAGAAGCCCAGCATGCAGTAAAATTCCATTTAAAATTCATTCAGGTTAATATATCTAGATCTAGCTCATTTAATAGCTATATAGTTTGCCACTAAAGAAACTATATTATTGTTTAACCATTCCTATATTGGTAGAAATTTAGGATACTTTCAGTATTTTTATTGCTTTTTAAAAATGTTTTACTTTATATGGGCCTATGGTTGATTATCAGCGTTGTATTATTTTCAGGTGTACAGCAAAGTGATTCAATTATACATACACATATATCTATTCTTTTTCAAATTCTTTTCTCACGTTTATTACAGAATATTGAGCAGAGTTCTCTGTGCTATACAGTAGGTTCTTGTTGGTTATCAGTTTTTAACGTAGTAATGTTTATGTCAATCCCAAAGTCCCGATTTATCCCTCCCCTCACTTTTCCCCCTTGTTAACCATAAGTTTGTTTTCTATGTTTGTGAGTCTTTCTGTTTTGTAAATAAGTTCATTTGTATCATTTTTTGATTCCACATATAAGCAATATCATATAATTGTCTTTGCCTGACTTACTTTACTTAGCATGATAATCTCCAAGTCCATCCGTGTGGCTGCAAATGGCATTAATTCATTCTATTTAGGGGCTAAGTATTCCATTGTATATACGTATCACATCTTTCTATCCATTTGTTTAAATTGCTTCCATGCCTTGGCTATTGTAAACAGTGCTACATTGAATTTTGGGCTACATATATCCTTTCAAAACATGTCCCCCTGCCCCCAGGAGTGGGATTCTTTTGCTATTTTAAAACAATGCTGCAGTGGATTGATATCATGCAACTTTCCAAACTAGATAATTTCTTGTGAGAAATATTAAACACTTACATATTGATAAGTAAACAGATACATTTCTTGTTTCTAAGAAACATACATTTGATTTCAGAATTTCAGCTGATGGTCAACAGCACAGAAAAAGGCCTGGCATTTGGACAGAGTTTGGCAGACTGGCTTTAATTAGGAGACTATCTTGGCTACAGCAAAATTTCCCAGGGCATCAGTTTAGATAGGGAAGTTGAGGTAAAATGGGGAAAATTGGAAATTCCATATGAGTGTAGACTGAACCCTCACAGACACTGGAGAGTCTTTGAAAATTCTTGATCAAGGGAAATACACTCTGTCTTCAGAGACTCTCGGAACACTCATACTGCATTAAGCATTGAACTGGATAGACACTAGGCTTACAAAAGCAAAAGGCATTGCCCTATTCACTCAAAATACAGTGAGAAACGATAAATGTGTCTATGTTCAAAGCGATACATTTGGTAAACTTGTAGAGGCTTATGCAGAGTTTGCCAATAGGAAGGAGCAACCAATTCTGTTTTGTTGGGGGAGAGCCAAGGAGGGGTTCAAGGTGAGCCTGGAGTTTGACAGACAGAAAAATTAAGAAATGACATGAAAAACTTTTGAGGGCTGATATTTGAGACATGGCTACCTCTAAGGTGAGGGACAGGATGCTCTGGGACAGAGAAGGGAAGATTTACTTTTCATTTTATATCTGGTAGTACTTCTGAATTTTGCATATACGTGAGTAACTTGTCCAGAGCTCTATAGCAAGGTCATGTAACTGCAACTTAATGCTCTTAATCATTACAGCACCTCCCAAATAATAATTCCAGGTCCACTTGGAAGACAGAAGAGAGGTAGATGTCTGACGGATGAAGAAAACAGGACTCAGACAGAATCCTTAGAGAATTCCTTGGCAGTCCAGTGGTTAGAACTCTGCGCTTTCACTGCCAAGGGACTGAGTTTGAGGCATGGCAAACAAACAAAAAAAAAACAAATAAACACAAAACCAGAATTCTTAGTTTGAAACCTGGATCACTGAAGGAGAGTAGTGCCAATGACTAAACAGGCATTCTGGGAAAGTCTATTGATTAAATAATGAGTGTGTTTTGGAAAGAGTGAGTTAGAAATTTGGCAGAAACATTTAATCAGATATCCTGTAGACCATTTCCCACGAACCTTTCAGAGGGTCTGTACATTCAAAACAATATCCATAAGAGTGCAAAAAAGCTACCTGCTGGACTACCCTGGTGGTACAGTGGATAAGAATTTACCTGCCAGTGCAGGGAACACGGGTTCGATCCCTGGTCCAGAAAGATTCCACATGCCACAGAGCAACTGAACCTGTGCGCCACAACTACAGACCCCAAGTTTTAGGGCCCGTGACCCGAAACCACGGAGCCATCTTGTCACAACTGCTGAAGCCGGTGTGTCTACAGCCCGTCTTCTGCAACAAGAGAAGCCATCGCAGTGAGAAGCCTGCGCACAGCATCAAAGAGTAGCCCCCGCTTGCCCCGAGGGAAAGGCCATGTACACCAAGGAAGACCCAGCTCAGTAAAAAAAATGTTACCTGCCTTTTCCACCGTATATTCCTGTGATCTAAATTTTTCTCAGTATTTTATTTTCTAACATGGTAAATATCAATAGATAAAACCTATAAAACAAGAATTTTTCTAAGGTTCTCAATAATTTTTAAGCATCACCGACTCAACGAACATGAGTTTGAGCGAACTCCAGGATATAGTGAAGGATAGGGAAGCCTGGCATGCTGCAGTCCACGGGGTCGCAAGGAGTCAGACACAACTTAGTGACTGAACAACGAAGGAGTCCTAGGATCAAAAACTTTGAGATCCTCTGTTGGTCAATGGCTTTGAAACTTTTTCAACAGTCTTTCAGAGGAAACTCCATTTTTCATCATGATCTGTATCAACATATATATATGCAGCTGTGTAATTAAATGAGAGTTTCACAAATTCTGGCTCACTATTTGGGATGCACTCAGTGTTTTCTGTCTCATTTTAAAAATTAAAATGCTGGTAACAGTTCACGAAATTGATCTCATGACCCACTAACAGGTAATGATCTGCAACTTGAAAAGCATGTCTCGTCATTGTGAGTAGAGAAGAAAGCTGGAGCATTAGGAGGAGTCCCTCTCAACACAAAGTAGTGTACACTTAATATTTGTTGAGGAAATGAATAGAGCAAATGTATTATTCTTCAAGCTTCCGGTTCTCCTATTTTGTATCATTTGTATAGGGCAAAGTGTATCAGATAAGGAGGATTCCTTATTTCTTATTGCGAGGCTCAAATAAGAAAATTGTAGGTGAATTCTCTTTGTATATTGCAAAATACTACAGAGATAGGAGGGTTTGTTGTTATAAAAACTGATTGAAGGGTACAAAGACCAGTTGATTGAAGTGTACCAGTAGTTTTTAAAATCAGAAAACATAGATGTAACTCCCAGCTCCATCATTATCAACTCTGTGACATGGGTATTACTAATAGTAACTAATATTTATTGAGTGCTTACTTTATGACTGGTATAGTGCTAAGCTTTATTAAATGTTTATATCATTTAAAACTTACCATGACTTTACTCTATGGGAGCTTTTTTTTGGCTGCACCACCTTGAGGTTTGCAGGATCTTAGTTCCCTGACCAGGGATTGAACTCAGGCTGGTGACTGAAAGCAGTCCTAACCACTGGACTGCCAGGGAATTCCCAGTGGGCACTGTCTCATATTGTACTCATTTGACATAAACACATGGACACTGAGGCCTGGCGACTCTAGATAATTTACAAACTTACTTAATATAGAAGACTTTTTCTGTTTGCCCTTCCAGTGCTGTGTGCTTCGTTGTTCAGTCGTGTCCCACTCTGTGCGACCCCATGGACTGTAGCCCACCAGGCTCCTCTGTCCATGGGGATGCTCCAGACAAGAACACTGGAGTGGATTGCCATGCCCTCCTTCAGGGGATTTTTCCCAACCCAGGGATTGAATCCAGGTCTCCCGCATTGCAGGTGGAATCTTTACCATCTGAGCCACCAGGGAAGCCCTTCCCGTATCTAATGCTTTTTCTTCTTCGAAGAACACTGGATATTCCTCTGAGAACCGCCCCTCCTGCATATTTGGTCCAAGGTTTTGCGGAAACTCACTCCACCTCTTGGAGTCAGGGTTACATTTGTAACTAAACTGACCCAAGTAGTCCTCCCTATGGGCCACAATGATTGGTTGAGGTGTGGTCATGTGACCTAAGCAGGCCCAATAAGAACGAATAAAGCGGCTTTTCCTACAGCCGTGCAAAGGAGGTGTCTCTTCCTTTTGGCGTGGGAGCTGTGAACTCTGTCAGGTTCCTCTAACCCAGGAGCTGCTGTGGTCACCTTGCCAACAGTGGTTGAGAGGTCACCTGGGGATGAGTCAACGCAGGGTAGAGCTGAGATGTGGAGCGAGAGGGAGGAGTCAGGGAGGGAAGGAGAAAGAGAGAGAGACAGAAGTAATGGTACACTTTGAGCCTCTGGATCCAGACTGAAGACAGACAAACATCAATGAACTTTTCAGTTACACAAACCAATACATTCCCTTTTATGCTTAAGTAAGTTGATTTAATTTAGTTGTTTAATAAATACTTATATAGTACTTACTAAGTGCCAGGAATTCTTCTGCACACTTTACCAATATTCACTGATTTACTTTTCATAGGGAAGTAATATGATTATTTTCATTTTTAAAATGAGAAAACTGAGGCAGAAGGGAGTTAAATAACTTGCCAGGCTCTCTCTTCACACCTTTTTTTTTTTTTTGCCCCTGGAACTGATCAGGATTTGATCCGACTCCAGACATATCCAACACATTTACTCCTCTGCCGGTATTTCTCACGCTCTCCTCATTTACCTCTCATCTTTATCATTATTACAATATTTACACACCTTTTATATTAAAAGTTTCCCTGGTGGTCCAGTGGTTAAGAATCTCCCTGCTAATGCAGGGGACATTGGTTTGATTCCTGGTCTGGGAAGATTCCATGTTCCTTGGGGCAACTAAGCCCATGAGCCACAACTACCGAGCCTGTGTTTAGAGCCCGTGCTCTGCAACAAGAGAAACCCCTGCAATGAGAAGCCTGAACACAGCAACTAGAGAGTATCCCCCATTTGCTGCAACTAGGGAAAGGCTTCACACAGCAAAAAAGACCCAGCATAGTCAAAAATAAATAAATTTTTAAAAATTAAAAAAATAAAACTTTCCCTTAAGTCAACTTTAAATCAATTTGCTTCTTTGATTTGTCCAAGCTATAATATCAATGAGATGATGCGTTTGATGTCTTAGACATATTTCTCTATGAAAAAAAGATGTTAACTATTAACACTAACATGTAAAATGTTTATCCGTGTGTCAACTAAAATCACTGAGTCTGCCCCTCCTGTATCACCTTCCACTTCACCTCATTGATGCTTAGCTTCTTCATCTGTACAATAGGACTAATAATACATCCCTCACAAGGTGGTTGTTTGAAACAAATGAAATCGCTGAGGTGCTGCTTTGTTGATGGTAAAGCACTGAGCAGAAGGGAGGCACCACGGCCATTAAGATGACAAACTCATCAAGGGTAAGGATGAGGACTCTGGTTTTTGACTTCTTAGATCTCATGCTAGTCTCCTTTTCTTGGCTGCCTGCCAGCCTCTTTTTTTGTCCTCAGGTGGACTCTGCCTTCTCCCATTGGAAGATTTTTGTTTAAGGATTGTCTCAACTGAAATATTCTTCCCACTGGGGCAATCTGTGGGATTTTTTTTTCAAAACTGGCCACAGCAGTATTTCTTGTCCCACATGCTCTTCTAGAACTTTGCTGTCCCCCGTAAAGAGATGGGAGTCTATTTCTTCTTCCCTTGACGTGGAGTGGAATTTTTTCGACTGCCTCAGCAAGTGGAAAAATAGTAGAAGTGATGTTGAGTGACTTCTGAAGTTGAGTCAGAAAAGATGGTTTTGGGACTTCCTTGGTGGTCCAGTGGTTAAGAATCTGTCCTGCAATGCAAGGGACATGGGTTCAATCCCTGGTCAGGGAACTAAGATCCTACATGCCACAGGGCACCAAAGCCTGCATGTCATAATAATAGAAGTTCCCGCAATTAGAGAAGTCCCCTTGAACCACCAGTGAAGACCCAACATAGCCAAAAGAAAAATTGGTGTTGCTTCCACCTAGCTCTCTTTCTTGGGATGTTTGCCCTTGGAACCTGAGGAAGCCCAGACTGATCCATGCGGAGAGAACATTCAGAGAAGCCCATGTAGAGGGGAGCTGAGGCCACTAGCTTGCATAAACCGCCAGATAAGTGAGTAATTAAACTTTTAGATGATTCCAGGCCTCAAGCCTTTAAGTCTTCCAATTGAGGCCCCAGACACTGGTGTAGAAACAAGCCATCCCATAATGCCTTGTCTGAATTCCTGACACAGGGAACTTGTGATCATAAAATAAATGCCAATAAGACTGGGGGGAATTTGATACATACCCACACTTAAGTAGAATACCTCCTCTCTCCACTTGGCTAGCTTCTCCTGAACCTCCAGCTCTCATCTGAAATGCTTCCCTGGACAGGACTAGGTTAGATCACTCGTCGTGATGTCCCATAGCATCCTCTATTTCCTCTTTTGGGGCACTAACCACACTTGCCATGATTTTTTTCAGTATCTACTTTCACTATATTGTGAACCCTATGAAGGCCAGGACCATGCCTGTCGGCACAGTCTCCAGCAGGTAGCCTGGGGGATACCCTTCCACGGGATGCTCTCAGTAAGTACTTACTGAGTGAATGAATGGATAATTTGCCCCACAGTGCCTGACACACACTCTGGAGCAGCAAAGGTGGGCCCAACCTAGAGGGATGGGGAATTACTTTTGGCAACATTCCTGTTTGGGGCACTGCCTTGTCACCAGAGTAGTCTTGACTTACTACGCCAATCCTTTACTGTTGCCAGTGCTGTTCAGTAACAAAATGTACGTTTCAAGAAATTTCCTAGGCTTTTACTTCCACTTCAGATGAAGAAAGTGGGAAAAATACCACTCCCAACTCAATAAGGAGAAAAAGGCAAGTAGTCTACAATGTCATGATTTTTCTTCAACCCATCGGAGAAGAATGAAGTCAACTGAATTCCAAAGAGTGAGAATCTTCTCAAAGGTGAGATGGGATACACACACATGTCACCTTCATTAAACACAAGAGAAAGTGGCGGCTGCCAGAGAAGCTGGTGAGAAGAAATTAGCTAAAATTTTGACAAATTTCTAAAAACCATGCATGGGCTAGCATATCAGTGTGGTATGGACTGGGGCTCTGACACAAGAGGAGTTTTCACTCCAAGTTCTCTTCCACAGGCCTCCAGTGGCAGCTCACTAGAAAGACTGAAAGCAGAGCAGGAGACCAGAGAACACCCACATGGGATAGGTGTGCAGCAGGTTACTGGCTCCTGCTGAAGGATGCAAGTGAAAGTCGCACAGTCGCGTCTGACTCTTTGTGATCCCGTGGGCTGTAGCCCACCAGGTCCTCTGTTCATGGAACTCCCCAGACAAGAGTACTGGAATGTGTTGCCCTATCCTTCTCCAGGGGACCTTCCCAACCCAGGGATTGAACCTGGGTCTCCTGCATTGCAGGCAGATTCTTTACCAACGGAGCTACTACAAAGTCCCTTACAGTTTTCCAGATGCTTCCTTCTTTTCAACAAAGCAAAATTTTAAGCCTTTGGGGGAGGGGAAGCAGACCCTCACACCTGGGTTCCTCCCAGCAAAGATCTATTGTTTGTGCAGGAGGAATAGCAGCAACACCCTTTTGCTTGGACTGGTGGGTGTGTAGAGAACACTCTCACTCCAAGACACAAGCAAGGCTCCACTGCAGGCAGGGGGTGAGTAGAAGCAGAAACCCTCCACCTTTCGCAAAGGGGCTGGAAACTTGTTCAGGCTCAAAACCCTACAGCAATACCAATCTGAGATCTGGTATAGGTCTGGGAACATTATAGACCAACCAAAAACTCCAGGTGGAATTTGGTGCCACAAGGAGGAGGGGCAGGGATGCTGAGAAGGCTCCTGCCTGAGGCCCAGACGCATAGATCCTGCCTAAGACTGAGGCTGGGTCACGACAATGGAGAAACCCACCTTAGGTCTTACCATCGTGACCTGCATATCATCATGTAAGAGGCAACCGCAGGCTGCCCCAAGGAGAGCAGGGAGAGCATGGAGAAGAACCCCTGCTGGGTTGCAGGGGTGCAGGGGTGGCTGAAAGCTGAGGGGACAACGGACAAAAGCTGGGGACATCCACTGTCAGTAGACCTAACAATAAGAAAATGTAATGGAAGTTCTTCCGGGAAGAAGGAATATGATACCTGAGGGAACTTGGATATGTATAAAGAACTGAGAAGTATTGAAAATGGTAAAAAAAATAATAATAAAATAAATAGAAAAGACACTTTCAATCTATTTAAAAAATAATTGGCTGACTAGGACATCCCTGGTGGTCCAATGGTTAAGAGCCTGCCTGCCAATGCAGGGGACACAGGTTCAATCCCTGGTCCAGGAAGATCCCGCATACTGCGGGGCAGCTAAACCCGTGCACCACAACTGCTGGAGCCTGCATTCTAGAGCCTGAGTGCTGCAACTGCTGAAGCCTGCGTGCCCTAGAGCCTGTGCCCTTCAACAAGAGAAACTACTGCAATAAGAAGCCCGCACACCACAACCAGAGAAAGCCCAAACACAGCAACAAAGACCCACCACAAAAATAAAAAGAAATAAAAAATTTAAAAATAGCTTATTTAAAAAAAGGAATTGTCCAACTAAACCAAAATAGGCAATAATGTATTGCATGGCATTTATAACATATTTAAAAGTAAAATGCATGATGATAATAGTATAAAATGTGCTCAGAAGGAACTGGAAGTTTACTGCTGTAAACTTACTGCATACGTTTATTGTTGCAAACACTGTATCAGAGAAATGGTAGAATATTATCTGAAGGTAAACTGTGACAAGAGCTTCCCTGGTGGTTCAGCTGGTAAAGAATCCGCCTGCAATGCAGGAGACCCAGGTTCGATCCCTGGGTGGGGAAGGTCCCCTGGAAAAGGGAATGGCTACCCACTCCAGTATTCTTACCTGGGAAATCCCATGGAAAGAGGAACCTGATTGGCTAGAGTCCATGGCTAAACCACCAGCAGAGAAGTCCCTCTACTTTGTACTTGAGCTTCCCTGGTGGCTCAGATGGTAAAAGAATATGCCTGCAATGCAGGAAACCTGGGTTTGATCCCTGGGTTTGGAAGATCACTTGAAGAAGGGAATGGCAACCCATTCCAGTGTTCTTGCCTGGAGAATTCCCTGGACAGAGAAGCCCGGCAGGCTACAGGCAGTCCATGGGATCGCTAAGAGTTGGACATGACTGAAGTGACTGAGCATGCACTAAATTGTTATTTTTCTTATTGCATTAATGTGAAATTATTTTCATATGGATTAAAAATTATGCTCCAGAGACTATGGATTGAAATAGTATATAATGGTCTAATATCCTACATCTGGATTTCCTAATGATATTTATTTTGCAAAAATTATGCAGGGTAGCATTATTGGGGTTCTAACACAGGGAGAGTTGGGTAGAGAAAGAAAGAATCGAGATAATAAAGGCAATTAAGAAGAAGTATTTGTCAGTAGCCACTAACAGTCTCCAAGGGACTATTTACATAGTAACCTCAAACTACCCCTCCACAGGTCCTGGGGCACAAAGCTGTGGTTTTTAGATTCAGTATCTTAGGCTCATTAGAATGTCAACTCCATTAAGGGAGGATTTTTATTCATCTTATTCTCTCTGTATTCCTTGTATGTGGTTAAAAACTCAGGCTGAGAGCTGGAAAACCTTATGCATTTAATCCTATACCCTCCATCACTCTCACAGAGGATCTCTAGGATGCTAAAAGCTGGAAGGACCTTAAATACCAACCAATGCTATTAGAGGAGAAGGCAATGGCACCCCACTCCAGTACTTTTGCCTAGAAAATCCTATGGATGGAGGAGCCTGGTAGGCTGCAGTCCATGGGGTCGCTAGAGTCGGACACGGCTGAGCAACTTCACTTTCACTTTTCACTTTCATGCATTGGAGAAGGAAATGGCAACCCACTCCAGTGTTCTTGCCTGGAGAATCCCAGGGACGGCAGAGCCTGGTGGGCTGCTGTCTCAGGGGTCGCACAGAGTCGGACACGATTGAAGCAACTTAGCAGCAGCAGCAATGGTATTAGAACTATCTGCAATAATGGAAATAATCTATATTTATGCTGTCCAATATGATAACCACTATTCACAATTGTCTATTGAGCACTTGAAATGTGGTTATTGTGATTAAGAACTGAATTTTAACTTTTAGTTTTAATTATGCTTTCCTGGTGGCTCAGATGGTAAAGAATCTGCCTGCAATGCAGGAGACCCAAGTTCAATTCCTGGGTCAGGAAGATCCCCTGGAGAAAGGCATGGCAACCCAATCCAGTATTCTTCCCTGGAGAATCCCATGGACAGAGGAACCTGGTGGCCTACAGTCCACAGGGTCACAAAGAGTCAGACATGACTGAGCAACTAACACTACTACTACGATTAACTTAGATAGCCATGTGGCTAGTGGCTACCATATTGACATCATGGATCTAGACTAATTCACTATTCTCTGCACAGAGGACATGAATGACTTGAGTAAGATCACACCATGAATAGATGGACATTTTGATGGGATTTGATGAGCATTAAAGATGAAGTGTAGTGAACTTAGAAGCAGGCCGAATTTGGCCTCTAGTACCTAGACAGCATATTAAAAAGCAGAGTCATTACTTTACCAACAAAGGTCCGTCTAGTCAAGGCTATGGTTTTTCCAGTGGTCATGTATGGATGTGAGAGTTGGAATATAAAGAAAGCTGAGCACTGAAGAATTGATGCTTTTGAACTGTGGTGTTGGAGAACACTCTTGAGAGTCCCTTGGACTGCAAGGAGACCCAACCAGTCCATCTTAAAGGAAATCAGTCCTGAATATTCATTGGAAGGATTGATGCTGAAGCTGAAACTCCAATACTTTGGCCACCTGATGCGAAGAACTGACTCATTTGAAAAAATCATGCTGGGAAAGATTGAGGGCAGGAGGAGAAGGGGACGACAGAAGATGAGATGGTTGGATGGCATCACCGACGCAATGGACGTGAATTAGAGTAAACTCTGGGAGTCGGTGATAGAGAAGCCTGGAGTGCTGCAGTCCATGGGATCGCAAAGAGTCGGACTTGACTGAGCGACTGAACTGAACTGGTTCAGCCACAAAACTAGGAAACTTGGTTAACTTCTCTGGGTCTCACATGTCTTCTATAAAAGGAGACATTTACTTTATGGCTTACTTAATCTAAAATCTCTTCTGATTCTTGTGAAAGGTTCTGATCGCATAATTTGTGCGCCCTCTCTGTGCACAGCGCCACCTAGTGGTAGACTGTGAACTCCACGTTTCCTCCTCCTGGATCAAGTTCCTGGACAAGGAAAATGGAAGCGGTGGCTCAGACAGTAAAGCGTCTGACTACAACGAGGGAGACCCGGTTTCGATTAGGGAAGATCCCCTGGAGAAGGAAATGGCAACCTACTCCAGTACTCTTGCCTGGAAAATCCCATGGACAGAGGAGTCTACAGCTCTCTGTTTGGACAGAGGCTACAGTCCATGGGGTCGCAAAGAGTGGGACACGACTGAGCGACTTCACGTTCACTGTGAGCTGATCACCCTCTTGCTGTGAGTGACTTTGCCATCAGAGCACACTTCTCTCTACGCTCCTCATGTAGGTGTGGGCAGCTATTCAGTGCTGACACTTTCAGATGCCCCAGGGCTTTTGCTGACCACTTCTCACCCACTGCATCCCCAAGACCAAGGCTTTGTGACTCCCTTTGGTGGAGCCATACCTAACTTACTTGCCAAAAGTCTCCTGCCCCTGTGTCTGGTCCATGACATGGCAGCCACCTCCTCTGATCAGCCTATGGTTTGATTTTTTTTTTTTTTTTTTCCTTTTTCTCCAACACAGCTCAGCTGTGGCAGAAGAAGACTGAATAGGTGGAAAGCCACCAGCCCCTTAACATACATCTGGGGATAGTGCCACAAAGACTCTCAGGGCCTCTGTCCCTATGGCCCTAACAGCTCTGTGACCTTGGACAAGTTATTTAATTTATCTGACCCTTAGTTTGCATAGTGGAAATAAAAATACCTATCTCTCAGGTAGTTCTGAGAAACAGTATATGCTGAGTGCTTAATAAGCAATCAATAAACGGTACTGTGTTACAATCACAGTAATAAAACACACCTTCTGTTAGCTCAGCGCTGATCTCTGAATTCTAGGGGATGCAGAAGGGCTGTAAGAGATGCAATCCCAGTTGGCTTCCGCGCTGGGGTAAACAGTAGGCTACCACACAGGAACAAGAGCAGATGGTTGGAGGCAGGGTATAATTAAGTGCAGAATGGTAGGGCATGACCTGTGAGTCCTGCAGGAGCACAGTGCCCAGAAAGACGATAATCATCCTCATGTCTACACAACACTTCAGTGTTTACACTGCTTTTTAACATCTATAATTTGACTTGTAACAACCATGAGGTAGATAGTAATGTTATCATCTGTGTTTTTTAGAGGGAACTGAGGCTCTCAGGGGCAAAATGGCATGCCCACAGTCACACTAGGAAGTGGCAATGGGGAGACTAGAGACATCCTAACTCATAGGCAGCCTTCTTTTCCCTCTCTGGAAATTTTTCTAGATGAATCTAAACTTGAGATGGGTCTTGAAAGGTGAAAGCGTTGGAGAAGTAATGGAGGCTGTTCAAGCAGTGACACCCAGAGGGACGCAATGGAAGAGGGTGGGAAATTGGACCAGGTGATCACGGAGATCATTCAGGGTAGGCAAAATGCCTTGATTCTACACACTTAGGATTCCTAACCCAGCCTGGTGGGGAGGAAAAGGCTGGGAGGGCTTCCTGGAGACAGTGACGTTCAGGCTAAGATCTGAATGACAGTCAGGAGTTGGCCAGAGTTCCCAGGCGAAAGAAATGTCATGGACACGTTTGGGGAAACGAAAAGTGTTTCAATCAGACAGGAGCAGAGTGTGGTTGAAAGTAAGGCTATGCACACAGGGCAGAGACTTATATTCCTCATTAAGATCTTGGACTTTATTTCAAGTCTCTGAGGACTCAATGGGATGCTTACCCAGGCGATTTGAGTTTTAGGCTAATCATTGTGATTACAACATGCAGACTGAATGGCAAGGGCCTAACCGGAGGCAGAGGAGGCTGATGCAGCAACCTAGGCAAAGTAGGAGAGCTGCCTGGAGGAGGGAGCATAGCAGGGACTGGGAGACTTGGCATATCTGGGGGACAGGTAAAGAGATAAAATGGGCTGGAGTTGGTGATTGATTGGAAACTGGGGGTAGTGGTACAGGGCAGATAGAAAGAAAGGAGGAGTTGAAGAGACTTCTGGTTTCTGGTTGGAACAACTAACTGGGTGGCTGTATCAGTCCCTAGGCTAGGAAAGGTGAGAGAGAAGCAGTCCCTAATGGGAAAGTGAAGGAGTAAGGCTTTGAAGTGGGGAGAGAATTCAGCAGCTGATGGGGAATAGGAGCCAAGTACTCAGTGGAAGAAAGCAGAATTTCTTCATCCAACACATTATGGGTCTACTATATCAGACACTAGGAGTACAGCAGTGAATCAAACAGACCAGGTCCTGATCTTGTGGAGTTTATATTCTCTTGGATGGATACAGACAAGCAAAGAAATAAGTACAGAAATATGTCAGGAGGCAGTAGGTACTATGATGACACCTGAGCATGTGTAAGGGGATGTGGATGGTGACTGAAGTCATGAAATTAAAAGACTCTTGCTCCTTGGAAGAAAAACTATGACAAACCCAGACAGTGTATTAAAAAGGAGAGACATTACTTTGCTGACAAATGTCCGTTTAGTCAAAGCTATGGTTTTTCCAGTAGTCATATATGGATGTGAGAGTTGCACCACAAAGAAGGCTGAGCACTGAAAAACTGATGCTTTTGAACTGTGGTGTTGGAGAAGACTCTTGAGAGTCCCTTGGACTGCAAGGAGATCAAACCAGTCAATCTTAAAGGAAATCAGTCCTAAATATTCATTGGGAGCTGAAGCTCCAATACTCTGGCCACCTGATGTGAAGATCCAACTCATTGGAAAAGACCCTGATGCTGGGAAAGATTAAGGGCAGGAGAAGGGGGTGACAGAGAATGAGATGATTGGATGGCATCATCGACTCAATGGGCATGAGTTTGAGCAAGCTCCAGGAGACGGCGAAGGACAAGGAAGCCTGGCGTGCTGCAGTCCATAGGGTCGCAAAGAGTGACTGAAGGGGATGTGGGCTCTGCATGGGGTGAACAAGGATGGTGGCTCTGATTTTTAGCCCCAGACCTGAATGAACAATTTGGAGGGACACCTTTAGAAAGAAGGACAAGGCTTTAAGAATTTCTCTAAATGCTGTGGCTACTTCAGACATTATAGGGGTGAGGTCAGAAGTGGAGGCTAGATACCCTGTAAGAAATTTGGATTTTACCATAAAACCATTCCCTTCCTCTACCCTGAAAGGTAAAATTCCCTAAGATCCTTTTCAAGCCCATGCTTCTAAAGACTTGAACTGGCTTTGCTGTCTTCCTGCTCTGCTACCTCTCAGCTGCATAACCTTGGGCATGTCACTTACCTTCTCTGAGCCTCAGCTTTCTATCTGTAAAATGGGTATACTGACAGAGTTGTTATGAGGACCGAACGAAGTTATGCATAGTGCCTAGCACAGAACAGATTGCTCAGTAAAGTTAAAGTTTTGTATTCTCTTCCACAGAGGGAAAAGATACAGGATTAAAGATACAGGATGAGAAAACTGGCATGACTGAGGTGTGGAAATTGATAAATTCTAACACATAGCTACCACTGCTGGCAGGAGAAGTCCTCCTTCAGTGTCCTTGGGGGATTGGTTCCAGGACCTCCTGCCAATACCAAAATGTGTGGATGCTGAAGTCCTTCATACCTGTAAAATAGCATGCTGTGTGCTTAACTGCTCAGTCGTGTCCGACTCTCTGCGACTCCATGGACTGCAGCCCACCAGGCTCCTCTGTCCACAGGGATTCTCCAGGCAAGAATATGGAGTGGGCTGTCATACCCTCCTCCAGGGGATCTTCCCAACCCAGGGATCAAACCCAGGTCTCATGCATTGCAGGCAGATTCTTTACCTTCTGAGCCACCAGGAAAGCCCAAGAATACTGGAGTGAGTTGCCTATCCCTTTTCCAGCGGATCTTCCCGACCCAGGAATCAAACTGGGGTCTCCGGCATTGCAGGCGGATTCTTACAAAGAGAAGCCTGCGAGCTGCAACTAGAGAAAAGCCCACATGCTGGAACAAAGACCCAGCATAGCCCAAAATATCAATCAATCTCTAGGTTACTTATAATACCTGATTCAATGTAAATGTTGCATAAATAGTTGTCAATAACATTGTAAATACAATGTAAATCATTGCCTGCTGCTGCTGCTGCTAAGTCACTTCAGTCGTGTCTGACTCTGTGCGACCCCATAGACGGCAGCCCACCAGGCTCCGCTGTCCCTGGGATTCTCCAGGCAAGAACACTGGAGTGGGTTGCCATTTCCTTCTCCAATGCATGAAAGTGAAAAGTGAAAGTGAAGTCGCTCAGTCATGTCCAACTCTTGGCGACCCCATGGACTGCAGCCTACCAGGCTCCTCCGTCCATGGGATTTTCCAGGCAAGAGTACTAGACTGGGGTGCCATAATCATTGCCAGTGATCAACAAATTCAAGTTTTGCTTTTTGAAATTTTCTGGAAATGTCTTTTTCTGAATATTTTCTATCTGCAGTTAGTTGAATCCACGGATATGGAGAGCAAACTATAGAGTTACCTTTTCTCTCCCATTTTCTCCCTCATCCCTGCCCAGCTTCTGACCTGGACATATTTGTGTTTCCAAGCAGGTCATCGAAGAAAGGCTGATAACAATCTTCCTGGTGGCAGTCTAGAAGTTTCCATCTTGAAGCTGCCTTCTGCTTCCCTCTCCAATGGACTGCTTTCCTTTCACCAGAGGAAGAGAGGAGAGAGAGGGGACAGAGTGTGGTGGAAATGACTCCACTAAGAGCTTACAGGATTTCTACATGAGTCCCCATCCTGCACCTCCCTGCCCAGGGGTCTCTGCTGGGTGGGTTGAAAGGTGGCTCTGGCCCTTAGCAGGTGTGGCAATGCTGAGCCTCTAAAGACCACTGAACCAGGATAGGGTGGGGGTGGGAGGGTGAGCAGTGGAGGAGATCTCTCTGTGCTAATGACTCAGATTCCAGCCAGAGTTTGGCCTCTACAGGCAAAGAATAAAGAGCTCATGGAAAGAAGGGACCTTGGGTAGGGGAGGGTAGAAAGGGGCCTGGGTAAGCTGAACAGGATGACTTTGGCTGAGTCATTCTGAAATCAGCCATACCCTTGAAGTCAGGCTACACTCAGTAACCTTCAATGGTTCCCCCACTACCATGAGATAAAGTCCCAAAGGCTTAACCCTGACCTGACCAAGAGTCTCCACTGGGTCTGCTATTCCACTTCACCCCTTCCCCATGCTCCCAGAAATGCAGCCTCCTCCAAGGTTTCTGCTTCTAGTAGGCAAGACCTTTCTTTCTTCCTTCCTTTCTTTTTTGATGTCTTTCTCCCCTAGCTTTGAGGGGTTCCCAGGTTGCTCGGTAAAAAGAATCCGCCGCCAATGCAGAAGCCACCGGAGACTCGGGTTCGATCCCTGGGTCAGGAAGATCCCATGGAGGAGGAAATGGCAACCTGCTTCAGTATTCTTGCCCGGAAAATCCCAAACTCCAGACTTTAATCAGATTTCACCAATTTTCTTTTTCTGTTCCAGAATCCCAGCCAGGACACCACCCTGCATTTAGTTCCCCTGTCTCCTTAGTCTGCTCTGGCCGGCGACAACTTACTAGTCTTTCCTTATTCCTATGACCTTGAAAACCTTAAGGAACACTGGTTAGGTATTTTGCAGAATGTCCCTTAATTTGGACTTACTTGCTATTTGCCTCATAACTAGACTGAGGTTATGGGTTCTGGAGAACAAATAGCCACAGAGATGAAGAGCCCTTCTCATCACACCCTATCATGGGCCACATGCTACCCACAGGGCTTATTACTGGTTATGTTACCTTCCACCACTTGCTGATTCTACCACTCCCACTCCATAACCACCACCCCTGCCCCCACACCTTTCCACAGTCTGTTCTTTAGCAAGTCACTAGATCAGCTGACACTCAAGGGTTAGGGAATGGGATTAAATTCTGCCTCCTGGAGGGGGAAGCATCTACATAAACTATTTGGGATTCTTCTTTAAAGAAGATTTGTCTCTTCTCCCCCATTTATTTACTTATTTATTCAGTTATTTATTTTTATTAACAGGGACTCATGTAATATTTATTTGACACTTTGGGTTATAATCCAACACTACGTTATTTCTTCTGTAGCTCAAATTGTCCCAGCTTTGCCCATCGCTTGCTCTTTCAGGTTATCGGGTTTTGGTTTTTTAATCCTGTCTTACTTTCTGGCACTGCAAGACGTTCTGAGCTCATCTTGTCTATTCTCTGGAAATTGGAAATTTTTAGTCACTCAGTCCTGAGACCCCATGGACTTTAGCCTGCCAGGCTCCTCTATCCATGGAATTTTCCAGGCAAGAATACTGGAGTGGATTGCCATGTCCTTCTCCAGGGGATCATCTTCTCGACACAGAGATTGAACTCTGGTTTTCCTGCACTGCGGGCAGGTTCTTTACCATCTGAGCCACCAGAGAAGCCTTTTCTTTTCTCTACCCACCATAAAATCATCTACTTCTCCAAAGATCCCTGGTTTCTTCTTTTGAAGATGATTTTTAGAAGCCAAAATCTGGACACTGGATCATTGCTCATTGCTACTGGGAAGAAAACTTACATTTTTAAATTGTGAAATATATCATATACAGAGGAGTACACCAAACATATAAGTATGGTTTAGAGAATAATTACAAGCTGAATATAATAAAATCTCTTTTAAGCATTAATTATACCCATTCCTGTGTATCTTCCTCCTGAAAACTTCTCTGACCTGCAAGGCCAGGATGAGGCACCCTAACATGAGAAACCATAGCACCTGGTGGTTATTCCTATCCTAATTCTATATTAATACATGTCAATAGCAAACAAGTCGAAGATGCAAGTGTTTAAAGAAGAAATCAAGTCAGCATTATTCTATCATCCAAGGGAAGATGTCTAACTACCAAAAGTGGTCCAAGAATATAATAGGTTCCCCCCTAGATTTGTGCTGTACTCACTAGCCACGTGGGGCCACTGAGCAAGTGAAATGTGGCTGATCTGAACTGGGATGGTTTAGTACAGAAAAAGAATGTATAATATCTCAGTAACTGTTTTTCTTTTGATTTCTAACTAAAATGATAATATTTTGGATGTGTTGAGCTAAATAAAAAAACTATTAAAATTAATTTCACCTGTACATATGACAAAACGTATACATTTAAAATTAATTAATTTTATGATATGCAGATTAATAATGGGGAACTTCCCTGGTGGTGCCCTGGGTAAGATCCCGTCTTGCCAGGGCAGGGGACATAGGTTTGATTGTGGTCTGGGGAAAATACGCATGCTGAGGAGCAACTAAGACCACACCCACAGCTACTGAAGCCCGTGTGCTGCAGCTACTGAAGCCTGAGCCCCCTAGAGCCCGGTGGTCAGTAACAAGAGAAGGCACCACAGTGAGAATCCCGAGTACCAAAGGAAGGGTGGCCCCTGCTCGCCGCAACAAGAGAACGTCCGCTGCAACTAGAGAAACCCCCGCGCAAAGCAACAAAGACCCAGCACAGCCAAAATAATGAATAATAAAAATACATACACAAAATTGTTTAAAAATTAATAATCTGGATTTAAATATTCCAAGAAAACAAAAATGCTTAATTTCACCTGTTTCTTTTTTTTTCCCCCTTTTGGTAGTTACCAGAAGAATGTAAATTATACATGTGGCTTGCTTTATATTTCCAATGGATGGGGTATTATGTAAAGCAGGGGTCCCCAGCCCTTGGGTCACAGAAAAATGATTGAATTACTGCCTAAACCATCCCTCTCACCTCTGCATTCCTGTCTGTGGAGAAATTGTCTTCCACAAAATTGGTCCCCAGTACTAAGAAGGGGAGCCGCAGCTCTGAATAATGAACTCCTGAGGACTAGATGTTTTACAGCACTGAGTGGATTTTGGTGGAGTGCTGGAGATAACAGTGGAGACTAGAGAAGATGGTTCTTAAGATTTTAGCCTTGAGAGTTTATGTCTCTGCCTTTTCTCCCACTCTTCGCCTCTGTCTACACTCTGCTTATTTCCCAAACACGCTCACATGGGCTATGTCTTCCACTTTTATTCTTTTGCCTTATGGCTTCGTATCTCTGAGGTTTGGTTTATTCAGTGCACTCCACCTTGAATGTCCTCTCTCCTATATTTTCTGTCAAAATCCTACCCAACCTGAAAAGCAGCTGACATGCCACTTCACCCACAAAGCCTTTTTTGGCCCCCACAGTGAAAAGTAAATCCCTGAACATCTCCATCACTACTCACCGACCCTTCAGCACATTTCTCTAACTCCTCTCCCCTTGCTGTTTTTGTTGTTCAGTCACCAAATCATGTCCGACTCTTTGCGGACACAATTTGGACCCATGGACTGCAGCATGCCAAGCTTCCCTGTCCTTCACTATCTCCTAGAGTTTGCCCAAATTCAGGTCCATTGAGTCGGTGATGCTATCTAACCATCTCATCCTCTGCCACCTTCTTTTCCTTTTGCCCTCAATCTTTACCAGCATCAGAGTCTTTTCCAATGAGTCCACTCTTTGCATCACGTGGCCCAAGTATTGGAGCTTCAGCTTCAGCATCAGTCCTTCCAATGAATGTTCAAGGTTGATCTCCTTTAGGATTGACTGGGTTTGATCTCTTTGTGGTCCAAGGGACTCTCAAGGGTCTTCTCCAGCAACACAAGTTAAAAGCATTAATTCACTGGTCCTCAACCTTCTTTATGTTTCAGCTTTCATGTCCATACATGACTACTGGAAAAACCATAGCTTTGACTATGCAGACCTTTGTCGGCAAACTTCTCCCCCTGACTAAATTGGAAATGCCTGGAGGGCAAAGGTGCATGGCACAGAAACTTCTAAGAATTGGTGTCCAGATCCTCAAACTCTATTCACGCTCTTTGCTAAGACACATCTTCTGGAGAAGATGCTCTTTGGTCCAGGTCTGTCTTTTTCACACGCATCCTCTCTAACTTTACAACAGGCTCTAAGCCCTGGTTTTTACCCACAATCTTACCCTAGGGGTAAATACCTTCAGGGTACCAACCACAGGTGAAGAACTCTGAAGACTGGATAAAGCATTTTGCAAGTGGAGCAATTGCCAGTTCTTTGCTTTCAAAATAGAGTTGAAAGAGGTTCTGATTTTGCTGTCATTAAAAACAACTTTAAAAGAAATTTCTGGTTGCACCCCACAGCATGTGGGACCTTTAATTCCCTGACCAGGGGTCAAACTCCTGCCCTTTGCAATTGGAAGACAAAGTCTTAACCACCAGACTGCCGGGGAAATCCCCCCAAAATAACTTTTGATCATTTTTCGAAATAATCACTATGTAATTTTTTGGCTTGAAACTCTAAGAATTAAAAAAGTTACGTGACATTATTATAACAAAACTCCCTTCATTTTCATCTACTTATTTATTTGAACACGGTTTCTCAGAGCTTCTATTTATAAAAGTTAAAAATAAATATAAAATTGATGCTGAACCCAGCTTCATTCCAGTAGTAACATCCGTAAATTCACAAACTAACTGAAAAAAAATCGATTTCAGTAAGAGACATATTTCCAATATTGTTTCACTCTTTGTTTAATAATTATTTTTCAAAAGATATATGTTATGTTGCTTTGATCAGTTGTGTATTAGTACAATAATAAGTGATATTTCAATCCAGAAGAAATTTTAAAACATAGAGACTTAGAGTCAAAGGAAAATTTAAATTATTTAAATTTCAAAATTTCTTAAATTGCAATCATATATATAAATTTCTATCGGAGTATGAATAAAGTAATCAATAACAGACTTTTCAGCATAAAATATATTACCTTAGGATAACATTCTGGAAAAGTAAGCAAAATGCAACTATAAGTTCAAGAAGAAAAAAAAATAATGATGTAGCATTTCTGCCTGTTAAAGTGAGCTTGTTCTGGTATTTTCTTGAAGTGAAAGATAGTATCAAACCCTGATGATGCTTACATTCAGCTGATGATGGAACAGTTTTATTTAGCAAGTGTATCCTTTTTTTTTTTTTTTTTTTTTTTTAAAGTTTGGGCTACCCTGGGTCTTTGTTGCTTTTGGCGGACTTTTCTAGTTGCAGCAAGCAGGGGCTACTCCTTGTTGTGCTACTTGGGCTTCTCATGGCAGTGGTTTCTCTTGTGGAGCACAGGCTTTAGGCTCTTGAGCTTCAGTAGTTGTAGCACACAGGCTTAGTTGCTCCATGGCTTGCGGAATCTTCCTGGACCAGGGATCAAACCCATGTCCCCTGCACTGGCAAGTGGATTCTTATCCACTGTGCCACCAGGGAAGTCCAAACAAGTATACCTTTTGCAGTGGCTTATATTTAAGATGTTTCAGTGAACAATATTAAAATGTGCCACCTAGCCTGCATGTGGACCAGCAGATCCATTCTCCAACCTATCTCTCCCGTCTTCTCTCCCCTGGATGGCTGACTTGGTTGGAGGACATCAAGGGCTTTGTGCCTCTAGCCTCAACTTGGATTTGGTCACTGGGAAGCCCTGGCAGGAGACAGAATGGAGGGAGGAGCGAGATTAGGATTTTTATCCCCTTTGTTCTCGCCTCTGGACATCTAGTCATTCTGGCCCTGACCCTGGATGGAAAGTCACTGCTCCTCTTAAGGCAGAAAAATTGCCCTTTAGACCTTAGGTGGTAACACCCTAGCTGCTGCTCTTCCCAGCTTCCTGCATAATCCCTGGTGATTTCCCTACCCCTTGACCGCACCTTCTAAATTAGCTCCTTTGTACATATGACCTGCTTGAATTATCTTAATTTGAGTGTGTTATTTGTTTCCTGTTGGAATCCTCACAAATGCAGTTTTAAAAAAATACTTTAAGTTGGCACTAGAGCAAAAAGTCTGAAGACCACTGATTCAGACTGCTGCAGGAAGGGGGACCACTTCTGGGGACTGCTTCCAGGGCCCGAGAGTGGGCTCTTGTCTAACACTTGGAAATGACTTGTTCAAGGAAATACACATGCTGACAAATCCAGAGGCTTGTACTGGGAAAGGTGCCCAGGTGGAGAGCAGCAGGGTAGTGAAGTGAAAGTCACTCAGTTGTGTCCGATTCTTTGCAACCCCATGGACTATAGCCTTCCAGGCTCCTCTGTCCAAGGAATTCTCCAGGCAATTCTACTGGAGTGAGTAGCTGTTCCCTTCTCTGGGGATGGTCTCTAGCATTGCAGGCAGATTCTTTACCACCTGAGCCATCAGAGAAGCCCAAGAATACGGGAGGGGATAGCCTGTCCTTTCTCCAGGGGATCTTCCTGACCCAGAAATCAAACTGGGGTCTCCTGCATCACAGGCAGATTCTTTATCAGCTGAGCTACTAGGGAAAGGTGCCCAGGTGGAGAGCAGCAGGGTAAAGGAACCCGAAAGAGCTGCTCTGCCACGTGGCTCTCGGCCTCTGATTTTATGGTGATGGGATTAGTTCATTTAACTCAGGGTCCTTCTTAGTGGCACACGTGGACAGGCATGTACTGTCTCCTTTCGACCTTTCCTGAGTTCTTCTGGTTGGTGGTAGCTTGTTAGTCCCACATTTTTAAACAGGACCTCTTGTTCTAAGGTAATTCATACAAGTAGCTATATTTTGCCTGCCCAGGCCAAGTGGTTTCAGTGTTTCCTCTAACAAGACTGTAGCCTCATTTGTTCACTCAATAAACACTGATTGCATCATGCCCAGTGTTCATTTACAAAGATGAATTAGTCAGCCACCTCACGCCCATTAGGATGCTTATTATCAAAAACACAGAAAACAACTTTGCTGTACAGCAAAGATATAATTAATTCTATTAAAAAGTTAAAAAACACAGAAAACAAGTGTTGGCAAGGATGTGGAGAAATCGGGACCCTTGTGTACTGTTGGTGGGAATGTAAAATGATGCTGAAGCTGTGAAAAACAGTATGGAGCTTCCTCAAAAAGACATAGAATTACCCGACGGCCCAGCAATTCCACTTCTTGGCATAGGATCTCGAAGACACCCTCCTGTGCACACCCATGTTCACAACAGCATGATTCACAATAGCAAAAGCATAGGAGCAACCCAACTGTCCGGCACTTAAATGCATTATCAAAATGCAGTATATTCATACAATGGAATCATATTTGGCCTTAAAAAAATTCTGACCCATGCTGCAACATGAATGAACTTTGAAGATGTAATACTAAGCGAAACAAGCTAGTCACAAAAGGACAAAAAATACATGATATGTATGATTACATACATATCCATGATATGTATGAGGTACTTTAAAGGCAGAAAGTAGAATGGGGAGTTGCTGGGGGGCGTTGGAGAAGACCCTGATGCTGGGAGGGACTGGGGGCAGGAGGAGAAGGGGATGACAGAGGATGAGATGGCTGGATGGCATCATCGATTCAGTGGATGTGAGTTTGGGTAAACTCCAGCAGTTGGTGATGGACAGGGAGACCTGGCGTGCTGCGATTCATGGGGTCACAAAGAGTCGGACATGACTGAACGACTGAACTGAACTGAACTGAACTGAGGGGAGGGCAGAAGGAGGAATTATTGTTTAATAGATATAGAGTTTCAGATTTACAGGAAGAAAAGAGTTACGGGGGTGGACGGTGGTGATGGCTGCACAGCAACGTGTTTTGTGTATTTATTTGGCTGTGTCGGTGGTTAGTTGTGGTCAGTAGGCCATATCTTTGTTGCATCATGTAGGATCCTTTGTGGCGGAGCATGGATTCTCTAGTTGTGGAGTGCGGGCTCAGTAGTTATGCCTTGTTGCTCTGCAGCAAGTGGGATCTTAGTTCCCCAACTGTAACAGGAGGGAAAGGGGCAGGGCATAACTTTTGAAAGAATGACATAGCCCAAGGACACAACATAAACTGATTAGAATCAAGTGGGACCAAGATGGCAGACAAGACTAGACCTTGATCCTCAGTCAGCAAGTGAAATGACACACCCAGAGGTGCCTTGACATTTCCAAGGCACTGATAAAAGACCAAGGAGTGGGTAGTGGCCCAAATCCTGGGAATCTCCACCCCTTCCCAAAAATAGTTGGAATAGTCCTCCCATGCCTGCCTGTTAAGTCACTTTCGGTTCAGTTCAGTTGCTCAGTCGTGTCCGACTCTTTGCCACCCCATGAATAGCAGCACGCCAGGCCTCCCTGTCCATCACCAACTCCCGGAGTTCACCCAGACTCACGTCCATCGAGTCAGTGATGCCATCCAGCCATCTCATCCTCTGTCGTCCCCTTCTCCTCCTGCCCCCAATCCCTCCCAGCATCAGAGTCTTTTCCAATGAGTCAACTCTTCACATGAGGTGGCCAAACTACTGGACTTTCAGCTTTACCATCATTCCTTCCAAAGAAATCCCAGGGCTGATCTCCTTCAGAATGGACTGGTTGGATCTCCTTGCAGTCCAAGGGACTCTCAAGAGTCTTCCCCAACACCACAGTTCAAAAGCATCAATTCTTCGGCGCTCAGCCTTCTTCACAGTCCAACTCTCACATCCATACGTGACCACAGGAAAAAACATAGCCTTGACTAGACGAACCTTTGTTGGCAAAGTAATGTCTCTGCTTTTGAATATGCTATCTAGGTTGGTCATAACTTTCCTTCCAAGGAGTAAGCATCTTTTAATTTCATGGTTGCAGTCATCATCTGCAGTGATTTTGGAGCCCCCAAAAATAAAGTCTGACACTGTTTCAACTGTTTCCCAACTATTTCCCATGAAGTGAGGGGACCAGATGCCATGATCTTCGTTTTCTGAATGTTGAGCTTTAAGCCAACTTTTTCACTTTCCACTTTCACTTTCATCAAGAGGCTTCTTAGTTCCTCTTCACTTTCTGCCATAAGGGTGGTGTCATCTGCATATCTGAGGTTATTGATATTTCTCCCGGCAATCTTGATTCCAGCTTGTGCTTCTTCCAGTCCAGCGTTTCTCATGATGTACTCTGCTTATAAGTTAAATAAGCAGGGTGACAGTATACAGCCTTGACGTACTCCTTTTCCTATTTGGAACCAGTCTGTTGTTCCATGTCCAGCTCTAACTGTTGCTTCCTGACCTGCTCACAGATTTCTCAAGAGGCAGGTCAGGTGGTCTGGTATTCCCATCTCTTTCAGAATTTTACACAGTTTATTGTGATCTACACAGTCAAAGGCTTTGGCATAGTCAATAAAGCAGAAATAGATGTTTTTCTGGAACTCTTTTGCTTTTTCCATGATCCAGAGGATGTTGGCAATTTGATCTCTGGTTCCTGTGCCTTTTCTAAAACCAGCTTGAACATCAGGAAGTTCACGGTTCACATATTGCTGAAGCCTGGCTTGGAGAATTTTGAGCATTACTTTACTAGCGTGTGAGATGAGTGCAATTGTGCGGTAGTTTGAGCATTCTTTGGCATTGCCTTTCTTTGGGATTGGAATGAAAACTGACCTTTTCCAGTCCTGTGGCCACTGCTGAGTTTTCCAAATTTGCTGGCATACTGAGTGCAGCACTTTCACAGCATCATCTTTCAGGGTTTGAAATCGCTCCACTGGAATTCCATCACCTCCACTAGCTTTGTTCATAGTGATGCTTTCTAAGGCCCACTTGACTTCACATTCCAGGATGTCTGGCTCTAGGTGAGTGATCACACCATCGTGATTATCTGGGTCGTGAAGATCTTTTTTGTACAGTTCTTCTGTGTATTCTTGCCACCTCTTCTTAATATCTTCTGCTTCTGTTAGGTCCATACCATTTCTGTGCTTTATTGATTCCATCTTTGCATGAAATGTTCCTTTGGTATCTCTAATTTTCTTGAAGCGATCTCTAGTCTTTCCCATTCTGTTGTTTTCCTCTATTTCTTTGCATTGATCGCTGAGGAAGGCTGTCTTATCTCTTCTTGCTATTCTTTGGAACTCTGCATTCAGATGCTTATATCTTTCCTTTTCTCCTTTGCTTTTCACTTCTCTTCTTTTCACAGCTATTTGTAAGACCTCCCCAGACAGCCATTTTGCTTTTTTGCATTTGTTTTCCATGGGGATGGTCTTGATCCCTGTCTCCTGTACAATGTCACGAACCTCATTCCATAGCTCATCAGGCACTCTATCTATCAGATCTAGGCCCTTAAATCTATTTCTCACTTCCACTGTATAATCATAAGGGATTTGATTTAGGTCATACCTGAATGGTCTGGTGGTTTTCCCTACTTTCTTCAATTTAAGTCTGAATTTGGCAATAAGGAGTTCATGATCTGAGCCACAGTCAGCTCCTGGTCTTGTTTTTGTTGACTGTATAGAGCTTCTCCATCTTTGGCTGCAAAGAATATAATCAATCTGATTTCGGTGTTGACCATCTGGTGATGTCCATGTGTAGAGTCTTCTCTTGTGTTGTTGGAAGAGGGTGTTTGTTATGACCAGTGCATTTTCTTGGCAAAACTCTATTAGTCTTTGCCCTGCTTCATTCCGTATTCCAAGGCCAAATTTGCCTGTTACTCCAGGTGTTTCTTGACTTTCTACTTTTGCATTCCAGTCCCCTATAATGAAAAGGACATCTTTTTTGGGTGTTAGTTCTAAAATGTCTTGTAGGTCTTCATAGAACCGTTCAACTTCAGCTTCTTCAGCATTTCTGGTTGGGGCATAGACTTGGATTACTGTGATATTGAATGGTTTGCCTTGGAAATGAACAGAGATCATTCTGTCATTCTTGAGATTGCACCCAAGTACTGCATTTTGGACTCTTTCATTGACTATGATGGCTACTCCATTTCTTCTAAGGTATTCTTGCCCACAGTAGTAGATATAATGGTCTTATGAGTTAAATTCACCCATTCCAGTCCATTTTAGTTTGCTGATTCCTAGAATGTCGACATTCACTCTTGCCATCTCTTGTTTGACCATTTCCAATTTGCCTTGATTCACGGACCTGACATTCCAGGTTCCTATGCAATATTGCTCTTTACAGCATCGGACCTTGCTTCTATCACCAGTCACATCCACAGCTGGGTATTCTTTTTGCTTTGGCTCCATCCCCTCATTCTTTCTGGAGTTATTTCTCCACTGATCTCCAGTAGCATATTGGGCACCTACTGACCTGGGGAGTTTCTCTTTCAGTATCCTATCATTTTGCCTTTTCATACTATTCATGGGGTTCTCAAGGCAAGAATACTGAAGTGGTTTGCCATTGCCTTCTCCAGTGGACCACATTCTGTCAGATCTCTCCACCATGACCCGCCCATCTTGGGTTGCCCCACGGGCATGGCTTAGTTTCATTGAGTTAGACAAGGCTGTGGTCCTAGTGTGATTAGATTGACTAGTTTTCTGTGAGTATGGTTTCAGTGTGTCTGCCCTCTGATGCCCTCTTGTAACACCTACCGTCTTACTTGGGTTTCTCTTACCTTGGGCGTGGGGTATCTCTTCATGGCTGCTCCAGCAAAGCGCAGCCACTGCTCCTTACCTTGGACGAGGGGTATCTCCTCACCGCCACCCTCCTGACCTTCAGTGTGGGATAGTCTTTAGGCCCTCCTGCGCCCGCGCAGCCACGGCTCCTTGGACATGACTAAAGTCACTTTAGTGATGTCCAACTCTGTGCAACCCTATGCACGCCAGGCTCCTCTGTCCATGGGATTCTTCAGACAAGAATACCAGAGATAGTCCTCCCACTCATTTGCATATGAAATTGCCCAGCCTATAAAAACTAACCACTCTACATTTCTAGGCGGCACTCACCCTCTGTGATGGCCCACATATTGTCTGTGAAGTGTGCTTCTCTCTGAATCTGAATAAATCCACTTCTTACCTATCACTCTGTCTCTCACTGAATTCTTTCTGTGATGAGACATCAAGAACCTGAGCCCAGAAACCAGGTACTGTGGGTTTGGGCTGGGTTCGAGTCCCAACCATGTGGGTTCAAGTCCCAGGTAGAGTTTTGGCTGGGTTTGAGTTCCAGTCACCTGGGTTTAAGTCCCAAGCAGGGTTTTGACTGGGTTCAAGTCCCAAGCTGGGTTTGGCTGGGTTCTAATCCCAGGTCATGGGTTCAAGTCCCAATCTGAGGTAAATGGTTTCACAACCAGAGATTGAGCCAGTGTTCCCTGCGTTGTCAGGCATTTTCTTAACCACTGGACCACCAGCGAAGTCCCAACAATGTGTTTTTAATACCATGAACTGTCCACTTAAAGATGGCTAAGGTGGTAAATGTTGCATATATTTCAACACAATAAAAAAAAGAAAGGTGAACTACATGGGGTTCCACTCCTCATGTAATAATTTAGTGTGAGAGAAGACATACAATTAAGCAAAGAGCAATAAAACAATATAATTTGTATTTTATTTATTTACTTATTCATTTTTTATTTGGCTGCACCAACTCTTAGTTGCAGCGTGAGGGATCTTTAGTTACAGCACGTGACATCTAGTTTTCTGACTAGGGATCAAACCCCAGCCCTCTGCACCAAGAGCCTGGAGTCTTAGCCATTGGACCACGGGGGGACCCCCGAGATATGTACTTTAGTAAAGATATGGACACATTGTGAGAGGACTGTGGAGAGAGCAACTAATTCTACCTGGGGGAATTGGGAGGGGCTTCCCATAGAGGTTTTATTTGGTTTATGGCATTGAAGATAAGTAAGAGCTTGCTTGGCAGTAGGAAGGAGAAAGGACATTTGAGGCAAAGGGGCAACATCAATCAAATCAAGAAAACCAAAGATTGCTAGGGGATTGGTGAGTCATGGATGGGTGTTCAAAGGTAGTTCAGAACATACGAAGAATAAAGGAAAGCATTTGTATATATGATTAAATTAAGATTAAAAACGTAAATGGCAAAAGACATTATGAACAAAGTTAAAATACTAAAGGACTCCCTGGGAGAAGATAATTGCAATTTATATATAAATAACACCTTAAAGTCAGTAAGAACCAGAAACAAGCAAACAAGTTGAAACATAAGCAAAGGACAAAGTGGCAATTCCCACAAGAACTCCTGATTGCAGAGGGAAGTGCAAATTAAAGTGAGTAGATACCATAGAGTATGGAAAGAGGGAAATAGTAACTTTACAGTGAAAGAAACATGGGAACACCACCTTAACCAAGTCAAGAAAGGTAATAACATCACCAGTAATCAGGCATGTGGGTAGCATGTGACCTCCAGTAGGGTGTGATGAGAAAGGTAGTTCATCTCTTCCCCCAAATCTATGACCTCTGGAAAGCCATGAATAAAACATCGGATAAGCTCCAATTGAAGGACATTCTGCAAAATGGATTAGGTTTGTGGTTTGTGCAGGTAAAGAATCTGCCTGCAATGCAGGAGACACGTGTTCAATCCCTGGGTTGGGAAGGTCCCCTGGAGAAGGGAAAGGCAACCCACTTCAGGATTCTTGCCTGGAGAATTCCACGGACAGAGGAGGTGGGCAAGCTATAGTCCATGGGATCCCTGAGAGTTGGACCTGGCTGAGCAAGTAACACTTGCACTTTCTTCTGCAAAATACCTGACCAGTATTCCTCAGGACTATCAAGGTTATAGGAATAAGGAAAGACTGAGAAATGGTCACAGACCAGAAGAAACTAAAGAAACAGGACAATGTAGTATTCTGGGTGGGATCCTGGAACAGAAAAAGGACATTACTGAAATCTGAATAAAGTCTGGATTTTAGTTAACAGTAATAAGCCAGTGTTGACTTCTTAGATTTGACAAATCTGCCATGGTAATGTAAAATGCTAATATTAGGGGAGATTGACTGAAGGGTATTTGGGAACTCTCTTGACTATCTTTGTAACTTTTCTATAGATCTAAAGATACTGGTGGCTCAGTGGTAAAGAATCCACCTGCAACGCAGGAGATGTTGTTTCGACCCCCGGGTTGGGAAGATTACCTGTAGAAAGAAATGGCAACTCACTCCAGTATTCTTGTGTGGGAAATCTCATGCTTAGAGGAGCCTGGCAGGCTAAGTCCATAGAGTTGCAAAAAAGTCCATGGGATTTTCCAGGCAAGAGTACTGGAGTGGGGTGCCATTGCCTTCTCCGTACCAGCAGACAGGACTTAGCGACTAAACGACAACAACAAAGGTATTCCAAAGTAAAACGTTTATTTAAAAAAATGATGAGATACTGGGACTTCCTTGGTGGTCCAGTGGCTAAGACTCTGCTACCAATGCAGGGAGCCCACATTTGCTCCCTGGTCAGGGAACTAGATCCCACATGTCACAACTAAGAGTTCGTATTGTTGTTGCAGTTGTTTAGTTGCTAAGTTGTTGTTTAGTTGCTAAGTCGTGTTCAACTCTTTTGCAACCCCATGGACTGTAGCCCTGCAGGCTTCTCTGTCCATGGGATTTTCCAGGCAGGAATATTTGAGTGGGTTGTCATTTTTTTTCTCCAGGCGATCTTTCTGACCCAGGGGCCGAACTTATGTCTCCTGCATTGGAAAGGGGATTCTTTACCACTGAGCCACCAGGGAAACCCAGAGAGTTTGTATGCCACAACTAAAGCCCATGCAGGCTGTAACTAAAGACTGTGTATGTGGCAGGGAAGACTGAGGATGCTGTGTGCCACACCTAAGACCTGGCACAGTCAGATAAATAAACATTTTTTTTGAATGATGAGATATTATTCCTACTCATGAAATTAACAAAGAATAAAAAGTCTGACTCAAAGAAGTATTGAGGAGGATATGGGAAAAATAATTCTCTCATATTTGCAGGTGGAAGGGTCAAAGGTATTGTAGGAAGCAATGTAGTCTAGGAAAGCAGAAAATATACAAACCCTGGAATCCAGAATTCCATTTGGACACCAAGAGATATTTATAAAGGCTTTGATACAAATTGTCCACAATAACATAAAACTGAAACAACTTGAATGTCTATCAACAGGGGGACAGACATACAAATTATATACAGGTTACAAATATGGTGGAATATTTACTACATAGCAGCTAAAAGGAAAGAATGAAATTTCTATATATCAATATGGCTAGATGTTAAAAATGCAATACTGAATGAAAAAGTAAAGGTGAAGAGGGGTGTATGTGGTGTGTGTGTGTGTGTGTGTGCTCAGTTGTGTCCGGCTCTTTGCGACCCCATGGATTGTAGCGAGCTCCTCTGTCCATGGAATTTTCCAGGCAAAAATACTGGGTTGCCATTTTCTCCTCCAGGGAATCTTCCTGATCCAGGGATAGGACCTGTGTCTCTTACATCTACCTGCATTGGCAGACGTGTTCTTTACCATTAGCACCGCGTGGGAAGCCCAGCATTTACTATCCTATAAATGTTGTGACACAGGCTCTGTTATTAACCCCAACATACTGATGACAACACCAAGCGGCAATGGAGTTCAGTAACTTGTCTTGGGTACCACACTTGGACAGTGGTAGAGACAGCAACCACATCCTGGAAGCCTGGCTTCAAGTCTGTCCTACCAACCATTATACTCTCTGCCTCGAATTCCCCCTCCTCATGCAGCTCCATTCTAGGGAAGGTAAGTAAGTTAGACAGTGAACGAGCTGTGGAGAAAAACAAAGAAGGGAAGGGAAAAGGGAGTATTACCCTTCAAAGAGGGAGTGTGGGGGTCATGGATGGCCTCACTGAGAGATAACATCTGAGCAAAGACTCTAAGGAAGTGAAAGAGGAAACCATGCCTGTATCTGGGGGTACCCGCATTTCAGCCTTGACAACAAGATCACAGGCTCTGGGGAGTGGTAAACCTGGAGTGTTTGAAAAATAAATAGCAAGGAAGCCAGGGTCACTAAAGCAGAGGGAATAAAGAAATGAGAATAAAAGAAATGAGCCCAGAGAGAGATGGAGGCTAGATTGGGTGGGGCCTTATCCGTCATGAGGACCTTGGAGGGGTCTGAGCAGGGGGTGACAATATCTGACTTGGGCTTAAGAGGGATCCCTCTTTGTTGAGGTGAGATTGCTCAGAGGTTCGGGTGGTAGCTTGCATTGGAGTGGTAGCAGTGGGTGGTGGTAAGAAGTGATTGGATTTTGGATATATTTTGAAGATCAAGTTGACGGTATTTGATGAGGATTGACATGACAGAGGGAAAGGAGTCAAGGATGACTCAGGTTTTTGGCCTACGTAAATGGGAAGACAGAGCGATTGTTTCCTGAATGGAGAAGACAATAGGAGAAGCAGGTTTGAGGAGGGGGTGGGAAGGCCTGGAGTTTCGTTTTGGACATGCTGAGTTTGAGATTTCTACTGGACAACCACCTGGACACGTTGAGCGTTCAGTTGGACATAATAGTCTGGAGTTTTGAGCAGAGGAGATAAAAATCTATGCCTCATCTGCATATAGATTTTATTTGAAACCACAAGAAAGGATGAGATCATCCAAGAAATGAAAATAGATATAGAGCAGTGAAAATGTGAGAACTGAACCCTGGCACCCCAGCATTCAGAGTTTGCAGCTGAGGAGGAGGAAAGGGAGAAAGGGGAGAATTCAGCAACAGGAAACTGAGAAGGAACAGCCAGAGAGGCGGGAGGAAAACCAGGAGAAAAGCCAGGAAAGGGAGCCAGCCAGTTGAGGAGAGAGAGCCAGCTAGTTGAAGAAAGTGTTCCAAGAAGGATCAAGTGATCAAATGTGTTGAAGGCTGCCGATAGGGAAAGAAAGATGAGGATTGAGAAATGACCATTTGATCAAGCATCATGGAGGTGCTGGGTGGCAGAATGTGCCATCCTCAAATATGCCACTTTGGCACAAGGATTGTTTTGAGCTAAAGGCAATTGAGAAGAAGCAGATAGAAGAAAGGCTCTCTGCCCTATACCCTCATTTGCATAAAAGCAGGACACACATTCATAAAGTTGTCCCAACTCCTGTCTCTACCAGGAGGGACAGAAAATCATCAGAAACAAGTTTTACTGACTATCCTTTATCTACCATCATTTTCTTTGATTTGCCTTTCCACAATTTGCTGCCCCTAGTGAAAGTGAAAGTCGCTCAGTTGTGTCTGACTCTTTGCGACCCCATGGACTATACAGTCCATGGAATTCTCCAGGCCAGAATACTGCAGTGGGTAGCCTTTCCCTTCTCCAGGGGATCTTCCTAACCCAGAGATCGAACCCCAGTTTCCTGCATTGCAGGCAGATTCTTTACCTGCCCCTAGAGTCAGATCTTTTTCTTTCTCTTGTCATATCTCTAAAAATTTCATTCTTTTGCTAAGATGTTATATCAGCCCAAGCTCTAACTAAATCTTTGAGTTATTCATCTCTGGATATATGCTGCACATGTTTATGAACTTCTATTTGCTTTTCTCTTGTTAGTCTGTCTTTGGACAGTCTAATTTATGCAGCCCCAGCTGCATGGGTATAGGAAGAGATCTGGGGGCAGAAGAAGAGATTTTTCTTGTCCCACAGTGGTCATTAGTGACACTGACAAGAGTGGCTTTAGGTAGAGTACGTAGAGGTTAAAATCTAATTGGATCAGATTTGAGAGTCAGAGAGAAGAGAAATGATACAGGCAGTACAGATAATTCTCTCAAGTGTTTGACCACAGCTGGAAGGAAGTGTGGGTGAACGGCAGTGTGTTAAAGTGTCAAAATAGTGCATCACATTCATGATAAAGTTTCCTGTCATTGGTAGAGGTTGATGTACATTAATTGTGTTTTATTTTTCCAAGTGTCCTGTGGGGTCTTAGTTCCCCTACCAGGGATCAAACCCATACCCTTTGCATTGGAAGCACTGAGATTTAATCACCAGGAAATCCTACATTACATTCTTTTTTTTTTTTACTTATTCATTTATTTGGTTATGCCCGTTGTGGCATGTGGGGTCTTTTAATTGTGGCATGTGGGGTCTTTTAATTGTGGCATGTGGGGTCTTTTAATTGTGGCATGTGGGATCTAGTTTCCTGAGCAAGGATGGAACCTGGGCCCTGTGCACTGGGAGCATAGTTTTAGCCACTGGACCACCAGGAAGTCCCCCATATTACATTCTTATAATATAACCTTGTCTATAACCTTGTCAGTGAAGGTTCAAAGAGACTTTAAAATCTGATGAAATAATACAGATATATCTTTTAAAAAATGAAGGCAAACGGAACAAACTGTAACACCCAATAATTCAGAAAGGTGAACATTTTGATGTTTGCTATATTATCTTTACACTTTCAAATTTCCAAGGAATCTTAACCACAGGACCGCCAGGAAAGTCCCCCTTAAAGATAATTAGAAGGGACTTCCCTGGTGGCTCAGATGGTAAAGAATCTGCCTGCCAATGCAGGAGACCCAGGTTTGATTCCTGAGTCAAGACGATCCCCTGGAGGAGGGCATGGCAACCCACTCCAGCATTCTTGCCTGGAGAATTGCATGGACAGAGGAGCCTGGCGGGCTACAGTCACTGGAGTTGCAAAGAATCGGACACGACTGAGCAACTAACACACACACTCCTCGGTGGTCCAGTGGTTAAGAATCCACCTGCCAATGAGGGCACATGGCTTTGATCCCTGGTCTGGGAAGATCCCACATGCTGCAGAGCAACTAAGCCCGTGTGCCACAGCTACTGAAGCCCGCGTGCCTGGAGCCCATGCTTTGGCAACAAGAGAAGCCACCACAATAGAAGCCCGCGCACTGCAAACAGAGAATAGCCCCGGCTCACCACAACTAGACAAAGCCTACGTGCAGCCACAAAAACCCTCTGCAGTCCAACGTATAAATTAATTAACTACAATATATAAATAATTAGAGCAGGGAAAAATGTTTGTGGGCCTGAAGGTGTGAAGGCCTTTGAGTGCCATGTCAAGAATGCGGTGGGGGGAGGGGCATGGCTCAGAACGTTCTCCCTGAAAACTGTGGAGGGTGGGAACAATAAAAAATGTCCTTTAACCATTCAGGCTAGAGTTTTCTGAAGTGTGGACAGGACCACCTGCATCAAAATCTTCCAAGGGCTCATAAAATTCAAACCCTGGGCCTTTCTCCTCTGGCTTACTAAATCCTAACGTCTCCAGCAAGGCTAAGCAATCTGTACCTGAGAAGGTGGAGTGGTAGCAAGTTCAGGGAAAGGTTGGGGCTGTGATTAGTACCTGTGGAGATGGAAGTGCCCATAGGACTTCTGGTCTGTGAGTGGATATGAGAGTCTCAGGTTCACGGATGGGTGTTAACCAGATTCATTGTCCAGTCTCCCACAGCAGGAAGCACAAGGACTTGCACATAGTAGGTGCTAAAAGTTTATTGAGTGAATTAAGAATTTAGCTTAAGGGACTGCCCTGGTGGTCCAGTAGCTAAGACTTCGAGCTCCCAATGCAGGGAGCCTGGGTTTAATCCCTGGTCCAGGAACTAGATCCCACATGCTACAATTAAAGATCTTATGTCCCGCAACTAAGACCTGGAGTGGTCAAATAAATAAATAAATATCTGAAGAAAAGAATTTAGCTTCAAAGCCAATCACTCAGTCACAAATTCTACCTTCTTACCAGTAACTCTCTCCTGGTTGCCTAGCATGCAACGTATCTTCATGGTGGCCAACAGCCCAAAGAAGTTGGAAAAACTTGGACTTCAGAGTCAGACAGACTTGAATTCACACCTGGTTCCCCTTATTCCCAGCTCTGTGGCCACAAGTGAGTCTCCCCTTGGAACTTGGTTTTCTCAGGTGCAAATAATGTCATTCGCTCATTCATTCATTCAGCCTCTTTTGCCCTCCTGGAGTTTGCAACCTAAGGAGGTAATGGTAGTAAACAACAAATATAGTAAGTAGGTTTATTATACCATATGTGAGTGAAAATTGCTATGGAAAAAAAAAAAAAAAAAAAAGCAGCAGAGTGAGGGCTGGGCCTGAGTGGGAGTGGCAGCAGTAATCAGGCTGGGGAAACGTCATTATTAGTTAGCATTATCATGTAGTAGGTCACGTTGACTCAGACAGTAAAAAATCCACCTGCCATGGAGACCCAGGTTCGATCCCTGGGTTGGGAAGATTTCCTGGAGAAGAGGATGGCAACTCACTCCAGTATTTTTGCCTGGAGAATTCCAAGGACAGAGGAGCCTGGCAGGCTAAGTCCATGGGCTGGGAAGGAATCAGACATGACTGAGTGACTAACACACTTGCAGGCCACACTGAGGAGGATTTGCAGAAGTGATGGGATGTGGAGGGTTTTGTGGAGGGATGTGATGGAGTGGACCAAATGGATAGCTAGAGAAGAGTATTCCAGGCAGAAGGGACAGCAAGCACTAAGGCACTGACAGAAGTGTGCTTGGCACTGTGTGAGAAATAGCAAGGAGGCCGCGTGGTTGGAGTGGAGTCCGTGATGGAAGAAGAGGGCCTTGCAGGGCTGTGATGTCAAATAACAAAGCAAAGAAGGAGGTGAAGTCAGTTACTGAGTACCAACAATATGCAAGAAACTGAGCTTTGTGTATTAATATATCAGCTACTTAATATTTGCACTAACCTTCAAGGCATATATTCAGTCCTCACCCCCCTTTTATATACATGAATAAACTGAGTGACAGAGACAAAACCTTACTTCCTCATGATGCACAGCTAGTAAGTGGCTCAGAGGATCTTTTCCAAGTATGACACGTTGTTTGCTACTTATCTGTCATAGCTATAGCAATTCCATAAAATCCCCACTACTCAAAATTTATTTGGCTTTGCTGGATCTTAATTTGGGCACGTGGGATCTTAGTTCCTGGATCAGGGATTGACCCTATGTCCCCTAGGGTCAAGGTAGACTGGACAACCAGAAGGGGGATTTGCATAAAGGCTTGAGGGATGTGATGGAGTAGGCCCAAGTTCCCATTACTTTTACCAAAATGATTGAAGGAGGAGCACAGAGGGACAGACATGGCCTAAACAAGGGGAGATGCTGCCCAGGGCCAGGCATCTAGAGATGGTTCTGGATCTGCAGGAGAGGAGTCTGCAGAGACACAGCCCCTGTGAGTCAAGAGAACGTGTAACAGTAACACAATAGGACTTGCCAAAATGGGGTTACAAGTATTGCAGCATATATTAACTGATGACCTTTAACAAGATAGACTTCCTTGGTGCTCAGACAGTAAGGAGTCTGTCTGCAATGCGGGAGACCTGAGTTTGATCCCTGGGTTGGGAAGATCCCCTGGAGAAAGAAATGGCAACGCACTCCAGTGTTCTTGCCTGGAAAATCTCATGGACAGAGAAGCCTGGCAGGCTACAGTTCGTGGGGTCACAAAGGGTCAGACACAACTGAGCAGCTTCACTTTCTTTCTTTCTTTTAACAAGATCATGCTTTTAACATGCAGAATACACAATATAATTTATCTAAAATTATTAAATTCAAAACATAATTTTAAGAAATTATTAAACTCATAGCATGCCACAGGGGTTGTGGTCTGATGATCAGTTTCTCAGATGTGAGGGATTTTTTTCTAGCCAGCATTTCTGTATCTGAATGTGGCCCTAACACCAAAAGTCTACATTTGAGGCCCTCAGTGCATGTAAATGAAGATACAGACGGTAAATATAAGTGGTACTGCTGTGTGCTGCCCTGAGTTCCACATGTACATTGGCTAAGATCTTATAACAGCCCCATGAGATTGGCATGATGGAGGAAGAAACTGTGAAACAGGGAGGTCGACTGACTTACCCAAGGTCTTCTAACTACTGAGTGGTGATGTGGGGATCTGAACCTAGACTCTGGCTAGACTCTTTTTTTTTTTTTTATGATTTATGTATTTTATTTTTGCCCGTGCTGGGTCTTGGTTGCTGTTCTCCGGCTTTCTCTAGTTGTGGCGAGCAGGGGCTACTCGTCATTGCTGTGCATGGGCTCCTCACTGTGGTGGCTTCTCTTGTTGCAGAGCATAGAGTCTAGGCCTACGAGCTTCAGTAGCTGTGGCACAAGGGCTTAGTTGCCCCTCAGCATGTAGGATCTTTCCAGACCAGGCTTGGAACCGGTGTCCCCTGCACTGGCAGGCAGATTTTAACCACCAGAGCACCAGGGAAGCCCACAGTCTGGCTAGATTTGTAACCTTAACTTTTCTGTTCTACTGCGTGGTCCAGGCTGGGCCTTGGTTGTCCCAGGTGGTTTTTCCCAAGGGCTCTTTCTTGGCACTGCCATGTTGGTGCAACCTTCTCCAGGCTGCAGAGGATCTCAGGGCTGGTATTTCCTGGTCCTCACGGGATCTGCTACTTCCCAGGCTGGTACCCAAGGACTGACTGAAGACTGGAGTGATGAGTCAGAGAGTGAGGAGGGAATGTTGCCCTCAAGACTGGAAAGAACTGGGAGCTCCCTGATGGTCTAGTGGTTAGGATTCGGCACTTTCACTGTCGCAGCCCAGGTTCAAGCCCTGGTCAGGGAACTGAGATCCTGCAAGCTGTGTGGCATGGGGAAAAAAAAGCTGGAAAGGTCTCAGGGTTCCCTCTCCATGTCACCTGCATAAAGTCCCTCCACTAACCCCACATTTGCCCTTCTTTTTGCTGTATTGAACCTGTGGTGTTTTGCAAGAGCTCTGGATTAAGATGTAAGAAAACTAACTTAAATCCTGGATCTATTATCTAACAGCTGTGTTATCTTGGCCAAATGGCTTTATGTTTAAATCTTCACTTTTTCTCCATCTGTAAAATGGAAATGAGAGTAATGGCTACCGTTGAGCAACAGGACTCGGTACACTGATAAACCTGGAGAACTTGGGTGTAAACTGTTTAGGACTGAACCGTTGTGAGGCATAATGCCATCATTCTCATTCTTGCCCCACACGCTTTTCTTCTCTTGGTTATTTCCATTATAGCTGATGTTATCCTTTCATCTGCTGTCAGGTGACACAAGGCCCTTGGCTTTCTCTGAAGGCTCTTCTGGGCTCTTCTGTCATCTCGCAAGTAGCTGGATCTGTGCCAGGAGAATGTGAAGTACAGAGAATCGGTTTAACGTTGGCACCTTCAGTCACAATCACATCACTCTCGTATCATTGGAATATACCTTCTTGTGAAAGGAGAGCATATCTTATGAAAAGTGCACAGATCATGAGCACTCGGTGGGTTATCACAGTATAACCTTTGTATCCACCACCCAAGAAAGAAAGGGAACAGTATCAGCCCCTAGAAGCCCTTGTTGTACCTACTTTGTGCCCCCTCCCAATCACTGCCGCCTCCTTCCTCCCCATTATGTCTGTGTTGCCAAAGCCTAACATGAATCCTTGTCAAGAAGCCCATAGCAGTTGCTAAACTGAACCGAGCCCCTTTGAAATCATTTTGTGATCTCAAGGTAATCACTTCAACTTCCTTGGCCTTGATTTACTCTTCTGAAAAACAGGGTTGGCATTTCAGTATTTTCAATAGTTTTCAATCCTAGCTGTACACTAGAATCACCTGGGGAATCTTTTGAAAAACTGTCCACCGCTCTTGGGCTCTGGCTACGAACCTCTGAAGGTCCCAGGCAGTGGTAGTTTTTCCAAGGATTCCAGTGTACAACCATGATCACTTGAATCTTACCAATTCCAATCAATACACAATCACATATACATTCAAATCTCAGTTCCACCCCTGCCGTGGGTTGAATTGTGTCCTCTGCAAAGATGTTGTTTCTAACCCCGAGCACCTGCGAATATGGACTTATTTGAAAACAGGGTTATTGAAGATGAGCAAACTAAGATGAAGTCGTTAGTGTGTGTGTGTGTGTGTGTGTGTGTGTGTGTTAGTCACTCAGTTGTGTTTGACTCTTTTGTAGCCCGCCAGGCTCCTCTGTCCATGGTATTCTCCAGGCAAGAATATTAGAGTGGGTAGCCATGCCCTTCTCCAGGGGGTTTTCCCAACCCAGGGATCGACCTGGGGGCTTCTACATTGCAGGCAGATTCTTTACCATCTGAGCCACCAGGGAAGCCCAATAGGTCTTTAGGGTGGGACCCTAATCCAGTGTGACAGGAACCCTTGTAAAAAGAGGAAATCCTGGACCCAGAGACAGAGGCCCAGGGAGATCACCAAGTGAAGATTGGCGTTACCATGGAGCATCAAAGATTGCTGCAAACCACCAGAAGCTAGGAGAGAGACCTGGAAGAGATTCTTCCTCAGAACCCTCAGAAGTCCTCTGCTGACCCCTTGACTTCAGACTCTAACCTCCAGTATATGAGACAATAAGTTTCTATTCTTTAAGCCACTCAGTTTGTGGAACTTTGTTACAGCAGTCCTAGAAAATCAACATAACTATTTTCATACTAGCCAAGGAACTCTCTTGACCTGTTTCTTCATCTGCAAAGCTGGAGGCATAATCATGGTTTCACATCCTGGGCTCCATTCTAAACACTTTGCATAGATTATCTCATTTAGTCATCACATATACTTTACTACTGACTTCCCTGGTAGCTCAGTTGGTAAAGACTCTGTCTGTAGTGTGGGAGACCAGGGCTCGATCCCTGGGTTGGGAAGATCCTCTGGAGAAGGAAATGGCAACCGACTACAGTATCCTTGCCTGGAAAATCCCATGGACAGAGGAGCCTGGTGGGCTGCAGTCCATGGAGTTGTGAAGAGTCGGGCACGACTAAACCACTAACACAACATACTTTACTACAACAGGTATAGGTACTCCTGTTATCTCCACTTTTTCAGATGAGAGCTGTGGAACAGAGGTTAAGTAATTTGCTCAAGGTCACATGGTAACTAAATGTCTAAGACAATAAAACATCATTCACGTTTCCTGGGAAGTCTCCATGAGACTGCGAGGGTGGATGTGAACAGCGCTTTGTAATTAGCAGAGCATTTTACCCTTTTTAAAGTTAGAATCTCTGTAGATGCTGGACTTTGGCTATCTCTGACTCTTCCCTTCTCTTTCGACGCGATACTTTCTTTCCTCGGCGACAGGGGTCGCTGCATCGCGCGGGCACTGACAGGTCCTTCTAGCCCGCAGCGCCGGCTGCTCGCTGGTGCCTATAAGTGGCAGTACAGCGCTCAGTAGACAGCAGTCAGCCGCCGCCGGTGCCAGGGCCGGGGCTGCAACTGGAAGTGGAGCTGGATGCGGAGAAACTGAAGCTGGGCCGGGGCGCAGCGCAGCACCGCGCCGGGGCCGCAAGGAGGGGCGTTTCGCTGCTGGCCCACCGCGAGCCGCCCCCAGCCCGCGCCAAGGCGCCCTTTCTCCAGGCCGCCTGCCTCCGCCTTCCGCCTCCCTCCATTTCCCCGGAATCTCAGCCCGGCGCGCCTGCACCCGGGTTCTTCTTTGGGTGGGGAAGCTCCCGGCCGCTCTCTGGTTTCACTCCTTCCTCGCAGCCTGGGCTCTCAGCTCCCTTTCTTCTTTTCCTGGACTGGGTCCCACCCCCTTCGATCCCCTTCTTTTAGCTCAGGCTCTCTGCTCCTTCCCTTAGCAAGAGTCCCAGCAGCTCAGCCACTTTTCTCAGCAGAGGGTCCCCGCCTTCCCTTTTCCTTGCCTGGGGTACCCCCCATTCTATTCCTTCCTCTGTCCCTAGGGTGCCGCCTCTCCCCTCCCCCACCCTCTTTCCCAGGCCTGGAGTTCCAAACCTTTTGGTCTCTTCTTATGGTCCTAAATAGGTCCTGGTCCCTCTTCCCCAGTTTGGCGTTCTAGATCAGGAACCCAGCCTTCTTTCCACCTCCAGAGGACTGCTTCCACAAAAACACATCTCTCAAACATGAACTTTGTCTAGAGTCTCTCCTGCCCCCTCCTGCTGACCCTTGCTACCTATGTCCCAGGTCTTACTCTCATTTTGCTAAGGGTCGGGGGGGTGGGTAAGCAGCGGGATGCTTCTGTGGCCTGGCGCCAGTGGCCTCCCTCCGCCTCGAATCTTCCCTTCGTTGCTTGTGGTGGTAGCCTTGGTGGGGCTGCTACCCGTTCTCAGAAGCTATGGCCTCCAGCTCAGCCCTACCGCCAGCACCATCAGAGGCTCAGAGCCGCCCCGGGAACGCTCAATTGGGGATGTCACCACCGCCCCACCGGAGCTCGCCCCCGAGAGCCGCCCTGTTAACCATTCCTTCGCTGAACATAGCCCAAAGGCTCGAAAGGCCTTTCCAGTCCTGGGCATCGACTACCAACACGTGCGCACACCCTTCGAAATCGCCCTCTGGATCCTACTGGCCTGCCTCATGAAGATAGGTAAGTCCACCTCGCCCCCGATGCTTCCGCTGTCACCTAACTGATGAGCCTGTTGCCCATCCTTACCACTTGAAGCTGCCCAGGAATGAGGGTCTGGACTGCTCCTGTATAGTAGGCAGCCTCCATCCGGCCATCCTGATGCTTCTCAAACTTGAGCTCTGCGGCCTCCTCACATGGGAGCGGGGTATTGTTCATGGGAGAGAGCAGGACTGGAGGATGCTTCTGGTCCTAGGTACTTTCAGCGAGGCTTCCAGGCCTGGCAGGTCTCCTCTGGAGCCAGGTGCCCAGCTGTGTGTGTGTGTGAGACAGGCGTGTCTTCAGCAAGTGACACAGTCTGCTCTGTCACCAGCCACCATTGTAATTACATGCTTCATGGAAGGCTGTTTCAGGACGGAGGATCTTTCTACTTGGTTTGCCTAAGGAGTTTGAGTAGAGTGGGCAACGTGTGTGCTGGAGACTTACAGGTGTGGTGGAAGATGAGGCATCACTGTATTCTCACCTTCCTTCCTTCATCCCGGGAGTGTTATCCGTCAGCTCTGCCTGCCCAGGCTGGTCAGGAGCCCCTGAGTCAGTTTCCTGCCCGGGAATGCCATTCTTTATACAGTTTATGGGACAGGGGGCCTTGGGAATTCCTGAAGTCTGGTTTGAGGCGGGGGAGGGGGAGTGGAGGACGGTCAGGCTCACCTCCAGGTTGCACCCTGCAGTGTCTCAAAGTGCTGTCCAGCCAGGCCAGTCATGGTGGCCTGCCTGCTACTCAGCCAAGTGGGAGAGGGACGGGTGGAGAAGCTCAGGATGTTCTGATATGAAGAGACTTTGAAATGTTCTTTTTGGAAGAAGGAAACAGAAAAGTGGTTCCCCTCCAGAGGCTGTCTCCCCGCTAGGTCTGGGCACTCTGTTCTGCTGGGTGATAGATGCTGGAGATGCTCCAGCTAATAGATGCTCCAGATGCTGCTGGAGCTCACCAGAGCCTGCCCAACCCAGAAGTCCCTGGAAGTGGTGTCCTGGGGGGCTTTGACATCCGCCTTTACCTTTTTAGCCCCCAGCCAGCTGTGGAAGGCAAGAGGGCCTGGGACTCTGCTGGTTTGGGTTTGGAGAGTTTGTGATTCTTGGCAGGATCCTTGCAGCTCTCCCAAGGACACGCGGGAGCTGAGGGTGATGCCAGGCTGGTATGAGGCAGGCTCCGGAACATGCTGCAGGAGGGCTCGGGTGCTTCTGTCGTTACAGATCTAGGAGCTGGCTTCCTGATTCAGGGCTTTGGTGCTGTGACTGTGGCAGGCCTGTACATGGGGCTGGGCCACCAGCACCTATCCCCTGATGGCAGCCGGGAAAAAAAAAATCAAGGCCGGGGCGAGGGGAGTCGTGTGTACTGATTCTGACAAACACATGACCTTGAACAAACTGGGCTTTTTTCTGCAAGTCTCGCCCACCTGTGAAACTGGCAAGAATCTCTAAATTTGACCATATCCATTGAATCCTGAAGCCCCTGTGTCCTATTTTGCTGTAAGAACCTGAAGTGACTGATGTGTCATTTGCCTGTGTGAGACCGGGAAGAGGCCTCACAGGCACTATTTATAAATTGCCCTCCTCCTCTCTCCAACCCCGTCACCTCCCAGCCACACCTGGCATTGTGTTAGGGCATGGGGCGGGGGGCTGGGGGACTAGTGCATGCGCGGTGGGTCTCAGTGACTTCTGGTAGGTCGACAGCATGACCACTAAGCTCCTACTCTGGACAGTCAGGAGTTTGTCTGTGCAGGCCTAACTCCAGTCCCAATGGGACCAGGTTTGGCCTGATTTGTCCCCGCCAAAACTGTGCCGGGGCCCCGGGCAGTTGGCAGAGGCGGTGCCATGACATGGGTATCAGCCTAGAAGTTAGGAAACTTGGCCTTATGTCCCGTCTCCCTTGTGACCTTGGGCTAGTGACGCCTCTCCACTTGTCAGTTGATCTTTGTGGCTTCTTCCAGGTCTGACATTTCTGCCATTCCACTGACTTGGGTAACCCTGGCAAGTCATTCAGCCTTGGGCCATAGTTTTCCCATTGTAAAAGTGAGGATGCTGGATATGATCTCTGAGGGCCTTTGCAGTTGCGAGAGACTGTGTGTCTGCTTTGACAGGACGTTTTTCTGCCTTTGGAAACAGAGGTGCCCTCACACCTGGCCATCCTGGGGAAGAGAGTAGAGAGAAAGGTGATCTTAAGGGTCCCTGTTCAGGTGGCCAAAAGCGAAAGCCCATTTCCCCCTCTTTGTTTGGCTGTTTGTTTTTTGGCCACACAGCTTGAGGGATCTCAGTTCCCCACCCAGGGACTGAACCGAGGCTGCAGCAGTCAGCCTGGAGTCCTAACCCCTCGGCCACCAGGGAACTCCCCCGCCCCTTTGCAGTGTTGAACTGAGGTTGGCACCCCTCTGCCCCTTACCCTCTCTGACCCTCAGTTTTCTCAAGTATAAAAAGGGGGAAATACTAGTATCTAGTTATGGTGCTGCTGACGTGGTGAGGACAGAAATTAACACGCCTGAAGCTGCCTTTGTGCTCACAGGAAGCACTCAGTGAGGCGCAGCCACCCCTGTTTGTAGTTCAACCACCTCAGGTAAACGCCTCCCCACCTCAGCCTCCTAGAGCCTTCCTCGGAGGCTGGAGGATTACGGATCTCTCGGCCTAGGCTGCCGCCAGGAGCCCCTCCTTCAGGTTTCAGGAAGGACTGAAAGTCAGTCCCACCGACTTTATTCTTCCTTTCGCTTTAGCAGGTCCTGTGGGGAAGGAACATGGTGCCAGCTGACTCCAGGGGTGGGCTGGGCGGCCGAGGCCATGCTCCCTCTCTACTACGCTCTGGAGCCTTGGAGTTCATCTTGGGGTCTTGCCCCTTCTCTCAGCGCTCCAGCGTAGGTAGGCACCCTGTTGGAGGCCTCATTCTGTCATCTGTGACAGCTGCTTCCCTTGCACGTCACCTCTCCTTTAAGAACAGAAGGTTCTGTGTGCAGTTCTACGCTTGTCCTGGTCGTGGAGCTGAGCCTCAGGTAGACACTGGCCGAGGGCGGATGGCGTTAGAGCCGAAGATTAAAAAACAATTCTTCACCTGTACACCCATGGCTGATTCGTGTCAATGTATGGCAAAAACCACTACAATATTGTAAAGTAATTAGCCTCCAATTAAAATAAATAAATAAATTTAAAAATAATAATAAAGTGATGCTATTAAAAAAAGTTATTTTGGCCGCACAGGTGTGGCATGTGGAATCTTAGTTCCTAGCCAGGAATTGAACCGGTGCCCCCTGCGGTGGGAGCACAGAGTCAACCCCTGGACCTCCTGGGGAAGGCCCTAGAGCTGAAGTTCTAGAGGAGATGCTTCTGGGTTCTTTCTGAGTGACTCAGTGGGTGACATGGGGCAAGTCTCTTCCCTTCTCGGGCCTTTCCTGTCTCTCTGACAGTCTCCTTCTCCAGGGGATCTTCCCAACCCAGGGATTGAGCCCAGGTCTCCAGCATTGCAGGCGGATTCTTTACCAGGTGAGCTACAAGGGAAGCCTGACAGTCAGAGATTCTTGCCTTTTTCCTCGTGGGGAGCGCCTAGTGATGTGAGTGGGGGGTGAGCCCACTGGGAGAACTGTGAGAACGACTCCAAGCCCTGGGTAGGACCACTCCGCATCCCACCCCACCCCACACTGAGGTTTGGACCCTGCATGAATCCCGCTTTGTCTCTCTGTTTACCTGGCTCCCAGTCCTGTGTGTGTTTCAAGGGAGCGCCTCGCTGTAACCCAGCTCTCCACTGGCACCCCATACAGTTGTTCACCCACGTCCAGCTCTTGGCAGCCTGTGAAGCAGGGATTCAACTCGTCTCCTGACCACAGACAAAAAAAAAAAAAGCCTTCCTTTGTCCCTTCACAGCTTATAGCTTTTCTTGGTTTTGGTCTTTGCAAGGTGCGTCCTGACGTGTCGTCCTCAGAACAGGTCTGTGAGGAGGGGAGATGGGAGTCGTTATTGCCCAGTTCACACATGTGGATATCAGACCCAACGGCTGGTTTCCTGTGTAAGACTAGAACTCGCTTCTCTCACTTCTCAGAAGGAGAGAGGAACAACTTAAAGGTCACCTTGAAACTGTCCCTAGAAGCCCAGGTGGAACTCTCCAAAAAGGAAAAGGTGACCTTTTTCTCTTTGGGAAGAAACAGCAGAATACCCGCGGGACAGTGTGGGGAGGTCAGCTGGGGCCTAGGAGGGAGTTCAGGTAGGAGCCCTGGGTCCCGGGGCTCCAGGATACTTGGAGGGCCTCTGCTGGTCGTGTGGCCTGGGCTTCACTCAGCTGAGCCCCCATGAGATGCCCCTCTCCTCTCTGTCCTGCCCCTTGCGGCCGCTCCCCCTCTAGTTCTGGTGGGAAGGACAGACAAGGTCACAAAGTCGAGGCTCTGTCCCTGGTACCTGCGTGACCAGGCACCTGGTGTCTCTGAACCTGACTTGCCTCATCAGGAAGGTGAGGATGCCTTCTCTTTCTTCCAGCATTGAGACAGAGGCCAAATGTGGGATGCCCAGCACAGAGTCCAGCGCTGTGGCGGCTTTTCAGGGCCTGTTCAGGTTCCTCCCCTTTGGGCGGTCTTCCCAGGCCACTCCAGCCCACAGCCATTGCTTTCATTTCTCCCCCAAAGCCGTATCCCGTATTGTTTATCCACAACTTTGGCGTCCGGCCTAGCCTGCCCTGTGACATCTCTTCTGCTGGGGGGGCTGTGTGTTTTAAAAAGAATTACCATTTATTGAGTATATGCAGAGTAGTGTCAGGCAGAAGTAATCTCGTTTAATTCTTACTAAAATTGGATGAGATAAAGGCTATCTCTGTTTCGCAGATGAGGAAACAGCTCAGAGGGCTTATCCTCTGTGATGTGGAGCTGCCGTTGTCTACTTGAGTCATGGTACAGCTTCCTCTCAGGGTACAGCTGCATCTCCCACCCTCACGTTCCCCTCAGCAGATGCCTGGCCTCTGCAGGGAGTAGCTGCCCAGCTCACCACACCTGCTAGCGGGGATTTTAGTACTCCCTGTCGGAGCTGGTGGCTTCCCAGGTGGCTCAATGGTAAAGAATCTGCCTGCCAGTGCAGAAGACGCGGGTTCGATCCTTGGGTCAGGAAGATCCCCTGGAGAAGGAAATGGCAACCTACTCCAGTATTCTTGCCTGGGAAATCCCAAGGACAGAGGAGCCTGGCGGGCTACAGTTCATGGGATTGCAAAGAGTCGGACATGACTTAGTGACTGAGCACTCACCCCTTAGGGGCTGGCACTTGTTGATGGCAGGAGCTCTCTCCCTCCACTAAGAGAGCCATCGGGGTTCTGTGCTGGCATCCTCTGTCCCCATGAGCCTGCATGTGTGCACCTGAATCCCGCAGGGCTGGGCCTATCCCTTGTCCTCTGCTAGCGACCCTGCCTGCCATCTATTTGTTCTCTCAGTGGTCTGATCCAGAGTGCTTCTTCCCTGCTTGGACCGGGGAGGACCAATTAGAGGGTCATTTCCTTTTGCCAGCAGGGGTGGCTAACCTTGTGATTACCATCTCCTGCCTCTGGGTGGGAAGGGTGCTGGGCTGCTTTGGGTTACCCTTGGGGCCCAGCAGGGTCCCCAGAGAGGCAGCCTCTGTGTTGAGAGCAGGTGGCACAATTGTCTTTAGCCCTTTAAGGCATGTGGAGTTTAGTACTGATTCTCATTAGTATTGTAACTTGTTTCCAAAGCACTTGCATATACACTGTTTAATTCTGATCTTCTCAGTGGTCCTGTGGGCTAGAATAGCAGGTGGTGCTTTTGTTTTCGTTAATATTTATTTATTTGGCTGCACTGGGTCTTAGTTGCAGCACACAGGGAGCTTCAGTTTTCGTTGTGGAATGAAAATTCTTACTTGCGACATGCGAGATCTCGTACCCTGACCAGGGATCGAACCCAGACCCCTTGCATTGGGAGCACGGAGTCCTAGCCACTGGATCACCAGGGAAGTCCCTCGCAAGTGGTATTGATGTACCACTAATGACATCTGATGTACCAGATGTCATTTTACATCTAAGGAAACCTCAAGCAGGTCACTTAACAAGTAAGGACTCAGTCCCCAGACTTATAACCCAAAACCCTGTCCTCTTTCCTGCCTGGTCAGGTCATTGTGAAGACAAAGGGAGACCGGAGGTCCCAAGAGGCTTTAGCTAGAGTAAATGACCAGACGCATCCCTGTTGGTAACCTGAACGGTTGACAGGAGGGACAGTTTCCTCTTGGAGGAAGGAAGGGCGAAAGGAGCATGGTGGTTTGGGTTGCTCTGGAGCCCAGGCCACCTCAACTCCAAGTCCTTGACCCCTCACACACGCCTAGTATTTGTATGAAGAAAGAGCGTGAGCGTGTGAAGGCTGACTCAGCTTTGGAGTCTGTCCTTCTCCTAGTCTGTGGAGCAGCAAGCTTTTGAAATGGAGAGCTTTCCCTTTCCCTTGATGTGTTGTAGGCCCTCTGGGAGGAGAAAGGAGAGGCAGAGGAGTGAATTATAGCAGAAAACACGTGGGATGGGGCAGAAGAGGGAAAGTCGAGAGACCTGAGATCTGGTTCCAGCTTGTTGCCGCTTGTGTGACCTTTTAGGCAAGGTGCTCTTCTCTGAGCCCTCATTGCCTCATTCGCAGTATTTATGTTAGATACTTGTTAATTATGTGAGCCCTCATATATCAAGCTCCTGTTGGAGACACTGTGTCAGATATTGCCCAGCTGGAAAGCACTGGGGTTGAAGCTCAGATCTGTGTGACTTTGGAGCTTGTGTTCTTTCCATCATCATGCCCTGATTCCCTTTCAGTTCAAAAGTTTTCTTTTTCCCATGATCATTTTAAAATAGGGAGGGAATGAAGGCATTGCAAGTCTTGGCTGCTCTCTGTGGATCATTTCTTGGGTTGAGGGGGTGGTAAAACTGTGCGCCCCCGTTCCCTGCAAAGCCTCGCTGTGAAGCAAAGAGGCCTTCTCGGAAGTGGTGGCATTCGGAAACACGGGAGGGACCTGGGCTCCCTTCGGAATGCCAGCCTGTGTGCAGCTGGCTGGCAGGCCTGCCTCTCTCCCTCCCTCCTCCTGTCTCCCTGCCCTCCCCACCTCCCCCCACCTCCCCCCTTTCCTTCCGTGGTGGGGAGAGAAGGCTCACTCAGCAAACCCAGGACCTGGGTTATCCCTGAGTCATCCATCGCCTGTGTGGGCCTCCTTCTGCAGCGCTCACTGCCCCTGCAAACGTCTGAGTCAGACACGTCTCCCCAAGGTTGTCTGCACACACCGCGCTGGGCCCGACCATCTCTTTAGATGCCGACAAACATCAACTGGTACTTTAAGGCAGCCCGTGATTACATGTGGGTATTTTTAATCTTATAGGCTAATCTAATTTTAACTGAACTAGGTTTTGAATTGGGCTCGGATCAGTGGGCTGCCCCCACCCCCTTCCCTGAGATCGTGCTGACTTCATTTCCTTACCCCCTAAAGTTCTATCAACATATGAGGCCAGTTTGGGGGTCTGTTAGGTCAGACGTGACCCCTGAGTTCTGACACTGACTTGATGAGAGCCTGGAGTTTCCCCAAATTACCCAGTCAAGCGCTTTCCTGAAAAGATAGCGACCTTAAGCAGCTCTGAGCGAGATTCAGAAGTCCTATTCCTTCCCTAGTCCCCTTCCCAGTCCCTTGTGGGGGACACTTGCCCCTAAGCCCAGACTGGCCCTTCCACAGCGCTGGGCCTATTTGAGACCAGGTCACAGAAGGCAAAGAGACAAACTCACAGAGGCTCTGGCTTTGGGCTGGCCAGCCAGGACTGAGGGCAGCTAATTAATTCGTCTGTTCCAGCTGAGGTCGTAGAGGGAAATGAGCCGAAACCCACCAGCAGGCTCTGAGCTTGGCGGCCCGTCCGGAACCAGGAAGAGTGAGAGACCCAGGCCTGGCTCACCAGGAGCTTCCAGTCTGCTTGGAGAAAATGGTCTCTGTGTGCTGAGGGCTGGGCGGACTCCCGGCAGAGGGAAAGTTCAGAGGGAAGAGGCAGTCCCCCGAGGGCACAGATGGTTAGGGAAGGCGTCTCAGAGGAGGGGAACTTGAGCCAGTCTTGAAGATGGAGAGGAATTCGGGAAGCAGGCAGGACAGAGATCTATTCTTAGTACGCGATTCCTACGAGAATGTCAGCCCATTGAGGGCAGAGCCTTCGTTTGCTTTCTCCTCTGTGCCTGGCATGGAAGAAGGGCTCTGAAAGATCTGAGGGGACAGTGAGCGTATGACTGACTTCCATGCAGAGACAGTGTCCGTGGGAAGCGTTTGAGGCAGCCAGGACACCCGCCTGACACAGGGATGTCAGGCGTCAGCCAGCCCGCGTGTAAGTGCCTTCCGCCCCTGCCTCTCCCATCTCCCTCCGCTTCACGCTAATGGAGGGTCTGCAAGGGCATCCTCTCTGAGCTGGGTGGGGTCTCTCTGGGAGAGTCTGGATCCATTTGGTTTGCCCTCAATTTGTGTAAGTAAAAGCAAGATACCAGAGCTTCCTCAGGGAGCTGCCAAGAGCCCTAATTGAATTTAGCTTTTCCCAGTAAGATTCCTCAAGTCATCACCCGCACGATGACTGTGAATTAATGAGACCAGTGGCCATAAACTATGCAAAAAGGCAGTCTCGCTAATTTATAGTTTACCCGGACAGGAGGACTTAAGGCTTCTCTTTGTTTCTATTTATGTGTTGGGGGTGGGCTGGGGCCAGAATCTCCATTCGGTGGCAGATTTATTTTTATAATTTGAATACGTAAAACACATTCATGGTAAAACAAAACAAACAAAAATAAAATCCAGCAGTAGAGAAAGGTATTAAGGTAAATATTAGCCTCCTCACTTCTCTGACCACCTCCACTATCACACTCCCCAGAGGTTACCCCTGTTAACTTTCTTGTGCACCTTTTCAGAAACTCTCATGCATGTACGAGTGTGGGAGGACAAATTTAGCTTTTTTTTTTAAGTGTGTTTTAAAAATTTTGTTATTTATTTCTGGCTGTGCTGGGTCTTCATTGCTGTGCAGGCTTTTCGTTGCAGCCAGTGGGGCTACACTCCGGTTGCAGTGCACAGGCTTCTGATTGCTGTGGCTTTTCTTGTGCGGAGCACAGGCTCTTGAGCAGGCGGACTTCAGTGGTTGCATCATGTGGGCTCAGTAGTTGTGGTTCCTGGGCTCTAGAGACTAGGCTCATGGGCTTAGTTGCTCCATGGCATGTGGGATCTTCCCAGACCAGGGATCAAAGCCATGTCTCCTGCATTGGCAGGCGGATTCTTTACCACTGAGCCACCAGGGAAGCCCCCAGATTTAGTTTTTATCAAGCCACCTGTGTAAGGTAAAGAGCTCTAGGCTTGGACTCAGGGACTGGGTCTAGTCCTAGCTCCGCCTCTTTCTATGAATATTGATCTGTGGCACGTCATTTTGCTCCCCTGGGCCTTAGTTTCCCTGTCTGCCGGTTTCAGTTGCTGAAAGGCTCTCTGGGACATTCCAGTAGGAAAGGCAGTCATCCCAGGGGAGCTCCTGCTCTTGTGAGGCCTGCGCAGACAGGCTCTTGGAGGGAGATTTCCGCAGCCCCACTGTTCTGGGGAATGCGCCACTGCTGTCATGAACCTTGGCTTCAAAGCACAGAGTTCTCATGTTCATGACCATGGTCATCTCCGACTCTGGTTCAGGGTTATGGGGTTAAATAAGTGGGTCCACAGAGAGCCAGCTCTCTTGCTTGGGAACAAAATACAGGTGGGAACTTGTGTGGCTCTGACTGAGATGCTGAGGGGCTCAGAGAGGAGGAGAAGAGATGAGGGAAGGCTCCCTGGAGGAGGTGATCTTGAGCAGTGGGCCAGATGAAGAAGAGGAACATCACTTGATGGAGGTGGGAGGCTTGCTGTTCTGTCAAAAGAGCTGTTCCTGGCCAGGAAGCCATTTGGCTTTGTCCAGACAGGTCCATGCAGGAGAACCAAGTGCAAGCCTTGCAACCCAGAAGCTGCTGCTCTCACCCATCAGATTCTTCAGGCCTTTGACTCTTTTACAAACCAGCAAAGAGCCTGAGAGCTCTGCTTTTTATTGGATCTTTGCCATCAGTCCAAGGGATGAGATCTTATCTCCTGGGGCCAGGGCCCACAGGAATCAGGATGTCATACCATGTAGGCAGGATGCCAGCATGGAGGTAGGGCCAGCTCCCCCCACTGAGCCCAGCCCAAGGCTCTGAGTACAGCTCAGGGCAGGAGGGGAGTCGGCACCCTACCACAACCCTCTGGGCCTGCCTGACTGGTGGAGCTAATAAAGACGCACAAGAGCTGCTTCTCTCAAGGAGCTTAAGGACTCGTCTGAGGAATTCAGTGTAGATGCAGAAGAGTCAGGCAGTAGAAACTGGGTGTGAGTCGAGGTGCAGATAGAATTCTTTGAGGGTAGAGAGGAGGCAGAAAGACCTTCCTGGGACTTGCCCAGTGGTCCAGTGGCCAGGACCCCATGCTCCCAACGCAGGGGGCCTGGTTTTGATCCCTGGTCAGGACTCTAGATCCCACAAGCCACAACTCAGACCCGGCACAACCAAAATTAAATAAGTAAATATTAGAAAAAGAAAAAAAGGAAGACCTTCCTACCTCGGAGGACCAAGGAGGCTTCGTGGAGATGACTGGTGAGCTAGGCCTTGAAGAACAGGTAGGATTTAGATGAGACGCTTGAGTGAAACAGGGCTTACTGGGCACAGCCCAAAGCTTTGACTCGGGGCAGGACTTTCGGACTGCAGAGAGTGGCCCAGAGCAGTTTCCTCAGGAAACATGGTAGTTAGGAACAGAGGCTTTGCAGCTTGACAGACCTGGGTTGAAATCTTAGTTCAAATCTTAGCTCAATTCTGTAGTGACTCAGGCAAGTCACTTTCCCTGTTTGAGTCTCAATCTGATGATTCCCGACATGGGGATCTTCCCAGGTGGCGTGAGTGATTAAAGAACCTGCCTATCAGTGCAGGAGATATAAGAGATGGAGGTTTGATCCCTAGGTCAGGTAGATGCCCTGGAGAAGAAAATGGTAACCCACTCCAGTATTCTTGCCTGGAGAATCCCATGGACAGAAGAGCCTGGCAGGCTACTGTCCATGGGGTCACCAAGAGTCAGACTCAACTTAGCATGCACGTGTGCAAGCATGGGGTAACGCCTGGCAGGGGTGTCGGGAGGATTCAGGGAGAGTGCCCTTGTAAGATGCGTGGCATAGAGTTTGACACATTCTGAACATAATGATCAGTGATGGCACTTAGGAGTCCTTCTAGGATCAGGAGGAGGAGAAATAGTGGCTTATTTTCTGTGACTCCTGAATCTCCAGCAACTGAAAAATCACTCAGCAAGACTTCCTGATCCCTGCTGGGCATCCAGTGCTGTGCTAAACGCAGGGGTGAGGTGGCTGCGGATAAATAAAATTTATTATTTCAGTGAAGTGGGTGGAGTGCTTTTGAGCATGCATCAGAAAACCTTTTGGAGAGATACTGTCATTCTCCTTTATACAAACGAGCAAAAGAAGGCCCAGAGCACTTGGGTGACTTGCCTAGGATCACATAGCCTGACTGTGGCACAGCTGAAGCCAGACCCAGGGCTTCCCATTCCAAGTGCTGCTGTATCTCCTACATAACTCCTTTCCCCACCTCGCTGGAGTAGCAAGACTTATCACTTGAAGCATTGAATGAGCAAAGCGAGATTTTGTATGACAATTTGATACGTAACTATAAAAGCACTGAATTTTGCAGAACAGATGATGATTTTTAAAATAGATTCAGCCCTGATGAGGTGCCAGGTGATCTGTGCCAGTGTTAAGGGCAGAAGATTCTGCCAGTTCATAACTGCATCACCTTGTCTGAGCCTCAGTCTCCACAAGCAAGTGGGATAATGTCTGTAAAGCCCCGAGCACATCATAAGAGCTCAGAAATGGGAGTTACCACCATCCTGTATCATTACAGGAAGAGGAGGGAATTCCCTGGTAGTCCAGTGGCTAGGACTCCGTGCTCTTACGGCTGAGGGTGTGGCTTCAATTCCTGGAAGGGAACTAAGATCCCACAAGCTACAAAGTGTGACCGGAAAAAAAAAAAAAAGAAAAGAAATTGTTTTAAAAGAAGAGGAGAGGGTGAAGTCTAGCAGTGGAGGATGATTTTAGGTAAGGGGGCTGGAGGACGTTGGGGTAGGGCTGACTGTCATTGTGACTGGGATGAGCATAGAATGAGACCATGAGCTGAAATGTCTGAGTTTGATTGTCAGTTGGGAATCAGTCCACCCTAAAGGGAATCAGTCCTGAATGTTCATTGGAAGGACTGATGTTGAAGCTGAGACTCCAGTACTTTGGCCATGTGATGCAAAGAACTGACTCATTTGAAAAGACCCTGATGCTGGGAAAGATTGAAGGCGGGAGGAGAAGGGGACAACAGAGGATGAGATGGTTGGATGGCATCACCAACTCGATTGACGTGAGTTGCGTAAACTGTGGGAGTTAGTGATGGACAGGGAAGCCTGGTGTGCTGCAGTCCATGGGGTCGCAAAGAGTCGGACACAACTGAGCATCTGAACTGAACTGAACTGGGAATGGGGAGAGACACACTCAGTTAACACTGATTCATGCCTGATAAATGCTGTGCTAAAGATGGAAAGATGAATAAATATAATCCTAGCCTCACGGGAGAGGCTGGTGTATAAACAGGCACTTGCCCTGTGCTGTGAAGTGCCGCAGCAGGGCCCCCAGAACTGTGGGCGCATGGGGGGAGTTGGGCCGTGGGCGATGGATCAGGAAGGCTTCCCGGAGCTTGACGGTTAAGCAGGAGTTTGCTCATCTCGCATGGAGGGGGTGCTGGGGCAAGGTAAGATGTGGGTGATGCGGAGCATAGATGATGCAGAGTCACCGACTTGTGCTTTTGAAATGCACGGCGCATCCTTCATTCCCTCCATGTCACCCCCAAACGTGCTTCATCCCCCTGCCTGGCTGGGCAGAGAAGCCGAGCCTCCCTGCGGAGTAGTGAGCACCCGGGATGGGTGTCCTCAGACACAGGTGGTCAGGGAGGAGCTGCCCTTGAGTGAGACCTCCGGGTGCCTGGCCTTGTGCTGAGGGCTTCACGCAGCCTGTCATGGTCTGAGTGTCCCCACAACCCTGAAGGGTTCGAGTCTGGTGTCTGCCTTTATCCAGCTTACAGCTGCCTTGGGAAAGTGAAAAAAGGGAATAATGACATGCTCCCTGATAGCTGCTGTGGTGGTGGCGGTTTAGTCACTAAGTCGTGTCCCACTCTTGCAACCCCATGGACTGTATCCTGCCAGACTCCTCTGTCCATGTGATTTCCAAGGCAAGAATACTGGAGTGGGTTGCTGTTTCCTTCTCCAGGGCACCTTCCTGACCCAGGGATCGAACCCAGGTCTCCTGCATTGCAGGCAGATTCTTTACCAACTGAGCTGTGCCGCTGCCTGAAGCCCAGAAAGACTTCAGGGAGGGGAGAAATGAGGCTGAAATGAGCAGGGGTCTTTGTGCCGGTGTCTTAACCCTCACATGGTGGTGGTAGGGAGTGGCAGGTCAGGTGAGGGTCGCAGCATGTGCTGTGGGCATGGGTGGGCATGGGTGGGCATGGGTGGGCAGCTGAGAGGAGGCCGAGTCAGCTAGGGGGAAAGCCTGGGCTAGGGGTCGCTGAGAAATAAGATTGGGTAGGTGGGCTGGGATGGATTGCGAGCATCTAGAACTCCAGCCAGGGGGCTGCTGACTCACAGGCCTCTCTGGCTGGTAGGACAGACGGCTCCATGGGTCGAATGGAGCCCCTTCCTTGTGTTTCCACCTCTGACGAAGCCACGACAAGCATCTCTAACCTGGTGACTCCAGCAGTCTCCTGGCCCACTCCCCTCCACAGAACAGCCAGTGCGGTTCATTTAGAAATGTAACCCGCAACATGGTGTTCCTGTGTTTGCTGACAAGTGCTCAGTCGTGTCCGACTCTTTGCGAGTCCATGGACTGTAGCCCGCCAGGCTCCTCTGTCCATGGGATTTTGCCAGGCAAGAATACTGGAGTGGGTTGCCATTTCCTTCTCCAGTTCCTATGTTTAAAATCTTTCAATTGCTTCCTGATGAACTTGGGATAAAATCCAGGAGAGGTGTAGCCCATCTACCCCTCTCTCCCTCACTCCCTGCTTTTCTTTCCCCTGCTTCACTCACACCAAGCTTCTTGGGTTCCTCAAACCAACCAAGCCTTCCTTACCAGACCTCTTCCTCCATGGGGCCACGGCTCTTGCTTTCCCCCTCCTGGAAGACTGATTGGAGACGGCCACAGGCTGGCTGCCTCATTCAGGCTCTAAATCAGATGTCACCTCTTCAGATAGGCCTTCCTGGCCACCTAGTCTAGCATGTAGCACCCCTCACCACCCCCCACCCTGGCCCACACGCTTCTGGGTGCTGAGGTCACAGCTGGGAGCAAACTGAGGAGGCTCCTGACATCAGGGGGCTCACAGGCCAGCGCGGGGCGTTGGACAGTGGACACAATGGCAGGTGGTGATAAATGGCCTGAAGGAAATAGATAGGAGAAAGATGTGCTGCTTTGGATGGTCAGCAAAGCCCTCTCTAGGGAGCTGGCTTTTGAGCTGACCACATGACAAGAAGGAGCCTGTCTTTCAAAGATCAGGGCCCCTGAAGAGAGCATGTTTGAGGAACCTGGGGTAGAGTAAGAGAGAGGGGGTGGTGTGAGGACAGAGAGGAAGGTGGGAGCCAGACAGAGGCTGCTCGGCCCGTGGGCCTTGCGTTAGGCATCGGACTGGGTTCTGGATGTGCTGCCGCTAAGCCGGGCCGGTGTGCAGATCACTGGTCTGACCCGGGGAGGGATAGGGCTAGCATCCTAGGGGTCAGAGATGGCTCCCAGAGCTGGCCGGGGCTCTGGGCTGGCCACAGCGAGCCGAGCAAAGCAGGACACTGGCCCAGGGCTATTCTGCCAGGTCTGCGAGAACAGGAGCAGAGCTTGGGAACAGTTACCTCTGGCCAAGCCAGAAGCAGGAAGGAGAGCCCTGTTCAGAGAGGAGTGGACCGGGAGTGGGAGGGGGGCGAGAGCTCTTGGGGTGGGGAGGGGCCAAGTGAGGTGCCAGGCTCTGCTGGACTCCTGGCCCAGCCCTGCACCCCCCCGCCCCGGGCAGGATGTCACCAGACCTGTCGTGTGGGAGGCGTGGCACTGCTGAGCCCCAGGACCCTGACATGCCTGTTCCCGGCTGAACCCTGGGCCCACGTGGCCTGGGGAGTTATCAGGCCCAGAAAGGGCCGGCCTGGAATCAGAGAATTAGCCTCGATTGTTGACAGGGATCCTAGAGACAGAGTCAGGAGTTCAGGGGGTGTAATGGAAAAAGATAAGGGCGGTGGGGTTTAAGAGGCCTGGACTCGAATCCTGGCTCCTGGTCACCCAGCTGTGCGGTGACTGATGGGCGGCGTTGGGAGGTTCGGTGACGGTGCTGTGGGGAGCACGCAGCAGCGAGGGCTCATCCGTGTCTGGCCCAGCCCCCTGTGTCACAGAGGAGGAAGCAGAAGGCCAGGGAGGAAATGGCTTGCCCACAGGCCACAGCGGGCGGTGGCAGAGCTGGGTTAGTTCAGGTCTCAAGCCCTGGTCTGGAGCTCTTCGGCGGTGATGGGAGTGGGCCTTCGCTCCTGCTGGGTTCCAAGGGGTGAGCCCGCTGCCCCCGGCGCCCCACCTTCTCCCTGACTCGCCTCTGAGCACCTACTACGTACACATCTGCAGGGCTGTGTGGGAGGCGGCTGACAGTTCTGTGTGGGAGATAGACATGCAAACAGCTTAAATACAAGGCAGGCCGGAGGGACACCGGCAGGAGGCGCGATGCCGCGTGGGCCCTGGTGGCAGACGGGCTCCGTTCTGGCGCCGTCTCTTAGAACGGAGTGGTGCTGGGGCCCGGACCGGAGTCGGGCCCCCGTGGAAAGGCCTCTGGTCCGCGGCCGAGCAGTGAGGATAACAGTACAGTGGCAGCAATTGTGGAGGTTTGGGAGCGAGGCGTGACTCCCTTCAGGCCGTGGCTGAATGGCTTGTGTTTAGGGCGAAGGCCCTCCTGGCGGGTGGAGAATGAACTCGGTGACGTTTTCTCCCATGTTCTTGGCTCAGGGAATGTTCCGCCTCCTCCCTCCACGGATAATCATCCTTCCTAAGAAACTGATCAGATGGGAAGCTGCAGGAAGTGGTTTGGGACAAGGACTGTGTAGGAGTTGGGGGGAGAGCAGAAAGGATGTCGCAGAAGGGGGATCAGTGCCAAGCAGCAGGAGGTGACTGTCTTTGGAGCGGGTGGGGGAGCCTGGGCAGGCTGGAAATTTAAAGCACAGGGCGGTGGTTCTGGGGAATCCAGCTTCCTCAAAGCTCCTCTGCCGCTGGTCCCTGGTGGGGCAGAAGGTGAGATCAACTGGCAGGGTCTGGCTTTTCTGAGCCAACAGGAGCTGGGGTCCTAATGGGCTTCCTGGGTGGCACTAGTGGTAAAGGACCCGCCTGTCAGTGCAGGAGACATAGGAGGCCAGGTTCAATCCCTGGGTGGGGAAGATGCGCCGGAGAAGGAAATGGCAACCCGCTCCAGTGTTCTTGCCTGGGAAATCCCATGGACAGAGGAGCCTGGCGGGCTACGTTCCATAGAGTTGCAGAGTTGGACATAACTGAAGCGACTTAGCACTGAGAACAGGGTCCTAATGGGAGAATGTGAGACAGCAAAGTCAGATGGCTGGAGCACTGGGCCAGGGGTTTGAGCTAATCCCAAGCCCACCTCTGCTGCTTAGCTGTCCTTCCACATTTGAAATTCCATCGTTGTGGCCCAGGGCCTATTATGGCAGGTGGGTGGGTGTGTGCAAGGCTTCCTCTCCCTGCACGGAGCACTCCAGCCATCCCAGCTCCCAGTAGGCTCAAGACTTTAGTTTTGGGCCTGGCCTCTGCTCCCTTTTGGCCTGGCGGGTTAAACTGCAGCCCTCAGTGTGCTGAGCCTTCCGGGGAGCCAGGCTCCACCCACTTGATGTGAGCAGGTGACTGAACCACAGTGACTGGTGGTTAATATTGAGGAGCAAGCCAATCTTGAAGCCAGGGGCAAGGCTGCTTCTGCAGAGAGACACAGGGACTCTTTGGGGAGATTCAGGGCATCCTTTGGGCAGTCAGGGTTCAGTGTGGCCTGGCGGCTTAAGGTCTTCAGAATCTAACAGACCTGGTTTTGAACCTCAGCTCTGTTCCCTTCAAGCTGTATAGCCTTGGGCTAAGGACCTGTGTGACCTGTGAGCATTATTTTTTTCTGGAAATAATTCTCACCTGCATTTTTTAAAAAACCTTTCCCCCTCTGTTTATTTAATGGAGAGTAATATACATCCATGGGGCTTCCCTGGTGGCTCAGGGGTAAAGAATCTGCCTGAGGTGCAGGAGATGCAGGAGACACTGGTTCGATCTCTGGGTTGCGAAAATCCCCTGGAGGAAGGCATGGCAACCCACTCCAGTATTCTTGCCTGGAGAATCCCCATGGACAGAGGAGCCTGGCAGGCTACAGCCCATGAGGTGCAAAGAGTCGGACACGACTGAAGCGACTGAGCACGCCTGCACCTACATACGTACATACAGTAGATTACACTGATCTTAACGTATACATACAGCTTGCTGATTATTTACAAATATTTGCACCCAGACGGAGATAGAGGACGTCTGTGTACCCCGCCAAGTCCCCTCTGCCTTCCCCAGTTTGTACCCCGACGTGCCGCCGAGAGAGCCACCGTTTTGACTTCCGTCATTGTCACTTGGTTGTACCTGTTCTTCGACTCTATGTACCTACAGCCAGACACAGGGACTCTTTGTATCTGGCTTCTCTTGCTCAGTGTTTCCTGGAGGTTCCCCTTTATCCTCACCTGTCCCAGCGGTTTGTTCTCTCTGTAGCTGTGTATGGTATCGCCTTGTGTGAGTAAGCCATAGTTGATTCATTGTGCTGTTAATGGGCATTTGGGTTGGTTCCCTTTTTTGACAATTATGAATAAAGCTGCTATGAATATTCTTATACGCCATAGGGTCTTTGTGAAAATTGAGATAAACAATTACAGCAACATGTTTAATACTGAGATTTTTTAAAAAATCATTTATTTATTTAAAAAAAAATTTTTTTTTTTTTGGCTACACCATGCAGCATCCAGGGTCTAGTTCCCCAACCGTGGATCAAACCCACACCCCCACTTTGGACCACCAGGAAAGTCCCCCTAATACTGAGTTTTGACTTAGATCTGGTGCTCAGAAAATTCTGCCCAGATTTTTGTTGTTGTTGTTTGTAAAAAGGAAAATAACAAAAACAAACCAACAAACACTACATGAGTATTTAAAGAAAAATATTCAGGTCATATCCTTTTCACTCCATCTCTCCTTACCCGCCCTGCTCCCCAGAGTCAGCCCCCCAAAAACCCCCGCTTAGAACCGATGACTCTTCACAGTTCAGTGTGTCTGCCTGGACTTTCCCTACAGTTGTGTGATGTTCTTTTTAATAAAAGTAGTTTCACGATAATAATCATGCTGTCCATGATATTTTGTGACTTCACTTTCGTCATTAAATCTGCTCTTTTAAGAGTCCCCTTATCCGCCTCAATGGAGCAGTTTCGAGAGAGACAGGCTAGGTGAACTCTTGAACTGGTCTCTCGGGCCTTCCACTCTAGCCTGGCCTGACTGCCCTCGACTTTCCTCTGTGTGGAGCCCAGGGTGCAAGGTCTGGCTCAGTTGTGCCCTATCTGAGTATGTTCTTGGGCATAAGTGCCTTGAGCTTTGTTTTTTTTTTCTTTTTTTTCCTATCTTTGACTTGGGAGAATCCATACTTGCCTCAGAAGGACGCCGTGATGTTCATATGAGACCGAGTATGGGGAAAAGATAAAGCAAGATGGAAAGTGACACATGTGTGCTGTTTATCATGTAAAATCAGGGGCTGTCAGAGGTAGAGGAGGCCTCTGAGAAGCTCACTCAGCCCATCATCCGGCACGCTGAGGAAACAGTGGCCTGGGGAAGGTCACAGAGCCAGCAAGTGATGGAGCCAGACCCGAACCGAGGGAGGTGTTGGAGCTACAGCGTCCCAGGGGACCTCCCCCAACCTCCATTCCACTCTCTCTGGACCAGAGCTTGGTCCACTTCCTATCTGAGGGGACTCCCTGCTAGGGAAGAAGGGTGGTCTAGAAAATTTCCCAGGCTCAGTCTCTCCCCTGGTTCCTGGCTGAGGCCACTGGGTGCTAGAAATTCCAGGCAGTGGTCTGGTTCCCCACCCTTCCCTGGTTCAAGAGTGCAGAGATGCAGGAGGGTGGGGGACAGAGGAGCCTTGGATGGGAAGGAGACGCAGCCCTGGTCTGGGACCTGAAGACCCGGGGCTCTGTAGCTCCCAGGGCTCTCCATGGGGCTCTGCCCCATGGAGCTCGCTTCTTCCCCCTTAGAAGCCAAGCTAGCACCCCTGCGCCTGTCCTCTCAGACAGACAAGGCCTGGATCTGAGTAGTCAGCTTGTAGCTCATTGTCCAGGTCTCCTGAACCTTCACCCTCACAGCTTCTACAGGAGAGTTGTAGGAGGTCTCCCAGGCTGGGGAGATTACAGCCTAGGCTGAGGTCAAGAATCTGGAAGCAGAGGCCTGACCAGCATGGGCTGGGCCTCTGCCTCACCACCCGGCTCCTTCCCAGGAAGCATTTAGTGTGATAAGATACGGGCCCAGGTGGGCTGCACTTTGCTTGGTGTTACCGCCTGCAGTGCCAGGCACACAGTGGCGCAAGTGCCTCCTGTGCTCTGGCTCCTGCCTGTCTAGGAGGCACGGCTCATTGTGAAAGCACCCCGGGCGGTGATATCAGGGAGCCGGGCAGGCCCTTCCTTGGGAGTGCCCTGTTGGTCCAGGGTGGAGCCTGGGGACAGCCTCTGAGCCCTGGTATCTGCCTTCAGGGCAAGGTCGTGGAGTGCCACGTCTTCTAGTGGCAGTGACTGGTGGCGTCACAGGAGTCCGGCCCAAAGAGTAGGGGGCACCTCCACCTGGTGCCCGAGCCTTGCCCTCCAAGGCCCTCTCTGCCTTCCTCAACTCAGTGGGCCTCACCTGACCCTGTGAGGTGGTGGAGGTGTCCCCATTTGTAAAGGAGGACCCTGCGGTCTGGAGAGGTTAACTACTTACCCAGGGTCACACGCACCAGAAAGCAGAGGAACTGAGTGACTTTGAAGTGTAGGAAACCAGAGTGAAAGAGCCCCTGAAGTTCCCTGGTCCTTTCCCTCCACAGGGGAGCAAACCAAGGCCCTTAGTTCGGGCAGTGTGGGGCCTGGCATTCAGGGACAGTTTTCTGTCTTTTCCACTGGTAACAACAATAGTTATTCCATTCCAAGGCCCCCAGCCTGCTCCTTGGAACATTCTGAGATTGTTCCTGGAGAAGGAAATGGCAACCCACTCTAGTATTCTTGCCTGGAGAATCCCAGGGACAGAGGAGCCTGGTGGGCTGCCGTCTATGGGGTCGCACAGAATTGGACACGACTGAGGCGACTTAGCAGCAGCAGAGATGGTTCCAGTGAGGTCCATTCTTCAGAGAATTGAGAAAACAGTATCCAGATCATTTTCTCTGTGGCTCAGATGAGGCACCTGGCTAAGAGCCACCCTGGAGGATGAGCCGCCGTCAGCTCCGGAGTCAACCTCCTGGGCTGGAGTCCTGTTTGGTCTTGCCACTCACCAGCGAGGAGGCCTTGGGCAAGTAACCTAGCCTGTCCGAGCCTGAGGTTCCACATCTGGGAATGGATATGACAGGGCCTCCCTCACAGGGTAGCTGTGAAGGCTAAGGAGCCCTCAGTGAGGCTGTCATCATGAGCATCCCCGTCTCCTGGGGAAGCTGGGCCGCTGAGCTGGTTAGAAAACCAGGGCTCCACCTGGAGTTCCAGGCCTTTTGTCGCCCAGGCATGCCCACTTACGTCCCGTGTGAAGGGTCATCCGATTGGCCCTGCCCACGGGGAGGCAGGTGCTATGGAGCCTTTCTCTGCGCCTTCCTGGGTGCGGTGGGCTGCCTTCTATGGGACGAGCCGGCGGCAATTAGACAGCTCGGCAGCCTCTCAGTCTGCCTGGGCCCTTGCCCCTCCGTGCCTGGCTCCTCACCGAAGGACTCCCGGCCTCCAGCCAACCGCATCTGAGGATGTGCATAACCTGTGCCCTGAGGACCAGAATGACAGCAGGAAGCCGTTACGCGTCCTTTCCTATCCAGCAGCCTGGCTTGAGGGCAGAGCTCAGCTTCCAGGGTCCGGCAATCCTGGAATCAAACGCCAATTGTCTTGCTGGCTGGCTGTGTGCCGCCTGGGCAAGTTCTTTAGGCGCTGAGCCTCAGTTTCTCCCCCTCAAAAATGGGAACAGTAGCTGTCTCAGGTATTGCTGAGGTGAAATGAGAACGCACAGGGCTTGGTGTGAGTCTCCCTTCCTGTGCTGGTGGCAGCTGGAGGGCTGCAGCACGCCCCTCCGAGGCAGTGCGCACAGGTCCACCCCAGGACTGAAGGTGCCTCTGCAAGGGTCCCATTCCTCTTCACCAGGGTACCAGACAGCTCCTGGTTCTCCCACAAGCACAGCAGATGCAGAACAAGGGCATGTGAGTGCCGCCAGGGGTCCTGGAGGGAACCAGAGGTCTAGAGTGGGTGGGTGGCTCCCCCCCATAAGGAGTGACAGAGCTGGCTGTGAACTGAGGCTTCTGCTCCCAGCACAGGGGGACAGAAAGCCAGGGCTCGGAGATGGAGGCAGCCTGGTTGAGCCATGGCTCAGGAGTCAGAAAAGACTAGCTCTGGGGCCCTGGGTTAGGTCCCTTCACCTCTCTCTGCCTCCATTTCCTTTGCAGAAGGAGGATGGCAGTACCTGTATAGAGAACTTTCAGGAGGATCAGGCAGTTAATGTGGACAAAGCATCACAACGGAGCACTAGGAAAGGGTAGTTAAAAGAAAAAAGGTGGGAGTCATGTGAGGGGTGGTACCATGTTCCAGTGAGGACTGGATTTGGGATGTTGAGTCCTGGGTATGGAGTCTGGCACTGGCATCACGTTGCAGTATGACCTTGGCCAAGTCCCTGCCCGTCTCTGGGCTTCCTTCTTGGCATCTGTGAAGTGGAGGGGTCAGATTGAGATGGTCTGGGGAGATCCTGCCTCCTGTGACCTCCCTGGCTTTTTTGCTGCCCCTCTTCTTCCCCAGGAGAGGCCCGAGTCACTTTGCTGTTTCTGGAGCCCTGGGCCTTCCTGGCACCAGGACGGAGGCCTGCAGCTGGCCGTGTCCTCATCTCTGCAGTGTCCTCTAAAGGGCAGCCTCCTCTGAGCATGCTTGGCTCTGTGTGTCTCCGGGCTCCTGGAGGCCTGGGGCGGCACACTGTCCCCGGTGGAATGGGGAGGAGGCTGGGAGAGGCCCACCCGCACGCCCTCTATGTCCCCCTCCTTGCTGACGGTCAGCCAGCTGGGATGTTTTCAGGAGAAGCGTGTGGACACTTTCAGGGCAGACCCTAGACCGGTCCTCGGGCATCTTAGGGGGGACCTCTGGCCTCCCCACCCCAGCAGCCTACCTCAGGGATACGGCTGCTGAGGGTCCAGGGAGCCCGGGTCTGCACGCCCCAGCCACATCCCCAGCGCCCCAGATCTGTGTTCAGGTAGCCTGGCAGGACATTCTGTGGATCTTACAGGGAATGAGAAGTAAACCCAGTGGGGGCTCTAGAGGGCCTCTCTTCAGCCTCCCCTCAGCACCTCCAGAAACTCCTGCCAGCCGGGCTCAGCCTGAAATTGATGCTGACAGGGACGGGGCACCCTGCTGTGCTTCGGAGGGGCTGCCCCAGGATGTGGCCCCGTCTCCTGGGCGGCTGTGCTCTGGTGCCAGCAGGCCCTCTCCAGCCTGGGACTGGGGCGCAGCGTGGGGACCGGGCCCTCCGCTGAGCTCTTTCTTTGGCAGTCCCTGGTTCAAGATGTATCATCGCCTCGGACCCTCAGAACAGCTCTTTGACATAGACATGATTGTGAACCTCGCTTTTCAGATGAGGAGACAGACACTCAGAGGGGCGAGTGCCTGCAAGTAGGTGGCAAAGCCAGGAAACAGATTACTGGGTTCTCAGGACCAGGCGCCCCGCCTCCCTGATTTGTGTTGAAACTCGAGACAGAACCCGGGTGTGACACCCCTGTTTGTTTTTCCAGCGTCTCCCTCCCAGCCCACTAGCTCCCAGCCCACACCTGAACCACCTCCCCTGGCCCAGCCCTGCTTGGAGCCCAGGACCAATCCCTCTGCTTCAGTCTCCCAGGGAGCTGGCTGCTAGGGCCCCCGGGAGAAGCCGCCTCTGGCGCAGACCCGCTGCCCGACCAGGGTGGGTCCTGCTCCCACCAGGGCCTGACTATGAGGCTGGGCAGTGATGACCGCGGCTCCCTGGGAGTTTATTAATGCCTCTTTTACTTCCTTTTCTCACGGCCACCCTGTGCCACAGTGCTGTTGCTAGAGAGGCAGGAAGCGGGGTTCAGGACAGTACCATGGTTTGCCAGAGATCACAGAGGAGTTCAGGTTTAGAGCTGGGACAGAAGCCAGCACCCTGGTTGGCAGCCAGGACTCTTCATGCTGCCCCGTGCCGCCTCGTGCAGTCTTGATCAGCATGAAGGCTGCTCTGGCCCAGACATCATGCTTGTTGGCATGGGCAGAGATGGTGAGCGTTGCAGAGCCCTGGCTTTGTCCATCAGCAGGGCTCACTGGTCAGACGTCAGAACTGGAAAGGCTCTTGTTATGCCTCTGAGGAAGGGGGAAACTGAGGCCAGAGAAAGGCCAGGGCTTGTTCAAAGCACCTAGTGAGGTGGTGGCAGGGTCTCAACTGGAGCCCAGGTCTGCTGATCCCCGGCCTGGCTTTGGCTCAGGTGCTTCTCCTCTCAGTGTAGCTTTCTGGTCTCTGCAGGCATTTGGAGATGAGATGGGGGCTAGGGCTCATCCATCTGTCGGAATCTTCCAGAAGTGGAGCCAGCTGCCCCCGGAGCCTAGACTTGCTTGCTAGGCAGTTGGAGAGCTCTGCTCCACTCCAGGGTGCTGAGCCTGGGGGCAGTACCATCTCCTGCCTCCCTCCCCGAGGGGCTTGTAGGCAGGACTGTCAAAGCCCTCCGGTAGCTCTGCCTGGTCCACCGGGTTGACCCAGAGTTCCCTCTCCAAGGTATTTAAGGCCTTTCACAGTCTGGCCCTGTGTGAGCACTGGACTGGGAGTCAGCGGTGTCAGCTTTGTGACCTGGCTTGGCTGCTACCCATGTGATCTTGGGTCAGTGTCTGGACCTCTCTGAACTTGTTTCCTCATCTGTTGTCTGTGTGCCCTGGGTTTTAGCGAGGACCAGAGGAGAGGCTGCTTTATGACCACTTCTTCAGATGATTATTTCCTCCTCGGCCTTCACTCTCATTTGTGCCCAGTAGAAGCCCTCTACCCACACACTCGTTCCGTCTGTTCCGCCTTTCTGGACACTGGGGGCTTTGCCTGGAAGGCCTTCCCTGTGCCTCCCTAACCCCAGCCCTTCCTTCAGGCTCAGGCCAGTTCAGCTAGTGCTTAGTGCTCACGCGCTTAGAGCCAAAATTGAAGATTAGGTTCAATTAGGACAGGAATCGTGCCCTTGGATAGTCATGCAGACTCAACAAGGAAGTTTGATGCTTGCCCGGTGCCAGGCTCTGTACTGTGTGGGAGTCAGCAGTGAGTAGGACAGGGTCCCTGCCCTTGAAGAGCAATCTGGAGGAGACGGCCAACCAGCCCCATGGTGTGAGTAGACTCTCTCGGTCTGCTCCGGGCTCCTGTGTCTGGGTCTCATGCAGTCCTCGCATCAACCTTGTCAGGTCACGAGGCAGAAGACCATCATCCGTTGAGCAGATACTGATGGCGAGCCTATAGCCTGCCAGGCACAACTCTAGCTGCCAGGGACACAACAGAGATTGCGGCAGTCTGCCCTGACGGAGCTCACGTTCTGGGTCACGGGGACGTCAGTGAGTGCATACAAACGGTCAGGAAATGCCAAGTGCTCTGAGAACCATAAAGCAGGTTAAGCAGAGAGAAGGGAGGGTATGGGACCTGGTAGAAAGGAGGACCTGCCATTCACCTATTCAGTTTCAGGCAGAGGAGCTAACAGGTGCAAAGGCCCTGGGGTGGAATCATGCTTGCACTCAAGAAAAAGCAAGGAGGCCAGTAGAGCCAGAAGGGAGTGAGGGTTTGCCACTGGATTGGATGTGGGTTGTGAGAGGAAGAAAGGAGTCAGGATGATTCTGACGGATTCTGATTCAGGGTCTGGGCCTGAGCAACTGAGTGATGCTGGGGAGGTGGGGACCACTGCAGGAACAGGTTTTGGGGTCAGTGCAGCTCCCGTGTCCTTGTCACCCTGCAGGTCCACCCCATGCACACCCAGACACACTGGTCTCAGGGTTCCCCCATTCCCCCGCCACCCGCCTTCTGGACTCCTCCCCATCTTCTCAGGCCTGCTCCAAGCTCTGAGAGGTCACCAAAACACTCTAGTTGAGGGGTACCTGGTCTCCCTTCTTCATCACTACCCCAGACGCCATGAAGCACAAGTGGACTCTAGCCAATCGAGCTAGGAGGGGTGGAAGGGGCCCAGATGCCCCCCCTCGCCAGCCTGCCCCACCGGAGTCCTGGTCTCCCTTTGCAGCTCCCCCTCTCCCCTGCGGCCACTGAAAATGGGGCGCCCGGACTTGCTTTTGCACGGCTATTGTCCTGGAAATGGTAGAATTTCTCTTTGTGTTGCTGTCCTGCCACCATCTCTCTGTACTCCCCCTCTCTCTGAGTGTGGTGACATCGTGAGCAAGTTCAAGTTATATATAAAGGATTGAGTTCATTATTAGGCTTCTAAGCGGAGTGACTTGCAACTGGGACTCTTAAGAACAACAGGTATTTGGTATCCTCAATTTCAGTTTTCTCTTAAGCTTGCATTTGGCAAACTACGCCCTACCTCCACCAAAAGGAACAGGAAAGAAAAATGCAGCTTTCTCAAGGCTCTAAGGTTTCTGGAAATAGAACTTCTCTCACCAAGCCTCCTGTTTTCTTCCCCACCCCAGGTGTGGGGCAGACTGGTGCTTGGAGCTCCTGCTGCTGTCTTGAAGTCCTGAGAGCATCTGGCAGGAGTCATGACAGGTCCCGGGCATGGGGATGGGTGGGAAGGGCAGAGCCCCAGCTGGGGAGCTGCATACCTGGGGCATCAGGAGACGAAGGGGATGGTAGCTTGAAACTAGACTAACCCCTGGTTCTTTTCGAGCTCGAGCATCCTGTGCTTTCCTCTCCTCCACACTCCTTAGTTGAAATCGGGGGAGCCCAGAAGGGTCTCCTTTGCCAGGGGTGTGACTCAGATTTTTCTGATGCCTGTGGTACCAGGGGGTCAGGAGAAAGCAGAAACTGAGGCCCTCTGGTCTCCTTGCCAGCACAGAGGCACGGCCTGCCTGGGGCTCTTGGTGAAGGATCTCGGAGTGTAAGAAAGCAGGCTTCAGCCCGATGCCGTTGGTGCGGTACATCCAGTACATGATGGCACAGGCAGGGCCATACTCACAGGGAGGTTGATCCACGGGCCGGGGGGCGGGGCGGCCAAGGGATGGGACCTGGAGGGTGGGGTCAACCTGGGTCTGAAACGCTGCTCTGTAGCCCTGGCTCTCTGACCTTGGGGCATATTAGTGGTCATCCCTCTGACCTTCTCTTTACTTACCTTGAAATGGGGACTGTAATAATGCCTGTTGCTGGAGGGTTGTTGAGAGAATTAAACAGGAAGCTGCAGCGTTTAGTGCAGTCTCTGCTCCATAGAAGCCAGTACAGCACTGTGTAGAATATACCATTTACACAAACATTTTTCTAAATGTTTATCTAGTCAGGCTGCCTTGGCCCTAGCTGCCGCACACGGGATCTTCGTTGAGTCATGTGAGACCTTTCGTTACCTCGTGCAGGCTCTCTAGTTGTGGCATGCGGGGTTAGTTGCCCTGTGGCGTGTGGGATCTTAGTTCCCCAGACGGGGATCAAACCTGTGTCCCCTGCATTGCAGAACAGATTGTTAACCACTGGACCGCCAGGGAAGTCTCTACACAAAAATTTAAAACTTAAGAAATACAGAAGAGTTTTGAAGTTTATGTCTGTTTCTGGGGTTAGGGGATTGTGGATTGGGTATTGAAAGAGGAGGATCAATGGCAGATAATTCCCCTTTGACTTAATGCACTTATATACTTTTGGGGAAAAAAAAAGTTTTAAAGGACCATGGGTTTCATTTAAAATCACCAAAGTAATATATTTCTATTTTGAAAAAAATCAAAAGTAGCTGGTGTGTATCACATGGTCCCCCGTCAGGGACCCAAACCAGCCTCTAGAGTCTTTGGAGCCTGAGGTCCTACCCCACCCCCTCCGACCGGCTGCCTGGAGGCCTCTCCTTCGCCAGGCCCTCCGGCTGCCCGCTGGAGCTCTGTGTCTTGTCAACACACGCAGGCTGTTTACTGCCAGTCCCCAGCCCGTGTTCCTACCTCCCCTGCCCCGTGTGAGTCATCATCCACCTCCCTGTGTGGGGACACTCCATCCAGCACCTTTCCTGTGGGGGTGGGGAAAAGCTGCCGGAGGGAAATTCGTTCAGCACATGTTTATGGGGGGCTTCGGCGACTGGGGAGACCGGACTAGGTCCCTGGAGGTGCTGCCCCAGTGCAGGGTGAGGGGGGTGGGGTGGAGGTGGGTCCCAAAATGGGTCTTGAGACCCGCAGAGAAGTCTGGTGGAGGGAAAGGCAGGGCAGGAGTAGAACCTGGGTCAAGGCCAGGTCCAGGGCTGAGGGTTAGGGGTCCCTCTGGGCCCTGCGGTGTCGGCTCCAGTCCCTTGACTCAGGTCCTGGCACTCCTGCCTCCTCCAGCTGTGCCAGCGCCTCCCTCACTTCCAGTCTCATTTCCAGACTGGTTGGAGGCTTCAGAGTCCTTGGAAGGCTTTGCAGATGCCGCCCTCTCTATTCCTTTGTTCACTGTTCCCCATCAGCCCGCTGCCCTCCAGACCCAACTTCAATCCCACATCCTTTAGGAAGCTTCCATCATCCCCTTAATTCACTTATCCCAAGCATCACTTTTGTGGGGCCCAGGGCCTTGTGCTGGGCTGCCAGGGGGACGAGAACACCAGCTGCAGAGCTCCCACCCCTCAGCTTGCAGGAGCGCCTGACTCAGCCTGGGCTTTCAGGGAAGGCTTCCCGGAGGAGGTGACACCTGCACTAGGTTTGGAAAGGTGGGTAGGAGTTCAGAGTGAAGGATTGCCCTCTGTGTGTGCAGAGCTGGGATTTGGGCACTTCCAGCAACTGGAGTACAGGGGTTGATCGGTACGGGAGGTTAAGGGCTAAGGATTAACCGGCCCAGAATCCTGATCACAGCCTCTCTTGTCAGGTCTCCAGGTGGGCCCGGCAGTCACAGCATCTCTCTGCTTATTGCTTTCAAGTCTCCTTGACCCCCCGCCCCCTCTGTCCCATTTCTGTCCTTCAGTTCAATTCAGTCGCTCAGTCGTGTCCGACTCTTTGCGACCCCATGAATAGCAGCACGCCAGGCCTCCCTGTCCATCACCATCTCCCGGAGTTCACTCAGACTGACAGCCATTGAGTCGGTAATGCCATCCAGCCATCTCATCCGCTGTCGTCCCCTTCTCCTCCTGCCCCCAATCCCTCCCAGCATCAGAGTCTTTTCCAATGAGTCAACTCTTCGCATGAGGTAGCCAAAGTACTGGAGTTTCAGCTTTAGCATCATTCCTTCCAAAGAACACCCAGGGCTGATCTCCTTTAGAATGGACTGGTTGGATCTCCTTGCAGTCCAAGGGACTCTCAAGAGTCTTCTCCAACATCACAGTTCAAAAGCATCAATTCTTCGGTGCTCAGCTTTCTTCACAGTCCAACTCTCGCATCCATACATGACCACTGGAAAAACCATAGCCTTGACTAGACGGACCTTTGTTGGCAAAGTAATGTCTTTGCTTTTCAGTATGCTATCTAGGTTGGTCATAACTTTTCTTCCAAGGAGTAAGCGTCTTTTAATTTCATGACTGCAATCACCATCTGCAGTGACTTTGGAGCCCCCAAAAACTAAAGTCTGACACTGTTTCCACATCTATTTCCCATGAAGTGAGGGGACCAGATGCCATGATCTTCGTTTTCTGAATGTTGAGCTTTAAGCCAACTTTTTCACTCTCCTCTTTCACTTTCATCAAGAGGCTTCTTAGTTCCTCTTCACTTTCTGCCATAAGGGTGGTGTCATCTGCATATCTGAGGTTATTGATATTTCTCCCAGCAATCTTGATTCCAGCTTGTGCTTCTTCCAGCCCAGCGTTTCTCATGATGTGCTCTGCATATAAGTTAAATAAGCAGGGTGACAATATACAGCCTTGACGTACTCCTTTTCCTATGTGGAACCAGTCTGTTGTTCCATGTCCAGTTCTAACTGTTGCTTCCTGACCTGTATACAGGTTTCTCAAGAGGCAGGTCAGGTGGTCTGGTATTCCCATCTCTTTCAGAATTTCCCACAGTTTATTGTGATCCACACAGTCAAAGGCTTTGGCATAGTCAATAAAGCAGAAATAGATGTTTTTCTGGAACTCTCTTGCTTTTTTGATGATCCAGTGAATGTTGGCAAATTTGATCTCTGGTTCCTCTGCCTTTTCTAAAACCAGCTTGAACATCAGGAAGTTCACGGTTCACGTATTGCTGAAGCCTGGCTTGGAGAATTTTGAGCATTACTTTACTAGCATGTGAGATGAGTGCAATTGTGTGGTAGTTTGAGCATTCTTTGGCATTGCCTTTGAGCTATTTGAAATAGCTCAACTGGAATTCCATCATCTCCACTAGCTTTGTTCTTAGTGATGCTTTCTAAGGCCCATTTGACTTCACATTCCAGGATGTCTGGCTCTAGGTGAGTGATCATACCATCGTGATTATCTTGGTCGTGAAGATCTTTTTCAGTTCTGTGAAGACCTACAAGACCTTTTAGAACTAACACCCAAAAAAGATGTCCCTTTCGTTATAGGGGACTGGAATTCTGTCCTTACTTCTCATGTGTTGATCATCTCCGAAGTTTGTTTGCCACATCACAAGGTACAAGGTGCTTCTGTGTCCAGTCCCTTGATTCTCACTTGTCTGCACACGAGGAAACCGAGGCCCGTCTGTGATTTCATGATTTGTCCAAGCCTCCTGGTTACTAAAGGGCAGAGCCGGGCCTGAAACCCACTTTTTGATCTGACCAAGTCCTCTTTTCCCTATGCCTCAGGGAGCCCAGCATATGCTGCTGTATTCTCCGCTGATTTATTAGCTAATTTCCCACCCAGACTGGATGTTCCCAGAGGGTGGGACCCTGTCTCCCTGAGACGGGGGCTGAAACAGGCCAGAGATAGAGGTGCCGTTTGGAAGAATGATGGGGGAAGGCACAGACAGAGACTGACTCCCCCGGTGTGGGGGACGATTCCTCTCCAGGTACTTGGAACACATTTATTTTTGGCTGTTTTGCAGGGGAGGCACATTGCAGACTTGACTTCTCTTTCCTCTGATGCTCACAGGCTTAGTTTTCATTGATGCAGCCTGCCACAAAGACTAGAGATGGGGAGACCTGGGTTCTGATTCTGACTCTGCCACTTCCCGGCTCTGCAGCCTTGGGGAAGTCACTTCACCTCTCTGAGCCTCGGTTTCTTCATCTATTAAATGGGGGTCAAGATATGAGATAAAATGAGAGGAGATGTGAAAGTCTTGCATCCAACCCTCTTAAGTGTCCAGTGTTTTTCTCCTTCTCTATGCTAGAGATTATATCTTAAAGTGAATTATGATCTTACTGGGTGGGCATATTTTTAAAAAATTGTCTTCACAGTTACCCTGCTCACTGGGTTCTCAGGTTACTCATCATCACCCCAGTGACAGGAGGGACCAAGACTCAAAGACATGTGTAACAGGTACTGTGCCAAGTGATTTATATACACCATCTCATTTAATCTTGGCAACTCTCCTGTTTGGGTATTGGCAAAGGCTTGGTGAATTCAGCCTTGCTATTTGTCTTTTTCTTTCCTTATTTTTCATTCATCCCATTATCCATACATCCATTTGTGGGGTACTTGTAATACAGACCCTGCTGCTGCTGCTAAGTTGCTTCAGTCGTGTCCGACTCTGTGCGACCCCGTAGACGGCAGCCCACCAGGCTCCCCCGTCCCTGGGATTCTCCAGGCAAGAACACTGGAGTGGGTTGCCCTTGCTTCTTCAATGCATGAAAATGAAAAGTGAAGTCGCTCAGTCGTGTCCGACTCTTAGTGACCCCATGGACTGCAGCCTACCAGGCTCCTCCACCCATGGGATTTTCCAGGTGAGAGTACTGGAGTGGGGTGCCATTGCCTTCTCCAATACAGACCCTAGAATGGCTTTTTTCTTCCTTCTCTCTCTGGCAAACTTCTCTTGACCCTTCAAAGCCTAATTCAGATGATCCCTGCTCTGGGAGCATCACCTACTCTTGAAATCTCAGAGTCTCTTCCATCTCCTTCCTCTTTCCCACGCTTCACATCTGAAAGTCAGTTTTGTCTCAGTTCATAAATAGTTAATGCTCACTCTATGCTGACAGCTGGAGACCCAGATGACTTAAAAAGTTCGCACCATTGCAGAGCTTAAAGTGATGTCCATCCTAAATGATGGACAAGTGTAACAGGTCGTAATAACATAGTGTGATTCACCTTAAACCTGGTTTAAGCCTGGTTTTGAAGATTATAACAATAATAGAACCACTTTTTGCCAACATTGAAGATAGCAGTGTTTGCCATTCTTCACCCTTATTAGGTCCTCTTAGGTTCCAGAAACCTTCTGAAACAGGCTTTTACACGGATGGGGAAACTGAGGGTAGGAGATGTAACTTGCCCAAAGTCACCAAACTAGTCAGTGACTACATCTGGCTTGTAACCCAGGGCAGAGTGGCGAGTGCCACACGTCTTTGTCTCTGCCGGTCTGGCTGCAAGCCTACTGAGGCAGCAGCTGCATCTGGACCTCAGAGCCGACTTGATGGTGGGAAGACTCAACACTGAGAAGAAATCTGACTCTAGAAGAGTCAGAGCCCCTCTGATTCTCCTGCCCTAGGAGTTTAGGAGAAGACTGACCCCTTCCGGCTGAGAGGGGGCAGCCTTAAAAGATGGAGGGGTTCCCTAAGGTCTTTCCTTGAGCGGAAGAACAGCTGCAGCAAGACTTCCCTGGAGAAGAGCTCATGGAAAGAAATACCACCTCCGGTCCCCTGGGAACTGCTTTGGGGCTCTTCAGTCCCGAGTTCTGATGCGCCCCTTAGAAACAAAATAAGAATAAAACCAGGGATAATGTGGCAAGTGGCTGAGAACCCAGAGTGGCGCCAGACTGCCTGGATTTGAATTGGTTGCCAGCCACTGGACTTCGAGCAAATTGCTTCGCCTTTCTGTGCCTCAGTTTCCTCACTGGGGGGCTGATGGCTGTGACAGCCAGAGCCTGGTGAGGTGCAGGTGAGTTAGACATAGCAGAGCAAGCTGCTGTGAACTGTCGAGCGCCAGGCTCTCCTTGGGAGGGATCAGCTTTCATTACTGTAGCGGAGCCTGGTTGCTGGGGCAGTTGAAGAGGGAGTTAAAGACATGGAGTCGTTGTGCAACCAGGAATCCCTTGGGACCTGGCCGAGTTGCAGCCCCAGAGCAGTCCTCAGGCCAGGAACTAGGGCGGTAGAGCCCCTCATGTGCCCCTGGGTCCCTGCTGACCCAGCTTGGGGGGGCCAGGGAGGCCCCTCTTCCTGGCACACCCCTCTGACTGCCAGGCCAGGGGAGAGATGCGGCCAGTGGGGTTGAGCTATCCCTTCACCCTGGCAACCAAGGGTAACGTGGGACAGTCTTGCCTGCTTGCTGCACGGCGCCCAGTCTCAGCAGGTGGGGACGGTCTGGGATGTAAATAAAACGTCCTCACAGTGAAGTACAGAGAGGCTGCCGGGGACCAAGAGCCCCTCATCAGTCTGCAGCTGAGTCGCGTGCCGGTTCAGTTTCCCTGTGTGTGTCAGAGAAAGAGTATGTGTGTGTGTCTGTAAGACAGAGAGGGCAGGTGAGCATGAATGTCTCAGAGCGTGCGTGTCAGAGACAGCAAGAATGTAGGTAATTGTGTGCATGGGTGTGTAAGAGAACGAGTGTGTGGTCAGAGTCTGTGTGTGAGAGCATGTCAGAGAGTGAAAGCGGGGGGAATGTGCGTGAGAGAGTGTGTATGTCAGACAATGGGCAGAGTGAGTGTGTGTCAGAGCTAGAGTGAGTGTGCATGTGTGTGTGCCCCCCATTGCCCAGCTGTCACCCACTCCGGGCAGAGTGAGAAACACCACTCCCCTGCCCCCACCTCTTCACCTAAAAAGGGAAGCCAGCCCCAAAGTCGGCGGTTTCGCCCCGTGGCCGGGAGATGTTGAATTCCAGACCTCCTCCTCCCGTCCTTGCTCTGGGAGGTCTGGGGGCTCCAGCAGGAGGCCGTGTGGCTCGAGCGATCCCTGGACTTTAGCTTCACGGGTCCTCATGGGGGGACCGGCCGTGACCTGACAGATCGCCACCCCTCTCTGCATCTCAGTTTCCCCAACCATGTGATGGAGGATCTAGGTGGCTTCTGAGGTCCGCGTCGGCTCTCACGGCTTGGGTCTGAGTCTTGTGGCCTCTGCCCCACCCCTGATTCCATCCTGGTGACATCACCACTGTCACAAGTTCAGGCCCAGAAGTTTTGCCTCATTTCGTGGCATCTTGAGGTCCTGTCTCAATGCTGGGTCTTGGTCAAGGGCCCAGAGGCCCAACTGTCCCCCTTTCACTTCACTCAGTTTCTGGGGTACAGGGTGGGGACAGCAGGTGGAGGCAGGGCCTCTGGAGAGGGACAAGTCAGAACAGGCCATCAGGCCCCCTTCCGCTTTGCCTGATGACAGAATCCGCCCCTCCCCCAGAAGCTATTTTCCAGTAATGTGCAGCCTACCCACAGGCCAGGAGCCAGGGTGGATCCCGGACTTTCCTCCCCTCCCATTCCCTTGCCCATCAGGGCTTGGGATTCTGCTCCCCGAGAGGCAGGGCTGACCTGGGGGTTTCTGCTCTGGGGACAGGGCACCAGCCCCAGGTACTGTGAGGACCGACTCACTTGAAGTGAGATGCTCTGAGCTAGAGTTGAACTCCTCCCCTGCACTCTGGGAAGGCTACTGAACCTTGCCAAACCTCAACTGTCTCTTCTTCAAAATGGGGACAATACCTATCCCACAGGGCTAGGTATTGTGAGGACTAAAGACGTGACATATGCCTGGCTCCTGGTGCACCTTTAGGAGTAATGAATGTTCTTCATGTTATTGCTCTTGGAGTGTTACGCACACACACAATCATCCCTCTGCTCCCCCAGTGGGCTGAGGCTTACTGGTCTCTGGTGCATTGCCTGGCACTTCCTGCAGCCAGGAAAGCTCTGTGGATTGGATGGATGGCATAGAGGGTGGTGAGGCAATTTCAAAGCCTAGCAGTCTGGGTGGAGGTGAACACTGTCCTCCACTTGCCCTGAGCTGCCTCTTTAGACTCTGTTTACTCCTGTGGCAGCTCTTGTTGCTCAGCTTCTGGGGTGGCGGTGGGGCGTTGAGGAAGTCAGCTGGCTGTCTGACTACTGATCAGCATGGGGGTTTCTACTGATCGGAAAATGCAAAGGGCTTGGCCAGGACCCACGTGAATCTCTATAACCTGTCTAGGGAGGGATGTTCCTCTTCCTTCCCAAGCTTCCCAAACCCCCATGCTGTCCGTCTTCCCTCAAGGCAGATACAGGTCCCAGGTGTGGTGCCATTGTCCTGTTTCACTGCGTCTGCCTGCGTTGTCTGACCTCACTGGGTGTTGGGGAGAAAGAGGAATCCAGGTCATGACTGTGGGTCAAAGGTTATGATGGGGGACACACCAGAGGACTCCTGCTCTAGCCCAGGCAGGCAGGGGTGGTCAGGGAATGCTTCCTGGAAGAGGAGGAACCAGAAGGATATGGTGTCAGCCACATACAGTGTGGGTAGAGGAACAGTGTTCTGGGCAGGCAGACTGGACTGGGCAAAGTTCTGCAGGCCAAAGAGGGTGTACCTCACTTGAGCGAATTGAAAGGAGTTTGTCAAGGTTGAAACATAAGAATACGCAGTCGGGGGAATTCCCCGGTGGACCAGTTGTTAGGATTCAGTGCTTTCACTGTGAGGGCCTGGGTTCAATCCCCGGTCAGGGAACTAAGATCCTACAAGATGCATGGCGAGGTCAAAAAAAAAAAAAGAAAGTAGGGAGCATGAGACATGAGCAAGACCTGATGATGAAGGGCGTGCTGAAAGTTTGGACTTTAATCTTTAGAGCAAGGGAGACTTGGACTCAACCTGACTTAGCCCTTCGCAGTGTACCAGCCACACGAACCCTGAGGGTTACTGACAGACAAAGACGGATGGGCATGGCAGGGTAAGAGGAGTGGACTTTTCCACAAAAGTGGTGACTTTCTATTTTGGCCTTACTACCCGGCATGTGAAATCTTAGTTCACTGACCAGAGATTGAACCCACACCCCCTGGCACTGGAAGCCAGAGTCTTAACCACTGGACCACCAGGGAAGGCCTAAAAGCTGTGACTTTGGGTCAGGTCTGTTTTGAAGTGTCCTGGCCTAGAATGGGGATGTGTTTTTTTTTTTTTTCCAACATGATTCGATTGTATCTTCTGGGTGCTTGGCCCTGTCACATCCAGGCCCTGGGTGCTTGGCTCTGGGCCTGGATGGTATACTGAGTCCTGACTTGTTGCTGGCACCACCCTGATCAGTACCTGAGAGCAGGAGGGCTCTGGGCCTGGGGAGCGATGTTCCTCTTCCTTCCCAGGCTTCTCCAGGGGTAAAGAGAGAAGAGGCCTGGCCAGACAGGTTATAGAGATTCACGTGGGTCCTGGCCAAGCCCTTTGCATTTTCCGATCAGTAGATACTTGTTGAGCACCTCCTGTATCCCCGACCCTGGGGACATAATCATAAACAGAGATGGAATCTGCCTGCAGAGAGTTTACAAGCTAAGGAGGGGAGGAGAGCGAGAGCTTCCACCTCGAGCAAAGTGGCAAGCGGACCATCCTAACCAGGCGGACCTTGGGGGTTATGTCCCAGGTCTTCTCCACCCACCTCCTCACCCAAAACAAACCAGAGACCCATGAGCAGCTTGGGGGCGGAGCTGGCATTGAGAGGGGCCCTCTCTGAAAGGGATTTTTGCCACTTCCCTGCTTGGTGTTTGGAACCAAGGGGGCCGGCTGCAGAGGGTGGCCTACTGCTGCTGCTGGCCAGGACCTGGCTTGGGGAGACAGTTGGTGGGTCTCAGGCAGAGGGGCGTTTTCACCTTAATGGGGAGAAAGGAGGGAGTGACTTAAAGAAGGGGGCATTTGATAGAAGCTGGTGGGGTCAGACCTGGGTTCTGTCCTGGTTCTACTATTGATGAGCTGTGTGACCTTGGGTGAGTCTTCCCCTCCCTGAGCTTCAGTTGCCCCTTCTTTAAAGTGGGTGGAATTGGGTGAGAAAGAGGACGGCAAACAGGTTTTGTCTCACGCGCAGAACCCATTGATTGCTGTCGGCTTCCTGAGCATCTCTCTGGGCTCAGCGGGAAAGCACGCGAAGCTGGGATTGGAAGTCGCTGCGTGCGTGCTGCACGTTTGCAGGCCCCGGGCAGTGTGATCCCCAGGTTCCTTCCTGCGCTGATAGTCTTTGATTCCTCTGTGCTCCTTCCTATCTCCTGTGTCACTTCTCCACCGACCATTGTCTGCCTTTTGCTTCTACGCCTCCGTGATGGGGAACTTGATGTCTTCCCTTAAACAGAATTCTTCGATTGTTATGCCTGGTCTTGAGCTTACATCCGTCTCCATGAACTTGTGCCTGGACAGATGACTTGGGTTCAGGTGTTAGGTAATGCCCTCAGGATTGCAGATGGAAGTTGTGAGAGGGGAAGGCACCAGAGAAGGACCCCTACCCTAACCTGGGCAGACGGGGCAGTCAGGGAACTGGGTGGTACTTGGAGCCTTGGTAATCGGTGAATAATTTCTGCTTTCTGAAGGCATACAGACCTGCTTCTTTCTCCTACTTTATGACAGTGACAGGGAGCCTCTGTATGTCCTTTGAAAAAAGCACTTCAACAACATCATCATGTAGTTTACACATCAGTTACGTATAAACATAACCCATAACTGCATTATATTAGCCTGTGAGGCTGGTGTTATCAGCTCTAGGCGAGGAGGCTGAGGCTCAGAGAGTAACAGAGCGGCCCCCTGAGACCAAGCCTGAGCCCCTCTTGGTCCTACCCCTAGCCTTCAGCCCCAGCCATATTCTGTTCTCCTGGCTCCCCTCAAGCCCACGGCCTTCCGTTATCTCACCCTCTGCAGGTTTCCACGTGATCCCCACCATCTCGAGCATTGTCCCGGAGAGCTGCCTGCTGATTGTGGTGGGGCTGCTGGTGGGGGGTCTGATCAAGGGCGTGGGCGAGACGCCCCCCATCCTGCAGTCGGAAGTCTTCTTCCTCTTCCTGCTGCCGCCCATCATCCTGGATGCCGGCTACTTCCTGCCGCTGCGGCAGTTCACGGAGAACCTGGGCACCATCCTGATCTTCGCCGTGGTGGGCACGCTGTGGAACGCCTTCTTCCTGGGTGGCCTCATGTACGCCGTGTGCCTGGTGGGTGGCGAGCAGATCAACAACATCGGCCTTCTGGAGAACCTGCTGTTCGGCAGCATCATCTCGGCCGTGGACCCCGTGGCCGTGCTGGCCGTCTTCGAGGAGATTCACATCAACGAGCTGCTCCACATCCTTGTGTTTGGGGAGTCCCTGCTCAATGACGCCGTCACTGTGGTGAGAGGCAGGGGCCACGCCCCGGGGCACGCAAGACCCAGACCCAAGCCCAGGTCCAGAGTGAATCCCACATCCCCCGGCTCACAATAGTAAGACAGCAAGTGTCCAGCCCTGCCTGCTATGTGTGGCCATCGTGCTGGGCACCGGCAAGGATTATCTCAGTTATCCTCCTGACTACGTTAAGAGGTGCTTCTTAGTCTCACTTTGCAGAGAAGGAGTCAAGCTTAATGAGGTTAAATAACTCAGTAGAATAGATAGAACTGAAATTAGAAGCCAGGTCTATCTGACTGCAGGGCCTGAGCTCGGCCTGACCAGGTCGTATGCTCTGTCCCTGATGCACTCTGATATGATCTTGGTTAAATGACTTATCCTCTTTGTACCTCAGTTTACCCTTTATAGACCAGTTAGTCTCTGAGGGGCATTTTAGCTTTCTTGGTAGCTGTATCTTAAGCTAGGGCTTCCCAGGTGGCTCAGTGGTAAAGAACCCACCTGCCAATGCAGGAAATGCAGGTTCAATCCCTGGGTTGAGAAGATCCCCCAGAGGAGGAACCCACACCAGTATTCTTGCCTGGGAAATCCCAGGGACAGAGAAGCCTGGTAGGCTGCAGCCAGAGTTGGACATGACTGAGCATGCATGCGTACACACACACACACACACACACACACACGTGTCTTAAGTTAGAATTTAATTTGTGCAGAGTTTGGGGGCAGCATTCATGGAAAGGAACCTTGTCTCTAAAACCTCCAGAAGGTGGCAAGTAAAGTGGGTCAGTCTGGGTTGGCCACTTGCTTACTGTGTGACCTTAGGCATGTGACTGTACCTCTCTGGGCTTCACCTTTGACAGCTGGGATGTGGCAGAGTAGTCAGTGCATTCCTGCCAGGTCTAGCGAGGACAGACACCCCCACCGCAGGGTCTGCATGTGGCAAGGCTGTGTATGTTTCCACATACCCTTCCTCCCAGCCGGCTTCCTCAGGAAGCAGGTACGTGTATGTGCACACCCGTGTTGTGTTGTGCAAACACCTACATCCCCCTCCTGGCTGGACCCCTCAGGGAGCAGCTGCCCGCACAGGAAAACTCACGGACCCATGTGCACGCCCTGTGCACGCTCGCACACGCACTCCCGCCTCACTCCCAGCCGCTCAGGAAGCCGCACCTCAAAGAAGCCACCGACGGTAGTGGTCGCCTGCCAACAGCCTCGGCTTCCTCTCCCGCTTCTTCCCCTGGCGCCCCGTCAGCTCCTCGTGAAGCCAGGGGAGCCGCGGGCTGGCCCATCTGTCCTGTCTCCTCGGGCACCCACCCTTGCCCACAGCTGCCACGCAGGCCTGTTTCCTCCTCTGGAGCAGGGACCGTTGTCCTGAGCCTGCCGTCCTCCCGGGGCTCTGACGGGAGTCACACTCACTCATACCTGCAAAAGCAGTGGGTGCCAGAGATGAAGCCCTCCCCAGAAGATCTGGGTGTATGTTGGGGTTCAGGCTGGCACTCTTGGGGAACAGTGGGGCGTGGCTGCAAGAGTGGATGCCCCCATCTGGCCACCGTGGGTCCATGGCCGTGCCTCCCCGAGACAGGGGCAGTGGTGGGAGTCCTTGCTCGTGTTCTGTCTGATCATGTATTGTCTCAGCTAATCTACGCAGACTCCATGAAGTTAGCACGGTGATTTTTCCCAGTTTTTTGGGTGAGGGAACTGGGGCACTGGGAGATTAAGGAACTCGTCCAAGATCATAGTAGCTGATAAATGATATACCTGGGGTTCAGATGTACACAGTCTTGAGTCCAGAGTCCAGATGCTTAGCACTATGCTACTCTGTCTCTGTAGTCCCAATGACAGTGGTGCCGGGCCAGAAGTGAGGACCTTGCCCTCTGCACCTGCCCCATCAGCCCAGGCAGTGCACCTTAGGGACCTGAGCATTTCCTCAGGCCAGGAGTAGGTTTAGGTAGCCCAGGGCTGAGAACGCACTGCCAGAGCCCTGCCCCATCTCCCAGACGGCTGTGTCCAGGCACACGGGGGACTGGCCAGTGCTTGGCATCTCCCTTCCCTGCCTGGCCCAAGTCGGGCCCTTTCTAGAGCTCTGGGCGTGGGTGTGAATGCCCCATTACCCAGATGGTAGGGCTGAAGGCTGCCCCAAGCTGTGTGGCCTCAGGCCTTGGCCCTGGAGCAAAGGTGCCCTGCTTCCACATGTGGCCCAGGTACTGGGGGCTTTGGAGGGTTTGTTTCGGGGATCCCCAGGTCTTCTTCCCCACTCCCTCTCCATTCCTTCAGCCTGGACACTCCCTGGCTGGTTTCCGGGCAGAGCTGTCTGGGAGAAGGCCAGGCAGACAGCACCTAAGAGGAGGTAGATAGAAACTCAAAGCTGGATCCCCAGGGAGGCCATCCACTGCTGGCAGGGACCAAGCTCTGGGCCCAGTTCTGTTGGCTCCCAGGCGGGGGTTGGGGGGTCCTCTGGCACATCACTTCACCATTCTGAGCTTTAGTTTAGCAAGGGAACAAGCATCTTTAGCCTGCCTACCTCATGAGGCTGTTGTGTGGCAAACAGGATGACCATAATCAAAGGGCTTTACAGTGTATGAAGTGCCACTTAAAGTCTGATGGTGGTGTTACAATGACCATTTATTTCCCCAGCCCAGAGGTGGGGAAGCCGTGGAGAGCCTCTGGTTCCATAGTGCCTGAACTCGGTGGTTCATTGCAACCCCCTGGGGGCCTTGTTGAACAGAGATTTCTGGGTCCCACTTCCAGACAATCCAAGTAGAGTATGGGCTGGCCGAGTGTATTTTTAGAAAGCTTCAGCAGTTAAGAAGTCCTATTCTAGTTAATTATCTGAATTTCCCAGCTTTGTGCTAAAGGAAAGACCGAAATCCAGGCAGGGACGTGCACGATGAGCTTGGTGAATAGCAGCTAATGCTGTGATAGGCAATTTGCCCTCATTAACTAATTGAATCTCACAGTAGCCCTGTGAGGTTGGTACTATTGCCCCCATTTTCTGGACAGGAAAACTGAAGCGCAGGGAGATTGAGTCATTTGCCCCATGTGTACAGCTGGGGAGCAGCAGTCAGAATTTCAACCCGGGTGGTTTGGCTGCAGAGCCGGTTCTTTCTCTGCACAGCCCACTGCAGGCCCAAAGACCCTCTGGGCCCCAGACCCCTCTGCCACCTCTTGGCTGTGGTCAACAGAGGGGACAGAATCACCCTGGGTGACCCCCAGGAGCCATGGGGCAGGGTGCCCGCCCCCCTGCCGACCAGCCTACACACCCTTCCCAGGTCCTGTATCACCTCTTTGAGGAGTTTGCCAACTACGACCGCGTGGGCATCGTGGACATCATCCTCGGCTTCCTGAGCTTCTTCGTGGTGTCCCTGGGTGGGGTGTTCGTGGGCGTGGTCTACGGGGTCATCGCAGCCTTCACCTCCCGCTTCACCTCCCGCATCCGCGTCATCGAGCCGCTCTTCGTCTTCCTCTACAGCTACATGGCCTACCTGTCGGCCGAGCTCTTCCACCTGTCAGGCATCATGGCGTGAGTCTGGGCGTGGCGTGGAGGCGGGGCGCCAACTCAGACCCCCCGGGCTTGGAAGGTCAAAGGGAGCTCCCCAGGGCCCAGCCCCCCAGATCCAGGCTTCAGGTCTCAGGGCTGCCCGGAAGCACAGAGTGAGGCTTCTGGAAAGCCTCACCCCAGCCATTTCTTCTTTTCTTTTGTTACAAAGGGAGGCCCTTGGCAGTCTCCGGACGCAGGCACTCGCGCCCACTACTCCTCTCAGCAGCTCTAGTGAGGGGGCGCGAGGCTTCCCTTGCTTTGGGGGTCCTGAGGCCCCAGCTGCATCTTGCAGTTGGGGTTGGGGGGGCGGCGGGGAAGTTGTGCTAAGGTGCTCCCGCTAGGAGAAGTCACTGGAAGTGTCAAGGCTGGATTGGGGGATGGGGATGGAGGGTGACAATGAGGAGGCTGGGCCAGCGGGAGTGAACCCCAAGTGTGGGTGCCAGGCTGGGAAGGGCTTGGGCTGCCGCCCGGAAGACAGCTCTCTGTGGGGACCCCCGGGTGTTAAGGGGACCCCACACTCTGGAGGATAAACCTGTGGCCAAAGACGTGACCCCTGTCAGGTGGAGAGGCTGTGTGGCCTCGGGGAAAAGGCCCAGGCTTAGGAGCCGGGCAGAACTTCTTTTGTTCGTGTCTTAGCTCTGCCACTCCCTGGCAGTGTGACCGTGGGCAGGTGACTTTATTTCTGCATGTCTCAGATCTCTCGTCTGGAAAATGCCAGAATATACCAGTGTCTGCAGGGTTGGCTGAGAGTATTGAGAACAGGGGTTGGAAGCCGGCAGAGGTGTCTGACCCATGAGAGGAGCTCAGGTGCCCGGCCCCTGCCTGCCTCTCTGGTGCTGGAGGCGCCCTGGGAGGGTGTGGCTCGACTTTGAACCCCGCTCCCCGCTCTTTCCTCCCCTGACCCCCAGACTCATTGCCTCGGGCGTGGTGATGCGCCCCTACGTGGAGGCCAACATCTCCCACAAGTCCCACACGACCATCAAGTATTTCCTCAAAATGTGGAGCAGCGTCAGTGAAACCCTCATCTTCATCTTCCTGGGCGTCTCCACTGTGGCCGGCTCTCACCACTGGAACTGGACGTTTGTCATCAGCACCCTGCTCTTCTGCCTCATCGCCCGAGTGCTGGGTGAGTGGCCGGGCCCGGGGAGGGGTGTGTGTGCACGTGACAGGGGGTGCGTGCACGTGGCAGCCAGGTGCATGCTATGTGTGGAGGTGGTGGGCTTGGCTCCAGGCTGCTCCTGGTGCCCCCGTGGGATGGGGGGCTTCCCCATTCCCGCTCCCTGCAGCACTGAGGCCCTTATGGGCCCTGGAGGGGACAGAGGGCCACGCTCCTGGGGTAACAGTCATGATGTGCGGGTGGAAGAGGCATCAGCAACCCTGGGACTCTGAGCCAGTCAGTATCTGAGGAGAGGACTGAGGCCCCCAGGGCCAGATCTGTGTTCAGGTCTGTGGTCTTTGCACCTCCTCTTCCCATGCGTGACTTTGGCACTTGCGGAGTCTTCTGCAGAGCCTCCCAACTGCTGCTGCCAGCCCCAGGGCACCCCTGGGCGCCAGGCCTCAGGCCCTTGGGCAGCTGCTTCACCTTCTGGATACATTGGATACCTCAGTGACCATGTGGCTTCTGCCCGTGGATCTCACCTCCTCTCTGAGGTTAGGTCTGGGCATGGCACTTAACTTGCTGTACTGTCTTAAAAACCCTTTCATCCTGGGCCTCATCCTCTGGAGATTCTGGGGCTATGGGGTTGAGATTGGACTCCATCCTCCCTCTGCAGTTTTTTTTTTTCTGGCCATGCTGCACATGCGCTCTTAGTTCCTCAACCAAGAATCGAACCCGTGCTCCCTGCAGTGCAAGCATGAAGTCTTAACCACCAGACTGCCAGGGAAGCCCTAGCATTTTTAAACAACTTTTTATTACAGAAAATATCAAACACATGGAAAAGTAGGCCCGTGTACCTATCATATTTAATAGGTATCAACTTGTAGCCAGTCTTGTCTCATCTCTTTTCCTGGTGCCCTTCTGCCCTCCAGCTCCTGGAGGCCTCTATAATGTCTCTAAAGTGTACACAGGTTGAGGGACCTCCCTTAAAGATCCACCCAACTCTTGGATTGAGGGATTAGGAGCACCTTGGACTGAGGGACCTGAGATATGAGTTAGCTGGGTGGGTTTACCAGTGGAGGCTTCCTCCAGACAGAGAAAATCTCCCAGCTGCAGAAGCCATGAGGGGCTGGGACAACCTGACCCCTCGCTTCCCCTCCCTGGCAGGCGTGCTGGGCCTGACCTGGTTCATCAACAAGTTCCGCATCGTGAAGTTGACCCCCAAGGACCAGTTCATCATTGCCTACGGGGGCCTGCGAGGGGCCATTGCCTTCTCCCTGGGCTACCTCCTGGACAAGAAGCACTTCCCTATGTGTGACCTGTTCCTCACGGCCATCATCACCGTCATCTTTTTCACCGTCTTTGTGCAGGTGCTGGACAGGGCGGAGCAGCCCTGCCCGGGGGCCCTGACTCTGCCAGGAAAGAGGAAGCACATGACCGAGCGGGGCGGGGGGTGGGGGTGGCGGGGAACATGGGTTGTAGTTCCAGCTCCATCAATACCTCGTGTGGCCCTGGACAAGCCCAGTCCACCTTTCTGGGCCTCAGTTTGCTCAATTGTAAAGGGAAAGTTTGGTCATGCGTCATTGTGGAGTGATCCTGCCCAGCTCAGTTAGGAGCCCAGGTAGCATTGAGAGGGATAGGTGCAGTCAGCAGGACCATGAAGTTCATGGTAGGGATTTAGGGAAGTGGTTTAATATCTTAGGGTCTCAGTTTCTACATCAGTCAAATGGGGACAGTAGCACAACATGGCATTCCAGGACTCTTGCCTGGAAAATCCCATGGACGGAGGAGCCCGGTGGGCTGCAGTCCATGGGGTCGCTAAGAGTGAGTGACTTCACTTTCACTTTTCACTTTCATGCATTGGAGAAGGCAGTGGCACCCCACTCCAGTACTCTTGCCTGGAGAATCCCAGGGACGGAGGAGCCCGGTGGGCTGCAGTCCATGGGGTCGCTAAGAGTCGGACACGACTGAGGGACTTCACTTTCACTTTTCACTTTCATGCATTGGAGAAGGCAGTGGCACCCCACTCCAGTGTTCTTGCCTGGAGAATCCCAGGGACGGGGGAGCCTGGTGGGCTGCCGTCTATGGGGTCGCACAGAGTCGGACACGACTGACGCGACTTAGCAGCAGCAGCAGCAGCCACACAACATGAGGACTGGAAAGGTGAAACGACCCCCGAGCTGCGCCGTAGGAAGTCGTTAGCCAGAGCTCTGCTGCTGTCAGTGTGACCCTGGAAAGATGCTCCTCCCATCTCTGGGTCTCAGATCCCCATCTGTGAGGTGGGGGGACTGGACCAGATGATCCTGAAGAATCCTTGCAGCTGCTGGCCGTGATTTCTGTGCATTTGAACAACCAGGCTTCGCTGAAACCTCACCCACCCCTTGAGTCCCTGAGGGAGCCCAGCCTGAGATGATGTAAATCATTTCTCGTTGTCTGACCCGTGACTTTGGGCAAGTGAGAAACACTTCATCTGTGTGCTTGTCCATGTGTTTCTCTACCACCTGCTCCGTCTGTCCTGGATAATAACCCTGGACAAGCCCTCAATGGGAAACATCATTGCCTTCTCCAGAGAACACAGCGTAGAGCAAACTTCTGGGGCTGGACTTGTCTTCTGTCTTTTAAAAGGAGAAGAGGCTGCCTCTTTGATCATCTTGCCCTGCCTCCATCTTCAAAAATACTTTACCACCTTGATTTTGCAGTTGGTTTACTGAGCCAGTTTTTAATGAATGCAGCATTGAGGTAGGGACCTCCCTGCCTGAGTTTGAATCCAGCTTTACTACTTCTGTGAGACCTTAGGGAGTTACTTGACCTCTCTCGGTCTTAGTTTCCTCATCTGTACAATGGGGACAAGGAAGGGGTCATCGTAGGTATTGAAATGCTAATTCCAGTAAAAACACCACTGGCCCTGGCATTCAACAAGCGTGCAGTTAGATGAGCTACTGCTGTCCTTACTGGGTCCTTCTGGGTCAAAAACGTGCAAGGGGGCCAGAGCAGAGGTGGTCCTCCCTGTTAGGTGACAGAGCACATTTGTGGTGGAACTCACACTTGAACTCTGGCCCGGGCTAGCTGACCTGTGTGTGAGTCCCTTGGCTGGATATGAACCCCCTGGCTATGTCTTCAGGAATAAGTGGGCTTAATATAACCACAGCTTGGCTGTTGGGAGATTGGGGACGTCAGAGCAAAGGGCATCCCAGGCTCAGGGACCTTAGGGTGGGGGACCTCTGTGGCCTCCTTGCCAAGGTGGCAGGACTGGAGTGCCTGACACCCACCCGCCCCCCAGGGCATGACCATTCGGCCCCTGGTAGACCTGCTGGCTGTGAAGAAAAAGCAAGAAACGAAGCGTTCTATCAACGAGGAGATCCACACGCAGGTACCGGCAGCTGGGCCTGGGCCCTGTGCTGCAGGAGGAGGCTTAGGGAGCTAGGGGTCGGCTAGGCCTTGCATCCACATCCTCAGTCAGCCCTCCTCCCTCATCCAATGCCTCCTGAGGTCACCGGGTCACCCCATAGGGAGGGGTGGTGTGAGCAGCCAGGAACCTGAGGAGGGGGCGTCATGCCGCCTCTGCCTCTGCAGGAACCTGGCCCAGGTGCTGGGCACGAGTGGGTTCAGAGAAGAGGGTTCAGCTGGGCCCCAGAGGCAGAGTGCTGGAGGGGTCCACAGGGATTCAGGATGAGTGGGGTGTGGGCGCCACCTCCTGGCTGCTTCTGGAACTACAGGGCTGGGTTGAGCAGAGCAGTGCTGGGGTGGAAGGTGGGGGCCCACTCAGGAGTCTTGGTCCGGGAGGAGCCCAGTAGTGAGGCTTGACCTGGCCCTGGGCACGTTTCAGTTCCTGGACCACCTTCTGACAGGCATCGAGGACATCTGTGGTCATTACGGCCACCACCACTGGAAAGACAAGTAGGTGGCAGGCCTGGTGGGCAGGAGGGCGGGGAGGGGCTGGTAAGGGTCTCCCCCGCCGGGGGCCTGGGCATCTTCCCATTGCAGGAGCCAGCTTCACCCATCTCCTCCTGCCTCCCACCAGGCTCAACCGGTTTAATAAGAAGTACGTGAAGAAGTGTCTGATAGCCGGTGAGCGCTCCAAGGAGCCCCAGCTCATCGCTTTCTACCACAAGATGGAGATGAAGCAAGCTATCGAGCTGGTGGAAAGTGGAGGCATGGGCAAGATCCCCTCGGCCGTCTCCACCGTCTCCATGCAGTGAGTGCTAATGGCCAACCCCGGCCGCGTCTGCAAGCCACACGCTTACCCCTCAATACCCACCTGGAGCGGGTCCCTAGGTCACTCCACCGGGCGGGCGGATCATACTGAGGACCCAGGCTTGGTGCACCCAACCGGATCATCCCCAGGGGACCCTTCTGGCCCGGCCCAGCCCCCAGAGTCCCAGGAATTTTCTCATCTGTGCCCCGTTATCCCAGGAACATCCACCCCAAGTCCCTGCCAGCGGAGCGCATCCTGCCAGCACTGTCCAAGGACAAGGAAGAGGAGATCCGCAAAATCCTGAGGAACAACTTGCAGAAGACCAGGCAGCGGGTGAGGGGCTGCCCCTGCCCGGCCCACTTCACTTACTGCAGAGGAGGCCCCCGCCCCCACCCCGCCCCACCCGCCTCCGCTCCACATGCCCAGAGCCACCCCAGCCCCTCCAGTCCCAGCTTCTGGGCCCTGGCCGGGCCTGCCTGACAGCTGTTCCTCCCACAGCTGCGGTCCTACAACAGACACACGCTGGTGGCCGACCCCTACGAGGAGGCCTGGAACCAAATGCTGCTCCGGAGACAGAAGGCCAGGCAACTGGAGCAGAAGGTGTGTCCAAAGCTGGAGCCGGCTCCTGCCTTTCTCTGGGAACCTGGTCTCTTCCTCTGCCTGCATCACCCCCAGCCAGCCCTCTGGGAGACAGAGCCACTCCCATCTGGTGTTTTGGCCTCCCCCAGTGTTCTCGCCTGGAAAATTCCATGGACTGCAGCCCTCCAGGCTCCCCAGTCCATGGGGTTGCAGAGTCAGACACAACTTGGCAACCGAACACACACACATACCCCCCATGTGTTTCAAAGGCTGAGCCCCAGGGAAAGTTCCAGAAAGCTGCTTTCTCCACCTCTTCTCCACTCAGAGCAGCAAAGAGGCCCCCCTTCCCCACTGTGTCCTTGGGTATCAGATCTAGAAGAGTCTGTCCATGTGCTCTAACCTCTCATTTTCTAGTGAGAAAACTAAGGCTCAGAATCAGAAGGCAAAGACACGCATGCCTCCATTCATTCGTTCAGGAGAATATTTGCGGAGCTCTCCTTAAGTGCCACGCGGCAGAACTGCCTCCGTGAATCGGGTGGTGAATCAGCCCAGTCCCTCCCTTATGGAGCACACAGTGGCCCCGGGCAGAACCGGAAGTGCAAGGGGCTCTGAGCACCTCAAACAAGGAAGTGGTCAGAGTGCGCTTAGGAATGAGAGTCACAGGGGAGGGAGTGTGGTCAGGGGAAGGGCCAGGCAGAAGGGAAGAAACTGCATAAGTTCCTGACCACACACAGGGGGCTCAGCTTTCAAGGAAGCTCGTTAATGGCGTTAAGGGTTTGGGCTTCCTTCCAAAGCATGGAGAAGTCATGAAGGGTTCTCAGTAAGGGAAGCACATGGGAAGGGGTGCGGGTGGATTAGGGGGGGTGGCAGGGGGAGGGGAGGAGCAGGCAGAATTCAAGGGACATTTAGGAGGTTGGAGTGGCAAGACTTGGTTACCAGTTTGAGGTGGGACCGAGGGAAGGGGAAAAGGAGGCAGGGGTCACGTCTGGCCTTTGATTGGGGTAGGCGGGTGGGGTGGTTGAGGGGACACGGAGGAAGGAGCAGGTTTTGAAAGAAAAGAAGTAGCTGAGTTCAGTCATAGCGTGTTGCACTGAGAATCCCGGGGGTCATCCAGGGCCCGGGTGACATTCCTGAGTTGATGGTGGGTCTGTCCTTAGGGGCAGATGAGGGCCGGAGCTAGAGGCTGGGCTGGTGTCCCCACGGGAGAGGTGGGACAGTGTGGGGGTGTCCAAGGTCACCCCAGAGCTCGACAAGAGGCTGGGCCAAGCCCTCAGGACCCAGCACTGGCCCAGGCTCCACGGGTATGGGCAGAGTAGGTGTGGGCACCCCGGGCACCCAAAGGAAGGGTGTGCGGCCACCGGCCAGGGGCGCCATCCAGAGGAGCCGCCTCTGCTCACCCCCCTGCCCCCATCTGCTCTTCCTCTGTCAGATCAGCAACTACCTGACCGTGCCGGCCCACAAGCTGGACTCGCCCACCATGTCTCGGGCCCGCATTGGCTCAGGTGAGGCAGGCCGTGGGGGCCCGGCGAGGGGCCTCGAGGCTGGGCACGGGCCTCAGAGAGCCTGCAGGGAGGACGGGCTTCTCACGGGCCAAGCCGTGAGCTCCTCCTATGTCAGGTGGAGTTGGGGGTTCACCAGAGGGGGGCCCCCCAGAAGAGTAGCCCTGCCGTCCTCCCCAGGGAAAGAGTGCTCCACGGGGGGGGCTCACGCTGAGGAGCTGGGTGCCCACGGGGAGGCCAGAGGGGGCTGCACTGTTGGGCTCTCTGACATGTGGGGGACCAAGGCAGGCCTTCCAGGACGGGGGACTCAGGAGGGAGCCTAAACTCTTTGTCAGAGCAGGGACTCCTATGGGAGCCCCAGGGCTGAGCAGGGGCGCACAGTCCTACCTTGGAGAGCAGTCCGAGGGGAGGAGGAACTATTGGCCAGGTGACAGGATTCATAAAAGGCCCATTTGGAGTGATTTGAAGCATACCAGGATGACTGCACTCACAGGCAGTCTCTTTGGGAGCCACTGGCGTGGGCAGAGGTGGGCCACACACTGGGAGGACCCAGGGCCGGAAGCCAGCGTGCTCCTTGCTCTTGGTTTGCAGACCCGCTGGCCTATGAGCCCAAGGCCGACTTGCCTGTGATCACCATCGACCCGGCCTCCCCGCAGTCGCCTGAGTCTGTGGACCTGGTGAACGAGGAGCTGAAGGGCAAGGTCCTGGGGCTGAGCCGGGATCCTGGAAGGCTGGCTGAGGAGGAGGAGGACGACGAGGACCCCGATGGGGGCCTTACGATGCGGACCAAGGAGCCCTCATCCCCGGGCACCGACGATGTTTTCACCCCGGCACCGAGCGACAGCCCCAGCTCTCAGAGGATACAGCGCTGCCTCAGTGACCCAGGCCCCCACCCCGAGCCTGGGGAGGGAGAGCCTTTCATCCCCAAGGGCCAGTAGCACGGGGGGCCAGCGGGCGGTGCCCTCCCACCATGGACTCTCCCACCAGAGCTAGGGCTGCTGGCGGGGGGCGAGGGCGGGGTTCCCCTCCTCCTTCCCGACCTGAACTGGCCCCGGCCCTCCCCCACCGCATGGCAGCTGGGCCCACAGCCCCCACCGCAGCACGGCTTCCCCTTGCCTCCTGGGAAGCGCCCTCCCTCCCGCCAGAACTGCCTTCCAGATCCATCCATTGGAGGTGGACCTGCCTGGCTGTGAGGCAAACCCTGTCCCCTCCCAAGCCAAGCTCTCTCCCTACCTGGACCAGGGCCTCTGAGTCCCCTAGACCTCTGCGGGGCCCCTCCCATTCCGTCACCCTACTCATTCAAGTCAATCTTAGTTTCTAACCAAAGAGCCTCTGGCTCAGCCTTGGTCCCTCCTGGGAAGGGAAGGAGCCGGGGCCTCCATTAACAGGGAAGAGACTAGGGGACCAGGCGTTGGACTTGGGGAGAGGTTGGGGACCGTGGCCATGCTGTCCCCCTGCCGGCTCTCACCCTGGCCACCTCACCTGACCTGTCCTTACTCAGAGCTGCAGGCTGAGGGCACCTCTGAGCTCTGTCTGGAGCTGGGACTCAGCTTCTCCAAACTGGGCTCCAGCGGGGACCACTGGGCCCTTCAGGGGCTGCTGATCGGAGTTCCAGAGAGTGCTGCCTTTTTATCTGTTTTGTTTGTTCACACTTCCATGTACGATTCTATTTGCACAGAGGGCATTCCTGTTTTTAAAACATTTTGAAACCTCTGCCTGAACAGAACTCCTGCCATCCTAACTCTAGAGCACCACACATCCGCATACGTGCCTGTCTGCCCAACACTTCCCCAAATCAGTCCTCTGTACACAGGGCTCTGATTTCAGAAATGACCTCACCACCCCCCATGCCCAACACACACACACACACACACACACACGGACACCCCATCGTGACTTTCTCTAACTCATAGATGCTGGGCCTCTTGGGACCTTCTTCTGGGCCTGGTCCTCAGCTCCTGCTGGCCTGTTCTCTCTCCTCCCCCTCCCCGCCCCCATTGGCCCCTGGAACCTCTCTTGTAAGCACTGCTGTAGAGCCCTGTCCTCGGGGGGCGGGGGTGTCCCCTGAGCATCTCCCACTGGCCAGGGCTGGTGGGTGAGCGGAGCCCTGGCCCCAGAGGCCTTTGCTCTCAGAAATACATGCCTACTCCCATGGCCACCATGGGCCCGGCCCAGGCCTAGTGATCTCTGTTCTTCTCTCTAGGGTACTCCTTTCCCCAGGATCGTGCAATAGTCAGAGCATCCCCTCCCCAGTGGCCTGGGCAGAGCGTGCTCACCTCCCCCTCCTCTCCATGAAAGTGCTGTTTTGGGCAGGAGTCACCATGCAAGGGTGACGTTGACAACCATGTTCAAAGCCACCACAGCTGCTGCCGCTCTGCCGCCTGTACAGAAGAAACCGAATCTTTTTCATATTCTAATAAATCCGTGTGAGTTTTTGATAGAGTTGAGGGCTGCTTCCTGGGAACCAGGGACTTGGGGGAGGAAGGTGGCCCAAGCACCCGAAGGACTTGGCTCAGTGGCCAGCACAGAGAGACACTTAGTCCGTGTCAGGCGCTGGTGTGCCGGTTCCCGTGGCCCCAGCACCAGGGGCACAGGCGCGAGCAGAGCAGAGCAGGAGGCTCCCAGCCCTCGGCTCCTTCTGACGCAGAGCAGCGCTCACCAGTCCTGCCAGGAAAGCCATGTGTGTGTGTCTCTGTGCGTGTGTCTGTGTGTGTTTGTTTATGTGTCTCTGGGTGTGTCTCTGTGTGTGTCTGTGTGTCTCTGTGCGTGTGTCTGTGTGTATCTATGTGTCTGTGTGTGTCTCTGTGTGTCTCTTTCTGTGTGTCTCTGTGTGTGTGTCTGTATGTCTCTGTGTGTCTGTCTCTGTATGTGTGTCTGTGTACCTGTCTGTGTGTGTCTGTGTGTGTGTGTCTGTGTGTATCTACGTGTCTGTGTGTCTCTGCATCTGTGTATCTGTGTGTCTGTCTGTGCGTCTGTGTGTGTGTCTCTGTGTGTGTCTCTGTGTCTCTGTCTGTGTGTGTGTCTGTGTGTCTCTGTGTGTGTGTCTTCGTGTGTCTCTCTCTGTGTGTATGTGTGCGTGTCTGTGTGTCTCTGTGGGTGTGTGTTTATGTGTCTCTGTGTATCTCCATGTGTGTGTCTGTGTGTGTGTGTCTGTGTGTATTTATGTACCTGTGTGTGTGTCTCTGTGTGTGTCTGTGTGTATCTATGTGTCTGTGTGTCTCTGCATCTATGTATCTGTGTGCTGTGTGTGCGTCTGTGTGTGTGTTTCTCTCTGTATGTGTCTCTGTGTGTGTCTCCGTGTGTCTGTGTGTGTCTGTGTGTATCTATGTGTCTGTGTCTCTGTGTGTGTGTGTGTATATGTCTCTGTGTGTCTCCGTGTGTCTGTCTCTGTGTGCGTGTCTGTGTGTATCTGTGTGCCTGTCTGTGTCTGTGTGTGTATCTATGTGCCTGTCTGTGTGTGTCTGTCTGTGTGTGTGTCTGTGTGTTTCTGTGTGTGTGTGTGTCTGTGTGTCTCTCTGTCTGTGTGTCTCTCTGTGTCTCTGTGTGTATCTATGTGCCTGTCTGTGTGTGTGTGTGTGTGTCTGTGTGTATCTATGTCTGTGTGTGTGTGTGTGTGTCTGTCTCTCTCTCTCTGTGTGACAAGGGAAGGAGGGGTGTTGAGCAGGACTTTTCCTACGTGATACCCTAGGAGAGAACTATAGGATGAGCTGAGGTTAGCCCGGTGAAGAGCTTCAGCGAGTTCCCAAGTATTCTAACTGGGAGCTGCACGTGGGAACACCCTAGGAGCTGAAGAAAGGCTGGTGTGGCTGGGTCAGAGAGTGACAGGCAGGGAGGTGAAGGTGGGACCTTGCAGCCCACGGTCAAGATTTTGGTTTATGCTACAGGCAAGGGAGAGGCTCTCCATTGTAAAGTGGGGACAATAACCCCTGGATGGAACATGCTCAGGAGTGTAATGGTCTCAGCACAGTGCCTGGTGGGCTTAGTTTAGCTGAAGTTGGATCCATGAGGTGCACTTTCTGGAGCTGACCACCAGAGGGCAGTGAGGCCTTGGCACGCACCCCAGGCACCCCTGGGACCTGCTTTACGGAGGATAGCATCTCCTTTGCCCAGACTTGGGACCTGTGAATGGACCTGGTTTGATCCATAAAATCTGAAGTGATGGGTATCAAAAAGACCATAGGGAGGGACCACAGCATCCATTCCTGTAACAGTGTCCCAGCAAGAAATGGATGGAACACTCAAAGGGTTACTAAAGAACCTTCAACTAAGGAATTCTTTACAGAGGTGTGGGCAGGGTTAAGGGAACTTAGCAGGGATGGGACTCAAGGGGATCACACTACAGGAAGCTGAAGGGCAAGAGGAAGAAGTTGTTACTTCGGTGGGGGGGGGTGGGCTGCCTTGCTGGAGCTGCAGCTGCAGGGATCAGAACACAGCCCCTGCCAGGCAGGGAGCCAGAGGAGAAATGCTCTGACTTTGATCCTGCTGGCGCCTCCCCTTGGTCAGACCCATGGGGAAGGGAAGGGAGGCAGCGGCTTCACTGAGCACAGTTCACACGGGTGAGCCTTCAGTAGGGGGACAAGGGGAGAGTGGATTTAGAGGAGGCAGAGCCGTTCCCTTTCCTCCCCCTCACCGTTCACTGTCGTCCTTCGGATGAAAAATGGGTGTCCCTATTGCGTAACGGCTACAGAACTTCTGTTTAGAATAATGAGAGAGCTTTGAAAATAGATCATGGTGATGGTTGCACAGATGCCACTGACTGTCCACTTTAAAATGGCTTGTTTTACGTTATGTGAATTTCACCTCAATTCTTAAAATTAAGGGTTTATTAAAGAAAGCTCATCCCTAACAGGAGAAAAAAAAAACCAGACTCATCAGCTCACCATATCCTTGTCTTACCACAGCATTGTTATCCTTCAGTCACACTCACTGGGAACCTAACTCAGTCATCATCAAGGCTCTTTCAGCAAGACAGCAGAGGAGGGTTAACAGCAGAAACCCGCTCCAGACCCCCTTTGGGAGCTGGTCACGAGACCTGTGTTAGCAGTCATGCCTTCCTCCTCCCGCCCCTCCCGTGGTCCTCTCACCAGCTGCCAGCACTTTGGCTGCTCTGGGCCTTTACTGTGTGTGTGTGTGTGTGTGTGTGTATATCTGGGTCTTTACAGTGTGTGTGTGTGTGTACCTGGGTCTTTACAATGTGTGTGTGTGTGTGTGAGTGTGTATCTGGGTCTTTACAATGTGTGTGTGTGTGTATCTGGGTCTTTACAGTGTGTGTGTGTGTGTGTGTGTGTGTGTGTACCTGGGTCTTTACAATGTGTGTGTGTGTGTATGAGTGTGTACCTGGGTCTTTACAATGTGTGTGTGTGTGTGTGTGTATCTGGGTTTTTACAGTGTGTGTGTGTGTGTCTATATCTGGGTCTTTACAATGTGTGTGTGTGTGTGTGTGTGTGTGTATCTGGGTTTTTACAGTGTGTGTGTGTGTGTCTATATCTGGGTCTTTACAATGTGTGTGTGTGTGTGTGTATGAGTGTGTATCTGGGTCTTTACAATGTGTGTGTGTGTGTATCTGGGTCTTTACAGTGTGTGTGTGTGTGTGTGTGTGTACCTGGGTCTTTACAATGTGTGTGTGTGTGTATGAGTGTGTACCTGGGTCTTTACAATGTGTGTGTGTGTGTGTATCTGGGTTTTTACAGTGTGTGTGTGTGTGTGTCTATATCTGGGTCTTTAGAATGTGTGTGTGTGTATATCTGGGTCTTTAGAATGTGTGTGTGTGTGTGTGTATCTGGGTCTTTACAGTGTGTGTGTGTGTATCTGGGTCTTTACAGAGTGTGTGTGTGTCCTAAGTCTTTATTCCTATGGAATTCAGGTTCGTATTGGTCTTCAGTTTGTTGGGTTGCCATTTCTCACTGTCACTATTAGACGTGGGAGATCTGAGGCGCTCAATCAGTCCTCTGGATTCTAGGCATGGCCTTCTTGCCCACCCTCCCTTTTCTAGATTCATCACCCTACCTGGTACACTTGATCCCCTCTCTACATTTGAGTTAAGCAATACACAGAGCTCAAAATGACCAGAAGGAAGACTACTTGTGACTTCAAGGAACCACATCTGTGTTCCCTCCAGGCCCACTGAACACAAAGTCGAGAGAGGGGAAGCAAAAATCCCTCCAGGAGGTTATTTGGCATCACAGAAGAGCCACCCTCATTTCCACTGCTGGGTCCCCAGGTCTCTGCATCCAGGCTGTGAGAGAGGCGGAGCCACTGATTTTAAACTTACACTGCATCCCGCATGTCAGTAACCCAAGTCGTGGTCTCCCAGCTGGCACTGGAGGTCTCTATCGACTCATCTGCTTCTGAGTGATGGGACTCACTGTGTGTCCAGTGCTTCCATGGGTGAGACCACTGCTCTGCGCCTTTCACCAAAAAAGGAAAATAGGCTATGTGGGGGATAGCAGAGTGATGAACAAGCAAGTACAAAAATGACGAGGCTGGCAGAAGCACTACAGGCGGGGAAGGCAAGTCCATAGCAGGAATGCACATTTATTACCAAGAGGCAATAGATAACTGATCCTTTATGAAGCAAGGGGACAGGGCACTCAACCTGCCAATAGATAGCTAGCTGGTCCCTGAAGGGTGGTGGTTCTCAAATTTTTTGATGTCAGGATCTTTTTACACTCTTTAAAATTATTGAAAGGTTATACTCTTAAAAATTGTAAACGGTTTTTGTTGATGTGGGTTATATCTATTTTACTGGATTAGAAGTTAAAGCGCTAAACTATTTAAAACTAATAAACCCATTACATAGTAACATAACGTTTTAATGAAAATAACTTTTTGAAAACAAAAGTTGTGAGAAGAGTGCCATGACTTGACATGTTTGCAAATCTCTCTCTTTTTTGACCATGATGTGAGGCACGTGGGATCTTAGTTTCTTGACCAGGGATTGAACCCGTGCCCCCTGCGGTGGAAGTGCAGAGTCCTAACCACTTGACGTCCAGGGAAGTCCCTGCAGATCTCTTTAGAATCTGGCTTAATAAGAGACAGCTACATTCTCAGATCTGCTTCAGCATTCAGTCTGTTGTATACATACTGTGTAGCCTCTGGAATATTCCACTATACACTCATGAAGGAAAAAGGCAAACACTGTCTTAGTATTAATAAAGTAGATCTGACCTCATAGAACCCATGGAAGAGTCTTCCTGGTCAACACTTTGAGAACCATTGCCCCAGCGAATAATTCCAAACAGGAAGCTCAGCTGGGTCTTCGCTGATGGCAGCTTGAGCACTCAGCAGTGCCCGCTGCCTGATCAGATGTGGTGAGGGAAATCTTGTGTCTATGTGTACTGATTTTATATGGCTGCTGAATAAATTACCAAAACCCTAGTGGCTTAAAACAACATAAGTTTATTATCTTACAGTTTGGGAGGTCATAGGCCTAAAATGAGTCTAACTGGGCTAAAATCAAGGGCTTCCCAAGTGGCTCGAGTGGTAAAGAACCTGCCTGCCAAAGCAGGAGACAGAAGAGACCTGAGTCCGATCTCTGGGTAGGAAGGATCCCCTGGAGGAAGACATGGCAGTCCACTCCAGTACTCTTGCCTGGAGAATCCCATGGACAGAGGAGCCTGGTGGGCTACGGTCCATAGAGTCTCACAGAGTTGGACATGACCGAAGTGACTGAGCACGGGCTAAAATCAAGGTGTCTGCAAGGCTGCAGTCCTTTCTGGAGTCTCTAGAGGAGAATCTGTTTTCTTGCTTTTTCCAGCATCTAGAGGCTGCCTGCATTCCCTGGCTTGTTTCCTCCTTCCATCTTTAAAACCAGCCATGGCCAGGAGACTCTCACCTCACTCCACCCTGCCTCTGACTCTGTCTTCTGCTTCCACATTTAAGGACTCTTGGGATGACACTGGGTCCATCTAGATAATTCAGGAGAATCTCCCTATTTTTTTTTTTAATTTTTCTGGTTAGAGGCTTATTCAACCCCAAACAATCTCTTTCAACTTTATTGAGGTGGCTGACCGCGTCCACGACCAAATCCTCCTCTGACCTGGAATTCAGTTGCTGACCCAGCCTCGGTCGGCACCAGGGGGCACGGCGCTTTGTCTGTAGGTGTCTCTGTCGGCTTCTCCTCACGTGAGTCTTGCAGGTCGCTCTCCCTCCAGACCTTTGGGCCGCGGCCAGCCAGTCTCAGGACGGCTGCGGCGCAGAGTTGGCAGGCACGATCTCAGGGGGCAGGTGGAGGTAATTGCGGAGATAGTGGATGCCCTCGTTGGTGAGGTACCAGCAGAAGTGTCTCCAGGCAAACTGTTCCTTCACATAGCCTCACGATTTGAGAGACAGCATGGCTTTCATGACATGAAGATCAGGCACGTTCTTGTCTCCCAGCTCTGGGTGCTTGGGCATCCTTCTTGGCCACCATCACCCCCTCCTTAAAAAGGAGTTCATAAATGGCAATCCGGTTCTTCTTGGGCATCAACATCACAACGGCTGCTGCGTCCAGGGGCTGAGCTGGAAAAGCGAGAATCTCCCTATTTTTAAGGTTGGCTGATTAGAGACTTCAATTCTTTCTGCCTACTTTAAACTCCAATACTTAAACTCCAATACTTTGGCCACCTGATGTGAAGAGCTGAGTCATTGGAAAAGACCGTGATGCTGGGAAAGATTGAAGGAAGGAGGAGAAGGGGACGACAGAGGATGCGATGGTTGGATGACATCACTGACACAATGGACATGAGTTTGAGTGAACTCCGGGAGTTGGTGATGGACAGGGAGGCCTGGCATGCTGCAGTCCATGGTGTCACAGAGTCGGATACGACTGAGCGACCAAACCGAACCTTAATTTGCCCTTTGCCCTATAAAATACATCCCCAGATCCTAATCCTAATTAGGATCCTAATCCTCGGATCAGGATGTGGACATCTCTTTATTTTTGACTGTGCTGGGTCTTCATTGCTGCACATGGACTTTCTCGAGTTGCAGCAAGCGGGGCTACTCTTCCTTGAGGCGCTCGAGCTTCTCGTTGCCGTGGCTTCTCGTTGTGGAGCACGGGCTCTAGAGCGGGCGCTCAGTAGTTGCGGTACATGGGCTTAGTTGCCCTGTGGTGTGTGGAGCCTTCCAGAACCAAGGGTCAAACCCATGTCCCCTACACTGGCAGGCAGATTCTTAACCACTGGACCACCAGGGAAGCCCAGGACATGGACATCTCTGGCAGGTCATTATTTGTCTACCACGCTATGAATGGTCTCTATCCCTGCCACGTGGCCACTCTGTGTGTGGGCCCATTGAACCGGAACTAGAGTAGCTGGGAAAGGAAGCTGACATCAACAGATTAGGTAATCTTGTCCACCTGACCCCTGAGACCCTCCCTCACAATGGATGCCCTCTCAGGACACTTGTGTAAGTTAAAACAGCTTCACCACCTCTGCCCATTTCAAGCAGCTCATCCATAAATCTTTCCCTTAGACCTCTTACCTCTTCATCACCAATCTTCCAATCTTGTTTTCAAGTCCCTGAGCAGCCAGTCAACTTGTTAACCCACTGCTCATGAATCAGAGGAGATCTGTACCTCTAGTCATCTCTCCTTCCATGCAAAATGGACAATCAATGTGACCATAAGAGGATATCTCTTCATCACTGTCTTTTAGAGACACTCTGAGTGTGGCTTTAATGTGGCAGTTAATCCTTTTGTGGCTGGTGCTAACATACCATGCAGACTCATTTGGAAATAATGTCTGTGCTTTTTCCTCCCTGATAACCAGTCATAGCAACTTCCCCAACTGGGGGCTGAGAGAGAAGCAGTGAAGCAGTAAGAGAGCCTACCATGGGAATCTGAGCCACCTGTTCCTGCAATCTCCTTGTGCCTCCTGGACTTACTCAGACCTGATCTAAGATACAATACTGAATAATAGAATGTTGCCATGCATGTCCAGTTTGATAAAGAGATGGATCCGATGATGTCCAGTTCTGGTTGCATGGGTCACTTGGTGTCCTGAAGTTAGGCATTCAGTCTCCACCATGCTCGGGTATGAGCCAGGAGCTGTTTTTCAGTGGAGAATAGTTATTGGAGAATAGTTACTGGCAGAAGAGGGCACGAATTAATCCAGAACCCTAAGGGTCTATAACTGTGCTGCATCTCTCCTGCTGGAGCTTGTCGATACAGCATATTTTCCTGCCATAAACTTCTAAGTTGTAAAGCTCGAGGGACGGGGCAGCTTGCTCTGCAGTCTGGACCTGCTACAGCGTCTTATCTTGCCGCAGGCCTCTCTCAAAACTTGCAATATTATGAGTTTTTCCAGTAAATCGGTAGAACAGCATGACCAAATGAAGTATATATTACCTCAAAAACCCAGAGTCCCGTCAAACATTTTGCCCCTTTCTTTGTTGTAGGCAGTGTCAGGTTCAGCAACTGTCATTCTGTAGGAGGTGCACTGACATGCCCCAGACCTCCAGGTACCCTAGAAACTTCCCTGACAAGGCATTCCTCTGAATACTTTGTGGGATTTATCACCCTTCCTTTGGCATACATATGTTCTGCTAAGAATCTAAAGTACTTGCAGTTTCCTGCTCACTAGGCGCAATTACCATAATGTCATCAATATAATGGGCCAGCATGTTTGGAACTGTATCAAGATGATGAGCATCTCTTTGGACTAGATTATGGCAGAAATCAGAATGAACAAAGCCTTGGGGATGTAGACTGAAGATATACTGCTATCTCTAATACACAAACTAATTTTGATGATCTTTGCTTAGTAGGATAGAAAAGAATTGGGGGGTCAAAGATGGGCCCCAGGGCAGAAGTTGTGTTGACTTGCTCCAGTGAAATTTTCGTGTCTGGATCGACAGTTACAGCTCCATCCCACCTAGTAGTTACAGTAATCTAGTCATTCCTCAAGACCCAAATGGCTTTTGCACCAGCCAAATAGGTAAGCTAAACTGGGTCTCAGTAGGAACGACCACTTCTGTGTATTTCAGATCATTGATGGTGGCACTAATTTCTGGAATTCCCTTAGGGATGTGAATATTGCCTTTGGTTTGCCCCCCTGCTTTTTTGGCCTCACCACAGGGCAAGTGGGATCTTAGTCCCCTAACCAAATATTAAACATGCATTCCCTGTATTGAATGGGAACCTACTTGGCTCAGAGGGTAAAGTGTCTGCCTGCAGTGCAGGAGACCTGGGTTTGTATTGAAAGCCCTGAGTCTTAACCTCTGGACCACCAGGGAGGTCCCCAGTGGTGTGTCTGTCAGTTAATTGTCAGAATGGGTCCGTGGTCCCATTGAGCTCATTCAGGCTAAGAACAAACTGAAATCCTTGAACTCATGACTCAGTGCAAGGGTGGACATTCAGAAAGCCTCTAGAATGACTCTGAAGGAATCTTTGATCTCTGGGGGCCACAGGGCAGATGTAGCCGAGGACCAAGCCCAGGCCTTAAAGGTCACGGCACAGTCCATGGGGTCTCAAAGAGTCAGACACAACTGAGTGACTAACACACACACACACACACCAGGGTGGCAGAGCCAATTAAATGTGCAACCCACCACATCTTTATGCTAACGGAGGGGCACTGGCTAAGAAAGGATGGGACGTCCAGGCATGGGATGGGGACATTTGGATAGAACTTGGAACCCCAACACCTCCTGAATCTTCCTTGTTGGTGAAGGCAGCACCCCGGCTTCAGTCTGAAACCTTCACACCTTCCTGGCATGAACACCCTGCAGTGACTTCACCTGGGGCCTTTTCCTGATGCTGGTTTTCCTCAGGACACCTCCATCACCTCTCACTACTTCTAGGCCATAATGAGAATTATATCCCATCAAGCCCAGTTCAAGGCTTTCAATCTGTTTTGTTTCCTTAGTGTGTGTTCCCGAGGGCAATCAGATGTAGAGTCAGAAGGCCGTGCCAGTCTTCGTAATCACTACTGTCACCATAGTGACTAAACGTCCTAGCTACTTGGTCTCCCGACATCATACCAGTGCATCTCACACCACCACTGGTCATAAAGGCAGTCACTGTGATGTCGCAGATAACCATCGGCCCTCACGCTCGCCAAGGAGGATGTTCGCACACTAATCAGGATGTGTGAGCCACCCATCCCAGAACCCCAGAATCCCAGCCAAGAATCTATTTCCCAGGGCTATTCTGGTACCAATTACTGTAGCAGTCAGGACACTGGATGGAAACAGATGGCATATTTAAAGGGGTAACTGAAAAGAGCTTGATGAAGGGACGAGAGCAGAGCAGTGGGCACACTTGGAGGAGCTAAGAAGGCTGTTGCGGTACTCAGGGGCCGGCAGAGGCAGGAAGCTTTACCCCCCAGGGAGCAAGGGACGGTCCCTGAACCTGATGAGGGCTGCAGCCCTGGGAAAGGTCAGCCTCCACGGACCAGAGCAGAACGGAGTAAAGTGAAGGGTGAGCCAGTGCTGGTACCTGGAGAACGTCAGACACGAGGCCTCATTTTACAGATCAAGAGACTAAGGCTTAGCTGCCCCTGAGGGATTCATTCAGCAAATAGGCCCTGAGTGCCTGTGTGTGTGTGGTGGTGTAAGTGTGTGGTGGGGATGTGTGTGTGTGTGATGGGTTGTGTATATGTGATGGGGTGTATGTGTATTTTTAGTGGGGTGTGTGTTTAGTGGGATGTGTATGTGTGTGTGATGGTGTGTGTGTGTGTGTGGTGGGGGTGTATGTGTGGTGTGTGTGTGTGTGGTGCGATGTGTGTATGTGGTGGGGGTGTGTGTGTGGGGTGGGGGGTGTGTGGGTGGGGTGTGTGGGTGGTGGGGGGTAGTGGGGGGTGTGGGGGGGTGGGGGGGTGGGGGGGTGGGTGGGGTGGGGGGTGGTGGGGGGTGTGTGGGGGTGGGGGGTGGTGGGGTGGGGGGGGGGTGTGGGGGGGTGGGGGGGTGGGTGGGGGTGTGGGGTGGGGGGGGGGGGGGGGGGGGGGGGTGTGGGTGGGGTGGTGGGGGGTGTGTGTGTGGTGGGGGGTGTGTGGGGGGTGTGTGTGTGGTGGGTGTGTGGTGGGGGGTGTGGGGGGGGGTGGGGTGGTGTGGGTGGTGGGTGTGTGTGGTGGGGTGGGGGGTGTGTGGTGGTGTGGTGTGTGTGTGGTGTGTGGTGGGGTGGGGGTGTGGGGGGGGTGTGTGTGTGGTGGGGGGTGTGTGTGGGTGGGTGTGTGTATGTGTTTGGGGGTGTGTGGGGGGTGTGTGTGTGTGTGGTGGTGTGTGTGGGTGTGTGTGTGTGGGTGTGTGTGTGTGGTGGGGTGGGGGTGTGGGTGTGGGTGTGTGTGGTGGGGGTGTGTGTGTGGTGGGGGGTCCCCAACCAGGGGAGCCTGCACCCCCTGCTTTGGAAACGCAGAGCCTTAACCATGGGATCACCAGGGAAGTCCCAAGAAAGTATTTTTTGAGGGTCCATTTTGTGCTATTTTCTGCACTCAGGGAAAGGACGGGGGATTGGAAGGGGACACTTGTAGAGAATTGAAGCCCACCTTCCTAGCGCCCAGGGTGTCCCAGAGAGGGATTGAGGAAAGAGGACAAAGAGAATTGCTGTACACCTGGAACTAACGAAATATTGTGAATCAATTATCGTGCAACATAAAGCAAAGTCACATTTACACTGTACTGTAGTCTATTGTGTGCAAAGGCATTATGTCTACAAAAACAATGTACATATCCTTCTTGCTAAAAATGAAAAAAAAAAAAAACTTTAGAAATGGGTCTCATTGGTTAAAAAAAAATAGTGATGTCAAGATACATGGATTGGCTGGAGTATTATAGAAACAGACCACTGCTCTTTCCTGAACAGGGAATAAAAATCCAGTTACCTATAGTGATTACCTGTGGAGTTTTGAGATTGATTGGAAAGGGGAAAGCAGGAATTTGGGGGGATTATAGAAGTGTTTTACATCTTGATCAGGGTGTTACCAAAACTCATTGAATTGTACACTTAGGATGTGTGCATGTTACTATGGGTAAATTTAATATCCACTTTAAAAATTATATTAAGAAATCTAATGCTCAGCCCTCAGCTTACATCCTGGATAACAGACTCCTGCAGTGCTCACTGTTCTGCTGCTACTTGGGAGGCTTCTGGGAACCTGGCTGGTTAGATATCAGCCTGGTCCCACAGCTAGAATAGGGTCCCATTCTCCTCAAGTTTGTCAGAATCCCTGGTGACTCAGATGGTAAAGACTCTGCCTGTAATGCAGGAGACCCAGGTTCAATCCCTGGGTTGAGAAGATCCCCTGGAGAAGGGAATGGCAACCCACTCCAGCATTCTTGCCTAGAGAATCCCATGGACAGAGGAGCCTGGAGCCTGGAGCATGGCAGGCTGCAGTCCATGGGTGCAAAGAGTCGGACACGACTGAGCAACTAACACACACGTCAGTAGTGTATATACGTCAATCCCAATCTCCCAAATCTTCCCATCCCTCCTTCCCCACCTTGATGTCCGTTTGTTTGTTTTCTATATCTGTGTCTCTATTTTCCATTTTGCAAATAAGATCATCCATGTGTGGTTGTGCTTATACGAAATAAAAAATCAATACAGATGCTTGTCTTGTTTCTTTGAGCGAGATGAGTGATATTGAGAGACATTCGTGAGCTATTGGGAAATGACCCAGGTGAGATGGAAACACTTTAAGAAAGTAAAGGGGTAGAGATTCAGAGTCAGACACCTTTGAGAGCAGCGGGGACAGCTTCTCCAGGGCTTTCCCCAGGGCCGGGAGCAGGTGGGTTTGCAGATTTAGTGGCAGGAAGATAAAGTATGACAGTGTGATTGAAGGCTTTAGTTCTCTTAGGAAAGAATGAGGGAAGTTCACCAAACAAGAATAAGCTTCGAAAAGGAGGTAGAAAATTTGAGGAACGAGGCAAAATCATGAAACAGTAATCTTGAGAGTGTAGAGAAGAAGGAAATTGTGCTTATTCAGAAAATAAAGTAGAATTTTCCATGTTGAGTCCATTTGATGTTTGAGAACAGGAAACCAGTCAGCCTAATTGTATGATGTTATCAGTGATCTTCAGATACTTGAGCACAGGCACCGGAAGGATGAATTTTGCCAAGTAAGAAAGATGAAATAAAAGGAAATGAAATGAAAGATGTGATTAGCATAAGAAACCATAGAATCGAGTAGAGATTCCAAGAGAACTAAATATGGAAGAAGAACTGCGGTCAATGGACTGGATATCTTCATGAGAGGGAAGCATTATTAAGCAGGTGTGTATTAGGGGGAAAGGCAAAGGAGCCATATAACAAAGATATCCCACAATACAGCAACTCAACATTAGTTTTTTTTTTCCGCATATAACAATCTTGCTCCAGTATTCTTGCCTGGAGAATCTCATGGACAGAGAAGCCCGGTGGGCTACAGTCCATAGGGTCGCAAAGAGCAATTTAAACAACACAACTGAAGCAACTTAGCACGGACGCAACAATCCTGAGATAAGTGGTCCAGGCTGTCGGGGCCACTGCGCTCCCTGCAGTCATTCAGGGACAAGGCCCCTCCCATCCTGAGGTTCTGACAGCTCCTTAGCTGTTGTCTTCATCTTCATGGTCAAATTATGGCCCATGTTTAGCCCAATGGAAGAGAAAAGGGCATGAAGGGGAATGCACCTAAACTCGAAAGCAGAGGCTGGAAGGTGACCCCCATCACTTCTGCTCACATCCACTGGTAACAGCATGTTGTGTGGGTGCTCCTAGCTGCGAGGGAGGCTAGGAAACGTAGTTTCTAGCTGGGCAGCAAAGTAACTCTACTGCTAATACAAAAGAGGGAGACAACAGATTTTGATGGACATCTGACAGTCTTCGCTATGGGGGATGCTTGAGAAAATGGGCATTGTAGTTGTCATATTTGATAGCATAATTTAATACTTTCCCCTTTTTTGAACACTACCTAGCATACCTAATTTTTATGTCTTTGAACTAATTTGCCAGTTAACATCTTAGTACATCAGTCTTTGGGAGTAAAGTTTCTGGTAAGCATCTTCCTAAAAGCATCTTCCTGAAAAGAAGATATTTTAGGAAGATGCTTATAATGAATAAGCATCCTTGAATTCTGACAAGCTTATGATGAAAAACTAGGCAAAATCTAAGTGAAATGAGGGAGGTTAATCAAGGTCGGGAACTGTTTTTCTCTGAGGTCTTTTGCCATCTGTGGGTTTGGTATCTAATGAACTTTGGGTTTGATGGTCTACAAAACTTAGAACCCATCGAAGAAGGAGAAGCTGATAAGAGACCCCAAGGGACCATACTCTCAGTGTAAGAGTGAACCAACAGAAACCAATCCCACACTGCCCCTCACCCTGGGACTAAAAGGAAATACATCTTGGTTCCAAAAAGACCGGGAGGAAAGAAACCATATGCCTGAGAAGTTGCTTTCTGAACTGTCCCTTTTGCAGAATTTCACATCATCTATCATGGTCTCAAATATTCAGATTGTAAATTTATTTTAAAATGATCGTGGACTGGTAATACCCCTAGCTTCTGATAGAAGCAAATGCCCTCCAAAGGAATGCACCATCATCCTGAGCTTCAAAATTTCAACAAATCGTGTTTTTAAAAATGTGAACTGTTAACCATGCAGACAAGGGAACAAATTATCATGAGTGACCACAGTGGAAAAAATAGATACAATTGATTTTATCACCATCCAGAAACTCCATCAAGAGAATGGAAAGACAAGTCATAAATGGGACAATATTTGAACACATTTAACTGATGGAGGAGTCCTATCTTGAATATAAAAAAGAACTCAATAAGAAAAGACAAACCCACCAAATAGAAAATGGACAAATAAGTTCAAAACATACTTTACAAGAGAAGGAAATCCAAATAGCCAGTAAATACATGGAAAAGTGCTTAACTCCACAATAATCAAGACAGAACAAAAAGTATAAGAAATATTACTATACACACATACCAGTTGGGCAAAACTCAAAAGTGTGACTAAGTGGTAACAAGGATACGGTGCAACTGGAACTCTCACACACTGCTGGTGACTATTAGCCCAAGTACTCTGGAGGGATGCCGGGGGGGAAGTAAAGTGGTAGAAATACTCATATCCTGTGACCCTGCGACATCCCCACTGGAAAAAATGCTCTAAGAAGTACATGGATTCTTCATCAGGAGACATGCACCAAAACCTCCAAGGAGAATTATTTACGGAGCCTCAAACTGGAAACAGTCAAAATGCCTATCAATAATAAAGTAGCGAAGTAAATTTTGTTTATAATCAAACCATGGAGTATTAACCAGCAATGACAATAAACTAGAACTTCACAGTAACATGGATTAATGATATAAATCCCACGCTGAGTAAAAGAAGCAAACAAAACTCAAAAGATATACGAGGAATTGTTCCATTTGTTTAAAATTCCATAACAGAAAAGTCTAAACTGTATTATATAAGGATGGATAAGCTGTATCGAACGATAAAACTATGACACTAGGCAGTGAGCGCATACTAAGTCACTTTAGTCGTGTCCGATTCTTTGTGACACCATGGACTGTAGCCCACTCTCCACGCAAGAATACTGGGGTGGCTTACTGTCCCTCCTCCAGGGGATCTTCCTGACCCAGGGGATGAACCAGTGTCTCTTATGTCTCCTGCACTGGCAGGCAGGTTCTACCACTAGCACCACTTGGGAAGCCATAACACTAGGCAGAGAGAACCTTAAATACAAGAATGAGTATCCTTAAGAGGAAAGTGGGGCATGTGACTGAGGAGGGGCACGTGGGGATTCCTGTGGCCCTGGCAATATTCTATTTCTTGACTTGAGTGGTGATTATACAGAGGTTTGCTTTACGATTGTACTTTACACTATGCATTTATGTTTTACACACCTTTCTGTACATGAGTTTTATTCTACAATCAAGTTTTTAAACAGAACGGAGTTTTTAAACAGATGCAGAGACACGTGCACCCATGGCTGATTCATGTCACGGTATGGTGAAAACCTCCACAATATTGTAAAGTAATTATTCTCCAACTAAATTAATTAATTAAAAAAAAAAAAAAGAATCCGCCTCCCACTGAAGGGGACAGGGGTTCGCTCTGTGGTCCAGGGAGATTCCATATGCCTTGGGGCAACTAAGCCCATGTCCACAGATGCGGAGTCTGAGCTCCAGAGCCCGTGATCTGCAACAGAGAAGCCACCACGGCGAGAAGCCTGCACACCACAACTAGAGAGGAGCCCCAACTCATCGCCGCTAGAGAAAGCCCACAAAGACCCAGTGCAGCCAAAAATAAATAATAAACAAATAAATATTTTTTTAGAAAAAGAAGTTACAATCTTATATAACCAAATCATGGAAGTGACGTTCGTCCCCTTTGTCATATTCTGTCAGTTAAGAGCAAATCCCACACTCAAGGGCAGCAGATTACACAAAGGCTTGATACCAAGAGGCAGAGAACCTTGGGGGTCATCTTAGAGTCTGCTCACCACATGAGTAAAGGAATTGAATCAACAGTTAAATACCTTCCTGCAAAGAAAATTCCAGGAGCTTCCCTAGTGATCCAGAGCCTAAGATCACATACTCCCAGTGACCTAGTTGCCACATGCCACAACTATAACGATTCCTCATGTCACAACGAAGACCTGACAAAGACAAATAAATAAATAAACTTTTTAAAAAAAAAAAAGACCAAAGAAAATTCCAGGCCTCCCTGCTAAATTCTGCTAAGAATTAAAGTAACAATTTCAATTTTACATACCAATTATTCCCTTAGAATAGGCAAATTAATGGGGCAAGTCTTTTGATAAATGCTGCTGATTTCTTTTTTTCCAGGAATGTTGTACTAATTTATATTCTTACTATTTTTCTACATACAATTTTCCCCCATATTTATTATGAAAAATTTCAAACACATAGAAAAGTTGAAGAAACTGTGCAATGAATGCATATATACTCACCACCTGAATTCTACGATTGTTAACATGTTGCTATATTTTTATATCTATCCCATTATATATTCATCAATGCATCTTACTTTATCTAAATTGTGGTAAAATATGTATAACATAAAGTTTTCCATTTTAACCACTTTTAAGTATACAGTTTTGTGGCATTAAGTACATTCACACTGTAACTGTCTCCACACTTTTTCCTCTTGCAAAACTGAAACTCTATACCCATTAAGTAATAACTCCCATTCCTCTCCACTCCCAGCCCCTGGAAACTACCGTTATTTCTGTCCCTGTGATTGTGACTGCTCTACGAGCCTCACATGCATGGGATCATAGAGGTTTTTGTCCTTTTGTGACTGGCTTATTTCATCTGGCAAAATTTCTTCAAGGTTCATTCATGTTGTAGCACATGTTATAATTTCCTTCCCTTTTAAGGTTGAATAATAGTCCATTGTGTGTCTATATTACAGTTTATCCATTCATCTGTTAATGGACACTTGGATTGCTTCCACCTTTTGACTATTGTGAATAACAATACATCTTATGTTTAACACATTTGAATAATTTGCAGGTATCAGTACACTTCATTCCTAAACACTTCAGCATGAATAGCATTGACGAGTTTAATACTTGTTTGCAGTTCTTTTTTGCCTTTTTCTTATCAAAGTATAATTGAGGTACAATATTATATGTTACAGGTATACAATATAGTTATTCACAATTTTAGGGGTTAAAGTAAATTTATATTATAAATACTAGCTATATTCCCTGTGTTATACAATATATCCTTGCACTTTATTTTATACACAATAGTTTGTACCTCTTAACCCCCTATTCTTATATTGCCCCTACCCTGATCTCTCTCCCCACTGGTAACCACTTAATTTGTTCTGTATATCTGTGAGACTGTTTCTTTTTTGTTATATTCATTGTTGGTTGTATTTTTTAGATTACATGTATAAGTGATATCCTATAGTATTTGTCTTTCTCTGATTTATTTCACATAGTATGATACCCTCCAAGTCCATCCATGATGTTGCAAATGACAAAATTGTCACTTTTTTATGGCTAAGTAGGGCAATGGCACCCCACTCCAGTACTCTTGCCTGGAAACTCCCATGGACGGAGGAGCCTGGTAGGCTGTAGTCCATGCAGTCAAGAAGAGTCGGACACGACTGAGCGACTTCACTTTCACTTTGCACTTTCATGCACTGGAGAAGGAAATGGCAACCCACTCCAGTGTTCTTGCCTGGAGAATCCCAGGGACGGGGGGGCCTGGTGGGCTGCCGTCTATGGGGTGGCACAGAGTCGGACACGACTGAAGCGACTTAGCAACAGCAGCAGCAGTATTCCATTACACACACACACACACACACACACATATATATATCACATGTTCTTTATCCACTCATCTGTTGATGGACACTTCGTTTGCTTCTATATCCTAGCAGTTGTAAATAATGCTGCTATAAAGAACATTGGGATGCATGGATCTTTTCAAATTAGTGTTTTTGTTCCTTTCAGGTATATACCCAGGCGCAGAGTTGTTGGTTCATATAGTAGTTCTGTTTTTAGCTTTTTGAGAAACTTCCACATTGTCTTCCATAGCGGCTACACCAAGTTACATTCCCACCAACGGTGTGTGGGGTTCCCTTTTCTTCACACGTTGCCAACCTTTGTTATTTGTGCTCTTTTTGATGATTGCTGTTCTGACTGGTGTGAGGTGATATCTCATTGTGGTTTTGATTGGCGTTTGCCTGATGATTAGTGATGTTGAGCATCTTTTCATGTGCCTGTTGGCCATCTGCACGTACTTTTTGGAAAATCATCTATTCAGGTCTTCTGCCTCTTTTCTACTTTGGGGATAAAATTTAGACTCACTGAAATGCACTCACAACACGCTGGCCACCTGATGCGAAGAGCTGACTCAGTGGAAAAGACCCTGATGCTGGGAAAGACTGAGGGCAGAAGGAGAAGTGGACGACAGAGGATGAGATGGTTGGATGGTATCACCAACTCGATGGACATGGCTTTGAGCAAGCTCTGGGAGTTGGTGATGGAGAGGGAAGCCCAGCGTGCTGCAGTCCACGGGGTCACAAAGAGTTGGACACAACTGAGTGACTGAACTGAAACGCACAAATGACAAGTGTGCCATTAAATGAATTTAGGCAAATGTGTACATCTATGTTACCCAGATCATTCCCATCAATATACAGAACATCTCCATCCCCCTAGAAATCCCCTCATGCTCCTTCCTGTGTTGGCAGGTGGGTTTCTTACCCCTACTACCACCTGGGAAACCCATTAATGCTCCTTCCTAGTCAATTCTCAACCACTCTTGCCCCCAGTCCCAAGGCAAACACTGTAATAATTTTGTTAAACCATAGACTGGTTGTACCTGTTCTAGAACGTCATATAAATGGAATCATACACTACTGTGCTCTTCCATGTCTGTCTTCTTTCTCTCAGCCTGTTTCTAAGATTTGTCCGTGTTTTTGCCATCTATCAATAGTCCCTTCTACTTTATTGGTTAGCTTTCTACTGCAAGTACACAGTCAAATCCATTGTGCTGCGGTGTCTCGTTGTGGCTTTAATTTACAATCCCTGGATGACTAACGATATTGAACATCTTGTCTTCTGCTTAGTGGCCATGTGCCTGTCTTTCTTTGTGAGTATATGTTCAAATTGCTTGCCCATTTTAAATTGGGTATTTGTCTTTTAATTATTGACTTTTCGAAATTCCATATTGTCTGGAAATAAGTCATTTGTCATGATTTGGGATTTTTGAATATTTTCTTCCTCTCTGTGACGTGTCTGTTCATTTTCTTAAAGATGATTTTTAATGAGCAAAAGTTTTACGTTGTGGTAAAGATTAATTTACTGTTTTTTTGATAGTTATTGCTTGCTGTGTCCAGTCTAATAAACCTTGGCTGACCTTCAGATTGTAAAATTTTCTCCTACGGTTTCTTCTAGAAATTTTATGGTTTCAGTTCTACATTTAATTTCAACAACAAGTCATAAGATTTAGGTACTTTTTGCCCTTTTATAGAGGAGGAAACTGTGGCCACAGAAAGACTAAGTAACTCACACATAGACACACACACATAGACACACCTTTAGTAAGTAATCATTGTGTTGGAACTGGAACCCAAGAGGTCAGACGCCAGACCCAAACTCTGACACCCCACCATGAACCGCTTTTGAAAGGTGCTGTTGGAGAGAGAGGAGACCCAGCCAAGCTATTGTCTAAGGCCTGGGTAAGGGGCACAAGGAAAGACCAGTGCCCCACGGGCACATCTTTGGTCTTCACAGAAACATGAGCTTCTGGGTGAGGGGGCAGGCTACGTGAGACAAGGCCCATCACTGCCGTTCAGTAAGTTTAAGAACGGAGGTGCAGGACTTCCCTGGTGGCTCCCTGGTAAAGAATCTGCCTGCTAATGCAAGGAGGACATGGGTTCGATCCCTGGTCTGGAAGATTCCACGTGCCAAGGAGCAACTCAGCCCATGAACCGCAGCTGCTGAGCCCACGGACCCTACGGCTAGAGCTCTGCAGCCAGAGAAGCCCAAGCAGCACAACTGTGTGTGTTAGTCACTCAGTTGCGTCCGACTCTGTGACCTGTGCATTCACTGTAGCCCGCCAGGCTCCTCTGTCCATGGGGTTCTGCAGGCAAGAATACTGGAGTGGGTTGCCATCCCTGCATCCCAGGGGATCTTCCTAACCCAGGGATCGAACCCAGGTCTCCTGCACTACAAGCAGATTCTTTATCATCTGAGCTACCAGGAAAGCCCACAACAAATAATAGCCCCCACTCAATGCAACCAGAGAAAGCCCGAGTGTAGTCATGAAAACTCAGCAACCAAAAAAAGCTGTCAGTTGTTTTTAAAAAAAAAAAGAAGAAAAAAAAAAAAAAGAAAGAATGGCAGTGCAGGGAGTGTGAGTGGTGGGCGAAGTCAATCCAATTCTACAATAAGGTTCTATTGCAAGAGAACAAATTGCTACCCCTCCATGGATGAGATTCTTGACCAGTTGTGGCTTATGGCAGATTCTCAGAACCCAGGACATAACATGTAACAATTTGTCCTCCTCTTGGGAAGCAGATGGAATTAACAAACTATGACTATTAAGCAAGTTACACCAGAAGATAAATTATACATATTGCAACAAGGGGAAAGAGAACATGTAATGTTTGCAAAATTCTTAAGGGAATTTGTCCTTGTCCTAGGGAGGAAAAAAAAAAAGTGCTGGCTTGCAGTTTAACATTTCTATCAGAAAGCTGAAGCTCTCCGTGCCTCAAAGAAGGCAAGAAAGTCATGCTGAGATGTCACCTCTGAAGCTGCCTCAAGTGATTCAGAGTTCAGAGTCACAGTCTAGTTTTGACCAGTTCCGTCCCCAGGGAATAGATGCTGAATGTTGCTAGCAGTATCTTAGGTCAGGATAACGAGACAGGGAAAAACAGACAAATGGTCTGTATCTCTTGTCCTGAAATTTAATTCTCACTGCAATTAGAAATATCAAAGGTAAGCCGTAGTGGATATTGCAATATTTTCTCAAATTTTGGCTAGGTCCTAAAAACAGACCTGTAGCTCCCTGTAGATCAGTTGGTAAAGAATCTTTCTGCAGTGCAGGAGACCCGGGTTCGATTCCTGGGTTGAGAAGATTCCCCTGGAGAAGGAAATAGCTATCCACTCCGGTATTCTTGCCTGGAGAATTCCATGGACAGAGGAGCCTGGCAAGCTATAGTCCGTGGGGTCGCAAGAGTCGGACACAACTTTGCGACTAAACCACTGCCACCAAAAGCAGAGAAGGGACACCCACAGGTGTCCCCTGAATATTGAGCCTCCTTTCAGGTGGACAGCCACCTGGGACAATCATTCTTGCAGTCTGGGCCCATCCTGAGGGTCCAGCCACACAGCACCTCCTTGTCATCGATCCTCCCATCTCCCTCCTTCCAAGTCCCTGCCCACCTGGCAAGACCGCCAGCCACTGCCCAGAGCTGACATAGAGCCTGACCCCAGGCCACCTCTCCTTCCATGCCAAACAGACACAAAAGGTACTGCTAGAAGCCCTGGAAAGATTTCTCGTCACTGTCGCCGCCGGAAATCAGGCTGCAGCACCACAGCGATCGATTCCTGGCTGGGGCTGGCTGCTAGAGGAACCATCTGTTAGCAGGCTGTGGAGAGAGCTCAGGATTGTCTGCAAAATGACCTCGAAGTCTCATCCTGGGTTGCCTGGCAACTAGCAAGCTGGGACCAGTGGCTCCCAGTCCCCGAAGGAGGGGCTGTGCCTGAACCAGCCTGGCGTGGGATCAGGGCGAGGTGGGGCACAGGCCTCCAAGCCAGCACTTCCCCGGAGAGCTGATGCTTCAGGTCAGACCGCTTGGCAGTCACTCATCACCCCATCACTCCAAGGTCATTCTCACACTCCCCTATGAAAGGGAGAACAAGGGTCCCTGTGCCCCATGTACCTCCGGCCTCATCAGGGACCCGGTGCCTGTGGGTGCCCTGCCCGTGAGTTCTACCTTCACCAGTATTATGCCAAGTGTCCCCCAAGCTCTGCACATGGTGCGGGCTTGAGTTTTCGATCCTTGGGCAGCTGGGCCGGAGGGACCTGTGTCTGAGGTGTGGGTGGAGGGAAGGGCGGCAGGAAGCTGGAGAAAGGCCTCCGGGGAGTCAGCTGCCTGCTCAATAGCTCTCCTGGGTTTCAGTACGTGCCTGGGCCCAGTCCGCCTCCCTGCGTGCTCTCTCCCCTTGACAACAGATGCTGCTGGGCACACCTGACCTTGTGGCAAGGTCAGACAGCATGCGGCTCTCGTCACATGGTCCCCAGGTGCCTCGTGTCAGGCTTTGAGTCCCCCCTGGGGCCCACCAGCTTATGAAAGGCATGAGCTGTTTCTGAAAAGGAGAACAGTGGCTGGCAGAAGGGGAAACAGCTTTGCACTCAAACCCTGGCTCTGAAGCTGAGATTTGCCGCCTGGGGTTTGTCCTGGGCTCCAGAAGGGCATCTCAATATGCCAGAGACACTCGGGGCCTCAGACGAACCCAGCTTTGGAGCAACTGCCACATAAGAGAGCAGGGGTGTGGAGGTGGCTGATCCTCCACACCATCCAGCACCCCCTCACCATGGCCCAGACAGAGTTGTGCCCAAGGAGAGGGCGGCATGGCTCCAGCCTCAGGGATGGATGCAAATTATCTGAGGCTCCAGACTCTTGACCTCTGTCCATGAGCTCCCCTCCACCCCAGACTCCCCTGTTACTTTAGGTCCCTGAGTTTCACCTGCCTTTAGTCCCACCGAGGGAACAGAATGGACTCCTGATTTTCTTAGAATCTACTGGAGGAGACAGAATGACACTTCATGTTCTCAGACTTGAGAGCATACATCAGAACTCCTCTGGGTGGGCACCTTGCTTAAAATAGAGCTGATGCAGGACTCAGGAATACACATTTTAACCAAACTTCCCATCTATGATTCTGATGCAGGAAGTCTGCAGATCTACATGGTGGAGTGCCTCAGGGGCAATCAAGCCTGGGTCGAAATCCAAGTTCTATACCTAGACTGGTTTAGATTCATTGCAGCCCTGAGGGACAGATACCCAAAATAACAGGAGCCTAAACAAGAGGGAAGTTAGAAGTTTCTGTCTCTCATATGAATGTTCAGGAATGTCCCAGATTCAGGCTGGTGTGGTAGTACCACAATCATTAGGAACCTAGACTTTTTCTATCTTGTTAGCCCCAAACCCTCCATATGCAGCTTTGCCTCATGGTCCAAAATGGCTGCTCCAGCTCCCGTCATCATGCCTTCATTTCATCTAGCAGGAAAAATAAAAGGGGAGAAGAAAGGCACAATCTTGTTTAAGGGCAAATCCTGGAAGCTAAACAACGACTCTACTTATATTCCATTGGCCAGAACTTAGTCATATGACTAGAGCTGCTGCAAGAGAGATTAGAAAACATAGATAGCTATTTAAGACTTTGTAAATAGTGGTTTAAGACACAGAAAGAGTATGTAAAGTAGCTGAAACAAAGAAGGAAAGGGTGATGGGAGAGAAAGATAAAATCAGTCAGCTAATACCAATCATATATGGTGAATACAACTGAATGCCAGTGACTGTTGTAAGCACTTCATGTGTAACCATGAATTCAATTCAAAATGTTTTGATGTATGTCCTGCTATCCTTGTTTGTCAAAATGGAGTCATACACTCACTCCAAACCGCACCAACTGAAAGACTAGTCTTGCCAGCTACTCCCTGAGTAACTCTGAACAAATTCTTTGCTGGCAAAACAGAATAGGTAAGCCATTCTCAGCTCAGACCAGACACAATTTCCCCCTGAGACCTGGATACATTGTGCTCCCCAAACTTTGACCAAGTCAAACTTCTGCCAGCCAGGAAGAAAGGGCATTTGCTTCCCTAATGTTTATAAATCAGGTGTCAGCTAGGGCACCCCATGAGACTGAGGTAGGTTGCACTCAAACCCCATCCAGAGGGTTGCTGCCTCTGGCTTCTTGCTTCTGCTAGATTCCTAACATCTGTGGATGTTTGGAGCCTGGAGGTGCAATTCCTGGGCTCTGGGACCTCCATAAGGGTCTGCTGTTGGCATGGTGCTAGGCACAAAGTAGTTGCTCCCTAAAGGGTTGTTGAATAACAATGACAATAACCATCACTTAATGAGTGCTCATCACATGTCAGGCACTATGCTCAGAGCTTTGCATATGTTACGCCATTAGACCCTGACAGCTGCTAAGATCTTCATATTTTCAAGATTTACTTATTTTATAAATTTTTTTTTTTTTGCAGGAGAAGGTATTTATTTATTTTTTCTTGGCCATGCCAAGTGGCATTTAGGATCTTAGTTCCCTGACTAGGGATCGAACCTGTGCCCCTTGCAATGGAAGCATGGAGTCTTATTAAACACTGGACCATCAGAGCAATCCCAGCAAGATTTTCATTTTGCTGATGAAGAAACTGAGACTCACAAAGATAAGGTGTTTGCCAAAGGTCTCACGCCTGGTAAATAGTAGAGCTGGGATTTGAAGCCACACATTTTTTAACCACAAAGCTTGGGTTGTCTGCAGCTGCTGCTGCTGCTAAGTCACTTCAGTCGTGTCTGACTCTGTGCGACCCCATAGATAGCAGCCCACTAGGCTCCTCTGTCCCTGGGATTCTCCAGGCAAGAATACTGGAGTGGCTCCAATAGCCACCCCTCTCTACCCACATGTATCATGAGAGTCCCAAGAGCCTGGGATCTAGGCTGCTGGGTCTGTGCGCTGACAGGAGCAGAAGAATGAGTTTTGTCTGGGATTCCAAGGATTCAAACAACTGCGGGAACCTCCTGTCCACTCTCCTCGATTTCCCCCGCTCCCAGCCCCACCCTGAGTGAGCCTGCCACCCAGAACGGAGGCCGTTTTCACTGCAGTAGGGGGACGGCAGGACGGGCCTTTCATCCACAAGGGACTTGGAAACCATTTTCAGAAAAGCAGCAGCGTACATGGTTGAGAGGCGGAACTCCAGCCTGCCACTCCTCAGCTTTGTGACCCGCTGAGGATTAAATGAGCTAACACACAGCACAGAAAGCCCTGAGGAAGGGACTGGCACGCGGTCTACCAGCAGTCTTCGAGAATTAGTCATCATTCTGCCTGTTTCAGGGAAAGCTGGAACCAGCAGAAGCCAACCACCCGGAGAGGGCTGAGTTCTGGCCTCTCTTCTTTCTTTTTCTACATAATAAATTGGCTTTCAAATAACGAGTGATACATGGTCAACTGATAGAAACTGTAAAATTTTGGATTTAAAAAAATCACCTATAATCCCACTCTCCAAAGATCATCTTTCTCTTCTCGTTGCTGAACTAATACCAGAGTGATTTGGTGCTATTTATTTTTTCCCCAGAAAGTGACTGGGATTTGTGGTCTCCCACCCCCACCAGCATGAGTCACCCTAGTCCCACAGAGTCACCCAAGGCTCTGAGTTTGCTAAGGGGGTTGATGGCTCAGAGGCAAACAAAAGAGGCTGAAGAACAAGCCCTGCAAGTGTATGTGGCTTGGCCCCAGCCACCTGGAGAATTTTATGAGCAAAGAGCTTCAGAGACTTAAAGGGTGAATCAGAGCTGCCACCTGAGCTCACAACCTTTCAACAGCTTCCCATGGCTCTTTGGAGAAAGCCAAGGTCCTTCTCGTGGCCTTGGATGTCCACCCTCCCCGGCCTGAGTCTGAATCGTGGACTCCATCTATCAGTTGTGTGACTTTGGGCAAGTTATTTAAACCTCTCCATGCCTCAGTTTCCCCATCTATAAAATGGGAATAACAGAACCTACCTCTTAGAACTGCAGTGAGGGTGAAATATGGCTAGGTGAAGCACTTAGCACCTGGCACATGGAAAGCTCTTGATGAATGTTAGCAGTATAACTATTACTGTTTTACTCCATTCTTCCCTTTGCCCTCTACCCTGGGATGCACGCCCCAGCAATGTGACTGCAGAGCCCTCACGTTTAACCCCTCTGTACACAGCCTCTGACCATATCCGTTCAATGGTGCTAAGACAGGGCAGGCCTTCTCCTCAGATGACTTCCCTGTTTTCACAGGGGGTGAAGATGGGGAATCTTTCCAGAACCCCCTCTGTCTCATTAACCAGAACTGGGCCCCACACCTGCCCTTAATGAATAACTGGCAGAGAGGAATGCAAATGTCCTAGTTGTACAAGACCTGGACAAAATCAGGCTTCTGTCAGCTCTGATGGTGCTTCTCAAACTCCAGGTGCGTTGGAATCCCCTAGAGGGTTTCTTACAACACAGATTTCTGGGCCCCACCCTCCAGGCTTGCTCACCTCTCAGGTGAGGTCAAGAATTTGCATTTTCCTAGAGAACTTCCTGGAGAATGCAATGGCACCCCACTCCAGTACTCTTGCCTGGAAAATCCCATGGACGGAGGAGCCTGGTGGGCTGCAGTCCGTGAGGTCGCTAAGAGTCGGACACGACTGAGCAACTTCACTTTCACTTTTCACTTTCATGCACTGGAGAATACAATGGCAACCCACTCCAGTGTTCTTGCCTGGAGAATCCCAGGGACAGAGGAGCCTGGTAGGAGGTCGTCTATGGGGTCGCACAGAGTCGGACACAACTGAAGTGACTTAGCAGCAGCAGCAGCAGCAGAGAACTTCCTTCCAGGACTTTCCAACAGGACTTCCCCTGGTGGTCCAGTGGTTAAGAATCTGCCTGCCAATGCAAGGGACACAAGATCAGTCCCTGGTCCAGGAAGACTCCACATGCCATGGTACAACTAAGCCCACGAGCTACAACTACTGAGCCCATGCTGTAGAGCCCACATGCCCGGGAACCTGTTCTCCCCAAGAGAAAGCACCGCAATGCGTAGCCTGTGCACCACAATGAAAGAGTAGCCCCCACTTGCCACAACTAGCGAAAATTCACATGCAGCAATGAAGACGCAGTGCAGCCCAAAATTAATGAATTTTTAAAAAGAATTTGCATTTTCCCAGATGCTTCTGCAGCTGCTGTTGATGATCCCGAGACCACACCTTGAGAATCCCAGGAGGGGAGAAGGAGGGGGAACAAATGTTTGCTCCTGAGATTAACCTGGCCTCTGACTGGGGCCTCTGGGTCTAGCTAGAGATGGCTGTGGGCAGCCCAGTCTCAACTCAGGCTGTGCAAAGACCTCCCCCAGATCTCATGGCCACTATCTTGCTGCTGCTGATTTCTGGTCCGTGGCCTTTATTCCTGCCCTGGAATAGACCCAAGTGAGGGGCGGCGGGGGTGGAGGGCAGTTTCCCCAGCTCACAGAGCAACTCTGGGTACCAGCTATTGTGTGAGCAGGACTTGTACTAAAGACATGGCCCACGGAGGGAAATAGCACAGGAGCGGGTCCTGTTCTGAAAAGCCCTGGGGCCTCCCTGACACCGAGGTTCTCAGAGCTCTGCACCAGTCGCGGCAGGACCCAGCCAGTTCCTCTCCCTTCCTCCTCGACTTCACGCCTACGCGCACCTCCCTCTTCGCTGCCCCCAGGCCGTAGAACAATGTTCCCTCCACTCTCTCCTCCCCAGCTCAGGGCAGTCCTGCCAGTGGCCACGCCCTTCAACTGAGGGCCAAGGGCAGGAGAGTCAGAAAACGCACCTGCGTAGAGCCCGGGTTAAGGGCGATGAGTCTGAGCCCCCAGCCGGGAGAAGGGGGTGCTTCTGATCTGAGCAAGCCCTGAAGGCGGACAGGAGACAGTTCAGGCCTGGGGGGTGGGGGCGGGACTCTGCCTCCTGTGGGCTGAGCAAGGACTGGGGTTTGGTTCTGAGCTATCCTGCCCGAGAGGATCCTAGGAATACTGTGAGAGATGCTGGGCAGTTGATCCCTCCTGCTCCTTCAGCTCTCAGAATCACGACAGGCTCAAACCTGGAACTGAAACGGAGCAGCACCTTACGGTCCTTGCCCCCTCCCCCCAGCCCCCAACGCGTACTTTGCCTCCCTTCTGTCTGTGGAAAACTTTAGTCAAAGAGTAAGTTTAATCGGAGAAGTGAGAAATGCGGAAACAAAGGAAAACCGTCAAAGGAGACTAAATAATAATAATGTAGTCATTAAGCAGTCAAGGACCTTTAGTTCTTCCTCAAGGGCTGTAGATAATATTCTGAGCTACATCCGGTGAGCTGTCTTATAGATGAAACCCCAGGTGGAGAAGTTAACTCTATGATGACCAGACTTTACCCACAACATGAGCTGCTGCAATTCTGAGAACTGGCCGCAAAGAAATGGGAACAAACAGACCCTGGAACTGAAGACTGCTGCTGCTGCTGCTAAGTCGCTTCAGTCGTGTCCGACTCTGTGGGACCCCATAGATGGCAGCCCACCAGGCTCCCCCGTCCCTGGGATTCTCCAGGCAAGAACACTGGAGTGGGTTGCCATTTCCTTCTCCAATGCATGAAAGTGAAAAGTGAAAGGGAAGTCGCTCAGTCGTGTCCGACTCTTCGAGACCCCGTGGACTGCAGCCCACCAGGCTCCTCCGTCCATGGGATTTTCCAGGCAAGAGTACTGGAGTGGGGTGCCATCGCCTTCTCCGGGAACTGAAGACTAACTGTACCTAAAAAAATCAAGATGACACTGGTCAGACCACTCATGACCAATCTGAAGATGACTGTCGGGGCTGACTGTGCTGTTTCTGCCTGTAGTCACCCCTACTTCTGTCTAGAAAAGCTCTCGCCCCACTGGTTGCCAGTGGCAGTGTTGTAGCCACGCGTTGCGGGAAACAAACTCACTCCGAAGGACAATGCAGATAGTGGAGTGCAGTGTATTACACCGGCGGGCCCAAGGCAGAGTCTCCTCTTAGCCAAGGACCCCGACCAGTTTTTGTGAAAACCTTATAAACCCTAAGTGTACGCGCTCAAACCCGCCTCCCCAAATTCCCTGAAACTAGTCTGAACAAAAGAAAAGAAAGATACAATCAAAGTTAACCTGTGATTCGTAAGCCCTAAGCCTAGGTAGTTAATAGTGGACAATTATCAATAGGCCTATGGTCATACCACAATAAGCATAATAGAATTTATGATTCTATTCGGTTACACAGATAATTAGGGTATTCTTTTAGGCGGGGAGAGGCTAGGTACGAGCACTAGGGCTCTTCCATCCTGGGGTCTGGTTTTCCATTTGGTATGCTGTTTCCATAGATACTGGGCATATAGCTCAAAGTCCATAGTCCGGCCCAAGATGGAGTCCTGCTTTCAAGATGGAGTCTGATCTGTTTCCTCCTTCAGCGGGGAGTGGTGGGGGGAGTCAGGCTTTGGACAGATGTCCCCCTGTCCTCCCCCTGCCCCCCCGAAGTTTCCAGCATCTGAAATAAAGCAAACTTTCCACCAACCTGGCCTGTTTGTTGGCTTTTGAGTGGCGAGCAGCACGACCCCACACTCTAGGTAACAGAATCCCTCAGGCTTTTGAGCCTCTGAAGAGAGAACCCACTGACCAGGGCAGGTTGCCCCTCGAGGCATCTAGAGGCACCATTTTGGGGACAGGGGCTTAGAAAACTCCAGGAGGACAGTATCACTCTTTTTTTTTTTTTAATTTGAAGGAAGGGCCTTTTAGGGGGCTGTGTGTCTCTTCAGTGCTGACTGCAAGCTTTCTGTAGTTGTGGTGAGCAGGAGGCGGGGGGTGGGGTGGGGCAGCTGCCCTTCCTTGCAGTGTATAGGCGCTAGAGCGCGGGCTCAGCAGTCACCCCAAGGCATGTGGAATCTTCCCAGACCAGGGATCGAACCTGTGTCCCCTGCATTGGCAGGCAGATTCTTAACCACTGGGCCACCAGGGAAGTCCTTCTAATGCCATCTGATTTTACCTTCTCGGGTTCTGGAAAAACGAGTGGGTTCTTTATAGTGAACTTTGAGGATACTTAGGCCCAGACAGGGGGGAGGACCCTCTTGGCTATCAGCTTATTGCAAAATTTTGATTTCACCCAGAGGAATCCAGATTGGGGACCGCTGTTATTTATAACCACAGCTTCCTTCTCAGGAGAGTAGATCGGGCTTCTTTAAATAAAAGACTCTTTTGTTTGTTCTGAGGCCCCTTATTGGGTTTAGCAAAGGTAGCCAGGTAGCCAAGTTTGAGAGGAGAAGCTGGGGAGGGCCAAATCCTTCAAACTGCTTGGTATCTCGAGTGAGCTGAGCCAGGGAAGCCCCCAGGGGCGGCGAGGTGGGAGGGCTGTGAAGGAAGGAGGGCAGGTGGAGATGGGAGCAGGCCGCCCAGCTCAGGAGGCAGGGGGCTGGGGAATGCGGGGGGCCACAGCTTTTAAGAACAGGGATGTCCCAGTGTCCCTTTCAGTTGGGTGCTGAGCAGTGCTGTGACTTCCAGAGACCTAAATATCTTCTGCTCACAAAGCATCCTGGTATTCATGCTTTCTTGGGAGAAGAAATGGGCTGCATCCTATGTTTGAGTCAATTCCAGGGCAGAAATAAAGGGAACAGCTGCTAGAATTCAGCAGAAGCAGGAAACCAGAGCCACACAATTGTAAGCCTGAGAAAGTGCAGAAGTCTTGGGGACAGGGTTTGAGCCAAACCTATTTTAATCCCAATGAGCTGGGAACCCCCAGCCAAGCCTGGGTTCTGCCATCCGGGAAGACTCCGCCCCCTGTTTCCTTACTGAAAAAGCCTGTTGTGTTCAAGGGAGAGGGCAGTGTACCCACCTGGGGTGGGGCAGGGGTGGGGAGGATGACAACTGGTCAGAGATAATTCTACATGTTCCCACTCCACTCTGCTGTGATTGGGGTGCAGTAGGCATGTGACCCTGTTCTAGCCAGTGAGACAGAAGGGGAAGTGGGGCTGGGGGCTTCAGGAAGGATTTCTCTGCCTAATGAAAGGAGAGAGAGCCATTTTAGGGCAAGCCCTGCCCCTGCTTTCTTTCTGGAGATGCTATCTCTGGCTGAGCCGCTGAGCCATTGAAACCAGGGGTTCCAGAGTCAGGGTTAAAAGCACGGCTGGGCTCTGATTAGCTGGGCAGTCTTGAGAGTCACTCGACATTTCTGCCTCATCTGCAACGTGAAAATAATAATGGCACCTTCCTCATGGGGTTGTCGTCAAGATCAAATGAACGAATGCACGAGTGTCTAAAATGGTTCGACAGCTCCTGCACATGGTGAGCACTCGACACCTGACAGTTGCTACCATTCTTAAAAATATGTGTTTATTTTTGGCTGTGCCGGGTCTTGGTTGTGGGACTCTGCCACTTTGTGACATGTAGGCTCAGTACTTTCCCCAGAGTGTGTGGGATTTCAGTTCCCCAGCTAGGGATCAAACCTGGGTTCCCCTGCACTGCAAGGCAGTCTTAACCACTAGACCACCGGGGAAGTCCCTGTTATTTTTATCTGTGGATATGATGCTTGGAACCACTGTAAACTTCTTTTAGCCACAAATGAGGAAACCCTAACATAGAAGATGGGAAGGTAGAAAGAGGAAAGTATTGATTCCAAAATAAGACCTCTTAAGACAATAAAACTCCCAACTCTTTAGGCAACATTTGGTTGAATATTTGTTATTGCAGCCTAAAGCATTCTAACCATTTGTACATAAAACTTGATTCCCTTGTTGATTTACAATAAGAATAAAACCACTTAGTCTATAGGACACTCACATTTATTGATGAAAATACTCACCCTGGAGGCAGACTACGGCAGTGATCGCCAGTTATTCTCAAATGCTTGGTTTCTCCTTTTTTCAAATTTATCTTATGGAAGTATAGTTGATTTACAGCATTGTGTAGTTTCTCCTTTCTTTAATAAAAATAACTGCTGGACACATGTGCCTAGCTAGAAACTACATTTCCCAGTCTCCTCTGCAACTAGAAGCCATATGCCCAAGTTCTGGCCAAAGGCATGTGAATCGAGGGCCAGTCTTGGAGTTTGCCCTTGAAAGGGTTGGGCCTGCCCTCCCCTCACTCTTCTGTCTTCTTGCTGATGGGAAGATGATAAGAGCTGGAGCAGTTACCTTGGATCCAGAGACCAAAGAGCCATTTTTAGGGTAGACAGAATTGCCCCACCAGCCCTGAACCACCTACTTCTGACTTCTTACAAACAAGAAAAAGAAAGTACCTTGTGTAAGCCACTGTATAGTTTTTTTTATCACTTTACTACAGCAGATCTACGTGCGAAACAGAATATCAGGTAGAAATAGTGGTACAGAAGTACTCTTCTGTGATTATTACTATGACCCTGTGTATCAGTCAACTGCTGCTCCATAACAAAACATCCAAAATTTAGGACTTAATACAATAATGCTTTACTATTCCTCATGATTCTGTGGGTTGGCTACATTCTTCTGCTGGTTTTTCCAGGGCTTGCTTGTGCAACTGCATGCAGTTGGAGGAATGACTGAGGGCTGGGTTCTGCTGGGACAGAGAGCATGGCTGAGCCCCCCTCTCCACATGGTCTTTCATCCTCAAGGAAGATAGTCCAAGCTAGGTTTCCTCACATGGTGACTCTATAAGAGTTCCAAGAAAGCCCCGAAGCACCAACATTTTTCATGTTTGTGTCATGGTTGCTGGTACTCCACTTGGCAAAGCAAGTCACATGGCCAACTTCAGAGTCAATGCAGGAGGGTATAGATACCAGAGGCTTGATTCACTGGGTTATTTTGGTAACAACTCACCTTACCCTATTACGCCCCATGAATTTTGGAAGCTCATTAAGGATAATTAGAAATCCTAGTGCTGTGCACACTAGACTCACCTGCACAGAGACTAATAACCCCCTAGGATTAGGGACAATTAAAATTCATTCCCTCATTTGGCTATTCGTCATGTTCAGTCTGGAGAAGGCAATGGCACCCCACTCCAGTACTCTTGCCTGGAAAATCCCATGGACGGAGGAGCCTGGTGGGCTGCAGTCCATGGGGTCGCTAAGAGTCAGACACGACTGAGCGACTTAGCAGCAGAAGCAGCAGCAGCATGTTCAGTCACTCAGTCATATCCAGGCTCCTCTGTCCATGGAATTCTCCAGGCAAGAATACTGGAGTGAGTTGCCATTTCCTCCTCCAGGGAATCTTCCTCATCTAGGGATCAAACCCGCATCTCCTGCATTGCAGGTGGATCCTTTACCACTGAGCCATTGGGGAAGCCCAAAGGTCAAAAAAAAAAAAAATAGTGTTTCAGGTTGTTTATATAAAAATTTTAAATGATAAAACTAAAAATTATTATTGGAAAGAATCAGAACAGGAGGAAAATGCGGGTAGGAAAAAACCAAAAGGTGATAGCAGAAGCAGGGTCAGAACAAAAGAAGTATGTCTCAGAGGTTCATGCTCCTACTAGGAGAAGGACGTGAGGGTGTCTGGACAGTGCTAGGACAAGACCCAGGAGATGGTCATGGGTAGTGGAGGGAGGGGGGTGAGGAAGTGGCTTCTCACAGGGCTGTGCCACTCTGTGGGACTCAGGGGAGCTGGGATGAGGCAACATCTAAAGTACTCCAAGATGGTGCTTCCCAACCTTACTGGGTTTTAGGATCACTTGGGGAGTAGGTTTAACACAGATTCATAGGCCCAGTCCCTAGAGCCTGGACTCGTAGATGGTCTTTGAACCACATTGTGAAGTGACTTTGAAGCCCATTTCATAAGTGGATGCCAGGTTCCAGGTATGATATTCAGGGTGGAGGAATAACCAAGAAGAAAGTTTCTTGGGACTTCCCTGGTGGTCCATGACTAAGACTCCATGCTCCCAACTCAGTTTGATCCCTGGTCAGGGAACTAGATCCCACGTGCCACAATTAAGAGTTCGCATGCCGAAACTAAGTCCTGGCACAGCCAAATTTGACAAAAAAGAAAGCAAGCTTGTTAAATAAGTGAATGGCTCCAGAGTCCCAGGAATATTCTGGAAAGGGGAAGGGGATGCAATGTGGTCTTGGAGCTCCCTAATATTTCAGATACTTTATTTCTGTCCAGAATAAACCTCTTTCCTGAATAAATATCTCCCAATGAGATTCTCAGCCCTCAGTAATATTACCTGCTCTAGGGCCAGCCCCCATCCTACAGCGCTATTGCTGGATTCCGCCCCTGCCCCAGCTGTTGCTGATTGGACCAAGGTTGGGCATCTGGCTTAAGCTTCACCACACAGGTTCTCTCTGCCAGGAAGGTGAAACAGGAACAGGGGTCTTTGGTACTGTGTCCACTGATGGCTGTGCTCCCCAGGGACAGCCCATGAACCCCTGATGTTCAGGTCTGCAGGATTGCCTGGTTCCTGCCCTTCCTGGATCCTGGCTCTTCAGTGTCCCTCCAACTTGTGACACATTCTGGCATGCTTCCACTAAATTCTCCTTTGGCTGAGTCAGTTCTTATCCCTGGCCTCCAAAAGCACTTTAACTGCTGCATGCTGGCACAGTGACACAGGACCAGAGTTAGTGGGTCTGAGGTTTTCCCTGTGATCTCAAACTGGGCTGTCCCTAAGAAATGGGCCCATCTAGTCTTCTTCCTGGTGAAACCATGAGATGCCAAGGGCCAACCAACACTGTTTTGGGAAGAACTGGGGCAGTCCGGGAAAGGTATTTTGTGCTGCAGCTGGAGCTCACTGCCAAGATGCAGAAAGCAGGAGATCAATGAGGGGCAAAGGAGAAAGTGAGCTCATGGGAAATTAATGGGGCCTGCCCCGGCCACCATCTTCAGACAAAGCCCTCCAGGGGATGGAAGAGATGCTTTGTCTGTTGTTGTTGTTTAGTCGCTAAGTTGTTTCTGACTCTTTGCAACCCCACGGACTGTAGCCCACCAGGCTCCTCTGTCCATGGGATTTCCCAGGCAAGAATACCGGAGCGGGTTGCCATTTCCTTCTCCAGGAGATTTTCCCAACCCAGGGATGGAATCCGTGTTTCCTCTGTTGCAGGTGGATTATTTACACACAGAAGAGATGCTTAAATAGTTCTTTGAGGAAAGAAATTATTAGTGTTTTAGGTTTATATTTCTGGAGATTCACCTGAAGGCTGTGGTAGCCAGCCTCCAAGATGGCCCCCAGCAAACCCCACCTCCTGGTGGCCGGTCCTTGTGTATAGTCCCCTCCCACATTAAATAGGCTGACCAATAGGATACAGCAGGGAGGATGGCATGTGATTTAGGCTACTTCATGAACAACATCATGGCTTCAGCCTCACTCTCCTGCATGGATCACCTACTCTGGAAGAAGCCGGGCGCCATGCTGTGAGGACACACGAGCAACCCTGTGGAGGAGCCCATGAGGGGAAGAACCGAGGCTGCCTGCCAGCCATCAACACCAGCTTGCCAACCACATGGGTGAGCTACCACGGAGCAGGTCCTCCAGCCCCAGCCAAGCCTTCAAGTGACCGCATGCTGACTGACATCCTGCCCACAGCCTCATGAGAGACCCTGAGTCAGAGCCAGCACTATGTTGCTCCTGAACTCCTGCTCCACAAAGGCTACCTGAGAAAATAAATGTTTATCATGGCTAAGCTTAGGGGTAAGTCTGTGTTCTGGAAATAAAGAATTAATACGACTAAGGATGAGCATGTGCTAGACTTGGAAAGCAGTCGCAAAGGGGATGACAGGAAAAGAGCGTGTGGCCCAGACTTGCATCAATGGGGCCTCAGGCACCAGAGGCAGCCATGCAGACCCCCAGCTTCCCCTATGTCAGGGAGAAGTGGAAGGGAAGCGCCCCTGGCAATTGAGGGAAGGGACCCAAACCACTGGAAGCAGCTGCTAACTTCCTCATCTTTAAAGTATATCCTGCTTCATTATCACCAGAGACACAGCAAATTCACAATTCTTCTGATATTCAAAATACCAGGATTTCTGAGTGCCCATCCTAGCGATATTAAAAAGCAGAGACATTACTTTGCCAACAAAGGTCCGTCTAGTCAAAGTTTTGGTTTTTCTAGTAGTCATGTATGGATGTGAGAGTTGGACTATAAAGAAAGCTGAGCAGGGAAGAATTGATGCTTTTGAACTGTGGTGTTGGAGAAGACTCTTGAGAGTCCCTTGGACAGCAAGGAGATCCAATCAGTCCATCCTAAAGGAAATCAGTTCTGAATATTCATTGAAAGGACTGATGCTGCAGCTTAAACTCCAATATTTTGGCCACCTGATGCGAAGAACTGACTCATTGGAAAAGACCCTGATGCTGAGAAAGATTGAAGGCGGGAGGAGAAGGGGACGACAGAGGATGAGATGGTTGGGTGGCATCACGGACTCAATGGACATGAGTTTGAGTAAACTCCAGGAGTTGGCGATGGACAGGGAGGCCTGGCATGCTGCAGTCCATGGGGTTGCAAAAAGTTGGACATGACTGAGTGACTGAACTGAACTGAACTGATCCTAGCAATAGTGAGAGACACAGCTTTTCTTCTCTTGAGGTAAGTCCAAGGATCCTAGAGAATCTACCAGTCCAAAGGAGGCCACCCCAATTGGTTTCTCCTGGTAAAGAAAGAAACCATAAAATCTAGTCAAGACCACTGAGGGGACCCATTTCTCAGCTGCACAGACTTCACCCAACCAGAAGTTCTAGCAGTTTCTCAGAGCATATCTGAGAAAATGAAATATTACTTTTCCAAATGCCAGGGACCCTTCCTGGAGGAACAACTCAGGAATGTCCCAACTTGTTAGAGTGCAGAAGACTAGAACATTGTACAAGTTGTCCTGTGCCAGCCAGCTGAGTCAGGCTGCACGCTTCTTGGGAAAGAAGGGAGACTCAAGGTTGTACTAATAGTGAGGAGACTGTTCTTGGCCTGCCGGGGCTCGCCATTTCCAGGGAAAGGTAAGTCTCTGAGGCTTCATGATTCCTCTTCCCTTTCCCGCCTTCTACTTCTCCACATGCTTCACACCCGCCGCCTCTGCCTCGTTCCCACCATATCTGGCGGCCTGTAGGCCCAAGGGGCTCAGAGACCAGGCCTTTTCCCTCAGGATCCACTTCCCAAGTAGTCCCACTCTTTTCTTCAAAGATTCCTCTTTCAGGAAATTCCTGAGGGGCTTGACAACAGCATGGGGTGACCTGTCAGGCGGACGTTACAGTCACTCTGTGGGAGCGGGGACCCTCACCCTAACTCACTCCCTCCTGCCATGATGGGAGGAAGACTTTCTTCCACAGCGTTTGGCCCTGCGTACAGGGCAGGACCCTCCAGGAAACCACTTCCCAGTGCCCAGTGGGACAGACGCGCCTTCTGGTGGCCCCACACCATAGCTCCCACCACTACTCGTGGCCCAGAGCAGACTTGAATACCACAAAGGCCTTCAGGACCCCACCTGCCCACCTCCATCCCTGAGCTTGCTGCCTCTACCCCAGAGTGGAGGGGTCTCAGCTGAGGAGAGGAGTGAGGTCACTCCAGAGCTCCTTTCTGCTGAGTTGGGATGGACCATTCGATCCCCATTACATTTTGAAGAACTTTCATGGCCCTTTCATGGAAGGGCTGAGGGGTGACATTTATGCTGCAGGCCTCCGTGAGTGCGAGCTTCCAGGGAAATGGTGAGGTCTAGGGCGGAATCTCAGCCATTCTTGGGCCTCAGTGGTTGGGGGCACAGCCTTTCCGCACAGTCAGGATGGCCCCAGAATACAAGTCTGCCTTCTCACCTGAACGACGGGAGTGGTAAGGTCTTAAAAGGAGATTACAGAAATAAAGCTTTTATTCAGCCTCTGACGAGGTGAGTTTTCCAAGGGAAGTGGGCGCAGGGGTAGGCAGGGCTGGGGTACAGTAAAGAGATTCTGATTTTTTCAGAATGTCAGATGGCTCTGAATCCTGGCAGCAAAGCCAGGCAAGCAAAAACAAGGACTGATTCTCTGGAGAATCTCAGGAACATGATTTGTGGGGCTGACCTCAGGTTTGTTGAATGAAAAACAATGACTGAATCAGTGAATGAATGACTTCACAGGAAGCTAACTCAGAACCGGCCCTGTGGAATTCTCAAGACCTGAAACCTGACCGCCCGAAGCCAGGAGAGGTTGAAAACCAGGAGGCCAGCCCCCAGCTCCCAGTCGCAGAATTCACTATGGTGTTGCTGATAATTTGCCTGAGCGCCACCTGCTGGCGGGCACGAACTGGCCAACTCCTGTTAGAGCTAGAAATCAGACACCTGGATCCCCAGGGGGGTGGTGCAAGGCTGGGGACCAGGCTCTCTCCAGATGACCTGCTCCCTCAGGAACCTGATTATGCCTGACCCATCCAAGGATTAGTCAAGAAAACATACAAAGTTTGGAAAAGGCAAAAGAGATTCTTGGATGTCCTTTCAAAGGAAGACTGTCCTCTAATGATAAGCTCATCCTTAGGGGTGTATGCTCTTCATTGCCTTTGACTGACTTTATAACACTGTAGGGACAGAAGTAATTTGTAGAAAACAGATAATAATGCAAATGATTCCTGCCCATGGCAAGCAAATGATTCCTATTTATAACCACGCAAAGGAATTCAGTCCAGTAGAGAACATTCTCATTTAAACTACTTTTAACACCTTGCTGGTTCCTTGTCAGTTATAGAGTTAAAGAAAATCTTTGACACACATTAATTTTTTTTTTTTTTGTATGAGGTCATGATTTTACCTTTTTGGAAGTTATGCTTTATTAGCTCTTTGGTTCTCGAGGAATCTACAAAGCCTCTCAGACCTTCCTTCCCATCATGCCCCCAACCTATTCAGGTGGCACCAGCAACAGCATCCTCTGGGTCCCACTGCACCCGGCACTGACTTCAAGGACAAGCTGCCCTGTGCCTCCCTGCCAGTCTCTCCCTCAAGACTACCGGTGCCCAGGGGCAGGAGCTGGGTGTGATTCTCACTGGATCCGGAGCTCCGTAGAGGCTGTTGAATGAGTTTATGAATATACTTAGTGTGGGCCACACCCCCTGTTGATGAGGGAGCCCGGGATACTGCAAGCCAGAAGGGCAATTTATGTACTTAGCCAAACACTTCTCAGCCTCAGTTTCCATATCAATGCAATGAGGATAAAATTTACCGCGTGCTGAAAATACAGATGGGAAGGAAGTCTTTAAGTAACTCCCGCATGTTTTCCTTTTGCCTCTCTTGGTTTCTGTTCGGACCTCCCACCCCACCCCCAGAATACTAAGAAAAGGAACAGGGTCATTTCCTCTGGCTTCCCACCCTGCAAGGCCTACGGGAAGTGTTCAGTTAAGTATGCCCCACCCCCCACAGCCCATTCTGAAGGAGATCAGCCCTGGGATTTCTTTGGAAGGAATGAAGCTAAAGCTGAAACTCCAGTACTTTGGCCACCTCATGCGAAGAGTTGACTCATTGGAAAAGACTCTGATGCTGGGAGGGATTGGGGGCAGGAGGAGAAGGGGACGACAGAGGATGAGATGGCTGGATGGCATCACTGACTCGATGGACATGAGTTTGGGTGACCTCCGGGAGTTGGTGATGGACAGGGAGGCCTGGCGAGCTGCGATTCATGGGGTCGCAAAGAGTCGGACACGACTGAGCAACTGAACTGAACCCCCGACAGCCCAGCCTGGTTAATGAATGAGAAAGGGAAGCGGAAATGGCTTGAGGGGCCAGGGTGCCCATCATCTGGCAGTCAAGGATCAGGGCCAACTTAGAAGCAGCTTGGGCTTGGGCTGGGAGGGGAGGGGAGGCGGGTAGTGAGGGGTGGGGTGGTGGACTGCTTACCTGAACAGAGAAACCCCAAGAGAAAATCCAAAGGGAGAGAGAGGCTGGAAGAGGCTCCATGTCCAGACCCCAGCCTCAACTCATCCTAAGCCACAAGAGCCCACCTGCCTCTCTGGCCAGCTACTTCCCTAAATAGCTACATCTGCTAAGGGCGGGGGGGATTTACTGACAACCAAATAACTGGGATTCGGGCGCCACCTCGTGGTCATTTGTGAAACTGCCTTCCCAGGTGATCCAAAGGCAGAGGGAGGCCGACCAGCATTCCTCTAACTTTCCTGCCCTCCACCCTCTTCTTCGTCTTCTCCCTCCTACTTATTGAGCACTAACTTCATGGGAAATGGATGGGGAAACAGTGGAAACAGTGTCAGACTTTATTTTTTGGGGCTCCAAAATCACTGCAGATGGTGACTGCAGCCATGAAATGAAAAGACGCTTATTCCTCGGAAGGAAAGTGATGTCCAACCTAGATAGCACATTAAAAAGCAGAGACATTACTTTGCCAACAAAGGTCCGTCTAGTCAAGGCTATGTTTTTTCAGTGGTCATGTATGGATGTGAGAGTTGGACTGTGAAGAAAGCTGAACGCCAAAGAATTGATGCTTTTGAACTGTGGTGTTGGAGAAGACTCTTGAGAGTCCCTTGGACTGCAAGGAGATCCAACCAGTCTATCCTAAAGCAAATCAGTTCTGAATATTCATTGGAAGGACTGATGCTGAGGCTGAAACTCCAATATTTTGGCCACCTCATGCGAAGAATTGACTCATTGGAAAAGATCCTGATGCTGGGAGGGATTGGGGGCAGGAGAAGAGGACAACAGAGGTTGAGATGGCTGGATGGCATCACCGACTTGATGCACGTGAGTTTGGGTGAACTCCGGGAGTTGGTGATGGACCGGGAGGCCTGGTGTACTGTGATTCATGGGGTCACAAAGAGTCAGACATGACTGAGCGACTGAACTGAACTGGGGTGGTCAAAATCTCTCCCTTGGAGGGCTTGGAGGAGTTTGGAGGAGCTTGGAGGGCTACGGTCCATAGAGTCACAACTGAAGTGACTTAGCACGTACACACAGCACTGATACTGAGTCTCCAGAGCTCAAAACTGATTTCAGAACGCAGACTAGGTGCTCAATAAACATTTATGAATGAAGTCATAAATCAATGAATGAATACAAGATTTTTGAAAACCCGAAAATTTGTCCCTGCCCTCAAGGTGCTGGTAGCCTGGTGCGGAAAACAGATCAGTAAAGGGCAGAAGTGGTTCCTTCTGCCTCTACCCACCCCCCACCCCCCACCTCCCCTCACCCCTCAGAGCTTTGCCAGAAGGACACACAGACACTTCAGGACCCAGAGGAGGCACCTAACGTCATCCTACCCTGAAGCGCTGAGAAGGATGACCAGCAGAGCTGAGACCCATAAAGGAGGGAGGCAGAGGCTCTCCCGGTAGAGGCCACAGCTTGCGAGAGGGCCTGCGCAGTGTGCCGTTCAAACTCTAAGCCTTGAGGAGGAAATAAAGGGAGAAAGAGAGGTCTGCAGGGAATTCATCAAGATTTGCCGTTAAAACAAATCCCCCCCTTAACTATGCCTCAGATTTCTCATCCACAAAATGGGGATAAGATGAGGGGGGAGGAGAAGCAGAGCCTGGCGCACTGTAATCTTTGCTGTTGTTCAGTTGTGTCTGACGACCCCATGGCCTGCAGCACGCCAGGCCTGCCTGTCCATCACCAGCTCCCAGAGTCCACCCAAACTCATGTCCATCGAGCCGGTGACGCCATCCAGCCATCTCATCCTCTGTCGTCCCCTTCTCTTCCCACCCTCAATCTTTCCCAGTGTCAGGGTGTTTTCCAATGGGTCCACTCTTCACATCAGGTAGCCAAAGTTTTGAAGCTTCAGCTTCAGCATCAGTCCTTCCAATGAATATGCATTCATTCCTTTGATTTCCTTTAGGATTGACTGGTTTGATCTCCTTACTGTCCAAAGGACTCTCAAGAGTCTTCTCCAACGCCACAGTTCAAAAGTATCAATTCCTCAGCCATTCAGCTTTCTTTAATGGTCCAACTCTCATATCCATACATGACTACTGGAAAAACCATAGCTTTGATAGACTCTTGGAGAGTACAAACAGAACCTTGTGTGCACCAGGCCCCAGGAGAAAGGAGCAGTGACCCCACAAGAGACTGACCCAGACTTGCCCGTGAGTGTCCAGGGGTCTCTGGCAGAGGCATGGGTCGGTGGTGGCCTGCTGCAGGTTTGGGGCACTGAGTGCAGCAGTGCGTGTGTGGGACCTTTTGAAGGAGGTCGCCATTATCTTCATTACCTCCACCATAGTCTGGTCCCAGGTAAATAACAGGGAGGGAACACAGCTCCACCACCAACAGAAAATTGGATTAAAGATTTACTGAAGGTGGCCCCGCCCATCAGAACAAGACCAGTTTCCCCTTTAGTCAGTCTCTCCCATAAGGAAGCTTCCATAAACTTCTTAGCCTTCTCCATTAAAGGGCAGACAGACTGAAAACCACAGTCACAGAAAACTAACCAATCTGATCACATGGACCACAGCCTTGTCTAACTCAATGAAACTATGAGTCATGCTGTGTAGAGCCACCCAAGACGGGCAGGTCATGGTGGAGAGATCTGACAAAACATGGTCCCCTGGAGAAGGGAATGGCAAACACTTCAGTATTCTTGCCTTGAGAACCCCATGAACAGTATGAAAAGGCAAAAAGATAGGACACTGAAAGATGAACTCCCCAGGTCAGTAGGTGCCCAATATGCTACTGGAGATCAGTGGAAAAATAACTCCAGAAAGAATGAAGAAACGGAGTCAAAGCAAAAACAATGCTCAGTTGTGGATGTGACTGGTGATAGAAGCAAGGTCTGAAGCTGTAAAGAACAATATTGCATGGGAACCTGAAATGTTAGGTCCATGAATCAAAACAAATTGGAAGTGGTCAAACAGGAGATGGCAAGAGTGAACATCGACATTTTAGGAATCAGCAAACTAAAATGGACTGGAATGGGTGAATTTAACTCATAAGACCATTATATCTACTACTGTGGGCAAGAATACCTTAGAAGAAATGGAGTAGCCATCATAGTCAATGAAAGAGTCCAAAATGCAGTACTTGGGTGCAATCTCAAGAATGACAGAATGATCTCTGTTCGTTTCCAAGGCAAACCATTCAATATCACAGTAATCCAAGTCTATGCCCTGACCAGTAATGCTGAAGAAGCTGAAGTTGAACAGTTCTATGAAGACTATAAGACCTTCTAGAACTAACACCCTAAAAAGATGTCCTTTTCATTATAGGGGACTGGAATGCAAAAGTAGGAAGTCAAGAAACACCTGGAGTAACAGGCAAATTTGGCCTTGGAGTACAGAATGAAGCAGGGCAAAGGCTAATAGCGTTTTGCTAAGACAATGCACTGGTCATAGCAAACACCCTCTTCCAACAACACAAGAGAAGACTCTACACGTGGACATCACCAGATGGTCAATACCAAAATCAGACTGATTATATTCTTTGCAGTCAATGATGGAGAAGCTCTATACAGGTAGCAAAAACAAGACTGAGAAGTGACTGTGGCTCAGATCATGAACTCCTTATTGCAAAATTCAGACTTAAACTGAAGAAAGTAGGGAAAACCACTCGACCATTAAGGTATGACCTAAATCAAATCCCTTATGATTATACAGTGGAAGTGACAAATAGATTCAAGGGATTAGATCTGATAGAGTGAAGAAACTGTGGATGGAGGTTCGTGACATTGTACAGGAGGCAGGGATCAAGACCATCCCCAAGAAAAAGAAATGCAAAAAGGCAAAAGGCTGTCTGAAGAGGCCTTACAAATAGCTGTGAAAAAAAGAGAAGTGAAAGGAAAAGGAGAAAAGAAAAGATATACCCATTTGAATGCAGAGTTCCAAAAATAGCAAGGAGAGATAAGAAAGCCTTCCTCAGTGACCAATGCAAAGAAATAGAGGAAAACAATAGAATAGGAAAGACTAGAGATCTCTTAAAAAAATTAGAGACACAGGGAACATTTCATGCAAAGATGGCCACAATAAAGGACAGAAATAGTATGGATCTAACAGAAGCAGAAGATATTAAGAAGAGGTGGCAAGAATACAAAGAAGAACTGTACAAAAAAGATCTTCACAACCCAGATAATCACGATGGTGTGATCACTTGCCTAGAGCCAGACATCCTGGAGTGCGAAGTCAAGTGGGCCTTAGGAAGCATCATTATGAACAAAGCTAGTGGAGGTGATGGAATTCCAGTTGAGCTATTTCAAATCCTGAAAGATGATGCTGTGAAAGTGCTGCACTCAATATGCCAGCAAATTTGGAAAACTCAGCAGTGGCCACAGGACTGGAAAAGGTCAGTTTTCATTCCAATCCCAAAGAAAGGCAATGCCAAAGAATGCTCAAACTACCACACAGTTGCACTCATCTCACGATAGCAAAGTAATGCTCAAAATTCTCCAAGCCAGGCTTCAACAGTACATGAACTGAGAACTTCCAGATGTTCACCCTGGATTTAGAAAAGGCAAAAGAACCAGAGATCAAATTGCTAACATCCGCTGGATCATCAAAAAAGCAAGAGAGTTCCAGAAAAACATCTATTTCTGCTTTATTGATTATGCCAAAACCTTTGATTGTGTGGATCACAACAAAGTGGAAAATTCTTCAAGAGACGGGAATACCAGACCACTTTACCTGTCTCTTGAGAAATCTGTATGCAGGTCAGGAAGCAACAGTTAGAACTGGACATGGAACAACAGACTGGTTCCAAATAGGAAAAGGAGTACATCAAGGCTGTATATTGTCACCCGGCTTATTTAACTTATATGCAGAGTACACCATGAGAAATGCTGGGCTGGATGAAGCACAAGCTGGAATCAAGATTGCCGGGAGAAATATCAATAACCTCAGATATGCAGATGACACCACCCTTATGGCAGAAAGTGAAGAAGAACTAAAGAGCCTCTTGATGAAAGTGAAAGAGGAAAGTGAAAAAGTTGGCTTAAAACTCAACATTCAGAAAACTAAGATCATGCATCTGGTCCCATCACTTCATGGCAGATAGATGGGGAAACAGCAACAGACTTTATTTTTTGGGGCTCCAAAATCACTGCAGATGGTGACTGCAGCCATGAAATGAAAAGATGCTTGCTCCTTGGAAGAAAAGCTATGACCAGCTTAGACAGCTTATTAAAAAAGCAGAGACATTACTTTGCCAACAAAGGTCTGTCTAGTCAAGGCTATGATTTTTCCAGTAGTCATGTATGGATGTGAGAGTTGGACTATCAAGAAAGCTGAGCGCCAAAGAATTGATGCTTTTGAACTGTGGTGTTGGAGAAGACTCTTGAGAGTCCCTTGGACTGCAAGGAGATCCAACCAGTCCCTCCTAAAGGAAATCAGTCCTGAATATTCATTGGAAGGACTGATGCTGAAGCTGAGACTCCAATACATTGGCCACCTGATGTGCATAACTGATTCATTTGAAAAGACCTTGATTCTGGGAAAGATTGAAGGCAGGAGGAGAAGGGGACGACAGAGGATGAGATGGTTGGATGGCATCACTGACTCAATGAACATGAGTTTGAGTAAACTCCAGGAGTTGGTGATGGACGGGGAGGCCTGGCGTTCTGCAGTCCATGGGGTCACAAAGAGTCGGACACAACTGAGCAACTGAACTGACGTTGACTAGACAGACCTTTGTCTGCAAAGTAACGTCTCTGTTTTTTAATACGCTAAGTTAGTAATAGGTTTTCTTCCAAGGAGCAAGTGTCTTTTAATTTTGTGGCTGCAGTCACAATCTGCAGTGATTTTGGAGCCCAAAGAAATAAAGTCTGTCACTGTTTCCATTGTTTCCCCATCTATTTGCCATGAAGTGATGGAACCAGATGCCATGATCTTAGTTTTTTCAATGTTGAGTTTTAAGCCAGCTTTTTTATTCTCTTTTCACCTTTATCAAGTGGCTCTTTAGTTCCTCTTCACTTTCTGTTTGGTGTCTGACTGGATGCAACCCAATGGACTATATAGTCCATGGAATTCTCCAGGTCAGAATACTGGAGTGGGTAGCTGTTTCCTTCTCCAGGGGATCTTCCCAACCCAGGGATCGAACCCGGGTCTCTGACACTGTAGGCAGATTCTTTACCATCTGAGCCACCAGGGAATCCCTTCTTCCATTAGGGTGGTGTCATCTGCATATCTGAGGTTATTGAGATTTCTCCCGGCAATCTTGATTCCAGCTTGTGTTTCATCCAGCCCAGCATTTTGTATGCTGTACCCTGTATCTAAGTTAAATAAGCAGGGTGACAATATACAGCCTTGATGTACTCCTTTCCCAATTTGGAACCAGTGTGTTGTTCCATGTCCGGTTCTAACTGTTGCTACTTGACCTGCATACAGGTTTCTCAGGAGGCAGGTTAAGGTGATCTGGTATTCCCATTTCTTTAAGAATTTTCCAGTTTGGTGTGATCCACACAGTCAAAGACCTTAGTGTAGTCAATAAAGCAGAAGTAGATGTTTTATTGGAACTCACTTGCTTTTTCTATGATCCAACGGATGTTGGCAATTTGATCTCTGGTTCCTCTGCCTTTTCTAAATCCAGCTTGAACATCTGGAGGTTCTTGGTTCAGGTACTGTTGAAGCCTAGCTTGGAGAATTTTGAGCACTGTTTTGCTAGCTTGTGAAGTGAGTGCAATTGTGCGGTAGTTTGAACATTCTTTGGCATTGCCCTTCTTTGGGATTGGAATGAAAACACCTTTTCCAGTCCTGTGGCCACTGATGAATTTTCCATATTTGCTGACATAATGAGTGCAACACTTTAACAGCACTATCTTTTAGGATTTGAAATAGCTCAGCTGGAATTCCATCACCTCCCTTAGCTTTGTTCATAGGAAACTTTAGGACCTTTCAGTTCAGTTCAGTCAGTCGCTCAGTCGTGTCCAACTCTTTGCAACCCCATGAATCGCAGCACGCTAGGCCTCCTTGTCCATCACCAACTCCTGGAGTTCACTCAAACTCACGTCCATCGAGTCGGTGATGCCATCCAGCCATCTCATCTTCTGTTGTCCCCTTTTCCTCCTGCCCCCAATCCCTACCAGCATCAGAGTCTTTTCCAATGAGTCAACTCTTCGCATGAGGTGGCCAAAGTACTGGAGTTTCAGCTTTAGCATCATTCCTTCCAAAGAACACCCAGGGCTGATCTCCTTCAGAATGGACTGGTTGGATCTCCTTGCAGTCCAAGGGACTCTCAAGAGTCTTCTCCAACATCACAGTTCAAAAGCATCAATTCTTCGGCACTCAGCCTTCTTCACAGTCCAACTCTCACATCCATACATGACTACTGGAAAAACCATAGCCTTGACTAGACGGACCTTTGTTGGCAAAGTAATGTCTCTGCTTTTCAATATGCTATCTAGGTTGGTCATAACTTTCCTTCCAAGGAGTAAGCGTCTTTTAATTTCATGGCTGCAGTCACCATCTGCAGTGATTTTGGAGCCCCAAAAAATAAAGTCTGACATTGTTTCCACTGTTTCCCCATCTATTTCCCATGAAGTGATGGGGCCAGATGCCATGATCTTAATTTTCTGAATGTTGAGTTTTAAGCCAACTTTTTCACTTTCCTCTTTCACTTTCATCAAGAGGCTCTTTAGTTCTTCTTCACTTTCTGCCATAAGGGTGGTGTCATCTGCATATCTGAGGTTATTGATATTTCTCCCGGCAATCTTGATTCCAGCTTGTGCTTCATCCAGCCCAGCGTTTCTCATGATGTACTCTGCATATAAGTTAAATAAGCAGGGTGACAATATACAGCCTTGACATACTCCTTTTCCTATTTGGAACCAGTCTGTTGTTCCATGTCCAGTTCTAACTGTTGCTTCCTGACCTGCATATAGGTGTCTCAAGAGGCAGGTCAGGTGGCCTGGTATTCCCATCTCTTTCAGAATTTTCCATAGTTTATCGTGATCCACACAATCAAAGGCTTTGGTATAGTCAATAAAGCAAAAATAGATGTTTTTCGATGATCCAGCGGATGTTGGCAATTTGATCTCTAGGACTCTCTGATTGGTTACCACACCAGATGCACTTTGGGGGTTTGGCCACCAGGGGGCAGTAAGTAGGTTCCCAAAGGCCTCTGGGGAATGACCTAAGACTGGAGCTGCAGGGGATAACATTCCCCATCTGGTTTAAATCAGTGTCTCTCAGATGTCAGCACTAAGAGTTCCCCTGGGGGCCAAATATCCAACTCCCATGAGATAGAAGAGATTCGTCCTCTAATTCATGGGTACTAGGTCAAGGAACTGGAGTGGGCCTCACAGTGCAGTTCAGTTCAGTTCAGTCGCTCAGTCGTGTCCGATTCTTTGCCTCACAGAGAAGACATCAAATAGAGTCCTTTGATGTAACCAGGAATTCATTCTTGTTTATTAAGTCCCTACTATGGTCCAGCCCTAGGGATGCTGCAGACAATAAACCAATATAGAGTGGGGGTGGGGGCAGGAGGTGATGAGATGTTGAACAACTCTTTTAGGGAGAAGAATAAAGATGAAATAGGGAATGTGGGGATGGTTTGCAGTTTTGAATAGGATGGTGCAGGAAGGCCTCCTGAGAAGGGCCCTTTGCATAGAGACCAGAAGATATGATGGAAAATCCATGGGAATTTCTGAGGAATGAGGGGAACAGGAAGGACAAATGCCCTGGGGGCAAGATTGCGCCTGCCTTGATTCAGGAGCTCCGGAGAAGCCAGAAAGGGGCTGAGTGCAAGGAGGAGGGGCCCAGATGGAGCTGGGCCTTAGAGGCTGCTGAGATGCCCAAATGAGGATATAATATGCAGTGACAAAGGTACACGATGGGAAAGAAGCACAGCCCGCTCATCAGGCAAATCTAAACTTGTGTCTCATTAGCCAACCACACCTCCTGCAGTGCACTATGAATTAATATTTTCTATAAATCCTATAATTATCTTGTGAATAGCACAATTATATTGCATTGTATCCTCTATGTTGAAAGCATTCATTTGTTAAATGTAAACATTTAAAATAGACCATGTATTATGGAGCCCTTTTTACTTTTTTATTTAATAAACTGAAAGTCTTACAGTTAGAAGCAGAAAGGGCTTTTTTTGCCCTCCAAGAGTCCCACGGAAGCAGATCTACACTCACACGCACACTCTCACATACTCACACTCACTCACCCACAGTGCCCGGCCAGCACCCAGGGATGCTCACCTGTCACCTTGAGGTGGCCTCGGGCAGGTCACTGTTGTGTCTTCCACTACCTCAGCACCACCTCGCCCAGCCCTTGACTATGTACAGAGCATGTCCTTGTTCATGGGCCTTCAACTATGACGTGGGCAGGGATTAATATGTCCACTTTACAGATAGATACGCTGAAGCTCTGAAAGGTGCGTGGAGCACAGAGTCTGGAGAAGGATAAGGCAAGTTGGGACTGACGAAGACTAAACGTGTAAGGCAAGGAGATCTAACCAGTCCATCCTAAAGGAGATCAGTCCTGGGTGTTCATTGGAAGGACTGATGCTAAAGCTGAAACTCCAATACTTTGGCCACCTGATGTGAAGAGCTGACTCATTTGAAAAGACCTTGATGCTGGGAAAGATTAAGGGCAGGAGGAGAAGGGGACGACAGAGGATGAGATGGCTGGATGGCATCACTGACTCAATGGACATGGGTTTGGGTGGACTCCAGGAGTTGATGTTGGACAGGGAGGCCTGGTGTGCTGTGGTTCATGGGGTCACAAAGAGCTGGACATGACTGAGCAACTGAACTGAACTGAAGGTTATGTACCCCAATATTCATAGCAGCACTATTTAAAATAGCCAAGACATGGAAGCAACCTAGATGTCCATTGACAGATCGATGGATAAAGAAGTTGTGCTACATATATGCAGTGGAATATTATTCAGCCATAAAAAATGAATGAACTTGAGTCAGTGGAAGTGAGGTGGATGAACCTAGAGCCTGTTATACAGAGTGAAGTAAGCCAGAAAGAGGAAAACAAACACTGTGCGTTTACTCATATATATGGAATCTGGAAAAATGGTCCTGATGAAACGATTTGCAGGACAAGACTAGAAACACAGATGTAAATAACAAACTCGTGGACCCACCAAGGGAAGGAGAGGGTGGGATGAATCCAGAGAAGCACTGACATATACACACTGCCATGTGTTAGACAGCTAGCAGGAAGCAGCCATAGAGCACAGGGAGCTCCGCTTGGTACTCTGTGATCAGAGGGTCAGGATGGGGGTGGGACGGGAGGGAGGCTTCAGAGGCAGAGAATATATGTATATTTATGGCTGATTTGTGTTGTACAGCAGAAACCAACACAACATTGTAAAGCGGTTATCCTCCCATCAAAAATAATTTTTTTAAAGTGTTTTTAAAAAGTCAGGGGAAAGTAAAGGTGAGGAGAGGAGCGGGAGAGTGTCATTACTAATCCTCTGGTGGACCATGATCTCAGACAGACTTGGGTTTGAATCCCAGTTCTACCATTTATTTATCTTGGGTAAATTCCTTAAAATCCCTGAGCCTCAGCTTCCAAAACTTTATAATGGTTATAAAGGTAGTAGTCACCTCATGACTTTGTTATGCAGATTAAAAATTCCAATCCCAAAGAAAGGCAATGTCAAAGAATGCTCAAACTACCACACAACTACACTCATCTCACACGCTAGCAAAGTAATGCTCAAAATTCTCCAAGCCAGACTTTAGCAATACGTGAACCGTAAACTTCCAGATGTTCAAAGTGGATTTAGAAAAGGCAGAGGAACCAGAGATCAAATTGCCAACATCCGTTGGATCATCGAAAAAGCAAGAGAGTTCCAGAAAGACATCTATTTCTGCTTTATTGACTATGCCAAAGCCTTTGACTGTGTGGATCACGATAAACTGTGGAAAATTCTGAAAGAGATGAGAATACCAGACCACCTGACCTGCCTCTTGAGAAATCTGTATGCAGGTCAGGAAACAACAGTTAGAACTGGACATGGAACAACAGACTGGTTCCAAATAGGGAAAAGAGTACATCAAGGCTATATATTGTCACCCTGCTTATTTGACTTATATGCAGAGTACATCATCAGAAACACTGAGCTGGATGAAGCACAAGCTGGAATCAAGATTGCCGGGAGAAATATCAATAACCTCAGATATGCAGATGACACCACCCTTATGGCAGAAAGCAAAGAACTAAAGAGCCTCTTGATGAAAATGAAAATGAAGAGTGAAAAAGCTGGCTTAAAGCTCAAAATTCCGAAAACTAAGATCATGGCATCCGGTCCCATCATTTCATGGCAAATAGATGGGGAAACAGTGGAAACAGTGGCTGACTTTATTTTTTGGGGCTCCAAAATCACTGCAGATGGTGATTGCAGCCATGAAATTAAAAGACATTTACTCCTTGGAAGGAAAGTTATGACCAACCTAGACAGCATATTAAAAAGCAGAGACATTACTTTGTCAAGAAAGGTCCGTCTAGTCAAGACTATGGTTTTTCCAGTGGTCACATATGGATGTGAGAGTTAGACTATAAAGAAAGCTGAGCGCCGAAGAATTGATGCTTTTGAACTGTGGTGTTGGAGAAGACTCTTGAGAGTCCCCTGGACTGCAAGGAGATCCAACCAGTCCATCCTAAAGGAGATCAGTCCTGGGTGTTCACTGGAAGGACTGATGTTGAAGCTGAAACTCCAATACTTCGGCCACCTGATGTGAAGAGCTGACTCATTTGAAAAGACCTTGATGCTGGGCAAGATTGAGGGCAGGAGGAGAAGGGTACGACAGAGGATGAAATGGTTGGATGGCATCACCGATTCAATGGACATGAGTTTGGGTGGACTCCGGGAGTTGGTGGGGGTCGCAAAGAGTCGGACATGACTGAGCGACTGAACTGAACTGACTGAGCATGGATGAAATGACTATTGTTATTACTGTTGTTTTCAGTCTTACCAAGGCCTGGGGTTAGAGCTGGGATTTTGGGGAGGCTGCTCAGATTCTGCCCACCCAGTCACACACTGGCTAGACTCCTGCTCCCTCCGCCTGTGTAGACAGCAGTTATTTCACGACCATCAGTCCAGCCTTTCTCATCATTCTTGCTTTATAATTTACGAAGTGGGTTCATTCATTCATTCAATGTTTACCGAGTGCCTCCTGTATAAACCAGCACAGTGTGGGACTCTGGACATCTCCTGATGAATGAGGAAGACACTATCCCTGAACCTAAAGCCCTGATAGAGAGCGAGAAACCACACATAAAAATATAGTTAGAAATTGGGCTAACAGCTAGGAGAGAATGCTACAAGGAGCCAGGGGAGAAAATGATAAGGGGCCCCAATTTGATCTCAACAGACCTGCCCAGCAGTGGCCAAAGATGTTTCACTCCTGCTGCCCCGGGATGGAGACCCTAAATCTCAGCATAAGGCAGGCTCTTGCCCAAGGGCACTGGTAAGGTGGGGTGAAGGAACCAGGAAGCCAGCGTATCCAGCTGGCCCTCGTTCTTCCATTCTGGACATACCAGCCTCCTTGTTTCTCAAGTTTATGGGCACATTCCTCCCTCAGGGCCCCTTGCATTTGCAGTTGCCTCTCCCGGAATGTTCCATGCCCCCAGGTTTCTGTGGCTCCCTCTCGCACTCCACACAAGCCTCCATTCAAATGCTTTCATCTCAAAACAACATCTTCTGGGACTTCCCTGGTGGTCCAGTGGTCAAGACTCCAGGCTCCCAAAGCAGGGGGGCCGGGTTTCAATCCCTGGTCAGAGAACTAGATCCCACTTGCCACAGCTAAGACCTGGCACAGTCAGATAAAGTAAATTAAAATATATACATAAAAATATATCTATTTTTTAAAGAGCATCTTCCTTCCTTCTATCCCTCATCACTTTCTTTCAGAACACAAGTCACAGGGACTTCCCTGGCAGTCCAGTGGTTGAGACTTTGCCTTCCAATGCAGCGGGTGTGGGTTCAGTGCCTAGTCAAGCAGACAAAGTCCCACATGCCTAATGGCCAAAAAACCAAAACATGAAACAGAAGCAATATTACAACAAACTCAATAAAGACTTTTTAAAAAATGGTCCACACTAAAAAAAAAAAAAAAAGAACACTGGTCACCACCTCAAGTGCTATCATCCGTCTTCCGTCTAGAGGGGGGACTTTGCCTCCTGTTCACTGATGAACCAGTGCCTGGTACACTGTCGTTGTTGTTCAGTCGCTCAGTTGCGTCTGACTCTTTGCAACCCCATGGACCAGAGCACACCAGGCTTCCCTGTCCATAACTATCTCCCAGAGTTTTCTCAAGTTCATGTCCACTGAGTCGGTGATGCCATCCAACCATCTCATCCTCTGTCACCCCCTTCTCTTCCTGCCTGATTGAAGGCAGGAAGATTGAATCTCCCCCAGCATCAGGGTCTTTTCCAAGGAGTCAGCTTTTTGCATCAGGTGGCCAAAGTACTGGAGCTTCAGCTTCAGCATCAGTCCTTCTAGTGAATAATCAGGGATGATTTCCTTTAGGATTGACTGGTTTGATCTCCTTGCTGTCCAAGGGACTCTCAAGAGTCACTTCAAAAGCATCAATTCTTTGGCGCTCAGCCTGGTATACAGGAAGTATTGAACAAATGAATGAAGACAGATACAAAGTGGGATGACAGCTATGAATGAAAAATACAGGAAGTCTACTGATGAGGGAACAAGAGGCCTAATCTAACTGGTTGCTGGGAGTCAGAAATAGTTTCCCCAGGGAGCTGGGGCAGAGTTAACTCAGACTGATGCAAGGGGGTCAGACCCCTGAGACTCCCTGGTGACCAGGCACTGAACCCAGGCTGCCCCACGGAGGGGACAGAATTGTGTACTAGGCGGCTTCTGGGGGAACGAGTACCTGAGTCCTGAGTGGGGGGATCTGGGTGATGTACCCCAGTGCCCATGAGCAGCCCCTGCACGTGACCATCCAGAGTCACCCTCCTCATCTCAGCTTAACTGTGGAAAATCCAGACTTCCTACAAACCTCTTCCCATCCCTATAATTGCAGGAACTTCAGAAGAGTTTGTGCGTGTCCAGGAACCCACCATGGTCAGGCCCAACTCTGGGAGCTCCTCATGTTGTATGCATGCAGTAAGCTCTCACTCACTGTTAGATGACCGGGATAGACTGTAGGGAGGAGAAGAGGGCAGAGACTAGGGAGACTGAGCTTCCTTTCCGATCTGGGCGCCTGGCTAAGATGGAGGCCGAATCTGGGGAGGGAAGATGCAGTGGGTTTGAGACACTCGGAGGTCCTGGTGTGACTGAGATACCCAGGCCCTGGGGTGCGGTGCCAGCTCCCTAGGGAGCCCCACCACGAAGGGGTAAGAGGGAGAAGAGACCAAGGGTGTTATGGGGCGGGGGCGGTGGGGGAGGAGCCTGGGCAGAGGTGGGGGAGCCTGGGCGGAATGGGATCTTGGAATCCAGGAGGCAGGCAACGATGTCAGACATCCAGAGGGCAAAAGGGATGAGGACCAAGAAGAGGGGCTGCAGAGGATGCGGCAGGGCCTGGCGGAGGCGCACGGGAGCCTGGGAGGGAGCTTGGGGAGGGGCCGGGAGCTCGTGAGGGCCTGTGAGGTCCCTGGTGCAATCGTGGGGGGCATGGAGGAGCAAGGCTCCCTGGAGAGCAGCCCATGGGAGGGCCTGCTCCAGAGCTCCCCCAATCCATGTGCCCAGAGGCCCCACCCTAACCCAGCCCACCGGTGAGAGCCCAGGGTTAAGGACCTCTTCCTCCCCCACATCTGCTGAGGTCCCCGCTACGAGGTGTCCCAGTCCAGGAGGCTCCTCCCTGGAAACTGCTGCCTTGGCCCAAATTCGAATCAGACAACAGACTTCCTGGCTGGGAGGTTTGGGAGGCGACTGGACAAGGTGAATGGCCACATGTCTGTCCTGATGAGAGACTGCACATGGTGACTTCAGGGGCCCCTTTCCAGTTGCTGGATGAAAAGAGCAGCACCTTCTCCAACCTGGATGGGGCAGGAGGGGAGCTTTTCAGAACAAGGGGGAAGCACTTGCTGCCAGAAAACGTCAGGTCAGGGTCAAGAGCTCGGATCTGAGCTGGACTCTCTCAGCTGAAATCTCAGCTCCATCCTAAGTAGCTGGGTAACCTTGGATAAGCTACCTGACCTCTCTGTGCCTCAGTTTCCTCACCTGTAAAAAGGGAACAATAGTAGTACCTCTCTCCTGGGGCTCTTGGAAGTTTCAACTAACAAACTGAAATTTGTCAGGTCTCAAAACAATGCCTGACGCCAAGTGAGCTCTACATACGTGTTTAAAGAAAGAAAGAAAAGATACTAGTGACTTCCATTTGAGAGCCTCTTCAGTGCTAAGCAAAGTTGTGCCAGGTATTTCATTTACATCACCCGTAATCCCCACGTTCCTCTACAAGCTAGGCCTTATCATTCCTCTTTTACAGATAAATAAACTGAGACCCAGAAAGGTGAAGTCACTTGCTTAAGCTGAATTAGACTGACTTGATCAGCACTCCTAACTACCAGGCTGTTTTTCTCCACTACAACAGCAGAGGGATGGACGAGATGGCCTCCCAGAGGCCTGTCATGGATCCTCACACCCATGCTCACAGCACAGCCCCCTCCAGTATATAAAGCATTCCTGCCTCATGGAAGCCTGAGAAGATTTTCTACTTTGAGGATAACTAATAACTCAGAGCACAACCATCTCATTAAGCAATTATTCTGGGAGCGCCAAGGCGAGGAAGTGACCTCACTGGCCACTCAACACCGCCCTGCCGCTGGGGATGGAGGTAATGGGGATAATCATGGCAATGGTAGTAGTGACAGTGACGATGACGTTGTCAGGTGACGGAAAAGGTGACAGCTGTCAGATCTCGATGCCGGTGGAGGAGATGACAGGGCAGGTAATTGACTTGATGCTGGTTAAGGAGATGGTTCCCTCAGTCAGGTATCTGTCAGCCAAGGGCTGACAGGTGCTTGGGCTGGGGATGTCCCCTCTGGTTTCAAAGACATGTAAATGAGGTTTAAAATATAATGTGTGATTCTCAACCTTGTGCTGTCTGAATAAAGCAGTTTATTTTGGGGGAAATAAAAAAATAGATCATAGCATCGATGGAGAGGTGACAGCGGTAGTGATGGTTAATGGGGAAGGTCCTGTGGTGGGAGTCTCTCAACTTCTATCCCACCCTCCTAGGTGGGGAGGGTGGAAAGTTAACAACTGCATTTCCCTCCCTTGCAGCATTGCCTTGTGGAACAGGCTCCCCCTATTAGATTCATCCCAGTACAATCTGGAAGGCTAACACGAGGCACAGTCCTTTCAGGGCTTCAGTTTTCTCATCTATATAATAGGGATTAATAACACAACAGTGCCAGCCACATCATAAGCACTATTTATAATTTGGTTGTGGTGGTGGTTCTTTGTTTTGTTTTGTTATTTCATTTATTTATCCTTTTAATTTTGGCTGCACTGGGTCTGAGTTGTGGCACATGGGCTCTTCTCTAGTTACACTGCTCAAGGTTAGTTGTGGCATGTGGGATCTTAAGTTCCCGGACCAGGGATTGAACCCAGGCCCCCTGAATTGGGACCGTGGAGTTTTATCCACTGGACCACCAGGGAAATCTGGTTTTGTTTTGTTTTGTTTGCTCCCTTTTGGCTGTTTGTGCCAACCCATAAGGTCATAGTAAGAGGAGGTTTTTCTGCAATAGTGCTCTGGTATCGGGTCCAGCTTCCTGCTTTCCCAGAGACAGTGCCAACTGTGAATGTGCTGGTAGCAACCTCTTACCTGCAGCTTCCTGATTCCTGGACTGAGGCTTTAGCAGAGTGTTCTTGAATTCACAGTGACTCTCTTGGTGGGTCAGTTCTATGTTGTTCTGGGAAGCATTCTTAGAAGTGTGGCTCATCAACCTCTCCAACGGTTGTCCTGTATTAAATATCTTCCTGCTAAAAACACCTAGGCGGGGTTTCTGTTTTCTGCACTGAACACTGATAAATACAGTTTGAGAGTCTGAGGATGGTTAAAGCTGTTGATGCTTGAGGTCACAAGACATGGATGGTGATGGTGTCTGGTGAAGATTACGGGGCTCAATTGATGGGTGTTTGATCTTGAGGTTGATGGAAATGGTGATAATGACAATGTCAAGTGGTGGAGGGAGGTGGCAACAAGAGTTGGGTACAAGCAATAGAACCTGACTCTGGCTGACCTCTGAAGAAACGAAAGCTATGGGGGAGCTCCCAGAATGGACACAAAGCCCAGTGATCCAGGCTGAGATAAAGGGCAGGAAGCCAGGAAGTTACAGCATTGGACAAAACCTCTGCAAGACACCCAGACAGAACTGTCATCATCACAAACCACACCAACCACCACAACCATAGGCCACCTTCCTGAGTGAATTCTAAACCCTCCTATATTTGCATCACTCACTCAAGATTCAAAGCTCTGGGCTGAGGCATCCACTTGGCTGAGCCCAAGTCATGTGTCCATGCCAGGGAGTAGGAGGAGGGGCCTGTGGGCCCCTTAGCTTCAGCTGTAGGTTGTCCATCAAGACTCATGTAGTGGGGCTTCCCCCTAAAGAGAAAGGGCGTTTGGCTGTAGGGCAGCCAAAAAACAAAAGTCTGGTGGTAAAAAAAAACAAAATAAAAATTTCTTGAATTGTAAGAAAGAAAAAAAAGAAAGGAAGCCAGGTGGTAACGATGACATGAAGCTGGAAGGAGATGCTGCCTTCTTTATTGAAACCCAAGTCAGAGGCCTCTGGATCTTTAACACTGGCCAGACCCAAAGCCCCTTGCAATCACCTATCTACTTCTGCTGCCACCCCCACAGGTGCCCAGCGGTGCCCTAGTCCATCCTTCACACTCTGGCCAAGTCACTGCCCCTTACCTTTACAGCCCAGCGAAAGCAGAAAGCCGGCCAGGTCACTCAAACAAGATGGTAGCAATGACCCAGGAGAATACAGAGGAAAGAAACACAGACATCTATTCACTTATTCCATGTCCTTTTATCGGGCACCAACCAGGTACCAGGTACAGCAGAGAATACAGTCCCTACCCCATGGAACTTACAATCCGGTGGGAAGACAGTCGAGCCAGTGACACGCAAGTAGACGAGGACACTGCAGGCAGGAAACTCGAGGAGAATGAGATGGAGAAGAGCTGTGGGAGCCTCTTGGGAGGTGGGGTATAGGAAGGACCCTGAACTCAAGCTGAAGCTGATGTGCAGAGACTGGGGGCGACTGTGAACTCCAAGACCCTGAGGCTGGAACACGCTTGCTGTGCTTGTGGGACAGACGGGTGGCCCATGTAGCTGGAGCAGAGGGAGCTGGGGTTGGAGGAGGTAAGGTTAAAGTCAGTCAGGGAGGGACCTCCCTGGTGATCCAGTGGTTGAGACAGAGCTTCCACTACAGGGGCACAGGTTTGATCCCTGGTCAGATCCCACCTGCCATGGGGTACAGCCAATAAATCAGTAAATAGGGAGCCGCGGAAAGAAATAGTATTTTTTTTCCTATCAGTGGAAGGCAACTAAGGGCCATCCTTTGATTAGAGGAATGAGTGGGGAAGAAGATGGACCGGGTGCAGCAAGGGGTACAGGGTCAGTAGAGGTGAGGGCAGGGCTTCCCACCATGCTGGGCTCCTGTTTCCTCAGTGAGATATGAGACTAGGTCATCACTGCATAGCAGAAGTAGGAGATGGCAGGACACGTGTCCATAAGGCCACGTCAGGCTTCCAGTGTCCTCGACAGAGCCACGATACAGCCCTGGGGAGGCCCTCATCCTCCTGGGCACCTCCTGGCAGTTCCCCTTGGGGGATAGAGGTGAGGTATCTCCTTGACTGAGGTCAGTGGTAGCAACCGAAGCCTCAACCATCACAAGTACGACATCAGTCAGGGTCATCATCACCATCACCTTCTCACCAACAGGCACAAGGACAGACAGGAAACCCTGGAGGGCACCCTGGCCCTGGGAGCTAGCGGGACCCCAGCCCCTACCTGCCTGTGGACACAGCGGTGGGTCTGTCCCGGGACAGAGCTAGTGGTGTGTTAGAGCCGGCTCCTCCTGCTTGCAAGATACGATGCTGCGAATCTCTTCCCGATGCCACATGCAGTGACAACACATAGAAATATTGTCATAGAAATCAAGACAGTGGAGGGCTTTTGGTTATTTTTCCTGGGTGGTCAGTTGCCCAGCAAACCTTGAGGACAGAGGCCTTGACCTACACGACTTGCCTCTGTAAACCAGAGGCTGGAGCACAACCAGTGCAAGGAGGGTCCAGAGTTCTGGTGCTCAGGTCGTCTGGTGGGAGGATATTGGGTGGAGGTGGGAGGTCCCCTCTCCTCAAGACACACCTAATGGTGGACCGAGAGCCTGGGCATCACCAGAGCCTCTGCTCCAGCCCAGGAGTCTAAAGGAAACCTGTGGATTCCCAACCGGACTGTCTGACTCAACCTCTTGGGCTGGGTCTGTCCTGGGAGGGACCAAGGGGCTGCTTCTCCCTGCTCCCTGATCCCAAGATGAGCCCTGACCTTGGTCATAAACTGGACCTGAGCCCGGTGACAAAGATCTCCACCCAGGCCCAGACAGCACCCCACCCTGGTTCTGGGTTGGGCTATGATGGGGCCACAGAAAACACACTTCCACCTCTATCTATGCCTGACATAGGCTCAGCCCTTAAATCATGTCAAAGCCCAGCCCTTGAGCCCAGAGGGGAGCAGGCCTGGCCAGGGGTTGGCTCAGCACCGTCCACCTCTGCAGTCAAGGCTTAAGATCCTGCCTGGGAAGCAAACAGTGTGAAACAAAACCAAATTAAAACCCATCACCATCTCCTCCTTGTTTTAGTGACACATCTTCATCTTCAGAAACAAAGCCTAAAGGCAAAGCATATTTTCTAAGACCTAAAGAAAGAAAGTGAAGTCGCTTAGTCATGTCTGACTCTTTGCGACCCCATGGACTGTAGCCTACCAGGCTCCTCTGTCCATGGAATTTTCCAGGCAAGAGTACTGGAGTGGGCTGCCATAGACCTAACCCTTCCCCATTCCTGTCAGGCTCTCCCTGTGACTTGGAGATTTCTTGCCCTAAACTCTCCATCCCCACTGTCCACAAACAGAGGTCTCCAAATCACCAGCAGGACAGGGAGCTGTAAAAGCCCCAGGAACTTCATCTGAGACCCTAGAGGTAGAGGCCAGGGCCTTATCTGGTGTATGGGCAAGATCATTCCTCTCTACAGCCTCAGTTTCCCCATCTGCAGAGTGACAGCTTCAGCTTTCCAGCTCTAATAGCCAAGGATCTTGGGACTGCCCTGGAAGTCCAATGGCTAAGACTCTGTGCTCCCAATGCAGGGACCCCGGGTTTGATCCCTGGCCAGAGAACTAAATCACACATGCCAGAACTAAAAGGTTTCACCTGCCGCAACTAAGACCCATTGCAGCCAAATAAATAAACATAAATTAAAAAAAAAAAAAAAAACAGAAAAAACAAAGTCAAGGATCTTAATGGAAATTTAGGGCCCCATGTTCAAGGGTTGGAAGGGTTGTACTTCCTGGACAATTCAGACCCAAGAGATCCAGGAAACTTTTCCTAAAACACGCATGGGATACTGGGTTCAAGTCCTGGGATATCTTCTTAGTTGTTCTAATTCCTTGCACTAGTGACTTGGCTTCTCTGGACCTCAGTTTTCTCATCTGTCAAATGGCAGTAACACCAAGTTTCTGAGGATCAAACGAGATGGAAGGAAGAAAATTGCTTTGGGACTTCCCTGGTGACTCAGTGGATAAGAATCCGCCTGCCAATGCAAGGAACATGGGTTTGATCCCTGGCCCGGGAAGATTCCACACACTGAGGAGCCACTGAGCCCGTGCGCCTCAACTACTGAGCCCAAATGCTGCAACTACGGAAGCCCACATGCTGCAACTACGGAAGCCCACGCGCCTAGAGCCTGTGCTCCACAGTAGACGTCCGCACATAGCGACATGAGAGGAGCCCCCACTCTCTGCAACTAGAGAAAGCACCCGTGCAGCAACCAAGACCTAGCACAGCCAAAAATCAACAAATAAAGCAGTGTGTCACGTAAAAAAATGTTTTTTAAAAAAAGTGTTTTAAGGTGTGGTGCAGTTGTCCTGAGATGGAGGGCTATTTGGCATTCCTGTTGTCATGGGTTAATGCTTGGCCTTCCAGCAGAGCCCAGAAAGGGGGTTGGTCTGGCCAAACTCTCAGGTGGGAGACCTCCTCAATCTCTGCGGAACCCACTCCACCGCCCAAAGCCGGCTCCAGCCCTGCATAAGCCAGCTGCCTGGCCTCCCCGCCTCCCCACCTTAGAGACGACAAATTTTCCTCGCTGGCCACGAAGGGATTGCAGGGGTCTGAGCCGGACTGGCCTTGGGGGATCCTCAGGTCCCGTCCCTTTATAGTGGCCCAGACAGGAAAAGGGCTTGCCCCAGGAGGCACACAGTCTGTCAGCAGGAAAGCTGGGCCTCAAACCCAGGCCTCTCTGCTCTACCCTGGCCCCTAAAATGGGGTCCTCTGGAATCCTTACAGCAGCAACGCCCCAGCTGGTCCCCCAAGTCAGCACCCTGGCCAGGAGGGGACTCTGGGAGAGAGGGCTGTCTAAGGGATCCCTCCGTAGTCATCACGCCCTGCTGGGCTCCTGCCTCCTCCAGGAAACCTTCCCTGATTGGCACCCACAGGGTTGGCAATGAGTTCCCTCCCACATACCTCCTTTGACAGAACACCCGCTTAAAGGTGAAAGGTGTCGGTTTGCCTGTCTGCTGGCCTCCAGACTGAGAGTTTCTCAGGAGAGGGAATCTCTGGATTCATCTGGGCTCCCCACGACGGAGGCCTAAGCCAAACCGAGGGCAAAGGAAGGAGGGAGGAGTGGGAGACAGAGGGATGGGAGGGCGCTCGGGGCAAGAAGACAGTGCACTGGAATTTACTGGCCCCAGCTGCGAGCTCCGTCAGGATACAGGGTGGGGACGACTGGACGTGGGAGTCAAAGACCCCGCCCCTTCAGACGTCAATTCCCGGGCCGCCCCGCCCTCCCCAGCGGCCAGAACCCCCCGACGGGCTCCTCCCGTGGGAACTGCTGTCTCGGCAGCAGGCACCCAGCCACGTGGGTGCCAGGAATGAGGTTTGGCGGCAGGGCGGGCGCTTACCTGGGTAGCGTTTGTTCCGGGCGGTCTCGACGGGGCTGCACCTTGCTCGGGACTGGGGAGGGGGCGGCTCTGGGCGGAGGCCTCGCTGGGAGAGGGGCGGAATGCGCGGGCCCAGGGAACATAAGGCATTTCTTCTCCCGCCAGCGCGCCCGCGGAGCAGCGGCTACGCAGCACCCGGGAGCAGTATAGAGCTGCAGGTTCTCAGGTCCTTCCCCAGACCTGCTGTTCAGAATCTGCACTTTAACAAGATCTTCGGGTAACTCCTATGCACATTTCCTTTTGAGAAGCCCTGTTTTGCAAGTGTCGGCCGGCCTGTGTATTTACAAGGCAAATAAATAAATGTCTACACATTTCCAGTTAATACAATGAATAACTTATGGGTGTACTGCTTGGTGACTAAAAAAAATAATACTGTATGGTAATTCAAAAGTCGCTGAGAGTGGATCTTACAAGTTCTCAACACAAGAAAAAAATGTAACTAGACATTGTGGGAATCATTTCAGTGTATACTAATATCAAATTAAGTTATACATCTGAAACTTAAATGTTTTATGTCAATTATATAGCAACTAATAATTAAATCATGAGGGGAAAAAAAACATGAACTTCATTTCTTCTTTATGTTTCAGTTAGGGCATTACCTTGATTTTTTTTTTTTTTAACAAAAATAGGAGTATGTGAATAGGATATTTTATCTGTAAATTTCATTTCATTACAGGAAAGCAATATTGCCAGAAGTGAAAGTCACTTAGTCGTGTCTGACTCTGCGACCCCATAGACTGTAGCCTGCCAGGCTCCTCTGTCCATGGACTTCTCCAGGCCAGAGTACTGGAGTGGATAGCCAGTCCCTTGTCCAGGGGATCTTCTCAACCTACAAATCGAATCCAGGTCTCCCGCATTGCAGGAGGATTCTTTACCGTCTGAGCCACCAGGGAAGCCCAATATTGCCAGAAACTTATTATAAAAGAGGGTGTGGGGTCTGCTGGGGCTGGAAACCCACGGATGAATACCCACTCCTATTTTTAGTCTGCAGTGTCAGCCCTGAAGAGACAGAAATGGGAGTAGGCAGCCCTTGAACCTGAGGACCTTAACTTCTAGTGGGGGAGATGAGACAGATGTACATTGCTGCCTCCCGAACCTCAGTTTCCTCACCCATGAAATGGGCATACACAGTCATCAGCCAGGGATTCCCAGGTAGCACTAGTGGTAAAGAACCTGCCAATGCAGGAGACATGAGAGACATGGGTTTGGTCCCTCAGTTGGGAAGATCCCCTGGAGTAGGAAATGGTAACTCACTCCAGTATTCTTGCCTGGAGAATCCCATGGACAGAGGAGCCTGGCAGGCTATAGTCCATGGGTCTCAAGAGTCATACGCAACTGAAGTGACTAAGCACAATCATCAGTCATGTCTGCCTGCCTCCCCAAGGGGCTACTACTACTAAGTCATTTCAGTCATGTCCGACTCTGTGTGACCCCATAGATGGCAGCCCACCAGGCTCCCCCGTCCCTGGGATTCTCCAGGCAAGAACACTGGAGTGGGTTGCCATTTCCTTCTCCAATGCATGAAAGTGAAAAGTGAAAGTGAAGTCGCTCAGTCATGTCTGACTCTTTGCGACCCCTTGGACTGCAGCCCACAAGGCTCCTCCGTCCACCCCAAGGGGCTGGACAGGCTCAAATGAGCTTGGGGACAAGGAGGGGCTTTGTGAGATGCTTGGTACCTGAGGAGTATGAGGCCTGAGAGCGCCCTGACTACAAGCCAGGATCCCTCCTGCACTGGATCTTGTATGCCAGTCCAGAGACCTGGTAATAATACCCCAATGAGCAGATGAGGTATTACTTACTTCATGTATTCTGATGGGACTTCTGGTCCCATCACTTCATGGCAAATAGATGGGGAAACAATGGAAACAGTGACAGTGAGAGACTTATTTTCTCGGCTCCAAAATCATTGCAGATGGTGACTGCAGCCATGAAATTAAAAGACGCTTACTCCTTGGAAGAAAAGCTATGGCCAACCTAGACAGCATATTAAAAAGCAGAGACATTACTTTGACAAAAAAATGTCTGTCTAGTCAAAGCTATGGTTTTTCCAGTAGTCATGTATGGATGTGAGAGTTGGACTATAAAGAAAGCTGAGCGCCGAAGAATTGATGCTTTTGAACTATGGTGTTGGAGAAGACTCTTGAGAGTCCCTTGGACTGCAAGGAGATCAAACCAGTCAATCCTGAAGGAAATCAGTCCTGAATATTCATTGGAAGGACTGATGCTGAAGCTGAAACTCCAATCCTTTGGCCACCTTATGCGAAGAACTGACTCATTTGAAAAGACCCTGATGCTGGGAAATATTGAAGGCTGGAGAAGAAGGGGACGACAGAGGATGAGATGGTTGGATGGCATCACCGACTCGATGAACATGAGTTTGAGCAAGCTGGTGATAGACAGGGAGGCCTGGCATGCTGCAGTCCATGGGGTTGCAAAGAGTCAGACATGACTGAGCAACTGAACTGAGCAGATGAGAAAACTGAGGCTCAGCGAAAGGGAGTGGTTTGTGCCCAGGGTACACAGCCAATAAGACACCACGCGAACAGGAACTCAAGCTTTTGGCTTCCTTGGCTGGAAAACAGAAGCCGGTTTTCCATGACCTTGAGGAGGACTCCATTCACAGGCCCACCTCAGAGATCTGCCTGAAGCCACACTGCACCACGCCCTGGTTCTAGAAGAGTGCTCTTCCCTCCGGCATCCCTCACGTGTCTCATGAATCTTTATAGACTCCAGGAGTTGGGATACCCAGAAAACAAACTCTCTGCCCTCCTGTCGATTCTGTGCCAACAGAGAGGCAACAAATAGACCGGTAAACACACAGCATGATGTGTAGATGGTGCCGGGTGCTATGGAAACAATAAAGCAGAGGAGAGGGTGGGGAGGGGAGGTTGCCATTTATTATTTTTTAGGTTTAAAAAAAGTTATTTATTTTTGGCTGCATGGGGCCTTCATTACTACACCTGGGCCTTCTCTAGTGTGGCATGTGGGGGCTACTCTCTATTGCAGTGCAGGAACTTCTCATCGCAGTGGGATATTCTGAACCAAGGATTGAACTCCATGTCCCCTGCATTGGCAGGCAGATTATTAACCACTGGACCACCAGGGAAGTCTCAAGGTTGCCATTCTATATATATATATTTTTTTTTCAAGGTTGCCATTCTAATTGGGTGGTTAGAGAGGCCTCACCGAGAAGAAGACCTGGAAGAACTGGGAAGAAGCCATGTGGCTAAGAGGAAACCCATGTGTCGGGCAGATGAAAGCAATTACAAAGGCTCTGAGGTGGGAGAGCTCTGACTTCAAGAAGATCAGTGAACCCGCAACAGATGATGGAGGGCAGAGGGGGAGGAGACGGGGGTTGCGTGTCCCATGGAGCCTTGTTCGGAGTGGAAGGACTCTGGCTTTTTACTCCAACTGAGATGGAGGCATTAAAACACATGATCCGACTTATGTTTGAAAAAGATCACTCTGGCTGCTGCGTTAAAACCACACTCTCAGCAACAAGTGCAATAGAAGGAGGGGCCAGCAGGGAGGCTCCACTAATCCAGGAGCGGGGCGATGGCCACGGAGCTGGCAGCAAGCGGGGTGAGGGGCGAGATGCGGTCAGTCTGACCTGTATTTTGAAGGTAGAGCCCACAGGACTTGCTGACACATTTGATGTGGGATGGGAGACGAAAAAAAAGAATACGAAATGGTTTCAGATGTTCAGCCCAAGAACTGGAAGTTGCCATTTGCTGTGGGAGGAGCAATTCAGTTCAAGAATTCAGTTTTTGACGTGCAAAATTTGAGGAACATAAAGAGACACGGAGAGATGTTGTGTAAAATTAAACAAATGAGCATAGAGGTCAGAAGAGAGCTCTGGGCTGGAGTGTATAAACCCGGGACCTACCAGCACAGAGATGGTATTCAAAGCATGAAACTGAATGAGATCATCAAGGGAGTGAGTGTAGACAGAAAAGCTAAGAGGACCAGGGAACAAGTCCTGGGCACTTCGCTGTCTAGTGGTTGAGGGGATGAGGAGGAAACCACAAAACAGTAGTCAGTGAAACAGAAAAGTCAGGACAGTAAGATCTCTTAAAAGCCAAGTGAAAAAGTATTTCAAAGAGGAGGGAATGGCCAGGTGTGTCACATGCAATTTATAGCTCTAGGAAAATATGAGGATTAAGAATTGACAGGATTTCCTGGGCTGTCCAGTGGTTAAGATCTGCCTATCAAAGCAAGGGACACAGGTTCAACACCTGGTCCGGGAAGATCACACATGCTGCAGAGCAGCTAAAACCCAGGCAGCACAACTACTGAGCCCGAGTGCCTAGTGTCTTCATATGTGAGAAGAATGTGTTGGGTGAATTATATCTAGATAAAGCTATTTTCGAAAAAATTGATGGTTGGATTTACCAATGTGAAGGTGACAGGTGACCTCAACAAAAGCAGTTTTGGTCTAGCAGTGGGAACAAAAGCCTGACTGAAGTGTGTTCAAAAGAGAACAGAACAAGTGACCGCAGCAAGTATGAACATTTTCAAGGAGTTTTACTATATAGATAGTGCTGTACTTACAGTCGGAGAAGGCAATGGCACCCCACTCCAGTACTCTTGACTGGAATATCCCATGGACAGAGGAGCCTGGTAGGCTGCAGTCCAGGGGTCGCTAAGAGTCGGACACGACTGAGCGACTTCACTTCCACTTTTCCCTTTCAGGCATGGGAGAAGGAAATGGCAACCCATTCCAGTGTTCTTGCCTGGAGAATCCCAGGGACAGGGGAGCCTCGTGGGCTGCCGTCTCTGGGGTCGCACAGAGTCGGACACAACTGAAGCAACTTAGCAGCAGCAGCAGCAGCAGTACTTACAGTGGTTCGATTTATAATGGTTCGACATACAATAGTTCAACTTACAAGTTTTCAACTTTGAAAGTGAAAGTGAAGTCGATCAGTTGTGTCTGACTCTTTGCGACCCCATGGACTGTAGACTACCAGGCTTCTTCGTCCATGGGATTTTCCAGGCCAGAATACTGAAGTGCCTTGCCTTTTCCTTCTCCAGGGGATCTTTCCGACCCAGGGATTGAACCCAGGTCTCCTGCATTGCAGGCAGACGCTTTACCCTGTGAGCCACCTTTTCAACTTTCCGATGGTACAAAAGCAATACTCACTCAGTAGGAAATGTACTGTGAATTTTGATCTCCCAGGCTAGTGATATTCAGTACAGTACTCTCTTGTGATGCATCTCAAGTGGCAACAAGCTGCAGCCCCCAGTGAATCACACTATCACATCACATTGAGGGGAAACAACCAATACACTTAAACCATTCTTTCACTTTAAGCACAGGATTCATAAATTATACAAGATAGGGGACTTCCCTGGCAGTGCAGTGGTTAAGACTCTGCACCTCCAATGCAGGGGGTATGGGTTCTATCCTTGGTTGGGAAACTAAAATTCTACATACTGTGCTCAGAGCAGCCAAAAAAAATTTTTAAACAATTATATGAGATATTCAATTATTAAATAGGCTTTGTATTAGTTGCTTTTTCCTGACTGCAAGCTAATGCTAGTGTTCTGAGCACATTTAAGGCAGGCTAGGCTAAGCTATGATGTTTAGTAGGTTACATGTATTAAATGCATTTTTAACTTAGGATATTTTCAGACACCGTGGGTTTATGGAATGTAACTCCCTCACAAGTCAAGGAAGATCTGTATAGAGAAATGGGGTAGAGAGGAGGCAGACATGAGACATGAGACTTCATGGTTTTGTTATGGTTTTTTTTCTGAGATGCAAGAAGTTATGTTTCAGTGCTGATTGGAATGACCCAGGAGAGGGGGAAATGGCCCAAGTGAAGTCCTTGAGTGGGTGAGAGGCGGGAATCCGGTGTGTGAGTGGAGGGGAGGCACAGAGAGGGGCAACTGGGGTTCATCCAAAGTAGCAGGAGGGAGGGACAAAATGCGGAGCAGACTCGGGGACTGGGTAGAAGGGGTGTTGAGAGTTTGTGAAAACTGTCCTTTGATCACTTCTGTTTTCTCAGTGACATAGGAAGCAAGGTCAAGAGCTGAGGGAGGGTTGGAGGGAACAGCTATCAGGGACTGAGGAGAAGTAAGACATTGTTTATGGGGGGACTTGCCTGATGGTCCAGTGGTTAAGAATCCACTTTGCAGTGCAGGGGAGACCGGTTCAAGCCTTGGTCAGGGAACTAAGATCAGGGAACTAAGCCCACATACTGCAACTACTGAAGCCCACCCACCACAGCTAAGACCCAGTGCAACCAAATAAATTTCTGCTTTTAAAAAAAAAGAAAGAAATTGTCTATAGGACTGTGACAGAGTGACCAGACTGGATCATATGGTAGGATATCAAGACAGTGCTAAGGGGCCCCTGGAGGAGGGCGAGGGTGACATTAAAGTGAAACCAATCATCATGCTGTGTGTCTTTCTCCAACTTCTGTCAACTGTGTGGGTGCAAGCACAGGGTTGTGGTTTTGGATTAACCAGGGTGTGGTTTTGCCAGGTGAGTGCAATTTAATACGAAAGGAGCAAGGGGGTTGAGGGCGTATGCAAGGAAGTCATTATAATGATGGCCCATGGAATGTAAGCTGGTGAAGGAGGAAAGTCAGGACATGAGGGAGGCGAGGAGCAGTAGGGGAAAAGGTGGGAAGATCAATGGACTGAGGGTCCTGGTGGGTCTGGAAGCAATGGAGTCGGGGTTCCAGAGGGAGTGAGCAGAAAAGACAGGAGGCGGTGTCAGGAGGATGGGATACTTGATAATGAAATTACACAGGGTAGGGGCACAATTATGAGTAATAACAAGGTCTGGGAAATTATCTTGACCATGAGGGGCTGAGGCAGGGTGGAGGACAAGAACCATGGGAGGAGGGAATGGGTGTTCTCCATAGGGGAGGGTCATCTGTGTGTCACTGAACAAACCAAGTCATCCTCAGAGGCAGGGCCCTGGGTAGTACATGGGCTTGGGATTCAGCCAAACCTGAGTATGAAGCCCCTCTTGCCCACCCCCTCTCGTGGGGGTCATACTCAAGTTAATCAGCTTCTCTGAGTCTCAGTTTTCTCTCATGCAAAGCAAGAGATCACTCCTAAGTCCAAAGATTATGTTCTGAAAACTGAATGAGCTGTGCAGAAAGTTCCTGGTGTGGTTTTAGGCACAGGGTGCTCTGTAATGTGGGCGGATCCCAGGATGTTCCTGTCTTGGGTCTCAGAGCTGAGGAGGGGCCAATGTAGGGACCAAGACTCTCCCGGGACCCCTTCTCCTTTCCCACCATCTCAGATCATAGAAGGTGTGAATCAGGAAGAGCCTGATTCCCATTTCTCTCCCATTTTCCAGAATAGGAAACTGAGGCCCAGATAGGAAAAGTGACTTAACGTGTGTCGCTGTGACTCAGTTATCATTCGGAGTAAGTTCCCTTTCAAAATCAGCTGAAGTCCGGATTAAGACAGGAAATTTGTATGAGGGGGGAAAGGCTTATATATAAAACTTGAAAGACAGTTGGACTCTTCAGGATATACTTTAGCCATCATTCCCCTCCATTCACTGGGACAATTAAAAGTTGATCTTGGTGAAAATGAAACCCTATGAGATTACCCCTGCTCTCTCTCCTCTCCTCTCTCCTCTTCCTTCATCCCTAAGTCACACCCCGACCCCAGCACTGACGAGGTCCTGCGATTGGTCAAACACTGGACCAATTAGCTTTGGAAATAGAAGTGTCAACAAAAGGGTGACTCACAGCCCCTGAATTGGCCAATTGCTCCTCCTAGCCCTCCTAGAAAGAAGGGGAGAGGAAAAGAGACCTCTTGACTTTCCTTCTTTAGAGAACTTAATTCCAGGGTACAGAGTGGGCGCAGCAACAGTCCACTCTCACAAGACGCAATCATGAGTAGTTCCAGCCCTCACCAGTCTCCTTGGGGCAAATCCTTTCTGCGTTCTGGACCCCATTTTCCACATCTACAAAGTGGGAAGAGAGTAAACAAGAAGATTGTCAAACAGCCTGTCGGCTCAAGTGTTCAGAGTTCTAGGAATATGTGGCTTGGCACCACCTCTGCTGCTCTAGCTGTCCAGGGACAAGCCTGGGGAGACTGGGCCGAAGTGGATCCAGTAGACACAATGGAAATATCACTTCCTTAGGGAGGCTTTCCACGGCTGCACCATCTAACAATGTATATGAATCTCTCTGGTTCTCTTCCCTCTCTTGAAAACTGTATCTTTTTCACACTCACACATATGGTTGCTCTCCCTCCCATTGCCCTGTTCTATTTTCTCCCTAACACTATTAGAAATGTCTTATTTATTTACTTGCTTGACTATGGTCTTACTACACTAGAATGACAGTTTGAGAAGGGCAGGGATCTTGCCTATCATACCCCAGGGCCTAGCTCAACACCTGGTACACAGTAGGTGCTTAATATGTCAGTGTTGGTTGATGAATGAATAAATAAGTGGATGAATGGATCCTGAGGATGGTACCAGGGCTGTGCCAAGCATGACTGAGATCTGTGCCAACTCTTCTAAGACGAGCAGTTGGGCAAGAGGGCTTTGAAATCAGGAGACCTGGATTCAAGTCTTACAATGCCCATTAGTAGTTGTATGACCTTAGGCATGTCACCTGACCTCTCTAAATCTTAGGTTCTTCATCTCTAAGTTGAGGATAATGATGCCACATCTTGAGATGTATTTTTAGGAATTAGAGGTCATGTGTATAAAATATCTGTGCATAGTAGGTTACCCAGTAAATGTTATTTTCCCTTCTTTTCCTCCCTCTGCTGGGACATGGAAGGGATAGGTCAAGGGTTTGGAGACTCTGGGTTCAGCTGAAGGATGTTTCTTACATATTTCTTATCTTTCAAGAGAAGGTAAAACAAAATAGCAAGCAACTGAGCTGAGGACAGTGCATGCATGAGACTTGCCCCAAGTCACAAAGCCAATGAGTGGAGCAAATAGCAGACCTGACCCCAGACAAGATGGAGAGAAGGGTCAAGGGCAGGATCTTGCTTGCGCAGGCCTCCAGATAGAGGAAACAGCTGCTCTAGTCTGAGTCAGGTTCCTGGGATCTAGTCCTAGGTCTGTCTGAGGTAATCTGGTGACCTTGGAATGTCGTTTACTATTTCTAGGTCTTGGTTTCTCTGTACATTGGACATATTGCTCTTGCCCAGCCTACCTTACAGAATAGGGGTGTTAGGAGAATTATATTTAATTAATTGTTAGAAAAATGATGTTTAATTTAAAAGAGAACACTGCAGGGACTTCCCTGGTGAACCAGTGGCTAAGATTCTGCACTCCCAATGCAGAAGGCCTGGGTTCAATCTCTGGTTGGGCAACTAGATCCTATATGCTGCAGCTAAAGATTCCACATGCCACAGCCAGATAAAGAAATATTTTTTAAAAAGAGAGAATATTGCAGAGATGAATCAGACTCAATTTCTAGAATTTTGCCACCAGCACCTATATTTAAAATAAGAAAAGATTAAACATAATAACAATAAGCCTCATCTCACTAGGCTCTGTAAAGTGGGAGAGAAAAACATGTAAATGTATTATTTCAATAGAACATATGAATATGGTTTGCCAACTATAAAAAACCAAACCAAATTTTAAAAAAATTTATTGAGCCCCTTCTCTGGAGTAGATGAGGAAACTGACTTAGATTTAGGGACTTGCCCAAGGGCACACAGGACCTGAGAAGCTAAGAGGCTGGCAGGAAGGACTTCCACCTGCTGCCCAGGAAGCTGCTGCCAGAAGACCAACACTCCAGTTCAGGCTTCCCTCCAACCTCCAGCCCTGTGAAGGCCCTGAGTCTGCTCAAGTGTAGTAGAAAGAGCAAGTGCTCGCAGACTCTCTAGTGCAGGTTCAACACCAGGGCCTGTCTCACTTGCTGTGTGACCTTGAGACAGTCAAGCCCCTTCTCTGAGCAGGTTTCCTCATCCCTAAACCAAAACATGGGGCTTCCCAGGTGGCTCAGAGGGTTAAGAATCCGCCTACAAATCAGGAGACCCGGGAGACATAGGTTTGATCCCTGGGTCGGGAAGATCCCCTGGCGGAGGGCATGGAAACCCACTCCATTGAATATCTTGCTTGGAGAGTCACATGTACAGAGGAGCCTGGACTACAGTCCATAGAGTCGCAAAGAGCCGGGCACGACTGAAGCGACTGAGCAGGCGCACAAACCAAAACATTAACGCTAGCCAGGTAGAGGTGTACACAGGAGAGTGCATTACAAAGTGTCTACCTCAGTATACAAGTTTGTCGCCTTTTCTCAATTCTGGAAGATTGCCTGAGAGCAGGAGGAGCACTGCGTGAAGTTGAACAACTGGCGCAATCTCTCTGGGCTTCTGAAAATAGTGGATGACTAGGAACAGGCCCAGTGATTTCTAAATTCCTTTCAGTGCAAAAAAAAAAAAAAAAAACTTAGTGGTCCAATTCCGCTACAAACTTCACAGGTCACTTCCTTCTCGTCTGCCCCTGGAGGGCGCAGTCCCTTTAAATCCAGGACTTGCCTTCTGCCCGAGCCAATCGCCGAGAACAGAAGTTCTTTAAGGACCAAAGGAGGGAATTAAGCAGGAGCAGGAGGGCGGGCAGGGGTGTGCCATCCAGCCAATCGGAATCCTCCTGGCGACCAGCGACTCACGTGCAAAGCTTTGCTGACCAATGGCAGGCGCGTCGAGAGGCGGGGCGGTTCCCGCCGGGTGACAGCTGCTCGGACCAATGGGCGTGTCGCCCGCGGCCTATAAGAGTCCGCTGGGCCCCAGGCGACAAGCTTTAGGGTCGGTTGGTCGTCGCCGTCGGAGGTGTGCCCTGGGTTTTCCTCGCCGTCGCTGCTGTCCGGTCCCTGCGTCCTCCGCCTTGGCCGGGGCCCAGCCGCTCTCCCTGCCCTCCTCCCCTTAATCGCCCCCCGGTTTCTGCCGTCGGGGCCCCGGGGCCGGGCTAATGATGCCGTCGGAGAGCGAAACGGAGAGCCGGGACCGGGCGGCTGCACAGGTGGGGACGGCTGCGGCCGCGGCGGTGGCTAAGGCCGCCCCGGCAGGCGGCGGCCCCGATCCAGAGGCCTCATCGGCCTCCCTCCGACAGCACCTGAGCGGGTTGAGCTGGCCGCAGGTGAAGCGGCTGGACGCGCTCCTGAGCGAGCCGATTCCCATTCACGGGCGCGGCAACTTCCCCACGCTGAGCGTGCAGCCCCGGCAGATCGTGCAGGTGAGAGGCACTGGGCGGTGGATAGGGGGTCTTCATCCTGAGGCTGTCGTGGCTGGGAGGCTCCCGGAGTCTGTTCCATTTGCTGGACAGCTAGGAAAACAAGGCTCGGGGAAGAACAAGGGCTGGAACAAAATCGCGCAACCTTGATAGAAAGTCCACATCCTACTACCCCCGCATATCATAATCTTCTTTCCCCACTTGACTTTCCCGTCCCCCGCCCCTTCCGATGGCCCTCGGACCGTTCACCTAGGTCCTGGCTGGAGGGAGCGGGAAGTGGGGAAGGACCTGGTCTGGGAGGAAGAACACCCCGCCTGCAAGGACAGGAGATGCCCGGAAGCCCTGGGTGGGTAGCTTTGCACGCTTGAGCCGGAGATAGTTCTTTTCATCTCCAAATCGTCATCCCCAGGTCTCATGCTCAACCCTTTCCCTCTCTGGAGATTCTAGGAGCAGATTCTGTCTGTCCTCTGCTCCCACAGCCCATGGCTCAAGAGCCCCCTCCGGAAAGCTGAGAAATTCCAGCTAGGACTCCCTCTCAACTAGGGTTGTGTGGCAGGAAGAGATTAAGCATGAGGCACCTGATGCCTGTGTGCTGGGGGGGGCGGCAACATCAGGTGTCCAGTTTAGCTGTTTCTTTCCTTTCCCAAGATTGAAATGAGGGTTGAGTCTCTGGCCCCAAGCCCCATCTCTCTCCTGAGGAGAAGAGAATTCTGGCAACTCCTTTCCTCTTCCACAGACTTCCTCTTCTTGCCCCTCAACAACCCTAAAATTGCTCTTTCACCTATATAGCCCAGGCACTGTCATGCTCTGAAATACCATAATATGGTAATTACTGTACCCATTTTATAGCTGGGGAAGCTGAGGCCCCAAGAGGGGCCGTGAGCTCCCTGAAATTTCCTAGAGGTGAAAAGCAAACCCAGAGAATCTTTGGTCTTCCCAGGAGCTGGTTACTACAAGTTCAAGGCTTTCCCATTTTTCCCCAAGACTTCCCAAGTTCCCAAGACTCAATTTGTAGGTCTTAGCAGTTACAAGAAACCAAAAAATCTAGCTGCAATTCCTGCATATTCCTGGCAGCAGATGGGGAAGTAGACATACAAGCCAGGTAAAGCAGACCACCCCCCATCCCTGGCTCTTCTGTCTTAACTTCCACAGAGGGGGAGGGTTGCTTGTTGTGGGATTACCTCTCCCTCCCTCTCAAGGAATGGGAGGGGGTGGGGGCAGATTCCCTAGGGTTGAGTCATCAGTGGCCAGGCATTCCTGGGCTGCCCCGCTGTTATGGGGCAATTAGGAACCAGTTGAGGTTTTTCTCCTCCTTGACAGTCAGGTCAAACTTGGGGCCCCAAATGCTGTATCCCCAGGACTATTATCCCAGGGATGAGCCCAGTGTAGGAGTTCTCCTCTGCAGGGACATGGGGTGCCCTAAGGGGAGGTCCCTGCCCCTGTCAGTATGGTCCAAACTGCCTTTACTGGTATGTTCTCTGTGCCAAGCCCCGTTCAGGACACCAGGGGCACAGATGTGACTGAGACCCAGCCCCCTGGCATTCCAGCTACTCCCATCCAGGTGGGGAAGACTGCAGGTCAATAGGAGCTGACTCTACAATATGATAATAGTACAGTGTCTCCTAGACTAGGGTCAGAAATACACAGAACAGGGAACTGCCGGCTGTGGGGGGGAAGAGGACAGTGGCGACTTAGAGAGTTGGATTGGAAGGTTGGACATCTAGTTTCAGGGCCTGGACCATTGTCAGTTCCCTTTGCTGGGCCTGTGCATGCGAAGTTGCTTCAGTAAAGTCCAACTCTGTGGAACCCTATAGATTGTAGCCCACCAGGCTCCTCTGTCCATGGGATTCTCCAAGCAAGAATACTGGAGTGGGTTGCCATGCCCTCTTCCTGGGGAATCTTCCCAACCCAGGGGTCATACCTGCGTCTCTTACATCTCTTGAATTGGCAGGTGGGTTCTTCACCAGTAATGTCCCCTGGGAAGCCCAGTGTCCCTATTTGTTCAATGGGGATGGGTTGAACTGCTCTCCATTGCCCCTTCTGCTTCCAGAATCCAAAGGGTCCTTTAGGGGGCCTGTACAAATGCCTCCACAGGGAAGAAAGTCCATCTTCTGGCAGGAATTTGTAGCTGGCAGCTTCACAAGCTATTGGGATTTGTGTGTGTATGTGTATGTGGGGCGGGGGCACAGGGAGTACTGTTTGTGTGTATGTGGTGGGAGATGCTGGTTTGTTGACTTTGGGCTTCTCACATGTGCTGAGTTGTCCCATGGTTCAAGAATTGGAAACTTTCTCCCTCTCTGCCCTCCACAAGCTTTGCCTACAGCAGTAATCTGGGCATTTAGAGATACAATTCCTGCTTGTACCTGGGCTAGAGGAATCTACTCTCCTGTAGGAGGCCCCCACCCCTACCCCACCCCCGAACACAGTTCTGGGAGAACTGACTCTACTTAAGTTCAGCCACTTATAGACTGTGTGACCCTAAACAAGTCCTCTGCCCTCTCTGGGTTCAGAGGATTGAATTAGTCTCTGATCTCTCCAGCTACAGCCAAAGGGCCTGCATTAGGTGGCTCCAGACTCAAGTTTTGTAAGCCTGCTGGCTGACAGCACCTATGGTCTCCCTGCAGGTCTCAGCAGCAATCTGGGAGCAGAATGGTTTGGGGGAGGGCCTTGGCACAAGAGCAAGGAGGGTGCAGCCGTTGCCCCGTCCACGGCTGGAAAGTCTGATTCAGGAGGCTCCAAGCTGCCCTGCAGTCCTTGGGTGTGGCGGTATCTGGGGACTGCCTGCCAAGTTGGCTGTAGTCACACCTGGGAACCAGACAACAGCCGCTGGCTGGCTGACACAGCCAACCCCATGGCCTGACGCAGGAGTTTTAACAAGGGTACTCCTACCTACTCACCAGGCCAGGTGCCATGCCCTGGGGTGGGCATCAGCCTGGGAGCAGGAGCTGGCACTGAGTGAGGCTCAGTCAGCTCTAATGGGACTTGGGGAGGGGGCTGGTCAATGCTGCAGCTCTGCCAGAGTCCTTGGGACAAAGGTCTTTGGTCCAGTCCTCCCCTTGGCCTACTTGGGCACAGCTGCCAGAGTGCGGGAAAGTAGTCCCACAGGCTGGCCCCTTACCTCTAGCCTCCCCTATCTGCCTGGCCAAGGCTTCCCCCAGCCCCACCTTCCTGCTCCCAAGCTACTCTGGCCCTGGGCTTCAGTGACTGGAGGGTTGCTCTCACTTTGAAACTCTGAAATGGAGAGCAGATTAGAGCCCTAGTTTCTGGTCTCTGCTCCTTCCAAACCCTGGATTGGTAATGCAGTAGAAAGCACATAGGATTGGAAGTGAGCCATACCTGAATCTGAAGGCACCTCTGGGTGATGGCAACCCACTCCAGCATTCTTGCCTGAAAATCCCAAGGACAGAGGTGCCTGACAGGTTACAGCCTATGAAGTCACAAGAGTCAGACACGACTTAGTGACTAAACCACCCCTGGGTGATCCTGTGTAGGTAATTTACTCCTCAGTTTCCCCATCTATAAGTTGGAGATGTTAAAGATCTAATCCCTCATAGGTTCTGGTGAGAAGGCCCAATGTCTGGCCCCCCAGGTTCCTGATGGCCACAATAATACCTTCCCCTAGTCAGGGTCCTCCTCCAGGAAGCTTCTTGGAGGGAGCCGCCCGCCTCAGATTGCCCCACTGCAGCTTGCCTCCTCAGCACTTAGGTGCATTCTTTGCAGTAATTCCCTGGGAGGCCAGCAGAGCAGCCGGCCTGGAGCTGACTTGGCAGCAAGGCGGGGTTGCAGAATCCTCAGGGTAGGAATGTTGCCTGGTCACTTTCGGTGTGTGAAGCTGGGCTGCTGAGAAAACAGTGTCGGAGCCCAGCTCCTCTCTTCTCCCCTCCCTGGTGCTAGGCCCAGGGAGATGCTTCTGCTAGAGGAACAGATTTGAGATGACACAAGTTTCCCTGTCATGTTCCTGTGTCCGCGGATGGGGTCTGCTACATTCTTCCCACTTGGCTCGCTTCTCTGGTGGCTCAGACGGTAAAGCATCTGCCTGCAATGTGGAAGACCGGGGTTCGATCCCTGGGTTGGGAAGATCCCCTGGAGAAGGAAATGGCAACCCACTCCAGTACCCTTGCCTGGGAAAATCCCACAGACAAAGGAGCCTGGTAGGTTCCTGGTAGGTCCATGGGGTTGCAAAGAGTCGGACATGACTGAGCGACTTCACTTTCCTTTCCTACTTGGCTCAGAAGGCTTCCTGAGATTTTAACCCACCACCTGCCCAAGAGCAGAAAGAGTCTGGGTTTTAACTTCCAGCCCTGCCATTTCTGAATGGCCTCTCCTCTGAACCTTAAGTGTTTTACTACTAGAAGCCTCAGTTTCTTCATCTGTAAAAATGAGTCTAATATTTGCTTCCCTGGGTCCTTGTAAAGATAAACGAGTGTGTCATAATCAAAAGAGCGTGCATGGACTTGAGAATTCAACTGACCTGGGTTCTGGTCTCAGCCTGACTACTCTATGACTTTGGACATGACTTTCCTGTGCCTCAGGTCCCCCACCTGTAAATTGGGAAAATAATACATAAAAATTGGGATTATTATGAGGGTAAAGGTAGTAATGCATGTGAACTGCCAATTACATTCCTATTTGAGCAGTTTGCATCAGGCCTGGCACAAAACTGCTTTACTTGCAGTTTTAGAGAGGTAGAATAGCATAGTGGTTGAGACATGAACTCTTGAGTTTAATTCCCAGCTCTGCATTCACCGGCTGTGTGACTTTGGGCAAGTTACTTGGCCCCTCTGTGCTTCCAGTTCCCCGTCTGTAGAGTGGGAGTAAGAGTACCTTCCTCATAGATTTACTGTAAGAACTGTGTGAGTTTATATCCTAATTATAAAGTGCCTAGATCAAGACCTGGCATTTAGTAAATTCCATGCACCTATGTTATCATTATTGCTGTTCTGAGTCATTCCTCTGAAGGGGCCACTCTCCAGATGAGGAAATACAGGTTTAGAGAATGAAATGACTTTCCAAAGGCAAACCAGCTCGTAAGTGGTCAACAGTGGTTGATGTCACTGTGATTATTGCGTGTAAACCCAGAGCGGACCCCCCCTGGAAGCCAGGTCGCTGACAATTCTTCCTCCCGCCGGCCCCCTGCAGGTCGTCCGCAGCAGCCTGGAGGAGCAGGGGCTGCGGGTGCACGGCGTGCGGCTGCACGGCTCGGCCGCCAGCCACGTGCTGCACCCCGAGAGCGGCCTGGGCTACAAGGACCTGGATCTGGTGTTCCGCGTGGACCTGCGCAGCGAGGCGTCCTTCCAGCTGACCAAGGAGGTGGTGCTGGCCTGCCTGCTGGACTTTCTGCCGGCCGGCGTGAGCCGGGCCAAGATCACGCCGCTGACCCTCAAGGAGGCTTACGTGCAGAAGCTGGTGAAAGTGTGCACTGACACGGACCGCTGGAGCCTCATCTCGCTGTCCAACAAGAGCGGCAAGAACGTGGAGCTCAAGTTCGTGGACTCAGTCAGGCGCCAGTTCGAGTTCAGTGTCGACTCGTTCCAGATCCTCCTGGACTCCCTGCTGCTCTTCAGCCAGTGCTCGCCCACGCCCATGTCGGAGGCCTTCCACCCGTCGGTGACCGGCGAGAGCCTGTACGGGGACTTCGCCGAGGCCCTGGACCACCTGCGGCACCGCGTCATCGCCACGCGCAGCCCCGAAGAGATCCGCGGGGGCGGCCTCCTCAAGTACTGCCACCTGCTGGTGCGCGGCTTCCGGCCGCGGCCCAGCACCGACGTGGGCGCCCTGCAGCGCTACATGTGTTCCCGCTTCTTCATCGACTTCCCCGACCTGGTGGAGCAGCGGCGCACGCTGGAGCGCTACCTCGAGGCCCACTTCAGCGGGGCCAACGCGGCGCGCCGCTATGCCTGCCTGGTGACGCTGCACCGGGTGGTCAATGAGAGCACCGTGTGCCTCATGAACCACGAGCGCCGCCAGACGCTGGACCTCATCACCGCGCTGGCGCTCCAGGCGCTGGCCGAGCAGGGCCCGGCGGCCGCCGCCGCCCTGGCCTGGCGCTGCCCCGCGATCCCCGACGGGTTGGTGCCCGCCACCACCGTCAGCTACTACGTGACCCCCGTGCAGCCTCTGCTGGCCCGGGCCCACGCCTCCTATCCCACCTGGCTGCCCTGTAACTGACTCGGCCCCTGGCCGGTAAGGACTCGGCCGCCCCGGATGGACTGGGTCTTCCAGGAGGGCGGGGAGGACCGGGCCAGAGACAGGCAGCCGGGGCTAGGGGGCCCAGCACTGCTGCAGAGTCAGGCCTCCGACTGAACAAACCAGATTTCTCCCCGAAGGGAGGGCCCCAGAGGACTGAAGGCCAAACTGGGGTTCTCGGTAAATGGACTTTTTGGTTATTTGCGCCACTCTTTTGGAGCAGCATAATTGTGGGGTGCCAGGGTAATTCGTCTTGAGGGTCAACTGCCTTTAGGAGGAGACAAAGAATGTTTGGGATGGTAGCCTCAAGGCCCATCATCTCAGGCTGATTTCTGTGGCCTAGAAAGGGTCTTTCTGGCTTGGGCCAGCCCTCAGTGACACCAGCAGCCTTCAAGGGCCTGCAGCCCATGCAATGGCTAAAATATTGTTATGTTATGGGAATCACTCACTTTGAGTCGGGCTGAACCACTAACTAGGAGGAGGGAAACTGAGGCAGATGCCTAGGTTTGGAGAGGGATAGGTTTAGCTCAGCCCCCTAACACCCCTACCCCGAGCTGTCTAGGTGCGCCGTGGCCAGGAACCAAGCAGCCTGGGGTGGAACAGAAGCCATGCCCCTGTCGGGGTGCTTCTCCCTTCCCCCACGTGGTGAGGAGCCCTCCTGCCTGGGAGCTTGTTCTCTAGAAGGTGCTGGGTCCAATGTAGCCACAGTCAAGTGATCCCACCCTCCTGGCCTGGTTACAGGGTCCTCACGAGGGAAAGGAGAGGTATGCCCCACCTCCCTTCCCATCCCTCTGGATTTGTAACTATTTTGCACTTTTAACACCTGCCAATAAAGATTGTCCACACTGAGCTTAGCACCATGCTTTCTCCTGGGAGAAGGACCTTCCATGGCTGTGGGGTCTGTGGCTGCCTCTCGCCCAGCCTGAGTCTGGCTTGTATTGTGGGAGGGGACTTTGGGGGACGGGGTCTGAGTCCTGGCCGGTGGTTAGGGAATGCCCCTCCTTCCCCCAGCTTGGCAGTTGTGCTACAAGCCTCTGTCTACACATGTGATTTGCCCCTGCACATCATTTCAGCAAATCTCTTGCTAAAAAGGAGATGTTTCAGTGTTTCCTACCTAGAGTCCTGATGACCCTGGAACTGGCTTATACTCCAATGCTCAGGGCTGCTTGACTCCATCTCTGCTCAACCTTCCCCAACTCCCCCCCCCCGCCCCAGGAAGCAGGTGAACAAGCAGGGGGAGTCTGGACTGGAGACCCTCCCTCTAGATGTGGCAGCTGGGACTAGGTTGGGGGGGGCCTTCTGGCACCTCCAAAGCCAGAGCCCAGGTTTGGCCTCCCCACTGGGAGTTGTTGTTCAGTCGCTAAGTCATGTCCGACTCTTTGCAACCTCATTGCAGCACGCCAGGCTTCCCAGTCCTCCACTATCTCCCAGAGTTTGCCAAACTCATGTCTGCTGAGTCAATGATGCCATCCCACCATCTCATCCTCTGTCGTCCCCTTCTCCTTCTGCCCTCAATCTTTCCCATAATCAGGGTCTTTCCCAATAGGTCAGCTCTTGGCATCAAGTAGCCAAAAGACTAGCTTCAGCATCAGTCCTTCCAATGAATATTCAGGGCTGATTTCCTTTAGGATTGACTGGTTTGATCTCCTTGCTGTCTCCTCCCTCTCGCATCCCTGAGTGCTGGTGGGGGGATGCCTTGCTCTAAGCAAGTCCCCTAGAGGGGCAAGGACTCTCGTTTCCAAACCCAGCTGGGACCATGCCTGGCTGCCTGGGAGTGCCAGCCGCCAGCCACAAGCTCTTAGGGAGGTGTTCCCTCAGGGCATCAGCCAGTCACAGGCCTGGACGCTGCCTACTGTTTACCCAGCCTCTTTGATCCAGGGAGTGCAATGTCCTTAACATATTCAGGCTCATTAGTGGCCTCTGAAGTGCTGGCTTTTATGGTTCCAGTCAGAGTGGAGAAAACAAGGCTGCGGAGGAGGCCCCAGGCCACCTGGTTGAGTCCAGCCATCTCACCTGCTCGGTGCGTCCCTGCTGGGCTCAGAATGGCTAGAAGGATGAGTGGAAAGGCTGTCTGCTTGGTGACTAAAAGCAGCCTCCCACCCTACCCTGGCTGTGCCCACTCAACTAGGGTCCTAGGATGGGGGGCACTAAGTTTGTCCCAGCTCCTGCTTTGGGGTGTGAGGGGGAAGCTCACAGTGTAAGCACAGAGGCCTAGCTTCTTGGAGTGGGGAGTGGGATTCACCTGCCTGTGCTTGTTTCAGAGGGGAGGAGCCAGAAATCCATGGCACACGCGTGTGTGTACTGGATTCAGCCCACGTGCGCTGGCTACCCCTCCAGGGGGTGGAAACACAACAGTAAACAAAGACCAACATCCCTACCCTTGTGAAAATCACACTCGAATGGGAAAGAGAAAATAAACTAAATTATATAGTCTTAGAAGGTCAGCGACGCCTAAGAATATACATAGCTGGGTAAGGGATTGGAAGTGCTGAGGTGTGCAACTTTAAAAAGGGTGTGCCTCCTTGAAAGGGCAACAATCTGATTGAACAAAGACAATGGGGAGCAAACCATGCGGATGTCTGGGGAAAGAGCCTTCCGGGTGGAGGGGACTCATCACATGCTCCTGGCAGGTGTGTCTGGGGAAGGGCACGTGTGCCTGAGGCTGCCCGGCTCACCCTGCACAGGTCTGTGTGCTGCCCAAGAGAAGTGGAAGACGGAAGTTTCCTGCTAACAGCTACCACTTCTGGAGAGCTCTCCCCCAGACTGGGCGCCAGGCTGAGGTCTCCCCAATCACAGCATCCCAATGCACCCTGGCAACAACTCCACGAGAGAAGGACAAGTATTTCCATTTTACAGACAAGAAAACTGACGCCAGAGAGGCTTGTGGGCCATTGCTGTTAACCCCTGCACTATCCTGCCCTTACACTCTGGTTTCACCTGGTTGGGCATGACAGTATGTCTCCTATACATACATGTGACATGGCACATTTGGCATGTGACAGATAAAAAAGCTTGCATTACTGTGACTTGGCCATTTTACGACGATGGCAGAGTGTAGCAGTTGTGCCCACCTGTACATTTTCTTGATGGAACTGTGACACCTTATACGGCTTGTGGTGGCAGTGTCAGAGGCCTGTATGACAGTCGGGCGTGCCTGTTGGGTGTGTTTGGAGGAGGTGTAGTGTTTCCGGGTGTGAGAAAAACACTGACTCAGTGGCTGGCATTGTTCTCTGATGGACAATCCCTGTAGCCATCTAAGATGCCAGGACAGGAAAGAATCAAGAACTAGGAGCCAGAAAGGGGGAAGACTGAGGGAGGAAAAGACCCATACCCCTTCTCCTCTTCAAGCAACAGTCCATTTCCCCCCAAGACCTGCAGTGGGTAGGAGAGCCCCAGAGCGGGAACTGCCTTGTTGCGAAATTTGGGGATTGAAAGATAGGCCCCCAGGAAGCTGCTGGACGTGTTGGCCCTTCCAGTCCCACTCTCTGCCCTCCTTCATGCTCTGTGATCCTGGGAGGCTGACCTCTATGAACTGTGCATCAATGGCTCCCTTGTTCTCTGCCTCTCTGTTGGGTTCAGCCAATGAGAGTCCCCAGCAGGAGGTACCAGAGGGAGGAGGAGAATGGGGTGTTTATTTCCCTGCTCCCTTCCCAACTTCCCTTCGCGGTGGTTGCCTACATCGCTCAACCAGAGGCCACTGCTCCTGTCAGGGTCCCTCTCCACACAGCTGCACTCTCCAATTCCCAAAGCCCTTGCCTCCCCTCTCCCCTCTTTACCCCTTCAGGCCCAGGAGTCGTGAAGGCTTCTCTCTGTTGCTAGCCCCACAGATAGCTGTGGTACCTTGTTAGTTTCTTAAGCCCAGCCCACAGCTTTGGAAATAGTCTCTTTTAAAAAAATTTTTTTAATTTTTTAAAAATTTATTTATTTGGCTGATCTGGGTCTTAGTTGCAGCTCCCAGGACCTTCGATCTTCATTGCAGCAGGATCTTTAGTTCCCAACTCTTAGTTGCAGCATGTGGGATCTAGTTCCCCCACCAGGGATAGAACCTGGGTCCCCGGCATTGGGTACTCAGAGTCTTAGCCACAGGACCACCATGGAAGTCCAAGAAATAGTCCCTTTTTAAATCTCTCCCCAGTTTGAGTGTGCCCTCTCTCTGCTGGGACCCCGCCTGACAGGTGCACCCATCCACCAGCACGGTCACACGCAGTTCCCCACGGATCACCATGCTGCCATGTCATCACACTCACATCCCTTTGTCCCATGAGGGCATCCCATCCCCGAGCTTCTGCATCACATCCTTCATTCAGGAAGCTTCCTGGAGAGGTTCAGCTTGGAGCCAAGTCAAGGGAGCAGTCAGTCTGCAAATCCATCAACAGGCCCAGACTGCCAAACGAAACTAAACGGAAACTGCTCAAAGAACTGCCAACTTAAAGAGCCCTGCCAGACACACGCAAAGGCAAGGTGGTGCAGGCACTCACAGAGTAGACCTCAAGACCACACGGGCTGATCTCACATCACTGAGGTTTATTCTTCCTGAATGCACACAACAGGCAACTGACTCCATATGCATTCCTTTTGTGGAATTCTACAAGTTCAGGGTGAGGTGTGAGTCCATCTGGCCCCCTTCCGTCTACCATCAAGATATTTGAATCAAGTGCTCCCTTTTTTCATTTAAAACTTAATATTTTTATGTGGTCAACCCCTCTTCCCGAGAAAGAGGTGTCTCCCCTGGGAGCCAGCAGCCCATTATCTTTCTGAGGGGCCGCAGGCAGGCACCCACACAGGACAAGGATGGTGGGCAAAGAAAACTGAGGGACTGTTCAGAGCAACATTTTCCCTCAAACAGCCCTCCTGCCACTGTTTGACTGAGCAGCAACGGCACCTACCAAAATGGGGACCCCAGCTGCGCTGAGACTTGTTTTTTAAAGAGAAATCCTTTTCTCAGTGGAAAGGTTTGCTGCTCTGTTAATCTGATTGCATCTCAAAGGACTTGTAACATCCCCAGTTGTACCATGTAAGCCAGAGTCAAATGCGGGAACATATAAATTCCTAGTAGAGGCAACTTCCCTAGAACCCAGCCCCTTGCCACTGTCAAGTGAGGGGCTCCTTTGAGGTGAGGAGGGTGCTCCGCTTGTGCAGGGCTGATTAGAGAAGTCTTCCTGAAGGAGGTGAAAGGAGCAGAATCCAGAAGTCAGATCCTGAGTTGAGGCTCGGGAGGAGCTGGGAGGAGCTGGAAAGAATAATTTCAAGAGCTTTCATTACCTCTCTCTCTCTCACACAGCCACCCAGCCCCACCCAAACCCTTCAGCATTTACCTCCTTAAGAGAGGCCATTGTGGAGAGAAGGCGCAAGGGCAATATTTTGGAAAAGGGCTCCACTGGCTCCCGCCCTGGAAGGGGTGGGGGCTCCTGGGGTGAGCTCCCTTGGGCCTCTGTCCTTGGCTGGGATCCCCACTGGTCTGAGCAGCTGGAATGGAATGTTCCTGGGATAAAACGCCTGCCCCTCCTCCACATCTCCCCTTATGGAGTTCCTCGGGGAAGGCACTGGGGGGAGAAGGGGGACTGTTCTGGGATGCCTGATATGGCGATGCTCTGGACAAGCAAAGGCCCACACTACCCAGGGGCTCTGTCCTGGCAGCCTCTCCTAGGCCAGGTAGGCTGGCTCCACTGAGCATTTACAGACCTTCTCTGTGTGCTAGTGACCTCTCACTTAATACTTGGAAATCATCTCCTTCCTAACTCCCCATAAAACACACACACACAAGAAACGGGCTCAGAGAAGGGAAGTCATTTGCCCAAGTTCTCCCAGCTGAGAAGCTGAGCTCCAGGCTAGGACTAAATCCCACGTCTTTCTTGTTCTAAGTATCAGGACACTTTCTGCCCCACCAGGGAGCCAGTCAGCCTCCTCCTCTACCATCCCAGGCTCTTCACTCTCCAATCATGCCAGCCCAGGTGCACAGGGGAGGAGGAAGCCCTCCAAGGCAAACCCAGGCCCTAAGCATCCCTGACCTGCCCTTGCTGACTCAGCCTGACTCATACCCCAGAGCACAACCAAGCTAGGCAGCCAGCCTTTGGAGGGTGTGGCCAGACCTTGGAGGGGTGGCACCTTTTTTGCCACCAATGTCTGATCACATCCCTCCTCAGAACCAAGGACTAGGGTTTCCTGTACCCAGACTCAAAGAGCAAGTGCTCAGAAACCCATGTGGAGCCCTCAATATCTTGAAAAACAGAAAGCCACATAGCCTAATGTTGAAGGTGTCCCCCACTTAGGTGTTCCATGTGATTGGGCCAGTCACTCACTCTCCCTGACCCTCAGTTTCCTCATCTGTGGAAATGGGAATAACTCCTACTTTGTTGGCAGAGTAGCTGGGAGGATTGAAACAGCTAATGGGTGTAAAGCGCTTAGCACAGTACTTGGCATAGATGTGGTGGTTAATATATTATTCCACAACAAAGGATTCCCTTCCCCTATCACTCCTAGCCAGGGTGTGGTCAAGATCTAATGCAGGAATAAATAGGCTGGGGATGTCCCAGCTTTCCCAAATACCTCCTCCCAAGCTGAATGTAAAGGCGGGAGGAGATAAAGGTTCTCCTCCTTCAGTTCGGAGAAGACTGGGACCCCAAGTTTTTCTGGAGGGACCTGGCTGTCAGGGTAAGGGAGCCTTCTAGAGACTACCCACTGCAGGCTTGGAGCACCTTAGCTGCGAATTGTCGCTTCAACCTAATCTCTGGGAAGCCACCTTGATCCCCAGGTGGCGGCGGCAGAGATGGAGTGTTCTGATCAATTATCAGTCTAACACATCTGGGAGGAGTAAAGTACTCTGGGCTTTTACTCAGACGGTACCGCCAACAGGTGCAACCTCTCTCTCCAGGAAAGTCCCTCCTGATGGACCTGCCCTCTGAGGTCAGAGGCCCGCCCTTTCTCTAAGTGACCGCCAGGACTCTCACGTTCTTGCCAGACCCTTAAAGCTCAACGCCTGAGATGCCGGGGCAAAAGGAGTAGGGGCTGGCTGGGTGCGGGGATATGGACAGAGGGAACCTGCTCCAGGCCACACCCCCACGCTCAGGGAAGCAGCCCACACTGCCCTCTGGTGGCGCCGCCCGGGGGTGCCACACTTGCCCAGGGCCAGCCAAGAGAGCGACAGGACTCATCCAGAGGGGCTGCTGCTGCTGCTGCTAAGTCGATTCAGTCGTGTCCGACTCTGTGAGACCCCATAGACGGCAGTCCACCAGGCTCCCCTGTCCCTGGGATTCTCCAGGCAAGAATACTGGAGTGGGATGCCATTTCCTTCTCCAATGCATGAAAGTGAAAAGTGAAACTGAAGTCGCTCAGTCGTGTCCGACCCTCAGCAACCCCATGGACTGCAGCAGCAGAGAGGGGCAGGTTCCCCTAAATCCCTAAACTGGTCTTCCTGCCCCTCCCTTCGCCTTGCTGACATCCCAGCTTCACTAGTGGCCATCAGTGTCCTCGGTGCACAGATCCCTCAGGATCGCCTGTCCTTAGTCCAGTCCCCAGGGCTAGATGGCTGGGCCATCTAGAAAGTGTTTAGGAAGTCATGGGGTGGGGTGGGGGCTACAATATATAACCAGGGGCCAGAGTTAGTTGTGGGGCTTCCCTGGTGGCTCAGCTGGTAAATAATCTGCCTGCAATGTGGGAAACCTGGGTTCTATCCCTGGGTTGGGAAGATCCCCTGGAAAACGGAATGGCTATCCACTCTAGTATTCTGGCCTAGAGAATTCCATGGACTGTGTAGTCACGGGATCACAAAGAGTCGGACACAACTGAGAGATTTTCACTCACTTCATAGTCAGTTGTGAAGGCCTGAAGACAGCCCTCCTCCAACAACGCCAGGGCAGGCTGTCTAGAGGAGGGCTGGGAGACACAAGCGCTTGAAAGCAGAGACCTTCTGATCCAGTGCTGCTTCTTGAGTGCCCTTGAGCGCCTGGACTGAGCAGAGATCAATGTTTGCTGATTGCGGAGAAAATGGAACCTTCTAGAAGGATCCTGGGTGGGCCAGGCAAGGGTGGGAAGATGACTTGTATTGTATTTGTTGGCTGAGGAGTAGTGGACAGAGCACTGAACCAAGAGCTGGGGTTTAAGTCAGTGAGCACTGTGAGCCCTGGCTGAGGCCCTTAATGAGAAGCTTGGGACATCTGGAAGTGGAGGGAGGGGACAGAGCTGCCTGTGAGCCTGGGACCAATCTCCATTCCTACATATACCACTTACTCCAGCAAGAGCTATCTCTAATTCCCTATTCGCCCTACTCCCCTCTTCCAAACCAAGGCAAAGCTGATTACCAATAAATCCCAGAGAAAGGCAAAATTGTGGTGTCACAGAGCACTTTAAACCATTAGCTAAAAGCTTCTCTGAACCAAGAGTCCCTCCCATGCAAACAGTCCTGGCTACAGCCCAGCACTGCAGCCTGAAGCGCCTCACTGTCACCTCCAGGGAGTCCTTGTCCTCTCTCTCTAGACCCAAAGTGACCCAAGTGGCTTTGGAAGGTCCTTTCCCTCGGGAGACCAGAGGATGCCAGGGCTCCTCACTGCTCTCTCAGTCCCCAAGCTCTCAGAGTCTCTGAGACCTCCTCCTGGACTTCCCCTCCCCAGCTAAGAATGGGTTCAGGAAGGCCTGGCTGTGAGCTGAGAAACCAGGAAAAAAAGTTTGGTACCTGGGAAGAGGAAGAGCTAGCTGGAGAAGGGATAGGTGAGGGCCCCCGGGGCTCTGGCTTTCAGAGCAGTGCGCCTGACCCCAAGGACTCTAGGATGAAACCAGATTCCCGTGACTCTTAGCTGCCTCGTTCTATCCCCTTCTTCCCTGCAAGCTCTGACATGAGGAGCGATAGCTATGTTCAGAGAGGGACTGAGGAAACCAGCCCATATCGGGGATGGAGTTGTTCTAGGTCAAGGGTCCCCAATCTCTGGGATCTAATGACTGATGATCTGCTGTGGAGCTGCCATAATAATAGTAGAAATAAAGTGTACAATACATGTGATGCGCTTAAATCATCCCCAAACCATCCCCCCACCCACCCATCCAGCCCCAGTCAGTAGAAAAATTGTCTTCCCAGAAACTGATCCCTAGAACTAAAAATGTTGGAGACTGCTATTCCAGGTCACACGGCAGACAAGCTGACACCAGTTCTACCTAGCCCCTGCCCCTGGCCAGCAGAGATACGGCAAGAAGGACACACATACACCCTGGGACCTAGATCTGTCCCTAGCTGGCAGGTGACCTTGCCACTCTGTAAAATAAGGACTTCAGATCAGCTCCTGGGAGCCAGCAGCAAAAGCAGTGCCTGTTTCTAGGTGTGACATAAAAGAATAAGACATTCTTCCATGATTTATGGGAGAAGACAGACCTCTGCCCTGTGTTAACCTCCCAACAAACCTTCCAGGAGGTGAAGATACCTAGTTCACAGACCAACAAGTGAGACTGCAGTCAGCTCAGCTGGTGGGCAGCAAAGCATCAGCCAGGCCATTCACGGCTGAGTAGAGCAGGGGAGCGGGCCTGAAGGGCATGTGGAAGGAAAGTGGATCTCATTTCAGGTCTGGCCCTTTAAGGCCCCACTTTCTAGAATCTAGAAGCCGATGACATACCTGCTCCCCTGGGGCCCGTTACAGGATGTCACCTGGCTCCATCCCTGGCAGAGCCATCTTAGCGACAGGTTGGGAGCTCCTAGGAGAACCTGCAAACCTTCAGGCAGTCACCAAACACCCCTGGTCGTCTGAGTCAGCTCTCAGCGAAGCTGCATGAGGGCCTGAGGAAAGACCCGTCCCCCAGAAGTGGAAGGGCCTAAGCATAGTATGATGGGAGCAAATCCTTAACCTCTCTGCGATTCCATCTCCCCAAATGGGAAATAGGGCCTTAGGAGACAACTCAAAGCAACATCGCTGTGCCAGCTGCCACCCCATCCTGGGGCGTCATTATTCTGCCCTGAGAAAGGCGTGCCACAGTCGCAGCCCCAAGGGACCCAGGAAAGGCAACGCTGGAGGAGGTGAGAGTGGGGTTGTTTCAACCAGTAAAAGTTTGCTGGCAAACCCGTCCTGGCATCTGAGCGGCCTCAATCTGTCCAACTCTATAATGGGGACTTAGTGCCACTACCTCATTCCCCAGGAGTTCTGGGAGAGGCGGCAGCAGAAAATGGACAGCTTTATTTAACGACCCAGCGAACTCCAGAAGCTCTAGGGAAGGGAGGCCTCCCCGCCCCGCCCCTCGGATACGCCAGCCGCTAAGACCGCACCTCGGTTTCTCCTTCTTTACTGGGCCCCCGGCCCCCCGACTGTCTCTTCCTGTGGTCGGCCAATCTGTCCATCCGCGTCGGTGACGTCGTTCTACCCAGCCGGCGTCCGCAGTCCATCGGTCGCCACCCAGGCGGTGGTCTCTCGGGGCGGCCAGGGGTCCCGGCGCCGGAGGTCAGCGCTGGGGTGAGGCGGGGCCGCGGGGCGGGCTCCGGCGGAAGGGCGACTCCGGCTCGGGGCCGTGGCCCCGCCGCAGGCGCCCGGCGCCCCAGGGCACGCAGCCGCCCAGACCCAGCGCCGAGGCGAGCAGCGCGGGCGGGCGGGCGCGGCGGCCGCGGCGCGAGCCCTTCTTGAGGCGCGGCCCGTGCGCCGCCAAGTAGAGCTCGGCCTGCGCCACGCCGCCGCCCAGGCGGCCCAGGCTCTCGGCGCGGTGCGCCAGGCGCAGCTCGGCCGCCAGGAAGACGCGGTGCAGCTGCAGCACGCGGCTCTCCAGCTCTGACACCAGGCGCCGGCGGCCCTCCACCTCCAGCAGTCGCCGCCGCGCTTCGGCCAGCTCCAGCGCGCGGACGCCCGCAGCCGCCGCCGCCGCACCCGAGCCGCCGCCCGCGCCCCCTGCCGGCCCGGGGCCCCCCGCGCCCCCGCTAGCGCCCTGGCGCCAGCGCTGTAGCTCTAGCCCCTCAGCGGAGCCCGCCGACTCCTGGGCCGCTTCGGGCTGCGATGAGGCTTGAGCCCGGGTCGGGGTCAAGGTCGGACTTGGGGATGGGGGCTGAGGGCACGACAGGGGCTCCCGGGGCGGCGGCGGCGGCGGGGATCCCGGTTCCGCCGACCCTTCCTGGGCCCCCGGGCCGCAGGCGCTGATGCGGCAGCCCGGCATCCCCCGCCCCCAATCCCCGGCGGCCCTCAGCTGTAGGTCCGTGGGTCTGGCCGGCTGTTCCCCCCACGCGGGGGAGGATGGACGCAGCAAATCAAGGTGAGATGCAGCCGCAGCCCCCACACTGGCGCTGGGAAAGCCACGCGCGCGTCTTATAGAGCAGGGGGCGGAGCGAAGGGCAGCACAGCCAATCAGAGACGTGCATGCCCTGAACCCGCTTCCCATGCCCCGCCCCGTCAGGACACTGCCCGAACCCTTCTGGTCCCCTGGTCCTTCGACCCACCGGCATCCAGTGCCCATCCACCTCCTCCACATTTGGGGTGAAAAAGGGGCCGCATCGTTTCCGGTCTGACCCCTGAGTCATAAGCTTTGGTAGCTGGGGCTTAGAAATCACGGACCCCGGGCCACACCTGCGGAAGGGTTTTGCCTGAAGCCACACTATGTGACAGTTGAAAGCTTCAAATAGAACTCAGGAGGCTTGTTTCCTGGCACAGTACCGAACGCTGCCGCGCCGCTGAATCGGCTCTACCTGGCCTCCCGGGCCGGAAACTTCACCAGGACACCCTTCTCCAATCTCCCGGCGGCCATGGAGAAATTAAGGCAGAGGGGCAACTGGCCCCTCCTGGTGGGGATCTGGCAGGACTGACTACTCACCAGGCAGGCCCTGCACTTGCAGAGCAAACCTCAGCACTTGCTGCTGCGCTTGGCGCAGCTTTCGCAAACCTTAGTGCCCGCCCGCCCCCTTCCCCCCAGAGGAGCCCACCTTTAGTGGGCAAAATTCTTTTCAAGCCCGTCTGTTCCTGTCTGCTCCTCCCGGTAGGTGTCCCCACACTTTTCACAGAGAGGAGGAAACAGGCCCAGAAGGTGTAGTGGAGCCTTGCCCGTGGTCCATGGTTCATTCTGGACCAGTGAATGGGACCAGCTCATGCCCTTGGGAAGCTCAGATAACCTGGGCTCACTGTCACTGAGGGGACTTTGCTTAACTGGGACTTTAGTCATACTGGCAAAATGATAGAACTGAGCTCTAGTTATTTTCCACAGCCGCAGTGGATCCTGCCATACCCCCTCCAAGCATTGACCAGACACCATGGCACTGCCATCCACTGGAAAGTGCCGTCAGAAATGAAAAGGCTCTGTGTTAAGTGGTGGCAGGGGCTGGAGGGCTGGAAACCAGCTGAGACCGATTGGGAAGAACTGCAGCAGACACTGGGCTCATAGGACCGGTTGGGCAGGGGGTGGGGGGTGGGGGGTGGATGGGGGGAACTTGCCGAAAGGGTGGTCAGTGTGACTACCGCCTCAGCCTGAAGAGGAGGCTGAAGGGGACGCTGCGCTGGCTTGATATGGAGAAGGAGGAGGGGGTTGGGGGCGCACCCCCTCCACACACAGCACCCCGCCCCACCCCCGCACCGTCGTGTTCTCTAAGTGCTTTTAAGTGCCTTTGACTGAGTGACGGGAACTCGTGGGCGTGGGCGAGACAGCTTGGCTCCCAAGAAGCAGCTCCGCAGGGGCTGGGAGAGGAAGGAGAGGTCCATGAGGGGGCTGCCAAGCTCAGTGAACGGGAAGGGAGGAAGACTCAGAAGGGCATGAGGGGAAGAGTGTTCAGTGACCAGGAGTAGTGGAGGCTCGGAGGAGGGCGATGGGAGGGACTCACTGAATGTGATGGACTCCGTGAGGGGAGAGGGGTTTAGGGGCCGCATTGGTGCTAGAGGCTCACAGAGGAAGAAGGAGAAGGGAAGTTCAGTGGGGAGGATGGGGCTTGGGGAGTCAGAGGAGCTCAGTGGGATGACGGAATGCCTTGCTGCTTGGTGTCATCCCTTTGAATGGTCTCCTTTGTGTCATCAAACCTGTGTCCTTCTCTGTGCAGAAGACCCCTCCCCCATCACTGTGGGGAGATCTACAGGTGATCATCAAGCAGATCACTGCTCCCCACTTCTGGGGGATGAATCAAGGGGGGAAAGATTAGGACTTCCACCTTCCACCATCAGCTAGATCCAGAGAACCAGTCAGATCTGAGTTCGAATTCCACACACACTGCCCATCTGGGTGACTCTGGGCAAGTTGTTTCTCTGAATTCAGCCTACATTTATCGAATAGATGAACATTCTCATCTTTCCACAGCATCCCTAAGGGAGGGGCATCAGCATCCTTTGTTCTTGGGAAACTGAAGCCCAGAGAACTGAAGATAATTGCACAAGGTCACACCACAGATCAGTGACAAGACAAAGATTCAAACACAGATCTGACCCACCCAGAAGGCATAGCTCAGCTCCCTGCTGTTCTCTGATATGTCCCCTGTTCCTACCCTTTATGGCATTTCCCACTAGTTTTATATATATATATGTGTATATATACATATATTTATATATATATGTGTATATGTATTTGTTTATTGTTTAGTTACTTAATAATCTCTTCCCAGACTGGTTTTGCTTTTCATGAGATTCCTTAAAGTAGGGTGCCTGTCTCCATAAGGTCACTCACATAGTGTTGGTTTGAATTGAAAAATAATACAAAGGTATTCAGAGCTAGTCAAGAACAGAGAGGTCCTCTTCTTCATTCATTTGTTCATTCACCCTTTATTTCACTCACTTGACAAATCTGATCATTACCTTCTCTGTTGAGCTGGCTGCTGGTGGTAAAGCAGTGATCAGATGGGGCGCTGCCCTCAGAGAGCACACAGCCCAGGGGGGACACAGGTGACTGCAGTTCAGTGACTTATCTCCTGGGATAGGAGAAACAGAGTGGCAGAGGGAACACAGAGCCAACACTGAGTCCAGCTAGATGGAGAGGGAGTCAGGGAGAGTTCCCCATAGAAGATGATATTTACACAGAGATCTGAAGGATGAATCAAAGTGCAAGATGCACAGAGGGGGATGGGGGGACAAGAAGGGAGAAGGATTCAGGATGGGGACACCACATGTACAGGACCAGAGGTGAGACACCTTTGGCATCTGCCAGCTTCCTTAACTGCCCTGAGCTCCATGCTCCCAGGAGTGGGCAAGGGCCACAGCCAACCATCTCTTAGGGCACAGCCAGCCCAGCTAACACAACATTTGGAATTAGAAAATACATTTTTAAACTATAATGATTATTCTTTTTTTCTTGATCTTGTCAAAGTTGTACATTCTCTTTGCAGGAAATAGAGAAAATACTAAAATATATTTTTTAAAAAGGATAGAGAGGAAAGGCATCTGGAATTGGGGAGACCTGAATTTGAATTGAAGCTTAGTTCTTTCCAAGCTGCATAACCCTGAGAGAGGTGCTTTTTCTGTGAACTTCAGGGTCTGAGGAATGGAACCATTAATACCTATGGCACAAAGACATACAAAGATCAAGGATTCCTCCAAGGTTTCACAGCTAGTCATGTCTGTCTGTGGTCTGAGTCAGAGACCTTGAAAGAGAAGAGGCAGCCTGGCGGCGGGGTAGGGGAGTGGAACCTGGTTTCAGAGTCTTATCCATTATATACACACCCCTTTCAGGACAGCAGCTGCGGACACAGAACCTTCCAGAGGGAATGGTGAGTGCAGATGTGGCCCAAAGCAGGATCCCCTCTGTCAGCTGAGACAGGGGTGGGGTAGGAAGTCAAGGCTTGAAAAGTCGACTTCCATCCCGGCTAGAAGATTCAAGGCCTCGGCTAAGAGATCCAACACCTCCATTTCAGTCTCTTCCTGGCAACCTGGCCTGGCACCCTCTAGGATGTGATATCAGTTTAATAATTTAGCAGATGCAGATAAAGATAGCAGCTCTGAAAATAACCCAGCTAGGCCTCAGCCTCCATCTCCTCTTTCCTCAACAGACTCCCCTGCCCTCCCCACAAGGTCTCTGGTCTCCCTGCACACCTATCAGTGCCCCTGTCTGCCAGTGGGCTCCTTGTTCAACGATCTCTTCCTTTTTCTAACTTCCTCCTCCTTCTCACCTCATAGTAAGAGCTTTTGTATTAATTAGGGCTTAAAGGAATCTTGTGCTAGAAGTCAGAAGATTTGGGTTTAATTCATTATGTGGACCTGTGTTGAGCAAGTCCCTTCTCCTCACTAAGCCTCTGTTCCCACATTTGTTAAATGAGACCCCTGGATTCCTAAAGGTGGCATGAACCACATGTTTGGGTAGAGGGAGGGCAGTGGCTTGGATGGGGACTAGATACCTTCCCCAGGAAGGTAGAGGCGCAGTGTCAACCATCTCAGTCACGCTCCATCCAGAGACCTCATGGGTTTTTTTTTTTTTTTTTTTTCCCTCTTGTGGTGAAAATTTTGCCCTGGATCTTATTCCTAGAATAAAAAGCTGTGACTTGTGTTCACAATGGATGTAGCAGGTTTCATGTGCTTTTAGGGCTCCAACACGTTTCTGACAAGTAGCGATTTTACTTCCCTGTGGGATGTTGGAAAGAGCAATGCCCCTTCCCCCTGGAAGCTTTGCTCAAATCACCCCACCTTTATGGGTCTCTGTTTTCACAGCTCTAAAGTGGCCAGGTGGGACTTCCCTAGCGGTCCAGTGGTTTAGACTTTGGCTTTCAGTGCAGGGTGTGGCTTTAGTCCCTGTAGGGGAGCTAAGATTCCACATGCCTGGCAGCCAAAAACCCACAACATAAAACAGAAGCAATATTGTAGCAAATTCAGTAAAGACTTTAAAAATGGTCCACTTCAAAAAATCTTAAAAAAGAAAAAAGATGGCCAAGTGTTGAAGGGTAAGAAGGACAAGGTTAGAGTCTATGCTTTCTAGAGTGTAAGTTCCAAAAGGGATGAGTTGGAATCTGCCTTCCTGCATTCATTCAGCAATGTAATTAAGCATATGCCGTGTACCAGCCACTGTGCAAACTGCTGGGAGTACAGCAGTGAATAAGAAAAACACAATTCCTGTTCCCACAAAAGCTTACATTTCAGAAACCAAAATAATTAAATCCCAAGAAATGTACCATGAAGGAACAATAAAATACCTGTCAATATTTATTGAATGCTGTGCCTATCTTTTGAGGTACTACTATTAACACACTCCCATTTTACAGATAAGGAATCCAAAGGACAGATTGGTCAAGTAACTTGGTCAAAGTCACATGGTACAGGACTGGAAAAGCTAGGATTCAACACCCAGGCAATCTGCCTCCAGAGCCTATTTTCAACCGTGAGGTCACAGTGCTTCCCTGGAAGTCATGAACAAGGACTAATCTGGTGACATGATAGAAAGGGGAGGCAGGGATGGCTTAAGAGGTGACATTTAAGCTGAGACCTGAAAGAAGAGCAGGAGTCAGTTATGTGGAATTGGGGAGAGAGACTTCCCAGTAGAAAAAATAGTATGTGCAAAGGTCCTGAGACAGAAAGATCAGGGTATTCAGTGCGTACTAAGCCAGCAGGAAAACGGGGAGAACTAAGGTCAGAGGAGCTGGGTCTGGGGGTCAGGGTGAGGATTTGGGGTTTTACCTTAAGGGTAGGGGAAGCTTTTGAAAGGTTTAAGTGGGGATCTGATTTTGCTGTTAGCTGTGTAGGGGATAAACTGAAAGGCAGCAAGAGGAGGATGGGGGAGGCAGATTGGGTGATTACTGCAGTAATCCAGCTGAGAGAGGATGGAGGCCAGGCCCCGAGTAATGGCAAGAGGTGGGGGGAGGGACGGATTTGGATTTTATTTGGAGATGAACTGAGAGGACTTGTGGATGGATTAGTGTGGGGGTGAGGGAATGCTCTCTGGTTTTGTGGATAGAGCTGCAGAATGAATTGTGGTGCCCTTGACTGAGATGGGAAAGACCAGGGGCGGAACAGGTTTAATAAAGAAATCAAGGTTAAGAGGTTTTTTGGTATTTTGATTTTTTTACCCCCCACATGATAATTGCTTCACTACAAAAATAAGGATTGAAATGTCTATAGTAATGGTCCATGTAGCTTCCCATTTTTTTAGTCTAACTAAGGTTTCCCAGCGGGGCTCAGTGGTAAAGAATCCCCCTGCCAATGCAGGAAACACAGAGACGAAGCTTCGATCCCTGGGTTGGGAAGATCTTCCAGAGAAGAAAATGGCAACCCACTCCAGTATTCTTGCCTGGAAAATTCCATGGACAGAGGAGCCCAACAGGCTAGAGTCCATAGGGTCTGACAGGACTGAGTGACCGGGGACCCGTGCACAAGAAACAGTATACCTCGCAAGGGGTATACATTCAGTTCAAAGGTGAAACCATTTTTTAAAATAACTGACATTAGCACAGCAGCATTCAGATGTTATGCTTTGAGTTACTGTGCGCTAGAAAATGAAAGTCTGACTTGTAAAATCACGCTCTCTGCATCCATCTAACACAGAAAGGCAAAACTCAGTTTAAAAAAGAAGTAACACAGAATGGAAAAAGCATATTTTACTAGATAGTAAAGCTCTACACACATAAGGAATAAGTAAACCTTTGGAAACAAGCTTGCTGTGGACACCTATTTTGGAAACTGTCTTCTGTTTTTCTTCTTTCCTCTCAATACTCACAGAATACTTCTGACACTTCTGGTCACCAAATGTGTGCATGCATTTTCCCATGCCAACCAATTCTTCTACACTAGCTGGGTGTCCTGTGATTCAGTGTAATTTGATTCTGACACTAATGCAGATCCCACAGGTAAAGGACCTATTCCCACAAGACTGCCCTTTGCTTCAGACACCAGTCACAAGTAGCAGATCCCCAAGTTACGGCAACTTTGTCTGTCCAGTTCAGTTCAGTTCAGTCGCTTAGTCGTGTCTGACTCTTTGTGACCCCATGAACCACAGCATGCCAGGCCTCCCTGTCCATCACCAACTCCCGGAGTCCACCCAAACCCATGTCCATCTAGTCAGTGATGCCATCCAACCATCTCATCCTCTGTCGTCCCCTTCTCCTCCTGCCCCCAATCCCTCCCAGCATCAGGGTCTTTTCAAATGAGTCAGCTCTTCGCATCAGATGGTGAAAGTACTGGAGTTTCAGCTTCAGCCTCAGTCCTTCCAATGAATATTCAGGACTGAATTGCTTTAGGATGGACTGGTTGGATCTCCTTGCAGTCCAAGGGACTCTCAAGAGTCTTCTCCAACACCACAGTTCAAAAGCATCAATTCTTCTGTACTCAGCTTTCTTTATAGTCCAACTCTCACATCCATACATGACCACAGGAAAAACCATAGCCTTGACTAGATAGACCTTTGTTGGCAAAGCAATGTCTCTGCTTTTTAATATGCTATCTAGGTTGGTCATAACTTTCCTTCCAAGGAGTAAGTGTCTTTTAATTTCATGGCTGCAGTCACCATCTGCAGTGATTTTGGAGCCCAGAAAAATAAAGTCAGCCACTGTTTCCCCATCTATTTGCCATGAAATGATGGGACCGGATGCCATGATCTTAGTTTTCTGAATATTGAGCTTTAAGCCAACTTTTGCACTCTCCTCTTTCACTTTCATCAAGAGGCTCTTTAGTTCTTCTTTGCTTTCTGCCATAAGGGTGGTGTCATCTGCATATCTGAGGTTATTGATATTTCTCCCAGCAATCTTGATTCCAGCTTGTGCTTCGTCCAGCCCAGTGTTTCTGATGATGTACTCTGCATATAAGTTAAATAAGCAAGGTGACAATATACAGCCTTGACGTACTCCTTTTCCTATTTGGAACCAGTCTGTTGTTCCATGTCCAGCTCTAACTGTTGCTTCCTGACCTGCATACAGGTTTCTCAACTCACCTAGAAATCAGAGGTTCCCACAATCCCCCCTGAAAGAAAGAAAGAAAGAAAGAAAGTGAAGTCGCTCAGTCATGTCCGACTCTTTGCTACCCCATGGAGTATAGCCCACCAGGCTCCTCTGTCCATGTGATTTCTCAGGCAAGAATACTGGAGTGGGCTGCCATTTCCTTCTCCAGGGGATCTTCCCAACTCAGGGATCAAACCCAGCTCTCCCGCATTGCAGGCAAATGCTTTCACCTCTGAGACCTAGGATTCAATAATTTGCTAGAACAGCTAGAAAATTCAGAGCAACACACTTACCAGTTTATTATATAATAAATGATACAGTTGAACAGCCACCTGAAGAGATGCAAGGAGTGTGATCTGGGAAGGTCCTGAGCACAGGAGTTTCTGTCCCACTGAGTTGGGGTGCACCACCCGCCAGTGTTGGGTATGTTCACCAACCTAGAAGCTCTCCAAACTCTGTACTTTGGGGAATTTTTATGAAGTCTTCATCACTTGAACATGATCAACTCAATCTCCAACTCTTCTCGCCTTCCCCAAGGATGGGGTAGGGGCGGGGGCTGAAAGTTCCAAACTTCTAATCATGGCTTGGTCTTTCTGGTGTCCAGCTCTCACTCTGAAGCTATTCAGGTGCCCACCAAGAGTCACCTCGTTAGAACAAAAGATGCTCCTATGACCCAGAAATTTCCAAGGGTTTTAGGAACTCTGTGTCAGGAACTGGGGGCATCTATATAACCCATTATTTCACAACACCCATGTTGGATATCCATGATAAGTAGGCAAGTGTACAGAGGCTTCTGGAAGTCAGCACTGGAGAGTCACAGCTGGAGACTTAAATCTGGGGAGTCATCCATAGATGGTACTTAAAGCCATGGGACAGGATGAATGGCCTTGGGAGAAGGTGTTAATGGAGAAGTGGACATAAGTCAGAGACACCATGCTTAGAAGTGGTGATGATGGACAGGGACCAGACAAGGAGCCTGAGCAGGGACAGCTGTCAGTAAAGGAGGGAAACAGAAAAGTGAGCTGAGCAGTAAGTTGAAATTAAGGAAGCAAGTATGGCAAACGCAGACGGTTCTTCTGTGTAAGCTTTGTTTTGAAAAGCAGAGAAATGTGGAGTGGTAGCTGGCAAGAAAGTGGGGTCGAATGTGTGTAGTTGCTAAGTCACGTCTGATTCTTTGTGACCCCATGGACTGCAGCCTGGCAGGCTCCCCTGTCCTTGGGATTCTCCAGGCAAGAATACTGAAGTGGGTTGCCATTTTCTCCTCCAGGTGGGGTGGAATAGGGATTCTGTAAGATGGGAGCTGCTAGGAGCACCTTTGTATGCTGATGGGGTTGATCTAGTAGAAGGGAAAATAAGGCTGCCTGGCATTATCAACTTCATGTGGGAGATTCCTTTTTTTTTTTTTGGCCACCCTGTGCAGCTTGTGGAATCTTTGTTCCCCAACCAGGATCAAACCCAAGTCCTCTGCAGTGAAAGTGTGGAGTCTTAACCATTGGACCACCAGGGAGTTTCCCTTGTAGGAATTCTTTTTTCTTTTTGTAGGAGATTCTTGAAACAGCAAGAAAAAATGAGCTGTCCATCAAGTTCATTCCTACCACAAGCCTTTATTAAGTACTTACTGTGTAGCAGACACTTCCAAGTGCTAGAAATATAGCAGTGATCAAGACAAGCAAGAACCCTGCCTTCTGAGCACTTTCAGTCCAAAGGAAAAGAGGACAGCCATAAAGAATCAAAACAATTAAGATCATTTCAGATTGTGTTACATGTTTTGAAGAAAGAAAACAGCGTGATGTGATAGGGAGTACCTTAGATAGATAACTCTAGGATGACGGGTAGGTAGCTGTGGGTTTTGCCTTCCCACCATTCATTTCCTACTTTTAATAACAATGCCTTTATATTTCGGGGGAAACCACTGCTGCTACAAGCTCAGTGCATGTTTCTTGTGGGGCTGAGCCCAGCCCATCTCCACGAATGGGCTTACGATCCTGGGCTGGCTAAGGAAACTCGATACTAGGAAGTTTCCCGGAACTACGCAGAAAGAGAAACTTTCTTTGCCCAGGAATTGTTGACTAAGCAGATTATAAACCTGGAACTGAAGGCAGTCATCTTGCCACTACAAAGGAAGTGCGTGCCTACTGCCTGGCAGGAGAGCCCAGAAACAGGGACCTAGTGAGTATGGAAGTCACGTGAATCAGCTGATTCCAGTCGCATCTAAAGGTACCCTTGGACTTTTCTGTTAAGTGAGCAAACACATTCTCCTGTGTTTCTTAAGCTATTCTGGGCTATTTTGAACTTATAATTGAACAAATCCTGATTGATGAAGAAAGCAAAGGAGCAAAGGAGCCAGGCTTAGAAGTGCTGTGCTGTGCTGTGCTTAGTTGCTCAGTCATGTCTGACTCTTCGAGGCACCATGGACTGTAGCCTGCCAGGTTCCTCTGTCCATGGGGATTCTTCAGGCAAGAATGATGGCGTGGGTTGCCAGTTCCTTCTCCACGGGGTCTTCCAGACCCAGGGATTGAACCCGGGTCTCCCACATTGCAGGCAGATTCTTCACCATCTGAGCCACCGGAGCTAGGTATAAAGCACCATTAGCCTGATAAAGTGCCCCCTCCTGGAGGAGAGAGTATCTACATATATTTGGAATTTTGAATGGCACCCCACTCCAGTACTCTTACTTGGAAAATCCCCTCCTCCCATGGACAGAGGAGCCTGTTAGGCTGCAATCCATGGGGTCGCTAAGAGTCGGACACGACTGAGCGACTTCACTTTGACTTTTCACTTGCATGCATTGGAGAAGGAAATGGCAACCCACTCCAGTGTTCTTGCCTGGAGAATCCCAGGGACGGGGGAGCCTGGTGGGCTGCCCTCTATGGGGTCGCACAGAGTTGGACACGACTGAAGTGACTTAGCATAGCGTAGCAAGGAAAATGTCTGCTCTCCCTATTTATTCAGTCATCTCTGATTTTTTTTTTTTTTTTGCTTCATTGAGATATAACTAACATACATGTGTAAATTTAAAGAGTAAAGAATAAATCAACTCTCTATATAAAATAAATTAAAACATTTTTGTGGACCCTTAAAAGTATTGAGACCCCCTAGGTACTGTGCTTCTTGTGGCCAGTGGATAAATCAGCCCAAATGATTACCATTAAAGGAATGACTGTGGAAAATTCTTCAAGAGATGGGAATACCAGACCACCTGACCTGCCTCCTGAGAAATCTGTATGCAGGTCAAGAAGCAACAGTTAGAAGCAAACATGGAACAACAGACTGGTTCCAAATTGGGAAAGGAGATCATCAAGGCTGTATATTATCACCCTGCTTATTTAATTTATATGCAGAGTACATCATGAGAAATGCTGGGCTGGAGGAAGCACAAGCTGGAATCAAGATTGCTGGGAGAAATATCAATAACCTCAGATATGCAGATGACACCACCCTTATGGCAGAAAGTGAAGAGGAACTGAAGAGCCTCTTGATGAAAGTGAAAGAGGAGTATGAAAAAGCTGGCTTAAAACTCAACATTCAGAATACTAAAATCAAGTCATCCGGTCCCATCACTTCATGGCAAATAGATGGAGAAACAAAATGGAAACAGTGAGAGACTTTATTTTTTGGGGGCTCCAAAATCACTGCAGATGGTGATTGCAGCCATGAAATTAAAAGATGCTTACTCCTTGGAAAAAAAGCTATGACCAACCTAGACAGCATATTAAAAAACAGAGCATTACTTTGCTGACTAGTCAAAACTATGGTTTTTCCAGTAGTCATGTATGCATATGAGAGTTGGACTATAAAGAAAGCTGAGCACAGAAGAATTGATGCTTTTGAACTGTGGTGTTGGAGAAGACTCTTGAGAGTCCCTTGGACTGCAAGGAGATCAAACCAGTCAGTCCTAAAGGAAATCAGTCCTGAATATTCATTGGAAGGACTGATGCTGAAGCTGAAACTCCAATACTTTGGCCATCTGATGCAAAGAACTGACTCATTGTAAAATACTCTGATGCTGGGCAAGGTTGAAGGCAGGAGGAGAAGGGGACGACAGAGGATGAAATGGTTGGATGGCATAACGGACTCAATGGACATGAGTTTGAGCAAGCTCCAGGAGACAGTGAAGGACAGGGAAGCCTGGCATGCTGCAGTCCATGGGGTCGCAAAGAGTCAGACATAACTGAATGACTGAACTGAAAGGAACGATTAACACTATTTTCAGAATATTTTTCTCTGGAAGGATGAGGAAAAGGGAGGCCATGGAGGAGGATCATACAGAGGGATACAGAGGGCTTCAAAAGTACTAAAATGTCCCATTAAACTAGTAGTGACTATCTTCATTTTTACTCTGTTAACAATACATATATTTTTATATGTATGTATATGTGCATGGATATACACAATATATTTTTCTATACGTATAAGATATTTCACAGTAAAAATTTTACAACAAAAAATGTAAGGACAAGGACTTCCCTGGCGGTCCAGTGGCCAAGACTCCATGCTCCCAATGCAGGGGGCCTGGGTTCAACCCTTGGTCAGTGAACTAGATACCACATGCCACGACTAAAGACCCCAAGTGTCACAACTGAGACCCCGCACACCCAAATAAGCAAATAAATAATTTTAAAACAATGTAAGGACCAGGTCATGCGGGGAGGGAGGGGGAGTCCGTCTTAAAGATCAGGGCAGGGCCTGGCCCACCACAGCACACAGGAATTTGCTCTGAATCATTTAACGACCATCTGGTTCTGGATCAGGTCCCTCCTGCTCACTCACACTGAAGCTCCGGCTCTGGCTGCCTGTTTGCCACCGCCCCCCACCATCACAGGCATGGGTGGTGGAGGTTCTGGGGATCCTCCTCCAGGCTCCAGAAGGATGCAGGGTTGGCCCCAGCTGCTCAGATGTAGGATGCTAAGGAACAAGGACTCTGCTAAGGGATGGATTCCCAGATCCAGAGGGATACAAGGGTCTGGCTCTAGGACAGAAAACCAGCCAGATCTTCTAGGGACCACAGTAAGAGGCTCTTTCCCAACCTCTTAGACAAGGGGTGAGGTTGTCAGTTCAGGCTTCCTGATCCCAGGGAAAGGATAGATCTAGGCCCTGGGTTCAAGGGGACGAGTGCATTCAGCAGACTGGACCCCACACTGAATGTGCCCTAGAGGACCAAAGATTCTATGTGCCCAGCATGGCTGGCACTGAATGGCACAGTCCCTGACCTGATAGGGTCATGCTGGTCAGGTGACCAGGGAGGCCTGGTGACCAGACTGAAGGACCTTGTTCACGTCTGATTCTGTAATGCCTCTGGGCCTTGGCCCAACCCTAAGTGCTGTTCTGGGTTGAGAGAGTCCAGCAATAATGGAAACTGGATTTCCCACCAGCTAGATGGCGGGAGAGCTCTGAGTGGGTTTTTAAAAAACAGCCTGTGTCTTCCCTGCCTGTCTGTGTACACCCATATTCATACCCACACCTGCTTCTGCCTTTTTTGCTCACTTCTGTCTCTTTCTGACTCTCCCTGGGTCTGTCTCTATCTCCCTTTCCAGGTCTTTCTCTGATTTTGCCTTCCCCTTCCCCAGCCTCCCACCTACTACAGAGAGCTCTGGTTCCAAGAAAAGAAGCTTTTGCTGTGAATGCATCAGATGCCAGGACCTCCCCTTCCCACTCCCTCCATCATTTCCATGCCCCCTTCCTGCTGTATCTGAGACCTGAACTCAGCAGCCACCCCCACCCCCACCACCACCCCCAGACAAGCCGGACGGGAAGAAGAATAGGGCTCCAGCTGGACTGGATCGGCTTGGATGTAGGGCTGCCTTTCCCTTTGGAGGGGAGGCCAGAGCTCAGATGGCTCATGAATTATTGAGCTCCTGTGCTGGCGGCTCTACTTGGCAGAGCGCTGGGACTCTCGCCACCAGTCTTGAAGAGTAGGACAAACTCAAGGTCATTCAGGCTGAGCTGGGCCAGGCTCTGAGCTCCCAGCCTCCTTCCTATCCCCTCACCTGAGCCCCCAGGACTAAACCTGGCAACTCTCCCCACCCTTACTCACTTTATAGGGAACCCAGCCCAGCCCTAGGATTGCCCTGGTGGCTCAGACCATAAAGAGACTGCCTGCAATGCAGCAGACCTGAGTTCAATCCTTGGGTCGGGAAGATGCCCTAGAGAAGGAAATAGAAACCCACTTGCCTGGGAAATCCCATGGATCATGGAGCCTGGCTGGGCCACAAGTCCATGGGCTCGCCAAGAGTCAGACACGACTTAGCGATTAAACAACAACAACCCAGCCCTAGTCAGAAGTACCCCATGCTCTCTCCCCTGGCCCTGACCTCTGACATTCACACAATTCAGTCAGTTCAGCTCAGTTGTGTCCAACTCTTTGCGACTCCCTGGACTACAGCACTCCAGGCTTCCCCGTCCATCACCAACTCCCGGAGCTTGCTCAAACTCATGTCCATTGAGTCGGTGATGCCATCCAACCATCTCATCCTCTGTTGTCCCCACAATTACCCTCCATCTTTCATCCCTTAGACTGGGGGCCCCTGAGAGTAGGACTCCACAGGAAGGGCCTGAGGGCCAGATGGCTCAGACTAGGGGCTCCAAGTCTGGATCTGGCCGACCCCCATCCGCGTCACCACCTCCCTTAATGTCTCTTCACAAGGCTCTGCCTTCCTTAGGGGAGGTGATACAGACCCAGGATCCAGGGAGGGGCGCTCCATCCACAGCAGCTCTCAGGCCAGCCCCACTGTTCCTATGATTTCAGCAAGAACTGAAGAGGGTGGAAGGAAGCCCAGGATGTGATGAGCTGGATCTGGCTTGAACAATCTACCCACCCTGACTTTCAGTTTGCTCATCCATAAAATGGGAAGAATAATTTCTGCAGCTGGTCTTCCCAGCACCTGCTGGTGGAGCCGCTTTCATCTCTGCACTGTCAGGGCTGGAAGGCAGCTACAAGGCCCTGGCTGGGGCCCTGTCTGACCTCTACCTGCTCCAGCTCCACCCTCTTGTCTATTTACTCCCAAGTACTCCTCCCCTGGGGCCCCCGGAAGGCCCTGGACAACTTTCCACTGCAGTACTAAGCTGCCATCTCGCACACTGGGTTGGAACCTGTCGGTACGGTCTGTCTTCCTCAAGCCCTTTGGGTCCCCCAAAGTCACACATAGAGTCTTCTTCCTCTCTGTGTTCTGCAGCAGTCAGGCCAGGCACAGGCACAGAGGAAGGGCTCAGAGATGCTGCCAAATGAGGGAATGGCCTGGAGACTTCCCAGGACCTCTGCCTTGATTACTGCCTCCTACCCTCCCGCACCATACTTGCCGGGGACTTTGAGTGTTCACTGCTGCCAGTTCTCCCGAGCCCACCACCCTCCTCAGTGGCTCACTTGGAAAATCCAGGGGCAGGACACTGTATCACCACCCCAGCACTTCCAGCAAACCCTGCTCTCTGCCTTCTACCCTTGAATTTCACCCACATCCTTAGACCACAGACCCAGCAGTTTGTGCTAAACTGTTACGTGGGCAGCCTTCAGTAAAGCAGGCCTCCAGACATCCATTGCCCTGTGCGTCTCTTCCGTGCTGATTCTGGCCTTGGCTATATGACTTGCTCTCTCCAGTGGGATGTCAAGAAGTGTGAAGCAAGCAAAGGTTCAATGAGCACTTGCACAGCGGGCCCCGTCCTCTTGGAAGTCCGCTGCTTCGCTGTGAAGGTCAGCTAGACTTCTTTTTTTAGTCTTTTTTTTTTTCTCTAATTTTATGAAAGAATTTTATTCCAAAGTGGCTCTAGTAGTGCTGGAGACATTGATGTAGAGTTTGAATATTGTTTCAGGTAAAGTGAAAGTGGATAAAAGTAATATTTCTAGCTAATATATTTTTAGATGATAGGATTTTAAATGTGTCAGTTAAAATAAACATTAATGAACTTATTTATGAAACAGAAACAGACTCATGGACATAAAAAACAAGCCAGGTGATTACCAGAGGGGAAAAAAATCAGATAAACAAGGTCCTACCATATATATAGCACAGGGTACTATATTCAATATTTTGAAGTAAATTATAATGGAAAAGAAAAAATGCAAAGAATATTAAGAATAGATATTTTACTATTTTATGTATTTTGAAAGGATTTTAGATTCAGAATTATAGGGGAGATTTTTTTTTTCCTTAAGGAGAACCACTTTATACTGAGTAGTAAACAAAACTTTATTTATGACATAGTAAACAAAATTTCCATCAACTTCTTCAATTAGTCCAAAGAACAAAACCTCTGACTTAATCAGAATTTACATTTAACCTTAAATATTCTAAAATCCATCCGTGTCAACTTTGGAATTTTAATCTCGCCTAATACTATGAAATAGGGCAAACCTTGATCGACAGTCAAATTCCGAATTTTCTCTGTTTAGCCACTTTTTTGATCTTCTTTTTGATTCCACGTATTCCACAGTGTTCAATGGATTTGTAATAAACTTCCAAGATGAAGGGGGATTTCTTGCTCATTTTTCGCTTGACATCTTGACTTGTGTTCATCTTTTTAAACAAAAAATATGCTCCAGAAAATGGCCACAGGGTCACCTACTACAACTTCTTTAAAGATGTTCTTTGCCAGTGGATCCATACTATGGGCCATCCTGAGGCGTGTACTCACGAGGCTCTGCATCTAGACTTCTGAACAAGATGAGAGGCCAGGCGGAGAGAGGCCCAGGGAGAGGGGACACCATCTAGATAATCCAGCCCCCGCTGCTCCCAGTTGAATGCAGCCCCATGAGTGACACCAGGCAAAACCAGCAGAACTGGCCAACTGACCCCAGCTGAACCACAGAATTTCTAGAAATAATATATCGTTTTAAGCCACTAAGTTTTGGGGCCGTTTGTTTCTCAGCAAGGGCTTCCCAGGTGGCTCAGAGGTAAAGAATCTGCCAATGCAGGAGACTTAGGTTTGATCCCTGGGTCAAGAAGATCCCCTAGAGAAGGAAATCTTGTCTGGGAAATCCCACGGACAGAGGAGCCTGGTGGGCTACAATCCATGGGGTTTCAAGAGTCAGACACGACTTAGCAACTAAACAATGATCACTTCTCAGCAAACGATAACTGAAATCAGGGGCCAACCCTGAGTCCTCTCTGCCCACGTCTTGCATATCCAGTCTTGTGGGGTCCACTTCCAGAATATATCATGTATCTGAGCACTTCTCCTCTCATTCCCAGGCACCACTTTAGTCCAGGCCACTGTCCCCCTCACCTGGATTATTCCCAAAGCCTCCTCACTGGACTCCCTGCCTCCACTCTTATTCTCCTGCAGTCATCATACAGGGGCCAGAGTGAAACTTTGGGGGTATTAGTCAGATCAAGTCACCCACCTGCTTAAGACCTTCCAGTTACCTCCTACATCACTTAGATCAAAAGAAAGACCCAGGAATTCTCTGGTGGTCTAGTGGTTAGAAGTCCACCTGCAGGGGACCCGGGTTCTATTCTTGGTCTGGGAGGATTCCACATGCAGGGCGGGGGGCAACTAAGCCCATGTGCCACAACTGCTGAGTTCACACACCCTAAAGCCCATGCTCTTCAATAAGAGAAGCCGCCACAATGAGAAGCCCACGCACCACAACTGAAGAGTAGCCACCACTTGCGTCAACTAGAAAAGTCCACACACAGCAACAAAGACCTGGTGCGGCCATAAATTAATAAAATAAACCACAGGCTCCTTGAAGCCCTGTGCAGCCCAGGGCCTGCACAGCTCCACCCCCACCTCCAGCCCCCCTTGCTCAGTGCGCTCCAGCCACGCTGGTTTCCTTTCTGTTTCTTGAACATGCAGGCTTATCTCCATCTTGGGGCCTTCACATCAGTTCTTTACTCTGCCCAGAAAACGCTTCCTCTAGGTCTTTCCATCTAGGTCTTCCAGTTCTCAGCTTACATGTCCCCTCCCCTAAAAGGCTATTTACAGAAGAGAGGACTGAGGCTTGGAGAAGTGAGGTCATTTCCCAAGTACACACAATTAGGGAGAGTCTGGGCTGAGTTTTCACCCTAGGTTTGTGTGAGTCCCCACTCCAGGGCTCTTTCTGCCACATCAGTGGTTTGGGAAGGTGAAGGTCATGGGCTCCTGAAAAGGAGAGGGGTTGGAGGGGCTTCCTTCACTGACTTCTTCCACAAACACTCTCAGCCGTACCCTTTGGACCCTGCCCTGGGCTGAGTGCTGGGGACTCAGAGAGATGAACTGAACCAGACTTTTCTCTCTGGGAGCTCCAGTCTAGGGACAGGGAAAGCAGCAGAGGAGGTCAAGGCCATCAGAGGGGCTCAGACAGCCTTTCGGGAAGGCATAACATGGAGTATGAGGGTGGCTGGGGGCAGGGGCATGGGGGGCAGAAAGTGGGGGTGTTTGTTCAGGGGTCAGAGCTGCCTATTGTCCCCTGAAAGTGACCAGGAGACTTAGCATCAGCCATGTGTGTCCAAGCTGCTGTGAGAGTGTGTGTGTGTGTGTGTGTGTGTGTGTGTGTGTGTGTGTGTGTGTAAGAGAGTAAGGGAAAGTACGAGGGGTAAGGTGGACTTTAGGCAGGAGAAAGCTGAATGAATAGAATTTACTGATGTGGCTAAAGCCCACAAAGGCTGAGTCACTTGCCCAGCTCACCGTAAAGGCAGAATATGAACCAAGCCTATCCTGACACCACCTCCTCCAGGGCCCACTGCTTCTTCACTATGTGACCTCAGCTAAAGCCATTCTCCTCAGGGGCCTTATTTCCTCATCAGTAAGCTGAAGGAGTTGGATCAAGTTTTCTTCAGCACAAGGATTCTGCAGAAAATATCACTACTAGAGCTTGGAATCAAATTCAGAACCTGCCTCAACCGGTACAGGATGGTTTCTCAGCCTGCAGCTCCCTCCAGGCCTAAACTGGGTGTCATACAAGCTAAAGTCAGGGAGCCCCAGTAATTCCCCCGGTGTCAGGTGGACCTGGGGTCTCTCTTTCAACAGTCCAACCTACAGTTCCAGAATCCCTACAGCCCAGCTCCTTAGAATTCCGGAGCTCCTAGTACACCCTTACTTCATCATTAGCCCAGCCTGGATCCCAGCTTATCTGTCCACCATTCTCCAGGATAACTCTGGGACTCCCCTGGTTCTCTTCAGCTTCCAGGAAACACCATCCTTTAGCCAATGAAGGAAAGGGGAGAGGCAGCTATGAATGATCATTGGCCCATTGTCTGACCAATACAGACAGACCTGGCCAATCAGAAGAACCAGTTCAGTTCAGTCGCTCAGTTGTGTCAGACTGTTTGCGACCCCATGGGCTGCAGCACGCCAGGCCTCCCTGTCCATTGCAAACACCCTGAGTTTACTCAAACTCATGTCCATTGAGTCAGTGATGCCATCCAACCACCTCATGTTCTGTCGTCCCCTTCTCCTCCTGCCTTCAATCTTTCTCAACATCAGGGTCTTTTCAAGTGAGTCAGTTCTTCTCATCAGGTGGCCAAAGTATTGGAGTTTCAGCTTCAGCATCAGTCCTTTCAATGAATATTAGGACTGATTTCCTTTAGGATGGACTGGTTGGATCTGAGATAGCCTCAATTTCCATGTTCCAGTTCTGCTCATCCTCCACCATTCTGTGCCCTCAGGGTTCCCTTTCAGGTGGTTCCATCCCACTTATTACATTCAGAATTCCAGGAAATTATATCTGGGAAAGAGAAGTACGGTGAGTAGGATTAGAGCTGATTACAGCTGGAGGATTCCCCCATTCTGCTGCAGCCTGGGGCATCCTCTGGGGCCGGGTTTCAGTGGTACCCAGAGGAGCCACTGCAAAGAGCTCAGGCTCTGAACAGGAAGAACTTGGGCTCAGTTCCAGGCTTTGCCCCTTACTAGTTGCGTGACTGTGGGCAAGGGGCTTAAATCTCTGAACCTCTGTTTTCTTAGCTACAAAATAAGGATTTGGGATCTATTCACTGAGTTACTGTGAGGATTATATGGGAATAAGGCTCATAATATATCTAAGACATAGTAGGTGATCATAGTAGTCATAGCCATTTGTTCTGCTTATTCTCAGAGGCAGTGGTCTGGCCTCTAAAAGTCCTGGCCTGTTTATAATAGCACTGTTTATAATAGCACTGTTTATAATAGCCAGGACATGGAAGCAACCTAGATGTCCATCAGCAGATGAATGGATAAGAAAGCTGTGGTACATATACACAATGGAGTATTACTCAGCCATTAAAAAGAATACATTTGAATCAGTTCTAATGAGGTGGATGAAACTGGAGCCTATTATACAGAGTGAAGTAAGCCAGAAGGAAAAACATAAATACAGTATACTAATGCATATATATGGAATTTAGAAAGATGGTAACGATAACCCTGTATACGAGACAGCAAAAGAGACACTGATGTATAGAACAGTCTTATGGACTCTGTGGGAGAGGGTGGGAAGATTTGGGAGAATGGCATTGAAACATGTGAAATGTCATGTATGAAATGAGATGCCAGTCCAGGTTCAGTGCACGATGCTGGATGCTTGGGGCTGGTGCGCTGGGAAGGCCCAGGGGGATGGTATGGGGAGGTTGGGAGGGAGGAGGGTTCAGGATGGGGAGCATGTGTATATCTGAAATAAAAAAAAAAAAAAAAAAGAAAGGCAAATAGAAGCATACTTTGCTGATCATTGAAACAATGTGTGTAATGGCCTCATGCTATCATGCAATCTAATTGGTTTTGTTATAAGTTATTGGGCTATTTCATATTTTAGCAAGTTTATTATAGAATTATGGCTCTAGAATTGTGACATGTTCTGTAATTAAACTTCACATAGAGGGAGTTTGACATAGTATGGCCCATAAACTTTGGGTATAGTCGCACCAATCAAGTTTATTATAGAATTATGGTTCTAGAACTGTGGCATTTCTAGTTCAATTCTGAAACTGAACTTCACATAGAGGAAGTCAGGTATAATATGGCCTACAGACTTTGGGTATGGCAGCGCCAATCTAGATAAGAAGGTTTTGAGAGGTGTGGTATTTGACTTTATGTATTTAAAGTGCTATCAGATAAAAAGAGCAACAGCTACGTTTGCTCTACTTGTTTCCTATAAATCACGGTGTGATGTCCTGAAGAGGTGACTTGTTCTCTGTAGCTCTAGGAATTGAGCCCAACAGTTGTAAAATTGAATTGATTGATAATCTCTGCTCACTGGGGTGTAAGTTTGATCTTGTCCACACTAATGGCTACCAGCTGGGCTCTGTTAAGTGCCAAATCTTCTGATGTTAAAACAAGAAAATTTCAGTCACTGTCAATAATTATAAAGTTCTTTTGATTATTAAACTAATCTTATTTCAAAAAAAAAAAAGTCCTGGCCTCATAATGGCAGGGGAGGTAGAGAAGGGGCAAGAAGAAGAGGTTAAAATAAAATAGCTGCAATCTAACAACCATGTGCCAGCCCCTGTAGTGATCACCATGTGAAACTATTACTAATCTAACTTTATGAACAAGGCGCGTCTGAAGCACAAAGAAGTTCTGTAACTTGGCCAAAGTCACAGAGCTAGTAAGTGGCAGAGTTGGGGCATAAATTCAGGCTCTCTGGCTCCAGAGTTCAAACTCTGAACCATTGCTCTATCCTGCTGCTGTTACTGCTAAGTCGCTTCAGTCGTGTCCGACTCTGGCGACGCCGTAGACGGCAGCCCACTAGGCTCCTCTGTTCCTGGGATTCTCCGGGCAAGAACACTGGAGTGGGTTGCCATTTCCTTCTCCAATGCATGAAAGGGATCGTCATGTTAATCCCGTTTTAGGATGAGAAAGGCTGAGGTTCAGAGAAATAAGTTCTCGCTGCTGCTCAACAGGGGGCATTTAGGACTCCAGTTGATTAATAGATGGATCCTGTGACTCAGAGTACTCTTGCCTGGAGAAGCCTGGTAGGCTGGCACCGACCACTCCAGTACTCTTGCATTGGAGAATCCCATGGATCCCGGAGGAGCCTGGTAGGCTGCAGTCCATGGGGTCGAAGGCAAGGGTCGGAAAACATGGACAGAGCCTGGTGGGCGAGTCCATTTCACTTTCACTTCTCACTTTTATGCATTGGAGAAGAAAATGGCATCCCACTCCAGTGTTCTTGCCTGGAGAATCCCAGGGACGGCGGAGCCTGGCGGGCTGCCGTCTATGGGGTCGCACGACTGAAGCGACTTAGCAGCAGCGGCAGCAGTGACTCTGAAGTTCTGGCAATTTCTGCTGTTAGTGCTGCCCTCTAGTGCTCTCCATGGGAGAAGCACACCAGAGGCAAGCCGCAGATACCATGGACCCACAGTCCATTGCCCACACTCCTCTGAACCAGTGCTTCTCCCCACCCCCAGAGCTGCAGGTCTTAGAGCTTCCAAATATCATTCTGAACCTCATCCATATATACAATCGTGACATTTCTTGGTTATCTCACAAATCCTTAAACTCAACTGATCGAATATTCTTGCCTGGAGAATCCCATGGACAGAGGAGCCTGGCAGGCTACTGTCCAAGGGGTCGCAAGAGTCGGACAGGACTTAGCGACTAAAGAGAGAGAGAATACCAAGTTTACAGTTTCATACCCCAAACCTGCCCTCCCCAGTCATCTCCATCCATCCCAGTAGCACAAGCCAGAACCCCAGCCGTCCTTGACACCTCCCTCTCCTCTTCATTCTGTCTCCATCCCAGGAACAAAATGGCGGCCGAGGAAGCAGACCCGAAAAATAAACATCAATCAGAACAGAGCCAAAATGTGGAAGCGGAAGATCAGAACAACGGTCTCCTATTGTGGCCAAGAGGAAAAAAATGAGCTCAGGTGGTTAGAAAGGCACAGAAAGAAGCCGAACACAGCTTTAAGGGCCAGAAGAATGGCACAGTAAGAAACTGCAAGAAAAGAAAAGAAAGTGAAGTCGCTGTGTCTGACTCTGCGACTCCATGGACTCTAGCCCGCCGTTCTCCTCTGTCCGCGGAATTTTTCAGGCAAGCATACTGGAGTGGGTTGCCATTTGATCCAAAAGGACTGGATTCCTACCTAGCTCCACTACTTAGTAACAATATGGCCTTGGGACCTTGCTGTGCCTCGGTTCCCCCATCTGCAAAATGAATATGACCACGGTTATGTCTAGGACTTCTGTAAGGATCAAATTTAAGTGTTTGCTTTGTAAACTGCACAGCAGAAGTGGGTTATTATCTGGAAATTTCATTCCAATAGACTTCTATCTCCTTTGTTACATTGAATGCTGGACCTGTAGGGTGACTTGTTTTGTTTTCAAAGAATGTCATCAACTTGAGGGTTTTTAAATTGTGGTTTTTATATATATATTATATATAATATATATGATTTTTAAATTGTGGTATATATATATATATACACACACACACACACAGAGAAAATTTGCCATTTTATCTATTTTTAAGTTACAGTTCAGCAGCATTATTTACATTCACACTGTTGTGCAACCATCACCATTATCTAGTTCCAAAATTTTTCATCATTCCAAATAGAAACTCTGTACCCATTAAGCAGTAACTCCCAACTCCTCCCTCTCTCTAGCTCCTGGAAACCCCTAATCCCTGTCTCTATGAATTTGTTTGTTCTGAATATAAGTGGAATCACAATATTTGTTCTTCTGTGTCTGGCTTGTTTTACTTAGCATGATATCTTCAAGGTTCATCTATGTTGTAGCATGTATCACAAAAATTTCATTCTTTTCATGGCTAAATAACACTCCATTGTGCATATATACCATATTTTGTTTATCCACTCATCTGTTAATAGACATTTGAGCTTTCCACTTTTCTGCTCTTGTGAATAGTGCTGCAATGAATACTGTTGTATAAGTACCTATTTGAGTCCCTGGGTTCAATTTGGGGGGGGATATATTAATACCTATAAAGTCATCAGTTTTTGACAGAGTTTTTCAATATGCACTGCGGCAGGGGAATGGGCCCTTGGGAACAGGGCCCAGTGTGTTTGAGTGTGGGAGGGAGATGGGCAGAGGACGAGAGAGGTTTCAGTGTGGCCATGCTTCCCAGGTGGCGCAGTGGTAAAGAATCTGCCTGCCAGGGAGATGCAAGAGATACGGGTTTGATCCCTGGGTCAGGAAGATTCCCTGGAAGAGGAAATGGTAACCCACTCTAGTATTCTTGCTTGCCTGGAAAATTCCAGGTAAGAATTTTCCTGGAATGGAAAATTCCGTGGACAGAGGGGCCTGGCAGGCTTTAGTCCACGGGGTTGCAAAGAGTTGGACACAACTGAACACACACACACACATGATTAGAATGCCAGCTAACTTGTGCCTTTTGCAAAGTACTCCACAAAACACACTAGAGGAGGAAATGTTATCATCTCCATTTTACAGATGAGGAGAAGGGAAGTGGCTTCTCCAGGGCCACACAGCTGGTGGGAGGCAGGGCCTCCAGAGAAAGGTCCCCTCACACATCAGAGAATGCGGCCAGAAGTTCAGAGATTATATTTTCCTTCCTTCCCTCCCCGCTTTTTCCCTTTCTAAGCAAAGAACATAGTTCTGAGCTGCTTCAATCATCATGTTGCTACTTATTAATCGACCGTGTTTTAGGTACTACAGAATCAGAATTTCGTAGTGTGCATTTACTAAACATGTTCTGGAAAAAAGCAAAACTATGGAGACAGAAAAAAGATCAATGGTTGCCAAGGGCTGAGACGGGGGGAGGAACAGCTTGCAGAAAAGTTTAGGGAAATTTGCAGGGGGGGTGATGAAACTGATCTAAATTTTGATTGTGGTGGTGGTTATGCCGATGTATGTATTTTTCAAAATTCACAGAGCTGTACACTAAAATGGATAAATTTCACTATATGTAAATTACACCTTAATCTTTGAATGAATAAACAAATGGGGGAAAACTGAACAAGATTCTAGACTCTTAGATTTTTTGGTACCTTGAAATCTTGGCAAGGGACTTCCCTGGTAGTCCAGTGGTTAAGACTGCCTTCCAATTCAAGAGGCATGGGTTTGATCCCTGACTGAGGAAGTAAGGTCCCATGTGCTACTTGGGGTGTGGCCAAAAATTGTTTTTTAAAAAAAGAAAGAAAACTTGACAGGTAACAGTGTCCTTAATCATTTAGTTACAGCATAAATTGCTATTTTTCCATGTACTCATTCATTTATGATAAAAATGAAAGTCCTAGAGTCCAACCCAAGAATCAGAACACCATTAAAAGTGAAGTCTGCTTATGGATTTCCCCATCATTTCTTTTTTTTTCCCCAAGACTTTATTTAGTCAAGTAAATATTTATTTCATCATGTATAGAAATATGAGCAATATGCAGTATTGTTGTTTAGTCGCTAGATCGTGTCCAACTCTTTCACGACCCCAGGGGCTGTGGCCCGCCAGGCTTCTCTGTCCATGGGATTTCCCAGGCAAGAATACTAGAGTGGATTGCCATTTCCTTCTCCAGGGTCCCTGTCATTTCTGATCCCTCCACTACCCCACCCCCAGATAATCATTATTCTGAATTTTGTGTTCCTCATCATCTTGCTTTTTTAAAAAAATATTTTCTTCCACACATAAATTAGGCTGAAAGTGAAAGTTACTCAGTCGTGTTCAACTCTTTGTCACCCCAAGGACTGTAGCCTACCAGGCTCCTCTGTCCATGGGCTTAACCATATGAATTATATATATATATATATATATATATATATATATATATTTTTTTTTTTTAGGTCAAAAAGGGCTTCCCTGGTGGTCCAGTGGTTAAAAATTCGCCTTACAATGCAGGCGACATGAGTTCAGTCCTTGGTCCAGGAAGATCCCATATGCCAGGGAGCAACTAAACCCATGCACCACAACAGAGTTCTAGAGCCTGTGCTCTGCAACAATAGAAGCCACCACAATGAGAAGCCTGAGCACCGCAACTAGAGAATAGCCCCTGCTCTCTGCAACTAGAGAAAGCCCGGGCAGTAATAAAGCTCCAGCACAGCCAAAAATTAATTAATCAATTCATTTTTAAAAACCGGTCAAAAAATAGCTATGCAATATGGTTCAACCCAATATTATACCTAAATATAGTACTTCCAGTTGTATTTGAACTTTATGAAAAGGATACCATTCCCCATGCACTCTTCTCTGACTCGCAGTTTTTTCACTCAGTATTATATCACTGTGATCTAGCCATGCTGTTATTTTTCATTCATTTTCTACTGCTATATAATTATTTCACATTTCTTTATCTCCTATCAACGGCATTTGGATGTTTTCACCACAGTTTGAGGTTACTGTGAACCATGTTTCTGCCACCGTTCTTGTACATGTCTCTTGGTATATATGTGAAATTCTTGTGGCTGTATCCCAGAAAACACTTACTGGGTCTTACAGTACACAGATATTCAACTGTACACGATATGACTCACTTTCTGAGGTCCAAATGAAGTTAGAGTGGCCACTTGCCACCCCAGGTGAGAATGTGGACAAGATGTACTGAGAAGGACTGTCATGGAGGGTCTGTGGTGGAAATTGAGCACCTACTCTGTGCACACGGCAGGGCACCTATAGAATAGGCCATGGTGCCCTGAGAGGTGAGATAGGGAAGGAAACCCCCCAGTCACCGTGGGAATTAGCTTCCAAGGAGTGTCCCACCCTGGCTGGGGAAGGGGAGGACTTGGCAAACCAAAGCGGGCAAAGGGTTCTCTCCTAATTGGTGGTATCTCCATCTGGGATTAGGAGGTAGTGAATCTTTGGCATACCTGGAGAAGAAGGGGCTCAGTGGTACTGAATTCCACTTACCCATCCTACCTCAGTGATCTCTTCCAATATCCTTTATCTCACTTTGCATCTGTACCCTTTTGAAATTCTCCCAGTTGGAGAGAGATACTATTATTTCCACAGATGAGGTTTGGAGAAGTCGTCTTGCCCAAAGTTACACCATTTGGGCCAAATGCCTGAGCAAATAATTTCCCCTTCCTAAGCCTCAGTTTCCTCACCTGTAAAATAAAAATGATAACACCTGAGGTGTTATTCTCAGGTGGAAGGATTAAATAATACCATGCAAGTAAAGGGTTAAGCATGGATCCTGGAGATGCTCCCTAGAGCATTGTTCACTGCTGCTATAGTTGCTATGAAGTTGGTATTAAGAGGAGTAGGAACCTAGAATAATCCGACTGCTGACATCTGCTGCCAATGACATTGTCTCTTACAGAGACCCCATGGGATGCAGTGATCATGGCCTATTTTGGCCACTTCTGCTCATCTGGGATGTATTTCATGACTGCACAGCCCAGTCTGCTCTTCCACACTGCTCCTAGGCCCCAGAGCAGAGGCCCTTGTCTTCCTCTGCAGATTTCCTGGGACAGAGAAAGTGAACTGAGCAGAACAGGCGAACCAGGCCCCCTCAGGACAAAGGGACTCATCAGAGCCCAGTGGTTCACTCAGCAGAGAATATCTGCTGAAAGTGTAAGTCACTCGGTCATGTCCGACTCTTTGCAACCCCATGGACTGTCCATGGAATTCTCCAGGCCAGAATACTGGAGTAGGTAGCCTTTCCTTTCTCCAGGGGATTTTTCCAACCCAGTGATCAAACCCAGGTCTCCTGCATTGAGGGCGGATTCTTTACCAGCTAAGCTCAGCATCTACTATGTATCTGGTCCTGCTCTGGGCACCCAGGACACTGGGGAACATGACTATACCCTAGTCAGAGGCTAAAGGAGGAGACAGAAGAGAATAGTGTGCTGAATATTTTGATAAGGACTGCAGAGAACTGCTCTATATAACAGAAAACCAGACGGGCATAGTTGTAAAAGAGGAGGCTTCCCAGGTGGCCAGAGTGGTAAAGAACACGCGTGCCAATGCAGGAGACATAAAAGATGTGGGTTCGATTCCTGGGTTGGGAAGATCCCCTAGAAAAGGGCATGGCAACCCACTCCAGTATTCTTGCCTGGAGAATCCCATTTTCAGATGAGCCTGGCGGGGCTACAGTACACTGGGTTGCAGAGTTGGACACTGAAGCGAGTTAGCAGGCAGGCCAAAAGGAAGGCGTCTCTGGAGACATGCCCTTTGGGCTGAGCCTTTAAAGCCTGGCAGGCGCTAGAGACTGCTAGGACCATCTGCCCATTTAACAGAAAAGAAGACTGAGCCCAGCGTCTGTCCACGGTGCCCTCCAGGCCTCATTTAATCCGACTAGGCCGAGCGCTGCTCTCTGAGTCCGCAGGTCGAGCGCCAGAGCCCGGCCAACTTGCCCGCCCAGCTCCCGGGGCGGAGCCTCGGCCCAGGTGCGCGGCGGAGGCGCTTCGCGGAGGCAGGAAGTGTGTCCCCAGCGGCGGCCCGTGCAGCGCTCCCGCGAGACGCTCACCTGCGCCCCAGGTGAGCAGCGAGGGGGGGCGGGGGGAGGGGCCGAGCTGGAGGCGGCTCACCTGGCGGGACAGGTAAGCCCCGCGCGGGCCCGAGGGGCCGCGAATCAGGGCGGCACCAGTGTGGGAAGACCCCCTCCCGAGGCTACGGCCGGGCGGGCGAGGGTCCAGGGGCCGGTTCCTCCGGGGCCACCCTCCCACTTCCGGGGTGCGCGGGCCGGGCCCGGCCAGGGAGCGGCCTGAGCGGGCGCCTAGGCTGGGCGGGCAGACTGGGGGGTGAGGGGGCCGGGTTCGCCCTTAGGGTGGCGCTGGCTTGAGGTGGGAGCAGTGCTTGCTGGGGAGGCGGGGGCGGGCGGGGAGCGGGGGCCATGCACACCCCAAGGGGCCGTGTCTACAGGCTGGATCCTCCCGCGGGCGGAGGGCCCCTGCAGCCGGAGAGGGTGGTGCTTGCCCCGAGGGCACCGCTGGTGTAGGGGCTGTGCTAGCCCGAGCGGCAGAGCCGGGATCTGGTTCTCCCTTGCCCCCAGGACTAGGTGCCCGAGGGGGCGGGAGTCGGGGGACTGAGACTTTGGGGCCGGAGATCAAGGGTGCACGGATGCTCGGGCACGCGAGTCGACGGCTGTTTTGGTGAGCAGGGTTGGGGAGACCCTCTCGGCCGGTTGGGTGTGCCAGACGCAGCTGGGCTGGTGCGGCCGGGCCTCTCCTGGTCACCTTCGGAGGAAGGGGATGGAACAGAGAGAGACCTCCGATGTGTGTGTTCTCAGGGACTAAGGGGGAGTGGGAGAGCCCCAATTAGAAGTTTGGGGAGGGCTGCCAGGGTCTGGGGGCTTCTGACCCTGAGGACGATCCCTGCAGTGCCTTGGGGTGCCCAGAGACCCAGCCCCTCCCAGGTGCCAGGCACAAGCTCTAAGGCCCCTGAACGCAATATCTCATTTAAACCTGAAGGTGGCCCCTGAAGGTATTCCTCTCTCCCCTCGTTAAAGATGAGAAAACTGAGGCCAGGAGCCTTACCCCAGGCACAGCAGGACCTCCTGCTGAAGCAAGAGACTGGTGTTCCTAGGAATTTGGAGGTGGGGGCAAAAGCAGCAAGGGGGAGATACAGCCAGGACGAAATGGCCTGAGATTGACTTCAGGAGGGTTCAGGGTCTAGAAAGAAGCGGGAAACTGGAGCCAGGCACTGTCCTTGCCCCAGGTCTTGTCCCCTTTCCTCCATCCCACCCTCCCTTCTAGATTTGTGGTGTAGAACAAACTACAGGGGCTCCAGAGTCTGGCAGACCACAGTACAAATCCAGCTCCATTCCCTCCCTGGTCTCTGGGCAAGTCACTTCACCTCTCTGAGCTTCAGAGTCGTGATCTGTAAAGTGGAGATATAATACTTACAGGGCAATTATGAGCACTTAAAGAAAGCAAAAATCCTCTTGAGCTGGAGCCTGTTTCTGGCCCATTTAGCACAGCCTTGGGCACATGGTAGGTGCTCAGTAAATATTTGTTGGATGAATTTGATGAATGGTGGTGGTGCTGTTCAGTCGCTCAGTCATGGCCAACTCTTTGCAACCCCATTGACTGCATCACGCCAGACTTCCCTGTCCTTCATGATCTCCTGGAGCTTGCTCAAACGCACGTCCATTGAGTTGGCGATGCCATCCAACCATCTCACCCTCTGTCATCCCCTTCTCCTGCCCTCAATCTTTCCCAGCATCAGAGTGTTTTCCATTGAGTCGGCTCTTCGAATCAGATGGCCAAAGTATTGGAGCTTCAGTTTCAGCATTAGTCCTTCCAGTGAATATTCAAGGTTGATTTCCCTTAGAACTGATTGGTTTGATCTTGCTGTCCAAGGGGTTCTCAAGAGTCTTCTCCAACACCATAACTCAAAAGCATCGATTGTTCGGCGATCAGCCTTCTTTATGGTCCAACTCTCATATCCATCCATACATGACTAGTGGAAAAACCATAGCGTTGACTATATGGACCTTTGTTGTCAAAGTGATGTCTCTGCTTTTTAATATGCAGTCTAGGTTTGTTGTAGCTTTCCTTCCAAGGAGCAAGCATCTTTTAATTTCATGGCTGCGGTCACTGTCCACAGAGATTTTGGAGGCCAAGAAAATAGAGTCTGTCACTGTTTCCATTTTTTCCCCCATCTATTTGCCATGAAGTGATAGGACCAAATGCCATGATCTTAGTTTTGTGAATGTTGAGGGTTTTTTTTGTTTTTTGGTTTTTTTTTTTTTTTTGGTCTTTATTGAATTTGTTCCAATATTGTTTATGTTTTATGGTTTGGTTTTTTGAGGCATGAGGGATCTTAGCTCCCTGACCAGGGATCGGACCCATACCCCCTGTATTGGAAGGTGAAGTCTTAACTACTAGACTGCCAGGGAATTCCTGGGTCTGGAGAATGTTGACTTTTAAGCCAAATTTTTTACTCTCCTCTTTCACCTTCATCAAAAGGCTCTTTAGTTCCTCTGCTTTCTTCCATAACAGTGGTGTCATCTACATATCTGAGATTATTGACATTTCTCTTGGTAGTCTTGATTCCAGCTTGAACTTTATCCAGCCTAGTATTTCACATGATGTACTCTGCATCTAAGTTAAATAAGCAGGGTGACAATATACATCCTTGATGATCTCCTTTCCCAATTTGGAACCAGTTTGTTGTTCCATGTCCAGTTCTAACTGTTGTTTCTTGACCTGCATCCAGATTTCTCAGGAGACAGGTAAGGTGGTCTGGTATTCCCATCTCTCTAAGAATTTTCCACAGTTTGTTGTGATCCACACAGTCAAAGGCTTCACCATAGTCAATGAAGGAGAAGTAGATGTTTTTCTGGAATTCCCTTGCTTTTTCTATGATCCAGTGGATGTTGGATCTCTTGTTCCTCTGCCTTTTCCAAGCCCAGCTTGTACATCTGGAAGTTCTCCGTTCATATATTGTTGAAGCCTAGCCTAAGGATTTTGAGCTTTACCTTGCTAGCATGTGAAATGAGTGCAATTGTGCGGTAGTTTGAACATTCTTTGGCATTGCCCTTCTTTGGGATTGGAATGAAAACTGACCTTTTCCAGTCCCATGGCCACTGCTGAGTTTTCCAAATTTCTTGCCGTATCGAGTGCAGCACTTTCCCAGCAGCATCTTTTAGGATTTGAAATAGCTCAGCTGGAATTCCATCACCTCCACTAGCTTTGACAACTCCTAAAACCTTGGAGGTAGAGGAGAAGACAGTAAATGAAACCATGAATAGTAACCTCTTGTTCTTACAAATCCTGGGTACCCCAGAGCTCAGTGTAGTTCAAACAGGGTAGAAATGCCTACCCTCTTGATCCAAGGGCTAAGCCCAAGACTCAAGGCTCTCCCTATGCAAGCACTCCTTGGGCACAGGCTCATCCATGGAATTGGCAGCTGACCACTTTGACTGCCCCCTTCCTCTCAAATAATAGATGGGGTGGCATATAAATTGAAGTGGGCCACTTGCGTTCAAACAGATGTGTGGCTTTGACAATTTAACCTCTCTTTAGCCTCAGTATAACGACAACAATAATACCTACAAATAGCGTTCTGAGAATTAATTGGTTGAGTACATTTAAGCATTGAGAACAATGTAAGCTATCAATAATTAACTCTTTCACTAGAATCAAACTCCTGAGGTTTGGAAATTTTGTCTGTTTTACCACTTCATCCACAGAATTTAGAAGTGTCCGCCATATAGTAGGCTCTCAGTAAATATTCATTAATTGAGTGAATGAATAAATCCATACCCACCCCAGCATTGCTGAAACCAAGGCAGAAGGTTTTTAACCACTTGCCTCTCTGGACTGTGAGGGACTTTCAAGCCACCTATTACAGTTTCAGTTTAGGAACCTTTGGAGGGGGAGTTCACCTTACTCTCACCAGACTGCTGTTTCCCCCACTCCAGTCAGCCTGGAGCCCAAGCCCTTTCTCTTTCTACCTAATGGTCCTGGTTCTACCCAGAGGTCATGCAGAATGTAGCAGTCTCCTGAAGTACTTACTGTACCAACCCTGTTCTGGACACTGATGCAGAAAGGAGTCAGGCACAGTCCCTGTTCCCTTGGGTCATATAGGCTTATCTTCAAACAATGGGTTCAAGGCCAATTCAGCTGACTCAGAGCCAAGCAGAATGCTGTGGGGGGAGGGGCTCCCATTTGACTTGAGGTTCTGGAGAGTCCTTGGAGAAGGAGCGGTGAGTGAAACTAGGGGAATGGGTTGAAATGTTGCAGGAATAAAGAACTCCTGTATCCTCCTCATCTGCATTCATCACACCTAACATTCCCTCCCTTTCTCTGTCTACGCATACCTTTCCTATTGGGAGGAACCCTTTGAGATTAGGTTGCAGATACCATGCGTCTTTACCCCTAAATGCTTCAGTGTACACTGCCTAAGAATCAGAACATTGTCTTATTTCACAGTGAATTTAACATTGGTGATTTAACATTGACATAATGGTATTAAATAATATGCAGTCTAGTTTTAAATTTTACCGATTTTCCAGATTGAATCCAAGATTCAATCCAGGATTGCACATTCCATTTACTTATCATGTCCCTTAATTTGGGCTTGTCTGATGTCTTTTCATGATTATGTTCAGGTTATACATTTTTGGCAGGAATACTCCATAAGCGATGCTGTATCCTTTTTAGCATGTAGTACCAGGATACACATCCTGTTGGTTTGTCCCATTATTAATAATGTTAACTTTGATCACTTGATTAAAGTTGTGTCTGCCTAGTTCCTCCAAATTCGTGATTGTTGTCATTGTTGCTGCTTTTTAAATTGTCACTGGCTGCAGTAAGTAGAAGGGAACAGAGGTGGCCAGAATGGGGGCCTTGATAGTATCTGGGTGAGAGATGATGGAGGCTGTGTGTAGGGAGGTAGCATTGATCTGCCCAAAGCACATCACCTGTTAAAGCCAGAATTGGGACTGGAATACAGATAGCCTGAGATTCAGTCCCAGGTTCCCTTCACATCACCAGTTCTAAGACACTAGTAAAAGATTAATGTCTCAGAAAATCTAGGCCAAGGATAGTTACTGCCCAGCAAACCCTTCCATGTGATCAGAGAGAAAGAACGTGAAGTCACTCAGTCATGTCCAACTCTTTGCGATCCCATGGACTGTAGCCTACCAGGCTTCTCCGTCCATGGATTTTCCAGGCAAGAGTACTGGAGTAGGTTGCCATTTCTTTCTCCAGGAAATCTTCCTGACCCAGGGATTGAACCTGGGTCTCCCGCATTGTAGGTGGATGCTTTACCATCTGAGCCACCAGGGAAGTCCTCCACGTGATCAGTTCAGTTCAGTTCAGTCGCTCAGTCGTGTCCAACTCTTTGCGACCCCATGAATCGCAGCATGCCAGGCCTCCCTGTCCATCACCAACTCCCGGAGTTCACTCAAACTCATGTCCATCGAATTGGTGATGCCATCCAGCCATCTTATCCTCTGTCGTCCCCTTCTCCTCCTGCCCCCAATTCCTCCCAGCATTAGAGTCTTTTCCAAAGAGTCAACTCTTCGCATGAGGTGGCCAAAGTATTGGAGTTTCAGCTTTAGCATCAGTCCTTCCAAAGAACACCCAGGACTGATCTCCTTTAGAATGGACTGGTTGGATCTCCTTGCAGTCCAAGGGGCTCTCAAGAGTCTTCTCCAATACCACAGTTCTTTGGCGCTCAGCTTTCTTCACAGTCCAACTCTCACATCCATACATGACCACTGGAAAAACCATAGCCTTGACTAGACGGACCTTTGTTGGCAAAGTAATGTCTCTGCTTTTTAATACGCTATCTAGGTTGGTCATAACTTTCCTTCCAAGGAGTAAGCATCTTTTCATTTCATGGCTGCAGTCACCATCTGCACTGATTTTGGAGCCCCAAAAAAGAAGTCTGACACTGTTTCTACTGTTTCCCCATCTAATTCCCATAAAGTGATGGGACCAGATGCCATGATCTTAGTTTTCTGAATGTTGAGCTTTAAGCCAACTTTTTCACTCTCCTCTTTCACTTTCATCAAGAGGCTCTTTAGTTCCTCTTCACTTTCTGCCATAAGGGTGGTGTCATCTGCATATCTGAGGTTATTGATATTTCTCCTGGCAATCTTGATTCCAGCCCAGCGTTTCTCATGATGTACTCTGCATATAAGTTAAATAAGCAGGGTGACAATATACAGCCTTGATGTACTCCTTTTCCTATTTGGAACCAGTCTGTTGTTCCATGTCCATTTCTAACTGTTGCTTCCTGACCTGCATATAGGTTTCTCAAGAGGCAGGTCAGGTGGTCTGGTATTCCCATCTCTTTCAGAATTTTACACAGTTTATTGTGATCCACATAGTCAAAGGCTTTGGCATAGTCAATAAAGCAGAAATAGATGTTTTTCTGGAACTCTCTTGCTTTTTCGATGATCCAGAGGATGTTGGCAATTTGATCTCTGGTTCCTCTGCCTTTTCTAAAACCAGCTTGAAGTTCACGGTTCACATACTGCTGAAGCCTGGCTTGGAGAATTTTGAGCATTACTTTACTAGTGTGTGAGATGAGTGCAATTGTGCCGTAGTTTGAGCATTCTTTGGCATTGTCTTTCTTTGAGACTGGAATGAAAACTGACCTTTTCCAGTCCTGTGGCCACTGCTGAGTTTTCCAAATTTGCTGGCATATTGAGTGCAGCACTTTCACAGTATCATCTTCCAGGATTTGAAACAGCTCAACTGGAATTCCATCACCTCCACTAGCTTTGTTAGTAATGATGCTTTCTAAGGCCCACTTGGCTTCACATTCCAGGATGTCTGGCTCTAGGTGAGTGATCACTCCATCGTGATTATCTTGGTTGTGATAATCTTGGTGTGATTATTCACCTAGAGCCAGACATGTGATCAGGGACCTTCCCAAATACATCATGACATAATGTTCCCACAGACAGTTATTTTCTCCCATAATGCTGCGTATATCCTACATGTTCCAGCTTTTAAGCATCTGTTTTCCCTACAAAACATGTGTGAATTACAGGAATAGCATCTATAGTTCATTCATTTTTGGTTCTACTGTGCCTAACACAGGGCCAGGTTCAGTGAAATTTGAGCTTGCTAGCAACCAAATCAAAATGGGAAAGAAGATGCATTTTGAGGCTTGCTTTCTTGTCTAATCAAAGGCAGCAAAACAGTGCTTGATGTTAAATGTTGATAGGAGAGCCAGTCTGAGTCATACTGAAACATGGACAGGGGACCTGTTGATTCCCAAGTTCTGAAGGAGGAGGGGAAGAAAGGGAAAGTGGTGAGGATCAGGTTCTGTAGCAAGTCAGATGGAAAGACATTTGTTGAGCAGGCTCAGGCTCTGTGCTGGTGGGCTTACCAACAGTAGGAAGAAACTCAGGGAGACCGTTACCCCAAAAGTGAGATCCCAGGAGCTTTTTCTTTTTATGTGGTAAAATATATCTAACATAAAATATACCATTTTAATTTTTAAGTGGTGTTGATGTTACAGGCCTGTATGTGACATTAAATACATTCGTATTGTTGTATAACCATCACCACCGTCCATCTCCAGAACGTTTTCATTTTCCCAAACTGAAACTCTACCCATTATATACTAACTTCCCACTCTCCCCCTGCCTCCAGCAACTACCAGTATACTTTTTTACTGTTCTAGATATTTCATATAAGTGGGACCATAAAATGTTTGTCCTTTTGTGTCACGCTTATTTCACCTAGCATAATGTCTCAAGGCTCATCTACATTATTTGTTGGTTGGTTGCTAAGTCATGTCTGACTCTTTGTGACCCCATGGACTGCAGTACTCCAGGCTCCCCTGTCCTTCACTGTCTCCCAGAGTTTGCTCAGATTCATGTCCATTGAGTTGGTGATGCTATCTAACCATCTAACTTTCTGCAGCCCCTTCCTCCTTTTGCCTTCAGTCTTTCTCAGCATTAGGGTCTTTTCCAGTGAGTTGGTTCTTCACATCAGGTGGCCAAAATATTGGAGCTTCAGCATCAGTCCTTCCAGTGAATATTCAGGACTGATATTCTTTAGGATTGACTGGTTTGATCTCCTTGCCATCCAAGGGACTCTCAAGAGTCTTCTCCAGCACCACAATTCGAAGGCATCAGTTCTTTGGCCCTCAGCTTTCTTTATGGTCCACCTCTCACATCCATACATGACTACTGCAAAAACCGTAACTTTGACTGTACAGACCTTTGACTGCAAAGTGATGTCTCTGCTTTTTAATATGCTATCTAGGTTTGTCATAGCTTTCTTTCCAAGGAGCAAGCAACTTTTAATTTCATGGCTGTAGTCACTGTCCACAGTGCTTTTGGAGTCCAAGAAAATGAAAGCTGTCACTGCTTCCACTTTTTCCCCTTCTATTTGCCATGAAGTGATGGGACTGGATGCTATGATCTTAGTGTTTTGAGTGTTGAGTTTTAAGCCAGCTTTTTCATTCTCCTCTTTCACCTTCATCAAGAGGCTCTTCAGTCCTTTTTCACTTTCTACCATTAGAATGGTATCATCTGCATATCTGAGCTTGTTGATATTTCTCCCAGCAGTCTTGATTTCAGCTTGTTATTCATCCAGCCCAGCATTTTGCATGATGTACTCTACTGGTGCAATGGTAAAGAATCCATCTGCTAATGCAGGAGATGCAGGAGACAATTCAATCCCTGGGTCGAGAATATCCCCTGGAGGAGGCAATGGCAACCCACTCCAGTACTCTTGCTGGAAAAATTCCATGGACAGAGGAGCCTGGCAGGCTACAGGGGTGGTAAAGAGTCAGACACGACTGAGTGATTGAGCACACACACTCTGCATATAAGTTAAATAAGCAGGGTGACAATACACAGCCTTGTGGTACTCTTTTCTCAATTTTGAAGCAGTTGTTCCTTGTTATAGCATGTATCAGAATTCCATTCCTTTTTAGGGCTGAATAATATTCCATTGTGTGTATACAGCTTCTTTTTTTTTTTATTCATTCATCCATCAATGGACACTGGGTTGTTTCCATCTCTGCCTATTGTGAGTAATGCTGCTAGAACATTGGTATACAAATATCTGTTTGAGTGCCTGTTTTTCCATCCTTTGGGGTGTAAACCAGCTGGGTTATATGCTAATTTTACATTTAACTTTCCAAGGAAGTACCACGCTGTTTTCCAGAGCAGCTGTGCCACTCTGCATCCCCACCAGCAATGCACAAAGGTTCCACCCTCTCCATGTCTTCAAGGCTTGTCATTTTCTGTTTTTAATAGTAGCCATCCCAATGCGTATGAAATCCCAGGAGGTTTTGATATATAGGTTAGAGGCCAAAAAGAATTTCCTCTTTGGGGAAGCAAGGGGACAGGGTTCATGGGCATACTAGGGCCCATCCACATCACAGACCTCAGAAGCCAGAAGTGGGAAGCTCCTTAGGTCTCAGCGCAGGCACGTGCCCCAACCTCTGACCCTGTCTCCCTCCTGGCCTCTCCCTCATAGGCATCTGGCTACAGCAGACCATGCAGTGAGCCATGCCCCGCCCCGGACACCCCCGCCCATCATCCGGGCCCCCACGCTTGGGACCCTGGGAGCGGCCAGCAGAACTATGCCTGGAGACCTACGATGAGCAAGCCCGGGCCCCACCAAGCCGCCGCACCCGCAGACCAGACCCCAAGGACCCCGGGCACCACGGGCCCGAGAGCCTTACCTTTATCTCCGGCTCTGCCGAGCAGACTCCCGAGCCCCCCGCCTGCTGCCTGCTCTGGCGACCCTGGGTATGGGACTGGTGCCGGGCGGCCTTCTGCTTCCGCCGCTGCCGGGACTGCCTGCAGCGCTGTGGGGCCTGTGCACGGGGCTGCAGCCCCTGCTTGTCCTCGGGGGACTCCCCTGAAGGGGCCGCTGAAGCCAACTGGGTCAAGGAGCACAACGGCGTGCCCCCCAGCCCTGACCATGCGCCTCCCAGCCGGCGGGATGGCCAGCGGCTCAAGTCGGCCATGGGGAGCAGCTTCAGCTACCCCGACGTCAAGCTCAAAGGCATCCCGGTGTACCCCTACCGCAGCACCACCTCCCCCGCCCCCGACGCGGACTCCTGCTGCAAGGAGCCGCTGGCTGACCCCCCACCCATGCGGCACAGCCTGCCCAGCACCCTCGCCAGCAGTCCCCGGGGCTCCGAGGAGTACTACTCCTTCCACGAGTCGGACCTGGACCTGCCCGAGATAGGCAGTGGCTCCATGTCCAGCCGAGAGATCGACGTGCTCATCTTCAAGAAGCTGACAGAGCTGTTCAGTGTACACCAGATCGACGAGCTGGCCAAGTGCACCTCAGACACTGTGTTCCTGGAGAAGACCAGTAAGATCTCGGACCTTATCAGCAGCATCACCCAGGACTACCACCTGGATGAGCAGGACGCTGAGGGCCGCCTGGTGCGCGGCATCATTCGCATCAGTACCCGCAAGAGCCGCGCCCGCCCGCAGACGGCAGAGGGGCGCTCAAGCCGGGCGGCCGCCCCAGCTGCAGCTGCCCCAGACAGCGGCCACGAAACCATGGTGGGCTCAGGGCTCAGCCAGGATGGTAGGTGGGGTGCCACGGCCCGAGGGGCGGAGCGAAAGAGGCTTTGGCCAGGGAGGGTTACACTGGGCTCTTTGGCCGCTGTGGATCCACCCCTCAGCGGGTCCCAGCTCTTTCTCCACCTTGCTCTCCAGCCCTCTACGTTCCCTCACAGGCTCCTTCTGTCCCCGGCTGCTACCTGCCAGAGGGGCTTCCAGGCCTAGCCAGCTAGTCTGGTTAACAGGACCCAGGTACCCATATGAATTTGGACCTCTGACCTGTGCTGGCCTAACTAAACCCCCCATCCACCATTGTACAGACAGACAGACACACACACACACACACCCTCTGTGTCGCTTTTTAAACATCATTTCTCTACACACACACACACGATGTTTCTCTAACCCAGCGCACATACACACACAAAACACACATTCCATGTCGTTTTTTAAACATTGTTTTTCTATACACTCACAGACACACACATGATGTTTCCCTAACCCACCACGTGCGCGCGCGCGCACACACACACACACAAAATGTTTCTCTAATCCAGCACGCGTGCACACTCACACACACACTCCATGTTGCTTTTTAAACATCATTTCTCTACCTACACACACACACACACACGATATACACACACCCTCCATGTCACTTTTTAAACATCATTTCTCTACACACACACATATGATGTTTCTCTAACCCAGCGCACATACACACACACACACACGATGTTTCTCTAATCCAGTACATGTACACAAACACACAGACACACTCCGTGTCGTTTTGTAAACTTCGTTTCTCTACACGCACACACATGATGTTTCTCTAACCCAGCGCCCATACACACACACACACACACACACACACGATGTTTCTCTAACCCAATGCGTGTACACACACACATACACGATGTTTCTCTAACCCAGTGCGTGTACACACACACACACACACGATGTTTCTCTAACTCAGTGCGTGTACACAAACACACACACACACTCCGTGTCGTTTTGTAAACTTCGTTTCTCTACACACACACATGTTTCTCTAACCCAGTGCGTGTACACACACAGACACACACACATACAATGTTTCTCTAACCCAGCAAAGGGCTGAGAAGTGGGGAGTGAGATTGAAAGGATGTGATAACCACCACTGCCCCTGGTGTTCCCTCCCTAGAACTCACGGTGCAGATCTCCCAGGAGACGACTGCAGATGCCATTGCCAGGAAGCTGAGACCCTATGGAGCCCCAGGTTTGGTCCTGACGTGATGAGGAGTGCGGAGAGGAGAGGGGACAGCCCTCGCGGCCCCCAACCTGCCCCTCTCCCAGCTTCCTCCTGGGGTGGGTGAGGATGGGTCAGAAAAGGAGGAGAGGCCCGAGCAGCCTCTTACCCTATATCTGTCCTGCAGGCTGGCTCAAAGATTCCGCTGGGAGAGATTCAGGGGGATGCCCCTGAGCCAGGAGGTGGGCAGGTGCCTAGAGCCTGAATCGAAACCCCGGTCACTGGAGAGGAAAGTGGAGGGCGGGGGAGATGGGCACCCACTGCTGCTGAAAAGGCACCCTGTGTGGTCTCTACAGCTATCTTCTTGGTTTTCATTCCCCTTTACAGGGAGCAAGACTGGGGTTGAGAGAGGGGAAGAAGCTGAGTGGCTCACCCAGCCAGGACGAACCTGACCCAGGCTCAAGTCCCCCTCTGTTTCTTTTCAGCAGGTTGTTCCCTGCCCGAGTGCTTTGCATGAGCTCCTCCCCATCTCTGAGCCTCTGTTTCCTCCTTCCTTCCCCCGCAGGATACCCTGCCAGCCACGACTCATCCTTCCAGGGCACCGACACAGACTCTTCAGGGGCACCCCTGCTCCAGGTGTACTGCTAACCCTCGCCAGGCCCAGTGCTGCCACCCCATCTGAGAGAAGTACAGTCTACAGCATGAAGAGAGGGACCAGAGCCCCAGTTTGTGGGAGGCAGGGCCTGGAGCCCAGAAGCAGTGCCCACTCTGGCTCCTCCTGCCTTGGCTGAATCGTTCCCGAGCCACATGCATTTCACTGGGCTGTGGTGCCCACGTTCCCCCGGGGTCCCTCGCTGGCCTGGCCCCTGCCTGGGCCTGTTCCTTCCTGCCCAGTCTTCAGAAGGCCTGGGTCATGGAAAGCAAAAGCTGAGGAGGGGACTTCTGGGATTGAATCCCAACTCCACCCCCATAACATGCTCCCCCTGTAACATACAACCCATAATCTATCATGCAGTCCTCCCCCTCCCCAGGATAGAGGGGTAACAGCTCAAAGAAGCTTGTCTTAAATGTATTGGGTTTGAGGGCAGGCAGGACCTCTGTCTGGAACTCTGTGGACAGTGCCCACACCATGTTATGTTCTGTTGAGCAGTTAGGTTCTTGGCTGGTGTTCTACATACTAATGTGACCATAGTACAAACTTAATAGATATCTGTCTGCTCATCTTGGCTGTCATGCTGTCCTTTCTGTCTCATTTGCCTAACTGCTGCCTGGAGCAGGAGACCACACAGAGCATCCATCCTGGCTTAGTGCCATGGGGTTGAGATCAGAAGGCTGAACTGAGAGCAGTAAGGCCCGTCTCTCAGACTCATCACAGTGAGTTCCACGAGATCGAGACAAGTGCAGTGTCTGTATCTTAGAAGGATTTATCAAGTGGCTTCTGTCATGGTTGAGAGGTCTGTCTAAGCAGGCCTTTTGCCCCAGTTCACTGCCCACATGTGGCCGCTTCTGGCCATCCTTGCAGCTTCCCCAAACCCTAAGCGTGTCAGCCCCCGCGCACCCCGCCTCAGGCCTGAGGCTCCCTCCATCTCTCCCTGGAGCCGACAGCACCGAGGATCCCTGGTGTCTTCTTGGGGTGGGGTCATTCTTTGACAGGGGCTGGGGCTCAGGGGCATTAAGGAGTTGAGAGGGTCACAAACTAGTAACTGTGGCTCTGTACCCAGAAGCTGGCCTCTTGGCACTTCTGCCCCCAAGCTGGCAAACTGACCTGTATGATGTCCCCTGTATGGACATCAGAGCCCAGCTGGGTTCAGAAAAGTAAAAGTGAAAGTCGCTCAGTCGTGTCCGACTCTTTGGGGCCCTTGCCAGGCCAGAATACTGGAGTGGGTAACCTTTCCCTTCTCCAGGGGAATCTCCCAGCCCAGGGATCAAACCAGGGTCTCCTGCATTGCAGGCGGATTCTTTACCAATGGAGCTCTGAGGGTTCAGAAGGCTCCTGCCACTCCTCACACACAGGGATGTGTCTGTCCTCAGTGAGACCAGAGCAGGCCCGCCGGCCAAGTCCCCACAGATAAAGCTAGGTGTCCAGGGCCCCTCTCTGCCCCACTTCACCTGCAGCCGCCCCCACCGCCCTTTCTCCTGTCCTCAGGGGCACCCTTGGAAGCTGACTAGACAAACTGCTTGTCTGTTCAGTTTCCTATTGGACACAATGGATGGTCCCTGTGGCCATGACCGCAGGCTCAGTACCAGTGATAGAACTGGCCCCTCCTTAGGCTCTGCTGTTCCATGCAGGTCGTGGCCCTTGGTGATTCAAAGTAACCACAGGCCAGGAATTCCCTGGTAGCCCAGTAGTTAGAACTCTGCACTTCCACTGCTTCCCTGGTGGCTGAACCTATCTGCGAAGTGGGAGACTGGGGTTCGATCCCTGAGTCAGGAAGATCCCCTGGAGAAGGGAAAGGCAATCCACTCCAGTATTCTTGCCTGGAGAATTACATGGACAGAGGAGCCTGGCGGGCTAGTCCATGGGGTCACGAAGAGTCAGACATGACGGAGCAACTTTCACTTTCACAAGGGGCAAGGGTTAAATCCTTGATTGGGGAGCTAAGATTCCACATGCCACAGTGTGGCCACCAAAAAAATTTTTTTAAATGGTGAGGAAAATGACCATGGGGCACTGGAGCCCAGGGATATCACTGGACAGAGCAGAGTCATGCTACAGCCCCTCCACCTTAGCCTTGGCCCTTGTTCAGTCACTAAATCGTGTCCGACTGTTTGCAACCCCACAGACTGCAGCATGACAGGCCTCCCCGTCCCTCACCATCTCCCAGTTTGCCCAAGTTCGTGTCCATTGAATCGGTGACACCATCCACGTCGTCCCCTTCTCCTCCTGCCCTCAATCTTTCCCAGCATCAGGGTCTTTTCCAATGAGTCAGCTGTTTGCATCAGGTGGCCATAGTATTAGAGCTTCAACATCAGGCCTTCCAGAGAATATTCAGGGTTGACTCCCTTAAGATCGACTGTTTTGATCTCCTTGCTTTCCAAGGGAGCTCTCGAGGGTTGTTTCCAGCACCAGTTTGGTTCTCTGCTCTTTATGGTCCCACTCTCACATCCCTACATGACTACTGGAAAGAACGTGGCCTTGACTATACGGTCCTTTGTCAGCAAAGTGATGTCTCTGCTCCTTAAGACGCTGTCTAGGTTTGTCACAGCTTTCCTGCCAAGAAGCAACCTGACCTTAGAAAATGGGCCTCTGGGGCCAAAGATTTTTTTGAGCCCCATTATCCAAGCTCAGCCTTGGGAACCACTACTGGCATTCCCAGAAAAAGGGGTTTGTAAGTTTGATAAACAGACAAAGCCAAATACTGCATAGCTTGTCTTTAACAAGCTATTCTGAGATGCCAAAAGGACACATATGCTGTGTCCTAGAAATTCAGGGGTCACCCATGGCTCACAGGGCACAGCACCCTGGGCAAGTGAACCCATTCCTCTTGTTACCATAACCTCTATGGCACTCTGCACTGTGACCTGTACTTCCTGCCAAAGCGGGGCAAGGGTCAGCTCTGGTGGCTGGATTGGGGCAAAAGAGAACACCTCTCCAGCCTGAGCACAGCCTCAGTGGCTCACTCTGAGAAGCCCTAAAATCTGCAAGGGTCCAGGTCAAAGACACACAACAGGCTCCATTGGGCTTCCCCCTGCCTTCCCAGCCAGATCCCCACCACACACAAAGCCCATCTGAGGCCTAGGCAGTGCCCCTAGCCTTTGCTGCTTGCTCTCTGCCTCTGGGAAGTAGTGTGTAGTTTTAGAAACACTTGCTCCAGGACTAGAGGACAGACCCAGTGCAGTGGGAAATTGTCTCAGAGATGAAAACGGAAATCAAGTCAGGCTGGTCTTAAATGCTGCAGAGTCATGGGCCCCTGGGAGAATCTGACATATGTTTGATGCCTGTAACCAACACCTTTTGTTCAAAATCATACACAGACTAAAAGCCTTGTCTGAATCCTCTAAGGAATGAGAAACTGAGCCCAGGGAGGGGCAAGGACTTACCCTAGATCACATGGCAGAGCCTGGGTGAGCAGCCAAGCCCCCAGGTCGCAGCAGCAGTCTTAAGAGGCCTGAACCCCAGAGAAAGGCCAGAGGGAAGAGAAGACACGAGTGGAATTGGGTAAATGGTTTTAATGTGTAACAGCAGGCCAGCTGGGGAGGACAAGACCCCCCAAGGCCCCAACCCTTCTCCCATGATGGCCTGGGACCTGTGTGTGCCGGCCAGCCCCGTGCCTGCCCTGGCCCTGCGGCCCACCAGTCCCAGGGAGGGTGGGAGAGGAGAGTGGGGAGCCGGGAGTTCAGCCTGGAGAGTTCAGGGGAGCACACACAGGGGCTAGTTGAATCTGGCCTTGGAAAAGTCCATCTCTGGATGCTGATCCATGAACCTGCAGAGACAAAGCGGGAAGGTGGGACAGGCCATCCGTCCCCCAACTTTGCCCCTTTCTCTCAGCCTCCAACATGAGGTCTCATCTGTTTACAACTCTCAGCAACTTGGAGCCATGCCAGGCAGGAGTGGGGCCCCCAAGGTCTCCCCAAGGTTGGATGCTGAGGTGCCAATACCGGCACTACTTTTTCTGTTGGTGACTGTGACCGCCTGTTACCCTTTCCTATCCTGTGGTGGCCTTGCCCTCAAGATGACCTCAGTAAGTGATTAGGGGAGGCAAGCCAAGGCTATAAAGCCATAAACTTGGCTGGCTCGTCCTGGAAGGGGCGGGGCAGCTCCTGTGTTCTGCTCAGTAAACAATCGTCGCTGTCACCCAGGTCCCAAACTGACACCTCCCCAAACCCCCATCTCTGCATTGCTCACTTCTTCAGGATCTCCTGTTTCTTCTGCTCATCGGAGGTAGGCAGCCCCATGGACTTCTGTCTCTGGTCGTACATCATCTTCTCCACCATGCTACGGGTCTCACTGTCCAGGTCTGACAGCTAGGGGCAGAAAGTGACAGGGTGGATGAAGCCCTGGGGCCACCCAGGCCCCAAACCTCCCAACCGCAGCTCCTCCAACCAGCCTGGGCTCACCTTGGAGTTCTCGGGGTTGATCTTCTTAGTATTGATCTCGGGGTCACTGGATACCAAGCGGCTCCACCACTCCATCTTGTTGATCTGAAAGGAAGAGGAGGGCCACCCGGGGACGGGTGGTGGCTCACTCTGGACCCTGGTGGCCACCCCCCCGCTCTTCCAGAACCAAACGCTCTCCCAGCCACATCCTGCATCAGGGGCTTGCGAGGCTGAACTGGGACCTAGGGGCAGATGGGCAAGACCTCTGCCCTCCCCGGTGGCTGGGGGAGACAGACACGGAGACAGTCAGCATGATAAGGGAAAGAATAAAGTACAGAGGGAGATACTCACCCAGTGGAGGGAGAGGTTAGGACGACACACATGGGCTGGGCCTTAAATGACTCGCGTGAGCCACGTTAAAAAGCAGGGAAGGACATTCCAGGTGGGAGGAAACGCAAGGGCAAGGGCACAGAGGGTTGAGTGAGAGACAGCCAAGGGGGTCAGGTAGGCTGGGCCAGGCAGTATGTGCCATGGGACACTTTCCTTGGACCCTGGCACTTCACAGAGACCACGTTCATTTACTGGGGTCTGTATCCCAGTTCTCTGAGAGGGGAGAACACAGGCTTCCCGAGGGCATAGTTTTCTACGTCTTGTTCACTGTTTTCCCTCCAGCACTTAGAACGGTCTCTGGCACGTAGCAGGTGTTCAAGTATTTGCTAAATTGAATGCTTGTATCGATACAAACCTAATGGACGGACTTTCCTGGTGGGTCCAATGGTTAAGACTCTGAGTTCCCAAGACAGGGGGCCCAGGTTCGATGCCTGGTCAGGGAACTAGGTCCCATGTGCTGCAACTAAAGATCCCACACGCCACAGGGAAGATCCCGCACATGGCAACTAAGACTCATAATAAAAATTCAGACCCAAAGTAAAAACTAGAAGAAAACCTAATGGACCTGGAGAAGGAAATGGCAACCCACTCCCATAGTCTTGCCTGGAAAAGTCCATGGACAGAGGAACCTGGCGGGCTGCAGCCCATGGGGTTACATGACTGAGCACGCGTGCATGAGGGTGGAGGGAGATGGGTTGGTAGGAATAAACTGGTAGAACAACAAAAAAAACCTAATGAAAAGGAAAAGGCTTTGCTACTAAAGACAATCCTGATCCTTAACTCCACCCTCTCCTAGAGGCAGAAGTTGGGCAGATCTCTTGGGCTGCCCTTTTTCTGACTCTAAAATGTGACAGACCTACTATAGAAGTCTTACTGTGGGGATGAAATAAGATATGCCCATCAGGCCCCCAAAGTTCAGTAACAGCCAATCAGGACAGAGGGCAGGAGGCGGGGCCTTTCGCACCTTCTCCAGATGCACCGTCACCACCTTGCCGTCTTCGATGAGCCACGAGCTCTCCTCCACCTTCACCTCGTTGTAGAGCTCCCCGTCCACAATCGCTGGCTGTCCCTTGAGCCCCACCCGGAGATGCCGCCGCTGGATGTCCACCACCACGTCCTTCCCCTTCAGCCGGAAGTTCACGCAGAAGGGCACAGCCAGCTGCACGGGGCAGGAGCAGTCAGGAGGCGCCCCAGGCCAGCTGCCTCCCCACCACCCCAGCCCCCGCACTCACGTCCAGCTCCGACAGGGTCTGGGTCCAGCGGTAACTGGGCAGGTCCGCCCCGTTGCCGAGGTTGGGCTTCAGTTTCCCTTTGTCCTTCTCGTCCTCCTCCTCCTCCTCCTCCTCGGCCTCCTGCTCACAATTGGGGTGCTCGGCTGCTTCCCTGACAGACCCAGACTGAACCCCACTGGCTGGCACGGCACATACAGCCACAGACAACACAGCAGACCTGGTCCCTGCCCAGTCCAGCCCACTGCAAGTCAGAGCTAAAACCTGTTTGGCTCTCTGCCGGCTCTGCCCGAGAGGAGCTCAGATGGGGAGACCGTGGGACAGCTGGGGGGTGGCGGCACTCAGAGACAGACCCCGGGGACCCAGCCAAGGGACTTGGGAAAGAAGCCCAGCCCAGAGCAGGTCAGGAGGTGGCTCCAGCAGAGTTGTTCTAAAGGAAAACCAGCCTGCCAAATGGTCAGCTTCATTCTTCTCTGTCTGGAGGGTGGGGACCCAGCCCCAGACCAGAACCTCTGAAGAGCTGAAGGAGTGCCCCAAGGATTATGTGGGAGCGGGAGGAGCCCTGAGGAGAACATGCCCTAGGGGTGTCAGAAAAACCCACCGCGGACCCAAGCCCACCCGCATGGTGTCCATGCAGCACTGCCCATCTCTGTCTCTCTGGCTTTCCTGCCAAGGCTTAAATTAAGCCAGTGAGCTTTGGAGGGTTTTTTAAATCCCCCTTTGGTCCAATGTGGGGTCCTGGAGTATGAGGAGGATTCCCAAAGCTAAGGGAACGGTGGGGTGGACCTTCCAGAGAAAGGGAGTGGATGAAGAGCCCCAGAAGCTCCCAAAGCCCTCCAGTCCATCTCACCTGCTTCCCTGGTGAGCCAAGGCTGCCATTCTTGAGCTGGGCCTCCTGATTCTCGGCATCCTTTTTCTGTGGCAAAGGGGAAAACAGGTGGCAAGAGGGGCCCCACTTCTAGTGTCCATGGGGTCAGGGGGCAGGGGAGGCAAGCCCATTCCTACCTGGTCAATTTCCAGCTGTAGCCTCTCAGCCTCCTCATCAGTCAGTTCTTTGATCTGGGGCCCAGAGGTCTCTGACTTGGCCTCCTTGGCCAACCTGGCTGCCCGCTCTGCCTTCTCCCGCCGCTCAGTCTCCTGCCGAGCTCGCTTCTCCCGCCGGGCCTTCTGTGCCAGCTGGTTGTGGTGGTTGAAGGTCTGTGTGATAAGCTGAGGAAGGAAGAGAAGGCTAAGAGGCATTGGAGGAGAAGACACATTCCAAGACATGAAGCCAGTCCCATCTCTGAGTGCCAGGAAGAGAAGGCTAAGAGGCACTGGAGGAGAAGACACGTTCCAAGACATGAAGCCAGTCCCATCTCTGAGTGCCTGGGCAACGCACTGCACTTAGAACCTCAGTTTCCACATCTTTAAAATGGGATTTAATACACATCTATCTCATTGAGTTGTAATGAGAGTACCTGCAAAGTATCTGCTTCAATAAATAGCAACCACTTAAAAAAAAAAAAAAAGGCAGTCCAGGAAATAAGACCCAACACTGAAGTTGGACAACCTGCGTTCTAATCCAGGCTTGTCACACACTAGCTATTTTGTTTTTGGCAAATTACTTAACCTATTAATGGTTTTAATGGGCTTCCCTGGTGGCTCAGTGGTTAAACAATCCACCTGCCAATGTAGGAGATGCAGGTCCGATCCCTGGGTCGGGAAGATCCCCAGGGAGCTTCAGAGTCCTTATCAGCAAGGATAAGTCCCTACCTCACAGCAATGTCGGGCAGACCAAATGATAAGTGCTTTGAAAGTCCTTCACAGCAGAGTGAAGCTGTCAGGAGAACTCCAGCCTCAGCCCCTCTGAGAAGCTTTTCCTCAGCTCTCAGGCCAGAAAGAGCATTCCGGAGGGAAAAGGTCAGCGGCTTCCTCCCCTCGGCCTGTAAGCTATCCATTTCAAATCCACCCTCTCCCACGCCTTCCTAGGATGCTTCTAACCTGCTTCGTGCTAGCTGCCCCCCTCTGCGGCCCAAAAGTGACCCCAAAACTGTTACGCCAGGGTCTGGCTCTGTGGCCTTGGACAAGGAAACAACTTTGACCTTTCTTAGCCTCAGTTTCATCAGCTGTCACGAAGATGCATATGACACTTGTCAAGAGACTGGCACAGTCCTAGCCACAAACCAACTGCCCATGAACTGCTGGCTTCCCAATACCCCCTGCCTGGCTGAGGCTAACCCAGGGTCAACTGGTGGAGAAGCACCTTCTCTGCTATGAAGATAACAAAAGGGGGAATGGTTACACCTCACGTTTTACATCAGGAGCTCCTGAAGTGTGGTTCCCTGATCCACAGAATATGTTGGCATCACCCAGAATTTGTTAGAAATGCTGACTCTCAGGCTCTACTCCAGGCCTACTCAATCAGAAGTCCCAGGGGTGTGGCCCAGCAATTTGTACTTTTAACAGGCCCTCCTGGCCAATTCTCATGCATACTTGAGTCACACCTGCATCTGAGATCCTGGCCTACTCCTTCTGCCTGTGTGACCCTGAGGTCATCTCTCTGTGCTTCTATAGTGTTATTTCTAAAAGTAGTCTTACATAGCTGTTCTTTGCCTACAATATCCTTGCCTCTACTCCCAGGTCACCTCACAAACAGCTTCTTATCCTCCAAGACCAGCTCAAGTGTCTGTTCAATTTCACCTCTTCTCCTTTGGCAGACTCAGGAATTTACCCAACTTAGGAAACCTAACTCTGTGTCAACCCACACACCTGGAGGAGCCCTCACAGGACACCCACCACATGATCAGTGGTCAACAAACCATCTTTCAAGAATCTCTGAGCCAGAGCTACAGGGAAATGGATCTGTAAGAGTTGAGAGGAACCATGTGGGGCTCAGGGTCACCAAAGTCAGCCATGGGCTCCTAGGCCTAGGGTTCTGCCAAATGCCCTGTGGCTTCTCATTCATTGGGTGCCAATTCTTCCTGTTACCCTCAAACCTCCAACTTCATGCCACATTACAGTAGCTCCACACTCTTCGAGGCTAAAGGGTACCAAAAGCGCCCCGAAACCAAATGGGTTAACAAAATGAGGTGTATGTAACAAAGAAATGAGCCACCTGAAGGCCACTGTGCTGTCAACAGAAGGGGCTGGTCATGGCCCAATTACGCCAGCAGAGGCTGTTCCACCCTAATCAGGGAGACCTTGAACTCAGGCCATCTGCTAACCAGTGGCCAAGGGGAGGCAGGAGCGGGGCCGTCCCCTCTCCCAGCTCCAGTGAATCACGTCCCATTCGTCCTGTTCCTTCCCAGCTCCTGGAGGGCAGATGAGGGCAGAGCTGAACCACCAGGCAGAGTCAAGGCCAGTCACAGCAGCCTCTGACCCCTCCTCCCAGTCTCCTCCCACCAGCTTTACCGGGGCCCAGGCCCAGGCCCAGGCCCAGGCAGAGACCCCAGCGAGACTGTAGCCTACTCAGGGTGCCAACTGGCAGGCTGTCAGAGTAAGCTTCTGTCACTGGACATGTCTTTGGGAACCAGAGCCCAGCAGAGTGAGAAAGGGGTGAGGAGGGCTGGGAGGCCCCCAGAGTGTTCGGTGGGCATACCTGAATACAACTTTCCTGATCTAGCCTGGGTGATAGGAAAGTAAAGAGTGGGTCCCACCAGACTGGCCAAGGAAGACTCCAGAGAGATATTTAAGCTAAACCCAAAGGCATGAGGTCCTGGACCTGACCATGGAGTGGGGGGACACGTCTGAGGGAGAAGACACACTCCTGTTCTAGAACTTCATATAAATGGACTAATTCAGTATGTGCTCTTGTCTGTCTTCCTTTAGAAGGCTGAATAATATGTATGTATGTGGGTGCTCAGTCGTGCCCAACTCTGCAACTCCATGGACTGTAGCCTGCCAGCACACCCTGCTGCTATGGGTGTGCAAATCTCTCTTCAAGATCCTGCTTCCAGGGCTTCCCTGGTGGCTCAGTGGTAAAGAACCCACCAGCCAATGCAGGAGACACAGGTTTGATCCCTGATCCAAGAAGATCCCATATGCCGCACAGCAACTAAGCCCACGCACCACAGCCACTGAGCCTGGGCGCTAGAGCCTGGGAACCGCAATTACTGAGCCCACGTGCTGCAACTATGGAAGCCCACTTGTCCTAGAGACCACGCTCCGCAACAAGAAAAGCCGCCACCACGAGAAGCCCACGCACTAGAGGGTAGTCCTGGGGAGCAGCCCCCACTCGCCGAAACCAGAGGGAAGTCCACGCGGTAGTTAAGGCCCAGCACAGCCAAAAATTAAAAAAAAAAAAAGATCCTGCTTCCAATTTCAGGGGGTAATGGGATTGCTGGATCATATGGTAGCTCTCTTTTTCAATTTTCTGAGGCACTGCCATACCGTTTTCCACAGCAGCTGCACTATTTTAAATTCCCACTGGTAGTGCACGAGAGTCCCAATTTCTCCACAACCTTATCCAACACTTAGTGTTTCTGGGGGTTTCTGACAGAATCCATCCTAGTGAGTGTGAGGTGACATCTCACTGTGGTTTTTATTTGCCTTTCTCTAATGACTAGTGATATTGAGCATCTTTTATAATAAAAAAGAACTATAATTCACTTTTACCAACAATGTCTGAAGAGTACCCTTTTTTCCCCCCACATCCCTGTAAGCAATTAAAAAAATATATTTTTGTCAGTTTGACCAGAGAAAAGGGCATCTCACTGTTGAGTTCATCTACATTTCCTTGGTTACTACTGAATATAAGCATCTTTTCATATGCTCCTCATGGAATGGCCCATTTTTCCATTTATCCTTTTCTTGTCAACTTATAAGAGTTCCTGCATATTAAACTGGCTCCTAAATTTTATCTGTCCTCTGCATTGCACATTTTTCCCAGATCTATTGTTTTTCAAATGACTCTATATCACTGCATCTCTTCTGCCACATTTTCCATATCTGAAGAGACAAGCAGCTATCTTTTATTCTATAGCTTCCAGGTTTCTATCCTTGCTAGGTCTCTTCCACACAAGGTTATACATAATTTCCTAGCTTTCCTTACTAAGCTCTTCTTGATCTGGAATTTATTTTTAGATACGAGTACAACAGGCTTCCCAGGTGGCACTAGTTGGCAATACAGGAGACACAAGACACACAGGTTCTATCCCTGAGCCAGGAAGATCCCTTGGAGGAGGGCATGGCAACCCACTCCAGTATTGGTGCCCGGAGAATCCCATGGACAGAGGGACAGGGTCGCAGAGTCAGACACAACTGAAGTGACTTAGCAAGCACGCACATACGAATAAAACAGACGGTTTTACACTTTTGGTACTTTTCCAAATAGCCAGCTGTAGCAGCACGACTTATCAAATCACCTTTGCCTGTGAACTGATTTACCTTCCTGGACACATCTTAACGGTAGACTTTTTCTGGGTTCTCTGTTTCACTAGTCTATTTGTCTCTTCCTATGTCAATAAAATATTGATTTGATCATTATGGCCTTTATGCAAATCCATAATGCCTAGCTTCAAAAGCTATAAAAACTAAAGTGTTTTTGTGTTTCTCTAAGTTTGAAGCATGAAGGTATTTACAGTCTTCATATCTTGGCATAAACATGGATATACACTTCTCTGCAGAAGTATCAATGTTTCATTACATTATGCTGCTCCTGACCCCTGGACTGGAGTAAAGTATATTATATACAGTATATGCACTGTGAAAGTGTTAGTCGCTCAGTGGTGTCTGACTCTTTGCAACCCCATGGACTGTAACCTGCCAGGTTCCTCTGTCCATGGAATTCTCCAGGCAAGAATATTGGAGGTAGTGGGTAGCGATTCCCTTCTCTGAGGGATCTTCCAGACCAGGGATCCAACCCAGGGTCTCCTGCATTGCAGGCAGATTCTTTACCATCTGAGCCACCAGGGAAGCCCAAGAATTCAAGTTCACAGACCCTTTTTTGAACCTATTGGGGCCAGATGTGTTTTGGGATTAGAATTCTTTTGGATTTTAGGAGGCAATACAGTGCATATTTAACCCTAAAATCCAAGAACTCTAAATTCCAAAATTTTGTTCATCTCTCTCCCTTCTGCCTGCTACCTCACTCAACCTTCATACCTCAGACATCTCCCTCAGCGTCTTCCCTGAGCACTCAGCCTAGGTTAGTCACCATTTTATGCTCCTAGGACAAACACCCACCACTTCCTCACAGTCTTATACATATTAATTAAATGAATGAATGCTGGTATTTTATGGTGAAGTCTGGCCCACAAAAAAATAGGAGGTGCTAGTGCTAATACAGAAAGCATATTTGAGCCAGAAAGGGTCCTAAAGGTCAGTGAGTCCACCTTCTTCTGCTTGACAGGTGTGAAGATTAAAAGGACCAGAGAATTGGTGGGAAATCAACCAGACCACACAACTAGACCAAGAACCCAGGACTCCTACTCCAGGACCACGTCCTTACTACAGAGTAGCCTCAGAGCAGGCATATTATCAAGCATTTCAGCTTGTTAGAACTCTGAGGCCGCAGAAAGCAGTTTGTAAAATGTCTCCTTTTGGTTATTATGTCTCCTGTTTAACTGAAAACAACTGTCAGTTTTCACAGTTCAGTGAAATGACATCTTCTTCATTATTTATGAATCTTCAAAAATATAATTACAACCTAGGCAATCAAAAGACATTCAAACTCTCAGAACCTGTACCATAAAGCACAATTCTCAGGAATCACCTAACAGCAATCAGAACGGCTATCATCAAAAAGTCTAGAAATAATACTGGAGAGGATGTGGAGAAAAGGGAACCCTCCTACACTGTTGGTGCAAACGTAAATTGGCGCAGCCACCGTGGAGAAGAGGCTGCTGCTGCTAAGTCGCGTCAGTCGTGTCCGACTCTGTGCGACCCCAGAGACGGCAGCCCACCAGGTTCCCCCGTCCCTGGGATTCTCCAGGCAAGAACACTGGAGTGGGTTGCCATTTCCTTCTCCAATGCATGAAAGTGAAAAGTGAAACTGAAGTCGCTCAGTCATGTCCGACTCCTAGTGATCCCATGGACTGCAGCCCACCAGGCTCCTCCATCCATGGGATTTTCCAGGCAAAAGTACTGGAGTGGGTTGCCATATGATCCGGCCATCCCACTCCTAAGCGTATATCCAGAAAAGACAAAAATTCTAATTGGAAAAGACACGTGCACTCCAATGTTCACAACAGCACTACTTTTAATAGCTAAGACATGAAAGCAGTCTAAATGTCCAATGACAGATGGATGCACAAAGAAGATGTGGTGTACACACACACACACACAGGAATATTACTCAGCCATTTAAAAAAAATACCTGTTGCAGCAATATGGATGGACCTGGAGATTATCATACTAAGTAAATCAGAGAAAGACAAATATCGTATGATATGATTTATATGTGGAATCTAAAAAAAATGATATAAGTGAACTGATTTACAAAACAGAACTAGATTCACAAACATAGAAAATAAACTTACGGTTACCAGGGAGCGGGGGTAAATTGGGAATTTGGGATTAACAGATACACAAAAAAAAACACCCCAAGGACCTACAGGGAACTATATTCAATTTCTTATAATAACCTATAATGGAAAAGAACCTAGAAAAGATACATATATATATAGGAGATAGACAATTAAAAAAATACACCACCACTATTCTCAAATCCCTGAACTTTGGGTCACAGCATCCAAGAAGACTAGGACTGGCTGGCTTTGAGTTTTCCTAGACCTCTGTCTTCTAAGCTCAATTTCTAACATTTGCCTACTCTCATCTCTCAGTGAGGTAATTAGATAAAACCTGGGCTTCCCTGGTGGCTCCACAGTAAAGAATCTGCCTGCAATGCACGAGACCTGGGTTCAATCCCTGGGTTGGGAAGATCCCCTGAAGAAGGGAATGGCTACCCACTCCAGTATGCTCGCCTGGAGAATTTCACGGACAGAGGAGCCTGGAGGGCTACAGTCCATGGGGTCACAAAGAGTCGGACACAACTGAGAGACTAATGCTTTCACTTTCCTCAATGGAGAAAAAGAACCAAGAAGCATTGTGTAAGGGGCAGAATGCAGTTTTACAAGAGACTCTGGTTCCAACCCTGGCTCTCCCATAACCTGGCTCAAGAATCTGGACAACCCTGGCTTTCCTATAACTCACACCAATTTCCTCACTTGTAAATGGGGACAGTAACACCTGCCCCTCAAACAGTTAAAGGACCATGGGGAAGAGAGTAGGTAATGCAGTTGGCGAGGTGAGGGGCTTTAATAAACGATGGCTTGCTTCCCTTCCCCGACTCTTTGCCCCTGGCCTTTTACTTCTGCTAAAAGTTACTAGTATGCCAAAGAAGGCCAGGTCAGCTCTTCTGGAGAAACAGAGCTGCCCAAAGGCCACTGGCCCCCAACACTCACCTTTTCTGCCATGCCTTCTTCTCCTCCAACAAAGAAGTCTGTTTTGCGTCGAAGGAAGCTGAAGAAAGTGTTCACCAGCTGAAAGGAGACAAAGACAGAAGCTGGAGAGATGCCATACTGGAAGCCCTTCAACTGCACAGAAGCGAACTCTCTTAGCCTAGGAGGGAACCTGGGACTAGACTGTTTCACCCCCAGCCTCTCAACTGGGGACACCTCCTCCCCACAGGCCCGGGCTCTGTCACTTCCGCCAGGAAGCCGAAACTAACTTTACCCGATCACTTGAAAGGCAGATTTCTCATTTCTTTTTAATTTATTTTTGGCTGCACTGGGTCTTCGTTGTGACACACAGGCTTTCTTCTAGTTGCGGTGAGCAGGGGCTGCTCTTCATTGTGGTTCACAGGCTTCTCACTGCGGTGGCTTCTCTTGGATGGACTCTTAGGCATGGACTCAGCAGTTGTGGCACACAGGCTTAGCTGCTCCATGACACGTGGGGCCTTCCCAGACAAGGGATCAAACCCGTGTCCTCTGCATTGGCAGGCCGATTCTTAACCACTGGACCACCAGGAAGTCCCAGATTTCTCATTTTCTTGTGTGCACGTGTATGTATATTTCACATTTTTTGTGGTGCTAGAGGCAGCCTGAGGATACGGGCATCTATGGCTTGAAACACTTGGGGCCCGCCTACCTTTCCTCTTCACATAGTAAAAAACCCATCCAGAGTGGCACTGGCTGAATTACTGGGGCAGAGCTAGAAGGAAGGGAACAAATGAAGCCATTTCAAAGAAAGTTCAGACCAACTAATTCTGGCTGGGTAGCCAAGTGATTTAAGAACATCAGTCTGGGTATCAAGACTGATAGACATGAGCTCTGTGACCTTAGGAAAGCTTCTTAACTCCACAAAAGAGAAACAGCAGCAGGACCTATTTCCAGGGATATACGTGAGGATCCTTTGTGAGAACCAAAGCAAGTAAAGGAGGTGAGGTCCCTAGCAGTGTCTGGTCCAGGGCAAGAGACCCTCTGCAGGAGAGTGAAGTCCACATAAGCATGCACCATGAACACCCTCAGCGCCCAGCATCAGACCTGATTCAGAGTACATGCTCAATAAACATTCTGATGAACAAAATGACCTAGTGGTGACCTAAGGTTAGCATCTATAAATAAGCCCTTTTATTTGTCCAAGAGAGTGGTTCTAAATCCGATGCTAGATTTTATCTCAATGGTTTCAATTCCTGCTTCTACACACTTTTTTCAGTTCACTCAAAAATGAATACACTTCAAATCCAGTTGTGTCAACAATTTGAGGCGGGGAGGGGAGAGGGAGCCTTTCACATCCTCAAATTAATAGTACTCTTCCGCCCTCAAAGGACTTAGGAGTCCTTGGTCACCACAGGTACCTACCTGAATGAGAATGGGAATGGAAAGCTCGAAACTTTTGTCCCCAGAGAGACACAGAACCTGAAATGGTCTGTGGACAGCACACACTGGCCTAAGGATGCTGGTCCCCTCCAGGTCAGGAGCCTGTTGGATGATCTTGGGCAAGTTCCTTCAGTGTCTTTAATAACAAGACTGATCTTGACAGGCTTTTCAACCTTTTGAACTTTTCCATGGTTCAAAACACCAATTCCAGAGCCCCTTCTAAGTTGGTCCGTATCCTTCATCCACTGTGTTACTGGGTCTGGTCACTACGCAGGAAATTATGTTCCTGCACAGATCAATCACTCGAACAAATACGTGTTGACTGTCCAAGCCTGGTTACTGAGAATTCCTCACTGTCCCTCCCTTCAAGACACTACTCTCCTACAAATTCAGGAAATAAAAGGATTCCCAGCGGTGTCTCAAATAAAGAAACTGAGGCTGGGAGACGTGGAAGGATCTTAAGTTGTTAGGTGCAGTGTAGAACAATCGTGAACATAGGCCTCCTGTTCCCCCATTCAAAGACCACGTGTTAATATCGCCTCCCACTCTCACATTCTTTCGCTCGCTCCAAGTCTCCGTACAGGCAAGTCGTAATGTTTAGAAAGATTCATCCCAAGGGATGCTCTTCGGGGACAGCCACCAACGGAGAAACGGAGACGAAAGCATGTGGGGTGGGTGGCAGGGGGAAAATCCCCAAACTCTGGGGCTTTTCCGGGGGCGGGTGCAGCGACGCCGGAGCTGCAAAGGCAGAAACTGCTGAGAGGTCTCGGGGGGAACCAGGCCTGGTACGAGTGAAAGCCCTGGTACGAGTAGGCCAGACCGGAAGCTCGAGTGCAGTAAGAATGTGGAGGGGAATCCCAGAGCCCGCGAGGCCCAGGGGTGTATCTCGGCTTCTCGAAGGCAGAGAAGGACGGAGAGAGCGTGGCTGGGGCCTTCCCCCGGGTAGGCCGGGCCCAGCCAACTCCGCGCGGGCCGTTACCTCCTGCACGCCGCCCTCGTGCTGCTGCGCCATGGCCAGCAACATGCCGTCGAACCGATCCTCCTCCTGCTCCCCGCCCATCGTGCCAGCTGCTAGCCACGCTCCGAAAACCGAGCTCCGCACTCGCGTCCCGCGCTCCCCGATCCTTTGGATCGCGTCCGTCCAACGGCTCCAGTCCTCCGCCTTCCGCAGCGGAGCCGGAAACACGCAGGCGCCGTGCCGCCCAGGCCCACCCGCTCACTCCAACGTCCCGCCCCACTTCGAGCCTGCGGCCATTGACCGCGCGGCAGATAGCCCGCTTTGCCGGCCATTGGTTGACCTGCTGAGCCAATCAAAGAGCGCGTTCCTGAAGCGGTGGGCGGAGCAGAAGGCCCCGGAGTTTGGTGTGAGTTGCTATGGTTACCAGACGCTGTTTGGAGGCTTCCAGAAAGGTCTGGACACAAATCCGGCGTGGTTGGAATGGAAAAAAAAGGTACAAACTTTGTTCTTACGCCTTGGGCGTGACTTCCCAGCTTGCAGAAGGGTGAAGTGGAAAATGTTCTGTTATCTCCTCTAACCCTCCCATGGGTCAATTGAGGCCCAAAAAGGAGAATGGACTCGCCCAGAGAGCAGTCTGCCTCCGTCATCATCACGTGCTCTATATAAATTGTGCAGTCTCAGGGGCCCTGGACTTAGAAGGACTCTGTGTTTGGATTAATCCTCTTCTGCTAAAGTCTGAAATTTTTAAACAAGAGAGCCCACATTGTCGGTTTACACTGCTGCTGCTTGCTAAGTCGCTTCAGTCGTGTCCGACTCTGTGCGACCCCATAGACAGTAGCCCACCAGGCTCCCCCATCCCTGGGATTCTCCAGGCAAAAACACAGGAGTGGGTTGCCATTTCCTTCTCCAATGCATGAAAGTGAAAAGTGAAAGGGAAGTCGCTCAGTCGTGTCCAACTCTTAGCGACCCCATGGACTGTAGCTCACCAGACTTCTCCATCCATGGGATTTCCAGGCAAGAGTACTGGAGTGGGGTGCCATTGCCTTCTCCCGGTCCCCGCAAATTATGTAATGAATGATGTATTCAACCTCACTTCTGTTAATGTGTGGGACAGGTCCCAGTCATCGAAGGCCAACCACTTTACTTTTTCATTGAATTTCATCTTCTCAGTCTCTTCAGGGATTCTACTCTTGTTATTATTCTTTTCTAAATCTCCTGCATCACAATTTTCTTTCTTCTAGATTATCCCCTTCAACTTACGTTTAACTCCACTTCTTTTGTATGATCCCACTTTCTCTTCCTACTACCCCAATTTTCAACTCTCTTTCACACCAAAACTTGAAAAGATTGCTATACGTGTTTCTCCACTTGATTGCTTTCCATGACTTCTTGATTTACTCTAGTCTTTTCTTTTTTATATATAATTTTATTTAATTTTGGCTGTGCCAGATCTTATTTGCTGGGCTTTTCTCTAGTTATGGAGAGCAGGGGCTACTGTCTAGTGGCTGTGCATGAGCTTCTCCTTGCAGACCACAGACTCTAGGGTGTGTGGGCTTCAGTAGTTGTAGCCTGTGGGCTCAGTAGTTGCAGTTTCCCCACTCTAGAGTTGCAGTTGCCATGTTCTAGCACACAGGCTCAATAGTCACGGTACCCAGACTTAGTTGCTCCATGGCATGTGGGATCTTCTGGGACCAAGGATGGAACCCATGTCTTCTGCATTGGCAAGAGGATTCTTTACCACTGAGCCACCAGGGAAGCCCTAATTAGTCTTTTCTTAATACTCTGAAATGGCAACCCACTCCAGTGTTCTTGCCTGGAGAATCCCAGGGATGGGGGAGCCTGGTGGGCTGCCGTCTATGGGGTCGCACAGAGTCTGACACAACTCAAGTGACTTAGAAGCAAGGTTACAATGACCTACTTATTGCCAAAGCCGGTAGACCACTATTATCTTACTCAGCTTCTCAGCTGCATTTGACACAGTTGACCCCTTCTGCCTTCTGGAAGCAATTTTTTTCCATAGGCTTCTCTTATGGATAGAATTTTATCCCCTCCCCCTAAATTTTTATGTTGACACTCTAACTCCCAATGTGACTATTTTTAGAGATAGGGCTATTTAAGGGGTAATTAAGGTTAAGGGAATTCATAAGCGTGGGGCCCTAATCCAATGTCCTTACTGGAAGAGTAACACACCACAGAGACTCCTAAGCAAGCTGAGGAAAGGCTGTATGAGACAGCTATCAGCAAGCCAAAGAGAGAAGCTTCAGGAGAAAGCAAACCTGCCAACACCTTGATCTCGGCCTTCTACCCTTCGGAATTATAAGAAAATAAATTTCTGTTGTTTAAGTCACTCAGTCTGTAATAGCTTATTATAGCAGAGATAGAAAACTAATAGGGCTTCCATGTATCACACATATCTGCTTTTTCTTCCCACCTTACTAACACTCTTTCTAAGTGTCCTGACCTACCCACATTTATAAATGCTGGGGGCTCTGTCCTTACCTCCTTTTCTTCTCTGTCTATACTTTCTCTGTAGGTGATCTCATGATGCCTCTGGCCCATATCAATCCTGAGCTCCTGGACAACCCCACTTGGGTTTTACAGTTTTTTCCCTTATTGTTGTTGTTCAGTTGCTAAATCGGGTCTGACTCTTGCAACCCATGGGCTGTAGACCACCAGGCTCCTCTGTCCATGGGATTTCCCAGGCAAGGATACTGGAGTGGGTTGCCGTTTCCTTCTCCAGGTGATCTTCCTGACCCAGGGACTGAACCCGTCTCCTGCATTGCACTTGGGGTGACTAGCAGATATCTCAAAACTCACATGGCTGGTGATGGATGCTGGTGATGGTTGCATAACAGTGTAAATGTACTTAATACCACTGAACTGTACACTTAAAAATGGCTAAAATGGCAAATGTAATCTTATGTGTATTTTAACACAGTAAGAAATTTTATAACTTTATGAGACAATTTGAAATCTGAACTCAATAGATACTCTGTTATCATTTTCAAGAATTATTATTTTTAAAAACCAACATGGCCAATATTGATGCTCCCAAACACACACAAATTAATTCTTCCCAAAGTCTTCCCCATTAAACTAAATGGCCCCTTCAAGCACCGATTTGCAAAAGCCCAAACTTACTCATCCACCGATTTGGACCAGTCAAAATCTGACCTTACCTAATCCATTAGTAAGTGCTGTTAGCTCTCCCTCCAAAATACATCCTGATTCTCTTTCTCACCTTGCTGTTTGAAGCAAGATGCTATTACTAGTCTAAACCAGCATTCTCTCTTGCTTGACTTCTAATATATCCAACTTCTCACTGGTCTCCTTACTTCCTTTTTTGTCACTTTGTAGTCCATCCCAGTTTGGAACCAGTTTGGAACTATTTAAAATCCTAAAAGATGATGCTGTTAAAGTGCTGCACTCAATATGCCAACAAATTTGGAAAACTCAGCAGTGGCCACAGGACTGGAAAAGGTCAGTTTTTATTCCAATCCCAAAGAAGTGAAAAGCCAAAGAATGTTGAAACTACTGCACAATTGCACTCATCTCATACACCAGCAAGGTAATGCTCAAAATTCTCCAAGCCAGACTTCAACAGTACATGAACCAAGAACTTCCAGATGTTCAAGCTGGATTTAGAAAAGCCAGAGGAACCAGAAATCAAATTGCCAACATCCGTTGGATCGTTGAAAAAACAAGAGAGTTCCAGAAAAACATCTATTTCTGCTTCATTAACTACACCAAAGCCTTTGACTGTGTGGATCACAACAAACTGGAAAATTCTTAAAGAGATGGGAATAACAGACCACCTTACCTGTCTCCTGAGAAATCTATATGCAGGTCAAGAAGCAACAGTTGGAACCAGACATGGAACAACAGACTGGTTCTAAATCAGGAAAGGAGTACATCAAGGCTATATATTGCCACCTGCTTATTTAACTTATATGCAGAGTACATCGTGCAAAATGCCAGGCTGGATGAAGCACAAGCTGGAATCAAGATTGCATGAGAAATATGAATAACCTGATACACAGCCTCTTGATGAAAGTGAAAAAGGAGAGTGAAAGAGTTGGCTTAAAATTCAACATTCAGAAAACTAAGATTTGGCATCCGGTCTCATCAATTCATGGCAAATAGATGGGGAAACGATGGAAACAATGAGAGAGAGACTTTATTTTGGGGGGCTCCAAAATCACTGCAGATGATGATTTCAGCCATGAAATTAAAAGATGCTTGCTCCTAGGAAGGAAAGCTATGACCAATCTAGACAGCATATTAAGAAGCAGATACATTACTTGGCTGACAAAGGTCCGTCTAGTCAAAGCTATGGTTTTTCCAGTCGTCATGTATGAATGTGAGAGTTGGGCCATAAAGAAAGTTGAGAAAGCTGAGTGCTGAAGAATTGATGCTTTTGAACTGTGGTGTTGGAGGCTCTTGAGAGTCCCTTGGACTGCAAGGAGATCCAGCTAGTCCATCCTAAAGGAATCAGTCCTGAATATTCATTGGAAGGACTGATGCTGAACCTGAAACTCCAATACTTTGGCCACCTGATTCGAAGAACTGACTCATTTGAAAAGACCCAGATGCTGGGAAAGATTGAAGACAGGAGGAGAAGGGGACGACAGAGGATAAGATGGTTAGATGGCATCACCGACTCGATGGACATGAGTTTGGGTGAACTCCGGGAGTTGGTGATGGACAGGGAAGCCTGGCGTGCTGCAGTCCATGGGGTCGCAAAGAGTCGGACACGACTGAGCAACTGAAGTGAGTTGAGCAGCCAGAGCAATTGCTCTTAAGGATAAGCCAGGTTTTGTTACTCCCTTGCTTAAAAGTAGCCCTTCATGGATCGCCACTGTATTCAGGATAAATTCCAAGCTCCCAACCACAACCTTTGAGAAGCAGCAACATCAGGGCCCTGCCTACCTTGCCAGCCTCATCTTGTCTCACACTCTCCTTCACACACCAGAGTCTCTCTTCACTTGCTGCTTTCACTTCCTCAAATGCCCCGTCCTAATTCCAAGGCCTTTGCCAGCAACTCCTTTTTACCTATCAACTCTCAACTCAAATGCCACTTCCTCTGTGAAACTTTGTGCGTAGTTGCTCAGTCGTGTCTGACTCTTTGAGGCCCCATGGACTGCAGCCATGAAATTAAAAGACGCTTACTCCTTGGAAGGAAAGTTATGACCAACCTAGATAGCATATTCAAAAGCAGAGACATTACTTTGCCAACAAAGGTTCGTCTAGTCAAGGCTATGGTTTTTCCTGTGGTCATGTATGGATGTGAGAGTTGGACTGTGAAGAAGGCTGAGTGCTGAAGAATTGATGCTTTTGAACTGTGGTGTTGGAGAAGACTCTTGAGAGTCCCTTGGACTGCACAGAGATCCAACCAGTCCATTCTGAAGGAGATCAGCCCTGGGATTTCTTTGGAAGGACTGATGCTAAAGCTGAAACTCCAGTACTTTGGTCACCTCATGTGAAGAGTTGACTCATTGGAAAAGACTCTGATGCTGGGAGGGATTGGGGGCAGGAGGAGAAGGAGACGACAGAGGATGAGATGACTGTATGGCATCACTGACTCGATGGACGTGAGTCTCAGTGAACTCTGGGAGTTGGTGATGGACAGGGAGGCCTGGCGCGATGCAATTCATGGGGTCACAAAGAGTCGGACACGACTGAGCGACTGATCTGATCTGATCTGATCTGGACTGTAGTCTGCCAGGCTCCTCTGTCCACTGGGGATACTCCAGGCAAGAATACTGGAGTGGGTTGCCATGCCCTTCTCCAGGGGATCTTCCTAACCCAGGGATCGAACCCAGGTCTCCTGCACTGCAGGCAGATTCTTTACCATCTGAGCTACCAGGAAAGTGACCCTGATAAACAGATTGTCTCCATCTCCATGATTTTCACTGATCCTCTGTAATTACTTGCCACAGTTGAAATACACAATTAAGAAATTTTGGTTCTATATCCATTCCTTCTCCCTGGAATATAAACTTCATGAAAGATAGAACCTGTCTGATTTATCTGAGCATTCAGCACAGAGCCTCAAACATGGTAGAACCTCAATAAATATTTGCGGAATGAATAAATGGTCTTTGCCTGATACTGTTGACTTTTATTATAAAACTTATCAATAAATATTGGTAAAGTTATTTTACAAATTTTAAAATTTATTGTTAAAATTTATTGAGCACCCAGTACTGTGCCAAATGCTTTATCAACATTATTTGATTTAACATAATGCTCTCTTTAGGGCATCCCTGATAGCTCAGTTGGTAAAGAATCCGCCTACAATGCAGGAGACATGGGTTCAATCCCTGGATTGGGAAGATCCCCTGGAGAAGAGAAAGGCTACCCACTCCAGTATTCTGGCCTGGAGAATTCCATGAACTGTATAGTCCATGAGGTTGCAAAGAGTTGGACATGACCGAGCGACTTTCACTTCACTTCACTTCAGTGCTCCATTTAGTGGAGAGAAAACGGACAGAGAAGTGAAGTCATGTGCCCAGGGCCACACAGCTGAAAGGGAAGAGCCAAGACTCAAACCCACGCAGCCTGACTCCAGAGGTCTTAGAGTTCTACCTCCCTGAATTGGCATTCTGATTTTAGAATTCAGACCCAGGTTCTTATTTGATGTAACTATGCCCTGGGAGACCAAGGCCTGATCTTGAATCCTGGTAATTCATGGAAATAATAAACATTGCCCAGGAAAGTCTCTTAGTGATAAGTCAACCTCCCCTATTGCTCTCTGACCCCATCTACATTTGAACACCACCAGCAGCAGGTAAGTGGGTAATTACATCACCCACTAAGTGCTCCATTAGGACTAGATGACCCTGGGGAACTAAGGGAGGAAGCAATTTATTCTTCCAAAGAGGCAGAGAGGGAAAACACGCAAAGCCTGTGCTAGACCATAAAGGGTGACCCAGGAGCTTACCAAGGAGACAGGGTAATGGAAACATACCCCAGGCACGGGGAACAGCTTGGAGGGACAGAGTTGCATGACGCATTCAGAGCATGCAAAGGCACCTAGTCCTCACTTCCTACTTCGCAGTTCCAGCCCTTAACCTAGGCCCTCTGCTGCCCTGGGTCTCCCAGCTATACCGTCAAGCAGTCTGAGGCCTCTGTACAGATGAGAGCAAACATGTGCACCCTGGTCATAGGATTGCAAAGTGTGTGGTCTCATAGGGTACTCCTTAATTTCCAAATGATGCCCAGCCCAGTGCCTGAACTGGGCAGTGGGTGCTCAGTGTCACTGGTAACGATGATGATGATTGCTGTCCCTGCTTGGATAGTAACATCTTCATCCATGAGGATGAAGTCACATGAGGATTAACTGAGATAACTGCTGTGAAGGCACCCTGTAAACCAGACAGTGCTGTACAGATGGGAAAGTGCTCTCATGGACTTTTCCTCCCGAAAGCCTTCCAGATTCAAGCTCTTCAGCCCCACTGCTCACGGTAGCGCTCCCACCCACCCCCCACCTATGCAGGCATCCTGGCTCCCCTCTTAGAGCTACTGGGAGTGGGGCTGTCTCTCTCTCCTCACCACAGGGGCTCCTGGGACTTCCCTGGTGGTCCAGTGGTTAAGACTCCATGTCTCTACTGTAGGGGGCCTGGGTTTGATCCCTGATCAGGGAACTAATATCCCAAATGCCACGCAGCACAATCCAAAAAGGAATGGGGGCTCCTCCAGGCTGGCCTGTGTTTCCCCGTTACACTGAAGGCTCCCCGAACCCAGGCTGATCTCCTCTATCAGACTACATCTCTGAGGCCTGGACTGTGTCACCCCCAATTAGATCTGGGGTTCCTAATGGTGCAGCTGTGTCTCCCTCTTGGGACTAGGGACTCCTGAGGGTTGACTTGTGTCTCTCCCTTCAGATAGAGAGCAGCTGAGGGGACATCTTGGCCCAAGAGACCTCCTATCCCTCCGAGTAAATGGTTCCAGTCGGGCTCTGGGCTCTGGAGATCCCAGCTGAGGTTTCACCTCACCTCCAGAGCCTCCAGGGCTGACATCCTGGCCTTCAGGCCAAACACAGGGCTCAGAAAACACAGCTCCTCACAGTGCAAAAAAGTGCAAGACCTAAAACTCAGGGAGCCAGCCTCCAGCTCAGTTTTACTATGACGTCTAGTGAGGTGTCTCCTCGCTCCTCTGGGTCTCCCTCTCCTGAACCTCCTCCTCCAGGCAACAAAGATGAGAACACCACCAATGACGATGACAACACCACCAATGACGATGACAACCGCCCTCCTTTACAGAGCACTTACTGTGCCAGGCACTTCATGTCCTCATAACACCTAGAAAAGGCATTCTTAGGGGCAGATTTGCTGTGAAACTAACGAGGCTCGAATTCCAGGGCCTTGCATTTGCACGGGCCCTTCCAAGGCAGCACCAGGAGAGGTCCCAGTGTCTTCTTAGGGTCAAATACATAGATTTTGTTTTTCCTTTTTAGCTTTTGAAAAATAAAAATTCTAAACAACACTGTTTCTTCTCACTCTACAGCTCTTCCTAATATGAATTATTCCCAAGACATCTGGAAGTATGTGGGTGGTGGAGAAACAAGGATTTGTGTGGGGCAAGAAGCAAATCTGTGCACAATTCTCTTACTCATCACTAAATTGTCATTTTATCTTCGACACTAACTCAAAAAGGAAGCTTCCTCCTATAAGTAATAGGCTGCTACTGCTAAGTTGCTTCAGTCGTGTCTGACTCTGTGCGACCCCATAGACGGCAGCCCACCAGGCTCCCCCGTCCCTGGGATTCTCCAGGCAAGAACACTGGCATGGGTTGCTATTTTCTTCTCCAATGCATGAAAGTGAAAAGTGAAAGGGAAGTCGCTCAGTCCTGTCCAACTTTTCATGATTCCGTGGACTGCAGCCCACCAGGCTCCTCTGTCCATGGGATTTTCCAGGCAAGAGTACTGGAGTGGGGTGTCATCGCCTTCTCGGAAGGAATAGGCAACATATGCAATTATAAATGCTTTTCTTTTTCAATAGGAATTACACAAAGTAGAATTTATCGTAATTCTGACTACAAACCTACAAGCAGTACTACAGGTAGCGAACACATCTATGTGTGAAGGGGCATGTTTTATATCTCATTACTATCAAGAACAAAACTTAAAAAAAATTAACCTGAAACTTAAATTACCATATGTAAAATAGATAATGAACGGGAATTTGCTGTATGGCTCAGGAAACTCAAACAAGGGCTCTGTATCAACCTAGAGGGGTGGGATGGGGAGGGAAATGGGAGGGAGGTCCAAAAGGGAGGGGATGTATGTATACCTATGGCTGATTCATGTTGAGGTTTGACAGAAAACAGCAAAATTCTGTAAAGCGATTACCCTTCAATAAAAAATAAATTAATTTTAAAAAATTAACCTTGCAGACTTCCCCAGTGGTCCAGTGATTGAGTCCACCTGGCAATGCAGGGGGAAATGGGTTTGATCCTTGTTCCAGGAAGATTCCACATACCCTGAAACAACTAAGCCTGTGCAAGACAACTACTTAACTCCGCGCCGAGAGCAGGTGCTCCACAAGAGAAGTCACTGCAATGAGGAACCTGCTTATCACAAGGAAGAGTAGCCCCCACCTGCCACAACTAGAGAAAGCCCATGCACAGCAACGAAGACCCAGCACATCCAAAAATAAAATAGAATTTTTTTTTTAAATTAACCTTGCAAGAGGAAAGACAGAATCATCTCTCTATTCTCACTGTAGAAAATTTCCAAAAATCACTGACAGCTCTACCTCCTTCCCTTCCTTTCTCTTCCTGAAAATGTCCATCCTAAAACTACTGGGTAGAAGGGGACAAGGTAAAAGCAGGCACCAGAGGAGGAAGAGCACCACACTGGCCTCAACAGGGACAGGAGGGTGTCCACACAGAGCAGCAACCTGGCTCAGAGGGACAGGTCCAGCAGGGTGAAAGTGACCCTGAACGGGTGGAGGCAACCTGACCCAAGGTATCAGCGCCCAGGTGGGAAGAGGAAGGCATCTCACAGCAGAGATGGTGCTGGCAGAGAAGGGAGATCAGTTACAAGTAGAGGCTTGATTCAATGAGTAAATAAATTAAGAATAATGGAAACCAGATTTCTCAATGTCAAAGAAGTGTGAGTCGTTCAGTCGTGTCGGAGTCTTTGTGATCCCATGGACTATAGCCCACCAGGTTCCTCTGTCCATGGAATTCTCCAGGCAAGAATACTGAAGTGTGTAGCCATTCCCTTCTCCAGGGGATCTTCCTGTCTCAGGGATCAAACCTGGGTTTCCTGCAGGTGGATTCATTACCATCTGAGCCACCAGGGAAGCCCCTGTGTCAAGAAGGGAGGTATAATATATTTAATAGAAAGGGAGAAAAGTAGATTGAATCCCATTATAGTGGATTAAAATTACAGGTAATAGTATGCACTCATGAGCTCAGTTGGTAAAGAATCCGCCTGTAATGCAGGAGACCCCAGTTCAATTCCTGGGTTGGGAAGATCCTCTGGAGAAGGAATAGGCTACCTACTCCAGTATTCTTGGGCTTTCCTTGTGGCTCAGCTGGTAAAGAATCCACCTGCAATGTGGGAGACCTGGGTTCAACCCCTGGGTTGGGAAGATCCACTGGAGAAGGGAAAGGCTACCTACTCCAGTATTCTGGCATGGAGAATTCCATGGACTATACAGTCCATGGGGTCACAAAGAGTCGGACACGACTGAGCAACTTTCACGTGTTTTTCAGTATGTATAAGTAAATATAACTGTGTGTGTGTGGACGCATGCACACTCAAATATTCCCTAGCTCTAGGAGGGCCTGAGAGCAGCAGTGCAGTGAAGTCGCTCAGTCGTGTCTGAATCTTTGCGACCCTGTGGACTGTAGCCCGCCAGGCTCCTCTGTCCATGGGATTCTCCAGGCAAGAATGCTGGAGTGGGTTGCCATTTCCTTCTCCAGGGGATCTTCTCAACCCAGGGATCGAACACAGGTCTCCTGCACTGCAGGCAGACGCTTTATCCTCTGAGCCACCAGGGAAGCTCTAGGAGGGACTAAGAGCAGTGGCACCCTAATAGCAATTAGCAGATCTTGGTTTCTAAATTATTAATTGTTTTAATTAATTTTTTTTGGCTGTGCTGGGTCTTAGTTGTGGCACTCGGGATCTTTGATCTTCATTGCAGATGTGGGATCCTAGGGCTATGGAATGTGAGATCTAGTTCCCTGACCAGGGATTGAACACAGGCCCCCTGCATAGAGAGTGCAGCAGCCTAGCCACTGAACCACCAGGGAAGTCTCCAGATCTTGGTTTCCAAATATGATTCTGGCACCCAGATCATGGTTTTTAAATACTGCTGCTGCTGCTGCTAAGTCGCTTCAGTCGTGTCTGACTCTATGTGACCCCATAGATGGCAGCCCACCAGGCTCCCCCGTCCCTGGGATTCTCCAGGCAAGAACACTGGAGTGGGTTGCCATTTCCTTCTCCAATGCGTGAAAGTCAAGTCGTTCAGTCGTGTCCAACTGTTAGCGACCCCATGGACTGCAGCCCACCAGGCTCCTTCCTCCAAGGGATTTTCCAGGCAGGAGTGCTGGAGTGGGGTGCCATTGCCTTCTATTCCCCACTAAAACAGTAAATCAGAGCCTCTTTAGTACTGGTTGACTCCAGGGGCTGGAAAAGTGATATCTTCATATACCAGAAAACAAAAGATGTTTATAGAGTGATGGTGGTTGGTAGTGGTTTAGTTGCTAAGTCGTCTCTGACTCTTGTGACCCCATGGACTGTAGCCCGCAAGGCTCTGCTGTCCCGTGGGATTCTTCAGGCAAGAGTACTGGAGTGGGTTGTCATTTCCTTCTCCAGGGGATCTTCCCAACCCAGGGATAGAACCCAGGTATCCTGCATTTCAGGCAAATTCTTTACCAACTGAGATACAAGGGAAGTCCCAGGCATGTCAAAAAGACATAGATCCCAGCTGGACGGGATGCCCATTGACAAGTCTGTGACAATCTGAGCATCAGAATAAATAATGAAAGTAACAGATTACAAGCCATTGAATAAAACAGGAGACCATGAATTCATACTTAAATATACACAAACACACATATTCAATGTATGAGGAGGAATGTTTACATAGTTTCAAAGTTCAGTTCAGTCACTCAGTCCTGTCTGACTCTGCGACCCCATGAACTGCAGCACGCCAGGCCTCCCTGTCCATCACCAACTCCCGGAGCCCACCCAAACCCATGTCCATTGAGTCGGTGATGCCATCCAACCATCTCATCCTCTGTCGTCCCCTTCTCCTCCTGCCCTCAATCTTTCCCAGCATCAGGGTCTTTTCCAATGAGTCAACTCTTTGCATCAGGTGGCCAAAGTATTGGAGTTTCAGCTTCAGCATCAGTCCTTCCAATGAACACCCAGGACTGATCTCTTTTAGGATGGACTTGTTGGATCTCCTTGCAGTCTAAGGGACTCTCAAGAGTCTTCTCCAACACCACAGTTCAAAAGCATCAATTCTTCTCCTTTCAGCTTTCTTTATAGCCCAACTCTCACATCCATACATGATCACTGGAAAAACCATAGCCTTGACTAGATGGACCTTTGTTGGCAAAGTAATGTCTCTGCTTTTTGATATGCTTTTTTTAAAAAAAGATCTTCGAGCCGCCGCCAGCGGAGGGCAGGCGCGTGAGCGGCCGCAGCCGGGAGGGTGCAGGGCCCAGCGGACGGGGGGGGGCGGGCGGGCCGGGCGGCGCAGCCCTCCCAGGGCCCGGCGCGGCGGGAATATTAAAAAAAAAAAAAAAAATAAAAAGATCTTCATGACCCAGATAATCACAATGGTGTGATCACTCACGTAGAGCCAGACATCCTGGAATGTGAAGTCAAGTGGGCCTTAGGAAGCATCACTACAAACAAAACTAATGGAGGTGATGGAATTCCAGTTGAGCTATTTCAAATCCTGAAAGATGATGCTGTGAAAGTGCTGCATTCAATATGCCAGCAAATTTGGAAAACTCAGCAGTGGCCACAGGACTGGAAAAGGTCAGTTTTCATTCCAATACCAAAGAAAGGCAATGCCAAAGACTGCTCAAACTACCGCGCAATTGCACTCATCTCACACGCTAGTAAAGTAATGCTTAAAATTCTCCAAGCCAGGCTTCAGCAATACATGAACTATACAATTCCAGATGTTCAAGCTGGTTTTAGAAAAGGCAGAGGAACCAGAGATCAAATTGCCAACATCCACTGGATCATCGAAAAAGCAAGAGAGTTCCAGAAAAAAAAAAACATCTATTTCTGCTTTATTGACTATGCCAAAGCCTTTGACTGTGTGGATCACAATAAACTGTGGAAAATTCTGAAAGAAATGGGAATACCAGACCACCTGGCCTGCCTCTTGAGAAACCTATATGCAGGTCAGGAAGCAACAGTTAGAATTGGACATGGAACAACAGACTGGTTCTAAATAGGAAAAGGAGTACGTCAAGGCTGTATATTGTCACTTTACTTATTTAACTTATATGCAGAGTACATCATGAGAAATGCTGGGCTGGAAGAAGCACAAGCTGGAATCAAGATTGCCAGGAGAAATATCAATAACCTCAGATATGCAGATGACACCACCCTTATGGCAGAAAGTGAAGAACTGAAGAGCCTCTTGATGAAAGTGAAAGAGGAGAGTGAAAAAGTTGGCTTAAAGCTCAACATTCAGAAAACTAAGATCATGGCATCCGGTCCCATCACTTCATGGCAAGTAGATGGGGAAACAGTGTAAACAGTGGCTGACTTTATTTTTCTGGGCTCCAAAATCAGTGCAGATGGTGATTGCAGCCATGAAATTAACAGACACTTACTCCTTGGAAGGAAAGTTATGACCAACCTAGTTTCAAAGTACTTCCCCAAGAGATACTGATTCATTACAAAGAGGAAAAGAGTAACTGGTATATGGGAAAGTCTAGCAGAAATCCCCTTAATCAAGTAATCAAAGTGAACGAACCCTGGGACAAATGGAAATAGGTCCTCCTTGATATATCAGGGTGTATCAAGAACACAGCATCACTTCCAGGGACAGTCCTAGTAGGATACTAACCTGAGTCTAATCACAAAAAAGCCACAGACAAAACCTAATTGAAAGCCATGCTACAAAATAACAACTCTTCAAAAGTGTCAAGACTGTGAAAAGGGGAGGACAGACTGAGGATAAGTTTTCCTGACCAATAGAGGCTGAAGTGGGGCTTCCTCGGTGGCTCAGCGGTAAAGAATCCACCTGCAATGCAGGAGATGCAGTTTCGATCCCTGGGTAGGGAAGATCCCCTGGAGAAGGGCATGACAACCCACTCCAGTATTCTTGCCTGGAAATCTAGTAGACAGAGGAGCCTGGCAGGCTACAGTCCATGGAGTTGCAAAGAATCAGACAGAACTGAGCAGCTAAACAACAAGAGGCTGAAGTGTCATGGTGAAGAATTGCAACGTGTGATTCTGGACTGAGTCCTTTTACTACAGTGATTTCACTGGAGCATTTGATGAAATTTAAAAGGTAAAAACTAGAGATTAGGTATTAATTTCCCGATGTTATTCAATGAAATTAGATGTTAATTTCCTGGCTTTATTCAATGTCTGTTTCCTTATGTTGATTGTTACGTAGTATAGGAAAATGCCCTTGTTTGTAGGAATTGCACACTAAAGTATTTGGGGGTGCTGGGGCTCAGGTTGGCAACTTACTTTCAAATTATTTAAGGTAAGAAAAGTTCCCTGTACTATACTTGCAACCTTTTTGTGTCAGGCAGGATCTTAGTTCCTTGGCAGGGATCAAACTCACGCCCCCTGCGGTGGAAGCAGAGTCTTAACCATTGGACAGACCACCAGGGAAGTCCCAACAACTTTTCTGTGTTTGCATTAGCTTCAAAATAAATATCACTAACATGTGACGAGATGAGTAAAGAGTGTGCACGTAAAATATGTTGGCTCTTACTTCCAGGCACTTCATCAGTAAAAGTACTTTGGTGTTCTCCTGGGTTTGTGATGTTTGTATTTTTGGTCAGCTTATTTTAGTTTATAAATTATACTAACTTGTTTTTTCATTTATTAAATGTTCACTTTCACAACTGATTTTTCTACTCTTAAAGAAGGCCCTACAAAATTGTATGAGTTTCAGTCCCCATAAAACCAATATTCACGAGTGGCTTTTCTTTTAAAGGTAAGGAAGCTGAGGCACAGAAGCATGAAGTGACGTGCCCAGGTCGCTCAGCCAAGTGCTGAAGCAGGGTTTAGACCTAGCTCATCTAACTCTAGACTCTCCTTCCAGGGAATGCTGTGAAGACATAGGAAGATATAAGGGCATTAAATGAAGTTTATAAGCGCAAGAATTAAGATTATTATGTGATTTCCAAAAAGGTCCACTTTCACAAATTTTATACAATTGTATGATCATGTGAACACATGGCTAGGGCTTCGCCCAGCATCTTAGAGCAGCTTTTTTAGTATGTATGTGTGGCCATAAAATTGATGTCCTTAGTTTGACATTAAACCTAGGTGATCAACCTAATTATAATTTATCAAAATCTACTTGTGCTTTTTTAAAAAGATTATTATGCGACTTTAATTGCATGAAAGATGCGTGCCTGTCCGTGGGGCCTGTTTGCCTCAGTTCCTCAGTCAGGGGAAGGGGAGAGCAAAGTCCTCCTCCAGTATGCCAGAAAGTGCTTGGAGTTTGACACCTAGGGCCTCACTTTGTCCTCACAGCACAGCCCTGCAAGCAGGCACTGTCCTGAGTGACGCTCTGAGGCCCACAGAGATTTGGGGTTCGGCCCACAGTCACACAACTGGGAAGAGAGAGAGCCAGGAGAGGATGTCGGGGGTGGCGATGGTTGCCCAACAGTGTGTCAGCAGAAGGCTTGCCAGGCTGGGCTTGCCAAGGTCCACAGACCTGACATAGCCAAGGACCTTGCCACCAGCATTCGCGACCCGGGCCCCAGCATCCTAGACAGCTGCCTGGGGACACAGGAGCCATGCAGCTGGCTGCAGAGCAACGTTTCTGCCCAGATCATAAGTGGGCAACATCTGCAGCAGTGAGGTGCGGGCCCAGGTCGTCACCAGCTCTGGCTGCACAACTGGCCCAGTGGGTCCAGGGGAACAAGTAAGGATTTTGGAGTCAGACTGATCTGGACTCTGTCTCTTTTTAGTGATGTGAACTTGGGCAAGTCACTTTACCTCTTTGAGTCTCAAAAAGTAAGAATCTTGCCTCAGAAGGAAGCTCTGAAAATTAGAGTGGAAAGTGCCTGGCACATAGTAGGTGCTCAATAAACAGTAGTATTTCACCATCATTCTGCCAGGGCTTCTCAGAAGACAAGGGCCCTTCAAGAGGTCCAGGAATCCAGGCTGGGGAGAAAGAGTTCTTAAGGACCTTATTTTTGCAGGCCTCCCCACCACCCAGAACTTGGGGTCCGAGGAAGGGGGCCTCCTTCTAGACTGCACAGCCAGGCAAAGTCTTCCCAGCTCCCCCAGGATCCTGGCTCCCTTCCCTGCTGCCTGTTCCTTACTGACAACAGGAGCAGGGCCTCAAGGTTAGGCAAACAAGCAAGTGATAAGGCGCTTCCAGGTTGGGCCTTGCGTTCAAGGCTCGTCCGGCTCTGGGGCTGGCTCCCCTGCTGAGCGCAAGTCCTGCAGGCACCAATAGGGACACCTGCCATGGCCACCTGCTGATTGTGCACCTGAGGCCTTGGTGCCCTGGTACAGCCTGGGTTAATGACCCTGTTTATCCACTTGAATCATCTGATAAAGGGCAGCGGGGCCAGCGGGCAGGCAGCCCTGTGCCCTGCACCCGCTGCTTCATTGACTGAAGTGATATCGGGGCCACGTGGAGCTCCCAAGGCTCCCTCCCCCACCACTTCCCCCTGGGTCCTGCCAGGGTCAGCGTGAGTTTCTTTTTTTTTTTTTCAATGAACATGACTTTTGGAGTCAAGGTTGTTGGGCGGTTCCCCCCTCCCTCCCCCATTTGGGGATATAAATAGCACCCACGGCACCAAGCCGAGGGTGGGAGAGCCAGCAGGAAGGCGAAGCAGATCCTCGACCATGAGCTCCAGCCAGCCAGGGCCCTGCCCGTGCCAGGGTGCTGCAGGCCACCCGACCATTCTGTATACACTTCTGAGCCCCAGAGTCAGGGACCGGCCTTCTGTGGCCCCAGCCCGCGGCCGCTGCCTGTGCAGGCAGCACCGGCCTGTCCAGCTGTGTACGCCCCATCGCACCTGCCGGGAGGCCCTGGATGTTCTGGCCAAGACGCTGGCCTTCCTCAGGAACCTGCCGTCTTTCTGCCAGCTGCCCCACCATGATCGGAGGCAGCTGCTGCGGGGCTGCTGGGGGCCCCTCTTCCTGCTGGGGTTGGCCCAAGACACTGTGACCTTCCAGGTGGCCGAGGTCCCGATGCCTAGCATACTCAAGAAGATCCTGCTGGAGAAGCCCAGCAACGGGGCAGGCAGCAGCCAGCGGCCCGATCGGCCCCAGCCCTCGCTAGCTGAGGTGCAGTGGCTACAGTGCTGCCTGGAGTCCTTCTGGAGTCTGGAGCTGGGCCCCAAGGAATATGCCTACCTGAAAGGGACCATCCTCTTCAACCCTGGTGAGATCCCAGACACTCCTGGATGGGGGCCAAGGCTGGAGGGGGGCAGGGCTGAGGCAGGGAAAGACACATTCTAAGGACTTAACAACTGAAATCCCTTTGGGTCCTGATTATCTCCAAATAGCCATTTTGCAAAACAAGCTCAGAGAGGCTCAGTGACTTGCGAAAAGTCACACAGCCAGGTAGGGGAAGAGAAAGAATGGGGACTCAGGTCTATTGATGTCAGAATCTAGTCCTTACTGCTCTGCTAAGAAATTTCCCTGACCCTTAGGGCAGAAGAAGGGGAGGGGAGGGTGGGCAGACCTAGCTATGCCTTGGGCACGCCTTCATGAGCAGACTGCATGGAGAAGTTCTGAAGATGAAACTGTGGTTTCAGAAAGACCACGTAGAGAAAAGGAATGAAAATGGGGGTCGGTTGGGGGGAAGAGGGAGGAGTCTTCGTAAATTTCAGCCAGGACAACAAATAGAGGAAGCCTTCTTTTTGATCTGAAAGGCGCCTAGATGAGAATTCCTCATCAAAATGCCCCCAAGGAATGCATGATCAGAGTAATTCATTATAATAATAGCAAACACTTGCATTACATTTACTGTATGTTAGGTCGAGTTCTAAAGGTTTTATATACACTAGCTCATTTAAACCTCATAACAAGCCTAGGAGATAGGTACTATTATTTGTTCCAATTTTACCAATGAGGAACCCGAGGCACAGAGATTGAGTAAATTTCCCCAAGGGCACACAGCTAATAAGTGACAGTGTGGGATTCAAAGCCAGGCCACCCAGGGTCTTACCCATGGTTCAATCCTGCCTCTCCGTGGATGGATAAATGAAGTGAAAAATAAATGAAGGAGGTAGTGATGGGGCCTCAAAGGCGCCAAGCTGGTGGCCTCGGGTCTTGGGCCAGTCTTGCCCTGTGGTATTGGAGTAGGCCACTCACCAGCCATCTTTGCCTTCTCTGCCCGCAGACGTGCCAGGTCTCTACGCCTCATCACACATCAGGCACCTGCAGCAGGAGGCGCACCAGGCGCTGTGGGAGGTCCTGGAGCCCTGGTGCCCAGCAGGCCAAAGCCGCCTGGCGCGTGTCCTCCTCACGGCGTCCACCCTCAAGTCCATTCCACCCAGCCTGCTTGGAGATCTCTTCCTTCGCCCTGTCATTGGAGACGTTGACATCGCGGACCTCCTTGAAGACATGCTTCTGCTGAGCTGACCTTCTCCAGCCCAAGCAGGGCCTGGGTGGAGGCTGGCAGCACTGATTCGGCCTGGCTGTCCCCTGGGTGACCCAGTGCTCCCAGAGGCTTCCCCAGAGCAGCTGGCCCCAGCCCAGCCAGGTGGGCCCTCACTCAGCCACACCCCACCCTGTCCCTCCTCAGTTTGGACACAGTGCTCCAGCTGTCTGGCCAGCTCTTGGTGGTTCCAGAACCTCTGGGCCAAGCTTCCTGTCCCCTCCTGGGGCAGGGTATAAGTTTCCACTGCTCGCTGGGCCAGGAGTTCTACTGACTTTGCACAGAACTGACTTAAGTTATTGGTTTTTGTAATAAAAGGTGTGACACCCCTGGAACTGACAGTGTAGTTTGTACATGTGGAAGGGTCTGGTTCATCTCCAGAGTCCCCCGCCTGTCAGAGGAGCCCAAGAGGAAGGAACTACAGTGACACAGAAGCCAGAACTCAGGAAACTGGAGTTTTGACTTTTCAGGGTGGGACGGTGATTTCATTTCTGGCGGTGAGATTTATTTCACATGGATCTGATCCAGGAGTTAGTATCAGTTCAGGACCCCACACATCCTTGCCTTTATATCAAGGGGTAGGAGTATCCCTCCCTGTTTCTCAAATCCCCTGCTGATCCCTCCCTCTGCTCCTGCCCCAGCCTCCGTCTCACCTCACTGAGAATCACCAGTAAGGAAAATGAGGCAGCCCATTTCCAAACTGAAACAGTTTACGGGAATCTCTGCCATTTGGGATCATTCACTTCCCCTATGGCATCACTGATTCAATGGACATGAGTTTGAATAAACTCCGGGAGTTGATGATTGTCAGGGAGGCCTGGCGTGCTGCAGTCCATGGGGTCACAAAGAGTTGGACACGACTGAGAGACTGAACTGAACTGAACTTCCCCTATTCTTGCAGCAGAGGGGAGTGGTCCCCTGTTCTCCTGATGGGAAGGGGCAAGGCAGTTAGGGCTGACCTGGGGGCTGCTTGGAAGCCAAGGCAGACCAAGGTTTAGCTACCACACCAGCTGTTAAAGTCTGAAACGCATCCCCATGGCAGCTGGCTCACAGCCACTGCCTGAAGGCCCCCTGCATTCTCTCCCACTGCCCCTCAGTGCTCACCCTTCGCCTGGTACCCATCCTCCTGTCCAGCACCTAGAGAGGCAACGCTTGGCACAGCCATGGCGTCCAGGGCTGCTCCATTCAGTGCATGGCTTGTGTCTATTCTGATTGGTCAATGTCTGTGCCTCACTGTTCATTAAATATTTTGAACATCACCCAGTTCAGGGTCAATGACCTGCAGGATGGGCAGGAGGGGATGATAACAACACACACGCCTATAGGACCCCCCTTTCTGGCCTCGCTCTTTCTCCAGCAATGAGGCCTGATCTGACCAGGCCCCACCCCCCTCACCACCACAGTCTGGATTCTTCTCACAGGGGGCCAAGTTAATGATTACTCCACAAGAGGTCATTCACTCAGGGACAACAGTCTAGGAGTCATCACTCAGACCTCTCCCTAAGGCCCCAGGGAAAGAGACCACAACTGAATAGGCCATAGACCCATTATGGGCACCCCGTGCTAGCAGCAAGAGTGCCCCTGTCCCTAACCCAATCACCCACTCACCACTCAGACACCGGAATGAGGCCGAAACTCACAGCTCAGACCCCACAGTGAAGACAGATGTGAAACTCGGACCTACACACACCCTAAGTTGAACAACTCAGACATTGCCTACATTGACCCGCAAAACAGACCTTCCATCAGCACACACACATCACAGAAATGCACGGCCCAGATACACTCACCCAGTGACACACGGCAAACACGTTCAGGGAAAGGAGAGACGCTCCCAAGCCAGATGTTCACACCTACGCCAACTCTGCAAATGAATGGGGCACACCAGGGCATGCTCACCATCTTCTGTGTGCCACAGGAAAAAGATCAGTGGCCCCCAGCATAGGGAGACCTGTGCCCGCGCACCTCCAGGGTCTACCCAGAGGCTACAAGTCCAGCCAAACTGCTCTGACCAGCATTAGGGCCTCAGTCACTCCCTTTTCCCATGGTGACCCCAACATCCACTGTCAGAAAGGCCATGTCCTGCTCAACAACCACCCCCAGCCAGGACTAATCATAATCCTTAAATAGAGACATCCTCTAGAGACCAGGAGCAAGCCCTACATCTCTCCACCCTCCTCCCCTCCACCAGAACCCCAGACCCAGACCTCAGCCCCAGGCACCCCTCCCAGCCCTGCCCCCCTGCCACCCCTTGGGCTCATTTCACCTGGAAGATGGATGAGGCAACCCTTTCAAGAGCATATACCTTGGGGGACTTCCCTGGTTTCCCAGTGGTTACGATTCTGTGCTTCACTGCAGGGGGCATGGATTCGCTCCCAGGTTGGGAAACCAAGAGTTCATGTGCCCCAGCTAAGGATCCTGCATGCCACAGCTAATGAATAGAGAGGAGAGGCTCGTCTCCCCATGGGAGCCAGTTGCAGCAGTTCAGGGGTCCGGGGCCATTCTATCGTTTATGTCCCTTCAGTAAGCCCCCCAGTAGTTTACTGCGGCACCTCTCGGAACTCTCAGGCTGAGTTCTTCCTGCCTCTCACCCGCCACCGCCACCCACCCCCCCAGCTCCAATGCTGAGCAGCCATTAGACAGCGCTCTTCTCTGCTATCCACTCCAGCCATTTCCCTCAATTTACCTAATGTTTCCATCATCCAAATAGCTTTCCTTACTAGCCTACCTCGTTCCTTTGCAAATTTCTTTCCTACCCCTCCACACGATTGGGGAGCCACACTTCTATTTCTTGTCTGTGTCTCTTGAGTCACTCCCTGTACCCTAACCAAGCCTTCTAGATGAACATAAAGACAAACTGAGCAAAACTAAAGAAGTAAATTATAATACAGTTTGATAAAGGCAGTAATGCTTTCTCCATGAGACTGCAAGGTTTCCGAAGGTGGGGCACTGTGCCTTCATTATCAATATTTTAAGAGCAGGAATAGTGCCACATCACTCAGAGAGGATAGAGGAAGAAACAGGCTTAGACAGGGTCTACAACTCACTCAGGGTCTGCAGTGCTCACCCTCTGTGCTGGGATTTGAACTGTGTGACTGTGGAGGCCAGGCTCCAGCCACCAGCACAGGCTGGAGTGAGTCATGGCCAAGATCAGACTGTCTAGAGCCGGCTCAGTCACCATTTACTGACTCTCAGTCTGATTCCTGTCCTCAGGCCCAGCCAGGGATGACTCACTAGGAAGCAGGAGAATGGTATGGCTCTGGGTCAGCCTCAGGTGATTTGATTATCATCATTATTTCTACCTTCATTAGCCAAATCATTGACTGCTTATTAAGCAGTCAGGCTGCTGACATGTCCTGTGCCCTGTGCCGACACTCCCTGGCCTTGAAACAGTCACATAGCCTAGAACCTATGATGCCAGCAAAAAGCCAGTGCCCACTATCCATTCATCCATTCCTGCCATTTTCAACATCCTTCTCTATGTCCACTTGTACCAGACCCAGTGCTAGATGCTGAGGAGCACAGAATAAATAAGATACAGTCCCTGCCTTCACGGAATATCCTATCTACAGCAGAGAAAGACACACGAGTAATTGCAACACAGAGTGATCTGAACTGTGATAGAGGGACATCCAACAGGCAGCAGGGGCTTAGAAATGTGCATGTAAGTGCTCAGTCACTCAGTCATGTCCAACTCTTTACGACTCCATGGACTGCCAAGATTCTCTGTCCATGGAATATTCCAGGCAAGAATACTGGATCAGGTTGTCATTTCCTACTCCAGGGGATCTTCCTGACCCAAGGATCAAACCCAAGTCTCTTGCATCTTCTGCTCTGGAAGGTGGATTCACTGTGCCAATCTGTCTGGATTTGGGAAAAATTCTTCAGCCAGGTGGTGACCACTATGACCTAAAGAGATTGAATAGGGGGTTGCCAGGCAAGCCAAGGCGGTGGGCATTCTAGACAGATGGAACACAGCTGCAAAGGCACAGAGGTATCAGAGCCCAAGAGTGTCCCACTCACTGCCAGTGGTCTAGGGCAACTGGATCCCAGGAGACCCAAGAGTACCAGAGGATCCTGGAGAGGTGAAAAGCCAGCATGTCACAGAACAAGGCAGCAGAGAAAAGCCATCCCAGTGAAACTGGTGGAGGCAACAAGGTTAAGGTGTCAGGGAATCAGAGTTAACAAAGGGAACCCCCCACTCCTGGCAAGTCATTCTGGGGAGCTACTAAACAGTTATGGAGAGCAATGCTCTACACACGTTACATCGATTATGTTATTTAATTCTTACAACTCAGTGCTGGAAGTACTATCATTATCTCCATTACACAGATGGAGAAACCGAAGCACCGAGAAGTTAGATAACTTACTCAAGGTTACACAGTTAACAGTAGTAGGGTCAGGATTTGAACTCAGATGGTTATGATTTAGGTCCTGTGCTCCTTTTTTTTAAATTACTTATTTCTGGTTGCGCTGGGTCTTCATTGCTGTGTGTGGGCCTTCTCTAGTTGTGGAGTGTGGGGGCTACCCTCTAGCTGCGATGCCCGGGCTTCTCATTGCAGTGGCTTCTCTTGTGGAGCACGGGCTCTAGGTGCTTGGGCTTCAGTGGCTGCAGCACAGGGGCTCATTAGTTGTGGCTCGTGGGCCCCACAGCGTGCACACCTCAGTAGTTGTGATGCACGGCTTGGCTGCTCTGAGGCATGAGGGATCCTCCTGGACCAGGGATCAAACCCATGTTCCCTGCATTGGCATGCGGCTTCTTATCCACTACACCACCAGGGAAATCCACAGCTCCTATTCCCTTAAACACTATGCTATCATGAGTCTTTAAAAGTCAGAGATGATCAAGTGGAGAATAAATAACAGCACCTAGACTCTTTCCTCTCCTCACTTCACTGCAAGGCAGACTGACAGTGAAAGTACCGTCTTGGTTACTTTTGGGTTTAAGTTTTTGATGAGAAATCTGGCCTGCTTGTTCCCCCAGGGAAGTGGCCAATTTCCCCCAGAAAGAGTCCTCAGCCACACTCAACAGCACATCCCCACGTTAGTGCCAGGAATATTCATTCCATCAATGATGATTTACTGAGAATCTACTACACACTGAGCACCATTCGGGGTCTTGGGAATTTCATCCCACAAATAACAGTTGCATGTAATCAAAAGTACATAACTTCTCGGGTCATCTAACAACTTTTCCAGAGCATGCCATCTTTATTTTGGCACACACTATTTACTGTATAACACTTACTTTTCAATTCTTGGATTTTTAAAAAAGATAGTTTTAACTAAACATTTTCTGTGTAATATAAAGTATGCAAATCAAACCTGTATAACTTGGTGAATTATCATGAAATGAATACAACCTTGTAATCACCACCCAGAGCAGGAAATAGAACATTGGCAATGCCCCAGAAACCCTTCCCATCACTCTCTCTCCCTCCTGCCCAAAGGGTATCACTAACCCCTGATTCCCAACATGATAAACAAGATTGCTCACCTTAAATTAAAAAAAAAATTTTTTTTCAATTTACTTATTTCTGTTTTTGGCTGCACTGGGTCTTTGTTGCTATGCATGGGCTTTCTCTAGTTGCGGCAAGTGGGGGCTACTCTCTAGCTGTGGTGCTCAGGCTTCTTATTGCAGTAGCCTCTCTTGTTGCAGAGCACAGCCTCTAGGGTGTGCAGGCTTCAGTAGCTGTGGCACTCAGGCTCAGTGGTTGTGCTACATGGGCTTAGTGGCCCCAAGGCACATGGGATCTTAACGGACCAGGGATCAAACCGGTGTTCCCTGCACTGCAAGGTGGATTCCTAACCACTGGGCCACCAGGGAAACCCAAATTTTATATAAATGGAATTGTACAGCATGTACTCCTTTGTGTTTGTCTTCTTTTACTTGATATTGTATCTGAGAGCCACTCTATGCTCTATGTAGCAGTAATCTATTCATTTTCATTGTTGTAAAGTATTCCATTACACTACAATTTATTTATCCATTATGCTACTGAAGAACATTTGGGCCATCAAATAATATTGCTAGCATTATTCTTGCACACGTGTTTTGATACACAGATGTTTGCAGAACTGGTGCTATATAATAAGAATCGGAATTATGGAGTCACAGAATGAGTGCTCAACTTGAGTAGATCATGCTAGTTTTCTAAGAAAGTGAAAGTTGTTCAGTCGTGTCTGACTCTTTGCAACCCCATGGACTATGCAGTCCAAGGAATTCTCCAGGTCAGAATACTGGAGTGGGTAGCCCATTCCCTTCTCCAGGGGATCTTCCCAACCCAGGGATTGAACACAGGTCTCCTGCATTGCAGGTGGATTCTTTACCAGCTGAGCCACCAGGGAAGCCTAAGAATACTGGGATGGGTAGCCTATCCCTTCTCCAGTGGATTTTCCCAACCCAGGAATCAAACTGGGGTATCCTGCATTGCAGGCTGATTCTTTACCAGCTGAGCTGCCAGGGAATCCCAGCAATACTGGAGTGGGTTGCCATACCCTCCTTCAGGGGATCTTCCCAACCCAAGGATCAAACCCAGGTATCTCACATTGCAAGATCCCTGGGAGGGATCATTTCTTGATCCCTTCCAAAGGTAGCAAGTCCTCCAACAACCAACCAGCTTTCCCTAAGCACCTACTATGTGAAAGGCATACAAAGATGAATACTGAAAATAAGAACAGAAAGCCCTCTCATATCTGCAGCTCCCCATTATCATGAAAACAACAGGGAACTTTTAAGGAGGGCTTACTGTATCTAATATTCTTGTCTGGGAACTCCCATGGATAGAGGAGCCTGGTGGGCTACAGTCCATGCTGCTGCCAGAGTAGGACATGATTTAGTGACTCAACCACCACCGCCACTGTATGCTAGGCATTTACTGAGTACTCGTATATGCATGATGACATTACATTCTCACCACAATCCTCCAAGGGGAGGCAGTAACTTTCCTATCCAGTAGATGAGGAAATGTAGGTTCAGAGAAGTTAAGTAACTTGCCCAAAGCCACACAGTTAGCTAAGGATTGAATTTTTGGCCATACCATGTGGCTTGCAGCATCTCAGATGGAACTCAGGCCCTGGCAGTGAAAGCCCAGAATCCTAACCTACCAGGCCACCAGGAAACTCCCTTTTCTTCATGATCTTAAAGTATACTTACATGTGTATCCTTAAAAAATGTTTTTGATTTGTACTTTTTGAACTTTATATAAGTGGAATATTCTGTGCTTTCTGACTTGCTTATTTTCATTCAATATCATACACCTGAAATCATTGTACTAAATGCCAGTTTTTGCTCTTACAAATACTGCAGCTATGAATTCATATATACTGTCAAATAAAAAGAAACCTGGACTAAGGAAGGAGAGATTTTATTTGTAACAGTTATTGCAAGGAAGGAAAAGAACTACTGTAATAGACACAGGGAAGCTATTGCAAAGAGAAGCTCTAACCATAAGATCCACACGTGCCTCAAGGGTCAGGCAAAGAGTTTTTCTTTCATAGGGAGGAGTAAATACAGCTAGAAAGAACTTAATGTGACGAAGTGGGATGACTGGGAATGACATATGAGACAGTAGGTCAGAAAATGCTTTACTCTGAACCCAGACTATTCTTCGGGGGCAAGGGAGCTGTTAAGGAGGAGTTGCCCGCAGCTCAAGCTGGGGGAGAGGAACACAGGGCAAAGTTCATGGACCTGGAGGAAGGAGAGAAGCTAAACTATAGTTAACAAGCATTTTGTTTTTATTGATCTGTGGGGAAAAGCAGTTCATCTAAGCATTTATGAGGCAAAGAATTGGAATTTGGAGTCTGTATCCAGCCTTGCCACAGGTAAACAAGAAGACACTCATGAGTTTTATCTAAGTCATAAAAGGAAGGTTGTCTCTTTGCAGTAAGTTGGTTCCAGAACACAAAAGGGTGGAGGGGGTTTCTTAACTTCCACTGTTTTCCAGGATCACAGGGCTTGAGCAAGGTTCAACACTGTCAATACATCTCCTGATAAACACATGCAAGAATTTCTTTAACATGTATAACTAGAGGACTTCCCTGGTGGTACAGTGGATATGAATCTGCCTGCCAAAGCAGGGGACACAGGTTAAATTCCTGGCCTGGGAAGATTCCACATGCTTCGGCCCAGGCAACTCAACTACTGAAGCCCATGCACCCAGAGCCTGTCCTCCACAACGAGAAGCCACCGCGATGAGAAGCCCGCATACCACAGCTAGAGAAAGACTGCACACGGCAGTGATGACACAGGGCAACCAAATAAATAATTACAAAAAAAACCAAAACATATAACTATAAGTGGAGTTTCTGGGTCAAAAGATATGTGGAGTTCCATAGGGTAATGCCAAACTGTTTTCCAAAGCGGTGGTACCTGTTTACACTTCTAACAATGTAAGGGAGCTCCAGTTGCTCTACATCTTCAGGATTTAAGAAAGGATTTGAGGATTTAAAAATGTTTGCCAATCTGCTGGCTATGACGTGGGTCTCATTATATTTCCTTGATGAAACGAGATTGAGTATCTTTCATTATTAATTAGATGTGTTTCTCTTCTGTGAAAGGTCTTCCGCCCACTTTTCAATTGGATTGCCTTTAGTTGCTTCAGTCGTGTCTGACTCTGTACGACCCTATGGACTGCAGCCCGCCAGGCTTCTCTGGCGATGGGATGGATTCTCTAGGCAAGAGTACTGGAGTGGATTGCCATGCCCTCCTCCAGGTGATCTTCCCGACCCAGGGATCGAACCCAGGTCTACCGAGTTGCAGGATCCCTGGGAGGGATCATTTCTTGATCCTTTTCAACGGCAGCAAGGCCTCCAACAACCAACCAGCTTTCCCTAAGCATCTACTATGTGAAAGACGTACAAAGATGAATAATGAAAACAAGAACAGAAAGCCCTCTCATATTGCAGCTCCCCGTTATCATGAAAATATCAGGGAACTGAGCCACCAGGGAAGCCCCGGATTCTCTTCTTCGAAATGATTTGTGGGAGTTCACCAATACGTTTTGGAAGAATGAATGGATTAACGACTGAAAACGCTCTAAACTGATAATTACAATTAGGTTTGGGAAATCTTAAACACTGTCCCTCCCTCAGACTTCTGATTTGATCCTCACTAGTGTAAAAGAGGAGAAGGCAATGGCAACCCACTCCAGTACTCTTGCCTGGAAAATCCCATGGGCAGAGGAGCCTGGTAGGCTGCAGTCCATGGAGTCGCTGAGGGTCGGACATGACTGAGCGACTTCACTTTCACTTTTCACTTTATGCGTTGGAGAAGGAAATGGCAACCCACTCCAGAGTTCTTGCCTGGAGAATCCCAGGGACGGGAGAGCCTGGTGGGCTGCCGTCTACGGGGTCGCACAGAGTCGGACACGACTGAAGCGACTTAGCAGCAGCAGCAGTGTAAAAGAACGCTGTAACACCACTTCTCAGGTGACTTTTTTCCATCACCACTTGCCTGTCTGTGGGAAAGGGACAGAACGACTTCACTCGAACCTTCCCACCTCTCGGTTCCATAGGCACAATCCCAGCTGACTCATCACCGAATACGCAATATTGCTACGCCTCAGCGCCAGCTCGCGATGTTCTCGCGAGAGTTGGTTCCAGCCGATCATGTGACAGCTAAGATGGCGGTGTCCAGCGAGGCAGAAGAGGAGGCGGTAGTTTATTTAGTCGTGAGCGGTATCCCCTCGGAGTTGCGGTCAGCACAGCTTCGGAGCTACTTTAGCCAGTTCCGGGAACAACGCGACTGTGGCTTCCTCTGTTTCCATTACCGGCATCGGCCTGAGCGGGCCCCTCCCCAGGCTGCTCCCGACTGTACCCCAACTCCTATCCGCCAGGGTCTTGCCCAGACTTCACTCAACGATGCCGGTGCTCTCTCCACTCAGGACTCTAACCCTACCCGGACCCGCACCTGCTGCTGTGTTGTCTCTGTACGGGGGGCTGCTCAAGCCCAGAGGTTTCTCCGCATGTACTCGGGCCGCCGGTGGCTGGATTCTCAGGGGACTTGGTTACCTGGTCGTTGTTTCATCCGCAGACTTCGGTTACCTACTGAGGCATCAGGTACCCGTGGGAAAGAGACTAGACTTGGCCTACGGGCACTGGAACAGAGGTACCTTTCCTGAGGAGTGATGAGGATAAGTTAGGTCCCTCGTTAGGGCTCTTCAAGAGTTTAGATAATTTGTGGACAAAGTTTCAGGCTTAGTTTGCACGGTAGAAAAACTTGGGGAGAGGGGAACCTATTCAGATGATCTTTCCAGTTTGTTAAGTCTATTCCTAGATCCTTTCGATTTTGCACTGACATAAGGGGTGAAAAGGAAGTCAAGTATTGTTTTTGTTGCCCCTTCTTTGTTGTCCGCCGCCCAGTCCTCTCTTGGCAAGATGCAGTTGCTCAGTCTCCAGCTGTTTGCAATCCCATGGATTGCAGCATGCCAGGCTTCTCTGGCAAGACGCAGATGAAGAGACAAGGTTTTTTATTTGGACTGTTCCCATTTTCTTGGGAAATCACTGATATGGAAACAGGAACCACAGGGCAGGGCCCTCTAATTTATTCATTCAACAAATCTAGCCTGTATTTATAGACTGAGTGTGACTCTAGCTGGTATGTAGAAAACAGTCCGACACAGTCTGTGCTTCGAATTCAAAAAGGAACACAGATTTATAAAAAGATAATTGTTACAGGGATGCCGTTCTAATTGTTAACATTTACTGAACGCTTCCTTATTAGGCACTGTTCTAAGCCTTTCATTTTCTTATTGACGCCTGACAACAATCGTATAAGGCAGGAGCTATTGTCACCCGTTTTGTAAGTGAGGAAACTGAAGGATGAAGAAGTTATGTTATAAGATGACAGTCACAATATTAATCAGGCATTTTGCTCTGGAGCCTGTGCCCTTTATCTCCCGTTGCTGTGAGATGGCAGAGGAGAAACCGATTTCCTAGAAGGATTAGGAGATGTGGCTTTCCATCTGGATCTTGAAATATAAACAGGAGTTTGTGGGAAAGAATGGTATTCAAAGTAAGTGGTATTTACAAAGATACAGAGATGTGAAGTCCAAAAACTTTCAGGGCATGTTAAATTGCTTGATGTGATTGGAACACATGATATGAGGGTGTGCGTGGGATGAGGGTTAGTGGCAGTTGAGAATCAAAAGGTCGTCAGGAACCAGATCTGAAAGAAACCTGTGAGCTTACTGAGGTGATGAGAAATGGCATAAAATTACTAGGTGGTTCTGGTCAGGAAACAGAGGAAAGGACTCTGGAAATGTTTGAAAGGGAGAAACAGTATTAGTGAAAGGATTTAAGCCTTGTCCAGTTTCTGGCTTACGTGTGGCTGGAGACTTTCAGGTTTCAAGTGCCATTCTTCTCCTTGCTTTCCAAGGTTTGGGCTCCTTTCCCTTCAAGACCCGTAAGGAACTGCAGAGTCGCCAGGCTAAGAGTGAAACCTTCACACTGGCTGACCTGAGGCAGCTGCCAGAGCTGAATCCACCGGTGCTGATGCCCAATGGGAATGTTGGCACTCCCCTGCGGGTCTTTTTAGAATTGATCCGGGCCTGCCGCCTACCCCCTCGGATCATCACCCAGCTTCAGCTCCAGTTCCCCAAGACAGGTTCCTCTCGGCGCTATGGCAATGTGCCCTTCACTTACGAGGACTCAGAGACTGTGGAGCAAGAAGAGTTTGTGTACACAGCCGAGGGTGAGGAAATACCCCAGGGAAGCTGCTTGGCAGACATACCATCCAACTCCCGTGAAGAGCCAGAGGAAGAAGAGGAAGAGGAAGAAGAGTCACACTCAGATGACGTGAGTATGGAGCGCCATCTTGTCCTTGCTGGCAGCTTAGAGAGGCAAACGCATTGCTACTGCCACTCTTCAATTGTGTGTTCCAAGAGCTCTAAACCTGGGGTCCTCAGGAGGCTTCTAAAGACTTGGAACTCCCTGACATTGAATATAAAACTGCATTTGCTTGTGCAGGTGTATGTTTCTTTGGGAAAAGGGACCAGAGCTTTTATCCAAAGATTCTCAAAGGCATCTTTTCATTGCTTCAGAAGACATGTGAGGAGGGTCTCTTTCATTGATGAAATCTACTGACTAAAAGATACGATCACCTAAGGAAGTAGAGGCAGAGCTAGGATGTGAACCCAGTCCCCTTCGCTCCTTGTCTGACCTCTGTGTGCTTTCATCATGTTGAGAACTCACCTCTGTTTTCTGACCTTGAATCTGTGGATTGAACGCTAGCCTCCAGTCTAACCTCATCAGTGAAAGAGACATTTCTTCTACCTCTTTCTCCAAACTTCATTGTTCACCCATTGAATCAGGAGATTTTGTTATTTATTGGGAAACTTTTTTTTAAATGCGTGCCTTGTGTAAAAAAGCAATTGATCTATGTCTTCAAAGCTCCCCGCTCGGAGTTACTAACACATCTGGACCACATCCTTAGTGTGGTACTGTTATGCCTTTTCTCCAGCACTTTCTCTGCAGCAGTGATTTCTGAGGCCTCGTGGAGTTTAAATGGGGCAGGGGGCCCCCAGGATTTTAAGCCAGGAGTCATTCTATCATTTCACAAGTCCAGTCAAGCAGCCGTAAACACAGGGGCTAGCACAGGATTCCAGAGACCCTCTAAAGCTCATTTCCTTCCCTCCAAGAGCCTTCAGTCTCCCTGAAGAGGAAGAACCAGTATCTGCAAAGGGTACATGGTACAGAATGGGTTTGCAGGCTGGTGCTGCCCCTCTCTTGGTGTACCATCTTGGGCAAATCACTTTGCTTCACTAAATCGAAGTTTCCTTATCTGTAGAACGGGAATAATGGTACTTATTCACAGAGTTGTTGGGGTGATTAAAGGAGCTAAGGTATGTGAAGGGCCTGACACAGTTGACAGTAGGTATTAGTTCTTGTCCCTTCTTTCTTTGTGACATAATGTAGAAAAGCATAAACAGTGTATATTGATTAACACAGAAGTTCACAGACCAGTGAGAGTGCTGTGGGCCTCAGTGTGGGGGACTTCATGTGCGCTAAAGCACTTGAGGATTAAGGAGGTGGTGGCGGAAGAGCAGGGCAGAGAGGCCGGGAGAGCGACGTGACCAAAAGTGCAACGATAAGAGTGAGTCAGGCTTGGGACTTCCTGGAGGTCCAGTGGTTAAGATTGGACGCCAGGGAAGTGCTTCCAGTGCAGGGGACACAGGTTCAGTCCCTGGTCAGGGAACTAAGATCCCTATCTGCTGTGTGGTGCAGCTTTAAAAAAAAAAAAAAAGACTAGTAGGGGAAGTGGCCAAGTATGTTGAGAAACACTCAGGGCGTGGAGAGATTGTCAGGTCAGGCCTCAGGGGCCAAAAACTTGCTGCTTCTCTGAGAAATTGGGAGGAATAGAGCTGAGGTCCCATCCCTAGGACCTCCTGTGCAGCCAGCTGCCTACCTGTGGGCCTCAGGTCAGGAAGCTGGACAGGCAGGTCTCCTCTCTCCACCTTCTCCCAGGATGATGACCGGGATGAGGAGTGGGAGCGGCACGTGGCACTGCATGAGGACGTGACGGGGCAGGAGCGGACCTCTGAGCGGCTCTTTGAGGAGGAGATCGAGCTCAAGTGGGAGAAGGGCGGCTCCGGCCTGGTGTTCTACACCGACGCCCAGTTCTGGCAGGAGGAGGAAGGAGGTAATGCTAGCATCAGGCAAGGGCAGGGGTGGTCCCTGCTGCATTCGCTCAGGGCGCTCTGCTCCACGTGGTGGGTTCCCTGGCGGTGAGCCCGACCAGAGGGCTAGGAAAGAGGCTTACATTGTTGTATTTGAGAGACCAGCCATCCTTTCTAGGGGTTGGGGGTCAGGGGAGTGGGGAGAAAATGCCCTCCTCCCAATTCTGAGTGACCCTCCCAGAGGAGAGATTTGAATATACACTCCAAGTTCTAGAATGTCTAGATTTAACTCTTGATAGAACTGAGAGTCCTTGGTTCACTCTGCTTGATGCTTTTCTCTCTGCAGACTTTGATGAACAGACAGCTGATGACTGGGATGTGGACATGAGTGTGTACTACGACACAGGTACTGGGCCCGGGCTTGCAGTACTTGGAGATGGAATGGTGCCCTGGCCGTGCAGTGACACTTTACCAGACCTGCTTAGCAGAGTCTGTGACAGGGCACCAGTCTCTTAAAAGATCACTAGTTGAGTGCATTAAGTGCTGGTTGTGGGCAGCATCTTTTTTCTTTCTGTGTGGAGGAAGGACATGTGGGCACAGCCCTCAGGGAGGTCTGGTTCTGATGGGCAGGCCCTAGTAGAGTGGGAGAATCAGGAGTTCAGGCTCTGGTTAAGAATTTAGATTCTGGAGTCAAGAATCACCTAGGGTTGAGACCTCGCAGTGGTTAAGATTCCCAAGTTTCCAGTGCAGAGGGCTTGGGTTCGATACCTGGTTGAAGAACTAAGATCCCACATGCAGCGCAATGTGGCCAAAAAAAAAAAAAAAATGACCTAGGGTGATTTACAGAGTGGGAGGTGAAGACCTGGGTCCTAATTCCAGCTCTCATTTTTTGGCTCTGTGACTTTTCTGCACCACAGTTTTTCCTCATCTGTAAGATGGGACAGCCATGGTTCTTACTCTTGGCAAACTCCCAGTCTAATGAGAAAAATACAGTAATGACACACTATAAAGATGAATATGTAAATCTTGTGAGGAGGGCCTAGAAACCTGATTTTCCCTACTTCTGCTGAGAGAGACCTTTCCACAAACTGGGCTCTGCTTCCTCAGATGGTGGAGACAAAGACGCCCGAGACTCTGTCCAAATGCGTCTGGAACGGAGGCTCCGTGATGGCCAGGAAGCCGGCTCTGTGATCAGACACCAGGTGGGCACCTTCGAGCGCCATACCAAGGTGAGCATTGTGCCCAGGCCACTGACCCCTTTCTTTTCCTTCTTTACCCCCATTCCCTCCCCTGCCCCCACAGGAGCCCCATGTCTTGAGTCTTCTTTCTTTCCTCTGCAGGGCATTGGGCGGAAGGTGCTGGAACGGCAGGGCTGGGCTGAGGGCCAGGGCCTGGGCAGCCAGTGCTCAGGCGTTCCCGACGCCCTGGATAATGACGGCCAGCATCCCAGATGTAAGCGTGGATTGGGGTGAGTACGGCTGAGGGACTTCCCTGGGAGCCCAAGTGAGCCTTTCAGCTGTACCCAGGTTCCCCATTTCCCTCTGGTTCTGGGTTGGGCGCTAGAGACCCCCCAGGGACTGAACTTTAAAGCAGAATTGGAAGAAGTTGATCTGGCACTAGTCTTTTCAAGACTGAGTCCTCAAGCTTGATTAAGGATGATTAATCTCCTGGAGGAGTCATTCCCTCAAGTCTGAGGAATTTGGACTTGATGATTGCTCTTAGGGAGTGACTGTAAGTCACGAAGTGGTAACAGTTGTTCTGAATTTTGTGTACTATTTAAAATGAAAGCAGTATGTGAGGCCCCTGGTTGCTGGCACCATCAACAGATAAGATGAGGGGGCAGGAGATTCAATGTTCTGTCTTTGGGACAAACCAGGTATGTTGGTGATGGACAGGGAGGCCTGGCATGCTTCAGTCCATGGGGTCACAAAGAGTCGGACACAACTGAGTGACTGAACTGAAGAGATACATAGTAGCTATTACCCTGTTCTTTCCCAACCCCTTTACTGGGGTAAGAGAGCAACCCTCTCACGGAGAGCCCTTTTTTTGTTTCAGGTACCATGGAGAGAAGCTCCAGCCATTTGGGCAACCGAAGAGGCCCCGTGGAACTGGCTTGGGGCTAATCTCCACCATCTACGATGAGCCCCTACCCCAGGACCAAGGAGAGTCGCTGCTCCGCCGCCAGCCACCCACCAGCATGAAGTTTCGCACAGAGGCTTTTGTGAGGAGGTCCAGCTGTGCATTGAACAGCCTCTCAGAGCCTGAGTGAAAGGTTCAAGGACTCCCCCTTAATCAGGATCACTCATAACTGCACAGTGGCAGCCCTGTGCCCAGCCTTATCTTCCACTGAAGGCAGAAAGAACTCTGGGAGCAGCAGTCAGCACGGTTGTTCAGGATGCTTTGTTCAGAACTTGCCTTCTGGTTGTCTACCTCAGGGACATTTTTACAAAAAGCCCCCGTTATATATTTCCCTTTAATGAAAGGAATTAATGACTCCTCCTCCTTGGTCTCCTAACCCTAGTCCCTATTTTTTGGGCTTGCTTCTGTTGCCTCCCCCAGCCCCTTGAAAAGCTGGACTGGCTGAGGTTATCAGCAAAACCTTACTGGGAGGAGGTTACCATGAAGCCCAGAAAGAGGGGCGTTAAGGACACGGAAGAGGAGAGGGCTCATGTTCCTAAGAGACGGTCTTGGGGCGGGCTCCAGTGCTGGGCCGGGGCAGCGGACAACCCTCCGCAGATGTGCCGGGTCTGCGACCTAACGGGAGAATAAAAAGGTTAACTACCGAATTTCTCTTTCTCTTCGGATTTGGGCCAGGAGTACGGTGGGGGAACCCCCGGAAAGGTCCCTGCAGGGCCCCCAATCGGCTCCACGCCCCAGCGTCACTACTTGGGGCTCATCTCCACAGCTCTCGGCGCCAAGGTGTGTCGTCACCGTGAGGGCGGGACTTCCTCTCCGGGCCGGGCTTTCCCGACGTCATCCGGAAGTCGGGTGCAGGTCCCGTCGGTACCTGGCCTTCTGATCCCCTCACAGCGCGTGGGTTCCCTCCTCTTCCTCAGGCGAGCCCCCGGCATCGCGGCCAGCCCGGGGCGAAGCGCACGTTGGGGGATCCCGTCGTTGCCCTCAGAGGTCGTCTCCGGTGTGGCTCCCGCCTCCCTCCCCTGCCGCGCTCAGCTGCTCCGCACGGAGCCGTGTGCCGGCCGCTCATGGCGGGAGCCGCTCCGACCACGGCGTTTGGGCAGGCGGTGATCGGCCCGCCGGGCTCGGGGAAGACCACGTATTGTCTGGGCATGAGCGAGTTCCTGCGCGCGCTGGGCCGGCGCGTGGCGGTGGTGAACCTGGACCCAGCCAACGAGGGGCTGCCATACGAGTGCGCCGTGGACGTGGGCGAGCTGGTGGGGCTGGGCGACGTGATGGACGCGCTGCAGCTGGGCCCTAACGGCGGCCTGCTCTACTGCATGGAGTACCTAGAGGCCAACCTGGACTGGCTGCGTGCCAAGCTCGACCCCCTGCGCGGCCACTACTTTCTCTTCGACTGCCCTGGCCAAGTGGAACTCTGCACGCACCACGGAGCCTTGCGCAGCATCTTCTCCCAGATGACGCAGTGGGACCTCAGGGTGCGTCTGGGGTCTGGCGGGCCTATTTTGCAGATGGAAGAACTGAGAAAGGGAGGAGGACAGATGCCACGCCCCCATGTCCCTCAGTGAGGTAGGGGCCCAGACGCTTTGAAGTAAAACAGGTGTGAGTTCGAATTCTAGCTTTGCCACTAACTCCACACTATGTGGTCCTGTGCAAGTCAGTTTAATCCCTCTGAACCTGCTTTCTCATCTGTAGAATGGATGTGTCACTACCCAGTTGGGGATTATTGGGAGTATAGAAGGGTTTAAGTGGAAAGTGGCATGATGATTGTTGTTGTGACTTGGTAGGCAAAAGAAAGTGAAACAGTGGAGTCAGATGCAGTGCCCACTGGGAGGCTCAGTGCAAGGCATCTTGTAGGAAAAAGTGTTCCACCTCTCCTGGGATAAGGGTTAGCAGTGGCTGTTAGAATGAAACAGAAGGAGGAGGAGACTAATGGGAAGACTTGCCCTTTGCCCTCAGAAGTCCCCAGTCTGATGGGAGGGATAGAGGCCCTAATGTTCCCTGCCTCCCTGGGCCACTCTCACGCCTTTCCCTTCCTCTCTTCCCAGCTGACTGCTGTTCACCTGGTGGATTCTCACTATTGCACAGACCCTGCCAAGTTCATTTCGGTACTGTGTACTTCCTTGGCCACCATGCTGCATGTGGAGCTGCCCCACGTCAACCTCCTCTCCAAGATGGACCTCATTGAACACTATGGGAAGCTGGGTAAGAGATCCTGTTCTGGAAGCCCAGGGCAGCAGGTGGGCTGGAGTGATGCAGAGATCTCTGCTGAAGGAAGCCGCTTCCAGGGACTGTGTATGGCCTGGTGAGAGTAGCCACAGGCAGATCTGACCCCTGCCCATTTATTTTGTGCCCCTCCGTGCCAGATACTATTCTGGGTTTTGGAGACAAGAGAGCTACAGATGGTGATATGTATTATGAAGGAATTAGATGAAAATGATGCATAGTGAGTGAATGAGAAGGAGGGTGTAAACTGTACCATTTGAGCTGAGTAGTAAAAAAAAAAAAAAGCCAGTCAAGGCAGAAGTGTCCTAGACAGGGGATCCAGTAACAGTAAAGGCCCTTAGGGAAAGAGCTTTTTGTGTTCAAGGGAAAGGGGATGGGAAGTGGGGGAGCCCAGTGTAGCTCAGAGAGTGATAGGAGGAAGCGAGGTCAGAGAGGTGGGCAGGGGCTAAAGAGGAAAGCCATTGATGAATATGAAGCAGGAGAACACCATGAACTGAAAAGGCCCTTTTGGCTTCTTTGTGAATTGAAAGAGGCAAGAATGAAACAGATCCTATAGGAGGTTTTTGCAGCAACCCAGGTGGTGGTTAGTGGGAACGAAGAGAAGGAAATAGATATAAAACTTAACTCAGGAAATAGGATTTGCTGGTGGATTGGACATAGAGGAATTAAGAATGTCTCTCACATTTCTGACCGAACCAGTGGACGGATAAAGGTGGGAACAACAAAGGGAGAAGCAGGCTGGCAGGAGGCAGGGGTGTTGCCTAGGTTCTAACAGCCAGCGTTTTTTCTCCTGCAAAATTAGTGCTCTCCTGACTGGAGCATCAGTTCTCTAAATACCATCTTCAGCCACAGAGAATGGAGAGAACAGCTGAAAGGAGGTTGTGGGGAGAGTGAAGTGTCGGGGCCTTGTCCAGGGAGGGTGACTGGGTGCCCGTTGGGACACGGAAGGATGTCAGCACCTTGGAGGGGCCGCCTCAGCCCAGAGTCTTGGTCCATCTCTTGGCAAGCCCAGACACCCCATTTTATCTGTGTACAGATTTATGCCTCTGTCCCCCTTCACAGCCTCCATTCCGATGGCCACGTTTGTCCTCTGCATTTCTAGCTCTGACTCTTGCCAGTCATCCTCACAAGAGATGGAGGCACACACCAGATCAGGCAGTTGAGACCCAGAGAAGTTACATGAATAGCCCAAGCTAGCATGTTAGCTGAGAGGAAATCTAAGTGCCAGTGTACCTGGCTGCAGTTTCTCCATTCTCAGTGAGAAACACACCTGTCAGGCAATCCAAGAAGTTTGTTGGAATGGCCACATTTTCTTCTTTGCAGACACAGGGGTGTCAGTTTCTAATCAGGGCTGGTAAAAATACAGAAAGCAGAGCTCAGGGTGTGAGTCAGTTGGTCCCGACAGCCAGATTCCCTCAACTGACTTTGGGACAGACCTGCTGAGTTCCCAGCTGCCTGAGTTTTCCAGGCAGAAATGGATAATACGGGAAGGCCCACTTTCCTTCTCTTAAGAGGAAGTTTGTATTCATAGAACTGAATTCAGGGACCTCTGAGTCATCTATTCTGATCTTCTCATTTTATGCTAAGAAGGAACTGGCCCAGAAAGGGAAAGTCATTTTCCCAAGAGGCCAGCTTGCTAGATCGATGACTTAGAGTGTGTGTGCCTGGTCCTGGGGGCACTGCCTGGCTGTGAGCCTCGTGAGGCAGGGGCCAAGCAGTGTTATTGGTACATGTTCAGTCTTATTACCGTTGATCAGGCACTTCTCTGAACCAGACACTGAGGTTTATGGCAGTTAATCCTCACAGTAGCCTCATGAGGTGGGTAACTGCCCACAGAGCTGGTAAATGGCAGCGCCAACAAGTGAAATCAGTTGTTTTCTTCTTAGTAAGTTAATTTCACTGCCTCAACAAATATTTGTTGAATGAATGAATGAATGAGTGAGTGAATGAAGGCAAAGGAAGAAAGAAAAAAATACGTTCTCTGTTCTCAGGTCTTTGCCTGATGCCAACTGCTCCTAATACCAGTTTCTCTTCTCTTTCTTCTTTTTTAATTGAAATATAATGGACTTACAATGTTGTGTTAACAAAGTGATTCAGTTATACATACATAACATTCAGTTATACATATACATATATTCTTTTTTGTATTCTTTCCATTGTGGTTTATCTTTATCACAGGATATTGAATAGAGTTCCCTGTGCTAACCAGTTTCTCTTCTTAGCCTTCAACCTGGACTACTACACAGAGGTCCTGGACCTCTCCTACCTGCTGGACCATCTTGCTTCGGATCCTTTCTTCCGCCACTACCGGCAGCTCAACGAGAAACTGGTGCAGCTCATTGAAGACTACAGCCTAGTCTCCTTCATCCCTCTCAATATTCAGGTACAAGCATACTTCTTTTTTTTTCTTTCTCTCTCTTTTTTTTGGACATGCTGCGCAACTTGTGGAATCCCCAACCGGGGACTGAACTTGGGCCTTGGACAGTGAAAGCTCAGAGTGCTAACTGCTCACAGTGCTAACTGCTGGACCGGCAGAGAAGTCCCGAAGGACATCTCAGTTTTTTTGCACTTCACTTTACTGTACTTCACAGCTACTGCTTTTTTTTTTTTTTTTTTAAATGAATTGCAGGTTTGTGGCAACCCTGCATTCAACAAGTGTATGTTCCAACAGCATTTGCTCACTTTATGTCTCCATGTCACACTTTGATGATTCTCACAATATTTTAAGCTTTTTCATTATTATTATTATATTTGTTATGATGATCTGTGATCAGTGATCTTTAATGTTACTCTCTACAGTCGTTTGGGGCACCATCAACTACACCCATATAAGACAGTGAACTTAATCCACAGATGGCGTGTGGATTTTGACACGTATTTTGATAGCTTCGCTGACTGGCTGTTCCCGCATCTCGCTCCCTCTCCTTGGGCCGCCTTATTCCCTAAAACACAGCAGTGTGGAAATTAGGCCAGTTAATAACCCTACACTGGTCTCTGTGTTCAAGTGAAAGGAAGAGCTTCACGTCTCTCACTTTAAAAGCTAGAAATACTTAAAATCAGTGAGGAAGCCACGTCGAAAAGCTAAGAAAGGCCGAAAGCTAGGCCTCTGGTGCCAAACTGTTTGCCACGTTGTAAATGCAAAGGAAAAATTCATGAAGGAAATCAGAAGTGCTGCTCAGTGAACACAGGAGCAGTAAGAAAGCACAACAGAAATCTTTCAGCATATCAGAAAGCTGATACGAAGAAGCATATCAGAAAGCTGATATGGAGAAAGTTTTAGAGGTCTGAATAGATCAAACCAGCCATAGCATTTCCTTAAGCCAAAGCCCAATCCAGAGCAAGGCCCTACCTAACTCCTTCTTGTTCTTTGAAGGCTGAGAGGTGAGGAAGCTACAGAAAAAAAGTTTGAAACTTGCAGAGGTTGGTTCCTGAGGTTTAAGGAAGGAAGCCATCCCAGTAACATGAAAGTGTAGGTAAAGCAGCAAGTGCTAAGGAGAAGCTGCAGCAAATGATCCAGAAGATCTCGCTGAGATAATTAATGAAGGTGACGTCACTAAACAGATTCTCAGTGTAGACAAAACAGCCTTACACTGGAAAGTGTTATCTAGGACTTTGTAGCTAGAGAGGAGTCAGTGCCTGGCTTCAAAGGACAGGCTGACTCTTGTTAGGGACTAATGCATCTCGTGACTTTAAGTTGAAGCCAGAGCTCATTTACCATTCTGAAAATCCTAGGCCCTTAGGAATTCTATTAAATCTGCTCTATCTGTGCTTTATAAATGGAACAACAAAGCCTGGATGACAGCACATCTGTATACATGTTTTACTAAATATTTTAAGCCCACTATTGAGACCTACTACTCAGAGAAAAAGATGCTTTTCATAATATTACTGCTCATTGACAAGACACCTATTCACCCAGGGGCTGTGATGGAGAAGTTTTCATGCCTGCCAACACAACATCCATTCTGCAGCCCATGGATCAAGGAGTCGTTTTGACTTTCAAGTCTTAGTATTTAAAAAATACATTTCTGAAGGGTATAGCTGCCATAGATGGTGATTCCACTCATGGTTCTGGGCAAAGTAAATTGAAAATCTTCTGGAAAGGATCCCCATTCTAGATGTCATTAAGAACATCTGTGATTCATGGGAACAGGTCAAAATATCAACATTAAAAGGAGTTTGGAAAATGTTGATTCTAGCCCTTGTGGGTGACTCTGAGGGGTTCAAAACTTCTGTGGAGGAAGTAAGTGCAGATTGGTAGAAATGGCAAGAGAATTAGAATTAGAAGAGCCTGAAGCTGTGACTGAATTGCTGCAATCTCATGAAAAAAGTTGAATGGATAAGTTCCTTCTCAGGGATGAGCAAAGCAAGTGGTTTCTTGAGATGGAACCTACTGGTGAAGATAACTGGGAAGGATGAAATGGCAACAAAGGATTTAGAATATCACATGAGCTCAGTTGATACAGTAGCAGCAGGGTTTCAGAGGACTGACTCCAATTTTGAAAGAAGTTCTACTGTCATGCTATTAAATGCTGTCAAACAGCTTTGCGTGCTACAGGGAGATGGTTCATAAAAAGAAGAGTCAATTGATGCTGCACACTTCACTATTGTCTTATTTTAAGAAACTGCCACAACCATCTCAGCCTTCAGCCACCACCACCCTGATCAGTTAGCAGCCTTCAACATGGAGGCAAGACCCTCAACCAGCAAAAAGATTATGACTCACTGAAGGCTCAGATGATAGTTAGCATTTTTTAGCAATAAAGTACTTTTTGATTAAGGTTTTTTTTTTTAGACATAATTGTACACTTAGTAGACTACAGTAGAGCTTAAACACGATTTTTATATGCACTGGGAAACCGAAATATTCATGTGACTCACTTGATCATGGGATTTGCTTTATTGGAATACTCTAGAACCCAACCCACAGTATCTCCGAGGTGTGCTTGTACTAGGCACTGGAACGACTCCTCCCTTGGCTATCGGCTCTGACGTGCCTGGGACTGCACTTGCAGACCAAGGATGTAGGAAGCATGGAGGCCTCGAACAGTAGTCTTTGTCCTGGTCTCAGCTCTCATCAGTCTCATTGGCTTCAAGGCCAGTGGGAGGCAGGATTCCAGTAAAGAGGGTGGACCAGACTTTGGCCCTGTCTGTTCTGTTTTGCTGGGTTCTCTCCACGTATGTTACCTCCTCTGTGTGAAAATGGAGGGGTTCAGAAAGTGCCCAGCAAGGGACTTGACCAAGGCCAGAGACAAGTCTTTCAGGCTCTTTCCAGATGGGCAACTGACTGTTGACTTTGCAAAGTAGTACCCAACTCTTGTGCCTCTCACCTTGTACCCTGCAAAGGGAACCTGGGAGGAAAAGGTGCGTGTTAGATTATCCTTTCTGCTGTGGTGGACTTAAAGAACTTGTCTCTTCTGTTTAATGCCACACTTCTCTCCTCTACAGTGAGGAGGTGAACCCTATAATATTAATCGTACAATTTACAGCTTGTTGAAGGCTTTCTGTATTAGACACTGTGTGTGTGTGCTGAGGACTGTTACATGTACTGTTTTGATCTCTTTCCCATCATGTGATATAGGGACCATCCTTACCACTTTTATATGGAGGAACAAATAAGTTACATGCATATTTACGGGTGCCTGCTGTTAGCTAAATGCTGTGCCAGGCACTGGGGATGTCTGGGCAAACAGGTTCCTGACCTCCAGGGGTGCACAGTCCAGTGAGGGAGTTACTAACTTGTTAATAGTAAGATGGTAGGCTCATAGCCACAGTGGGGATCAACCCAGGGGATGGTGAGTGTGCATGGAGGAGCTTATCTGTTCTAATTTGGGTGAGTTGGCAGTTAGGAAAGAAGGAGTGTAGTCGGGCCTCTGGCGACACTAGATATATTCCAGGCCAAGGAAGCTGCATGGATTAGAGGTTTCACGAGGCAAAATGGAGGGGGCATATTTGGAGAATGCAGTTGGTTTGGTACAACCTCAGTTCCACATACCTCTATTTCTCTCCTCCCTGCTCAGGACAAGGAGAGTATCCAGCAGGTGCTGCAGGCTGTGGATAAAGCCAACGGCTACTGCTTTGGGGTCCAGGAGCAGCGGAGCCTGGAGGCCATGATGTCTGCCGCCATGGGAGCTGACTTCCACTTCTCCTCGTATCCTTCCTCACCAGCCTCCACCGTGGCCAAGAGCAGAAGGCCAGGGGCTGAGGAATGGCCACGTCTGCCCTTACAGATGATTGGTTTCCTGTTGACCAGTGGGCTCCCTGGTGGCTGGTCCCTTGGAAGGCTTCAGGGTTGTTTGTACCTGAGGATAAGTAGGACTCTGATCAGAAGGAGCAACAAATACAGAGGCCCAGCCATGAAGGGGCACTGGTCACTTGGGAGAGACACGAGGGCTTCAGTTTGCCTGGTGTCTTGAACTTGAAGGAGAAGGGGAGATGCAGTGGTCAAGGGAGGTGGGCAGTGGAGGAGTGTGGACTTTGGTCTGTGGGTGGCTGATGGGAACCAGCATCCTCCTGATGAGCTGAGCGTGATGCGATCATATGTCCATTTTTGAAAAGCACCTCCAAGTACAGAAAGTGCATTTAAGGGATGTGATTGGAAGCAGGAGCGTTTTTAGTCTCCAGGTGAAAACGGATGAAATGTTAGTACGAGAATAGAAAAAAGGGTGTGGCCTGGGAAAAATACTAAGGAGATAGACAACCAGAGCTGGTGACCAGGTGGTTATAGGATAGAAGGAGGTGGAGCAGAAGTTAGACTCCCAGGTGGTTGGGCTGGTTGTAGGCCTCCTTGGTGGCTTGGATGGTAAAGGATGTGCCTGCAACGCAGGTTTGATCCCTGGATGGGGAAAACCTCTGACTCCTGGAGGGGCACGGCTACCCACTCCAGTATCCTTGCCTGGAGAATTCCATGGACACAGAAGCCTGATGGTCTGTGGTCCATGGGTTCGCAGTCAGACACGACTAAGCAACTAACACTTTGACTTTTCGGGGTGGTTGTGCTCACTGAGGGCAAAAAAGGAAGAGGAGAGGGCAGGTTTGTCAGGTGGGTAGCAGGGATGGGAGCTGAGGGCTGTGCCATCTTTGAGGGGCATGGCTCCAGAGCACGTGCCACAACACAGAGCCGGAAGGTTGGCGCGCTCCAGTTCTCTGCTGCTTAGCACTGTGGGGAAAAGGCACAAAGAGGAGCGTGTGAGTCTGGTTGCTTCAAGGGACTTCTCAGACCAGTTGGTCCCCATGGCCTGAAGCTATAATTATGAGGAAGGGAACAGGATGGGAGGAACCTGCCAGACACAGTTGGGAGGCAGGCATCACAGAGATCAGATCCTGCCCAGACCAGTTCCCCATCCTTGCCTGTGCTGTCAGCCTTGACAAGCCCCCCATCAGCACCCTGGGCCTCCAGGAGAAGTACCTGGCGCCCTCAGAGCAGTCAGTGGAGCAGGAGGCCATGCAGCTGTAGCAGCAAGCTGGGCTCCAGAGGACGAGACACACGACCCAGCACTGGGGGGAGTGGCGGCTCCCAGTGACCAGCTGGACAGCTCAGCTGCAGCAGATCCAAGAGCAGCCCTCCGGGCTAGAGCTGGGAGACAGGCATGAGGATACCTAGGCCTGCAGAGGACTTCTGGCCTGAAGCCAGACGTGTCGCCAAGCAGAGCATCAGTCACACCCTTGTGAGCTCTGGACGCTGCCACTGGGCATTCAGCACTGACCCACTTGGGCTGTGATGGGATGTGCTGCAATACAAGAGCTTATTTTCTACTTCTTGTGGCTTCCAAACTTTCTTCCCGCTACCCTGGCCAAGGGAGGTGGGAACGTGGGAAGGCCACCCTTCCCCAGAAGAGGCCTGTTTCTTGGTATTCCAGGGCAGGCTCGCCCCCAAGCCCAGGACCATGCTGGAGGGATGACCCAGTCTCCAGTGGTGCTCCTTTGTCCATCTTCAGCGCTAACAGTGAACTCAAGCCTGAGCTTTCACAAGCACCATTTCCTAGCAGATCTTGCAATGGTTTATTTTCATTGTATTTATTTCACAGTTTTATTCTTTTGAGGGGCAAGTGTTAATTAGTTTTCCATTTATAGTAATGATTAAAGTTTATTTTAAAATGAAGTTACTTATACAAAATATGTTGTTGAAGGAAAAATATTAGTATATAATACGGTATGAAGGCTGTGGCAAAAAAACGATGACTTCAGGTTGGAAATACTGGTACTTGCTTCTTGTTGGGTGTTGCAGCTAGTTGGGGGCGATTTGTATTTTTAACCAGTAGGTGGCGCCCCAGGCTTTCTTTTCTTTCTTTTTCTTTTTTTTTTTTAATTTTAATTTTCTTTCAGTTGTAGCCTGGAGGCAGAAGGGGACAGATGGCAGTTGTGCCAGTATTCTTATTTGCAGACACTCAGGCCTGTTAACACATGGGATGGGCTTCGCATTTCACAAAGAGCTTCCACACAGACAGTCCTCATATGACTCTCACAGGAACGCCTAGGGCTACAGATGAGGTGGGGAATGGTGCTAACCCCCACTTTATATGAGGAAACAGAAAACTGAGGAGTTTGAACCTCGGTCAGCCTGGCTCTCTCACACTCGCTTTGCTGACTTCTTAAATGGTGAATCCTTGGTGGTGAAAAGTCACGGCCCCTTCTCCCACGGGATTTGTAGCCACTCATGAGAAAGAATTTAGACACCTGTAGAGTATTCCTGGGAGAAGGCAATGGCACCCCACTCCAGTACTTTTGCCTGGAAAATCCCATGGACAGAGGAGCCTGGTAGGCTGCAGTCCATGGGGTCGCTAATAGTCGGACACGACTAAGCGACCTCACTTTCACTTTTCACTTTCATGCATTGGAGAAGGAAATGGCAACCCACTCCAGTGTTCTTGCCTGGAGAATCCCAGGGACGGGGCAGCCTGGTGGGCTGCCGTCTATGGGGGTCGCACAGAGTCGGACACGACTGAAGCGACTTAGCAGCAGCAGCAGCAGCAGCAAAGTATTCCTGAGTCGTAAATCAGGGGAAACTGTTCTGAAGTGGCCTTGAAATGGTGATTGAGCTCTGCTTTCTTAGTTTTGGCCATCAGAGCAGAAGGCAGAGAGGAAGGGGCCATAAGGAGGCTCTTTGGACTGGAGCAGTGTGAAAGCAGTCGACCTGGACTCCCACGCCTGGCAGGATACAGGATAATAACTGGGTGCTACTTCCCCCACCTCTTTCATCTGAGGAGTTCAAAGCACCTCACCCCTTTTAACACTGTACACAGTAGGTGGGGAGTATCAACAGGGCAAGCCAGGGAAACTGAGGCCAGGAGGCACTGCCTGGGGCTGTCTGTGAGTCACCTGTGAGGCTTGGAGCCCGGGATCATGACGCCCAGGCTCTTGGACAAATCCCTCATCAGTTAAGGCGTGAGGGTGGGTGCTGTGTGTTTGAAGCTGGTACCAATAGTTGTGGTCAGGGGTTTTGATGCTTACCCTGAACTAGAGGCCCCAGCCACCACCAAAGCACACCACGTGGAAGAAAGGCGTCATGTAGAACTTTATGGCCTCATATGCAAGCACCCTCAGCATCAGTGAGTGGGGAAGGATGGAAACACTCCAGGCTTTATTTTCAGGCCTTGGTGTGACAACAAGGGTGTGTCTCCTCCAGTGGATGGAGCTCTGACCACTTCCCACTGATAGCAACATGATTTTCTGTTCGCCTGTTAGGACGGGCTGGACAGCACAATGCAGAAAAGCAGAGGCATCTGGGTTCCAGGTGAGGTCTGCTCAGCATGATATAGGCAGGGTCAGAGAAAGACTGGGCTTTCCTTGTGGTAAATCCGTCTGCAATGCGGGAGACCTGGGTTCGATCCCTGGATTGGGAAGATCCCCTGGAGAAGGGAAAGACTACCCACTCCAGTATTCTGGCCTAGAGAATTCACGGACTGTATAGTCCATGGGGTCGCAGAGTCGGACATGACTGAATGACTTTCACTTTAGGGCTTCTCTTGTAGCTCAGTTGGTAAAGAATCTGCCTGTAATACAGAAGACCTGGGTTCGATTCCTGGGTTGGGAAGATTCCCTGGAGAAGGAAATGGCAACCCACTCCAGTATTCTTGCCTGGAGAATCCCATAGACAGAGGAGCCTGGCAGGCTACAGTCCATGGGGTTACAAGAGTCAGACACGACGTAAGAGACTAAACCACCAGAGAAAGACTACCCTCGATTTGGCAGCAAGTGACAACTGTCCTTAAGATTTCTTTTTTTTTTCCCCCAATAGAAAAAGAAAACACTTGGAAAATGAAAATAATAAATTTTCTATTCAAATGTATAAATATATATTTTTTCTTTCAGTTTATTTTTCTATACATTCGGAAGGATAGCTATAGCATTTATATATGTGGGATATATTGTTATAGCTTTATAACCTTTTTGCAGTTAATATTTTTTCAGGTAATTAGAACTGGAAAAATCTTAGAATTTTTTTACCTTTTATATTAGAATATAACTGATTAACAATGTTGTGATAGTTTCAGGTGGACAGCAAAGGGATTCAGCCACACACATACGTGTATCTATTTCCCCAAACTCCCCTCCTGTCCAGGCCTGCCACATGGTGTTGAGCAGAGCTCCCTGTGTGCACAGAAGGTCCTTGTTGAAAACTGGAAAAACCTTTTTTAATGTCTACATGATAATATTCTATAGTGTGGTTAAAACAGTGTTTATCCAGACTCCCACGGTTAGCCTTTAAGTTCTTGCCAGTTTTTTGCTATTATAAATAAGGTTGTGATTAACCTTTGTCTGAGTCTCTGACTTTTAACTTACGATACATAAGTCCTAGAAATAAAATTACCAACATTTTCTAGGTTCTGTGTTCATGTTCCCAAAATGCCTCCCAGAAAAGCGCCACCTTACATCTCACAGGCCCTGTCTGGAAGTGCTCTTCTCAGCCCCGACCTCACCTGGCAATCGTGACTTCTGAAGGGAGGAAACCACCCCTGAGTGTCTTCCAAGGGACCTTATTGGTCATCTCTGTTAACCTCTGTGCATTTCCTGGCTCTGAATTGGGAACCCCAACAATTGGAAGATAGCATTTGGAACCTATCAGAGACCACAGCTCACTGGAAAGCCTTCCAGCCCGGACAAAGAGGCTGAGGAGTGAGGATGACACCCTAAAGCCCACAGAGCTGAAGCACAACCAGTATGCCCTCTGCTGTTGCTGAAGTAGCAAAACGCTCACCCACAGTTGGCTGAGAATAGGAAGCTTGACCCCATTAGGGTCTGTGGGAAGATGAGGCTCCCATCAGCGTCTGAGAGATTCTCAAGGCTTCTGACAGAGATGGGAGTGACTTCCCAGCACCACTCAGGCCCACCCTGTTTTTGAAAGAAGTGGGGAGGACTACCCACCTCAGAATCCTGGTGGGAAATTCCCTATCAAGCTGAGTAGCTCTCCTCTCCTTTTTCTTCTCTTGCCTCTGATTGTTGAACCTTTTACTCAGTCAGGTCTGGGCTGCTCACCTCTTCTTCCAGTCCCCTTTGAGTCCCAGATGACACAGACGTCAGTGGCATCAGGCTTGATGAGGGTAGGAGAGAACCATGTACCTCATTTCCAACCCACTGTGTCCTTCATGTCTGGCCAGCTGCACACAGTCCCAGAAGCCTGAGTTCCAAGTGACCTAAGACTGAGGGACTGTGAGGGATAGGCTGGGGGTTTGGAGCCCAAATGAGGTGAAAAATAAATGCTCTGGACTAGCACACAGCAAAGTCGAAATTTTTTTCTCCCCATCCCAAACCCTGAAGCAGTTACAGAGGAGGGAGATGAGAGGGCCCTTCAAAGTCATCCCAAATAAGCACATCTAAAGTGGTGTGCTCACTGTCCAAATACGGCTTCAAGAAATGTTCCCTAGCGCTCCCTTCACTCTGGATTGTCACCTCTGCCTGTACGTTAATCCTGGAGCCTCCACAGTGCTCTGTGGGGTCACAGAAACAGCAAAGGAGGCATATTGGGACAACTCGTCAGTCACACCCGTGGTCACATCATCGATTCTGAGCTAAAAACCAGTCCCTTTACAGTCAGACAAGGAAATTTCAGGTTAACTTTAGTCTGAAGGAAGAAAAATGGGGAAATGTATCTTCCTCTTGCCTTCTCTTTTAGCAAATATTTATTGAATACCATAATCTGATGTATTTTTAAACACTGTGCCTAGCCACAGATTGAAGACTCCGTGTTCTCAGAGTCTGGAGTTTCTTCTTCTATCCCTAAACAAAAATCTCTATATTTCTCGGGAATTCCTGGGCAATCCAGTGGTTAGGACTCAGAGCTTTCACTGCCAGCAGACCCAGGTTCAATCCCCAGTGGAGGAAAACTAAGATCTTGCAAGCTGTGGCCAAAATAAGGAATTAAAATTTTTCAGAGAGCGGTAAGGGGAAGACTGGGTGGAGATGAGAGATGAATTAGCCCTCTGACAACCCCAGGGCGATAAACCTGTCTGCTGCCCCACAGACATTCCTGGATCCTGACTCAGTGGGTAGGTGGAGCTAGGGGGGTTTGTGAGAGGAGAGGGACTTAGCCCTGCAGAATCCTGCCTTCCTCAACCCCTCTCCTCCTACACACAGCAGGGCTGGGGGTGAAGACCCTAGGAACAGGGTGAAGAATTGAAAAGGAACAGAAGATGTAACCAGGTTAAGGAAATCTTAACTTGAGAACAAGCCAGGAAATTGGTCAACTACACATTTTTTCTCATTTAAAAAAACTCCTTTCTGCTGGGCCGTGGGGTGGCTTTAGATTAAGTAGAGGAAGAAGCCTCTCTTGATTCTTAGAAAGTCCAAGATAGGAGCAGGACAGCATAGCATAAGGTGTTTCTTTTCAAATTTATTTTTAACTCATGAAACTCCCAATATACAAAAAAGGCATATGTGTGGCTATTTTAGCCAAAGTGTGGGGAAACTGGGGAACCCCTGACCACTGAGCCCATGTCCTGTGGCAGCTGCTAGGGAAACCTCTGAGCAAAGTTTGAAAACAGCCATTGTGGTTTAAAAATCATGAGCCTTGGAGCTGGACCTGTTCTACTCCCCGAGCACGTAAGTCATGTGTAACCTTGATTATTAGGTTATTTAGCTGCTCTGAGCTTCAGTCTCTTCATAAGCAAAACCAAGGAGATAATATGTGAGGATTAAGGTATGAAACCGCCTGGCATATAGCAGTCACACCATGTGCTCTTACAACTGTATTCTGTTCTCTAGGAAGAAGCAAGAATAGGGACTTTTGGTCAGAAGAGCAATCTTGGTGCAAGCATCTGAAATTAAGTTCTTCCAAAAAGGCACTGGACACTTGGGCAGTATATAAGTTTGTGTGTGAGTCTCTTGCCTTTCTGCCTTTTTGGAAGAAGCCACAGTAGCCTGCCTGACCCCAATGCCTTGTCCTTCCTAGGGTGCCTATTTAGTCCTGATAAAGTACCTTAACCCCTTCACCTTGCTTCCCATCACCTACTCCTGTGGATTTACAGAGCCAATTTGAACTTTGCTCTCTGAAGTAACTACATGTAAGAGAGAGAAGAGTAGATACCTTCTCGAGAAATCTTAGGTTGTAAATTTTCCCCATACAAGGCAAATTCTTGGAAGAGGAAGATCTTTGTAAGCCCTGGGTCTCTGTTTCCTGGGGGATTATCCAGCAATGCAAAAAGGATAGGACTCTGTTTACTTGACTCTTGGTGAGCCCAATCTCTGTCTAGACAGCCTTGCTTTATCCCAGAACTAGTCGTATTTCCATTTCCACAGTAGAGGACCTGGTACTAACCTGGTTTCCAGGCATTTGGAAGGATGATTTTAAAACTAAGTTTTGAGCTCCTTCCGGTACATGAAACCTTGCTGGAGACAAGGAAGAAAGGAGTAATGGGACAACGTTACCATTTTAAGGGAGCTCTCTGGGGAGTTAAAAAAAATAAACCCAGGACATAATTGCAAAGCTAGAGGTAGAACCAAATAGATATGAAACCATGGCTGAATAAATATACCTAAGAGGTGAAAAGAGTTGATAGACTAGGCAGCATATCCAAAGCTTGGTATGTGTTAAAGAGAAAGGAATGGTGGCTAGTCATTTTTGACCTGAAGATGGCTTTGAAATTTGGAAAAGTTTAGAAGAAAGCGATCAAGTGGAGAGGACGATGAGAAAAGAAGAGTGGCCATCATGAAATTTCCATCGGAACTTTGCATTCTTACTGACTTTGCCCTCTGGGGCTGATTTTTTTTAATTGAGCATAATTCACAGATCATAAAATTCACTATAAAGTTCACAGTTCAGTATTTTTTTTCCCCCATATATTAACAAAATTGTGTGACCATCATGTTGCATGCTCAGTCGCTCAGTCTTTTCTGACTCCTTGCTACCCCATGGACTGCAGCCCGCCAGACTCCTCTGTCCATAGAATTTCCCAGGCAAGAATAGTGGAATGTGTTGCCATTTCCTACTCCATCATCACTATTTAAATCCAAGAAGATTTTATCACCCTAAGAGAAATTTCATACCCAATAGCAGCAGGACTGAAAAAAAATATTTTTTATTTTATTGAAGTACAGTTGATATACAGTGTTGGATTGTATAGAACTGAAAATTTTTAAATGTCAAATTTAGTCCAGGAAAAGATGACCAGAAATGCTCACTGAGGGCCCACCCTGGGTAACCTTAAGAAAGGTTTAGATAGAAAGGTCTGGGACCCAATTCAGAAGCTGGTGCCTAAGGCAGCTCACAGCTAGCTGTCTGGTGATATTCCAAACCATAGCATCTGCTTTTAAAATCTGTCAACACCAACACGCTACCTTAGAGTAGCTCGTTTCTTTCCCCATAGAGGGCAACCATGGGTGGTGTAAAGGGAGTAGGCAAAAGTCAAATGCAGAGAGAAAAGAAAAGAATTTGCTTTCCCAGGACCTACCTCATTAAGAGAAAGTCACCAGACCTGTCTGGTAAGAGAAACCAGGTCACTTCCAAAGCTAAGGGGAAGTCACCTGCTCTTTCCCAGAGTCTTTGACTGGTTTGAAAGCTTAACACTTAATACCCTTCTGAAAAGAGGAGACAAAGGACCCAGACAGCATCTGAGTGGTCCTGCCAGCTTCCCCTGAAGAATTAGAAATTCTATTAAGAGCCTTTTAGTCCATGAGTGTGACCAAACTTGGACTCTGAGGAACCTGATGAGGCTGGACTCAGTTCCCCCAATATTATCAGATGAAGGACTGACCACTTGTGTCAGGACAGTATTCTCAGGTGATCCAGTGATCAGGCAGGTTGGCCTTGGCAGTAAAGCTGTTCCTCAGGACTGGGCCTGATTATTCTGCTTTTGGCACAGAAATGCTAGATAAATCCTGGACTACCGATGCTGGAAGGATTAATAATAGGTAACATGTATAAATATGTATTATGGGCTACTTTACATACATTTATTTTTCTTAAACTTCACAGCAACTTTTAAGAGGAAGGTACTATTTTTTAATCCTCACTTCACAAATAAGGACAAAAGGTAAGCATGGTTAAGAACGTTGGCCAAAGCAGGCTTGGAGTCAAACTAAAAAGCCATTAGTTCAAGCCCCTTATGATACAGAAGAGGAAACTGAGGCCCGGGGGGCGGTTAATGACTTTTCCAAGGTTGGTGGCTCAGTCGGTAAAGAATCCGCCTGCAAATGCGGGAGACCTGTGTTACATCCCCGGGTTGGGAAAATCCTCTGGAGGAGGGCATGGCCAGAGGAGCCTGGCAGGCTGCAGTTCATGGGGTCGCAGAGTCGGGCACAACTGAGAGACTAAGCACAAAGCTGCTGCTGCTGCTGCTGCTAAGTCGCTTCAGTCGTGTCCGACTCTGTGTGACCCCATAGACGGCAGCCCACCAGGCTCCCGCGTCCTGGGATTCTCCAGGCAAGAACACTGGAGTGGGTTGCCATTTCCTTCTCCAATGCATGAAAGTGAAAAGTGAAAGTGAAGTCACTCAGTCGTGTCTGACTCTTAGCGACCCCATGGACTGCAGCCTACCAGGCTCCTCCATCCATGGGATTTTCCAGGAAAGAGTACTGGAGTGGGGTGCCATCGCCTTCTCCGAAGCACAAAGCACAGGGTTGCAAAGCCAGTGAGAGTCACATCCAAGCCTCCTGGGTCAGGTCAGGGCTGCTTGGGCTCTAGAGTGCGATGGAGACACCTTGGTGGCCTTTTTCCAGCCCATATTGCCAGCCAGGCCAGGCCCAGGCACCGCCGGTTGAGCGGATGACTCAGAGGGCGGGGACTGCTTTTTCCGCACGACCCCGCCCCGTCCCGCTGCTCTGAGGATGTAGAGCTCTCGGGTCGGGCGGGTGGCAACTCGTCCGAGTGAAACCAGGAAAGCTCCGCCCCTGGCACTCGGCGGGTGGCGGGGGCCTCTTCTCCCGGCTGTGCATCCCAGCGCCGGCTTGGCCCGGCGGGTGATGGGAACACGCTCCCAGCGCGTTCCGCCTCTCCTTCTTCTATTGGTCAGTCTGGCCCCGGGGGTGGTACCCTGAGCAGCTCCTTCCCGTGATTGGATGACATCAGCCTCGGGCCCGCCTCTGGCATCAGGCTGTGAAGGTGGGGCTTCACTAGGCGGCCGCAGGGCAGGGAGCGTCGCTGCTGGGAGCTGAGGTGCGGAGGCCGTGGGCTTGGCCCACCACGGCCGAACCCGCTCTCGGCGACCCTTCGCACTCAAGTTGCGCCTCTTCGTCAACGGCCCGTTTTATTTTGTCCCCATCTCCGAACGTTGGAAGGCGGTCTTCTCCTCAGACCTGTGCTTTTAATGGCGGCGTCATACCCGGCCCCTGGTGATAACTTCCCTCCGCTCAGATCTGATGGGACTGTTACCCGCTTTCAGGTCTGAGGTGCTCAGTGCCGCTCACTGCAGCGTCCCCTCCGACCTCACCCCGGAGACTGTCCCCTCACACCTGAGTGCTTCAGCCTCCCACCCCGCGTTCCTGGCAGAGGAGTCTTCAAGCCGCCTTTGCGCTGCTCACCCGACCCTCCCGGGATAGGACCAGTTTGAGGGGACGTGACCAGACCCTGATGGAGAGAGCTGGATCCCCAGCCTCTCTCCTGGCTCCAGAGTCTTGCCTGCGGGTCACTGAGCCAGCCCCAAAGAGGTCAGGGTCTCTATAACTTACACACCAATCCCTGTCCCGCCCTTCCGCAATAACTGAAAAAGACAGGAGGAGTGTCACAGGGCAACTTTATTGAGAGGAAACATGGTCACACCCAGCAGACATGCTTTCCCTCTCATCCTGGGTCTTGGTTGCTGCACACACACACACACACACACACACACACACACTTTCATCACCAACCTCTGCCACACAGTTCGGTTTTCAGCTCCAAGGATGGGACACTCCTCAATTCCTAAGATCCATAGGTAGCAGGGGCGGGAGGGGGTTGGAGTGGGGAGGAAGTGGTCAGGTTCTGGGTGGGGGTGGGGTCTGGAGTGGAGGTCGAGGGTGGAGACAGAGAGCAGGGCTGGATGATGACCAGTGGCCAGGAGCGCCTGACAGCTGGAAGCGTGGAATCCTCTGGCTCCAGGGGGGGCCTCGGCTCTGCTGGTTCCTCTCTATGGAGCCTTTCTGAGCTGGGCCAGAGCATTTGGGGAGAAGGGTCGGGCCTCCCACCCCATACAAGTCCTCTCTGCCGGGAGTGGGGGACTGGAGCGGGCAGGGCAGGGCAGGGCGTGCAGCGGGTGCGGCTCAGCTCTGGGGCTCCTCGGGAGCCTCGCCCCCTTCTTCCCCGGCGTTGTCGGCCGTCCACAGCGTCAGGTTGTCTCGCAACAGCTGCATGATGAGGGTGCTGTCTTTGTAGGAGTCCTCGCTGAGGGTGTGCAGGTCGGCCATGGCCTCGTCGAAGGTGGTCTTGGCCAGAGAGATGGCTTCCTCGGGGCTGTTGGCGATCTCATAGTGGAAGACGGAAAAGTTCAGGGCCAGGCCCAGGCGGATGGGGTTGGTGGGCGGCATCTCCTTCTTGCTGATGTCCATGGCCTCCTGGTAGGCCGACCGGGCTGAGTCGATGATGCGCTTCTTGTCGTCGCCAGTGGCCACTTCGGCCAGGTAGCGGTAGTAGTCGCCCTTCATTTTCAGGTAGAAGACCCGACTTTCGGCGTCACCGGCCTCCTTGATGAGGTGGGTGTCCAGCAAGCCCAGCACTGTGTCACACACGCCCCGGAGCTCCGTCTCCACCTTCTCCCGGTACTCTTGCACCTCCGGGCCCTTCTCTTCCGAGCTTTCTTCATTGCTCTTTTGCTCGATACTGGACAGGACCCTCCACGCCGCCCGCTGGCCACCCACCACGTTCTTGTAGGCCACTGAGAGCAGGTTGCGCTCTTCGCAGGATAGCTCTTCACCCTTTTCCACGGCGCTCTTCATGAAAGCTGCCATGTCTTCATAGCGTTCGGCCTGCTCGGCCAGCTTGGCCTTCTGGATCAGACTGGCTCTCTCCATGGCTCTGGGGTCAGGCAGACAGGCAAGCGGCGGGCTAACTGACTGCCTCGGAACCAAGGCCGGGTTCTGTGCCTCTCCTGCTCTCTGCCCGCCTTTTGGCTAGAAGGCCAGGCCCAGAGAAGGGTGGGAGGGGCGGAGGGCGGGGCTAGGGCCCTGGACCTGCCTTCCTCTCCTCTTCGCCCCCACACCCTTTCCGGCTCTTCCTTAAAGGCAAAAGGGCTGGGATGGGGGGTAGGGAGGCGGGGGCCGGGGGTGAGTCATCCGGACTGTCAGGGGGAGAGATTTGGGCGTTGGCCTCACCTGCACCGACACCTTTCCAGGCCCCAGGCTGCCCCCTCTGGTTCAGGGCTTCTATTACATGCCTACCGTAGGTAGCTATCCCAGTTTCTCAAATCAGATCCTCCTTCACCGTGTTCTTTCAGGGGTTGAGGATGGCTTCAGCTACCTGGCCGCTATGGGCCTAGGCAGAGCCCATAAGCCAGGTGCAGGAGGCTGAGGTTCCCAGTCCTGCCAGGTATGTTTCCCCCATTGGTTCAGGAGAGATAACTCTTTGTTTAGGTAGGGCGGTAGCTTCCCAAGCGCCTTCATACCCATGATCTAACTTAATCTAACCTGCTATGTCTGTGTGAAATGGGCAGGTCTATGACACTACTCCCACTGTAGAGATGGGAACACCAAGGCTCAGAGAAAGATGAGAGTTGCTCAGAGTCACACAGCTACTAAATTTGGCTTTGCTCCCATCAAGTCTTTTGACTTGTGAGCTCCAGACTATTTAAAAGTGACATGCAGGCTTCTTCCGGAGTCTACCTGAAATGGTTCTACCCCCCACCCCTCACTCCTCCTCAGGGTCCTGTCCCCTCTGAGCTGCCAGAATGCCCAAGTGGCAGCTTTCAGAGTGCCTCTTAATGAGGTGTTTAACGAGCGGCCTCTGACGCTCTGGCCCAGCCTTTGTAATTAGTCACCCAGTAGGTTTTTTGGATACCTTCCCCATCACAGCACAATTTTCCCTTTCAAGTTGGTGGCCTGTTGCCACTTGTCTGAGGACTTACCCTCTGGCTGTCCACACCAGGTCACCTGCCCCCTCTGTCTGCCATCATGTGTCAGGGGGTGCACAGAGGGTGGGGACCCAGCTCACTGGCTGTTCCACTTTCCTGCCTAACTCAGCCCCGCCCTCTGTCAGAGGCAGGGATGCAGGCCACCCGGGTACCCTGCCCAGCTGGGTACCAGGAGGTGGGGGGCAGGCTAGCAACTGGGGAGAAAAGACAGGACCGAGGAGATGGAGGTGGCTGTGACGCATGTCATTTCGTTTTATGGGGCAGCAGTCCCAGCTGAGTGCTGCCTTCCCCTCCCCCTTCCAGCTGAGTGAGCCTGCCTCTCAGAAGTTTCCTTGCCCCTTCCCTCTGACCACGGCCCCACTTCTGATTCCTGGCAGAAGCCTCAGAGATGGAGACTTCTCTGTTGCCAATCTTTTGTCCCTGTTCTCTGACACCCTGTCTCCGTGTCAGTTGAAATTTTCACCCAAAGGTGTTGGCATTGCACCTAGGAGGGTGGGTTCCTGCTTGTCTGCTCTACCTCTAGCCAAAGCTCAGATGGGGCTCAGGGCGGGGCTCCTCTCTCTGGGAGCCAGCCAGTTTAATGCTTGAACCAGAACTATTTCACAAGCCTGTCCCTCCCCAGTTCCTCTTGGTGTCTGAACACCCACCCTCTCCTCCTGGAGGGAGGCTTAGGCCAGAACTCTGAGGCCCAGAGGTGAGATCTGCCTCTTTGAAGGAAAAGTAGGGACGTGTCTGAGCTAATGCATGTTTTCCAAGGAAGCAAGCAGAAGGGATTTTAGGCTTGCCATCCTGAAGGCTTTGCCTAAATCAGATCACTGACAGAGAAAACAATGAAACATACTGGAATACCAATTTACAGTGTATGTCTAGGTAATAGGATTCTAAGTGGGTTTTTCTTTTTCCTTTGACTTTCCTAGTATCTTCAGGTTGTCAATGGTGAATGTGTATAATTTTTCTATGACAGAACAGCCTACAATCTTGGAATCAAACTGTCTGGGTTCAGTTCTTACAAGCTACTGTGGCTTTGGGTAAGTGACTTGGCCTCTATGAGCCTCAGTTTTCCTGAATAAAAATGGGGCTTGTTGTGAGCATTAAATGAGTTGATGGAAAGCATAGCAGAGTGGATGGTAACTATTAATATCATGTGAAAAGAAAACCGAGCCTTATTATTATAAACATACACACTTAAAGCACTAATATGGAGCTGATTTCTATGCAATAAGGAAGGGCCCCAAACCAAGTCTCAACCAAAGGTCAGACCCTGCCCAACTGGAGAGACGATGAACGAATGGTCAGAGGCACTCACTCAGCACTACCTCCGCCCTCTCCAGCTCACACATTCCTCTGGCCTCCACAGGCCTTGGGCCCTTGAGGACCTTCCTTGGTACTAGTCATCCAGCCTGGGCTCTCCCAGGTCCTGGGGAAAGCTGGAGATTCCAGAACATTAGAAACCTGGAGGGCAGGGCCTGGGAGACCTAGGGATTTTGCAGATGTTTCTGTCTCAAGGCAGGAAGACTTCTCTTCCTGCCATTCTCGCCAAAGACCTGGTGGCGGCTCACACCACGAGCTCCAGGCCCTCAGTACAGTGCTGGGCAGGGAAAAGGGAGTCTCCTCACTCCTTCCCCTCCCCTGCTGAAGCTCAGGGGTGAATTTGGGAGCCAGGCTACCTAACACCTCCTGCCCGCTCTGGCCTGTCAGTCCTGACTCAGTTCCTGTCTCAGGCACCTCCCTTTGCCTCCAGGCCTCCCTTTCCCAAGTCCAGGAGCCCAGGCAGGCAGGAAGCAGCAGGCCCTGACAGGGCATGGGGTTCCGCTGTCAGCTGCCTGAGTCAGCAGGGCAGGAGTGGGGTCTGCAGCACAAAGGGGCTTTCCTCATCCCGCCTGCTACCTCCCCACCCTCCCATAGAGCATCCTTCCTACCCGCAGGATCAAAGTCTCTCGTCCCACAGACAACCACTCCTTCTTAACTGGTAATAACAGGCTTTGAAGGGTTGTGGCATAGAGAAGGCACCAACCAGTTGCTATCTACCTCCATTGAGAACAAGGACAGGACTCTGATTGCAGCAGGAGGGACGCTGGTTAGACTTCAGAATGAACTTCCTTGGAAATTTTTTTCAGTCTTGGAATGAGCAAATTAATCAGGTAACTAGAGGAAACTAAAGTGAAAGAAAGTGAAAGTAAAGTTGCTCAGACATGTCTGACTCTTTGCGACCCCATGGACTGCAGCCCACCAGGCTCCTCCGTCCATGGGATTTTCCAGCCAAGAATACTGGAGTGGGTTGCCATTTTCTTCTCCAGGGGATCTTCCCGACCCAGGGATTGAACCTGGGTCTCCTGCATTGTAGGCAGACACTTTAGAGGAAACTAAGGGCTTCCCTCATAGCTCAGTCAGTAAAGAATCTGCTTGCAATGCAGGAGACCTGGGTTCAATTCCTGGGTCAGGAAGATCCCCTGGAGAAGGAAATGGCAACCCAGTCAAGTATTCTTGCCTGGAGAATCCCATGGACAGAGGAGCCTGACAGGCTACAGTACATTGGGTCTCAGGTCGGACACAACTTAGTGACTAGAGAGAGAGAGAGAGAGGGGAAACTATGGTGCCTTCTCCCATGGTTAGTTCTGAACGAGAGTTCAGTTATTCAGCTAAGAGCTCACTCTACTAGTTGGCTGTCTTTGGGAGAGATATTAGATCACTTTTAAATGACTCAGCTATCTGAGTCTTTTTTCCTCAAGGCACTGCTGTTTAGAGTACCCTACGTCTCCTTGGCCATTCCAGGACACACTGTGGAATTACTGGAAAGAGAATGGAATGAGGTCTGGGTGTGGAACTGCATCCCAGCTTCATTATAAGGCCTTGAGCAGGTCCATTCCTGTCTTTTGGCCTCAGTTTCCCCATCAGTTCAACACAGATCATCACTCAGCCCCTGCTAGCTCTGAATGACATTCTCTGATATTAAGATTTCTTCTCTAAGATCCCCTCCTTCCACAGCAGCCATCTTCATTTCTTAGGTGGTGCAGAAAAGTCAGAGATTGGGAGAGACATGGGGCAGGTGCAGATCGTGGACTGATCAGCTGCGAGACCCTGGGCAATTCCTAAAAAGGCTGTCATCACCTTCTTCATAGGTTTAGGTAAGAGAATGGGCCTGTACGTGTATTCTGATGTGGGGTGTCAGCTGGGCAAAGGCAAGATTCCATTATCACCCTGGGCTGGGCTCAGTTCAGGGTGTGACAGCCCCAGACTGGAGTTAAACCCGCTGCCCTGGCCTGGATTGGGACCTCTCCAAGTTCAGAGGTCAGCTAAGACTTGAAGGTCTCTGGAACTGAGACCAGGAGTTCTGGAGGGGCAGAGTGACGACAACCCTAGCCACTCTGCCTGTCCCCTCTGGCTTCATTGTGCCTCTTTTTTAAAATCTCTAGAATGGCTCTGACCAGCTGACTAGGCCGGCATTGAGGATAAGCCAGATGTTCTCCTGCAGATTCATCATAGGCCCCAGCCCTGGACCCCAAATAAAGGTGGTACTAGACACTCAAAGGTATGGCAAGAAGAGGGAGATCTTTATTTTGGTTAAAAAAAGGTACAGGACAGTAGACAAGCAGCCCCCCACCCCCATCCCGCCATGGGCTCAGCAGATTCCCTAGGCCTGCCTGGTTGCCTTCAGTTCCTCTAAAGAGCTTGGGGCTGTCAGCGCTAGCCCGCCCCTCGGTGCCTGAAGCAAAGAGGGACAGCGTCCTCCTTGCGTCCTACCTGCTGGGTGGGGGGTGGGGGGGGTGCCGTGGGAACAGTGTCAAACCAGCTATGCTCAGAACAGTCACCAAACTTGTTCAGCAGCGTCATCAACACCCCAGAAGGCTCCTGAAGAAACCTGCTCAGCTAGACTAGAGCTCTGCCTGATCCTGGGGGTGGGCAGGCTGTAAGGCAAGATTCCTAGAGTCTTAACTCTGGACGGATCTGGGGAAGGGGAAGGAAGGTGGAGGAGGGGAGGGCGAGTTTCAGCAGAGTCTGACATCATTGTGCTGACAGCTGCTTTCTGGCCTTCTACACTCTGGCCGTGCGCGTGGAGTAGGAGCAGGGGCAGAGAGGCCAACCCCTGCCTCCTCTGGGGGGGGCCCTAGAGAGAATACGTGTGGGGCAGGCTTGGGGGCAGACCCTGTAGGCACAGACGGTGGCAGACGGGCCACGGGTTAGGCAGGTGGAGGTGCCGAGGGCCTGGCGCCCCCCAGGCCGCTCCTGGAGAGGCAGAGAGCAGTGGTCCTCAGGAGGTCCTTAAGCCCCCGCATACACTGGAGATCCAGGGCAGGACAGCAAAGGAGGAGAAGAGAGAGGGTTAGCGCGATGGGGAGCAGAGAGGAGGCCGGCAGGGAGAAGGGGTGGCCACAGCACCTGCGTCTTCCCCACAGAAGGGCCGAGGCTCGGGTAGCAGGCAACCAAGCAGGAGAGAAAACGGGCAGGTGAGAGAAAAAGCTCAGCAGGACAGAAAGCTAGGACACAAGTTAGTGACCGAGGGCCCCTGCGCACCAGGACCCGCCAGAGCAGGCTCCAGCGCCCCAGGGCAGGTGTGCCATCCTCTCCCGACCTCGCCCTTCACCTCCTGCTCCAGCTGGAGAGCTGCTCTGCGTGAAGCCACTTCCTCTGTCCAGGGTGGGGCGGCTCCTAGCCCTGCGCCCACGCCCCGGCCCTTCTGCTGATGGGGGGGCAGTCCTGAGGGCCCTACCACCGCCAGCACACACACTGCACCACACACCAGACAGATGAATGGGCCCCGTGGGGGCGGCGAGGCATGCGATGAAGATGGTATGGTGTGTGAGGGGAGCGGGCAGTGCTGCTGGCCGACGGGGGAGATACAGTCTTACCAGCTAACCCTCTGCAAAGAGGCCTGTTAGCTCCCCTCAGGCTGTGCAGGAGATGGCAAAATCCTGACAGGTGTCCTCCTGGGGGAGATACCAGAGAGGTGGGCCAGGGTTACGAGCTGTCTGGTGGGGCCCTGCTGCCCAGGCGGGGGTGGGGGCCAGGGAGGCTCTGGCTCTCAAACTGCAATCTACTTCTTTACAAACATTTTCTTAGCTAAGCAGTCACTGGAGGTCAGAGTGGAAAGACAGAAAAGAAAGAAGAACTTAGGGGTTGCAAGCCCCCAGGGCCAGAGAAAGTAGAGGGGATGGAGAGAGGACCAGATGGCCTTTTCTGCCCTGCCTGCGGGGGCCTAGCTATAGCCCTCTGTGCTCGGCCTCCAGCAAGCAGACTCCAGCCAGGAGAGAGCTTCAGCTGGAGCACTGGGCTGCCTGCCCTCTTTCTGTCTACCCAGGCATCACCGACTCGATGGACAAGAGTCTGAGCAGGCTCCGGGAGTTGGTGATGGACAGGGAAGCCTGGCGTGCTGCAGTCCCTGGGGTCGCAAAGAGTCAGACACGACTGAGCGACTAAACTGAACTGAAGAGGAAAGACCAAGTCTGGCTAAAAGAACAGAGGGCTGCCAGTCGGGGCCTCAGCAAAGAAAGAGCAAACAAAAACCAAACCAAAGCAAATCAATTCTTAAAAACAAAAATTTTATTACAAGCAGGAACAAAGAAAACTGGCTTAAATAAAAGGCAGGTCAGAGTCCCCTCCTCTAGCCAGCTTCCTCCCCACCCCTCACTCCCACTGCAGCAGGGCCCAGGGCCCTGAGGCTGGGGCGAAGTGGTTTCTCCCAGAGGGGACTCCTGGTGGCTGTGACTCCTCAGCTGCCTGTGACCCACCAGCCTCTGGAGCAAGGAAGGACAAGGTGCGGGGACTTCCTATGTCCTTTTCCAAGGGCTTTGACCCTCTTAGAGGGCCAAGGAAGGGGGACAGAGGGACAATTTCCTATCTATTGTGACAAGAAACTGTCGCTCCCAGGAGAGGAGGGCCATCGTCTAAGTTTCTGGCCCAGATTTAGGCCAACCTTCACTCGTTTCAGCCCACCCTGGTCCTTCCTGGAGGGAGGCCCTCAGTTGGCCACGCTCTAGCCCCTGGGGCTGGGTCCCATACTCAGATCCCGGAGGAGGGGCTGTGGCGAGGCAGCCACTCCCCACAGCCATTACCCCATCCAGCTGACCAGGCCCCAGCCTGTCTGGGCAGGTCCCAGCTGGAAGCCTGACCTGGGGGCTGGGTGGCCGAGTCCAGGCCACTGTTTGAGGTCCTTGGAGGGGGGCAAGGAGGATGGGCTGGACTGCAGCAGGAGCCCAGGGGTCTCCTGTGACCAATGCACACACTCCCCGTCCCCACGGCTCAGGCTGCTCCTGCTGCTGCCACCACCGGCTGTTACCCAAGGGCGATGGCAGAGAGTGAGGCAACCCAGGGGGTGTGGGAGCCAGCCACATTCGTACAAGAGCACCCACACGTGCACACACACACACTCGCTCACTCACAGCCAGAAGGCCTCTTGTAATAAACTTATTAAAACCAAGGTGCCTTCTGATAACCCTTCACCTGGCACTACAAAGATAGCAATGTGGCTGACTTTTTCTTTTTTCTTCCATTAAAAAAAATGCTATGTAGAAAAGAGGTCTATAAAATTGTGCAAAATACCCAGCGTTAATAAACCCGTTTCAAGTATTGCCAGCATGAGTAAAACCTGCCCATCCCCAGACCTGGCCTGGGAGGGAGGTGGAGGGGGGTGCAGGTTGGGCCCTTGGAGAACCCTCCGTGGGCAGAGGGGGGCGAGGCTCCCCCTTCCTAGTGTGCCGCCCAGGAATCATGCAGGAGCTGAGGTCTCGGGTGTCTGGCTGGCTGATTTGGCTTCCTCTGACGCAGGCTGCTCCTCCCACCCACCCCCAACTCCGCCCTCTCTACCTGGAGCCCCAGCTCTAGTCTACTGGCCGACTCCATACAAAAACAAAAACAGAACAAAGAACGACGGCTCTCCCAGAAGGAAGGAAGGGCCCAGACGCCCAAGCAGCCCCCAGAGGCATCCTCTCCGACAGCCTGCTGTCCGGAGCCGACTTCTCAGTCCGGCTTCACCCCCTCGGACCCCGGCTCAGCAGGGCCCAGCAGCTCCCCAACCCGGGAGGCAGCACACTCAGTCTGCAGCCTCACTCACACAGGGCACGGCTGGGCAGAGGCTTGGCGTGGTCCGCTGGGCAGCCTCAGGGGCCCTGGCCTCTCTCTCCTGGCACTCCTGCCACTGACCAGCTTGGGGAACTTAGGGCCCCCGGCCGTGTGAGCCTGGTCTGGGGAGCAGAGGGTACAGCCATGGCACAGTGTGGGGAAAGCCACGCAGGGTGGGAAATAAATACGAAAAGACTCAAGCAGTCTTGGGCGGCTCTGCTTCCCTTCAGGTGGAATGGGGAGGAGGTCCTGGCAGGTGTGGAGGGTGGCAGGTGAGTGCGGAGGGGCAGACAGGCCAGCAGGTGGCAAGTACTGAGCCCAGTTCATGGGTGGCTTCCTACCATGCTGGCATCGGGCTTGGCTCCGCAGGCTGGCTCGTCGCTTCTGACGGGCGAGGGCAACACGGTGTCGGACTGCACAAATCCCCTCCGGTCAATCAGGCTTCCAAAAGACAAGAGGGGGACACATGAGGGCCCTGCCTGACACCACAGCTCCAGGCCAGGGCCTGGACAGCTGGGTCCATCTCCCAGACGAGGCAAGACCCAGCCCTAGAAAGGCTGCTCCAGTTGGTGGCTCAAGACCCTTCCTTTCTGGAAGGGCCCTCTCTACTCTGGACACCTGGCTTTGGGCCACAGAATTTATCCACTATTAATTCAAACTGCCTGGCTTTCTGTCGGGCTCCCAAGCTGCAGGCGAGAAGAGCAGGACGAAAGGGCATTGGGAGATCCTGCAGTTCGTACTGTCCTTTCCCCAGGGGCGGGATAGGTGACAGGCATATGGGATATTGGGCGGGAGGAGGTGGGGAAGGTGTGAGGAAATCTTACCCCACCCCCAACCCGCCCCCACGGCTTCCAATTGAATTCCCGATCTGGACATCTGGCGCCCCCTAGTGTCCGGACAGATGGGGCGTTTCCCCGCAGAGCTGAACCACCAGGAGGGAGATGAGGCTCCACCCAGTCCAGCCATCAGCACCGGACAGCAGAGTGCCTCAAGGTAGACAGAGCATTCATTGTGCTGATACCTGAGGAGTAAGATTACATGTGATATCTAATACTCTTTCTGATATTTTGTACTTAACTTTTTCTACAATGAGCACACAGGATTACAAATTACAACCCTACTGAATTCCTTTCTGGGACAAGTGCCACACAGCAGGGGATGATGGATGGAGGGCATCTTTGGTGTGGAGAGGTCAGTGATTCCAGAACCTCTTTGAGAGGAGACTCACAGAGCTACCCAACCCCACTCCACACGCACACACTGGCCAGGCCAGGCCCTGTGACCTCCCACACACACCCCCTGGCTTACCTGGGAGGTAGGGGGCCACAGAGCACAGCACAGCAGTTGGTGATAACACTTTTATGGCTGTAGGGGTTGACGGAGGCCTCGCCGCCCCTCTTGTTGGACCACGAGCCTTTGATCTGCAAGCAGGAAGGAGCTCTGAGTCAGGTACTCCCTTCATTTCCCCTTCTAGAGGCTGGGGAAGACCAGCACATTCTGAAACCAATTCTGGCTAGCCTATTGGAGGGAATGTGCCTTTACCCTTTAGTCGTTCCGTGAGAATGTGGGGGTCTGCTGGGTGTCAGGGAGGCACCCAGAAGAGGAGGCTCTGACCAAGACAGAAGTCAGAGCAGAGCCAGAGAGATGCCTCCAGAGGAAGCTTTCGGGGTGCATCATTCCTTCTCTTGCCAGCCACCCAGGAAGGAGGCTAGTGCAAGGGTCCAGGGCTCAGGCTGACCTAGCTGTGAACTCTGGTTCTCCCAGACTTGCTCGTGACCCCGGACAGAGCACTGTTTCTGAGTCTCAGTTCTCATTTGAAAACCAGGGAACTCTAGCAACGCTGTCGAAGCATGAGATGAAACCCTGCCCCTCTCTAGCTCCACGGAGCTGGCTGTCAAAGGCACTGAGGAGACCAGCAGTGAAGGAGACCGGCTTGACTGCACCGTGGAGTCTTCCAAATGTATCTGGCCATGACGCCCATTTCTGCTTAACCCCTAGTGATATCCTGCAGAAACAGCCCCCAGGAAATCACCTTGGGAGAAGCTGGCTGATGTCATTTCTGCTCTGTACCAATCACCCAGCATGTGATACCCTGTCATGCCTGTTAAGTTCCTTTCTCCAAATGACAGGCTGAGGTCAAGGAACGTATTTTCCGTTGGTCCATGGGCCTCTGAGCAATATTAGATGCCAGCCCTGGGACAGATGCTCTCATTTATTGTTGCTTGGAAGGATGGGAGGGGAGGGGTCAGGTCTGGCCCAGGGCTCAGCACATAGTGGGTGCTCCAACAGACAAGGTTTGTTGGTAGAGATCTACAAGGCAGCAGGGGGAGTGGGGAGGCTAATGGAGCTTCAGGCTTCTCTCTTGACCGCCCCCCTCACTAAGGATGCCTCAGAGAGCCCCAGGACTCCCTGAGAACAGTGGAATCGCTGTTGTCTACGAGGACAGCGTGATGGGCCTGAGCTTCCGAGTGCAACCCTGGCTCTGTCCCTTTCCAGCTGGTGACCTGGGGCAAGTCACTCAGCTCGGAGGCAAAAGGACCCAAAGAGAGGATGGAAACTGCAAGAACTCTGGAAATGGTAATGAGCCGGCCAAGTGTATAGCAATGGGGTCAGTGCTGCTCTGGTGGGGTTAGGGAGAAAGCAACCTCGGGGCCTGCCCAGGGTCTCCCAGAGCCCAGCCCTGAGCCCTGGAGGGAGATGCTGGGCTACCTCGCCTCTCTGCCTGCATTTTCCCAGAAGTTTGGGGGTCAGGGCTGCACTGTGGCTGCCCAGGCTCCTTCAGCCCTGCCCCCATCCCAGGATCTGGCCCAGGGATGAGCTGCTGCTCGAGCCTTTACTCACATCTTCATTAGTTGTCAGGTTGGAGGCGACGAGGTAAGTGTGAAACCCTGAGAGGCCCAGGATGGACCAGATGGAGAAGAAGCAGATCACCAACTCCAGCACGGTGAGCGGTGCAGTCAAGGACCCACACGGGACCGGGGCTGGGAGCCTCCCTCACCAGCCTCTCTCACCCATCCCTCTGTGCAGCTACTCCCCCGGAAGGGAGGTAAGTTTGTAACCGTCTATAATCTCAGCAGATCCTCTTCTGGGCCACAAGGAGGGTTCAAGAGCCCCCACAGGGCAGGACAAGCCCAGGGTCATGGACGGAAGACGGAACTGAGGGTTTCAAATACCAGAGCCACGGACAGGGCACAGTCCAGAGAGCTGGGTATCTCAGGGGGCTGTGCTCCTGGGAGTTCTTGGCAATTCTGGCCCCACAACAGCCCATTCAGAATGGGCTCTAGCTTGGGGGTGAACAGGAGCAGCTGGCACGCTGGATTCCAGAGGACAAACATCAGCTCTATCCCATTGCCCTCTGTTTACAGGATGTGGTGTGGGGACCCGCCTCAGGGAAGGGGCCTCAGGTCCCACCAGGGCTCCCCCTTGCCGACAAAGGATATCTCGCTGGTGTCTCCTTCAGAGTGGAGAGGAAGTTGCTTCCCTGAGAGCCTGGGGAGGAAGAGACAGGAGAGGGCATGGCTCAAGGGACAGTGACCACGGTCCCTTGAGCTGGCTGAGCTTGCCCCCGGCCCTCCCGCTTAGCCCTGACCCACCCCCCTCCGTCACCCCTAACTCACGCAGCGTCAGGTGGGTGACCACACAGGCGAAGATGAAGGCCGTCAGGAATGAGAGGGAGAGAATGAATGCATAGAAGAAGCGGTAGTTCCGTTTCCCCACACAGTTGCCCACCCAGGGGCAGTGATGGTCAAACCGTTCTGGAAGGGCCAGGGAGGCAGGTCAGCGCCGGGGGTTTAAGGCCTCCCGCCACAGCTGGGTGACCCCACCCCCTCACCCTGTCCACATGCAACTCTCAGTTCCTCGACACTCCTGGCCTCTGGCCCTTCACCTGCCGGTTCCTCTGTGTCTTGGCTGCAAGGCCACATCCTTGAGAAAGTTCTCCTTCAACCTCAGAGGAGAGTGAGGCCCCTGTTATTTGCCCCACTTCCCTGGCACTTGTCCTTTGCAGCACTTTGCCTACATGGGTTTATATGTTTATTTACAATTAGCAGGTTGGCTTGTAACCCCTTCCCAAGTGCCGTAGTGGTAAAGAATCGCTTGCCAATGCAAGAGATGCAGGTTCGATCTCTGGGTCAGGAAGATCCCCCGGAGTAGGAACTGGCAACCCACAGTATTCTTGCCTGGAAAATTCCATGGACAGAGGAGCCTGGTGGGCTACAGTGTGTGGGGTCGCAAGGAGTCGGACGCGACCAAACACAATAAGCACAACTGTAACCCCTGCTCCACTGTGAGCTCCATGAGAGGGCCTGGGCTGAACCCCAGGGCCTGGCAGAGTCTGGCATGAAGAAGACCCACAGAAAGGACTTGCTGCCTACGATCCTGGCCCCTTGGCAACAACCAATGACCCCTGCTCCCTAGCTCTAGAACAGAGGACCGGGGAGGGGCGGGCCCGCTATAACTTGTGGAGAAGCGGCATTGGAGGCCTAGTCAGAGGGCTGAGCTCACACCAGCACTGTGTCCCAGGGGTGGGGTCACGCCCAGGCAGGTGAAAAGTCCCCTGTGGGAATGTAGGTCACAAGCCTGACGCAGGCCTACACCGGGCCAGCGCCCTTCACAGAGGGTGGGTGGGGCAGATTCTCAGGGAGGAACGACACCCACTGAGTCACCCATTTCTTGGCCTGCTGTCCGGGTGCTCCCCCGGCTCCCCTGCTCAGGGAGTGCTGAGCTAGCGTCATGAGCTCACCGCCCTGGGGACTGTGCACAGTCACCATGGCTCAGCTCACCTGGGTCCTCTCGCAGAGCCTCTCCCTTACAACACCCTCCCAGAGGCACACCTGGGTCCCTGTCTGAGCTGCTGGGCCTCCAGAGAGTGGTGAGAGGGGACGAGACAGTCTCTGGCTCCCCAACAACCACGGCAGTTGTGGGTCAGGAGCTTAGCTTCCAATCCCAGCTCCACCCTCTCTACCTCACTGGCATGAACTCCTCGGTTCCCAGATTCTTGTCAGTCCAAAACCCAGGACTTTCAGCAGAGCTGGCCCTGGGCCACATGTCTAGAATGTCATGCTCCAGACTCTGGATCCTGGACCTGCTGAGGACCAAACCAAGGCGTCTCTATGTCCATTTCAGAGCTGGGGGAGGAATCCACCCACCCTGGGCTGAAGCTGCGATACCACTGGTCACATTCAGGGCCCCTCCCTGCAGCCCCTCCTCAGTCAGAGCAAATCTGAGGGAACCAGACTTCCTGCCCAGACGCCCCCGCCCCCCCACAAGCGACTCCCGGTCTCCAGGGCTCCATCCCTCTCAGGACTGCCCGCGCCCCCCTCTGCTGCCTCCCACTTACCCACACAGTTGTCGCAGACGCTGCAGTGTGAGGTGCGGGGCGGCCGAAACATCTTACAGGTGAAGCAGTACTTCAGCTTCACCACCTGCCCGTTGATCATCACCTCCCGGGTCCGAGGGGGTGGCCGGTACGTGGAACTGCCTGTGTTGTCTGAGAAGGGGAGGAGAGACAGATGGGGGATGGCCAAGCCCCGTCCGGGGGAGGGGGGAGCCAGTACTGCCTGGCCAGGACGAGAGAAGCTTCAGGGAAGCTGCTTGGGGGGACAAACATTAGGGCAAGATGGCTGCCGAGGGCATCGAGAGCTGTGACCACCCACCAAGACTTGCTGTCAAGTGCTGTGGAGAAGCTTCACACCCCTGCTCACGTGCCACTTCAGGAAGGGCTTTCAGGGAGGGAGACCTGGGAAGGCTTAGTGAGCTTCATCTGCATCTAAACATCCCAGCGAGCTTTATTTGCATCCTTATCGTCTGACCCACCAGGGACTGTAAAGAATCCACCTGCAATGCAGGAGACCTGGGTTCGATCCCTGGGTCAGGAAGATGCCCTGGAGAAAGGAATGGCAACCCGCTCCAGTACTCTTGCCTGGAGAATCCCATGGACAGAGGAGCCGGCAGGCTACAGTCCACAGGGTTGCAAAGAGTCAGACACGACTGAGCGACTAACACTTTCACTTTCTTTCAAACAAGCCTAGATCTGAGTTCTGGTTTCCAGGAGGGACAGAGGACACAGTGAGAGCACGCTATGAGGAAGCAGTCAGACGCAGGGTGTGTGGCGCCTGCAAGCACTGCCCTGCTCCCTGACAAATGCCAGTGTCACACTGCATTTCAACTCTGCTCCAGTTAAGAAAGAATTTTTTAAGAGTCAGTGTTGCTTACAAAAGGAGAAGGGAGATGCTTCTAAATTTAAAGATTTAAGAGATAGAAACCAGTGCAATGCTTGATCCTAGAACGGATCCTGTTTTCAAAAACAAAACAAAACAGGGGGCTTCCCTTGGTGGCTCAGTGGTAAAGAATCCGCCTGCCAGTGCAGGAGACGCAAGCTCGATCCCCGATCCAGGGAGATCACACATGCCTTGGAGCAACGAAGCCCGTGAGCCATGACTACTGAGCCTGTGCTCCAGAGCCTGGGAGCCGTAACCACTGAAGCCCGTGGGCCCGAGAGCCTGTGCTCAGCAACGAGGGAAACCATTGCAATGAGACGCACCCCAACTAGAGAGCAGCCCCTGCTCTCTGAAACTGGAGAAAAGCCCGCGCAGCAATCAAGACCCAGCATGGCCAAAACATAAATAAATAAAATTATTAAAAAACAAGACAAAACACAGCAACAGAAGAAAGTTGGGGAGCAAGGGGGAACAAGTGACTATAGATTAAAAATCTGGGAACCATGAATTCTCCTAGACGGGATAATGGAATTGTCATTATGGAGCAGGGTATCCTTAAACCTTGGAGATACATGCTGAAGTATTTACGGGGTAAGTGTATATTTTACTATGTGTATAATTTACTATGAAATGGTTTAACGTGACATATATGTTTGTGTGACACATATGACACACTAGTAACAACGATTTAATCTAGATGGTGAATTTATACAAATTTATTATACTAATTCTTCCCACTTTTCTGAACGTTTGAAATTTTTCATAATAAAAATTTTAAGAGAAAAAGAAATGCAGAGATACATGATATTCATGGATTGGCAGATTCAGTATTAGAAAACAATTTATTCTCTCCAAATTAATTTTTAGATTCAATATAATCCCAGTTGGGGTTTGTGTGTGTGTGTGTGGAAATCAACAAACTCATTCTAAAATTCATATAGAAATCAAAGGGCCAGGAATAGCCAAGGCACTCTTGAAGAACAAAGCCAGGTCTTATACAGCAAGACATTAACACTTATGATAAAGCCTTAGTACTTAAGACAGCTGGGTTTGGGTAAAAGGGGAGAAATGCTGACCAGTGGAACAGAACAGACTCCAGAAACAGGCCTAACATGTATATGATCATGTGATTCAGGACAAAGGCAACATCACAGGGCCAAGGAGGAAAATGGTCTCTTCCTGATAAAACAATGCTGGATCCACTGGATACACAAATGGGGGGGAAAATGTGACTGTCAGAAGGACTTCCCAGGAGGTGCAGTATTAAAGAATCTGCCTGCAATGTGGGAGACGCAGGTTTGATCTCTGGATCAGGAAGATCCCCTGAAGAAGGGAATGGCTACCCACTCCGGTATTCTTGTCTGGAAGATTCCACAGGGAGAGGAGCCTAGCAGGCTACAGTCAACGGGGTCACAAAGAGTTGGACGCGACTGAGCACACATATTACTGTAAGCCTGCCTCCCACTTAATACAAACTCAATTCCAGATGGACTACGGTGCTCAATACAAAACGTTTTGGATTAAAAAAAAGAAAAACAGAACAGCTTCATGACTCTGGAACAGACAAAGATTTCTTAAATAAGACACGAAGGAACTGATCATAAAAGAACAATTTGATAAACAGCATTTTATCACAATTAAGAACTCCTGTCCATCTAAAGAGATTATTGAGAATGAAAATATGACCTTCAGAGTAGTAGAAGATATGTGCAGTATGTTTATCTGACAAAGGACAAAGGATGTGTATCCAGAGTCTATAAAGAAGTCTATGAGTCAGTAAGAAAAAAATCAGACAGCTCAATCTGAACGCGGACAAAAGATTCAAACAGGCATTTTATAAAAGAAGCTGTTCAAATGGCTAATAGACACATGAAAAAGTGCTCATACTCATTAGTCATCAGAGAAATGCAAATTAAAACCACAATATGCTACCAGTACATATGCACCAGAATGGTGAACATGAAAAAAAAAAAATATATATATATATGTATATCTCAAGTGTTGGCAAAAATGTACAGCAACTCAAAATCTCATCTGACCACTTTAGACAACAGTTCTGCACTAACTACCAAAGCTCAGCATGTGCAGCCCAGCAGTCCCACTCAGAGGTGTTTTCCCAGCAGAAATGCACATGAGTTGACGTGCACCAAAGCCAAGTGCAAGACTGTTCTTAGCAACAATTCTCAAAATAGCCAAAATCTGGAACGACCCGAACTCCCATCAGTAGTAGAATGGAGAAAAAAACTGTAGTATATTCACACAACAGCATTCTATACAGCAGTGAGAACGAATGATCCTTAATTATACACAACAATATGAATGAATCTCACAAATGCGTAAGTGCACAAAATGCTCACAAACAAGTAACTGTAATCTATGGTGTTAACAGCCAGGATCATGGATATCCTTGTGGGGTGGGGGCAGGAGGTGACAGAGACTGGAAAGGGGAACAAGGCGGGCTCCACCACTGCTTCTTGGTCTGGGTGTGCTAATTACATGTGTGTGTTCCCACTGTGAACCCTCAACAAACAGAGCACTTATGAGTTGTACACTTTTGGCAAGCCCGTTATACTTCAGTAAAAGCCTAGGAAAAAGGAAAAAGAAAACAGAAAGTAACTTGTCCAAAGTCACATGTTGGGTCTGCTGGCAGAACAGGGTGCTGAACCTAGATCAAAACCCATAGAGCTACCCAGGGAGCCTCTTGGTGCCCCAGGCCAAGAGGACCAGTGCTCCCCAGAGCAGCAGCTCCTTCCCAGATGGAATTCTGAGTCCCAGGGGCGCCTGGGATCCCCAGCCCTTGGCTATGTTTCCAGCCAGTAAACGGGATTGACTCCCCGATAATACCTCTACTTTGGCCACTTGCTCCAGTGACTACTTACTGAGTGCCTACCATGTGCCAGGCACTATTCTAGGCGCTTGGCATGTATCAATGAACCAGACTCGTGTCTTACATTCTTAGCTACCAGAGACTTTTGCTAGGCTGTCTCTCCACCACCTCAACTGTGGCGTGTTTAAAGTGGAGCTAAACGTCTAAGCATCTCTTCCTTAGTAATGGCAGTATGGTCAAGGCAGGGGCTTTGAGGCGAACAAACATACTCTGAAACTCAGTTTTGCCACAGGCTGTGTGTGAGGCTGCAGTCAAATGAATTTTTCTCAGTTTTCTCATCTGTAAAATGGGAATAACAGGGAGGATGAGACATGAATTCTAGCTGCACCTCTTACTAGCTGGGTTTCTTCTGATGATGCCATTTGTGAGATGTGTGACAAGGCAGATCATTTAACCTCTCTGCCTCTGTTTCCTTGATCACTGAATGGGAGTAAGGGTACTTACCCCATAGGGCTATTGTGAGGATTAAATGAGTTAATGCACGTGAAGCAGCACAAAGCAAATGCTTAAGAAGTGTACACTGGGGGACATCCTTGGGGGTCCAGTGGTTAGGAATCCACCCTGCAATGCAGGGGACACAGGTGCATCCCTGGTCGGGGAACTGGATCCCACATGCCACAGAGCAACTAAGCCTGCGCGCCACAACCGCTGAGCCTGCGCACCACCAACTAGAGAGTCCGTGCACCACAATGAAAGATCTCACACGACAGAACAACGATCCCACATACTGCAACTAAGACCCCATCCAGCCAAATAAAAATGAATTTTTAAAAATAGTGTGCACTGTTATTATCAGCTCATAGAACTACGGAGAGAAAGAAGGGAATGAGAACAGGTCACCGAGTGCTAGTGCGCTAAGCGCTTGCATATATTCTCCTCTTCAACATCTCCGGAGGGGCAGTTACCATCTTAATGTCCAGGCTACCGTTTAGGAGCCTTTCCAGTGAGGCGAGTGACTTGCCTAAGGCCACACAGTGGCAGAATCACGATGTGAATCCAAGTTCCTGAAGCTTGGGCTTGAGGTCTTTTTGTAAATTTGCAATTGCCACAATGAGTGTTATTCTTCCCTGCCCGGTTCCTTATTTCTCCTGATGGCACAATCCAAGGGCCACGAGGCACCTCAAACAGCATGTAACACGGTCCCCGGTCCCCAGCAGATACCCGATGCCGCTGCTCTCACTCTTTCAGCTCACAGATGAGGAAAGAGGCCCAGGGAGGTTACGGGATTTGTCCGAGGTCCCACAGCCGGTGAGTGACTGAGCCAGGGGAACCCAGTCTGGAGTTCCCCGGGCAGACCCTTCCTTCTCCTTCATCTGGGCCTGGCCAGTCACTAGGTCTGGTCAAGTTCTTTCTTCATCACCATCCCTCTCCACTCCCAACCCCCATCCCAGCCCAGGCCCGTATTACCGAACAGTACCCCCAAAAGACTCTTGCTCCCAATCCCGCTGCCTTTTAACCTGCCCTGCACTCACCATCACATTCCCTTAAATAACCCCTTTCAAGTCACTTCCCAGCTCAGAAACCGTTCACTGGCCTCCCCTAAAAAAAACAGGATAAAGGTAAACTTCTCGTCCTGATATCAGGGCCCTCCACAGTTGTGTTCAACCTCCGTTTCCAGCTTTGTTCCCGCCACTCTGCCCTGGCTTCCTGCCCCCCATGACCCAGCCGGGCCTCCCTTCTCTCTGCTCACCAGGACTCACTGGGCCTCAGCAGCAGCCTCTCTGACCACAGGAGCCTCACACACAGCACAGGACATGCCCTCGACCCCGTGCTGAGCTGTGACAGGACTGCTGTGTGCGTACACTGTCTCCCCAGCTGGACACTACATCGCTTGAGAGCAGAGACAGTGGGACCAACAGGCAGCCCTGGGACCTAGGACCTGTGAGGCAGCAGGCAAGGGGCAGAGACACAGGCGGGCCTGCAGTTTACGCCCTGACCCTCCCACCTGGAGCTGGTGCCCTCTGGGAAGCTGCTTAATCTCTGTGAACCTGCATCTGTCCAAGCAGACAAATAATGACGACCACCTTGAAGAATGGAAAGGATCAGCAAGGGTACAGGTCAAGGAACTGGCACTCAGTGAGTATGTACGTGTGCGCTCAGTCACTCGGTCGTGTCTGACCCTTTGCAACCCCATGGACTGTAGCCTGCCAGGCTCCTCTGTCCATGGGATTTCCCAGGCAAGAATATCAGAGTGGGTTGCCATTTCCTACTCCAGGGGATCTTCCCGACCCAGGGATCGAATCGAACCTGCGTCTCCTGCATTGGCAGGCGGGTTCTTTACCACTGCACCACCAGGGAAGCCCTGGTAAGTACTTACAACAGCTGTTTTCATGAGGAGCAGCAAGAATGTGCAACCTACCACACAACCGCACTCACTTCACATGCCAGCAAGGTCATGAACAAAATCCTCCAAGCTAGGCTTCAACAGTATGTGAACTGAGAACTTCCAGATGTACAAGCCAGATTTAGAAAAGGCAGAGGAACCAGAGATCAAATTGCCAACATCCGTTGGATCACAGAAGCAAGAGAATTTCAGAAAAACACCTACTTCTGCTTCATTGACTACACTAAAGCTTTTGACTGTGTGGATGACAGTCAAACAAACTGGAAAATTCTTAAAGAGATGGGAATACCAGACCACCTTACCTACCTCCTGAGAAATCTGTGTGCCGGTCAAGAAGCGACAGTTAGACATGGTACAACAGACTGGTTCAAAATTGGGAATGGATTGCATCAAGGCTGTATACTGTCACCCTGTTTATTTAACTTATATGCAGAGTACATCATGCGAAATGCTGGGTTGGATGAAGCACAGGCTGGAATCAAGATTGCCAGGAGAAATATCAATTATCTCAGATATGCAGATGACACTACCCTCATGGCAGAAAGCAAAGAGGAACTGAAGAGCCTCTTGATGAAAGTGAAAGAGGAGAATGAAAAAGCTGGTTTAAAACTCAACATTCAAAAAACGAAGATCATGGCATCTGGTCCCATCGCTTCATGGCAAACAGATGGGGAAACAATGGAAACAGTGACAGACTATTTTCTTGGGCTCCAAAATCACTGCAAACAGTGATTGTAGCCATGAAATTAAAAGACACTTGGTCCTTGGAAGAAAAGCTATGACAAACCTAGACGTGTATTAAAAAGCAGAGATATTACTTTGCCAACAAAGGTCCATATAGTCAAAGCTGTGGTTTTTCCAGTGGTCATCTACGGATGTGAGAGCTGGACCATAAAGAAGGCTGAGTGCTGAAGAACTGATGCTTTTGAACTGTGGTGTTGGAGAAGACTCTTGAGAGTCCCTTGGACTGCAAGCAGATCCAACCAGTCAATCCTAAAGGAAACCAACTCTTGAATATTGAAAGGACTTATGCTGAAGCTGAAGCTCCAATACTTTGGCCATCTGATGCGAAGAGGTGACTTATTTGGAAAAGACCCTGATGCTGGGAAAGACTGAAGGCAAAAGGAGAAGAGGGCAAGCAGAGGATGAGATGGTTGGATGGCATCACTGACTCAATGGACATGAGTTTGAGCAAACTCTGGGAGATGATGAAGGACAGGGAAGCCTGGCGTGCTGCAGTCCATGGGATCACAAAGAGTCAGACACGACTGAGCAACTGAACAATAATAACAAGCAAGGCACAGGACCTGGAGTCTGAAACGTTGGGTTTGAACCCTGGTTTTGCTAGTCACTTGCTACTTTAGGAAGTCCCTTCACCTCTCTGAGCCTCAGTTTCCTCATCCATAAAATGGAGACAAGACTGTCTCACTCTCACAGAGCCATGGTGAGGGCTGAGTGAGAGGCTGGGAGGGCAGCCCTGAGCACAGCACTGGGTTCACAGGAGCCTCAGTCCTGACAAACAGCTCAGGCTGTGACACGTAGGGTATAGAACCCCCCAGCTCCTCCCAAAGCTGTTGATACTGCTGCAAACTCAACCATAATCCTGTTCCTCAGGCCCTAGGTCCCAGAACCTGCCCCTGCCCACTGGTGTCTCCCAGACTTGGATACAGGCTTTGGAGCCAGACAGGCACGTGGATACGAATCTTGGCCCAGACGCTTACTAGCTGTGTTGTGTGTCAAGTTGCTTAACCTCTCTGTGCCCTCATCTGCTGCAAAAGAAAATGGGCCATAATCGAATCCACCTCCTAGTGCTGTTAGGAGATCAGGCGAGAATTCATCAAGTGGGTTTAGCGAAGTGTCAAGCAGCTGGCAAGAGCTTAATAAACACTAGCCATTACTATTACTGGTGTTGTTTCTACGGAACACTATATTCCAAACAACTGATTTATGAAGAGACTTGACAACACAACCCAGCTGTGAGTGAAGAACAGCCACAGACCCTCTTCAGGGGCCAAGAGAAAAGTTACTGGACCCCTCACTGGATTCCCAGAGGCCCTCCCAGGGCACAGGGGTGCCCACACCTCTCCCCAGGGCAGGAAGAGAACTCCTGCCTGTATGCTCTGGCCTCCAGCAGCCAGGCCTCCTCCTCTCTAGAACTCTGAGAAAGAGGAAGTGAGGCTCTGTGCACCTAGCGTCTTCAGGCTGCTGGGAGCTGAAGGTGGAGAAGAAGAAAAAAGGGCCACACTGGTACAAGGGTGCCACCCAGATGCTGAGTAAGGTCACCAACTGCAGGGTCCTAGACGGGGCAAAGGAGGCCTTGTGGGCGTGCTGCTACACAGGGGAGCCCCACGTGGAGTAGGGGAAGACAAGCAACTGTTTGCTCTTTCTCAGGTCAGACAGTGCTGACCAATAACCGCCCTGGAGTTGGCCTCAGAATCTTCCTCAACCCCATTCCTCCTGGCACCCATCACCAGTGGTAACTTGTTAGTGCCCAGAGCCAAGGCCTCTACCCACGCCGACCACAAGGCTCAAGCCTCTTCACTTTCAGCAGAGGAAAACCACTTTCAAAGCGAGTGCACATTCCCTGTTTCACTTGTACCCAAACACCCGGCTGGGATGTGTGCCTGACTTTTATCCACTTCACTCCAACAGTACAAGGTGGGGCTGAAATTAGAACCCTTGTCCTCCAGGGCATTCATCTGTCCCTTCTTCCAGACACAAGCATCTGTGATGTCAAGTTACTGTACAAGGCCCAGGGTGGCGGGTAAGGGAGATAGGGCTAAGTACCCAGAGGTGAGTCAAACGTGGTTGCATTGTTACTCAGCGCAGAAAACAGTTGTTGCAGAAATGAATGAAGCAGCAGTAATGAGACAGGCTATCCCTGCCCTGCGGGAATCTAAGATCTCCTCCGGGGCTCCGTCTGGTGCAGGCTCTGCCCCAAGAAGTAAAAATGGCACCCCCAGGTGGGAAACTAAAGCCCCCCCGGACGTGGTAATGAGTGGGAGGCTCCTTCTCGCTAAAGGGCTGGGAGAAGGAAATGGATCTCCTACACCTTTCTCTCGACCGAGGGCCTGCTCTGGGTCTCTTCACCCCAACCCAAGCTCCAGAGACACGCAGCCCCAGCTCTGCAGAGTGAGCCTGAATGGCTAGGGCTGAACCAAAACCCCGTGGCTGGCAGGGAGGCCCCTGGGGCTGGCCATGAGCTACTGAGGAGGTGTTAGGAGGGGAGACCGAGCACTTCTACTTGCCCTGCTGGGCCCCGATGCTGCCCTCCCATTGCCCCACCTGCGGAGGAAACAGCTGTGGGTGCCCAGCTCCCAGGCTTGATGTCAGCCAGGGCGGCCAGGCTGTGAGCACTGAGGTCACTGCAATCTCCGCCTGACCAGTTCTGTTCCTTATGGAGCCCCTGCCACAGGCAGGCTTCCTGGCAGGCCTGGGGATACAGGAAGAGCTTGGCCTGGGGGCAGAGTGAGCAGGAGCAGTGGATAATTACAGAGTCAGCACAGGAGGCACCGAGTCAAGTACAGTGACTCTGGGACCAGCGTGACCTTATTGTGAAACCTGGCCTGGCCCCTCGTTAGCCTGTGATTTGGAGGAAGTTGCTCAACCTCCCTGAGCCTCAGCCTCCTCGCTGGGTGATGGCAGTTTCGACCTTGTCAGATGATGATGCCAATGAGAGATGGAAAGATGTAACCCAGGGACGGTCAATCAACGCTGTTACCAGTGTCTGCACTCAACACCATGAGAAGACAGAGTGGAATACGTGGGGCAGGGGGGCAAGAGGCAGCATTCAAGAAAGCAATGAGAGGGACTTCCCTGGTGGTCCAGTGGTTGAGAATCCACCTTGCAATGCAGGGGATACAGGTTCAATCCCTGGGTGGGGAACTAAGATCCCCCATGTTGCAACTACAAGCTCGTAAGCCTCAGTGAAAAGATCCCAATAGGGGCAACAGAGATCCTGCGTGCCGCAACCTAGACCTGGCGCAAATACACAAATAAATGTAAAAATAAACATTTAAAAGAAAAGAGAGCAAGAAGGGATGAAGAAGCTGCACTGGATGGGAAAACGGGAAAGAGTGAGACCTCAGGCTCATGCGGGTGGGGGCAGAACACGGCAGCAGAGGGGACCCCGGGAGCCAAGGCAAGAGTGTGCAGTGTGGCTAGGGAGCCGGGGAGTGGAAGGAGGTGAGGAGGGAAGGGAGGCCCCGAGCCCACCTTGGTTCTGAAGGCCAGTGTGCCTCAGGGGGTGAGCTTTCAGGAAGGTGGGGGACGGTGTGCCTCCGGGTCATGACACTAAGCAGCCCTGAATCACGTGATGAGAAAAGGCATTCCCAGTTTCAATTCTCTTTCACGCCTTGACTCCATCAGGGCAAGGTCTCAGCTCACAGGCCTGATCGTCACAGGCCTCAAAGTAACTGCTTTCCACAGGCAACTGTAACCACCAAGGATTCTGTAACACTGTTATGCTTTTGTCCTTATGATAATCTTCTACTTGGAACAAGTGGCTTCTGCTAACAGGGGTGATACACATTTTCCAATGGAAAAATACATTTAAAAGCAAGCCATTTACTGGAAAACTCTAAAGAAAGGAGGGTACCAAGGTGAGATGCTGAAAGGGCAAAACCACTCAGGTTGTACGTCAATGGCCGATCTTCCGGAAACAGGGCTGAGGGCACTGGGGGCGGCCCACGTTCTGAGCTGGGGGCAGGGGGCCGGGTCTAACGTGGATCTTGGAGAGAAGACTGTGACCGAAGGGAGAGCGGCCGGTGGAGCACTGAGCCAGCGGGGTGGACAATGAGCTGTCCTCCCCGGGGCAGTGGGCTTCAGAAGGACCCCCACGGGAGACATCCTGGAGACAGACAGGATGTGGTCTGTGACCTGCCGTGTGGTGGCGGAGGGAGAGGCAGCTTGTTTCTGTCGTGTGAGCTGTAACCATGGCTAGGAGAGTGTCTATCACCCGGATTTGGGTGTTTCCATGACCTCCCATCACACCAGGGGCTTTCAGGGGCAATGCTGCCACCTCCTACCCCTTCTCCAGCTGCCCAGAGCCTGCAGGCGGTCCAGATGCCGGTCTCACCGGCTGTCAACTCAGGGGCTCAGACCAGGGTGGCCCACCACTGCCGTCGGCCTGAGCCTCTGGGGTTTCCCCAGACATCTACCTCTAAAACAGGGACCGTCCCGGGCAAACTGTGAGGCGCTGGCCACCCCACCCCAGACGGTCCTTAGAGGGTGTGAACCCTCGAACCAGATCCTGTGCGGCTGGAATTGCTGTCTATGGGGCCAAAGCGAGAGGGTCACACTGTCTGCATGGGTGCAGGTCCCCAGTGACCAGCTCATGTTTATATAAACAACTTCACCTGCCTCAGAGTCAGCCCCCAACCTTCTCGAAAAGGCTCAGGGACACCACAGGCCATGACTCGCTCCACAGCTCTGGGTGCTGCTGCGGCCACCACCCTCTCCATGACCACCGCTAAAGGGACAGCTCGTGCGAATTTGCCGTATGACTCAGGGAGCTCAAACTGGGCTCTGTAATAACCTAGAGAGGAAGGAGGGAGACTCCAGAGGGAGGGGACAGAGTTCACCCGTGGTTAATTCATGTTGATTTATGACAGAAATCAAACCCATGTTGCAAGGCAATCATCAATCGATAAAAAGTAAATAAACATTTTGTAAAAAGGCTCAGTGATGTTAGTCCTTTTAAAGAAAATATGTTTCACCTTGAGGAGAAGCCTCCAGCTCAAGTTCAGAATTCAAAGGCCCCAAAGATGCCACCTTCCAGGCTAGGGAACTGATCTCAAAGGGATGTTTCCAACCCTGACGCTCAGGGGTCCACAAAACTGTCTCCACCCCATGCTGCAAATTATCTGAAGCATCCGTGTCCAGCTAACACCGCCTGCTCAGCATCCACACCGGCCCCTTTGTCCCACTGTCCTCTCCTCGGGCCCCATTGATGTGGGGGAGCTCCCCTCACACACCTTCCTGTGCTTGAAGTCCACTCACACCTCAGGGTTTGGCTCAGGGCACCTCTCCAGGAAGCCTCCCTGAAACCTCTCAGCAGAAGACACTCCTGGTTCCTTCTATCCTCTTCCAACACCCGATCTCACCTGTGGCGGCCAGACGGAGCTTCCCCCGGGGACTGAGCAAGCCTGGAGACCCCCAGAGGGAGGGTTCACATCAGCTTCGCACCCCAACCCCCACCTCCGTGCCTCCTCTCCCGGCAGTCAGGAGTCAGCATACAGAACTGACTCATGAATGGCCAAACCGATGACATCTAATTGGGAGACATTCCAACTGTCTTTCCACTGGTCACTGAAGGAAGCGAGGAGGGCCTCACAGAGGCTGGTGCATTCAGCCCCCACGTGCAGACAAAGTGAACAACACACTCACCACCCAGGAAAGACTGCTGGGCCTGCCTGACGATTCTGTAACGACCCAGGGCCAAGCCGGAAGGACGAGGCACTCTGGGAAGCTACTACAAAGGTATGGCCCCACTGGGGTCACACAGGGTTCCCAGACACTTGAACTGAGACTTAAGAACAAACAGCACGTGGCGTGGAAGACCAGGACGTGTCCCGGCCGCAATCCCAGAGGAGGAAAAACACAGGGTTTGGGAGCCGAGGCTCTGGGGCCATGGGACCCTCTGCCTCAGTTTCCGCAGCGGCACAGCCAGCCTCACAGCTGCAAGGATCTACGGGAATAAAGGATGGGATGCACTCAGCACAGTCAGGCTCTCCCTGAACCTGGGGATTATTCCGGTCAGTACGACCCAAACAGCTCACGGAGAGGCCGGAGGGTGCCAGGCAGCCAGGCCTCTGCGGCCCAGACTGAGCTGGACATTAATCCGGCCTCATTAGCCCCGACCTGGAGGGAGGAGAAACGGGGCTGCCCGCAACCAGCTGCCGGGTCAGACCTGGGACACTGGAACGGCGGACACCGGGAGGCTGAGTGACAAGGGCCCAGGGGTGCAAGAAGGAAGGAAGGAAGCTGGATGCAGGCTGGGGAAAAAGGCAACCGAGGGTGTGGCCGAGGACAGGCCAGGGCAGTGGAAGGAGACAAAAACAGACAGGCACGGGTGAGCATGCCCCCCCAAGCTACTCCAGAGCATCAGTGGACCGACTTCCAGGACAGATGCCGCAGGGCTCTGCCCCTCGCGGGGTTGCCATGGCTCTTCAGAGGCAGCTGGGCGTTTATTCAAAAGTCTGTCTGAGAGTCACCCTGTTAGAGGAAGGAGCCAACCACGGACCGGAAACCCCCGAGGTGTGCAACCATCCACGTCACTGCTCAGCAGGAAGGAGCCAGGGTGGAGCAGGCTGAGATTAAGGCCCTGGCTGCAGCGGTGCCCGGCCACCTGGGGGGGCAACCTGTGCAGCGGCTCTGGGAGGCCAAGGGCCACCTGGGTGCTGGCGGCACAGGTCCTCTGTGGCCATGCCGGCCTTCCTGCCGTCCCTCAAACACACCAGTCTGCTCACCGCTCCCAGCTTTTGCTTTTACTGTGTCCAGGCCACATGTGACTGGCTTATCTCAAGGCCACCTCCTCCCGAGGGCCGGCCTGACCATCTCATCTAGACCAGCCCACTCCCCACCCCAGCGAGCTCTCCCCAGACAGCGGCAGCGGCTCAACCCCTCATCTCTGCAGGTCCTTGTGTCTTTGCTCGGGTATCAGCTGCTTCACAAGGCATTCCACCCCCCTATACAATTGTATACCCTCCCCCAGCTCTCCCCCTGCCTCCCCAAGCTTCCTTCTTCTCTGTGTCGTAGCCTAGATATTTGCTAACTGTCTTTCTCCTCCCACTGGAATGTCAGCTCCAAGAAGACAGGGATTATCATCGGATTTGTTTGCTACTGTATCTAGAAATGGTGTCTGGCACGTAGTAGGGGCTCAGTAAATGTTTGATGATTGAATGAATAAGTGCGTATGAATTTTTAAAAGCAGGGGTTCTGGTTAGAGTGCCTAGGGTCCTATTTGGGCTCTTCCACTTACTGTGTGACTTGTGACCATTTACTTAACTTCCGAGAGACCCAAGGTAATCAATCAGTAAAAGGAGAATAACAACAGCACCTGTCTCACGGGATTACTGCAGGATTACATGAGATCATGCATATAAAGAGGTGAACACAGAGCCCAGCCTCCTGTAAGTACTCAGGACTGTCTGGCTGTCAACACCAGCCCTCCCATGCAGGTATTTCTTGCTTATCCGCTCACTTGCTTATCCTCTGCTGCTTGCACTCTAGCATCAGCTCCAGCTGGCCCTGCTCGTCCCTGGACCCCCAGGGCCTAGCACACTGTGGGAAGAGAAAATCAGGCCTCCTCTCAAATCAAGGAAGGCGCAGTTTGCAGACACAGCCGCAGCTGGAGCAGGGGCCTCACCGATCTGTTTCTCCAGGGCAGCTGCCTCACAGACCGTGGCCCGGGGCAGGATTCCAGGGTCGGTGAAACTTGTCTGCAGCAGGCAGCTCATGACGAAGAAAAACAGGATGGCAGCAATGATGGGGATGGCGAGGGTCAGGTGGCGGGCCAAAAAAGGACAGCTGGAAAAAGAGAGGGAGAGAGGCGTGAGCAGATACCCCGGGGGCTGCCTGGGGCACAGGGTTGCAGCTCCAGGCAGGCGCTGTCATCCCAGCAAACACCCCATGGTCCTGAACGGATGCAGAGGTACGGCCCCTGGGTGAGTGCGGCCACATGCCTTTATGTCCTTCCGCCCTGCCCTTCCGTGCCTAGAGCAGACATCACTAATTGATCCTTGCACTTTCTCCCTGAGCACCTGGCAGACGTGACCAATAGGTCCTGGCACTCAACCCCTGCACTTGGCTGCAACCTCCGAATCCTTCTACACACAGAGTTTCAGGCAGGCGCCACCAATGAACTGGACTGTCACCTGAGATGACTCATCCATGACGATGTTCACGCATTTATTCGGTTACTCCACATGTGTTTACTGAGGTCTTTTCCGTCTTCCTGGTGGCTCAGGTGGTAAAGAATCCACATGCAATGTGGGAGACTGGGGTTCAATTCCTGGGTCAGGAAGATCCCCTGGAGAAGGAAATGGCAACCCACTCCAGTATTCTTGCCTGGGAAATCCCATGGACAGAGGGGCCTGGTGGGCTACAGTCCACGGGGTCGCAAAGAGTTAGACACGACTGAGTGACTAACATAATTCCAGTCTTAAAGGCAATACCTTTAACAAGCAGCAGGGATAATGGCTGCTTGTGAGGAAGACAAGAGTCCCCCTGCTCTTTCAATGAGGCTTAGTCTAGTGGGGAAAACAGATATGTAAACAAAGAATTGCCACACAGGGTGTAGCCTGTATAATGGGGAAGACAGAAGTAGCAGAACAGTTAGGAAAGACTGGCTGGAGGAGAGAAAGCCTGGGCTAGAACCTGAATGAGTCGGGTCCGCCAGGTAAAGGGGGGCTGAGGGGACAGCCTGGTCCAGGCACTGTCACCCAGAGACCGGCATCCCCGCTCGGTTCTGTCAGGCCCCCTGGCCCTGGTGAGCCCCAACAAACAGCCCGCGCACAGGTCTAATGCTGAGGCCCACCTATACTATTAACTACTGTCCTGCGTGGCCTTCCCTCCCAGGGCCAGGGTGGCCCCTGGCGGGCTGAGAAACTACTATCTGGGGATGACTGGGCGTTGGGAGGCCTGAGTCAGCCCAGGTTCCAGGAGCCGGCGAAGCAGCAGGAACAAACCTGTGGGTTATCTACAGTTTCTGGAGCCTCCACTGTCGGAGGGTCTGGCCTCCAGAGAGGCCCTTCCCTTGAGGAGCAGAGACTGCCAAAACCAAGGGCTCCCAGGGGGCCACGTGCTGCTCCAAACACATCAGCGGTCCCCGGGCCTGAGCCTCAAACAGAGCTGGGCCCTCCATGTCACCCACATGACAACTCAGAAAAGTTCATGTACAACTATACTTCTTGGGAGACGGAGAAGACCTGAAGTCTGAGACTTGCAGAGCCCTCAGAGACAGCAAGTTCTGGCCGCCTGGTTTTACTGAGGGAGGACCCCAAAGCCCATGGGCAGATCCCAAGTCATCTGGCCAGGCAACAGCAGGATGGGGGTCTCCAGGCTCCCAGCAAATGCTCTGTCCATTTCATTCAACAAATACATGTATTTTCTATTGTACTGTAAAATAGTTACTGTATCGAGTGCCTACTACATACCAAGCCCTGTTCTTGGCACTGTGGGTACAACAGTGAGAATAAATTCCTGTTCCCATAGAGAAAGGCAAGAAGCTAACAAAAGCATAAGTACCGTATGTCAGATGGAGGTAAATGTTTTGGAGAATAAGTCAGGGCAGAGGTGGCAGGAGGCTGGGGTGCAGCTGCCTCTATTATAGGGATGGTCAGGGAAGGACAGGAGAAAGTGTGCGAGGGAGCCAGGTGGCTCTCTAAAGGAAGAACATCCCAAACCATGCAAAGGCCCTGAGGTCGGAGCGCACACGGAGGCCACTGTGCCTGGGAGGGAGGGCACAGGGGACAGTGGGAGGAGAGGGGACAGGGAGGAAGCCATCACCAGGGCTCCAGCTCTTATCTAGAGAGCCACGGGATATTCAGATCTGACGTGGAATTAAAGGAACCCTCTGGCTGCTGCGTGGGGCAGGAAGCAGGGCAGAAGCTGGGACGCCTGTGCAATAACGCACCCAACCCAACAGAAGAGAACACCATTCACAGCAGGAAAGGTCCCTGCTGAGAGCCCTGGGAGAGTCCTCTTACCCTCCAGGCCCTCACCAACAGCGTTCCCCTACCCGGGGCCCCCACCGAGCCCCCACCCCAGTCCAGGCCCAGGTGAGCTCTGGGCCCGAACCCAAACCTTCTTGCCAACGCCACCAGCCCAGGTGAGGAGGAGCAGAGACAAAGAGGAGATGCTCTACCAGCCCTCCTGGAACCCAGAAGTCCTCACTGCCCCTCCCTCTCTGGAGACAAGCCTGGCACCCGTGAAGACATCCCCTCAGTCCAGAGGAAGTCCTGCTTCTGAACGGACCAGATCCCACACTACGGGGTCACAGGGGCCAGCCTGAGCAAGCACCACTTCCTCCTGCCTCAGCTAGGGCCCTGGCTGGGAGGGCCTGGTGGAGCCCGAGGGAGGCTGGAAAATGCACTTTCAAAAGACCCACATGGGCCGGCCCAAGGAGGTGGATCTGAAACTCAGCCCAGGGGCCATGCTGGGGACCAGTGGAGCTTCCCCAGAGCTTCTGCTTGCTCATTATTGCAGAACTTTTTAACCCACCCTGAGTCAGAAAGGCAAGCTGAAAGGGAGAATCTAATTTGTAGAAAGTCTTCACCTTGCTTCAAGGGGAAGCCCAAGGTTGCAGAAACAGGGCCTGGCAACTGGAAAGGGTACCTGGGGGCCCCTGTCTTTGTGGCAGCCCAGCCAGGGCCCTTGGGAAGGGTTTTCTGGTGATGACAAGTAATAGCAGCAGCCAGCTCTAGACGCCTATTACCAGCTGAAAGCTTACGTGCCTAGATTCATGTCATCTCGTGACACCCTGAAGGGATGGGTAATGTCATAAATCCTGCTTTATAGATACGGAGACTGGGGTCTGAGAAGCAAAGTGATGCCCCAAAGTCACTCACTTAATGCCTGGTGGAGTTGAAATCTGAACCCGCTCGCGGGCTGCAGAGATGGCGTTCCCGACCACCTGGGTAACTGAGTAAGACCACAAAGAAGGGTGGGCAGCAGAAGAGGGAGAGGTGGGACTCACGCAGCCCGAGTGTGTGCATGCAAGGAAATCAGGGAGAGGTGGGACTCACGCAGCCCGAGTGTGTGTGCATGCAAGGAAATCAGGGAGAGGTGGCTCAAGCTGGAGATCAAGCGTACAGTGGAAAACTTCTGATTCAAAGATGTGATCTGGTAAAGGGACACGCGTCCCTTCCTCCATCCCTAAAACGGAGAATCTGTGTGGGCCAGTCCTGGGTCACTGGGGACATGAAGAGGTCAAACGCCCACGGAGACAAATATGACCTGTCACACAGAAATACTTCGGACTCGTGAAAAATAACAAGGCGCTACAGCTGTTCCTGCCATGGAACCAGCCAGAAGGTGCTCTGGAGTGTTGGGAAGAGAAGCAAGCCAGGAAGTCAGGGGGCGGGGGCAGGGGGCTGGGAGATGTCTGGGGGGACCACAGGAGGAGAGGGAAGAGCAGAAAGCTCTGGAGAAAATGAGGAAGGTGCAGAAGGGGAAAGGGGAGGTCTGAGAGGCCCAAAGATGAGGGTCTAGGGTGAGAACCACTGAGGGGGAAAGTTAGGGGGTCGAGTCTGAGAGTAGAGAGATGACTAGGGGACCCTGGAGGGAATAGGGAAGATGGCTGGGGAAACTGGAGGTGAGAGTATACAGCCAGAGGCCAAGGAAGACATTCAGAAGTTGTCTGGAAGGGATACAGAGATAAGATGTCTGGAGGGGTCAGAAAGAAGCTGGTGGCAAGAGACAGTCCAGAGGCTAGGATAGGAGCTGCAGAGGCCTGGGGCAGCTTCCAAGAAGGCAGAAAGGATGGGCGTCCTGGAGAGACACGGGGAGGGCGGTGTTCCTGGCCAGAAGCTGGCAAAGGCAGAGTGCCAGGGAAGGAGGGGGTACTAAGGGAGGGGCAGGGATGAGGCAGCTGGCAGGGACGGAGGGGACCAGCTTAGATGATGATCCACATGGGCAAGGGGGAGATGCCGAGTCTGGGAGGGTTGGAGGGGACCAGGAAGGACAGATGGGGGATAAGCAAGGAGACGGGAGAGGCCCGAGGGCAGACTCTGAGAGGCACAGGGAAGATGCCGGCCAAGGAGGGGCTGGGAAAGGAGGGTGCCTGGCAGGTGCTGCAAAGGGTGGAGAGTCGGGGAGGTGGTAGAGGAGACGGGGTGCCCGGCAGGCGACCAGAGGAGCTGGAGTGTCCATCAAGGCCTGGGGAAGGTGAGGTGAGCGGCAGGGGGCAACGGGGACCGGAGGGGACGGGGCACCTCGGGGGGCGGGGACGGGGAGGGTTGGGGGGCGCCGCGGAACTCACTCGAAGACGAAGAAGAGGACGGTGGTGGTGAGGATGAGCAGCAGCGTGAGTGCGAAGACGCCGCCGTGGCCGGCCAGCATGAGGCGGCCGCCGCAGTAGAAGCGGTTGCGGCCCGGGAACACCTCCCACTTGCGCCGCGGGCGGCGGCCGAGGCTCCCGCTGCCGCTGCCGCTGCTGCTCCAGCGCGGCGCGGCGGCGGGCGGCGGGGGCCCGGGGCCCGGGCCGGGAGGCGCGGCGGGGCCGGGGCGGCGCGCCCCGGGGGAGGCGGGCGGCGGGGCGGCCCCGGGGCTGATCTGCTGGTACTCGCAGTCCTTCATGCGGCCGGCCGCGGACCTCGGCTCCGCGCCCCGCGGGCCGGCCGGGCCGCACGGGGACCGGGGCCGAGCGGAGGAGGGTGCGCTGGCGGCGGCTGGCGGCGGCAGCAGCGGCGGCGGCGCGCGCGGCGCTCGCTCGCAGGGGGCGGCCCCATGGCCGGCCCGCCCCGCCCCGCGCGGCCTCCCGCCGCAGCGCCCCCTCCGCCCGGGCTCGGGATGGCGCTGCGGCCGCGCGGCGGCCGGGTCCCGACCCGCCGCAGGGCCCGGACCCCATCCCGGGCCGGTCCGATCGCTGCCGCACGAGGACGCGGCCGCGGAGGCGCGCTCCAGGACACTTTCTGCTCTTTTGCAGTCAGACCATTTGTTGGGCGTCCCCTGGGTGCCGGGCACCGTGCCAAGCCCCGAGATTTGAGAGGTGATCTACTTCTGGCAATCTGGATTTCCAGGGCCAGGCTTCACCACCCATCTCTGAAGACTTAATGCACAGGCATCTCCGGGGCCGGCAGGGGTGGGCTCGGGACATAATCTGCTTGGAAGGCCAGCGGCCTGTTAATTACTGTCGTGAACTTCAAAATGCCCAAGGAGTCTGTGCGGCATATCTCTGCCCCCTTCACCCAGCTCTGCAATCAGGACCCAGACCCAGTCTTCCTATCCCCTGATGGGGTGGATGCCACAGGGCCCCAGTGTTTTTCGAGAGTTCAGGGTGTATTCGTTTTTTAAGTGCTGTGTAACAAATTACTACACACGTAGCGGCTTAAAACAACATCTTATATCTCACAGGTTCCAGGTCAGGGGCCCAGGACAGTTTAGCTGAGTCCCTTGCTTAATCTCAGAAGGCTGCAGACAAGGTGTCAGCAAGGCTGCATGCTCGTCTGGGAACTCAACTGGGGAGGAAAACACCTGCAAACCCACTCAGACTTTGTGGGCAGAACTTATGACTGTCTGACTGAGGGCCTGGCTGTCACCTGGAGGCCTCTCTGGGGTTCCAGAGGCCATCTGCAGTCAGTGCCTTGAGGTCACCCCAGTTCCTTGCCTCGTGGGCCTCTCCAACACGGCTGCTTACTTCCTCGGGCTCACAAGGAGAGTCTCTAGCTCCAGGCTGCTAAAGCAGAGTTTAAATAACATAGCTTATATATGTAACTGGAGTGACAGCCCGACACCTTCACCATGTTCTGTAGGTGAGAAGCAAGTCACAGGTCCCACTTGAAGTTGAGAGAATCACACAAAAGCGTGAATACCAGGAGGCAATCACTGAGGCTTCCCTTAGGGTCTGTCCACCACACTGGGATTACTGGAAAGCTTAAGGAAAAGTATAGGAAAAAGAACTGGAGACTAGGATAAGAGAAAGGAAGTCAGAATACAGGATGCAGAGGGGTAAATACAGCAACTGTGACGTTCAGATCAGATCAGATCAGATCAGTCGCTCAGTCGTGTCCAACTCTTTGCGACCCCATGAATCGCAGCACGCCAGGCCTCCCTGTCCATCACCAACTCCCGGAGTTCACTCAGACTCACGTCCATCGAGTCAGTGATGCCATCCAGACATCTCATCCTCTGTCGTCCCCTTCTCCTCTTGCCCCCAATCCCTCCCAGCATCAGAGTCTTTTCCAAGGAGTCAACTCTTCACATGAGGTGGCCAAAGTACTGGAGTTTCAGCTTTAGCATCATTCCTTCCAAAGAAATCCCAGGGCTGATCTCCTTCAGAATGGACTGGTTGGATCTCCTTGCAGTCCAAGGGACTCTCAAGAGTCTTCTCCAACACCACAGTTCAAAAGCATCAATTCTTCGGCGATCAGCTTTCTTCACAGTCCAACTCTCACATCCATACATGACCACAGGAAAAACCATAGCCTTGACTAGATAGACCTTTGTTGGCAAAGTAATGTCTCTGCTTTTGAATATGCTATCTAGGTTGGTCATAACTTTCCTTCCAAGGAGTAAGCGTCTTTTCATTTCATGGCTGCAGTCACCATCTGCAGTGATTTTGGAGCCCAGAAAAATAAAGTCTGACACTGTTTCCACTGTTTCTCCATCTATTTCCCATGAAGTGATGGGACCGGATTCCATGATCTTCATTTTCTCAATGTTGAGCGTCAAGCCAACTTTTTCACTCTCCTCTTTCACTTTCATCAAGAGGCTTTTTAGTTCCTCTTCAATGTCTGCCATAAGGGTGGTGTCATCTGCATATCTGAGGTTATTGATATTTCTCCTGGCAATCTTGATTCTAGCTTGTGTTTCTTCCAGTCCAGCATTTCTCATGATGTACTCTGCATATAAATTAAATAAACAGGGTGACAATATACAGCCTTGACGTACTCCTTTTTCTATTTGGAACCAGTCTGTTGTTCCATGTCCAGTTCTAACTGTTGCTTCCTGACCTGCATACAAATTTCTCAAGAGGCAGATCAGGTGGTCTGGTATTCCCATCTCTTTCAGAATTTTCCACAGTTTATTGTGATCCACACAGTCAAAGGCTTTGGCATAGTCAATAAAGCAGAAATAGATGTTTTTCTGGAACTCTCTTGCTTTTTCGATGATCCAGCAGATGTTGGCAATTTGATCTCTGGTTCCTCTGCCTTCTCTAAAACCAGCTTGAACATCAACTGTGACCTTAAGGATCCTTAATTGTTACACATGCTAAAAGCCACTGATTCATGCCCTTGGTGCCGAAGATTCTGGATTTGATGAGCCTCCCCTCTTGCTCCTTGGCTGTGGAACAAAGTCACAAAGCTGGACTCACAGGTTCAAGGACAGATTCCTGTCCCACCTCAACTGGATCTACTTGCAACCCTAATTCTGGCTCTTTGTCACTTTATAGAAACTAAAACAATCCGGTTTGATTGTCAGCTACCCTCCTGTCTACCTCACATTTCTCTATTTGCTTCTATCCTTTCCTCTTATCTTAAAGGTGCAGGCCTCATTCTGTCCATGGCCAACCCTCCATGAATGTCCTATCTCTCTTCCTGTTCATTGAGACTACAAATTCATGCTCAGTTCTCTCTATCAATTAAAAAGCAAAACTAAACTAAAGAACCAATCACAGAAACAACTTTGTATGTTTGGCTACCTCCTTACTAGCTTCAGATTTATCTTTTCCCCTCTCATCTGTTGTTTTCCAGTAGTTCAGTCGTGTCCGAATCTATGCTACTCCATGGACCACAGCACGCCAGGCTTCCCTGTCCTTCACTATCTCCCAGTTTGCTCAAACCCATGACCATTGAGTTGGTGATGCCATCCAACCAGCTCATCCTCTGTAGCCCCCTTTTCCTCCTGCACTCAGTCTTTCCCAACATCAGGGTCTTCTCAAATGATTTGGCTGTTCGCATCAGGTGGCCAAAGTATTGGAGCGTCCACTTCAGCATCAGTCTTTCCAGTGAATATTGAGGACTGATTTCCTTTAGGATTGACTGGTTTGATCTTGCAGTCCAAGGGACTCTCAAGAGTCTTCTCCAGCAACACAGTTCCAAAGCATCAATTCTTTGGTGCTCAGCTTTCTTTATGATCCAGCTCTCACATCCATACATGACTAGTGGAAAACCTGTAGCTTTGACTATATGGACCTTTGTCCGCAGGGTGATGTTTCTGCTTTTTAACATGATGTCTAGGTTTGTCATAGTTTTTGTCATAGTTTTTCTTCCAGGGAGCAAGTTTGTCATAGCTTTCTTCTTTTAATTTCATGGCTGCAGTCACTGTCCCCAGTGGTTTTGGAGCCCTGGAAAATAAAATTTGCTATGAAGTGATGGGACCAGACACCATTATCTTAGTCTTTTGAATGTTGAGTTTTAAGCCAGCTTTTTCACTCTCCTCTTTCACCCTCATCAAAAGGCTCTTCAGTTCCTCTTTGCTTTCTGCCATTCTTGTCTCTCATTCAGTTCAGTTCAGTTCAGTCACTCAGTCATGTCCGACTCTTTGCGACCCTATGAATTGCAGCACACCAGGCCTCCCAGTCCATTACCAACTCCCGGAGTTCACCCAAACTCATGTCCATCAAGTCGGTGATGCCATCCAGCCATCTTGTCCTCTGTCGTCCCCTTCTCCTCCTGCCCCCAATCCCTCCCAGCATCAGAGTCTTTTCCAATGAGTCAACTCTTCGCATGAGGTGGCCAAAGTATTGGAGTTTCAGCTTTAGCATCAGTCCTTCCAAAGAATACCCAGGACTGATCTCCTTTAGGGTGGACTGATTGGATCTCCTTGCAGTCCAAGGGACTCTCAAGAGTCTTCTCCAACACCACAGTTCAAAAGCATCGATTTTTCGGCGTTAAGCTTTCTTCACAGTCCAACTCTCACATCCATACATGACCACTAGAAAAACCATAGCCTTGACTAGATGGACCTTTGTTGGCAAAGTAATGTCTCTGCTTTTGAATATGCTATCTAGGTTGGTCATAACTTTCCTTCCAAGGAGTAAGCGTCTTTTCATTTCATGGCTGCAATTACCATCTGCAGTGATTTTGGAGCCCCAAAAAATAAAGTCTGACACTGTTTCCACTGTTTCCCATCTAATTCCCATGAATTAGAGGAATTGAATTCCCATGAATTGGGACCAGATACCATGATCTTCATTTTCTGAATGTTGAGCTTTAAGCCAACTTTTTCCACTCTCCACTTTCACTTTCATCAAGAGGCTTTTTAGTTCCTCTTCAATTTCTGCCATAAGGGTAGTGTCATCTGCATATCTGAGGTTATTGATATTTCTCCCGGCAATCTTGATTCTAGCTTGTGTTTCTTCCAGTCCAGCATTTCTCATGATGTACTCTGCATATAAGTTAAATAAGCAGGGTGACAATATACAGCCTTGACGTACTCCTTTTCCTATTTGGAACCAGTCTGTTGTTCCATGTCCAGTTCTAACTGTTGCTTCCTGACCTGCATACAGGCTTCTCAAGAGGCAGGTCAGGTGGTCTGGTATTCCCATCTCTTTCAGAATTTTCCACAGTTGATTGTGATCCACACAGTCAAAGGCTTTGGCATAGTCAATAAAGCAGAAATAGATGTTTTTCTGGAACTCTCTTGCTTTTTTGATGATCCAGCGGATGTTGGCAATTTGATCTCTGGTTCCTCTGCCTTTTCTAAAACCAGCTTGAATAACTGGAAGTTCATGGTTCACGTATTGCTGAAGCCTGGCTTGGAAAATTTTAAGCATTAGTTACTCTTATTAAATAAGAGTAGCTATTACTTCTTTAGTAAGTATAGCTACTACTTCCTTGTCACTTAATCATTTCTTAGCTTTTTGCAGCTTGGCTTCTATGTTACTCCCCCAAGAATTCTATCTTCAGTGGGTCACTAGTGGCCCATTTAGTGTGGTATAAACTGCCCATTCTCATCAACGCCCACAGTTCCCAGCCTCTGCTACAGAGAGACACTGGCTCCTGGCTGTTGGGATGTGAGCGGAAGTGGCAGTTGTAGTTGTTCAGTCGTTCAGTCATGTCCGACTCTTCTGCGATCCCTGGACTGTAACTCACCAGGCTCCTCTGTCCATGGGATTTCCCCCATAAGAACACTGGAGTGGGTTGCCATTTCCTTCTCTAGAGGATCTTCCCAACCCAGGGATCGAACCCATGTCTCCTGCATTGACAGGCAGATTCCTTACCACTGAATCACCAGGCAAGCCAGAAGTGATAGGCTGTCTCATAAAACTCGCAAGTGCTGATCGCTGCGCTTCGTCCCATCCACTTGTGGAATGGAGACTCTGAGAACATAGGAGAATATCAAACCAGATGTGTCCATTCCAAGTTTCAAGGTCCCATTCCTTCTCAGTCACAGGAAAGGCTTAGTAAGACTGAATTCAACTGATAACATTCAATAACATGCACTATATTTTTGTTCAATTTGTAGCTAATAAGTCTGGTGACTACAAGAAATAAGAGATCTTTCATGGGCTATCATGGAAGCTCTGTGACTCTCTGACCATGCTTTGAGCTGAGAGTTTAAAGGCCCCAGCTTGTCATCTTCTTTCTGCGAGGACTCATGCTCTCAGAATTCCTTCTGCGGTCATCATCACTGCAGTCCCTGTAGTCATCCTCACTGCCATACAGTCAAGTACAACAGCCACTTGGGCCCCCAAGGCATTTGCTTTAGTTATCACGCATCACAAATAACCACAGGTGATAATTTGATTAATCATGTTGCCGCAGCATGCCATGAATTAGCAGCATCACATTTCTCATTGGCAAGAAGCTCAACACATTCAAACCCCATGACACAACCAAAACAGTTCCCTAATCCCATCTTCTCAGTCGATTCCCTGGGACCCCTCCTAGCGCCAATTTCTGTATCCCTCAGGGTCCTGCCGATGAGAAAGAAACCACACAAGTCACTGGAGAAAATGTAATAAACAGAATGATTAGCCATTCTAGGTATAACATTGTTATTAGTTATCTGAAAGGGTGAAAAGAAAACAGATTCTATGGAGGCAGCAATAGTAAGAAGCATCTAAACTCCTAGGACTAGGAGAACAAAAGGAAGAGTTTGGAATTACTAAAACTTGGAAACTTAGAAGAGGGGTCCTACAGAGTTGAAACTCAGACCTCTAAGTCTAGTGTTGGTGGAGGAGAGACCAACACTTCTGAGAAAGAGGTGCTACAGAGATGGTGTTGGTGTCTCTGATTGGTACGCCACGAAGCAGGGTCTGCAATTTTTGGAAAAAACTGCAAGTGGATTCAGCTGCTGCTACAGGATGACACTGCTGCTGCTGGGGTGAAGGAGCATAGTTTAGGATGATCTCACAGGAACAGGAAGCAAACTGAAGAAAGCAGTCTTTTCTTCCTCCTCTGACCTCACTATCTCCCTCTAGTGGCCCTTATTGGCAGAGTCAAACATAGAGCCCGCCGTCAATAGCAATGTGATTTGCAAAGTCCCAGGTCCAGTATCTCATAGTAGAAAGTAGAAGGGTGGATTTGGAGCTGAAACAATAACTTAATAACTAGCCCAGGTACCTTCATAAAGTATTGGGAGAAAGAGGTGAATTTAGGTGAGGATTAGCTTATTTTTCAGGCAGAGGAAGTCCAGAAACGATGGGCCTCTCAGGGTCACTAAAAGTGACTGTTTCTGGACTAGAAATTGTATAAGATTGAAAAAGTTCTCAGACAACATGAGTTGAAAGATGTGGTCATCTCTAAGGCAAATATCAGGTGAAGACTGTGGCCTTCCCACTTATTATTTCAGATGACCTCAATGTAGCCATCATTACATTGGAAGTGAGGCAAGGGGATACTAGGAGGAGATAAATATATCAGCTTGAAAATTCTATCTAGAAAAGAACTGGAGTGTGGTTGTGTCACATGGATCTGACTAGAAGCAAAGAGAGCAGAAATCTATTGTGCTAATTTTGTGTCAACTTGGCTAGGCCACAGCATACATATATTTGGTCAAATATTCTGGACATTTCTGTGAAGGTACTTTTCAGGTGAGGGTAACATTTAAGTCAGAAGGAGTAAAGCAGATTATCCTCCATAAATTGACTGGGTCTCATCTAATCAGCTGAAGGCCTTAACAGAAAAAAGACTGACTTTCCCTGAGAAAGAAGGAATTCTGCCAGTAGACCTGCCTTCAGACTTTTATTACATCAATTGTTCTATTGAGTCTCCAGCTGCTGGCCTACCCAGCAGATTGTGGACTTGCCAGCTTCCACAATCATATGAGCCAATTCATTAAAACCTCTCTCTATAAAAAAAAAAAAAACACCTCTCTATAGACAGATAAACAGATAGGTATAGATATACACACACACACACAATCCTACAGGCTATGTTCCTCTGGAGAATTCTGACTTACACATCAAAAATATTTTGAGGTAATGGTATTGTCAAAGAAACCATGAGCCTAAATTGAAAAAAGAAAGAAAGAAAGAAAAAAACGTTGACAACTTAAATATAACAGGAAATCTCAAAGGACCCTGAATAGCCAGAACAATTTTGAACAAGAAGAGTAGAGTTGGAGGTCTCACCTTCCTGATTTCAGAACTTACTACAAAGCTATAGTAATCAAAACAGTATGGTACCAGCATAAAGAGAGGCATAAAACAGACAGCTTAGGAACCCTTGCATATATAGTCAAATGATTTAATAAGGATTCCAAGACCTTTCAATGGGAAAAGCACAGTCTTTTCAATAAATAGTGCTGGGAAAACTGGATATTCACATGTATAAGAAAGTAAGAACTTTACCTTATTCCACATACAAAATTGAACCCAAAATGGATAAAAGCTAAAACTGTAAAACCCTAAACATAAAAGCTAAAACTATAAAACTCTTAGAAGAAAACACAAGGGAAAATCTTCATGATACTGAATTTGGTGATGATTTTTCTGCATATGATACCAAAAGCATAGGCAATAAGAGAAAAATAGATGAATTGGACTTCATCAAAACTAAAAATTTTGTGCATTGAAGGGCACTATCAACAGAGTGAAAAGGCAACACATGAAATGGGAAAAAATATCTGTTAATCACACATCTGATTAAAATCCAAAATATATAAAGAACTTCAACAATTCAACAACAAAGAAACAACCCAATTTAAAAATGAGCAGGGCTTCCTTGGTGACTCAGTGGTAAAGAATCCGCATGCCAATGCAGGAGACATGGGTTCGATCCCTGATCCAGGAAGAACCCTCATGCCATGGAGCAACTAAGGCTGTGCACCACACAAGTTGAGCCTGGGCTCTAGAGCCCAGGAGCCATAACTACAGAAGCCCATGCACCTAGAGCCTGTACTCTGCAACAAGACAAGCCACCACAATGAGAAGTATGATCACTGCAACTGGAGAGTAGCCCTGCTCACTGCAGCTTGAGAGAAGCTTGTAGAGCAATGAAGACCTAGGACAGCCAAACATAAATAAATAAAATTATAAAAAATGGGCAAAGGATCTGAATAGACACTTTCCCAAAAGTATACAAACGGTCAAAAGCACGTAAAAAGATGCTCAACATCACTAGTTATGAGGGAAATGCAAATCAAAACCACAGTGAGATACCACTTCATACCCACTAGGATGGCAAGTATTAAAAAAAAAAAAAAATAGAAGACGAAGGGACGAAAAAGGAAAGTAAGTGTTGGTGAGGCTGTGGAGAAATCTGGATCCTTGTGCATTGCTACTGGGAATACAAAATGATGCAACTGCTATGAAAAACAGCATAGCAGTTCCTAAAACAACAACAACAGCAGCGTAGAATTACCACATGATCCAGCACTATATGCTTCTCAGTATATACCTCAAAGAACTGAAAACAGGCAACTGTAATGTTCATATGGCTTCCCTGATAGCTCAGCTGGTGAAGAATCTGCCTGCAATGCAGGAGATCCTGGATCAATTCCTGAGTCAGGAAGATCCACTGGAGAAGGGATAGGCTACCCACTCCAGTACTCCTGGGCTTCCCTGGTGGCTCAGCTGGTAAAGAATCCACCTGCAACGTGGGAGACTTGGGATCGATCCCTGGATTGGGAAGATCCCCTAGAGAAGGGAACAGCTACGAACTCCAATATTCTGGCCTGGAGAATTCCATGGACTGTATAGTCCATGGGGTTGCAAAGAATTGAACAGGACTGAGCGACTTTCACTTTTCAATGGGCTTCCCTTGTAGTTCAGTCAGTAAAGAATCTGCCTGCAGTGTAGGAGATCTGCGTTTGAACCCTTTGTTGGGAAGATCCCGTGGAGAAGGAAATGGCAACCCACTCCAGTATCCTTGCCTGGAAAATCTCACGGACGGTGGAGCCTGGTGGGCTGCAGTCCATTGGGGTCCCAACAACTGAGCGACTAATACTTAATTACTATTCTATGTTCATTAGTAGTATTATTTTAAATAGCCAAAAGGTGGCGCTATCCAAGTATATCCATCAACAGACAAATAGATAAACAAACTGTGGTGTATACATACAATAACGTTTCATTGTCATATCTTTTTGCCCTTTCATACTCTGAGGAGAAAAGGAAAGATACAACCATCTGAATGCACAGTTCCAAAGAATAGCAAGAAGAGATAAGAAAGCCTTCCTAAGTGAACAATGCAAAGAAATAGAGGAAAACAATAGAATGGGAAAAACTAGAGATCTCTTCAAGAAAATTAGAGATACCAAGGGAACATGACCCAGATAACCACGATGGTGTGATCACTCACCTAGAGCCATACTCTAGGTCCTGGCTCTAGGTCAAGTGGGCCTTAGGAAGCATCACTACGAAGAAAGTTAGTGGAGGTGATGGAATTCCAGTTGAGCTATTTCAAATCCTAACAGATGATGCTGTGAAAGTGCTGCACTCAATATGTCAGCAAATTTGGAAAACTGAGCAGAGGCCACGGGACTGGAAAATGTCAGTTTTCATTCCAATCCCAAAGAACGGCAATGCCAAATAATGTTCAAACTACTGCACAATTGCACTCATCTCAGTTCAGTTCAGGTATGTCCGACTCTTTGCAACCCCATGGACTGCAGCACGCCAGGATTCCCTTTCCTTCACCAACTCCTGAAGCTTGCTCAAACTCAAGTCCATTGAGTCCGTGATACCATCCAACCATCTCATCCTCTGTCGTCCCCTTCTCCTACTGCCTTCAATCTTGCCCAGCATCAGGGGCTTTTCCAGTGAGTCAGTTCTTCACATTAGGTGGCCAAAGTATTGGAGTTTCAGCTTCAGCATCAGTCCTTCCAAGAGTATTGAGGACTGATTTCCTTTAGGATTGAATGGTTTGATCTCCTTGCTGTCCAAGGGACTCTCAAGAGTCTTCTCCAACACCACAGTTCAAAAACATCAATTCTTTGGCGCTCAGCTTTCTTTATAGTCCAACTCTCAAATCCATACATGACTACTGGAAAAACCATAGCTTTGACAAGATGGGCGCTCATCTCACTGCTAGCTCAAATTCTGCAAGCCAGGTTCAACAGTACTTGAACCGTGAACTTCCAGATGTTCAAGCTGGATTTAGAAAAGTCAGAGGAACCAGAGATCAAATTGCCAACATCCACTGGATCATCAAAAAAGAAAGAGAGTTCCAGAAAAACATCTACTTGTGCTTACTTGACTACACCAAGCCCTTTGACTCTGTGGATCACAACAAACTGTGGAAAATTCTTAAAGAGATGGGAATACCAGACCACCTCACCTGCCTCCTGAGAAATCTGTATGCAGGTCAAGAAGCAAGTTAGAACCAGACATGGAACAATAGACTGGTTCCAAATTGGGAAAGGAGGACATCAAGGCTGTATATTGTCACCCTGCTTGTTTAACTTATATGCAGAGCACATCATGTGAAATGCCAGGCTGGATAAGGCACAAGCTGGAATCAAGATTTCCGGGAGAAATATCAATAACCTTAGATATGCAGATGACATCACCCTTATGGCAGAAAGTAAAGAGGAACTAAAGAAACTCTTGAGGAAAGTGAAAAAGGAGAGTGAAAAAGTTGGCTTAAAACTCAACATTCAAAAAACTAAAATCATGGCATCCATTTCCATCACTTCATGGCAAATAGAGGGGGAAACAATGGAAGCAGTGACAGACTATTTTCTTGGGCTCCAAAATCACTGCAGATGGTGATTGTAGCCATGAAATTAAGATGCTTGCTCCTTGGAAGAAAAGCTATGACCAACCTAGACAACATATTAAAAAGCAGAGACATTACTTTGCCAACAAAGGTCCATCTAGTCAAAGCTATGGTTTTTCCAGTAGTCATGTATGGATTTGAGAGTTGGACTATAAAGAAAGCTGAGTGCCAAAGAATTGATGTTTTTGAACCATGGTGTTGGGGAAGACTCTTGAGAGTCCCTTGGCCTGCAAGGAGATCCAACCAGTCCATCCTGAAGGAAATCAGTCCTGAATATTCATTGGAAGGACTGATGCTGAAGCTGAAACTTCAATACTTTGGCCACCTGATCCGAAGAACTGACTCACTGGAAAAGACCCTGCTGCTGGGAAAGATTGAAGGCAGGAGGAAAAGGGGACGACAGAGGATGAGATGGTTAGATGGCATCACTGACTCAATGGACATGAGTTTGAGAGAACTCTGGGAGTTGGTGAAGGACAGGGAAGCCTGGCGTGCTGTAGTCCCTGGGGTTGCAGAGTCAGACATGACTGAGCAACTGAACAATAACAACACACCTACAATGGAATGTTATTTAGCCTTAAAAAGAATGGAAGTATTTTTAAATTTATTTTTTATTGAAGCATAATTGATTTTCAAAGTTAATTTCTGCTGCAGAGCAAAGTGACTCAGTTATACACATATATACATTCTTTTTTTTTTCTCTTTTTTTGGCAGCACTGCAGAGCTTATAAGATCTCAGTTCCCAGACTAACGACTGAACCTGGATCAGGGCAATGAAAGCCTGGAATCCTAACCACTAGACCACCGGGGAACTCCCTATACATTCTTTTTTATATTCATTTCCATTATGGTTTATCCTAGGATATGAATATAGTTCCCTGTGCTATACAGTAGGAACTTGTTGTTTATCCATTCTATATAAAAAAGGAAATTTTCACACCTTCTATATGAATGAACCTTGAAGTGGTGATGATTGCACAACAATGCGAATATACTTAATGCCACTGAAATTTATACTTAAAGATGGTTAAAATGATGAACTTTATGTTATGTATGTCTTTCCCCCTCCCCACACACATACATAGGCTTTTGGCTGGCCAAGATTTAAAGTAACTTTTAGGCCCTTCATGCTTGTACCAGCAAGAAGTGGCTGAACATTCACCAAGGAGGTCATACTTCCCAAAGCCCATTTCCTGTGTGGTCATGCACAATAAACAAGCCAGGAGCTGTGAGAAGAGTGGAGAACAACGGACAAAGGAGTCTTTCCGAGAGCAAGTCAGGGTTAATCAAGGAACTCTCCCCAGGCCCAGGGAAGAGAGCTTTGACAAGTCTGACCATTAGAGATTAAGGAGTGCTTTGGAAGTGACAGTTTTACATCTTCCATTCTCTTCTTTTCTGAATAGGAGCTTACACTGAGGTCACCCTATTCTTGCTCTATTATTGTATACTTTCTTGTCGGGTATGGATAAAAACTCCCAACAAAGGAGCAGATGGATTCACAAGAGAATTCCACCAAACTTTTTCTTATGGGTGTGTATACTTTTTTTTTTTTTGGAGTAAAGCTGATTTTGGGCTTCCCAGATGGTTTAGTGGTAAAGAATCTGCCTGCCAAGCAGATGTGGGTTTGATCCCTGGGTTGGGCAGATCCCCTGGAGAAGGAATTGGTAACCAACTCCAGTATTCTCGCCTGGGAAATCCCATGGACAGAGGAGCCTGGTGGGCTACAGTCCATGGGGTCACAAAGAGTTGAACCAAACTTAGTGACTAAATAACAACAACATAGTTGACTTACAGTATTAATTTCAGGTGTACAGCAAACCGAATCAGGTATACATATACATATATTCACTCTTTTTAAGAATCTTTTCCCATGGATAACTTGGTTTTTTAGTTCATCATCACCTTAAGGAACCATATTAGAAGATGGCTGAGCCACCTGGAGCTGAATAGGGTAACTAGATGGGATTTGGGAGAGTCTCCCTTGGGAAGGGTAACTGTTCTTTCTGTGGGAAGGGCAGAAACAGGCATTTGATTCAGAAACACAGACTGAGGCATACTGTGACACACAAATATCTGTGTTCTCTTTGTCCTAAACTCATAGCCAGACTTCACTTCCCACTAGGGTTGCCAACTTAGCAAATAAAAATACAGTATATCCAATTAAATTTGAATTTCAGATAAACAATGAACTTCTTACATGTCTCCTACAATATTTGGAACATAATTATACTGAAAAAATATATTTCACTTACCTGAAATTTAAATTTAACTGAGCATCCTGTATTTTATCTGGCAACTCTACTTCCCAACCTCCCTTGGGAGTTAGATGTGGCCATATGACCGAATTCCAGTCAATGGAATGACAGTGAAAGTCACGTACAACTCTCCCAGCTCTGGCCCCTGAAAACCTCTCCGCAAGCAGAGGACTCTGAGCATCTATCTGAAGGACGGCAGGGTCAGGAAACGGAAGCAGCCTGGGTCCCAAATGACCTGGTGGAGCAGGCATCCCTCCCCAACTCTCTACTAGACTATGATGCGAGCAAGAAAAATCTTTTATTATTAAACCACTGAGTTTGGGGAGTTGTTTGTTACCGCAGTTAGCCTACCCTGATTAATATCCCTAATCCCTAAATTCAATAGCTTTTCTCATCCTTTCCTTAACAGCATATGAGCCTGGTAACCGTTTCTTTCTTCTTCTTTTTCTGGCCATGCAACACAGCATGTGGGATCTTAGTTCCCCGACCAGTGATCAAACAAGTCTTAACTGGACCTCCAGGGAAATCCCCATTTCTTTCTTCTTGAAACTCTCTTTTCCACCTCATACAATTTGTTCCTGGTCTTTCAGTGACAATGACGATGACAATGATGATAATGACAATAAAAAATAGCTACCATTCATGAAGTTCTTCCTACGAGCTAGGTGCTAAGCTAGTGCTTTATCAGGTTTCTCATTGAATCTTCATAACTACTCTGTACGGTAAGTGGTATCACCCCCATTTTAGAGATGCCCCATCCAATACCGTGGCTGCTGTAATTATCCTGTCAGTGCGGAAAGCTCCCTGACCCCTCCTTTGTCTCCAGTTCCACCTTTCCTGGTTTAGGAATGTGCTGATGGCACTGTAAACTCAACATGTCCAAAATGCAGCGATTCCTTTGTTAGTCCTTTTCATTTAATTTGCACAACAACCCTATGAGACAGACAATGTTATTATTCATATCTGCGAGGTAGATCGTGTTATCCACGTTTTACAGATGAGTAAACAGAGGCCTAGAGATTCAGTACCTTGCTCACCTTTACACAGCTAGTACGCAGTGGAGCTGAGCTTGTGGGTTTCAAGGCTTAGATGTCAACAACGACACACCTCAAGTTCCACTCAAACTGAGCTCTCCTCGTTCTGTTCTGTTTCCTGCTGCTTACACTCATTCTCTGGCCTTAACTTTCAAATCCTATCAGTCTATCCCTTGTGAAGTCTTTTCAAGTATTTCAAGCTGGGCGGGACCTCCATCTTGTGTGAATTTACAGTGTACTAACTCTGTAATGTCAGAGAAGGCGATGGCACCCCACTCCAGTACTCTTGCTTGGAAAATCCCATGGACGGAGGAGCCTGGTAGGCTGCAGTCCATGGGGTCGCTAGGAGTCGGACACGACTAAGCGACTTCACTTTCACTTTTCACTTTCATGCATTGGAGAAGGAAATGGCAACCCACTCCAGTGTTCTTGCCTGGAGAATCCCAAGGACAGGGGAGCCTGGTGGGCTGCCGTCTCTGGGGTCGCACAGAGTCGGACATGACTGAAGCGACTTAGTAGCAGCAGCAGCAGCAACTCTGTAATGTGGGTCTTCCCTGGTGGCTCAGCAGTAAAGAATCTGCCTGCAATGCAGGAGACGTGGGTTCGATCCCTGGGTTGCGAAGATCCCCTGGAGAAGGGAATGGCTACCCACTCCAGTATTCTTGCCTGGAGAATCCCATGGACAGAGGAGCCTGGCGGGCTACAGTCCATGGCATCACAACAGTCAGACACGACTGAGTGATTAAAACACCACCACCAGTTCTTGTACCACACTTACCCTTTCCTAAGTAAAATTCATCCTCATCACAAATAAGTTCAAGTAGAGAAATATAGAGCAAAAAGTTTTTAAGTGTCTCTCCATTCCCCAGAATTTATCAGTCTTTCCCTTGATTAATGGTCCTGTGTTTCTGCTAGAAACTATCAAATAGCTATTTGAGGACAAGAGGCACGCCAGTCTTATTCCCCTAAAATAGGCATTACTAAACAATTGCTCAAAGAATCAGTTTCAAATCCCCTAAGCCTGCACACACTACATGTTTTAGATGAAGGTGAGAGGGTCGGGTCAAGAAAAGTGATTATTTTTTTCCAGGGAGGCTGGTAAAGACATGTCAAACACTCCCTTCTCCTCCCACTTTCATTAAAGAACAAAAAAGCATCTACTTCTAGGTACATGAAGGGTCTGGTTTCTGTTTTAGCTGGGTCTCAGAAGGAAATGACTTTTCTCTGAAATTGTAGACGCCCAACCCAGCTGCAGCATTGTTAGACCTCAGGGTAAACAGGAAGCTTCCTGCCTTGGGTCCTTCATGTCCCTCTCCCAGACTATTAAAGACTGTTAATAGGATAGTAAAAAGACAGCTGCTGGCCATAAAATCAGCCCATTCCTTAGTTCCTTAGAGAACAGCAACTAGATCCCTCCAAGGTCAGAGAGAAAACGGTGTCCGTCCCAGGTCACACCAGGTGTGTCCACCTAGCTGGGGTTCTCAGTTATCTCCTCTACGATCAACTGTACCTAGAATGGTCTTTGCAAAATACCAGAGTGATTTAATTCCTTGACATTAGTTGAGAAGGAGAGGTTCCAGTTTATAAGGGTTTCTGGTCCTTGAAATCATTTGTTTCCGGGGTGATGAGATCCAGTGTGAAGGTTAAGCTGAGGCTGCCAAAGCAGTGAAATCACCCCCTAACCTGTGGAGTCTGAGTCACCTCTTCCAGTAGGGGAATAATCGGTCCTGATTACCCGCCAAAAGCGGCAGCGAGGTGCATCCGTGAGGGCAAACCACCTAGTACTTCTCCCTCTGCTGTGAAGAGCTGATTCAGGACCTCAACTCTTCCTGCACACAGGGTGGAAGGCCCCAGACTTGCAGCTGTTGCTGAGGAAAGAGGGAGCAGTTTCTGCCAACTGGAGGGACACTAGGGCAGGGGTGATCATTTTTGCCAAGAAGGGCACTCGGGTGTCTTGGCAGAAGGCAGAGGGCTGTCCTGATTTGTGTGTACATTTTCAGAAGCACTTGACTCTGGACCAAATTCTCTCAGCTGTGCTAAAGCTGGGGCGATGGATGGGAAATGCTTATTGGCCAGGCTGACTAGGAGCTCCAACAGAGGGTGCTGGGGCTCAGTCAGGAGCGTCCCTTCAGCTGGCAAGTTGAGCTTTCAGTCATGGTCAGAGGGAGTGTGTCATAATTCTAATTCTCACAGGGCTCTCCAGAAGCTGCTTATCCATCTATTTTGAAGTTTCTGCTTGCTGGAATTTTTGGTTCAAATGGGGAACGAGTGGTGATGATGCAGAACATCTTACCTGGCTCAAAGAATGAGAAAAAGTAGCTCAGCAGGGATCAAGGATTTTACTACAATTACACAGACAGGCCCATAACCAAACGGGGGCCAGAAGATACCATTTCATTCAACCCTGGACTTACCTACAATTTATCAATTCCTGCTGCTGTGATGGTTCCTCTGATCCTTGTCTACTAATAAAGCAAGCACAGGCACTTGTGAAGGGCAGGAAAACCAGTCACCGCTCACTGAGCTGAACATCTAGTTGCCTTGGGCAGGTTTACTAACACACGACAGGAGCCTTAGTTGCCAGTGTCAGTGCTTTTCCTCAAAGGAAAGGTCACTGAAGTTACTCCTCAGAGTTGCACCTGAGAAGAGGGAGAGTTTCTTCTAAGTGCTGAAAACAGGAGAACTGGGTATTTTTCTCCAGTAAGCTAATAGTTTCCCCTTAGTTTCAGAAGAGGTAACTGAGGCTTGGGAAACTCTTCCTGGCATGCAGCTTGTGAGTGGGGTTTCCTGAGGGACCAGGACTAGGCCTTCTGCCTCCTCATGCAGTGCTCTTATCATGACTTCCCCCGCAAATAACTTGATGCAGAGCATGTGGCAGGGTCTCAGCCCTTAATTTGTGTTATTATTTTTAAAATCTTTATTTTTAAAATTATTTTTGGCTGCACTGGGTCTTCGGTGCTATCTGTGGGCTTGCTCTAGTTGCAGTGAGCAGGGGCTACTCTTCATGGCGGTGCACAGGCTTCTCACTGCAGTGGCTGCTCAGGTTGCACACGGCCTTCAGTAGTTGCTGCACGTGGGCTCAGCAGTTGTGGTTCACAGGCTCAGCTGACCCACGGCATGTAGGAATCTTCCTGGACCAGGAATCGAACCTGTGCCCCCCTACATTGGCAGGTGAATTCTTAATCATTGCACCAAAGGGAAGACCTGTATTATTTTTTTTGAAAGATAATTTATGGGATTTCCCTGGCAGTCCAGTTTAGTGCTTTCACTGCAATAGCCCGGGTTTAATCCCTGCTAGGGGAACTAAGGTCCTGCAAGCCAATGTAAGTAATAAAAATAAAAAGGTAATTCATTACAGATATAAACAAAAGTTTAATATGCATATCTTTGTAAGATCATATAAATAAGTGAACAAATCATGAAAAAACTCATCAGAAACAACATCCCATTTAGAAAAGATGGTCCCATTTTACTTACTATCGCTGCTACACTGTTCAGGCCTCCATCATCACTGTGTGGACTATGACCAGCTTGTCAGCTAGAGCCTTTGATGAAACTGATATTCAAATTTACATGTGGGTAGGTGGTAAGTTTCGGAGAAGGCAATGGCACCCCACTCCAGTACTCTTGCCTGGAGACTCCCATGGACAGAGGAGCCTGGTGGGCTGCAGTCCATGGGGTCGCTAAGAGTCGGACACGACTGAGTGACTTCACTTTCACTTTTCACTTTCATGCATTGGAGAAGGAAATGGCAACCCACTCCAGTGTTCTTGCCTGGAGAATCCCAGGGATGGCAGAGCCCGGTGGGCTGCCATCTATGGGGTCGCACAGAGTTGGACACGACTGAAACGACTTAGCAGCAGCAGCAGCAGGTGGTAAGTTTAAGACTATCTCTGCTAAGGTTGACTGACAACATAGATCTGGAATAAGATTTCTTCCTTTATAGAGAAAACAGTTACTACTCTAAAATTTGCCACAGCAAGGACCAGAAAGGGTTCTCTAGAGGCTTTCACTTTTTCCATTCCTAACCAACGTTCACCTACAGAGAGAGGTTCTAATGGACGGAGTAAGGATTCCAGGGAGCACAGGCAGCCCCAGAGTGTATTTGTACTTTCAGACCCTGGTTATGTCTGCTTCAGGCCTGTCCCCTAGGTCTCCAGGTTATGTCCAAGGCAGCCAGTTGCAATGGAGGAGTAGTCCCAAGAGCCAGTAAGTCACGAAGTAGCCTAGAACGCATCGTGTGACCAGAGAACAAGTTTTCCAGTTGTACAAGAGTCCCATGATAGAGTTTCTGGGGACCTTTTGTCCTGGTGGAGGGTCCCCTGCAGGAGGCTTCCCAGGCACAGCCTCTAGGGATTTCAGCAGCGGTTCTTGATCCAGAAGCAAGTGAGCTGAAAACCAGTACACAATAGGAGTGGAGGAGCATAAAAACCTGGTGAGAACCTGGAATCATAAGAGGGGGAAAATCCACACATTTATTGGAATGTCACTGTCTCAAATGGGATAAGGCTGGGACCTCCCTGCTTCTGGGTAAACTATAGCTCCCAGACTAGGAATGTATTGTACTGGAAAAGATATTCATTCAGCAGAGCTTAGTATCTGCCTTATAAAGCTGTGTATAACACCAGCCAGGTGACTGAAATGTTACAAGTAAACATAGCTACAGACTAATTACCACAATAATGGGCCAATCAATACTAAAAACTCCATGGGGTCTACTTTTAGCCCAGGACCAGGACTCTAAACTCTCGGCTGGGGACCTCCCTGGTGGTCCAGTGGTTAAGACTCAGTGCTTCAAATGCAGGGGGCCTGGGTTCGATCCCTGGTCAGGGAACTAGATCCCACATGCCACAACTAAAGATCCCGAGTGCTGCAACTCACACCTGATGCAGCCAAATAAACAAATAAATATTAAGCTCTAGGCTGCCCCTGGGGCTTTGGGAACCTGAAGCGGTTCTCGCATGCCCTGGGGATGGTAAAGCAGAAGGAAAGGGGCAGGGGATCCTGTGGTTCAACACGGCCCCTCTGGGGGAGTCCAAAGCCAGGTCTCCAAATGGTCTCCCTCATCTCTGGAAACTCTAAGCTTTGCTGGCATTCACTCCAGTAGCTAACCTGGCTACAAACACAGATTGCTACTTTCTATTTCCCCTGTGCCTCTTATTCATATAGCTCGGAGAACTTTAAAGACAGCCAATGTGCACCTCCAAGAAGCAGGAACTGCTGAAGAATGACCAGTATGGAGACCAAAAGACTTCCCCGGAGTCATGCTGACCTGAGGTCACAACCAGGAACAAAAACAATCGGACATACAATCAAACCCTTCCCATCTCTCTCCATCCTCACCACTGACCGAATACCGCACAAGACGTCCCCTCCGAACACAAAGCCCCTGCCAGAGCTCAGAGTACCTCAGAAAGCTGGCATTCAAGGAGACATTCCAGGTACAGCTGTATGTTAGAGGAAGGTCCCAGAGGCATCCTCTGTGCTCATCCCTGTAACTCAGTCAGATCAGGTCCTTTTAGGACTCTCACCCATGCCCTTCCATCTGCCAGAGTGCTCATCCTCTGCTTCTTAAATGGAATTCCTTCTTACTCTTCAGGACCCAGCCTACACATGACACCCTCCTCGCCTCCTTGGACAGCTGACTACTGTTTCCTCTGTGCTTCCACAATGCTTTATCTCAAAAGGATCTCCTCTTCCATTCCGCTATACTGTGCTTTTACCTTTTACTTGTTAAATGTCTGCCTCTCCATTTTGACCACAAGACCCACTAGGGCAGCAATCTTATCTTATTCATGTTCCACCCTTAGTGGTCTGACCCAGGGACTCACAATAAAAACACCCCCAAATAGTAGTTGAATGAATAAATTAGGTACAGGTCACTCAAACGGAAGAAGTCAGCTGTCTTGCCTGTTCCTGACCAGCGGGTGTGGCCTGTGTTCACACCTCTTCCCAGCCAGGAGTCCACCTCACCTGAACATGCATGCACAGACTGCCAAACAGCAGCAGCGCTGCAGCATGGACCAGGTACACAAACACCCGAGGACTGAGGAATCCAGGTTCAGGCTTCTCCAGGGTCTTTTTGTTCTTGCTCCTTTGCATCCCAAGTGTAAGGAAGAGCCAAGGGTGGGTGGTCACGTATGTCCAAGTTGCCCAGGCAACCAATATAGCCATCGGTGCAGCCAGTAGAAAATTGGGCACCTGCTTGAGTTCAAAGTATCTCAAAAAGCCAACATTCCAATAGATATCCTGGATGTAGCTGTATATTAGGGGAAGTCCCCAGGAGCACCAAGGTGGCTTGTTTCCCTCTGCAGTTCGGTAGCCCTGGTCTACAGCTAATTGCAGCAAGGGCTGAGGAATGGGGTGGGCTGAGCCTGGCAGACAGAACTGGGTATAGGCGTAATACTGAAAGAGGGCAAAGGGAAGGCCGAGTGTGAACACTGACAGGAACACAGAGCCCATCAGCTTCAAGAGCTGTCTCAGAGCATTGTGCACCATGAGAGATGAGAAAAAGCCTTGGCACTGAGAATGTATGAGGAAGCCAATGTTGACTAGCCCATTGGAGCGTACACCAGTGGCCAGGGCAAAAAGGAGTCCACTAGTCCAGCTGTGGCCCCTTTCCAGCTGCCCCATGGCGCTGAATGTCAGGAGAGCAAATAAAGCTTCTGAGTAACCAGCAGTCAGGAAGACATTGGCGGGGCTGAGGCAGAAGAGCAGTGCTCCATAAAAGGCCTGGCGGGGACAGCGCAAAACCAAACAGCCCAGGTCATGAAGTGCAAGTGCAGCCAGCGCGGAAAACAAGGAATTGAGCAGTGCTACTGAGATGAGCAGGCAACTCCGTAGGTTCAGTAACCCCCACAGGGGTCTCAGCAATTCAGCCCCAAGCAACAGGACCAGGGGGAAACCAGGGAAGAAGGCAAAGTTGTGCTCATACAGGTAGCCGTGCTCGGCAATGAACAGGAAGTGTTCAGCGTCCCAGTGAGATAGGCCACCCAGAAGACCTTCCACGAGTTGGTCTGCAGAGCCAGAGGGGGCGAGGCGAGGAGGAGAGAAGGCTTCTGCACGATGGTCTGGGATGATGGCATTGAAGACAGCCTGTGGGATAAAGAAGAACTAGTACTTTGGTTGAGCAAGTGGAAGAACTACCATTTAATAAAATGAGGAAGAAAAGACACGCTGGGGAAGAATCACGAGTTCAGTTTGAAGTAGATGTTCCAGTGTAGCGGTCAATGAGGCAGTGATATATATGAATCTTGAGGGTGAGGAGAACCATCAAGGGTGGAGATATAAATTCAGAAGTCCTAAGTGGATGGATAGTATTAAAAGGTGTAGACTGAATGATATCACCCAGGGAAGAAGTGCAGATACAGAAAAGAAGAGCTCTGAAGATTGGGTCCTGGACATGCCATATTTAGAGGCCCAAAGAGAGCGAGGCTCCAGCAATAACGGTAAAGAAGGAAGGGTCGGTGAGGTAGGAAGGAATCAGAAGAGCACAGTGTCATAGAACCAAGCAAAGCAAAGGAGTGATCGGCTCTGTTAAATGTGGTTGACAGGTCAAGTAAGATGGGAACTGAAACTGACCACTGGATTTAGCAATCCAGTGAAGGTCACCAGTGACTATGACGAGAGCTATTTCACTGAAGTGGAGGAGAGAGAAGACTGCCTAGACTGGGTTCAACAGAGAAAGGGAGAAGGGAAACAGTAGATACAGACAACTATTTGGAGGATTTTTGCTGTAAAGGGGAGCAGAGATGGGATAATAGGTGAATGACATTGTGGGGTCAAGAGAAATCTTTTTTTTTAAGTGGGAGGCGTTTGTTTGCCAACGGGAATAATCCAGCAGAATGGAAACCACTGTGTACGCGAGTGAGAAAGGGAAGCGTTGGTGGAACAAGCAGAAGGGCATGGAATCTGCTACAGAAGTGGAGGAGCTGACCTTAGTTTAGAGAGGACAGACAGTTCACCCCGCCTTCAGCAGTGAAGGTGCAGAGGTGCAGATGTAGGTTTGTGGATGGCTGTGGAGGAAGTATTCAGAAGGTTGCTTCTTATTGCTTCTATTTTCCTGAATTTTCATTCAGGAAAACAAGCTAGAGAAAAGGTGCTAGAGACTTGAGGAAGTAAGAAAAATGTGTAAAGTAAGTAATTTCTGACCCCAGCTCTCTAAATAGCCTGTGCACTGGATTTTCAAATACAAGATGCCTGGGTTTCTCCTCTGCTCCACAACATTGATTTAACCAGTATGGGGTACAGCCTGGGCATTTAGGTTGTTTTTAGCTCTCCCAGGTGATTCTGATAGGCAGAAAAATTTAGAGAATACGTAGGGACTGGACCAGGGAAATACACTAAGATTGCCAGGCAGCACTAAGGACTCACTTGGGTTAATGGTATTGAATTTAAAGAGAGACTAGTTAACAGAGTTGTACGCTTTTCTCTGAGCAGATGCAGGCGCAGAGTACACATGGAATTGAATTTAATCAAGGTTGGGCTTTTGTCTTGTGATTAACACAGGAAGAAGGGAGCAAGTGAGTTGTACATGTATGCATTGTAGACCATGGACTCTAAGCTGGCTAAGAAGGGCAGCTGAAGCCACGAGGTGAGTGAGGGACAGGGAACAGAGCTAGAATCAATGGCTAAGTCCTGAGGGAGTAAACTGCAAAGACAGGAGATAGTGGTTAGATGTATCAGCTTTATTAATATTGAAACCACCAAGAAACATACAGTAATGCTGGAAAGAGCAAGAGTGAATCAGGAGCTAAAACCTTCAAGGAATGAGGAAGAATGAGCTGTCACTAGCAGAGATAACAGAAACAATGAGGGGTAACTGGGGATATAACCTGATGGCAGGAGTTTTAAAGCTGCCAGTGGGGAAGGGGAGGACAACGAAATAGCATTATTATTAAATGTGTTTTTCCCCATTAGACTTCCTCTTAAGAGGAAAGAGATCATGACTTTTTATACTCCCACCTAGCAATTCTTTGAACAGAGCAGGAACTTAATAAAATTTGGTGGCTGAGTGAACAGCACAGAGGAAACATGCTTGTTTCCAAATCACCTGAATTAGAACCCCCACTTCCTGGTACCCTATCCCAGGTGCCATCCAGTCACAGCACTGCTTCCTTAGTTCTGCCAATCCCTCAGTTGATGCTGGTTCAAAGCCATCATCAAGTCAGTTTTCCCAAGCCTGGCCACAGGAGTACAACCTCATTTTTAAGGCTCTTTCCTTTTTGGGTCAATTTCTTTACTAGGCCACTTTGAACAGTGAAACAAGTGGGACAGGACTGACAGTCACAGGGAACAGTCCTCGGCTCCAAGCTGAAGACGCTTTTAACTAAACCTGGGACCTAGCAGAGCCTGTTACGCCGCATATAGTTGGGGAGGAGAGCGGAAAGGAGTTTTCCACAAAGGAACCAGCTATGAGCCTGAGATAATGTGCTTGTGATGAAAGGCACACAGAATATGTTGACAGAACATCCCTAGGCTGCTGACGTACATTCAACAATAATAGATACTGTGGACCTACAAGCAGTGGGTACTGTGCTAGGCACCATATATAGTTCATATATACCTGAAATCGGATTAAAATATCGATCAAGGGCAGCCATGGAAGGGAAAGGGAGTTGCAAAATGCACTGGAGGTTGTGTGTGGGTGAGACAGGAAGGGGACACAGCTAGGGAAAGAGCAGAAGACACTGATGACTAAACAGATAAACACAGATGGTCGCAGGACAGTGCCCCCTCTCTTTCACTCAACTGACTGATACTGTGCTCAGCCTCCTGGTTGGGGACCCAGGGTAAAGGCATCAGGTTACAGAACATCACGGTCTGGTGGAAAGATCACTAGCCCAGGGGTAAGGAAACCTGGGGTATGATCTTGGCCCTTTTCTAACTTGTCTTGTGACTTTAAGGAAGCCATTGAACCTTTCTGGGCCTCAGCCATTTCATGTGTATAATAAGAGATTAATAGATCATTTCTAAGAGTCTGTCCACTTTTCAGCTATGTGGTCTAGGTCTCTAGAGTTCTTACCACGTGGAGGGGCACATCTGGGAAACCGAAAGATGAGGCCTATTCTTAGCATCTAGCTCAGTCATGTGGCAACGGCATGTTCGGGACAAAAGATCAGAGACTGACCTGCAGCACCAGAGTCAGGACACGGCAGCTGACTGCAAACCCCAGGACCTCCTTCCGGGATGGGTCCAGGGGCCACATCCTCTCACCACCAGGAACTCAGGGGGCCTGCTGCCAGGGCTGAGCTCCCTCAGGCTTCTAAACACAAAATCCAAGGAGGAAATGTCACACATGGGCAGAAAGTAAATTCTTGAAAGCGTTCTTCATAGAAACACCCTCCTGCTTCAGCATTATTATGGCAAACTTAACCACCTAACCTCCTAGATGAAGAAAAAGCATCTTAAAGGCAGATGGGACTGCCTCCCATCACTCTGAAGCACTGTATTCTTGTAGGGAAGTTCCACATTTCCTCTAGGCAGGAAGCTGGAAAGCTAAGCTCACAGAAAACCTTTAAAAGCCTGTTGAGAGCCCCTGTGCGGGAACTAAAGGCCTGGGTTCAAGTCCTGACTTTCTCATCCATAAGTTTTCATTTTGTTCTTTTCAGCTTCAGTTCTCTAGGTGTAAGTGAGATTGGACTCTTTTTGTCTGTTTCATGAAATTGTCATGATGGTGAAATGGGCTGAAGTGTGAAAAAAGCACTACCAAATCTACACTGCGGTTGCTATTATTTGGTGTGTGCCCTTTCCCTCTTGCCCAGAATAATACACTAGGTCCCAAACCAGAGTCCCAAAAGTGGGGCATAGAACTGAACTGGAAGACCATAATGACTACACACTCTAGTTAAGCTCTCTGATGTGTGTTCAGTTGGTCTGTTAAATTAAGTGGAGAAGGAAAAGAAAACCACCACTCAGCAGGACTTCAGCCAGCTCATATTGCTAAAACAAACTGAGAGGGACGACAAAGTCGACTACTACAGATGGAGAAACTGTTATTTCCCATCTCTTCATTGGAATGGCAGCAATGTATAAACAACTGCAAAGCCATTCTGAGGGAAGGACTGCACTTTATGGCTTTTTTTTTTTTTTTTTAAACACAATTCCTTGGGTTCACAGAAGTAGCAATGGCTCTTACAGAACCAGTCAGAAATCAGAAGGGAGGGCAGGAGCATCAGAGGCAGCTCATCAACTTGGGGTGAAGAACTAACCCTAAAGGAAAAATATTGTACTTAAACTGAGAAATTAAGAGGGAGGGCTGGAACACTTTCCTAACACCAAACCTTTAAGTATCACTTGTTTCTGGAATTCTGTGACCCTCACTAGACTATGTGATATGCTCTCATTACCCTCTCCCTTGTCGTCTTTACAGTTATTGCTTATTTAAGTTGTTTATGAGAGCAGGGGTTTTGTCTATCTTGTTCCCAACCACCCTTCCAGAGCCTCGCATTACACACAGGCACATTAAACCTGTGTTCTGATTCAGTGGAAGTGGCAGGAACTGGATATGGCTTCACCAGTTCACTGGCTCTGGAAACAAAATCTCTGCTCCAAGTACTCCTCCCACCATATCTCACGTTGAGAGCAAAACAAAGTCATAGAAGCCACAGGAAAATACAATTTTTGCAGAAGCAACAGTTCTCTTTCTTCAGCACAAGGGGGCGCCTGTTGATTACTCCATCACCAGGAGGCCTGGAGGAAGGGAGGGGCCACCAACGCCACACCGGTTTGCTCATCAAAATTCAGTTCAAAGGCAAGCTTTCGAAATCCCCAGAGAACAGCGGTAGTTTGTGAATCTACCCAACATTGCCAGTATCTGACTCGCTGAATCGAGAGGAATTGTAGAAACAAGAACAGCCAAACTTACACGGCCGCTGGTTCTTTATCCTAGGATGAATTCACTTTTTCCCTTCCTTCACTTCCTATCCACATGCAGAAGAGTCGGGAACAGAAAAGCACATAACCCACCTCTGCCTCTTCACCAGGCTTCCATTCTTCCTTTCGTCTCTCGAGACTCAAGCTCTAGACCCAGCGAGCACACAAGACGTGTAGCCTACACTTAGTTTGCAGGCAAACCAAGTAAAAACAAGAATAAAGCCAGTGAGCTCTCCCTCTCAGCTAATTGCGGCCCTCACTTCCCAACAACCCCTTTACGAAAGCAGACTCTGAACTGGCAGGACACTTACAGAGCAACTAGTTTTACTCTTTTCCCTTGAGATAAATATGCCCCAGGGAAGTGAGTAATAAAAACTCTCCAGAGTTTTTACACAGAGAGCTCATTAGACCCTGTGTAATTACCATCGCCATTTTACAGATGTGGAAACTGAGGCTCACTAGATCAAGTGGCACACCCAAGGATATATTTAAGGAGAATGTCTTTTTTTTTTTTTTTTTCTGTCTGAAACATCAGTCTTTTCCACCAGCCCTCACTCCTGCCAAAGCGGATGCGCTCTTTCAGAGCCAGGATCTCCCAACTCCAAGCTCAGTACTTGTCAGATGACAGCGCATGCTCTTGTATGCTTAGGGCAGGGAGGGTCCCATCTGAGCAGACAGGAAAACCTGTTGAATCGGAGCCCTGGACCCTTTGGGTAAGACTAACATCCTCGGGGGCGAGGGGTGTTGTTCGGACCCAGGGTCCTCGGGACCAGAGGCCTTGCTGGCCGCCGGCTTCAGGGGCCGCCTTCTGCCGCCCACCCGGGTCCGAAGCCCTTTCCAGCCGTTTCCTTTTCGACAAGAGTCCCAAGCAGAGATTGGGCATCTCTTCTCTCCAAAGGGCCACGGCTCAGGGGTTACTCCGGAGGGGGCCGGCGACGCCTGGCCCGGCCTACGACCGGAAGGCAGGGGAGGGCGAGAGGCTGTAAAGGAAGGGGCGGCACTGGGAGGCCGCTATGGCGGAGGGGGCGGGGCTCCTCGCTTCTCGGCGGCCTCCGCCTCATTTCCCTCCGCCTCCGTTTGACGACTTCCCTCCCCCGCCCTCAAAACTCCTAGGCTCCGAAGCTGGCGCCGGATCCCCAGCGCCGGCGGGTCTCAACCTCCCAGGCGGGGCTCGAACCTTAGCTCCTCCATCCGGGGCTCCGAGCGGGCGCGCCTGCGCACTGGCTCCGCGGATGGCGGTCCCGCCCCGCTCCTGCCGGGAGTCGGAGCTGCCCCGCCCCCTCCGCAGCGGCCATGTTGATTCCGGGAGAGCGGGGCGGGGACGGCATAGCCTCTCGACTCAGCGCCCCTCTGCCTTGGCCCCTGCCAGCCTTGGTGACACCTGAGGAGTGCCCGCTCCGCCAGCCCCTTCCCCCCGCCTTCAGTTAGTCCTCCAGGGCTGCTGTCTTAGCGTCGGTGCTCTTGGCCCAGTTCGAACCACCCCTCAAACATCCATAAGTTCCCTTGAGGGCCGAGGCCCTCGGAGTTGGGGGCTGCCCTGCGGCCCTTTCACTGAAGCCAGAGCCGCATTTTCCCTCCTGTCAGGCAAGAACAGCTCAGGACAGGGCCTGGCACACAATAGCTGTAGTTTGAGTAGAAAGAAAAGCCTTCTTGGGGTTTCTGTGGCCAGCAGCGGCACCCCGCATCTTGGGTGTGAAGAAAGTGGGGGTTCCCCCGGACTTTCCCCTCCTCCGGCTACTAGGGACCTTCTGTCCTGCTTCAGTCCTCAGCCCCAAGTCAGGTGGCTAATGAGGGTGGTGAAGGAAACTTAAGAGAACGCCCCCCACGACTCCTTTCTCCTTCACTGAAGCCGTTTCTCTCGTAGGAAGTGGGGCCAAAAAAGAAGAAAAAAGAAGCTAACTCAACAAAACCGTCTGTTAGGGAGGAGCGGCCAGTTGGTACCCCTGTAACGGAAACTGTTAGAACAACTTTGCACCCTCCTTAGAGGAAACAGATAATAAATCCTTCTCCGTTGGTGGATTTCTCGTTTCTCAGGATTCCAGAGCCCTTTGTGGTTTCAGTTATCTGCCCTCCAAACGAAGCTAGGGTCTGGGTTAGCCTCTGGCCACAGCCCTGGCTGAGGGAGGGGTTTATCTTCCGCCACAGCTACTCCTGTGGGTGGGAACAAAAGAGGTGGTTGCTATCTCTCCAGGCAAAGAGAGGCAGCTCACAGCAGTTCTGTGGGGGCCAGGGACTGTATCTTTGGATTCTTCATAGCTCATTTCAGGCTCTGAGACCTAAATTGCCCTCAGATATTTGTTGTGTGTAAGGTGGATCTATCACATTTTAGTCGTGGAGTGCTGGAGACGGGGGGAAAATGGAGCTTAGAACCCTAGGTTTCTCAGTGACACACCCTTGTTCTCGGCTCCAGAGGCATGTGAGTGAGTCGGCAAAGCTGTGGGTTACACTCGTGACTGGGGCCTAAGGTTGTGGCTTGAATTTCTAGACGTCTTTGAGGCTCCAAGCAGTAGTGTCTGCAAGGACAAAACCGAGAAATGAACCATCCTTCCTTTGTGAATTCACAAGGGAAAAAGACATGCATTCTTAAGATTCCCTCTGTTCACACACCAAATTCTCTCAAAAATCTACTTGTGAAAAGGACAGGCGTCTATTGTGACAATTCAGAATGTTTTTTTTAAAGCTCAACTGTCACCCTTCAGAGGTAGAACTTTGTCCAGATCTTCAGCTCTACTTTCTTGCAATTTCTCCTTCCTTTCCTTCTCTACTACCCACCCCCCTCCTCTTCCGCTCTGTTTCCTGTTTCATTTTCTGGCTCCTGCTCCGACTGGAAAACAAGGAGGCTGAATCTTGTGCTCACAAAGCTCTGGCTTGTCAGAATGGAGGAAGACTTAGGTGGGATGGGAGGGGTTCTGGGCCTCCAGGACTGTGAGTAAGTAGTGGAGGAGGCAGCTCTCTAGTCTGCTTTTAGAGTCTGCTGCTAAAATGGAGCCTGCAGCCACACAGGGAGCCAGCTGAGCGGCCAGCGCTGTGGGAGAGCCAGGGAGGCAGAGACTTACCCAGGGCTCCCCAAAGATTCTACACCACTCAGCCACTTCCCTAAAGAAGTAAATACGCCACACCACCAAGACACGGTTTCATAATACAGATCTCTGACTAAATTAACCAATGTAAGCAGTGTACCACTGTTTCTAGAATCCTAGAATGTAAGAGAGTTAGAACATTTCTCTTTCTTGAACTTGCCTAGCTATGCTCTTGCTGTTTCCTCTGCTTGAAATGCTTCACTGCCGATTACCCTTTGGCCAACCCACTTCAGGTCTCAGCTGAAATGCCACCTCCTTGGAGAAGCTTTCTCTGTCTACCCCACGGCAGTCACCACCCTGTACTTCCCACCACCCTAATTCTGCTCTCTTTATGGCATTTATGATCACCTGGTTGTCCTGTCCATGAATTAAGTATTTGTTTCATTGTCTTGTTTTCCTCATGGAATCTAAGTGCTATGGCGGGGAGGGGGCCTTGTTCACCAAGGTGTTTCCAGCACTTAGTACCTTGTATATTGTGTGTACTCAGTAAGGATCTAGTGAATACATCTGTTTGTTTAACCTGCACTTTATGGATGAGGAAACTGAGGCTCAGGTGAAAATGACCAGTTCTGAAGTTACACAGCTAGTGGCAGAGGTGGGATTTGAATGAAAAACCTTCCTGGCTGTTTTGTTTTTTTTTAACCACCCCACACTATTTTAAATCTTTCTCAGGTTTACCTCTTTCCTTCTCTTCCTTTTTTCACTCAACTATGGGTCTTTATGGGCTATATTGAAAATTCTACATAGGGCACACCAAGTCTTAACAGCTCCTACCTACTGTTTCCTTCATTAAATTCCAATTTTACCTTTTGATTTACTCAACAAAATAGACTGCTATGTAATGAGGATGAGAACAAAACACTGAACAAGACAGACACAGCCCTTGTCCTCATGGGAGATGATGGTATCCTTTTTAAATTAATCTTTAAATGAAACAAAGGTGAATTATTTTTAATGATAAAAGGTACAATTCACAAAGAAGCTAGACATCATAATCCATGATGGTATCGTTTGTTACAAGGACTTTATAGCGCTTGGCACAAATTGCTTGATAAAGTTGGGCTGTTACAACTCCCTGAACAAAAAGGGGAGCAAGTGATTTTCCCATTGACGATGTGAAGGAAGTTTGGTAGTTTCCATAGGATTAGGACCATGGAGTGTCTAGAGACAAAATTATAAGAGACGGCCAAGGCCATCTCCAAATGTGATGGCAGAGCAAAGCAAGGTAGCTAGAGAGAAGTAAGTTGTCAGGTTGCTCCAAGGAAGCGTGTGCTCCATGAGAACTACTAAACTTCCTTCACAGAGTCGGACAAGACAGAGTGACTGAGAACACAATCCTACGGGAAGGATGGAGTAGCTGATGCTGATCTTGGTTTTGAGGGCATGCCATTATGGGACAAAAGTGACCACACTGGCCTCTGATCTGCCAACAGTTAGCAGGCAGTGCTAATGCCTGTGATGACAGGCACATGTGCCTTACCAGAACTTTATGCTCCTTCTTTTATGTGGATTCTTTTTGTGGGCATTCATTGGCAGTTTTCAAGGATGCTGGATGACGCTAAAATCCATCTTGAAACTAGGGGTGGCACCACCAGAAGCATCCTTTTTGGCCTTGCCATATGTATCACTTGAGGATGCCCATCCACCCTGCAACAGAGACCCCACCCTCCTGTCAGTTTCAGCAGTCAAATGCTGATCCTTTAAAGGCCATGGATACTAGATATTTTCCACCCTTTCTTTGGTGTTTGCCTTTCAGTAATTAGAAAGCCTTGACCCCACAGAGAGGCCTAGTGGGAAGGGACTTAGCCACTTGGGGGTGGTAGTGGCTGCAGGGCAAAAGAACCAATGAGGTTGAGAGTATTGTTTAGGCTGGACTTGGCGGCTCTCCAGTTATGAAAGAAGGTTAAGGTCATTTGGGGGGTGGGGAGGGAGGAGCCTGGGAAAAGAACTGCTGGCCACACCCCTGGGTTCTCCACTGGCTAGGTTCTATTTACTTCTCCAAAGCAAATTACTCACAGCTCAGTGGCCAGCAGTTCTTTCTGCATGTGGTAACTCCAGTCAGAAACTGGAGTCCAGGCTAGGCTCATCCTGCATTGCAGGAGAGCAGATGAAAGGAACCCAGGAAACCAAACTCCTAGGTAATGTTCCACACACAGCCCAGAAATGCACTTTCTTGACTAGAAACTGGAGTTTCAGAGGCCCAGAGCAAAAATACCCATTAGCAGTATTACTTGCCAAAATATAGATATGAAAAGTTTGCCATTTAGTTTTTCCCCCCGCGAGTTCTAGGAAGGCAGCTTAGTTGACAAACATTAGCCAGTTGTCTCTGTTTCCCCCCCTCTCAATGGAGAAATATACAAACTATTCATTCCTGTCCCTGACCCAAATATTAACAACCACACTTCGTTTGACAAACACTTGATTGAAATCAATGGAACAATTTTTACCTCATGCTGAACACAACAAAAACCAAATCTTGCCTGCTGTGCTCCGCAACTAGATCCAGTTACTCCTGGTTGTCCTCCAACCCAGAAAGGAGGTGGAGTGTGTATTAAGAACATGGGCCTTGGAGTCATGGGCCTTTGTGTGTGAGCTCAAAGAAACTCCTTTTCTCAACTGTAAAATGGGAGCCAGAATACTTACCTCACAGGCACAGAACTGTTGGGGAATTATTTGCAGTACTCTGTTTCGTACACAAGTAGATACTCAATAGAAAGTTGTTGTTTCAAGTTTCACTTTAAACGTCCATGATAATACCATTTTCTGTTACTGCTTTTGGTTTCTCCATTGTGTCCCTAAGGAAATAGATGAGAGAAACTATATATTGCAACATTAACCTTATAAAAGTAACTGTGTCTGGCCAACATCTACCATTTCATTCAACAACTACTTAGTAAGTGGCTGCAATTGCCAGGCTGTTCTGTAGGACAGGAATATAGAAATGAACCAAATAAACTCCCTGTCCTCAGAGAACTTACATTAATTACAGTGGAAGGCAGTAGGTAAGTACAATATACAATAAGTCTGATGGTAACAAGTGCCATAAAGAAAAATTCAGCAGAGAAGGGAAATGAGGCAGGGGAACAGGTTGCTTTTTTTTCCTTTTTTTTTGGTCGTATCACATGGCATGTGGAACTTCCCCAACCAGGGATGGAAACCCATACCCCTTGCAGTGGAAGCAGAGTCTTAACAACTGGAACACCAAGGATGTCCCAAATCACTATTTTAAATAAGGTAGCCAAAAAAAAAAAAAGGTAGCCAGGGAAAGACTCACTGAGATGATATTTGAGCAAAGACCCGAAAGAGATGAGGACTTTAGCTATGCAGTTATCTGGCAAAACAGTATTCTAGACAGAGGGAACAGTAAGTGCAAAGGTCTCAAGGTGGAAACAGCTCTCTATGGTGGAATGTGCAATGGGGAAGAGAGAAGAGGAAACCAAAAAGGTAACAGCAAGCTAGATAACTGAGGGCCAGGTAGATCATTATAAGGATCTGGACTTTTATTCAGAGTAAGGCTGAAGCACTGGAAGATTTTGATCTCAGATTTTAATGGGAGCATTCTGGTTGCTATGTTGAGAATAGGTTCAAACACCAGGCAAAGCAGAAGCAGGGAGGCCAGTTTGGAGGATATTTTAAAAGTTTAAGAAAGACACGATGGTTACTTGAACTACAGAGATGGTAGCTGAACGGAGGATTATTTTTTGAAGAGTACCAACAGACTGGACGTGGACATGAAAGGAGTCAAGGATGTCTTTGGCCAAGCGATGGAGTTGCCATTTCCTGAGGCTTCTAGAGGAAGAGGCTTCTAGAGGGCTTTTTAGGCATGTTCAGACTGAACTTCCAAGCAGAGATGTCAAGAGGACAGGTGAATGCTCTAATCTGGAATCAGGGGATAGAGCTGGTCTGGGGAAATATTTCTAAAGAAAAAACACAGAGATACTCTCTTTGCCAACTATTTTCAAAAGGTTTCTTTTTCTGGGGTATCATTACTTTCTTTGGCTACTTAAACCCACTTTATTTCAAGAGGCTAATAAGATTTTTGAGTCTCTCTGGTGGTTCAGTGGTAAAGAATCCGCCTGCCAATGCAGGAGACGCAGGTTTGATTTCCCAGGTCGGGAAGATCCACTGGAAAAGGAAATGGCAACCCACTCCAGTATTCTTGCCTGGGAAATCCTGTGGACAGAGCAGCCTAGTAGGCTACAGAGCTTTCTTAAATTCAGACTTACACTGTGGAAGGTCAAGTGGAATATGGTACAGAAATGACAGGGGCCAGGATGTCACCATTTAGGGAGAGAGCATACATACCAAGGGAGATTTGCAAGAACAAGACGAATTCCCCCAAGCCCCCAAAAGGTCAAGATTTTAAACAGTTTGAAAATAAAAAGCCTCACAAACGTCTTACCAAGATTTAATGTACATTTATTCTTAACACGTGGAACATATAGTATAAAGATTTCATACTGAATAAATGATATTCATTAAGCCAAAAAAGGAAAAAAGGAGGAATTTACATCAAGTTTTAGCTACATTGTTTGAAATACAAATATGCAGATTTTATCACTGAAAAAATCTCAATTGTGTTTCTTCATCAGGAACTTCAACTGAACCTAGAACTTTTTCACACCTCGATTAGAAAGAAAACAAAAACAAAAACAAAAACCCAGAAAAAAATAAACTATAAGTTGATTGGCTGCTGAGACAGCAAGGACTTTTTACAGAGACCTGTACAGCATCACACCAAGAGGGGCGATGTCTGGCAAGAGATTAAATAGCTGTGTCTCGCTTTGTGCAGGTCACCAACTCGTTAACTCGTCATACTATAAAGGGGTACCTGGGAGGGGGACCAAACTGTGGGGATCCAAGGGTATGTGCAATGTACAACGTCATATATATACACACGTGGCAGCGCAGCCGCTGCAGCTAAAGGTTAAAACCAGTTCTAAGAGGTGATCTCAGGGTTATTCATACAATCAAGGAGGAGAGAAAGAGGTCAGGGTGTTGTAGGTTCACACATGATACTTTGGGGGAAAAGCCTTTTTTTTTTTTTCTCCTCAACGTTTAACTAAAAACATTTTTAAAAACTACAGCTTGCTGCTGACCCAGCGTTTTCTCTTGTTTCCATGTGAGACATTATTATTACAGTATGTTTACAGTATCAGGTGTACAGTACAGTACATGAAAGGGTCTACACTCTACTGCACAGGCCTCTCCAGTGAACAGGGTCTGTCCACAACTGCGAACTTCTCGGTTCCTGCAAGATTGTGAATGTACAACAATAAACCACACACAGTTCAGCAGTCACCTTTTTTGTCCTTCAGGGTTTTTTTTTGTACTTTTTTTTCCTTTTTTTTTTTTTTTTTTTAACCATTAAAAACAGTTATGAAATGTGGCATCCCCTTGATGCAAGGACCGGGAAAGCCATTTTTATTTTATTTTTTTTCCCCAAACTCACTGTAAACGACAGTAACTTTGGTTAAAATAAAAAAAGTCTTCTATGTAGGCAGAGCTTTGTCTTTTCAAATAGGGCAGGGTCCTGAGGGGAGTAAAGTGAGGACAGGGACTAGAAAGGTGAGGGTGAAGAAGGGGTGAGAAGGGGGAGGAAAGAGGAAATAGGGGAGACTTCTTTTCCCGGGGAGAAGCTGGACAGCACAGGGTAAACTGGATTCTGAGGTGGTTTTGCATAAATAAAGGGCAACAGTCAGTTTCTAAGTTCTCCACACACGCACACACACACGGGGAGGGAGGTGTCCCACGGCTGTCATGACTGGCCAATCAAAAACAGTACATCACAAATGACTTGTGAAACCAGTGAGTTCATCAGCGGTGATACCGAGATGTCCAACAGCCGTGACTCATACAGCGTGAACTCTGAGTGGTTCTCGTCCACCTTGGCCAGGGCCAGCAGCGCACGGGCAGCCCGTCGCATCATGTCCACACTGGTTGGCTCAAAGGGCGGGTTCTGCATGTGGAGCAGGCTGGCCTGGCTCTGCTGGAACTGTGTGGCAGCAAGGCTGTCCTCCAGGAAGCCCAGGAGGTTGCCGATGCTGCCCTTCTGTACTGCGATGGCACGGGCTGCCAGGCTGTCGCCCTGTGCCAGGTTGGCCAGCAGTACTACAGCCATCTCCCGGCACACTGGGTTCTTTCGGTCACTGAGGAAGCGCACCATGGTGCTATACAACTTCTCCAGGCGGCTGAAGGGGGGCGTGGCCAGGATCAGGTCCACATTGTTGTCCTGGATGCTGAGTTTGCTGAGGGTTTCCAAGACCAGTCTCTGTGGGGAGAGGACGGCGTTGGGGCCCAGGGTGGAGAAGGGGTCCTGGGCCTCAGCTGAAGGGCAGACTGCCCAGTGTAGGAGTCCGTCCAGGACAGGCAGGCAAATGCTCTCGGGGTACGGGGAGAGGTCCAGCTGCCCCGAGATGTTGGCGAGCGTGACCAAGGTGTTTTCCCGAAGCATCTCCAAGCAGTCCCACCACCACTCCACTTTGTTGCAGCTCACCCCTTGGTCCTGCTCCTCCTCCTTCTCGTAAGTTAGTGGTGCCTGCTTCCGTTCTGGGTGCTTGTGGTGCAGAAGGATCAGCTTGCCCAGGATCAGCAGCAGCCCCGGGTGTTTGGACATCTCAAAGTCGTTGCCTGGCACAAATGACAGGCTTCGGATGGTGTTGGAGACACAGATGCAGCGTTTGGCAAGGGAATCCTGCCAGTCCAGAAGGGTACACAGTGGGGTCTCATCTTTACTGTGGGGTTCATCCTCTAGGATCTTGATGTTCCGATGGCTCTGCGCTGGGCTGATGCCGAATGGGAACTTGCTGCTTTCCTTGGTGGCCTCTACACTCTTAGCGCCCTCCTCGGTCAGTGTGCTAGACCTCGTGGACAACATGTCGTCCATAGTGGCCGTGATCCGTTTTTCTGGAGGGCCATCAGGCGGGGGGCCCTCCTGCTCTGCTGTCCCTGGTGTGCCCTCTACTGCTGTGACATACTTCCGAGGGACTGGGGGGCAGGGCACATGAGGCCGGGAAGGCAGCAGCTCTGTCTTGCTCTCAAAGTGGGTCTGGATATGCTCAGTGGTGTCGCCCCCACCAATCCGCCAGTGCAGCAGGCCGCTGTCAAACTCCTGCACGCGCCCAAGCTTATCTGAGCAGTCCACCACAAACGGGTCATTCTTCTGCACGATCTTTACTGGAAGCTTGTCAAACTTACTAATCAGTTTCTCCTCACTATTCTCTGAGGCTGCTTTGTCCTTGCCCGAAAAGGCCATCTCCTCATCATTTTCAATTACTTCCTCCTCTTCTTCCTCCTCTAGTTTGTGACCTAGAAGGTCTTCCTCCTCCTCCCCTTCCACAGGGGCTGGACTAGACGCTTTGCTGAATCTCCCAGGGTCCAATAGTGTTCTCTGTCCTGGGTCACCCACCTCATACTCCTTTAAAATGCCAAAGATCTCAATCAGGCAACGTCGGAAATATTCCACAAGGAGTTCGAGCAACCCTGGGAGCTAAAAGAGAAAGAACAGGAACTAAATTAAGGGAGAAAAGTGGCTAAGAAGAGAATCCTTGACTTGAGAGGCCTGCCAAAGTCTTCTATTTAACCTCCCCTCTTCCCTTCCAGATCACACATCTGTATCACTGGGAGAGTCAGGGTTCTTCTTTCCCAAAGGCTGTTCACAAAGCAAGTCATTAAATTCTCCTCTGCCCAGCACAAAGTTCTTCCTTCAGCCCAGTCTTCACAGAAGCCTGCGTCTGCAGATGGACATGCTGACCAGCAACTCTGTACCTTACCTACCAGGGCCACCCACCTCTCCACCTCACCTTTCTCAACCAACTTCTGCTTTTCTTCACCAGGCCCAGTTTCCTACCTATTGGGTCACTGCCATTGTCCCTCTAGGAGGACACTCTACATTCCAGTGCCAGTGGAGCCCAAGGCTAGGCATGCTGGGATGATGCCTTCTAATACAAGGCAGGCTGGACAGATGTTCGTCTACTCTTCCCCAACCTCCCCAACTTCCCAGGAGGCTGGGCCTCTATGCATCACCTAACACAGTAAATGGGATGAGGCTTGTGCTCTCTGAACACTGCTCCAAGCTGGTACAACTTTCCAGCTTAGATCCTGTGCAGGCTATTTCCTACCCCTAGCAGAAAACATTAATCCAGTAAGATTAATCTCTGGCTGAAGAGTATAACTGAAAGGAAAAAATAGGGCTTTAGACTTAAAAAAGGATCCAGGTTTGAATTCTGGCTTGTCCAGGAACTATCTGTGTAACTGAAAATTCTGAGCTGCAGCTTTCCTATCTTTCCACTGAAAATGAGGCAAATTCCTAAATTTCATAGCGTTGTTCTGAGGTTTAAACGGAATATGTCAAGTGCCTGGCTTATGGAAATTGCTCAATCAATATTTGTTCCTTTCTTTCTCATGGGAAGCAGGCTTTGGATTCAGAAAGACTGCTAACAGCTGTGTGAACCTGGGCAAAAATAAGACTCTCAGCCTATTTACTCATCTCTAAGCGGCCACATCTGCTCAGATGGCTACAGTGAGGATGACACAAAAGAAAACACAAAGGACCTAGCACGAAGTGAGGGCACAGTAAATGGAACTATTAATAGCATTGCCCCGCTAGTCAGTTCCTTGACAGATGAGCTAGGAGGTACTGAGGATGATCAAAAGACAGAGTAGGGTGGTGCAGAAGAACCTCTTCCTAGCTGAGAAAACTCCCAGCTACATGTCTCTGCAGAGAAGTTTTGGAATTTGGAAAGCCACCTCTGTGTTAACCTCCCCCACTGCCCCACAATGTACACTTCTTCACACTTTCCATTCTACATCTTAGGAAAAATGGTTGTCAATAAAGACTTCATCTATTCAGCAAGGGTGAAGAAAGAAAGGGAAAATAAAGAAACTGCTCTGCTCAGGGACAGAGACCACAGGTTCATGGATAGAGACCCCGGGTTCTTTTCGGTCTAGAAAATATGGTGTTCTCATTGGCATCAGCAGAATCCGCCCTTCTTACCAATACCAAGAAGTTTCTCCCAAATTCCCTTTAAAGTCAGTCCTGATCAACTAACACAAATTATCAGGCCTATGACAAGGGGCAAAGTATTGGCATAGAAGGTATCAAGACAACAAGTGAAATAAAGGAGACCATGCTGGCCAGGGAGGGTATTATTCCCTGGTCACTTAGCACCATCTACTTTAAGAAGATCCCAGGCCCTCCCGGTGTTCCCCCAGCACCTAGACTCACCTGACTGAGGTTGAAAGTCATGATGCTGTTGTCATCGTACAGCAGGATGTTAATGGTGTCTAATGCCCACGTGCTCTCTGCCAGCAGCCCAGACTTGAGGGACATCATTACCCGCCATGCCTCCGGGGTTCCTGAAATAAACCTCCACGTCGTCCATCCACCACGCCCAGGTTGGCAGGAGGCCCCCCACCCCAGAGCTGGCTCATTAGTCAGGCTACTCTGAGGAGAACACATGGTGAGAGGCACTTCCCATCTGCCCCTCATGGCTTCTAGGCTCGCTTAGGACATCACTGCGTGGCAATTCCTTTAGTAAAGCCTGACATCGGCTGATTTCTTCCTTACTCAAAGTTCTTTGGCTCTATTTTAGTCAACACTGGACCAGATTTTAACTCATCCAGAACATCAGGATGGAGAGAGAACACTGAACCAGATGTAAAGAGGCAGATTAAGCAACCCAATCAAGGAGGTCTCCTTACCAATGTCTTTCATTGTGAGCCGCCTCCGCTGCTTCAACACAGGCTGTGTGGCTTCAACAGAGCCAGGTGGGAAGGTGATGTCCCGCCGAATCAGAGGGGGCTGCACAGGAGCAGGTGCTATGTGCGAGGCGGGTACTGGGGGCCCTGCCTTCTGCATCTTCATCCCAGAGTGCAGGAATGGAGACTTGCTCGGAGAGGTGCGGTTCTCCATTGGCCGGGGCAGGGGAGCGGGGCTGGATACCTGAGGAATGTGATTCTGCATGCTTGGTGGGGGCTGGTAGTTGGCTGGAGGGGGCCTTGTCATGGGGGGCACGGGGGCAGAAGGACCATAGGGGGGCTGGCGTGTGCCATGGGAAGGCCACGGGCCTTCATGGTTGGCCCTCTGATCCGTGTGCAGCATTTCATCTGTTCGGTTCACGCCATGATAGGTGGGGCCTTGCGGGGCCGAGCCCGTGCTCTGCCTGTTGGCGTAGTTGTAGGTCATGTCATTGCGCCCCTGCCACATGGTGCCTTGCTGGGCAACCTCAGCCGATGCCTGTATGGGGCCGCCCATCATCTGTGGTGGCATGTTCTGCTGGGCATTGGAGCCAGGGGGTGCTGAGACACGGTCCCGCCAAACTGGAATGGAAACTGGTTCTGGGGGCCGCCTGCTGGTCGGCGCTCAGTAGCAGCGGTGGCAGTGGCAGGATAGGCGTTGCCGTACTGGTTGTACACGTCCTGCTGAGGGGGAGGCTGAGCAGCTTGCTGCTGGTTGGCAGGTGGGGGCTGGGCGGGGGGCAGCTGCTGCTGCTGGGGCTGCCCCTGCCCCGCACTGTACGGCACGCTGTACATCTCCCCTTCGTGCCGCTTGGCAGGAGGGCCGTAGGTGCCATCCATCGGCCGCTTGTAATTCTAAGATGGGGACAGAAGCAGAGAGAAAGTTAACACTCTGCATCCGGGGACGCAAGACCACAGCTGCCAAGATGCAACACCAGACACGTGCTGGGCTTACTTCTGCCCCTCTAGGAGAGGGGACACAGACTCCACGGGAACAAAGGAGTCACCTTTACGAGTTATCTTTTGAAGCTCCTTCTGAAAGCAAGAATCATTCTCTATTCCCTCTGGCTCTCCCTTGCTCTAAGCAGAAAAATGTAGAAAGGTTCAAAAATCAAAATACAAAATACCCTAACCCTCATGGAGCACTGGAGATGGGCCTGGACCCCAAACAGGGAAGAAGAGACTGAAAGCTTGGCTCTTCACACAAAACTGGCTGTCGGGTGGGAGAAGAACGCCAAGGAATCTAAAGGGACTTCTCAACTCTGCCTGCTGACAAGGCTCTTGGGGGGAACCTGTAGGCCAGCCCATCCACTGCCCTCCTCACCTGCTGCTGCTGCTGATACATTGTGGTCTGCTGGCTGGGGAAGGGGCTGCCGGAAGGGGTGCCTTGAGCGGAGAACTGATTGCCATAGGAATCATGTCTGCGGGCAGGAGAGAAGCGGATGGTCAGGGTGGGAGTGGGGAAGCCTGAGTCACAGCAGCGCGGCGACCAGGCTTTACTCACCGTTGCTGCTGCTGCTGCTGCTGTGGCGGGTAACGGCTGGGAGAATACATCCCCGAGTCTGGGTTGGAAGGCATGAGATTCGGCTGTGGGGCCCCAGTGCCCATGTTTCCCTCGGGTCCTATGCCAGGCTCCGTCCTAAACAAAATCGCAAGAGCAGGTTGAGTCCATGATAGCTGTGGGGTGTTCGGGTGGGACGGGGTGGGGTAGGGGGACATGCTTACCTCACTCTGTCATAAGGACCTCCATAGGGATAGTGCTGTCGCGGTCCCATTGCCACATTTCCCAGCCCAGGGCCGGCAGCTCGACTGTAGGGGTCCCCCATCCCGCCATTGGGGCCCTGACCTGAGGACATGAAGGGATCGCTCCCCGGAGCTGAGAGCAAAAGGGAAGGCAGTGAGTAAACTGGTGGGTCAGCGGGCCGAGTAACCTCTGCCTCGCCTGCCCCCAAAACCCAGACCCTCTTCAGAGCTCAGGTTTGTTCCGTTTTCCTGACCGGTTTGAAACAGAGATCTAGAAAGGCCCCAACTAGCAAAGAACACATACTTGTAAAGGATGATGCGTGAGCCCAGGGAGAAGACGACAAGAAAGGAGGATGAAGGGGATGGCGTGACGAGCAATAAGAACCTTAAGCCACTCCAACGCCCCCATACTCTGGCCCTGCCCTCAACGACAGAAGGCCAACAGCAGTCAGTCACCTTTCCTCATGCTGCCGTAAGGATCCTTATTTGGCTCATAGGACATGCGCCCCATCATGTCGGAGGTATTCATACTGGGCTGGTACCCAGGGTTTGGAGTCATGGAATTCCGCTTCTGGAATGTGGGGTCACTTCCATCAGGAAAGGCATCCTGGATCCCAACTGAATTGCTCCTACTCAAGAGTGAAGGGAGCCAATTAGACCCTAAATAAAGCAATTCCTCCAATAACACAAGGCACATGGGAGTCACTGGTTGGACAGAGCAGGGACATACCCTGGGTTACACAGCCTGACCCTGCTCCTGGCCTTACCTCATGCCTGGCAAGGGGGGGATCTGGCTGTGCGGCGTGGATGCTGGAGTCGGTGGCTTCAGGTCTCCTCCTTCTGCCATGGAGCTGCTGGTTGACTGAGGTGTCTGTGGCCCCTGCATTGACCCTGATCCCGCTGTGGACAGTGATACAGGATGAGCAGGAAAACTCTCACAGAAACACACACATGCCCTAGGATCTCTTTGAAGAGGAACACTAAAAAGGCTAGAACTAGGGTTCTTTAAAACCTAAATCACCCTTCTCAGCAGATCTGCAAGGCCAGTAATAAGGGAATTTGAGGGCTCCATCGCTTCTCGCTGCTGTTCACGTTTGGAGACCATTAGCATGCATGCTGGTGATGACGTGAGTCTCTGTCAAGATTCCCAACTCTTTTTCTTTACTTCCCCAAGGACCCTGTCTAACCTATTATACCTTGTAATGCTGGTACACAAGCTCCCAGTAAGGGGCCCTGGAAAGCTGGGTGGTGAGGTCCCCTCTTACCCCAAACCTGCAGAGCACTGTAGGAACCTAGGAACTCCTATTCTCAAGCATCTAACCCAGTGTCACCAGCAGTTCAAATGTTCCCTGAAGCCGATGAGCACAGTACCAGTAATTAACGCTTCCATTAGTTACCATTCTCAGCAGCAGATACCCCGCGGCTTTGGCCTCCCCAGCTGATGAGTCATCTCAGGCACTGCTTACACCCTCGGAGGTCAACCCCAGGGCACATGTGTTCACACCCACCTTCTAGGAGCCCTGGCCTTCCTCCCTCGACATGCCTGTCCAGGCCCCATCCTCCTCTCAGAAAGGAGGGTGGGCAGAGGCGCTCCCTGCGGAGTACTCCATTCATATTCCCGCCCCACACCCTCCTTCCCATTCACTGCCATCTCAGCTCCCTGGGGAATTCAGGGCTCTAGTCTGAGCAGCATTCTTAAGGCGCTGACATCAGTGGGCCAAGGCTCCCAGATGGCCTGCCTCACTGCTATTTGTCAGATTTCCCGACTTGTTCAGTGTCCCTCCCACTCACTAGTTTACAAACATTTGGCAAGGCGCCAGGTGCACAATGAAAATTTAAACTTAAGGGTTGCTGCAAACTACCTCCCAAGGGAGTCGCCACCGCCCGCTCTTCAGTCTGCCAACCTGTTATGCTCAGTGGTAGGACAGGACAGAGTACACATCCCTGGTGGCAGCCACTGGTGAATGAGGAGCCTAGGCCCTTGGTGAGGCTGCTCACCCCATCCTTACCAGGCGAGGGAGGCTGGATCTTGGGCTGGGACTTCTTGGAATCAGCAGCTGCAAAGATGTCTGGGGGAGGGTCTTCTCCCCGTTCGATCTTGCACTCAAAGGCATAGAGACACTGGATGTACTGCTTTTTCAAGGAGCTGGCAGCACTGCTTGAGGTGCCGACATTGAGGTTGGTCGCAAGTTCCCGCCACTTCTTGTTCTTGTTGACCTGTACAACCAACCAGAAGAGTCGGGGTGCATCTTCCATCTGGCCTTCCTGCCCACATACCCCGAACCCCATCAGGCAACCGACCAGGTACTCATCTTGTGAAACCACAATTCTCAGTTAACCACAGAAGTTATCCTTGCTTGGTGGATAGTACACAGCCAACATTAAATCCATGGCTTCCCTCTACCCTCAGCAGGTTTTATCCACAGATCACTGCAACTGTCAGACAGCGCTTATTCAAAATAGGGCGAATTTTACATCACTATTAGTCAGAGAGATCAGAATTCAGAAGGTATGTGCTTTGCGTTACACAAGTGTACTGTTGAAAAACGATGTGCAAAGCACCATCAGATCCAAATCATATTTTACATGCGCTGATAAAAACTAACATTTTATAAAATGGAGATGTGTGGCAATATCAACAACCACCCTGCCTGACTTACTTTGTCAAACTGGGGGTTTTCATATCTGATTTTTTTTTTCTTCTCAGTGTGGGGCTTCTTACAAATTTGACATTCTGTGTCCCTGCTCCCGCATCTCAGTGACGTATGACTGCAAGCCCCTCGCCCTCAGCAGTCACTGTCCTGACTACCCAGGAGATGCTTCAGGCCCCATGACTTCATTTTTACCTTCCCAGGGATCAGTCTAGAGCTCTGCTTCCTTTCCTCAGCTTCAGAATACACTGTCTCCCATCCCTACAATTAGTCTGTCTGCTTTAGCCAGGCAGGATTCCTTCTTCACATAATTGTTTTTTGACTGCGCTGCACAACATGCAGGATCTTAGCTCCCCGACCAGGGCATGATCCCGTGTCCCTGCAGTGGCAGCGTCTAACCACTGGACCACCAGGGAATTCCCCTTGAGGTATTCTTATGTTTGTTCGTCCACCACGTGATAAGCCTGTCTCTCAAGGGCTACAAACACCAACTTTCCAGTCCCAATCCACAGGGAATTCAAAATGTTTTGACACCTGTTGATCTGGTACCTGTGACACCAGAGACAAGAGTGATAAGGAAGCAAAGAAAGGAATAGTTTAGATGGAGGGGAAATGCCAGGAACACTTCCTAGAGCAGGCAATGTCTGAGCTGAGACTTGGAAGGCTGGAGGTGGCATTGGTAGGGTATATTCCAGACCCTTTCCCATCTTCATGCCATCAGGGCCAGTCAACTGGAACAGCTCCTCACTTGACCCAGACCCTGTTAATCCTTCAGAGAGCTCAGGACTCATCTTTTGCCTTCTTGGAGCCTTCACAAACTAACTCATAACAGCACTCTATCTTCTCTGAACTGTCTTTAGAGTTCAATCACATCACAGCATCTAAAAGGCTGGCAACCTTTTGGAAACTGGAAGACAGACCCCTGGGCTTTGGGATTCTCCCTATACCTCATTTTAGGCCCGGTGAATCCAGAAGCCCATGCAATTAAAAAGTATGCCAAACCTAACCCAATGCCCCTTTTCTCTACAGGTAGGAGTGCCCTGACTATGAGAACTCAACACCAGGGAGAATGGCAGCAGTGAACCCAGGTCACCGCAGAAGCCTGCTGGGCTCTGCTTCCCACGCTGGTTATGTGGCAGTGTGCACGTGTCTTGTTTTATTTTGTTTTCCTTTTGTGAGGGAGGGGAATAAAGCCTGAGGGAGAAGGAATTCATAACTGACTGTTGGTTGGCTTCATTCCAATCATTTTCTCTTCTGCTGGTGACAGCTGTTTTCCTCTTCTGATTTAGAAGATTTGGAGTCCACCCCTTCCCACTATGCATCCCCCTGAGCTCAGCTGCACATTCAGATCCAATAGCAAGCTCCTGGTATGATGACTACAGAACATACATAGGAAGAAAGTTTGCAAGGCATGATGGACTGTCTGCCACGATTGCCTCACCTGTTTGACTCCTGGGCTGAGTATAAAATAAAGATTTAAGCTATCAGGGCAGGCGCAAGGCTCAGGGTGGTGTTCAGTTTGGGTTTCCAGTGGAGATTAATCCATTCATTTAAGTCTCGCATACAGAGTAACTAAACACAATTTCCCACCTACTTCTTCCTTCATAAACTATTTCTACTTAATAGCTCCTGAAGTCCCATCTCCACTGGGAAGCTTTCTAGAATGAAAGGATCAGCAACTATTCTGGCTTCCCTTGTACCATCCTGGAGACCAATTTATGTGGCAGAAATCTTGCTCCAAGTTTTGTTTGATTATCCCTAGCTTTCAACAGTCTAGCAGGATACACACTGTCCCTAGATTACAAATAAGAAAAACGAAGGCTCAGAGTGGTTACACCTCTTGATTAAGGTCACTTAGGTTGTAAGTGGCTAAGAAAGAATTCAAAACCAGACCCCTCTCTGAATCTTGCCCTTGTCTCATACTCCAAACTGCCTGCCATGGAATCAGAATGCTCATAGACTTGCCCTGTTTTGCAACTCAGGGGGACTCTGGGCACATATAAATTAATGCTAATACTTCACGCTACCCATGGAGATCTCAGCCTCCTCCCGTGGCCTTGTCTTCTGGAAGGCCTGGGCTCCCTGGCCTGTCAGTATGTGACTCAGAGAGCAGGGGAGGGTGATGTGCCTGTGGGAGGCATGGCACCAGTGAGGCCACTGAGTACCTACAGAAAGGCTTGTTGAAACCACAGGGGGAGCCAAGTGCCAGGCACTCACCTGAGTCAATCCACCAATTTCCTTCACAGACACATAGAGGCGGTACAGGTCCAGAGGTTTCCTACCCACAGCAGGCAGATTTGTCATGCCCATGGCCTTCTCCTCCGTGAAGGCCAGATAACGGTCCACCCACATCTTCCTCTCAGGCTCACCACCCAGCTCATACAACTTGGTGATCTTCTCATTGGTTGTAGTAGAAGAACTGGATTTCTGGAAGGGGCAGGTCAAGATTCATAGGAACTGGTCAGATTCAAAGCCTATGCTAGGGGTCTCAGAAGCCCCTTGATTAGGGCAGTAGTAAAGCTTCTCACTCTGGGGTGGTCACTAACATCTGCCCTGCCTTCACAAAAACCAAAAGGGAGCTAGACCTTCCTGTAAAGAAAGCAAGCTAACCCTGCCTATACATTAGGTATTGAGTGCTGTGCCAGAGGCCTTTATGCAACAGGTATTACAATTATCCTTCTCTTAAAAGGTAAGGCAGCAGGCACCAAGGAGGCCATGCCTAAGATCTCCTAGTGTTTCAGTAGCAGGACTGAGAGTCAAACCCTTGTCCACCTGACATCAATGTCACTAATACACCCACACCACTACCCAGGAGCCTGGACACGCTTTTACAGACGTTTCAGAGAAATCAAGAAACTCAAAAATATGACCTTGAGACGATAGACTAAAATGAAAAGGAACTTTTCCTCCTCTTAAGAAAGGAAGGGTTCTGCATGAATGGCTTTGGATGACTATCCAAGACATGAGGATGACTAAAAGGGTCTGGAAGCCAGAGGTGAACGTCCACAAGAGGTGGCAGCTAGGATTGTTATTTCCCCTACTTTATAAGGTAGGGAAAATGAGGTATGACGAAGGGCAGAAATATTTTAAATGACTCAGATACTGAGCAGGTCCCCAGAATGCCACACAGCCCAACAGAGAGCAGACCCAGGACCAACCTGAGAGAGGTCAAGGACCCAAAGCCCACCTGCCTCTTCTCCCCCTTTATGGAACATAGGGTACCAACCATTCCTGCTGTTCTGAGTCCAGGAAGGTCCAGGAAGACAACAACCAGTCACCCATGACATACGTCATCTATCAGTACATAAGGACAGGGGTCACAGTTTCAGAGAGTACAGCGTAGAGAATTCTACTCTGCCAGTCTGGCATTTCCTCCGTATCAGACAGACATGAGAACACTATGTTATTTACATTAGGACCCCTTGGGCTAACTCATACCTAATTCAATGAACGATTATCCTGGGACTCTTCATGGTTAAGAAGAGGTAACAACACCCTTTGCCAAGATTATCTAGTCGGTGTCATATAAAAGGCTGGAGTCTAATCACCCTTTCTTCTTTTTCCTTCCTATCACTGAAAGGATGGGACAGAAAGTTGAGGAGTCAAGATATAAGCCATTACCTTGGATTTAGATTCCGTCTTGGGTGTCCCATCTGCCTTGTTGTTCATTTTGGAGGCTGGAGTTAACTTGACATCCCCAAGACCCATCATCTCTGGACTGGCTGCCATTCCTACAAAAGAAGAGAAAAGTCCGATGGGTTTGTGACATAAAGACCGTTCTGGAAGAAATCCCTGGGGTGATGCCTATGACTTACCTGCTGAATTGTTGGCCATGGTTCCACCCATGGGATATGGGGGTCCCTGAGGGTTGATCATGCCAGCCATACTATTAATCCCCTGTCCATAGGGAGGTCCAGTTCCCATTATGCCCCCTTGATTCATATTGGGGTAGCCGGGTGGTCTAAGGAAGAAGATGCAGAGTGTGAGAGACAAGAGTTAGAGACACTAAGCTTTCAAATTAGGGATAAACAGGGCTGTGTGAGCCGAGATCATCTAGTTAGGCTTACAAGGGAAAGTCTTATGGGCCCCACAAACTACAACCATGCACACAGATATTCTTATTTTCTACCACCCACAAAAGTTCTAAGAGGGTTTAAGCTCCCAAAAGGAAATCATCGCTCAGTTTTAAAGGATGCACTCCTTGAAGAATGGAGTCTTACTGTGTCTCTTAAATACTACTTCCCTTTAAGGCATCTCCAAAGTGAAGCTGTGTTTCCATTTAGGGGCCCTCACTATGGCAAAAGGCCTAGATTAAATACTCAGTTTTACTACTCTGTCATGTCACCCCAACCAAACTCACAGCATAGCACCTGGAGGGTCTGTGTATTTTAAACTACACCTCAAAAAAAAAAAAAAAAAAATCTTAGTTTTATTTATTTTTTGGCCACACTGCACAACTTGTGGGATCGCAGTTCCCTGACCAGGTATTAAACTTGAGCCACAGCAGTGAAAGCCAGAATCCCAACCACTAGGCCGCCAGGAACACCCCTTTGTATTCTTCCTTGATGGGCCTACTGCAAACTTTGTGTTTCTATCATCCTAAAGTACTATCAAATCCACCTCTCTTTATTCAGTCACCCTATTCTACCTTTGTTCACCAGCATCCCAGTTAAGAATCACTGTAAGAACTGTCAGCATCAACAATGGGGTACACAGACAGTCTTCAGAAACAGCAGAATCATAGTCACTGAAGCCAGTGGCCAAGGAAGAGATGAATGTTGAAGTCATAAACCAAATCACACAAGCCTTCTGCACTTTCGCACCAGAGTCAAATACAAAGGAGCACACAGAAGAGTAAGCGAGACGGCAGACCACAACCTCACCATCCTCCATTTCCCACACCGCAGGCGCAAATCATGTGCATCGTTCAAAAGTATTTTTGGAAACCAAGAAGCTGGATTGGCAGAAGAAATAAACTCTGAAAACCTATTTTACTAATCAAAGTAACGTATACTTTATAAATTTCTTTACATATGATGTCTGATACCAATCTGAGATGCTTACAAGTCAGCACTTCTGCTGTCTTTTTCACTGTAAAGAAACCTGGTTTTCTAAAGAGCTCTCAATAAAATGCCTATTTACCAAGATAACATGGTTTAGGTCCAGAAGTATCTCAACGACCTAAACGACTCTGCAATTAGATTAAATGCTCGCTTCCCAATTAGATGAAATGCTCTCCTTGCACTGCTACTGTCCCCCTTCACTTCCCAGGCCTTACCTGTTTTGGATAGAGTTGGCAGCAACATGCATGGCAACAGCAGTTTCTTGAGTTTTCCGGTTCATGCCCCCGGGAGGGGGACACATCCCTGACCCAACCTGAGGTGGCATATTGGCCATGTTAGGGCCATAAGGCCGGTTGCCCATGGAGGCGTGACTCATCCTCCCGGGAGGGAGTGTGCCATAAGGTGGTATGCCAGGTTGCCCATGCATCTGACCTCCAGCACCCATAGGGTTCATGCTTCCAGCCATGCCTGCACTGGGGTAGTTAGCATTGGGCAAGGCATTATAGTTTGGCTGCCTGGGGTAGCCTCCTGAGAGGGGAAGGAGAGAAGATACAGAGACTTGGTTAGTGACTCACTGGCAACTCATTAATAATGCTCAACTCTTAAACTCTAAAGACATAAACAATGGGAATCATTCAATATTTGGTCTGGAAAGAGACCAATTTCATGGTCTCTTTAAAAAAACAACAAAACCTCATAGTCCATTAAAAAAAAAAAGTTTAAGGAGGGTGTGGCAGGAATGTATAAAGCCAGGCCTCAGTTGCCCCTCATCTTAAAGACAGCACAGCACAGGGCAAGGCTGGCTGGCAGGCAAGGCTGGCTATGCTGCTAAGCCAGGTCCTTCACCTCCCAGATTCTTCCCTTTCTACACACTCATCTTCCATGCTCTAAGAAATTCAGCTTGAGATCCATCTAGGGCTGATTTTGAGCAAATATCTATTCTATTGGGACTAATTTACTAAAAAATAAAAATTAATAACCAATAATTACCACTTACTAAGTGTTTGTGCTCTGTCTTGGGCTAAATTACCTTATCCTCATCTTACAGATGAAACAGAGGCTCAGAGAGATTCAAGGACTTTCCCATGATGGCAGTCCTGCTCTACTTTAAGACCTGGCCTGGGTGGATTTAAGGCAAACATAGTTCTACTCTTATAACCCAGATAGCAACCTATCAAACAAGGAACTCTTTTCTAGCCTCACCCCCATGTACTCCTGCCTGGGTAGTATACTCACCCTGTGGGCCGTACTGACTCCCCTGGGGACCATAGCTCCCCATGGAGTTCTGCTGGTAGGAGCCCATGCCTGTGTGCATCTGTCCTCCGGAAGGCTGACGTGGAGATAAGGCTGACCCGGGCTGGGGGGAACTGTACTGGGGCATCTGGGGGTTCCTCTGCATGTAACCTATTTGTGGGTAGTGTCCACACAGTTATTATCTCAGTACCATGGGAACGAATACTCTCCCTTATCCTAAGACTTCACCATCTACATTTTCTTTAGCAAATACTTACATGAAGTCTCTTATCTGTTGTATAATTATGTGCTCTTTTAGGCACCCTCAAAAGTGACATAGTCATTAACCCAGGGCATACCAACTGTTTCTACTAAATGGAGGTTTGAGGAAAAAAAAAAAAAGCAAAGACCCCTGCCCCAAATCCCTGATAAACGCTGTAGGATTTACAGGGTAAAGATTTGATGCTGAGTATTTAGTATTTGCTGACCAAATTAGGCACAATGGAGGGGTAATCCATCAAAACACATGACCAATAAAAATGGCTGTGGGGAGATATAATTCTGGAGCCACCAAGATGGCCAAGCCCATCCTAATTTCACAATCTGCTGCTGAGATTGTCCTAAGCTTCATGGTCATATAGTTCTCCAAAAGCTGTTGCAGAGATAATGAACCAAAGGTCTGCCTCTGCCCTCCACCCCTCTCCCTTGAAGCCCAGGCTCTCACCTCGATCTTGGGCAATGCTTGATTGGTTCATAGAAGGATGCATGATGCTGTCCGACTGGCCACTGGGTGGCCGAGGTGGCATCTGGTTGCCTGCTCCAGAGAGAGAAAGAAGTAAGCCGGTCATGGCTACACCTGGAAAACCTAGTCAGCAGGTTAAGTTCGAAGTGGAAATGGCTTCTGGGAAGGCCAAGAACCTCCCAGGATCACATACACTGGAGGATCCAGCAAAGGGGCTCCCATCTCCTTTCTTCAAATGCTGAAGGGAATCTCTCAGCCAGTGGAAGGCCGGGACTCCCTAATATCATGCGGGGGAGGAGGTGGAGGTGTGCGGGGGTCACAGCAGTCCTCTTTCCCTTTCCCCAGAGGTCAGTACTTGATAGTACCTGGCACTGCAGCAGGCGAGAGTGGTCCTGAGCGAGACTGAGCAACACTGGCAGGAGAGCCAACCGGGGACGGGGAGGGGCCTCGGATGCCAGGCAGGTGAGGGGAGGTATGGGGAGAGAAGGGAGACTGAGCTGGATTACTCTGCTCCCCTTGGCTGCTGGAAATCCCTGATGTGCTCACTCCAGGGCTCAGAGCTCCTTCTGTCCCCATGGGGAGATCATCTATTGAACCAGACAGATCCTGGAACATATACACAAGGATATGGATTAGCAATTTTGAGGTAGAAAGATTCTTTGTTCAACAATCCTACTACAGGATTAACATTTTCCTTAAACAGCCCAAAGTAAATACAGGGCACACATTTATGTACTCGTGATACTAGAGCTTACAGTATACAGCAAACACTCTATTAAGGGCTAGATACAGAATAGTTTAGACTCTGCAGCCCATACAGTCTGTGTCACAACTGTTCAACTCAGGCCATCAGAGTACAAAAGTAGTCACAGACAATTCGTAAACAAATGGATGTGATTGTGCCCTAACAAAATATTATTTATAAAAACAAGTAGCTAGCCCACAAGCTATTGTTTGCTGACCCCTGGTCTATCTACCAGAAGCAGATTGAGTACTTTCATCTTCTTTCCCAGCCCCAACTTCTATAGTCAAAAGAGAGCAGCTCTGTCAGTGAGCCTTTAGTTCTCTTCCAACGGGGAAACTTACAACACTGCCAGCATGGCACCAGGAGCTACAAGAAAATGTTAACAAGTTTGGGCAACATTCACAGATCCCCTCTGCATCAGATTATTATAACCTACATTTACCAAGAACTCACTCCAAGTTGCCATACTTTAAAACATAAGGGGTAGGAGGTAAGAAAGGGATATATTACACAGACAATTCCTTAACTGCCAAGAAGGCCTGGGACTACATTCCTAACACCTGGCCAATAACAGGGATGAACAAATGTTTGCCAACTGAACAAACCAAGTTTTTTTTTTTTTTTTTTTTTAGTTTTATGTTTCAATGAGAACTTGGTGTTTATTTGGGGGTTGTGCTTAGGGATTGTGTCTTGAATTAAACTGTAAAGAGTTCACTTTTCACTCTTAAAAAAAAGTTCACGCTCCATCAGTAAACCCCAAGGTTAGCACTTAGGACCTCAATATGAAAAAATACTCTGAAAAAAAAAAAGAGGGACTTCCCCAGCAGTTCAGTGGTTAAGATTCCACACTTCCACAGAAGGGGGCATGGGTTTGATTCCCTGGTCAGGGAACCAAGATCCTGCATGCCATGTGGCCCAGCCAAAAAAGAAAGGGAAAAAAAGGAAGATATTCACCCCAGAAAATGCATCCCCACCCCACCCCAGCCCCAATTTCACTCTCTGGCAACACCACAGGCTCAACATCATACATTAACTTCAAGCTGGGAACTAACTACACTTTGAAGAAAGGATGAAAGCTTTGGGAACAGGCTCAGGTCTGGGAAAACCCTAAGGCTCAAATGGTTAAGAAAAGAGTTCTCTTAAAGAGACACATCTGAAGAGGAAAAAAATCCAAAATGGCCTGATTTGAGTCTATTCCTATTCCCACAACAAGCTCACCTTGGAAAGTTGAGTTGGAGGAGATTCTGACCCTAGAGTCAGACAATAACACTGGAGATCAAGAGTACCTCTTACGCTCTCCCCAAGTGTCCAGGTTGGCTGGACCTTTTGCAAACCAGTTGGTTACTTTACTAGGTTGGGAGTATTTCTGCTGAGTTTTGTGGGAACAAAGCTTGCCTTGAAGGCAAGGCAGGCAGGTAGGTGTACATTTGTCTGTGTTCAGCTCTCAGGGTGAGCTGAGATTTCAGAAAATGCTAGCTTTTCTATAAGAAGCAGACCCAGTACACCATAGCATGCTTTAAAAATGCAATTAGAATTAGTCCCAGCATGGACGAGAACTTAAGAAGCCCTCCTCTAGGTAACACCAAAGGGCCTCTTTCTTTTCAAAGGACTAAAGCACCTGGAGTTCTAAAGAGCCTTGGGTTCATCCCAACAGAGGATTTCTTCCACGTTGAGGGCTAAGCTGTCCCAGGACACCTGGCTTCTGAACCAAGAAGGGTAAACCCAAAGTGGCAGCAAGATGACAAGAGGAGCCAACTGTGTCGGCCAGAAAAGGCCTCGAAAGCCACTTGTTAAGCCCTGGTCTATAACAGAAACCACAGCCCAATGCTCTGTTTTAGGGACCATGAGCTTCCCTCGCATTCCTTCCTACTGTCTCCATTCTTTACCAAACCACCAGCTTCTAGTAATAAGAGCTACTTGCTTAGAGGAAAAAGAAATCAACATATTTTGGAACAGAACAAGAATCAACGGTCCAGCCATAAGACAAGAACTCTTCCAGTGGCCTTGAAAAATTATTTTAAACATTTCTGTCTTTAATTAAACAAGTAAAACATGAACAGTTTCATGGTAAAAATAGCTCAGATAGTACACGTAAACTCAAAGTCCCCCTCTGTTCTCGTTTGGCTGCTTTCAATAGAGGCACCCTATTCCATTTGGTATATATCCTTGGACACCTTCTGAGGAACTGAGGAGGGGGAAAAAAATAAAGGATGTTCAACAACACTAATTATCAGGGAAAAGGAATTCAAACCATAACGAGCCTCATGTCTATTAGGATGGCTATTGACAAAAATAAAGAAACCCATTTTGGCAAGGATGTGGAAAAAAGGGAACCCTTAGGCACTGTTGGTGGGAATATAAACTGGTACAGCCGCTACGGAAAACAGTATGAAGGTTCCTCAAAAAATGAGGAAAAAAAAAAAGGACTACCAAGTGATCCAGCTATTTCACTTCTGGATATTTATCCTAAGTAAACCAAAGCAATCACTTAAAAAGATACACATACTACCATGTTCACTGCAACATGGAAAAATTATTTCCAATAGCCAAAGCAGGAAAGCAACCTAACCCCAATGACAGATGAATAAATAAAGGAAATGTGGTGTGTACACACACAAGAATACTCAGTCATAAAGAAGAACGAAACCTTGCCATCTGTGACAACACGGACGGACCTGAGGGGCATTATGCTGAGTGAAGCAAGTCAGAGAAAGTAAGTACCATACGATATTACTTACATGTGGAATCTAAAACAAACAAAGCCAGCTCACGTTGGTTGGCTGTCAGAGGGGGAAGGAGAAATGAGAAGGGAGTCAACAGTACAAACTTCCAGTTATAAAATAAATAAGCCAAGGGGGTGTGATGTACAGCACGGTGACTAGAGTTAATAAAACTGTATATCTGACATCTTTCAAAAGTTCTCATCACAAGAAAAAAAATTCTGCAACTATATGTTAGTCACTCAGTGGTGTCCGACTCTTTGCGATCCCATGGACTACAGCTCTTCAGGCTCTTCGGTCCATGGCTTTTCCAGGCAAGAATACAGGAATGAGTAGCCATTCCCTTCTCCAGAGGATCTTCCCAACCCATGGATCGAACCTGGGTCTCCTGCGCTACAGGCAGACTCTTCACTGTCTGAGCCACCAGGAAGCCCTGTAAACTTTAGGGATGACGTTAACTAGACTTGCAGTACTCATTTTGCAACACATGCATATACTGAATCATTACATTATACACCTGAAATGAGTATTATGTTGTAAGTCAATTGTATCTCAATAAACAAAAATAAAAGGAAAAAACCCTACCAGCTCACCGACCACTGCTACAAGGTCAGAGTAAAGCCTGCAAATGCTCCTTCAGTTAGAGTGTGTTATAAATCAGGCTCTCCAGAGACACACAGGTGAGTGTCCTAGTGCAGCTGAGGGATCCCAGGGGCCTGGAGGCCTGTGGTGGCAACGTGGCGGCTTCCTTCACAGAGGCACTCTGAGGAGAGCTGTCAGTTTTGGTAAAGTGCCCTGAGGCTCCTCTGGAGAAAAAGTACTAAATAAACCACTTGTCAACAGCAGCCCACGTGGACTGGAATGCCTGGGCAGAGAATAATAGTAGGGAAAGAATCAGCATTAATCTTCTTATCTCTCTCATTTGATTGGTATGAGGCCAGTCCCTCAAAACTACCGTTGTCATCAGATGGCAAGTGGTCAGGGGAGGGGTTGATTAAAAAAAGAAATTTTTAAGAATCAGAATGTTGGACTCCCCTGGTGGCATAGGGATAAGAATCCACCTGCTGATGCAGGGGACACGGGTTCAATCCCTGGTCCAGGAAGATTCCACATGCTGCAGAGCAACTAAGCCCCAGCACCACAGCTACTGAGCCCACACGCTAGAGCCCGTGCTCTGCAGCAAGAGAAGTCACTGCAATGAGAAGCCTGCACACCGCAACTAGAGAAAGCCCCCGCATAGTAACAAAGACCCAGTGCAACCAAGATAAATAAATTGAAAAAAAAAAAACAAACTTAGAATGTTAGCACAGGAAAGAACTGAGCATTTATATGAATATTAATGATCATTTGAGCATCTATGATGCTTCAGACATTTTATGGAAGTGGAAGTGTTAGTCACTCAGTCATGTCTGACTCTGACTCTTTGTGACGCCATGGACCGTAGCCCACCAGGCTCCTCTGTCCATGGAATTCTCCAGGCAAGAATACTGGAGTGGGCGGCCATTCCCTTCTCCAGGGGATCTTCCCCATCCAGGGATCAAACTCGGGTCTCTCCTGCATTGCAGGCAGATTCTTTACCACCTGAGCCACGCTATGGAGTTCCTTAATTATCCACAATTCTCAGCTGTAGATACTAGTACCACTAATACGTTAAAAAGGAGTAAGTTGATTCTCCGGGAGACATGCCCAAGCCACCCACCAAGTAAATGACAGAAATTAAGACTTTGAACCCAGATCTGCTGAACCCCAAAGCCTGTGTTCTCTCTCCATTATGCTGTGATACCATAAAGACTGAGGAAAAAGCATCACAACCTTGAGTTAGGAGACTAAAGCTCTTGGTACTTATCAGTTGTGACCTCGGGCAAGCTAGCAACAAGCTAGGCTTCAGTTCTATCACTTAAAACGACAAGATGACTGGACAAATCTGAGTCTGTGATGCCCCTGGGGCATTTGCAAGAAACTCTACTGGCACCACATGGTCAGGGCCATATGGAAAATGCAACACCAGCAGCAGTACCCTGGAATAAGAGACACAACACAACAACATGCGGCAGTATAAGATGTAAGACACACCCATCAGCTCCGGCAGCTAATCACAGGAAAAGTTTTTATTGGGAAATGAGAGGGAGAGGTAAAGGCGGAAGACTCCAAAAGAGGGCTCCCCGCTCCATCTACATGGACACTGCTCTAAACTCCATGTCCTTTTATTGCACAGGACACACCTCTGCTTTCTACCCTACAAAAAGCCAGTTTTTCAGGTCTTTTGTTCCACAAAGAGCTGGATGTCTGGTTGTTGAGTCAGACCTCAATGTGCCTAACGAGTTCGACTTTCTACAACACTTAGCACACAAAGTCCAAACAATCCAAGCCCCTGTTCGCTCCTTCTGCTGGGCCACCTTTTAGCATTTCAGGACTCTGGGTCTCAGTTCTCCCAAGTCCACCCAACAGGTGCCTTCCAGGAGGACTGCTGAAAAGAACTACAGCAATGCCCTGTAAGTGGAAAGATCTCTTTTCCCAGCTCTGCTTTCCTCCAAGCACAATCCTGCTGAGAGACAGGAGGTGAGGATCAGCCCACTCAGTGCCCTGCCAGTTCCAAGGAAGCAGCAGGGCCAGGGAGAATTTCCTCACGTGTTTCCAACGTGTTTCATGCATTTTATTGCTCATCTACCATGCAGATCAAAAGCGCTGGAGCAGGTCCAACTATTTCACACAGAATCTCACACTCCAGGCTGGCTACAGCCCCGAAAGCCTTCGTTTCTTCACTTGAAATACTGCCCAATGTTATTTTGGGATATGACCTGATAGAGGAAGCCCATAGGGATTCCATGACGATAAGCGTTCCAGCTGTGATTGGTTGCCCAGCCCCAGCGAGTGCCAGCATGGGTTTGTCAGGCTCTGCTGACAAACAGAACTCAGCAGCTAACACCTTCTTTTCACACCACAACAAAACCATGCCCGAAAATCACACAGGCCATACCTCATTGGGGGTGTGGGGCGGGGGTTTGCTAGTGCTCTCGCAGGAAGAGCTGCGAGTTCTAACATGAATCGGCTGCCTGACTGAGTACATTTTCAAGCAGAAAGATACCAGATCAGGGTTACAGAAGGGGGTTAAACAATCTCCCAACAGAGACTCACAAGGATGACATCAGTTCATTTTGCTGAGCAGATTAAACAACATCAATAAGGAAGTTTCATGGCAATGTTCAGTTCAGGGTTTTCTCAGAAATTTGGCTGAATCCTTGAGAAATGGAGCTTTTGTTAACCCCCCAGATGGAGTTCTCATATTCTTCACTTGTGAAGAGCTTTTGCCAAGCTGTGCTGACTACTGGCAGGGAAACCATCCACCCCAGGTAAATACTACACACACACTTGTAGTAAATGTGTATGTGTGCAAGCATGGGGTGCATGTGAATGTGGTAGGAACTTCACAACTCAGCCATACTCACTTGAATGACAAGTCCCGGATGAAAAAAGTCCAAATGCACAGACCGAAGAGACCAAATCTGCACTAGCACTCTGTCAGCCTAGCCTAACGGGCCCACGGCCACGGAGGGAGGCTGCTCCCAGGCTGGAGAATGGGAGGAAACCCTGAAGAACACAGAAGAGGCTGGGAAACCTAACCTTTGATGAAAGGCAGGTGGTAGGAAAGGAGGCAACAGTTTTGACAAACTTCAAGGAAAAGACAAACTTTAGGAATGACTTAAGACAAATAAGTTTTGGGGAGGCCTGATTTTTCATAAAGCCTTCTTTAAAGCAACATTTATATGTCAAGGATCAGAGGAAGAAAAGACTACCTCTATCAAACACCTCCCCCGCCCCAAATATTCAGTACAATGATTCTCTTTCTTTCCTTCAGTCTTTGCTAAATAGAAAGATGGGTGATCTGACCCACCCAGACTTGTTCCAATGAGGGGTCTTCGTCTAAGAGATTAAATGCCAACCCTCCCTAGAGAGCAGTATTGGCTGAAATGCCAGGAACGAATCAACACACAGAAGAGGCTGCCTCTTACTCCCCAGTCAGGGTTTAAGCAGGCACTAAGGAAGAAACGGGCTTCCCGTGTGGCTCAACGGGTAAAGAATCGCCTGCAATGCAGGAGACCAAGGTTCGATCCCTGGGTTGGGAAGATCCCCTGGAGAAGGGAAGGGCTACCCACTCCAGTATTCTGGCCTGAAGAATTCCATGGACTGTATAGCCCATGGGGTCACAAAGGGTCGGGCACAACTGAGTGACTTTCACACTTCAAGGAAGAAGAAAGAAAAGACAAGGAGACTGGCACTATCCTACAGTTTGGGACCATCATCCTGCCTGGACTACATTCACTGTGGAAAAGCAGAAACCGCTCTGGGAAAGGCTCAGAGAACTCTTATTTCTTACCCCCTACCCCAAGTTTCCAAAAAAAAAAAACAACAAACCCTCACCAAACTCCCTCTTCCCTTTTTCTACAGGTTATTACTCTGTGGACAATGAATAATTTCTTTCTGGTACCTTCTGACTGCCTGGTGGGGAATGCAAAGTAGAGAGAAGGTCAGACTCTTCTTGTCTCCAGGACGCTTTTCAGGGCCCACCCACCTCCAAGAAGAGATCCCATACATGTACATGTTGAATTTCATAAAGAAAGCTCTGGGAGACCAAATCTCCAAATTCAAAGAATGTTAGAAAGAGGAGTAAAGCAAGATCCTTCATATCTTCCTCTTGAAGGGACTTAGAACTGACATGAATACATAACTCTCAGGTGTTCAACCCAAGGGTACATGGCTGTCTCACACTTCATTCTCGCATCATTTTCTGGGGTAGGGATCATGCCCATTTTAGCAAAGAAGCAAGAAGCTCAGAAGTTAAATGACTTGCCCAAGGACAGAAAACTGTTAAACAGGAGAACTGGGTTTAAACCCATATTTCTGACTCCAAAGCCTGCACTCTTCCCACCATAAGGTGGGAGCTTGCCAACATCAATGGCTGGGCTCCATGCTCCACACAACATGAGGCAACAGCTTGTCTCCAGACATGCTGGGTGGTTAGCTACATGACTCTAAGAGGCTAACCTCACTCGGCATCACTTAGTTCTTTGCAGAAGAAAAGAGCAAAACCAGACAATTCAGCTCCCCAAGTCTACCATGCTGTGTGTCCCTCTCTTTCCTAGCCACTCTTCCTTACTAAACTTTCTTTCATGGTTATTTCAAGTCAGCCCTTTCACCTGTAACTTTCTTGATTTAAGCCTACTTTTTCTAAACTAAAGGGTATAGTACTTTTCCTCACCTCTGGGTCCTCAGAAGGGTACTTAATGGATGGATCGGGGAAGAGAATGACTCAGAATCCGGGGAGATAAGCAGAAGTCCCATGAAAGTAGCTATGTGATCTCAGCCTGTGCTCCTGTGCCCTAACCCTACTATCAGGCACAAAGGTGGGGCTCAGAGAGAGAAGTCAACACATTCCTGGCCTCCAGGTGGCCTCATCTCAGATAACTTCAAACCCCCACACTTTTTCCCTCACCCGGCCCTGTGACCACCCTTCCAAACTGCAGGACAATTGGGTCTTGCTGAGCAGCCCCAAACTACAACATGGGAAAGCTCCTTTCCAGGGGCATGAGCCAAGCAAGGTCCAACCCCCTGCCCACAGCCGTGCCCAACAATGGGGCAACAGAATGCGCCTTAACAGCACCGGGCAGCCCATTTCCCAGCCATCAGTGAGAATCGGGTGGGAAGACCAGTTGTGTGAAGTTGCACCACCAGTGCAGCGACTACAGACTAGAGTTGTTTTCTGCCTTGGGAACTTCAAAGACAAGAACAGCTTCGTGGGGGCAAAGCCTCCACAACCACAGTATAACTTCCCTGATCCCCCCCTCCCTCCACAGACAAAGCAGAGTCCCTTCAAGATCCCCCAGAGCCAAAGTTCAGGACTGGTGGCACTATGCTCAATCTGCCCCTCTCCTCACTAGCCCGTGGGGTGAGAGCCTCCAATGTTACTACTAATGCCAGGCCCACAAAAGATAAAATGCTTGATAAATATTACTCAAAAGCATCCTCTTTAGATCCAATCTCTATTAGTCTCTCTCTCTTCTTTAACAGTCCTTCCCTCACCCCAACACTGTACCTTCACTCTAGACCTCCACAGTTGAAGGAGGGACTCGGGTGTTGTCATCAAGGGAACTGACTTTCCCGACTAAAACTGAGAAGTGTAATGCTGAAAGGACCTCGGCCGCCTGGTAAGAACTCTTGACAGAATTGCACTAAAGGGAGGAATGTCTGGAGAGGAGGCTGTTGGGAGGCAGGTCTCTGTGTCCCTGGAGAAATTTCCATCTAATTACAAAAATACAAGAACCCACTGTCCTAATCCACCTCAGCAGAATCTCTTGAGGTAGGTCTGACCCTTTGAGTGAAGGTTGAGGGCGCCGCTGAGGTGAAAAGAGGGGAGAAGAAAGAGTGCTGGGCTGCTGGCATTCCTACAGTGGGCACCCCTTCAGACAGCAGCTCAGCCACTGCAGCAGCCATTGATTTTCCAGGGGTTGATACTCTGCTCCCACAGATCTGCTCAGCTGGAGGCTGAATCACATTGAGCGCTTCTGCTCATCTCCCTGCACTGGCCCCTCCCCAAACCAGTCAAACAAACACCAAACACAATGTGAGCTGGCAACAGAGAGATGGTGCTCCCCACACACATCCCCACCCCCAGAAAAATCATAAACACCAGTTCAAGGGAACCAAAGCTACATGGGCAACCCACAAGACGCTGCCTGGGCCAACCCACAGACCCCAGAGAGCCTTTTAATCCACTGCCCAACATCCCCACAGAGATCTTTCTAAAGATGCAGACGTTCTACAGAAAAAAATCCAGGTTCCCAACTTGTGAAAACAACAGATGCTAGAACTCCCAGAGAGCGCTGATGGATTGAAACCCTGCTTTCTGGTTTGTCACAGACCCCACCAGGTCCGTATGATACCCATGTTACTACCTGAGCAGTCTTCTGACACACACCCCTCCCCCTACCAGGGTTTCTCACTTAGGCCAAGACAGAGAATGTCTTCTCTAGTCAAAAACCACCTCCTGGCCAAAAATGTACAGCGTGTTCTAAGGGTCACTAGCTAAGACTCAAATTTGAAAAAAAAAAAAAAGAAACTAGGGCAGAGCTGGGTCTGAGTTAGAGCAGTCAAGACCGCTGCATATTTATGGAAAAGGGCTATTCTAATCCCAGCAGGAAAAGAGCACTGTAAAGCTAGAGAAGGCAAAGAAGTGAAGAACTCCCTACTTTCTCCAAGTCCTGCATTCCATCAGGAAGGCCAACCACACAGACCATGTTCCTTCATGGTCATCAGCTTGGATCCTTGAACTTGAGCAAGCAGACTAGGAAAAGGGGGGCAGGAAAATAACACAGAAAACACAGTAGAATTCTGGGTCTGAGAAGTGTAAGGGGGAGGGGTACTGCCTTAAGCTTCCACCTCCTTTGGCTGCTCCTCAGAAATATAGCAACCAGAAAACAAGGAGGATGCGATGTGCACCGGCGGGGAAGGTGAGCTTGGCACTGCGCTGAACACAGTGCAGACCGAGGTCTGGGGGGCTGGATGGCCTCCTTGGTTTGATATTTAAAGCTCTAAATGTGTATCTCCAGTGGTCTTCCTTACCATGACCTACAGGTCTAGATAAAATCCAAAAATTTAGAAGGAAGAAGTGGAACAAACAAATCTGAGTGGGAAATGGATAGACTCTTAAACCAGAAAAGACAGCCATCAACCCTGAAGGCCTTTAAAACCAAAAACACCAACTCTATATATAGGGAAAGACACGGTCAAGTCCTAAAGGTAGAAGACGAAGCAGGGGGAAGAGGAACGACGCGCACTCGTGACAGCAGTGCCTCTGCGCACAGGTCCTCGGACTACTGGAACTCGACTTCTCTCCTACCTTTCCCCCAACCATCAGGAGATCACCTTCTCGCATCTCGGTAAACAACATTCAGTGTTCTTCCCACATCAAAGCTGGCCTTCAGGAAGGGACAGATAAGCTGTCAGCTTACGCCTCCAATGCCCAGTTCCCACCTGCAACAAGGCGAGGTTTCTTAGCCCCCTTGGGAAAAGTCAAATGGGAAGCAAGCTAACAGCGTGGAGGTGAGCTCCACCTCAGGGCAATCAGAGATTACGTCACAATACCAGACAATTCCATGCTGACAGCAGGTGTGGAGGAGGAATAGGTTCTGGCTACCGAGGTAGACAGAACAAGAGATCAAGCAGTGGCCCCCAGAGGGACAGCCCTAGATCACATACCAGTTTCATCACAGCTTTTAGGTAGAACACCAAATATCTTAGAAATATGAGAAAAAGACAACAGAGCTGATTCTGTGCTTGATTTATCAGGTATGTTAACATAGCTCCACACCTATGGGTCCTCCCCTCTGGGCCCAGATTCTCACTCTGCTGCAGGGGGCCCTACTGGTTTCTGTAAAGACAGCACTGCTAGGCAAACTTTGTTCAAAAACCCCAAGATACCCCTCACCCTCTGCTGCTTCTCACCCTCTTCCCCAGAAAGACAAGACACAGCTTGGCAGTCCCACACCTAGGGGCTAGCTTTTGGATTTTGGTTGGTCTTCTTGAAGGAGGACAATGGCAGAACCAGGGTAGGTACCTCACTGAGGTCGTCTCCCAAACGGCTTTGCAGAAGGTTGTAAAAGCACCAACAGGAGAGAAGGGGAAGAGGAGATAAAGATGGAGGAAAGCCACTATCACCAAGGCAACTGAGTTCATCCATATGTTGACTCGGGAAATTCAAGAAATTCGAGCTTTTGAGGTTTCTTCCTTCCAGAATAAATGCTTCCTACATCTTCCTGGGGAGCAGACCCAAACCCAGAAGCTATAGTATCATTACCTTTGCCTAGAAGTTTCAATCTCACACCTCTCCATCCCACCTCCTTTCCTTTCTCCAAAGAGAAGAATATATGGAAGACAAAGTCTGTCTTTTTAATATGGCATTCTTCCTTCTCTTAAAGGAGCTTTTTGCAGATCCTTTATAGGAGTTGGTCCTAATAGTAAAAGCAATGGGCTAGAAGTCAGGGAACCCCATGTTCTCAGTTACTGAATGACCTTGGGCAACTCCTATACCCTTTCTGGGCCTTAGGTTCTCGTATATGTAAAGTGTGGGGTGAAAGGGGACGATGGTGTTTGTGTTAGTGTGGTGAATATTCTGTGGAGTAGCTCATGCTGCCTCCACTCTGCTCTTTTCCTAACTGCAGAGGTTAAAAAGCTAAAAACTACATTTCCCAGAATCCCCCTGCAGATGCTTTTGGCTACAATTTAGGTTCTGCTAATTAGAATCAGACTCAAGATTAGATCAAAGTATGGCAGTGGCCATACTTCTGTCTCCTTCCCTTGTTTCTACAGGAGCATTTTGGTTTCATCTTCCAGTTAACTGGGCGCTAGTTCTGGTGGCTGCAGCTGCTGCTGCTTGATTCCAGCTTACCAATCCCTAGATAGCAGACGTAGAGCACGCAAGCTGATAGTGGCTCCCAAGAGGAAGTTCCCTTGGTGGGTCAAATCTAGGTCTAGATCCCGATTCCCAGAGGACAAGCCCAGAGGCACGCTCCCTCAATCCTTCGACCAATCTTCAAGCCCTATTTGCTATATTAAACCCTTCTCTATTAAACTACCTAGGGTTTAGTATGGCCTAGGTTCAGTGTAGAAACCACTGTCTCTGACATAATTTTGTCAGACGACACGAAGAGTAGTTGTGAAGATGAAAGAAATTATTCACAAAGCATATTCCCTAAGTCAGAATCTTCTGAGGAAAAATGGGCAAGATGGGGAAGCCTAGAACTTTAAAATACATTTGTCCAGGACAACTTCCTTCACTTCTTCCCTTTTTACCATCTTCCTGTACTTTCTCCCTCCCACTCTAAGCTCTGGGGGGGGAGCTGAATGGCTCACAGAAGATGGAAGGCTGAGTCAGCACATGCTTTCCTTTCCATCCCTATATTCTCTGCAAGCTTTTACTCTGCTGAGGGTAGCATTACCTGCCCAACCCCAAATAACTATTCTCTGGGCTTGGGCTAGAGAGGGCACCAACTGTCTTCCTCAGAAGCAGGAAATATGTTTACATAATCCAGGGGGTAAAGAACCAGGGCACAGCCCTGCACAGCTAATGACCAAAGACACGTTTGGCCCATACAAGATCCTAGTTTATCTTCTTATACCAATTTCTGGTTGAAGTAACAAACCACCAGCTTCCTGTAGCAGGAGTGGGGACAAACTGAAAAAACAAGGTCAAATTCAAGTGGCATGCTTGGTGGGACGCGGTATTTCCCACCAGTCGTCAGCAATGTTAACTAAGCCCAGGAGCCATCACACTAGAGGTGAGGCTCGGTTAGTTTTCAGAATGAAGTTTTCTGAAGAAAACAAAAGGTTCCAGCAAGAGGAATCTGTGTGAGACACACAGGCAGGAAGCAGAGCTGAGCCACCAGCAACTAGAATAGAAACAGGAAACGGGCCCAGGAACAAGCATACAGTAATCTGCTGCAAGCAGCACCGGCTCCGGCAGGCACCAGGCAGTGTCAGGGTCGGAGCAGCGTGACTAAGATGGAGAAGCAGATTGGCTGGTCTGCCAGAGCACAGGCACTCTAGAGAAGGGATGACTACCTGCACAGGGTACATGCTGCTCTGAGCACTCTGGGCAGATGTGACAGAGCGGGTGGGGATTTCCTTTTTGAGACTTTGTAAGAGCACCTGGGTTACAATTCAAGGGGACCGAGCACAGATACACAGTCAGATATAAAGAAAACAGGTCACCGACCTCAGAATGGCTCAGCTTCTCTGGGTACCAAAATTGCTAGTGACATTTCAGTTATCCCTTAAAAAAAATAAGCCATCAAAAACTTAGGCAAAGACTGTTGGTCCTGCCTCCTCTTACCATGAAATGTAACAAAAGGGAACATAGTGTAAAACTTAAATCCTTCAAACATTCCAGTTTATTAAGCTTTTAGAGAATTTCTGTCACCTCTCCTACCCCTCACCAATAAACCTAGACAATGAAAAGCAGGTCCCCAAGCTCAGGCAGGTCAACAAAGGTTTACTAAGATTTGCCTAACACAGGTATCAGACACAGGTCTGAATGCTCAAGCAGAAGCACCAGCATAATGCTACACCAACATGAAGAAAATGGGAAGAAGTCCCAGAGAAGGTATTTCACAGCTAGGTTTTGAAGCCCAAGTAGAACTTTGTTGGACATTAAAAAAAAAAAAAGGTGGTGGGGGAAGAGTAATAGAGATGACACACACCTTAAGCCAAAGGACAACAGCTCTGTGAGGACCGGGAGCTGTGAGGAGCTTCAAGGCGCCCCCGAGTGGCCAGAGATGAGGCTGTGAGGCATGCTGGGAGTGGCGGATGGCCCCATAATAGGTTCTGGGCTGTAGGTACAGGGAGCCAGGGCTCCCAGAGCACACACAAAACAACTAGTTTACTAGACGTGGTAACATTTATTAGAGGAGACCGGTGGGCTACAGTCCATGGGGTCACAAAAAGCTGGACAAGATTGAGCATGCTTGCATGTGTGCGCACGCATGTGGGGGCATGCGCGCGCGCGCGCACACACACACACACACACACACACACACACACACACACACACAGCTTCTGGCAAGGTATTTCACTTACAAATTTTACTCAGCTTTCAGGGTCTAACTCTTCCTTGCTCCAGAACCATAAGACACATGAACCAATAAAGCTGGTGTAGGGCCCAAGAATCTGCATTTCTTACAAGCCCCCAGGTAATGTCTGTGCTGCTTGATAATGGACCACATTTTCCTCAGCAACAAGGATCTGACTGATTAAAGTTTCACCATTAATCAGAACACTGTTTAAGAAAAAAGGCACAGAACAGAGCTTGCTCCCATACAATACTAGGGAACCGAAGAACCATTCTTGTCAACTTTTCATTGTTGGAGCTGATGCCCTGCTTGGTGAACTCCTTCAGCAGGCCTGACCTATAGATTTAACCACCTTCCCTCTTCCACTTCCTCCCTGCCCCTTCAGTTCACAACTCATCTATGCTTCCATCACAGGGAGGGTTTGGGGGAAGAAAGGGAAATGGATGTCCATTTACACTCCTCCTTTTACGACAAATCTAGTAAATGGAAAAAAAAAAAAATCTAGTAAATGATAAATGACAAAGGGTTGAGACTTTTGGCTAAATATTAAAAGAGAATTAGATTGTCCATGCCTTTCCTTTGCTGGGCAGGATGCTAAAGGAAATATTTCATCTGAATTATCAGAGAAAACTGAATTCAAATTCTAACTCCAACCCTTAGTTTCCTATGTAAAATAGAAGTGATTATTAAACTTAGTACATTTCAATTCCTGCTCTTCCAGGAGGATTCACTATGGCTGAAGATCCTTTCCTGGCCTCACACCTGTCCTTTAAGATTCAGATTCTATAAGAGTTCCTTTCCATTTTCTCATTCCAGATCACTATAACCCAAGCTCTCATGATACGAGAACATCACAGTAGTAAAGCTTGAGTGTGAATAGGTACCCTGTTGTTAAGTAGAAATATAAAGGAGGGCTTGGAAACTCAAGCTATAAAAGAACACCTTTCGATAATTTAACAGACATTAAAAATCCTATTTCTACTTACTTCACTCCTGGTATCAACAACTTTCACTCCTGTCCAACCAGTGCAAGCAAGTATGGTCTAGATCTTCAATAGCAGCCTCTAAGACTTTTTCAGTCAAGGATATAGTGTCCCTTTTAAGCTAACCCAGTGCCCTTGATTCCCTTCTCTTGTTAATTCCTGGAGGATGTGCCTGTTTATATCTTCCTAACACTCTGGCTGTCCAAGGGACTCTCAAGAATCTTCTCTAACACCACAGCTCAAAAGCATCAATTCTTCAGCACTCAGCTTTCTTTATGGTCCAACTCTCATATCCACACATGACTACTGGAAAAACCATAGCTTTGACTATATGGACCTTTGTCAATAAAGTAGTATCTCTGCTTTTTATTATGCTAAGTTTGTCACAGCTTTTCTTCCAAGGAGCAAGTGTCTTTTAATTTCATGGCTGCAGTCACCATCTGCAGTGGTTTTGGAGCCCAAGAAATAAAATCTCTCACTGTTTCCATTGTTTCCCCATCTATTTGCCATGAAGTGATGGGACCGGATGGCATGATCTTAGTTTTCTGAATGTTGAGTTTTAAGCCAGCAATTTCACTCTCTTTCACTTTCATCAAGAGGCTCTTGATGTGGTGTCGGAGAAGACTCTTCAGAGTCCCCTGGACTGCGAGGAGATCAAACTAGTCAATCCTAAAGGAAATCAGTCCTGAATATTCATTGGAAAGACAGATGCTGTAGCTGAAGCTCCAATCCTTTGGCCACCTGATGCGAAGAAATGACTCACTGGAAAAGACCCTGATACTGGGAAATACTAAAGGCAAGAGGAGAAGGGGATGACAGAGGATGAGACGGCTGGATGGCATCACCGACCCGATGGATATGAGTTTGAGCAAGCTCCGGGAGTCGGTGATGGACAGGGAAGCCTGGCGTGCTGCAGTCCATGGGGTCGCAGAGTCAGATATGACTGAGTGACTGAACTGCACACTCCAGCAGTGACTTCACTATTTTGTACCCTATCTGCTTTATACACATAAGAATCTTGAGATGAAGCTGAGGAATTTGGGCCGATTCAGCTGACTCCTCCTAACATGCCTTTCAAGAGTCCTCTTCACCTTTACACCCTTCCCTTACTCATTTCCTTCCCTCCAGCTTCAGAAATCAGGGCCTCTCCCTAACTTAGAAGGATCCCAATAAACTGCTTCATGACAAATTCAACTTTACATTCCTTGACAATACACTAGATGCAGACCATCTTTGTCCCTTTCCTTGGCTTCCAGAAATATGACACAACCCTGGGCCCCCTCCAACCTTTCCAGTTATGTGCTGGGCACTTCTACTCAGTGACCCAAGCACAGTCCAGCACGCCATCTGACTCCTCACTCCATGCTGCATGGCCGGGGAGGTTAACTATTAACCACTATGCAGACAACTCTCAAACTCTATCCAGACTCAGCTCTTACCCGAGTTTCAGCCTCCTAAATTCCAACTAGTAATGAAGCATCCATTTTTAGACATCTCATTGTATGGAACTTAACGTCTCCTCAAAGGTGAGTTTCCCTATTAACCTTCTATTTTTGTCAATGAGAGCCCCACCCTCCCCAAACCTGGTATATCAAGATTGTTATATTTTCCAGCCAGTAGAATCCACTTGTTCCCAGTTCTATAGATTCTTTCCTGAGCGCCTCACAACTAAGACTAGGTAGCTACGTAAATGAGGCTGAAGAGCAGAACTCCACTGAACGCTAGAATTATTTCAATAGTTTAACTCATCCCCTTGCTTGCAGACTACCACCTTTCCAAACCATACTACACACCAGTGGATCATTTTTGTTAAAACATTAGCTTCATCATGTTATTGCCCTAATTACGTATCTGCAGGCCTATGAGATCAGATCCAAGTGGCTTACTTATCGTACCAGGGCTCCAGCCCCTGTGATCTAGCTTTCCTTCCTGTTCCTGCCCACCTTAGGAAGCCTGATCCTGACCAGCCCCCCAGAAGTCATCCACACTGCACCCCACCCCCACCGAGCCTCAGCCCAGCACTTTTCCTTTCCACCCCACCCAAGACACCCGTATCTAGTTCATTCTAATTGAATTTCTGCCGTGATGTCCCCTCTACAACTTTATTTTCTTATGCTTATTTTTAATTGATTGATGATTACTTTACAATATTGGGAATTAACCGCAGGTGTACACACGTTCCCTCCCTCGTAAATCTCCCTCCCACTCTACTCTTTAGACATAAATGGATCACTGATTTCACCAAACCCTGATAGCACTCACTGTAACATTCAGGCACACATTCTTCTATTTTACCAATGAAACAGAGGAGGATCCCTGAGGGTTACAACCATATCGTAGTCAGAATCACCCACTTAAGAGTTCAGGTTACCTCGTAAGTCATAGGAGTTCAACCCTTCCCTGATGCGTCTAGGCCTTCTATACAACAACCAGAGCAAATGGGGCGCCAGAATTTACTCCAGAGACAGGCAGTTTACCTACTTTTCTTTCTGAAATATCCTCAATCCTCCAGATCACAAAGGAATCTGTATGTCACACTTGGGCTTAGACCTATAGGAATCAAGTAGTCAGAGGTAGTGTAACTTGTGAAGTTTGATTTTTTTAAGATGACCACCCTGGTGATTATGTTGAAGATGGACTTGGAAAGAAAAGAAACAGCTCAGGACTCTGCAACAAACAAACACCAGGTAAGAGATAATGGGAGCCCAACAGAAAGGCAATGAGGAAGGACAAGGGATCCAGTGATGAGTGCCAGAGAGCAAAGAGTCCCCAGGGTGGAGCTGGCAACGCAAGAGGTGCCCTAACACAGGAATAAACTGCAGGGGTCCCAGCTGCAGGCAGTCGGGTCAGTCGGGTCTCTCCCAGGTCTCTCTTCCTTCACCCATTTTCAACCCAGTCTTCCCTTCAGATCAAGAGTCAAACTACAGCGTAAGTCACCACTATTACTCACGTTGCCATTGTGGCTTCCCAGCCCAGTAGTTTTTTCTTCCCTTTTTAAAGGACCACCAAAGCTCACTGCTATTCATTCAAGTATGGTCTTAAGATCTACAGCACCACTTGAGAGTTTGCTAGAAATGCAAATTCTTGGGTTCTACCCCACAACTACTGAATCAGAATCTCTGGCTGGATGTCAGTAATCTGTGTTTTAATTAATCTCCAGATGATTCCTAATGCATGCCTAAGTTTGAGAAGCAGTGATATAGCTAACTTCCCCAGATCAAAGCTTTTAATCCTATATCCATTTTGCACCACTAAATGGAAACTCTATTCCAGGTACACTTGCAAGACTAACATGTAAATTTACAAATGTGCCTCAGTAAGAAAAACTTGGGAAGCCATCATTACTCTTAAGGAAACCACATACACTTGAATGAATCACTTAAACAGAAGCTTTTCAAGACGCAACTATTCCAAGTCATTCTCAGAAATGACTATAATCAAAAGTCAGAAACCAATTTTCAGATGAGTCCCTTACAGATTTCGCCCCTAAATAAAGAAAACTAAAGACTTAATGAAACACCATGAGATTTGCTCACCTACCCCTTACAAGAACATTTTTTTTTTTTGGGGCGGGCCGGGAGCCGCACTGTGTGGCATGTGGGATCTTATGTTTTCCTGACCAGCGACTGAACCTGTGCCCCCTGCAATGGAAGTGTGGATTCTAGACCCTGGACTACAGCAGGGAAGTCCCAGGAACCTTCTTAACATGGGGTGAAGTGAGACTATTTCACAAGATAATGACAAATTCTAACCCCACTTCTTCCTAAGGCCACTGTCAGGAAGCACAAATAAATTAATTCATCCTCTAAAATGAAGTTTGGGCGGTCCCATAACAGTCTGTGATGACTGTCTTGCACTAGCAGGGAAAACAACAATTTGGTAATATGGTCAAGTTGTACCCTGTCAGTCATACACTTTTTGGATGAGCAATGAATCTGCTCAGGTGTACCTATTCGATGAGTTGGAACTATTATATGACAAGCTCTATAACAGTAATGAGCAAGACAGAGCAAGTCTGACCCTCAGTGAGCTTGAAGTAAGTAACAGAAATTACCCTTGAGATGAGCACTGACGAGAAGCATGGTGCTGAGCCGGTCTGCTGTAGTCGAGGAACCCGACACAGTGTGGACTTGAGAGGATGTCTACCAGGGCTGCCAACCAGAAGCACCCGCACAGCTTCTCACAGGCCAACGCCCAAGCCGTACCCCGCGCCAAACAAACCAGAATTCTGTGAACCCTGGCCATGGGTTTTAAAAATCATTTGTTCCCCCAGGTAATTCTAACATGCAGGCAAGGTAGAGAACTACTGGTCTTGGGTATGGTGAGACACGGTTTGGGGTACAGAGGTCACTAAGACAATGCCTGCCCTCCAGGAGATTTCTATCTAGTGGGAAAGACCCAACAACCCAGAGGTATTAGCAAAATGCTCTAGCAACACGGAGCAAAAAACCCTCAGATCCAGCATGATGCTTCTCTGGGCACAGGATGGGGAAGTGATCACAATGGATTATATAAGGTGCTTTTACCTGTGGCAGCAAGGTTTGGCTCAGGCACCTAATTATTCTTTATACCTTTTCATACATCTTAAATATTGCAGGCTTTTAAAAAAGTAAAAATAAAAAATGCCTTTAGTCAGTGAAGGCAACATGGAAATTATTTAAGCTGAATTTTGAAGCTTAAGGGGTTTTCTGAGGAAATGATTCTGAAGATGTAGTCTGAAATATAAACAGAAAAAGTCAGAAGGAAAAGTACCTTAGGCAAAGGGAAGACTGTACGCAAGAGCTGGAAGTGGAAAAGGCATGGGGCCCCACAGAAACTGAGAGAAGGCAGAAAGCAAAAAAAAGGATGAAGCAGAGGTTCTTAGGGGCTTCCCTGGTGGCTCAGACAGTAAAGAATCCACCTGCAATGCAGGAGACCTGGGTTCGATCCCTGGGTTGGGAAGATCCCTTGGAGGAGGGCAAGGCAACCCACTCCAGTATTCTTGCTTGGAGAACCCCCATAGACAGAGGAGCCTGGTAGGCTACAGTCCACGGAGGTTGCAAAGTGTCAGACACCACTGAGTGACTAAGTACACATACAAAGGTTCTGAGAGTGCCATTCTTGGTCTAGAAGCATCAAAAATTTGTTAGAAATGCAAATTCTCAGGTCTCACTCCAGACTTACTAAATCAGAAAGAGGTGGGGAGGCGGGGTGGATTTTGGATTTTATTCTTAATCAAAAATAATTGAGAGGTTTTAAATAGAGGAATAACATAATCAGGATAACAGTAACTAAATGGTCTGGCGTTAATAGCTCAGCAAAAACCCCTCAAAATCTAATTTTTGTAATAATCAGGATCAGAAACCATACTGAGTCTTTAAATCAAGGGTCACAATCATAATGCCTTTAGGGCTAAGCTGAAAGGGTGCCTGAGTGGGAAGAGGGATATAAAAAACTGAAGGGGCTGCCCTCCAGTCAGCAGAGCATCTGCTCTGTAGCCAAACACAAACACGTGCTGAGTGGAGGGATACACTGGTGAACCTAGGGCCCCCTTAACACAGCTGCTTAAGAAAGGAGCGGGCTCCTTGCAGGGAATCCCGCCTTCTCCTTTCTTCAGATGTGACTATTTCCCCAGCCTGGCTAGGCAAATCTGGCATCAAACCAGAAAAAATTTCAAAGAATAAACCACCGTTTGTTTCTTTGTCTAAGTAGCAGAGGGATAAAAAGCAATTCAACAAACAAGATGCCAATAACCCGGCCAGTTTGCCTCCCACATGGAGCTTCTACTACTACAGAACAAATGACCTGTTTGGATGAACCCAGGGCAGAAGCCTGAACCTGGGAACGCTCCTTGGGATGGGCTACCCAGGAACAGCTCTCTCCTGGGTCCAAGAGGCTACAGGCTACTGGTGTCTTCACTTCAGTAGGTCATATCAAGCTCTTGTATTCAACAGCATAAGGCTCTCAAGCTTTAACAGACAATGTGTTTGTATGCTAGGTTTCTCAGGACTAAAACTACCAAATGCAGTTCAACCAAAATGTCACCAGAAACAAGCAGAAACTTTCTGATGAGGCACAACTTACAGCATGGGCAGAAATCTACCGATTTGGGTTCTTGCTACAGTAGTACCTCACCCGGATAGGTGATGAGGGAGTGGTTACACAGTTCTGACTGAATCAGGTTAAAAAGCACATTCCAGTGAAGTTTAGGATGCAAAACAGGATTGCAACAGACGTTAATGAGAAGGGAACAAGAGTGATTGCCTTATTCAGACACTTCCTCCCTCAACCCCTCAGCTGAAATAGTCAACAGTCTCCGAAGGCCTAGCTGACAATAGCGATTCATCCTGGCCTGGAATGCCGGAATTACAGGTGCTGAGGGACTCCACAGACCTTGTCCTACTAAGGTTACGGCTTAGAGATCTTCAGGGGAAGCCATGGGGCCTTCATGATAAAGTGAGTTCCCATCTCCTACCTTAAAGGTCCAGAAAACCATTTTCTTACAAGTCAGAATAATGGAAGAGACAAGCTTCAAATCCAAGTAGAATAAAAATTTCACAAGAATCTTATTCTTACCTGCGGCTGAATTTCCATCTCCTAACTGAAGCCAGATTTGTTAAGGAAAGGTTTGCTACCTACAGTCTTCTCAGGACAGTCCATTTTATTCCTGTGCCCAGCCTGAGGGACTTGCCGACATGTAGTAACACAGCTAAGACCAAGGGAAAATGCTCCCAGGACCAACCTACTATTAAATAGTTGGTGTTACCTGCCTTTGAGTATTGAGTATAGTTCCTTGAAGATGATGGTCATTACAGCCAATGTTTATGAAGGCCTAACAAGCACCAACGCTCTCTTTATACTAATATTAACCTCTATGAAGTGGGTACTTTTAGTTTCATTTTACAGATGCAAAAGCTAAGGCATGGACAGATTAAGTGACTTGCTCAAGGTTACAGTTAGTGGCAGAGTCAAAATGCAGATCCAGGGCTCTAGAGCCCAAGCTCTTCATCAGCAGACCATACTGTCTTTTTCAGGATACTGTCTGTCCATTCTATAAACACTGCATCAAGCATCTGGCACCAAAAACTCTACTAGACAAAAGCATCTATTCACATAAAACAACTAGAAAATCTGCTTTTACTCCCCCATGCTCAAACGTGACAATCCATGCTGAACGCACTCCAGATTCTACCTCCTAGCTAAAAGTTAAGACAAATACCTAAAAATTTAGCTTTCAAAAGTAAGATATAGAAAAAAGCAAAAAACACTGAACTTTTTCTCAGCTTTGATGGAAAGCAGACAGTGCTTCTATCATTTCCATCTTCTCTGTCCCTCAGTTGCGTCTATGCCTAAGAGCCCAAGATTTAAAACAAACAACAACAAAAAAAAACCCATTTAAACAATGTTTAGATCTCTGAACAGAGATCACAAATATATTCTTCCCTGGGCAGGCAACCAAAAAGGACATTCTATAAAGTCAGTCCACAAATGCCTATTCAGAATTCTGAGCTTGAATTTAAGGAATAGTTCATCATTCATTTAGCTCAATACTACCAAAACAACCAATCAGAAACTGGTCTTCCTTGCTTTTCTCTCTGCCCCCATCAGCTTTTAGAGGGTGGCAGAAATACTCACAGGCAAGCTTGAAGGTCTTGACTGAAGACTCAGGTTCATATCTTCTTGCCCTCCCTTACTGGAGGTCATTGAGGGGGCTGAGGATGCCTGAGACCCAAATGAATCTTGAGATAACTCCTAAAACAAGAGAAACAAAAGCTGTGAGAGCCTGGTTATTGATAAACCAGGCCAGCGTGCTTCATGGTGAAAAGGGCTATGGGACTCTATCACACAGGGGGAAACTGCGTTTGAGAGACTGACCACTCGCACACAATACTATTCAAAGGCAGAAAAATACAAACTGTGGCTCTTAAGAATGTCAACAGTGGACGTAAGACTCTCAGATGGCACTGTTGACCATTTATCATCACCAACAGAAGAAAACTGTTCTTTGGAACAAAGGTTCAAATCTAGCTAACTACAAATTTTATCTATCAAGGAAAGAGACCAACCGATTTCAAAACACCAACAAAAAACTCATAATAGAACCTCTGTATTAAAATGAGTACTGCTTCCTTTAAAGGCACTGGCCTGGGATGAGACTCCAACAATGCCTCCAATGCACAAAATCTCTAGTGGACTTGTCATCATTCAGGCATTTCTCCTCTTTTTGTTCTTTAGAGAATAAAGCCCAAATTGTTATTTTCAGACTTTATCACCTAACTTGTTCAGAGACATGGCTACAAATGAATTTTAGCTATTTCCCAAAATCCACTCTCAAATAAAAGTATTTGCTACAACTGAGAACGGGCTTCCCTGGTAAAGAATCTGCCTGCAATGTGCCAGGAGACCTAGATTCAATCCCTGGGTTGGGAAGATCTCCTGGAGAAGGGAATGGCTACCCACTCCAGTTTTCTTGCCTGGAGAATTCCATGGACAGAGGAGCCTGGCAGGCTACAGTCCATGGGATAGCAAAGACTTGGACATTACTGAGCTTACCTTCACTTTCACCACTAAGAATATTCTAAAGAACGTTATATCAGCCCTGATAGCAATTTCAAATGAAGGGGTCCAAAATATTTTGAGCAATAGCAGAACAGAATGGCAATTGCATGGAAGTACAGTACAGTCTCCCAAAGTGACTGTTTTAAAAAAGACCAAACTCACTTGGATGCTCAAGTTCTCAATGCTCAGTTTAAAAAAAAAATAAAAACTAGTCCATTATCTTTTTTTCTTGTCTGTCTATGCAACTTTCCACTGCCCTATTAATAAAGAGAGCTACAAATTTTTATGCAGCTAGTTCAGTTAGAGAACCAATTCATGTGGCAAAGTTCTCATGACACCAACCCCCAAAGTCTGCGGTCACGTGGAGGGAGGGCGCATCTTACCTGCGGTGGAGGGAAGCGCTGCTGGGAGTAGGCAGTTTGCTGTGACTGCTGAGACTGGGGCTGAGGGTACGCAGCCTGCTGGGAAAGCGTCGAGGATGCTGGCTGCTGAGGTTGCTGCTGCTGGTAAGGAGACTGTGCCTGCGGCTGCGAGTAGGGGGGCTGGCTCTGGGGGTGCTGCTGGGTGCCGGACTGCTGGGAGGGGTATGGAGTCGGGGACGGCTGATGGGGAGGCTGGGAGGGCTGCTGGGAGTACGGAGGTTGAGAGGACTGGAGCTGCGGTGGCTGAGACTGAGGCTGCTGCTGATACGAAGGTTGGGCATGGGGGGTCTGGGATGGTGGCTGCTGGGAGTAGGGTGGCTGCTGTTGCTGGGGGTGAGGACTTTGCTGGTTGTAATATGGAGTCTGGCCCTGCTGACCATACCCGCTGGGGCCTTGCTGTCCATAAGGAGGAATCTGTAAAAGGAAAGGACACTTTTAGCACTGACACTTCTGAATGAAGAAACGTGAGGTATTCTGTTAGAAGCTATGCCCTGAAAATGGGTACTGAAAGCAGGCAAGCCAAGCCTCACACTTGGAAGGCCCAGGGTTTTTCTACCAACCCTGTTAAACTGAGCCAGGAGGGTCAGCCAAGCTGGGTTACTAGGTTGGTTTGTTTACAGATGGACGACATTCATCCATGGAAAATTTACACTGTTTAATAAAAATTTGGGCAACTTACAAGAGTTCAAGAACAGCTGTCTTCACCAATGAGACTACTCTTTTTTATCATGGCCTAGACTTTTTATAAGCGCTAGGAATCTATATCCTAGCCACAATGAAAAGTCACTGGCTCAGTCAACTGAAAACCTAGGGTTTCGTAGTCTAGATGGTATGCCAATGACTAAACTACTCTGGTTCTCTTTTTCACTTTGTCTTTATTCATAAAGTATCTGAGAGCCTACTTGTTTACTTGTACCAGGCACTATTCTAGGCACAAGGGATACATTTGGCCAACTAGGAAAGAAAAAAGACCAATAAAATTCACCCCAAATATCCTCTATTTTCTCAGTGCGGGCTGGGGAGGAAAGGCAATTATATTTAAGGGCATACTTTGCGTCACAGTCTTAGAAGTAAAGTTAGGTTCAATATTCTATTCCTCACACCATTTTCAATATGAGTATCACGCATATATAAATGATAGAAAATGCTATCAAAACAAACAAAAAAGAGTGGCGATAAAAAGATGATGGTGCGGATGCTCAGACAAAAGGAGACGAGTAAAATCTTAGCGTCTGTAATGGCACCATTGGCACCTTTACTGTTCAATCTTCCCTTTGCCCGCTACTCCCAGTCCCTTCTACGTATTCACTGTAAACCAGACAGCTATATATGTTGAAGGCCTTGAGAAATACAAAAGGCCTCTTCTCTCCTCGGGCTTCCCTGATGGCTCAGATGGTAAAGAATCTGCCTGCAATGCCGGAGACCTGAGCTCCCTGGGTCAGGAGGAGCCCCTGGAGAGGCAACAGCAACCCACTCTGTATTCTCGCGTGGAGAATTCCATGGACAGAGGAGCCTGGTGGGCCACAGTCCATGGGGTTGCAAAGAGTTGGACACAACTGAGCAACTAACACTTCCCTCCCCAGGACACATGGTATGAGTGGTTTTCCTTGGTAGCAGTGGATTGGTGTTCAGCTACTGCCTTTTTCTTTCTTTAAACCTCCTTCAGAGATAACCACTCAGTGGATACAAGCAGGCCAGCCAGGTCAAAGAAGACAGTTATGTATAGCCAGTGGCCAGGGAGCAGTTTTCCTTCAAGTATACATGCTATGATGACCGCAACCTCGGCCTTGTACGTAAGCACACTGAAATTGAGTCGGCTGGCCTATGCTCCTTTCAAGGGGTTTAGAAGCCAAAGACACCTTCTGATCCTACAGCTCAAGACCAGATCTTGGACAACAAGAAGGATTAAGGTCATTGGAGTCACCATCTACCTGCTGTGCATAAGAGAGGCCGCCCATGGTACTCTGCGCTCGGCCCTGCATGGTCATCGGGTACCGCTGTGGGGTCTGGGACCCATATGGCTGCCCTGGGTACCCATGTCCTTGCTGCGGTCCTGATGGAGGTCCCTGTTGTTGCGAGTATGGGTTAGTCCCGCCATATGGCTGAGGTCTCATCTTGCCCATCTGATCCATTGGACTGGATGGCTACAAAATAAAGAGCATTTCATTAACCTGAAGCTTTGATGGCCTCTTGCCAGTATGAACACAACCTAGGCATACAAGTCTGTGTGCCACAGAGGAAAACAGTTACTATGAAAAAGTAATGGTATATACCCAGTAACCCTTGGACAAGTCATTTAACCTTCTTCAGAACTGGATTTTGTCATATGTAAAAGAGAAACACCATCAGTTTATGAAAGCATCTTATAAGCTATATTCTACTTTATAACTGTGGTACTACTTGAGACCCAAGGAACAGGCCAGGTGTGGAGCAATGAACACATGGACTCTATGGTACAGAAAACAAGAACATAGGCCCTGTAGTTGGGAGGGGTTGGTGTCACTATACTCTCCCATGATCTTGTTCAGTAATACCAAAACTGATGCTTCAACACTGTGGTTGGGAATTTAAATATACAAGCATCTAGATATTTTTATTCTTTAAATAGTGAAATCTTATTTCCTTGCATATCAGTAGCCCATTTGTACTATGGCACAAGCACTTAAATTTATGCTTTCTTCCAAATGGGTAACACAGCTAAGTTACCGTTGTTGAGGGAATTGTGACCATGAATTTACTTAAGAGCCTTGTACAACTCAACTGAAAAGTTCACCTCCTTGAGAGTGGCAAGGTGGGTAGAACTTACGTCTCCTTAAAGAGCAAGACACAGAGGTACCGATAACGAGAGTCCAATTCATAGGTATTTGGCTACAGACATAACTTTCAGCTCTTTACGGTACAATATGATCAATCAACTCATTCATTTTCTGACCTAACTTTTATCTTACTGGAGCTGCATAGAACAGAGCCCCGGCACATTTTCCCCTCCCCAAGACACTCACCCATATCTACTGGTGGTGAGAAAGTGAGGAGGGAGTGTCTCCAAGCACTTAACTAGGTACACCCTGGCTGCAGAGCAGGCCTGGACGTGACATAAAACTTGAAAGCTGAATCTTAAATTGGGGGTGGGGAGCAGATATTAATACCATGACCTGAATATCAGTAACTTCAAATTAAGGAATTCAGAGGCTCTCAAACTTGAGAATACTTCAGAATCACCTGGAGGACTGGTTAAAACGCACGCTGCTGGAACCTACTCCCTGAGTCTGATTTGGAGTTTGGGGCTGGGCCTAGGATATGCATTTATAAGAGCGCTCAGGTGACGCTGATGTTGCTGGTCCAGGGACTACCACACTTTAGAACCACTGACCGAGATTACACCAAGGGTCCCTTCTGGTTCTATTACTCTCTAATTCATATATTACTTTAGCCTTAAAAACAAAAACAAAAACCCTCCAAAATAAGGGGAGGGGGGCACTCAAGTAATTGGTTCTCTGTACATATCCCTTTTTTTTTTGGTGGCATACTACATCTAAGTCTTTTCTGTTAGAGGAAGTTGAGCTGTCTTGAAGAAAATGGCTAAGATTAAAAAGCCACAGAGACTATTCCTCTAAATATCAACAGAAAAAGTGGAAGCAAAGCTCTCTCAAATCTCAGCCTTAAAGGTAACACGGATCATGAGAATACTCTCCAAGTTTCTAAACTATTATAAGAATCATAGTAAACCATGCCCCAAATCACTATTACATTATCAGTATTATTAAAGTGCTCTTTCCAACAACCATAACTGAACAATTTTGCCCAGTCCAGCCTTGGTATCAGAAGCTCCAACAACATTTCCGATCATAATTTTGGAGCTCCATGCATTCTTTTGGGAAGTTCAAATTCAACAACTGCACCAGTGAGTAATAAATATCATGTGATCTTCCCCAGACACACCTGGCAATGGAGCCAAAATATCACCGTTCTCTCTTACAAGGAGCTCAGGGGCTTAATAGCCACAACACGCTGCAGATGACAAGGAGATTCTCATTTATCCTAGACTGCAGCTGCTTTCCATGCGGCCCCCAGGTGAAGAGACTACGTGTGCTGAACAGAGACCAGCCCACTCTGGGCATCCCTGTCAGTCTAGGTCTCCCCAGCACACAAGGGGCAGTCACTACCAAGGTTACTACGGAGCTTCTAGAGCAGCAGCTATTAACCAGGGCTACAGATTGGAGTTTTCTGGGAAGCTTCACAAATGCCTGGGCCTCTCCCTAAAGATTTCAACTTAGTGGGTCCAGAAAGCCTTGGGCTCTCTCCCCTCAAACCCCAAGATCCCTGGATGATTCCAGTGTGTGCACACTGGACTGCACACGCACGCTGAGATGCACAGCTCGAGTGACCTTAGTCTTAGTTCCTTAGCCAGGGATTGGACCCAGGCCACAGCAGTGAAAGTGCCAAGTCCTCATCACTGGACCGCCAGGAAATTCCCCAGTTCTAATGTATATTACTAGCTGAGAACCACTGATCTAGAGAAGCATGCCCAATAAAATTTTCTGTGTTATATAACTATTAAGTACTTCAAATATGCCTAGAGTGACTGAGGAACTGAATTATTTTTATTTACTTTTAATTAAATTCAAATAACCACATGTAGCTGGTGGCTATCATATCGGACTGCACAGTTCTAGAACAACACTCACAAATCATTTGCACCTCTCCCTGCTCAACAACAGCTCCAATCTTCCTACCTACTACATCATGTACAGTATCAAACGGAAAGAGCAAAGAACATAGTAAATCGATAGACTTGGGTTCAAATCCTAACTCTATCACTGTCTGACCCTGAATACATCAGTTCTTTATCTAAAATGCACATAACACACTTCACACAGTGCCTGGTACTTAAAACACCTGATGAATAGTAGCTATTATCAGTAATGATAAATAGTGCTTCTGCCTGGCTCTAAAGTCCGCCACAGTGTGCTCCACTTCTTTGCATTTTTCAGGCTCCTCATGCCAAACTTTCCACTGTTCAGCTCCACGAAACTGTTCCCTGCCCCGCCCTCCTGCCCACAATGGCTTCCACCAGCAGAAACTCAACCCTTAAACATGAAGCCACTTCCCAATTCTTTAGCACATCCTGCTCTTTCACATTTCTAAAGGTTCTGCTGTAAAATCAGTCAGAAGCACAGGCTGCAGCACTTAGTTGTCCAGCTAACCGGCGGCACCTCTCAAGACTAAGTTCTTGGAAGTCAGAGACTGGGTATTTTATCTTCAAAGTCCCCCCAAGACCCCATCTGCAGAACTAGGGTTCAGGAACTTCAATGTGCCAGGCTGTCTTTAGGAAGTGGTAGAGGATACCATGGGTGGAATGCCTAGATTTAACCATCGAGTCAAAGGGCCAGGGGCACTGCTAAACCCTAAACCAGGTTACAACTCTGAGGGCAGAAGAAAATGGGGATGGCACTGAAAAAGCAGTGAGAGAACAAGCAGGGGAGAACAAGCAGTCAAAGAGAATGAGCACATTTCTGAGGACAATCTTGGGTGCCACCCTATAACCAGAGAGGCCATCAAACTACACAGGCGTCCACAAACAAAAAGGCTAGAGGCAACTTACTTTTCCCTCTCTCTCTCACATCAGGGGGACTGCACTCCCAATTAAGGACAGCTACTATGTAGGGGCTGGTTAATAAAGGGTTCAAGGATTCTTCCATTAAGAAATTCCTTGCAGACTAAAAATAAATGCAAGTTAAAGAAATTCTTACTCTTAAAAAAAAATGAAATGAAGACATTTCCCTTTCCTGGACATGAGATTTCTGACCCCCTCCCTTCAACAGAATATGCAGCTTAGCAAACTAAAATGTATTCAGTTCAATCAGATTACTCTGGTCTCATGTGAAAGTTAAATATCTGCTCACATGAGGAGGGGAGGTGGGCAGAGACTGAACTCACACCTCTGACATTTAAAACCATTGTTAAAGATTTGTGACTTGCAGTTATAGATGAAATGTCATCTTCCAATCTTTTGTAACAGAGAAGGGGGCCTTAAATCTTCACTAATCAGTTTTATTGGAAAGTAGCAATTGCAGACCAGAAAAAATCCCTACTACATGCAAGACAGAAAAACCAGTATCAGCAGTCTGCAGGCACCCAGGAAGAGGCAGAGGATGGGAAATACCAAAGAGCCAGAGGTTCCACTCTGGGAGAGACGGAGAGGAAATCCTTTCAATGGGAAACCACGGGGGTAGATTACTGTGATTACACTTCAAAAGCAAAGGCTCTGCCACAAAGACACATAATTGAGAGGAAAATACTGCCCCCTTGATCAGGGAAGTCGGGGCCCCCTGCTATATACTCTCCTGCATTCATAAAAATAAAAATAAAACAGAGGAAAAGAGCCATAAGAAAACCCCCATCTCCATTCACCATTTATCTCTTTCCAGATCACTGGACGTGTTACAAACTGCCTGCCAAATGAAGTGCATCAAAAGATGCTGTTTAGGGGCATCAAAAGGAAAGGCATGCCTGGCAGGCTAGACCCTTTGAATATATTCAGAACAAACCACTTACAGACTCACCACTTGCATAGAGTCCCCCTGCTCTAAGCAAATGGAATTAAAAGCCCCACCAGATCAGAGGGCTAACGGAATCCCTTACAACTTCTTACTGCACCAAGGGAAGCCATAACAACCTAAGGGGTTGCTGAGATATAACACACTTGACTTCCAAATTCTCTTGTGATCACGACTGATTCAGAAGGGAGTAGAGAGGGCATGACCAAGGACCCAACTACCAAGCGATATACAATTCATCAAAACACACCGTACCACATGGCAGGGGCAAAAGGAAAGAGAAACTTCTTAATTTTCTTGAAATAAAAGCTCTACTCAGAAAAGCTCCAGGTTTCAGTCCCAATCCGAAGATGCAGAAAGGAAGTGACCAGGCAGCAAACCAAAGGAGCCAGATTTAGTACCCAAGGACCAGCAAGAACGTGATCAGAGAGGGATGGGCCGGGGGCTGCCACAAAATGCGTGCATCAGCAAGCAGAAGTCTTGACTGCCACTCGACCTGTCACCCTAAATGCCAACTAGTTGGGGCCGGCAGAAACCTAGAATATCATTTCTTACTCCTTGTGCTTTCAAATTTATTCCTGGCCAGATCTGTTGTATGACTTTTAATAATAACAATAAAAAAAAGCATCCCTGGCTCTTTAACCGAAAGAACCCCCTAATTGATTCCCACAGTAATTAACCTGCATTTTACCTCAGAGAGCGGTAGTTAAGGAAGTCGGCACTGCTATTTATAACTCATCTCAAATTGAGGGCAGACTGCCTAAAATCTAACACATCCCAGCTGTACTCCTGTTTGAACTGGGGCCAAGGGAATTTTTTAAAGCAATCTTGGCACCGAATGAATGACACCAACAGTATGAGCGCGCGAGCGGTTGTGTTGTGGTGACGTAGCACTGGAGGTGGAATGGGAGGGGGCCAGTGTACTGTGATCCCTCTCGTGCACGCCTGCTGCTCGCTGAGTCCCAGTACAGTAAGCTGGGAACCGCCCACTGAGAGCCAAACACAGGAAAAGGCTTTTCCTGTGGAACGCCTTGAAGTGAGAAACACATGGCTAATCTGCATAAACGCGAAGCCATACCGCCCCTGCCAGGAAGGTTAGTGCTCGTAATCTCTGGCCATGAAGCTGGCTGCCTGGGAGGACTTGGACTGGCGCCTGATAACCCAGAAAGAGCCGAGAGAACAGATGGGTAAGGACCCCGGCAGAAAACAGCCCCAGGTCACGTGACGCGCCACATGGCCCCGCCAGCACAAACTATTGTCTGGCTGCGGAGCTCCCATACAAAGGCACCCGGCCTCAGCTTCCTGTGATTATAGGGACGGGCCGCAGCTGTTGATCCAGTTCCCGGGTGGGACCCTCCCCTACTGAGCAGCATTCCAGGCAGGGACAAGTAGAAAAAGTTAAGGTCTCTCGGCTTCCCCACAAGCTCCACATGGCCCCACTCAGATCTAAGGAAGGACTGAGCAGACTTCCATAAACAGAACCACCCTTTGCACCCCGAGATACACGTGTTGACCAGCATAAATCACTCTCGTTGTGCTCCCCTCCCCAGCCATACAGACATCTGTATCCTCATTCAGTCTTTTCTCACTCCTCCAGCACACTTCAAGGCTTTGAAGACTGGTCTAGGAGCCCAACCCCAATCACGGAGAAACTGCCCAGAAACCTGCTTATTTAGTTCTATCCCAGATCCTGCCTCCAACAATGAGATTCCTTCCTTTTCGTTTTGTCTTGCAGTTAAGCAGTCATTTCCCCACCGATAATGTGACCCAGGGCAGTAAGAGATTCTTTACTTCCTATCTGGTCTCACCAGCAGCATTCACTGATGATTTCCTGAATCTAAATTGATAATAAAAATCTCTCATCAAATCTACCCATACCTAACCCAGGAAATCAACCCACTTAGCCTATATGTCTTATCATTCATAACCTGAGAATCACACCCCATTTTTCTACTTCACAAGAGAGTGAAAATTCTTTCAGTTTAGTTCTAGTTCATTCAAGTTCTCAACAAACTGGTCATACGCCTGTGGTGTGAGAGGAATTACCAACCACTAGTTTACAACTACCACTCCAAAGAGACAGTTTAAAAAAAAAAATTCTTTCAAAGTTCTGTACATGTTCACAATATAAATAAAAAATCCAAAGTCAATGAAAAGTTCTACCTACCCCCATTCTGTTTACCGGAAGTGATTCCTGAAGATGAGGGCACATTCCTCTTTGCAGCCTTAAGTAAGAGCGCATTTCAAAGACATCACCTGAAGCATCAACCTCAAGGAACCCCTAGGAGGGGCTGCAACCAGACGACAGACTCAGCGACCTTCCAACCCACACTGTCTCGAAAGTCACACGAGGCTTGGCTTGTCCAGGCTCAGAGGTATTTAGGCTGTTGTGCTCCATCCTTCCAAACCAGAAGATCAGGGGATTAAAAGAAACAACCTCACTCAAGGCAGAAAAGAGAGACCAGAGCGGGAAAGTCATTGAATCTTCAGATCATGAGAGCCAACTGTAATAACCACCTCACAGCTGTCCATCCAAAAGAGGCATATGACAGAAAAACCACAACCAGGTGGCTGATAAATCTTTATTTCTTCGTTGGTTCCTGAAAGGGTCTTCAAATAAAGCAGCTAGAGCATCAAAGTAATAAATTCCCCAACAAATGATAAAGTTCTTCTCATTCAGAGCACTTTCATTAGCCACCTTTCACAGAGAAAGTAAAGTGGTCTTCCAAAAATGATCACTTTTTTGAAACACCAAACTTAGCAAACCAAATTCTCCCAATTTCCAATGAATTACAAAAACCTCTAAGAAAGACACACACCCTCTTGAGAAAGGTACTATTAAAACAGGGATAAAATATATAAAACAGTGAGGCCCCAAGACAAGACTTCCCTGACGGCTCAGTGGTAAAGAATCCACCTCCAATGCAAGAGACACAGGAGTTACACGTCTGATCCCTGGGTTGGGTTGGGAAGATCCCCGGGAGGAATAGCAACCCCCTCCAGTGTCGTCGCCTGGAAAATCCCATGGAGAGAACAGCCTGGTGGGCTACAATCCATAGAGTCACAAAGAGTCAGACACGACTGAGCATGTAGGCACACAAGGCCCCAAGACAGTAACTAAACAAAAATGAAATGCCATTTGATAAAATTAAACATCCCCTTCTTTACAACTTTTTAATCTGAAGAGTGAGGCAGCAGTACAACGTGGTGAGAAGAGTACACCAGACAGAGAACGCCTGGGTTTCCACCCCAGCTCTCTGACCAGCTGGGAGAGAGGGGCAGGTGCTAGCCAGGTCGCACCTTAACCTCCCCAGCTGCATACTAGAATCCTGCCCTCCAGATTCTGAATCAGCAGCTCTGGGATGGGGCCAGGAATCTCTTCAGGCGATTCTCCGGTCCAGTCTGGAAGCATTTGGGCTCCATGGCCTCCTTCCAAATTGCCTCCATCTCCAGCGCAGAGCACCTCGAGAACTCAGATGCACGTTCGGTTTTCCTTAGCCAAACAATGGTCTGAAGAGGGCAGTGCCCGGCCAATCGAGCAAAACCAGGAATGGAACTCAGATTCCCAAGTAAGCAGCACTCTCAAAGCTAAGATTTCCCCAAATTGTTAATACTCAATCCCTGACTGTCTTGTCCACCTAAGCACCTATTACTAACAATTACTACAAGCTTTACTTATTTATCTTGTTCACTGTCTATACCCTAGAGTAGAACATAAGCTCTGGGAAGGAACATAAGACACCTGTATGTAAAACACACTTACCCACTTTAAGAGGAAAAGAAAGGAGACTGTGAAAGAGAAAGTGGGATTCTGTAGGTCTGGCAATTCCTACCAGCATTCATGTTGAGAGGAAATGCTTTGGCTAAACATTAGGTCAATCCTAAGAGCTCTGCCTCCAACGTCTCTGTCCTTCAGTTTCTATATCAACAGAATAGAGATGACAGTAATAGCACCCTCAGGGTTGAATGAAATAAGTTATTAAAACAAAACAACACAAGACACTGTTCTTTAAACCACCTGGACATGCTCCAGCCTCAGAGTCTTTGTACTCACTCATCTCTCCACTTGGAATACTCTTTCTCCTTCCAGGTATTAGCACAGCTCTCTCACGTAAAATATCACTTCAAACTGACCTCCCCTGGTGCACCTATTTAAAATTTCAATCCAGCACACTTCTCGCAGCTGACCCCTGATTAACTTTGCTTCTGAGCACATATCACTAAGCATACTATATGCTAAAGTTTACTTATTTATCTTGTTTAATGTCTATACCCTAGACTAGAATATATAAGCTACAAGGCTAGAATATAAAGCATGTATCTGTGTTTAAATGATAGCTGTATCCTCCAAAACTTAACTTTAGCTATTATCATCTACACAAATCCCAAATTTCTAGCAATAAAGCTTAGAAACCAGAATAGTTAAGGTCCAGTCCCACACACTCAAGACCAGAAACCCAAAGTGGTCAACTAGAAGTTAACAAATTACTTCCTTCTCTACACCCTCAACAGGAGAAAAAGCAGAATGGAGCTGAAAGTGGTTTCAAAATACCTACTTAAAAAACAAAAGCACACAAGCCAGACACCAAAAGCGTTGACCAGTCCAATTCTCAAGCTCCACCTACTTTCAGTGTGTTCTTCCAAAGGAATTTCTCAATAGCTCCTTCCAAGAATCCTGACAGTAAAGTCCAACAGTTTTCAACCAGGACAACACGAGCCCCTGAGCAGCGTTTGGAAACAAATGTATGAAAGTGCCTCTTTGGTTATCACAGCAGTTCTGTGGCATTACTGGCGTTTGTTACCTGGGGAGCAGGATGCCAACTGTCCTGCAATGCACTGCCACACAAAGAAGAGCCTCAGAAACAATGGACTCCGGCCCATTACAAGCTGAACCTGAGACAGAGAATTTCCTGTAACGCTTGACTCGGGAGCAATGGAGGGAAAGGGAATCAGAACTGACTGGTACTCATCCCAAGTACAAAGTCACCCACTAGCCAAGATAATCATAAATTAAATATTTACTTTATGAAATAGTTGGAAGATAATTTATTGAAGGTGGTACTTTCCCAGTGTGTTAATCACAATTATACAGTTATTTGTGGTTATTTATATATATACATCTTTCCCTACTAGAAAGTACTCCATGGCATTAGAATCCTGGTGCCTGATGCACTGTAGAAGCTCATTAAATATTTGCTGCATTACTGTAAGCAAGTGCTGAATGGCAGGTAGATACAGGTTTTTCAAAAAAAGTTTTGCCACAAGACTTCTTACACTGGCAAGTCCCAACTATTGTATGCTTTAAATGAGACAATTTCAGTAACAGGACTGGACAATTAAATCAGCTAAAAAAAAAGTTCTTATCCTGAAAATTCTTGAGAAATGAAGCATGATCAAAGCCTAAGAAATCTTGATGATATACAAGGAAGACAGAGTGGTAATACTGTATCCCCAGTACATGCTTAATAATTAAAAACTTAATGTACAGATTTTGCTACCCACACTAAGTGTTATGAGTTGACATCAGAAAAAATATATTTCCTCCTGCAAGCCATCATTTGGTACTTCTACTCAGGAAAGGACCTTAGTGTGGATGGACCACAAGCCCAAACAAGAGGGGCAGTTTTTTAAGACATTTTCTTCCCTACCTATTTGTCATTCATCATGAATTGATACGGTACACTTAAGGGATACCTGGAGAGACAAGGGTCACATAACCTTACAAACGGAGCTTTACCCAGGAGAGTACCTATCAACTTTTCAGTAAGGACAACACTTCTAAATCACACCTAGTTCTTTTGACCTGGTTTCTAAAATACTACTCTTTCTTCCATGTATTAAATTGCTCTGCGGGTAACTGCTCAGAAACAAAGAAAAAAAGGCAAAAACTGTTCTTAACCAAAAAACATTAAGGCCTTCTTGCCTTCTCTTTTAAAAAGCTCTCTTGCCCCCTCCCTACCCTCTATTCCTTTTATCTCCAAAGTTGGACTGATCTGGCATGGGTTATATAAAAAGATCCTAAACTTCTCTGAGTACACAGTTCTACATTCTGCCAGTTTTTTCTTCTTTACTAAAAAAGATATCTGTGATACATCACTTGGCTGTAGGAACATGACTTACATGCAGCAGGGGATTCTGTATGTCATCATGCTTTGACTGTCATCAATCCAACCAAGTACTATGTTTTTGATAAAGATACTGAGAAAAGGCAGCCATATCACTATTTCATTAATTCCTAGGGCTGCCTTGGACCACTCTCCAAAAATGCCAGCCTTTCCCTTGGTCCCCCTACGTCCACTGGGACTACAACAGGTACAATAAAATAAATTAAAGACTGGCTGAGGGAACAGCCAACCTTACTAAGATTATGCTGTTGTTCAGTCACCCAGTCGTGTCTGACTCTCTGCGACCCCATGGACTGCAGCACGCCAGGCCTCCCTGTCCCTCACCATCTCCCGAAGTTTGCCCAAGTTCATGTCCATTACATCGGTGATGCCATCCAGCCATTTCATTCCCTGCTGCTGCTGCTGCTGCTAAGTCGCTTCAGTCGTGTCCGACTCTGTGCGACCCCATAGACGGCAGCCCACCAGGCTCCCCCGTCCCTGGGATTCTCCAGGCAAGAACGCTGGAGTGGGTTGCCATTTCCTTCTCCAATGCATGAAAAGTGGAAAGTGAAAGTAGGAAGTCACTTGGTCATGTCCGACTCTCATCGACCCCTTGGACTGCAGCCCACGAGGCTCCCCAGTCCCTGGGATTCTCCAGGCAAGAATACTCTGAGATGCTTCCAAATCAGGCTTTTTAAAGGTCATTAGTTCCCCAAATGAAAAACCAGAGTCCTTCCTATAGATTCTCCAATTCTCTCTTCAGAGCTCCCAAAGTACCTGGGTACCAACCTCCTCTATACCACTGTCCACACAAATGTGTAAAGAGCCTAGCTTCATCATTTATACCAGAAATACATGAGAACAGACCAAAGATACCAGCTGTCTTTCTTGCTATCTCTGGCCAGTATAATCAAATTGGGATGGCTACTTGGCATGCTAAGCTATGGAAATCTAGCTAATATTTATCTATACCCCCACCCCCAAGTCTGTTTTGGCTCACAGACTCTTTTGAGACTGTCTTATTCAAGGCACACAGAATTTCCCTTTGGTAAATATGTCTGGGTGGGTGAACACAGCTATCTCAATCTCATTTTATTTTAACCCAAAATACCATAATGAGACCACATATTGGTCACTTGAGGTTTTATGTAGGGGTTTTAAAGAAGCCAATTCAAAGCTGCACTGGGAAAGCAGAAGATCGAAATCACAGACTAGAAAGAAAAACAAGAATGTTACAAATCTGTCCTAGACCAACAGAACCCCCAAAACAGACTGAGGGCTGAGAAACAATCCCTAGACCAAAGGAAATAAAGTGGGAAAGGAGAACAGGCAGAGATCACCTAGGGAACTCTGGTTTATTAGTTAATTAGACAAAGGCACGTCCTGCCTCCAGTTAGCCAGGCCATTCCAACAGAGGCGAGCAGACACCAGGAATCTTCACTGAAACGATGTTGTCCTGAAAGTGGTACAAATTGCCTCTCCAGTTCTTGTAAGACGTTTTACCAGCTCTGATGTGTTAAAGTTACTGATGTCTCCCAATGTGCTCTGCATTCTACTAACAGAGTCAGACACCAAAGGAGAGAATGAAAAAGCAAGAAAGCAAGAACAGAGAGAAAATAAAGCTAAATGGCAGAGGGATGATACAGTGAGTCTAGAACACAGAAACACACACGGAGCACATGACTCCCTGCCAGAGTATTCATCTGTACATACAAATACCAACTCACAGATCAAACTGTCAACATACTGCCTCCTGGAAGCCTCTGCCTTCATCGCAGCCGGGTCACAGCGATCACAGTTTCCCTACTCAGGCAGGAGGGAAAAGTGGTCTGGTACAGGAAACTTATTTTTAATGGGAAGGATTCAGAAACCACATAGGGTTTTCAGAAAGCCCACATGAACTAAACACTGGTTCTCCACTTGGTCTTTCCATTATTAATGTTTATTATCTGACCATTTCTGTGCCAAGCACAATCCTTAAGACATACAACGAGGGACAGGTCGTGGCTCAAATGTCCATTACTCAAAGAGACCTCATCCACTTGGTAACTTGTCAGGAGTCTTCTTAGAGGGTTTATTTACTAGGACTTGACAACAAGTGACACAAGGAAAGGAAAAACAACAAAACTCAAGATGGCCACTGGGACAAGGGGCCGGAATGAGAGATAGAGGGAAGTTATTAAGAATGATCTACTCAGGGACCACCAGATTCTCAGATCGGCTGGCCATCAACAAGCTGAAAGGTTATCGTAGCATTTAATTAAGGCTCCCATACTAGCCTCTGAGCAGCGTTTTCAAGAATCAGTTTTCTTAACTGGTCATACTTGGAGACCACCATAGGTCACCATCCTAAAATGAGCTTTTCCACCTTCATCAACCAACCAGACCACAGGTTCAGATTATCCTCACGCTATGCCACCAAAGAGCTAGAAGAGAAAGAAATGGAAGGCAGGGAGTCCCTAGGTCCTATAAACAGAGTGTGTCCTTACTGCATAGTAGAAAATATACTATGTGCATCAAAAGTATTTTTTAAAAAAAAAAAAAAAAGTATTTCCTTTTTTCTCCCCCAACTCCAAGCACTTTTAAACTTTTCTCTAACTAATAACACACTTTGAACACAATGTGAGGGGCAGATACATCTGAAACATTTTAGCCTTTGGTACAATTTGGAAGAAGCCCCTCAGGTAATTCAGATATACTCTGTAGCCTAGATGAGCATAAATCCAGTTCTCAAGCTTGAGTATGCACTACAGTGGCCTGGAGGTCTCACTGAAACACACTGTCACAGCTTCAGATTCAGCAGGTCTGGATGAGTCTTTGCACTTCGAAACAGGACCCAGGTAGTGCTGGGTGATGACGGACGGTTAGGGATGACACTGAGAACCACTGTACTAATGTACCTATCAAACTAGAACAGATGCTTAACAAAACTTGTTGGGGTTTTGTTGTTTTAGCATTAATACAACTCAGATGTAGCTAAATACTACAGGGCAGCTTTTAATTTAGCAAAGACCAATGCTGTGTTTAAGCACTCAATTCTATCCCCTTCTCAAGCAGAGGCCTCTACCAACTAGGAGTTGTGTTCAAATTTCAGTTGATAAAAAATAATACTTTCAAAAAAAATAATAATAATACTTTCATATATGTTATTTAACATTGACTACAGTTGCAAGGCAGGTAGTTTTCCTCCTTACACAGTTGAGGATACAGATTCAGAGAAGTTAAGTGACCTGCATAAAGTCACACAGCCTAAGGGAACTTTAAACCTCAATTTCAGAACTGACTCTAACATGAAACCGCGAGGCACTTAACCTTTATGTGTTCACTCTCTTGAAGTGGAAAATTAAGACAAAAATCCTCATCTCTCCAGTGAGTGCCCCAAGTTCTAGAAAGTAAAATCACTCGGCAAACATTTTCATAATGCAAGTTATATTCACTTAGATCAAAGTGAAGGTTTCTATCTTTGAGTCTGAATCCTACCTCCACCCCCACTGTCAAAGAGAACAGGGCCTCAGGACCAAATGCTGCCAATTCTTACCACTGGTATCATACAGCCATTCATCAGAAACCTAAATAAAAATCTAAATGGAAGAGATGGATGGGACAGAAATCTTGGCATAATGTCAACTGTAACTAAAGGCTTTTCAGTCTTTCACCCCATGTAAGAGTTCTAGACTATTGCAAAAATAATGTCCCAACAAGCTCCAGTGCTTGAATAATTTATTTTGGATAAGCAAACTTAGTATTTTATAATGTTACATAGTTCTGGAGAATCAGACAAACCTAGATTCAAATCTGAACTCTACCTTTTACTAGTTTTTTTTGCCCTAGGGCAAATTTCTCATTCTTACTCTACTTTCTCGTCTGTAAAGTGGGAGGAGTAACAGTAGAACCCGCCTTTCAGGGTTTTGAAGATTAAATGAAGAAATTCATGGAGACACACAAGCATAGTGCTTGGCACACAGTAAGTACTCAAAGACATGGCAGTTGTCAGTAATAGTCACCTCTGACATGCCATCAGTAGAAAACACGGAACTCAGTGAGGTCCCTGGTCTATCCCTGGCCCAGGACAAAATTGTGGACACATTAACTACTGAAGTGATCCCCAAATCTTTTATAACTTTGGCAGCCCAGACTCCTAAACAAGTAAAAAAGTTAGAAGTCTAGAAACAAAAGGCAGGCTAATGCTCATGAAACTCCATCACTTTGTGGCCAGAACAGAATCTTGTCCAAAATGCAAGAGAGAATGCCATCTGTATTCACCAGAGAAGATGCAGTAACAAACAGTAACCTATTTCCAGCATTTCTGCTCAGGTGACTTCTTTAAGAACAGCAGAAAGCAGTAATAAGGTCTACCCAAGAGACAGGGGAAATCACTGGGCAAGAAGAGCCCAAAGACATATCTGTTTCCTCTAAAAGGAAGCACCCAGCACGAGGTAGCCTTTAATCCTCTACCACGTGGCTGAACTCACACTCTTCTTAAAGTCAAAGTACACCAGGCACCAGTCAGTTGAGAATAAACAGCTGGATCCAGATGCACTCATGCAAGTTGTGACCTCAAGGAAAACAGGAGGCAAAATAAAAAACACTAAGCACACAGCAAATGGGTTTTCAAACGACTGACATCACACCAGTCCCTCATCTCCCCTGCTGCTGTCATGCTGCTGCTAGATCTTGAAGGGGGAGTTCCTTTTAACAGAGATGTCTATAAACAAGCAAGCTGAAAGCTAACAAGTTTAAGAGGGAAACGCATACAAAATTCTTGGCTGCTGGTGAAGAGCCACAAAAAAATCATGAATGCGCCAGTGCCAAGGGAAGAGGAAGTCTAATATCTAACACTGCAGACTTGGGAACCCAGAAGCAATGAAGCCATAAGGAAGCCCAAATGCAAAAAAGGCAAGGGGGAAGCACATGGCACATTTCCTCTTCATATTCAAGCAGCAACTCTGGGCCTGAAGAGCACATAGCCCAGTGCCCAAAAGCCCCTTAGTATTTCATATCAACATTAACTTCCTGGAGGGCGACAAAAATCTGTCCTGGATTACTGAGTGATTTCTAATATGTACCATAACCAACACTAAGTCAACATTTCAGGGATCAAATTTCCTACTTGGCTGCATGTTGGAATGCATTCTTGGCATCAGACTTCCTCCCACTGCAGTCCACCCTTAGAAAATGCAGACGCCACTGGGAAATAAAGATTCAACCTGTCCCAAGACCATCTTCTAGTATGCACAAATGACTAACAAAAATAAACAAAAGTTCACTCAGATGTCCCTTCAAATTCACTAATGCCATCCATTTAAACAGGGGGAAGAGTGAGTTCAAGGAAGAATACTCAGGACAGTTAAGCCAATATTCACCCTAACTTGGATTCTTCTAAAACCTAGATTGACTGAGAAGTTCATCTCAGCCCCTACAAACTTGCTGCTGAACCACTGTGCCCATTTCCAAGTTGCTGGAAACTCATTTTTGCAAAATGCCAGAACGGCCAGGAAAAGGTGGTGAAAGAGATATTTCCAAACTAGAATCTGTATTCAAGACTCCATACAACTTTACATGGGAACAGCATAACCCACCCTCCTCCTCCAGGTGGAAGCCCTGTAGTAACCTGGCACTGGATCCTCCATGCACCTTTAGCTGTTAAGCATCTACTTAGAGCCCTTTGAGAAGTGCCAAAAATTGCTTGTGATCCAATCACACATGGACCAGCAGGTAAAGAGAAACCAAAATTACTACATTAAAGAGGCTCCTATAAGGAATAAGCATGTGTTTGCAGCATTTAGGAGCTTCTTGGCCATAGCCAACCTAGTCAAAAACAATATTGAAGGCCATTTCTGTGAACAGATGGGCAAACTGCGTATATGCAGGTTTACCCGTCCAACAACCCTCAATATAAGGTCTGATCCAAGCAACTCAGCTTGAGCATGGCTCCCAAATCTTCAAAAACAGCAGCAGTCTAAGATCTGGACAGGTACCTCATGGCTCCTGTTTTAAGAAAGGTCAATTACCTCTGCCAAAAAAGAAAAAACTCAGGTTCTCTAACCAAAGTTGAACCACGGACACTGAAGCATCCAGGGCACACAACTCTGAAGGTGACACAACCTTCCAAACCCAAAATTACTACAAAAGAGGCCCTGAACTGGCCAAGAACTTGGCAGGTTGTACTAAAGGCCCCATGTAACCACAGGAACCACTAAGACCCTGAAACCACTCTCTTTCATGGAATTGGTTACAGTCCAAATCCCCAAAGTCACCAGAATGAGACAACTACAGGTCTGGGGATGGATGTGTAATTTGGATTCTGTAAAGCCCGTGAAACTCAGAGTAGCACTATGAAAAAGCAAATTAGTAATTTAACTTTCCCTTTTTTGGACATTTAACTTCATAAATCACTGCCTCTGAAAAGCTGTCCCAGGTTTACCCTGCCCAAATCTCATTGCTCCTTATTCCCAGATTCCTTCAGGCCATACACTTAGTTTGGTCTATATCCATTTATAAAACCTTGCTCTGCAAGTTTTCCAAATGTGTGCACATAAGCATGCTTCCCAAGAAAACTAAATTCCTCTGAAGCAGATATTGCCTCTATCTCTCAAGTCCCTCCCTAGTATCTAGTAGATATGTTCAGACAGAGCTACTTCCCACTCTCATCTGAAACTCCAGACCTCCCTGAGCTAGAAATCAGGCTCTTAGCAACAAACCTGAAGTTCTAAGACCCTCCCTACCACCATACTGGGAAAGGCCTGGATAACCAATGTCAGTGTCAACCCAAGTTTTTGTATCTTGTTTTAAAACAAGCTGATAGTCTTTGGTAAGTGAGCTGAACCTAACTAAAAATTATGGTCAGAGCCTTAATTACATTCATACTCCCTACTATCGATACTATGTTGGGTCAAAAAGGCACTTCCAGGAATCTGGTCTAAAAAACACTTCTTGAGAAGAAAACTGGTGTCAGAGCCAGTGGATTACGTTTGAAAAGGGACTTTGAGAAAGTAAATCCAGTCATCTCACAAGACCACCAAGGGAGATTACGATCAGAAGACAGTTCAAACAATTCTAAAATACTTCCTCCTCCATAAAAAGGATGTTTCACTAAAACAACCCAGAAACGTGTTTAATCCTAAAATGGCAATTTTAAAAACAAAAATTGAATCTACCCACATAACCCTTCAGGCAAGATTTGTTGAGTCCCCAAACACTGTACTGAAACCTGGGGCATTAATTTTCATATATAAATAAGTGATGCATAGGAGTCCAGTAAAAACTACATAAATAAACACAGCCCTTGGAGTGGGCTTATAATCCTGAGAGCCAAAGCACAACAGAGGCTTGGGACAGACAACACCTAAGTTGTAGTATCTTTTTTTCTCTTTATAGTATTCTAAAAATGCAAACCCCAGCCCTAAAAACATCTCACCAAACTACAAAACCTTTCTGAAAGAACAAGGCTTTAAATTTAAAACTCACAGTCTCATAAACAAAGTTTAAGAAGCACACTTAATTCACTGACTGAAACTTAGGTCCTTCTTTCCAAACTTCTGTTTATTTTCACTCTGAACTGCAATCGATTTTAAACAGGGCTCCACGTGTCCTGAACTTAGCACGGAGCCAGGAGGCTTCTCTTCCACGGCATCATCTTTTCACTTCAAACTCTTTTAGATCATCTCTTATCTCCATGCTCCCTGCCCTCACCTCCACCCCCACATCACTCTCTCTTCTCTATCCCCAGGTCTTTTTCTTCAATGTTATTTTATTCCACCACGTGAAAAGAAACTAGCATTATCTTTGCTTGAAAACTGTTTATTAATTTGCCTGTCAAACATTCTATAGAGCCGTTTACATCTTACTACAGAAACCTCCTGGGTACATATTGACAGCTCAGCAAGTATTTACACAAAGCTCTGAAACATTTGGTTCCTTCCGAGAGAAGAAGCTGCTGTGTCAAGCAGAGAATTATCAAACACCTTTCCCTCATTCATAAAGGGAAGCTTCCTTCTAGCACCCCTCTAAGATGCCTAAATTACACTTTTTAACTGCTAAACCAAGAGGAGAAAGACCGGAAATTCAGGGGCACTGGAGAACACCTGAGAGAACAGCATTTCCAGGACCAATTGCAAACCACACCACCTGGTTTAAAAACAACAACGACAACAGCAAAACCAGGGCTATGAGAAAGCAGTACACCTACAAAGCTGACCCTGAAACACTTAAGCTTTTCCTGTTCCTGTTCCAGTCTCAGGAACTTTTACTCCTCTCTCAGCAAAACTTACAGGGCAAGTTCAGGCACTCAGATTACAACCAACTGCCCAAACCAGACCTAGACCTGCCCAAACACCAGAAGAAGCTGGAGAGCTTAATGCTGCCTCTCCCCACCTTCCTATCCTGCCCCAGAAAAGATACGGTGTTAACATTCAATTTATGAACATCCACTCCTCACTCCATTCCTAATCTACCTCCAAAATCGTCTTGTGGAGATTTTGAAGGAACTATTTTTCAAGTCTTGCTTTAATGAAGTCTGCCTAATTTTTTCAATTACTACTTAGTGTTTTAATACCACAAGCCAGGTGGAATGACTAATGACAAACAGATTAACAGTCTCAAAGCAAAGGAGTCTGGTAGGGTTCTGCGAAGGGCCACAGACACAGTGGTACCCAACTATTTAGAGCCTGATTCTGTAAATCCTCAAGAGAAAACAGCCTCGAGTTCCATGAGCCCAGGGGAAGAAAGATGGTCTCTGGATCCCTATCGAAAAAGGTACAGGAAGAGGCTGCCCTCCTAACAAGCCAGGTATGGAAGCACAGACAGATACACAGCATCAGAGAAGAAGGTCATGCAGTCCGATGAAGAGAAAATGAACCAGAGAAGGCAAATGCCCTGTCCAAAGTCACACAGCTTAATCCAGGGCTACATATGGAGCCAAAGCTTCTCTTCCCAACTCCTGTGCTCCTCACCCCTCACTACTGCGCCACACGCAACTCGATGCACAACAGTAACGATAATGACCAATCTAACCAGGAAAAACTCAAGAGAAAAGCAAAGGGAATCTAGGACTCCATATCAGAGATCAAGGTATCACTCCAGCTCACAGGCAGCAAAGAACTGTTCAGTGCCAATTTATTCTGAATACCATATTTGCATGCTTCAGATCCTTCTCTAGAATTTTGGGATTTGTAGCCAATCAATACCACCTTTTGAGGGACGGGGATGGGAAAAGCCCCTGACCATTACTTTGTTAGCTGATTTCCACATTTCAAAAAAGGTTCACTAACTTTGTAAAAGGCTTGCTAGAGACGTCACACACTACAGGAGTCAATCTAACATATGAATGTTTAATGCAATCCAGGACATCTTGTTACAGCAGGTGCCACTTGTCATGGTAACTCTGTGTCACACACAAATGAAGGAACCTTAAAAAGTCCCCACAGGGCCCATAACAAAGAAGCCAGCTTTGGTCCTGACGGCTTTCTCTCTTCTCTCACCATCAACCCCACTCCATTACCCCCAGTTCTCTCGTGGAGAGCAGAGACACATGAAGCCCTTACAACTAAAGTGCTGTCTCAATGTGGTTACCCTGATCCCTCCTACTTGAGAGAACTCCAAGAGTCCTGTGTTTCAGCCAGCCCAGAATTTCTGCCAGTAGGCATTCCCATAATAAGCCTAGGATTCCTGTGTTTGTTTCCCAGGAGTCGGAAGTACCGTTTGATATTTCCATAGCAGGAACTAACAACCAAGCTTCTACAATCAAATTCACTTTGATCCTGGACTACATATTCTATTGGATTTTTTTTTACTTTGATGAGCTGGTACTACTCTCAAGGTACTATAGCTAAAAGCATCCCAAGTAAAAAGCTTTAAGTGAGGTTCAGTCACATTGGTGACTGAAAAGTATTTCATTACTAGCAGGATACAACTCTTTGAGATACAATTTTACTTATGGAAAGGCTTAAAGGAAATGTCTGTTTGCTGGGATCTTTCCAGCTCCTGTGAAAAGACACAGCCACAATACACACACTTATCTAATCTTTCTTTCAAAAAGGCAGAGTCAAAGGAGAGCATTACTATCTTAGATGTGTTAATCAAGTATCTACAAAAAACTGTTAATTCAAGACTGAGGGAAAGAAAAGAACAGAGCAATATCTTATTATTTAAGAATGTTAAGAACAGGCCATCATGGTCTGACAAGAAATTTATCCTTAAGTAGCAAAAAGGAATTCAGTATGAAATCTATCCACCTACAACCTTCATCTAGATGACATATCTGAAGCAACCTACAAAACTGGAAGTTGCACTGTCTCTCCTAAGAGTGAATGCTCTCCAGCCCATGGCTGTGGGTCTCAGGAGAATAGGCAAATGAACTGAAATCCAACAGGAATCTATGTTGTGTGAGGTGCTAAGCCTGGTAATGTTAAAAGGGAGTCAGAAAAGTTGCCCAAAGGCAGCACAGACAAGGATTGTATCTATTTTCCGACCTTTTACCCCGCATAGAACATAGTACCAAGTACATACAGAATGCTCAAATATTTAATGACTGAAAAGCAGAAAATGCTATACGGTAAACGTTATTTAAAAAAAAAAAATTTGCCTGAATATCCCCAAACTTAAAGAATTCAAATTAATTTTTGTTTTTAAATGAGCCTTGACTTACCCCAAATTTTTTCTCCAATGATTTAAGAAAAGTAAATTTCTCAGCCCTCTTTCCCCCTCCTCCACAAATAAAGGGGGAAATGAGAGGAAAGAGATATAAACTATAGAATTACCCAGAGACAAGAGGATGTTCTAAAACAAAATTTATCCTCCAGACACTAGGAATCCAATTTAAAATTTCCCTATTTCTTGCCCAGATATAGGACATCATGGAAGACATGGAGTCAAGGCATAGACCTCTAAACCTGCTATCTGACACAACTACTTTAAAAAAATCCCAGCTCCAAGTAACAGTGGAAAAGCAGTTCTAGAATGGGGAAGGTATATATATATAATTAGGCCACCTAAGTGAACAAAATGTGAATAAAATCTCACAGGACAAAAGTACAACTGGGTACTGCTGAGAGAGGGACAGACATGAAAAAGGATCAAGCCTTTTCCCCTGCTTTGAAAAGATGACTCCATAGAACACCCAATATTCCTGACCAAAGCATTGAAGACAGAGCACGATGAAGAAGGAAGAGCAAAATAAAGCAGAATGCACAGAAACATACCTAAAAGTTGTAATTTCTAAGCAAATCTTAAGTATCATTGTAGGTCATATTTTTATTATCTTGGAAGACAGAAATAAATGGAACTTAAAATGCAGAGAAAAAAACTGACCTGTATTTCAAAGCTGTAAAACGATGACAAAATAGAAAACTTGGTTTTTTTATATTCCAGGAACAAATGATAAATTTCACCAAACCAAGCCTTTAAGAAACGGTACCTCTCAAGATCATGAAAGATGTCCTTCCCTTTAAATTGAGTTGCTCTCCCAAAGTTTAATTAACAAAAGAAAAGTGTTAACAAGATTCAACATGTAAACAAAGAATGACGCCAGCCTTCCTTAGAACACTTAAATGTGAAATTCTCTCTCAGAAAGCCTCCAGTTCTCAGTTTTCTCTTACCCCCTCTGATAAAGATCCCACATTTGCCACTCAATAAAAAGCTCAGTAAAATAATTTCAATTCTGCAAAGCGAACAGGGTCAAAATTACTCAAGACAAACGCATCTTCAGAGCCATCAAAGAAGTCATTTATACCATCAGGAAAGTCACAAAACCAAAACAAACAGCAAACCCATTGTAGAGAAAAACTCAGCTACTGTTCGGACAACACAGAATCTATTTCAGGCTGCATAAAACATAACAAGCAAAATAAATCCAAGGTACAAGCAAAATGCCACTGCCTCCTCTTTTGTTCCGGGCACAATGTAACAAGGGCAGCCTGTCTGGGGCTCTGCTCCTGCTGATACAGTATTGCTGCTTAAACCTCCCTCCTCAAGGTCACAGCCAATTTCAGCTCTGGAATAAAAGGCAGATAGTGGCAGCGATGGTTTGGGTTATCACTGGCAGAAAAGCAGAGTGTAAAAGTTTATGAGCTCATCAGGATTGTTGTACCATTACATCAGAGGCAATTATAAATGGCCAAGAGCAGGAGATGGGGAGCCAATCAGATCACAGATAGGATGTCAACCTAAGACCAACTGTCTCCTGGCTTTGACAGAAGGATTTTACCTCCATAATTCAAATCCCAAACCAAAGCAATCTGCACTTACTACTCCAATCACTCAGCTGTTTACCAGCACTTCCAGGGAGAAGCCCAGGCCACTGGGCCGACGGAGACTAAGACAGGAGACGACCCGGGCTGCCCAGGGTGAACCGAAGCCGGCCTCTAGCTGCTCCCAAGCAGGCCCCTGCCCTCCCTCGAGGTCCCCCCGAGCCCGAGGGGCCCCCTCCTTGAAAGCACAGATGGGGACCGGCCTAGAGGAAGGTAGGGAGGGCAGAGAGGAGCGGCAGGTGAGCAGAGAACTGTTCACTCAACTCCCGACCTCCGAGGGCTGCCTACACCCCTAACCTGAGCCCCCAACACCCCCTCACCCCGGGCCGGGCCCTTTTCCCGCACACCCGGCTCCGCACCCCTCTGAAGACCCCCCGGAGCTGGAAGGGACCCGGGGGGGAGGAGGAGGGGAGCAGACACCTCAAGGAAAGCCCCACACAAAGGCTGAAGGAGGGAAAGAGAGGAAGGCAGACGGGCAGCCATTTTAAGAGAGAAAGAGCGAGACAATGGCAGCTCCCCAGCAGTGGGGGCCCCAGACTGGGGGTAGCCCACGGCCGTGGCCCGCTCCCCGCCGCCGCCACCCACTCCCAGGACCCCCCACCCCAATCGCCACAGGCCCCCCCACCCCACTCAGCCGTGTTACCTGCGGGGTCCGGGCGAGCTGCCCCCCGCCGCCGCTGCTCCCAGGGCTCATGGGCGCGTGGTGGCTCCTTTGTTGGGCCCCTCCCGAGGCGGCCGCGGCCGCCGCCGCCGCAGCAGCAGCAGCCCCCCAGCACTGTGAGGCCATGTCCGCCGGGCCCTTGCCGGCGCCCCCGTCCTGGGGCCCGCCGCCGTAGTCGCCCCCGGGGTAGCCCTGGTAGCCACGGGCCGAGCTGGGCGACGTGAGCAGTTGGTTGAGGGTGGGGGTGGCGGTGGGCTGGGGGGTTCCCCCTGCGGCCGCTGAGGGGCCGCCTCCCCCCATGGCCCCGAAGCGCTGCTGAGCGAAGGACGAAGACGACGAGGAGGCGGAGGCGCTGGAAGAGGGAGGCGGCTTGGAGCCGGCGGCCGCCGCCGCCGCGCCGGAGCCCGGAGTGCCACCTCTCGGGGAGCTCAGCGCGTAGGCCTGGGGGGGCGGGGGGTAGGCGCTGCGGTTGGGGTAGTAGGAGTTGTACTGGTGGTTGGGGAAGCCGTGGTCGTGCGAGTTCTGCTGGGGCCCCGCGTAGGGCTCCAGGCCCCCGCCGCCGCCGCCGCTCTGCAGCGCTGCCAGGCCAGGGCTTTGTTGTCCGCCATGTTGTTGGTGGAAGACGGCGGCCGCGGCGGCGGCGACGGCAGACGGGCTCCGGCCGTAGGGTTGCCCGAAGCCGTAGGCTGGGGGCGGCAAGGCGGCCGCGGCTGAGTGAGGAGGCGCCCCCACCCCGTCGCTGCTGCCGCCGCCACCGCCGCCGGGCGGCTCCGTGAGGTTATTGTTCAGGGCGGGCCTAGGGCCCGCGTTCCCGTTCGAGTTCTTCAGGTCCGGCTCCGCGCCGGGCCCGCCGGCTCCGCCGCCGCCGCCACCCCCATTGCTCTCGGCCCCGTCCTGCAGCTCCTTTCCCAGTGGCTGCGGCGGCCCCACGGCGGGGCCCTCGCTTTCCTGCCCGGCGGCTGCCTTCATTTCCCCGCGCTCCGCCGCGACCGCCGCCGCCGCCTCGCCCCCCGCCTCCTCCCGCTGCTGCTGCTGCTGCTGCTCCGCTTTCTTCAGCTCCGAGGGCGGCGGCGGCGGCGGGTTGCCCAGGCTGCTGGCGGCGGCGGGGGCGACCTGCGCGGCCATGATCCCCGCTGTCTCGTCCGCGGAGAGACCCGGCCCTGTCTTCGTCTTCTCTCACCCCCCTCCCACCCCACCCCGCCCCGGGGCCGAGTCCCCTCGGGCTTCCCTCCCCACCCGCCCGGGCGGGCCTCGCGGGGCTCCGCGGCTTTTGCGCTGCGCTCGCTCGCTCGCTCGCTCCTCTCCCCCCCGCCCCGCCGGCTCAGGCTCCGGGCTGGCGGCGGCGGCGGAGGAGGAGGAGGCGGCGGCGGCGGCCGAGGCGCCGGCGGCTCAGCTGCTCCCGGCTCTGTAAGCTCGGGACCCGGCTCTCCCGGCTCATTCCCCCCCAAGCCCTTGCCTGGGAATGAGGGGGGCGGTGGAGGCTCCGCTCCCCAGGGCCTGGCCCCGCTGTGACTCTCCGCTTTCTGCTGCCGGAGAAAGGAGGGAGGGAGGGAGGGAGGGGAGGGAGGGAGGCGAGGGGGAGGGGGCGGGGAGGGAGGGAGCGGGGGGAGGGGGACCCGGGACGGGCGGGCTGGAGGGCGCGCGGCAGCAGCCCGGGCGCCGGCAGGCAGAGTCGGAGCGTGGGCCGGGCCGGGCGCCCTGCCTCCCCTCCCCGGCCGCGGCGCCGGGCCGAGGCTACTGCGCGGCGGCGGGCGGGCGAGCGGGCGGGCGGCTGGACTGAGCGGCTAGAGCGCCCCACTCTCCTCCGAGTCCCCCTCACTCCGACACGAGGCTCAGCACTGCCATTTTACCCAGAGCCGTCGCGGCCGCCTGGCAAACCCGGAACGGAGCGCGGAGCGGGGCGCAGGCCGTGGAATGGACTCGCTCCCTTCCCCTCACAAAGGAGGAGGGGAGAGAACCAGCCGCGGCGGCGGCGGCGGCGGCGGCAGGCGCTCTGCCGCTCTCGCTCGGCAGCGCCGCCGCCGAAGGCTTCGGGGAAAACCCGGCCCGGAGCTCGCGCCTCTCCGGAGCCTGCGCGCCGCCTCCCTCCTGGCCTCCCTATCCAGGTCGGTCCCCTCCGCGCCGCGGGCAGCGTGAACTTTACTCGCGGCTGCAAAATTGGCCTGAGCCCGAGACCGCGGCCGCCTCGGCCCAGGCCTGACCCCCCCCTGGCAGCGGGCCTGGTCTCTTGGCCGCTACTTAGCATCTCCGCGGCACTTTTCCTTCTTCAAAGCTTTTTGCAGACCTGCTCCAAAGACCCAGCTGAGCTTTACGTTGTATCCTCTTTGCAAGCTGCATGGAATGACAGATCATTGTTTCAGACTTTCCGTTTTCCCACTCTCTGCCCTCATTAGCTGGTCCTCACAGGCCCTGGGGGGCATGAAGTCCCTGATCCCCATTTTACAGAGTCATAAGACAGCGTAGGGGACCGGCCTATTATTTATAAGGAGTATGAAGTCCATTATCCCCATTTTACAGTTATAAGACAGCGTAGGGTACTGTCCTATCGCTTAGCCTATCACTTACAAAGACGAGGGCAGTGGAGGGTGACTTTAAAAAGTAGTAGAGTCCCCAGTGCTGCCCCTGTCTACCTACTTGGCATTAGAAATAATAGTAATAAAAAGAAAAGTGGTGCTACATACAACAGTGGGATCAGAACATCAGAATGGGTTTGAGATCAAAGCTGGTCATCTCAACTGATATAAAATGGTCACCCCTGAAGATATTTTGGGGACATATGACAGCCTTCTCGCAGGAAGACACAAGCCCCACCTTTGCCCACAATGACCAAGGGTCCCAGTCTCCAAAGACAGTACCTGTAAGACTGTAACAGACTACAGAAGAGACTCCAGGGACTGGTGGAACCTGAGTGTTCAAAGGAACCACTGCCTAAGAGGGATGACCAAATAGAGGGAACCATTTTCTCCTTAAAAAGAGAGAAAAGGTGCAGTCTAACACCTCACTCAGAAAACAGATGCAACCTAAATTTGTTTTTCTGTCCTTCATTGTAAAGAATCATTAAAGTTTACTGTTACATTCTAAGAGATGCTGAGTGAACTGGAGGTATACACAGAAAATTCTAGATTCACAGGCTCCACCACATCTCAGCAGCAGCCTTGTCCTCTGACTGACTTAGAATGCTCTGACATGACAGGCTACACAGGCCAGAGGGGATACCAGCTCCTCACCAAGCCCAGGGCTGCCTTGAGAGATGCTAGGTCAGCTAGGCATTAGACACCAAGGCTTCATCCCCCCTTAAATGCTGTAAATAGACACTTCAGGCCACAGAACTATTACCTTAGAATTTCCAGATTCTGCAGGCCCCTGGAGTTTTTTGGCTGTACCACTCACTGGTCACTGAATAATTCCCCAAACCTGAACTCATTCTTAACCCCCCAGAAAACCTAATATCTTACACTAAAAAGGCACAAACTTCTTATGACTATTAAGAGTGGTGTTTTCTTCCCCTCAAGCCAAGAACCAAACCATCCTACCAGGATCTGACTGACTGGAATGGACCAGTGCCCTCCTTTCATTCACAGTCCTCAGGGGCAACAACTCTCCTGGTGCATCAGGTCCTAGAAACCAAATTATAGGCTGCCTCAGAAATGGAGCTTGGCTATTTAATCAACTGCCTCTGAGCTGGCAAACAGTCCTGAGTCCTGCACACAAATGAAGAATTTTTTACATGCAATTACCCTGCCATTTCCCTCAGAGCTGGAGTGTAAGGAGAAACCTGGAGCCCAGTGAAAATCTGGAAGCCAGAATGAATTTGTCTCCAGAGAAAGCCCTCATCCCCCTTCTTCAATGGTTGTGAAATTTGGAAAATGCCAAAATCCCTTTCTGACACGTGGGCATGCTGTTTTGAAAACAGCCACCATCTTTATCTAGCAATAAAGTGCACAAAAATCTATCCACTTGGGTTGAAGGAGGTAATGTAGGATTTCTCCTTTCCCACCTTTTTTTTTTTTTTTTTTAATTTCAAATCCTTTAGGATCCTCTTCCACGGCTACCTCTAGAGCCCACATCACTGTCCCAGGGACAGCCGAGTGGACGGGAACTTTCTTAGAAACTGGCCCATTAGCTTTCCCTAGGGGCAATGGCAGCGGGAAAGGGGGGGAGGGGAGGAGCTGGGCACGTGGCTGGCCCGAGCTACAAGACCCGGGTTTGGGACTGTGGGTCCTCCCGTTGGTGGAGTTTTCTCCCCCACGGTCCCTGCCTTTTAACCCCACACCCTGGCAGCTCAGGAATCCCGGCGCAGACTGGAGAACTAGGACTAGGACAGCGCTCCCCGCACGAAAGCTCCAGTGCCACCAACAGCCTGATGGCAAATATGGACTGAATCGTTGACATGGAAACCGGACTAAAGTCTCGCTGGCTCCCTCACGAGAGAGTTCTTATCGCCGTCCCCGACCGCACGGCACTCGGCAAACATGGACTGGATCTCCCGCCCGGAGAATCAGGCGGAGTTTCCTGCGCGCAGCATTAACTCCCGCGGCTGCTGCAGCCAAGGAAGGGGGGCAGGGCTGCCAGGACAAACCGACTGAAAATGGCAGAGGATGTGCTCTCATTTAATCTGGCTGCACGGTGTGCATGGATTGGGCCTGAGAGTAAGGGAGCAACCTATTAAAATCCACGCAGTCAACTGCAAAATGTGGAACCCAGGCCTGGAGGGTTTGCTAAGAGATGGAAGCGTTTGCAAGGTGGACCGCCTTTTCTTTCTGGCTATTTGCTTCCCCTAAGTGTCCGAAATACAAAATTCAATAAACAAAAGATCGGGCCCGGCTCCCTCTTTTCTACACTTTTTTTTTTTTGAAGGAAAACGTTTAAGTCCAGGGACCCAAGTGAGGGTTTGTCTAGGTTCTGAACTAAGACGCGGGGAAATCGGATGGAGCGCCGGGTGGTGGCCCTGCACGCGTCTCCGCCGCGGCGAAGCAAGCAGACACCCAACAGAGCTCTCCCGAGTGAGAACTGGAGCTGCGAGTTTGAGCAAAAGGGCAACTATGTCAGTTGACGGAAGCCAGAAGCAGAGCTCAAAGCCTGGCGTGGATTTCCGTCTGGAGCTGTCTGTTTCTTAAAGTTTGTAACTCCGTGTTCTGAAACAGCCCCAGCGGAGGCTTTGGGAGCAGTGTGAAAGTCTAGCACTACCATCTGACAGCGAGCTGCAAAACTTTGGGCTGCATATTAAGCGAGGAAAGTGGATTGAAGCAAGAGTCAAGGCAATTCATTATATTGCCGGCTTCCAGGCGGGAGCTGTAAGATACGAACTGGATCGCCACCAAGAAAAATGGAACGGAGTCCGAGTGGCGCTCTCAACAGACCCTGGTAAAATTGCGCTTGCCCAGCACCTAGAATTCCAAAGGAGCAAGTCCAGAGGTATCAAGCATGGTGGTGGCTCAACAACTGCTTGTCTCGATCCTTTTGCCATTCATTGTAAAGTTTTAAAATAAACAACTTGAAGGAATTTATCTTTCACAAAAAGAAAGAACACATTTGGAGAAATGTTAATTTCTGAATGAGTCTTTTTTTTTCACCAGGAGCCCTGCAAAAAAAAAAAACCTTAGGTATAAGTCAACTTACTTTTTTTGTACCACTATAAAAAAGAATTAGCCTCACCATCACCTACCCCAAAACTGAAATGTAAAATAAGATAAAGGTCCAGGCTGATCTGGATTGTGGTAGATTTCAAACAAAGCAAGGACTCAGAGTCAATCTAACAAGAGGAGAAAGGCATCAATTATCTCACACTAATATATGCATTCTCCTTATCTACCTGTCTCATTGGTGAGCTTGCTGATGATTCTTTTGCAGAAGATAGTATAAAAGTATTAATACTATTTTAAGACAAACCATTGCAGACTGGAGTTTTATAAAACCACTGAGCATATCAAGAATTTGGGAATTCCTACTGAGCCTCCTTGAAGGTTTGTATTCACCAACTGACACAGAAACAGTGCATATATGAAAAATCTACTTACAAAGAAGTTTGAAAGCCACTTTATAGTTCATCAGAAGACACAGGACAATTTTGTATTTAGCACTTATTACACAAAGCTGTTTTTAGATTTGGAGAACTAAACACTAACAACACACTCACAACACTACCAAAGAAAGATAAGGTCACCAGTTTTAATACTGAAGGTATTGCTCAGGAACAGGAAAAGTCTGTTTTCTTTGACTTCCCATATTAAACCAATACAGGCTGCTTTTGTTCTGCTTTATTCTTTAAAAACCAGTCTAGAACATTTCACACATGTAAAATGATTGTAAGGGAAATTTTTGAAAGTTGAGAATGGAGAAGAATATCAGAAAGAAAATCAAATATTCTAGGTGGGTATTTATTTCAACCCTGATTGCACAGAGCTTTCTTACACTGCCATTTTACTGAGATAGGAGAAAAAAAAGTCAGTGGGGAAGTTTTTCATAGCAACTCTGGAATGGATCTGGAATGGAGTCTTTTGCTCCAACACAAATCTGTAGAAGAGAGGTGGAAAGTAAAAGAAAACCCCAATGAGCACGGACAGAATGGAAGGAGGCATGGCATACAGTCCTTTGAAACATGAAGGGAGGCTAAAGCAGCAAGTGTGCAACTCAGCCACCTCAAGAGAATACTCCAGCATGATCATCCCAGGCTTTTTATGTAAGCATCAAGGAAAAGCCAAAGAAACTTACAAGGCAAAAGGCAGGAAGTGAATGGCCCTTAAGGGAAAGCATTCCGACTAGCTTTAAGAGAGTGTAAATCCATCTATCCCTACTGAAAAAATGGCTTCTTCTGAAGATGAAAGTGGACCAATTGAGAGAGTCTGCTGTGGGATATCGTAGTAGCAGTGGTGTGGTACTCCAGTGAAATGCAGAACTTACCAGTGACACCAGGGGAAAGCTGCCAGGAAAAATTACAGTCAGTTTTGGCACTTTTCCAAATTATCACGTTCTGCCCTGAAATTTAACAACATTGAAAGGAATCTACAGAGGGGCTGGGGGTGGAGACGAGTAGGTTGGTTCCAGTTGGCTGGGGTATAAGTGTGCTGTTCTTCCAGTCTTCCTGTAGAGAGAACAGGAGACAGAAGTAAAACAACCCAACACACTGCATCAAGCCTACCCAAAAGGCCATTTAAAAACTGAAACACAGACATACACACACACACACACTCAAGCACGTCACACACTCACGCACGTTCCTATCCACCACAATGTATTTTGTTTAATAGAATCCATCCACAAACTATGTTCAAGCAAAAGAATACATTATATCACACAACATTAGGTACGATTTTTCTCCAAACACCAAGATCATGGTATAAAATACCCATTTTTTAATGTGAGGTCACTTTTGACCTCAGAACAAAGTCCAAGAGCTCATTTAAGTATTTTTTTCCCCAGGCGATCACAGTTACCTGAAAATATGGCAGTCCGTTCTACAAAACTTGGGAGTTCATGACTGATGTTGTTCTGCTTTAGCCCAGCTAAAGTTGGAAGCCCAACGTAGCTTCTTAGAAAAGGATTCTAGTCAACTCGCATGTACTCTGGTTTTTTACGACTAGCAGCCAGTGTTTTCAAGATGAAAACATAGGAGAACTGAGATACTACCTAACCTTCCTAAGACATTCTCTAGGACTTCCCTAGTGGTACAGTGGATAAGAATCCACCTGCCAATGCAAGTCCGTGAATATTCCACAAGCCGCAGAGCGACTAAGCCCATGTACCGCAATGACTGAGCCCATGTTCTGCAACCACTAAAGCCTCTGGGCCTGGAGCCTGTGCTCGGCCACAAGAAAAGCCACCGAGATGAGAAGCTCGCGCACCGCAACAAAGGGTAGCCCCTGCTTAGAAAGTCCATGTGCAGCAATGAAGACCCAGCGCAACCAAAAATAAATAAGTAAATAAATACAATTATTTTTTAAAGAAAGATATTTTCTAGGAAGAAGCTTAGAGCTAAGGAGGTCACAACCTAATTGGCTACTGAAATTTTTAGTAATCCATTATGAGCACAAGTGGTAACTATTACAGAGAGTTTAGGTAGAAACCATTGTATAAACTTCACCAAGGACACACAGTCTCTGCAATGAATATTCACCTTTCATGATGAAGCAACTTCACTCTACGTGCTTGCCCTTCTTCAGCAATCCTTGAGTTGCATGTGCTGTTCTGACCCAATTTCCACCCAAATGGGTCTTCTATTTAGGCTCCAAATTCCTGTAAGCATTTTATTTTTTCAACTAGAAATTATGACTATTATTATTGCTAATAATATCAATATAAAACCACACTAAGTAACTTGTTCCTTGCTTTAACTGTCTCCTAGAATACTTACTTATGCTATTGTTGGCAGTAGACATTTCTAAAGTCCGACAATAAAATTCAGAGGAGAGCCCTGCCGTAGCAATGGTGCCAGGACTAAATGCAATAGCAAACAGAAGCAATCATGTTGAGCCATAACTGTTCACTGACATCACTTTTTAATGGCCTGTGAGTGATCTGCTAATTGGATATTAATTTAGTAAATGCTTCACTATTGTATACACTGTACTATCTAACCTAGTCTTTCCCTGTATAAACATATATATACACAAATCCTGATCAGGACTAGAGTTATATCAAACACATTCTACACTGCCATTTCCCAAACTTCTTGAAACAGAACAAAAACATGGATAAGAAGGAATTTACAGGAATGAGGTACTACAAAGACAACAAAAACTCTCTTAGAAGTGTAATTCTTAGGAGTGATTGAGGGTGGAAAGGGAAGACAAAAAGTTAAAGGAGAACAAACCACCTAATATTCAAGGCAAAGAGCCTACCTACAGTTTGAAAGTATCTCATCATTGGAGATAAAGGTCCAGACTTTCATTCTAAGTCAGATTTCCAAAAGGCTGTATCCATTTATAGACAGCAATGATCAAGATTTCAGACTCACAAAATCTAATCATGTGGACTATGTACACTCTGAAGCATCAGAGCACAGGTTTTCCATGAGTCAAATGACTGTCTTTTCACTGTGATGCTTTGAAACCAGTCTGGAACTTTCCACTTTTTGATTTTGGATGCCAATCCTCTCATTCAGTTTACAGTAAGTGGAAGGTTCTCTGACAGTTACCCTGCTGTGATGTACAACACTGTAATATACACTACTTTTGTACATCCCATAAATACAGTGTAGGATGATCTCTAACAGGAAAGATACTATATACCTCCAAAACAGTATATACCTTTTTCCTTCAAAATTTATGAGTTTCTAACACTCAGAGCAAAATCCCTCATTTTGCAAGAACGTTGATGAATCAAGACAAACAGGGAAAAACTTAAGACATGGCAATTCCCATTCTGTGGGACCTTAAAGAGACTTTGATGAATACAAAGAAAATAGTGGATTTTAAAAGTACTTTGAGATCACTGGCCTAATTATCAAAGATATTAATATTACTAATGCTCTTACACTCAGGTTATATTTTAGTCATTTTTCTCCCAGAGGAGAAGAGAATTGAGATAATTTCTCTCCTGCGCCTCCTCTCCTGTCTTTTTGTTTCAGTGTCGCATAGGCTCTCACAATGGGTAATTGTACTTGGACTAAATGGCACAGAAATGTCCACAAGGCGCAGTCTATGCCATACTGGCTACACTCAGCGCTCAGGCTCCTGGACGTCACAGCACTTATGCCTGTGATTCCTGTATAGATTGGAGTCCAGTCCTCCTAAGGCAGGTATGTGGGCTTATGAGATATTTTTGTTTTACCAATTTGGCTGACTCTGGGTTTAGACTGGTCTTTGGCCTTTAACAAGAGAAACAACTGTCCACCAAAATGAATGGCTAAGATGCACCAAACCAAATAATGTCCTTAATTGGCCAGATGAGAAAGGAAAGAACAGGTCAACTTAGAGTCCACCCCAGGGTAACTCTTCACCAGAACCCTGGTGCTAGATGAGGAAACAGGATGCAGACTTCCAACCTTTTGATCCTTGCTATTGAAGAGAAGAATTTGGTCATTAAGATCAATGTTTAGGGGGTTTTTCAAAATTAGTGACCTGGGAAATCCCCAGCCAGCAGCTAGCACTTCCTCACTCCATGAACACGTGACTGTCCCTTCCAGGGGGCTGGTGTTTCTAGTTCAGCCTTTCTGAGCCCCTCATGCAACAGTGACATAAAGCAGAACAGTTAACAGAAGAAATCCTAAATATTCAAAGCTGCACTGAAGAGGCAGAACCCCTTGTTTCCTTCTCCAAATTTGAAACTATGTTTTCAACATAATTCTCCATAAAACAAAATTTTTAATTTGTTTTTGACATCTCCAAAACCAGTTCTCTATTACAGTATTTACAAAAGTTAGAGTGCTGTTTATCTTAAACTCTAAACATTTACCAGCTGACACCATTAGAGTCTTCTATAATTGAAAAAACAGAGAAGGAAACATATTTTTAAGTCTCCATACTGCTTAGGTCTTCATATAGGTAATGCTGAGTACACAGTGATAGTAGGTGTCGGCAAGAGGCTAAATTTACAAAAAAAAAAAAAAAAAGAATGATTTATCACTAAGAAATGAATTCACTAATGCTGCATACCAGGAACTTCCCAGTGACAATTAGTATCTGCTACATATTCTTCCAAAAACCAGGAAAATCAAGGAGATAAAGTCAGCCTAAAAGTCAAAAGAATATAAAAACAAAAGGAAGCAAATTCACTAGGCAGCCTCCTACTACCAACATTCAGATAGTAGCCCAAGTATAACGTGGGAGAACAAGGCACCCGGGCGCTCACCTAATACTGTAGTCCATGGACCTCCCAGATCAGAGTACTGCAAGAGGGAGAAGCAGTCCTCATTCTAGCCCAAGTTGTGATGTCATGTCATTTGCAGGAATCCCTCTTCCATAGGGAGCTACTAAGGAGCAGCTCTGCTCTAAAACAGGGTTTTCCGAATTGCCTCTCTCTATAGGCTTCCCTGAGGACCAGGCATTAGAAGAACTTGCCTGCTGTACCTGTAAAGGAAAAGGAAAACAATAGAACCCCTAAAGTGAAATTGAGTAACAGCTTGAAAATTCCTTTCACCAAAAACAAAAGCCATTGTGGTTGAATTATTTCAGCTTTGCACTTGAGAAATGGGGAGACCAAAATTCCTTATTAAATTAAGTATCCTGAACTTTTACTTTGAATCTCTTAATATCAGAACCAATAATCTCCCCCATACAAAAAAGAAAGCACACATCTATGTATTAAAAATTATTTTCCATATGGATTTTACTAGAGTTCTAAACAACACCTTCTTCAAGCAGATAAAGAAAAATAATCCTAGAGAAGCATCTCCCACACAACTAAAATTTCAAGATTTAGGAGATTTAAAAGAAAATACAGAGTATGTAGATGTGAAAAGGAAAGTGGGGTAGATCTCGCCTCACACAGCTTTGATGACAATAATAGTGGTTATCTCAAGAGTGACTCACAAAAATCCGCTGAGATAGGTATTAGTATTTCCATTCTATAAACAAAGAAACTGAAACACAGATAGTCCAAGGCCATGACATTGGTAAATGATAGAGCCAGGATTCAAACCCAGCTCTCTTACAAATTCCAAATCCTGAACTTATCAATGAAAAACAGATCATGCTTGTGGTCACTTGCTAAGTTGTGTCCAACTCTTTGCAACTCATGGACTGTAGCCCGCCAGGATCCTTTGTCCATGGGATTTCCCAGGCAAGAATATTGGAGTGGGTTGCCATTTCCTTCTCCAGGGGATCTTCCTGATCCAGGGATCAAACCTGGGTCTCCCCTGTGTCTCCTGCATTGGCAAGTGGGTTCTTTACCACTGAGCCACCAGGGAAGCCCATAAAGAAAAAGATAATAAACCCCATAATGTTGGTAATGTACTTTATTCAACATACCTGTATTAATTGTTGTTAGAAGCATCATATATATATTTTGCCTCTAACAAGTAAAAATAAGGTCAAAATAAAAAATTTACCTGGCATTTTAACTTCATATAGAGCAGACATACCACTGATCCCAATCAAAGAGTAAATATAATTTCATTAAGTCTCTTAGAGTCTCTCTATTCAAAGTGTGGGGCTTCCCTGGTGGCTCAGTGGTAAAGAATCCACCTGCCAGCAGGAGATGGGGGTTGATCCCTGGATTGGGAAGATGCCCTGGAAAAGGAAATGGTGACTTACAAAGGACTTAGTGACTAAACAACAACAAGAATTTAAAGTATAATTCCAAGTCAGCAGCTTTTGGATACCTAGGAGCTTCTTAGAAATACACAGTCTTGGGCTCCACTTCAGACCTTCTGAAACAGAATCTGCAATTTGACAAGATCCCCACGTGATTTGTATGCAAATTAAAGTTTAAGAGGCACTGGCTTAGAGATGGGGTATTCCAGGTAAAGGAATTTCTCTCATCCCTACTGAAGTCTTCCGTATTCAAAGACCAGGGAGGGAGAGAATGGTTAAAAATGCACTCAGATTTCCTCTCTGGTTTTTAACTAAATAGTCTTCTTCTTTTTTTTTTTTAGTAACAGCGTTATTGAGGTTTCATTACAGTTCATCCATTGAAGCACACGATTCAATGGCTTTTAGCTTATTCAAAGTTGCACAACCATCACCACAATCAATTTTAGAACATTTCATCACCCTAAGAAGAAATCCCATACCCTTTAGCGGTCACCCCCTCTTTGTCTGCCTGCAATACCAGAGACCACCTGCAATGCAGGAGACCCAGGGTAGACCCCTGGGTTGGAAAGATCCCCTGGAGAAGGAAACGGCAACCTACTCCAGTATTCTTGCCTGGGACAGAGGAGCCTGGCAGGCTATAGTCCATGGGGTCACAAGAGTCAGACACGACTTAGTGACTAAATCACCAGCACCATTCTCTTTGCCCCTAGCCTCAGGTCCTAGGTAACCACTAATCTACCTTCTGTCTCTGTAGATTTGTCTATGTTGGACATTTCATATAGGTGAAATTGTACAATATAGGTCTTTCGTGATTGGCTTGTTTCTCTTCCCATGTTTGCAAGGTCCGTCCATGTTGTTCATCGATCCGTCTTGCTCCTTCCTCTGAAGTGGCAGTTGTTCTTTTAACAGATGTGTGGGTGTCAAGCAATGTGACCTTCTCCCCCATTCCTTCCAGGGGAGCTCCTGGGTGCCACCGCTCCTCTAAAAGAAGGCTTTTTCCTTCCATCGCTAACTACCCTACTAAGGAGGCCTTTTGCAGAGTTCTCCTTTTCCATCTTTTCGCTGGGACTAAGCAGCTCAAGTACAGCTGGCCCTAGGCCAAGTTTCTCTCCACAGCACCTGCAGGCACTACCAGTGCTGCCACCTTATGCCCATTCCTTGAAGTAGTGGACACTGGGGCAGGCACTGTCTTCCTCCCCGAGAGCCCAGCTCTTTGCTTTTTGCTCAGCACTCAAGGGTGTGACTCATGACAGAGTGTGACCAGGAGAGGTCGAGGGTGTGCTGTGTGGCCATGCATGCCTGGCACCTCCAAACAGCCAAAAGCCAGAGAAAGAAGCAAATGCAGATGCACTTCAGGCTAAAGGGGGCATGTTTTGCAATCTCTCTTCCTGATTCTTGGCTGTTTCTTCAGCTCCCATTTCTCTTCCTCTCCTCAATTCACTTTCATTTCCCTACGTTACTCTCCACAGAATAGGGAACCTAAACATCTTTTCCTGTTCATTTCTACCTGGATTGTTTTCTCTTGTCACTTCCAGCAGCATAACAGTTGTGTACATAGACATTTGGGTATGCTAAGTTACTTCTATAAAAAAGACAGCCAGTCTAAACATTCTGCCCTACTGAACAGCAAAACAAGGAAACGGTTTTCTGTTCTCCAAAATCAAGATGTTCTTCTTTAATGAATGAAGCTGCCCAAAGCCAAATTTTTGTTATGAAACGTAAATGATCAGTCCCAAAGAAAAACTAGCATGATAACAAAAGCATTTTCCCTAGCTGCCTTTTCCTGGGTTTGGAAACTTGTCTGAGTTCATTTGGGGGTGTACAGTTCCATTACAGATTTTGTATATTGCTTAGTACTCCCTGAATAGCCTATACATCCCCAGGTCATGCCCTTATTCCTGGGAAAAGCTTTCCAAAAGAAGGCTTCAGGTACCTCAAGGTCTCTTTGCCACTCTATCATGTTCATTCAGGAAATGCTTGGATAGTACTACATGCCAGCCCAGTGCTGTACGCAAGGCACACAAGGTACCAGCTCTCATCGGGTTTTGCCCTGGAGTGGGTGGGAAGGGAGGACAGGTAACAGACTGCAGCCCTGACCGACCTGCCATGTGCTTGGGTGATTCCCTCACTGTGTCTTGAAGAGTCCTGCTCTTCCTGAGTGAAGCAGGAAAGAAAGACCCTGAGGTCTTGGACAGCAAGGAAGAAAAGCAGATATACTCATGAGTTCCTGGCTGGTAGCCTTGCAGAACCTTCTGCTTTCAACCTCCTTTTGAGCCTTGAATAACAACCCTAAGAGCCACAGAGGTATCTCAGAGGGTGAGAACAAGAGCAGTAATGGACTTCATAATATTACTGTGTTCTTAAGCAATAGCTTATTAGGTTTAGAGGGCTTCCCTGGTGGCTCAGTTGGTAACGAAATTGCCTGCAATGCAGGACACTCAGGTTTGATCCCTGGATTGGGAAGATCCTCTGGAGGAAATGGCAACCATTCCAGTATTCCACTCCAGTATTCTTGTCTGGAAAATCCCATGAACAAAAGAGTCTGGTAGGCTACAGTCCATGGGGTCGCAAGAGTCGGACACAAATTAGCAACTAAACCACATTAGGCTTAGAAATTGTTCTTGTATATAATCTTTGCTAATTTGTATAGATTCATGTTATTTAGCAGTACAAATAATTTACATTGTGGGTTTGTTTGTATGATCATCCTTTAATCCTCGGGAACTCAGAACTTGGTGTCTCATAACTTTCCTATTTTCTACTCTTTTTCTCTTCTACAGGGCTGGGCATACCAATGGGAACTTGTTACACTTTTACTGTTAGTCAGCTTGTAAAGGAATGCATTATTTATTCTCTCTTGCTTGGGGTGGTGGGTTTGGGGGGGGCGGTCAAAGCAACCAACCAGATCTAAAGACACATTTAGAAGACCTGTCAATGTAAACAGATGTGTATTTACTCTGACTTTGCTATTACAATGTATTTTTTTTAACAGTTAAAATTTTTTTTAATTTATTTATATTTGGCTGGGTCTTCATTGCTGTGCAGGCTTTTCTCTAGCTGTGGTGGGCACCACTGTCTAGTGTGATGAGTGGGCTTCTCATCGTGGTGGCGTCTCTTGTTGCAGAGCATGGGCTCTAGGGCGCACGGGCTTCAGTAGTTGCGGCTCGTGGGCTCCGTAGTTGTGGCTCTCGGGCTCCAAAGAGAACAGGTTCAGTAGTTGTGGTGTATGGACTTAGTCACTCCAAGGCATGTGGAATCTTTCCAGATGAGGGATCAAAGCTGTGTCTCCTGCATTGGCAGGCAGATTCTTTACCACCAAGCCAATAGGGAGCCCTGCTGTTACAATTTAGAAAAGCTTCATTTATCTAACACCTTTAGAGAATGTGAAAATTCTGAATTAGTTTTCTAAATAACTTAATTAACTAAATGAATCCTTTTCAGTACAAGATGTTAAAAAATCTGCCTTTAATAAAATATTATTTTAAATAAAATAGATGCTTGCCTTCTTGAAACACACAGCAAATACACTCCAAGCTCTTCTCATGGTCAACATTAGCATTAAGAAGTAGAGTTCGAAGTAAAGCATCTTGTGCTACTGTGCTCAGTTGGGTCCGACTCTTTGTAGCCCCATGGAAAGCAGCCCACCAGGCTCCTCTGGGTGGAATTCTCCAGGCAAGAATACTGGAGAGGGTTGCCATTTCCTCCTCCCCCACTGGTCAAACCCGCATCTCTTGCTTCTTCTGTATTGGCAGGTGGATTCTTTACCACTGAGCCGTCTTGGGAAATATTAAAAAACGCCAGGCTCTTTGCTCTACCCCAAGTGACCCAAGGCTGGTGTGTCTTTGTGTTCTTTGATGTACTTCTAATAATTTTCTTTCTGGCTTCTCCGCCTTCCTTTGTTAAATTGTTAGATAGTACCTCTTGCTACTTCCTAGGCGCCTGGCTTTGGCAGTCCTTTTCCTAATCTGTGTCCTAGGAAACCAGATAACTATGTTTATTAGCATTGTGTGTAAAGTAGGAGCAAATAGGTTAATCTGAGAGTTTTTCCTGGAAGTGAGTTGTATTGGCTTTTTAAAGGCAGTTCAATGTTCCTTTTCACTAGCTCCTGTATCCTCAGTTTCCCTACAGATGCCCTAAATTGTTGGATAAATTACCTTCGTTGAAAACTGAATTACCTTAGTACTTTTCTGTTAACACAATTCAGCCAGATATGCTTTTTCCCATCAAAAGTTCTTCTTTATTTCTTTTCTTTTCAGTTCTTCTGATTTCAAACTGTTAGTCCCTCCAATATGGGCATACAGAAAACCTCAGTAACTTAGAAACCTGATCTTCTTATAGATCACAGGGAATGCTCTAAACACAGTTTTGGTTTTGGATTTGTATGTGTGTGTGTGTGAGAGAGAGAGAGAGAGACAGGAAAAAGACCCAAGTTGTAATTTTAATTTAAAACCAATTTATTCAATTTTAGAAATGTAATGGCTATTATTTAAAACTGATTGTCCACTATATGCCAGGTATACCTAGTTTCTTTACTTGGAACAGTGCTGTGAAGTATATAATAATCTTACTCTACACTTATGAAGCTAATAGACATTAAAGGGATTTAATCAGTTCACAGGAGTATTAAATGTAAGAGCTAATATTCAAATTCCACCCTAAATCAAGAGTCTACATTCTTTTTTCTTTTTAAAAAACAGAAAACAGAGTTTATTTCTCAAATAGCAGTCTGGAAGATGCTGAACAGCAGGCAGCTTTGCTGTCCCTGGTCAGTCAGAGATGGGTTCCTTTCCTATTGTTGCTTTGCCCTCTCTTAAGGATATCACCTCAGTTGCATGGTCAGAACTCACTCACAGGCACATCTGGTCCAGCTTGCTCTGGAATGGTGGAGGTCAGACTGGAATGGGTAAGGGACCCTTCAAGTCCTGTATGTTGAGGGAGAAGAGGGTGAGGGAGTCTGGGTGCCCCTGGATAAATGAGGAGTCTTAAAGACTGGGGTTGCCCATCTCCCTGTCTCTGGTACCCAGACCTAGAAAACTACTCTCAAAGTCTGCATGCTTTCTATTAAGTCAAGTTGTCTTCCTTCTACTATTGCTGAGAGGTAATAAAAGAATGTTCAGCATGTTTTCAGCAGTATAATTGAGACCAACTTGCCCATGGACCTACTGGTAATAAATGTAACAAACCTGTGTTTGTAATTGGCAGTTATCATTAGAAGATAAAGTAGAAGTGGTTCTTCCCAGTTGCTAGACTCTCCCTCTGAGGGAGGGGTCAGGAGTGCCTTGGACTAGCCCAGCTAGGGCCAAAGGCCAACTGGCTTAAAGGCTAGGATTGGGTTCCAGAAGAGCAAATCTAAAGCCATCTGATGAAAGCCAAATGGCCAAACACTAGGCAATCAGGGATATGAACATCCTGACTCAGTGGACATGAATTTGAGCAAACTCTGGGAGATGGAGAAGGACAGGGAAGCCTAGCATGCTGCAGTCCATGGGGTCTCAAGGAGTCGGACATGACTGAGCAACTGAGCAGCAACAAGGGGTGTGAACACCCCATCCAGAGTGCAAAGGCAAAGTTGAATTAAGATAGTATAGCATTGAGACTGGTGCGAACGAGCACAGGCATAGTTCAGTAAGAGGAAATCTTAGGCAATTTTCTAAAACACCTGTTATTGAAAGATATACAGAGGGGTTACCCTTCCTTAAAAGAGACAAGGTCTTCTGCGATGGCCTGGGATGATTTGAATCATAAGTGCCACTTACAAGCTTTGTTCAGACAGTGGCGTAGCCCTCTAATGAATGAATGACGGTGAGAACTGTGTTTTCTGAGTTCTTATTTAATATTTACAGCAACTTTTAAAGTGTTTAATTCTTTATCTTTTCTTCCTTTTTTCCCTCTAATTGTGATAAACACCAATTCTAGTGTGTCTCAATTCTTGGTCTTTCTTCCACTTTCTGTTTCTGCTTTAATTAGTTGTCTATATATTTATATCTAGATATATTTATATCTATGTCACGTTTTCTCTAGTTGTGGCAATCGGGGATACTCTCTAATTTCGGTGTGAGGGTTTCTCACGGTAGTGACTCTCTTTGGCAGAGCACAGACTCTAGGGCGTGCAGAGGCCTAATTGTGGCTCATGGGCTTAGTTGCCCTGTGCCATGTGGGATCTTAGGGATCAAACTGACCAGGGATCAAACTCATGTTTCCTCACTGGCAGGAGGATTCTTAACTATGGGACCACCAGGGAAGTCCCATGACTTTTTTTTTTGCCTTAAGATTTTCAGATGTATAGTTTTGTCTGTTACTTTGCCTTCTACAGAGGCTTCCTTTGTGGCTCAGACAGTAAAGCTTCTGACTACAATGCGGGAGACCCGGATTTGATCCCTGGTTCAGGAAGATCCCCTGGAGAAGGAAATGGCAACCCACTCCAGTATTCTTGCCTGGAAAATCCCATGGACAGAGGAGCCCGGTAGGCTACAGTCCATGGGGTCGAAAAGAGTCGGACACGACTGAGCGACTTCACTTCTTCACTTCTTTGCCTTCTGTATACCTACTGTCTTTCTACCTAGGAGATGTGAAACATCTCATCTTCATTGCGGTCAACAGGATTTGGATTCTAGGAGTTCTCCTTTCTTCAGACCCCTCTATTCCATCTAAGTTGGGGCCAAAACTCAGTGTGATCAAAACTCAGTTTAACTGAAAGTAAAGAGAGGCCTACGATTCACTGTTAGAAGCTTTGCTTCACGCCTGTACATGAGGAGGACGAAGGACATGTGAGGCTGTGAGCTATGGTGCCACCTTGGTGCTGGGCCTCATGTTTCCCTGTCAGTGTCTCGTTCCTTCCGTTCCTATGGTCGGAAGCTGCAGTGATTGAGACGGGGGTTAAGCTAGTGTGGTCTTGCTCTAATAAAGACTCCTCTCCAATGTATTAGGAAATATCCTTTCATAACTTATTTCATGCTGCTCCCTTCAGCGGAAGGACTCCTGTGGCTCCCCCAAGCCTCATCTCAAATATCACCTCCTTAGGAAGCAGCCTCTAATTTCTCTAACTTAGGGTTGGCAAATATTTTCTATAAAGAATCAGATAGTAAATATTTTAGGTTTTACAGGCCAAGGGAAAAGAGAGAGCTATATAAGGTCTCTGTCCCAATGAAACAATCCTACCATTGCAGTGCAAAAGCAACCATAAACAATAGACAAATGGGAAGGGTTGTATTGCAACAAAATTTTACTTATAGAAAAAGCCAATAGACTAAATTAAGCCCATGGTTTGTTGACCTCTATTCTACTCAGATATATTTTCTTTTAACATTTATTTTTTATTTGGCTGCATCAGGTCTTAGTTGTGACATGATGGATATAGTTTCTTGACCAGGGATTGAACCCGGGTCCCCTGCACTGGGAGAGCATGGTGTCCTAACCACTGGACCACTAGGGGAGTCCTGACTCAGATATTTATTTTTCAACCTAATTGTTCATGCTTCCATGATCACATTTGTACTGTGAGTTTATTTCCACTAGAACATGAGTATCTTGAGAGTAAATATTCTGTCTTTACATCTTTCTGAACTGTGCAAAACAGCTTCTAGTGATTGTAGGTACTCTATAAACATTTCTGGAAGATAGTGGGGCAGAAAGGCAGGAAGAGGTGTGTGTTAGTTGCTTAGTCATGTTCAACTCTTTGCGAACCCATGGACTGTAGCCCACCAGGGTCCTCTGTCCATGGGATTTCCTAGGCAAGAATACTGGAGTGGGTTGCCATTTCCTTCTCAGGGATCTTCTCACTCAGGGGGCAGGCAGGGAGCAGGAAGGTAGGGAGCAGGGTCATGCGAGTCCTCTACTGATATGCAGTTGAATAAGACCTTACTCGAGTAAAACAAACAGAGGCTGTTTATGAAATGGTTGCATGGGGTTCTTCTGAAAGTCTGATTTCAGCAAGCTTGCATTTGGAGATTCATACAGGTGGCAGTCAGCCTCCATGATGCTCTTTAATAGTCTTACCTCCCGATTGCCATGCCCCCTCCCATGCTGACAGAGATGACCTCTGGAACCAGTAGGATAGTGTGGAAATAAAGGTACAGGATTTCTGAGGCAAGTCAGAAGAGACTTGTGGCTTCTGCGTTACTCTCTCTTGGATCACTCTTCCCAGAAAAAAATACTAATGGCTATGTCTTGGAGACGAGCAACTCTATAAAGTAATCCATGAGGCAAAGAACTGAGGCCTCCTGCCAACAACCAGCTGAACGAGCCATCTTAGAATTGGCTCTTTTTGCCTCAGTTAAGTCTCAGATGACTGCAGTTCTGACATGTTGCCTATAAACTCATGACAGTCTCAGAGCCACACTACTCAGACACTCCTGAACTCCTCATCCATATAAATTCTATGGAATGATAAATGTTAATTTTTGTCTGAAGTTTCTAATTTTGGAAATTATTTGTTATATAGCAATAGATAACATACAATAGACTTAGTGGCTTTCCTTCTATCTAAATTCCCTATAGTTTTGCAAGACACCTTGAACTTCTCTTCTTAGTTTTGAATTCTCTATTTGTTTAATGTCTGTCTATCTCCTTCAATGGAGGCAGAAACCACATCTAATTTTTCTTCAAGGACAACTCCTAGCATTAAAAAGGCATTAAAATATGTTTTGCTGCTGCTGCTGCTAAGTCGCTTCAGTCGTGTCCGACTCTGTGCGACCCCATAGACGGCAGCCCACCAGGCTCCCCTGTCCCTGGGATTCTCCAGGCGAGAACACTGGAGTGGGTTGCCATTTCCTTCTCCAATGCATGAAAGTGAAAAGTGAAAGTGAAGTCACTCAGTCGTGTCTGATTCCTAGCGACCCCATGGACTGCAGCCTACCAGGCTCCTCTGTTTTAGTAAATATCTAATAACAAACAAAATGAAGAATCCTAAACCCAAGAATGATTTCTTCCCAACATTTTATATCTCTAAAAATATTATAGTGATGTCATTCCCTAAATCATTTTTCACATAATATTAAAACATATGTGTGCCTCTATTATAGCATTATCACACACAGTAATAGTTGGCACTCTGTGAGCTCCATGAGGGCAAGGATCTTAGCTTATTGACTCGGCATTCCAGCATTTGCAAGTAGCCACCACAAAGGTGTTCAGTAAATGCTGCTGCTGCTGCTGCTAAGTCGCTTCAGTCGTGTCTGACTCTGTGCGACCCCATAAACAGAAGCCCACCAGGCTCCCCCGTCCCTGGGATTCTCCAGGCAAGAACACTGGAGTGGGTTGCCATTTCCTTCTCCAATGCATGAAAGTGAAGTTGCTCAGTCGTGTCTGACTCTTAGCGACCCCATGGACTGCAGCCTACCAGGCTCCTCCGTCCATGGGATTTTCCAGGCAAGAGTACTGGAGTGGGGTGCCATCAGTAAATGCTAGTGAGTGACAAATTAAGAGAAGTGATCAATCTGCGGAATGACTAAAGATGGACTTCTCATGATACTTATTATTCAAGACTTGAAGGTATGCTATCTCATTCTCTGCAGTTTGGAGGATTCTTTTCTTTGCTATGGAATCATCAGTTATACTGAATTAAAAAAAAAACCCTTCTAAAAAAACCCTTCTAATAATGCCCATTGATCAAATTTAAACAAGAGGTTCTACTCAGAAAGACAATAAACAAGAGGAAGGATAGTAGCATCTTCTGGTCCAATTTGGCAGATGGAGAACACAGGAAATATACATTCCATGAGACAAGTAGATCCATAGACTAGTCACTTCATGTTCATACTGAACCAGCAAACCCAAGAATGCAAGGCACAGATTCTATAATTAGAAGGGCTCCCTTGGGTCTTGCCTGGTGGTCCAGTGGTTCAGAATCCACCTGCCAAAGCAGAGGACACCAGTTCGGTCCTTGGTCCGGGAAGACTCCATTCACAACTACCAAAGCCTGGGAGCTCTAAAGTTTGTGCTCTGCAACAGGAGAAGCCACTGCAATGACAGGCCCACACGACACAACAAAGAGTAGCCCTCACTCACTGCAACTAGAGAAAACCCGTGCACAGCAACGAGACCCAGTGCAGCCATAAGTAAATAAATACTTAAGGGCCCCCTTGAGAGAGACTGTCATTCAAAACATTAGAAAGTCCAAGTGATAACAGAGGAGTTGGGTGATACATGATACATAGAATAGTAAAACCCAGAGCAAAATACCTGAAACTGTATAGTATTTATTTAATACTCAGAGGGCTATGGGTACAAATACCATTATTATGATGTCAACAAGTCAGCAGATTCTTTTTGAACAAATTTTTATTTTATCTTACTGTGGAAATTTCAGAGAAGGCAATGGCAACCCACTCCAGTATTCTTGCCTGGAAAATCCCATGGATGGAGGAGCCTGGTGGGCTCCTGTCCATGGGGTTGCTAGGAGTCAGACACGACTGAACGACTTCACTTTGAATTTTCACTTTCATGCATTGGAGAAGGAAATGGCAACCCATTCCAGTGTCCTTGCCTGGAGAATCCCAGGAACAGGGGAGCCTGGTGGGCTGCCGTCTATGGGGTCACACAGAGTCGGACACGACTGAAGCAACTTAGCAGTAGCAGCACTGTGGAAATTTATAATAGAACTGTTAAAGTCATTCTCAGTGAAAACAATACATCTAAAGTATCATGTTAAATACTGTATAATGTCACTTATATGTGGAATCTAGAAAAATGATATAGATTAACTTTTTTGCAAAGCAGAAGTAGAGACACAGATGTAGAGAATGAACGTAAAGATATAGAGCGGGAGGGGCCATCATGATTTGGGAGAATGGAGTTGACATGTGTACACTATTATGTATAAAATAGATAACTAATGAGAATTTACTGTATAGCACAGGGAACTCTAACTGATGCTCTATAATGACCTAAATGGGAAGGAAATCCAAAAAAGAGGAGATATATGTTATATAATCCAAAAGAAGGAGATACCTATTGCTGATTCACTTTGCTGTACAACAGAAACTAATGCAACATTGTAAAACAACTGAGTTCCAATAAAAGTTAATTTAAAAATGTAAATAAAGTACCATGTTATACTAGAAGGTATCAAACACTATCTATCTGACTGCAACCAAAGCTGCTTGTACAAATTATGTAATAAGTATACACTCTAATGAAGTTAGCCAGGGTATCCATTGATTTAGGAATGACTGAGAGTTGAATCAGTTACTTTTTTTCTGTTACTTACAGTTCCTACTGCAATGACTACTAGTATAATGTATTCATACTAATGCATCCATGCAGAGTTCCATCATCAAAATGAGGTCATGTCTTTCACTGGTGATCTTTCTAACTGTTGATGACCTTCTCATCCCATATACAAAGAATTGCCATAAAGCAATAGCAAAAACAAATCTATCTTATATTGCCAAAGTATAATGACCGACATGAAACACAGATATCTTGACTAAAGGAAAACAAAACAAAACAAAACAAAGATAACATTTAAGCTGGTACTCCCATATTCAAACACTTTCATTTGGATATTTAGTAAAAAAACAGGAGGGCACAGTAATGCCAGCAATGGATCACACAGCTCTGAAGAGGATCTCCCAACAAAGCCACCAATGTACACTTGGTGTTTAATGAAATATAAAAGTGCAATGTTCTAGGAGACGGCTATGTTTATACAGTGTTGGTGTAAACACCATCTCAGCTCCAACTCTGGCTTGCAAGGGTCATGAGGGAAGGACTTTTGTTAACTGATGAAGCTGTTAATTAACAGTTCCGAAGACATAAGCATGAAGGCCTGAATGCTAATTTTCACAGAAGTAGCCAATTTGATGTTATCCCTATTTAATATACTGAATTTCATTATATATTCTCAAACTATGATGGCAATCATTCATCCATATTTCCCCTCTTTGGTCATTCATCAGGTATTTATTTTACTACACATTAATTTTGGTGATAGAAAAGATTTTATTTCATTTTTTTAAGTGTCTTGACTTGTATCTTTTTTTAACATTCATTTATTTTTTAAAAGCCTATGATTTGCCTAGCCCTAGTTTCAGTATTAAGGAAATAGGGGTGAACAAAATGGACAAAAGTCTCTACTGTTAAAAACTGACATTTTAGTGATGGGAGCTAGACAATAAAAAATAATTAAAGTATAGGTATAATATGCCAAATGATTCATTGAGAAAAATAAAGCAGGAAAGAGGGAAAGATAGCTGGGGTTAGATGGGATTGTAACTTTAAACAGAATGGTGAGGAAACGCCTCACTGAGAAAGCAACATCTGAGCAAAAACCTGGAGAAAGTGGTGTGTGTTAATCAATTCAGGCTGCCATAAAAAAACACCATAGGTTGGGTGGCTTAAACAATAGACATTCATTTTTTTCGAGTTCTGGAGGCTGGAAATCAGAGATCAGGGAGTTAGCGTGGTTCAGTTCTGAGGAGAGCTCTTCCTGGCCTGTGGAAGGTAGCCTTCTTGTTCTGTGTGCACACGGAGACAGAGAGGGGAGGAGAGAGAGAGGGAGGGAGGCTGTGCTCAGGTATCTCTTCTCATGTGGACATTAACTGTTATATCGGGGACCACCTTTATGACCTCATTCAACCTTAATTACCTTCATTAAGGCCCTATCTCCAAATAGTATACTGGGGGCTAAAGCTTCAACATATAAATACGGGTCGGGGGACAACACAATTCAGTCCATTGCAGGTTATCAGTAATGTGTATATCTGGGGGAAGGATGTTTTGTTTTTAAATAGGAGTATAATTGCTTCGGGCTTCCCTGGTAGCTCAGCTGGTAAAGAGTCCACCTGCAATGCAGGTTCAATTCCTAGGTCAGCAAAATCTCCTGGAGAAGGGATAGCTACCCACTTGAGTATTCTTGGACCTCCCTGGTGGCTCAGACAGTAAAGAATCTGCCTGCAATGGGGGAGACTGAGTTCGATCCCTGGGTTGGGAAGATCTCCTGAAGGAGGGCATGGCAACCCACTCCAGTATTCTTGCCTGGAGAATTCCATGGACAGAGGAGCCTGGTGGGCTACAGTTTGTAGGATTGCAAAGAGCCGGACTGAAGCGACTAAGCACAGCATAGCACATAATTGCTTCACAATGTTGTGTTAATTTCTGCTGTGCACCAGAGTGAATCATCTATATGCGTACATGTATCCCTTCCCTCTTGAGCCTCCCTGCCACCTTCTCCCCCATCAGATGACCCCTCTAGATCATCACAGAGCACCGAACTGAGCCCCCTGGGGGAAGAATGTTTTAGGCAGAGAGTTTGGGACAAAGATACCAGTCAAGGAGTTGTCAGCATATAGATGATATTTGAAGCCATCAGCCTGGATGAAATCACCAATAGAGTAAAAATACAGAAGCCAAGGTCTGAATCCTAGACTGAAAGGAGCAGTCAGTGAGTGCGGTAGGAGAAAACCAAGACAGTGTAGTGACCTGGAAGTCTAGTGGATAAAACATAGATATTTCAAGAAGGAGGAGGCAAGAGCTTTGTCATCAAGAATGAAGGCTGAGTTTTGACTGTTGGATTAACAACATGGAGGTCACAGGTGGCCTGACCAAGAGCAATTTTGGTGGAGTGGTAAGGGCAAAAGCCTGGTTTTGGAGTAGGTTCAAGAGAGACTGCGGAGAAGGCAATGGCACCCCACTCCAGTACTCTTGCCTGGAGAATCCCATGGACGGAGGAGCCTGGTGGGCTGCAGTCCATGGGTCACTAAGAGTCAAACACGACTGAGCGACTTCCCTTTCACTTTTCACTTTCATGCATGGAGAAAGAGATGGCAACCCACTCCAGTGTTCTTGCCTGGAGAATCCCAGGGACAGGGGAGCCTGGTGGGCTGCCGTCTATGGGGTTGCACAGAGTCGGACACGACTGAAGCGACTTAGCAGCAGCAGCAGCAGCAAGAGAGACTGAGAGGAGAGGATTCAAAATATTGAGAAGACAAACAGCAAAAAAAAAAAAAAAACAGATAAATCGGACTATATCACAATTAAAAACCTTTAGCTGCAAATGATACCATCAAGAAAACAAAAAGACAACCTACCATATGGGAGAAAATTTTTTATAAATCTGATAAGAGACTTGTATCCAGAATATCTATTTTTAAAAGCTTTATAACTCAATAGTAAAAAAAAAAGCCCATTTTTTCCAAATGGACAAAGGACTTGAATAGTCATTTCTCCCAGGAAGATATGTAAATGGTCAGTAAGAATGTAAAAAGGTGGGATTTCCCTGATGGCTCAGTGGTTAAAGCTCTGCACTTTCAATGCAGGGGACGTTGGTTTGATCCCTGGTTGGGGATCCTACATGCTGTGCCATGCAGCCAGTAAATAAGTAAATGTATAAAATAAAACAAAATAAAATTACCTATGGCTGATTCATGTTGAGGTTTGACAGAAAACAGAAAAATTCTGTAAAGCAATTATCCATCGATTAAAAAATAAATAAATTTTAAAAATATATAAAATTTCTTTAAAAAAACATAAAAAGGTACTCAAGAATCGTTAGCCATTAGAGAAATGCAAATCAAAACCACAATGAGATACCACTTCGCACCCACTAACATGCCTATAATATAAAAGACAAATATTTACAAGTGTTGGTGAGGGTTTAAGAAATTGGAACCCTCATATATTGCGGGCGGGAATACAAAATGGTTCAGAATTTTGGAAAACAGTTTGGCAATTCTTCAAAAAGCCAAACATAGGATTACCCTATGGCTTAGCAATTTCACTTCCAAAGATATATCCAAGAGAAACAAAAGTATATATCCACACAAATACTTATATCATAAGATGATGTACATGGATGTTCACAGCAGGATTATTCATAATAGCCAAAAAGTGGAAACAATTTGAAAATGTTCATCAACTGATAAGTGGATCAATGAAAGTGGTATATTCAAGCAATGGAATTATAATTGAACAATTCAAAGGACTCAAGTACTGGTGTATGCTACAACCTGGATGAACTTCAAAACATTGTGTTAAATGAGAGAATCCAGTCAAAAAAGATCACATAGCATAATTCCTCTATATGAAACGTCCAGAATAGACAAGTCCATAAAGACAAAAAGATTAGTGATTGTATAGGGTTTTATTGGATGGGAGTGATTAATGGACTAGGGGTTGTTTTGTGGAAGATGAGAAAGTGCTTCTTGTTGCTCAAGTCTGTGAATATCTTAAAATCATTAAATTTTACACTTTAAATGAGTGAATTTTACGGTATGTGAATTACATCCCCATGGAGATGTGGTAGGGTTTTTTGGGTTTTCTGTTTGTTTTTTAAATTACTTATTTATTTGTTTTTGACTGTGCTAGGTCTTCGTTGCTGCGCACAGGCTTTCCTCTAGTTGCAGGGTGCAGAGACGACTCTCTAGCTGCAGTGCTCAGGCTTCTCATTGTGGTGGCTTCTCTCGTCGTGGAGCACGGGCCCTAGAGCGTGTAGGCTTCAGTAGCTGCGGAGCATAGTTTCAGCAGTGGTGATTTGCTGACTCTAGAGCTCGGGTTCAATAGTGGTAGCACATGGGCTTAGATCTTCTGAGAGATGTGGAATCTTCCCAGTCCAGGGACCGAACCCATGTCCTCTGCATTGGCAGGCAGACTCTTACTCACTGGGCTACCAGGGAAGTCCCAGGTTCTTTCGTTTTTTAATTGCACAGTGGTGATGAGAGCCACAGAAATAAAACTCTAGGAGATACTTACTCATCACTGTTAGGGATCCAATTCTAAGTTTATCTGACTCTTAACCATTTTGCTATACTGCCTGCTAAGGATTATTTTCTTAAGTTAGATTCCTTGTAGAATTAATTACTGAAATAAAGGATCTGAACAATTTATTGGGAGGGCTGAAGGAGTCCATGCAGCCATTTGGGCTTGCCAGGTCCTTGGACCCTTTCTAAGCAAAATGATCCAAACTGTTCTTTCCTGCTCAAATGATATGACTCATACAATCTGTTTTGAATGAAATATACTCTGCTATCACAACTGATTAACCAGAGGCCAAGACACAAGTCCAAGGCAGCTATATACAGGCTAGTCAACTGCCACTGAGGCAGTAGCAGTAGCTTAGCGTTCAAAAGCAGAATTCACTGGAGAAGGGAGCGGCAACCCTCTCCAGTATTCTTGCTTGGGAAATCCCATGGACAGAAGAGCCTAGTGGGCTGCAGTCTATGGGGTCACACGACTGAGCATGCAAGTGTGAGCTGGGAGGAGGGAGATGGGTTGATAGCAATAAATAGATGTGCTGCTGCTGCTGCTAAGTCACTTCAGTCGTGTCCAACTCTGTGCGACCCCATAGATGGCAGCCCACCAGGCTCCTCCATCCCTGGGATTCTCCAGGCAAGAATACTGGAGTGTGTTGCCATTTCCTTCTCCAATAAACAGAGGTAGAACTAAAAACAAAAAACAAAAACGCACAACTCAGTACTGAGTAATGGCAAATCAACCCAATCAAATGATCTCTTTAGGGACATATGCCAAGTGAACAAAACAAGGCAAATAACTCAAGCCCAAGTTGTTAAGCTTTTAGCAGCTGTGTGGTAAGTATAGAAAATGAATTATTTGTGAAGAGTTTTCAGTTGTTGTCCAAAGAATGAGCCCAAACACCTCTTGAAGACAAGCCCACACCGCTAGGAACCCACGTGTAACACATTGGTGCCAAGTTAATTATACTAATGTAATTATATGAAGCATTCTCCAAATGTAAAGGTTACAAAGAGAAACAAAGTCATTCCATCAGATTGAATCATTATACCAACAAAATTTTTAAATAAATTATCTTTTTGTTCCAAGGTGGGGAAAATGAACATGAACTAGAACATCTAATCCAGTAAGGCCTCTGAACCTTCTAAATATTCAACTGCCCTCAAGCCCTAACATCCTTTTCTGCTCTGCGCCTACCTAATAAATTTGCCTTTATGCCACTGGGAAAATATGGCAACCAGATAAGAACTTTCTCATCCTCTCACCACCAAATCCACCAACCTATATCTGCGTTAGCACCCATATTCTCAGGAGCGTCCTGTTCTTATTAAAGACCAACTGTCCCATTTAGGCTTTGTTTCACATTTCCTTTAGCCTAGTTAGAGACTTTGCTCCTGAAATTTTCCTTAATCTCTCCTGCATTATCAATTTCTACCTTTCTATTGAAATCATGTGAACACGCTCTAGAATTTCCTTCCCCATACTTAAAAAACTCTCCTGGGAAATTAAAACAAAACAAACAAAAACTCTGGGGGTGGGGATGGTTTTCAAAGTATGACACAAAACTCAGAAAAATTCAGCTGTGTAAAAAAAAATTTCTTCAGAGAAAAATCAACATAAATTGAAAAGACATATTTGCAGTTCATATCACAAAGAGAAGGCTAATGTGCCTAATATATTCAGAGCTCCAACAAATTAATAAGACCAATAATCCTTTAGAAGGATTAAAAAAAGATAAAAAGGATAAGAAGAGACAATTCAAGGAAAAAGAAATACAAATGGCTTTAAAATTTTTGAGAATATATTCAACCTCACTTAAAAGAAATAAATGAAAATTTAAAATACACTAAGAAACCATGTTTCATTAACTAGATTGGCAAACATAAAAAAAATTAATAACATGATATAGGGAAACAAATACTCTTATCATTGCTGGTGGTAGAGATACTGATACAAATTATATTGAAGTCTTTTGGAACCATATCTATCAAACTCACAAATGTACTTATCCTTTGACTCAACAATTCCTCTAAATAATTTTACCCTATAGATATATTGCCACACATGTGAAAAGACTTATATATAAAATTATTCATTGCAGTTTTGTAATAGCAAAAGATTAAAAGCAATCTAAATATTCATCAACAGGAATCACTAGGGGGTTGAATAAATAAATTATGGTATAACAACACAATGCAACCACAAGCAAAGTAAGTGGAAGACCTTTTTGTACACCTAAATGGAACGATCTCCAAGATATGCTGAGAAATAGAAAAGCAAGAGACAGAAACTGTGTGTAGAATGAGCTACCATTTGTGAACTTGTTTAAAAGGAGGGAAAGTGGAAGAAGATATGTATATTTGCTTGTACAAACACAGAATATCTCCAGAAGGATTCCAAAGAGAATGGAAACATTGGAATGAGGAAGGGAAAGGCTGTGCTGGGGACAAGGTGTGGGAGTGAGACTTTTCACTGTTCACCCTTTTGTGTCTTTATAATTTTGTACCTAGTGCAACCTATTCAAAAGTTGTTTCTTATTTTTTTTTTTAAGTTTTTTCCAAAGTTTTCCCTGACCTACCTCCCCTCCCAGCTATCCTAATTCTTTACAGAACCACTCAAAGGGTTTGTCTATTTGCTATCTTTACTTTCTCATCTTTATTTTCTCTCCAATCCATTCAAACCTAGGTTTTATCCCCACCATTCTACTGAAGCTGCCTTGTTCAGGTCATTATAACCTGCATTCTCTACCTTCATCTTAGCCTCTCAACACTGTTCAACACTGTTGATTACTCCCTGCTTGAAGTAATTTCTTTTGTTGACTTCTAGGACACTTCATTCTCCTAGTTTTCTTCTTGCCTCCATGGCCACGCCTCAATCATCTTGGTTGGATCCTCCATGTAATTTCTAAAGATTGGCTCTCTCTTTGGCTCTTTTCTACTCTACCCACACTCTGCCCTATCAGTCTGATAGCTATCAGTCTGATAGCTTAAAATACTACCATTCACCACTTGATTTATAATCCAGTCTTGCCTGTCTCCCCAACCTTCCAGTTCATATAGTAAATATACACTTGAAAATTCACTGGATGTCTAGCAGACATCTCAGATTTAACATATCTAAAATAGAACTCTTGGGACTTCCCTGCTGGTCCAGTGGTCAGAGTTGGTGCTTTCACTGCTGGGCCAGGTTCCATCTTCAAGTTCCTGGCGTGGCCAACAAAAGAACTCTTGACTTCTCCCTAAAACCTCTATCTACTTCAGTCTCCTCCAACTCAGTAAAAGACTCTTCTTGGGGCTTCCTTGGTGGCCCAGTGGTTAAGAATCTGCCTTGCAATGCAGGGGACACTGGTTCGATCCCAGGTCTGGGATGCTTCCACATGCCATGGGGCAACTAAGCCCATGTGCCATACAGCCTATGCTCCGAAACAAAAGAAGCCACTGCAACAAAAGTCCAAGCACCCCAACTAGAGAGTGGCCCCCACTCTCGACAAGTGGAGGAAGCCTGCACACAGCAACAAAGACCCCAGCGCAGCCAAACATAATAAACACACACACACACACACACACACACACACACACATGAAGACTCTTCTGGATATTATTCACAGTTATTCAGGCCCAAAACCTAGGATCATCTCTGATCCCTCTTTTCCTGACACCTATATCCAATGATCAATAAGTTCTTTCAGTTTTACCTTGAAAATGTAACACAGATCCACTCGCTCACTTTTCGTCACAAGGAATCTCCTTTGAGTCACGTGGGATCTTTTGTTGGCCACGTGAACTGTCTAGCTGAGGTGCACAGGCTTTACCCCACAGCATGTGGGATCTTCCCAGACCAGGGACTGAACCCACGGTGCCTGCATTACAAGGCAGATTCTTAACCACTGGACCACCAGCGAAGTCTCCCATTCACTTCTTCTGTCTACAGCTTCTTAGCCTGAGGCATGATCATCTTTCTAGTGTGATGCTCATGCTAATTTAACATTTTTTTGCAACTACTGATAATTTAACATTTCTACCTCCCCAAATACAGCATGAGCCTCTCAAAAGTAGGACCCACATCTTAGTTATTTTTGTATTCTGTTATAAAATACAGAGCTTGGTACATTATAGCTGCTTAATAAACGTTTGTTGAATAAATAAACAATTAGGGGAAATTATGGTGAATGGTAACAAGTAAACCATGACTGAGGTAAATAACAGCACCCATATCCAGTGCCTTCTGTCATTTCCTTGCAGTTGTTTGCTAGAAAGGCCATATCTTTATAACGTTTCATACAGTAGACACCCATTAAGTTTTCCAGCCAGCATTATATTTTCTGTGAACTGCTTTCCCCACCTCCCACCACACTGTGGTGGTGGTGGGTTAGTTGCTAAGTCGTGTCTGACTCTTGCGATCCCATGGACTGTAGCCCGCCAGGCTCCTCTGTCTATGGGGATTCTCTAGGCAAGAATACTGGAGTGGGTTGCCATTTCCTTCTCCAGGGGATCTTCCCGACCTAGGAATCAAACCTGGGTCTCTTGCATTGCAGGCAGATTCTTTACCAACTGAGCTATGAGGGAAGCCCCACCATACTAAATTCACCGTATGATGGTAGTGGGGCCACGGTACCATTTTGTGAGATTTTTGAATACCAAAGACACCACAAACCAAATAAAATGTAAGGAAAATCCCCTTGGACAGAAGATTAATATTATTAATGTAAAAATAACTCCTATGAATTAATAACAAAGTGATAAACAGGAAAAAACTGGGCAAAAAATAAGAACAGGCGGTTTATTAAAGATAAAATGCAAATGTTAAAAAAACAAAACAACAAAAAACAGAAGATGGTCAACTTATAGTCAGAGAAAAACAAAATAGATTTATTTTTTAAAAGTATTATGATTATTATTTTGACCACACTGAGCAGCTCCCTGTGTCATACAGCAAATTCCCACTGGCTATCTATTTTATATTTGGTCATGTGCTTTCTCAATTTGTCCTGTCCTTTCCCTCCCCTGCTGTGTCAAGTCTGTTCTATCTGTCTGTGACTCTACTGCTGCCCTACAAATAGGCTCATCAGTACTCTTTCTAGATTCCATATATATATGTCAGTTCAGTTTAGTCGCTCAGCCATGTCCGACTCTTTGCAACCCCATGAATCACAGCACGCCAGGCCTCCCTGTCCATCACCAACTCCTGGAGTTCAAACTCATGTCCATTGAGTCGGTGATGCCATCCAGCCATCTCATCCTCTGTCGTCCCCTTCTCCTCCTGCCCCCAATCCCTCCCAGCATCAGAGTCTTTTCCAATGAGTCAACTCTTTGCATCAGGTGGCCAATGTATTGGAATTTCAGCTTCAGCATCAGTCCTTCCAATGAACACCCAGGACTGATCTCCTTTAGGATGGACTAGTTCGATCTCCTTGCAGTCCAAGGGACTCTCAAGAGTCTTCTCCAACACCACAGTTCAAAAGCATCAATTCTTCAGCGCTCAGCTTTCTTCACAGTCCAACTCTAACATCCATACATGACCACTGGAAAAACCATAGCCTTGACTAGACGGACCTTTGTTGGCAAAGTAATGTCTCTGTTTTAAATATGCTATCTAGGTTGGTCATAACTTTCCTTCCAAGGAGTAAGCATCTTTTAATTTCATGGCTGCAGTCACCATTTGCAGTGATTTTGAAGCCCAAAAAAATAAAGTCTGACACTGTTTCCACTGTTTCCCTATCTATTTCCCATGAAGGGATGGGACCAGACGCCATGATCTTCGTTTTCTGAATGTTGAGCTTTAAGCCAACTTTTTCACTCTCCTCTTTCACTTTCATCAAGAGGCTTTTTAGTTCCTCTTCACTTTCTGCCATAAGGGTGGTGTTATCTGCATATCTGAGGTTATTGATATTTCTCCCGGCAATCTTGATTCCAGCTTGTGCTTCTTCCAGCCCATCGTTTCTCGTGATGTACTCTGCATGTAAGTTGAATAAGCAGGGTGACAATATACAGCCTTGTTGTACTTACTCCTTTTCCTATTTGGAACCAGTCTGTTGTTCCATGTCCAGTTTTAACTGTTGCTTCCTGACCTGCATATAGGTTTCTCAAGAGGGCAGTCAGGTGGTCTGGTATTCCCATCTCTTTCAGAATTTTCCACAGTTTATTGTGATCCACACAGTCAAAGGCTTTGGCATAGTCATATATATGTGTATTAATATACAATATTTGTTTCTCTCTTTCTGACTTAATTCACTCTGTATAACAGGGTCTAGGTTCATCCACCTCACTAGAATGGACTCAAATTCATTCCTTTTAATGGCTGAGCAATATTCCACTGTATATATGTACCACAACTTCTTTATCCATTCATCTGTCTATGGACATCTAGGTTGCTTCCATGTTCTGGCTCTTGTAAATAGTGCTACAATGAACATTGTGGTACATGTGTCTTCTAGAATTGTGGTTTTCTCAGGGTATATGCCCAGTAGTGGGATTGCTGGGTCATATAGCAGCTTTATTCTTAGTTTTTAAAGAAATCTCCATACCATTCACCATAGTGGCTGTATCAATTTACATTCCCATTAAAAGCATAAGAGAGTTCCCTTTTCTCCCCTTTCTCGTCATATCCAAAATATTGTTGCCAAATCCAGTGACATGAAAATTTTCCTCTGCTTTTTTCTCCTGAGAGTTTTATAGTTTTAGTTCTTTCATTTAGGTCTTTGATCCATTTTAAGTTAGTTTTTGTATATGTTATTAGGTAAGAGTCTGTTGCACAAGGGTATCCAGTTTCCCCAAAACTCTTTGTTGAAAAGACCATTTTCTCCATTGAAAGATCTTGACATCCTTATTGAAAACCTTTTGAACATCTATGCAAAGATTTATTTCTGGACTCTATTCTATTCCATTGGTCATGTTTTTCTTTATGGAAAATAGACTTTTATTGACTTTCCTGGAAGTCCATAAAACTAAGATCTCACATGCTGCATGGCGAAGCAAAAAAAAACAACAACTATAAAAACAAAAAAAATAGACTTTTAATATACTATTTTTAACTCTTCAGATTGGTAATATATCAAAACATTGATAGCATTCAGTACTGGAAAGAATATGGGGAGATGAGAACTCTCATACATTGCTGGGGGAAATAACAAGTTGGGAAAGTAATGTGGCAGGATCTTTTAAAATGTAATATATCCTTTTAACACAGTATATGGGATCTTTTTTATAGAAATAAAAATGCCAGTACATAAAAATGCCAGTACCTATGTGTACAAAGATACTTATTGTGGCATCAGTTGTAGTGGGAAGAGGTCAAATTGGAAAATAGTCAGGTAGCTTTCTCTCCATGCATCTTTGTTTCCCTGGGGTCACATGCTTTCTCTTCTCTCTTTCTCTCTGTATGTCTTCTTGGACTTACAGGACCATCAAGGTCACCAGACTTGAATCTCTCTGATCCTACAAATTTAAGTGCTCACCATGTCTTAGTCTAGAGTTTCTACTTTGTTCATTTACAAATCTGCTAATGTCACTTTTTATAGTTTCTAGTTCTCTGCCAAATTGTTCAAGTATAACTTGTTATCTCCTAGAACATAGTAAACAGAGTTGTTTTATAGTGTCTGCCCACTGATTGTAACATCAGAGTTCCTTTGGGTCTGTTTCTATTATCTATCATTTCTCTCCTTCCTCATAGTATCTATTCTCCTCATGTGCCTGGTTATCTTTGTGCTGGCCACTGTATTTGAAAAAAAAAAAAAAATTGGGAATTCCCTGGTGATTCAATGGTTAGGACTCTATGCCATGCTTCTACTGTAGGGGGCATTGGCCAGGGGCACAGATTTAATCCCTGATAGGGGAATTAAGGGGCTTCTCTTGTGGCTCAGCTGGTAAAGAATCTGCCTGCAATGTGAGAGACTTAGGTTCGATCCCTCAGTTGGGAAGATCCCCTGGAGAAGGAAATGGCAACCCACTCCAGTATTCTGGCTTAGAGAATTCCATGGACTGTATAGTCCACAGGGTCACAAAGAGGCAGACATGACTGAGTGACTTTCACTTCACTTCAGGGGAATTAAGGGGCTTCCCTGAACAAAGCTAGTGGAGGTGATGGAATTCCAGTTGAGCTATTTCAAATCCTGAAAGATGATGCTGTGAAAGTGCTGCACTCAACATGCCAGCAAATTTGGAAAACTCAGCAGTGGCCACAAGACTGGAAAAGGTCAGTTTTCATTCCAATCCCAAAGAAAGGCAATGCCAAAGAATGCTCAAACTACCGCACAATTGCACTCATCTCACACCCCACTCCAGTACTCTTGCCTGGAAAATCCCACGGACAGCAGAGCCTGGTAGGCTGCAGTCCATGGGGTCACTAAGAGTCAGACATGACTGAGCAACTTCACTTTCACTTTTCACTTTCATGCATTGGAGAAGGAAATGGCAACCCACTCCAGTGTTCTTGCCTGGAGAATCCCAGGGACGGCGGGGCCTAGTGGGCTGCCGTCTATGGGGTTGCACAGAGTCGGACACGACTGAAGCAACTTAGCAGCAGCAGCACATGCTAGTAAAGTAATGCTCAAAATTGTCCAAGCCAGGCTTCAGCAATATGTGAACCATGAACTTCCAGATGTTCAAGCTGGTTTTAGAAAAGGCAGAGGAACCAGAGATCAAATTGCCAACATCCGCTGGATCATGGAAAAAGCAAGAGAGTTCCAGAAAAACATCTATTTCTGCTTTATTGACTATGCCAAAGCCTTTGACTGTGTGGATCACAATAAACTGTGGAAAATTATGAAAGAGATGGGAATACCAGACCACCTGACCTGCCTCTTGAGAAATTTGTATGCAGGTCAGGAAGCAACAGTTAGAACTGGACATGGAACAACAGACTGGTTCCAAATAGGAAAAGGAGTACGTCAAGGTCTGTATATTGTCACCCTGCTTATTTAACTTCTATGCAGAGTACATCATGAGAAACGCTGGGTTGGAAGAAGCACAAGCTGGAATCAGGATTGCTGGGAGAAATATCAATAACCTCAGATATGCAGATGACACCACCCTTATAGCAGAAAGTGAAGAGGAACTAAAAAACCTCTTGATGAAGGTGAAAGAAGAGAGTGAAAAAGTTGGCTTAAAGCTCAACATTCAGAAAACGAAGATCATGGCATCTGGTCCCATCACTTCATGGGAAATAGATGGGGAAACAGTGGAAACAGTGTCAGACTTTATTTTTTGGGGCTCCAAAATCACTGCAGATGGTGACTGCAGCCATGACATTAAAAGACGCTTACTCCTTGGAAGAAAAGTTATGTCCAACCTAGATAGCATATTCAAAAGCAGAGATATTACTTTGCCAACAAAGGTCCGTCTAGTCGAGGCTATGGTTTTTCCAGTTGTCATGTATGGATGTGAGAGTTGGACTGTGAAGAAAGCTGAGCGCCCAAGAATTGATGCTTTTGAACTGTGGTGTTGGATAAGACTCTTGAGAGTCCCTTGGACTGCAAGGAGATCCAACCAGTCCATCCTAAAGGAGATCAGTCCTGGGATTTCTTTGGAAGGAATGAGGCTAAAGCTGAAACTCCAGTACTTTGGCCACCTCATGCGAACAGTTGACTCATTGGAAAAGACTCATGCTGGGAGGGATTGGGGGCAGGAGGAGAAGGGGACAACAGAGGATGAGATGGTTGGATGGCATCACTGACTCGATGGACGTGAGTCTGAGTGAACTCCAGGAGTTGGTTATGGACAGAGAGGCCTGGCGTGCTGCGATTCATGGGGTCGCAAAGAGTCGGACATGACTGGGTGACTGAACTGAACTGAACTGAACTGGCGGCTCAGATGGTAGAGAATCCACCTGCAATTTGGGATACCTAAGTTCAATCCTGGGGTTGAGAAGATCCCCTGGAGGAGGGCATGGCAACCCATTCCAGTACTCTTGCATGGAGAATCTCCATGGACAGAAGAGCCTGGCGGGGTACAGGAATCACAAAGAGTTGGACATGACTGATCAACTAAGCACAGCAGTGTAGCACAGGGGAATTAAGACTCCACATGCTATGCAGCAACCCCCCCAAAAAATGATGATATTTTCCTCCAAAGAGGATTATTTACTGTTCTCTAAATATATGCTCTTATGTTACATTCCTGTGCTTTTTCATATGCTATCCCTTAGTCAGGATTTCATCCCCTCCTATTCTAGTAAACAAACTACCATTTCTTTTCAAGTATCTCAACAGTCCCTTGGACAGCAAGGAGATCAACCAGTCAATCCTGAAGGAAATCAACCATGAATATTCATTGGAATATGCTGAAACTGAAGCTCCAATACTTTGGCCACCTGATGCGAAGAACGGACTCATTGGAAAAGACCCTGATGCTGGGAAAGATTGAGGGCAGGAGGAGAAGGGGGCAACAGAGGATGAGATGGTTAAATGGCATTACGGACTCAAAGGACATGAGTTTGAGAAAACTGAGGGAGATAGTGAAGGACAAGGAAGCCTGGTGTGCTATAATTCATGGGATTGCAGAGTCTTAGTGACTGAACAACAGATTGTTGCCTCATCTCAAAAACAAGAAAAAAAAATAAACAAAAGTGCAAAGACAGACATTCCTTCGTCGGTATGCTCTTTGTAATGTGCAGAACCTTTTCAGAGCAATTATTCTACCCTTCAAGATAGAAATTATTTTTTCACTTATGTGTCTTTGGATTCTATGTCTTCTATGAAAATTAAAGAATGAGGAATCTAAGCAATTACTACAAATTCAGAGCATTCCTCAGGGATTCCCGCATCAACCAATGCAACCAATTTCACTCCAAGGGAGAAATGGCAAAATGTTTTGAGAACTAAGGACCAATCTTTGGCAGATATTTTTAAGAAAGATAAGGAGGACAGGGAGGCCAAACAGGCTATCAAGCACCAATCACCTTCATCTTCATCAAGAAACCATCTTCATCATTCAACCATATTCCCCAAGAAGAAGAGAGTAGGAAGAAAACACACAGAACACTAATAGTAGCTCTTTGAGGAGGAATAAAAAGAGAGGTTGAAGTATGACCAATTATACAAAGCAGGAAGGAGGAAAGAAAAAAATATCATTAAAAGTTGCTTCAACTCTAATGAGAAGACATCTACTGTGTTTAGAAAAGTATCTGTAGCCCAAGACCAAAGAAGAAACAAAATAAAAATAATAAAATTTTACCCAAAAAATGAATCATCAAGTAGATTAACTAGTTTTTTTTCCCCCTAAAATATGCTTATTTAATAACAGTGTGAAACTTCTGGTATTCCATAGGTACTGATAATTTGAGCCACTTCTTTGATCTTTTGAAAGCCTTCATTTCAATAGTTGTGGCTTCCAGGCCTCAGAATCATTAGTGAAATGATGGCTTTAATATAATTTCCTAAGGTCTGCATGGGAATTTTCAGTCTATTATGTTCAAGAATCTAACCTTCTCCACTCCAATAATTTTATTTCTGTATACAGAAGGAAAAAAAAATTAAGTTGGGGAAGGACTAAAGAAAAGACAGAGTAGACCAGGTTGTTTCAGTAAATGCTTGTGAATGAACTAATGGCTACGGAAGAAGAGTTAGGAAGGAAAACAGGCTTGGGGCAAGTGCTGATAACGTCTTGAGCACACTGATTCTTAAAGAACACTGGCTACTTATGTAATACTTTTGCTGAAAATGTTTAACTTTAATCATAAAGAAATAATCTGATTAATCCAATTGAGACCTTACCTCTCCAAAAATGGCAATGTCATAAAGTAAAAAAAAAAAAAAAAAAGGTGGGGAACTGTTCTAGAATAAAGGGAACTAAAGAAATGAAAAATGCTCGAGTTTCCTGGTGGTTCAGTGGTTAAAAATCTGCCTTCCGATGCAGGGGATTGCAGGTGTGCCCCTTAGTCTAGAAACTAAGATCCCACATGTTGTGGGGCAACTAAACCTGTGCGCCGCAGCTACTGAGCCTGCGAGCTGTGAGCCGCAGCTAGGATGTGACACAGCCAAATAAATGAACTTAAGAAATAAAATAAAACTAAGAAAATGCCATGATGTCTACAGTGTGCAACTTACTTCTGAAAGGATCATAAAATCATATTTTTTAAGGTATGGATGTATATATTTTTAAGATATATACATATATACACATCTTAGCAAATAAGACAAAATATTAATGTTATCAATTCATAAATTTAAATGATGGCATGGATGTTGTACTATTTTTTCCATTTTTATATAGAATTGAAATTTGTAAAAAAAAAAAAAGAAATTTGGAGAAAATGATAAAAGTGTACTTCTCTAGCTAAATAAGAAAAAAAAAAAAAAAAAAGACATTTACTGGCCATGGGTCTGTCAGTGTTTAAAAGCAAAGCAGTATTCACGGGTAGAAGGACAGTTATTTCAGAATGCTTCTTGGAAATCTTACTTCAAAACCAGCAAAATCTGCTGGCTGATATCCCCCACTGAACCCTCAAGATGAAAGAGCTATGAAAACTAATGCTTCTAAATGGCAGAGATAAACAGGCTCCATATATCACATAAACGGGGATGAGACAGAAAAGGTAGAGCAGCCAGTTTAAGTAAAACCAGAAAGAACCTTGGAAATAAATTTGTTTGTGATATTCCCTGTCTTCAGATTCATGATCTGAAGAAATAATTCCACCTGTACATATGGGTTCCTCCACATTCCACCTTTATGGAGTCAAGTACAAAGACGATTAACTTGAATGGCGCTAATATGAGTAAAGCTCCTGAGGAGGAAACAAACTCAAGGCAATAATTTTTAAAAATAATATAAATATTATAAGCCATATTCAGACAAAACAAATTCAGTGACCCAGTTAAACTCTTTGCTCTCAAAGCTGAAAGTTAATGAAAGCAATTTTTACAAGTAAATCAGGAAAATAAATACTGTGGAAGTGAAGAGAACATGGACTAAGCAGCTCAATTCTGTAATGGTATTTAACCAAAAAGTATCTGTTAAAGGTGACAAATCACAAAGTAAAGCAACAAAAGTGAAGAAAAATCTTTGAATACAATATACTTGTTCATTGTGAGGTTATTGATCTGCACTCATGCTAACTGCATTGCTAACTTAAGGAGAGAACTAAGCAACTTTCTGGAGCCTAAACACAAAAATAAAATCAGTTATTTCAATTTAGTTTTCCACTCATTCAGGGTCAGTTTTCATTCCAGTCCCAAAGAAGGGAAATGCCAAAGAATGTTCAACCTACTGCACAATTGCACTCATTTCACATGCTAGCAAGGTAATGCTCAAAATCCTCCAAGCTAGGCTTCAACAGTACATGAACTGAGAACTTCCAGATGTACAAGCTGAATTTAGAAAAGGCAGAGGAACCAGAGATCAAATCACCAACATCCACTGGATCATAGAAAAGCAAAAAATTCCACAAAAACATCTACTTCTGCCTTATTGACTACCCTAAAGCCTTTTACTGTGTGGATCACAACAAACTGGAAAATTCTTAAAGAGATGGGAATACCAGACCACCTTACCTGTCTCCTGAGAAACCTGTATGCAGGTCAAGAAGCAACAGTTAGAACCGGACATGGAACAACTGACTGGTTCCAAATTGGGAAAGGAGAATGTCAAGGCTGTATATTGTCACCCCACTTATTTAACTTATATGCAGAGTACATCATATGAAATGCCAGGCTGGATGAATCACAAGCCAGAATCTAGATTGCCAGGAGAAATAGCAATAATCTCAGATATGCAAATAACACCACTCTTATGGCAGAAAGTGAAGAGGAGCTAAAGAGCATCTTGATGAAGGTGAAAGAGGAGAATGAAAAAGCTGGCTTAAAACTCAACATTCTAAAAACTAGAATCATGGCATCCAGTCCCATCACTTCATGGCATATAGATGGGGAAACAACAGAAACAGTGACCGACTTTATTTTCTTGGGCTCCAAAATCACTGTGGATGGTGATTAAAAGACACTTGCTCCTTGGAAGAAAAACTATGACACACCTAGACAGCATATTAAAAAGCAGAGACATCACTTTGCTGACAAAGGTCTGTATAGTCAAAGCTATGGTTTTTCTAGTAGTTATGTATGGATGTGAGAGTTGGACCATAAAGAAGGCTGAGTACCGAAGAATTGATGCTTTCAAACTGTGGTGTTGGAGAAGACTCTTGAGGGTCCCTTGGACCCCAGAGACCAAACCAGCCAATCCCTAAAGGAAATCAACCTTGAATATTCATTAGAAGAACTGATGATAAAGCTGAACCTCCAATACTGTGGCCACCTGATGCGAAGAGCCAACTCATTGCAAATGACCCTAATGCTGGGAAAGATTGAAGGTAGGAGAAGGGGATGACAGAGGATAAAATGGTTGGATGACATCACCAATTCAATGGACACGAGTTTGAACAAGCTCCGGGAGATGGTGAAGGACAGGGAAATCTGGTGTGCTACAGTCTATGGGGTCACAAGGAGTCAGAGCAACTAAGCGATTGAATCACGATTCAAATATTTTTTGAGTACCTGCTATGTGTAAGACACTGGGAATGGTAGTGGGTGGTCATTGAAAATACAAATAGGAAAATGAGCTCCTAAATTTAAGGTATATATGAAAACATATTTTTAATGTATATAATTCACATACCATAAAAATTGACAGTTTAAATGTAAACTGTGTAATTTGGTGCTTTTGAATATATTCACAAAGTTGTTCAAGCATTCAATTCAGTTCAGTTCAGTTCAGTCGCCCAGTCGTGTCCGACTCTTTGCGACCCCATGAATCGCAGCACACCAGGCCTCCCTGTCCATCACCAACTCCCGGAGTTCACTCAGACTCATGTCCATTGAGTCAGTGATGCCATTCAGCCATCTCATCCTCTGTCGTCCCCTTCCCTTCCTGCCCCCAATCCCTCCCAGCATCAGAGTCTTTTCCAATGAGTCAACTATTCGCATGAGGTGGCCAAAGTACTGGAGTTTCAGCTTTAGCCTCATTCCTTTCAAAGAAATCCCAGGGCTGATCTCCTTCAGAATGGACTGGTTGGATCTCCTTGCAGTCCAAGGGACTCTCAAGAGTCTTCTCCAACACCACAGTTCAAAAGCATCAGTTCTTCAGCACTCAGCCTTCTTCACAGTCCAACTCTCACATCCATACATGACCATAGGAAAAACCATAGCTTTGACTAGACAAACCTTTGTTGGCAAAGTAATGTCTCTGCTTTTGAATATGCTATCTAGGTTGGTCATAACTTTCCTTTCAAGGAGTCAGCGTCTTTTAATTTCATGGCTGCAGTCACCAATTCCAGAACATTGTCATCATCCCCAAAGGAAATCTTGCACCTATTAACAACCATTTCCCTTTTTCCCCTTCCTCTAGTCTCTGGTGGCCATTAATCTACTTTCTGTTCCTATGGTTCTGCTAATTCTAGACATTTCATATAAATGGAACCATACATTATGTTGCCTTTTGTGATTGGCTTCTTAAACTTAGCATAATGTTTTCAAGTTTTATCCATGTTATAGCAAGTACTGGTACTTCATTCTTTTTTATTTCTGAATATCATCCCACTGTATGGATATACCACATTTGTTGATCCATTCATTAGCTAACAGACACTTGGGTTTTTTCTATTTTTTGGCTATTTGAATATTGATACTATGAACATTTCTGTACAAGTTTTTGTGTGAACAAAGTTAATACAGAATGATTATACTAATTAGGTATAACTTAATAGAGAAGTAATGGAATGTGTTAAGCATCATTTAATGGATTTTTACTGGCTTTGACTGCCCAGCACTTACTCCTCCTTCTCCTTAGAAAGAGTGCCCATATTCTCTTATGTATAATCACTAAAGGAAGCTTCACACTCAAAACCAGGATAGACACTATTTGGCTTAAGCATAGCACATGCTATCTCCATGGACATTGATCAGTTCAGTGATGGGCAAGTGATCTCGATTCAGGCCGATGAGATATGAAAAAACCTTTGCTGGGGCTTCTGGGAAAGATGCTTCCTTGTTATTCTGAAGGAGCTTCTGTAAGAGATGTCCTCTTCCCACTAGAGATGAAGGAAGCACATGCAGCCCTCTTAGAAACTGCTACATCCATACTGAGATTATGAAAGAGGAAACTTTGGAAAATCAAATATTTTAGAAGAAGAAATAGAAAAAAACTAGGTCTTTAGTAACATCACTGAGCCTCAACACTGAGAACCAAACTTTGGTTTATTGGTTGATAACTAGTAAATTCCCTTAATTAAGTTTGAATGAGCTTTAAGCTAACAATCCAAAGATTACATCATAGTATTAACAGAAACTAAATTTTTACAGCACTTTTATAGTATAACTTCAAGCTATGTGAATTCAGTGGTAGATACACTGGCTGCTGCCTGTGGGAGTCATGAAAGCCTTTATGTGAAAAGTAACATTTGAATTACAACTTGCAAGTCATAAAGTATTTACAGAGTACAATGGGCTAAACAAAATTAAGCAGATTTCTTTTACTGAAGATGTTCTCAGAGACTTTAATATTCATTCATAATTATTCATAACATGAATCATCTCCAAGTAAGGGATATAATATACAGTGTTTATTAAATGTATTTCACCTGGAACACCTACTAATATCTCAAGCAATCGGCTGGCTTGGGAAACACTGATATGTTTTGTGTGTTAACGGATGACTAGAAGAGAAGAACAAGAGCATCTTGGCCATCTTATTAGGACATTTTTATGAAGAGAAGAGCATTTGAAACACATTTTAAGAGATTGATAAGTACTGACCAAGTAGAATGGATGTAGGTTTTAAGTCAAGCTCGTCAACTAAGCTCTTCAGTCAAGAAGAAATCTGAAAGGGTAGTCAGTGGTGAGTCACTTTAAAGTTTATCAGTAACACCCTTTTTTCTGGAGTCCTGGAGCAAATTCAACAAATAAAAGAAAAAATTTTCTCACTTTAGCCTTTCTAAAAAAAAAATTATTAATAAAAAAAGGCCAAAGTGAGAAATCTTTTTAATGTATTGGCCGCTGTATTTATAGGAAATACTTGCAGAACAGAGGCATGAATAATAAGCATGATTCTTTTATATTTGAAAATATATTTGATACAGTGATTTATATTTGATAAAGTGACTCTTTCATATTTGATAAGAAACTTGGTAATGTGTGTGTCACATTCAGCTTCACTATATAATTGTGAATACACCCTGAAATCAATCTACATTTTTTCAGTTCTGGCTATCCAATATGAACAATTGATAGTTGGAGAAAACTCCGCAAGTTTGTAGGGATAAAATAAGAGAATTAGAGTTGTTACTTTATTAAGACAGAATCATTAAGTCTCTAAAATTCACTCACAATTATCGATGGTAACTCCCTTAGCTCCAGATTAAGAGGTCTTTCTCTTCTATGTTTTTCCAAATATATAAAATTATGTTGCCTTTTGTGATTGGCTTCTTAAACTTAGCATAATGTTTTCAAGTTTTATCCATGTTATAGCAAGTACTGGTACTTCATTCTTTTTTATTTCTGAATATCATCCCACTGTATGGATATACCACATTTGTTGATCCATTCATTAGCTAACAGACACTTGGGTTTTTTCTATTTTTTGGCTATTTGAATATTGATACTATGAACATTTCTGTACAAGTTTTTGTGTGAACAAAGTTAATACAGAATGATTATACTAATTAGGTATAACTTAATAGAGAAGTAATGGAATGTGTTAAGCATCATTTAATGGATTTTTACTGGCTTTGACTGCCCAGCACTTACTCCTCCTTCTCCTTAGAAAGAGTGCCCATATTCTCTTATGTATAATCACTAAAGGAAGCTTCACACTCAAAACCAGGATAGACACTATTTGGCTTAAGCATAGCACATGCTATCTCCATGGACATTGATCAGTTCAGTGATGGGCAAGTGATCTCGATTCAGGCCGATGAGATATGAAAAACCTTTGCTGGGGCTTCTGGGAAAGATGCTTCCTTGTTATTCTGAAGGAGCTTCTGTAAGAGATGTCCTCTTCCCACTAGAGATGAAGGAAGCACATGCAGCCCTCTTAGAAACTGCTACATCCATACTGAGATTATGAAAGAGGAAACTTTGGAAAATCAAATATTTTAGAAGAAGAAATAGAAAAAAACTAGGTCTTTAGTAACATCACTGAGCCTCAACACTGAGAACCAAACTTTGGTTTATTGGTTGATAACTAGTAAATTCCCTTAATTAAGTTTGAATGAGCTTTAAGCTAACAATCCAAAGATTACATCATAGTATTAACAGAAACTAAATTTTTACAGCACTTTTATAGTATAACTTCAAGCTATGTGAATTCAGTGGTAGATACACTGGCTGCTGCCTGTGGGAGTCATGAAAGCCTTTATGTGAAAAGTAACATTTGAATTACAACTTGCAAGTCATAAAGTATTTACAGAGTACAATGGGCTAAACAAAATTAAGCAGATTTCTTTTACTGAAGATGTTCTCAGAGACTTTAATATTCATTCATAATTATTCATAACATGAATCATCTCCAAGTAAGGGATATAATATACAGTGTTTATTAAATGTATTTCACCTGGAACACCTACTAATATCTCAAGCAATCGGCTGGCTTGGGAAACACTGATATGTTTTGTGTGTTAACGGATGACTAGAAGAGAAGAACAAGAGCATCTTGGCCATCTTATTAGGACATTTTTATGAAGAGAAGAGCATTTGAAACACATTTTAAGAGATTGATAAGTACTGACCAAGTAGAATGGATGTAGGTTTTAAGTCAAGCTCGTCAACTAAGCTCTTCAGTCAAGAAGAAATCTGAAAGGGTAGTCAGTGGTGAGTCACTTTAAAGTTTATCAGTAACACCCTTTTTTCTGGAGTCCTGGAGCAAATTCAACAAATAAAAGAAAAAATTTTCTCACTTTAGCCTTTCTAAAAAAAAAATTATTAATAAAAAAAGGCCAAAGTGAGAAATCTTTTTAATGTATTGGCCGCTGTATTTATAGGAAATACTTGCAGAACAGAGGCATGAATAATAAGCATGATTCTTTTATATTTGAAAATATATTTGATACAGTGATTTATATTTGATAAAGTGACTCTTTCATATTTGATAAGAAACTTGGTAATGTGTGTGTCACATTCAGCTTCACTATATAATTGTGAATACACCCTGAAATCAATCTACATTTTTTCAGTTCTGGCTATCCAATATGAACAATTGATAGTTGGAGAAAACTCCGCAAGTTTGTAGGGATAAAATAAGAGAATTAGAGTTGTTACTTTATTAAGACAGAATCATTAAGTCTCTAAAATTCACTCACAATTATCGATGGTAACTCCCTTAGCTCCAGATTAAGAGGTCTTTCTCTTCTATGTTTTTCCAAATATATAAATAACAGGCCAATGAAAGGAAAAGAGACCACTGATACATATCCATCTTTATTTTCCAAAGAAAACTGTACACCTTTGACATAAATTGCTTTCAACAAAGACTTCAGTCAGTCAGTCAGTTCAGTCGCTCAGTCGTGTCTGACTCTTTGAGACCCCATGAATCACAGCACTCCAGGCCTCCCTGTCCATCACCAACTCCCAGAGTTTACTCAAACTCATGTCCATCGAGTCAGTGATGCCATCCAGCCATCTCATCCTCTGTCGTCCCCTTCTCCTCCTGCCCCCAATCCCTCCCAGCATCAGAGTCTTTTCCAATGAGTCAACTCTTCTCATGAGGAGACCAAAGTATTGGAGTTTCAGCTTTAGCATCAGTCCTTCCAATGAACACCCAGGACTGATCTCCTTTAGGGTGGACTGGTTGGATCTCCTTGCAGTCCAAGGGACTCTCAAGAGTCTTCTCCAACACCACAGTTCAAAAGCATCAATTCTTCGTCGCTCAGCCTTCTTCACAGTCCAACTCTCACATCCATACATGACCACTGGAAAAACCATAGCCTTGACTAGGCGGACCTTTGATGGCAAAGTAATGTCTCTGTTTTGAATATGCTATCTAGGTTGGTCATAACTTTCCTTCCAAGGAGTAAGCGTCTTTTCATTACATGGCTGCAATCACTATCTGCAGTGGTTTTGGAGCCCAAAAAATAAAGTCTGATACTGTTTCTACTGTTTCCCCATCTATTTCTCATGAAGTGATGGGACCAGATGCCATGATCCTAGTTTTCTGAATGTTGAGCTTTAAGCCAACTTTTTCACTCTCCTCTTTCACTTTCATCAAGAGGCTCTAGTTCCTCTGTACTTTCTGCCATAAGGGTGGTGTCATCTGCATATCTGAGGTTATTGATATTTCTCCCAGCAATCTTGATTCCAGCTTGTGCTTCTTTCAGCCCAGCGTTTCTCATGATGTACTCTAGTTTACACATAAAAAGATGGCTTGGGGTGGGAGTAGGAGATTAACTAATAAAAGAAACCCAAAGATCATTTCTAGAAAAGCTACAAGGCAGAAGGAAGAAAATGTAAACACCCACCTCTCTAAGAGTAAAGCTTCCAGGGCTTCCCTGGTGGCTCAGTGATAAAGAATCTGCCTGCCACCACAGGAGACTCTGGTTCAATCCCTGGTCCAGGAAGATCCCACATGCTGTGGAGCAACTAAGCTCATGCACCACAACTACTGACCTTATACTCTCTAGAGCCCAGGAGCCACAACTACTGAGCCCCGGTGCTGCAACTACTGAAGCCCATGTGTCCTAGAGCCCATGCTCTGCAACAAGAGAAGCCACTGCAACGAGAAGCCCTCACAGCAACACAGACTCAGCACAGCCAAAAACTAATAAATAAAAATGTTTTTTACAAAAGAGAATAAAGCGTCCATTGATGTCTTACATCTAACAGTCAGTGCTTATCCAGTCTCTAGGATGAAACAGTATCTCACATAAGGCATACCTATCAATGAAAAGTGAAAGTCACTTAGTCGTGTCTGACTCTTTGTGACCCCATGGATAGTCCATGGAATTCTCCAGTCCAGAATACTGAAGTGGGTAGCCATTCCCTTCTCCAGGGAATCTTCCCAACCCAGGGATCGAATCCAGGTCTCCCGCATTGCAGGTGAATCCTTTACCAGCTGAGCCACAAGGGAAGCCCATACCTACCAATAGAAGGCCAATTTGTCCCAAAGTAGGTAAAGTACACAAAACCGAATTTCTGAGCTGTAAGATGCAGATGCTGGATAAATAATGTGTTCACAGCGTACTTCTTATCTACAACTAAGTCTTTAAAGGTAGAGAAAAACCTGAGATACTCCTTAAGGTACCAGGAGTATTAAGGTACATTCACTCCCAAGTTTTTCTACTTATTGGCTGAGTCTCTAGCTGAACTGTCTTAAAAATATATGAATTATAAGAAAGCAATTGAGTCTGCTCTGCTCTTTAAAAATTGCTACAGTATTCTTAGGACCCAAAGTCTTATTCTTACCCTAAAGTCTTCTACTTCCCTCATACTAAATAATTTTTTCTTGATATTTTACTCTGTTCCCTTGAACATGATTCCCAAAGGTCTTTTCAAATAAAGAATTCAATATTTTAGGAAAAAAGATAGGGTACATTTTCAGCAGAATCAAAAGGCAATTCAAACTCTACTCTGTGAAACTTAACAAAACATCACACATTCATTAAAAAAAATATTCTAAGTCCTTTTGATTGTTTCATTGGCCTATGGTAATTTTTATTGTAAAGACAGGTATTATCAACCACAGTTTTTCTTAAATTACTTTCAAAATATTTCATAAGTATAAAATAATACACATTAGACACACAAATACAAAAGGATATCTTTCATTATCTTAAAACTGTCCCAGTTACTCCCCATGGTATCACTCCAGGAACTAAAAATCAAGAAAATACAATTATTTTTTCACCATTCATCAATGGTAAAAATGGAAAGAGAAAGATAGAATGCACAAGCTAAAGTTTCTCTTAAATGATAAAAAGGCAAAAACCAGGAAATAAAGAAGATCCAGGTGACTGACAAGAATTGAGAGCTAAGAAAAAGATAAGAGGAGGAGAAACTGAGGGAGAGATTGACAGGCCTACATCCAAAAATTGGGCTGTAGAAAATATAAGGTAGAACGTGGTAGAAGATGGATACTGAGATAGAAAGACCACTTGGGAGTCAGGATATTGCATTCATGCCATACTTCTGAGGTATCAGCTTTATGATATTAGCTCTGTTTCCTCATCTCAAGTATAAGGAGACTGAACCAACTGCTTCTGATATTTCAACTCTATGAACTGCTGGATGGACCCCAGGTGGCAGAAAGTAATATAAGCCAAGATGGAAATCTGGAGGAACCTGAAGACTAGCAGGAGTCTCACAGAGAGTGACAAGACAGAGGGACAGCCAGGGTAGGAAAAGTAAGTGAGAAGTTAAAGATTCAAGAGCAGATACCACATGAACTATCTCCATTTTTCTACCAGTTCCCTAAGAGAAGGGAAAACACATCACTCTCTTAATAATACACTTGCCATCAGGTTGAGCCATATGAAATTGTTGACATTTGTTAATTGATATTTTCCATTATCTCACTTGGAGACAAGGCATCCCCAAACTGATGACAAATAGCTGATTTACACTGAGTCACATGGAAAATGATAGATCTGATTTCTTAATTTTTTGATAAAGCTGATTTACTCAATAACTAGTAAGACTAGTAAATGGCCCCCACTGTCTATAATTGTGGTTAATCTCTGTATTTTATAATTCTGAATGCTACATATTCCCCTTTTTTTCATCATATTGTCTTAATTCTCCACCAATTAAGGAAACGGAGTCTTAGAACAACAGAAATGAAAACACATGATTTAAAGAGGGCTTCCCTGGTGGCTCAGTTGGTAAAGAATCCACCTGCAATGCAGGAGATGGGTTCCTTGAGTCAGGAAGATCCCTTGGAGAAGGAAATGGCAACCCACTTTGGTATTCTCGCCTGGAAAAGCCCAAGGACAGAGAAGCCTGGTGGACTACAGTCTACAGGGTTGCAAGAGTCAGACACAGCTTAGCAACTAAACCACCACCATCAATATTAAAGAGACCTTGAAATGGAGTGGCCTATGGAAAGAAGTTTAAACAATAAAACACCATCACTCTATGGAGGAGGGGGATTAAAATAATACCACATAAAAGAAGCCTACCATGTACAGAAAATAGTTGGCAATAATAAAGATATTAAACCTACAAGAGGAGAGATAACCCAGCTCAAAAACTTCAGATTGATCCTTGCCTAATCATGAAGGAACTGAAAGAAGCATTTAGTTATGTTACTTTGGTTCTCTAGTAGAAGGAACTAGCTCTAAGGAACCAAGAAACTAAAAAGAGAAGTAAAAAAGGGGTGGTTCAACCTTTGTCATCCAACACAAATACCAAACAATTAAGTGGGTGTAAAAAGAGGACTGACATCTGGATATCTGAGTTGGGCCCTAACTCTATCACTAACTTATTATGTGACCTTGAGCAGTCTTCTTCCAAAATCTCAGTTTTCATCTTCAAAGTGAGGGTGGGACAATTGTTATAAAGCAATGTAATTTCAAACTTGCAGAAAAATTTCAAGTATAGTAGAAGGAACTCCCTTAAGTCCTTTATCCAAATTTTTAAATTATTTCTATTTTTTCCATTTACTGTATTATTCTCTCTTTACATATAGACTTATAAATACATGTATTTTTTACTAAACCATTTGAGACTTAGAAATACACACTTTTACCCCTAAATACATAAGTGTGTTATTTATTAGGAACAAAGTCATTCTCTTATGTAACCAGTGCGTGTGTATAAAAATGAGAACATTTAATGCTAATACAATACTATTATCTAATTTACAGTCCATGGACAATTTTGTCAATTGTCCTAAAAACATTATGTAGAGGCTATTTTTTTTTCCGGGTTTGGGATTAAATCTAAGGGTCATACACTGCATTTACATGTCATGTCTCTTTTGTCTCTTTTGTCTGTTTTAATCTGGATGGATCAGTTCCTCAGCCTTTCTTTTTGTTTCCTGACCTTGACATTTTTGAAGAGTACAGGCCAGTTATTTTGTAAAATGGCCCTCAATTTGGGTTTGTCTGACATTTCCTCATGATTAGATTCAGTTTGTGCATTTTGGCAGGATTACCACGGAGGTGATATTGTGTCCTCAGTGCTTATTAAGAGGTACATGCAGTCAATTTGTTCCAATATCAGAGATGTAGGTTTGATGACTTGGTTAATGTGGTGTTAATGAGGTTCCTCCACTTTCTTTGTAACTATTAAATAATTTATGGAAAGATACTTTGCCTTGTAAATATCCTGCTACTCAACAAACTTTCACTCACTGGTTTTAGCATTCATATTTATTCATTGTCAAACTACTGAAAGAAAAACTTTCACTTTTGCTACATTTATGTAATGATTCATTTACTTATTTATATCAGTGTGGACTCATGGATTCTTATTTTATTCAATGGTTTAAAACCCACTATTTGATGTTTGGCAGAAACCAACAAAATTCTGTAAAGCAATTATCCTTCAATTAAAAAATAAATAAGTTGAAAAGAAAAACAAACAAACAAAAAAACCCTACTACTAACAGTATTTATTTTTGATTAAAGCAGAAGTTCTTAATCTTTCATTATACCAAGAACTCCTTTAGCAGTGTGGAAAAACCTATAGATCCTTTCTCAGAATAATGCTTTTAAATGCATAAAATAACTATAGAGGATATTACATAGGTTTACAGAGGAAACCTATTATACTGAATAATTATCAAAACTTTTTTGGTAGCTTGTGGGATCTTAATTCCCCAATCAGGGATCAAACCCATGTCCCCTCCATTGGAAGTCTGAAGTCTTAACCATTAGACTGCAAGAGAAGTCCCCCAAATTTTAAAAATGTATGATACAGTAATGAATGTATTTCTTTATTAACACAATAAATAACAAGATCTCCTAGTAATGAATACAAACTGTATCAGCATGTCTGCAGCAACTGCAGTGTTGTTATGAAATTACCTGTGATTTCTATCACTGACTGTCACAAGTACAGTACTGCTAATACTGCTGTGGTTTTGTTTCATTCAGACTAAAAAGAAATGTTAAATTTCAATTATGAATTAGTGAAAATAAAGATGTGATTTTCCCCAGTCCACATTCAGGACCCAATGTATTCTATCCTGGATGCCAGGTTAAGAATCCTTGGAATAGTCTTTTTGTTCCTCTACCACTCTAAGGCCTTGCCTTAACATAACATCATTTTTTAAGCCCAAAATTTCAATCCCTCAATGTAAAAGTTCTTTCATCAATGTATAAAAGCTAAATGACTCAGATTTCAAGTAAAAGAAGAAATTACTTTAAAAATCCAGAGCTCTGCAGCACTGAGGCAAAGAAATGACCCACTGTATGACCTGGGGCTGGTCATGGGTTCAGCAAGATTCTAGATAGAGAAACTGAAGCCCAAATAAGAGGAATGACTTACCAGGATCCCAAATAGAACAGTCAGAGGCAGTGACCAGAACAATCATCTTTAGAAAGCTTGATGATAAAAAGATTTACTAGGTATCTATTCAAACTATGGCTCATAAAATGACTAAATAAATGGAAGCCTTATGACTTCCAAGTTGGATGCAAGTGAGGATCCATGTATGCTATATGACCCAGAGGTTGACAATAAAGGGAAAAACAAAACCTGAATTCCTTTATGATAATGCTGATGACTGTGTCAATTTTTCTATAGGTTTTAGTCTACAACGTGATTTTCCCTTAGGAAATCAGATGGTGCCACTGATCTCCCAGTTCAGTGAGAATAAACCACAGCAGTCTGACTCTAATGTCTATGGGGCACAGTTGCGTGTGTGTGTGTGTGCGTGCGCACACACTAACTTGCTTCAGTCATGTCCGACTCTTTGTGACCCTCTGGACTGTAGCCCACCAGGCTCCTCTGTCCATGGGATTCTCCAGGAAAGAATGCTGGAGTGGGTTGCCATGCCCTCCTCCAGTACACATGAGAGTTCAGAAAATTATCCCCAGATTTAATGAAAAGTAAAGAACTAAAGAGCCTCTTGATGAAAGTGAAAAAGGAGAGTGAAAAAGTTGGCTTAAAGCTCAACATTTAGAAAACTAAGATCATGGCATCTGGTCCCATCACTTCATGGCAAATAGATGGGGAAACAGTGGAAACAGTGTCAGACTTTATTTTTCTGGGCTCCAAAATCACTGCAGATGATGATTACAGCCATGAAATGAAAAGACGCTTACTCCCTGGAAGGAAAGTTATGACCAACCTAGATAGCATATTCAAAAGCAGAGACATTACTTTGCCAACAAAGGTCCGTCTAGTCAGGGCTATGGTTTTTCCATTGGTCATGTATGGATGTGAGAGTTGGACTGGAAAGAAAGCTGAGCACCGAAGAATTGATGCTTTTGAACTGTGGTGTTGGAGAAGACTCTTGAGAGTCCCTTGGACTGCAAGGAGATCCAACCAGTCCATCCTAAAGGAGATCGGTCCTGGGTGTTCATTGGAAGGACTGATGCTGAAGCTGAAACTCCAATACTTTGGCCACCTGATGTGAAGAGCTGACTCATTGGAAAAGACCCTGATGCTGGGAAAGATTGAGGGCAGGAAGAGAATGGGAACTACAGAGGATGAGATGGTGGGATGGCATCACCCACTCAATGGACATGGGTTTGGGTGGACTTCGGGAGTTAGTGATGGACAGGGAGGCCTCGTGTGCTGCGGTTCATGGGGTCACAAAGAGTAGAACACGACTGAGTGACTGAACTGAACTGAATACATTTTCACATGTAATTTCTTCATTTTACTCATGAAAGACTATGTTCTTGGGGTTCTTACAATTTAACTTCTGAATCTGTTAGAAGTAGAATAGAATTGAGCTGAAAACCTAGTTACACTATAATATAGCACCACCCCCATGAAAGGTATCAGTCCGCAAACCAGGACGTTAACAGCAAAGTTGCAGTAACTGGAAGCAGGAGCCCAGCAGAAACATTCAGAGTAGCAGACTAAAGCTAAAGCTTATAAAATCACTGTAGAAATGTAAATTTGAATAATAAAGTTCAAATGCAATGCATCCCTAATTGATCTAAAAGTATTTAGATTTAAGTTATATGTTTAATCTCAACTGCAATTGATTTTCTTTGGCGGTGGGGTAGGTAAGAGTTTTGACTCTGTCTAACCTAAATACTCTTGCCTGGAAAATCCCATGGACAGAGGAGCCTGGTAGGCTGCAGTCCATGGGGTCCCAAAGAGTCGGACACGACTGAGCAACTTCACTTTCACTTTCATGCATTGGAGAAGGAAACGGCAACCCACTCCAGTGTTCTTGCCTGGAGAATCCCAGGGACGGGGGAGCCTGGTGGGCTGCCGTCTATGGGGTCGCACAGAGTCGGACACGACTGATGCGACTTAGCAGCAGCAGCAGCAGCAACCTAAATAAAAGGATTTGATTTCCAAAGTTTGAATTCCACTGCAAACTAGATTTTTCTTCTCTACCACTGGTATTCCTTAAAACTCCCCATCAGAGAATTCCCTGGTTCAGTGGTTAGGACTCTGTGCTTCCACTGCGGGAGCATGGTTCGATCCTTGGTTGGGGAACTAAGATCCTGCATGCTGCATAGTGAGGCCAAAAAAAAAATTAAAAAAATCTTCACCAAATCTGTGTCCATAATCATGTGCTTAAATACAACACTGTTTTATCTTTCCTGAAATAAAAGCTACATTTATGAACACTCATGCAAAATTAAACAGCATATAATTCCTAAGGCCTTCCTAGCTTTCTTCACAATTTAAAATCTGGAGACCTGGATATTCTTACACTTGCATTTTTCTTTCCTACCATTCCTATAATCTCATTTTTCAATATTGAACTATCGTTATTCATATTCCCATTAAATCACTGCCCACTCCTGATCTTTTCTATTTAAATGCTTCTTGGCTCTCCAGAACCTGAGAACTGCACATGAACATGGGGGAAATTTCTTGGAAACCTCAAATCAATATAACTTAAGTGATTAAAAAAAAAAAAATCAACCTAGAAATAACAATGAATTTTTACTGATTTGAGCCTATGGTAGAGAATTTTATCTCCACTTACATTGCTTCTTAAGAACAGCCCTCCCTAGCTTGTCAACTTTATCTCTCACAAAAGACCTAATACAGTGCTTTACGCATAGAAAACATTTATTTACTGAACAAATGTTCAGAAAGTTTATCATGCAACATTCAGTCAACTTAAAAAACTGCCTTGAAACAATCTGGACTGGTTCTTCAGACCATCATTATGCTTAGAAGACATCAGTCCAATAAGTAATTTAGAAATACTTGCAATAGAAGGAAATAGTGATAAAACAGTCATTTAAAAGAAAGTCCCACCAGTGACTTTTCTGGTGGCTCAATGGACAAGAATCTGCCTGCCAATGCAGGGGGCCAATGCAGGGGACATGTATTCCATCCCCAGTCCAAGAAGATCCCACACACCACAGAGCAACTTAGCTCATGCACCACAACTACTGAGCCCGTGTGCTGCAACTACTGAAGCCCAAGCACCTAAATTCTGTGCTCTGAAACAAGAGAAGCCACCACAATAAGTCTGCACATGTCAACAAAGAGTAGCTCCTGCATGCAGCAACTAGAGAAAGCCACCAGCAAGGAAGACCCAGCATAGCCAATAAAGAAAATAAATTAACAAAACAAAACAGACCCATATTTACAATGCTTGGAATGAGAATCTCAAAACATTTGAATCTGAAATAATGAATCTCTTGATATATATAAAATTACACAAGTCTTTTCCTTTAATTCCCACTTACAGCTTTAAAGTTTGTGATACGCAAAAAGTTGAGAGACGCAGTGCCTCAAGATTCTCTATGACGTCTTTTGCAAACCTCTCACCTACTGGAGATAACTTTTAACTGGAGCTGAAGCCCAGGGAAGAATTGACTTTAGGGATTAAGGTGTGGAATTTAGGAATAATAATCAACCATACTAACAAAGCGGTTCTGTGGTGTCTAAGAAGGTAAACACTGCCTGCAATACAGGAGACCCAGGTTCAGTCCCTGGGTGCGGAAGATCCCCTGGCGGAGGAAATGGGAACGCACTCCAGTATTCTCGCCTGGAGAATCCCGTGAACTAGAGGAGCCTGGTGGGCTACAGTCCACGGGGTTGCAAACAGTCGGACGTGACTGTGCGATTAACACTGATACTAACAAAAAGGAAAAGTTTGTTGTTGTTGTTACTGGGAGACAAATTATGTCAAAATGTTTTCAAAACCAAAAACATGATCTCAAATTGGGGAAGGAATACGAGAAATACAACATCTAAGAGAAAATATTACACAGTGCTTTTAAAAACGACTTCACATTGAATAAATAGCCTATACATAACCTCTAAAGTCACCAGTTGACTCTTTTTCTAATTTAGAGGTCGCTACATAGTTGATTTGGGATAAATTGTTTCTATGGTGTTTGCCAACTAGGCTCGATGGTTTGGCCTGAAGGATTGAGGGTGCCAAAAGACTGGGACTGGCTTTCCAAGGTTGCTTAAATTGTAGCAAGTCAAGGGTTTCTCTTTCCAAAGCCAGTTACAGTGTTTGCTTTTGGGGACAACTCAAAAGGAGCCTTTTCATACTGTACATGGGAGTCTCCTGGCAAGAATACTGGCGTGGTTTGCCATTCCCTCCTCCACCGGACCACGTTCTGTCAGGTAGTTAGAGAGCGTCACCCACTCAATGGATAGGAGTTTGAGAAAACTCCGGAGATAGTTAAACGACTTAGCAGCCTGACGTGCTACGGGCCACCGGGTCAGAGAGTCGTACACGACTTAGCGACTGTACAACAACAAGGAGCCTTTAGAGTCCAGCTCGTCGGAGCTCTGGACTTTAACTTCCTCATCTGTAAAATGGAGCAGCCATCGCCTGCAGGAGGAATACAAGGTACTACCCAGAGCCCCACCAACGTGAACGCAGCCATCCAGTTAGGGCTGGGAGGAGGCGGCGCCGAAAGGAGCAAGAACAGGGTAGTTTGCAGGAAGTGCTTAAGGGTTGGGAGGGGAGATAGAAGGCGGAGGCGGGAATGTGAAAGCTGAGCCCTAGCTGCAGAGTTCGTACCGAAGCTCAGGGGAGGCGGGGCGAAGCTGGGGTGAAGGGGTTAGTCAGTCGACGGGCAAGATGGGCCACCTCCCCCGAAAAGAGAGGGCTGGGTGCGGGGGGAAGCTCTGAGGTGGCGGCTGAGGAACGCGGGGGGAGGGGGGAAGAGAACGCGCTCAAGAAAGGGGCGGGAAGCGCGTGCCCACCGCACGCATGCGCGCGCCTAGCTCCTCCAGGTCTCAGGCCTGGGTTTCTGACCGCGCGCCCAGCGCCGACGGTGCGGACGTTACTGGAGGAGGAGCCACACGATCCCTCCCCGCCGGGACCTGAAGGTCCTGCAGCGCATTTCTCGAAGTGGCGAGTCGCCACTTGTTTCTTTACTAGGCATTTAGGAAGCAGAGAAAGGGAACACGTTTCTGTCTCTTCTTTTTTCGTTCCCCTCCCCCAAGAAGAGTGGGGAGGGAGGTCCTAGGCGTGTCAGGGAGAGTCCGCTCCGGGTTTTCCCGCCCACTTTAACTCTGTGAGCGCTTCGACCGCGCGGCGCTTCACTCCACCCGGCGCGTCCGAGCCCTCCGCCGGAACTCGTTCCGCCTCCACTACACATATTTCTCCAGGAATGGAAAGTGGGACCTCCGAGCTCTTTCCCAGAGCTCCCCAGGCCAGAGGGCTGTTCCCAATCTTTTCGGAGTTCCAACTCCCGACAGCCTCTGGCAGCTAGAATTCTCTGAATCAGGTCGCTCTCAGGGACTACTTGACGTCTCCGTGCGCTCGGTGGTGCGACCGCGCTCTGAGCTCTTCCTGGAAACTCCCGCCTCGGGGAGCCAGGAGAGCCCGGCCGGGGGGAGGGGAGCGGAGGGGACGCACACGCCCCCTGTCCCGGGGGAGGGCTCCGCACCCCCGCCCTCCTCCCCGCGGGGAGGGGAGGGAAGGGAAGGGAAGGCAAGGCTAGGCAGGGCGCGAGAGGGGGAGGGGAGAGCGCGGGGCACGGAAACGGGGTGGGGGGGCAGCTTCCCGCCCCACCCCCTGTCTGGAGAACAACGGGTTCCGCTGCTGCCCCCTGCCGCCCACAGCGCCCCGCACCCCGCGCTCCTGCCCGGCCCCGAGAGGGGCGTCGGGGGAGCTGCAGCTGCCGGGGCCGTGGGAACCCGAGCCGACGCTTATAAGAACTGACCAGTTTCCTGTCAGAAAACTTCCAGTTACTTTAGAGAAGCCCGTTGGGCCAGCTTGGTCCCAGGCGGAGTTGGCCACATTTCACTACAGCCCGGTGACCTCCCTTCTACTTTAAAACAACGGGGAATAAGCTTCGGGGAAGCAGTCGGTTCATAAAACCAAGAGCAACACCACGTTGCACCGCTCTGACTCAAAGGAAATTAAACAAAATACTGATTGTGGGGAATTTTTAAAGGGCTACTAACAGAAGGAACTCGGGTTTTTCAAGTGAAAGCTTTTTTCCCCTCTGTATGTACACAAAGATTTAAAGTCATGAGAATTTATTACAGCAGTACATCTGCTTGTAAGCGTACAGGAGTTTGTGGTTTAAAAAAACCTTAGTGAACTTTTTGAAAGAGAGGCGTTTGTTTCTGAATCCAACAGGAAAAAAACCAATTCGAAAAAGCTTGAAAAAGTTCAATTAGAATAGCAGCCACATTTCAACATTTCCCAGATTTTGCAATATTAAACTGTGAAGGTTTGTGCCAAATTTTAAGGCAAGAATTCTTACTGCCAAATTACAAATTTCTCAAAATGAGGGGTGTTCAACCAAATTGCTGCCAGACCCCATGAACAGGCACTAACAGCACTGCTATAATTACACCTTATTATCTCCCTCGCAGCCTTATTTGATTCACTGCCTGATAAAATCCTATTCCGGGTGTCACTAGCTGGCCTTTTTCTGGGGCTGAACAATCACACTTCACCCATGCCTCAGTTCCTCCAACGCCTCTTTAGCTGTGTAACCCATCGCTTTCTATTCCATTCTTCACAGTACATCTCTTCCAAAAATGCAGCCCAATCAGATAGATTCTTTTCACCCTAGCTTCCCTAGAGACTAAGAAATGAAGAAGATGAAAACAAATTTATCAGAGATACTCACAAGAAAAATTTCTTCTTTGAAGAAAAGGATTTAGGCCAAGAAACTAAATTTGTTGTTTATCTAGAGCCCCCTACGGGGATTTAGCATAGTGGGTTGAATGCAGTTAAACCAGCTTAATCACTTTCTTTGTTCTGGGCTCTTTGCATTTATTTAATGTTGTATTTTAACATGATTTGACACAAACTAAACTAATTTCTTCTGTTAGTGTAGTCTACACTGTAGACCATACAACATGACCAAACGTAACTTTCTGTGGAACCTTTGACTTTTTGTAGAATTCTGTGCTAAACTGCTATATGACCAAGACTAAAAAGGGGGGTTGGGGGGAGGGGTGGGCAGGAAGTCGTGTTTTCATTTTTTTTTAATCCAGAGATTTTAAAAACACAAAAAGTTGACCATTATAAACCATTTAATTCTTTGGAAGATCTGTAGCTCCACAGCCCTTGATGAGATCTACATTTACTCATTTTTGAAAGTAGGTTGGTTGGTTGGTTTCAACCGGGAAAAAAGGAAGAGGGCATGCCAGATCTTCTGCCTGATAGATTATAATTCTTCTAGCCTTTACTCTCTCTTAAATAACAATTCTACCCTGCTTCTCCCCAGCCCCAGATTGAAGGGCATTCATTCACAAATGACTCTTGAGCTTCTTTCTGAGTGTCTGCTTCCTTATAAAGCCAAAACCTCAATACTAAGGCTCAGTGAATTAAGGTTTGTAAAGATGGACGCAGAAAACCTAAGTACCTAGGAGGAATAATCTCTTTTCTGTTCTACCTTTATTTTCCAGGAATAATAATACTTGTCCTTTACTATGTGTGAGATAGGCACTTCTAAGCTCTTCATATGAACTAACTCCTTACTGCAGGCCTATGAGAAGTGGGTACAATTGTTGCTATTATTTTACAGAGGATGAAATTGAGACAAAGAAGTTAAGTAACTGGCACAACCCAGGCTGGAACCTACAGAACTAGGTTTTAAACCCAGACTGTTTCCATTGTGCTTCTCATCACCCAAGCTGGTTGTCAGTTTGACTGTCCATAAAATGAAAAGTCATCATTCATTAATTCACCATCTTTTGTCTTCAGAATGTCCCCTGTATGACCAAGTCTAGGGTTATGCTTTTTCCTCTGGAACTCCAGTAAAGTGAAATCTGTTGAGATCTGCTTAGGAAAAGCATTCCCAAATCAGATTACTCTCCTGGAAGCTAGCCTCAAACTGTCAGCATATGCATTGTAAATGTTAACCGGGACAGACACATCCAACCTCACCAGATTCAGAAAGAAGCAAGATGGTTAAAAGTGATTTGGATTCTCTGATGTTGAAATAGGTAGAAACCAGGAGATGAAGTGGGAAGAGATAAGGTGATAGAAGCTGAGAGAAAATAAATGTAACATATGTGCACAGGGAGAGATCAGTCTGACAGAGCAAAGAATGAGGATCAAGGTCATGCAGAAAAGAATTGAATCATGTGCATGTGTTACAAGAGAACTAGAAAAGGAGCATAAACGTGAAAATCAAGTACAGAACAAAGAAGGGTGGCGGGGTGTCAGGTTGGTTTTTTTCAGCAAGTGGGGCTTCAGATGAATTAAATACAATTTTAGGCTGGATTAATAGAAATACAGCATCTGGAACAAGGAGAGAGCTCCACTTCATTCTATGTTAGACCTCATCTAGGTAACGTGCTCACTTTTAAAGGAATGTAATAAAGAGAGCAACCAACCAAGATGGTGAGGAGACTTGAAATCCAGGCTTAGTAGGAAGAGTTGAAGAATTCATAAGTGATGGTAGAGCCATCTTGAAATACCTGAAGAGCTATTGTGTGAAAAAAAGAATTAAGACTTGTCCTGAGAGGCTCTAAGATTCTAAAACTGATGATTTAGGAGCTTTAGAGACACACACTAGCTCAGAATATGGAAGAAGTCACGCAAATATGAAATAGATTGTCTTAGAATGTAACAAGCTCCACATCCATCACTAGAAGTATTCAAAATATATGTGGAGGCTGGACCATGTAGTATTGAGGTGCCTTTCATCCTTGCTGCCATTCACCTGGTCACTGTAAAAAAGGGGGAAAACAATATTACATACTTCAGTAGTTTGTTGAAAAACACTTAGCACATAGTGATGTGAAAGCACTCACTAAAAGTCAGCTGATAATAACATCCCTGAAGTTCTAAGAGCCAGGATTTCTAAATTTATCAGTGGGCGACTATTTAAGAGTTGTGTTTATAGATCACTTCTTTAGCATTATCAATACTATCCTGAATGGTGGCTTGGGTATCAGTTGGCACCTTTAGGAGATTTTGGTGCAACTAAAACTTATTTAGTAACACCCAGGGAGCAGGATGGTGAATTCTATACCGCCAGGATCTTAAAATTGAATTGTAGCATTACACTGCAGTCAACGCAGTAAGATAATGTGGGGTGACTGTAGGAAGGGTGGATAAAGTAAAATTAATAAAATCTGGCAGATGAGAGAAATCAAGCAGTACAGCTTTGTGTTGATGGTTGAAAAACAATAGCAGCTAGGTCAGCCTTAAATTTCACATGCAAGAGTCCGATGAGACGGCTCATTTTGAGCAAAATGTGTCATGAAGCCCATGAAACTGACTGGGAAAGCTGGAGACAGAAACAAAGACAAGCCCACCAGCGAGCTGGTTACTTGCTTACCCCAGGAAAGCAGTATGGTAAAGATGAGGCTATTTCATGGAGAATAAGGCTGATCTCAGCTACATCTTCAAACAAATAAACATACATGACCGTTAAAAGGTTCAATGAAGCTGTCTTAGCAATCAGACTTACTTAGATTCTTTTTCCTCCTACCAAAAGGGGAAAATGGAAAGGAGACAAGACTGCTGTGGAGTAGGGCAAAACTAGGACTAGAAACTCAGCTCTGCCTCTGCTAGAGGAGCAACTAGAGCAAATGACTTTACCTTTCTAAGCCTTAGTTTTCTTCTCTGTAGAATGGAAATAATAATAACATCCACCTCATGGCGTTGTTGTTGAGGGTTATATAATTACATGTAAAATATAGTTAGGACAATGCCTGACACAGAGTGCCTAATATATTAACAGAATAAATTTTATTGGGGAAGCAGGGAAAAAAGTGTGACCATATTAATATCTGTGATATAGATTCTGCCATGTACAGATAGTGATATTATACAAAGGGAATGAAGAGCCATGACCACTGCATAACCGTCCCGTCTTAGGTGGTCACTAAAGGGCATAAAACTTACAGTTTGTGTAACTTATAGGAGAAAGTCAGCTGAAATGGAATTGCAAGTGTCCTTGCTCCAAATACAAGGTAAATGATTTCCTTCTCTCTCCTTTGGTTCTGTTTTTCTCTTCATGCTTTAATCATTTTGACACCAAGCTGTACAAAAGTAATTTAAAATTAACATGTCTGACACTTGGTAGCTAGCAGAACCTGATTCTGAACCCTGCCCCCCCTTCAGAGTAGCCAAAAGTCTTCTTTGATTGGCTACTGGTCCTGCAGCAGCTGATGAAGGGCCCAGGAAAACACATCCAACAATTAATTTGCTAATTTAGTTTTCTGTTTAATTTGAAACCAGAAAATCCTCAGTCACCCAGGAGCTTGGCTCTCTGGCTTGCCTTCTGAAACTTCTCTTTCAGTAGTGAGCAAAGAAACACAAAGGGAGAAGAAAGCTTACCTTCTTAGGTACATACCATACCGCCTGTGCCCTCCTATCTTCACAATGGTTTTCTATAGGATCACAGTTCACACCTCTTTTCACCAGGAGAATTGGGAGCAAAACATTCATACTCGGGGTAGGTAAAATGCTTCCTGAGTTATGGGGAATTTCCAGACCAATATATGTTCAGAATTTAGGGTTACAGACAGACCCAGATGGGCTTCTAGCGTTAGAAGTAAGGATTGCTTTAAATTGTAAAGTGGCTTTCAGGTTCCCTGGGAACTTTCTGGCTGATTTCAAAAGGAAGAGGCAAATTTATATCAGAGATTGAAAAGATTTGTATTAGAGGGTTGGGTGAGATGAAAGACACAAGTTTCCCAGATTCCTCTGAAAGCTTGCCCTTGCTGGAAAGAATCTTAGAATTAAGAGGCAGAGAGGGAATATCCACCAGAACCCATTCCCTTTCTGCAACTCAGAGTGGATTTTGCTCAGCTGGCGGTTTGATTTTTACTCCCAGTTTTTCCATCTCAGGGAAGTTAAACTCTTCTGCCTGACATCCAAGACTTTCTACAATCCGATCTCACCTACCCATCAATCCCTATTTCTAACTCTTCCTCATAGTGCATTTCCTAATTTGGCCAGCCTCAATGTTCTGAAGACACATTGCTATGTTCCTGCCTTTGATCAGATCAGATCAGTCGCTCAGTCGTGTCCAACTTTGCGACCCCATGAATCGCAGCACGCCAGGCCTCCCTGTCCATCACCATCTCCTGGAGTTCACTCAAACTCATGTCCATGGAGTTGGTGATGCTGTCCAGCCATCTCATCCTCTGTCGTCCCCTTTTCCTCCTGCCTCCAATCCCTCCCAGCATCAGAGTCTTTTCCAATGAGTCAACTCTTCGCATGAGGTGGCCAAAGTACTGGAGTTTCAGCGTTAGCATCATTCCTTCCAAAGAACACTCAGGGCTGATCTCCTTTAGAATGGACTAATTGGATCTCTTTGCAGTCCAAGGGACTCTCTAGAGTCTTCTCCAACACCACAGTTCAAAACCTTTGTTCAATTCCCTACTGATATTTCTCCTACATGCTCCTCTCCCCTTTATTTAAATCCTGTTCAAACCTCAAGGCCCACCAAGGTTTTACTTCCCCCATTCAATCTTCCCCACCACTAACTTCTCCCCTCTGTCTTCACATTGGTAACGTTTATATAAAGTACCACATGTTTATTTAAAGTACCACATGTTAACCACTCTGATGAAACCATATTCACTTATTTCTTATCTCAGTTCTAATTTTCCAAGTAAACTGTAAAGTTCCAAAAGCCAGGGCCCATATCATTTACTTCCTTGGTATCCCAACATGGCCATCCATGATAGTCATCAGTGCTTATTTATAAACACAAATTATCAAGTTGTACCCTCCCTGAGTTTCTGTTTTGTTAGGTCTCCAATGAGACCCGGAAGTCTGTATGTTAGTCAGCCCTTGACTGTAGTTAGAGATCACTGCTCACAGCACATGACATAGGAGTCACGCAACTTGACTATGAACATCTGGGTATAAACTACAATATATGCAGTTATTTTTATCACACGATGACCTAATTGATGGGCACTCCCACTACCAAATGTATACCTCAGGGCACAGGTTTGGAGGCAGAGAATCTGGTTTACCTTTGCTGGCTTCAGTTTGGTATATTTGGAATTCAAATCTCTCCACCTTATGATCTCTTTGTAATTACAATTATAGAGATTGGGTTGATTGAATTGATGGAATTGTAGCTGATTAGAAACATTCCCATCTTCATTTCCCATTCTGTTCAATCAGTTACAATCTATAGTATTTATCTGTGAAGTAATATTTAGGGGCAACGGGACTTTCGTATGTGAAAAAACACTCCAGGCACAACTACAAAATTGGTAAAATGTATCTTCCTCCTCAGTCCTCACCCCATATACTAAATCCAACTCAAGTGTTAAATGATGAAGGATTAAGCTGTGATCCCCCTGGGATCACTAGTATTTCAGAGGGAATCCTCTGGAAGTAAGAGGAGGAGATTATCTTAATGATTCCTAAACTTACTTGACAGGCAAACTGCCAGAGCCCAAGATTTGGGTGAGCATTTTCTTAGAAAGATGACCCCCTGGGCGCCCCTCTGCTTCTTCCTGAATTCTACAATTTTCAATAAAGTAAACAGTGACCATAGAAGTTTACAATTGTTTTTCCCAGAGCTGAAAACAGTTTAAATGTGGACATGATCGTCTGCTGTGGATGGTGTTAGAAGACGCATCTGAGTCAGAGTCCCATTACTGTTTTGTCAAAAGAGCATCTTCTGGATTTTTCACATTCTTACTCTATTAAATGCAAAAGAGAAAACCCTTGAAGTCTTCTTTTATTCATCCAACAAATATTTATTGGGTGCCTATTATGTCCCAAGGACTGTCCTATTTTCTCGAGATACAACAATAAACAGATAAAATTCATGGAGGTTGTTGTTCAGTTGCCAAGTTGTGTCTCACTCTTTGTGACTCCATGGCCTGCAGCATGCCAGGCTCCTCTGTCCTCCACTATCTCCTGGAGTTTGCTCAAATTCATGAACAGGGTTTGTGAAGGGCAACATATAAACTAAATAAATAATCATGTTATACATTAAATTATGAATGCTGTGGAGAACAAATTAAGCAGAGAATGGAAATGAGAAGTGCTGGGGGAAACTTTAAATTTTAAACTGAATGGACAAGAAAGTTCTGAGAGGATATCACTGGAGTAAAGACCTAAAGGAAGTGAGGAAGCAAGACATGTGCTGCTGCTGCTGCTGCTAAGTCGCTTTAGTCGTGTCTGACTCTGTGCGACCCCATAGACGGCAGCCCACCAGGCTCCCCTGTCCCTGGGATTCTCCAGGCAAGAACACTGGAGTGGGTTGCCGTTTCCTTCTCCAATGCATGAAAGTGAAAAGTGAAAGTGAAGACGCTCAGTCGTGTCCAACTCTTAGCGACTCCATGGACTGCAGCCCACCAGGCTCCTCCATTCATGGGATTGTCCAGGCAAGAGTACTGGAGTGGGTTGCCATTGCCTTCTCCAAGCCATGTAGATATCTGCAAAAAGAAAATTCCCAATAACTGGTTTAATACCTCTCAGATTATAGGTTAAGAGTTAGGTCTTGCAAATTCTGATCAAACACTAGTGCCTTTGCTAAATGCACAATAACTTCCCCCTTGAAAGTTATTCAGTCCTCATCTGTGAAGTCTTCTAAGGCTTAGTTGAAGATTTTCTATTGAAAAAAAAAAAAAAAAAAAAAAAAAGAAATTTCTGAAAGCTTAACAGTACTACCGTAATCACTTAAAGGCATGGAAGACCATCCTAAAACCAAACAAACCAACAAAGTTTTTTGTAATTTTGAGCTGAGAGATCCCATTTATATTAATTACTTAAAAAAAAATTCACATAAACAATTAGACATCGAAATTAAATAGATTGCTTGTTTTTAAAAGATGAAAAACAGTTTCATTTGGTTCTCGGAACAAATTGTGATATGTGCAAAACTGGCATTATGTTCAGTATACACATAAGGGTGCTAAGATCCAGAGAAACTAGGTGCCTTGTCATAGGTCCCACAGTGTTAAAACTCAGGTCTTTTGACTCTAAATCCCATGTTTCTTCCCTCTATCATAGCTGCCATTTCAGTTCCCAAATTAGGAAAATAGCTACAGCATAGTACTTACTTACAGAATTTAAGCAACCTCTAGATGCCCTGTGAAACCACATCTGTCAAATAAAAAAGAGAAATAACAACAGTATATTGGAAAAGCTAGTTGTGAAGTTAAACTTAAAACCCAAAGGACAGACAGCTGGCATCAGTTCCTAAGGCCTAAGTCTTAGAGGCTGGAAGTCTAAATCACAGCAGAAACATTATACCTTTCTACAGTGGGCTCTGGTACAAGGAATGCTTTCCATCTGGGGCAGAGTAGATGCTAGAAGCAGCACAATGTTCCATTAAGTTCTAAAATTTAGAACTTAATTTAGAACTTAATGCCAGTTCAGGCAAAAAGAGAGAGATAAAGAAGTGGTTATATTACTGGAATTTGGTTCTTTCCCCTTATTTCCAAAACCACCCAATCAGGACCCTTGTCACTTATTGCTCAGGTTCTTTCCCCTTATTCCCCAAACCACCCAATCAGGACCCTTGTCACTTATTTCTCACGTCTATGTACAAGTCTACTGTCAGTTTCTCCCCTTTCCCTGACCTTTTCCCCAAACTTTTACTTCCCAAATTTTACTCTTTTGCATAAAAAACTTTAGTGACTCCCAAATACAGTTCATTAAGAAAATAAGATTCAGTTTAGCATTCAAGATATTACCTGTAACACAGCTTACTAAAATTGACACAAGATGAAGTAGAAAATGCAAATTGCCCTATATCTCTTAAAGAAATCAAATTTGTTAATAAATATCTTTCTTAAAGAAAGCTCTAGACCCAGATGGTTTCACTGGAAAATTCTATCAAACATTTAAGGAAGAAGTAAGATCTATCTTCCACAAATTCTTTTAGAAAATAGATGAGGGAATATTGCCAGCTCATTCAACCTTAGATAGTCCATCTGATCTTTGACATTCCTGCCCTAATTACCAAAATTTAGAGACAGAAACTATGCATGTTTCCTAATTTTCTTCCAAACAGCAATGCTACATGCTCTTGCTGACAGTTCCCCTTCCTTGGAATTCCTTCCTTGGAATTCCCTCCCCAGTCTTTGCCTATTCAAGTACTTTGGATGGATAAAAGTGAGGATTCTTAGATGATCTGAAACTTAGGTCTATTCTTTTTTATTTTTCCTTTTTTTTAGGTCTATTCTTTTGTCACTTGCCTCTAAAGACGAGTATAACCTTGAGAAGTGAGCACAGAAAAAAAAAAAAAATCAGTGTTAGTACTGTACATAAATGTTAAGCCCAGCGTAGTATACACAAAAGAAAAGTCAAGGGCTTTTCTTTCTTTTTTCTCTTTGTTTTGTTTTCAAGGGCTTTTCTGATTCAACAAAGTAAAGTGTTCCCACTCCCCAGTGAAATGCAGTAGAGAACTATGCAAAAGGCAGAAAATGAGGCTTTTTATTTTTTAAAGAACAGCAGCAGAATACCAGTGAGAATCTTCTGTCACCACGCTTTCCAGCAAACATTTATCGAGAGCCTATTATGAGCCAAGATTATACCAGGAATTGTGTATATACTTGGTGGCCCCTTCTTTCATGGAACATACAGTCTAGAAGAAGAGACAGACAATAATTAGGTGACAAGAATTATAAATTGTGATTAACTTTTTGGAATGTAAAGGACAACCCTCTTTTTTGGTGGGGGGCCCTCAACAAGTAAGGATCTTAGTTTCCAACCAGGGATTGAACCAGGACTCAGTTAAAGCACTGAGTCCTAATCACTGGACCACCAAGGAAGTCCCAGAACAAACGCTGAAAGGAAGAATAATGGTGGGAGCCTTTTTTGAAGTTGATGGTCAGGAAAGGTCACTCTGAGGAAGGTAAGTTTCTTGTAGGAGAAGGCACCAGTCACTTGGGTGAGGGCCATTGCAGGCAGAGAGAAGAGTGTGTGATAGTTCTGAAACCAGAAAATTGTTAAGTTTTCTTAGCAGCTGAACAGAAGGTCGATGTGGCTGGTGGGTTGGACAGGTAGTTGAGGCCAGATCATGATGGATCTTCTTGGTTTTGGAAAGATTTTTTTTTTAATTCAAAATATAGTGGAGCCTGTGGAGGATGATAAGTTAATGAAAAGAATTGAGAAGACCCCAGATCAATAATATTTCAAAAGACATTATTTACTCCCATATTCAACTGGCATTTATGGAGTATCTCTGTATTAGGTACTCTTCTCAGCATTTTAACATCCCATTCAGTTCTCACCATAGACTTGTCCGTGTGTGTGTGTGTGTGTGTGTGTGAGCACGCATGCACGCAGGTGCTAAATTGCTTCAGTTGTATCCAACTCTTTGTGAACCTTGGGCTGTAGCCTGCCAGTCTCCTCTGACCATGGGATTTTCCAGGCAAAAATACTAGAATGTGTTGACATTTCCTTCTTCAGGGGATCTTCCCGACCCAGGGATCAAACTGGTATCTCCTCTTGTCTTCTGCATTGCAGGTGGATTCTTTACCACTGAACCACTGGGGAAGCCCTAATAGACCTGTGAGTGAGGTATTATATCATTATCACTTTCTTACTGATTAAGAAACTGATGCTCAGAGAGATTCACTGACTTGCCCAAGATTATATCAATATTAGACCAAAGCCGTGGTTTGCAATTTAGTCTCACCTATGATTCAAGGCGGAGAAGGCAATGGCACCCCACTCCAGTACTCTTGCCTGGAAAATCTCATGGACGGAGGAGCCTGGTAGGCTGCAGTCCATGAGGTTGCTAGAGTCGGAGACGACTGAGTGACTTCACTTTCACTTTTCACTTTCATGCATTGGAGGAGGAAATGGCAACCCATTCCAGTATTCTTGCCTGGAGAATCCCAGGGACGGGGGAGCCAGGTGGGCTGCCGTCTATGGGGTCGCACGGAGTCGGACACAACTGAAGCGACTTAGCAGCAGCAGCAGCATGATTCAAGGTCTCTCTGTTCATCCCACCAGGTTATCTAACTCAGGCCAAATATCCACAGTATCTTTGACTCTTCTCTATTTCTCGTATACCCCTCCCCTCTTATAGCCATCAGCAAATCCTGGTACATTTTACCTCTAAAATCTAATGACTTGTCAGCATCTCTGCTGCTGCTGTCCTAATCTGAGACTCCATTGTTTTTTGCCTGCTGCTGCTGCTGCTAAGTCACATCAGTCATGTCTGACTCCGTGCGACCCCATAGACAGCAGCCCACCAGGCTCCCCCGTCCCTGGGATTCTCCAAGCAAGAACACTGGAGTGGGTTGCCATTTCCTTCTCCGGTGCATGAAAGTGAAAAGTGAAAGGGAAGTCACTCAGTCGTTTCCGACTCTTCTCGACCCCATAGACTGTAGCCTACCAGGCTCCTCCGCCCATGGCATTTTCCAGGCAAGAGTACTGGAGTGGGGTGCCATTGCCTTCTCCGTGTTTTTCGCCTAGATTCCTGCAACTGCCTCCAAACTATTCTCCCGGCTTCTGTCCTTGCTCTCCTATCTTTTTTTTTTTTCTGCACAGCAGCCAGAATAAACCTTCAAAAACATAAGTCATATCATAAAACATAAATCATTCCTCCAGTGACTTCCCATGCCACTCAAATAAAAGTCTTCAATGACTTCCAAGACCCTATAATTCTGCCCCCTGCATTCCCGCTTGCCTGGCCTAGCTCCTAAAGCTCTCCCTAGCTCACTCTATTCAGCTACACTAGTCTCCTTCAACAAGGAAACTCTTGTCTCAAGACCTTTACGTTTGCTGTTCTTTCTGCCAGGAATTCTCCTCTCCCTAATGTTTGTAAAGTGTCCTCCATTTTTTTATGTCTTAGCTTAGGGGGCCCTTTCTGTCACCCTTTGTAAAATGGATAACTCTACCCAAACAATAAGCCTCATCTCCCTTAACCCTACTGTCTGATTCTCCATAACCCTGAGCACCATGAGGTAGACTGTAGGTTTACTTATTTCTTGTTTGCTTCCCCCCGCCCGTCAAAATATAAGTTCCATGAGGACAGGGATTTTATTCTCTATTCTTAGAACACAGATTTCAGCTCCTAGAACACTGCCTGGCTCAATGAATAGAGGCAGATGACTAAAGAACAGAGCCTATTTGATCAATGACTGAATGAACAGAAAGACAAAATTGTTCTCCTGAGGATGGGAAAGCACTTTGTAAACTAGGAAGTCAAGCAGAGGTTTATTTCTTCCAGCTGATTCTTTGGTTTCGAAGCCTTAAGAACAGCTTCTGGACTTCCCTAGTGGCTCAGTGGTAAAGAATCCACCTGCCAATGCAGGAGACACAGATTCAATTCCTGGTCCAGGAAGATTCGACACTCCTCTGAGCAACTAAGCCCATGCACCACAACTACCAAGCCAGCAAGCCTAGAGTCAAGGCTTTGCAACAAGAGGAGCCACAGGGGTGGGAAAGCCAGCCCTGCAACAAAGAGGAGCCCCTGCTCACCTCAACTAAAGAAAGCTCGAGCGCAGCAACGAAGACCTAGCACAACTTAAAAAAAAACAAGACTCAACAACTTCTGAAAGCTTTAACTAAATTGAGTGTCAAATGGTCTTGGTTTATGCAGTGCTGACTACCAGTTGGCAGGCTACCAGTGATATAACTGGGTGTGTCCAGGAACCCAGTCTTGCCCCCATTGCCTTCTCTGGTTCACGTCAAGGCTTAGTGAGTACCTTCCTCTTTTCTTTGTTTCTTTTTTAAAATATTTTATGACATATTTATTTAACATGTATATTACACATACGTTACTCTTTTAAGACACACATGCTTTGGCTTTTTTGAGTTTTTTATTCTGGGCAATGGGAGTGATAGCTGGTCCCTATCTGTGGTTGGGATTCTATACAGGGAAAGTCATTCAATTAAATCAAGCAGTATTGAATCCTTAATTGACACAAATGAGACAGACAGACAGCTGGAGGAGTGGGGGAGGGACAAGGAGCAGGTGCTCTGCATAATGGAGAAAGAAGAGGGGCAGAATATAAATTCGGCTCACTTGTGAGTCTAGGTTTTATATCACAAGATAGGTAAGTTTTGCCACAGCTTACTTTACACACAGCAGAAAGGATCCGGTGGTGTCTTTGCCAAGGATAAGGCAACAGATTCCAAATGCTTGTGCCATTTTGGCTGCCCTGATGGCCAAGTCTGCCTCTTTTCAGGTACGGTCATTTACGAAAATCACTCTCGGTGGAGCCCAGGTTTCTTTTCCAGATAACTTTATCACGTAATGTTTGAATGAAAGAAACCACTTTTTAAATTCCATTTCTCAAACAAAGGGATTCTTAACACATGAGTTAGGAAAGTGAGGGAAAGGATGTTTCCAAATCATCAAATGCCCAGATATAGGGGCATTCCTGCCGAGGAGGCATGTCCCTTGACAACTCTGGAATTTCCCTGAGAATGTTGGGGGTATTTTTTCCTCTTAGCCCCATCCTGATCTGAGCTTTGACTCCTCAGCTCAGACAATTCTTCTCTGTATCCATGGGAATTGCTCCCATAATTAGCAGTGTCTCCTGCCTGGAACACAGACAAGTAAATGTTCAAACCTGGCAGCTGATCCTGGGAAGGAGAGCTGATTAAATCTTTCCTGTTGAGAGGCACCTCTCTGATTTGAATGTGACACCTACATCCTCCACCTCAGGTTTGACTGAGAGAAGCAATTTCACCCATGCCTTCATAACCGGAGATCCTGATATTTAAAGATATTTAATCTGAAAAAGAGCCCACTAGTTTCCCAGTGATTTAGTAAAAAGCACGGGCTTCTCCCCCACCCCCTTTCCTGGCCCCTTCTCCACTAAACACCACCCTGGATTTGGTATGATGAAAGCTCCTGCTGCACAGGTCTCATCAAATGCTAGGGAGCCTTGAGGAATAAAAGGAGTTCAGAACACCACTAAGTACACTAAGTATTAACTGCAGTGGAAGAATGAAGGAGCGGGCGAACTCGTTAAAAGTTTTGGTAAGACAGGCTAGGACCATCAAGCCCCAAAGTGAACACTCTCGGTGATATTCTGTTCCAGAAAAGCTTTCTATGGGAGGAGGTGTATTCTTATCTGGATGTAGCTAGGATTATGTACGACCATTCAAATGCGTGCAGGAGAGACAATATCCATTTTCTTCTGACATCAAGGCAACCCTTTAAGTTTATCCAAATTTATTTCGGTTAGTGCAGTAAAAAAGCCAGGTTGGAGAATTATGTCTAAACAAAAACAAAAGCCATTGTATGCTTAAAGTTTCCCACTGAAAGCCTGCTTTTAAAGCAGTTTGCCTCTCCACAGTTCCAGTCACCTCACAGTATTTGCATTCAGGCAGGTTGGCTGTAAACAAAGCAAGTTTGCTTCACAGGCAATAGCCCTAAACGTGCTCTCTCAGGACAAAAGTTTTTCTTCGCAGTGTTTTCTACACGGCTCTGGTGAAGGGCCATTCACTTACCTCCAACCTCTTTCTCCTGGGAGACAAAGGCACCTTTGGGCAGCAGTGACATGGGAGAGTTAGAATCAGATTTGTTATCGCCATTGCAGCCTTCAGTTTCAGTAAGAGGCTAAATCTGTCTATTCCAGCTACAGGAAGGCAGTCTTTATAACCCCTGGAGCACTTGGCCAATTATGCACCTGCAAATATACCATACAGGACATTTCAGGTTCCTAAGCACTTTGAAAACCGATACTTAAACAGTCTCAAGGGATCCTATCACCCACCTCGAATAATAGCTGCTTTGGAATCTGTTGTTGGCACCAGAAAAAGAAAGAGTCCTCTGAAGTCATTCTAAAGCCATTTTTATTGTGCATTTTCAAACAAAGAACCTCACCAAAAGAACTTCTGTTACAAAATCAGGGTAGAAAGTCAAACTCATCTCATCTAAGAGTCAATTACCCTGGCAATTTTGTGAAGAGATGGGAAATGAGTGCTAGGGGAAAGGGTTGTGGGGAGGGGGTGGGATTGGCTTTTAAAATCCCTTGGGTGAGAAGGGTGTTCCCACTGACTCTAAGCTCTAACAATTACAACAGAAGGGCCTCTGTGACTTTCTGGCTATAAACTTTTTATGATTATTAACTGGGGAAATCTAGAATATGTGGAATTTTAACAATCGGCTTTCAACCTCCATTTGCTTCTTTCTGAGAAATTTGTTTTTGCACAGAGTGTAATAACCTAAGGCTCAGAATTTACGTTGACTACCTTATATTCCTTGCTGAAACCCACCTTCTTACATATCTTACTTCCAATAAAGAGGCAGATGCCCTACATGCTGTTTATCTCGGGAAAGAAATACATGTGGGAAAAGAAGCAATTTTCTTCTTGCAATTAAATTGTCATGACCACCTGTTGTGGGATTATCCTGCCATCTGCTGTTCAAAAGAGAAACAACAGCAGAGAAACAGGTTGGATGAGCTAAAATGTTCCTCAGTTGGTAAAGGGTTTCAGTACAGGTTAAAATCTTCCTTTTTTTTTTTTTTTAAAAGAGTATCGCTCTCTATTACTGTTGTGAGGTAGAGCTAATGGCTGATGGAATATCCCAAAAATGGGAGGACAACTGGCACCATTGTTTCTAGTTGTAGACCCTTCTTTACCTTGACCTAATCATTTCACTCCTAGAAACCTCTTCTAAAGGATGAATCTGAAATTCAGAAAAGGCCATGTGTGCAAAGATGTTTATCATAATGATCATTTTATATTGAAAAAAAATTACAGAAGCAACTCAAAAGTCCACCAACTAGCAAATGGTTAGGATCATCTACTTAGTGGATTATTCTGAAGCTATTGTAATTATTTGCATGAAAAATTTGTGACATGATGGCGTGCTTAAAATGCAACATAAAAATAAAACAGATTAAAAGAACAGATTAAGGACTTCCCTGTTGTTCTAGTTGTTAAGAATCCGCCTGCCCACGCAGGGGACATGGGTTCGATCCCAGGTCCCAGAAGATCCCACATGCCACGGGACAGCTAAGTGCCTGCACCACAATAGTGAGCCCTCGTTCTAGAGCCCACACAATGCAACTGTCGTGGCGGTCTGAGGGCAGCTAGGAAAAGTATTTCCAGACACAGTATTTCAGAGAGGAGTGAGTTTATTAAGAATAAAGAGCAGAGATAATGAGAGTGCTGCAAGCTCACTGGGCTGACCTCCTGACAGACCAGGAGAGTCCACAGGACACTGTTAGAAAAGTGGGCGGGCTCAAGGCAGAGCCACACTTTTGTGGGCTGGTAGCCAATTCTTATAGCCTCAAGACAAAGAAAATTCCTGTTGGAAGGGGGGCACTGGGTGATGGGTTAGGACACTACAGGGTGAGTACACCCAGGGTAGGCATTTTTGCCTAATATGGGGTCAGAATACTCTGGTAGTGGCTCAGATGGTAAAGAATCTGCCTGTCATGCAGGAGACCTGGGTTCAATCCCTGGGTTGGGAAGGACCCCTGGAAGAGGGCATGGCAACCCACTCCAGCATTCTTGCCTGGAAAATCCCATGGGCAGAGGAGCCTGGTGGGCTACAGTCTGTGGGGTCACAAAGAGTCAGACACGACTGAGCAACTAACACTTTCTCTATTCGTGGGGTCAGGAAGCTGGCTGGTAAAGATCAGGGGGCTTTTTGCAACAGTTACAATGGGGCCAGTCAATTCCAGAGGTGACCTTGGTTCTGGGCTCCACTTCTGTGGCCTTGGTGCAAGGCCTCGCACCTGTGACCTTGGTATGGAATTACTGAAGCCCAAGGCCCAGAGCTTGTGCTCTACAACAGGAGAAGCCACCGCAATGAGAAGCCCACACAAGGAGAGAGCAGCCCTTGCTCGCTGAAGCTAGAGAAAGCCCGCATGCAGCAACAAAGACCCAGTCGGAGCCAAAAATAGATAAATAAATGGCAATGTTCCTTAAGCTCTTTGGCCGCTCTAATTGTTTCCCATCTGACCCTCTTGTGTAGTCTCTCTTCCCTCGTGGTGTTTCTTACACTACTGCCAGCCAGAGTGATCATTCTAAAATGCAAGGTTGGGGTTTCCCTGGCAATCCAGTGGTTAAGACTCTACTTCCATTATAGGGGGCATGGGTTCGATCCCTGATTGGGGAACTAAGATTCCGCATGCTGCATGGCGTGGTCAAAAGAAAAGAAAAAAAAAAAAAAGGAAGGTTGATGAAGCCATTCCCCAGCTCAGAATCTTTCAAAGGCTCCCACTGCCTTATGGAATTAAGTTCAAACTCCAGGCTGTTTCACCCCTTTGTGATTTTGCTCATGCTGTGCCCACTGCCAGGGATGCCTTTTCTCACTATCTGCCTGACAACTCCTCCCCATCTTTTGGGACTCAGTTCAGGCATCAGCTCCTCTTGATACTTTTCCTGACACCTGGCCCTTCGACAGAACTGGCCACAGCCTCCTTTGTACCAGTTGCTCCCCTCTCCACCATACTATAATAACATCACTTATCACATAGTCAGGTAATTTTCTATTTCATTATCTGACTCCCTCCCTGGATTTAAAGCTCCTTGTTTATGAATCTTGAATCAAGGGGTAGATCCCGGACTTCCGTGGTGATCTAGTGTTTGAGAATCTGCCTGCCAACGCAGAGGACAGTTTTGATCCCTGGTCTGGGAGGATTCCACATGCTGCTTGGCAACTAAGGCCACGTGCCACAACCACTGAAGCCTGTGCCCCAGAGCTTGTGTTCCACAAGAGAAGCCGCTACAGTGAGAAGCCCACGCACCGCAACTGGAGAGTAGCCCCCGCTCACTGCATCAGAAAAAGCCCTCGTGTAGCAGCAAAGACCCAGTGCAGCCAAAATAAAGAAATAAAATGAAAAACTTAAAAAGCTGTATATCCCAGCACCTAGTACTGTGTCTTGTTTATACTAGAAGTTCTATAAATGCTTGCTCAATAAGGAATTCATCTAAAACATTTTGTTTATTTATTTATTTTGGCTGTACCACTCGGCTTGCGGGATCTTGGTTCCCCAACCAGGGATTGTACCTGTGCCATGGCAGTGAAAGCTCAGAATACTAACTACTCGGTCACCAGGGAATTCCCACATCTAACACTTTAATTTCCACAAGGCTTTCATTATAATGTGGCATTTGATTCTGAAGTGGCAAAGCAAGGACTTGAACCCAGGTTTTCTAAAAGGAAGGAAAAAACTCAAACCCTGTAGTAGATACTATTTTTGCTCTCTCCAAATCCTTTCAGATCTTTTACCAGTTCCTCCCCACCTCTTTCAGGTGCTGCTTGCTTTTGTTTCCAATAACCAGCACCTGCGGCTCTTCCCAGGAGGATGGTCCTCAGGCTACTAGAATGGCTTTGATTGTTTCCTCTTCCCTTTGCAATTGTGTTAAGTCACCTCAGTTGGGTCAGACTCTGCAACCCTGTGGACTGTAGCCCACCAGGCTCCTCCGTCCATGGGATTCTCCAGGCAAAAATACTAGAGAGGGTTGCCATTCCCTATTCCAGAGGCTCTTCCTGACCCAGGGATGGAACACACATGTCTTTTGTTTCCTGAATTAGCAGGCGGGTTCTTTACCACTAGTGGCACCTAGAAGTCCTTGTTCTTCCCTAGCCTCTAGCAAATGACTAACAGGAGGTGGGAATTTGCAAACTCTGTTGACTGTCTCCAGTAGAATTTATACTCTTGAGTTCCCTAAGGGATTAAGCTACCCTTTCTGGGACTGCCTGAAACCTCCTTTTTGCTTGGCTTCTTTTTCTTCTTTGCCCTGCTTCCCCTTGGCCCTTTCTGGCTTCGTGGAGGACTTCCTTAATTAATTTCCTATCTAGGATTGTTGTCAAACTCTGCTTCTAAGGTTCCCAAAGCATCCAACTAAGCATTTCCTTAGTTCCTACTATACGTCGGAAACTGTTACGTGCTCTTACAAAAGCTAGTTTATTTATACCTCACCAACTCTCTGTGAATGACATATATGAATTTCTTTTTTTTCACACCTGAATAAACAGGCTTAGAGAGCCAAGGTAATTTATCCAAGGTCACAGCCATCAGAAGAGTCAGAAGTTGAACCTAGTTACTTATACTCCAAAGATGTGTCCTTTTCACTAAGTCTTGATGCCTCTTGTGACTCTAAATTCAATGTTTTTCTCTTTGTGAGGATAGCATCATAGGCTGACTGAGTTTAGTGGGAACTCTTTTATTTTGGACATTTATCTGCACATCTGGTGGATTCTTTTGCCAGTCTGTATAACTTTTAGTAATGTCAGATAAATAGTAAGAGCAGGTAAGAGATAAAAAGCGCTTCATCAAAATAGGCTTGCTCTTTTCTCTCCTACAGGATGCTCCTACAATAACTATATATCATTCTAATAACTTGTGATCTTCTTCCAGTTTCCTAACTCTCTGGGCCTCAATTTTATCATCTTTAAAATGGGGAAATAAGATAATAAGAATACCCACCTTAGTTGATAGGTTAATGAAAACCACTTAGAACTGACACACAGTGTGCCTTCAATGCATGGTGGTTACTGTTGTTGTTGTTAAAACTGCTCCTTAATATTAAACATGCTATTTTCCAAAAGGCTGTGTATAAGTCCTTTTGGTCACATGTGCATTACAGTGTAGAGACTCAGGATGGACAAAACACTAGCAATGAGTCACTTACAGAAGCCCTGTGTGTACTAAGAAAGAGCTTGTTCCTCAGATATCAATATTGTTATCAATATTTCCAAGTAGGTAGATTGTTGTTGTTTAGTTGCTAAGTCATGTCTGACTTTTCTTCCCCATGGACTGCAGCATGCCAGGCTTTCCTGTCTTTCACTATCTCCTGGAATTTGCTCAAACTCATGTCCATTGAGTTGGTGATGCCAACCAACTGTCTCATCCTCGTTGCCCCCTTCTCCTCCTGTCCTCAATCTTTCCTAGCATCAGAGTAGATAAAAAGTATTATTGAGTTGTTCACAGTCCACAGAAGTTAATTCCTAGTCCCTCTTGTGGTGACTCATAGAATTACCATTATCACTTAGATAAATCATAGACTTACAGGATCACATTTGCAGGAGTTGTCAGACACTGAAAGACCACTTTAGTTCAGAGGTTACAAAGCTAGAGTTCCAGACCCCCATATGTCAGAGAAGGGCTAATGAATATTTTTCAAAATTTCAAAAAGTCTAGCTAAAATTGTTCTTATGACAGAAAAAAGTTTTTTTCTACACATATTAACTTTTTTAATCCTTTGAGGTAGGTGTCACACTATTATTCCCGTTTTGCAGATGGGGAAGTTAACTCATAAAGACATTGATTAATCTGTCCAAGCAAGCAAATAACAGAAATGGCTTTGAACTCAGGCAGTGTAGCTTCAGGGCCTATCTCATCACCTAATTGCCTAGCTGTATAGTTGCAGTAGTACTAGCTCTATTTCCCCAGTGTCCACTATATATGCCAGTCCACAAATGAAGCTCACATCATGTTTTCTCACTCCGGAGCTGCATTTTGCAGATAAAAAAGCTCAGACTCAAAAAGGGCACAAGGAAGGTTAGGAGTGAAAGATTCGTCACCTCTTTGTGAAGATGGATTCACAGGTGTATACAGATGTCAAAACATCCAATTTATACTGTGTAGTCTATGGCATGTCAGTTTTATTTCAATAGAGCTGTTTTTAAAAACAGCAAGAAAAATATTTAAAAAATAAAAACAGCATGGAGATGTCAGGTTGTAACATGAGACTGGTAAAAATTATAAAGCTGGGGAATGTTAACTGTTAGCCGGAATGAGGGGATATAGAGATTCAAGAGCCAATGAAGCCATTCTGGAGAACAATTTGCCAGTAGACAGTCAGGTGAATTCTGGCTTTAGCCTATGTCCCAGTAATTCTGTTCTTGAGTCAACATTAAAAAATAAGAGTCACATCACAGTGAAACTGCACAAAATCAAGGAAAAGAAAACACAAAAATATTCAGGAGAGGGGACTTTTTTGGCTTTGTGGTGCAGCTTATGAGACCCTTAGTTCTCCAATCAGGGATCAAACCTGAGCCCCCTGCATTGAAAGTACACAGTGTTAACCACTGAACCACCAGGGAAGTCCCAGGAGAGGGGTACTTTTAACTACAATATTAATATTTACTTTAAATACTATAAAGCTATAGTATAAAGTATACTATAGTATAAACTTTAATATAAAGCTTTAGTAATAAAACAGTGTGGTATTATGTTAAGACATATAGCTCAATAGAATAGAGAGTTAAGGGACAGAGCCACATGTATATGGTCAATTGGTTACCAAGAAAGTGCTGTAAAAGGATAGTCAGTCTTTCAAAAAATGGTGCAGAACCAACTTGGATATCCATAAGTAAAAAATAAATTTCAACTCTTCTCTCATACCATACAAAAAAATTGATTTGAAGTGGATCATAAAGCTAATCATAAATGCTAAACTTGGCAAGAAAGTAGAAGAAAATCTTTGAGAACTTGGGATAGAAAAGCTTTCTTAGGAACTTCTCTGGCGGTCCAGTGGCTAAGACTCCATGCTCCCAATGCAGGGAACTTAGGTTCTATCCTTGGTCAGGAAACTAGATCCCACATGCCCCAACTAAAGATCCTTGCATGCTGCAAGGGAGATCGAAGATCCCATGTACTGCAACTATGACCTGGCACAACCACATAAATAAGTAAAAAGAACTTTTAAAGTCACTTAAAAGAAAGAAAGAAAGAAAGAAAAAGCTTTCTTAGAGTTAAAAAAGAAAATTAACCATCAGAGAAAAACTTTACATTGAACCTAATTGATAAAATCTTCTGATCTTCTAAGGACAACACAAGTTGCAGACTAGGGGAAAATATTTTTTATGTATATTTCTGACAAGGAAACTGTATCCAGAATATGTAAAAAAAAAAAAAAAAATCTATCAACTCAGTAATAAGAAAACTCAGGGAAAAAGAAGCGAACGATTTGTTCAGACTCTTTTCCAAGGAAGATATACAAAGAGTGAACAAGCACACAAGGAGATAGATGCTCAGCATCGTTAGGCATCAGGGGAAATGCAGATTAAACCACAATGAGATATATCTGTGTGCTTTCACCAGAAAAGCTGTAATTTAAACAGGCATAACACCAAGTATCAGTGATGTTGCTGAGCAACCAGAACCCTCATATGTGGCTGATGGGATTGTAAAGTGGTTCATACAAATATTTTGAAGAACAGTTTGATAGTTTCTTATAAAGTTGAACATATGCTTAACTTACGACCCAGCAACTCTACTTCTAGATTAATAAAAACGTATGTCTACAAAATGTCTTGGGACTTCTCTGGTGGTCCAGTGGCTAAGACTCCACACTCCCAATGCAGGGGACCCATGTTCCATCCTTGGTCAGAGAACGAGATCTCTCATGTCACAACTAAGGAGCCTGCATGACAGAACAAAAAAAAGAGCCCGCATGCCTCAATAAAGATGGAATAACCTCCATGCTGCAACTGAGACCTGCTGCAGCCAAATAAATAATTAATTTTTTTAACTTAAAAAAACCTAATCCTTAAAAAAGTTTTGCATATGAATGTTTATAGCAGCTCTATTCATAATAGCCCCAAATTGCAAGTAACCCAAATGTCTTCGATTACAGGTAAATGAATAAATAGATTGTGGCATAATAATGCAAAGGAATACCACTTGGCAATAAAAAGGAATGAAGTATTGAAATATGCAATTATGGATGAATCTTGAAAACATCATGCTGATGAAGGAAGTTAGACAAAAAAGAGTATATCAGCACATCATATATTACCCTCTTTACGTGAAATTTTAAGGCAAAACTGGAAATAGAATCAGTGGTTTTCTGCAGGTAGAGAGGTTAATAGCAAAAGAGTATGAGAGAATTTGGGGGGCTAATGTAAATGTTCTGTATCATGCTTGGGGAGTTTTTGCATAAGTATATATATTTGTCAAAACTCATTCAACTGTATAGTTTAAGTGGATGTATTTTATTGAGTGAAAATTAGAACATTTCTTTCACTTTTTCACTTTGATTTTAAAAATAAAAAAGATCAGAAGAACACAAAAGGAGAAGGAGGGGAAGAGGAAAGTGAAGGTGAGGGAGAAGAAAACATCTCTCGGGCTCAGAAATGGAAAGTCATTTACCTAAGGTCACATAGCTGATGAACTGTTGAGCTGAGAGCCCAGTCTAGATCAACTGGCTTCAAATCTCAGTCTCTTCCCACTGTTCCCATCAGCAAATGTGGTTTGATTTTACACACAGGATTAGTAAAAGAAAAAATAACATAAAGGGAGATTTAGTGGTTTTAAGCAAACAGAACAGTTGGTTGGGTTTTAGTCCCTTATATTACGGATGAGAAACCTGAAGTCCAGAGAAGGAGGTGACTTACCCAAGGTCACACAGCTGGTAAATAACAGGATTGGGACAATAACTCGGCTTCAGTGTTTTTATGATTTCTCCCGGAGACACTTTTTCTCCAATTTCTTTCTATCATTTTACTCTGCCTTAAAGAGTTACTTAAGAAAAGAGTAAAGAAAGAGTAAGAAAAAAGATTGAAAAAACAATAGTCAAATGAGTGTTGCAAGCAACAAAAATAAAAAGAGGCAAGAGCAAGCTATGGGGCTCAAATGATTAAGAATGTTTTTCTGGAGGAGGCGGGCCTTGATGGAAACCTGGAAAGACAGCCATAGTGATACTTGTGAGCAAGAGAGTTTAATTACAGGGGAGAAGGTAGATTTCATGGGAATATGTTTACAAGGTACCCTGCTATCCCATTTAGAATGTTTTCCTCTGGAAACCTGCCAACCCCAAAATGTTATCTTTCACTGGAAACTTAATATTTTAGGTTGAGATCATATTCATGTTTCCAGGAGTCCTAGGTCAGGGAAACTCTCCAACACACTGAATGCAGAATTCAATCATGAGCTCTTCCATCACTTCATAACTGTGTCTACTGAGTGGGAGTGCAGAGTATGAAGAGGTGTGGTGTAAGGGGTATGACCCTGTGTGAGCTTCTCAGGTGCAAAAAGACAGATCCTGGGAGACTTGGAGGCTGTGGATGATGAGAATGGACCCTTTGTTGATCTCTTAGGGTAGTACTTGCTGGGGTAAGAAACAAACCCATGAACAATTTATTTTGGACTAATGTGAAGTCCAGAACAGGTGTCCCTGATTGACATGTGATCTTCTTCTAAACAGTGATTCATTAACCCAAGCTCTTTCCATCTCATAGCTCTGCCATCTCACCACATAAAGCCCAAAGTGACTATGTTTGTCAAACCACAGAATGGAGAAAGAGATGGGGAGGTCTTCTTGGGAGGATTTTGTGAACAGATAATATTGCCAATATCCACTGGATCATCGAAAAAGCAAGAGTTCCAGGAAAACATCTATTTCTGTTTTATTGACTATGCCAAAGCCTTTGACTGTGTGGATCACAATAAACTATGGAAAATTCTTCAGGAGATGAGAATACCAGACCACCTGACTTGCCTCTTGAGAAACCTATATGCAGGTCAAGAAGCAACAGTTAGAACGGGACATGGAACAACAGACTGGCTCCAAATAGGAAAAAGAGTACGTCAAGGCTGTATATTGTCACCCTGCTTATTTAACTTAAATGCAGAGTACATCATGAGAAACGCTGGGCTGGAAGAAGCACAAGCTAGAATCAAGATTGTCGGGAAAAATATCAATAACCTCAGATATGCAGATGACACCACCCTTATGGCAGAAAGTGAAGTGGAACTAAAAAGCCTCTTGATGAAAGTGAAAGAGGAGAGTGAAAAAGTTGGCTTAAAGCTCAACATTCAGAAAACGAAGATCATGGCATCTGGTCCCATCACTTCATGGCAAATAGATGGGGAAACAGTGTCAGACTTTGTTTTTTGGGCTCCAAAATCACTGCAGATGGTGACTGCAGCCATGAAATTAAAAGACGCTTACTCCTTGGAAGGAAAGCTATGACCAACCTAGATAGCATATTCAAAAGCAGAGACATTACTTTGCCAACAAAGGTCCGTCTAGTCAAGGCTATGGTTTTTCCAGTGGTCATGTATGGATGTGAGAGTTAGACTGTGAAGAAAGCTGAGCGCTGAAGAATTGATGCTTTTGAACTGTGGAGAAGACTCTTGAGAGTCCCTTGGACTGCAAGGAGATCCAACCAGTCCATTCTAAAGGAGATCAGCCCTGGGTGTTCTTTGGAAGGAATGATGCTGAAGCTGAAACTCCAATACTTTGGTTACCTCATGCGAAGAGTTGACTCATTGGAAAAACTCTGATGCTGGGAGGAATTGGGGGCAGGAGGAGAAGGGGACGACAGAGGATGAGATGGCTGGATGGTATCACCGACTCGATGGACGTGAGTTTGAGTGAACCCCAGGAGTTTGGTGATGGACAGGGAGGCCTGGCATGCTGTGATTCATGGTGTCACAAAGAGTCAGACACAACTGAGCGACTGAACTGAATGTGTGCTCACATCCCATTGGCTAGAACTCTGTCACATGGGCACATCTAATAGCAAGTGTAGTCTAGCTGTGTGCCCAGGAAGAAAAGGAAACAGAGTCAGAGGGGACACAGACAAAAGGGACCTTGCCCATGGTACGCAAATAAAATAACTACCACATTCAATGAATGTCTGCTTTAGTGCCAAACACGGTGCTGGGCACTTTACTTAACTCAGTCCTCTGAAACACTTGTGTAAAGTAGGTATATTATACAGACAATGATAGAGAAAAACACTGAGGTTCAGAAAGGTTAGATATTTTACCCAAAGTCATACAGATAGTTGGTGGTAGAGCCAAGTTTTCAAGCCTGGGTCTGTCTGATTCTAGAGCCCAGACTAGTTGTAAGAATGGGATCCCTTGGACTTGTGTTCCTTATTTTTATTGATATCTGATCATCTTTCTATAAACTACTAAAGAGCAAACAAATTATTCATGTATGCATCCTCCCAGTTCTTCCCAGTATTGGCTGTGATCGATAATTTTTTTTTTTTAATTCTTGGCTGCACTGAGTCTCTGTTGCCTTGTTCAGGCTTTCTCTAGTTGTGGCCCCCTGTTGCAGTGGCCCCTCTTGCTGCAGAGCATGGGCTCCAAAGTGTGCGGGCTTCAGCAATTGCAGCTCTTGGACACTAGAACATGGGCTCAGTAATCATGGTGCCCAGGCTCCGCAGCATGTGGATTTCATTTTGTTTTGTCCCTGAGCAGCATTCCATGGACTGAATGTGCCACAATTCCTTTAACCCATTCATCTGTTGATGGACATTTCCCCCCATTTTGGCTCATATGAATATTCATGTAGGAGCTTTGTGTGGACATATGTTTTTATTTCTCTTGGGTAAATAGAGTTGACCCACAGCATGTGGAATCTTCCCGGACCAGGGATTGAACCTGTGTCCCCTCCATTGGCAAGCAGGCTCTTAACCACTGGGCCAGCAGGGAAATCACAATAATGTTTTTTGATTAAATAATAATGCAAGTTTAAAGTCCCTTAAAAGTGTACAAAGCCCATTTGTGACTTAAAAAAAATCCTCATTAAAAAACTTAAGTAAGGACTTCCCTGGTGGCTCAGTAGTTAAGACTCCACATCCCCAGTGAAGAGGCACAGATTTGATCCCTTGTCTTGGGATGATCTGATGCTGCATGCCACTCCAAAAAAACCCCCAAACTCCAAAAACCTTAAGAAAAAACTAAACTGAGTTGTTCAGTGTCTTGCCTCAAATCACATGGTGAAAGCAAAATCGGAACAAAGTCTACCAATGCCAAGTCCAGTACTGATCCCAGGTTTACCACTTTCTAACAGGATGACCTTGGGTAGATAATTTAACATCAAAATAATTTAACCTCATACTCTTAAGTAAAATGAGTATAATCAAAGGTAAGTAAGTAAAGGCGGTAATTCTTATAAAGCACTTAGTACAGTGGGTAGCACCCATAAGCACTCAATATACATGAACTACTGATTAAAGGATTTAAGTTCTTTGATATTGCAGTTGTTTAAGTTCTCTGTCATTCCATTATCATGTGTGAAATAATAATCTCTCTTTAATGTGGTTTTTGATAATTAAATGAGCTAACCTGACTTGAAGAGCCAACTCATTGGAAAAGACCCTGATTCTGGGAAAGATTGAGGGAAGGAAGAGAAGGGGGCAACAGAGGATGAGATGGTTGGATGGTATCATTGATTCAATGGACATGAGTTTGAACAAACTACGGGAGATAGTCAAGGACAGGGAAGCCTGGCATGCTGCAGTCCATGGGGTCACAAAGAGTTGGACACGATTTAGCCACTGAACAGCAACAAAAAAAACAAGCATTTCAAGGCCCTGGTTAAGTGTTGAGCATGTGGTAAACGGGAGGAAAGAAGAGTGATTACCTTTTAACAAACACCAAACCAAAGTCATCATTTTTTCCTCCAAAAATTAGATGTTGGGTAGGTGCCCAGGAAATGTTTGTTGACTGACAAATGAGCTGATGCCAACATCACCGCGATGTATCGTGTAATAAATAAATTTCATCTGTCTAAACATGTTGCTTTTCAGGCAATCAAAACACTTGCCCATCCCTATTTAGGCTTTCTCAGTTTTAGCGCTGGGAATCAGTAAGTCATTCCTTTTTCCCATGGAGTCCCTGAGACCCTGGGGAGTAGTTAAGACTCTCCTTGATATCCAGAAGGCAGAAGGGTGGCTCCACAGGGCTCTGGTCAAGGGTGCAGCAGCTAATTCTGAATCTCTGCACTGGTTTCCTTCTTAGGACGTGTGCTTAGGGCTGGATTGGGTTCTGAAAACACACAGGCACGCATAAATTTTTTGTGTATGAGTTTGTGACTTTTCTTAAATCCATAGCTTCATCTTAAAAAGTTAGTCAAGTATTTTAAAAGCACAAAGAAGAATCATTGTTAACATTTTGTTGTCTGTCATTTTTGTTTTTTCTATACATATAACATTAAGAAGATAAATCTGTCTTGTACTTATACTTGCTTTTTTTTTTTTAATATTTATTTGGCTGTGCCAGGCCTGGAAACTCTTAGTTTCAGCACGTGTGATCTAGTTCCCTATCCAGGGATCCAATCCAGGCCCCTGCATTAGGAGCACAGAGTCTTAGCTACTGGACCACCAGGGTCAGGAAGTCTCCCCAGTTTTTTAAATGAAGCAAAAGTTTTGAACAGACCAAAGAATATGTAGGAATAACCGGTAAATACATGAAAAGATGTTCAGCATCAATAGTCATCAGATAAATGCAAATTAAAACCGCAGAGGGAAACCAATTCACACCCACTAGAATGACTAAAGTTAAAAAGACTAATAATACCAAAGATTGGCAAGGGTATGAAGCAAATGGAACTTTCATACATTGCTAGTCAGGGTGTAAAATGTCCTTTGGAAAACAGCTGAGTCATTTTTTAGTTAAACCTACACCTACCCTAGCATGGAGCAACGACACTTCTATATATTTACCCAAGAGAAATAAAAACGTATGTCCACACAAAGCTCCTATATGAATATTCATAGGAGCCAAAAAGGGAAAAAGTGTCCATAAGCAGATGAATGGGTTAAAGGAATTGTGGCACATTCAGTCCATGGAATGCTGTTCAGGGACAAAACGAAATGAGCTCCCGACACAGGCACCAACACGGACGAATCTTCGTAGATATTATGTTGAACAAAGGAAATCAGACATGAACGAGCACACTCTGTATGATTCCGTTTATACAAATTCTAGAAGACGCAACACTAATTTATGGGACAAAAATTAGAATGATGGCTGCCTCTGACCTTGGGGGAGATGGAGAAGGGACAGGAGGAAATTCTCTGGGTAATAAAAACGTTCTGTATCTTGTGAGCGGTATGGGATTCACAGGTGTACACATTTGTCAAAACTCATCTGATCGTATACATAAAATCCATGCACCTTGTTGACGGTGAATTAAACCTCACATAGTTGATCTAAATACACTTGTGGAATTGCTTCCTGGTCTGTCAGCTTGTGTTGGAGTTTAGGAGAGGAACCTGCCTCCCTGAGTCAGCTCAGAGTAGAATAGGGCCAGTCATAGTCAAGGATTTGCCCACCCCTGGCAGTTTGTCTGCACCCCCATAGGCTGTATCCACACCTCAGCTCCTGTGACCCCAAGGCGGGTTTTTTTTTTTTCCTTTTTTGGCTGTACTGTGTGACTTGTGGGATCTTAGTTCTCTGACCAGGAAAGGAACCTGGGCCCCAGCAGTGAAGGTATCTAACCACTGGGATGCCAGAGGATTCCCAACTTTTTATTACCATTAGTATTATTTATTTTTTTGGCTGCGTGTGGTGCTTTGGCTTTTCTTGTTGTAGAGCATGGGTTCTAGAGCCCACGGGCTTAGTTGTTGCGGCAAGGCATATGGGCTTAGCTGCCCCGAAGGGGATCGAACCTGCATCTCCTGCATTGGAAGGTGGATTCTTAACCACTAGACCACCAGGGAAGTCCCCCCAGCACCTTTCTTATGCAATGCTGATCCTGCTAGTCTTGGCTAACCAGAGGGAACTTAGGCAAGTCACAGGCCTGGGAGGGCAGGGGCCCTCTCCTGATACAAATGTGGCCAGCTTTGCAGTCAGAGATTTGGGGTTCCAATCCCAGCAGTAGGCTTCCTTCCATTCTCAGATGTCTGCACCTTGGCTAAATCACTTATCCGCCCTGAAGCCCAAAGCTCCAGACAGGCAAGGAGCATTGGTCTTAGCATCTTCAATGCATGTCTACTAAGTGCTGGGAGGAGAAGACTCTTCCGCATACTAGTCAAGTAAAAGTCTAATATCTGCTCCCCTGGACACAATTTTAGGGGATCCCAAACCCCTCTGAAAATCTGATGAAAACCCTGAACCTTCTCCCCCAGAAAACTACACAAGCATACACCCTTTTATATATCATTTCCTCGTTTCTGGGAAGCCCATGGAGCTCAAGTTAAGATCCCTGGTTCTGGAGGGTCTCTTTCAGCTCTGAATGTTCTATCAAGCATTCTTGCAACATAGCTACCATTTTTTCTGCACCTAATCTCTGCTAGAGCCTTCACTCTTATGATGCTCTGAGGATGGTTTACAAATGAGGAAAACGAAATTCAGAGAGGTCAAGTGACCTGCCCGAGGTCACACAGCTTGTGATGGCCGATGTTGAGATCTGACTTCACCCTCGTGCCTTCTGATTCTAACCCTCTACTCACTCCTCCAGGTGAGAATATTCAGTCCCCGTCAGTTGCTCCCTGATGCTCACACAAAGGGTCTAGGACCTGGAATCCTCTGTAATAACAGAAGGAATGACTGTGCCGACCCAGTCCTCTGGTAAGAAGATTCTGCAATGGGTGAGTGATGCCAGGCCCAGCCCAGGTGCAGACCTCAGACTTCACTCAAACATGTGTCATCTGCCCCTTGATTTCTCAATTTAGCCCACAGCCTGAGGAGTGGGTGTGGAGCGGAAGAAGGGAAGAGAAACAGAGGAAATTACTTATAAAAAGAAGTTTCAGATTGAGTCATACACATGAGTTATAACTCAGAGAGAGGCTCTGAGGTAGGAGAGGAAAAGACAGAGACAGCCGTTTTGAGAGGGTTCCTTCTCGTGGGACAAAGATGTTCAGATGAGTTGACTGGTAGTTCTGCTCTGGAGACGGAAAGACAGACAGGCAGAGACAGAGGAGTCTGTGCTCTGGGAGGAGAGAGTGGGTAGTAGTGTTATCAACACATGTTAAGCATTTCCTATGTGTCAGACCCTGTGCCACGTGCTTCTGAGGCGGTGCTTAGTTTTACCTTTTCCAGAGTGGCCACTACTATTAATTCCCATTTTAAAGAAGGGGAAATTGAGGCAGAGAGGCTAAATGACTTGCCCAAGGTCACACAGACAAGTGGTCAACATTGGATTCTAACCCAGAAATGCTCATACTTCAAGAAAAAAAGTAAACAATGTGCAGTCCTGCCCCAAGGCTACCGAGCAAGGCCTTGCAGCAAGGCTACAGAAGCAGCATCTAGGAACAAGGTCATCTTGGGAACTGACTGGGCTCCTTTGTAACCGCTGCCAGAAGCCCCCCTGATTATCACCAGCAGGCTTTCTGACCCCAGTTCAGTTCAGTTGCTCAGTCGTGTCTGGCTCTTTGCGACCCCATGGACAGCAGCACGGCAGGCTTCCCTGTCCTTCACCAGCTCCTGGAGCTTACTCAAACTCACGTCCATCCAACCATCTCATCCTCTGTTGCCCCCTTCTCCTCCTGCCTTCAATCTTTCTCAGCATCAGGGTCTTTTCCAATGAGTCAGTTCTTCGCGTCAGGTGGCCAAAGTATTGGAGTTTCAGCTGACCCCGTATTAGGCAAAAATGCCCACCTCAGTGCTCACCCTATAGTGCCCTAACTAGTCACCTAACTTCCCTGGTACCTCAGACGGTAAAGAATCTGCCTGCAACGCGGGAGACCTGGGTTTGATCCCTGGGTTCAGAAGATCCCCTGGAGAAGGGAACAGCTACCCACTCCCGGTATTCTTGCCTGGAGAATGCCCATGGACAGAGGATCCTGGTGGGCTACAGTCCATGGGGTCACAAAGAGTCGGACATGACTGAGCGATTTTCACTTCACAATGCCAACCTTCCAGCAGGAATTTTCTTTGTCTTGAGGCTATAAAAATTGGCTGTTAACCCACGAAAAGCATCAGTTCTCCCTTGAGTCAACCCCCTGTTCTAACAGCGTCTCAATCAACTCTCGCCGGCCTGTCAGGAAGTCAACCCCCTGTGCTCACCGCACCCTCATTATCTCTGCTCCCTGCTCTTAATAAACTCACTCCCTTCTAAAATGCTCTGTGTCTGGAAATTCTTCTCTAACCCGCGCTCAGACTGCCACGACAAACAAAAACCACGACAGCTCTGACTGGAGCCCGTGCTTAACCCCGGACTCCGGCTTTCTTCCTACATTCCTACGTTTGACATTTGCTTTTAACTGAGAGACTCTGTAGACACACCCTCTCCTTTAACACTCACATCAGCCCCGTTTGACGGTTGGGGAAACACCTCAGAGCAGTGAAATGACTCGCCCAAGGTCAAACAGCAGGTCAGCCTTGGGGCTGGGGTGTGACTGCAGATCCAGCTGTTCTCACCACCACCACCTGCCTTCAGGGATGAGTTGGGCTGGAGGGTCCACTGCACAGCCCTGGGAGGGCATGGCTCACAAGGCCCTCCTGCTCACCTCCACATCAGCACAAGCTTTGCCTGTGGCTGCAGCTGCTTCCCTGAGGATGGGGAGGGGGGGTGTCCTTTAGATTTCCCTCCTGTTACTGCTGAGTCATTTCTCCCTCGAGTCCTTGGAGTTAGTGGGAACCCCCTCAAGAAATGGAAGCTATGCAGAAGACCTCAGTTCAAAGCAGAGGAACCTTCCTGCCGTGAGGGGGACGGCCTTGTAATGTGGTGGGGGGGTCTCCGTAATAGCTGGCAGTATCTGAGTAGAAACGGGAGAACCATCTGTTGGAGATTCCTGTCGTGGGTGGAGACTGGGTTGAGGCCTTTAGAGCCCTTTTAACTGTGAAATTTTACAAGTCAGTGTGGGATGAAATGTAGGCTGTATAGCAAAGTGGCCTAGAATGAGCTCTGGGGCCAAATAGCATGCGTGCTTGCTTAGTCGCTTCCGTCGTGTACAACTCTTTGCAACCCCCTGGGCTATAGCCCGCTGGGTTCCTCTGTTCATGGGATTCTCCAGGCAAATACTGGAGTGGATTGCCATGCCTTCCTTCAGGGGATCTTCCCAACCCAGGATCGATCCCGTGTCTTCTGAGGCTCCTGCATTGCAGGCAGATTCGTTACTGCTGAGCCACCAGGGAAGCCCGGGGCCAAATAGACCTGGGCTCAAAACCTGGCTCAGTCAACCTCCTTGCTGGTGACCAGTGGGCAAGTATCCTCTCTTAGCTTCAGTTTCCTTGTTAAAAGATGGAAATGATCATACCCACCTCATGAGATTGCTTTGAGCATTAGGGGTGATGTATATATTGTGCTGAGTATAAAGCAGGAACTCAATCATGCCTACTATCATCGCCAATAAATGAATGGCCAGATCAAGGATTAAATCCATATGTTAATCAAAGTACCAAATGTTTGGATGCTTAACATTTAGGGGAAACCAGCCTTTTCTCTGAGGGTGCCTGTCCCAGAAATAACCATGAAAAACATAAAATGTAAGTGGGTGAAATACAAGAAACAATTAGGGACTTTGATGCCTGTGCCAACAGTTGAGAACTGGCATCTCTGACTCAGAGGGGATGTGTAAAATCATCTAAATAAGTCCCCACCTGGCAACAGGAATCTTCTCGAGGATCCTGACAGGTCTCATTAGTTCTCTGCTTGAGCCCAGGCTATGGGGAACTCACCACCTTCTGAGACTGTCCATAGGAAACTCCCCAAATTCCCTGAGATGTTTTCTGCCCTTTGCCCGCTGGGAAATACTACTTTCTAACGACATCTTCTAATTGAGACCAGACCCCAATACTATAGGTGCCTTTATGACCACATGGTTGCCTGAGGGGAAGACTGATAACAACCAGATAACTCTGTGGAGCATGGTAAGTAGATTTTGGGCTTCTTGGAAGCAGAGAGGTGGGGCAGTACCCTGTTAAGAGCAGTTTCAGAACCACACAGATCTCAGTTTGAGTTCTGCTCTTTCACTTAGCTGTATCCTTGGGCAAATCACTTAACCTCCGAGCCTCAACTTTCTCATGCTTGGAATGGAATTAATCATATCTCTGGGGACTTCCCCAGTGGTCCAGTGGTTAGACCTCTGTGCTTCCACTGCATGGGGCATGGGTTCGATACCTAGTTGGGGAACTAAGATCCTGCAAGCCATGTGGCACAGCCAGGAAAAAAAGAAAAAACAAAACTCCTTCACATGAGGATCAACTGAAATAAAGCCTGGGAAACACCTGGCATCCAGCGCCTCCACAGAGCAAGGATCTGTTTAATAGGCGCACGGGGATATTTCATGGAATGGGCATCCTGGCGGATGGGAGCTCAGGCACTGTTATTCGAGCCTTAATGGGAAGAGTGACTCTGGCACTTGGGAACATCTGAACTGACAATTCGATTCCTCAAGTCGGGTTATTTCTATAAGTGGCTTTTGCCCAGGGAGTCAGCACTCAGAGAGGAAAGTTCCTGGCTAAGATGCTGGTGATTGGGAAGTGTGCTTCTGAAATCCACTGAGTTCCTGAGGGCAGTGGCTGGGGTGGGGGTTCACCTTGTAAAAGTTAGAACAAGCTTAACTGTGTAAGCTACACTTTTTACCTTCCAAAACATGTGCAAACTCACTTGCTCATTTGATCTTTAGGTTAAGCTGTGAGATGAGCCCAGATTGTGATTCCCATTTAGCAAGTGAGGAACCTGAGGCTCAGAGAGGTGAAGTATATGAGTATCGGAGTTTAGCTGCTGAGAAAGCAGTTGCGGACTCTCACTCTACCCATCTTGGTTCTTGAATCCCCCCTCTGGTGCCTGGGGCAAGACACTAATTGCTTGGTGCGTCGGAGCATTGGCTTCTTTTCTTCCTCCTTAGATGCCTTTCCAGGCTCCTGCAACTCTGTGGGTGAAGTTTCTGTGCTTCCCCTTGCACCTCCAAGCCCACTGTTCCTGAGGTTCTCTCTCATTCACTCATTTAACAAACGCTAGCTGAGAACCAAAATATTGTGTGCCAGGCCTGGAGCTAGGTGCTTGGGATACAGAAATGAACAAAACACAGCCCATACCTTGGAGTTCACAGACTGGGTAGGGAGAAAATACATCATCAGCCAGTTCCAAATCTGTATAACATAGAGTGTCTGGGGATTCCAAAGGAGAACTGCCAAACTCTGTCTGGGATGTCCTAGCTGGCTTCCTGGAGGTGTCATTTGAATTTTCCTAAAGGATGAGTAGAAGTTAGTCAGGCAGAATCCAGTGCAGGCAGGAGCCTGGCAAGTTCAGGTCATGTGAGCAATCTGGGGACAAGTTATGAGAGCTGATGCTGGGGCTCAGGGGGGACCAGGTCCCACAGGACACTGACTGTCAGACTAGGACTGACTGTCTGGGCTCTCTCTGTGGACAGCAGGGAGCCACTCCAGGGCAGATGCTGGGTCAGAATTTGTGATTCTAAATGGAGGATGCTGGGGACACAAAAGACCGAAGGGAAGTAGTAGGCAGCGGCAAAGAACAACAACGACAACAACAACAAAAAACAAGATCAGGGACTTCCCCGGCAGTCCAGTGGTTGAGAATCTGCCTTCCAATGGGTGGGGTGGAGGTGCTGGTTCGGCCCCTGGTTAGCGAACTAAGATCCTACAGGCAGCAGGGCAGCTAAGCCCACGTGCCACAACTAGAGCGAAGCCTGTGAGCCACAACAAAGATTCCACGTGCTGCAGCTAAGACCCAATGCAGCCAATAAATAAATAATAAATATTAAAAACAAAAACAAGTAAGCAACAAAAAAGAGGCATACGGGGAGAAGGGAGAGAAGGGGGTGGATCCCCAAAGTATTTAGGGAACAATATTGATGGGACCAGAAGGCAGATTGGAGGTAGGAAGTGGGGGAAGGGGTCAGGGAGGAGCCTCAGGATTCCAGCAAGGATGATGGCATCCAGGGTGGACGACCTCGGGTGGTGGGTGGGACAGTAAATGTTGATTTCATTGCACAGAGATGGAACACACCCTGGTCAGGGGCTCAGGACTACGTGTGTGAGTGTGTGTTCACGAGAGCCCCTCGGCCTTTGGGGTTCCAGTGCAGCTTTTCCTGCTCCTGTAGGGAGACTGCTAGCTCAGAAACTGCAAGTCAAGGTCAGCTCAGAAGTTGAACTGCTAGTGTCAGAATCTGCTTCTATCATAATAAGACTTACTCATCTCTTGAGTCCTGGCTTTCTTATCTATAAAGTGAGAAGGTTGAGAAATAACAGAAGCAAAAGTGTCTGGTTCGTAAAGCTTTGGATTGAGCCAGACTGGAAGGTCCCCATTCACTGTTATCTCCTTTCCTTTGCTGGCTCTCCCTCATCCAGGTCATCTCCTCTAAATGCTAGTATGTGCTCACTCTCCATCAATCCCCTTCTCTGCTCTCAGTCCCTACAATTGTTATTATTGTTCAGTTGCTAAATTGTGTCTGATTCTTTGTGACCCTATGTACTGCAGCATGCCAGGCTTTCCTGTCCTTCACTATCTCCTCGAGTTTGCTCAAATTCATGTCCATTGAGCCAGTGATGCTAGCCAACCATCTCATGCTCTGTCATCCCCCACTCTTGCCCTCAGTCTTTCTCAGCATCAGGGTCTTTTCCAATGAGTCCCTCTTCCAATCAGGTGGTGAAAGTACTGGAGCTTCAGCTTCAGCATCAGTCCTTCCAATGAATGTTCAGAGTTGACTTCCTTTTAAGATAGACTGGTTTGATCTCCTTGCAGTCCAAGGGACTCTCAAGAGTCTTCTCCAACACCACAGTTCAAAAGCATCAATTCTTTGGTGCTCAGCCTTCCTTATGGTCCAACTCTCATATCTGTACATGATTACTAGAAAAACCATAGCTTTGACTATATGGACCTTTGTCAGAAAGAAATTTTTTAATATGCTGTCTAGGTTTGTCACAGCTTTCCTTCCAAGGAGCAAGTGTCTTTTAATTTCATGGCTGCATTCATTGTAGTGATTTTGGAGCCCAAGAAGAGAAAAATCTGTCACCGCTTCCACTTTTCCCCCATCTATTTGCCATGAAGTGATGGGACTGGATGCCATGATCTTAGTTTTTTGAACACTGAGTTTTAAGCCAGCCTTTTCACTCTTTTCCTTCACCCTCATCAAGAGGGTCTTTAGTTCCTCTTCACTTTCTGCCATTAGAGTGGTATCATCTGCATATCTGAGGTTGACATTTCTCCCAGAAATCTTGATTCCAGCTTGTGATTCATCCAGCCTGGCATTTCACATGGTATACTCTGCACATAAGTTAAATAAGCAGGGTGACAATAAATAGCCTTGACGTACTCCTTTCCCAATTTGGAACCAGTCCATTGTTCCATGTCTGGTTCTAACTGTTGCTTCTTGACCTGTATACAGGCTTCTCAGCAGACAGGTAAGATGATCTGGTATTCTCATTTCCAAGAATTTCCCACAGTTCGCTTTGATCCACACAGTCCAAAGCTTTAGAGCAGTCAGTGAAGCAGAAGTAGATGTGTTTCTGGTATTCCCTTACTTTCTCTATGATCCAACGAAAGTTGGCAATTTGATCTCTGATTCCTCTGCCTTTTCTAAACCCAGTTTGTACCTCTGGAAGTTCTTGGCTCACATACTGTTGAAGCCTAGCTTGAAGGATTTTGAGCATAACCTTACTGGTATGTGAAATGAATGCAATTGTATGGTAGTTTAAATATTCTTTGGCATTGCCCCTCTTTGGGATTGGAATGAAAACTGACCTTCTCCAGTCCTTTGGCCACCACTGAGTTTTCCAAGTTTGTTGACATATTGAGTGCAACACTTTAGCACCATCATCTTTTAGGATTTTGAATAGCTCTGCTGGAATTCCATTACCTCCACCAACCTTGTTTGTAGTAATGCTTTCTAAGGCTCACTTGACTTCACACTCCAGGATGTCTGGCTCTAAGTGAGTGACCACACCATCGTGGTTTTCTGGGTCATTAAGACCTTTTTTGTGTAGTTCTCCTGTGTATTCTTGCCACCTCTTCTTAATCTCTTCTGCTTCTGTTAGGTCCTTACCATTTCTGTCTTTATGGTGCCCATCTTGCACAAAATACTCCCTTGCTGTCTCCAATTTTCCCATTCTGTTGTTTTCCTTGATTTCTTTGCATTATTCATTTAAGAAGGCCTTCTTTTCTCTCCTTGCTATTCTCTGGAATTCTGCAATTCAATTTCTCCCTTGCCTTTCACTTCTCTTCTTTCCTCAGCTATTTGTGAAACCTCTTCAGACAACTACTTTGCCTCCTTGCATTTCTTTTTTTGGGGACGATTTTGGTCACTGCCTCCTGTACAGTGTTATGAACTTCCATCTATAGTTCTTCAAGCAATCTGTCTACTAGATCTAATCCCTTGGATCTATTCATTACCTCCACTGCGTAAATCATAAGGGATTTGATTTAGGTCACACTTGAACGGTCTAATGATTTTCTCTACTTTCTTCAATTTAAGCCTGAATTTTGCAATAAGGAGCTGATGATCTGAGCCACAGTCAGCTCCAAGCCTTGTTTTTGCTGAGTGTATAAAGTTTCTCTATCCTTGGCTGCAAAAAATACACTCAGTCTGATTTCAGTATTGACCATTAGGTGATGTCCATGTGTAGAGATGTCTCTTGTGTTGTTGGAAAAGGGTGTTTGGTATGAGCAGTCCCTATAATAGCATTTCTCAAACATTAATGTGCACACAAATCACATGTAGATCTCATTAGAATGTAGATTCTGATTGAGCAGTTCTGGGGATGGCCCTAAGTTTCTGCATTTCTAACAAGTTCCCAGGTGATGCTAATACTGCCGGTCCAGGGACCACGTTCTGAAAGTCCAACCTCCAGGCTCTACAAACTTTCTCTAAACTAATGGCTCCCAAATTTAGACTTCCAATCCAGACCTCTCTCCCGAACTGCCAATTCTAATTACAACTCTTAGCTGACACCTCTGTTTGGATATTTATAAGGCATCTCCTAAATTTCTCAAGGGCTTCCCTGGTGGCTCAGTGGTAAAGAATCTGCCTGCCACTGCAAGAGACACGGGTTCGATCCCTGATCTGGGAAGATCTCCTGGAGAAGGAAATGGCAACCCACTCCAGTATTCTTGCCTGGGAAATCCCATGGACAGAGGAGCCTGGCGGGCTACTATCCTTGGGGTCACAAAAGAGTTGGACATGACGTAGTGACTAAAGAACAACAGGGTTCTCACACCTACTCCTGCCAACGTCTCCCTCAGGACTCAAGGACTCAAGTCAAAACCTAGAAACTATCCACGAATAGCCTTTTTCTCAGTCTATATCCAAACTGATAGCAAGTGCTGTCTACTTTACCTCCACAGCTTATCAGGACCCTTTACTCCCTCTGCTCTCCATTCCCACCACCGTAGTCCAGGCGACCTCCTCGCTTGTGTGAGCTGCTACAGAAGCCACTGATCACTTTGCTTCCTGCCTGCCCTCTCCCCCTTCTCCCCCTATCCATTCTCTACACATTAGTTAGAGTGAGTTTTCTAAAATATAAATCAAATCACGTCACTTTCCTGCTTCATGAAATTCCTTTAGGAGCTTGCATCTCATCTAGAGTTGAATCCTAACTCCTTACCCTAGCCTATAAAACCCAGCATGTCTGGCCTCTGCCTTCCTTCTGAACCTCATCTCAGGTAAACCTCTGGCCCTGACACCACAGTCTTGCTGGCTTCTCTCCAGTCCCTGAGCACAGCCTATTTCCTCCTTGGCGCCTTTACTCTGACCCTGCCCTCTGTCTCCTGGTTCTGGCTGGGCCCTTCTCATCATTCAGATCTCAGCTTCTGGGTCACCTCCCCTGAGAGGCCTTCCCTGATCACCTTGTCTCTCACCCCGGTTTCACTCCGCATGTTTCACCAGTAGCTGACCTTTGTTTAATTGTCTGTTTCTCCACTAAGAAGTAAGTCCAGGAAAACAATGACCTTGTTTTCTACTTGGTTCACCGGCATCTGGAACAGGGCCAGAATAGGTACCCAGAGAAAATTTATTGTATGAAGAAATGTCAATTCCCTCCACCCCAAGCCTCAGTTTCCCCATCTACTAAACAGGGATAATAACATGATAATATCTTCCTCACAGAGTTAAGATTAAATGAGAAGGACTTGCCTAGAGGTCCAGTGGTTAAGAATCCGCCTGCCAATGCAAGGGACACAGGTTTGATCCCTCGTCTGGGAAGATTCTACACACCTCAGAGCAACTAAGCCTGTGCCCCACAACTACTCAGCCTGTGCTCTGGAGGTCAAAGGTCACCAAACTGGGCCACATAAAACAATTACTGAAGCCTGAATGGCTAGAGCCCATGCTCTGCAACAAGAGAAGCCCCTGCAGTGAGAAGCTTGTGCACTGCAAATTGAGAGTAGCCCCCACCCCCTATTGCTGCAACTAGAGAAAGCCCGAGCGCAGCAGTGAAGACCCAGCACAAACAAAAATAAAATAAATTAAAAAAAAGATCAAATGAGAAATACACGTAAGGCTCAGGCACAGTGCCTGGCACTTGCTCACAAGTGGCTAATAATCCCATTACAAAGCTCAGCAGTGGCCACAGGACTGGAAAAGGTCAGTTTTCATCCCAATCCCAAAGAAAGGCAATGCCAAAGAATGCTCAAACTACCGTACAATTGCACTCATCTCACACGCTAGTAAAGTAATGCTCAAAATTCTCCAAGCCAGGCTTCAGCAATATGTGAACTGTGAACTTCCACATGTTCAAGCTGGTTTTAGAAAAGGCAGAGGAACCAGAGATCAAATTGCCAACATCTGCTGGATCATCGAAAAAGCAAGAGAGTTCCAGAAAAACATCTATTTCTGCTTTATTGACTATGCCAAAGCCTTTGACTGTGTGGATCACAATCAACTGTGGAAAATTCTGAAAGAGATGGGAATACCAGACCACCTGACCTGCCTCTTGAGAAATTTGTATGCAGGTCAGGAAGCAACAGTTAGAACTGGACATGGAACAACAGACTGGTTCCAAATAGGAAAAAGAGTACGTCAAGGCTGTATATTTAACTTAAATGCAGAGTACATTTAACTTAAATGCAGAGTACATCATGAAAACGCTGGGCTGGAAGGAGCACAAGCTGGAATCAAGATTGCTGGGAGAAATATCAATAACCTCAGATATGCAGATGACACCACCCTTATGGCAGAAAGTGAAGAGGAACTAAAGAGCCTCTTGATGAAAGTGAAAGAGGAGAGTGAAAAAGTTGGCTTAAAGCTCAACATTCAGAACACGAAGATCATGGCATCTGGTCCCATCACTTCATGGCAAACAGATGGGGAAACAGTAGAAACAGTGTCAGACTTTATTTTTTGGGGCTCCAAAATCACTGCAGATGGTGACTGCAGCCATGAAATTAAAAGACGCTTACTCCTTGGAAGGAAAGCTATGACCAACCTAGATAGCATATTCAAAAGCAGAGATATTACTTTGCCAACAAAGGTCCGTCTAGTCAAGGCTATGGTTTTTCCAGTTGTCATGTATGGATGTGAGAGCTGGACTGTGAAGAAAGCTAAGCGCCCAAGAATTGATGCTTTTGAACTGTGGTGTTGGAGAAGACTCTTGAGAGTCCCTTGGACTGCAAGGAGATCCAACCAGTCCATCCTAAAGGAGATCAGTCCTGGGTGTTCATTGGAAGGACTGATGCTGAAGCTGAAATTCCAATACTTTGGCCACCTGATGTGAAGAGTTGACTCACTGGAAAAGATCCGATGCTGGGAGGGATTGGGGGCAGGAGGAGAAGGGGACGACAGAGGATGAGATGGCTGGATGGCATCACTGACTCGATGGACATGAGTTTGGGTGGACTCTGGGAGTTGGTGATGGACAGGAGGCCTGGCGTGCTGCGATTCATGGGGTCACAAAGAGTCGGACACGACTGAGCGACTGAACTGAACTGACTGATTATCAATACCATAATGGAATCCCTGGCAGAAATGGGGAGAGCCAGTGGGACTCCCACTGCTCCCCAATTGAGCTCCAAGCAGTGGGCTAACTGGCCCGGGCCCAGTACTGATCATGGCCGAAGTCCTCAACACCCAGCAGCAGAGGGCAGGCAAATCCAGGGATGACAAGCAGAGGCGAGCATGCTTCAATTCAACTGTAAGTTTATTAGAAAGGCCATGGACAGATGAACCCTGAGTTACCAGCTGAGGAAGAAATGAAAAAAGCTCCTGCCCCTCTTGGCCCGCCCCACAGGCCTCTCGTGAACTCTGTCCTGTGGCGGACTCCAACAGAAGTCAGCCAGAAAGTGCTTTCTCGATGCTCCTTCAGGGACTGCTCGACCTGTCTGCAGGGGACCCAGGGGTGGATGCTGGTGCCTGGAGCTGGGAGCCACAGGGCCTTTGTCCTCTCCTCTAGCAGAAAGTGGTTCCAGACCTCCCCACTGCAGCACAACAGAACAGAAAAGGAGCCAACCGGGATAGAGCAAGTTCTGCGAAACAGCCAAAGGCTCTGGGAGGGGACGCCGGACTGCCTCGGAGGGGTGCTGATGGCTATAGACAGCCAATTGTGGGGGTCCCTGGGGGAATCCTGAAGCTGCTCTAAGGGGTCTCAGCCACAGAGCGCCCTTGCGTGACTCAGCGCCCTCCTGGGGCTCCACTGGCTACTTCTGTTCCCAGAAAGGCAAATGGATCTTGTAGAAATCCATGGTGGTTGATGCCATTTTGTCCTTAAAAATAGATAAAGAGTTTGTACAGTGAATCGATTTCAACCAGCAGAGCCTGAGCCGAGAACAGTCCGTCCTGGGGAAGGAGAAGGCACTTCTCACACCCTCCCTGGGGTGATCTGGGCTGGCTGCTTCTTGGGCCCCTCGGGGCTCCACTCCCTCTGGCCCTGGGATTCAGGCCTGCTTCTTCTGGGAAGCACGCTGCCTCCATCCAGCTAGCACCGCCCTGCGGCCTGGATGCTCGGGCCCCTCACAGGGTGGTGGACGGCAGCTTCCTCACCCGCCGCTGGGCCAGGATAGACGACTCGATGGGCTTCAGCTGAGGGGTGGGCTTGGAGCTGTTGAGTGCTGAGTAGGTAGCTGCCATGGCTCCCTGGGAGACAAGGGGAACTCAGTTCACAAGGGTGGGAGGTACATGTGCTCCAAGGCCAAGCCAGCCCCTCCCAGGTTCTACAGCCCACCCGGTCCCCTGTTAATCCTGCCTTGGTCGTTCTTCATGGTCATCAGTCCTGCCTCCTCCCTCAGACTTCAGAGGGCAGGAGCTGTGCCCACCCCCAAAGACTGGGGGCCATGAGTGCAGTGTCAACACCCCGGCCTGTCAGACGGGGGCTCCCTGGGGAGAGACACACGTGGCATCTCCTGGCTCTACCACCCTGAGTCCTCGCCCACGGAACCCTGGCTTGGGCCCCTGCGGCCTGGCGGCCTAGGGTGGTGGTACCTTCACAAGCTGCAGGTCCTGATGTGACAGCTGGCTCTGCGGAAGCTTGTCTTTCTGGGTGATCCACGGGTGCTGCAGGACCTGCTTGGCTGTGAGGCGCTGGTGGGGGTCCACGTGCAGCATCTTGGACACCAGGTCCTGGGGGACAGCAGGCAAGGGGTTGGTGGGAGAGGCTAGCAGAGGAGCAGAGTGCTGGGCCTGGCTGATGGGGAATGGCTAAGGCAGCCGTTTCCTGCAATGTCCTGCCTGGACCCTTGCATTAGCCCCTGCAATCCATTCTCCACGCTGCTCCAGGGCCTGCTTGAGTGGCACATGCCCTTTTTGGGGATTTCTTCCTGGAAGGCCCTTTCTTTCCTCTTTCACCGTCTAGAAGCCACGTAGGAAGGTGGGAAGAACCGAAGGCTGGGCTGGGAAGGATCAAAACCTGACTCTGCTGCTCATCGACTGCATATCCAGGGCAAGTTACTTTGACTCTCTGAGCCTCAGCTTCCCCTCCGAGAAACAGGATAGCAAAAGTACCCAAATCATAAGGTCAATCGGAGAAGGCAATGGCACCCCACTCCAGTACTCTGACCTGAAAAATCCCATGGATGGAGGAGCCTGGTGGGCTGCAGTCCATGGGGTCGTGAAGAGTCGGACAAGACTGAGCGACTTCACTTTCACTTTTCACTTTCATGCATTGGAGAAGGAAATGGCAACCCACTCCAGTATTCTTGCCTGGAGAATCCCAGGGACGGGGGAGCCTGGTGAGCTGCTGTCTATGGGGTTGCACAGAGTCGGACACAACTGAAGCAACTTAGCAGCAGCAGCAGCAGCAGCATAAGGTCAATGCGAGGGGGTACTGTTCACTAAGGACTCAACCCAGCATCTGACACAGAGGTTCCCACGACTGGGACCTGTTGTTTAGTACTGAAAGCACAAATGTTCCCTCCTCTGAGAAGGCCTGTCTGCCTGTTGGCCCGTAGCTCTGCCTGGGTCTCCACTGCCTATACCTCTGACCAGGAGGACCTGCCTCTCTGTCCCCTTGTGTGCAAGCCTGTCTGACCCCTCACACTAAGTCCCCACGAGGTAGGGGCCGTGATGATGCAGCCCTCTGTCCTGCTTCAGGGCCCAGAACACAGGAAGGACCAGTGAACGATCACCAAGTTGTTCAAACAATACACAAGATAGAGGGCGGGGGAGGGGACAGCAGTCTGCCTGGGAATCTTCCACTTGGAGAAATACAGCAACAGAGGTTTGTGGGATGTTCCACTTGGAGAAATGAGGCTGCCAGTCACCTGTCCATGAAATGCCGAAAAGCCCTGGGATGGGACCCTGCCTCCCCAGCCTTGAGTGAGCAGGGTCCAGGCCTTACAGACTCACCTTGGCTGTGTCTGAAACTGTGTTCCAGTTTCCCCCACTGAGAGTAAACTTGCCACTGCCGATCCGGGTCAGGATTTCCTCTGGTGTGTCACTGGGTCCATTGGCAAATGGAGTGTATCTGGAGGAAAGTCCACCCGGTGTGGGTATAGCCTCTGGCCTCCATCCGGGCGGCTGGGGTGGCGAGGGGGCACTGTGTCTCCCCCTTTGGAGTGGGTGCCCCCAAAGGTGGCACTTTCTCCCCAAGGTGGAGCTCCCAAAGGCAGCACCACGCCCCTGTCTCCAGCCCTTCCTGAAGCAGGGATGAGTCTTTCCCATCAGACAAGCACCACCCCAGCCTGTACACTAGGGCTGGAGGAAGGGGCAGGGGGCAGACGGGGTGCAGGCCAGAGGGGCACTCACCCCGCCAGCATGGTGTACAGCAGAATGCCCAGGCTCCAAATGTCGCAGCCTTCATCATAGCCCTGGCGCTTCAGGACCTGGCAGGAAGGTGGGCAGGGGAGAGTGGTCGGGCTGAGGGGCATATGCCTGCCTGCTACTCCCCAAAACGCAGGACAAGGGTCCCAGGCGTGGGCTGATCCTGCCTTGGTCCCTGGACCAAGGCCACACAGACCGGAGTCCTGGACAGCGTGGGGCCTCTGGAAGGGACACAAGGCCCCCGTGCCAGCCCCCCTCACTCTCGTAGCTGAGGAGGCCGGGCCACTCACCTCGGGTGCCACGAAGTTGGCGGTGTAGCAAGGTGTCATGAGGAGCCCGTTCTCAGCCCGCAGCTGCTTGGCAAAGCCAAAGTCACAGATGCGCAGGCACTCGGGGTTCCCAGACTCGTCCACGTACAGGATGTTGCTGGGCTTGAGGTCCCTGTGCACGACCTGGGGGCAGAGGGTCCGGGTCAGTTCTCCATGTGGGCAGGCTGCCGGGGGCCCAGGTCCACTGCCAGGGCTGGGAGAGTCAGAAGATGGGCCCAGAGAGGGGGCAGAAGGACCCAGAATCTGAAAGGGGGGATGGGGCTGCCAAGGGGCCTTGCTGCTGGCATTATCAACCTGAACCCTCTCGGTCAATGTCTGTGTGCGTGGACGTGCTCAGTTGTGTCCGACTTTGCAACCCCATGGACTGTAGCCCGTCAGGTTCCTCTGTCCATGGAATTTTCCAGGCAAGAATCCTGGAGTGGGTTGCCATTTCCTACCCAAGGGGGTCTTTTTGACTCAGAGATCAAACCCAGGTCTCTTGTGCCTCCTGCGTTGGCAGGCGGGTTCTTTACCACTGAGCCACTTGGCAGCTCTAACTTCACCGTCCACAGTGAACTCCTCAAATCTGCGTGCCACACGTGTGTGTATATACACGCGTGCTAAGTCACTCCAGTCGTGTGACTCTTTGAGTCTCGTGACTCTTTGAGAACCCATGGACTGTAGCCCACCAGACTCCTCTGTCCACTGGATTCTCTAGGCATGAATACTGGAGTGGGTGCCATGCCGTCCTCCAAGGGATCTTCCCAACTCAGGGATCAAACAAACCCATGTCTCCTTATGTCTCCTGCATTGGCAGGCGGGGTCTTTACCACTAGCACCACCTGGGAAGGGGGGACCACACATGTGACCTAATGGCAACTCCACTCTTCCCACTGCATGGGTCAAAATCCTAAAGAGTCATTCTTAATTCCTCTTTTTTTTTCATATTCCTCAATCAATCCATCACCAAACACAGCTGGCTCTACCATTAAAATATATCCAGGGACTTCCCTGGATAGTGGTCCAGTGGTTAAGACTTTGTGCTCCCAATGCAGCAGGCCAGGTTTGATCCCTGGTCAGGGAACAAGATCCCACGCACCATAGCTAAAGATCTGGAGTGCCGCAACTAAGACCTGGTACAGTCAAATAAATAAATGTTTTTTAAAAAATGTCCAGAGCCCAGGCACTTCTCAGCCCCTCTACTGGCAGCATGCGGATCCCAGCCATTATCATTCCTCCCCTGGATTACGGCAACAACCTCCTAACCGGTCTCCCTGCTTCTGTCTCATTTCCTATGGCCTGTTCTAAACAGAGCAGCCAGAGTGATCCTGTTAAATGTAAGTCAGATCATGTCACCTCCAAGGGTTCCCCTCTTAGGAAGAAAAGTCTTTACGATGGCCTGGTGGCTCACCTCCTCTCTCCCCGACTGCCCACCATATCGCTGGCACTCTGGTCCTCTAGCACTCCTTTCCTTGCTCAGCTGGCTTTGGCCACGCCAGCCTCTTTGCTCTTCCCTCAGCGTGCTAAGCACACTCCTGCCCCAGGGCCTTTGCATGTGCTGTTCCCTTTTTCTGGAATACTCTCCTCTTAGGAATCTGCCTGGCTCATTCTCTTATTTCTTTCAAGTTTCGGCTGAAATGCCACCTTACCAATAAGGGCTTCCCTGGACTACTCCATATAAAATATAAAATGCCACCTGGTCCATTCCATACAAAATAGCAACCACAGAGCAGTACTCCTTAGTCTCCTCACCCTGCTTTAGCTTTACCCACAGCATTTACCACTGCTGGAGATTTACTTCATCGTCTTCAGAACCCACCCACTGGAATGTAAGCTCCATGAGTGTTTTGCTCACTGCTGCATCCCAGCATTAAGAACAGTTCCCAGCACACAGTAGGTACTCAATAAATACCTGCTGGAGAAATGGACAAACGACACTGCTGAGGCCTTAAGCACGTGACTCTCCCCTGGCCCCACGTGCTCCTGTGTAACCGGAGGAGGCTGACGCATTCCACTTGCTTTCCATCCACAGCCTCTCCCTCTGCATGGTTCCATTCAGAGTCACTAACTCTCACCTAATTATTGACAACTCTCAGATCTCCGACATTAACCCAGAACTTTCCTGAGTCCAGGATCACACAGCTGCTGACCAGATGGCAACCACTGAATGTCCCCTAGCCCCTCAAGCCCAATAATCCCAGACTAAACTCATTTTCACCTTCCTTCTCCCATGAGCTCACGTACCTCCCTGAGAGCTGTGAAAAACCTTCATTGGCTCCCTACTACTTCGGGATAAAGCCTGAAGTCCCCATCCTGGTGTGGAGAGCCAAGCTGTCCTTTCTAGCCTCACTGTCCACCACATCCCTCCAGTGCCTGGAGCCCAGGTCAGAGAGGGGTCCTTCAACCACGAACAGCCATCTCTCTCTGTGGAATGCCTGCTCACCCCCAGGACCCAGCACAGGGACTCGCACACAGCAAGCGCTACGTGAACTCTGTGCCATGAATGAATGAATCACACCTCTGAAACACAAGAGACCTTGCACGTTAGATCGGCTGAATCTCACCGGTTAGTTGGCTTTATGAGAGAATTCCTGCATGGTCCCTGTGGAGCCAGGCCAACAGGCTCCAGAGGCAGCTGCTGCTCACTCCAGCTGACAATCACTACGCACCACCTCGGGCCCAGGTTTCAAAAGCAGCCAAATTACCAAACCAAGAAAATACCTGCATTGCGCAGGCCAAACACAGCCACTGAGTCAGTCTGTGGCTCCAGTGGAGTTGTGATTTCAGTCAGGAGGCAGACGGGCTGCAGTGTGAATCCTGGCTCTACCAGCAGCAGCTGTGTGACCATGATGTGTCACTCAACCTCGCCAGCCTTTGGTTTTCTCACCTGTAAAACGGGGCTGATAAGAGTGCTCGGCCCCCAGCGTTACAGGAAGGTGCATACGAGTTATGTACCAGGAGTATGCAGCACAGGGCCTGGAAAATGACAGCTGCTGCCATAGTAACCCCAGCACTTCCTGGGTGAACCCACCATCATGCTGGATATCAAGATACAGCGAGTGCTTGTTAAGAAGCCCTTAAAAATTAGAGGACAAGAAGGGCAAGAAAATGAGGCCACAGATGTTGTCCAAAGCAGCAGCCAATCGTATGCAAGGAAGAAGCACAGACCTAAAGCCAGTTTAGCTATGAGACTTTTACTTAAGGTCCCAGAGCCTCAGTTTCCTCACCTATAAAATGGATGACCTAATACTCACACCTTCTTCATAGATTTGTTCAAACAGCTAAGTGAGTAGATGTGTAAAGTACTTAGAAGCTGTCCGGCCTGTGGAAAGTGCTCGGAGATGCCAGTGGCAGCAAAGTGCCCTGTCATCGCCAGCATCATCGGAAGATGCATTAGGGCACCTGTGACCAGCCACACACACAGATAAAGGCTGAAGTTCTTCTACATAAGTCGTCCGGTTAAACAGAGAAGTCAAAGTGCGAAGCACGACTGAGTTCTCAGACAGGCTGTTCTCGCCACCCTGGGGCCCTGAGGGAAGCTAGAGACTTGAAAGGGCTCCACATATTAAACAAAGAACTCTTGCAAAATAAGATGAAAAAAAGCAGACAACCCAATTTCATTTAATGGACGAAAGACTTCAACCGACTTTCCATAAAAGAGGCTGTCCAAATGGCAATAAACCACTGAAGAGGTGCTCAACTTCATCAGTCATCCGGAAAACCGAAGTTAAAAGCACTATGGGATACCACTCCTCATCTCTTAGAGTGGCTATAATTAAAAAGATGGAAAATGCCAAGTGTTGGCAAGTAACAGAACTCTCACACACTTCTGGAGAGGATAAATATGTAAAACAACTTCGGAAACCCGCCAACATCTACTAAAGATGAGCATATCCTGCACTATGACCCAGCAATCGCACTGCCGTGTTCACACCCAGGTTATAGTGGACGAGTGTTCAGGAGAGACAAGTGCAAGAAGGTCACGGCAGCGTTACTTGTCATAGTCAAAAACTGGTAACAGAGACTTTCCTGGTGGTCCGCTGGCTAAGACTCCAAGCTCCCAATGCAGGGGCTCTGAACACAGTTCAGTCTCTTGTCAGGGAACTAGATCACACGAGCCAAAACTAAAGAGCCCGCCTCCTGCAACCAAGACCCAGAGCAGACAAAAGAGAAGAATCCTGAATATCATCCAAACCTTACTTTACCAGCTTTGTGAAGCAATATGCTGAAGGGACCAGCATCACTACCAACCCCTTTGTTCTTGAATACCTTCTTTAAAAAATTAAATAAGTAAACTACTAACAATCCATGTCCATTAACAGTAGAAAGGATAGTTAAACTGTATTCGCACAGTAGACATCACAGAGCAATGAGACTGAGGGAACTGAAGCCACACAGCATCACCGGTGACTCTCAGAGAGAGTGCTGAGTGGCTGAAGTCAGATATGAAAGAGCACATGGATGTCAAATTAGAAGTCAGCTTAGAATGGTTATCCTTGAGGAGGGAGAGTGGAAGGGGCTCGAGGGGGTTGGGGGGAACTAGAAATCCTTCAGCTCCCACTCTAGAAAGCCCTTCCCTGAGGAGTTCCCTGGTGGTCCGGTGGTTAGGACTCCCAGTTTTCATTGCCGAGGGTGTGGGTTCAATTCCTGGTCGGGGAACTAAGCTGAGAGGCACAGCCCTGTCTGCTCTGGGTGCTGGTTACATGGGTGTATTCACTTTTTGAAGACTTATTGAATTGTGCATGATGACCTGTTTATGTGATATTTCAATATGAAGATAACATTAAAACAAATAGGAGGGTCCAGAACTGGTCACTCCCTTCTCATTCCTCAGCTGTTATGAGATTTCCGGCTTCTGGACCACAGATGCTGCCGAAGTGTAAACAGCTCGAGAATCTCCCTCCAAACACCTCTATGAGGGCTTCCAATTTCCTCCTCATCTTCCCCTAGTATTTGGAAAGGGCCAGAAACTTTAGAGGCAGCTGGTAAAGAATCTGCCTGCAACACGGGAGACCTGGGTTTGATTCCTAGGTTGGGAAGATCCCCTGGAGAAGGGAAAGGCTACCCACTCCAGTATTCTGGCCTGGAGAAACTTTAGGGCCCATAGGTTCCAAAATCCCAAAGATGTCCTTTGGGAAAGAAATAATATTCTCCCATGACACCTCTACAGAGTGAACGTCTGCACTTGGAGCTCATCTACCCCTCATAGAGAGGCTCACTACTTTTGGAAGCAGCTCCCACTCTAAAAAGCCCTTCCCTGGTTAATTTCCTGGTGGTCCAGTGGTTAGGACCCTGAGCTTTCACAGCTGAGGGTGCAGGTTCCCTTGTTGAGGGAACGAATGTACTATAAGCTCTGAGGCACAGCAGTCCCTGCTCTGAGCTTTAGGTGGCCTGCTGGAAACTCACCACTTCAGCTCTATCTTCTAAACCTTCTTCGGGTAATGCTAGCTAGTACTCACGTGAGACCAAAACAGGAAAAGGAAGCCTGTGTACTGTCTGACCTGACATATTTCCATATCAGTCTGTTTGTACTGGTCATTTCAAAACACAAAACCACTTCAAACACGACCACGCAGTAACCAAACTAGACCTCTGGTGATAAGGTAAAGTTCTTTTTCACAAAAGAATCCCCCTAATAAGTTAGACAGAATTACACATTGTTATTTTTGCAAATTCTAATGAAATGATTGATTCAGGGAAATGTCACGAAAGGCTGAAACCATTGCATGAAAGGTTGGTGACGATCTCCATGATACACCTCACACCCACCCACCGCCTGACACCCGTTCACCCGTCCCCAGACCCGTTCAGTCATCCCCTGATGACTAACAGGGGCAATGAGACACTGGCTCCTGGACACGACGCTGTGCAAAGGTCACTGCACCTCCCATGGAGTGACTTTTGACTCCTTGCTCCCCAAAAGAAGTTGAAGTGAAATCTAGTTAAGACTTTGGAGCACCTTGCAGTTTACAGGAAACATAGGCAATAGAGAAACAATGAAAATGATGCCACAAGGAGGCAAACACATCCAGAATGCGGGACCGGGACTCCCCTGGTGGTCCAGCGGTTAAGACTGTGTGCTACCAATATAGGGTTACAGATTCAGTCCCTGGTTGGGGAACTAAAATCCCATATGTTCTGCAGTGAGGCCAAATAAATAAGTAAATAATGTGGGACATTCCACAGAACTGCTCTCTTCAACAAATCAGTGGCATCTGAAAGGGAGGTTTTACTACGGAGGTGATGGATGTACACATTTAATGAAACTCATCAACTTGTACGCTTAAAATCTACTGTAGGCAAATTTTATCTCAGTTTTATAAGAGACTTAAGGGGTATGATAAGTGAATGAAAGGTATGAACCTTGCAGAGCTTGTGAATCCAATAAACAAATTGCAGACATTTTTGACATTCGAGTCAGTTCTAATGAGGTGGATGAATCTGAAGTAAGTCAGAAAAAGAAAAATACAGTATATTAATGCATACATATGGAATTTAGAAAGATGGTAACAGCAATCCTATATGAAAGGCAGCAAAAGAGACTCAGATGTAAAGAACAGACTTTTGGACTCTGGGAGAAGGCAAGGGTGGGATGATTTGAGAGAATAGCACTGAAACATGTATATTACCACATGTAAAATAGATGAGCAGTACAAGTTCAATGCATGAAGCAGGGCACTCAAAGCCAGGGCTCTGAGAACCCAGAGGGATGGGGTGGGGAGGGAGGTGGGAGGGGGATTCAGGATGGGGAGACACATGTGTACCTGTGGCTGATCTTGTCAATGGACAGCAAAAACCACAATATTGTAAAGAAATTAGCCAGTGTTTCCAGCAGCATTTCCTCTTACATCCACTTCCTCTTGTCCTGACAGCTGAACCCGCAGCCAGATTCCTCCCTGAAGCCTTGAAGCTCCCAGTGATCTTGCTGTTTCCTAACTCAAAACCACTCTGCATCTGTAGCGCCCCACCCAAATTTCTCAAACACTCTGGCTCCCTTCTTCCCAGGCTGTGTGACCTCAGGCAAGTGAGCTCACATCTCTGAGCCTCGGCTTCCATAACCATAAAGTGAGGCTAAGACCAGCATCTACCTAATAGAGTTGCTGTGAAAATCAGTTGAGATAACCAAGAAGGAACGCAGCATGATGCCTGCCTAGGTCCTGAATAAACGTTCCTTTTCACAATGTGGCCTCATCCTCCTTTCCTTCCTTACTTCCATCCACCTGCCCACTCACCCAGCTTGGGTCTCCCCTCTGTCTGGCTGGTGGAAGACTGCCACTGTCTGGGCCAGTCATGGTCTATGCACTCTGCTGATGGTAAGACCCTAGGCCGCCCCCTGCCCCAGGCCCACTCGGTGCTCCCTACTCAAGACTTACCCCCTGGGAGTGCAGGTACTCCACGGTCTTGCTGATGGTGTGCAGGACGAAGCTGGCCTCGCGTTCCGAGAAGAACTTCTGCCGCAGGATCTTATCCAGCAGCTCCCCTCCCCGCATCAGCTCTGTCACCAGGTACACGTGCTTGCCGTCATCGTACACCTGCCAGAGACTGCACTGTCAGGCCCCTCCCCTCGACGCCAGGCCTAGGCTCCTCGGTCACCCGCTCACAGGGCCAGGGAGGCACGACCTGAGCCTTGGGCCTGGGTTCTGCTCTGTGTCTCATCACCCTGGCAGGGCTTTCACCTGGGCCCCTGAGCAGGATGCTGGCTCTGTCCTGAGGGCAAGAATGCTCTCAGAGAATGCCAGAGTCACCCAGGGAGGGCACCTGGTGCAGCCAGACTAGAGGCGCCTCAGTGGACCTCCCATCCGTGAGCAGAGGAGGATCAGAAATCAAAGGAATGGCCACCCCGAGACCCGACCGAGAATCGAGGGCCCGTGTCCCCACCCCACCCTCAAGGACCCCCACTCACATCTTTCAGAGTGATGATGTTGGGGTGCTGCCCGTACCGCAGAAGAATTTCAATCTCTTCCGAGGGGTCTCGCTTGCTCTTGTCGATGACCTGAGGAAAGGGGGTGCACGTGGCGGTGTTGGGGGATCAACTCCAGAGTCCCGACCTGCCACAGAGCCCCACGCTGCAGGGCGTGGAGTCTCAGCCGCACGCATTTCACCCGACCTGCCACAGAGCCCCACGCTGCAGGGCGTGGAGTCTCAGCTGCACACCTTTCACCCGACCTGCCACAGAGCCCCACGCTGCAGGGCGTGGAGTCTCAGCCACATACCTTTCACCCGACCTGCCACAGAGCCCCACGCTGCAGGGCGTGGAGTCTCAGCCGCACGCCTTTCACCTGACCTGCCACAGAGTCCCACGCTGCAGGGCGTGGAGTCTCAGCCGCACACCTTTCACCCGACCTGCCACAGAGCCCCACGCTGCAGGGCGTGGAGTCTCAGCCGCACGCCTTTCACCCATCCACAGAGCTTCCAGCACTATCCCTCCCCGACCAGAGGGCCAGGGCTACATCACCCACCATCTCCACCCCAGCCGAGCATCCTTGGCCTGGACAAGGTCATGAGGCTCACCTTGACAGCATACTCCATGTTGGTGGCTTTGTGGACACAGCGCTTGCACTCAGAGTAGGAGCCCACACCAATCGTCTCTTTTACCACGTAGCCATCGCTAAAAACCAGGTTTTTCCCATGTAATTGCTGCAGAAGACCAAGAGGTGGGACTGATTATGTGCTCTAGAATGTAAAGTCATCTCCCAGAGCCCCAGGCCTTGGGCCCCTGGAGGTGGCACTGGGCAAGAAGGAAGCCTGGTGCACTGCAGTCATTGGGGTCACAAAGAATCGGACACCACTTAGTGACTGAACAACAATAGGAAGCCTGGGGTAGAAGGCCTCGGGCAAGAACCTGCCCCTCTCCGGGCCTGTTTTCTACACTATATGATGGGCACACTTGCTGGCTCCTGGGCGCCTGGCTGCAGTTTGTGGTCAGTGGGTGCTGAAGCAGGCAGGTAAGGAGCCATAACACACACGTGGAACAGCTGGAGGCTCTGAGAACCCAGGCAGGCCTGCGAGGGGCATGGGAGCCCTGAGCCAGGTCCCAGCTCTCCACTTCCTGTGGCTGTTGGCAGGTTGTTTCCCTTTTCTGGGAGACACAGCCCACCTTGTGGGATGTCTCGAGGCTCTAAGACATTAACTGTATCAAATGCTTTGTGATGCTGAGTGTGTAGCAGGAGCCCTTTTCACCAGGTGACCACACAGCCCACACGGCCCTGCTTCACATCTGCTGTCCTCACATCCAGTCTGGTTTAACACTTGTCTGGGACCAAGATATCCCAGTTGGATAATAAATCACATAAGTCACCCTAACTTTACGCATAACTTTGTGTTATGTAACTCACATAATCCTTGAAACAACCCTCGGGGAAAGGTTCTATCCTCACCCCCATTTACAGATGAGGAAACTGAGGCACGAGGAAGTGTCCCCTCCACAATCCCTGACCTTGGAAGCTCTGACCCAGGCAGTGAGCTCCAAAGTCTCCATTCTTGCCTCTCAACTCTAAATTTCCCACGGAGTTCGGAGAGTAGGCAAGTGGGAGACAGTGGGAAGAGATCCAAGTGCCCGCCCAACCTGTCAGGGCCAGCCACCACCCAGCGCCACCAACCTGGGTGTGTCCGGCCCTCCAACATTCTGGCTCTGTGTCAAGAAACTCATAACCTGGAGAAGGGAAGGGCTACCTACTCCAGTATTCTTGCCTGGAAGTGTCCATGGACAGAGCAGCCTGGCAGGCTACAGTCCATGGGGTCTCAGAGAGTCAGACAAGACTAAGCAACTGAACACACACGCACACGAGACTTATTAGGACCAAGCGTGTGTGAAAGGAAAGCAGATGGTGATTCTTGAAAAATTCAAATTTCAGAATATTTTTAAAATAAAGTTTCAAGGTACTAAAAAAAAAAAAAAGAAACTCATAAGCACGCTGCCTTCCCTGTTTTACAAGTGGGGAAACTGAGGCTCAAGGAGGTTGCGGCGCAGTGGGCTCCCCGGTGGCAGCAGGGTCTGAACCCAAGTCTGTCCGCGTTCAGTGCCTGTGTTCTCAGCTCTTCCACCTCGCGGCTTCCAAGAAGAAAGGGACAGCTGAGAAGTTTCTCCCGCCCCTCACCTGTACCACCGCGTGCAGGGGCGCCTGTGTGGCCCGAGGCTTGCCGTCGTCCTCCATTAGGCCGGTGGCCACGAAACTGAAGCCGCGGAACAGCTGATGGGCACCGGCACTGGGGGGGATTCCTGGGGAGTCTGCAGAGGCAGGAGGGGGGTGTGAACCAGAGGAGGCACCCTTGACCCGAGGTAGCCCAGAAAGCTGGCCGGGACGGGAGCCTGGGCAGGACCTCTCATCTCTGGTTTTAGCCCGCCTGCCCATGTGTGTTCAGACCAGTCCAGCCCTGTCATGCAAGAAACAGCAAAAACCCTCACATCCACCACCCGCCCAGGCCAGGTCACTTTATCCCTTCCTGGAGGCCTCCTTGTGTCTGGTCTGCCCCTTTAGGTCCATCTTCTCTGCAGCAGCCAGATGGAGGGTTCCGATCACAAGTCTGTGCCCTGTTTGTACCCTTTCTCTGCCCTTGGGATAGCCCAGGCAATGAGATGCTTGTGATCTTAGCCTCCTTTCGCCCCACTCCACAGCTCAGCCACGCCCAGCTTCTCAGATCCTTAGAGGAGACTCTAAGCCATTGTACATGCTGTTCCTGCTAACTAGACAACCATTCCTTGTCCATCCTTTGAGGCTCAGTTCACACACTGTCCTCTGAGAAACCTGGCCTCACACTGCTCCTCCAGCCCGTTGCCCCTGCTAAGCTGCACTTGCCGAGCTGCCCAGAGCTGACTTTGTGTCTCTCCCACTGCAGCCTGAGCCATATGAAGGCAGGGCCTGGGTCTGTCCTGTGCACCGTCAGTCCCCGCATGGCTGGCACACTAACGGACCTGGTACATACTTGTCAGATAAATAAAGATGCGACGGGCTGCTCGGGGAAGTGACAAGTTCCCCGACATCAGAGACGTACAAGCACCCCTCTGCTAAAACCTGTCCCTCTAGGAGGCCTTTCAGAACACTCCTCCCCAGTATGCGGCCAAAACATTAGGATTTACCAAGTTCCCTCTCAGAAGCCCCCTCCTTGGCTTCTATCTGTAATCCCATGGACTGAGTGGGTCTGTGGCTAAGTCCGTGTTCCAGATGCGTCACCGAAGCCCAGTTGTCAGAGCAGCCAAAGCCGATTCCCACGCTAGCCCCTGACCTCTGGGCACCGTCACCCCTGCTCTGCCAGACCGTGCACCTCGCGCATTTGCCAGGTCAGATTCTTCACCCCTGACGTGAGTGGGAGCCTGATGTGTCTGGTCTTTCCAGTGGGCTGAAGGTGCCCGGGGCCAAGGGTCCTGACTTTTCTATTGTGGCCCACTCACCCACTCACTCCCACCCCCTTGCCCAGGCACAAAGAAGCCCATAGAGCCCCAGAGTGGGACAGCCAGGCTGAATGAGACGGGGACAAAGAGTCAGAGACTCCCCGCCTGTCTGCCCACACACCTGGGCCTGCCTCAGCCCTCAGGGCCCCTGTGCCCCAAAGAGGCCCCGACTCCCCACTTCCCTCCTGGGGAAGGGAAAGCCCAGGACAAAGTCAGACGAGGGACGCACCCTTGGGTGTGCGGGACGTGAACTCAGTGTCAAAGTAGAAGGTGTCATCGGGTTGCGCCACGGCCGGCTTGAAGGGTGGCTTGATCTCACGCCGGTACAGCTTCTGCAAGGTGGAGTGGGCGCCCTGGTTACCTTGGCACCCCCACAGCCCATCAGCAGCCCCATGCAGGAGGAGGAGTTAATGGCCTGGACGGAGCACAGGCTATGCAGACAGGGCATAACTGCTCGCCCTCGGGAGGCCGGCCCGTGCCCCCAAGGCCACGCTGTCACCTCTGCTTCACATCGGAGGCTCGAGTCAGCAGAGGCCCCCTCCCACCACAGCCGAAGCCCTGCCTGGGGCCCCAGGGTGGATAGACTCACTCACATTCCAGTCAATGGTGGAGTAGAAGACATGCCGCTTGATTTCCTCTGCCCCATCAGGGCCGGAGCCTGCAAGAGCCCAGATGAGGGGCCTGCCCCAGGGCCTTCCGACCCCAGACAGCCGCCCTGTCCTCCGAGTGGCCGCGCCTCACTGGGGTCTGGGACCAGAGGCTGGGCTCACACCACCCCAAGTCCAGCTATCACCCCGAGGCCTACAGACCACTCAGCATTTTCCACTTTCTGGAGCCTCTTGATGATTGGGCTCCCATGTACTGATGGGAGAAGGAGGGTCCAGAGAAGAGAAGCTAGACAACTTGTCAAAGGCCAAAGTCAGGACAGGTCAAACCTGTCCTGAGATTTGCAGGGGGTCCCCACCTCCCCCAGCTCCGCACCAACTTAGGCCTCATCTCTGCTGCTCTTAGCCCATCGCCCTTGTCAGCCACCAGACAGGCTCTCCCTCCTTTCAAGCCCAGACACCTGGATGGGACCTTACGAAGCTGGTCAAGGTCCAGGTGAACCCGGGAGCCAAGGAGCCAACACATACTGATCAGCTACTACAGGCACGTTCATGTGACTTCATTTAATCCACGAAGCTCGAGATCATTGTCCCTGGTGGAGACAAGGACCTCGGGCTCTCGGGGAAGACGTCAACTGCTTTGGGTCACTCTGCTCACAAACAGCACTCATCCGACCACAGTATCTGTGGAGGGACCACCGCGTGCCAGCAGTGGGGTCCCGAGCCCCTGGCGCCCGAACTCGTGCCCCTTCTCCTGAGCCAGCAGCCTTGGCGGAGGAGCCGTGCCGGCCTCTGTCCTCATCCCCAGGGGGAGTGGAGATGACTCAGTTCCTGCTTTCCCCCAGACACAGGTCACCCCCCCGCCCCACACTCCACACATGGGGCCAGAAGGCAGGGTGGCCGCCGGCATTGTCTGCCCACACAAAGGACAACGGCCCCTTTCAGCCCCAGATGTGGCCCCGTGGCCTAGGTCACAGCTGTACCCGCTCCCCTCCCCTGGGCTGGGGCCACTTACCGAGCCGGTTGGCAGGATTCCGCTTGAACAGGGCCCGCAGGAGGCTCTGGGCTTCCGTGCTTAGAAACTGGGGCATGCCCAGCTTTGCCCTGCAATGGCCCCCGGGTCTCGTCAGGGTTGAGCCCCGCCCCGGAGGCCCCATCTCACCTCCCGCCTCTGTCCACATCTCATTTCCAGCTCAGTCCAGACAAGCCGTCCACTAACTTCCCTCCCAGAGACTCAGGATTCTCCACCCACAGGCCCCGTGGGTGAAAAGGGAGCCCTAGCAAAAGCATAGCACTCGAACCAGCGGAGTGTCTTGTTCTTGGAGAATCTGAGGATAGGTGTGGGGTGATACTCTGGCCCCCAAACGAGGCCAAGAAAGGAGACACCTGGAGGTGTCAGAGAGAGGCTGGGGCTTACTTCAGAATCAGGGTCATAGTCTCCTTCCGGTCCTTCCCCTGGAAGGGCAGGGAGCCCGTCAACATCTCAAACTGCAGGGAACAAGGGTCCGTTCAGGCTCTGCTCCCGCCCCTCAGGCCCCCCACCTCCTCCCACCCGGGCCAGCCACTCAGCCCCCTGCCCAGGAGGTCCACCTGGATCAAGAACTGTGTGTGTCCCTCCCCTCTCCATCAATCAGACCACCAGGAGCAGAACTAGGGGCCTGAGGTTGGGGAGAGGCCCAGTATGGGGCGGGGGGCACCCCAGGTGGGGCCAAGCCCGGAATCCTTCCAAGGAAGGAAACTGCAGCTCGGAGGAGTGTGAGGCCAGCTTAGCTATGAGAGGACAAGAGAAGAGCCTTAGAGACCAGAAACCACCCTCCCTTGCCCCCATGCCCCACAGATGGGGAAACTGAGGCCCAATGCCTGGGCTGGTTGCTGGATGCTTTACCCCTGCCTGGGCACTCACCATCAGCACCCCATAGGACCACCAGTCTGCACTGTGGGTATGGCCCTGGCGGTTGACAACCTCAGGGGCCATGTACTCCACTGTCCCGCAGAAGGAATAGGCCTTCTTCTCATGGTCGATGGCCTCCTTGCTCAAACCGAAGTCTGTGACAAGGAGCGCAAGTGGACACACCTTCAGGACCCCCTACCTTCCTCGCTGCCACCCCTGCACACCCATGCCCTCCTGCCCAGAGGCCTGAGGGCATCACCGCCATGGTACTCAGGAGGAAGCTGAGGCCCAGGGGGTGAGATGGTCTGCTCAGCATTACACAGTGGGGACCTGGGATGCAAACCCACGTCATGCCAGGCCTGGACTTTTGACCACTTCTAAGTGCCTGGCACAGCCTCTCAGGACAAGCGGATACCCTAGCACTCAGCCCAGGTCCCTCTAGAGCCCACCCCGCCCTCCCCTGAAACCGGAGGGGCAGGCGCCCTCCACTCACCAGTGAGTTTGATGTGGCCTTCCTCATCCAGAAGGATGCTGCAATGGAGAGAAGGGTTCAGGGCCCCTCAGTCGTGGGCCTTTGGTGGGGTCAGGTGACGCCATGGGTCTGTAGGGGCTGGGCTCAGCCCAGGGAAGCTGGTCCACCAGGTCCGGCTGATGAATGGGTGGGTGGCGCAGGGACTGGGGGTGCTGCACAGGTGTGTTGCCTACCTTTCTGCTAATTCTTGAAACGACTGTGTGAGGTAGGTACTCACATGGCCCCGTTTTAATGATGGGGAAGTTAAGGCCCAGGGAGGTTAAATAACTCCCCCAGTCAGAGAGTTAGGAGGTGGCAGAGATTAGATTTGAATTTAGGTCTGCCTGACTCTGGGCTTCCCTGGTGGCTCAGATGGTAAAGAATCTGCCTGCAATGCAGGAGACCCAGGTTTGATCCCTGGGTCAGGAACATCCCCTGGAAAAAGGAATGGCTACCTACTCCAGTGATCTTGCCTGGAGAATTCCACGGACAGAAGAATCTGGTGGGCTACAGTCCAAGTGGTTGCCAAGAGTTGGACATGACTGAGTGACTTAACACTTTCACTTTTCACTTTCTGCCTTACTCGAAAGCTACATCCCACTCCACGTAAGCACCTGCCCCGGGCTCCCAAGTAACCACTTGAGGATATTTAGATGTTAAGGAAGATTCTACAGAGGGTCATATCAAGGAAGGACCTTTAATAGTGGCATCTCAGATGTCACACTGGATTAGCAAAAAAGGTAGGCAACGCCCAGGCACAGAGGTACCTGGTGCTTGGTGATGGCAGCCCTAGTGATGAGGCAGCCCCCAGGCGAGCCTACTGCTGCCACCACTCTGCTCCACCCGCCAGTTCTTGGGGCAACCCAAGAGAGGGGGACTTTCTCAGGGGGAGTCACCCCACCCCCTCAGACTGGCTCTGCTCTAGAAGAGGCCCCTGGGGCCTGCCTCTGCACACCCTAGGGAGCTGGGCAGAGCTGGGCCTTCACTCACTTCTCAGGCTTCAGGTCTCTGTAAATGATGCCTAGACTGTGCAGGTGATCCAGGCCCAAAGCCAGCTCGGCCAGGTAAAACTTCACATCCTCCTCCGTGAACATAACCTGCAACGGGCGGGAGGGACTTCAGCCGGGATCGCCCCTTTCTCAGGAGCTGGGGCACTGGGCACTCAGCAGCTTCCCCGTCCCCCTCAGAGATTCCATACCCCCTTCTCTTTATGAAGGGGTTTAAAGAATAAAGTGACTAATATCCAAGTCACTCATGGTAGCGTTGAAAGGCAAGTAGGGAAAGGCTGGAGACAGCCCAAGGGTCAAGCAGTAAACTAAACTGTCTCCTTCCCACATCACGGAGTGCTCTGCCAGCCATGAGGGGTTCCTAGGTGGTTCAGTGATGAAGAGTCTGCCTGCCAAGCAGGAGACACGGGTTCAAGATCTGGGTCGGGAAGATCCCCTGGAGGAGGGCATGGCAACCCATTCCAGTATTCTTGCCTGGAAACTCCCATGGACAGAGGATGCTGGCAGGCTACAGTCCATGGGGTTGCAAAAGAGTCAGCCACGACTTGGCAACTGAACAACAATGCAGCCATAAACTAGAACAAGGATCCCTCCATATGACGGATGGCTACAGATCCATCTCCAAGGTATAAGTGCCAAGTTACCCCAAAACACACTGTCATGAAGAAAGCAAAGTACAGTATATGTAGAATGGTGTTTTGTATGTAAGAAAGTAGGGGTCAGGATTCAGATCATACGTTGAATTGGTTTGTATTTTTTTCCCAAAGAAACATGGGAAATTTAGATAAGAAAAATGTTTACCTAGAGGAGGGAGTCGAGAGGGCTGGGGTGGAAGGAAGACTTCTCAATGGATATTTTTCTTCTCAGTCATGTATTATCTATTTGATCATTCAAACAGCATTTTAAACATTTAAAAACTTTGGTTCTCTTCTAAAATTTAATTTGTATTACTGGTCCCATTTTTATATCTGGCTCAAATTCTTATATGTGAGTTCAAAAGCCTTTTGGTTAACAGCACATAATCCTAAAGAATCCAGCTTTCCAGGTGGATTTGAGCTTCTCCGAATCCTCATAACCCTGCCCAGGGAAGCCCTGAAAAAAATGGAAGTGAAGGGGTTTCCCTGGTGGCCCAGTGGTTAAGAATCCACCTTGTGATGTTAGGGGCACGGATTTGATCCCTGGTCTGGGAAGATCCCACATGTCTTGGAGCAACTAAATCTGTGCACCGCAACTGCTAAGGCCAAGCTCTAGAGGCCACAAGCTACAACTCCTGAGGCCAATTCACCCCAGAGCCCATGCTCCACCATGAGAGAAGCCACTGCAATGAGAAACCCAAGCACTGCAATGAGTCACAGCCCCCACATGCTGCAACTAGGGAAAGCCTGCATGCAGTAATAAAGACCCACCACAGCCAAAAAATAAATAAAAACTCTCAAATAAATAAATCTTAAAAAAAAAAAAAAAGAAGAAGCAAGGAGGTGAAGAGGTGAGAGCCACTCTTGGGTTCCTGGAATCAGGGCAGGATCACATCCTGGGCCTGATTCTCCTCACCCATCTCAGGGAACTCTCAGAATTTCAGCGAGGGAACGGGCTCTGTCCCAGGGTGGGTCAGGGAATGCTGGGCAGGCCTGGCGAGTCCCAGGTGGAGGCCTCACTTTCGCACCAGCTCCATCCGGGGCCCTGGCAGTGGGGTGTCTGGGTGTCCCAGGCGTCAGCTCACCTCTTTAGAGAGCCGGGTGAAGAGGTCCCCGCCGCGCAGGAAGTCCAGGATAAGGTAGAGCTTGCCCTCAGTCTGGAAGGCTGGGGAGACGGGAAAAGGCCATGGGGGAGCCAGCTGCGCCCTGGGCCTTGTCCCTCTGCCCCTCAGCTCCCTTGGTCTGCCAGGCGGCAAATGGGGCAGTATATAGGGGAGGCAACAGCCCCCCGACAAGGGCAAAGGCCGGCAGGTGGGGTGGGAGGTCAGGGAGGGTCTGTGGTCTTACCGTAGTGCAGCTTCACCACAAACGGGTGGTTTACGTCAGCCAGGATGTCTCTCTCCATTTTGGTCCGAACGCGGTCACGCACTGGTCAAAGGAAGAAGAGGCTTACCAAAGGTCTGGCCGCCCAGCACAGCACCGCCCCCAGCCTTGGCTAAGAAGGACTCTCTTTTCTACTTGTTCCTCATGTCTCTCGGCAGTGCCCAAGACTGGCCCTTGGTGCCCTGCCCATCTCTCTAGCCCTGTCGCTAGCTGTGTCCCGAGGGGCCATTCAATCCAGCCAGCCTAAGCAACCTGTTCCTTGTGTGCCCCCAGCCTCTGCCCCTGTGGCTCCCCCTGGGATGCCTTCATCAGCCCCTTCTCCGTCTGGCATAAAAATCTCCAATTCCCAGACTTCCCTGGTGGTCCGGTGGTTAAGACTCTGCACTTCCACTAGAGCGGGCGTGGGTTCGATCCCTGGTTGGGGAAGTTCCACATGCCATGCGGTGTGGCCAAAAAAAGCAAGAAAAAAGTCCCTGATTATAGCTGAGGGTAGACTCCCTGGGCATGAATTTCAGACTCATAGGTCTGAGCAGGCACCTCACCCTTTTTTTTTTAAGAATAAAAGTCCCTAGGCCGTTCTGATCGTCAGCCAGTTCTCCTCTGACTCAGTTCAGGCATTCTCTCCTCCAGGAAACTTTCCTTAACCTGCCAGGCTGAGCTGGAGCCCTCTGGACTCTTGTAGTGCTCTATGTCCCCCTTCAGAGCACCTTTCACCCTCTAATTTTCTTGCTTCACTCACCCGACAAGGCTGGGACCATGCTGAATTAACTACCCTCATCACTGCTTCCCAAATACATCTAGCATTTTCAAACTATCAAATGACTCTACATTTCTGTTCAGGCATAGTTCCTCCCTCCTGGGGTGTCTTTCCTCTATGTTTTCAGTCTGGAGAGAAGGCCTAACTCACCCTCTAAAGGCACAGCTTACCTGGCTACTCCCATGGGAGCCTCTCCCCTGTGAGGCTGAAACCCAGATTCTCCTGGGTCCCAGCACCAACTGCACCAGTCTGTGGGGTCCCGCACCCCCTCCCCTGTCCCAGCCTGGGAGCCCTTCACAGCATCTTTCTCCTTCCATCATCCTTCCTGGGGAAGGATTCCCATTCCTACCAGGCTGGTCTTAGAGCACCACAGCTGTCACCCCACAGCCAGCCCACTGTGGCCACAGGAAACCAAGGCCAGTACCTCCTATTCTGCCCCCACCATCCTAGCCAGGGCCCACTCCTCCTGGTCAGCAGGACCAGCCTGGTCCCCAGGCTGACCAAGGAGTCACTGTCCAGTCCAAAGCCCACTCGCAACCACCCTCACACCCTCTGTAAGTCTGGGAATTCTAGACGTGGGCTCAGCTCCTTTCTGAACCTCTCCATCCATCTCTGGGGCCCTGCCTTGACTCACCCTCTCCAACCCGCCCAACTGCCTCGTTCCCTGGGTTCCCTCCTCTCCTCTCATGCTCTCCCCAACTCTGAGAGGTCTCCCTCAGACTCTTCAAGCATCATGAAGCAATTCTGCTAACAGAATGCCTCGGCCTAACCAAGCTGATGCCTGATATCTGAAGCCCTTGCCCCGCCCGCCCCCGCAACACACTGCACTCACCCCTGCCTCCTGCCAGACGCCCTTCAGCTACAGACACTGGCACTTGGCTTAGGGGGGTGGGAAGGGGTTAGTTCCCGAAGTCTTTTCTTCTGAATGGATCCTGTCTTTGCCATTGGGGCAGTGGGAGAGAAGGAGGGGCTGAGAATAGGCCTGTTTCTGTATCTTCAGACCGGGTATTCCTGGTGAGATTGCTGTCTTTCCCATCAGACCCTAGGCCCCTAAGAGCTGGGTGTCATCTGCCCTCTATCTCTGCCCAGCCTGAGGCTCTGCGGGGAGGCACCCCCCACTCACCTTTCAGCGTTGCCTTCTTTAGTACCTTCATGGCGTACAAGTGTCCACTGTCAGGTCGGGTGACCTTTCGTACCAGGAAGACCTTAGACGGCATCGGGGTGGGGGTGGTGAGGGGGAAGCAGAAGAGAAGATAGGCAGGGGGCTGACCCTGCCAGCTCTCATGCCCCAGGCTGACCTCCAGCTTCCCTAAGCACCAGCTTGCCCTTGTGTTGCCCCTGGGTACCACAGTGACCTCTCTCCTCCTCCCCTCAGACCCATCAACCCTTGCGCTCTGATCCTTTGAGCTCCAAGGCGGTCCTCCCACCCCCACTGTGACATGACCAGTGCTGCCCTCCCAGCTGTGGGCTCGGGACTCACTTTGCCAAAGGATCCTTGGCCCAGGACCTTGAGGAGCTCAAAATGGGATGGGTCGGCCTTCTCCGAGCCAGCCTTGACATGGTGTGTAATGGAGATCTCCTTGAGAACGCCCTCATCCTGATGGAAGAACAGAGCTGGTGAGCATGGTGGGTCCCATCCAGGTCAGCACAGGGCACGGCCCCCCATCCTGAGATCCTACTCCCGCCAGATCTCAGCAGACAGGGTCCTGCAGGCCCAACCAGCCAGCTATCCTGGAAGACAAGGCCTCCCAATTCATGCATATCAAAACCCAGGGAGGGCCAAACCACCAAGGAGCCGGGTCAGGCGAGCTCGTATCGTTCCTGCTGCTCCAGCCTGGTCAGGCCCAGAGGGGTGCCCAGGCATGGCCGGGCTGAGCCAATGCCAGGCTCTGGCTGAGGCCTACAGACCTGCCCCAAGTCCTCCCTGGAGGCTCCCCTCCCGCAGCTACAAAGGTTTTGGTTTTGCCACAATAGGAAGTCGAGTTTGCTCATGTACTGGGAAGGCACAGCTGGGTTTTGTTTCTGGCCAAGATGGAAGATGGGCTCTCTCTGGTAGAAGGACAAGGCTAAGATACACAAGAACACAAAGTTGCCACTTCAGACTCCCCCTAGCATCCCAGTAAGTGTCAGCCTGAGGTTGAGGGAGTAAGACTGGGACTCTCTGCACCACCCTCTGACACTTCCTTCACACAAGTCTCCTAGAAACTCCTGCCAGGTCCCAGATGTTCTAGAACCCCTCTGCTCTCCCTCCAATCTGTTGATGCCACCCTGGAGCCCGGAAGTGCCTCCTCACTCTCCCAGGAAGCAAGGCTGGACAGGGTCTAGTCACCCAGGAGGGTCAGACATGGGCAAGGAGAACCCAGAGCCAGCTGTTTCCAAACTGGTTACCAGGGCACCTGTTCCAGGGGCCACCGTCAGGCCAGGCCCAGACAGCTGGGCACACTCACCGAGTCCTGCCTGGGGCCAGGGCCAGGGGCAGGCAGGGAGGTCTGGCTGATCCTGGGCCGCTGCTTCCTGGGCAGCCAGGGGAGCAGGGCCCAGAGCCGCAGACGGGGCGGCTTGGGATCCTGCTCCATGCGCCCGGCTGGGCCGAGGCACCATGGCAGGAGCAGGCAGCGTCCGGGGCTGCTGCGGAGGTGGCCAGGCCCAAGGCGGATGTGCAGGGTGAAGGCGGGGGCTGGGCCAGCCCAGGGCCGCCAATCACTCAGGGCCTGTGGTTTCCCAGCTCCCTTACCACCTCCCTTCCTCTCTCTCCCCCACCCTCCCCATCGCCGGAGGGCTGCCCTCTGGCCCTCCTCCCCATCCTCCCTGTGGGCCTGCAGAGGGAAAGCCCCATATGCCAAGCCAGCTGCTGAGGAGGAGACAGGTGCCCAACAGGCAGACACAGGGACCAGACATGTTCAGGCAGATGAGGAGGGACACCCAACAGGCAGAGGCAGGCTCCCTACAGGTGAAGACAGATGAAGGCGCACATCCAACAGATGGGTAGGAGAGTCCCCGTGCCCAGCAGGCTGGGATGCACAGGGCCATGCACCCAACAGGAAGGAGGTGGGAAGAATACACATCCGATGGGCAGAGACAGATGGGAACATGTACCCAACATACGGAGGAGGCAGGAAGGGACTCATACCCAACAGGCAGAAGTGGACAAGGACTCATATCTACCATGGAGAGGCAGATGGGAGGCACACATTCCAACAGGCAAAGATAGATGGTAACATGTACCCAACAGGCAGAGACAGATGGGGATCCAACAGGCAGAGGCAGATGGGGGCTTGCATCCAACAGGTGGAGACAGATGGGGAATGTACTCAACAGGCAGAGACAGAAGGGACACGACCCAACAGGCACCCAGCTATGTGACATGGACCCAACAGGTAAAGACAGGCATTCATGGAGTGGAGACAGACAGGAACCCAACAGCAGAAGCAAGTGGGCAGCAGTCAGAGGCAGCCAGCGTCAGTGAGGCCCAAGGAGGCTGACAGATACCCAGGGCACATAGACACACAGGCACCCACAGAGTCAGACCCTGGACTTAAGGGCAAGAGCTCTGGGTTCCTGCTGGTCCACCTGGGGGAACATCATCTGCAAAACCCCAGCACTTGAGAGAGAGCAGTCTGGTACTTGTGGCCGACTCATCTCTGAGGAATTCCATTTCTTTGGGCTTTCCGTCCTATGCCAGGGCCTGAGAGGGGCCCAGGATCAAGTCACTAGACGGAGACGGATGTCTGCTGAGTGTAATCTGATGACTCTGACCCTGACCCAGACAGATATCCCAAAGCTGTCATGCCCCACTTCAGGAACCAGAAACTGAGCTTCACCGGACAGCGACTCACCCAGGCTCAAAGTGAACTGGTGGCAGAGCCTGCTCAAACCCAAGTCCTCTCCCTGGGCCCTGCCTGGCCGGGGGTCAGCAGGCCTCAGGGGCCAGGAAAGGGAGGGCGGGCAAGTCAGCCAGAGCGATGCCCTGCCGAGCCAAGCCCGGCCCCTCCCTTAGTACCAGGGAGAGTCTGGGGACTTCTGCCTCTAGATGTCGACCCTCAGAGACGCCTCCCTTGAGGGAGCCTGAACAGCCACAGAAGCTGCAGTCACGAAAAACTGCAGGTCAATCAGGCCCCTGAGAGGAACCCAGTACGTGGGACAGGCAGAAAACCTGGCTGAGAGAGGGGCTGGGGAGGGCAAAGACCACACAGCAACATCGACCTGCCCCATCCTGAGGTCTGAGTCTCCACCGCTCGGTCTGCCTCTGACTGAGAACCGTCCCTGGGGACAGAGGTAGTCACCCGGAAACCCCAGGGCACAGAGCCACCCCCAAACCCATTCCTGGCGCAGAGTCTTGGTGACAGACACCGCTGGAGGCTGGCCAAGCCTCTGCTCACCTTTCTGGGGCAGGGGCGTGAGTCTCTCTCAGCCCTGGGGAAATCTGCTGGGGTCTGCATGGTGGGTCCCACGTCTATGGCCAGAGAGCCTGGCTACTCCCCTCACTTCTGCTTTTGCAACTTTCCTGGCCCAGAAGGCAGGGTCCCTGACCCGCTCCTTCTCACTTCCCCCTCTGCCGGGAGGAGGGACAGAACATGGGTAAGGCTCCCCTGCGGAGGAGGGGACACCGTAGACCCCAAGCCCACAACTCCAGGGTGGATGCAGAGAGACCTTTCTCCTCGTCTTCTCTGATCCTAAGGAAAGAAGAGCTGGACACAGACAGAAGTCACAAGTAGAGGCGGCAGCCACACAGGGGACACCCTTTACTTGCAAACACCTCCAGGAGAGAATGGGGGGCAAAAGGCAGCAGGGCCACCACCTCTGACAGTCTGACCCAGAGCACGGGCGTTCCTCCCCCTGTGGTGACCTTCCCATGGCTGGGCCCACCCAAAATGGCAGCCCACAGAGCAGGCACGACCGCACTCAGCGCTGCCCTGAAGAAGCCTATCCGCCCAGGGCCCTGAGGTGGGGGCGGTGGGGGGGGACGGTGCAGAAGGCATGGACCTCACAGGTAGCCGTGGGGCAGGGGGGACCAGGCCCGGCCCTTTGCCACATGGCCTCACCACATCACTCACCCAGTACCCTCACAGGAACTGACACACACAGATGCACAGAGTCCGCTGATCGGAAACCATTTCCACAGACATGCCCTATGTGGAAACGCCCCCACGGACACAGAACTTCCCCTTCCAGTCCCCACAGAGCCCCTGACAGCAGTCTGAGGAGGGCCTGCTGGCTGTTGGGCAAGATACTTCCTTAGACTGAGGCCTCTCGTTGTACTCCAGCTTCTCCTGGAGGACCTGGGGTCTGGGGTTGCCCTGAGAGCCCCAAAGCTCTCTAGTCCAGTACCAGCTACGCCCCCGCCCCGACTCCTCACTACCCGTGTACCCTTCAGAAGCAAAGAAGGCTCTCCGTGGCTGGCAGGGTATAAGAAGGGGCAATAGGGGGGACGCTGTCTCCAAACTGTCTGCTCTGGAGGGGTGCGTGCAGGGCCTGGGAGCCTCTGGTGGCAGCAGTGGGGAGGACAGCGCCAGACCCCACCCCCTGGTCGTGGCCCCGTTCCCCCCATAGATACTTCCTCTTATTTACTTCCTCCCACAAGGCAGCTGGAGAGAAGCCCAGAGCGCCACCCGCCTCTGCCCCCCGTTACCACACTCCCTGCCTGATCCCTGGCCTGTAGGGTCCCCAACCTGGGCCTCCCTCCAGCAGCTGCAGCCCAAGCCCACCTGCTGATCTCTGGCCCTAACGGACATCAACAGCCCCTCCCCCAGATGGCAGCATCTGCAGGGCCTCCCAGGGGTGCCCCCTCTCATGGGGCAAACATCCCCAGACGCCTCTCCCAACATGCCTCTGGGCAGTGGGTCCACAGTTTCCAGGCCTCCTTGATAGGCGAGCTGGCCTTGGGCCCGAGGCCAGGACTGGCATGCAGTGACAATGAGAACTGTGCCTCTTAACTGAGCATTTATTGCAGGAAGCCATTCTTTCCTTCAGCTTTTATTGGTGTGGATTCTGCCAGGCTCAGATGTCCTACTCCAAGGGAAGTGCTGTCATCCCATTCCAGAGAAGAGGAAACCAGACTCAGACAGAAAGTGACTTTCCCAAGGCCACATGGCTAGAAAGGCGGAGAGCTTGGGGCAAAATCGAAGCCTACAGGCTGAAAAATTTCATCATCACCCTCCTTGCGAGGCCCACCAGCCTGCCTCCCCTCTGGACGTTACTCACCGCTACGGGCCCCCGGCTATGTGTTCCCAGGCCAGGAGCCAGACACTAGGAGGCGCACGTGTTAAGGAAGCCTCCAGCCTTGTCCTCAGGCAGCTCCCCCAAATACACAATAACGAAACGGAAGTGTGGCGTGCAACAGTGCAGGCCAAGTGCTGGAGGTGCCCATAGCGTCTCACTCTCTGCCCGGGGTAAGATCTGGGAAGATGCGACAGTCTAGCTGGACCCTGAAGATCAATAGGAGCTGGCCAAGCAGAGAGGTGGAAAAAAGACACTCCGTGTAAAGAGACCAGCACGGAAAAGAGGCCTGAGGCCAGGAGGGCAGGGTGGGAAACTAAGACCCGTCTACTCATTTGTTCCCGTGCAACCCTTTCTCCCTATCTAAGCCTCAGCTTCTTCTGTAAAATGTTCGCACCCTCAAGAGGTTGTTTCAAGAAGCAAAAATGGGCCACAGAGATAAAGGGATGTGGTAAACAGAACTCCCTGAACGTCAAGGGCTTTCTTACTGCTGCAGGGTCTCCTCTGGGCAGGCTGAAGGGACAAGAGTCCACGGGTCTCAGGTGTTGAGAGGGTGGAGGGTTGGGGAGCCTTCCCCGGCCAGTCCCAGGGAAATTCCCCCCCGAACACCTGAGACTCCCAAGGCTCCCCGAAGTCCACAATCACATCCTGCCTGAGCTCCAGCCAGGGGAGCATGAGGGATCCGGGAGGGATCAGGGTTTCATAAACAGGAAGAGAGGAGGGGAGGGGGGGAGACGCTCAGCTCTCAAAATAGACCTGCAGGCGCTTCCAAGGGGTCCAGCTCCGGAGATAGCCAGGGAGGGGGCCTGGGGTGCCCAATCCACCCCCAGGAAGGGAGGGAGGGTGAATGGAGCCCCAGCATGCCTAAAGGACCAGGTGCACACGGGGAGCTCTCATCCTAGACTGCAGTCCTCTCTACAGCTGCTAAAACCCCAATCCCTTCTTCTGCCTGAAACGGATCAAATAAACAAGCATTAAACACCAATATGATGTCTCAAACACTGCTGGATGCTCCAATTTATGCACATCACGTTCCTTCCTTCTGGGTGGCCCTGATGGGTGGACTCTAGTCTCCTTTTACAGAAGAGGCATCGGAGCCTCCGAGGGGTAAAACAACTCGCCCAAGGTCAGCTGGCAAATAAGAAAGAGGCGCAGGATTTTGAACTCAAGAGAGCCTGCCTCTCCTCCAAGTCAGGCCTCTCCTCCCCCTGGAAGGGCCACTTCTCTCTCCAGCTGCCCAAATCCCGGCTTTCGAGGCCCAGGCAAATGCCAGCTCTGTGGGGAAGGTGACCTGGTGCCCCACAGCCCACGTTTCCTCTTCTGCCACACACAGCAGTGCCCGTCCATCTGGTCCACCATCAACCTTGAGAGTGGATGCTACTGGGTTCCCTGGGACGTGCTCATCTCATCATGCCCCAGAGAGGCAGGTAGGCAGGTGGTATATTTCACTGCCCACTGTCAGGCCTGGCACTGAATGGAGGTTCTATGTGCCCACAGCCTGTTCCTCCCCATCACTGCATCCACCACACAGCTTTCTCATCACCACCCTTCCCCAATGCTGAGAACTCCCTAAAGGTGGGGTGTTGACTTCATTTTGGGGTTCCCAGTGCCATGAACATGTGATGATGCAAAAGATAAAACCAGCTCCTTCCACTGCACAAAGTGATGAGGTTCTGACCACAGGCTGAGCGCCCCCTGGTGTGTTGAGCCCAAAAGTGGGCACTGGGAATGCTACAAGATTCTGCAGCAACAGAGGTGAATGAGCAGGTGCCAAGTAATGATGGAAACTGAGCTCACAGGGACGCAGTGCTCCTCCTCTTCAGCACTCAGTGTGTTTCCTGGGCTGGGAGGAATGTGGGTTCTGTGGTCAAGCAAGACCTGACTTCATTGCCCACTAGCGATCTGGCCTTGGGCCTCAACTTTCTCATCTGTAAAATGGGGAGAGTAACAGTTTCTACCTCTGAGGATGTTATGAGAACCAAATGCAAAGCTCCTGGTATGGCACTTTCTCTCTCTTAACATGGCATTCAAGGCTCTCTCTGCCCCATCCATGTCCAGCCTCGTCTCCCTTCCCACCCCAGGATCTGCTGTTCCAGAAGCAGGAAGGAGTCACAGACTTGGGATCAAATGTAGGTTGTCCACCTAGGTAAGTGCTTGTCTTCTCTTAACCAGCCCCTCTAGCTCTGAGGTGAGAAGCTGCACTCACCACCAGTTCCCTCAAAGCTGCAGGCACCTCTGCAACCCCTAGAACTACAGCCCCAAGATCTGAACATCTGGATCTTCACTGGAGACCTACAGTCCCTTCATTACAAGGCAACCAGGGGCAGCTACTTGGTGGGAAGAGATTCTCCCACATGAGGCTGAGACATGGGGCTGAGACAAGTCAAGGGGCCCAGTCCACATGACTCGGCCTGGCCTTTGATGACCCAAGGTTGCCATAGTAACAAAAGAGGAGGGGGTGGGAGCCTACTTCTGTTGGCCTGCCCTGCCCCAGGAAACTCGGCTCCCTTATCTTAGGAGGCTGAGTCAAGACAAACATCAGGACCAGCCCTCGGTCCATCTCAAAGGTCGGGCTTATGGTCTGACACCTAGGCAGACCCAGGCCAGAAGGGCGCGGCCACTAACAGGCAGCGGAGCTGAGCAACACGGCCAGGCACTCGGCTGCCAGGGCTAAAGCTACTGTGTGCTCTTCCATTTGCCCTTCAAGTCACTTCTGAGAGGCAGGAGGCAGGTACCATTATTCCCATTTTACTGCTGAGGAAACCAGACTCAGAAGGGAGAAGCTTCAGGTCAAATGGCAATGGTGGAGGCAGGACTAGAACTCAGGTCAGCTCTACCGCCAGAACTCACGCCCTGTCCTGCCTGGCGGCTTCCACAGCCCCTCCCCAGCCAGCAGCTCTGCGACCTCACAGCACCTTGAGAACTGGGTGAGGTCATTCCCAGCATGGTGATGAGAAAGCCCAGGCCAGACTGTCCCCCAGCCTCGCAGTGCTGTTGACACTCAAAACCAGCAACAGGCCCTGGGGGGCTGAAGGGAGAGCCCAAGGGACCAGAGAGCTCAGAGCCCAGGGAGCCGGCCTGGGGCTGGGAGCAGGGAGCCCTGAGAAACAGCCTGTGTGCCACGTGCCAGGCACTGGGCCTTGGTTTGATTGGAGGCCACCAGGTTCCCTCCCTCCAGCGCCAGGTGCCATGCCCTCATCAGAACCAGTGGACTTGAGCCTCTCCCATCAGCCCTTCACCCTCTTAATACAGTCAGCCAAGCCACCATGAGCAAATAAACAGAGGAAGCGTCCTGGTCTCGGTGACAGGTAAACCTGAGTTCTAGCCTGGCTTCTGACCCTGTCTGGGCCATAGTCCACTCACCTGAAGAACTGGAAGGCTGAAGTGAGTAATCCTGACATATGGGGTTGCCTCGAGCATTTGGTGGCACCAGAGAAGGACTTGGGCTTCCCTGGTGGCTCAGTAGGTAAAGAATCCACCTTCAATGCAGCGTTCGATCCCTGGGTTGGGAAGATCCCTTGGAGAAGGGAACGGCTACCCACTCTAGTATTCTGGCCTGGAGAATCCCATGGACTGAATAGTCCACGGGGTTGCAAAGAGTGGGACATGACTGAGTGACTTTCACTTTCACTTTCAGAGAAGGCAGGCTGAGCTGTCTGCCTGCCCCAGGGGGCCTCACACCTGGGCGGGACAAGGTCAGTGCCTCCCTCCTCGTCCACTCCAGGCAAAGTCACTCCACCCCTGACGATCCCTAGCTCCGGTGCTAGGGCCTTGCCCTTACCTTGGATGGCTGAAGCCCAGCTTCCTCCCCTGAGGCTTGACCATTCTGGAAAAGAGAGGAGAGAGTGGGGAACACTGTCAGAACTTACCAGAGTGGCACAAAGCAAAGACAGACCCTATGGGGCGCCCCAGCCCCTGGCTGCTCCCAGTGGCTAGAGGGGCCCTGGAGGCGGGGGCGGGAGTTCTGGGAGGGCACAGGCCTCAAGCCTCCTGCAATCGCCCCAACTCAGGCAGCCTGCTTTGGGCACCCCTCCCATGTTCTCTGCCTAGAAAACATCTCATCTTTGAAGGTCTGGCTCAAATGCCACCTCCCCCAGTGAGAAGGAAAGGACTGTGGGTGTGTGCCAACTAACCAACTCAAGAGGCCTCAGTTTCCCAATCTGTAACATGGGTATTTACATCCACCTCCCAGAGTTGATGCAAGGGCTGAAGGACACAAAGTCTGGGAGAGTGCCCAGCCCAGAAATGCCCTGGCCCTGCCTGCTCTGGGACCCCTCTCCATTCTTGCAGAATCACTGCTACTCCCTATGAACCTTCATTTTACCACTTATCACAAAGCAGGGACTACTGACTCATGGGCCGTGCGTGCTAAGTCACTTCAATTGTCTCCGACTCTTCGCGACCCCATGGACTGTAGCCTGCCAGGCTCCTCTGTCCATGGGATTCTCCAGACAAGAGTATTGGAGTGGGTTGCTGTTCCCTTCTCCAGGGAATCTTCCCCACCCAGGGATCGAACCCACGTCTCTTAGGTCTCCTGCGTTGACAGGCAGGTTCTTTACCACTAGTGCCACCTGGGAGCCCCTCCTAATAAATGGGGAATCCTGGGAGGCAGAGATGAGGCTTTGGTGCTAACAGCTGCTCTCTTCCGAGCCCCTGCTGCACGCCAGCACTGAGTTTGGTGCCTCACACCTGGGGCACCATTAAACCCTCCTGACCTGGGAGGTAGGCCTGGGTCCCATTTGGCAGAGAAAGAAACTGAGGTGCAGAGGGGCCTAGTGATGGCACCTAAGGCCATACCACTGCTCAGTGGGGATTCAAAATCCGGTCTCTGACACCAGGAGGTGCTCAAGAGGACTGAGGAAGAGGAGCCGGCTCCAGTGCCCAGCCAGGGCAACAGAGAGGCAGGCATGGCAGCTGGCCCCTGTGCAGTCCTCCAGACCCCAGACTTTGCCCTCCGCTGGGTGCTGTCCACCCTGGGTATACCACCCCTTTCCTGTGTGATATGAGGTGAGTAACCTACCCCATCCGGGCGCTGGGAAGCTAAAAGGAGCAGTCCCCAGCCCTCATGCACAGCAAGAGTGTGGAGAGACCAGGAAGACCCAGGACTTTGGAGCCAGAGGCCAAGTCCACAGGGCAGCTGCAGTCTTGTTGGCAGCAGCGGGCACAGCTGTGCTTTCCCCATTATATAATCTTCCTGCTCCTGGAGCAGCACTCCCTCCCCGCCAGTCCCTGGACATCCTGCCCCTTGAACCCCCTTAATGCCCCTAATCCTCCCCAGGGGCCAGTGTTCTGAGGCCCCATCATACGTGTTCTCTCTCAGGAGCTTGGGAAGCAGGACTGGGCGGAACCAGGCCTGAGGGGAGGAGGAGGCGTGAGGCCTTCGTAGACAGAGTTCTACTTCACCCAGCATTGCAGACTCCTGACATAACCCCGGATGGTAACAAGGGCCTACATGCCAGCCTCCCCCATTCTAAGCCCTCACCCTTCCTAAAACTCAACTGCAATCATCACACTTGAGTAAGACTCCCCTGGTCACTCACTCCTTACTGAGAACTTTCTAGGTACCAGGCCTCAAACTCTTCCATGGCTTCCCACTGCCTGTGGGATAAAGTCCCAGCTCCTTGGTATGGCATTCAAAGCCATCATCTCCAGCTCCCACAGGTGATTAATGTGGGTTCTGGAATCTGACCTTGTGGGTTATCACCTGCATAACTCTGAGGTTACTGCATTTCTCAAAGCTTCAGTTTCCCCATCTGTGAAATGGGGATAAAAGTAAAGTACCTCACTGGGTAGCTTTAAGAAGCAGGCAAAATAGTGCCTATAAAATACATACATCCAGGGACTTCCCTGGTGGTCCAGTGGGCCAAGACTCTACACTCCCAAAGCAGGGGGCCCAGGTTTGATCCCTGGTCAGATCCCACATGCCACAACTAAAGATCCCAAGTGCTACAACTAAGATCCGGCACAGCTAAATAAATATTAAAAAAAAAAAGTACAGCTGGCATATAACTGGTCCACAAACAATCACCATTATTACTATCCCTATTTTGGAGCTAAACTGAACAAGCTGAGACCCTGAACAGATCAGCTTGTCCCCAAGCATTTGCATGGTGGCTCCTTCTACCAAGAAAATCTTTCCTGCCCAGTCACTTCAGTACACTCCTGATCTTCTTGGAGGACTCAGTTAAATGTCTTCTCCTCTGTCCATACAGCCTCAAGTCCCTTCCTCCCTCCTCTGGGCCTCACAGCACCGAGCAAACCTCAGATTAACTCAGGGAGGAGCCACGGCTTGTCCAGTACTGTCTCCTTGGCACCCAGCTCAGGGTCTGGCACATAGCCTGTCAAATGAAACCTCAAACCAGCAAAGCGAGCAAGGAGGCCAGAGTAGGTTCTATTCCTCCCATTTTTCAGATGAGGCTCAGAAGAGCTGAGTGACTTAACTGCAGCCTGTTAGCAGGTGACACATGGGGCTATGACCCAGAGTCACATGAATCCCCAGTGAGAGAGAGGAGGAGGTGGTGGGTGAATCCAGAGGTGGGCGCTTACAGAGCAGTATCTTGGAGGATTCAGGGAGCCTGTTTGGCTGCCTCCAGTCCCGGGGTCTGGCTTGGGTACCATCTTCACGCAACGCCCAGGCCTGTAAGAGCTGATGCACAAGGTCTCTAGCGGGGAATGGGCGGCCCCGGAGAAAGCACTAGGAGTGCAAAGAGGACCACAGGTGGCCTTCCCCTTGAAAGCCGGGGTCCTGGGAAGACAGGGCGCATCTGCCCTTCCGGACTGACTGTTGCACAGAGGGTGGAAAGAACACAGGTCTGCAGCCACAAAGACAGAGCCCCTAATGCTGGCTCTGCCAGCCACTCACTCTGAATGTGTCTGTCTCATTACTTCTCTGAGCCTCGGCTTCCTCACCTGTACTAGGAGGGCAGGTCTGTCTTGTTCACAGGGGCACCCTGCTGGTTGGAGAAGTACTTGTCACATTGTAAGTGCTCAATAAATACTTGCTGAATGAATGAATAAGGACAATGATACTGACCTTGCAGAAAACTGAATGAAAGACCTTGTCTACGAGTCTGGTACAGGAAAGGCCTCTGGCCCCTTAGAGGATGGAGACTCACTCTCCTCCCGCTTCCTCAGAGAGCAATACTCATGGGCACAGCAACCGAGGGCCTCCAGGCCATTGTGCCCCCTCCCCAAAGGTCAAGATGGGTTCCAATAAGCATCCTTCCTTCCCACCCAAGCCGCTCTGTCTTGGGAAGAGAAGCATCCAGGGCAGTGTCTGGAGAAGCCGGGCAGCAGATGGACAAAGACAGCACGTGCCCCATAGGCAGGAAGCAGCCCCAGGAGTTGGGTTCAGAGCCCAGCACTGGCAACCCTGCCCACTGCTGGAAGCTGGGGGCCAGGTGCCAGGGCTGGCTGGCACTACTAGCCCTCAGCCAAGGCTGGACAGGAGAGTCTGCCAACATCCGGAGCCTCTCCTGGAGTACCTTCCACCTGGCCGGCTTGACCCCAGCTCTTGCCTGTCTTTAAGCCTCCGCCTACTGGGTAGAAGACAGTGAGAGATCTGGATTCTAATTCTGACTCTGACATTAATTCACAGGCCAGGTCCCACTGAGTTCAGTTATTCCATATGACAGGGGTAATACTCTCTGCCCTGAGAAGCTGTTTGGAGAATTATTTGACTTTAATAAGGCCACACTGGCGGAGTGGGGTGGACGGCACAGAGCAAAGCTCTGCACAGCGAGGCCGGGCCTGCGGCCACGGTTACTGAGCCCAGCAGGGCCAGGGGGAGGCCCCGGCAGAATCCTCACCCACACTTCCAGTGGGGTGGCTCCACCTGGGCCACACCCCAGACAAGGCCCTGCCTCCGAGCAGCCCATTCTCGGCAGCGTCACAGGGAGAGCAGATCCCAGGCCTCTGCCAAATGCCCTGCCAGCCCCTCGGCCTGCCTCCCTCCCGGCCAGGAGCCTGTACCTGCAGGTCAGGGTGCTGTATCACTTACATGTCACCTGGGCTGAGAACAGCGAGGCCCTGTTCTCCAGTAAGAACCTGCGCCCAACCCGTGCCCTGGCTGCCCCATGCCTCCTGTTACCCAAACAATAACACCGAGTCGCCTGGCACTTCCATGGAGTGGGGAGGAGGAAAATGGGCAGCACTCCTTAGGGCTCTGCACCCTCTCAGGCCCAGAAAGCAGAGGCCAGAACCCAACCCTGGCCAGTGGAGAAACAGAGGTCCAGAGAGGCTATGGACTGACTGAGGGTCACACAGCGAATCCGAGGTGAAGCTCCTGTAGAAATCACAGCCCCCCTAAACCAGGGAAATAAGCCGTCTTTTTTCCTCTCAAAGTTCAGGTGCAGTAGGACTAAAACTGAGTTGAGTTTCCTGTTTAAACCTGGTCCCTGCCTCAGGATTTCCCAAAGAGAAGCAGGAAGCAGTGCCCTGGACTGGGAATCAAGTTTCTGGGTGTCTGCCTTCCCAACTAATATAACCCACGGTAAGTCCCTCCCTGGCCTCTCCCAGTCCACCTTCCTCTAGGGAGGCCTAGGTCTCAAGGGTGTGCCAGGACAAAGGAATTTACCTCTGAGCACCACCCCTAACCCCTTGTGCCCTAGTTCTAGAGGGTGGGCAGCCCGTGGATAGGGGCTGCAGAGGGCCGTGTTCCTCAGTTCAGAGGGTGAGTCAGCGGGAGAACTTTTGAGCTGTGCAGGGCCCGTAAAAACCCCATGGCAGGGATCCCAGAGCAATTTACTCCAAATTGCGCCTTCAGGTTGGTTACCTAATCTTGCCGCGCCCACCCTCCAATAGCCAGTGTCAGCGGTGACCATCCCTTTAAAGGGGCAGCACACTCCGGGTGCTGGGGACCCAGGATCCTCACTCAGCTCCCAACCAGCGGCCCTGAGGGGCAGGGCGCTTGGTGGTTGCCCCAGGTAAGAGAGGGCAGAGGAGGGGATCTAAGTGGGGAGGGATCCGAGCCCCAGCCAGAAGAAAATCACTTTGTGTCTCAGGCTCTCTGAGGTTTCCATCGTCTCCCTCATATCCTCACATCCCCCTGGAAAGGCAGTATCACCTACTGTCCTTCCCATAATGAGGCTGAGGGGAAAGTTTTGTCCATTTGCCCGTTCAAGGGCTTGACGTTGACCCTGGTGGGCACAGGAAGAGCGAGCCTTCTGCAAGGTTAGGGCCTAAACCACAGTATCCTCAGAAGGCAAGAGCTGCTTCTGGGAGAAGCTAGGCAGGCAAAGGCCAAATTCCCTAGAGGCCCAACCCATCCCATGGGAGGCGGCAGGAACCAAGGACCTCCTCATCTCCAGGAATAATTTTCTCAAAGGTCTAAGGTTCCCCATTCTCTTCTCCCGAGCCTGGGAGAGGTGACACAGGCGTCCTCTGACCCTAGCCTGGAGCAAAGAAAACCAAGGGTTTCAGCCCCAGACGGGCAGAGTCACCCCAAATTCCACAACTGCGACGATCAAGAAGGAAATCCTTCTAAGGTCAGCAGCGGAGATGCTGGGAGCTCTTGGGGTAGGGCCGCTGTGAGACATCAAGAAGTTGGCAGGGGGTGGGGTGGGGGGGTCCCATGACCCTCGTCTCTTGTGGAATCCAAGACATCTGGCATCCCAGCCCTGGTCCGTCTGCCCTAATGAAGGAACCTCCGACGGCTCCGGGTACAGGTCCCAGGTATGTGTGGGGTGAGGCGGGGGTCAGATCTAAGCGCAGCACGGGATTCGCTCTCCGGGGTAAGGGGCTTCCTCGGGGCTTGGCAGAGCGGTCCCTCGCGCACACACACCCGGAGCATTAGGGGGTGGAGCCGGAGACGAGGCTGGAGACCGGAGGGCACTCGCGTCCTCGCGGGCGCCCGCCAGGCTACAGCGGCGCCGCGGGCCGCCCCGCCCCTGTGGGGACTCGGGCTTGCCGGCCGCCGGCGCCCGTCCCCCGCCCAGCTCACTCACCTCCGGGTCCAGCGGCACCAGCTCCATGAGCGGCCAGGGCTCCTTGAGCTGGGCGAGCGGCATCGCGCCGCAGCCGGGCCGCCCGTGCTCCACCGGCGGCCCGAGCCGCGCCGCCTCCTGGGTTCTGAGGTCCCACGCTCAGCGTCCCCAGCGTCCCCTTCCTCCCCGCCGAGACCCTCTTGCTCTGGCTGGGCCGTCCGCCGCCGCCGCCGCCGCCGCCGCGGCACTAGCACTTCGGCTCCCTCCGTCACCCGGCGCCGCCGCGCCCATTGGCTACCTGCGCGAGGGGGCGGGGCCAGTGTAGCCCCGCCCCGGCCCCCGCGGCGCGGCATTCCCAGGGAGGACCCCCGCCTCCGCCACGCGGGGAGTGAGGGCCCCGCCTCCACCGTGAGCCCCCGGCCCACGCTCCGCTCCGCCCAGGAGAGGCCCTCCTGGCTCCTCCCTCCCAAGCCCGGTCCCCGGGGCCCAAACCTCGTCAGGGCCACCGGTCTCCCCACACTCAGCTCATTTGGAATAGCTTCCCAGATGCCCCCTCTCTCTCCAGAGGGCCTGTACCCCCTTATTCCCTTTACCTCCCCTATCTCCCCTCAACCGCTCCCCCCCCCCCGTCGCCCCACTCCCAGTCACACCGAATGTCCTAGGCCTGACCCAGGGAGAAGCTGGAAAAGGAAAGGAGCCTGAGCCCTACTCCCCTCGTTGCGAGGCCCTAGGACACTCCCCGCATCCCACCCACCCCCCACCCCAAACCGACACTGGGATCCCCTGCGCCCCAGCTCCGGGCAGGGTACGGATCTTCTTTCGCCACCATCAGGGCTCACAGTACCTCCAGACTGATGTCTTAATATGCGTGCTTTGCTCTTTTCAAGCCAAGTCTCTCCAGAATCTCTCCAGCTGGAGACCTGGCTCTGGGCTGATTGGGTTTTGTGCCCCCTCTGGGGAGGCTCCCAGGATCCACCGACACGTGGGCTGCACTTGTAGTAAGAGGCCAGGGAGAGGGATCCCCCCTGGAGAGACTCAGCCTCCATCTAAAGCAGTGTTAAGAGTCCAGGTGTGGTGAGATTCACACCTGGAAGAGTGTAGAGATGGGCTTGTGGGTTTCATGGAGGGGGAAGAATGGCCATTTGCAAAGCTATTCTAAGGCAGGATTGTTTATCAGAAGCTTTCTTCTGATCAGGCTTCACCAACTTATGACCTCCTGGTTTACACATCATAAAACAGCTTCAGAAAGATGGGGTGACTTACCCAAGGTCACACAGCAGGTCGGGAACAGATTATAGGACCTTAAAAAAAGTCAATGAAGGTTTCTCCTGAATCCACATGCTCCCGTTATTTCTTTATTTTCCAAGGGTAGCACCTCAACTGTTGAAGTGAATTGAGTTTTGAGTGGAAAAGACTTTGGAACCTAACAAATCTGGGTTGGAATCCCGTCCTTGCTACCTACTTAATGTTGGGAAACTCCTTTCGGGTCCCTAAACCTGTTTCCTTATCTGTAAAAAGGGAATCATGATTCCAATCTTTCCGGTATATCCTGAGGACTAGATTTAATTCAATAAACATTTATGGGTATATATTACATGCCAGGCCCTCTTCTTGAGCATGTACTGTAAACCAGCCCCACTCCTAGCAATGAACAAAAGAAAATCCATGTTCTTATGGAGTTTACATTTGGTCTGGTGTGATCAGATAAATAATCACAGCTAACATTAGTACAGCACTTACTGTGGACCAGGTACTGTTCTAAACACTTTACCTGTAAATGCATTTAATCCTCACGACATCTTTATAAAGTAGGTGCTGTTATTACTGCAATATACAGATGATGAAATTGAGAACAGAGAAGTTAAGCATTTCATTTGTTGGGTCCCTCCAAGGTTACACAGCTAGAAAATGGCAGAGCTGAAAGACAACCCTGCTAGTCTGGGCCCAGAGTTCATTCTCTTGTTCACTCACTTGGTTACTTCCCTGATGAGGGCCAAACCGGAGGTAACCTGGGCCAGTGTTGGCACCTGTTATTATCACCAGCGTTAGTTATCAGTTGACCGGAACCAGTTTCTGACACCCCAGTCCCTGCTGCTCAGGGATAGCGTTGTAATATTTGGACCTACTTAGACTAAAAATCGTTGTTTATCTGAATTCAGATTTAATTGGGTATTCCATTGATTTGCTAAATCTAGCCATCCTATTCAGGGCTCAGAACAGATTGCACACAGGTGCCGAATATCTGGCTGCAAGCCAGTTTAAATAAGTTAAACTTGGGAAGAGACATTGTGACCCAGAGAATAAGCACAAAGGACTGGGGGAGGAAAATGAGGTGGATGAGTGGGAGGTGTGTAGGTGAAGGGAAAACTGGAATGATTTGGCCTTCAGTCTGCCCCCTTCCTGGAGCTGCTGGTCTCGTCCTTTCCCTTCTTACACGAAAGGATTCCCTATCAAGTGCATCATCTCAATTTAAGGATCCAGTAGTGATTGTGCTTTCCTGTGAATATTTTATTTCCTGTGTCCTCTGAAAAGTATTGGAGAGGCAGCAGGTCATGATGGAAAAGGGAGCGGAGGGTGGGGGAGGGGACAGAGGCCACCTGGGCCCTGCCTGGGAGCTTGGGCAGGTCAGCTTGCCATCACTGTAGTAGGGATGTTGCGGTCACTCAGCAGAGAGCTGTGGACACCAAGACACCGATCTGTAGCCTACAATGTGCTGATCCTGCTGTAGCCTCAGCTCACAGTTTTCTCCATTTCTCTCCAGGCTCCAGCCACACTGACTTTCCTGCAGTTCCCCTGCCACAGCACCTTGTTCTTTGTTCTTAAAACTGTCTTCCATCTTCCTCAAGCCAGTTTATCTCCACAGTCACTTCCTCCAGGACATCTTTCTTTACCTCCCTGTTATGGACAATGGACACTGCTCCTGAGTGCTCCTCAAGGTATGAAAGTGAAAGTGTTAGTCGCTCAGTCGTGTCCACCTCTCTGAGACCCCATGAACTGTAGCCTACTAGGCTCCACTGTCAGTGACGTTCTCCAGGACAGAATACTGGAGTGGTTTGCCATTTCCTCCTCCAGGGAATCTTCCCAACCCAGGGATCGAACCCAGGTCTCCGGCATTGCAAGCAGATTCTCTACTGTCTGAGCCACCAGGGAAGTATGCTGCTGCTGCTGCTAAGTCGCTTCAGTCGTGTCCAATTCTGTGCGACCCCATAGACGGCAGCCCACCAGGCTCCCCCGTCCCTGGGATTCTCCAGGCAAGAACACTGGAGTGGGTTGCCATTTCCTTCTCCAATGCATGAAAGTGAAAAGTGAAAGTGAAGTCGCTCAGTCGTGTCCAACTCTTTGGGACCCCACGGACTGCAGCCCACCAGGCTCCTCCGTCCATGGGATTTTCCAGGCAAGAGTACTGGAGTGGGGTGCCATTGCCTTCTCCTCCAGGGAAGTATACCTCAAGGTACACTTTTGCATTTGTTTTTGTGATTACTTGATTAACATCTGGCTCTCCAATTAGACAGTAAGCTGTGAGAGGGCAGCAATGGGCTCTTCTTGGCTCTTTCTTGTTTTCCTGGCACCTGACACACTGCCGGGCACATAGGAGACGCTCAGCGAGGATAAATGATATGTGCAACATCATCTGGCTGCAACACAGTAAACCTGGGATCGGATCCAGGCAGCCAATCTATTCTCAGGCTCTGAAATGCTACACTCTGAGGTGTGGATAAATGCTAGCTATGATTACTATTCATAATAGGATGAAAACAGGCTGTTCTGGGCAGTCACTTGAGGTGTTTGTTAAATGAATGACTCATAAGTGTGTGCTGGACACAAGTGAGGTTCTTAGTCTGTTCCCTGTGGAAGAGGTTATTCTGGCCTGGAGCAGTGGTCTGAGCTGATAGGGGCTGAGCACCTGGTTTTAGGTCCTTCTCCTGCAGCCTGGCCATGAGCTTGCTGTAATGTTCAAGAGTGCAGGTTCTGGATGCTCCCTGCCTCAGGAAGGGAGTCTGTCATTATTTTTTTCTTGGCCTTTCAGTAGGGGAAGGTCTTGGCACATGTGTCTCCTGGCAGCAGGTGGAACAGCATGCAGGGAACGATCATAATGGTAGTTACCTTTAACCAGAACTTGGCTCAGCATTTAAATAATCATCATTATCAGCTATGACAGCTTATTTTTTAAATCTGGATAATTAAACGTTTTAAAAATATTTTATTTATTTATTTGGCTGCACCAGGTCTTAGCTGTGGCACACGGGGTTTTCAGTCTTCACTGTGGCATGTGGCATCCAGTTCCCTGACTAGGGATCGAACCCCTGTCCCCTGCATCAGCAGGTGGATTCTTAACCACTGGACCACCAGGGACGTCCCAATGGTATTACTCACCTTTCTTTCATGGCATGCCTCTCTACCAACAATCATATTGTATATTTACCGGTTTATTGTTTGTTTCTCCCACTAGGAACAAAGCTCCATGAGGTAGGACTTTTCTGTTTTGTTTACTGATACTCGCTGGACATGGCAGACATGGCAAGCCCTCAAAATAGGCTTGTGAATAGAGCCACACCAACCTGGCCTCTAACCCCTGCTTGCCCGCTTCCTAGTTGCCTGACTGAGAATTTCAGTTAACACATCTGAGTTTGTTTCCACATCTGTAAAATAGGAGTGGTTATGAGTTATTAGGTGAAGTCAGGGAACAAAATGCCTGTGCAGTGTCTGCTACACGATCAGTGCTCACTGGAAAGGGTATGTAACAATCCTAGACTCTCTCTCTTCTCTCCAAATTCTTGCCCCTGAAAAGTAGGAGGAGGGCAATAGACTGGGGCTTCGGCAGCTCACTGGGTGAGTTCTCCATTGGTGTGAGATGAATATGTAAGAAGAGGCTTCAGCTTGAAGGAATTCCCATAACTGTGATCAAGAGGCTGGTAAAGAATGAGGCGAAAAGCCAGGACATCTACCTAAGGCTGTTGGTCAAGCTGTACAGGTTTCTGGCCAAATGAACCAACTCCTTTGATCAAGTTGTGCTAAAGACCTTGATCGTAAGTTACACCGATCAGCTACCTCTGGCCCTTTCCCGGATGATCTGGAAGATGGAATTTCCTGGCCAGGAAGGCAAAACAGCTGTGGTTGTAGGGATCTAATTGATGTTGTGCCTGCCCAGGAGGTACCAAACAGGGTGTGTGGGCTGCCCCAGGAGCAGCCACACCCAGGGCATCATCTCCAAGGCCTGGAGCAAGATCCCCAACCTTCAACCAGCTGGCCCTGGACTCTCCCAAGGGCTGTGGCACTGGCCTGCTCTCTGGTCCTGGTGAAGGCTGAGAGGTGGTACAGGCAAATCCTGCATTCCCAGGGCTAGAAGTTTAAGTGCGCCGGAAACCAGTGGGCCAGCTGCTGCTACAAAAACTAACCCTACCCTGGAGAAGGAAATGGCAACCTACTCCAGTATTCTTGCCTAGAAAATTCCATAGACAGAGGAATCCACATGGACACAAATAGGATACAACTGAGCTACTGACCATAGGGGTAAGAATGGGACTCATCACTGTTAATTAGTAAGAGGAATCTTATTGGGGAGATAAAAATGTTACAGAACTTGACTGTGGTGATGGTTGCACAGCTAGGTAAGTTTAATGAAGGTCATTGAAGTGATCCTCAATTCCATTCCTGTTTAAGCATCTGGGTTCCTTGCCATAACATCTATTGCCACCCATATCTAGAATGAAGTTGTCTTGGAGCCTGTTGTACATTTAAAAATAAGCTTTTTTTAAAAGGTCATTGAACTGTACAATTTAAATATGGAACTTAAATTATACCTCAATAAAGTTGTTTCTTTTTCAGAAAAAAAAACAAAAACAAAACTAACCCTAGATCCTGCCTTGTTAGTAAAAAGATTTTGGATGCTGGAGAAATAAATATGAGGCCAAAGGCAGTCAGAGAAGAGGAGACATGGGAGCACCCAGATGAGACAGTCCCAGGGCTACTGGAGAATTAGCTAGTGGGATCCTCCACTGACCTGGAGATGGGGCCAGGGGTGGGAAGGCAGAGAGACGCAGAAGCTTCTCACTGCTGGTTACAGCGGATGGGAGCTGGCAGGAGAGGGAGATTCAGTAGTAGCTAGAGATGGGGATGGAATTGGAGACAACAGGCAGAGAGTAAGCAGAGGGTCATCAACAGATACTAATGGGCAGCTATATGCCAGGCACTGTTCTGGGCACTGAGGACACCGTGGAGGAAAACACAGAGAGGGTCTCTGCCCAGTAGGGGTGGGTAAACTACCAGTGGCCTGTGGACCAAATCTGGCCTCTTTTTATGTGCCTATGAGCTAAGAGCAGTTTTTGCATCTTTAAAAGACTGAAAAAAAAATCAAAAGGATATTTTATAATGTGTGAAAATTATGTGAAATTCAGATTCCAGGATCCATAAATAAAGTTTTATTGGAGCACAGCCACGCTCCGTTTACGTATGGTCTAGGGCTGCTTCCACACTGCAACAGCAGCGTTGAGCAGTCTCAACAGAGACCATATGGCCAAGAAAGCCTAAAATGTTTACTAGCTGGCTCTTCAGGAAATAAAAGAAATTTTTTTTTTTTTGTCAACCCCTGCTCTAGGAACTTGCATTCTCTTTGGAGAAATGGTTAAACAAGCAGGTAAGCTAATTTCAGAGCCAGCCGGCATCAGCATTTCCTCACACCCTGCTTCTGCCTTGGCCACCTTCCCCTGGAAGGGAAGTTGCTCCCTCCAGCTGGGATGTAATACAGCAAGAGAGGAACTGGGGTCATTGTAACCAGCCCCCTGCTTCCGGGCCAAGAGGATCAAGCCTTTTCCTGGAAGGAAAAAGTCACTGTCAGTGATTTGTGAAGTCCAGCACCCACTAGATAACCTTCCCCAATCTCAGATCCTCAATCTAAGAACAATTCCTTTATGACTTTGGAGGAACATGGTCACCTTTGTCATCAAGGTCTGCCACCTGGGTACCTGCCACCTGTGTGCAGCGTCTCCTTCTTTACAGAGTCTTCTCTCACACTATCTCCTTGAGCTCTTACGGGATAAGACATGGCTTGGGGTTACTGTTCCCCTACAGATGAAGAAACTGAGACTTGGAGGGAGGACCTGACTTACCCAGGGTCACATAGCTTGAAATAGCTTGCAGAGCCAGAATTAGAAAGTAGTGCAACGTCAGCTTTGGAAGGGACTTTGAGACTGTCTCAGCCAGAGATAGGAAACTGATGGCCTGAGGCAAGAGGTGAATCAGGTAAGGGTGGTGGCCAGTCCTCCGTGTGCAAGACACAAGGCATGCTTTGTCTGTAGAGAGGTTTAAAACATTAGTGAAACTGGGTGCGTCCGCTTTTATTATCACCATGCCCTGGCAATTCTAAACAATGTCCTTGGTGATAAAACCCTCCATCCTGAAGAGATCTTTATTGGTCTAACTTAAATTATAATTTGGACATTTTATCACCTAACCTTTCATAAATAATGCATTCTACATGGACGCTAACTTGAAGAATCCCCAGTTACATAACTGGCCCCAACATACACCTTCAGGTGAGAGTTCATAGCAGGTCAGCATCACTGGAGCTCACACCAGGAGTGTTCATGTCCCTGTGTCCCTCCATTTATCTACATTTTTAAAGTCTTTATTGAAGTTCAGTATTTCTGTTTTATGTTTCGGGTTTTTGCCTGTGAGGCATGTGGGAACTTAGCTCCCCGACCAGGGATCAAACTTGCACCCTCTGCATTGGAAAGCGAAGACCCAACCACCGGATGCCCAGGGAGGTTCCCATGTCCCTGCATTTGAACAGCAGATTTGAAGTCAACAGTGATAGCACAGTGATGGTAAAACAGTAATTGTTACTGCAGTTCTGTCATTCTCTGTGCAAACCATTCTCTGAACTTCATGAGTTGCCTCTTTTGGAGGCATTTTGTCGTGTGTGTGTGTATGTCCCTTTTTGTTAAAAAAATAATGTAACCAAAAATTATTAGTCCATTACTTTGTTCCCCTTTGTACTACAATTTTTAATTTATTAAAAATTTTATTGGTCTGAGTGTATATATGAGGTTCAATAAAAGCCAGTTTTTACTATTTTTGTTGCTTTTCTGCCATTATTATGTTTTATTTCATGATTATTATTGAAGATAATCTTGTCATGTTGGCCTTAAAAAAATGATCTATTCTACCCACACTACTGTATACAAGATGGATAACCAACAAGGACCTGCTGTATAGCACAGGGAACTCTACTCAATATTCTGTGATAACCTATATGAGAAAAGAATCTAAAAGAAGAATAAGTATACGTACAACTGGATCACTTTGTGGTACACCTGAAACTAACACAACATTGTAAATCAACTATATTACAATAAAAATGAAAATATTTTTTGAAAAATTACTGGAAAATATAAGTTAAAGAAGTTAATGAAAAATAAAATCTGATATCTTGGGGGGAAAAAAGATACATTCTGGGTGTCAAACATACCAAGTTCACCATTGGTCTGAAGACAGAATAGGACCCACAGACAATGACATTGTTATCTTCTCAAACATAATTATTATTTTATTGAGGCACCTCCTTGGTGCCAGGCACTGTTCTAAAGTTTGACATGTGTCATCCCGTTATTTCCCCCACTCAACAAATGTTTATTAAGATCTTACCCATGTGTGAGGCACCATGGTAGGCGCTGGGGATATGACAGTGAACAAAGCCGAATGCTTTCTCTCTCTTACCCTTGAACCACTGGACCTGGAGGTGGAATGGGTGTTCTCTTTGTGTATCATCATGTTTTAAGAATAAAGCCACGGTGGGAATATAAACTGATATAGCCATGGAGAACAGTATGGAAATTCTTTAAAAAAAAAACTAGGGAAAAAACTACCATAAGACCCAGCAATCCCATTACTGGGCATATGCCCTAAGGAAATCACAACTCAGAAAGACACATGTGGGGCTTCCCTGGTGGCTCAGCGGTAAAGAATCCACCTGCCAATGCAGGGCGGGAGACATGGGTTTAATCCCTGGTCCAGGAAGATCCCACATGCTGTGGGACAACTAGGCCCATGAGCCACAACCACTGAGCCTGCACACTAAGGCCCAGAAGGCTTAAACAAATGCTGAAGCCCAAACGCTCTAGAGCCTGTGCTCTGCAACAAGAAGCCACCACAATGAGAAGCCCACTCGCTGCTGAGTTTTTTCGGTGGTGCTCCCCTTAAATTCTGCATCCATGATGGTTCCTCATTAACTTCATTCTAGTAAGCTCAGCCTAGTCCTGTCCTTGCTCATGTGACCCTTTCAACAATCATGTGAAGTAGGTGCAATAATTAGCCCCATTCTACAGATAAGAAAAGTGAGGCACAGAGAAGCTAAATGATTTGCTCAAAGTCATACAGTTAAGTGGTAAAGCTGGTGCATGAAGTTCTCTTAGAGTCCATGCTCTTAACCCTATTTTACATTTTGTTTATATTTACATTTTGTGTAGTCTATACGGGTGGCTAAATATCTCAAATAACTTGAATTTAAATTTTGAATTTAAAATTAAAAATACAGGGAGGCACATTCCACTGCCCCTCTGGTCAGGGAAAGTCCTTGGGACATGAGGCACAGCTGGAAAGGCAGCCACCCTCTCACCTGTCACACAACGCACATTGGTGGGGAAACTGGGGTTAAACCATTCATAGATGACCTGCTTCTGGGTCGGAGTTTCCTACGTAACACAGCAGCTCCCTTGCTGAGATCTATTGAAAGTCAGAGAGAAGGGTTTGTAAAAAGAAAATGTATATATATATATTAAAAAAAGACAGGAAGAATAAAATTTAAAATAGAACTTTCCTGCCTCTTTAAAAGTCAGGCCACCTGGGCTCACAGTCCGTTTTGCGACCATCAGCAGGCAGCCCCTCTTAGGTAAAACAAGTCCAGCAGATTACCACAGTCTCCACCACCTGCTATTGTCCCAATGCCTCGTCCGTTTCATTCACTTGCTACCTGACTGCTCCCGGGGGCTTGGATTTGGACCCCTAATGTAGCCATTTCGCAAATGGAAGAACCCAAGCCCCAGAGGGGAAGACGTTTACCCAGTTCACACAGTACTTTGAGCTGGACTCCAAGCCAGGCCTTACACAGCCCTTCAGTGACAAGAGTCACTTGCGACTTTACACTTGATGGGGGCTCAGAAAGGAAACCTCCTTTCTGAGCCCCCATCAGACAGATCAAGCTAACCCCTATTTCCTGAGCACCTCCCACTTGTCTCCAAGGTGGGCGTTTCCACATCAACATTTCATGGGAATCTCCCAATGACTCTGGCAGGTCAGCCTTGACAACCTCTAGCTTCCAGGTGAGAAAAGGGCTCAGGGGTTTGTGACTCTCCCAGGATCTCACTGCAAGTTTGTGGCAGGTCTGTCTAACTTCACTAGCTCTTGAAATAAGAACAGAGGAGTCCACCTCCTGCTCTCTCCCAAAGGCTCCCCTCTCTCTCTCTTGCTAGGATTTTCTTAGGCTGAGGCTGGAGTCACGGCTGCTTAAATTTACTCTCTTCCAGAAGGATGCCGACACAGGGCAGCCTGAGAGTCAAGCTGGAGTTGTCAAAAATACTGATATAGGGACTTTCCTGGTGGTCCAGTGGTTAAGAATCTGCCTTGCAATGCAGAGGACACGGGTTCGCTCTCTGATCGGGAAACTAAGATCCCACATGTCTCAGAGCAACTAAGCCTGCCTGTCGAAACTACTGAGCCTCCACACTTCAGAGTCCTCTCCACCGCGTCCCAAAGAAGATTGTGTGTGCCACAATGAAGACAGCCAAATAGATAAAGATGAAAAAAAAGCCTATATGCCAATCATGTGCTAAATGCTTTTCAGAGTTTTTAGTATTCTCTTCTTTATATTTATCTGCATCCTCTAAAATTTCCACAATGAATAAAATATTTTATTTTCCTGTGCAAGGAATTGCTTGATCTAGGCTGAGAAATGATTCTACTGAAGGTGTGGGGAAACGGGGAGCAATATCTCCAATCTGCAGTTAAGGAAATTGAGGCTCGGAAGGCTGGCCCAAGGTCACACAGCTAGGAAGTGATGAAGTCAGGATGCTGTCCAAATCCAAGGCCTGTGCTCTTTCCATTCCACTACTCTGCCTACCCTTCTCCTTTGTTTTGTAACACCTTGTTCCACAAAGGAGTTCAGGCAATTTATAAAAATACAAAAAAGAGGGAATTCCTTGGCAGTCCAGTAGTTAAGACTCAGCACTTTCACTGGAGTGGCCTGGTCCCTAGTCAGGGAACTATAGCCAAAAAAATTAAAAATACATAAAAGGGATCAAGCATTTATCTTAACTTTCCTGTACAAACTATTTCAGGAAAATCAAATAATGGATGAGGAAAAGTTATTCTTTATGGAAGAATTCCAGCTAATGAATGCAAAAAGAATGACAGAATTATGAATAGAAAGTCACCATTTTGTAAACCTAATGAGATAATGGATCATCAGTGGATGCTAAAACTAACAGATAAAACTTTGGGGGGAATTCCATAATGAAGAGACTAGGCCAAGGGCCCTGAAACCATGGATGAGTCAATAAAAATATTTCAAGTCAATATTATGTACCACTAGACTTAGCAGGAGCAGCAGATATGACATGGACATGATATGATATGACATGGACATGATATGATATGACATGGATATGATATGACACATGGATATCACCAGATGGTTGACACCAAAATCAGATGACTATATTCTTTGTAGCCAAAGATGGAGAAGCTCTATACAGTCAGCAAAAACAAGACCAGGAGCTGACTGTGGCTCAGATCATGAACTCCTTATTGCCAAATTCAGACTCCAATTGAAGAAAGTGGAGAAAACCACTAGAACATTCAGGTATGACCTAAATCAAATCTCTTATGACTAAACAATGGAAGTGAGAAATAGATTTAAGGGACTAGATCTGATAGATAGAGTGCCTGATGAACTATGGACAGAGGTTCATGACATTGTACAGGAGACAGGGATCAAGACCATCCCCAAGAAAAAGAAATGCAAAAAAGCAAAATGGCTGTCTGAGGAGGCCTTACAAATAGCCGTGAAAAGAAGGGAAGTGAAAAGCAAAGGGGAAAAGGGAAGATATACCCATTTGAATGCAGAGTTCCAAAGAATAGCAAGGAGAGATAAGAAAGCCTTCCTCAGCAATCAGTGCAAAGAAATAGAGGAAAACAATTGAATGGTAAAGACTAGAGATCTCTTCAAGAAAATTAGAGATACCAAGGGAACATTTCATGCAAAGATGGGCTTGATAAAGGACAGAAATGGTAGGGACCTAACAGAAGCAGAAGATATGAAGAAGAAGTGGCAAGAATACACAGAAGAACTGTACAAAAAAGAGCTTCACGACCCAAATAATCACGATGGTGTGATAACTCACCTAGAGCCAGACATCCTGGAATGTGAAGTCAAGCAGGCCTTAGGAAGCATCACTATGAACAAAGCTAGTGGAGGTAATGGAATTCCAGTTGAGCCATTTCAAATCCTGAAAGATGATGCTGTGAAAGTGCTGCACTCAATATGCCAGCAAATTTGGAAAACTCAGCAGTGGCCACAGGACTGGAAAAGGTCAGTTTTCATTCCAATCCCAAAGAAAGGCAAGGCCAAAGAATGCTCAAACTACCACACAATTGCACTCATTTCACACGCTGCTGCTGCTAAGTTGCTTCAGTAGTGTCCAACTCTGTGTGACCCCATAGATGGCAGCCCACCAGGCTCCCCCATCCCTGGGATTCTCCAGGCAAGAACACTGGAGTGGGTTGCCATTTCCTTCTCCAATGCATGAAAGTGAAAAGTGAAAGTGAAGTCGCTCAGTCGTGTCCGACTCCTAGTGACCCCACGGACTGCAGCCCACCAGGCTCCTCCGTCCATGGGATTTTCCAGGCAAGAGTACTGGCATGGGTTGCCATTGCCTTCTCCGTCACACACTAGTAAAGTAATGCTTAAAATTCTCCAAGCCAGGCTTCAGCAATACGTGAACCGTGAACTTCCAGATGTTCAAGCTGGTTTTAGAAAAGGCAGAGGAACCAGAGATCAAATTGCCAGCATCCGCTGGATCACTGAAAAAGCAAGAGTTCCAGAAAAACATCTATTTCTGCTTTATTGACTATGCCAAAGCCTTTGACTATGTGGATCACAATAAACTGTGGAAAATTCTTCAAGAGAAGGGAATACCAGACCACCTGACCTGCCTCTTGAGAAATCTGTACGCAGGTCAGGAAGCCACAGTTAGAACTGGACATGGAACAGCAGACTGGTTCCACATAGGAAAAGGAGTACGTCAAGGCTGTATATTGTCACCCTACTTATTTAACTTATACTCAGAGTACATTATGAGAAACGCTGGGCTGGAGGAAGCACAGGCTAGAATCAAGATTGTCAGGAGAAATATGAGTAACCTCAGATATGCAGATGACACCACCTTTATGGCAGAAAGTAAAGAACTAAAGAGCCTCTTGATGAAGGTGAAAGTGGAGAGTGAAAAAGTTGGCTTAAAGCTCAACATTCAGAAAACTAAGATTATGGCATCTGGTCCCATCACTTCATGGCAGATAGATGTGGAAACAGTGGGGGACTTTATTTTTCTGGGCTCCAAAATCACTGCAGATGGTGACTGCAGCCATGAAATGAAAACACGCTTACTCCTTGGAAGGAAAGTTATGACCAACCTAGATAGCATATTCAAAAGCAGACACATTACTTTGTCAAGAAAGGTCCGTCTAGTCAAGGCTATGGTTTTTCCAGTGGTCATGTATGGATGTGAGAGTTGGACTATAAAGAAAGCTGAGCGCTGAAGAATTGATGCTTCTGAACTGTGGTGTTGGAGAAGACTCTTGAGAGTCCCTTGGACTGCAAGGAGATCCAACCAGTTCATCCTAAAGGAGATCAGTCCTGGGTGTTCATTGGAAGGACTGATGTTGAAGCTGAAACTCCAATACTTTGGCCACCTGATACAAAGAGCTGACTCATTTGAAAAGACCCTGATGCTGGGAAAGATTGAAGGCAGGAGAAGAAGGGGACGACAGAGGATGAGATGGTTGGGTGGCATCACCGACTCAATGGACACGGGTTTGGGTCGACTCCAGGAGTTGGTGATGGACAGGGAGGCCTGGCGTGCTGCGGTTCATGGGGTCGCAGAGAGTCGGACACGACTGAGTGGCTGAACTGAACTGATTAATGACATAAAAACAAGTAGACAACACCATCGCCAATAAGGTATGCTTGCCAAAGACATTAAACCTAATCAAGCTCTAGGGCTTCCCTAGTACCTCAGACAGTAAAGCATCTGCCTGCAATGCAGGAGACCCGGGTTCAATCCCTGGGTCGGGAAGATCCCCTGGAGAAAGAAATGGCAACCAACTCCAGTATCCTTGCCTGAAAAATCCCATGGACAGAGGAGCCGGACAGGCTACAGTCCGTGGAGTCGCAAAGAGTTGGACATGACTGAGCGACTAACACATACAATCAAGCTCTAGATCTAACGTTCAGTCTACTGGAAATTCAAGAGAGAGACGAACAAGTTAAACTACACCATCAGGAAGCAATCAGCCAAATCTTCTGGGATGTGGGAAGCTTTATAGAACAAATGCTCTGGTTTCCTTTACAAATAAATAGCATGAAAAATGAAAGGAAAGGGAAAACTGTTATAGATGAAAAGTTACTTATGAGATACATCAACCAAATAAACGATGTGAGCCTTGAGTCCTGATTGAAACAGACTATTAAAGAAATCTGAACATGAACTAGGTATTAAAAGGTTTTAAGGAATTTGTATTAATTTTGTTAGGTATGATAGTGGCATTGCTGTTGTGTTTGAAAAAGCCCTGTCTTTTAAAGACATTTGCTGAAATAATGCCAGTGAAGTGATATGATGTCTGGGGTGTGCTTTATAATACTTCAGAGGGAAGGCAGATGAAACAAGATTGGCAAAATGTTGATAATTATTGAGGATGGGTTATAGGTATGCGAAAATTTATTACATTCTCTCTACTTTCATGTGTTTGAAATCTTCCATAATAAAGGGAGTTCCCTGGTGGTCCACTGGTTAAGAATCCACCTTCTAATACAGCGGATGCAGGTTTGATCCTTGGTCGGGGCACTAAGATCCCACATGACTTGGGGCATCTAAGCCTGTACTCCGCAACTACAGCGGAGCTGGAATACCACAACTAAGACCTGATGCAGCCAAAAATAAAGATAAATGTTGAAATATTCCATAATAAAAAGTTTTTAAAGGCTAAAAATAAGTAATTAAGAAAATTGGGACAAAGAGAAAATACTGATCCAGCAGTAGAAAAGTTCTGGGACTTCCCTGGTGGTCTAGTGATTAAGAATCTGCCTGCCAACAAAGGAGACATAGGTTCGATTCCTGTCCCAGGAAGATTCCACGTGCAGTGGAGCAACTAAGCCCGTGCACCGCAACAATTGTGCCCACTCGCCTCTGCAACAAGAGAAGCCACCGCAGTGAGAAGCCCCCGTGCACTGCAACTGGAGAGTAGTCCCCACTCACCGCGACTAGAGAAAGGCCACAGGAAGCAAAGATCCAGCGCAGACAAAACTAAAAATTTTAAATAAACAAAATGTTGATTTTTTTTTTTAAGTTCTGAGTTTCTTAGCAGTCAAAACAAAGATGGAAACAAGAGTCATGATGGCCAAATGCTGAGAATGTCTCCTGCCTGCAGTTTTTTAACCCTTATTCAATGACATAAGAGTGGGCCCTGGGCCTGGAACTCTTCCTAACCAGGAGATAAAGAGCCCGTGCAACCAGTGCTGGATTTACCACCTTGTGTGTGTGTTTCCTTCCTAGTTCCAGGTGTCATGAGTACTCTTTCACCTCTGCTTAAAGCATGTCGGTCATTTGGCATCTAGCCAACCCCATTGCTGTATCTGTCCTCCTCTTAGAGGGGACAAGGTCCTTCCTCTGTGGCACAAACAGTGAATACAGTGAATTCCCTGTGCTGATCACTGTGAGATCCCCAGGCAATGAGAGACCAACACCCACTCCTGAAGTTGGTCTTGTTCTGTCTTTTCTCTACTTGAGTAAAGCATTGTTCTATCCGGTGCTCAACCGCTTTGGGTCTTCCTCGACTACTCAGATGCCAAAAGGAAATGGGTATACGTGTTTATAGAGTCTTCCCCTGATAATGATAACGTGGGTACTCTGCTTGACACCAGGAGATTTCTAAAACCAGCAAACCAGCCCAGTTTTTTGTAACCAAAGATATTCTGGTGGTGGCAAAATTCCTATTCAGTATGGCCTACCAGCAACGGGCCAGTCATCTGTCCTGATTTGGGCTATCATGCGGGACTTGGAAAAAGCAAGGGCCAACAGGAGGGAAAGAGGTGGAGAGGTGAGCCTTCGAGGATGAGGGGACTGGAGAAGGATACGGGAAAGACAGGGCACTCTAGGGGGTGGGTACCGAGTGAGCAAGGGTAGAGAGGCTATCTCATTTTCATAAAAGAAAAAGTAAACAAAATGCACGTGAACCTGGAGAAAGCTCGTCTTCTTTCGCTCCCTTCTCACCCAAAAGAAATCGATCCAACTGCAAAAAGCACTGACAGGAAACAAAAGGCTTTGTTACCAAAGCTCTCTGGAGGACACTGCAAAGGGATTACGCAGCACAGTGCATGGCAAGACGTCTTTTCAGAATCCTCCCAAATCTCTCTTCCTCAAAGTTCCACACGATTACAACAGCTCCCCAAGCTCTCCCTTTTTTCTCTTTTTTTCCCAAATTCCTGACCACCCAAACTCTGCCAACTCCCCTCCCTTCTCTCAGTAGCAGCTCTTCCTGACTGGGGCTGGAAGGAAATTCCTCCAGGTCTCTCCAGTCTTCTGCTTAGGTCTATTTGTCTCCCTCTGCCCTCCTTACAAAGGCTCCTTAGAACTTAGCCTGGGGAGGAGGAAAAGCAGTGCATATTTACATGTGAGTATTTCTGTCCTGTTGCATGTTTAAAAAAAAGAAAAAGGTTGGAAGGAAAGACACCCGAATGTTAACAGGAAGATGCCAGGAAAGCTTTGGAATCAGATAAAGTTGGGTCCTGGCTCTGCCACTTTCTAGCTGTGTGACCTTGGGCAAGCCTCACTGGAGACATTTCTCCAAACCTCAGATTGCTGTTCCGTGAATGACTTAGCATGGTATCTGGCATACAGTAAGCGTTCCATAAAATGTAGCTTACAAAATAAAGGAGTTAGCTGGTACGAATATGGTGCTGCCTTTATCCATATTTCTTGCCTTTATCAATATTTTATTTACATTTTTTCCAATAAGCACATATTTGTAATTTAAAATGAAACAACATGAAGATCATTATAAACATAAGCATAAAACTAAATGTTTATCAGTAGAAGATCAAAAGAATTATGGGGTACCTGTATTCTGGAATATTATGAACTCCTTAAAAATGAAGTATCTCTATAAATGACACACACAAAAAATGTCCACAATATACAGCAAGTTGCAAAACTATATGTGGTTTGACCCCTTTATGTATGCCTGTGTTTTTATACATGTCAAGCAATTATCAGTGAAGTTTTTCAATTTTCAAATCCATATTTTTGTAAAGTTTAATTTAAAAATATAATATGTATGAATTACCTTTACACAAGAGGAACACTGAAGGGGCTTAAAAAACAGGCATAGAGAGTTTCTAGCTGTGTTTCCCAGGCCCACAGCAGAACCAAACACCAGAAAACAAAAGGACTCCGAGATTCTGCGCACCTCAGCCCAATTGCTGAGCTCCTGCCAGCCACTAGGCTGGGCAGGAAGAGTTAACAGGGCACCTCATCTTCAGTCCTCCCCCCACGTCCTTTTTTGCAGACTGCAATAGAAAAAAGCCAGTTGAAATTGCTCCATTTCTCCCCACGGGGACCCCTCTAATACCTCTGCTAAGGAGAGTAAGGTTTGTCGGAGCCAGGAGGGTAGGGGAAGAGTGAAGGCCCTCGGGCCTGAAGATCTAGATGTATGTGGCCTGTGGCCCCAAGACTTCGTCTTTCCCCCCAAATCTCGTTAAAACTGAAGATGAGGGCAGGCTCTGGAGGGACCACAGGGCCTTCCTGGGTTCTCGGGGTGGGGCTCATCCTGCAGCGTGTGGGGGAGGAGGCTGCTGAGGCCCCCCAAACACTTGGGGCACAAGCCTGAGAACTTCCTGGAATGTGGGGGAAATGGGTGTCTTATCAGCCATCTCTATAAAAACCATATGGGGCCCCCTATCAGCCTTCTCTATAAACACCATGGCCTACAGATCAAGCCCCAAGATTTCCTGGCTCGTTCCAAGAAACCCAGGTCGGAAAGTGGGCGGGGTTCCTGCTTCTTTCTTCCCCTCGCCCCCCCACCCCAGGCCCTTCCCGCTTTGGGGCCCCAGATCCAGGCCCAACCCCAGGGCCAGACCATTCACCTCCCAGGTCTAGCCGGCCCTGCTCTCGCTCACTCAAACCAACTCCGGCGTCCGTCCAGCCCTAAGTCCCGCGCTTTCCCCTCCCCCCGACCCCCTACCCCGTTTCCGCGTAGTTCGCGCTCCCGGCACCCTGCGCGCGCCTCGCGTACCTCCCCGGCCCGCGGGAGCACTAGCTCGGAGGCCCCGCCCCCAGGGCCCCGCCCCAAAGTGCCGCCCGAGGCCCCGCCCCCAAAGCCCCGCCCCGGCACGTGCCAGCGCTTGCCCTGTTTGCCTCTCCCCGCTGTTAAGGGGACCCCGCTATAGGTAGAGCCCTGGGGATGCTTTCAGTCCTTGAGACTTGCGTTCGGATGGTTAGGAAGGGGATTCGCGGCATTCAGAGAAGCTCGGAGACGATGCAGGCCCGGAAGCGGAAGCCGAGGATGGAGCGGGCCGGAGGTCCGGGCTGTGAGGACCTGAGTCCGAGCCCACGCCCACCTCCATCCCTCGGGCCCGCGCACTATGGGAGTTGGGACTGGACACTCGGTCTGCGTCCGGCGAGCTCGGAGCCTGACTCTGAGCACGAGCTGGCCCGGTACCCGCCAGGTGTGCTGCGCGGGATTGGCGGCACGGCGGGGTAGCCCCGGCAGCGTTTGTCGGGCGTGCAGAGCGAGTCAAGCGAACCGGGGGTGCCCGGCCTAGGGTCGGGAGTCCAGGGTCCAGTCGGAGGTAATGAAGTGAGGTTAGGCCCGCGGTTCTCTCGGCCTGGATGCCGTGCCATGTCCTGGCAAAAGGGTGGGGAGCAGGAGACCACCTTTTGGGGCTCTGGCTCTGCCAGCGCTTCCCGGGTGGGGCGCGGAGCTTGGCTCTACGCCGCCACCGTGTGGCCCCCGGGAGCAGCGCCTTGCCGGGTTCCTGGAGAGACTCCTCACGGCCCGGGCGGGAGAACAGGTCCCCGAAGACATCGGGAGGGCCGCCCTTGGGGAGTCTGACTTTATACACCCTGCTCCTCCCGAGCTAGCTTCCAGAAATGGGGTTGAAGCTGCCATGGTGGCGGCGGAGCGGTCACCAGGGCTTCCCCCAGGCACCGTGGATCCTACTCAGGAAGGCATGGAACTCGGGTGTGGACATCCAATAAGCGCCAGCATCTTGTTGCTCACTGAATAAGGAGATGTGGAGGTGTGGATGAGAATGGCCCCTTCCAAAGGCAGCAAATTCAACAACCAGCCAGCTTTTCCTAAGCACGTACTATGTGAAAGGCGTACAAAGACGAATAATTAAAGTAAGTAGGGAAAGTCGTATTCGTTGCTTCCCATACTCATGAAAATAACAGGTTACTTTTGAAGACGGCTTACTGTATGGTAGACATTTACTGATTACTTTTATATGCATGATGACGTTAAATTCTCACAATCCTCTAAGAGTAGGCACTATTATTCCTATCCAACAGATGAGGATAAGTTCAGAGAAGTTAAGTATCTTGCTCAAAGTCACACAGCTAGCTAAGGATCAAATTTCTAAGCCAAAAAAAAAAATTTCTAAGCCTTGTTTTTTTTTTTTTGGCCAAGCATGGGGCTTGCAGGATCTCAGTTCCCCCACCAATGACTGACTGCAGCCTCTGCGGTGAAAACCTAAAATCCTAACCACTTGGCCACCAGGGAACTCCCTTTTTTTTTTTCTTTTTCCCCCAAATAGACTTTATTTTTTTACAGCATTTTTACATTCACAGCAAAATCAAGCTAAGATGCGGTATTTCCCTATGCCTACTGCCCCAACACATAACCTCCTCCCTCTTTGAACATCTCACACATAGAATGATGCATTTGTTACGATTAGTGAACCTACATTGATACATCATTATCACCCAAAGCCTAAACTTTCATTTGATAAGTCTCGGCTTTTAACCACTATGCCAACCTCCTACCCTAATTGAAGGCCACGTTCCTGAACAGGGATTCAACTGGGACTTTGAAGGGTACATAGAATTTCCAAAGCAGGGGGTAGGAAAGGCGTTTCAGGCAGGAGACTTGTATAGAGAAAGACGTGGAGGGATTTTTAGGGTGTGTGACAAATTTGACTTGACCAAGAGGCTGCAAATCTTAGTTGGTCAATTGAGTATCAACCTCATGAAGTTTGTCCTAAGCAATAATGGCCATGAAATCATGGGTTTAGTATGAAAGTTTTATTTTTGAATACCAGTTGAAATAAATATGTAAGTCTTTGGGCTTCCCTGGTGGCTCAGTGGTAAAGAATCCGCCTGCCAATGCAGGAGACATGGGTTCTATCTCTGATCTGGAAAGATCCCACATGCTGCCGAGCAACTAAGCCCATGTGATGCAGCAACTGAGCCTGTGCTCTAGAGCCCAGGAACCACAACTGTTGAGCCCACGAGCCACAGCTGCTGAAGTCTGCCCACCCTCGAGCCTGTGCTCCGCAACAAGAAGCCACTGCAATAAGTCTGCACATTGCAGCTAGAGAGTAGCCCCCACTCGCTGCGACTAGAGAAAAGCCCACGCAGCAACAAAGACCCAGCACAGTCAAATAAATAAATAAAAGTTAGGGCTTCCAAGGCGGCACTAGTGGTAAAGAACCTGCCTGCCTGCCTGCCGATGCAGGAGACAGAAGAGACTCCATTTTGATCCCTGGGTCAGGAAGATACCTGGAAAAGGAAATGGCAACCCACTCCAGTTTTCTTGCCTGAGAAATCCCATGGACAGAGGAGCCTGGCGGGCCACACCCCATAGGGTCACAAAGAGTCGGACACGACTGCAGTGACTTAGTACATTAAGAAAATATGTAACTCTGAAAAATATTTGGCCATATGCCACTAAAATTATCCCCCATGCCCAGTGGTAGCCATGCCCCATTCTGGAAAATACACATAGGGAATTACCGAGGTACCCTGGGGAGGTAGGATGAGGCCGCTTTTTGTTGAGCAAGGGTCATCTGTGTCCCAAGTAAGCTGCTTGCCACTGTTCATAATTCTCTGAGCCCCAGACCTACCAGAATGTTCGATCTTCTCTTTCCTGGCTGGCAACACTTTGGTGGCTCCCTGTCTTCTAGATAAGGAGTAAATGTAGTAACATAACCTACAAGGTCCTTGGGGATCCTGGGATAAGCCTGCTGGTGGTAAAGACAGGGAGAGAGAAGACAGGGAGGACCTCCTGGAGGTAGTGACATTTGAGCTGAAGTCTGATTTATGGAAGAGAATTAGGTGATGTTGGTGAAGAGCTTTTTAGGTAGAACAGCATGTGCAAATGTTCCTGAGGCAGAAAGGAGCAGTGTGCCTGTGAGCACCTGAAAGAGGCATGAGAGGAGGAGTCAGGGAGAGGAGTTTGCAGGGCCAGACCCCACCTGCAGTCCCTGAGGCATCACAAGCATTGTGATCATCACACTATGTATGCCTTATGAGGAGCTGTTCAGAGCTTCAAGTAAGGTGACTTCAATTATTCAAATAACAAATAACTTTTTGAACACCTACTTCAAGTGGGGATTTTATAGAACCAGACTCTCATGGTCCCTGCCACCAGAAAGCTTATATTCTTTTAAAAAAACAGAAGTGATACTTACACGTGGTTTAAAGACATACCAAGTATTGTAAGGTTTTCCATGAAAACAGAAGGTGGTCTGGTCCACTACGCTTTTCCCTCATCTCCACATTCACAGACACATCTATGGACACTTTCAGCTCTTATAACTGACTATATTTTAGATTCATCTCCATCATCTCTGATCTTCTCATCTTGCCACTTCTAGATGTTTCAGGGTTTTAGGGGGGTTTAAAAAGTTGTTGTTTTTTTTGCTTCACAGCATGTGGAATCCTAGTTCCTCTACCAGGGATAGGTCCCGTGCCCCCTGCAGTCCCTAGATGTTTCTGTTTAAAGACTGCCTTTTGATTCTCTACTATGGAAGATAGTTTTAATTCTCTTTCCCCATCCTCTGCGCCATCATACACATAAGCCCCCCATCTCCAAATTGCCAGCACGATCTTGCTTAGCTCAGTAGCCACTGTGTGCATTACTATATGTACGCTGTGATTATCTGTCCTTTCCTGTACCCCTTTTTGTTTTCCCCAGAGTTAGCAGTTGTCCTGTTTTGTCACTTGCTTAGTTTGTATATGTTCCACCCTCCGCTGGTTAGCTGAATCTCTTCTCAAGAGGTTCCTATGAATCAGGTGTCTCAGGTTGGGGTCTCTGGCAGCAGAGATGGAGACAGAGATGTTTACTAGGGATCAACACCTCTGAAGTGGCAGTGGGTGGAAGCCGAGGGGGCAGGGCGAAAGGAACTGTACTGAGGCCTGGGAAGCTTCTGCTTGCCTGGTAGGGAGCCCTGGAGCAAGTATGGCCCATCTAAGAGTGTCCTGAAGCCCGCTGAAATGGCCAGGCCTTTATGCCTGACTCAGTCCCCGCTACGGGCTGCACCAGGAAGGATCTGCATTTTCAATGCAGCTCTCTGCATCAGAGACCGGCCCTGAAGGTGCTAACAGCTGGAGGTGGTCCGCCGTCCAAACTCCTCCACAGTGGGGCCACCAGCCCTTCCTAGGAGAGGGCTCTGGGAGACGAGCTCCATGACCACCACATCGGGTTTTCTGTCAGTTCCATCTTCTTAAAGGGAACTTTCTTTGGAGTCTACCTTCTACTCCAGTCTGGAGTATCGGCCCTTTCTATTTGGTGAACAGATCTCATTCTGAGCAGGGAAAGATCCAGACTTTGTAGGGTTTCAAGTTTATACAATCTGGGGGCCCTTAAAAAAATAGGTATACAAAGTTAGGTATATTTAATTTGGATTGATAAATCAATAAATTCCTGGAGCTTGAGATCCTGGAGATTCAGGATCTATTCTTCTGAGCTCTGATTGGACAATCCAGCGGAAATGCTTTCTTCTGTTTGGCTTTTCCCCGCCTCCTTAGAGAACACTTACAACCCCACCCCCACCCCAGCATGCCAGAGCCTTGGGGAGAGTTGCAGGAATCAGAAGCTTAGGCTTCCAAGTGAGCCCCTTCCTGATCCTGGGGTCTTCAGGGGCATCTCTCACCTTACTCCTCCATTGGATATCCCTGGGACTGCTTCTCTTTTTGCCCTTCCTTTCAGTGGAGTACCTCCTCCAACAGTTTCTTGGGAACGAGGATTTTTGAGACCTTACAAGTCTGCAAATATCTTCATTCTATCTTCGCCCTTAATAATGTGGCTCAGTACAGGATATATAAAAACTCTTAGAACAGTGCCTGGCACATCGTAAGTGACAGGAGTTTTGCTCTCATTATTAAAAAACTCTCATTGGAGATTATTTTCTTTCAGTGTTGTTGTGAGAAGTCCAAAGGCATCCTGATCCCTGGTGCTTTGTGTGGGGTCTCTTTTCTGCTCTGGAAGCTACAGGGTCTTTTCTGCATCTCCTGGCCCCTGCGCACCTCCCCCCAACCTGCCACCCCCAAACTCTGATACCTCAAGATGGTACCTTTGGGACAGGTCCATTTCCATCCATGGCATTGAGCACTTGGAGACACCTTTTTTGTTTTTTTAATTCATTAACTAATTTTAATTGGAGGCTAATTACAATATTGTGATGGTTTTTGCCATCCATTGACATGAATCAGCCATGGGTGTACACGTGTTCCCCCCCCCCGTCCCGAACCCCCTTCCCACCTCCCTCCCCACCCCATCCCTCTGGGTTCTCCCAGTGCACCATCTGTGAGTGCCCTGTTTCATGCATCGAACCTGGACTGGCGATCTATTTCACATATGGTAATATACATGTTTCAGTGCTATTCTCTCAAATCATCCCACCCTTGCCTTCTCCCACAGAGTCCAAAAATCTGTTTTTTATATCTGTGTCTCTTTTGCTGTCTTGCATATAGGGTGGTCATTACCATCTTTCTAAATTCCATATATGTACATTAATATACTGTATTGGTGTTTTTCTTTCTGATTTACTTCACTCTGTATAATAGGCTCCAGATTCATCCACCTCTTTAGAACTCACTCAAATGCATTCTTTCTAATACGTGAGTAATATTCCATTGTGTATATGTACCACAGCTTTCTTATCCATTTGTCTGTCGATGGACATCTAGGTTGCTTCCATGTCCTGGCTATTGTAAACAGTGCTGCAATGAACATTGGGGTACACATTTCTCTTTCAATTCTGGTTTCTTTGGTATGTTTGCCCAGCAGTGGGATTGCTGGGTCGTAAGGTGGTTCTATTTCCACTTTTTTAAGGAATCTTCACACTGTTCTCCATAGTGGCTGTACTAGTTTGCATTCCCATCAACAGGGTAAGAGGGTTCCCTTTTCTCCACACCCTCTCCAGCATTTATTGTTTGTAGACGTTTTGATGGCAGCCATTCTGATTGGCGTGAGATGGTACCTCACTGTGGTTTTGATTTGCATTTCTCTGATAATGAGTGATGTTGAGCATCTTTTCATGTGTTTGTTAGCCATCTGTAAGTCTCCTTTGGAGACATGTCTTTGGTTCTTGGGCCCGTTTTTTGGTTGGCTCATTTATTTTTCTAGTATTGAGTTGCATGAGCTGCTTGTATATTTTGGATTAATTCTTTGTCAGTTGTTTCGTTTGCTATTATTTTCTCCCATTCTGAAGGCTGTCTTTTCACATTGCTTATAGTTTCCTTCTTTGTGCAAAAGCTTTTAAGTTTAATTAGGTCCCACTTGTTTATTTTTGCTTTTATTTCCATTACTCTGGAAGGTGGGTCATAGAGCATCTTGCTGTGATTTGTGTCAGAGAGTGTTCTGCCTATGTTTTCCTCTAGGACTTTTATAGTTTCTGGTCTTACATTTAGATCTTTAATCCATTTTGAGTTTATTTCTGTGTATGGTATTAGAAAGTGTTCTAGTCTCATTCTTTACAAGTGGTCGACCAGTTTTCCCAGCACCACTTGTTAAAGAGATTGTCTTTTCTCCATTGTATATTTTTGCCTTGGAGACACCTTTCAACATGAAAACATTATGTCCTTCAGTTCTGGGAATTTTCTTCGATTTTTAATTGATGACACTTCCTCTCTGTTTCTGCTTTCTCTTTCTTTAATTTCTGTTATTCAGATGTTGAGTGTCTCGGAGTAGTACTCTAATTTTCTTTTTTTCCCCTCTCTCTGCTTTTCTATTTCTGTTTTTCTTTGTTTTACTTTCTGGAAGATTTCCTCAAATTTGTCTTCCAACCCTTCCACTGAAGTTTTAATTAAGTTATTGGCTTATTTTATGTTTTTGGCTGTACTGGGTCTTCATTACCGTGCCAGGGCTTTCTCCAATTGCAGTGAATGGGGGCTTCTCTCTAGTTATGGTGAATGGGCTTCTCATTGCAGTGGCTTCTTTTGTTACAGAGGATGGGCTCTAAGGCTCATGGTCTTCAGTAGTTGCGGCTCTTGGGCTCTAGAGCCTGGGCTCAGTAACCGTGAGTAATTGCATGGCTTTCGTTGCCCTCGGTTTGTGGAATCTTCCTGGACCTGTGTCCCCCGCATTGGCAGGTGGATGTTTAACCACTGGGCCACCAGGGAAGTCCCAGTTGAATTTTTAATTTCAAGGATTTTTTGTTGTTGATGTTGGTTTCTTTTTAAAAGAACATCCCATTCTTACCTCCTGGAGGCAGCCATGGCTGCCAGCTTTCTGGAAGGCAAGCTGGGAGACAGGCTGGGAGGTGGCTCAGCCCTCCCAGTGTATACAGTCGCTTCACCACCTGATTTGGGAAAGATACCCCCGCCCTCTACTATGCCAATGGTCTACCGTCCCAGTGATCCTGTTTAATTCTGTCTAGAGAATAAACCTCCAGTTTCCTTCCAGGACTGGGGAAGGGACGTAGGGACCTAACAGTTCTGATCCAGAAACATCTTCCAACCTCTTCTCCTTTTTTCGTATTCACACCCCCGTTTAAAGAGGTACCTGAGCCTTTTAGGGGAGCCGGGGGTCTAAACTGTGTTGGCTTTCCTTCCCCACACCCAGGTTAGGCAGTGGTTTCCTTGGGTTTGCAGTGTAGTTACCACCCGACCATCTGTTTTCCAGCTTCCAATGCCCTAGTCTTGTCTTCTCCCTCATTCTGCTCATGTTAAAGGGTTTGTGCCTTAAACAAAATCCCTTTACTGTAGTTTTAGTGAACTTTGGGGAGGGAGTGAAATTAGATGCATATGTTCAATTTGCCATAATTTTCAGAGCTTCTGTTTTTACCTAAGCCAGTAAACAGATGAATAAAGACTGAGGGATTTCTGTGGTGGTCCAGTGGCTAAGACTCTGTGCTCTCAATACAAGGGGGCCCAAGTTTCATCCCTGGTCAGGGAACTAGATCCCACATGCCTCAACTAAGAGTATGCCTGCTGCAATGAAGACCTGGTGCAGCCAAATAAATAAATATTTAAAAGATAATAATTACAGACTGTGATGCTACAGAGGAAACAAACACAAGACCGAGACATGAACAGCCGCAGGACGACTCAGACGTAAGAAATGCAGAGTTGTATCTTTAAACTGTGCTCCTTGTTTCAGTGTAGAGAAGAGCACATGAGGAACATTCGTGGGGTTGGAGACAGGAAGCCACTGGCGATCAAGGTGAAGGCTGGGCTAGACTGGAAAGGTGATGGCTGGAGAGCTGGAGGGAGCCGTTCAGGACACAGGCGGACCGTCACCTCCAAAAGGGCAGGAGCTACGTCCACTCGGCTGCCCGCTGTGTATAAGCCCAGACATGCCTTCTGTGTATATATGCCCAGTTGTCTGGTTACCAGAGACGTTTGATAAATGTTTCTGGCTGGACATGGAGGGGTGAAGAGGGGAAAGGAGAGGAGAATGACCTTCAGGTTTCTCCCTGCAGAGCAGACCTCGAAGGCCAACTAAGGGCCACAGAGGCCAACAGAGGGCTCCATGGAAGGTCTGGAGCAGGGGATGACCAGCAGGGGAGAGCAGGCCTTCACGTGCACGCAGGGTCTGTGTCATGTGGGCCCTCAGTCTCCAGCCGGCCTTCCTCCCATCACACTCCACTCTGGCCCTCCAGCAGTTCCCCCTGGCTGACATCCTCTCCCCGGCCTCAGTCCCTCACCTGGCCCCTCCACACCCCATACTGGCCTCAGGAGACCACCGTCTGGTTCTTCATCTTTTTTTTTTTTTTATTAATCATGCCTTTCTGTTCTGTACATTTTAAAAATCATTTTGATACTTTGGCCACCTGATGGGAAGAGACAACTCATTGGAAAAGACCCCGATGCTGGGAAAGATTGAAGGCAGGAAGACAAGGGGATGACAGAGGATGAGATGGTTGGATGGCATCACTGATTCAATGGATGTGAGTTTGAGCAAACTCCGAAAGATGGTGAAGGACAGGGAAGGCTGGCGTGCTGCAGTCCGTGGGGTCACAGAGAGTAGACACAACTGAACCACAATAGTTGATTTACAGTGTTGTTTTAGTTTCAGGAGTACAGGACAGTGAACCAGTGGATATACATATATCCACTCTTTTTTTAAAGTCCTTTCCCATATAGGTCATGACAGAATATTGAGTAGAGTTCCCTGAGCTATACAGTAGATCCTTATTAGTTATCTATTTTGTATATAGTAGGGTGTATATATCAATCCCAACCTCCCGATTTGTCCCTCCTTCCCACAGTCTGATTCTTTTTAGAAAGCCATTTATTGATTTCAATTTTTTTTTTTTTTTTTGACTGTACGACATGGCATGCAGCATGGGAGATCATAGTTCCCCGATCAGGGATCGAACCCGTGCTCCCTGCAGTGGAAGCAGGGAGGCCACAAGGGCAGTCCCCCGCAGTCTGATCCTTCAACCACGCTCTTTTTCTGCAGGACTCAGCTTGCAGTTGTGAGGCCATTGGTGGCTTCTGGGTTTAATGTCAGATTCCCCATAGAGTGTGAGCTTTGTAATAGATGGAACCTGCCTTTTTTTATCCCTTCTCTTTTGCTTTTTTCTCCTTTCTGTTTTTGCCAGACACAACCGAGCAACTGAGCACGCATACACATCGACTTACTAAATTGCATTTCCCATTAAGAATCCAGATGATGTGACTATAACATCAAATTATGTTTTCTATCCAGAAACCAGTGTCACTGAGAATCCTCCATTACAATTCCTGGAATCCAGGCTTCCCTGCCGGCTCCTGCCAATGCAGGAGACATGGGGAACCTGTTGTTTTATTTACCATTATATCCCTAGCACCCAGGACTGAGCCAAGCATGCAAAAGAGGGCCCAGTATACTTTTCAAACTTATTTATTGAGATGTAATCAGCATATAACATTGTACTCATTTTATTCGATTCAATGTTTGGATATATTGGGAATTGATTACCATAATAAGTTTAGTTAACATCTGTCAGCATACATGGTTTCAAATTTTTCCCCCTGCCATGAAAACTCTTACTATCTATTGTATATTTGTATATATTGTATATTGTATATTTTTACCATCTATTGTACATTTGGCAACTTTCAAATATACATTGCAGTAATGTTACCTATAGTCTTTGCTATATGTAATGGTTGAAGGAACCTAAATGAAGGTAGGTGTCATCTCACAGAGGCGGTGAGTTGGAGGAGGTTGATGGAGAGACCACAGAGGAGGTGTGGAGTGACCTGGGAGGGAGCGCGTGCAGCCAGAGCGCAGGCGAGGGGCAGAAGTCCTGAGAGAGAAGGCCGATCTCAGGGCCTGCTGGGCTCTGGCTGAATGAAACCGGCCCGGGCCTTTGTTCGGTGCTGGGCCTGGCCCTGCCCCTGAGCTCTGCAGTGCATGTGAATGTCTATAACTCCAGGCTTGGTGAGATAAGCGCTGAACTAGGCTGGTGAGGGCGTCAGGGAAAACTTCCTGGAGGAGCATGCCCTGGAGATGGAGTTTGAAAGCTGAGGTAGACATGTCTAAGAGGAGGGGAGTGATTCAAAGGTCTCTAAGGCTCTAAGGCTTCCCTGGTTGGTCCAGTGGTTAAGAATTCGCCTGCCAATGCACGAAGATGCCACATGCCATGGAAGAACTAAGCTCATGCGCCACAACTATGGAGCCTGCAGGGTACAACTGCTGAAGCCCATGTGCCGAGAGGCCACGCCCTGCAACGAGAGGCCACACGAAGGACAAGCCCATGCACAGCCGCTGAGAGTAACCCCCCCTCCCCCCACTCACCACAACCAGAGAAAGCCCGCACACAGCAATGAAGGCCCAGCAAAGCCAAAATAAATACATAAATACATTTTTAAAAGGTCTCTAAGGTTCTGAGCCTGGGTGAGTGACTGAAGAGTGGGGCCAAAGCCACAGGCAGGGTACTTGGGCTTGAAATACATTCATCAGTGTCCAGGATCTTGGACACGATTATACAATGGAAGTGAGAAACAGATTCAAGGGGTTAGATCTGATAAACAGAGTGCCTGAAGAACTATGGACGGAGGACATTGTACAGGACATTGGACATTGGACAGGAGGCAGGCATCAAGACCATCCCCAAGAAAAAGAAATGCAAAAAAGGCAAAATGGCTGTCTGAGGAGGCCTTACAAATAACTGTGAAAAGAAGAGAAGTGAAAGGCAAAGGAGAAAAGGAAAGATATACCCATTTGAACACAGAGTTCCAAATAATAGCAAGGAGAAAGCCTTCCTCGGTGATCAACACAAAGAAATAGAGGAAAACAATAGAATGGGAAAGACTAGAGATCTCTTCAAGAAAATTAGAGATACCAAGGGAATATTTCATGCAAAGATGGGCACAATAAAGGACATACATGATATGGACCTAACAGAAGCAGAAGATATTAAGAAGAGGCGGCAAGAATACACAGAAGAACTATACAGAAAAGATCTTCATGACCCAGATAATCACGATGGTGTGATCACTCACCTAGAGCCAGACATTCTGGAAAGTGAAGTCAAGCAGGCCTTAGGAAGCATCACTACAAACAAAGCTAGTGGAGGTGATGGAATTCCAGTTGAGCTATTTCAAATCCTAAAAGGTGATGCTGTGAAAGTGCTGCACTCAATATGCCAAAAAATTGGAAACTCAGCAGTGACCACAGGACTGGAAAAGGTCAGTTTTCATTCCAATCCCAAAGAGAGGCAATGCCAAAGAATGCTCAAACTACCCCACAATTGCACTCATCTCACACACTAGCAAAGTAATGATCAAAATTCTCCAAGTCAGGCTTCAGCAATACATGAACCGTGAACTTCCAGATGTTCAAGCTGGTTTTAGAAAAGGCAGAGGAACCAGAGATCAAATTGCCAACATCCATTGGATCATCAAAAAAACAAGAGTTCCAGAAAAACATCTATTTCTGCTTTATTGACTATGCCAAAGCCTTTGACTGTGTGGATCACAATAAACTACGGAAATTCAGTCTGGCATATTCATTGGAAGGACTGATGTTGAAGCTGAAACTCCAATACTTTGGCCACCTGATGCAAAGAGCTGACTCATTTGAAAAGACCCTGATGCTGGGAAAGATTGGAGCGGGGAGGAAAAGGGGATGGCAGAGGATGAGATGGTTGGATGGCATCACCGACTCAATGGACATGAGGTTGAGTAAACGCTGGGAGCTGGTGATGGACAGGGAGGCCTGGCGTGCTGCAGTCCATGGGGTCAAAAAGGGTGGGACACGACTGAGCGACTGGACTGAACTGAGCTGATACATGCATCTCATGCATCCGTATCCATCCACCTGCTGATGGACACTTAGGTTGTTTCAGCTGTTGTGAATGGTGCTGCTGTGAACACGGGGCTTCCCTGGTAGCTCAGCTCGTACAGAATCCACCTGCAGTGCAGGAGCCCGAGGTTCAGTTCCTGGGTCAGGAAGATCCCCTGGAGAAGAGAAAGGCTACCCACTCCAGTATTCTTGGGTTTCCCTGGTGGCTCAGATGGTAAAGAATCTGCCTGCAATGCGGGAGACCTGGGTTTGATCCCTGGGTTGGGAAGATCCCCTGGAGGAGGGCACAGCAACCCACTCCAGTATTCTTGCCTGGAGAATCCCATGGACAGAGGAGCCTGGTGGGCTACAGTCCACGGGGTATGAATGAAACCGGCCGGACTTGACATAAAGCACAGCATAAAGCACATGAACGTAGGGAATGTATGTCTTTTTTTATTGGAGTTTTGTCTGGATACATGCCCAGGAGTGGGATTGCTGGATCATATGGTAATTCTGTTTTTAGTTTTTTGAGGACCCTCCATACTGTTTTCCATGGTTGCTGAACCAATTCACATTCCCACCAACAGTGTACGAGGGTTCCCTTTTTTCCATATGCTCTCCAGAATTTGTTATTTGTAGAATTTTTAATGATGGTTATTCTGACCAGTGTGAGATCAGATATTTCGTTGTATCAATAGTTTTGATTTGCATTTCTCGAATAACTAGTGATGTTGAGCATCTTTTCTGAACATGTCCCTTATTGTCTTATCCCTGGCCCTGCTTATGACCTTTGACCTGAAGCTTGTCTCTTTTCAACGTCTATATTTGCCCTCAACCACAGTTTACTTGTTCTCATAACATTTATTGTTTGCTTCCTATATAGCATCCAACAGTAGAGGCCTGGTTGGATAAATTTTAATACATTAATACTGTACAATACAAAACTTAACCTCAGTGGACTTGGAATGCTGGAATCCAAATCCCAGCTCAGCCGTTCATTAGCTCTGTGACTTTGGGAAAGTTATTTAACTCTTCTGTGTCTCTGTTTCCTCATCTAATTTTATAGATGGGCTAACAACAGTATCTACCTGATACAGTTATTGTAAAAAAATTTGGAACCTAGAATGGAAACTCTTTAAGGGCAGGATTTTGATCTGTTTCAGTCATTTCAGCTGGCACAGCTATTCAATAAACATTTGTTGAACAAGTCTGTGGAATAATGAGGTAATGTATAAAGCAGCGCTAACAGAAAAATAATACAACCTACATTATGATTTTAAGATTTCTAGTAGCCATGTTAAAAAGTAAAAAGAAACAGGTAGAATTAATTTTAATAATATATATGTTAATATATCCAAAATATCATTGTAACATGAAATCAATATAAAAATTATCGAGCTACTTTTCACTCTTTTTCTCTTACTAGGTCTTCAAAATCTGGTGTATATTTTATACCTATAGCACATTTCAGCTATACAACGTCTTCAGTTCAGTTCAGTTCAGTCGCTCAGTCATGTCTGACTCTTTGCGACCACATGAATCACAGCACACCAGGCCTCCCTGTCCATCACCAACTCCCGGAGTTCACTCAAACTCACGTCTATTGAGTCGGTGATGCCATCCAGCCATCTCATCCTCTGTCATCCCCTTTTCCTCCTGCCCCCAATCCCTCCCAGCATCAGAGTCTTTTCCAATGAGTCAGCTCTTCGCATCAGGTGGCCAAAGTATTGGAGTTTCAGCTTTAGCATCATTCCTTCCAAAGAAATCCCAGGCTGATCTCCTTTAGAATGCATTGGTTGGAGCTCTTACGCAATGTAATAAAACATAGTCTTACCAAAAAATAAAGTATTTAGCAAATATTTTATTTTTAAATTGAATTAAAATTAGGGACTTCCCTGGTGGTCCGGAGGCAAAGACTCCACTCCCAATGCCGGGGGCCCAGGTTTGATCCCTGGGCAGGGAACTGAATCGTACATGCTGCAGCTAAGACCTGGTGCAGCCGGATAAATGAATTTTAAAACTTTAAATAAAAATGTAAACCTTCTTCCTCAGTAGCACCACCCACATTTTAAGAGCTGAGGAGCCACGTGTGGCTAGTGGCGATCAGGTTGGGATAGCGCAGATATTAAGTGCCCAGCACAAGCTATGTTCTTAAGAAGATCAGCCACTGTTACTGGTGACCTTTAAGACGTCTGTCCTTTAGGCTGAGTGAAACCAGCCTGTTGCTGAACACTCAGTACAACAAGATCTCACTTGTGCAAACAAACAAATGAAAATTCCACCCCCGAACTATTTATATATGTTAAGCGTGTAACCCAGATGTAAGCAAAAGCCTCCTGATGAGATCGCCAACCCCAATCCATGAGACCAGAAGGAAAAAACGAACTGTACAACCACAGATGCCTGCCACGGAGGGCAGGCCCAGGACCATGGAAGGCCTTTGTGTTGGCTCCATGAGGAGCAGGGGAGCTGAACTGCTTGGGGAGAGAAGGGAGGAGAATTTTAATTTCCCAAGTTGGGGAAGGATGGGCCAGGGGCAAAATGGTGGGATGTATGGGGCAAAGAACCACGGGGCACTTCTTACTGGCAGAGGTGGGTGAAAGGACTTTGAACCCATCACAGAGATGCTGCTTAAAATTGTTTGCTGCGTGGGGTACCATGTGAACCCTTCAAGGAACTTCCAAACCCTTTGTGAAGTCCACTTGGCTGACCAACACTCAGGGCACATGAGTTTCAGGGTAGATTCCAGAAAGGGGCTGAGCTTCTCAACTGGTTTGGAAAAGAGACCGCAGGAGCAGAGCCAAGGGGACTGAGGAAGCTGGAGACTGGACACATTTGGGCTCAGCTCTTTCCCCTCAGGCCTTTCTTGTGGCTTGAGGGCTCCACATCAGCATGGCTGTGGCTGTCTCTGGGAGGAGAGAAGGTCTGGAGAGGTGACGGGGATTTTCACGTTTACTCTGTTTCTAATCCTTAAATTGTTTCAAATAACATTTTTATAGTGAGCAGGCAAAACATTTGTGTTTAGAAGGCAAACACTGCCCCCACCCAAACACTTCCCTCCCAGCTCATTCAAGGAATACACGGGCAGTGTGGGAAATTCAGAACATATGGGCAGGCAAGGAAGAATAAGAAACAGCAGTCAGTACTGACTCACTGCCCAGCAGTGACCACTGTGCCCTCAGTCGCTAAAACTCTCTGGGGAAACGTCCAGCTTCTGGCTGGCCCCTTCCCGCACAGACCCTGTCAAGGTCCCACCATGTTACCCCAGCTCCAGAACAGCCAAAGGTCAGAGTGGCCCAAAAGGTTCCTCTTGGGCCCAGGGACTGTGAGGGGTCTGGGCCCCTGTGCTGGGAGTGGAAATGGTGCCCTTGCTGAGCGGTGGTGCCTGCTGGGGGCCCAGGTGTCTGGACTGGGGCTGCATCAGGAACATGGGAGAAGCGCCCTCTGGCCCCATGGACACTGCCTTCTCCCATCATGGACAGCAGTAGTTTGGACAACTCATGAACTGTTCGGTGCTTCAGTCTTCTTTTTGTAAAATATTGTCATGAGGATTAAATGAGATATGTATGTCATATTTGGCACAAAGTGATTTTTATTTACTTGTTTGGCTGCGCTGAGTCTTAGTTATGGCAGGAGAGACCTAGTTCCTTGACCAGGGATTGAACCCTGGTCCCCTGCATTGGGAGCGCCAATGGAACACCAGGGAAGTCCCACAAAGTGACATTAGTAAGAAGAAAAACATTCGAGAAACTAGTCTTGGCTGGACTAAACCTCCAGCTTTGGTAAAGGAAGTGAGAGGGGCTAACGTTTTTTCTGTTAAATGTAGTGGGTAGGGGCTCCCCTGGTGGCTCAATGGTAAAGAATCCGCCTGCCAATGCAGGAGATAATAGATTTGACCCCTGATTGGCGAACAGCCCACATGCCAAGGAGCAACTAAGCCCATGGGCCACTATTGAGCCTGTGCTGTAGAGCCCGGGAATCACAACTACGGAGCCCACGTGCTGCACCTACTGAAGTCTGCACACCCTAGACCTCATGCTCTGCAACAAGAGAACACACCGCAACGAGCAGCTCGGGAACTGCAACTGGAGAGCGGTCCCCTCTCACTGCAACTAGAAGATGGCCTGGGCAGCAAGAGACCCAGCACAGCCAAAGTAAATAAAACTTTGTAAGAAAAGTACATCTCCGTAGGACATGGGGTTCCGAGGGCCAGTTTTGTCTGGTGGCCCCAGGAAGAGACAGAGTTACTGGAGACTTTGTGGGGTATGGTACCAGTAGGGAAGCTGGTACCTTCAAAGGTTCAGTGGTAGAAAACAGTAGGTGGTGCGGTGAGATGCTTGCTCCTCGGAAGAAAAGCTATGACCAACCTAGACAGCATATTAAAAAGCAGAGACATTACTTTACCAACAAAGGTCTGTATAGTCAAAGCTATGGTTTTTTCAATAGTCATGTATGGATGTGAGAGTTGGACTATAAAGAAAGCTGAGCACTGAAGAACTGATGCTTTTGAACTGTGGTGTTGGAGAAGACTCTTGAGAGTCCCTTGGACAGCAAAGAGATCCAACCGGTCAATTCTGAAGTCAGTCCTGAATATTCATTGGAAGGACTGATGTTGAAGCTGAAACTCCAATACTTTGGCCACCTGATGCAAAGAACCAACTCAATGGGAAAGACCCTGATGCTGGGAAAGATTGAGGGTGGGAGGAGAAGGGGACAACAGAGGATGAGATGGCTGGATGGCATCACTGATGCAATGGACATGAGTTTGAGTAAGCTCTGGGAGTTGGTGACGGACTGGGAGGCCTGGCGTGCTGCAGTCCATAGGGTCACAAGGAGTCGGACACAACTGAGCGACTGAACTGAACCGAACTGGGCATACACACATGGAATCAGTTAGGGCTGTTTTCAGCTGCATGTAATATTACCAGACAAAAATAAAAAGTATCTAGATCTGGTAGCTCTAAAATGAGCTTGCAGCTCGGGCTGTCCCAGGCTTTCTGCTCTGTCATCTCCTGTGCATTGGCAACATTTGGCCGTATGGTCACAGAGCGGTTGCTGCAGCTCCAAGATTCACATCCTCATACGCCACCAAACAGGGAGTTAATGAGAGGAAGATAGCAGCAGGTTTTTCCCCTCTAGAAACTCTTTCTTCCTCAAACTTTATGGGCACAAGAATCACCTGAAGAACTTTTCAAATCAGAGTCCTGAGCCCCTTCTCCAGCAATCCAACTCTGCGGGTCTCGGGTGGGGCTCCAGACCTGCACTGCTCACAGGTTCACAGGTGTTCTGAGGCACTGCCCCAGAGACAGTGAACACTGGCTTGGATCGGGGTTGTGTTTTACACTGGTATTATCCTTGTTCCTTGGGAAAGAAAAGGCTGAGGAAAGGACTAAAGTACTGATATTTTACCTGAGGGGATTCCCTGGTGGCTCAGTGGTAAAGAATCCACTTGCCAATACAGGAGACATGGGTTTCAATCCCTGGGTTGAGAAGATTCCCTGGAGAAGGAAATGGCAACCCACTCAATATTCTTGCCTGGGAAATCCTATGGACATTGGAGCCTGACGGGCTGCAGTCCATGTTACTGCTGTTCAGTTGCTAATTCGTGTCCGACTCTTTGTGACCCTCATGGATTGAGGCACACTAGGCTTCCTCATCCTTCACTATCTCCCAGAGGTTGCTCAAACTTACGTCCACTGAGTCAATGGTGCCATTCAACCATCTCATCCTCTTGGTGCCCTTTCTCCTCTTGCCCTCAATCTTTCCAGCATCAAGGTCTTTTCCAATGAGTCACCTCTTCACATCAGATGTCCAAAGTACTGGAGCTTCCAATGAATATTCAGGGTTGATTTCCTTTAGGACTGACTGGTTTGATCTCCTTGCCGTCCAAGGGGCTCTCAAGAGTCTTCTCCAGCACAATTGGAAAGCATTACTTCTTTTGTGCTCAGCCTTCTTTTATGAATCAACTCCCATCCATACACGCCTTCTGGAAAAACCATGGCCTTGACTATATGGACCTTTGTCAGCAAAATGATGTCTCTGCTTTTTAATACGCTGTCTAGGTTTGTCACAGCTTTCCTTCCAAGGAGCTGGCATCTTTTAATTTCATGCTGCAGTCACCATCCACAGTGATTTCAGAGTCCAAGAAAATAAAATCTGTCACTGCTTCCACTTTTCCTCCTTCTAAGCCAGCTTTTTCACTCTCCTCTTTCACCCTCATCAAGTTCCTCTTTGCTTTCTGCCATTATAGTTGTATCATCTGCATTTCTGAGGTTGCTGATGTTTCTCTCAGCAATCTTGATTCTAGCTTGTGCTTCATCCAGCCCAACATTTCGCATGATGTACTCTGCATACAGGTTAAACAAGCAAGGCGACAAGAGACAGCCTTGACATACTCTTTTCCCAATTTTGAACCAGTCAGTTGTTCCATGTCCGGTTCTAACTGTTGCTTCTTGACCCGTATACAGGTTTCTCGGGAGATAGGTAAGGTGGTCTGGTATTTCCATCTCTTTAAGAAATTTCCATAGTTTGGTGTGATCCACACTATCATCGACGTTAGCGTAGTCAGTGAAGCAGATGTTTTTCAGTCCAGGGTGTTGCAAAAGTCAGACATGATTTAGTGACTGAAACTTTACTCATCTAAGCAAGCCCAGGGTGACAAGGGTGAGGAAGGGGAAAGAGGCAGCGTCACGAGACGGGATGCCTGACACGCCGGCTACTGCTTCCCAACCATCTGCAGACGCCGCAGGCCATCCACAGGCTGGACTTCCTTGGCACAACAGAGTTTTCTGGAAGGGCTGAAAGGAGGAAACTTGGGAGGCAGAGGCGTTCACTAGCACAGCTCCCTCACCATTCATCTCCCGTCCCCCATGTTTCTAGGGAGCAAATGTCTCCACAGTTCTGGACCAAATTAACCAGCCGCTGGGCTGCCTTTTAGGAAGTCAGATCTCGTGGCCCAAGAGTGGTCTTTCATCCAAGTCTGAAAGTAGAGGGGTGACTGGGTGCAGGTGGGGTCCAAATGAGAGCTGCAGAGGCTGCTGAGGAGTCTGAGGGATCTCATAGAGTCTGTGTCCTCTGTAGTTAGGACACTGCAAACTGGTTGGGTCCAAAACAGATTTTTCAAATTGGACCAAAAGAATTTATTGATGGACTGATCGTGAATGGAGTGATGGACGGGCAAAGAGAGAAATCAAGGTTTTGGTGGATGATGGTCCTGTTTACTTAGATGGGGAAAGCTTGAGGGAAAGATTCTTTGTTATAAAAATTAATAAATTTTTGTTAGATTGGTGAAGTCTATTAAGTGCCCTAAGTCTGGATTTGAGGGGAGAAGTTCTGCTTGGAGATAGGAATTTGAGTCACTGTCATGTAGACGGTGGGCTTCCCAGGTGACTCAGTGGTAACAAATCCACCTGCCAATGAGAAGATGCGGGTTCAGTCCTTGGGTTGGGAAGATCCCCTGGAGTAGAAAACCCACTCCAGTACTCTTGCCTGGAAAATCCCATGGACGGAGGAGCCTGGTAGGCTACACCCTACAGGGTCACAGAGTCAGACACAACTGAGCAATCACACATGTAGATGGTAAAGTCAGAATACAATACTGGTTGTCAACATCTAAGAAAAGAGGTTGGTTGAGAGCAAAAAGGAGATGAGGCAGAATTTTTTACTTTGGCAAGATGTACACCACTGTGGCTTAAACAACAGGTGGGGGAGAGGCAAAGCCTCCTTGTTAGAATGGGCTGAGAAGAGACTAGGCGAAGAGGAAGTGATGATGGAGAAGACAGACAAGTTCCTTGAGTAGTTCTACCATAAAGGGGAGCAGAAAAATGGGGTGGTGACTCCAAAGGGCCAAGGGAGGATGCTCTTGAGGCCTGGTGTGTTTGCAGGCAGGAACAATCCAGGAGAGGAGAAATGGATAAGGCAGGAGAGAAAGGGGACACCTTGTGGGTTTAGTCTCAGAGGAGCTGAGCGGCATGGATCTGGACAGCAAGTCAAAGGCTTGGACTAAAGAAGAGAGGTGTTCCCCCACCTTTGGGGGATATGCAGGTGGCAGGAAGACAAGGGGGCTCCTCTCAACTGCATCTTCCATGACTATGAAGTCTGAATGGAAGTGACCAATGAGGATGGAGATGGGGTGCTGCAGATGGGAGAGGTGATGGTATGGAATAGACGCAGAGAGGAAAGCCGAGTCTTTCAGAGAAATCTAACAGGGAGGTCGGCAGGGTTTGGGCCCCATCTGAAACGTGGTCTAAACTGTCAAGTGATTCTGGCTGCGTGGTGGCAGGTGTCCTCTGTGACGTTCAGCTGCTTGTGTGCACATGCTGGTTGAGTGCTTGGTGAGAGTGATGGAGGCGGGAGAAGCGAGCTGGGGTGTGGCTTCAGTGCTGGACAGTGGAGCCTAAGGTGTGAGAAGGGAAATGAAGGCAGAGAAAAGTAGTGACTGCTGGGGAAAAATTAAGAAAGGCCAATGAATTGGGAGTTTGGGGTTGGAAGAGACTAAGTTTATCATATAAAGGCATTACTATAAAGTAATGGCGTTTAAAGTAATGGTAATTACTCACTACCACTGAGCAAACACACACACCTTTTTAAATACCAAAAGCAGCTAAAATTTTTTTAAAAACATCTAAAAGATAAAAATTATACTATGTAAGAAGAACTATATACAAAAGACTTGAAATACACATAAATATAACACAAAACAGTACTGTAAAAGGGGCATTACACATCTCCAGACTGTATTAAGTGAGTAAGCAGAGAAATATGTTATCTTCATATAAGAAAGGGGGAATATAACATTATTTATCTGTTGAAAAAAAATTTTTAAGGAAAAAAATTAACCAAAAAGTCCCTCAGTGGGAAGCAAGGGCATATGGTAGAGGATGATTGGTGGTTGTTGAGTCGCTCAGTCGTGTCCGACTCTTTTGCGACCCCACAGACTGTAGCCTCCAGGCTCTGTCCATGTGATTTCCCAGGCAAGAATACTGGAGTGGGTTGCCATTCTCTTCTCCAGGGATCTTCCCGACCCAGGGATAGAACCAATGTCTCCTGCATTGGCAAGTGGATTCTTTTACCACTGAGCCACCTGGGAAGCCAGAGGATGATACAGGAACAGAAATTAGACTTGTCTGAATATATCTTGTTTTAACGATTAGACCTGAACTACGTAATTATTTTACATAAGTCAACTTTAAGGAGGGACCTTGCTGGTGGCCCAGTGGCTAGGATTCCACACTTCTACTGCAGTGGGCATGGGTTCAGTCGCTGGTCCGGAAACTATAGACCCCACATGCTGCAACTGAAGATCCTGTGTGCCGAAACAATGAAGATCAAAGATCACACATGCTGCAAATAAGACCGGGTACAGCCAAATAAATAAATATTAAAAACAAAATACTCTGAAGTCTTGAATTTGAACAGAAGTATCTGTGTGTTTTATCTTAAACTATGTATCCTAGCTTTGTGCCCTAAAAAGGCCTAGAAACAATGACCAAAACAGCAGCAATGGGCCTTCTAGAGCCTAGATTTACCTCTCATCACTAAAAAGAACAATGGATTTTGTTGTTTTGTTCTATCCCCCTAAAAATAACTGACTCCAGGTCTGGAGCAGAAAATGAACAGGATATGTTTGGAACATCTTATCATACTAGATAGCGAAGAAGTTACCAAATATTACTATCAAAAGAGTTGTATCAAAAGGACTTGGGAGCCAACTTGAAGAGACGGCCACTGGACAAAATTAAGGACAATTAAAGCATCACTGATGTTTAATAACTGCAATGAACTGAAACACATAAAATGTATTTAATTCAGTAACTCTGATACTAACAACAATAATAAAAAACCACAGCCTACTTGTCACTTTTGGAGGGTGCGAGTAAACCAACTCATTATTGAGAAAACTGGCAAAAAATCTGGACGCTTTTCCTCTTTCCAATATGAACAGTAATGTAGATAAGTTTCCGTTTATAGTGGTATTTCAGGTATTGTAAGGAAAGGAATGGTGAAAAGGTGGTATCACCATGTTGCAAACTTGGATAAGCACTGAGCTTATTGCTTCGATAAGCAATCTAAGCACTGAGCTTCAATGGCTGCAACACAGAAAAAGAGACAATCAGACATGATGCATCTTTGATGAAAACACACAACACTATCTGTGAGGTTTTCTTGCCATTAAATCTGAATTCACTCACTCTTCCAGGTCTATTCCTAATTAACAGGAAATACAAAGGGTAAAGAAACCTGTTAAATGACACTTTAGCAAAAGCCAGAATGGGAAAGAGATGGAGAGGAACCTACCAGCTCAAAAAGACTTCAAGGAATATGCCAACTTTAATATAAAACCCTGTTTGGATTTTCAAATAAATGAATTTGTGAAAAATAAAGACATAGAAATTTGAGTACTTTAGTATTTCATAACATTAAGGAATTCATGTTTTTGATATGCTGTTATGATCGTGTATCTTAAAAAGTTCATATCCATATATACTGAAGTATTTTTGGATGAAATATGATGTCAGGCTATGTATGGTTAAGAGGAATAAGTACACAGTGGTATTAAATCAAGACTGGCCATGTATGAGCTGATAGTTACTGAAGCTATGGGACAGGAATTTCTTTTCACTTATTAAGTGAACAATGCAAAGAAACAAAGGAAAACAATAGAATGGGAAAGACTAGGGATCTCTTGAAGAAAATTAGGGATACCAAGGGAACATTTCATGCAAAGATAGGCACAATAAAGGACAGAAATGGTATGGACCTAATAGAAGCAGAAGATATAAGAAGAGGTGGTAAAAAAATAAATAAATAAATAAATAAAAAGAAGAGGTGGCAAGAATACGCAGAAGAACTGTATAAAAAAAGGTCTTAATGACCCAGATAACCACAATGGTGTCATCACTCACTTAAGAGCCAGACATCCTCGAGTGTGAAGTCAAGTGGGTCAAAGGAAGCACTACTACAAAGGTGCTGGAGGTGATGGAATTCCAGCCGAGCCACTTCAAATCCCAAAAGATGATGCCGTTAAAGTGCTGCGTTCAACATGCCGGCAAATTTGGAAAATTCAGCAGTGGCCACAGGACTGGAAAAGGTCAGTTTTCATTCCAATCCCAAAGAAAGGCAATGCCAAAGAATGCTCAAACTACCACTCAGTTGTACTCATTTAACATGCTAGCAACGTAATACTTAAAATCCTTCAAGCTAGGTTTCAACAGTATATGAACTGAGAACTTCCAGATATACAAGCTGAATTTAGAAAAACGCAGAGGAATCAGAGCTCAAATTGCCAACATCCATTGGATCATAGAAAAAGCAAGAGAATTCCAGAAAAACATCTACTTCTGTTTCACTGACTATGCTAAAGCCTTTGACTGTGTGATCACAACAAACTGTGGAAAATTCTGAGATGGGAACCAGACCACCTGACCTGCCTCCTGAGAAATCTGTGTGCAGATCAAGAAGCAACAGTTAGAACTGGACATGGAACAACAGACTGGTTCCAAATTGGGAAAGGAGTTTGTCAAGGCTGTATATTGTCACCCTGCTTATTTAACTTATATGCAGAGTACACCATGCGAAATGCCAGGCTGGAGCACAAGCTGGAATCAAGATTGCTGGGAGAAATATCAATTACCTCAGATATGCAGATGACACCACCTTTATGGCAGAAAGTGAAGAACAACTAAAAAGCCTCTTGATGAAAGTCAGAGAGTGAAAAAGCTGGCTTAAAACTCAACCTTCAAAAAACTAAGATCATGGCATCCAGTCCCATCACTTCATGGCAAATAGATGAGGAAACAATGGGAACAGTGAGAGACATCATTTTAGGGGGCTAAAAAATCACTGCAGATAGTGACTGCAGCCATGAAATTAAAAGACACTTGCTCTTTGGAAGAAAATCTATGACAAACCTAGACAGTGTATTAAAAAGCAGAGACATTACTTTGTCAACAAATGTCTGTACACTCAGAGCTATGGTTTTCCCAGTAGTCATATACAGATGTGAGAGTTGGATCATAAAGAAAGCTGAGCACCGAAGAATTGATGCTTTCGAACTTTGGAGGCTGGAGAAGACTCTTGAGAGTCCCTTGGACAGCAAGAAAATCAAACCAGTCAATCCTAAAGGAAAATAGTCCTGAATATTCATTGGAAGGACTGGTGCTGAAGCTCCAATACTTTGGCTACCTGATGCAAAGAGCCAGCTCATTGGAAAAGACCCTGATGGTGGGAAAGATTAGAGGGCAGAAGGGGGCACCAGAGGATTAGATGGTTGGATGGTATCACTGACTCAATGCACATAAGTTTGAGCCAACTCTGAGATGGTGAAGGACAGGGAAGCCTGACATGCCACAGTCCATGGGGTTGCAGAGTCGGACAAGACTTAGCAACTGTACAACGTGATAGGTACACTGGGGTTTGTTACATTATTTTACTTTTGCACATTTAAAATTTTTCATGACAAAAATATGAAAAAAGTTTTCCCCAAAGGTCTCCATGATTTCCGCACTCACTGGAAATGTGTGATGATGGAGAGGGAGCAGGGTATCTGGGCTAAACTTCAGGATAGTTTGAGGGATGGAATGGGTATGGTGCTTTTACCAGACCTGAGACAAGCCAGGGAGGTCAGTTTGTGAGCAAGATGAACTCCATGTGAGTCATGCTTAACTTGGGGTGTCTGTGGTATGTCTAGATGGGACTGCACAGGAGAATCTGTGCAATGGTGGAACACTAAACTCCAGAGATGTGGAAGATGAAAATGGGAGTCACTGGATGACATTACTAGGAGAAACTGTAGAAAAGAGGGTCTCAAAGGAGTCTGAGTGGTCATAAGGCAAAGACATGGATAAACGGTGTCTTAGAAAATGGGAAGGCCCAGGAAGAGGTCTAGAACAGCTTTTAAAAGGAGGAATGCTTAGATCTCACAACATACAAAAAAGTAACTCAAATGGTTCAGAGCTAAATTTAAGAACTAAAATTATTTAAAACTTTTAGAAAAATGTTAAATGTAAATCTTTATGACCTTGAACTAGGCAATGGATTTATCACAACCAACCAAAACACAACTATTAAATAATAAAACCCGCCCCTCAGTCAGATGGGCATGGAGACACTTCCGGAAATAAGACCACGATGGCTGACCAAGGAGAACCCCAAGTTCAGTTCCAAGTAGCTTGTATTGCCTGGTGATGGTGGTACTAGAAAAAACTAAACTGGTAGAACATCTGACTGGTGACTCTGAGATTATGTAGCCACCTTGGAAATGGCAACCCACTCCAGTATTCTTGCCTGGAGAATCCCACGGACTGTAGCCTGCCAGGCTCCTCTGTCCATAGGGTCACAAGATTCTGACACGACTTAGCGACTAAACCACCACCACCACCTTGGGTGTTGAGGGCCATCTCCTTGAGTTCCATACCAACAGAGGACCTATTAAATTCAACATATGTGATACAGTTGATTAGGAGAAATTTGGTGGACTGAGAGATGACTATTATATCCAAGGCTCAGTGTGCCGTCTGGATGTTTGATGTTGAATTGAGAGTTACATACAACAATGTGCCTAACTGGCATAGAGATCTGGTACGAGTGTGAGAACATCCCCATTGTGTTGTGTGGCAACGAAGTAGATGTTAAGGACAGAAAGGTTAAGGCAAAGTCAACTGTCTTCCCCAGAAAGAATCTTCAGTACTATGACATTGCTGCCAAAAGTAACTATAGCTTTGAAAAGCCGTTCCTCTTGGAGTCTGAAGCCATGCCTGCTCTTGCCCTGCCAGCATAGCCTTGGCAGCACAGCATGAGCACAGTCTAGAGGGATGCTCAGACAACCGCTCTCCCGGACGAAGATGATAAATGTGAGAAAGTGAAGCTGGGGCCCCGCGGCAGACGTCGTTTCATAGGCAACTGCCCTGTGGCGTCAGTGGTGCAGAGCTTGCCACTCTATTAAATAGCTAAGCAGAACGTGTCCTTAATCTTTGGATGCCAAGATGGATGGGCTTTGGAGTGAAGGCGGCAGTTCAAAAAATACCTTCATTTTTTGGACCTGAGAGTCTGCTTTGGAACACAGCTGTTTCCTTCTTGAATTTCACATATAAAGACTGCTATAGTCACAGGACAAAAAAATATAATCCCACAAGATGGGAGTCCTTGCAAATCATATACCTGATGAGAATCTAGTATGCAGAATATATAAAGAACCCCTGCACCTCAACAGTAGATAACTCAATTAAAAATGGGCAAAGGATCTAAATAAACATTTCTCAATAAATAAATAAATTTCCTGGCATTCCAGTGGTTAAAACTCCTGTGCTTCTATTGCAGGAGGCATACATTCAACCCCTAGTTGGGAAACTAGGATCCTGTAAGCCCTTGGCCAAAATAAAAAAAGGTATACAAATGGCCGATGCATGTGAAAAGATGCTCAACGTCCGAATCATAAGGGAAACGTAAGTCAATACCACAATGAAACATCACTTCATACCCACCAGGATGCCTATAATAAAACAATACGCGTTGGTGAGGACGTGGGGAAAATGGAACCTTCATTTATCACTGGTGGGAATGTAAAATGGCACGGCTGCTATGGAAAACTGTTGGTTCCTCAAAAAGGTAAACCTAAGAGATACCATATGCCCCAGCAATTCCACTTCTATGTATATGCCCCAATCTGAATACATGTCCATACAAAAAACTTGTATACAATATTTTAAACAGTATTCATAATAGCCAAAAAAGGAAACCTGAATGCCCAACTCATCAATGGATAAAATACGGTTTATCATCCATCCGATGGACACTTGGCAATAGGAGGAATGAAATACCTGCATGCACATGCTTAGTGAGATCAGCCAGTCACAAGACTATGTATTCCAAGACTTCATTTAGATAGAATGTCTTTGATTGGCTAAACTAAAGACAATGTGGAACAACTCTACTTCAATAAAAATTTAAAAAATTAAGACAATGGGGATTAGCAGTTGCCTAGGGTTGGTGGGAAGGGGAACGGGGAATGACTGCTAATAGCTATGAGGTTTCTCTGGAGTGCTAAAAATATTCTGCATAGTGGAAACTGTGGTATAAACTTGTGAATATTTTAAAACCACTCAATTATGTGTTAAAATGGTGGAATTTACGGGGTGAATTTTTTCCCACTTTGAAATAAGGTCGGGGGCCTGTGCTCAGCAATACTAAATGCTGCAGTCAAGCCTGGCAAGGTGAGGCCTGGACACATCACAGTGGTGATTATCCACTCAGTTCTTCTGTTATCATCTCTACCCTATTTAATTTCAGTAATTCTGGCTGAATCCTCAACAGATTCTGTGGTTCCATCCCTCTTGCTATGACTGGCTTAAGTGTGAGCAGGTGATCTACTTTTGCCCAATTAGACTCAAGCTACTGAGGCACATCTGTGAAATAATTCATTATTCTTAAGAAAAAAACAAACCATCTTCTGCCTCTGCACACGGGTGTGAAGCCGAGGTCTGCGGCAGCTCACTGGGGAGGGGTGGTGGGTGGACCACACTCTTAGGGCAGAAAAGCTGGAAAGAACCACCTGGGTTCTTAGAAACCACTCTAAGCCAGGAGTTTTCTTAGGGACAGAAATCCTCCTGTTTAAGGCATTTGATTTTTTTTTTTTTCTTTTTTAAAGAGTCAAGAAAGCAGCCCAAGGCAGGTTACTGGCAACTCTTCCCAATTGGGCTTGGAGACAGGGCACGGGGAAGGGAATGTTTTTATAAGATGTTCAGGTCAGGACTGCCACTGATCAAGCTGTAGGATTGTCTTAAATGTCCTTACAAGGTTTTCATCTACTTTCTTGATTTGTAAACCCAGGCACTCTCATGCTCCACAGTCAGTCAAGTCAGTAAATATTTTCCAGGAAGGAAAAAAAAATTCAAGCTCACCTTCCTCATCCTATTTTCTAGGTAAGAGAAAAAGATGGTTACTGAATATAATCTAAGCCAGTCACTTCACCTCTGAATCACTTAACTATAAAATGGGGATAACATCTACACAGGACTGACCCAAAGAGTAAAGGACAGAAAGTGACCAAACTCCTAGCCTGGTCTATGTCTCAACAGGTCTCAACAATGTGAACTCTTAACAAATACTGATAAGGTAACCTTAACTGTGGCTTTCTCAAATCCTGCAACTTCTGTGCAATAACAAGTTGCCATACCCCGACTCTTAACAGTTGTAACAGGCTCCACTCTGGAAAATGACACCATCCCTGAATAAAAATTAACCACCAACACCCTAGAACTATTTCAGCAATAATGGAGGCAAATGCCTGAAACTGCCCAAGTGGGCAAAGTATACCTTCTCCTGATAGTGCCCCTAGTACAAGTCGAACTTGGAAATTATTTTTCACTAAAGTCGGGGGTTTGAACCAGGACTTTGCTACTCCTTAGATGTACATATAACCTTGAACAAGTTTCTTCATCTATTTCCCCATTAGTAAAAAGGGTGTTAACACTTGGATTACACAATTGTCTCAAAATTGAAGGTCAGAGACAATAGAAAAGTTACCAACAAAGAGCTTAACCCATATGAAAGCTCTACCTTTTTGATTAAAGGGATAAAGTAACATAAGGTTTAAAAAAAAAAAAAAAAGTATTGGGCTGGCCAAGAAGTTTTTCCATAAACACTTTCAAATTTTTGGCCAACCCAATACGTTAACTCCCCTCAAATAAGAGATGACCTGTGAAAGCAAATTCAAATTGCAACTGTCAATTTATTACAAGTTTGATTTTCTAACAGATGAGTTCTTGCTATTTTTCTAAAAGAAAGGGTTTCTCTGAAGGGTCTTCAAGCTAAAGCAATGAGTAAAGTCCCCACTAACATCTTTGTTTGTGGAGCTAGAATACTTCACCAGCAAGGACAAGAATTTATAATCACTTCTCAAGAGCAGGGTGCCATCTGCCTTACACATCCTATGGCCAACTGTGTAGACACCAAAGCACTTCCTTTGGTGTGCTTAAGGAATATATAGCTGCATCTATTAATCTGCTAACTTTACAGAGACCTTAAATGCGAGTGAAGTGGAAAGGCTCTTTTACTGTCACCTACCAGGCCAAAACATCAGACCTACCAGATACCTGCATTTAAAGATACACTTCAGGTATAACCAAGTACAGAAACCACTTCTCTGCTCCCAGCCTCACCAGCAGTCTGCTCCTGGGATCTTTCCCAACTCCATGCAGCACTGTGTTCTATAGATGGACCATAAAGATCGACTGTACATGGAGCCTCTACACCTCACATCAGAATGCATCCTGTCCCAAGAGACTTGGGAGAAACCAGGCTCCCCCACTCCTGGGAAAAGATTAAAAGCAGCATTCCAAGCCAAACTGTATCCAGCTTTATTAAAGATACTTTTCATAAACAATCATGGTATTTCAGGCAGGACATGGGCAGACAATCGTTAACAGTATACAACTTTCAAACTCCCTTTTTCAATGGACTACCAAAATCAGAAAGCCACTATAAAACCCAATGAAATCTTCATGTGATGCTCTGAACAGGGAAAGTTTAGAGTGAGGGTTGACATTTCACATTTAGCATGTTGTTTAACAACTTTTCACAAGCCGACCCTGACTTTCAGGAAATGGAAATGAAAATGGCAGAAGTGTCACTCTGAGGAGCCACAGTCTAAAAAAGGAACCACTGCTCTTTTGAAGGACGCCATCTCAATGGTGACACTACAAAGTCCAGATTGCCTGACATACTGGTCATCAATTTTGGGGGGGCACGGGGTTCAGGTTCCAACAGGTCTCTGGGTTAGGGGAGTCAAGTCTGTGCTGAGGTGGAGAGGGAGAAGAGGACATGAAAACTAAAGTTTAGTTCCCCACACCACAAGGCGTTTGTGCCACGGTGGCTCATGTGTGTCAACACCAAGGAATCCCTCCTTCCTGGGAACCAAGAGGAAGTCTCTCAAAACTAGACGGGAAAGGTATTTTTCCCCCACGTCAATTCAGCTTCGGAGACATTCTGTTAGTGACGTGCCCTTCCCCCAAAAAACAACAATGAAGTGTTCTGTGTGCTAACAACATAGCTTAAAAAAAAAAAAAGTAAAACAAAATTCTGCATTTTTATAAAACTTGATAAAAAATAGTATTTCAAACTGTACAGTCACCAGAAGTACACAGTTATCAAAAATGCACACACTTCACTTGGCATCTCCAGCACCTTCAGCTTTCTGTGCCTGCAAGAAAAGGACAGAAGAATACAATAAGCAGACTTGGAAACTATCTTAGAGACTCTGTACTTCTCTTTAAAACGACTTAGTAGGTAACTTTACTAAGTCACTTCCCCTCTGGATCTTACTGTGAAATTGGGGAAGGGGACACATCAGCATGACAAGGTCTGAGGTGACTCCCCGCTTGAAAACCATGGTGTAGCAGGAGTGTGACGCTTAAGCCAAGCACAAGGCTCTCATATACTGGATGGCAGAGACTTCAGGAATCCACATTAAATTCACAGCGGGGAAAAAACCACAAGCAAACTCTGGATTAAAAGGGACACTTGGGGAGTGATGCAGATGCAAGAAAAAGGCCATAAAAGCTTTTGGGATCAGTAACTGAAAGAGGAGACCTAAAGAAAGTGAAAATAGTAGTTGTACCTGGTCTGTTTTGGCATCTCCATTTTCTGCAGGGTTATTCCCATCCTTGCCAGCATCAGCTTTCCCCTTTTTCCCTTTGGGTACCTTCTCTCCCTTCTAAAAAGGGGAGGGAGGGGGAAAAAAAAAAGCTGTTTCTCCTCATTTCATATCACCAGGATACAGTCTGCTTTATCAAATATAAGACAAATGCCTCCCCCATTGACAAACAAAACCAATTGTGGTCTTCAATATACAGAATCTTTCAGGTGCAAATAATAGAATAAAACAGTTTAAACACTTGGGTGTTTTAATACCCAAGTGCAGAATTTGCTGTAAACTGAAGACAGAGGTTTTGGTTAAGGACCAGCCCTAGTAACTTTGTGAAATCTCAACTTTGTGTCAACAAAAGAATTTGTTTATAGCAGGTCTCCCTGTCAGCAACATGAGACAACTATTCAGACTTTTGCATAAATCCTATAAGCAATGTTTGTCTCACCATCTTGCTCACCTTTGCAGGGGCCTTTTTAGGCTTGGGTTCTGGCTTTGGAGGAGCAGGTTTCTTTTATTTGGGGGAGAGAAAGCAGAAAACATTAGTACAATAGACCAAAGAAAACCACCCACAACCAAACCACAGTATCACTGGCATAGAAGTTTCTCCAGCTTTGTAAAGTTTGCAGTGGGCTTTGTATTAGAACTTATCTTTAGAAACCCACTCAAACAACACGCAGAAGTGTCCCACTTTAGCTCCAGTCAACACAATTTCACAACGAGCAAACTCCAATGGGCAAGAGACTAACTGTAACTCATGGGAAGTAAAGGGAATTGTTTTCCAGCACTTTTTAGTTTCAGGGAATAACATGAAAGTTTAGAGGCAGACGCACTTACAGCAGATAATCTTGCAGATCTTCTCTGTGGCTATTAAAAAAAAAGGAAAAAAGTTACAAATAGGGCAGTGGAAGCACTTAAAAACATAAGCTTTGGAGCTAAGTTGTTCTGGACTCCAGAGACTAAAGAGAGCTTACTGAGGTGAATTCAGGACTAAGGATATGGTTTGGGCTCCACTGAAGGGGCCCAAAGCTTTGTGAGATTCCAAAAGTAGAAAGACTTACTTCGTCCTTCACCTTGGCTTTATCTCCTTTAGCATCCCCTTCAGCCTAAAAAGAAAAAAAAAAAAAAAAAAACAAGCAAAAGCTAAGAAAGTTGCAGCTTCTGAAGCAATTCTTAATGATTCAGTAAACTTAAGTCCCGGGGATGGGGGGATCAATGGGAATCTTGTACACAACTTTTTCCAGGACATACAAATCGTCAGTTTGTAGCATCTCCAGCTCCTCTGCAAATCCTCCAAGTGCTTAGAAAGCTCTAGGAGTGACCTTTTGTGTCAAGCTGCACGCCCGAGCAGGCTCGAACCGCGCTTAGACAGCGAGCGTAAGAGCCCCAATCAGCCTGGGAAAACGCGGGGAAACCTGGAGCTAGGCGCGCGAAGTGCGGCCCGCGCCGCCGCGCCAGGCAGAAGCAACAGCTGCACAGGGAGCAAACAAACCCCTCCGGGGGCGGGGCCCAAGCGCCGTTGCCATGGCAGCCGTCGAGGGCGGGAGACGGCAGGCGCACGCAGCTGGGGGGGGGGAACCCGTGGGCGGCAGCGGCGCGCACCGGCGCCGAGTCTCGTGCGCTGGGGCCGTGGGCGGTGCGCGGGTGGAGGCGGGGCCGCATCGAAGCCCCGCCCCCCAGGAGGGAGGGTCCCGCCCCCTCACGGCGGCGGTTTTTTGGCGGCAGCGCGTTCCCCCCGCCCGCCAACCCAGAACGCCGCCTTCCCGCCCTTTCGGGTTTGAATTGCCCGCCCGCGGGGAAGGGACGGGAGGAGGGAGGGAGAGCTTAGCCATGGGGGGAGGGCACGTCGAGCCCGAGGGGAGCGGGATAAACAGCCGCCAACATGGCTCCTCCCGCCGCGGCCGCCGCTCCTCCAATATGGCCTCTGGCGCCCGCGGGCAGACGAACCGCGCAGGGTAGCCTGGGGCCGCCTGACACCGCCTCGAGACGCTGCGCCGGGCGGCTGAGCCTGCTCCAGCATCGTAGCCGGCTCGCGCGCCCCGAAGCCGAGGAGAGCGGCGGAGCAGCACTGACGGTGGTGGGTAGTGGCGGCGGCGGCGGCGGCCCAGCGCCTGGGGCCCTCGCGCCACGTACCTTTCTCTTGGGCATGGTGGCTGCGGCGGCGGGACGTAGGAGCTGGACACGGGGATGCAGTGGCGCGCGGGCTTTAAGTCGATCCAGGGGTCGCTCTCGCCTCTTCTTCACACTGCTCGGGCTCCGGGGGGTTTATAAAGTTTTTATAGCGCTGGGAGCCCCGGACCGGTTAGAACCGGATTTCACCTCCCGCCGCCGCTCATTGGCCCAGCTGGGGTCACGTGGGCGGGGTTTAAACTCACCTCCTCTGGAGGGAGTATGGGGGGGTAGGGCGCGCGAGACGGCGGCGCGCCGAGGGGGTGGGGGCGCAGTGGGGGAGGCGCGCGTCGAAGGCAGTAAATGGGGGGGTGGTGGTGGTTGTGGTATGAGTCGGCGGGCTCTGGGTTTCGGCTCCCGCCAAGAGCTTGGCTTTTGCAAACTACCAAGTTCCTTCCACCTTATGCAACCGAGCTACCCACTTCTCCAAGCCGTGCGACACTTAGGGCGCATCTCAGCCGCTTTCCTTCCTGTTCCCGCTGGGGGCCCCAGAAGAGGGGTTTGCTAGGCCTGGCCGCACTGCCCTTCTCCGCCGGAGGCGGGAGGAAGCGCGCGGCTTGGAGGCATGGGCTGCAGTTCCCAGGGCCGAGGCTGACGCCTGAAGTGGGGAAACAGCCGGGAAGCCAGCTTGGCGCAGCCGGACGTGCATCCTTCTAAGCTGCCACTCAGAGGAAGCCTTTCGTGCACCTCACCTGGAAGGCGGACCGCTCGAGGTGGGGTGGAGGATCCAGCGGGGAGACTTTATGCGTAGAGGTGCCTTTCGGGTGCAGTGGGGCAGGTAGGAGCTGTCCTTTCAGCACCCGTTGCTCAGCCGCCTCCCCAAATACCAACAAAGCCCCCCCCCCGCCACCGCCCCCCGAAGCCTGTCGGGCGGCTGGGCTCCCTTAGGTCCTTGTATTCCCGTACCTCAGAACCCCGCCACCGAATGATGGAGAGTGGCCGCCAAGGCGGCCTACTAGCATTCCCCTCCCCCTAAGCTCCACCCGCTTCGGAGACATCAAGCTCAGCTGCCCCCACCCGACGCGGCCACCAAGCCTGGGCGCTGCTAACGCAGCTGGCGAAATCCCTCCTTCCACACTGGCAGGCTGGCTTCCTTTCACTTGCGCGAGGAAAAGGAGGGTGGAGGAAAGCGTCCAGGGATTAGGAAACAAGTAGAGAACAGGTGTTGCGATGGCAAAAGGGCTCTTCCAGTGGCTCCCCGCCCTCCGCCCCCAAAGCTAGGGATCCTGGAAGTGGCCGAGTGCACCTGAGGGAGGTGGACAATTGCTGCAGCAAAACGCGGTCTTCTGTTGCCCTCGCAAACAAGTTTTACCTCTAAGAAAGAATTTTTAAAATTCTATTTGACACCCAAGAGAACACAACACGATAAATATCCTCAAGTTGGGGGGGGGGGTTGGCTCACAGGTGGGAGGACATTTAAATAGGTCGCACCGAGTTTCTTGAGGCAAGGGTTGAGCTGGTTTGTACAAATCATACCGGTCGAAAGCAATCACGGTGACTTCGTATCAACTATTTGCAGCCCGGTTCAAAGCATCCGTGATCCCTCAGCTGCTTTTCACCTCTCCCGTGCCTCCCGAGGCAGCCCCTCGCCCCTCCCCCACCCCGTGTACCTCTCCCAGAATACAGGACCTCAGGCCGGAGAGATACCTGCCCATTAATCACCTCTGCGGTACCCCTGATCACGTTAGGGAAAGTCAGACCCAGAAAGGAGACAAGGACTCAACTACCATGCTCACAGGGCAGATTCCGTTTGCTGTCTCCAGCCCCTCTTTCCCGCCTTAATTGTAGGGCTCTGCCTTTATAGCCGCATAATTCATGCCTCCCTAATTAAGGCTGTCAACAGCCTCATTGTAAAGCTGGAAAATGTACAGCACCTGCTCTCTGGGAACCCTGTGCCAGCCATTGGTAGTGGGGAGTGCCAGGTGTGTGTGGGGGACTTGCCAAAGGGTGCACTGATTGGCTTTTCCATCACAGTGTCTGGCATTCATGCCTGATTCTGGGAGCAGTGATGATGGCCAAGGGGTCTCTTGTGCCAGGTATCCAGGCACAGAAAGGGGAGATGATTGGAATACAAGGAAGTTAGGGGTTTTAAAGAATATGTTCTTAGCACTGCTTGCAAGACCCCACCTCTCCCCTAGAGGGAGGTGCTGGGGAAATAGTTTGCAGAAAGTAAAATGGGAAGACAGCGTTTGGTTGGTACTACCCGCTGGTGCTTGCTGCTGTGGGGCACCTGAAGCATGGAGTTGCTCAGACAGACAGCTCTTCAAAGGCACTAATCCTCTCAGCAGCTCTGTAGCCAGGCCTGGCAGGGAGAGGTAAGGGAAAGGACACAACCCTTGACTTGGCCCTCTTCTCCCTGCTGGGCAACCTTGGCCCTCACAAGGTGAGACTCTGCCATGCTGAGACTAAATCATCTCACAGCCTACTTAGGGGGCCAGGTCAAAAGCTGAGAAAAGCCTCAAAGGCTGTGGAGGTGGGAAGCAGAGTCCGAGATGCTGAGGGCAGGAGGCAGTCAGTTGGGAGATGGGCTGGTTTCTGTGCTCTTGGTCCTCATGTGATCCATGGGAGGCCGCCTGTGCTAGATTAGACTCACCAGGGCCTACAGGCTCTTCTGTTACCCTGTGGCAATGGAGGGGGCCCGTCTCATTGGGGAGTGGAGCCTGGCCCCATGCCCTGCAAGAGGAGGAGAAAAGCTTGTGTGGGCTGAGTCGACAATAGGTAATTGGATTGTAATCACCCGCCTGGCTTCCTCGCACCATTGGGGGCGCTGAGCCTTTCAGTGAGCAATCAGCCCAGCATGGTGGGAGGGGGTAAGATTCAATAGCAAATCCCAGGTGGAGAGCCAAGGAGGAGGAGCAGCAGATGGGCAAATTTTCTGTCTCTGCCTCCCCTTTGCCTAAATCATGCTGGCCATCTATTAGCTCTTTACCAGCAAATCCATGGTGGGGCCACATCTTTTGTGATGGCTAAGATGGATGGGTAAAGGGCCAAGGTTTGTGGGAGACCTCTTCCCCCAAATTTTGTGTGTTGAAGGATGTGCTGGTGGAAAACCAAAATGCACCTAGAAGTACAGGTAGAGGTGGCAAAGATGGAAGAGCTGGGGCCCTCTGCTCCCCAGACCTACGGTGATCACAGCTGGGCTCAGGGTACTTGAGACTCACCCCCATCCCTCTCCCCAGCGGCACTGTCCCAGGTGGCCCATAGATATCTGGCCAGCAGACCTAGCCTCGGGCTTCCTTGCTAAGCCAAGGAACACAATTCATCCATCAGGAGGGAGGTGCCTTTTGCCAAGAAAAGAAAGGGGAGTGGGGCCCTGGAGGCCAAGGGTAGGGCAAAGTGGCAGGAGGCCAGCCTCACTCAGGTTGATGCAGTGCCCAGATGTGCCAGCCAGTCAGCCCGCTTGAGTTCCAAGGCTTGCAGGAAGCCCTGGACCCGCTCTTCCCGTCTGGCTGAGAGTTTGTGCAAGCGTGTCCGTCGGAGCTGGGGGTCCCCACTGGCCGGGAGCCCCTCTTGCAGCAGCTGCTCTGTCACTGCAGCCTGGTCCCTCTCCAGCTGCTGCCTCTTCCGCTCCTCTGCATACATGTCTCGGGCCTTCTGCTAGAGAAAAGCAGGGTTTGGGGTGGGGAAATCATCTTTAGGTTTGGGTGGAATTGGAATGGAGGAGGTGGGGGTGGGGCGCAGGACTGGCCAAGTTAAGTGGAACAGTAGGGCGTTTGGATCACATTTGGAAAGATCTGGGAGTAGGTATGCAATGGGTGGTGCCCACATTGTACAGGCAGGGCGCTCCAGTTCTGGATCCATGTTGGTCTCTTTGGGGTGAGCTTCTGTATTTCTCGAAATTCTTCTCAGGTGTGTACTTGGAAGGAAACCAGCAAATTTGGGTCTGACTTCTGGTTCTCCCACCACCTAGCTTTGTGGCTTTGGACAAATCCTCTCCTAACCTCATTTCTTCATCTGTAAAGTGGAGGTTGTGCCTATCTTGAAGAATGGTTTTAAGGATTAGAGATAATATATGCAAAACCCCTCCAGCATATTAGCAGGCTCTCAAACAGAAATAGCAATTTTACAAGTTATTATTGCCTATTCTCCGATGCAAGGAAGGTTCTATTCCTGCCTGGGGCATATCCATTGGGTCATTTCTTTTGGTTCCCCAGGCACTCTGAGGGGGTCATCTTCCCAACTTCCTAAGTTACTTTTCAGGGTTTGGATCCAGAACTGCCTCTCATGTGAGACCAGGCTGACCTGCTCAGCAAATGACCCTCCTGTGAACATTCTGAGAGCAGGTTCAGCTTTCCTAAGCCACTTACTGCATTCTGCCTCTAGAATAGGCATTAGGACCACAGTCCACCATTTCTGTTAGAAAAGGAGCCATTGAAGGCTCCATAGAGCCCTCGGGCTCCTGGAATCAGTTCTGACACCAGGTAAGTGATTACATTCCTTGGCAGCACTTCTCATACTGTGTCTTCAGACAAACCATGAACTCCTAGAGGAAAGAGACTGTGGCTCTTTCTTTCTGGCACTTGGGGCACCCTGTACCTGTTCAACAGACTGACCGTATGCCCCCAGGAGGCCATGGAGGATGTTCCTGGCACCGGAGGCGAAAATCCTTTTGGAGCAGGACCAAGGCCATGCTGTGCCTTACTGATGCTCTCTGCTCTTGCTAACAGGCTGCAGAACCTTAGCCTCAGAGTTCCTCCTGTCAGTCCTATTCCATGTTGGAGAAACTCCCATCCTGCTGCCAACTATACCTTTGGTGCCCCTCCACCACACTCTACCTCGTACTGTGGTATCTGGATACCTGTCTGTGTCCTACTCAGCCTGTGAACACCTGGACTGCTCTGTGTTCCTCCTTTAAGGAATATCTTACACATACACAAGCACTTCATCTGTTGTCTCACTTGACCCTCACAATAGAGCTAGGAAGGGATTTTCTATCTGCTGGAGATAGACATGGAGATTCAGAGTAGGGAAGTGATTTTCTAGTATCTTCTCAACAATAAAGATTTATTGCATGAATAAGGCACAGTGGTAAAGAACCCATCTGCTAATGCAGGAGACACAGAAGATGTGGGTTCAATCCCTGGGTTGGGAAGATCTCCTGGAGGAGGAAATGGCAACCCACTCCACTATTCTTGCCTTGGAAATCCCATGGACAGAGGAGTTTGGAGGGCTATAGTCCATGGGGTCGCAAAAGATTCAGACATGACTCAGCAACTAAACACCACCACCACCACAAAGATGAGAAATGAAAAATCTAGAAAATACCCCCTCAGGCTCTTAAATGATCCAAGGCATTCAAGGGCACTCTTCTGCTATGATAACGAACTCACGTGTGGTGCTATGAAGGCTAAACAAGTTTGAGAAGTTGCTGCTTAAGTGTCTCCATCTTGCTAGAAGGGCTTCTTCCTGGCCTTGGTCAGGGAGGACCCTGGGTCCCACATGTGGGACCTTATTGGGGGTTCAGAAGTGCATAGGCTATAGTCACCACAATCCATATGCTCACAAGCTGAGAACACAGAGATGTACCCAAATGCCATAGTACTGGTGGAATGTGGTAAGGGTCATCAGGAAGGTAAGGGAAAGGGCTGAGTAATTCAGAGGAAAGAAATTGTGATTGATGAAGGTCAAGGGGCAGTGGAATCTCATGGGCAGGCAGAACCAGATGAACTTTAACCAATGCTGCTGCTGCTGCTAAGGCACTTCAGTCATGTCCAACTCTGTGCGACCCCACAGATGGCAGCCCACCAGGCTCCCCCATCCCTGGGATTCTCCAGGCAAGAACACTGGAGTGGGTTGCCATTTCCTTCTCCAATGCATGAAAGTGAAAGTGAAGTCGCTCAGTTGTGTCTAACTGTTAGTGACCCCATAGACTGCAGCCTACCAGGCTCCTCAGTCCATGGGATTGTCCAGGCAAGAGTACTGGAGTGGGGTGTCATTGCCTTCTCCATTTAACCAATGGGAAAGAGTCAGATAAAGGTAGAGTGTATGGGGGAGGAGAATATTAGGCAGGGGAATAATGGGCAGACTCATGAAATCAGAGAGGGTGATTAGGCCAGTGAGTCTGCCTGGAACATTGGGGTCTGAGAAGTTTCTGTTCCAAGAATGTCCTCACCTCACTAAGCCTATTTCTTCATCTGCAAAATGAGGATGATAACATCCATTTCATTGGTTTGAAGAAAAAGGAGATAATGAATGCCCAATCTGGTGCCTGGCTATTAACAGGTAGCTATTCTTCTGTCACCACTGCTTGAGACTAGGTAGGCAAAGTTCTAGCCAAACAGAAAGGACGAGGCCAGCCAGCCACAGAGGCAGGAGATGTGGAGCTGGTTAAAATTGCTCTGGCTTTTTCCAAATGGCAGCCCGAGACTGAGTGTTGAGAAGAAAGGTGGCAGTCGGGCAGAGTCTGGACCCTAATTTGCCAGGAATCAGCAATTCACTGTTAGGATGACAGAGTCAGGGGAGAGCAGAAAGCCCATCAGCTCTATACTTCTCCTGTACAGACAATGACGCCATGCTAGGGAGGGACTTGGCCTAAGTCACACGTGAGTTAAAGTTCCCTTGGTTTCCACTAAGGTGACTTCTTGAAAGATCTATAGGACATGTGTTGTGTGCCTCTGGATAAGCTGTACTTTCTAGGGGTGGAGTGGGGAACCAGTGACCTGCATCTGGATGCCTCTGTGCAACCAGATGGTCTGGATCTACTACCCCGCCTCAAAGGTGTTCCAAGTTCTTCTCAGGTACTCAGCCTCTGAAAATCTAGGCTAATGGAGGTCCTAATGGTCAACTTCTCTCTCCCTGACCATACTGTCTACTCTCCCTGTATAAGGAGCAATTGGGGGAGGGCGTTAATAATTACCGTAGATACTTCTTATACAGACCTTCTGTGGTCTTGGTGTAAGGGCTTCATGGAGCTCATTTTGAGAAATGGGACTCTAAACTATCAATATAAACCTCTCCTGGGCATTAAGACTCTCTGCTCTTGTTCTCTCTTCAGCAGAATTAGGGAACCAGATGTAATGGCCCCTCCACAGTACATAAATCCTCAGGTCCACTGACTTCACTAGGGCATGGAAAGAGGATACAGGTCTTGGGCTTCAAAACATTCACCAGCTAATAAGTCCTCTCTTGAGTCCCCATCTCCCCAGGTTGGTAGCAAGTGGGATGCATTTCGGAGGGCTGAGACAGCACCTCCTGCTGGTAACATGATATTCTGACGAGCACCCAGAGTCTCCGTGCCAAGGGAACTGTCCTAGGGACGGGATGAGCAGGGTGCTAAGTGTCTGTGGATTTTCTGGAGACAGATGAAGTCTAATGAAGAGCCCAGAGACAAACATGATGAACTATACTGACCACCAGTCTCTGAAAATGAACTCTGTTCCACCACTGCACTCAGTTCTCTTGGTGTATTAGTTCACTGAAGGCTGATCACAAACTTGTGAGGCAGGTATTATCATTACTTCTCTCATTTTACAGATGAGAAAAGTGATTCTCTGAAGGGTTAAGTAATTGCCTAGTCAGTCACATAGCCAGTAGGAAGCACTATGATTCAAAGTCAGGAATGTCTGAGATAACAGCTGAAGTTTTCTAACTTCTCTTGAGGAGAAGACATTGACTACCTTTAGAGTACTAGAAATAAAATGGTTGATTGATCCAGCCTAGTATTTAACCTCTGACAGATGCATCAAAGGAAGTTTAGTGGGAACCTGTATCTTCTCCCTCTACATCATTACAGATCAGGTGGACCACACTATTACTCCTCATCGCTGAGAAAAGATCCCCGGGGACCTACCATCCATGCAGCTTGTAACTGAGAATCAGTGGCTCTGTACTGCTGCCCAACCCTTCCCCACCCTGATTTTCTCTGTCCTACTGTGTCATCGTCAAGATTGCTTCCCTTTGCTAGACCCCATTCTCTAAGATGAAGGGTGACCACCTGGAAACTTTCACGATCCCTTCAGATACCAGGATCTAGCTTCCAACAATTTGTAGCTGAGTCTCTGCTTCCATTAGCATCCAGCACCTGCCCTCATCCCAGTGAGCTAGGTCAAGAACCCAGCTCCCTACCTTGGCTTCCTGCAGGGCATCAGGACACACTGGGCTGGGCTTAGAGACAGAGAAGCTCAAACTGAACAATAAGAATTTGGGAGATGGGGCAAGAACACAGATGTGGAGGCAGAAAACCAAAGGGGATGAGAATAAGGAACTGAACAATCCAATTTGGTGAGGATACAGAACACATACAAGGCGGATATCAGAAAGATCAGCTCTCTAGTCTGACAGCATACTGGCCAGGATGTTTAGTCTGGACTATACTGCTAATGCTTCTGCTGAGGTGCTAAGATTTCTAGAAACAGTATGAATGCTCCTGGGCAGAGGAAATCTGGCCAAAACCCCCATGGGGTCTGCTGAGAAAGAGTTCAGAACAGTCAATATCTGTTATTACTTTGGTCTCCTCACTCTAAAAATGGAGGCAATTAAGAGTAGTATATACCTTATAGAACTACGTAGAATCAAGTAAAAGGATGCCTGACACGTGGTAAGAACTCAATAAATGTCTGGAATTATGATTCTTAGGTATCAAATGAAACTCTTAAAGGTTGTCCTTAAACATGTTCCACCCCATTCTAGAAAACAGCAGAACCATCCACCCAACTCCCCAGGCCAAAACCTAAATGTTTTGGTTCCTAGTAACATTAATATTCATGCTCATTGGTTTTCTCCTACAAGAGGCATGAAAGAATTTCAGAATTACATCATTAACATTACCACTGATAAACCTCTTAAGTGATGTTTAAGTTTGCTTTCCAGTTTGTATTATTCTTAGAATATATACTGCTGAAGATGTATAATCAGAGAACTATGTTCAGGTAACTTGAATTAATCCCTTTCTCTGAAGGTTGTATTATCAACTTAGTTTCATTTGTTTCTGTTTTAAGGTTTGTTTTTCCTCCATCTCAGTCCACTCAGCCCTTCCCTTCTCTGCAGCCGCCACCCCACCTCGAGGCCACATCCTCCCACCTGGACAACTCTAGGAATTTGATCTCTGACTCCTGCCCTGTGAAAATCCTGAGTGAATTATACAAAATGTAAATTAGATCCTGCCATTCCCTCTGATCAGAAGTCTTCAGATGTGTCCCCATAGCCTACAAGGCCATGAATGATCAGAGGCCTGACTCCTACCCAGCTTCATCTCACATCCTTCTTCATGCATGCTGGCCTCTTTGTTCTTCTAAGACCTAAACTATATAACTGTAGCATCCTTCCACTTCCTGCTCCCTCTACAGAGAATGATCCTTCTCCCTTAGATTTTTACATGTCTGCTACTTCTCATCTTTAATATCATGGCTTATCAAGACCTTCCTTGACTGCTCCACTCAGCACCTCTTGCTTGCTTCCTTCCTTTCTAGGACAACACTCTGTTTCTTCACTGCCTTATTGCATATATTTGTTTACTTATTATCTGTCTCCTCAAGTAAAAATATAATCTCCATGAAGGTAGGGATCTTGTCTGGCCAATTAACTGCTTCAATCTCTTGTGTGGAATACTGACATAGTGTCTGACTCAGACCAGGTGCTCGGTAACAGACATGTATAGAATGAGACATTGGCTGTGGCCACCTGATGCAAGAGCTGAGTTATTGGAAAAGACCCTGATGCTGGGAAAGGTTGAAGGCGGGAGAAGAAGGGGACGACAGAGGATGAGATGGTTGGATGGCATCACCGACTCAATGGACATGAGTTTGAGTAAACTCCGGGAGTTGGTGATGGACAGGGAGGCCTGACATGCTGCGGTTCATGGAGTCGCAAAGAGTGGGACACGACTGAGCGACTGAACTGTATTGAACTGAACGGAATGTGTGCAACTTGAGGTAATTCCTCTGATAGCCATGTGGGAAAGTATCTGAGAAATCTGAATTACTAAAAGACTTCTGAGCTTCCTAATTAGAGACAGTAATGTGAAAGTCACTCAGTCGTGTCTGATTCTTTGTGACCCCATGGACTGTAGCCTGCCAGGCTCCACTGTCCATGGAATTCTCCAGGCCAGAATACTGGAGTGGGCAGCCGTTCCCTTCTCCAGGGATCTTCCCAACCCAGGGACTGAACACAGGTCTCCCACGCTGAAGGTAGATTCTTTACCATCTGAGCACCAGGGAAGCCCAGAGACAAGAATAGCCATACACAAAAGCTCGTACACCAAGATCCTCTGGGCTTCATGAAAGGCCAGTTTACTCTTTCTTTACAGATATAATTCTAACAAGCTTGGTTGACTGGTTTTCTTACCTGTAGCTCATTTAAAACTGGAAACAGGAAGAGAAGGGAAGAAGAAATGCTGTCAAAATTAGCCACTGACCATAAACAAGAAATTCTAAAGTCAAGTATTTGCAGACTTAGAGTCAAGTATTCTAGCTTAGAGAAAGAATCCCATCTTTCAAGGCCATCCTGGACAATGAAGTGCTTCAAGATGGGATCACTACCATCACTATCAGCATCAGTAGAATGTGATTATTCTGATCATCATAATTATTAGCAAGTGCCTAATACACAGTAGGTGTCAATGAATTACACACAGGACATGTTTCAGAAAGTTCTCTATCAAAAAAGGATAAAGAAGTTTTAGTTCTTAAAGGGAGATTTGGTCATGTGGAAAAACTGATATTCATTCCTCACTGACAGTGGATAATTGAGACTTTGCTGTTTTTCCTTTCAATTGAACTCAACTTCCTCTTTCAGTTTCCTCATATTCTGAGCCTAAATGATCAGGCACATAATGTCACTGACTTATTCCAGGAGTTCTGGACTTGGGATTCAGGGAAAGATTTCACGAGTTATGTGAACCTCCAGAAGTAGTTTACGTGCTTCAGTGATTCGTGCAATTCTATGCAAGATGCCATGTGTTAGAGTGACCTTTGCAGTTTTTCTAGGGAGATGGTCTATGACTTTCATCAGTTTCTCCAAGGAGTCCCCGATGCCAGGGGGACTGAGAAGCCCCGACTTATATCTTTATTTCCTCCTGGCCATTAACTCTCCAGACTCAAGAAGCATCACCAGCTTTGGGCTTAAAATTCTGTGACTTTGAGACAGTTACCGTATCCCTCTGTTTCCATATCTGAACAATGAGGACACCAAAGCTGCTGGATTGTTGGAAGGGTTAAATATGAAAACACCAAAGTGCCTTAGCAGACCCTCAATAAGTTAGCTGCCACCAGCATACACATTGTCATTATGATGAAGAGTCCTAATCAGATATAGGTGAATCTCCCTCCTAATGAAACCTGTTTCAAGATCTAGTGATCAAAACCGAAAGCAGAACTTCAAGTCCTGGTAGAACACAGCTTTATACAATGGGAAGATAGTGCTATTTTGTTTTTAATCCCTCTGGAAGAGTCTTGGATGTTGCATACTTCCACTTCTACAATCTTTTGTTAGGCTAATTCCTTCAGTGAATAATGGCCATTCTCTCTGAGAAGCATTTCCTGAGTTTCCACAGTGAAAAGATTAAAGACTTGTAACTTGAATCTCAGTTCGGTCTTTTATTGGTTCTGTGTCCTTAACTAAATAATTTTGATTTACTCATTTGCACAAGTGGGGCTGTTGGGTTCTTGGGAACATTAAATGAGACGGTGATATACACTGTTCACAGTGCCTGACACACAGTAAATACTCGGTAAGTGGTAGCTACTCATCATTATCATTAACATGCCAGTAGCAAGTGCCTGACATATACAGTCATGGGGGTCAATCAATGCTAATATTTTCTTCCATCCCATCCAGTCAGACCAGCCATGAACTCTTACCTGAAGCATGCTATGGTTCATCTGGAACTGCAGGATGGCCTCACAGAGGTTCCAAAACGTGTATTCTGGCCACAGAACAGGCTGGAACACCAGGCAGGAGTGGGAGGTCTGGGAAAGGTGGGGAAGGAAGAGAGTTTGGTTTAGTAACGTGTCACTGGAACATATCCCTAGTCAGGTTCCAAAGAAGGAGCAGGCTGATCATGTCCAGAGATGAGGTGGCCCAGGCATCCTGAGCTGCAGCTGCTGTTGCCAGCCCGGATCCACTCACTGATGGGGGAAGGGTCATCTGAGGCAGTAAGGTCACCTGCCTGTAGCAAGGCAGAACTAAAGCAAGGCGAGATCAACATTTCCACCAGGAGTTTTCTAAGAGCCAATTTTAGGACTATGAAATAACATCTGGATTATGTTATTGGCTCTTGGCCCTCAGAGGTCATCTCAGAGACACAGTGTCTGATAAAAGTTAGCAATGAATAAATGGTAGCTGCCATTGTTATTTTTAAGTAGCAGAGTATGGCACAATGGTTAAGAGCATGGGCTCTGGGGCCAGACTGCCTGGCTTTGAATTCTGGCTCCACCATTTACCATCTATCTGACCTGAGGCAAGTTACTTAACTTCTCTGGGTATATAAGAGTATCTTGTATTATAAGGTACTATAAAAATTTAATAAGATAACATACATAAAACAAAGCACAGAGCTGAGTGAACTTTTAACAATCATTACTGATTTTGGAACATTCTTGACAGTCACTGTTGAGACCTTTAGTGGAAAGGAATTCAGTGCCTAAAGGGGGATATGTTAGCTGTCAAAGAGCTCATTAAGCTAAACCAGTGTCACCTTCCCTGGAACTCCTACCAAGGTCTAAGGTCTTCTCTCTGGAACAACTTTCTTTTCCAAAGTGACATTTTTCACATCTTGGAAGGCCAGGTGACAGCTACCTGTTATCTGCTCCCAAGGCTGTAATGACTTGTTCAGTTTGTCCTTGCTGACAAACTGTAAGTTTTAAGACAGTAGGGATTATTTCTAACTTGCTGCTGCTGCTAAGTCACTTCAGTCGTGTCCGACTCTGTGCGACCCCATAAACAGCAGCCCACCAGGCTCCCCCGTCCCTGGGATTCTCCAGGCAAGAACACTGCAGTGGGTTGCCATTTCCTTCTCCAATGCATGAAAGTGAAAAGTGAAAGGGAAGTCTCTCAATCACGTCCAACTATTCGCGACCCCATGGACTGCAGCCTACCAGGCTCCTCCGTCCATGGGATTTTCCAGGCAAGAGTACTGGAGTGGGGTGCCATTACCTTCTCCAATTTCTAACTTGGTCACTGCCATATTCCCAGCACCAAGGAGGAACTCAATTTTTTTTTTCCCCTCAAGAGAATAAACTATTTTCCAGACCATCATCCTTCACTTATGCCTTAGAGGACATGAGTCTCAGATTCCTGGCCATCTTCTGGTTGGCCTCTTCTGCTAAGTCCTCTAGTTTACCAGTGCAATCTCTTAAAACTCAGTGCCCAGATGTAAATTCTTCCGACATCATCTGACCAACAGAGCGGGCCATAAAACCATAAGCTGCATGTTACACTTCTTTAGTATAATCAAAGACTAAAAGTATCTTCAGTAGCTGAATCTTGTTAGTTTGCTTTTGAGACTACGGGCCATTAAAATTTCTGGAATTTACCATGTGAATTGTTTCCAACTCATGTCTCTCCCTCCAGCCTCTCCTTGAACAAGATTTTCTCCAGCCCTGTGCTACCCAGGGGCAAAGCGAACAGACGATGGAGATTCTCAAGCCAAGACAAACTTATCTGAGTATGAGCTTGCAGATGACTACCTACACTGGGATAACTGAGCTGAGAGGCAATGGCAGGCCCCAAAGAAAGAGTCTGCATATAGTTTATATCCCTTGTGGACTGTGCTGTGTAAATGCAGCCCTTTATTCTGAAAGAGAGAAATCAGTAAATTCAAGGCAAGGTTCCAGCCTAGAGGTGCAGGTTACATGGCAGGTTACCAAGGCAGGAGCTTGTGCTCAGGACATAAGGCAGAAGTCCAGTTCCTTGAACAGAGGCACAAGTAAAGCTTCCACTACAGCAGGATGGCTTTGATTTTTCCTCTGGGCATTCCAGGCAGCAAGAACCACACAGACTCAAAAAGCCAGGGGTGGATGAGGAAGGGATAACAAATGTTACCAGGCGCAGCCTGCAGACAGTACTCTGGATTTTAGCTCCCCCTCCAATCTGTTCTGCGGGTGCAGTCACAGTTTTCAGTTCTGACACAAACAGAATAGTGGCTGGAAATGACCTACCTGCCAGAGGAGGAAGTCGCTGAGCCTCACTTCCCCAGAAGTCCGTATCAAGATGTCAGGGTGAGGAGAGTGGTTGGTATAGAGGCACTTATCGAGCAGAGACTCAGAGACATCGCTAAGGTGAGTGAGGAAGAGACAAAGATAAGCACATATCTCCTCTTGAATTACTCTCACGATGAACTTCCTTACATAAAGCTTCCCAGTTTATAGGACGCCATCAAATACATTACTTCTACCTGGCATGCAGAAGGCCCTCAATAAATGCTTGATAAATTAAAGAATGATTTTAATTTTCACAACTACATAAGATATTTCTATCCTTACTTTTTAGATAAGGAAACTGAAGCTCAAGAGAAGATGAAAATTTCACCCAAAGTAATTTAGTTGCAGGCCTAAAATAGATGTACCCATCAGAGCATGTGTTGTCCTTCATGTAAAACATCTTTTTTTAAAAAATGCATACACCACGGACTTCCCGGGTGGTCCAGTGACTAAGACTCCATGCTCTCAATGCAGGGGGCTCAGGTTTAATCCCTGGTCAGGGAACTAGATGCTACATGCCAAAACTAAAGATCCTGCATGCCACACCTAAGACCCAGCATAGCCAAATGTTAGGTTGGAACAAAAGTACTTGCAGTTTTGGACGGTGAATTTTAAATCATTAAAACTAGGATCAATACATTTTTATTAATCAAAATAGGAACCATTACAATCAACATATTTTTGCCAATGAGAAATAAGTTTGTTTATTCCTGTAGCATAAAAATCCGTGCTTCAGGATTCGAAGCATTTTCTGGAAAGCATTTTCTGCCTCCTGCTAGCTGTGGAAGCATTTTCCCTGCAAAAAGTTGTTGAGATGCTTGAACAAGTGGTTAATTGGTTGGCGAGAGGTGAGGTGAATATGGCAGATGAGGCAAAACTTTGTAGCCCAAGTCGTTCAACTTTTGAAGCATTGGTTGTGTGATAGGTGGTCGGGCATGGCTGTGGAGAAGAAATGGGGAAGAAATGGTCTTTTTCTGTTGACCAATGCTGGTTGCAGGAGTTAGTCATTGGTGCATCCCATCGATTTGCTGAGCATGCTTCTCAGATGTAATGGTTTCACTGGGATTCAGAAAGCTGTAGTGGGCCAGACACCATCGAACAGTGACCAGGACCTTCCTCTGGTGCAGGTCTGCCTTTGGGAAGTACTCTGCCACTTCCTGGTCCAATTACTGAGCTAGTTGTCGCCGGCTGTCATATAAAATCATTTCTCGTTGTATGTCACAATCCGATCAAGAAATGGCTTGTCGCTTCCTGAGCATTCTGTGAGGAGCGTTGGGCCTGAGACGGGTGTGTTTAATCAGTCCCGGTTCTTTCTCACTACTTGAGACTCACCAGGGAGAAATATGAGTGGGCAAGTGGCATCAAAATTGGGACCTACAAATCAAGATTGCTCCCAGGTGGATGAACCTGTGGTTGACCAGCAGCCCAGTGTTGAGCAACCTCAACAAGAGGAACTGCCAGCTGAGATTCAGGATATCACACCTAGAAAGGAGGAAGTACATGGAGAGGATCCAGTGAATCGTGATGAAGAAGAGGAGAAGGATCCCTTTGAAGATTCTGGCCTGGAAGCTGATCTCCAGCAATTGGCTGAGGCAAAGACTGGGGGTGAAGGTGGAGATGGTCCTGATGTCAGGGAGGAGTTTGCATCAAATATAGAGCCTGTTGAAATGCCAGAAGCAGGTGAAGGGCAGCCATTTGCTTGAAAGAAGATAAACTGAAACCATCTATGCTGTTCTTATGTTGTATATTTGACTGTTAAAGCTCTGTCAATAAAGTTTCATTTTCTAATTGCAAAAAAAAAAAAAAGAAAGAAATGGCTTGTTGTGGTTGGGCACAATTAAGAGAAGATGGCACTTCAAAACAATAATTGTTTTGATTTTCAGTCAGTATACGAGGCACCCAGTTATCAAGCTTTTTTACCTTTCCAACTTGCTTCAAATGTTGAATTACCATAGAATGGTTGATGTTGGGTTCTTTAGCAACTTCTTGTGTAGTCTGAGGAGGATCAGCTTCGATGACTGTTCTTAACTGGTCGTTGTCAGCGTCCAGTGGCCGGCCACTGAGCACCTCATCTTCAAGGCTCTGCCTCCCTTGTGAGGCGTTCTGCACCACTATTGCACTGTGCATTTGTTGGCAGCTCCTGGGCCAAATGCGCTGTGGGTGTTGCCAGTTGTCTCCGCTACTTTACAACCCATTTTGAACTCAAATAAAAAAACTGCTTGAATTTGCTTTTTGTCTAACATCATTTCTATAGTCTAAAATAAATATAAACAGCAAAAAAAAAAAAAAGCAATAATGTCATTAGCAAAAAACCATAAAGCTAGAAATGTGCATTAAAATGATGTATAACATAACCATATTTGAGAATATATTCCAATATCAAACAGCAAAGTTCAACAATGCAAAACTGCAATTTTTTTTTACTTTTGCACCAACCTAATAAATATTTTTTTAAAAATAAAATGCATATACCCTAGGACCTTGCAATTTGATTAAATACTATGCCACTGTTTTTAATACAGATAAACCTAAGTGCACTGATTTGGAAAGATGTCTAAGACGTAACATTAAATGAAAAAAAGGAAGTTTCAGAAAAAAATAGTGTGGAAAACACACACAGAAACCCTCACACTTGTGAATACATATATACATAGATACATGCAAACAAAATCTAAAAAGGCATACACCATACTATTAACAGTGATTATTTCTGGAAGGTTGGATAAGAAGGAAAGACTATCTTTTTTTACTTTATATACTTTGGCTATGGTTTGAATTTATTATAGATAGAAATTTTAAAACCTTACATTTAAGTCCTATGGACAGTGAAACACTGCAAAAAATCCACATAGGATATGAAAACCAGCAAAATGATCGGCCCTCTTATATTTGATAAGAGCTACTTTTCCAAGCAGACACTCAGAAAGGAGATGGAATGAAGGAAGAATGGGGACTGGGAGTAATTATCTTAAGGTAAACTTTTCTGTCCAATGAAAGAGGGTATTTGCAAGACTGGTGTCTGGTGGTTCTAGGAATGCTGTTTACCTATCCTACCAAGCACCAAGAGGCAGAATTTAGAATCTCCAAGTGGTAAGAGTTGCATCTCGGGAAGAGGTTAGAAGACAAAATTTCTTGGTGGGAACATTCTTCTGGGAGTGTAGTCAAAAAAAGCAGAAAGGCTTCCCTGGTGGCTCAGGGCTAAAGAATCTGCCTGCCAATGCAGGAGACACGGGTTTGATCCCTGATCTGGGAAGATCCCACATGCCACAGAGCAACTAAGCCCATGTGCCACAACTACTGAGCCTGTGCTCTAGAGCCCCCCATTCCACAAGAAAAGCCACCACATTGAGAAGCCCACGCATTACAACCAGAGAGCAGCCCCCGCTCTCCAAAACTAATGAAAAGCCTATGCAGCAACAAAGAGCCAAAAACAAATAAATAAAAAATAAAAAAAAAAAAAAAAAAAAAGGCAGAGCAATCTGGGCTGAGTATTCAGAACAAGGATTTACACTTACTAGTTGTGTGTCTTTCAGTAAGTCCATCTCTCAGTCATCATTTTGCAAACCACAGCTTTATGTTCTATACCATCATTTGAGAAATAATATTCACTTATGTCTGGGCAATAGGAAGGGCTCTGGTTCAGATTTCCCTGATAATCTGAGTCTTGGCTGTGCTGGGTCTTCAGTGCTGCTCACGGGCTCTCTTCAGTTGTGGCAAGCGGGGGCCACTCTCTAGTTGTGGTGTGCAGGCGTCTCGCTGCAGAGGCTTCTGGTGTTGCAGAGGATGGGCTCTAGGCCTGTGGGCATCAGTAGCTGACGCACTTAGGCTCAGTGGTTTTGACACAGGGGCTTAGCTGCCCTGGGGCATGTGGGATCTTCCCCGACCAGGGATCAAACCTGTGTCCCCTGCATTGGCAGGTGGATTCTTAACCACTGGACCACCAGAGAAGCCCCCGAGTCTTGTCTTGACAGCATGATTTTAATTTTCTCATTAAGAATGTGAAACATGGGAACTCCCTGGTGGTCTGAAAGTGAAAGTCACTCAGTTGTGTCCGACTCTTTGTAATCCCATGGACTATACAGTCCATGGAATTCTCTAGGCCAGAATACTGGAGTGGGTGACCTTTTCCTTCTCCGGGGGATCTTCCGAACCAGGGATCAAACCCAGGTCTCCCACATTGCAGGAGGATTCTTTACCAACTGAGCCACAAGGAAAGCCCAAGAATACTGGAGTGGGTAGTCGATCCCTTCTCCAGCAGATCTTCCCAACCCAGGAACCGAACCGGGGTCTCCTGCATTGCAAGAGGATCCTTTACCAACTGAGCTATCAGGGAGCCCCCCTTGGTGGTCTAGTGGTTAGGACTCAGCCCTTTTACTGCTGTGGGCAGGGTTCAATCCCTGGTTGGGGAACTGAGATTCTACACGCTGTGTGCTGTGGCCAAAATTAAAAAAAAAAAAAAAAGGCAAAATCTGTACAATCAACAATTTTTCAGCTCTCTTTGTTTTTGAAATAGGCACATTTGTACTGTTTACTTATAGGTTACTGAGAGGGTCAACTCAAGTGAGATACAGATTTGAGTGCACCTTAGGAACTATAAAATGCTACATACATAAGAAGAATAAAGATTATTTCCAGACCAAGCAGCATGCTGGGGGACTTGGGATCCCTACATAAACCCTCCGAATTTCAAATGTGTCTGCAATAAGTTTGTTCTGTCTACTGTATGCAGTGGGCAGAATTATTTTCAAAAAGAAGAGAAATCTAAGGAGGTACAGACAAAAGTGACAAAATGAAAATAGAGTATCTGTGCTTTGGCCAGGAAAAAACTACCAACTATATGGTATTATCTGGCCACATGAAAAATTTTAAGAAATAATTTCCATTAAAGAAAAGTAAAATACCAATTTTTACCTATAAAATTAGAATCAGTTCAGTTCAGTCACTCATTCGTGTCCAACTCTTTGCGACCCCATGAATCGCAGCACACCAGGCCTCCCTATCCATCACCAACTCCCGGACTTCACTCAGACTCACGTCCATCGAGTCAGTGATGCCATCCAGACATCTCATCCTCTGTCGTCCCCTTCTCCTCTTGCCCCAATCCCTCACCAACTCCCGGACTTCACTCAGACTCACGTCCATCGAGTCAGTGATGCCATCCAGACATCTCATCCTCTGTCGTCCCCTTCTCCTCTTGCCCCCAATCCCTCCCAGCATCAGAGTCTTTTCCAAGGAGTCAACTCTTTGCATGAGGTGGCCAAAGTACTGGAGTTTCAGCTTTAGCATCATTCCTTCCAAAGAAATCCCAGGGCTGATCTCCTTCAGAATGGACTGGTTGGATCTCCTTGCAGTCCAAGGGACTCTCAAGAGTCTTCTCCAACACCACACTTCAAAAGCATCAATTCTTCAGCGCTCAGCTTTCTTCACAGTCCAACTCTCACATCCATACATGACCACAGGAAAAACCATAGCCTTGACTAGACCTTTGTTGGCAAAGTAATGTCTCTGCTTTTGAATATGCTATCTAGGTTGGTCATAACTTTCCTTCCAAGGAGTAAGCGTCTTTTAATTTCATGGCTGCAATCACCATCTGCAGTGATTTTGGAGCCCCAAAAAATAAAGTCTGACACTGTTTCCACTGTTTCCCCATCTATTTCCCATGAAGTGATGGGACCGGATGCCATGATCTTCATTTTCTGAATGTTGAGCTTTAAGCCAACTTTTTCACTCTCCACTTTGATTTTCATCAAGAAGCTTTTTAGTTCCTCTTCACTTTCTGCCATAAGGGTGGTGTCATCTGCATATCTGAGGTTATTGATATTTCTCCCAGCAATCTTGATTCCAGCCTGTGCTTCTTCCAGCCCAGCGCTTCTCATGATGTACTCTGCATATAAGTTAAATAAGCAGGGTGACAATATACAGCCTTGACATACTCCTTTTCCTATATGGAACCAGTCTGTTGTTCCATGTCCAGTTCTAACTGTTACTCCCTGACCTGCATACAAATTTCTCAAGAGGCAGGTCAGGTGGTCTGGTATTCCCATCTCTTTCAGAATTTTCCACAGTTGATTGTGATCCACACAGTCAAAGGCTTTGGCATAGTCAATAAAGCAGAAATAGATGTTTTTCCGGAACTCTCTTGCTTTTTCGATGATCCAGTGGATGTTGGCAATTTGATCTCTGGTTCCTCTGCCTTTTCTAAAACCAGCTTGAACATCTGGAAGTTCATGGTTCACATATTGCTGAAGCCTGGCTTGGAGAATTTTGAGCATTACTTTATTAGTGTGTGAGATGAGTGCAATTGTGGGGTAGTTTGAGCATTCTTTGGCATTGCCTTTCTTTGGGATTGCAATGAAAACTGACCTTTTCCAGTCCTGTACCCACTGCTGAGTTTTCCAAATTTGCTGGCATATTGAGGGCAGCACTTTCACAGCATCATCTTTCAGGATTTGAAATAGCTCCACTGGAATGCCATCACCTCCACTAGCTTTGTTTGTAGTGATGCTTTCTAAGGCCCACTTGACTTCCCATTCCAGGATGTCTGGCTCTAGGTGAGTGATCACACCATTGTGATTATCTGGGTCGTGAAGATCTTTTTTGTACAGTTCTTCTGTGTATTCTTGCCACCTCTTCTTAATATCTTCTGCTTCTGTTAGGTCCATACCATTTCTGTCCTTTATCGAGCCCATCTTTGCATGAAATGTTCCCTTGGTATCTCTAATTTTCTTGAAGAGATCTCTAGTCTTTCCCATTCTGTTGTTTTCCTCTATTTCTTTGCATTGATCGCTGAGGAAGGCTTTCTTATCTCTTCTTGCTATTCTTTGGAACTCTGCATTCAGATGCTTGTATCTTTCCTTTTCTCCTTTGCTTTTCGCGTCTCTTCTTTTCATAGCTATTTGTAAGGCCTCCTCAGACAGCCATTTTGCTTTTTTGCATTTCTTTTCCATGGGGATGGTCTTGATCCCTGTCTCCTGTACAAAGTCACGAACCTCAGTCCATAGTTCATCAGGCACTCTATCTATCAGATCTAGGCCCTTAAATCTATTTCTCACTTCCACTGTATAATCATAAGAGATTTGATTTAGGTCATACCTGAATGGTCTAGCGGTTTTCCCTACTTTCTTCAATTTAAGTCTGAATTTGGTAATAAGGAGTTCATGATCTGAGCCACAGTCAGCTCCTGGTCTTGTTTTTGTTGACTGTACAGAGCTTCTCCATCTTTGGCTGCAAAAAATATAATCAATCTGATTTCGATGTTGACCATCTGGTGATGTCTATGTGTAGAGTCTTCTCTTGTGTTGTTGGAAGAGGGTGTTTGCTATGACCAGTGCATTTTCTTGGCAAAACTCTAGTTTACATTAAATAAAAAATCTTGGCAAAAATAAGGTGAAACAGACACATCCAGATCCAGATCCTAAGGAAACAATCCAAAATGCAGATAAGAATTAAGGCCATAGATTTCACTGTAGCCCTATTTGTAATGATGATAAATTAGAAATAGCTTATAGAACCAACAGCAAAGTGATTAAGTGATTTAAGTGAAATTAAAGCAAGATATATTCTGTAGCCATTAAAAATTATGATATGAAGAATTATTAAGAAGACTTCCCTGATGGTCCAGTGGTTAAGAATCCACCTTCCAATACAGGGGATGAGGGTTCAATCCGTGGCCAGGGAACTAAGATCCCACACGCCTCATGGCTACTGAGGTTGTGAGCCACAACTACTGAACCTGTGTACCACAGGGAAAGATCCCACATGCTGCAACTAAGACCTGTTACAGCCAAAAATAAATAAACAAATAAAGGGAAGAATTATTAAAAACATGGGACATGGAAGAGTGCTCATATTACAAATAAGCAACAAAGCATGATTAAGGTTGTAAGTTGTTCACAGTGTAATTTCTTCTGTTAAAAATATTTATGACATTGAAACATGTAAAATATCATGTAAGAAACGAGTTGCCAGTCCAGGTTCGATACACAATACTGGATGCTTGGGGCTAGTGCACTGGGATGACCCAGAGGGATGGTATGGGGAGGGAGGAGGGAGGAGGATTCAGGATGGGGAACACATGTATACCTGTGGCAGATTCATTTTGACATTTGGCAAAACTAATACAATTATGTAAAGTTTAAAAATAAAATAAAATTAAAAAAATAAAAAAATAAAAATATTTATGTCATTATTGGATTAGTGTTTTAAAAAGATGACTCTGGCTGAACTCCCAACCATAGCTGATCACCACTTTTGTCAGCATCAGCTCTGTGCCTTGCACATCACATCCCTTACTGTGGTACATGGCACCATGGATTACGTATTAGTGTACACACACCTGACTGTGAACTGCTTGAGGGCAAGCCCTTATCCTGTTCTTCTAGCAGAGGACTTTGCCAGGACAGAGGAAGATTTGTTCGAATAAATCAATCAATGAACCACTGAAAACAGATCTCAGAAATAAATATTCACTAGTTTTCCAAATATAAATACATCTAAAACGTATTTGACTATGTACCTTTTTAAACAACCTAGAACTCAAACACAAGTAACAGACATTGTCACAGCTTGCTAGAAAAGATAGTTAAACACACACACATACATAAGCACACAAGAAGGCTCAGAAGGAAATACTTCAAATCAAAACTTTACCTGGCAGCCTCCCTGGTGGCTCAGGGGCAGGCAATCTGCCTACCAGTGCAGGAGACCCAGGTTCGATCACTGGGTCGAGAAGATTCCACATGTCTCAGAGCACCTAAGCTGGTGCGCTACAACTCGGTGCTCTCTAACTACTGGGCCTGTGCTGTAGAGCCCGGGAACCATAACTAGTGAAGCCCAAGAGCTCGTCTCCGCTATGAGAGAAGCCGCTGCAATGAGAAGCCCACACACCACAACTAGAGAAAAGCCCAAGCAGCAACAAAGACCCAGCACTGCCAGAAAAATAAACCCGTTACCAGGACTGTTGCTGAGGGTCGAATCCTGAGAGATTTAATTTTTCATCTTTATATAGCTTGCAAATTTTCTCTAATGATTACCTCTGACTTTTATAAAAGTATGCATATATTGCGGGGAGGTTGTATTCTTTTTAAAAGAAGTATTTCTATTTAGGATAATGGAAAACTTCTGGAAATAGTTGTGATGATTACACAACACTGTGACTGGGCTTTATGCCACTGAATTATAGTAAAAATGGTTAAAACAGTAAAATCTACGTTATGCATGTCTTATCACAAAAAAAAAGTAAAACATCTTCTGGAAGGATATTGGTACAAATATTCCACAAGATAATGGCTCCTCCCTAGTAAACTCCTTATTTCAGGATATGGCCAACCTAAAATAAAATCAATTAAAAACCTATAATGGAGATATGACATCAGCTTTGGGAAGGGAGGCCTGGCAACAGTGAGTATCAGCAAGACAGTGAATGGCCCGTAAGGGAGAGTAAGCACGTGTCACTGTTCCCAGGACCATCTTGGAAACACAGACCCTGTTCTAGAAGGTACAAACTCAGAAATGCGCCCTGTGATAACACCATAGTGCACTTCTCTAGCATTCAGTTTATAAAGAAGGTGGTGAAGAACACAGGCTATGGAAGCAGATGCCACTGAGGTGGAGTCCAGGCTGTCCCACTTAGTTTATGTGACTTTATGTTAGGCAGGGCAACTAACCTTTTTTTTTTTTTTAATTTTTCGGTTGTGCCACCTGGCATGCGGAATCTTAATTCCCCCATCAGGGATTGAGCCCACACCCGCTGCAGTGGAAGCACAGCTGTAACCACTGGACTGCCAGGGAAGTCCCAACTAATCTTCTTAAACCTTAGTTTTGGGCTTCCCAGATGGCACAGTGGTAAAGAATGCCAATCAGGAGACGCAGGACACGTGGGTTTGATCCCTATGTCGGGAAGATCTCCTGGAGAAGGGAATGGCAACCCACCCAGTATTCTTGCCTAGGAAATCCCATGGACAGAGGAGCCTGGAAGGCTACAGTCCATGGGGTTGCAAAGAGTCAGACATGACTGAGCATGCACGCACCCATGCACATAGCCAATCTTAGGGCTTCCCTGGGGGCTCAGTGGTAAAGAATCCCGTTGTCAAAATGCAGGAAACACAGGGTCAGTCCCTGAGTCAGGAAGATCCCCTGGAGAAGGGAATGGCAACCACTCCAGTATTCTTGCCTAGGAAATCCCATGGACAGAGGAGCCTGGAAGGCTACAGCCCATGGGGTTGCAAAGAGTCAGACACAACTTAGTGGCTAAACAACATGAGTGGTCTTATAAAGTGGGACAAATAATAGTCACTACCTTATATGAAAATCAGATGAGACTATGCATGATAAACTCAGTCTCGTGCCTGCCATATAAGATCTGATAACTATTAGATATTAATTTTTATTTTTATACTTTATTATTGCTTATTTCAACCTTCCTATAAGGCAGTCGGTATACCACAGTGAAAGACAGCATAGGCTCTGGAGCCAGGCTGGAAATCCTAGTCAACTTTGTGAACTTGGTTATTTAACCCCATGCTGTGCTGTGCTTAGTCGCTCAGTCGTGTCTGACTCTTTGCAACCCCATGGACTGTGTAGCCCGCCAGGCTCCTCTGTTCATGGGGATTCATCAGGCAAGAATTCTGGAGTGGGTTGCCATGCCCTTCTCCAGGGAATCTTCCCAACCCAGGGTTCAAACCCAGGCCTCCTGCACTGCAGTTACATTCCTTACCAACTAAGCCACCAAAGAAGCCCCATTTAACCTCATGCTGCTGCTAAGTCGCTTCAGTCATGTCTAACTCTGTGCGACCCCATAGACGGCAGACCACCAGGCTCCCCTGTCCCTGGGATTCTCCAGGCAATACACTGGAGTGGGTTGCCATTTCCTTCTCCAATGCATGAAAGTGAAAAGTGAAAGTGAAGTCAGTCAGTTGTGTCCGACTCTTAGCGACCTCATGGACCGCAGCCCACCAGGCTCCTCCGTCCATGGGATTTTCCAGGCAAGAGTACTGGAGTGGGGTGCCATTGCCTTCTCCGATTTAACCTCATAGTGAGGTTCAATTTATAAAAACAGTATTTACCTCAAAGCGTCTATCTAAGGATTAAATGAAGTATATACATGGACTACTTATCAAGTGCTGGCTGCAAAGAAAATGCTTAGTAAACACTAGCAATTATTATTAACACTATTGTTTTAAGGGGAAGATAGAGGCCTGCAGAGTGTTAAGACCTATTCCAGAAGAGTTTATTAACTATCATTTATGCTCAACCTAATTCCTTCTTCTGTAATTTGAGACTCAAAAAACAATCTATTAATATGGCTGCTAGAAAAAATATATATACCCTGGAAGAAAGGAAAATGAGGAGCTGGATAGTGGTAATGAGAGAACAGAAAAATTCCAGTTATGAGAAGAGTAGAGCCTGGCTGTAGTGAACTCACTGACTCTCTGTTATAAATATGGATTTGCCTAAAACTGAAGAACATAAAGAGCACTGCCTCAGGCCCTGATCAGCCCAATCTGAGCTGAACATCAAGCTTCCTGAACTGGTGGTTTGAGAGACAGCCTCCTTACCCGAGTAACCTGCCCAGCCCACACCATGTCTGCATGACTAACCCACACAGGCAAGTTACTAAACCATGCAGGGTAGAAAAAATGGATATGAGAAAATTTGCTAGGCAAAAAGCAAGAAGTCCGTGGCTATGCAATGTGGGAGGAACATAAATCATCCTGCACTAGGAGGAGAGATCAGAGCTCTAGTCCCAGGCATGAAGGATGTTAAATCTGCTTGCTAAATAGCTTCTTTTCTTTTTAGCACAAATATTTGTAAATGCATAAAATGTTAACTGTAAAGCACTAAGAATATAATGAACAACTGTAGAATCATCCAAGAATCAGAAAATTACCAGTAACTTGCATCTACTTATATATCCCTCATCTACTTATATCTCATCTTCCTGCCCAGCCCCACACTGCCAACTTAGCCTGTATCTTCATTTTTTCCCACTAATAGCTAATTTTCAATCCACATATTAACTGACCTGTGTACACTGTTTGATACTGTTGCTCCCACCCCACCTGCGCTGATGAACACCTTCTTTACTTGCTTTCTTTAATACTGGCAGTGCTTTTGTTTCAACCTTTCTGGTTGTTCATTCTCTTTTCCCCTTAAGGCTTCTTTTCCTCTACCCAGCCAGTTTTCTCAAAACTCCATCCTAGGCCTTCTCTTCTTCTCACTCTAGAATCTCCTCAGATTCCTTAGGCCCTCTCTTTGCATCAGTTACCATACTGTTACCCCAGTCCCCACCCCTCCTCTCTACTGTAGACCTGACATCTATGCTCAACAACTACAGGATATCCTAGACCAAACTCCTGACCTTCTTCCTCAAACTGCATCCTCTCAGGGTTCTCAGCACAGTGAAGGGCACCACTGTCCTCTGTTGCATAAGTCAAAGTCACCCGTAACACCCACCTGGAGTCACCCACCAAGTTTCCCAGCGTCAGCCCACCAAGTCTTCTCAGTTTGATCTGCTGCATTACTCTTGATTCACTCTGGGCTATTCCACCATCACCACCATAATTTAAGCTCCCTTCCAAGTACTCTCTGCTTGAATTTTTCCCAACAGTATTTGTGCAACTCACAAGCTCCTCACACGACTGCCTCTTTCCCCAGCTATTACTTATCCACCCACCCCCCTGGGAGGTCACTTATCACTCATTTCCTTTGGAGAGCCTTCCATACTAGGTCCATTCCTCTTAAGTATAAATTCTTATTGAACCACGCACCAATGCCTTTATCACGCTTAGCATCAATATAGTTTTATGCTGACTTGTATGACCTTGATAATGTTTGCTTCCCTTGCCAGAGCTCCATGAAAACAGGAAATACATGTTTTTTATTCTTACCACTATATCCTCTATATATAGCAATTTGCCTGGCCTTTTGTAGGCACTTAAAAAATATCTGTTTAACGAATGAATGATTGATTGAATGAATAAAATTATGTAGCACAGAAAGATCATTCAGCTATTGGGGAGAAGAGGGATTCATAAAATAGCCTTAAAAACTATCTCTTTTTCTTCTTATATACTTTCATTCTCATTGAGAAACTTCATTTTAATTTAGTTTCCCAGGAAAATAAAATTATATCCAAGAGGCGAGTCAGAAAAATTCCTGGGTCCCAAGACCCCATATGTCAGGACAAAACCTCTGGAATCAAGACAGTTTTTGATAGAAGTCCCAGCTCTGGCACTTGTTAGCAGAATGACCTTGGGAAAGTCATTTCAGTGTGAGCTCAGTTTTCTCATCTATAAAATGGAGAAAAGACTCAAATCTCTTACACTTAAGAATATTAATTTAATAAAATACAAAGCATAATGTATTACCTGGGTTTTTTTTTTTTTTTTTGCTACTTTATTTTACTATTGCTGTTGTTAGTTTACTAATATTATTACCAAAGGTTATACTCATAATAGAGACTGAGCAGACAGATGGCTTCCAAAGTCTCTCCCAGCTCTAAATATCCCACCACACTGTTAATGATGAACAACTTTCTTTTTGAAAAATACCTGAATCTTGTATGAACTGTAACATGACAGGTCTGAAGGACAATACCCCCCAAAAGCTGCATTCCTGAAAAATCATTCCTAGAAAAACTCTGCCAGAGCACCAGGAGGGCATCATGTTTATTGCATGCCACAGTGTTGCTATCCTGCTATGCCATTTTTCTGGAAGTTCTTGGTATGTGGTGAACACAGAGAAATTCTAAAGCAGGCTATAAGAAGTCATTCTGAAACTCTAAGTGAGGGGAATCACCCTCACCTGAATCTTTCCACATACATTCCTGCTCTGACTTCTGACCCACGCACATGACTTAGGAGGGACTGTATGGTTTGGTGCATGCCTGCTTTCCCTATCAGTCACCATGCTGAACAACTGTGGGTACCTGGGATCCAGCAGGCCTTGTTCCACTCCCCAGGCCATCTCTCTTACAGCATTGCTGATTTCATGACGGGATGTGTAAGCAAAACAGATGTTCAGGAAACACCTGAGAAGGGAAGAACAGAATAATTTACCGAGAGGGACAGGGAGTAAGAAGCAGAGTCCCTGATTACAGAGCACCCCCTCTGTGGTAGAACACACATCAAAGGTTAACCATGGTTACCTCTGAAAGGCGAGATTATTAGTTTTTTGAGTTTTCCTATTTTCCTTGGGGGAAAAAACATTAGTTTTGTAGTAAGAATAATACTAACTGATCCTTATTATTCACTTAATCTTCTTGCCTTCTGCTAGCACCTGGCTTTCAGAGGATGTGAATTCATTGTGATTATTAGAACAAGTAGAGAAGAATAGGAAGGAAATCTGATGTGAAACAAATCCACTGCCAAATATACATTACATTGCAAAGCCACACATAATGAGGTTTGGATGATTAAACTCTGTTCCCAATGCATCGGCATGCCCTCCCCAGGGCATCCCATCTACTGGTCAAAGCAGTGGGACAGAAAGAGAATTTCTTGAGGGATCTGTCTTCAGAGACAGGGATAATGCTTGATACATTCCTACCCCATCCTCTGTCAATTAAAAAATACACACAAACACAAACATATATATTTAAATATGTATATATATACATTAAATGTATGTAAACAGGTACACACACATATATATACATGCACAAATATATGTATATATTTATATACTTAAATATGTATGTGTGTGTATATATATGTGCATATATATAGGAGGGGGCAAGGCCCATGAGGGATGAAGATAAGAAACTGCACGTGTGAACATACACACATGTAACAGGTACTGCAGAAACATCTCCATCTGCCCTATAGCTGAAGGAGGAAGCTTCTAAGCATCCGAAACCAAGTCCTTGTTGCCTCTTGTACCAAATGCAGGCCAAGAAAGGCCCAGGAGGTCTCCCCAAAGTTAGAGGGAGTCAAAGATTGATACAGGCCCCTAAGGGAAAATCTGAAAACTTACTTGTTGTAGTTCTTGGTGGTCTGCACAGCCTGTGCGACCAGCTCCTGGAGATCCAAGGGCAACAAATGCAGATCACCCAGGACCCGGATACATACCCCATGCTTCTGCAGTTTCTCCCTAATCAGGGGGGAAAGGAGGCAGGTTTGGGAGTTGGGACAGAGCACCTGCTGAGCTGGAGAGAGCAAAGTGCTTAGATAATACTCAGTTACCAGCGTGAGTGCTTTCCTGTGTGTCAGGCACCATTCTACATGTATTATTTCATTGCATGCCTTCAATGTCTGTGAAAGGAGTTTAGTACATTCCCTGTTCTCCAGCGGGAAACTGAGGCTCAGACAGAATAGGCTGAGGCTCAGATAGGGATTACCCAAAGTCAAAACAACCATCAAGAGCCGTGTCAGGACTGAAACCTAGGTCTGTCTGATTTGAGAACCCAAACTTCTTTAACACATATTACACTGCCTCACGTGTCCCTGTCGGCAAGCTGCATCACATGGATTCTCTGCTATCTGTCCCATTCTGACAGGCAAACAAACTCAAGGGCAGGAGTTGTATTACTAGTTACTTTTGTTAACTTCTCGTGAAATATAAGTATAGCAACATCTAACATTAATTATATGTTTGTTAATTGCCAGACATTGGTCTGCGCTTCCCTGATAGCTCAGTTGGTAAAGAATCCGCCTGCAATGCAGGAGACCCCGGTTTGATTCCTGGGCTGGGAAGATCCACTAGAGAAGGGATAGGCTACCCACTCCAGGATTCTTGGGCTTCCCTTGTGGCTCAGCTGGGAAGGAATCCATCTGCAATGTGGAAACCTTGGTTCGATCCGTGGGTTGGGAAGATCCCTTGGAGAAGGGAAAGGCTACCCACTCCAGTGTTCTGGCCTGGAGAATTCAGGACTATACAGTCCATGGGGTCACAAAGAGTCGGACACCACTGAGCAACTTTCATTTTCACTTTTTCAGACATTGGTCTAAGTGTTTTACATGCATTCCATTTTTACATCTACCTTTGAGGCAGACACCATTATTATTCCCTTTTTACAGATGAAGAAACTGAGGCCCAGGGAGGTTAATTCATTCAAGATCAGGCAGCTGGTGAGTAGAAAGTCAGATACTGAATTAAGGCAGTCTGGTTCTAGGGCCTGTCTTTTTAATCACGACATTACACTGCCTCTATATAGTAACTCCCAAATGGCAGAGTGAGCATGAGCTCACTGTTTCCTAGTCAGCTTCTTGAACTTGGGAATGCTAAAGAGAAACAGAATGACTAATGTTTGGAAAACAGGAGCTCCGTAACAAGAAGTATACTGTGGGGTGAGGGTATCTGGCAGGTTCTGGAGAACCCTGATCCAGAGTTGAAGGCTGCACCCACAGCCTTTCCACACTGCAACCCTCAACCACATTTCTTCCAAGAGTGAAGCAAGATCTAATCACCTAGTTTTGAGAACCCACTTGAGTACTAGTAGACAAATGTATACTCAAAATCAAGGCAATATTTGAATAAGAACACCTAGATTTGGGAATTCCTTAGCAGTCCAGTTTTTAGGACTCTGCACTTCCACTGCAGGGGGCACAGGTTCAATCCCTGGTCAGGGAACTAAGATCCAGCGTGCCCTGGGATGCGGCCAAAAAAGAGAAAGAATACCTAGATTCAAGCCCTAGTGCTACTGCTTACTATCTGACCTAGCATAACTGCTTAGCCTCGCTGAGCCTCTTACCTTGTAAACTGGGGGTGCTAACCATCTCTGCCTTACTGGGAAAGTGCACATGACCCGAAGGAGGGCTACAGGGAAGGAGCTGTGAAAGTGCTGGCAAGGAGCCAGGAGACCTGGGTTCCCAGCCTGGCTCTGCCACTGGTTTGCTGTGTGACCATGGGCAAGCCTTTCTCTTCTTTCCACCAGGGTTAGTTTCCCAACTGATGAAACCAAACTAGACCAGTGGTTTTCCAAACTTCTTTTAGCCAAACAACTCTTTCTTTGAATCAAATCTGAAACAGATGCCCAATATGTAAAAGATAAAGACAAAGCGGCACTGCATACCCTGTCCCCTCTGGGCCCTTGCACGCCCGCCCTCACAACACTGGGGTTCTGTGGCACACTACAGAAAAACCACTGCTGAGGCTTCTTATTGCTCTGCCCAGGACTTCATAACCTAAGACCATGTCCTCTACTACTGACTGATTAGAACAATCTCAGGAGCACCTTTTAAGAACTCTAAGATTACCTCCTGTCTCTTGGAGTGCAGTATAATAGACAACAGCTTAGCTCCAGAGTCAAAAAGATTCTGTCTGTTTTGGCTCTGTCTGTCTGATAGCTGCACAACCCAAGATACACACCTAAACTTCTCTGGTTTTTACTTTCTTCCTCTCTACAACTGGGATAATAATACCTTTCTCACAGGATAATGTGAATATTAAACGAGAATGCACATTAGGCTCAGGGCCTGACACACAGTATAAGCACTTTAAAAAGGCAAAATTAGTGTGAAATACAGAAGAATCTGAACACCTGAAACGTATCCCCATTACCTCCGTCCCCAGTCCCTTGGGTGTGACTTCTGAGCCACAAAGGAGGCAGTAATCTCTGTGACTCAGAGTTTCACCATCTTAACATGGACAGAGAAGCCTGGCTACTCTCCCCTCACCCAGACCCACACAGGGACAGAAATGACAGAACTGTCCTAGGCCCAGCTCTGCTAGAGCTCTAAGTATTCTGTTCTCTCCTCTTCCTGGTCCTGGAGTGAGGAGGAGCTGGGCAGAAAATGGTCGTAATGAAGACTTTGGGGCAGTCCGGGCTGGAGAGAGTTCCACATTTTGGAGCAAATAATTTCCACCAAACTTCCTCTTCATCCCATTCTGGCTTTGCTCCCTGAGTTAAGGCTTAAACATAATGACAGATAAGACTAGTACTGACTCATCCCCATAAAGGCCTTTTGTGCATCATCCAGTTCCTTCCAAGGGAATATACAGGGAAGCATAGTTGCTTTTTAGGGATGACTGCACCACAGAAAATGACTTTTTCAAAGTTTCTCTCACTCTACTCCCCTGGTCACAGCTTACTGGTCCCAGGATAGAAATCTGATCTAAGGTGGGCTGCTTAGAACTAGAACCAACTAGGGTTTTAGTTCATTCTGGGCTGTGCTCTTGAAGCAGACAAAGCTGGTCTGTGGAGCCAAAGAAGTAAATGTCCAAGGAGGCATTTAGAATCCATTATCTAACGGATTCCAATCCCTGACTTCAGTTCTACCTGAGGCTGGTCGTACGTGTCCTTGAATTCTATGAAATACCTCCATACCCTCAAATAAATGATTCCTTTGAAAAAAGAGAAAAACTAGCTTGTCATACTTGCCACTGAAGAGGTCTTATTAACAGCAGAAAGATTTAGAGTTCCTTAACTAGCCCCAGAAAAGAGAGCTGAGGGTTAGGATAAGGCTGGAGGTGGTGGAAGGACGCACGCTCCCCTCTGACAGCATCTTACTGTTCTTCCATCAGGCGGCTAAACTTCTCCCGGGCCAGATCCATTAGCCCGTCTACTTCACTCTTGGAGCGTTTGAAGTTCTCGATGCTGAACGCATAGACCGTCACCTCCAGGATGCCCAAGTTCAAACACCAACGCAGAGTCTGAGGGGGAGAAGGCAAGGAGCTAGGATCCAGGAAGAGCAGGAAGGGAAACGGGGCATGCCTCAGCCCCATCTCAGTGCTGGAAGTGGGAGACAGACTTTCTTCCTTCCCACTCTGGGTAGAACTAGGATAATACCAGAATAGTGAACCAAACAAGCAGAAAGCCACCAATTGAGAGACTGAAAAATGCGAACTTAATGAGTATTATTACGCTGATGCTACTGTGGTTTACTGGAAAGAACTCTTCACTGAGAGAGTAAAGTTCTAGGTCCTAGCCCCTGACTCCATCATGCACTAGCTATGTGACTGCAGGCATATCATTTAACCTCTCAGGGCCTAAATCTCCTTATCTGTGAAACAGCATCACAATCCATCCCTCACCAGGTGGCTAAAGGTACATAAGAACACAGGTGCCCATAGCATCATTATTCCAGAAGACTGAGAGGCTGATGAGTTACAAGAAAACACGCAACAACTGCACAAGTGTGTAGCATTTAAGTCTCCAAAGTGTTTCCACATACATTTTTTCATTTGATTCTTCAAGCAACCCTTTGAGAAAGGCATTATTGTTTTCATGCCTACTTTACAGATAGTAAAACTGAGCCTGGGAAAGTGAAGAAATGTATCAAAAGTCCACAGCTCTACTGTATGAATCCATTATGTGAGGTTCTAGAACAGCAAACATTCATCACACTGAGTGACAGAAATCAGAACAGTGGGTGCCTGTAGAGAGGAAGAGGAGGTAGCATAGGCTTTCACTGGGGTGGGGGGGGGCCACAAAGGAACCTTCTAGAAAGATGGAAATGTTCTATATCTTGATAGGGGTGTGGAATAGACAGACAAGTGCAATTGTCAAAACCCCAAATTTGTGCATTTCCCTGTATGAAATTACATCTCAATGAAAAGAGAAGTAAAACTCAAATTTAAACTCAGTCTTCTGGTACTTCTCTAACCCAGTGCCACTAAAGGTGGAGAACAAACTGGAGCTGAGAACAGCAGTGCTGAAACAGGGAGCCTAGAGGTTAAAGGCAAGGGATAGAGGACATTCAAACAGAACTGAAGAAATAAAGCTGAAGAACCACCTTTCTAATTCGCTATCAGATACACAAACACATTAACTGCCAATAGGCTTGGGCCCTGAAGACCTTACCAGGCAGCGAACTTAGTGGGTACATCTGGGTTGGAGCCCACCACTGACCTCAGTCAGTAAAGATGCTAATAACAACTTCAATTTTTGAGCACTTCCTTTACGCCAGCATGTGCCACATGCTTTTCATTGAACCATATTATTTAATCCTTATGTTATTTCCCCATATTGTAGATGGAGGAACTGAGGCAAAGGGAAGCTATGTAACTTAAAGCAGGTCACAGAGCCAGGAAGTGGCAGAGCAGGGGTGCCGATGAATTCTAAGTGACCACAGAGCTTAAGCTCCTAAGCACTAGGGCAAAACCGCCTCTAGTCATAAAAGAGAAACTTCAGGTCAACAGACCTGAAGACTCCACAATGTTGGAGAGAACTCCACAACCACTCATTCAAGGCAAAAAGTATCACTGTGCTGGCTGTGTTCTTGTGCCAGGAAGCTGAGATCCATGGGCTAGAGTTTCACAAAGATCAACACAGTCCATTGTTATCGTTAAATTTAATGTTTCCCAATTTGCAATAGGCATTAAAACCATAAAATGCTGATGACCTCTGTTGGAGTCATGTCCTTGTTTGTCTGGTCCTTTTCCTAGTTTAAGCACTTAAAGGCCCGTGTCCTGAAAAACACCTCAATCTCAGGATGGGTAGTTACCCCCTACTTTTGCTCTGGAAATGTCACGTCTAAGAATTTATTCTAAACTAGTGCCATTTATCAAAGTGAAAAGTGAAAGTGTTAGTTGCTCAGTTGTATCCAACTGTTTGTGATCCAATGGACTGTAGCCCACCAGGCTCCTCTGTCCATGGGATTCTCCAGGCAAGAATACTGGAGTGGGTAGCCATTCCCTTCTCCGGTGGATCTTCCTGATCCAGGTATCGAACCCAAGTCTCCTGAATCGCAAGGGGATTCTTTACTGTCAAAACCACCAAGGAAGCCCAGTACCATTTATAATGTCCAATAACAGTGGAGCAGCTGAACAAACCATGTCAGATCCTCAGGATAAAATGTTCCACAGTCATCAAAACATACAGGTAGAAAGGCTATACATGAACCTAGAAAAATACTTGCCCAAATGTCAAGAAAAAACAAGGTTATCAAAGCTATAGATAAAATACAGACCAATGGAACAAGATAGAAAGTCCAGAGATAAGCCCACACACCTATGGGCACCGTGTCTTTGACAAAGAAGGCAAAAATATACAATGGGGAAAAGACCGGTCTCTTCAATAATTGGTGTTGGGAGAACTGGACAACTACATGTAAAAGGATAAACTCAAAATGGACTAAAGACCTAAATGTAAGACCAGAAACTATAAAACTCCTAGAGAAAAATATAAGCAGAACACTGTATGATATAAATCATAGCAAGATCCTCTATAACCCACCTCTTAGAATAATGGAAATACAAACAAAAATAAACAAGTGGGACCTAATTAAACTTAAAAGCTTTTGCACAGCAAAGGAAACTATAAACAAGGTGAAACGACAACCCTCAGGAGGAAATAATAGCAAATGAAACTGACAAAGGATTAATTTCCAAAATATACAAGCAGCTCATACAACTCAATAGCAGAAAAACAATCAACCCAATCAAAAAGTGGGTAAAAGACCTACCCAGACATTTCTCCAAAGACATCCAGATGGCTAATAAACACATCAAAAGATGCTCAACATCATTATTAGAAAAATGCAAGTCAAAACTACAATGAGATATCACCTCGCACCAGTAAGAATGCTGCTAAGTCACTTCAGTCGTGTCCGACTCTGTGTGACCCCACAGACAGCAGCCCACTAGGCTCCTCTGTCCCTGGGATTCTCCAGGCAAGAACACTGGAGTGGGTTGCCATTTCCTTCTCCAATGCGTGAAAGTGAAAAGTGAAAGTGAAGTCGCTCAGTCATGCCCAACTCTTAGTGACCCCATGGACTGCAGCCTACCAGGCTCCTCCGACCATGGGATTTTCCAGGCAAGAGTACTGGAGTGGGTTGCCGTTGCCTTCTCCCCAGTAAGAATGGCTATCATCAAAAAAATCTACAAACAACAAGCGCTGGAAAGGGTGTGGAGAAAACAGAACCCTCTTGTACTGTTGGTTGGAATGTAAATTGATATACCCACTATGGAAGACAGTATGGAGACTCCTTAAAAAACTAGGAATAAAACTATCATGGGCTTCCCTGGTAGCTCAGCTGGTAAAGAATCCACCTGCAATGCAAGAGACCCTGGTTCTATTCCTGGGTGGGGAAGATCCCCTGGAGAAGGGATAGTCTACCCACTCTAGTATTCTTGGGCTTCCTTGGTGGCTCAGCTGGTAAAGAATCTGTCTGCAATGCAGGAGATCTGGGTTTGATCCCTGGTTGAGAAGATCAGCTGGAGAAGGGAACAACTACCCACTCCAGTATGTCCAGGAAGACAGTATGGAGATACCACACAACCCAGTAATATCATTATTAGGCATATACCCTGAGGAAACCATAACTGAAAAAGACACGTGTACACCAGTGTTTACTGTAGCACTATTTACAGTAGCTAGGACATGGAAGCAACCAAGATGTCCATAGACAAACAAATGGATAAAGAAGCTGTGGTATATATACACAATGGAATATTACTCAGCCATAAAAAGGAACACATTTGCGTCAATTCTAATTAGGTAGATGAACCTAGAGCATATTATATAGAGTGAAGAAAGTCAGAAAAACAAATATAAATATATATTAAAACATATATATGGAACCTAGAAAAATGTATTGATGAACCTATTTGCAGGGCAGCGATGGAGAAGCAGACATAGAGAACAGACATGGGTGGGGGGTTGGAGAAGGAAAGGGTGGGATGAATGGAAAGAGTAGCATAAAACATATACACTACCATATGTAAAACAGATAACCAATGAAAATTTGCTGTATGACTGACTCAGGGAACCCAAACCCCCTATAACAACGTAGAGGGGTGGGAAAGGGTGGGAGGTGGGAGGGAGGTTCAAGAGGAGGGGACATATGTATACCTATAGCTAATTCATGTTGATATACGGCAGAAACCAACACAGTATTCCTGAAACTCCAATACTTTGGCCACCTGATGCAAAGAACTGACTCATCGGAAAAGACCCTGATGCTGGGCAAGATTGAAGGCGAGAGGAGAAGGGGACGACAGAAGATGAGATGGTTGGATGGCATCACCAACTCAATGGACGTGGGTTCAGTAAGCTCTGGGAGTCCGTGATGGACAGGGAGGCCTGGCATGCTGCAGTCCATAGGGTCACAAAGAGTTGGACACAACTGAACGACTGAACTGAACTGAAAAATAAACAATTTTTTTCAAAAGCATAGATATAATTTTACGGATGTTAAGTCATGTCAAACATACTATAAGGACTGGGATGAGGCACAGAACAATATAAACTGTTGATTAAAGTGGTAAGAGGAGACAATTTTGCTCTTATATCTAATACTTTGTAATGATTAACTAGACGATTTAATTTTTTGTGAATGTTGGTATGAGACTTACAGCTAGCAAACAAGCAAGGAAGAAAACAAACAGCTATAAAAGCACTCCCAAACCACAGCAAACTCAGGGCTTGGATTTTAACTATAATCCAATTCTCCCCAGACCATTCACCCTTGATTCTGCCACCCATACCCACCTCTGCCAGTTTGTTGAAGCCCTGTGAGTGGCCCTCCTGCCGCTCCACTTGGCACTTCTTGGCATAACGACGGTTCCCATCCATTATAAACGCAATGTGTTTGGGCATGGGGCCTGCCTGTCAAGTAAGAAGACAAACGGACACATCACATAATACTCAGAGATAAAAGGAGACAATATGCCAAGATGATAGGCTTGAGTTATATGATAAAAGTCCTGAGGAAGGGAATTGGGTATTCTGTATTTTTTTGCTCAATATATAAGCATTAAGCACTTTTATTTATTTTTATTTATGTGTTTATTGAGCCCTTACTACATATCAAGGGCTATACTAGATTTTTTATACTTCACCTTAGCTTTTTTTCCATCATACAAACATATGAAGTAAATAGTATTATCTGCACTTTACACATGAGAAAACTGAGGCTCAGAGAGGTCAAGTGACCTGCACAAGTTACACAGCTAAGAAGAGACAAAGTGGGGATTCACACTGAGGTCTGTGTGCTTTCAGAGTGCATGCCTTAACCATATGCCCTTAACCACCAGCTTGGTTTCATTAGCTTTCAACTGGAAGACACAAGAAAGATAATGATGGATGTGGTCAAATGTAGAGGGCATCCCCCTCATAAAACAGGCATCCACTTCCATCTGAGTCCTGTCACACAGGAATAGAGGCCTAAAATTGTTGGATCTTCTTATTTCACAAGAAAAGACACTCAAGATTTTTATAAAAATTTCAATGTCAGGAGCCACTTCAAAACAAACAAGAAAGGCATTTGGGAGGCAAACAAAACTTCTTATCTGGCTTAGAGCAGCCTTACATTGTACACCATAGCAAAAATTCACTCCTTGGACTATTTTCCCTCATTGGAGGGTTTCTTCATAGACCGCTTCCCCTGCAACTCTCTGACATTTTCTATTTTCACCCCTACATAGAGCTGCTGCTGCTGCTAAGTTGCTTCAGTCATGTCTGACTGTGTGACCCCATAGATGGTAGCCCACCAGGCTCCCCCGTCCCTGGGATTCTCCAGGCAAGAACACTGGAGTGGGTTGCCATTTCCTTCTCCAATGCATAAAAGTGAAAAGTGAAAGTGAAGTCACTCAGTCGTGTGTCCAACTCTTAGTGACCCCATGGACTGCAGCCCACCAGGCTCCTCCGTCCATGGGATTTTCCAGGCAAGAGTACTGGAGTGGGGTGCCATCGCCTTCTCTGCCCTACATATAGGCCCCTCCCCCAAAAAATATTCCAATAAAGTCATGAAGTTTGTTCTTCCCAACACAAGACTGCAGTGATTCCCTAAGGAGACGCTTTCCATTTCCTGCACTGCCTGAGATCACTTGGCATTTTTTGTGTGTGGGGAGGTGGTGTTCAAGGCTTACTCATAAATTCACTGCTACCCACTGCTTGGCAGCCTGGGGCTGAAACCAAGCTGACTGGCTCCAATCTCAAACCTTTCATATGCAGAGGATATAACTTTGCTGTGATTCCTAGAGAAAAAGTTGAGGGAAGAGACAGGGGAACCAAGGAGAGTGTAGGAAACAGTGACTATAGTCTTCAAATGGCTGAAAGGCACCCCCAACAATAGTAATTAAAAACTGCTAGACACTGTGCTGAGGGCTTTCTATGTAGTTTCATCTAATCCTCAAAACCACCATATAAAGTCACATGGTTAGTACATGACACAATAGAATGTTCATTCACAGTTGTCTGCCTCCAGATCCCAAACTCTTAACCATTATGCTCTACCATCACATCAAAGAAAGATTAGTTATTTTATCTAAACCCAGAGGACAGTACTAGGAATAACCGATCAAAGTTCTACGGAAACAAATTTCAGGAAAACCTAACAGCCGTGCTGCCCAGTGACACCAGGAGGTCCTAGGTTTCCTGAAAACGCGGGAGTTAGGACAATAATTTGCCAGAAACGTAGACTTGCAATTCTAAGATTCTTTAACACTGCTAAATTCTCTTACAAATCCATAAACGTCAGGGGTTACTCAATTTTAATAACAGGTTTTGATATAAGTTTACCCAACAAACCAAAAGGCCAGCTGGTGCTGTGGGCCACTGCTCACCTTTATGATATTGGCACAGAACCGCTCCCAAAATGACAGCTCTCCTTCTTTGACCCATGACATAGTTCCCGCCCTGGAGAAGCAGCACAGGACGATCAGACACCAACCAGGTAACTCTGTATAAACAAGAAAGAGAACCATAAGTCACCACGCCGGCAAACAACTACGTTTGACTTGCAGGGATTCACCAAAAATGGTAGAGAGCAGCCAGCATTAGAACCCAAAGGCACTGGCCTAAGCCTCTAGTCTTTCCCCACCCAGACTTAAGACAACAGGACTTTGAGGGCAGAGGTCTTTTCTTGGCTCCACGGGCTTGGTGGAGCTTGCTGCTATATTCCCTTCTCCCTCAGTGTCTGCACCGCCTTTTTCTGAACATCTATTGAAAACGTCTGTTTCCTGTCACATCGTAGCGCCTACATCCTGATCCTTCCCCCTTCTTCCTTTTCCATCCTCCCCCAGGCAGCTTCTGACTTTCGGTGCACCAGGTCGACAACCCTTTCAGCTACTGCACCCGTTACCTCCTATCCTAGAGATTTCCCAATTATTTACTCTCTGTCACTTCCACTGTTCCTTTTGCCTGTCCCACAGCTGCCTCTTGCCCAGTCAATCTCTCTCCTTCAGTCCACCCCACCCTGAATCCAGCACCTTGACAAGCACCACCAGCGCCTTCCAACTGCTCCAGTGAACCGACACTTCCTCACGACGTGGCGCTAGAAGAACACGTCATCGTTGGGCGCTGGGACACGCCTCTCCCGTCACCTAAGGGGCGGAGCCCTAGCCTGCGCTTTCGCGGTCTGAGGAGGAGGAGCGACGAGGCCAGCATTCCCGGCCGTTCGAACGCCTGGGGGCTGGGTGGGGTGAGGCGAATGCGAGAGCCGGGCTTTCGGGAAGCGGTGAGGCGGGCGACTCGGCTTCGGGCCAAGTGTCAGGGACCTCGCTGGGGAAGGAGGGGTCCAGACCACCTGGGAGAGCCGCTAAGTCTGTAGACCATCCGGTTACAGGACAGGAATTAGGAGTCAGGGGAGCCTCATCTCAGAAATGCCGGGACTTCTCAGCCGCCAGCAGCAGAGTAGGACTGCTGAGATAAAGGGGTAAGGCAGTGTTCTGCTAACTGTAAGGCTGCAGAATTGGCTTTAGAGCTGATACAAGTCTTAAAAAGCCTGTGTTTACACCGTTTTGTCTTATTTAGTGGATTTAATCGTTTGCGAAGTTCCAGGCTCTCGTTAGTCTTACAAGACACTTAACCTCAATCCATTTTGTGCTGACTTAAGGCACACACATTTTAGAGTTTGCATTTGCAGGACCTACCCAAGGAACTCAAAAAAAGGATTAAGGTCAGAAAGAACTCTGCTTAAGAATGGCTTCTAAACTATAAGGCCATCAACTAACCCTGACAGAAAAATCGGGGGTATTCTTTCTGTACCAAACCTTTAACGAAAAGGGCTTCAGGAATTCAAGTTACTAACTCACAAAAGGAATTGGGAGTTTGGTTTTCTCAAAATCAAAGGGCGGAAAACAAAAACTACCATTTTCAAAGAACCTTCCTGTTCCAGTGTCATCAAAGAAACAAGAGATACTGCAGTCATAACTCCCAATTCATTATTTTGTCTTCCACTCTTTATGATAAAAGGGTTATTTTTGAGTGAAATGATCAAAGCCCTCTAGAGATGAGTAACCCATCCATGAATTTCTTTTTCATCCTTCCTGCTTGGCATCTAGGGTGCCTATCTGATTACTTCAATTTTGCAGGAAAACCATTTACTGAAATCCAGTAGTTTGCTGCTTTTAACATCTTCCATGACCGGCTTTGACTTTTGGTAGAAGTCCCTGGAGTGTTTAGTTGCTCCGTTATGTCTGACTCTGCAGCCCCATGGACTGTAGCTCGCCAGGATCCTCTGTCCAATAGATTTCCCAGGCAATACTGGAGTGAGTTGCCATTTCCTTCTCTAGGGGATCTTCTTGACCCAGGGATCAAACCATCATCTCCTGCATTGCATAACTGTTTACCAGTGAGCCACCAGGGAAACTTCTTACCCTTGTTTTTGTTAATGGTTTTTTGCACTTTGTGTGATAGTTGGTATGCTTCCAATCAAATAAACTCTTTTTATGGGGGAAGCTAGATGTTAAGAAATAGAAGGCTAGCGAACTTGTTAACATGTGTTTGTAACTAGTCAGTGTTATCTCCTCTGGCCTCACTTTCCCCAGTTTCCAGTATTTCCCTCCCTGGGTTGCTACAGGGGGTTAATTAATTAAGATTTGTAAAGGGCTTTGAGGAGCAAGGGACAAAGTATTATTAGGGTCTCATGCCCCAAGCCATGGCCCCATCCTTTCATCCCAGCCAGTGGCACAGGCAACCCCATTCTTATGCATGCCAAGCCCTTAATCCCCTTTGAATGTGGCAGCTTCCAAGGAAAGGACAAGAGGCCCTAACTAGAAACAAAAATCCACTGTAATGAGGTGCTAAAAAGACTGAACTTTCAAGATTCACTCCTAAGAAAATGGCTGAACCAAAAACTTAATGGTTCTTCTCATGACTTGAGTCCCAATCCAAGAAGGTGGAAATAACAGTCGGAGGAAGGCGCCTTAAGTATCAACCAAGATGACAGTTTCGGTACCAATAAGTTTTTATTCATTGTATATTCCCAAGGAAAACAAAGGAAAGGGAAAAGGGTCAGCGTGTGTGTTACAAAATGATAGCAAATGGGAAAGGAAGTACCTGGCACAGCAAAATCAGCCATCAAATAAACACTGCCCAGATGGGGTCGCCAAAGCCCAAGGGGCTATGTGTCCTGCAGTTCAGGAATGAGAAGGGATGAGGAAAAGAACAGATGGGTACATGCTTTTCTACCCTCCCTCCCTCCCTCCCCATTAAATTCAAGATTTCATACAAAGCTTTGGTTTCTAGCAGTAAACATGGAGTTACATTCGTCCGTCTGCTATTAAACAATCTTGTGGCTACTTTGACATAAGTTTCTTGCACCTGCATGAAAGTTCCTGAGTGACTTGGATATACATTCATCTTTCCTTTCGTGGTCTCCCAGCCCCACCTTCTACATGGAAGGCCCCCTTCATTGCTCCTCTCTACCCTTGGAGTTGGTCTTAATCCAGCCAAATACATCAGTCCGTTTAGCATGAATCACATCAAGGAATGGACAGGACTCGAAATTGGGAACAAGGGATGGAGCAATCTTAGCCTTTTCAGGATTTTTGCACAAATCACTTAATCACAGATACCCCACAAATTAAATGTATAGGTATATGGTCTATTTCGGGGGGGCACAAAGGTGGAAAGAAGAGGGAATAGGAATCTAGTTTTCAGGACAGATCTTCTTTGAAATAGGAAATAGAGGAAGGGGAACACAAAAGAAAGTGTAGTTCAAGACCCCCCCAACTTCAAGAGGGGCCCCCAAGCTTACGTTTCAGATTTCTTTGCCTGGTGCAGAACATTTTGTCAAAGATGCTTTGGCTATTTTTCTCAATATAAAAAGAAGTTTGTAAACAATAAAACCCCAAAAGAACATGGAGAAGACCAACACATTATATTTACACAAACTAGGCCACCTAGCAATCACCAAATCAGCTACTTGTGAAGTCCTACAAAGCCCAGACAAATATAATAACTAGAGGGGGGCAGCAGCTGGGGGAGACAAGGATCAGACACACATCACCCAATGCGTTCTATTGCATTTGCCCCGTGACAACACAGTGAGGTAGGTCTGCAGTGATCTCACAGCTTGTAAACGAACCCGCCACCCCCACCGCCCTTTCTCCTTTAGCTGCCATGATACTAATCACTGCTGCAGCAGAGTAGGACCCTGGCTCTGGGAACCACAAAGAAGCCATTGCTGATGGTCTCTCCAGAAGCTAAGAAAGAAAAGCCCAGAATCGTTAAAGATCTTGTCCTTGCTTCACATATCCATCCCTGGGCAGCTCAAAATGGGTACAGAGGCATTGTTCTTAAAAACCTCTCCTTAACAACTTCCATTTCTTATAAAAATACACACACCCTGTTGTGCAGGGCCGGCCTAGCCCAGTCAGGTGGAGGATGGATCTGGTATATAAAGCGAGTCCTGTGCCCTAGGATTATAGATCTGGAACAGGAATCCTTTGCCACACATGCAGACGACCTTTGCCTAATCTTGGCTTCCCCTCTCACACTTCTTACCTGGCCCAGCCTCTCCTAACCACTCTGCACCACGTTTTCCTGTTCAGACCAATTTTCAATCTTTCAGTAGGAAGGAGACCAAGTCATGGGGCAACCCAGTTAAAACCTAGTCTCTCATGAAACGCTGAAGATGGAGGGATTTCAGGAGGACACCATGGCAGAAGAGCCAGCTGTAATTGGCAAAAATGAGGTAGTTCAATAGGCTATACACTCCAAATAGTTGTTCTCTCTGATGATACAGCAACAAAAAGCATTCCTGCTGTGCAGACCCGGAGCTGCTGCTGACTTATCCCTGAGATTGCTCACGTACCTGAGAACACAGTGCAGGAATGAGGGCCTTAGATTAAAATACACAAAAATACAAAACCAGAATATTTATATTATGGAAAAAAAAAAAAAAAAAAGCTAAAATGCACAAGATACGTCATTCGCACACTAGTGCAGTTGGCATCCTGGAGAAAGTGGGACCCAAGGTACAGTCACCCAAGGCAGCAAATAAATAAAATTGAGTTGGCCCAGAATGGGGTGAGAGTGAGCTTAGAAGCAGCAAGTCTCAGCTGTTCCCTCAATCACCCCTTTACCTGTCATCATAACCCATTACTTGGGACAGATCTTAGCATTCTGTCCCAAGAGGGGGTTATGAGGAGAGAAGACGAGGAAAACCCTGCCGCCCCCCTGAGATGTTTCCTCCCATGGAAGGTAGTGGCTTGTTGGTTGGGTCCATCAATCTGTTCTCTTCTTAATCTTTACACTCTGATACGGGAAATATTATTCCACAATCTTCTTTAAGAGTAAAACAACTTCCCTACCCAGGCCACTTTCAAAAGCTGGAGATTCTGGGGGTGGAGACTCAGATAAAGCATGCAGGGAGGGTTAACCCTCAAAGCCCTCATATGCATTTGGAAAGAGCTAATTGGAGTTTCTTTGCCTCACCCCTTCTTCCCACCAAGAGGGAAGAGGGGGTGATGCTGTGGACTCCAGCCTCAGATATATGGCAGTGCCAGCTGCCCCCTACCCACCCTGTCCCCACTTTCTCCACTCTGCCGATTGATGCCTGCTCCTCAAAGCTTTCTGATCACAAAAGGATAGCCCCCACCCACTGTGGCTTCAATTCTGGGCCTCTGGGAGCATGGCAGAGCTATGGATCTCTTCTTCCTCCTCCCGAAAGTAGGCTGGCTTTCCCTGGGAGCTGGGAGCTTGCTGGGCCTTCAGTGGGCACGAAGCTACCATATGGTTGATGCTCTGGCAGAAATGGCACTTCTTGGGCTGCGGTGGCAGTTTGCATTCCTTGGCATGATGGTCTAGACCTCCACAGTTGTAGCACCTAGCATCAAGCAAGATAGTAAAGTTGAGAGGAAGGCGTGAGACGAGATCACAGTGTTTCCTGAGTGAGGACCCCTGGGCTCTGGTTTTAGTTGTAACTTTGGATCCACTTCCCTTCCTGGAGACCAGTTTCCCCACTTACAAAAGGGGTATATGACTAGATATCTGAGTCTTTTCCAGGCCTGTAATATCTAGATGGCAGCTCGAGATTCATGACAAATTGAAAATACCAAGAATGGAAATCCTGGACCTCAACTGAGAACTACCATACCCTTAAAATCAGTACCTCTCATTCATTAAAATAGAGAAGAAATTAAAGGGCCAGAATCTGTTTGCACACAGAACTAACATGAAAGAAACCAGTCATTTGGAGATGAGGTGAAGAAGCAACAGCTACAGATGTACTGTCTTGGCCTCACCACGTACCCTTTCACATCCATGGTCTCCTTTAGTTCTAAAGTAGCATGTGAGGTTAGGATCACAGTCCCCATTTAGCAATCAAAGCTGGAGCTCCCAGAACCTAATTACTTATCAAGTAGAAAAGTAGGTCATGAAGTACCCTGCACACATACATACCACCCTCTCTTTGCCTCCCACATCCAGATGTTGCCAGGGACCACAGGCTTCGCTGTATCTTTGGCATCTGGTCCAACCAAGAAAGGGAGAGCGAGAATGGAAGAGCGCCGCCATCCCTACCAGCCCACAGAGGCTGCCTTCCAGTCCATACCTGTCTCCCTTTGACCTGCGTTTCTGCATATTCTTCCCTTTGGGCCGCCTTTCACTCCCAATACAGAACACCCCCCCAGGGCCGGTGACTCGGATAGATTCCAGGCCCTTGGCGGACTTCTTAAAGGTGAACTCCACGGCCTCCCCCTCCTTCAGGCTCCGGAAGCCCTCCATGTGCAGCTTACTCTGGGGGAGAGAAGCATGGTAGATTTTAGTGTTAGTCTTCATTATTATACCCCAAACACCAAAACCTGCATACACATGTTCCTCTAAGGTTGGAAGAGTGAGGGTGTAACATTTCCATTTTATTGGTAAAGCCACTGTGATTGGAAGAGTCACCACATTTAGAACAAGAAATCTACGTCACATAAGGAACAATCACTATGTAAACAGATGCCGTAGCACTTTCTGCAGCTATTCTCATGGGAGGTTCCCAGGAAGATAAACAGCGGGAAAAACCGTTAAACATAGCATTTATAGGAAATCAACCAGTGTAAAATTGTAAAATATAAAGGAACAGGCCTATACACTTAAAACATGTCAGTCATGAAAGACAAACCCCTACGAAGTAAAGACACTGAGTGCCACACATGATTCTGATTGGCTCTTAGAACAGCAGAAAATATTAGAAGAACTGACAAAATTTGCACGTGGAATGTAGGCAAATGTGTTAAGTTCCCTAATTATGATCATTGTACTGAAGTTACCTAAGAGAAGAGCCATCTTTTAGAAAAAAAAAAATGCTGAAATATTGTAAAGATAAAGATGCTTGAAAAGAAAGCAAATAGTACAAAATGTTAACAATTGATATATCTGGGTAAACGTTATATGGGAGTTTTTCATACTATTCTTGCAACCTTTCCTTAATTTTGAAATTACATCAAAACAATGTCACTGAAAGTCAAAGGAAAAGACAGTATGACCCAAGCAGACAGATCAGTGAATTAGAAGAGAAAATCTACTGGAAGATCCAAGAGTAAGTGCAGAAATCAGCAGGTGAGGAAAATAATTCCATAAATAGTACTATTGAGAAACCAGTTATCCACTAGAAAATGAAGCCAGAAATTTATACTTTGCATCATATGTATGCAAAATATTTTGGAAAAATACCTAAATTGATAAACCTATAAAAAGTTACTATGAATCAATATGAAAGACTCACAGAACAGAATAATTTACAGGAGGGCCTAGCATGATACATATATTCAATATCTCACTGGTTCAAAAAAAAAACAAAAACAGGAAACAAAAATACCATTAAAGCCATTCAAAAGAATGTAACGTAAAGTCCTTGCTTTGTTCACTGCTGCATTTTGTCACCTAAATAATGCCTAGCACATTTTGGATGAATTAATGAACAAGGAGGTAGGCATTAATTATATAACTTGGGAAGAGAATCAAATTTTTAAAGGAAAAGACTTCAAATACCATGTGGAATGATCTCACTGAAACACTGCTTGTTTGAACCAAAATTTTAAAAGAAAAAAAGGAGTTATTCAAACAGTTGAGTGGCAACACCAGGGTCAGAAGAACCCAGAGTTCTGGAATGGATAGCCTATTTCACTTTGCCATTTTCTGCATCAATAACACATTAGTGAATGACAGCCTCTCCCAGACCCTGTACAAAACAGACTTCATTATAGATATCTTCCAAAATATCCAAAGAACATGTCAAATATGTCAACAAGGTGTAGTCCTTGTTGAAAATGTGGTTCAGAAGCAAAAGGGATCACCATGTACCTAGTCCTGGCTTGAGGCCTCTTATGGTGTTGCTGGCGGGGGTGGGGCAAGGTGGCTATTTCAAACTGGGACTTAGATGAAACATGCTCTTTTGCCAGATGAGATCCCAATTCCTCAGTCACATTTTTCTTTTAATTTAGATGGTATTGCTTAAGACAAAACTTCCACTGAGGTAATTAAGAGCCTAGGCTCAGGTGTCGGATACATCCTGGTTCATGAAATACTGATTCCACCAATTTCTGGCATTGTGTTTGATCTTGGTGAGTTACACTCCTCTGGGTCTCAGATCTTTCAGACAATGGGATAACAGTAGCTATTTACCTAAAGTTTTAATGAAGATTAGGCAGGCAGGACATATGCTCAATAAATATCAATGAATGAAATATTCCAAAGGTTTGGGATCCTCTCCCTTGTTATTCACATAGAACAGCCAGGGTTGTGATGACTCACTCCCTTCCCTCAATCTGAATGTGGAGCGTTAAAGCAGAACATTAAAACATTTCAGAAAGGTGAAAATTCTTTCCTCCTCCCAGTTGCATAACCACCACCCTGAATTTGATGTTAAATCTGACGTCTCTCTCTCTTATTGAGCTAGGACAAGCCAGTGAGTCAGGAGACGCTGGAGGATCCAGACCAAGAGCATTCTTGACCCAGGTAAACTCAGCTTCTCCCGTTTGCCTAGGGGGCTCTTAGGGTGGAACACTCCCACTTCTGTCTGTGATCAGCAGATAGCTAAGTGATTAAGAGCAAAGGTTTAGAGTCCTACAGCCTATCCCCGCTTTCTGTGTTAGCCTACAAAATGGAGTAAATACTAATTTTATGGTGGTGCTGTGAGGTTTTATGCATGAAAAGTAGTTAACACATTGCCTGCCATATATAAATCCCAAGTGGCAATTATCACCAACCTTTTCAAACGGGATGAGGGCAGGGTAACGGTGAGAAAGAAGTGTCAAAAGACCCAGCATTTTAATCCTAGTTTTTATCGCTAACTAGCAGTGGAAACAGAAAACTATCCCTTCTCTGAGCTCCAGTTTACTGAGCACCGCAATCTTCTGCATCCACACCTTTCAAGGCTTACTGTGAGAATCAGAGGGTAACATAAATGGGGACATGTGAAATCAGCTAGTCCTTTTAGTTCACCTACTCTATCACTGGAGAATTTGAGGTCAGCTTAAGACCATCTTTTCCTTTGAAAAGATAAAGGGAAAAAAAAATCCCTGTGGGCACCTCACCATAATCAGCCAAGATTCAGACTGGTGGTCTCCAGGGGTGGCTCCTTGGCCCCCCACCCCACCCCTTTCTAAAACACATAGTTTGAATTCCTCTCTTATCAGATAGGTAATCAGCGTGCAGCCCCACTGAGCCTGCCTCACAGGGTCTGCATCAGAAAGGAGCCTGAAATTCTTGCTACCACCCCCCACCCCACCAACCACACACAAAGCAGGGCCTGGGCCCCGCCCCGCTCTCCATCCCCTCCAAAAAAGAAAAGACCTGGGGGGGGGAGGGGCAAGGCCTGAGCTCCCCCAATAGAGCCCTGCTTCGGGAAACAAAGAGTTGACACTGGTTGGTTCTGGTGGTCAGATTCCTGGAGTTCCAGAGGATGCAGATTCCCCCTTGACCCCCCCCATCACACATTTACCACATTCACCAGTTCCTTCCTTCCTCTCCATGTAGGGGGTTATGGTCACGGTGAGAGCAATGGACACCGACACCTTTCTTTCCTAGTCAAGCTTGCTGACCAGCCAAAGCCACCACCAGCAGCCATCTTTCCTTCTGACCTACCCTCCCACCCTTCCAGGGCCTCCAGTCAAACCTTTTTTTTTACTGAGGGGCCCAATTAGGGTCCTTTATTCAGATAAATTTATTATAGGTGGGAGGGCTGCCGCCGTCCCATCTTCCTTTTCCCCTTGTCTGTGCAAGGTAGGAGTGTGGGTAGCCTGCAGTGGAGGAGAGGGGAAGATGGTATTTAATCAGACAGAAAACAGTTATAGGAGGCATTTTTTTTTTTTTGGATGGCAGGGAAGGATGGGCCAGCTACAGTACCAAGGCCTTCTGCACCCCCAGTACCTCACCGCTGCCTTTGTAAGTCATAGAAGGGACCTTATGGGTCATTCAGGGAATGTGGAGTAAAAAACTCACAGCAAGCCGAGTTTCCCTCAGCTTGCTCTGTGAAATTTGGATAAATAAGCTCTGGTTCTATAATTATCTGTAATTGATCAAAGCTTGGGTTTATGGTTTTTCTGCAATATCCAGCACCATTCTGGCTCAAGACTACCTAGAGTATGGCTATAACCCTCAATTCTAGGTGCTTAGCAGTGCACAACATTTGCAGAAAAAAATCTAAGTTCTCTACTGTCCAAAATGACTAATATGTACTATAGGCTAAGTAGTTTTAAGCATGTCACATGCTATAACACATGTGACCTTCACACCAAGCTTTTTATCATGCCCCCTGCTGAATTCATGGAGGCAGAGGGGTTAAGCACCCTGCCCAAACTTATAGTGTGAAAGCCCTGAGCTGACTTTGTATCTAGTGCTCTGCAATATAATGCAAGGCGCATAGACATTTTAAAACCTTCTAAGAGCCATGCTGAAAAAGTAGAAAGCAATTTAATCTTAATGAGTTAGTCCTGAGGTGTCCTCACAGTTCAACCCAAGCCTCATTCCTAAAGGGAACGTTTGGTAGGAGGTAGGAAACCAATGGGTTCTATCAGAAGCAGTTTATTTTGTCAGGGAGAATGGGGAAAGAGATCTACCCAGAACCAAAGGCTGCCAGCATACACCCCTCACATCCCTTTGGCTCTGACGCAGCCAGGACCACCTGTTCCTGCCAGGAATTCTCCACCAGATGGTGCTGCTCATCAGCCTGTCTGCACCCAGGTAGCCGGAGGGAGACTGGAGGAGAAGAGAGGAAGGAGCCGCAGTGTTCTCAACTCTGCACCTAAGAATTCACCTAGAGTGATCTTCCCAGCTCCTTGGGACGGGCATCTTCTCTGTGATCCTGAGGAAGATGGAGTTACAGGGGGACTGAGCTCTGATGAGGATCCAACCCAGGGTAGGTCCTGATAAAGATGGGGCTGTTCCCTCCCCACCACCCCCACTCACCCACTCAAGAAGTGAAGAAAAGATCCTGGAGTTTTTAACCAGAAGCTCAGTTGCTCTTCTGCTCTGTTGACAAAAGCCATTTACTCTCTTTACTGGTCTGAACTAAAGAACTCCAAGCTGAGTCTGTACTAATTGCATACTATCCTGGAAAGTTTTCTTCTCCTCCTTCACCTCCTTTGACCTTCCAGATATAACACTGATAGCAGTTGCTATGCTTGCCTGCAGGAAGAAGGGAGGGGTGATGTGCCTCAGGCTGTTTCTCAAACAAAAAAACCCCACCAAGGAATTGCCACAGGCTGGAGAGTATGATAGTTTTGATAGATGGATTAGGAATGTTCCAGCAACAACCTTGCCCTGGAGAAAAATCAATGAAAATCATTTACATGGCATGTAGTGCCACTAACCACAAGCTTTGCTCTGGATGGTGGCACAGCCTTTACTTGGAACACTTCTAGAAAGTATGTCTCTTCACTAACAGAAGGACTCAAGATCTCATAATGCTCAAATTAACTCACATGCTTTTCTACCAACTTCCTGAAAAAAACCCACTCATTTAAAAAATCCTTTCTAGAGGAGTGAACGACCATGGCTGTAGCCTGCCAGGCTCCTCTGTTCATGGGGATCCTCCAGGCAAGAATACTGGAGTGGGTTGCCATTTCCTTCTCCAGGAGATCTTCCTGACCCGGGAAGATCAAACTTGTGTCTCCCACATTGCAGGCAGACTCTTTATCCTCTAAGCCACCAGGGAAGATGCTCTGGAGGAGTGGAAGGAAAAAAAACACTTTCCTTTCCTGATGGTCCAGTGCTTAAGACTCCTCACTTCTACTGTAAGGAATTCGGATTCGATCCCTGGTCAGGGAACTAAGATCTCCCATGCTTCATGGCCTAATTAATTAATTAAAAATAAAATAATAACCTTTTAAAAATTCCCTATTAAGATGGAAAAGAAACTAATGAATGACCCTTCAACCCATGGCTTCCATATCCTCTCTGGAGCTGTGATCAGCTGGAGTGGATCAGCTGTGATCCACTATCACTCCACAAATTTTCATGGTGTTTTTACTGAGTGCCAAGCCCTCTTCAGGCCCTGGTCTGGAAAGACAGCAACCATCAGTTCACATTCTCTCCCTATCTCCAAGCTTTTGGTCTGGAGGAAGACCTGCTGACAAGGACCCCCAACTGTGAGTGCACTCTTGATTTTTCAGGGGCCCCTTCGTTCCTCATACTCCTTTCTTCAGCCCACCAAGTGCATACTAGAAAACTAACCAGACTACTAGTCCCTCTTTTCAAAGTGTTCAGCTTAGAGGAAGAGTTAAGAGAAGTACATTAATACCTAAACATAAGGAGGGTGATCAGAGGCACTAGTAAGATTATAAACCAGGTAGGAAAGATCCCTTCACATTCTCCCTGCCCCCAAACCCGAGTCTTAATCTAGACCGGACTGAAGTTGCTCTCACCACCCCCACTCATCCTTTTCAGAGAAAGCAGGCCACGTGGCTTCAGCAGTTTCTTGGTACTGGAAAATTTCTTCTCTTAACCCAAACTTGGTGCCTCAGTTAAATTTGGACTCTTTTGCCTCCAAGCATTCTAATACAGCATTTTAGCCAGAAAGCTATTTTAAACAGATTTGAGTTCCAAAGAGCTGTGGGAAAAAACAGGGACCTTTTCCTGATTTTCAACTTTTGCACATCTGGGGGGGTTGGGAGTTGGAAGCACAGGAAACAGGAGGTTTCTGTTAAAATGGCCAAAACTTTTTAAATGGCCATGGAGAGTTGAGGTTTCTTAGTCCTTCTCAGGCTACCAGGAGACAGTAGTTAGCTCTTTCTTGCTCCATCTTTTGATGTATTAACTGTTTCTCAGCTGGGGGTAAGTTTGCCTCCCGGGGTGGGGCGGGGGGGCATTTGGCAATGTCTGGAGACAGTTTTGGTTGTCACAACTGAGGGATGCCCAGAATGAGAAGTTATCCTGCTTGAAATATGTCAGTAGTGCAGAGACTGAGAAACCTGGATTTAAGGCAGGCTAGCTGCCATTATGATGATTCTTAAATTCCCCCCAAATTCGGGGACAGAAAGAGAGTTCTAGCCTAAAACCTGTGGCTGAGTTCTGTACCAGGGTTGGTACAAAAGTCTTCTCGATTTATGGGTTTTATTTACTCATTTTTTTTTAAGTCTAACGGTAGGTTTTCTTTCCCACATATCCACCCCGATTGGGCACTGAGGGTTGGACAGGTAGCTTAAGAACAGTGACTTGTGTGTTGGGAACCAAATAGGCCCAACCTTGTAAATGTCTAATTGTGTCCCCCATCCCGTTTCCTTAGGAAAGGGGCTCCCTAATCCCCTCCCCCAGCAGATGTTATCTTAGGACAGTTATCCTGCTCACCACCCACACCACCAGTTCCAAGGTACCCACCACCAGCAGCCAAAGGGGAAGTTTCGCTGTTAAAGAGAAATGTCTTACTTTCTCTCCATTTTGGGAACACTCTCCTTCCCTAGGAGAATTTCTAAGGATTGATCTGCATCCACCTAATTCCTCTACATTGGATCCTCAGGGAGATAATTCAGATTTCTCAAGTGCAGGACTGGAATCACTAGTTTAAGTGTTATGGTAGGGTTTAAGGATCAACCTAAGCCCCAGCAGTGTGAAGACAGAGCTACCAGGTATAAAGTTCAGGGAATTTCCACCATTGTCCTCTGTGGCTGTTAGCAGGGGGTGTTAGGGAAATAAATTCTTGATTCCTTATCCCAGCTCAACTCCTTCTGATAACTTATTCAACTGTGGAATGTCCCTGGACAGTCCAAGACCCCAAGTCCAGGTTATCTCCCAGCAAACCTATCTGAAACAGCATGGTGTGGGCTCCACTCCCCAAATCTGAATCTAGTCCCCATTTCATTTTATGCCATCCCATATTTCCCAACTGCTTTTGATCCTAAAGGTTAAGTGGGCTGAGGCACAGATCCATTTGCTCAGGAAAACCTTCTCTGGGAGTTGGTTATCACCAAAGAACCTCAGAGGGACTACCTTCCCCTCGATCTTTCCCTATGTGGCAGCCTTTGGAAGACAGGCAAGAAAATGTTGGGTCTGACTCTTTCATTCCAAGCTTTCCAAAGTTGGGGAAGGTGTCCAGTTGTCTCCAGACAGGGAGAGATTTTAATCTCTTTGTGATCTGATAAATGGGGAGCTGGCCACCCTGCTGAGGAGGGCCATTCAAAGCTGGTTCCTGTAATAAAGTGATTTAATAGATCTAAAGAGGCCAATTCCCTTCTTTCTCCCACAATTACTTCCTGTGGGTTATCATTCACATATGTAAATGAGACAGGGAGGGAGGCTAGCCACCAGCCAGAATTAGATGTAGGAAGAGAAGGGAGTAAAGCTGGGGGTGGAGGAAGCAGGGGAAGCCAGGGGGCAGCCAAGCATTCTGCAGCTGGCCCTTCTGGCAGATGTTCTAGGAGCCCGGTAACCCCAGTGTTAACTGGTGGATCCCCATCTCCCTGCGTCCTCTCTCTCCCTTGTCTCCCCATTCCGCGTCCTCACTGAGGGCCATGTGGGGACTTCCCCGCTGTTTCCCTCCAAACAGTCTACCCAGCATCTCCCCTCTCCACCCCTCCCCCTCCAGAATACCATCCCTCAGGCTCCAACCCTTAATCCCCACATCCTCCTTTCCCCTCCCCCACTGCTCCTAAAGCCAACCTCCCCAAAGTAACCCCTCCATGCCCGGCCTGGGTGTCAACCTCCTGGGTCTGGGATTAGCAATTTCTTCTCAGGTCCAGCCCCAAACCTCCAAAGATGAAGGGAACACAAGCAACAACTTCCTTTACATAGTGGTTACGTGAGGCTTCCGAGGTACTCAGGAAGGGGTGGCCAGGGAGGAGGGAAGACGAAGTCTCTGGTTCCTTGTTTGAGGCTGGGAATGTTAGGACGGCAATCAATGGCTGTCTGGGGCCATAAATGCCAAGCTGAGGAGAATAGGTCCTGAGGCTAGCCTCTCTCCACCCCCTGCCCTGCGACACTGAATTTCACCCCCCACCCCCCGCCTCTGTGGTGCCTTGCTTTAACTGAGAACTTGGGGTTGCGACCTAACTCCCTCCCAGGCTGGCTCAGGAGTCGAAGGCCAGGCTCTTTGCCTTTTCTTTCTTAATAGGAAATAGACAGTAAGAGCCCCGCTAGTGATCCATGTGCCTAACACTGTGCTCTTGAGGAACTTCCAAGCCCCCCAAATAGATCCTTCAAGGATCTGCCAAACCCATCCAGAACCCCAGGGCTTGAGTTTTGGGTGACCACCTGAGTGAGAGGGCCCGGCAGACTTCTCGGCTTTCCGCCGTTGGGTCCCGAAGCCGTTTCCCTCCTTTCCTCCAGGCCGGGAGCTCCATTCACAAGATACAGAAACGCGCGGGCGCTCAGGGCTCTGCTCTGACCGGGCATGTGCTTCCCTGGCCGGCCTGCTCGCCCTCCCCCCACTGGCAAGCACAATACAACCTTAGTTCTGCCACATGGGATCACCTCCCTGCCCCCTGCCCAGGGGAAAGAGGTAACAGACACGTGGTAAACCAGAGGGGTTCCCGGAAGGGGGTGGGGGTGTTAATCATCGGCTCTTCCCCCGCTCTCGTCCCGTTGGAGTTAATAGGGACTCAGAACTGGGGTGCCTCGGCAAAGACGGGAACGCACAATGGGGGCCCTGGATCTCCCCTCAATCCAACAGCCGAGTCCGTCCGCCCACCCTCGGATACGCGCCAACATCCCGCTTCTGCGGCAAAGTTACCAGAATCGCTCTCACCTGGTGCACAAAGACATCCACCGGGGGGTCGAGCGCGACCCCTGCGCGGGCGGTCATGGACAGGAAGCCGAACCCCATGCGCACGTTGAACCACTTACAGATGCCCGCACCGTGCAGCAGCTGCGGCTCCTCCGCCGCGCGGGCCGCGTCCTCCGGCGCCTCCTCCGGCGCCTTAGCGCAGCCACCTGGAGATTGGGAAGGCGCTCAGCTGGGGGGCCACGGAATTGAAGGGCCCCCATCAGAGAGCCGGCAAGGAGACACAAGGGTCCAGCCCGAGGCTGGACAACCAGGAAGCTGCAGCTACAAAGCAGCCGGCGAGAAAATACCTGTCCCGGCCGCCTCCCGCGCTCCCCCAGCTTAAACTGAGGCCAGCGGTTTAAAAGAAAGTTTTGCTTTTCTTCCCACAACACGTTGCCCGGGGACATGCGGCCAGACAGGCCCCTCCTCTTCTCTCCCCCCGCCCCCGAACCTTCAGCTTGCTCGCCACTGGGACACCAGGGTTCCTGGCTCCAGAGATGGCCCCCAGAAGCAGGAGGCCACACAGACTTGGAGTCCTTGGGCTAGCCTGGGGGACACTTCCCCACCTCTCTTTCATGTGGCTTCGGGGCGCCCCTGCCGCCTAAGGTGTCCCTAGTAAGTCCCGAGGTCGAACCTGTGAACTGCTGGTTTGACACAGAGCCCATGGTAGTCGGCTGAGCCCGCGGCCCCGGGCCCCTGCTTGGGCGGCTGCTGGCCCCAGAGAAGTCCGGAGGCAAAGGGGTGGCTCGGGGAAGAGGCAGCTACATCTTCCCCAGCACAATAGCGGTGGGAGGGCCCACGGCTTTTCAAAGGCTCCCAAATTCTAAAAGACAATGACCCAACCCCCCGCGGGCAGCCCCCCTCTCCTCCCTTCCCCTCCCCTCCCTCGCCTTTCCCCTCCCTTTCCCTCCGGCTCCAGCTCTGGCCCTCCCCCACCACGGCGCTCTCTGACACCTCTGGGGTATCCCTTCTCAGAACCTAGAGGTTTGACACCCCCTCCCACAGACACCACATCTGGAGATTGGGGCCGTCAACCCTACAAGTCTTGAGTACCCGGGAATTTGGGATCCCGCACTTTAAGGACTCGGCGGGGGTCCCCAAAGCAGCATACAGGTGGGGGGCATGTGGCGGGGGGGGGGTGCAGTTTTAAAGCCACGTGACTGTTCACACACAGACACACGCACACACACACAGACACACACACACACACACACACACTTATACACCACCCCCACCCCCCGTGCAGATAATTATACATTCCAGAGAGTTGGGGGGGAGGGAGGTGTGAGCCTGGCAGCGCTGGCCAATCAGAGACACAAACCACCTGTCAAGGGAGAAATGGATGAGCCCTCCCCCTCCCCCAGCCCTGGAGCGCCCCTCCCCCTCCCTTCCCCTTCAGGCCTCCGAGCTGACCCGGCAGCTCGGCGCTGACCCGCTCTCACCCCCCACCCCCGTGTGCTTAGATAGACCTGGAGTTCAGGACACTGGGAAGCCTGGGATGGGGAAGCAGTGGGGAGGTGGGAGGCCCAGCGGGGCCCATCTCCACTCCTGACCTAGGCGCGGCCTCTCTAAGTCTGTCTCTGAATGTCTCTGAGTTTCCCACCGAGTTTCTCTGGATCTCTCAAAGCGCTCCCAATTTATTCCGTGTAAAGAATTCTTCCTCATTTCCTTCCAAATCTAAAATCTGACCCACGTGGAGTTTCCCTAGAGAACAGAAGGAACTCAAAGAGGCTTGAGGTGTGTTCCTTTCTCCACCAGCTGACCTCATCCTGCCCCCATGGCCATCCCATCCTCATCCGTGGTTGGGATCCAGACACTTTTGGGTTCCCAGGCGCTCCTCGCTTCAGAGTTCTGCCCTAAGTGCGCTCCCTTCCCCACAGTGAGGTTGGCGGGGGAACTGGAGTAGGGACTCTCCTCTCTTGAAGAGTTAGCCTCCCCTGGTAGGAGATAAAGAGGATTGGCCAGGGGGGTGGCTAGTGCCCCGGTCGGAGATGGACAATGGCCCGGGGCTCAGTGCACGGCCCTGGCCCTGCCCCTTCACTTCCGGTGCTCAGTTCAAACTGGACAATGCCAGCTCCGGCCAGTTCCCCTCCCCCACTGCTACAACCCATTTAAAGGGACAGAGCCTGCTTTCGGGGGCATCCGCTCACTGGGAATTCAGTCGTCTCCACTAAGTGTGCAGAACCTCTCGTGCTCCTGCGCCCGCCCGCGCGTGTGTGTGTGTGTGTGCGCGCGCGTATGAAATTGAGAAATAGAGAACAGGGATGAGTGGGGGTAGGAAAGGGGAAGATGAGGGGGAGAGCAAGGGGCTGTGAGAGATTATTTCTCTCTTCTATCAAGAGTGCTCTCCGAGGGACTAAAACTTCAGCGTAAGAAATGGGGATTAAAAAAAAAAAAAAAGAAATGGAGGATAGGAGGTTGGGATAAAAAAGACAACTGTGGCCTTCAGCATAAAAAATACAAATTATTAAGAAATATCACTAACAATGTGACAGTCCCAACTGAGGACTCTAATTAGATCTTCCCAGAGTCGTGCAAGTACAACAGCCAAGACCGTTTTTTATTTACATAATCCTCCCCAACTAAGTCTTATCTCCTCCTCTTACTAGAGCCCTTAAAATGTACCCACTCTCAGTATCTCTCTTCCTAAGATTCTGGAGCAGGTGACTAAGGTTTGGCTGAAGAAAAGAGTGCATAAGAGAATTTAGCGCTCTGCTTTCCCTTGGTCTGCTTTCAAGTGAGACGTTCCAGGCAGGCGCTACTAGCTTCACTGTCCAGGGTCCTGAGGGCGGCGGAAGCTCTGTCCACGGTGCTGAATAAAGACCCGCTCTCCTGGTTCCCAGCTCCCAGTTTTGAGAATGCCTTCTTGAGTTCTCACCTCCACGCTCTTCTCAGAAAACCTGGTTCTTCTCAAACCGCCCCCACCCGCTCAGAGGGCCTGACACATTGGAGACGAATGAACAGGCTTTCTTGCATTCTAAAGAGAGGGCATTTCCAGCCATACGTGATTCTGTGAGAGTGGTGTAAGTATCTCAAGCTCCTCTTCAGAAAAATGGTGCATGTAGCCACAGAGAGTGAAGAAAGAGGAGATACTATTTTTTAATTCACATAAAATAAGACTAGAGAGACTAATCTTTTTTTTCAATATTATTTCTCTAATTAACAGCACTTTACATAGGAACGCAGGCACTGGAATCAGATAATCTATGTTCGAACATCTATTTATAGCTCTGAAAGCTATATGCTTTCTATGCCTCGGTTTCCTCCTCTGCCCGATGGAGATAATGAAGATTTAACTCTCAGAGTTATCATGAGGATAAACGTAGATTATGTAAGTAAAGCTTTTAAAAGTGTCTAACATATAGTTAGCCCTTAACAATGTAAATTATTACTATTATTATTATAGCTATTATGCACGTTTGTCTCTTTGTCCTAGAACCTGGTGGATCATTTGATCCCTGAGGACTTGGACCGTTTATGTGTTTTCTTTCTGCACCTTCTCGCACATCCTTATCAGTACTTAGCACAATGGCTGGCCCTGAGAAGACATCCAGTTTCCTGAGGGACTTCCCTGGTGGTCCACTGGTTAAGACTCAGCCTTCTAATGCAGGGCTTGTGGGTTTGATCCCTAGTCAGGGAACTGAGATCTCACAAGCTGCATGGTGTGGCCAAAAATTAAATAAATCTTTAAAAAGAAGAGTTTCCTAAATAAGTTTTAAACATTTATTTTGATTGAAGTATAGCTGAATTACAACATTGTGTTAATTATTGTTGTACAGCAAAGTGACTCAGTTATATATATACATGTGCATTCTTTTTCATAGTCTTTTCATTATGTTTTGTCACAGAATATTGAATATAGTTCCCTGTTCTAAACAGTAGGACTTTGTTGTTTATCCATTCGGATACCAGTCTGAATAGTTCTTTTTAATTTATTTATTTTTTAATTGAAGGATAACTGCTTTACAGATTTGTTTTGTTTTCTGCCAAATATCAACATGAATCAGCCATAGGTATACCTATGTCCCCTCCCTCTTAATGAATAGGTTTTGACTGACATGATGAATGTTATTACAACAGTCATAATACTTATTCTTCTAGGCTGCCTCTCTCAAGTCTAAGCGATTTAAACCCAGGAAGAGTCAGGACCTCATGAAGTTGCATATGTAGAGGCAGAAGATGCTTTAGGAAGGGACACATGGCTCCCAACATAATTGACTCCTCATCCCCATTGGGTTGTTTCCACGTGGGAGATGGAGGCTCCTGACTAAACATTCTTCCTTTCTTGGGTCCCCATCTCAGTGAAAACTTATTAGGTAGCTACTATGATCCAGTCATTGTGCTAGCTCATACATTTGGTGGAGGAATTAGATACATCATATGGACTAAGTAGTATAATGACCAAAAATGTACCCCGCAAAGTAAAGAACAAACATTTTCTACTATCCAAGCAGTTATTGTGTAGTTAGGGAGGCAAGACATGATATAGCTGCTGTTGCTAAGTCATTTCAGTCGTGTCCGACTCTGTGCGACCCCAGAGACGTCAGCCCACCAGGCTCCCCCATCCCTGGGATTTTCCAGGCAAGAACACTGGAGTGGGTTGCCATTTCCTTCTCCAATGCATGAGAGTGAAAAGTGAAAATGAAGTCGCTCAGTCGTGTCCGACTCCTAGCAACCCCATGGACTGCAGCCTACCAGGCTCCTCTGTCCATGGGATTTTCCAGGCAAGTGTACTGGAGTGGGGTGCCATTGCCTTCTCTGATGATATAGCTAAGTACTGCAAATGTCTTGTTTCTAAGGATAATATTATCTGGTAAGAGGGAAAAAGTGGAGCTCTTTAGACAAGGCAAAAGTGTCTAGTATCAACACAAAGGGCATGCATGCGTGCTTAGTCGCTTCCGTTGTGTCCAACTCTCTGCGACCCTATGGACAATGACCTGCCAGATCCTCTGTCCATAAGATTCTCCAGGCAAGAATACTGGAGTGGGTTGCCATTTCCTTCTCCAAACTCCTTTCCTAACACAACCTGAAAGATCTAGTAGGAACAGATCTGAATCAGGGCTGTAGATAAAAAGGTGTTATAAGAAAACCCAGAGTCTAGAGAGAGTCTCAGCTCTCAGTCTATGCTGTGCTGGAGAAAACAGAAACAGAAGATGCCACCTGCTTAACAGTTTAGCGTCAGCCAAGGTGGGGTGCGTGGGGTCACCCACCTTCATCTACCACTCAGCATCAGCTCCCAAACACAAAGAGCATCTCCCCTTTAAAGTACCTTGCTAAGTTCCTCTTGTGTAGACTCATATCTCCATAAAAGGAAGAGTTGAAAGAGGTCTTAGTAATAATAGTAACTTATCACCATTAAGTAGGTATATATATCTATACCTATTGAGCACTTCCCCCATGGCAGGTGGTGTTGTGTGCTGGGATAAATAACACAAACAAAATTCCCACCTTTGTGGGGCTTATATTCTGATAGGTAATAATAATAGCAGCTATTATTTATCGAGGCACTTTTCTTATCTCATTCAAGCCTGTCAATAACTCTAAGTCATAAGTATTAATATTGCCACCTTACAGGAGAGGAAACAAGCCTAATGAAGCAATTTAGCTTGGGTACTGTAACTCAGCTAATACTTGGCAGAGGCAGATTTGAACCCATACATTTGATTCCAAAGCTCACATTTGTCCCACAGTCCCAGTATATTGTTATCATGACTGGTACTGTCCCCCTTTCACCAATGAGAAACAAGCTATGTGCAAACAAAAAGGCCGTAAGGAGAGACTGGATATTCAATGTAATTAATAAATAGAACCCAAGCCTGTGATTCCTCTTCCCTGGACCAGAGCTGTAGTCTGTCGTTTATTGATTACCCTCCCCCTAACTCATTGACCGTCTAAATCAAGGAGCTGAACAGAGTCAAAACAGGTCCTTTTGGGCAATCGTCCACATCCAGTTTGCATTTCTAAAGTGTTTTGAGTACCCTGTGGTGGGGTCCAGGGTGGTTGGAGTTAAAACCTTGATGCTAATATGAGTGATGGTGTGCATTTGAGCAGAGTATTTTCCACAAGGTGTCCCTCAGGATACTGGTTCCATAGGATGATTAATACATCTTACCATTTTTTAAAGGTCTTTATAGTGAACTCATTTGGAAAATGATATGTTAACTAGGCTTCCTATATAGGACTTTGTATAGCTTTTAGTATGGTAATATGCTCTGTGATTCATGAGGAAGAGAATGTGACATGTGCAATGTTTCCACTCATTCACTAAGTCATTTAACATATATTTATTGAACATCTATAATGTGTCAGGTAGCATTGTTGGAAACACTGGGAATACATCAATGAACAAAACAGATGAAGCTCCTACCCTCCTAGAGCTTACATTCTAGAGGAGAGGGACAGACAAAAAACAAATAAGTAAAATTTACAAAAATGGCAACCTACCCCATTATTCTTGCCTGGGAATCCCATGGCCAGGGGAGCCTGGTGGGCTAGAGTCCATGGGATCACAAAGAGTCGGACACGACTGAGCAACTTTCACTTCACTTCACATCACATAGTATATATAGTTCCAGCCTGTTAATTTGTTCTGTGACCTCAAGAAAGGCCCCCAGCTTTACCCTTTAAGGATAAAATGAGGGAGTTGGATTAGCTGTTAGACAAGCATTTCTCCCATTTCTGACTGTCTAAAGCAATATGATGTGTGTATGTGTTTGTGCGTGTGTGTGTGTGAGAGAGGGAACCCATTCCTAATTGCTCTGAGAAACAATCTGTTCTCACCCCATGCTGTCATCTTCATCCCTCTCCAAGGACCAGGGCTTCCTACATCAAGCAGGATTATGCACCTCTCACCTCTTAGGCCTGTTGAATTGGCAGAGGGAGGGTGAGCCAAAGGAGTCCCCTTCCTTCTTTCAGTTCTGCTCCCCATGTGGGCCTTGCTTCACAGAGCAAGACGCCAGGCACTTGCTTTCACCAATAATGGCTTCATTACATTGAAAGGAGACTAGAGTGACCTCAGTGAAATAGACTTCCTGACCCCAGCTGACCTCTGACCCTCACCCTGACAGCCTCTAAATCTTTTCCTTCTGACACATCCCCCACAAGGTACAAGCCAGAGGAGGAAATGATGAGCTGGCTAGAGCCCACTGTCCAGCGACGGCCACTCTGCAGGTGTTCTCTTGCAGCGAAACTTGCCAAGCCCAGCTGTAATTTCCCTCATGACTGCTGATCTTCTCAATGTTGCTACTGTGGCTCTAGCCTGTCAGGCACCACTCACCCAGCTGTGGTCCCCCGGTGTCCATTTGTACGTGTCCAGTGACAGTCAGGCACCATGGAGGGACAAGGCAGGGGATCTAACCAAATGCTGTCATTACCCCAAAACTACTTTAGCCTAGTCCTTAATTTTCTCTTCTCTGATGCTGCAGTTGCTGTTTGAGAGCTGACTTTATACCAAGCCTGCGCTGAGTGCTTTCTGTGGACTGTCTCTTTCTGTCCTCAACCCTCCTAATATGATCCCCATTTTACTGGAAAGAGAACTGAGATTCAGTTTAGCTAAGTGACTTGCAAATCACAAAGAGTGCACCCCAGATCTAGCTTACTCTGATATTTTTCTTCTGTATTTTTTTTAGCAGTTAAAGTAATTAATGCATGTGGCTAAAAAAATCAATTAGTATTGAAAGAATTATAATGAAAAACAACAGCACCCTGAATAGCCCACCCCTTCCACTCCCATGAGTCATTTCTTCTGGAGGATATTTCCACGTCTCTAAATAATATGCGTGTACCTCCATTCCTTGATTTATCAGTTTTAGATACTGTCTATTGATTTCATGTTATGGTGGATGAGGACTTCACCTTGCGTACTAGGCCCACTTCTCCTTGCCTTTTCCTCCCAGTACAGTTAAATCACCATTTTCAACTAAATTGATAGACAGTGTTTACATTGTCATAATTATGGAAATGTTCACTGCATTGCCCAGTGGCATACTAGGACAACAATTCTTTTCTTAAACTGTGCTGCTCTTGTTTTGTTTTGTTTTAATTTACCCTGGACTCTAACCTCCTCACTCTCTCATCACAAGATTAGTCATTGAAATATCTTCAACAATTTTCAAGGGCTCCATCATATTATCTTTTCCACTAAGCCCTTTCTTGAGGACCTCCCTCCTGGACTTGTTTCACAGCAGTCAGCCCATCGCCTTCACAGCCTCTCACTTCAGTGGATAGAGCCACTCTTTCCTGGGTTCCATGCCAACCTTTTTCTTGGTTCACACTTGAACAGCATCCTCAAGTAACTGCCCAAGAAAGGTTGCTCAGGAGGGGAATATGCTAGGCCTTCCAAGTCTGAGCCTACTGCTTTTTATCCTTACTTTTTTGATGGTTTCAAAGCCATTCTCTTTACCACTCTGCTCTGTTGCAAAATGAAGAAAGACACTTTACTTGCTCTGAGGATGCTGAGGTTGGAGATGTCTTTTCTAGATTCTGAGGTTGTGAACCTAGATTTATCAGTGGTAAAAAAAAGAAAAATTTGATAGTTAACAACATTTCAAGGTTCTCCATGTGCCAGGCACTGTGCTAAGTGCTTTACATAAATTAAAATCACATTTAATTCTCACACCAAATGTATGAGATAGACAGGGTTATTGTTCCCGTCTTATAGATGAAGCTGAGCATAGAGGAGTTAAGTAACTTGGTGAAGGTCACAGAGTAAGTGATAAGAGTCAGGATGCAAACACTGGTCGGTTGACCCTGGAATTCGGATTCGGATTCAGTAATCTACACTTTTGACTTCCCTGGTGGTCCAGTGGTTGAGAATTTGCCTGCCAACACAGGGAATCCCTGGTCTGGGAAGATGCCATGTGCCACAGAGCAGCCAAGCCTGTTGGCCACAGCTACCTAGCTCAAAAGCCTGCAAGCCGCAGCTGCTGAAGCCCGTGCACCCTGGAGTCCATGCAGTGCAACTAGAGAAAGCCTGTGCACAGCAACGAAATCCTCGAGCAGCCAAAAATAAATAAATGAATAAATAAACGTTAAAAATATCTACCCTTCACTTCTATTGTAATAGAAGAGGCTTACAAATCAGTATCTTCTGACTTTGTCTTCTCCCCAACCTAATTTGGTAAATGTGGAAACAAGACCTAAAATCCAAGTGACTTGTTCAAGTTCCTTAGCTGGTTAATAATAAGAACTAGAAACTCAGGTTTCCTAGTATTTCCCTTTTCAATCAGGGAGTGGGGCTTCAAATTCAGGATTGGTTTCTGCACCTTGCTTTCCCTGTTTAGGGGAGAAAGTTAGTGGAAAGGGTGTGTAAAAGATATGTATCCCATCAGATTGTGACTGAGACATGTAATAGAGGCAGATACAACACACCGTGGAAACAATGAAAGCTGACTCATTTTATATGATACGGAAGGCTTCCCAGGGGAGGTGGCATTGCATTGAACCTTGCATAGGAGTTTGAAAGCCAGGGGAGCGCAGGACATCACAGAGGAAAGGAGCAGCAGAAATGGAAGCAAAGAAGCTTGAAAGTGAACAGCCACAAAGTTTGGTTCCCACGTCAGCAAGTACTCCCTGTCTGTGTGAAGACATCCAGAGAGACCTGTGCTCCCTTCAGTCTATCTTCCATCACACATTCATTCAACATGTTGTCAATAATAGAGATAGAGGGACTTCTCTGGTGGTCCAGTGGTTAAGACTCTGCACTCCCAGTGCAGAGGGCACAGGTTCAATCCCTGGTCAGGGAACTAAGATCCCACAAGCCACAGGGTGTGGCTGAAAAAAGGAAAAATAGAGGTAGGATGGTATGGTTACAAAGCTCTGGTTCTAGTCCTAGCTCTATCCCTAACTCACTGTGTGACCTGGAGCAAATCTCTTCTTTTCTGGGCCTTGGTTTCACCATCTATCAATTGGGAGAGCGAATTTATGATTTCCAAGGCCTCTTCCTACTTTCATCTGTGATGATTACGGAGCAAGAACAGGACAAAGGTGTCGAGGTGTCCTTGACTTCCCTGCATTAGAGGAAGGGGAGAAATAACATCTGTTAACTTCTGCTTCGTGCTGGGTATCACCCCTTCCTACCACCCTATGAGGGAGCTGCTATCTTCTCATTCAACGGAAGAGAAAAATGAAGTTCAGATGGTTTGAATCACTCCTCAAATTCTCCCAGCAAGTAACAACAAAGTAACAGCTAAAATGTTTGAGTGTTCACCACATTCCAGACACTGTGCCAAGACCCTACATTAACTCGTGTAATCCCCCAACAACCTCCATTAAAAAAAAAATTGTATTGAAGTATAGTTGATTTACCATGTTGTGCTAATTTCTGCTGTACAGTGAAGTGATTCAGTTATACATATATACATGTGTATACTTTTTTATATTCTCTTCCCTATAGTTTGTCACAGGATATAGAACATAGCTCCCTGTGCTATGCAGTAGGATGTTGTTTGCCCCTCCTATAGATAATAGCTTGCATCTTCTAATCCCAGACGCCCAATCCTTCTCTTCTGCACACCCCTCCCCCTCAGCAGCCGCAAGTCTGCCCTCTATATCTGTGAGTCCATTTCTGTGTCATAGATATATTCATTTGTGTTGTATTTTAGATTCCACATGTAAGTGACATCATGTGGTATTTGTGTCTCTCTTTCTATCTTCATTTTCGAATGGGGTAACAGGAAGTGTCTAATGCCATAGTCTATGCTCCTAATTACTAGACCACACTTCATCTCAGAAATGACATCTGAGACAGCATCAAACTCCATATAATCCACTCGGCTGAGAGGGGACCACCTCTCCGTCTCCTCACCACCAGGCTCCTGTGATTTGGCCATGATGGGAGAAGGGCAGAGAGGGACAGATGCATGCAAGCTGTCCCTGCTCTCCTCCAGCCTCTCCTGAATGCAAACTGCACTTTGAGTTTTTGCCAAGAGATGCCCCCACAGCTGTCCTACTGAAGGATGAGGTATGGGGCCAAGAGAAGGGAGATCTAGGATCCTCGGGCCCTGACTCTCAGAGCCAAAAGTGACCTTGCAGATCAGCTGATTCCCTGCCAGACCTCAAGCTTGATATCAACCATTTTCTTGACTCAGCTTACAAACCTCCAGTCACAGAGAGCTTATTATTTTTGGAAACCTTCCCTATCCCCTGATAGGACTTTTAGAAAGTTCTTTCTTCCATTGTATTGAAGCTGATGTCGATACCCTTTACCCACTGGGGACTTTAGATCAAGTCCCTTCCCTCTCGGGCAAAGACTCTGGGGTCAAGTTTTCTGTTCAAACCCCAGTTCCACCCTTTCCCAGCTGCATTGTTGTTGAGTTGCTAAGTCGTATCTGACTTTTTGCAACCCCATGGACTGTAGTCCACAAGGTTCTTCTGTCCATGGGATTTGCCAGGCAAGAATACCAGAGCGGGCTGCCATTTCCTTCTCCAGGGGATCTTCCCAACCCAGGGATCGAACCAGCTCTCCTGCATTGCAGGCAGATTCTTTACCCGCCGAGCCATCGGGGAAATCCACCCAGTTGAGTAATCTTGGACAAATTGAAGCTCAGTGCCTCAATTTTGGTTAATTTCCCACCGTTCCTGCGCAAGTTAGCCTAAAGCCAGATTTTTCTAGCTTGATCCTCAATGATCCACAGCTTCTTTCCATTGCATCACTTTGTACAGTGCTTTTCCAGCCACAAAGTGTTTTCCCAAACATCACATCATCTCACTAGATCCTGGGAAACAGGGCCGCTGGGACGGAGGGAGGCATGAGCGGCATGTGGTTATCTCAGTTTAGCAGGTGAGGCAGATCTCTGACCCTAATACCAGACTTACCTCCAAACTTGTGCTCCTCACACCTCTCACAGTTAGCATTCCAGGGCCTCTGTATGCCTTGCTCTCTTCTTCTCCCTGGTGTTTCCCATGCTCACCTTCTGCCTGCAGCATGCTCCCATGCTCACCTTCTGCCTACCTCACTTTGCTGGTCACTATTCATTCTTTAGGCTCCAAAGGTGTCAGTCACACATTCTCCAGGAATCTCCTTGCTTCCGCCCACTCACTTAGCCAACACCCCCCTCACATGTGCTTACCGTAACAAACTGTTTGCCCCCACTTTATTATATTGCTTATTTATCTTCCTTTCACACTGGCTGTGGGTGCAAAGTCTTCAGTCGTGTCCGACTCTTTGTGACCCTATGGACCATAGCCCGCTAGGCTCCTCTGTCCATGGGATTCTCCAGGCAAGAATACTGGAGTGGGTTGCCATTTCCTCCTCCAGCGGATCTTCCCAAAACTGTCTCTTGTCTCCTGCATTGACAGGCAGGTTCTTTACCACTAGCGCCATCTGGGAAGCCCTGGCTACTAGAACGTAAACCCCATGAAGCTGGGACTATGTCTGTCTTGTTCATTGTGTGCCCAGCCTATAGCACAAAGCTTGGAACAGAGTGACTGCTTATTAGAAGTTTGTTGAACAAATAAATGAATGACCTGTCCAGTATTCCAATATTCCTACAGCATGGCCGGCCCCCCTGTCCCTCACTATCTTCCGGAGTTTGCCCAACTTCACATCCATTGAATCAGTGATGCCATCCAACCATGTCATCCTCTGCTGCCCTCTTCTTCTGCCTTCAGTCTTTCCCAGCATCAGGGTCTTTTCCAGTGAGTCAGCTGTTCACAGCAGGTGGCTAAAGTATTGGACTGTCAGCTTCAGCATCAGTCTTTCCAATGAGTATTCAGGGTTGATTTCCGTTAGGATTGACTGGTGTGATCTCCTTGCAGTCCAAGGGACTCTCAAGAGTCTTCTCCAACATCACAGTTCAAAAGCATCAATTCTTCAGCACTCAGCCTTCTTTATGGTCCAACTCTCACATCCATACATGATTACTGGAAAAACTATAGCTTTGACAAGACGGACCTTTGTCCATGACTAATAATGGCCTACATTATAATCCAGGCTTTATTTCTAATTCCAAAAATTCTTTTTTATCATCTTCTGAACCTAACCTAGTTTCTACCCTAGCCCTTACTCTCCCTGTTATTATTTAATTCCTTAGAATCTTACATTTTTATCGAAGGAATACTAGAGCTCATCTGATTCAATCCCTTGATTTTCTACACCAGAAAACTAAGATCCATAGAAGTTAAGTGGTTTCCCCAAGGTCACACTGCAAACTGTGGCAATCCTTCTTGAATACCAGATTGGTGCTTTCCCACTGAGTTCACTGAAGAGTTCATGGACTTCTAGGGCTTTGCCTTGGGGGTGGGAGTAGCAGTAAATAACTCCATCCGGGGTTTCCTTGGTGGTCCAGTGGCCAAGACGCCACGCTCCTGATGCAGGGGGCCTGAGCTGGATCCCTGGTCAGGGAACTAGATCCCACATGCTGCAACTGAGAGTCTGTATGCTGCAACTAAAGATCCCAGATGCTGCAGCAAAGACCAAAGATCCTGTGGCCGAAACGAAGACTCGGCACAGCCAAATAATAAATATTGTAAGTAATAATAAAATAATAATAGTTCCAGCCAAGTCCCTGCTTTATGCTCTCTAGCTACTCCAAAATCCAGACACAAGAAGTCTGACATCTCACAGCCAAAAGTGTCAGGCAGGATTGGTTGGAGGAGGTATGAGTTGGTGGGGAGGAAGGGGAGGCAGGGAGGGCAGATCACAGAGAGCCAAGGATGCAGACCGAGAAACCAGGCGGTGTGGCACAGCCCCACTGTTGTGGGGTCCCTGGAGGCTCCCACTGTGGCCACACCATTCCCTCTGCCCCTGAAGCTGACCTTTGGGGCCAGGGATCAATAACCCAGACTTTGGCTTCAGCCCCCTTTAGCCCTCCAGTGACCACAGGGTGCACAGAAGAGCAAGTGGGACTCAGGGTCATTAAGTAACTGTCACTCTTCCCCAGCCCCTCTTGGGCACTGCTGGGGGAAGGGCCAGGGACAGAACCGTTACTGAGAAACAGGTGTGGTCGGTTCTCCTGCAGCCCCCACAAGCAGAGGAGGGCCCAGACCTCTATCTCTGCTTGACCCCCGCCCTCTTCCCCTTCCTACCTTCACCCCAGATTTCTTCCTGTGCTCTGTCTCCTCCCACCTCTTTAGCACGGAACCCTGACTCCGCTCCCTGAACCCCTAGTCTCTTATCTGAGCCTTCATCTTGTTTGCTGAGCCCCATTTCCCCCTCAGTGAAACCCTATATTTTTGTTAGCTCAAACTCCTTTTGCGGTTTCCCTCCCCTATTGTCCTGTTGTGGGGTATAATCAGGAGCATTTCCTTTCTGGCCGCAGCACCACAGGGGATCTTAGGGATTGAACTCTCAGCCCCTGCCTTGTAAGCACAGAGTCCTAACCACTTGCCCACCAGGAAAGTCCCAATCTGGAGCCATTTTATGCTTTTTCAATCAAGGCAGTAGATGGAAATTCCTCGTTCCCCATTTTCTGAATATCGCATCCCAAGTACCTTCTCATCCCTCACATCACTAAAGAACAAACATGTTGTTTTGACCATCATATTAGCAGACCCCTGTCTCAGAAGCACATTAACCTACCCCATCCCATCTGCTTTCCATCCTTCCTGCTCACCATTCCTTTCCCACGTCCATCCCCCCCGCCCCCAATGCCCTAGCCAATCACTTCTGATTGATTGGTTAGGGACGAGGAGGAAAGGGATCGATGGAAGAATCTGGGCCTATTCTAATCAAAGTTAAAGGTCCAGGACAGAATGGTATTAATTGTGGGGAAGCTCAGGTAATGGTCCCGATGGAGTTGGAGGTGAGGTGGTTTGAAGTGTGGAGGAGAATGGGTGCAGAGCTCAGATTGTTCTCTGAAGGGCAGGAGGAGAGTTGTGGAGCTAATAGAAGTGAGAAGGCATAAATCAGTAGGAATATTGGCATTAGGTTGGGGTTGCCAAGACTACCCCACAGCTAAGAAATTTACCGCCCCATTCCTCTAGAGTGGGGTCTTGAGTCCCTGGTACTCCAAGTGTACAGCAGGGGGCGCTCTGTCCCCACATTTCCCCCTTTCCTCACCCCTCAGAATTTTCTTCTTTAGTTCAAAAATACTGTTTGAGTACAACTGTGTGCCAAGCACTGTGCACCAGACACTATGCCATGGTACCAGGGACTGCAACCATTCCGGCACCAACCAGACGCACAGACAAGCAAGGTCCCAGACTCCGTGGTGCTGGCAGGGTAGGAATACAGTGAATAAATAATTATTGTGATTTAATTTAAAGAGTATCAGACAAAGCTTTCCTGAGGAGCTGCTTTTTAAACTGAGACTTGACAGATGCCTGAATCTTGACCAGGTAACAATGTGGCAAAGAGGTGAAGGTGGAGCGTGTAGGGGTTGCCTTTCAGACAAAGGGAACAATGGGCTTCAGAACCTGAATCAGGAAAAGATCAGGGCCCCTTCAGAAGGAAGGAAAGAAGCCTGCCTCTCTGGCGACATCCAGCTTTGGTCAGAGATTTAACCCTTTCTGGGCTTCCCTTGTGGCTCAGTAAAGAATCCGCCTGCCATGTGGGAGACCTGGGTTCGATCCCTGGGTTGGAAAGATCCCCTGGAGAAGGGAAAGGCTACCCACTCTAGTATTCTGGCCTGGAGAATTCCATGGACTGTATAGTCTGTGGGGTCTCAGAGTCGGACACGACTGAGTGACTTTCTCTTCACTTTAACCCTTTCTATTGTGAAACTCACACACTTGGAGCCCCCCAGTTTCCAAGACTCAGTTTTCTTGAGATTTGCCTTTTGGGGGAAAAAGGCAAAAAGAGAGAGCCAGCAGGTCTCTGGGTCCTTTCTAGAGTAACCAAGCTTGGGAGGGAGAATTCCTGTTCACCCCCTTCCTAAGCACAAACTTTTGGGCTACAAGTGAAACAGAAGTCGATTTAATTTAAACTTCAGGGCCCCTCCCAGGGCCATGGAGCGAGTCAAGTCATATGCTCATGTATTTTTATAAAATGTGCACAAGAGATATTTTAGTCACAGCTGGACACCTGAAATGTGAAATACCAACAGTCCAAGAGGTGTGCCAGGTAATTAGTTAATACAAATACATTTTCTGATGTTTGTGGTATTTTTCACTTTTTGAAATTTGTGATTTATCATGACTTTTTTGCTTAGTCTAAATAAATGTTCACTTTGGGTATACATTTTATACCTATAATCCTATACCTCTTTTTTTTTAATTTTATTTATATATTTGGCTGCACCACATGGCACGTGGGATCTTAGTTCCCCCACCAAGTATCGAACCTGTACCCCCTGCAGTGGAAGCACAGATTTCTTTCTTTCTTTCTTTTTTAAAACTATATATTTATTTATTTCGTTGCACTGGGTCTTGGTTGCTGCATGCAGGCTTTCTCTAGCTGTGGCGAGGAGCGGCTGCTCTCTATCTGGTGCGCAGGCTTCTCACTGTGGTGGCTTCTCTTGTTGCAGGAGCACAGGCTCTACGACACACAGGCTTCGGCAGTTGTAGCACACAGGCCCAGTTGCTCTGAGACATGTGAGATTTTAATTCCCGAACCAGGGATCACACCTGTGTCCCCTGCACTGGCAGGTGGATTCCTATCCACTGTGCCACTAGAAGAGCCCAGAAGCATAGATTTCTAACCCCTTGACCACCAGGGAATTCCACTATATTTCTTTTCTTAAAGAGGGCGTCCTAAATTGTAAAAGCTCAATGTCCAATAAGACCCGCCTCTGCCCGAGTGGGTTTCCAGAGGCTGACTACTGACTCCAGACCCTAACTGATTCTGGAGTTAAGAACTGATTCCTCCTGATCAGTTCTTAGAAGGATCTAACTGATCCTTCCTCGCCCTTTGATCAGTCTCCCCTATGCTGTGGTCCACATCCACCTGGGTGGATGACTCATGGTTAATAGGATTGCCAAGCGGATAGGGCTACATGAAAAGTCAGAGATAATTAGTAGTGAAATGTTTTGTTTTTTTTTTAACTTTTTATTTTGAGATTGTTTCAGATTCATAGAAAAGTTGCAAGAAGAATCAAAGACTTCCTATACGCGCTTCACCCAGATTTCCCAGCTGTTAAAAATTTACCTCATTTGTTATCATTCTTTTTCCCTTCCCTGTCTTTCTATGTACACTTGGCTGCTTCCGAGTAAATTGCAGATGTAATGCTCCTTTTCCCCTAAATATGTCAAAGTGTGCTTCCTAGACATACAAGGACATCCTCAAACATAATCATAATACTGTTATCAAAGTCAAGATGACACACTGAAACCTACAGACTTTACTCTGGTTTTTACCAGTTGTCCTGCTAAGGGTCTAATAATGTCATTTCTTGTCCAGACTCAGTCCAGGATCACTCGATCACTCATGCCATTAAGTTCTCACATCTCTATCTTTTTTTCATATCTCTCTCTTTTTAATCTGAAATAGTTCCTTGGCTTTTTATCTTTTGTGACACGACATTTAAAAAAATAATAGGCCTATTATTTTGTAGAACATCCTTCAACTAGAGTTTATCTGATGTTTCCTCCTGATTAGATTGAAATTTTGCATTTTTGGCAAATTATCACAAATGTTGATATATCTTCTCAATACCCCATATCAGGAGATAAGTAATAATATGAACCATTGTATGCTGAAGCTGAAACGCCAATAGTTTGACCACGTGATGCAAAACTCATTTGAAAAGACCCTGATGCTGGGAAACATTGAAGGCGGGAGGAGAAGGGGACGACAGAGGATGAGGATGAGGTGTTTGGATGGCATTACCAACTCAATGGACACGAGTCTGAGTAAACTCCGGGAGCTGGCGATGGACAGGGAGGCCTGGCGTGCTGCAGTCCATAGAGTCAAAAATAGTCGGACACAACTGAACAACTGAACTGGACTGGAACTGGATTGTGTTGAACTTGAATCACTTGGTTGAGGTGTCACTTTTCTCCACTGTCAAGTTGCTATTTTTTCTCTTTGTAAACAATAAATATCACCACACATTATGATGACGTGGATCCTGTTTCTCATGAACTTTCATCATAGTTTTAGTTTCACAGTTTTAGTATCCACTGTTAATCCTTGCCTAAATCAACTGTTATTTGGATGGTTACCAAGTGTGATTTTCTAATTACGCTATCTTTCTACATTTGTTAGAAGAGTTCACCCTTCTCCTTTGTTCATTCGTTTTATCTTTTTAATATTTATTTTTATTTATTCGGCTGCCCTGGCTCTTACTTGTGGCATGCAGGATCTTTAGTTGGGGCATGCCTGCTCTTAGTTGTCAAACCTAGGCCCCCTGCACCGGGAGTGCAGAGTCTCAGCCACTGGACTACCAGGGAAGTCCCTGTTCATTTGTGTATCAGAATGAATTCACGGATTTCTTTTATACTCAATTACCAACCGTTGTTCTGATGCTTAAATTGCCCCCAGTTTGGCCAGTGGGACCCACTTCAAACTGGTGTCTTCATTGCGCTTTGAGTTCTTCTTGCTTTCTGGTAAAGCAAGCGGTTCCAGGCTCACCTGTCCCAGGCTCACCTGTCCTTCCCCAGTCCAGCCTGAGATCAGCCATTTCTTCAAGGAGCCAAGTATGTTAGAAACGGAAAGTATTATGCAGAGTCCGGCTCCTGTTAGTCTAGGACTTTCAGTTTATAAAGTCTGCTGCTGCCGCCAAGTCGCTTCAGTCATGTCCAACTCTTCACGACCCCATGGACTGCAGCCTACCAGGCTCCTCCGTCCATGAGATTTTCCAGGCAAGAGTACTGGAGTGAGTTGCCATTGCCTTCTCCGTTATAAAGTCTAACATCTCCTATTTACTAAAAAGCCTCAGGCTTAGAAAGAGGTGAGTTTGAGTGTGCAAACTGCTTACTGGCTTTGTAAGCAGTTTAGATGATACACAATGGCAGCAATGATGCCTACCCTCAGAGTTGTTGTGAGGATATAAACTCCAGAAGGGCAAGAACCATTGTCTGCTTTTGACCGCAGCGTCTCCAACAGGGGCCTGAGGACAACGGGAGCTTCGTAATAGTCTTATTTTCTTTTTATTTTATTTACTTATTTATCTTTGGCTGCCCTGGGTCTTCGTTGTGGCACACAAACTCTTTGTTGTACACGGGCTTTCTCTAGTTGCTGTGAGCCGGGGCTATTCTCTAGCTGCGGTGCTTCTCATTGCAGTGGCTTCTATTGTTGCGGAGCCCAGCCTCCAGAGCTTGGGCTCAGTAGCTGTGGAGCACAGGCTTGGCTGGCTCGAGGCCTGTGGGATCTTAGTTCCCCCACCAAGGAGCCAACCCGTGTCCCCTGCATTGGCAGGTGGATCCTTAACAACTTGACCACTAGGGAATTTTCTGCACTATTCCTGAAGGATGGAATGACCTGAGATGCGAGGTGTGAAGTGTTAGCCTTGTGTCTGGTGCACACATGCAGCTTGCAGTCAGGGGTGGCCGCTCTTCTCTGTTTTGTGGATACGTCTATATGCTCAGAGTTAGAGCTAATTGTCAGGGGGGCACTGGTGATGGGCCAGCTAGAGGCCTCTGCCCCTCGCAGAGGAAGGAAGGATTTGGATTGAACAGATAAAAACAAAGACAAACACATACTGGCCTAAGTGTGCTTGTTAGGAGGCCACAGACAGGCAGTCAAGTCCAGAGGAAGCGGCAGCTGGAAATCAGTCAGAGGTTCTGCATGGCGGGTGGCCGGGCTGGACCCCCGGCGGGTGGAGGGTGAGGTGTGGGCGTGGGCAGATAAGAGGTAGGCGGAACTGATTGAGGCAGACTTCTGGGGACAGGAAGGAGTTTTGTGCTAGACTTGGGCAGACAAGTGGACGAGGCTGTACTTCAGAGGCCCTGCCTGAGATGCCCGATCTCGAGCAAGACACAGAGCCCACGTTGTGGGGGCCTCCTTGACTCAGGGGGAGCCCAGGACACAGCCATCAAGGAACCCCTAGGCCTCTGGGGGAGACCCAGACCCTGTTGTTGGGGATCTCATACCTTGACCTTCTGACCACCAACCTTGCCCCCTCCTCCTGGTTCTGCTCCCTGCTCCCCTCCAAATGTGGTTGGACTTTTAGCCCCTTGGTGTGTCTCCCATCTGTCCAGGAAGCCTAAGGATCTTGCAGCAGGCTTCATGTCTTAAAAGCCCCTCCTTTATTCAAGCCTCTGAGCGTTTCCTGGAAACGGCGTGGTGGTGAGAGTCAGCTTCTAAGTGGCCACCAGTCTCTCCACCAAGGTTATTTTGGAAGGTGACACCTTCCCCCGGCTTACCACAGTACCCTTCCAGAGCACCCCCGGTTGCTATGACAGCTGACAAAGGGAAACCACAAGACCAGAAGTTGAGCCAGTCTGCTTAGGAGGAGGCAGGGACAGAGTGTGGTGGGGAACAAGGTCCCTGCTTGGCACACCCATGCGGGCACAAAGTAAGGGTTGCAGGGCCAGCAGGCTTTGATGCTGCAGAAGCAGCCAGTTTGCCGTAGAAGCTTCTGTCCAGGAGTTGATCTTTAAGGGGCTCTAAGTAGCAGGTTCTATGATTAGAACTCTTTTTCCATTGCACCCATTTTGAGGTGTGGAAACTAAGGAAGTGACTTAAAGAAGCTCCAACAGCAAGTGAGTGACAGATCTCACCCAGATCTCTCAGTTCTGTGCTGCGTACTCTTCCCACAATCCCAATTACCTACCCTTGGCCAGGAATTCACGGAATCCAGAACTTCCTAAACTGTTTCCTGAGACTTCATGGAATATTCTGACAAAATTGAGGCTAGTGATATTTATTTCTTTTCAAATGCATTGGAAAAGTAGGTGCATAATAGAAACTAAACACGTTTCTATGACGGGTCTTGTTGTGACACACGTATCGCCTTTAACAAATGGTGTGCCATTCCCAAGGGTGATGTGTGCCCCAACCATCATGGCCGAAATCCTTCACCACATTCTCTCTGAGGCCACACTTCCCATGGGTGGCTTTCAAGCAGAGACTGAGTCGACAAGTACAGGAAGGCAAGGGCATCCTGGGAGGCAAAGGAGTTTGTGATCGGCAATTTTGTTTTGGTTTTTGGCCATGCATCTTGTGGGATCTTTGTGCCCCAACCTGGGATCGAACCTATGCCCCTTGCAGTGAAAGCACAGAGTCTTAACCCCTGGACCACCAGGGAAGTCCCTGTGATGGGCACTTTGGGATCGAGGACTCCCCAGTGGTTCTGCTGAAACCTTCCTAGAACTGCACCACAGTCTGCACTGCTTCCTTCCTTCCTCTGTCTTCCATGGGGCTTTCACCTGCACTGTGGTCTGCCAGCTCTCCCAGCTTCCTCCGGCTCCTTGCCCATTTTCCCTCACAGGTATTTTCCCCAATAAATCAGTCCCACGTCTAATCCCCTCTTGACGCTGGCTTCTCAGAGGACCTGAACTAACACATCAAGAATTCCTCCAAGGTTCACGAACTAGTCTCCAATGCGTATATGCATTGTTTCAACAAATATTTCTCCTCTTTCATAGGAATGTATTCACCAACCACATGTTCAATTGCGGTCAAGTGATTTGATAATTTTACTATGCTTTGCAGCTTGTAATTTCAGCATGTGACTGTGATACTCAATGCTGGTTGTCTATTCAAAATAGGAGTCAATTTTTGGATCATTTCTTATAGCAGTTAATTTGTGACACCTTTGATGGTTTGTGAGAGACTGGGCTGTCTCCTTTAACCTGCAGGTCATCACCTCCTGGCAGTGGTCTGCTAACATACCTTTACTTTGTAAGTGTTCCATAGTAAACTTTGGGAAGAGCCACCAGGACCCATCTTGAATGTGCATACCTTCTCAACTGCTGATGCTGCTCAGGGCAATGGGCTTTAGACAGCTCCTTCTGGCTGAGGACCGAGCAGAGTCTGGTATTGCCATAATCCACAGAGAACAGTCCCAGAATAAAGGAGGACCCTCAGTTCTGTAAGACACCTCGTGCTGACACCTTTGGTTTCCTTTGATGTGCTGTGTGTGTGTGCTCAGTCACTCGGCTGTGTCCGATTCTTTGCGACCCCACGGACTGTAGCCCACCAGGCTCCTCTGTCCGTGGAATTTTCCAGGCAAGAATACTGGAGTGGGGTCCCATTTCCTACTCCAGGGGATCTTTCCAATTCAGGGATCGAATCCATGTTTCTTGTGTCTCCAGCATTGGCAGGCAGGTTCTTAACCACTGTACCACCTGGGAAGCCTCTGATGTGTTGTTAAGAGTGACCAAATCTAGAGGAGATACTATCCTTGGGTTCCTTGAGGGTTTTGATCAAGATGAGGGAAATATTTTTAGTTAAAATGTATTTACTATGAATGGTGTCTTTACTTTCTCTCATATGCTTTCCAAAGTATTTTTACAAATGGCTCATTTAATTTTTTTTTACTTTTACTTTTTTTTTTTTTTTTGGCCATGCAGCATGTGGGATCTTAGTTCCCCAGCCAGGGATCAAACCCACATCCCCTGCAATGGAACCACATCGTCTTCACCACTGGGCCACCAGGGAAAGTGAAGTCACTCAGTCGTGCCCGACTCTTTGCGACCCCATGGATAGTAGCCTGCACCAAGCTCCTCCGTCCCTGGGATTTTCAAGGCAAGAGTACTGGAGTGGGTTGCCATTTCCTTCTCCAGGGAATCTTCCCAACCCAGGGATCGAACCCAGGTCTCTCACATTGTACACAGATGGTTTACCATCTGAGCCACCAGGGAAGTCCCCTGCAGTTTGCTCATTTCACTTTTTTTTCAATATATGTATACAGATTTATTTACTTATTTGCTTTTTGGTCTTCTGTGCTACATGAGCTTTTCTCTAGTTGCCATCAGTGGGGGCAACTCTTTGCTGCAGAGCTCGGGCTTCTCATTGTGGAGCACGGGCTCTCGGGCTCATGGGGCTTTGATCGTTGCAGCTCTAGGGCTAAGTGGTTTCGGTCCCTGAGCTCCAGAGCACAGGCTCAAAAGTTGTGGCACACGGGCTTAGTTATTCCATGGCATGTGGGTTCTTCCAGATCAGGGCTCGAACCCATGTCTCCTGCATTTGCAGGAGGATTCTTTACCACTGAGCCACCAGGGAAGACCTGCTCATTTAGTTTTTAAAGTGATTCTGTGATTCTTCGAGCACAGGCTCTGGGGTGGGGTCTGGGTTCAAATTCTAGCTTGTTTTGTGACCTTGAGCAAATCATTTAAAATCTCTGAGCCTTATTTCCTTTTCTGTGTAATAAAACTGCCACCTCCTCTGACAGGATGAAGTGAGGTCATGGAGATGTTGTGGTTGCCTGGGCAGGGGGTTGCATCAGAGAAGGTCTGATTGGCTAAACTGGGGGTCTGAGGAGCCACAAAGCAGGTTGAGTCATTAGTGATGTGGTGAGATTGCCTTTCCTGGTCCAGGAAGAAGAAAAACTCCCCGCTCACTTTCCCGCAACACTTTCTCTGTCCCTTAAAGGCCTTCAGCATTATCCCTTATTGGAGTCTTTTCTACCCAGCCTGGGAGATTTGGGGTGGCCAGAAGTAGGTGTTAAGTCTGCTGAGGTTCAGACATTAGGGGTTAGCATGGACCCCTCAGGCCCATGTGTGTGGGGACTGAGGAGTCCTCAGGAGGATGAAATGCCCACGATGTTGAGCGAGAGTCACGGGGTCGGGCTGCTCAGCGGCCCCACTTGTCAGAGTCGAAGGAGCTGCCGCCATGGAGGGCTCTGGTGAACGGGAGAGTGCCGTTTCAGCTCCTTCACCCTCTGCTGACAAAGCGGGACCGGGGGCGTGAGCAGGACACCCTTTTCATCGCTGAGAACAGAACATGTTGTAGGTGTGACTTGCTGGCCCAGCACTGGGGGAGCCCCACGAGAGGCAACACCCTTGGCTTCCACACCCTTGACTTGCCAACCCTTGTCTTCCCATGGAGGCAGATGATGACATGCTGGGGAGCCCACAGAGCCATCCCTCGAACCTCTCAGAAAAACCCTCCTGACATCTGCGTTCATCCAACTCTTCCTCTGGGCGAGGTGCTGGGTTAAGCACTTTCCAGGCACGCTTTGCTACGGTCTCCGTAACAACTCCACGTCTGTTCCAAGTCCTATTTTGTAAGGGAGATAAGGAAACAAACAGACACGTCACGGAATTTGCTCAAGATGCAAGCTAGAGAGGCAGAGGGATTTGAACCTAGTCTGGTTGACTTTAGGGCCATGGGCTATGAACCAAAATACTCAACTGATACAGGAGAACTAATTGAGGACGATTTCAAGGCTGGGTTGCAGTGAAATAGTTGCTATTAACATGCCCCCATTTATTCCCAATAAATGGTGTAGGCTTGGTGTTTGGGTTCCATGTACAACCCAGCTATGCTAGGCACCTACCTGGCATTATGTAAGGGTCTGTTGTGTGAGAGCTATGGCAACAAGAGAAGCTCTGTGCCAGAACCGTGGGCCTTCCTGGTACCTAAATCCCTAGACTCTGGGGTAGGAGGAAGCTACTTGGCCTTGGCAGTGCCTCCCGGCCAGGGCTCTGAGGTCCTCCTGGCTCCCAGCATGAACACAGCATCACAGCATCACACCTGGCCTACATCCTTTGCTCTTTGCAGATGACCAAAGATGGTAAAAATGCTCAACAGATTGGTTTATGATTCAGCTCTACCACTTACTGGCTGTATGGCCTCAAACAATTCAAAGGTGAATTAACCTTTCTGAGCTCAGTTTTTTAATCTGTTAAATAGGGGGAAGACTATCCACCTCATAAGGCTGTGGTGAGAAATACACAAGGAAACAGATGTCAAGCACCCTGATGCTGGAAAAGATTGACGGCAAAAGGAGCAGGGGGTGGCAGAGGATGAGATGGTCAGATAGCATCACTGACTCAATGGACATGAATTTGAGCAAACTCTGGGAGATGGTGGAGGACAGAGGAGCCTGGTGTGCTGAAATCCACGGAGGTCACAAAGAGTCGGACATGACTTAGAGACTGAACAACAACTGAACTTCCTAAAAACGGCAACCCACTTCAGTATTTTTGCCTGTAGAATTCCATGAACAGAGGAGCCTAGAGGGCTATGGTCCATGGGTTTGCAAAGAGTCGGACACGGCTGAAGCAACCGAGCACAATAGAAAAGTTCTAATTTTCCTCCTCCTCTTCATCACTGTTACTATTACTATACCATCTCCATTCTCAGGACCAGGATCTTTCTCTACATTTTGATTCTAGGTCCCCTCTCCAGATGTGAAGGTCGAGACACCCAGCTCAGCTGAGCACCGCAGCTAGCCCTGTCGGTCCTTGGAGGGCAGAGCTGCCCTTAGGGGAGCAGGTTAGAGCCAGGTCTCAGAGCCAGGAGACCTGAGTTCTCCTCTCAGCAAGGCCACCAATTTGCCATAGGACCGCGGGTCAATCACTTTTTCTCTCTAAAGATCAGTTTCCCCACTTCTCCAGTTCTTGAGGATGCAGCCCGGCAGGGTCTTCGGCTCCATCCCTAGTGTGGGAGGCGACAGATGTCATGGTGATGTTTGAGCAGATGAGAGCGAACGTGGAGAAGTGACTCGAGGGGATGGACAGGCACAATCTTGAGAACCTGGCCACCCTGGACCACTGTGTGGAGACGCAGGCCAAGGAGAATATTTATGATCTGAAGCCAACCTGGCTGTGCTGAAGCTGTACCCAGCCTTTCTCCAGACCACGGTCACTGCCCAGATCCTGCTAAAGGCCCTCACCAACCTTCCCCACACCGATTTCATGCTGTGCAAGTGCAGCAGGAAGAATGGCCCACCCAGCAGATTTTGTCCCTCAGAGACCTGCTGGGGACCTGCCACTTCCAGTCCTTCTGGTAAGCCCTGGATAAAAACATGGATCTCTTGAAAGGTATAACTGGCTTTGAAGACTCTGTCCAAAATCTGCCATGTCGTGGGCATCACTTATCAGCACATCAATCTCTGGCTGCTGGCCGAGATGCTAGGGGATCTGACAGGCAGCAAGCTAAAGATGTGAATGAGCAGTATGGCTGGAGTCCCAACGAGTTAGACAAGATCTCCATCTGTAGCCAGGAAGAGAGCATTAAGCCCAAGAATGTCATGGAGAAGATAGACTGACAGGGTGTCCAGCATCATGGCTTCCTCCAAGTAACTTTGCAGGTGTTTAATAAAGATTTGTTGGCTTCTCAAAAAAAAAAAAGAAAAAACCCATCACGAACTGTTTCCCCATGGGTAAGTAGGGAGAGTTGTACCTGCCCAGCTCACCTCACTGGGCTGTTGTGAAACTAACACAGGGCTATGAGAGCCTCTGTGAGGGGTAGGGCCCTGTGCAGAGTGACTGGGTTTCTTGGAAGAAAAACAAGGGATGCAGGAACCCAGAGGAGCCAAGTGATCTGCCTCTGATCACAACTCTTCCTCTTCTTTGCCTGTTTCACTCATTCATTCAACATATATGGATCAAGCACCTACTATGTACCAGGAGTCTTTTAGGTCCTGGGGACACAGCAGTGAACAAAACCAAACTCTTTGCCTTCATGGTACTTCCATTCTAATGGTTGGAGAGACACAGACACTAAATGAAGTTGGACAAGGCCCCACCTCCTCCAGGAAACTTCCCCTGACAACTTGGTCCCCACCTCCTGGGTTAGGCATTCCCCTCTGGACACCCCTAGTCCAGTAATCACACTGGACAATGATATCCGACATGTCTGTTTTATCACAACCCGTGGTCCTCTTGAGGACAGGGACCTTGACTCGTGTTTTCTATCCTTGGCACCAAGCACAGGGCTTGGCATCTGGTTAAGACTCAAGACACTTTTGTTCAACAAACAAAGGAATGAAACAAATGGAGTGATTTACACCCTAGGCTTCTAGTTGTTGACTCATTCAACAGGTTTTGTCAGGCAGCCTCCATGGGCAGGTGTGGATGGGTGTGGTTGCGAATAAAGAGATAAAAAGTTTCTGTCTCTTGCCCTGAAGGATGGTATAATGTGAAAGGCAGGAGAGAGGCCAGGAGGAGGGAATGACCACCTACTGAACAGGAGCCCCAGTACATGCTTACCTCTCGAGCAAAGTAGGTATTAGTAACTTTTCACAGGTTAAGAAAGAGGTTCATAGAGAGCCAATAACATGCAAGAACAGTGGGGCTGATGTAGGTTTGAGGTCAGCCCAGGCCTACTTTCCCACTGTAATCAGGACACAAGGCAGGATTTGCTCTGTCCCCGAGGGGCAGTCTGCATAAAACGAGGGCTGCAGACCCTCAGAGGTGGGAGAGGTTGCTGAACTGAGGTCCATCTTAGAGGAGGAAGCTGCCCACTGTACCTTAAAGGTGGGCATTTGGCGGGATGGGGACTGGCAGTGTGGGGGTGTACTCTCTGAAGGTGTGAAAGTCCTAGGGCCCTGGGAAGATGTCCTTGGAAAGCTCTGAGGCCTGCTGATGGGCAGGCAGGGGAGGGTGGAGTAACCATCGCTGCTTGGGCTCCCTGCTAGAGCATACATTGCTGCAAATCCCGTGGCACCTCAGGTACAGCTTGGATTAGGTTGATGTCAACTGAGTGAATAGATCTTTTTCTCCTGACTCCTTGGGCAAGTAATCAGAGTTGTCATCTCAGCCAGATCCTAGCAAAGGACCTGCCACCTTCTGAATGCTCTTTGTGGTACCCAAGTTGCCCCAGTTTTATGGAGAGGTGTCCTTGACCACTGAGCAATCCAAGGGCCTGCCTGTTGAGATAGTTTCTCTTTGAAAAGAAGTTTGCTAGCTGCTTTCCTCAGACTGAAAGGGGAGTGGATCACATGCCAAAAGTAACAGGTCTACGTACAGGGTGCTGATGAAAGGCTTCACACTCTGGAGTCAAAATGTCTTCAGATCCCTTCTCTGCCTTCATGGCTTGTTGATCTTAAGCAAGTACTTTATCTTCCCTAAACCTCAGTCTTCTAGTCTGTAAATGAGGGCTACTGGTACCTAGATCATCCAAGCCCCACTTGGGTGGTCTTTCCCCTGCCCTACTCTCCCCTGCCCTACAAAACTGGACCTGCCCCTTTAGGCTCTGAGTTTTAACCATGCAGAGATAGAAAAGGTCAGGGTAAACTTCTGGGAGAAAGGAGGATGCAGACTGAGACTGTTTGTTACCTCACAGGAGTACAAGCTGCGATGACTCGTGAGCTGAACCAAAGAGCTGCAGTTTACTAAAGTATTGTCAAGTAGCATGCTAGCTTCTTAAAATACTTCCTATTTAATCCTCAGTGAGGTATTCTTACTTTCATTCTAAAGATGAGGATACAGAGGCTCAGGATGATTGATTGCATGTCTTCATGCAGGACAACTTGGGCAAAGCAGGTGTATTCTTTAAGACTCAGTTGCAAATAAATACGGAGAAGGCAATGGCAACCCACTCCAATACTGTTGCCTGGAAAATCCCATGGACGGAGGAGCCTGGTGGGCTGCAGTCCATGGGGTCACTAAGAGTCGGACACGACTGAGCGACTTCACTTTCACTTTTCACTTTCATGCATTGGAGAAGGAAATGGCAACCCACTCCAGTGTTCTTGCCTGGAGAATCCCAGGGACGGGGGAGCCTGGTGGGCTGCCATCTCTGGGGTTGCACAGAGTCGGACCTGACTGAAGCGACGCAGCAGCAGCAAATAAATAAACTGCTATGGAGCACTGCAGGCTACAGACAATGGGGTCGCACAGAGTCGGACACGATTGAAGCAACTTAGCACACATGCACGCCAAGTGGAAAGGGATATCATACAAGACTTTAAATGCTTCTAAAATAACAAGAAGGAACAGGGAGCTGGTTCTAGAAAAGGCCTCCAGGAATAATTCCAGGACAAACCCACAGAACTGACCAGCCTGGGGAGTTGCTCCCTTTGCTTCACTTGGAAAGGTGGAGAATCTGTAAGTACTGGCTCCAGACCTATGCCAGATCTGCAAGAAAAAAGAAAAAAAAAAAGATGCTCCAAATTTTGACTCTGGTTCCACAGCTGATACTGTTGCAAAAAAGGCTGACTTGGAGCCTTTGGCCTTCTTATTTCCACCTCCCAAATCTCACCCAATTGTTTATGGATTGCTGCTGCTAAGTCACTTCAGTCGTGTCCAACTCTGTGCGACCCCACAGACGGCAGCCCACCAGGCTCCCCCGTCCCTGGGATTCTCCAGGCAAGAACACTGGAGTGGGTTGCCATTTCCTTCTCCAATGCATGAAAGTGAAAAGTGAAAGTGAAGTCGCTCAGTCGTGTCCGACTCTTAGTGACCCCATGGACTGCAGCCCACCAGGCTCCTCCGTCCATGGGATTTTCCAGGCAAGAGTACTGGAGTGGGGTGCCATTGCCTTAGGAAAACCATATTCACAGAGTTCTAGCTGCAAGGGAGTCTGGGAAATGTAGTTTTTCTCACAGTGCCAGAAGGCATGCTAGGAGGAAGCAAGGGATGTTGAGTACCAAGCCACCATTTCCATAACCCTTCCTGCCAATGCAGAGCTTGTGCATGGAATTACTCTGCTCAGGGCCTGCTCCTGTTCACATACCATTAACTTGAAGGGGGTAGTGTGTGTGTGTGTGTGTGTGCCTGACATAGGTTTTAATGGATACTTCACTAGAGCCCTCATTTCATGGAGCTCCTATTCCAGAAGAAGGCATTCATGGGAAACTCCAGGAAGGCGTTCCAGTGCCAGGAGGCAAGAATATTCTCATCTTTCTCTTTTGAAAATCTTTTATATGTATGTATTTATTTTTGGCTGTGCTGTGTCTTGGTTGCTTTGCACAGGCTTTCTCTAGTTGTGGTAAGCGGGGACTACTGTTCGTTGTGGTGCATGGACCCCTCATTGCGGGGGCTTCTCCTTTTCCAGTTTGCAGGCTCTAGAGCAAGGACTCAGTAGCTGGGGCACACAGGCTTAGGTGCTCCATAGCACGTGGAATCTTCCCAGACCAGGAATGGAACCCATGTCCCCTGCATTAGCAGGCGAAATCATATGCACTGCACCACCAGGGAACTCCTCAGTTCTCTCTCTTTTAAAGAGCTTTAAGTTATAATACACATACTGCATAATTCATCCATTTAAACTGGACACTTCAATGGTTTTTAGTATATTCACAGAGTTGTGTAACCACCATGATCTTTTTTTTTTTAAACCATTATCTATTCTAAAATATCTTCGTCACACTAAAAGCAGACACTCCCCATTTCCCACTCCCAATCTCCAGCTCTAAGCAACCACTAATCAACTTTCATTTCCATATATTTGCCTATTCTGGATATTTCATATAAATAGGATCATACAATATGCCATCTTTGTGACTGGTTTCTTTCATTTAATATAATGTTTTTATTGTTCACCTTGTCATGCATTAATACTTCATTCATTTTTATAGGTGAAGAATATCTCATTGGAGGAATAAACCACATTTTGTTTATTCATTCAATTGATGGACATTTGGTTTCCTTTTTTTTTTTAATTGAAGTACAGTGGATTTGTGGATTGTTTCCACTTTTTATTTATTGTAACTAAAGCTGTTATGAACATTCATATACAAGTTTCTGTATGAACATGTTTTCAAATCTTTCCAATGTATATATCCATATTAGAAATTTGAGTCATGCTGTAACTGTTTACATTTTTGAAGAACCACCAAATTATTTTCCACAGTGGCTGTACCATTTTGCATTCCCACCAGCAATGTTAAGTGTTCCTATTTCTCTGTATTATCATCAACACGTCTTTTTATCATATTTTTAAAAAATTATAACTATTCTAATGGGTGTGAAGTAGTATCACGGTTTTGATTTACATTTCTCTAATGACTTATAATGTTGAGTTTTCTGTTGTTGAGGATTTTTTATATGGTTATTGTCCATTTATATACCTTCTTTGAAGAAGTGTCTGTTCCTATCATTTGCCCATTTTTTGATTGGATTATTTACCTTTTATTAGTGTTTTCCTTTGTCTATTTTTCCCCAAACATTAAGCTTTTTATTTTGTATTGGGGTAGAGCTAATTAGCAATGTTGTGGCAGTTTCAGGTGAACGGCAAAGGGATTCAGCCACACACATACATGTACCCATTTTCCCCCAAACCCTCACCCATCCAGGCTGGCAGGTGACACTGAGCAGAGTTCCATATGCTAGACAATAGGTCTTTGTTGGTTCTCCATTTAAAATATAGCAGTGTGTACATGACCTTCCCAAAGTCCCTATCCTTTCCCCCTGGCAATCATAAGTTTGTTTCCTAAGTCTGTGAGTCTCTTTCTGTTTTGTGAGTAAGTTCATTTGTATCACTTCTTTTTAGATTCCACATATGAGGGATGTCATGATACTTCTCCTTCTTGACTTACTTCACTCAATGTGATACTCTTTAGGCCCACCCATGTTGCTACAAATTATTTGCTCTTATTATTGACTTGTAACATTCAGAAAACGAAGATCATGGCATCCGGTCCCATCACTTCATGGGAAATAGATGGGGAAACAGTGGAAACAGTGTCAGACTTTATTTTTCTGGGCTCCAAAATCACTGCAAATGGTGACTGCAGCCATGAAATTAAAAGACGCTTACTCCTTGGAAGGAAAGTTATGACCAACCTAGATAGCATATTCAAAAGCAGAGACATTACTTTGCCAACAAAGGTCCATCTAGTCAAGGCTATGGTTTTTCCTGTGGTCATGTATGGATGTGAGAGTTGGACTGTGAAGAAGGCTGAATGCCAAAGAATTGATGCTTTTCAAGTGTGGTGTTGGAGAAGACTCTTGAGAGTCCCTTGGACTGCAAGGAGATCCAACCAGTCCATTCTGAAGGAGATCAGCCCTGGGTGTTCTTTGGAAGGAATGATGCTAAAGCTGAAACTCCAGTACTTTGGCCACCTCATGTGAAGAGTTGACTCACTGGAAAAGACTCTGATGTTGGGAGGGATTGGGGGCAGGAGGAGAAGGGGACGACAGAGGATGAGATGGTGGATGGCATCACTGACTCGATGGATGTGAGTCTCAGTGAACTCCGGGAGTTGGTGATGGACAGGGAGGCCTGGCGTGCTGCGATTCATGGGGTCGCAAAGAGTCGGACACGACTGAGCGACTGATCTGATCTGAAGGGTTGTTTATATTTCTGGATTCAAGTTCCTTACCATATAAATGATTTGAAAAATTTTTTTTTACCTTTCTGTGAGTTGTCTTTTCACGTTTTTGTTTTTTAAACATCCTATATCAACTGGATAACAGTATCAGGACTGCTCATTTTTAAAAAATTATTTCTTTATATTTGGTTGCTGGGTCTTCATTGCTGCAGGCCAGCTTTCTCTACTTGGGGTGAGCGGGGCTACTCTCCATTGAGGTGCGTGGGTTTCTCATTTTGGTGGCTTCTCTTATTGTGGAGCACAGGCTTTAGGGCTTTAGTAGTGGCCACGGGCTCCGTGTCTCCACGGAATGTGCTGATCCCCGGATCAGCAATATCTATCCCCTGCATTTGCTGGTGGATTCTTATCCACTGTACCACAGGGAAGTCTTCACTTTTTTTTTTTTATAAGAAAACTTAGTTTACTGAAATATGACTGCAATATAGAAAAGATGGCTAATGAACTAGATTGCAAGATATTAATACTCTACACTTTTCATGTTCTTCTTTTAAAAAATAATTTATTGGGGTGAAAGTCACATAACATAAAATTAACCATTTTAAAATGAACAATTCACTGCTAGAGCCTGGTGGGCTACAGTCCATGAGGTTGCAGAGTCGGACATAACTGGGCGACGAAGCATGGCCCTGGACATTCAGAACATTGTACCACCGCCACCTGTATTTAATTCCAAAACGCTTCCATAACTCCCAAGTAAAATCCCTTACCCATTAAGCAATTTCTCTTCATTCTCTCTTCCCCTCAACCCCTGACAATGTCCAATCTGCCATCTCTATGGATTTATCTATTCCAAAGATTGTATAAATGGAATCATATAATATGTGGGCTCTTTTTTTGGACTGCACTGGGTCTTCATCGTGGCGTGCAGTCTGTCTGTAGCTGCAGCGTGTGGGTTTAGTAGCCCCACAGTATGTGGGATCTTAGTTACCCAACGAGGGACAGAACCCACATCTACTGCATTGGAAGGTGGACTGACTTTCTGCATTTGATTTCTTTCACTTAGCATAGTGTTTTGGAGGTTCCTGCACATTGTATTCTATTCTATTGCATGAAACTGAAAGTGTTAGTTGCTCAGTCCTGTCCAACTCTGCGACCCCATGGACTGTAGCCCACCAGGTTCTCTGTCCATAGATTCTCCAGGCAAGAATACTGGAGTGGGTTGCCATTTCCTTCTCCAGGGATATTCCCAACCCAGGGATCTAAACCAGGTCTCCTGCGTTGCAGGTAGATTCTTTACCATCTGAGCCACCAGGGAATTTGTTTATCCATTCACCTATTGACGGACATTTAGACTCTCTACCTTTTGGCTATCGTGAACAGTGCTACTAAGAACATACAAGTATTGTAGATGAACTTGTTTGAACACCTGAATATGTGTCATATCCACAGATGTACTTGTTTGAATAACTGAATACTTGTTTGTATTCAGTTCTTTTGGTAAATGTCTAGGAGTGGGATTCCTGGGTCATATGGTAATTCTTTCACTTTTTGAGGAATCACCAATCCATTTTCCACAACAGTTGAACCATTTTGTAGCCTTACCAACAATGGATGAGTGTTCTGATTTTTCTACATCTTTCTCAGCACTTATTTTCCTTTTTTTTAAATTATAGCCATCCTAGCCTTTTCATTTCTTGATGGAATTCTTGGAAGCACGAAAGTTTTCAGTTTTATAAAGTTTAACTTACCTGTTGTATTATTCCTGATCTGAGAGGAAAAGCAAGAAGGCTTTCATTATTATATGCGATGTTGGCCACTTGCCTTTTTTAAATTCAGATTCTTTTTATTTTCTTATTTGGCTGTGTCAGGTCTTAGTTGTGGCACGCAGGATCTTTGTCGCAGCTTGTGGGACCTACTTAGTCCCCTGACCAGGAATAGAACCTGGTCCCTCTGCTTTGGGAGCACAGAGTCTTAGCCACTGGACCACGAGGGAAGTCCTGGCCACTTGCTTTATGTAGACATTCTTTGTAGGGATGAGGAAGTTCCCTATTCCTAGTTGAGCGAGTGTTTTTATCATGAAAGAGCGTTGGATTTTGTCAAGTGTGTTTCCTGCATCTATTGAGATGATCGTGTGGTTTTTGTCTTTTATTCTACTGACATAGTGTATTCCATTGATTAATTTTTGGATGTCAAACCACTTCTGGTATAATTTTTACTTGGTCCTGGTGTATAATCTTTCTTTGGTGGTGTTGGATTATATTTGCTTATATTATGTTGTGGGTTTTTGCATATATATCCATAAGAGATATTTGTCTATAGTTATCTTGTAAGGTCTTTGGTTTTGGTATCAGAGTAATACTGGCTTCATAGAATGAGTTGGGAGTTGTTCTCTTATATTTTCTAGTGGATTTTGTCAAGAACTGGTGTTCTTTGACTGTTTGAAGGAATGTGGGTCATATCCACAGGAAAGAGCTAGGGCTCTGGGACCCTGGGCAGAGGCGGCTGAATCTGGCACACAGATCTGTCCTGATTGGCAAGCACATTATTTTAAGACGATTGAACCAACTTAAAAAAAAAAAATCTAGAGATTTCACAGAAGAATCCTGATTTTCGGATTCTCTAGAGGAGTTAGAACCTTTGGCAGCAGTGGCCTGTAATTATGCTGAGTCATGATGAATGGCCCAGGCTCACTTGTTTGCCTCAGTCCCCACCTTTCCTTGTTAATCCTGACACCAAGGCTGAGTGTCAGGTACCACTTGTATCCTACTCTCCTTGGACCACTTTTTGTTAAGCGTATGGCCACTGTAGGCATTTGAGTGGATGCTACCTGGTGTACCTTGCTGGATCTTTGTTTATTTATCAAGTGGGGACATGAATAATTCTTAGCTTGGGACATTTTGAGGAAGATTAAAATGAGATGATTTAAAAAAAATTTTTTTTTTTCACTGATCTGGGTCTTCATTGCTACTCAAGGACTTTCTCGTTGTGGTGGCTTCTCTTGTTGCAGAGAACAGGTCCTAGGGCACCCAAGCTCAGTAGTTGTGGGGCACAGGCTTAGTTGCCCTCCCTTGACATGTGAGATCTTCCTGGATCAGGGATGAAACGCATGTACCCTGCATTGGCAGGTGGATTCCCAACCACTGGACCACCAGTGAAAGTGAAAATCTCCTAGTCATGTCTGATTCTTTGTGACCCCATGGACTATACAGTCCATGGAATTCTCCAGGCCAGAATACTGGAGTGGGTAGCCTTTCCCTTCTCCAGGGCATCTTCCCAACCCAGGGATCGAACCCAGGTGTCCCGCATTGCAGGCAATTCTTTACCAGCTGAGCCACAGGGGAAGTCCAAGAATACTGGAGTGGGTAGCCTATCCCTTCTCCAGCGGATCTTCCGACTCAGGAATCGAACCAAGGTCTCTTGCATTGCAGGCAGATTCTTTACCAACTGAGATATCAGACCACCAGGGAAGTCCTTAAATGAGATGATTATAGAGAGGTTTAGCATACAGAAGGTACTCAATAGATTTAACCTTTGCTTTTTGCTGGCTGCACAGTATTCTGTTGAATGTATGTACAATTCTTCTAATGGTGGGCACATAGGGGAACATCAGTTTTTCTCTGACACAAGGCTGGATAGGATATCTGTGTATATGGTAAGCATAAGATGGTTAAGAGTATATTATCACTACTGGATTTGAATCCCGGCTGTGTGACCTCTTTCTGTCTCCTGTCCTCTTGGAATGGCGAGATGAGGGGATAAGTAGGATGAACCTAAGATGTCATTTGAAGATATATCTACAGAGCCTCTTAGTGAGAGTGCAAAAACTGGCTTAAAACATTCAAAAAACTATGATCACGGTATCCAGTCCCATCACTTCATGGCAAATAGAGGGGTAAACAATGGAAACAGTGACAGACTTTATTTTCTTGAGCTCCAAAGTCACTGCGGACAATGACTGCAGCCATGAAATTAAGACACTTGCTCCTTAGAAGAAAAGCTATGGCAAACCTAGACACCGTATGAAAAAGCATAGACATTATTCTGCCAATAAAGATGCATATGGTCAAAGCAATGGTTTTTCCAGTGGTCATGTACAGTTGTGAGAGTTGAACCATAAAACAAGCTGAGCACTGAAGAAGTGATGCTTTCGAATTGGAGAGAACTCTCGAGAGTCCCCTGTACTGCAAGGAGATCAAACCAGTCAATTTTAAAGGAAGTCCACCCTGAATATTCATTGGAAGGACTGATGCTGAAGCTCCAATACTTTGGCCACCTGATGCAAAGAGCTGATTCGTTGGAAAAGACCCTGATGCTGGGAAAGATTGAAGGCATGAGGAGAAGGGGGCAGCGGAGGAAAAGATGGTTGCATAGTATCACTGACTCAACAGACATGAGTTTGAGCAAACTCCAGGAGATAGTGGAAACGGAGAAGCATGGTGAGCTACAGTCCATGGGGTTGCAAACAGTTGGACATGACTTAGTGATTGAACAACAACAGCTACTGTTTTGTCCGCAGAAGGGGGGGAAGGTCACAGGTGGGTGCAGGGGTACATGCAAGGGTCTCGAGCCCCTTCTGCAAATGTGAGAGCTGATGTGCCCTATCTCAGAATCTCCCCGCCCTCGGGTGTGAAGCCAAAGCCCAACTTGTTGCATCTGACTGACAACTGGGCTGTCCAGGGAGATGAGATAAGTGGGTGTCAGGCAGGAGGAGGCAGGTGTCAACCGCAGAGCAGGGGGAGGTGAGCACGCCTGTGGACTGGGTTGAGCTCCCCACCCTCAACCCTGTTGAAGTCACAGAGTTGCTTAACCTTCTGAAGCAATGATGGCCCCAGACTCCCCCATATCTTGACCTGGACTCCTGACCTGGTGCCCCTCAAAATTATCCATACAGCAGAGCTCCAGAACCCAGGCACTGAGCCAGCCAGGAGCTCAGCTGACTGTCCTCAAGGCTGGAGGTGGCGGTGGTTATGGATTGGAGAAGTTTTTGAGGTTTTCAAAGAGGAAGTGAGGCTTCTGCTTGTGGTTCTGCTGTGTTTCTCTTTTTACTGCATGAGCCAGCCCAACACTCCTGGCTCTATGTTGCTTCCCAAACCTCTTAATGATTGTTGTTCAGTTGCTCAGTCGTGTCTGACATTTTGCAACCCCATGGACTGCAGCACGCCAGGCTTCCCTGTCCTTCACTGTCTCCTGGAGCTTGCTCAAACTCATATCCATTGGTGGGTGATGCCATCCAACCATCACATCCTCTATCATCCCCTTCTCTTCCTACCTTCAATCTTTCCCTGCATCAGGGTCTTTTCCAATGAGTCGACTCTCCACATTAGGTGGCCAAAGTATTGGAGCTTCAGCTTCAGCATCAGTCCTTCCAGTGAATATTCAGGATTGATTTCATTTAGAGTTGACTGGTTTGATCTCCTTGCTTTCCAAAGGACTCTGAAGAGTCTTCTCCAACACCACAGTTCGAAAGCATCATTTCTTTGGTGCTCAGCCTTCTTTATGGTTCAACTCTCACATCTGTACATGACTACTGGAAAAACCATAACTTTGACTAGGTAGACCTTTGTCAGCAAAGTAATGTCTCTGTTTTTCATATGCTGTCTACGTTGGTCATAGCTTTTCTTCCAAGGAGCAAGGGTCTTTTAATTTCATGGCTGCAGTCACCACCGGCAGTGATTTTGGAGTCCAAGAAAATAAAATCTGTCACTGTTTTCATTGTTTTGCCATGAAGTGATGGAACCAGATGCCATGACCTTCGTTTTTTGAATGTTGAGTTTTAAGTCAGCTTTTTCACTCTCCTCGTTCACTCTCATCAAGAGACTCTTTAGTTCCTCTTTGCTTTCTGCCATAAGGGTGGTGTCATCTGCATATCTGAGGTTATTGGTATTTCTCCTGGCAATCTTGATTCCAGCTTGTGCTTCATCCAGCCCAGCATTTAGCATGAGGTACTCTGCATATAAGTTAAATAAGCAGGGTGACAATATACAGCCTTGACATACTCCTTTCCCAATTTGGAACCAGTGCATTGTTCCATGTCCAGTTATAATTGTTGCTTCTTGACCTGCATACAGATTTCTCAGGAGGCAGGTAAGGTAGTCTGGTATTCCCATCTCTTGAAGAATTTTCCACAGTTTGTCATGATCCACAAAGTCAAAGGCTTTCAGTTCAGTTCAGTTCAGTCGCTCAGTAATGTCTGACTCTTTGTGACCCCATGGACTGCAGCACGCCAGACTTCCCTGTCCACCACCAACTCCCAGAGCCTGCTCAAACTCATGTCCATTGAGTCAAAGGCTTTAGCATAGTCAATAAAGCATAAGTAGATGTTTTTCTGGAATTCTCTTGCTTTTTCTATGATCCAACAGATGTTGGCAATTTGATCTCTTGGTCCTCTGCCTTTTCTAAATCCAACTTGTACATCTGGGAGTTCTCGGCTCATGTACTATTGAACCTAGCTTGGAGAATTTTGAGCATGACTTTGCTAGCATGTGAAATGAGTGCAATTGTGAGGTACTTTCAACATTCTTTGGCATTGCCTTTCTCTGGGATTGGAATGAAAACTGACCTTTTCCAGTCCTGTGGCCACTTCTGAGTTTTCCAAATTTGCTGGCATAATGAGTGCAGCACTTTCACAGCATCATGTTTTAGGATTTGAAATGGCTCAACTGGAATTCCATCACCTCCACTAGCTTTGGCCCACTTGATTTCCCACTCCAGGTTTTCTGGCTATAGGTGAGTGATCACACCATCATGGTTATCTGGGTCTTATTTTTGCTGACTGTATAGAGCTTCTCCGTCTTTGGCTGCAAAGAGTATAATCAATCTGATTTCGGTATTGACCATCTGGTAATGTCCATGTGTAGAGTTGTCTCTTGTGTTGTTGGAAGAGGATGTTTGCTATGACCAGTCCCAAACCTCTTAATGATAATAAACCTTTTTAAAAAAAGATTATTTATTTGGCTGTGTAAGGGTCTTAGTTGTAGCATGTGAGATCTTCCGTTGCAGCGTGAGGGCTTCTCTCCAGCTGTGGCCCTCAAGCTCCAGGACAGGCAGGCTCAGGGTGGGGCTTAGTTTCCCCAAGGCATGTGGGATCTTAGTTCCTGGATGAGGGATTGAACCTGCGTCCCCTGCATTGGAAGGCAGATTCTTAACCACTGGACCACCAGAGAAGTCCTGACGATCAGTCTTGAGAGTTGCATACAACTCATTATTTCAGCAACATCCCGCAAGCCTTCTGGTAAGCGGACTGTAAATTCTAAGCTCTGGGTCATGTTCCTATGGGATATATTCCCAGCAACTGGTTCAATGCCTGACACACAGTTGTTGTCAACAAATATGTGCATGAATAGGTAAGTGAATGAATGGCAGATTCTCAGGGCACTTGCAGGGTGCCAGCTGCTAACTCTACAGCTCATTTCCCTAGTACTTGACTTGGGCCTCCATCCATCCATTTTTCTGAAGAGCCTTTGGCCACTGAAGGGAATCCAGACCCTACTGTGCTACATCTGTAGCCCTTTTATCTCTTCACAGGCGCCCCTCTAGCAATTCTTCCCTCAGCTCTCCTTCCCCTCTGGGACATTGCAGCTCCATGTTGGGTCATGCAGTCTTGGGCCAGTCACTTTCTTTCTCTGAGTTTCAATTTTCTTGTCTATAAAACAGAATATAATAGCATCCAGGGTCATCGTGTTGATGGACTTAGACCAAGCGTGTCGAAGTGCTTTGCAGGGTTCCTGGCACATGGTGAGGGCTTGAATGCCAGAAGCTATTATTGCTGTGCTGTGCGGACTGGTGTGGGGGCAAGACTGCTTTGGAGGAGAGCAGCGGTCTCCAACCAGGGGTTAATGAACAAAGCAATAAAACTGAATGTAATTCATCTCTCCAAGTGTGCTGCCTAAATTCTGGTCTTCCAAAGGGAGCCAGGAACATTCATCATCAGCTTTTAGGAAACTGACTTGCAGATACTTGCCTAACGAGGCAAAGATTGACGTACAATATTAACAGTAATCCACATTTGTCAAGCGCTTGCATGGGGCCAGGCACTGTCCTCAGGGCTTTACATGAATTATCTTGAGGAATCACTGAAAGAACCCTAGGAGGCAAACGCTCTTATTATCCGCACTTGACAGATGGAGAAAGAGGCAGAGAGGTTAAGTGACTTGCCATAAGGTCACAGAGCTGGGATGAAATCCAGCAGAGGTAACATTCTTTAAAAAATATCTACGCGGTGCTTCCCTGGTGGCTCAGTGGTGAAGAATCTGCCTACCTGTGCAGACGACGCGGGTTAGATCCCTGATCTGGGAAGAGCCCGCTTGCCTCAGATCAGCTAAGCCCATGTGCCACAACTATCAAGCCTGTGCTCGAAAGCCTGGCAGCTGCAGCTACTGAGCCCACGTGCTGCAACTGTGGACGCCCCACGCACCCTAGAGCCCATGCTCTGCAAAAAGAGGGGCCACTGCAATGAGAAACCCTCATATTGCAACTACAAAGTAGTCCCCGCTCACCTCAACTAGAGAAAAGCCCCCACAGCAATGAAGACCCAGCACAGCCAGAAATAAATAAAATGATAAATACATACATGTATATTTCTCCAATTCTTTTCTGTTATAGGTTAATACAAGATATTGAATACAGTTCCCTCTCAGATCAGATCAGTCGCTCAGTTGTGTCTGACTCTTTGCGAGCCCATGAATCGCAGCACGCCAGGCCTACCTGTCCATCACCAACTCCCGGAGTTCACTGAGTCTCAACATCCATTGAGTCAGTGATGCCATCCAGCCATCTCATCCTGTCTACTATATAGTAAATTCTTTTACTATATATTTTATACATATATAACTAGGGATGTGTTCATCTATTTTATACATAGGGATGTGTATCTTTTAATCCTACACTCCTAATATAGCCCTCCCCCTCCTCTTCCCCCTTTTCTTACCATAAGTTTGTCTTCTATGTCTGTGAGTCTGTTTTTGTTTTGTAAATAAGTTCATTTGGATTATTTTTCAATTGCACATTTAAGTGATAATCATATAATAACTATCTTTCTGTGCCTGACAGTTAATATTCTAAAACATTGTGCATATTACCTCTGTATGGAAATACTGTCCAGTCTTGTGTGGCACAGGGAAAAAATGGAGCCCACCACCCGACTCCAGTACTCCTGCCTGGAAAATCCCATGGACGGAGGAGCCTGGTAGGCTGCAGTCCATGGGGTCACTAAGAGTCGGACACAACTGAGCGACTTCACTTTCACTTTTCACTTTCATGCATTGGAGAAGGAAATGGCAACCCACTCCACTGTTCTTGCCTGGAGAATCCCAGGGACAGGGGAGCCTGGTGGGCTGCAGTCTATGGGGTCACACAGAGTCGGACACGACTGAAGTGACTTAGCAGCAACAAAGAAATGCTACATATTATGTCCACCAGAGGGCACACATGCACTTCTCTGCAGTAGAATACTATACAGTCAGGAAAAGACAGGAGGCAGATGGTGTGCATGTTCTGGCATGAAATGATGGCCACAGTAGACTGTCAATAGAAAAAGTTACAGAATAGTGTTATCATATCATCTATTAATATTCATGTATAAAAACAAAATTTAGGAGTTCATTTATTGTTTGTAGATTCATGGATAGATGTCTGGAAAGATTAACATCAAACAAATCACACTGACCTCCAGGAAACTGGGAAGGAGGGAGCTTCCATTTTTTTCTTTATATTCCCTGCTGCTTGAATCACTGACCATTCATCTGTATTATCTTGTAATTCACAGAAAGATGAAGAAAGTAAGTGCACAGTGGACCAGGGGTTTGAGGATCCACGTCCACCCCTCCAGCTCTTCTGGTCCAGATGCTTATTCTTTTCTGAGGCCCCCTCGTGTCTTCTGCTCATCCCTGAAGGCCCCTTAACCCTACCTTCCCTCCACAATCACTTCCCAAGCCCTATCTGGTCTTAAAGGACTTGTTTGGCCTGGGTCTGTCCTCTGGGTCCAGGCACTGGTGTGGTTTTTTTCCCCAGTTAGGAGGCCAAGATCCTACCCCTGTGCTACCCCCGCCCCGGGGGATGTGGGACACGGTGACCTCACAGTTAAGCCAGTGACACCATAGTGGACCTGGAGGCTGATGAGGCAAAGGACCTGGCAGGTAGAGGCCATTTCCAATGGAAACTTGAAGGACTGTGTCCTCCTCCCAGGACACTCCTAGCCAGTCCTTTCAGGGGTGGGAGACCTGAAAGTCTCCACAGCCATTTTGGTTCCTAACCAAGAGGTTGTACAGACTTCTCTGTGAGTTGGGAGCAGAGTGTGATGCCAGGAGGAGGGAGTGGAGTTGGCAGATGGAAGACAAAGGTGTATGTGAATCCTCCTGGGAGATGGGGGGCACTCCCGTGGGCGCTCAGTGAACTTCTTGCTCCCCTTGATTGCAGCACAGCTGGAGGGGAGGCAGGCTATGACCTGGGAGGCTGGGAGGGCTGTAGCTTTTGGCGGGGGTAGAGTTCTGGTCAACCAAGAGGGCAAGGAGCACCATGGGAAGGGCTCCTTTCAGCTAATCTGAAGGATGCCGAGAGGGCAACCAGGATGGGGGTAGAGGGAGGAGAGGATGGGGGATGATCTGGGCCCTGGGAATGGCACATTTGAAAAGAGCATGAGGGACAGAAATGAAGCAGTGGGGGTGGGTTGACTCTGCCAAGAGACAGTGGAATCTGAGGGTTGGCACCAGATAGCACTTAGCTATTTGCTGTGTGTCTCTGAGTGAGTTGCTTACTCTCTCTGAGCTTCTGTTCCTTCATCATGGGGATAATAAAAGATGAAATAAGAACATTTATGAAGCCCCTAGCTTCACAATAAGTGCCAATACTTTGGCCACCTGATGCAAAAAGCCAACTCACTGGAAAAAACCCTGATGATGGGAAAGATTGAGGGCCAGAAGAGAAGGGGGCAGCAGAGGATGAGATGGTTAGATAACGTCACTGACTCATTGAACATGAGTTTGAGCCAACTCTGGGAGACGGTGAAGGGCAGGGAAGCCTGGTATGTTGCAGCCCATGGGGTCGCAGAGAGTCAGGCACAACTTAGCGACAACGACAAGCACAGTGCCAGGCGTACAGTAAGCTGTCTGTAAAGGCAGCTCGTTACTCTAATCCTCGAGATAGTCCAACCTGAGCCTGACGCTTCATCTATTCTGGGCACGTAGAGTGCAGAATTCATGGTTGTACACTACAGAAACCATTTCTGGAGGATTTAAGGAGAGGAGGAAGTCCCTTGGTGGTCCAGTGGTTAGGACTCTGTGCTTTCACTGCCGAGGGCCCAGGTTTCCACAGTTCAGCAAAGAAACAACAACAATAGAGGCAGAGAAGAAATTCCCTTAAAAGATGCTGGAGGAGCGCAGAGAAGTTCTGGGAAGGCTACAGAGCCGGGCTTGGAGAACAGGCTGGATCAAGAGAGGCTGGACAGCCCAGAGAGGACTGTGTGACCTGCCTGAACCCCTTTCTTTGAAAATCTGCTCTCTTGGAAGCTGACATAGCACCATCCACAGAGTGGGCTCCGTCAACCTGCCACCTCCAGACCACTGGCTTCTGATCACAGTCTGGATGGGTCCATGTGGTCAGTCTGGTCCATGGCACGTGCCTGCAGCATGTGTTTGGGTGGGGAGGTCGAAATTCAGCCTGTTGCCTTTCGGCTTTTATAGTAGAATGTGCCTTCTGCCTCCTTCCAGCCTCTAGTGAGAGAAAGTTCCAGATGCTGGGCATCCAAAACACCTGGGAAATGTCTACATGGGAAATGAGAATAAGTAGAGAGTGGTCCCTGTCCTTGAGATGCAGACATGTAGGGGTCAGTTATGCAGGTAAACGATGGTGACAGGAAGTGGTGGGGGCCATAGTGCAAATGAGTACCGGCCAGGGGCCAAGCTGGCAGAATAATAGGTCCCCTTGCTCACATGGAGAGTTCGAGGCGTCCCTGTGCCTTCCATGACAGCTGGTGGCATGGCCAGATGGCGCCTGAGGCTTGGGCTGCTGCACTGGGCCAGGCACTGTGGATACACCAACCAGGGGCAGAATTTGTGTGAGGGCGGGGGAGACGAATCCTTTTCAGCTCTCGGCAGTGATGAAGTTGCTCAGCTGGAAAAGCTGTTTCTGGCCTAAGGGGTCTCCCTTTTCGATATCTAGTCATGCTTCATAGGCATTGTGCCATGTCTCTGACTTATCTCTCACCCAGTGGGGGCCTCAGCATTCTATCTAAATTGGAGAAAATGTTCCCAGGACAGAGAAATCAGAGGCGGGATAAGGAGGAGGAAGATGTACTTGCTACCTCCAGGGCCTTTGCTGTGCAAGATCAGATTCCTGCTCACCCCCCTGCTGCTCTCTGTTTCCTCCTACGCTGCCTGCTTTTGTCTCTGCCTGTTCCTGTCCCTGCCACTGCCATTGCTGTCTTCCCTGCCAACCGCCCGTCCCTGTCTCAGCTGGGTCCCCTTCCCCAAAGGACCCCAGCTCCAGCCTTTGAGCCCTGTTCTGTCCCCCTCCTGCTGAGCCCTTGGGGTTCCCTGAGAGCCACAGCTAAGGCTCTTCTATCTGCCCCCATCATCATGGGGGGTGGGGGATGGAAGAGCCATCATCCCCCACACTCCATCATCCCCCACACTGAAATTCCGGTAGCCCCAGTTTCCTGTGGCCCCAAACTCCTGCAGCATGGTCTCAGGTAGGTAAAGGCTGGTGGGCGGCTCGCCCGTGTCTCAGGTCCCAGAGGGCCCCCTGCCTGCCTGCCAGCCCCCCTCTTCCTATTTGTGGCAACTTCAAATGTAGCGCTTTCCTGTCACCTCTCACACCCACGGGGGCCTTAGACACAGGCAGAGGCTGGCTGCCCGCCTGCCCAGCGGCTTCCTTCCCCAGCCAGAGAGGACTTCTGCAGAGGCAGGTGAAGAGCCCCGCATGGACCGCGCCTCCTCCTGGGGTGTTTGGAGACCTGGGGCGGGGTGGGGAGGAGTCAGGGGAGAGGGAGAAGAAACCGGGTTTCAGAGGAATGAGACAGCCATGCAAGGGTGCCAGGCTCTGAGGGGCACCAGGGTTACGGAGGGAAGAGGGGGAAGGGAGGAGAAGGAGGGGAGCCTTGGGGCTGTGCGACCCTCAGTGAAGTGATTGGCAGAGAAGGGAGGTGCTAACTGAGCAGACAGCTGTCACCGAGCAGCTTCCTGTCAGGCTAGTCAGGACCGGGGGACCCTGCGCCCACTTGCTCAGACCAGCCCAGATGAGGAAGCTGAGCCTGGGCAGTCTGAGTGGCAGGACACTGGGGCTTCCTCAGCTGCCCCCCAAAACTGGTAGGTGAGCTAGGATGTAGGTGGGGAGCCTGTGGTTGATAGAGTCGTGGAGACATGAGCCCCTCCCAGCATGGAAGAGAGCAGCCTCTCAATTCCCTGTGGCCCCGAGGACATCTGGAATATTTCCTCAGATCTTAAGCTCACTTGAAGTATCTCCATGAGGACTTCTCTCGCTCCTGTCTTCCCCGGGGTGGGGGTCAGGCCAGTTCTACCCTCTGCCTCTGACTGGCAAGTCTCCATTCACTCCTCTTTTTGCCCCTGCTTGAGGGCGTGGTTGGCTTCTAAATGTCAGCGCCGAGAGGGTCCTTTCATGTCAGCCAGTCCAACCCTCCCATTTTGCAGATAGATAAACTGAGGCCAGGAGAGGCAGTGACTGGCTCAAGGTCACACAGTGATTTCCTGGGAGAGCCGGCCCTGGAAGTCAGGCTCCTGTTTGGAGGACCTTCACTGCTCACCTGTGACTGACCTATCTTCCCAGGAGGTGGCAGGGGCATGAAGGGGGAGCCCGCTCCAGAGCTGGGTTGTTGCCACAAGACCAAGCCCCCAGGGAGCACAGGGGATTCTCTGTCCCCCAACCTGGACTCCCAACTCTGCCAAGATGGCCAGGTAATGTGAGGTCCCGGTCCTATCTCCGAGCCCAGGATGCTTCTGGAAGGAGGGGAGGTTAGGAAGAACTGGGTTGGGGGGCGCTGGTGTGGAAATCTGAAGGGACCTGGATTCTCCTGGTCCTGAGCACCTCTACCCTAGCACCTCACAGGAAAGCGCCCTTGGAGGTGCCAGAGACCCTCTCCCATGCCCCAGGGCCAGACTGGGACATGCAGAGCTGAGTGTCACAGGGGCCTGGGCCTTGGAGGAGGCTCAGGACCCTCCTGTGGGGTGCACAGTCTTCCATGAGGGGTTTTTCTCTTAAGTTCACCTCGGATCCATTGAGAACACGGTAGATAGTCTGAGACAGAGTGGGATGAGGGTGGTGAGAAAGGATGGGTAGGAGGGAAGAACAGGGCAGGGTGGGGGGTTCTGGGGCAGGGGGAGGGCAGTCCTGGGGGTGGACGTGTAAGCCCCTTGGAAAGGAAATGTGGATGAGGGAAGGGGAAGCCCTCTGACTGATGGACATGGCAGAGTTGAGTATGTGTGCGTGTCGGGGGCGGGTCTTAGCTTCTCCTTCCCCTTTGAAAATGAATCTAGGGGTGGGGCCATCTCAGGGGACTCCCAGTCCCTACCCTCCAAGCCCCTTCCCTCTGCCTCCCAGGTCTTCCCAGCCTTCAAGCCACATCCAGACACACTGGATTCTCATGGCCAGTCCTGGGCCAGCTGGCTGTGCCCATGGCCACTGGCACCGGCCAAGTCTGCCCTGCTGGCCTGCCCCCAGGGCCTGGACCTATACCTGTGTGCCCTGCAGTCGGCAACCCTGGCAACAGCCCCGCGGGGTCTCAGAGAGGATGCTTTGAGCGCACGTAAGCCCGGGGGCACGGGGCACACCCGGTGGAGGTGGGACGTGGGGGCAGGTATTGTTAGGTTTGAGGAGGAGAGACGGAGCAGCCCAATGTCACTGCTGAGGATGGAGCCTCAAGTTTATGCTACTTCCACATTTTGATCCGGACCTCTGGCCTGGGCACGTGTGGAACGCTCAGATGGTGACATCTGGGCAGTGGTTTTTTCTCAGGCATGGGTGTGGGATCTGGTGGAGGTGTAGCCAAAGTCCCGGGCGTTGCGGGTGGGTGCTCTGCCTAGAACACTTGAGCTAGAGGGGCCTGTGTTATAAGGCAGGAAGCTTGCTTGGGAGGCAGGGAGTCGGGGGGTGGAGTCTTGGTTCTGCCCCTTCTAGCTCTATGACCTCGAGTACACCACAGAAGCCAGTTTCTGCTTTCACAAAAGGACCATCTCACTACACCTCTGTGATTATTGCTTACAGTACACCGTTTCCTTACGCAACTCAAACTGGAGGGCAGGGACCATGCTGCTGTGTCCAGCATGGAGTAAAGCAGCCCAGTAAAGTTGGTTAAGTGAATCAGTGAGGATCCAAGCAGACAAGCTACTTTTGAATATCGACACACATTTAGTATTTTACTTGACATCACTCCTCGTTGAACTCCTACCTCACTGGCTGTTGCACCTCACTCTCCCTTGTGATCTCTCCTTGACTTCCCTTCCTGAGTCTTCCCACGCTCCAGAATTCAGTCCAGGGCTACCTTCTTGTCCCTCGCCTCATCCCTTCTCCTCCTTCTCTCCTCTCCTATTCTTCCCCTCTCCTCTTCTGTTCTCTTTAGCAGTTTGTTGAAACTTCCTGCGATACTAGAAAGGTTCTACACTTGTGCTATCTGACACCTGAGCCTTTTAAATGTGGCTAGTAGAAGTGAGGAGCTGATTTTTTTGGGGGGGTACTTAAAGGTGTACGATGGCTACCATTTTGGATACAGCAGATCTAGGGCCATCCTTTATGTGATCTCATTTGGGCCCGTGGCACCCAAATTTCTGTCTCCAGCTCAGGCCACTCCTTTAATCTCTAAACCAATTCATCCAACTGGCTTCCGACTTCTCTACCTACATGTCTAACAGGCTTCTTGAATCCTTTTTGCTCCCTGAAATGGTTACACACTGCACAAATGCCAGCCTTTTTATCGGCAAGGGTGATGGCAGACCAGGAAAGCCCAGAGAAAGGAGCTGCCATGCAGGCTAGAGTCCTCTCCCAGCTCGGAGCCGGGAAGGTTAGGTGCAGAGCTGACCTTGACTCCAGGCTGGGTGGCCCTCACCATCTTCCTTTTTCTGCTCAGGGCACCTGCCACCAAGGCTGCCTGCCGGCTTCTTCAGTGACGAGAAACTCCCAGCCAAGTGTCCTCTGAGCAGGGACAAGATGGGAAGCCAGACAGAAAGAGCTGGCGAGGGGGCCCCCTGCCCATCCTTCTCTCCTCCCAACAGCTCTTCCCCAAATTCTTGGCAAAATAAGAAGAGTCCCTTGGCTTTCTGCTCCTGCCCCCCAACCCCACCCAACTCCAAAGAACTCTCCTCCCACTTCTGCCCATTCTATCCTGCCTACCCATTTTTCCTGCCCGCTCCTTACCTGGTCACATATGGGAGCCTACCTTCAGTGCCGTGTGCCCCCCGCTTCAAGCTGCCCCAAGACACCCCCTATGCCACCAAGGCTGTGCCCAGCTTGCTGATTAATGTCAATGAGTCCGAGCACCCCAGCACCTCGGGGGAGACCCTGCACTCCTACCCAGGGGCCTGTCAAGACTCCGGCCAAACCCAACCCTCCCAGAGCCAGAATCCGGGCCCTGCCGCTGCCAGGACCTACTCCATGGGGCCAGAGCGGGCTGGCAGGGCGGCTGCAGGAAAGCGGGCCCCACTGGGCTCCCAGGCTGGCTCTGCAGCACTGCCTTACCCGCTGAAGAAAGAGAATGGCAAAATCCTGTACGAGTGCAACGTGTGCAGTAAGAGCTTCGGGCAGCTCTCCAACCTCAAGGTATCTGCCTCCGGGCCCCCAAGGTTCCCACTGGGCATCCTTCGATGACCCTTTCCCATCCTGCTTCAAGAATCAAGGACCTGGGGCAGAGGGAACTCCAGTGCAGCCTCTAGGGTCTGTGACCTTGGCTGCTTCATTTGGCCCTGCAGTTTCGTATCTGTAGAGTGGAGTCCTCTCCACACCAAAGACTGTCCATGAGATCATCTCATTTCAGCTAAAAATAGAGAATCCGAGGAAAGACGTTCCCAAGGTTACCTTGATATAAGGGTGCAGCCAGGTCTCCATCTGAGTCTCTCAATATCTAGGGCAAAGCCCTTTCTTGAAGAGTCATCCTCTCTGATTCCCTGGTAATCCTCCTCTTGTTTATTTATTTAAAGGTCAGGTCCGGGAACAGGTGAATTTTAGTGAATCTAGACCTGACAACCAGCCTTTTTCAACTGGGATCCAACACAACAGCAGTGTGCTGTAGGCGTCATTATAGGCATCGTCCAGCAGGGGGCAACCATGGACATATCTCTGTATCAGCCAAGCTCTGACGTTAGGGGCAAGTTGACACCTGCTGAAATAGAGGAAAATTTACTGGTTGTTGGAGAACAGACCTTCTGCATCCTCTAGGGCATGAGTTCTTAAACGTTAATGAGCCTCAAACCACTTGGAGAGCTGGCCCCAGCCCTCGGCCCGCCCTAAGCCCCAGCCCCAGAGATTTCAGTTCAGCTGGTCTGCGGGTGGGGCCTGAGAGTCTGCCTTTCTAACACCGTCCCAGGTGATGCTGATGCTGCTGGTCTGTGGACCACACTTTGAGAAGCACTGCACAAGATATATATCTAGGGGGTACACGTGGGGTACCCCTTACCTGGCCTGCTGACCACGGCCATCTCCATCTTCCCTCCAGCAGGGCAGCAGAGAGCTCGAGGGGAGCCTGGGGGATGGTAGATTGGCCTTCAGGGAGGTGATACGGAGGCAGGGGGATTGAAAGGCCTTGATGCCGAAAGGGGGTCCTGCGGGGATGCGGGTAGAGATTTGAAGAGGATCCCTGGCCCTGACGGGGGGGCTCTGAGCGGTTGACAGCATTTCTCCCACACCTGGCTCAGGTCCATCTGCGTGTGCACAGTGGGGAGCGCCCATTCCAGTGTGCCCTGTGCCAGAAGAGCTTCACCCAGCTCGCCCACCTGCAGAAGCACCACCTGGTGCATACTGGGGAGCGGCCCCACGAGTGCCCGGTGAGACCCTCCACCCCCTCCCCTGTCCTCCTGCAGGCTGGGGAGGAGTTCTAGGCCCCTGGGGGATGGCACCTGTGGCCTCCATTCCTTCACTGTCCTGACAAGATGGAGCTAGGGCAGGAGGCAAAGGTTGCGGGGAGGAGGTGGGGGGGAAAGGGAAGGGCCAGGGTGTGCTATTGGAGGACACTCCCTGGGCCTGGTGATGTATGTCTGGGGGTGGAGAAGAATGAAGCTGGAGGTCCTGGGGAGCAGACACCCATTGGTGACTTTCCAGCATAGTCGGAGGAGTTAATGCTAGCGTGTGTGCAGTCTATAAACACTACTGATAACATCAGCTCAGTGTTAGCTCCCTCCCTCTTCGAGCTTCACCATGTCTCCAGGGAGATTGGAAGGGCCAGAACTCTTTCCCTGTTTTACAGAGGCAGAAACGAAAGCAGCATGATGGTGACAGTCTAGGCTACCTGGGTTCAAATCTTAGCTCTGCCTCCAATTTGCTGTGTGAGCTTTGGCTACTGGCCTCACTCCTCTAAGCCTCTGCATGTTCCCTGTTAATACAGAAGTAGTGCTTAGTCCCGATTTTCCAGTCCTGAAGACCACATAAGACCGACTCCTGGCACGCGGCAGCTCCCAGTAAATGTTAACTGCGTGCACAGAAGCTGCAGCCCCACGCTTAAGGGTTCTATGTGATTATGTCATTCAGTCCTCCATGGCTACAAGATTACGTATTAATAGTCTCATGTCAGCCATCAAGAGTGCAAGGCTCAGAAAGGGGAGGTCTCCTGTACAAGGTCATGCAGGGAGTAGAAGAACCAGGATACTAACCCAGTCTGCCTGGCTCCAATGTGCCAGATACTGTGGTCCCAGGGAGGAATCATGGGGGAAAGCTTCCAGGCCTGCATCACAGGGAGGTGGTGGTGTTGGGAGGTTGTTTTCAAGATGGGGAGTGGGGAGCAGAGATCCTGGGTGACCCAGGCAGGCAGAGCTGATACCAGTGCCCATTCCCATCAGATGTGTCACAAGCGCTTCAGCAGCTCCAGCAACCTGAAGACCCACCTGCGCCTGCACTCGGGGGCCCGGCCTTTCCAGTGCAGTGTCTGCCCAAGTCGCTTCACCCAGCTCGTTCACCTGAAGCTGCACCTTCGTCTGCATGCCCCACGGCCCTGCGGTCTGGCTCACACCCACCTGCCCCTGGCATCTCTCACCTACCTTGCCCGCTGGCACCAGGGGGCCCTAGATATTCTGGCAGCGCCATCAGAGAGGCAGATGGACCGGGACATGGACAAGGTCAAGGTGTCCTCAGCATCCCAGGGCAAGTAAGGGCCTGAGCCATGGTGCCAGGACTGCCCTAGGGAGGGGACAAGGGCAGAGCAATGAAAGGATTTTCTCTACGATGAATTGAGGCCTCCTGAGCTTCAGTAGTGCAGGGGGAGGTCAGAGTGTATTTGCCAGACTTCACGTCCCACTCCACCTGGCAGGTCATGGGACACAGCCAGGAAGAGACTATGCTGCCCACCGTGTGTGTGTGTGTGTTGGGGGTGCCTGCAGCCATCTACCTCTGGCTGGATTTGAGTTCCACCCTCTGTTTGGGACCTATCTGGGACCAGGCCCTCTATCTCAGCTAGCTGATGGACAGTCCAGCCTTCCAGGTCTCTGCAGGGTGCAGACTGTGGTGCTGTGGTGCCAGGCACAGGGCACTCTTTTCTGAACCAGCACCGGCCCAGATATCTGTCTGCTGCTTCCTGCAACCTCCTTGTCTCCCAGTTCCTAGAGGCCACTGTGCCCCCTCAGCTGGTACTCCCTGCCATGGTCAGCTGGGACATGGTCATCTCCCTCTGTACATGCCAGGATCTGAGCCTCCTGTGGGACAGGCAGGAACACAGGGATGTCAGGGTCCACTCATGACCCAGAAGCAAGATGTCCCCCTGTCTGTCAAGGACCAGTTATCCCAGAGGACAAAGAGCGAAGGGGGTACCAAGCTTGGGGAAGGGGTAGAGGCCCTACAAGGACTACAGGTAGGGAAGAACTGGCAGAGAGAGCCTGGGAACTAGGGCCCTCCTGATGGTCTTTCTCCCTGGAGTCCCAGAGGACCCCCTTAAGTGTGCAAAGTGTGCCCTCTCCCAGAGAGAGCAAGTAGCATTAGATGGGAAAGGGTACTGCCCTTTGGGGGTATAGGAAGTCCAGGTTATAATCACAACAGTAGCTATTATTAAGTAATAATTTGTTGTTGTTCAGTCGCTAAGTCATGTCTGACTTTGCAACCCCATGGCCTGCAGCACACCAAGCTTCTCTATCCTTCACTATCTCCTGGAGTTTGCTCAAGTTCATGTCCATTAAGTCAGTGAAGCTATCTAACCATCTCATCCTTTGTCATCCCCTTCTCCTCTTGCCCTCTGTCTTTCCCAGCATTAGGGGTTTTTCCCCCAATGAGTCAGCTCTTTACATCATGTGATCAAAGTATTGGAGTTTCAGCTTCAGCATCAGTCCTTCCAGTGAATATTCAGGGTTAATTTCCTATAGGATTGACTGACTTGATTTTCCAGTCCAAGGGACTCTCAAGAGTCTTCTCCAGCATTATAATTCAAAAGCGTCAATTCTTTGGTGCTCAGCCTGCTTTATGGTCTAACTCTCACATCCTACATGACTACTGGAAAAACCATAGCTTTGATTATACAGACCTTTATTGGCAAAGTAATGTGTCTGCTTTTTAATACACTTTCTAGGTTTGTCATAGCTTTCCTTCCAAGGAGCTAGCATCTTTTAATTTCATGACTGCAGTCACCATCAGCAGCGATTTTGCGTGCGTGCTAAGTCTCTTCAGTCGTGTCCGACTCTTTGTGACCTTATGGACTGTAGCCCGCCAGGCTCCTCTGTCCATGGGATTCTCCAGGCAAGAATACTGGAATGGGTCCCCATTTCCTCCTCCAGGGGATCTTCCCAACCCAAGGATCTTATTTCTCCTGCATTGACAGGTGGGTGCTTTACCGCTAGTGCCATCTGGGAAGCCCAACAGTGATTTTGGAGCCCAAGAAAAGAAAATCTGTCACTGCTTCCATTTTTTCCCCCTTCTGTTTGCCACGAAATCATGCCATGAAGATCATGGATGCCATGATATTAGTTTTTTGAATATTAAGTTCTAAGCCAGTTTTTTAATTATTAAATAATTATTATTGGGCTTCCCTGGTGCCTCAGATGGTAAAGAATCTGCCTGCAATGTGGGAAACCCAGGTTCGAAGATCCCCTGGAGAAGGGAATGGCAAATCACTCCAGTATTCTTGCCTGGAAAACTCCATGGACAGAGGAGCCTGGCAGTCTACGGTCATAATATTAATAGCCGGCCAACTTCCAGCAGGGGGCATACCTGTGGATTTCAGATTGGCTTCCCCACCAGGGTACTGGACGAGATTTTCGCTGTGCGCTAGGGTCTCCAGGACCCAGAGAGACAGCGTACTCTCATTGGGCACTCTCATCAGCAGGGTGAGGGCAGGGTTGGCGTCGGTACCCACCAATAATCACGGTCTAGGTTCCCAACCCACTCGATCAAGCGTTTGGCCCCGCCCAGCAAGCCAACCACTCAGCTAGGCAACCCCCAAGACCACGCCTATTCCCGCCCCTGGCTCCGCCCTTGCATTCTAGCCCCTCCTCCGCGGGGGGGCGCGCGGGAAAGACCCTGGGCTCGGTCTACCCTCCCAGTCCTGTTTTCCCGCCCACCTTGTGCAGGCCCAGCTTGACATCTTCCAGCACCTTGACCAGTGGGTCCCCTGGCGCTTCCGGAGGTCTAAAGACGTATCGCGCCCAGGGCCAGCAGCGGCGTCCCCGGGAGCGGGGCAGGGGTGCGGGGAAGGAAGGTCTGGGGGAGAGGGGAAGGCCGGGGTGGAGAGCACCCCTGCAGAGCGCACCCCCTAGCCCTGGGTCTTGGGCAGTATGTGGATCGGTCCCACTCCCCCGCCCACACGGACTTCGGGCCGGGCGCTGTTTACTCAAGGGAGGCGGGCCGGAGGAGGCGTATCTCTGCAAATGAGCGGGATCCGGGTGGCCCCCGCGGCCCTGGAGCAGTCAGTGCCCGGGACCTTGCCTTCGCCATGGCCGAGCGGCGCGGGGGCCTAGGGGCCCGCCTGGCTCGCCGCCTGGCCGGGCTGGGGGTCCGGAGGGAGCGCAAGGGGAAGCGGACCCCGGAGGAGGCCAGATCCCGGGATAGGTGAGGGGTTTGGAGCAGGGGCACACAGGGCGCCCCTGGGCCCGAGGGTGTGGATGTGTGTCTTGGAGTGTGCAGTGGATGTTCAAGTAAGCCTGTCTGAGTGACTGGGAGCATTAAAATATACCAACGGGTGTACTACGATTTGGGGTATGTGGACTTTATAAAGTCCCTGTACTTTTTAAAACCTTTACAACAATTTCGCAGTTTCCTAAGTCTGGCGGGTGGCCAGGGAACTCCTGATTTCCTCTCTGAAGATAATTGAAAGGCAAATACGGTGGCACCTCCTGCCCCTGTGGACTTTGATTCTCTCATCACAGGCCAGTTTAGCTCCTATCTTCATGTCACTCTGTCATGAGTATGACAAGCTCCTGAGTTGGCTTAGACTGCACTGCATTTGCCCTTTCATGACATGAAGAGGCTTTCCCCCATCATCCTAGATTGTATTAACAATAAACTTATTTGCCACTTGCTTGATGCTTTTCCTGGATTATCTCATTTAATCCTCCCAGCAGCTGTACCAGGCAGGTATTTTGTGTGAGTCAGATACGGAAATGGAGGTTCAGAGATGTGAAGTCACCTCTCCAGTCACACAGCTTGGAACTGGTGGGGCTGGGACACAGACTTCTTGCAGTCTGACTCCGGGGCCCACAGCCTGGGGCCCACAGCCTGAAGCCCTGGGCTTCTCTGTTGCCTTGAGAGATTTCAGAACTCAAGCAAGGGGGCCAGAGTTCTGTCCTAACCTGAGAGGCCACTGGCCACGTGACCTTGAACAAATTGCTACACCTCTCTTAGCCAGTTCACTGGTAGCTGATGTCTAAGAGGCAGGGAAAAGGCTGTATGGATTGCCAGGCTGAGTGGCCGAGAGCGGGATAGAGTAGAGGATCCCAGGAGCTCACAGGCCCAATGTCTGCAAAGAATGTCAGGAGTGATCACAGGCACCAAGTGTCTGTGCAGTTCTGATCTTATGACATAGCTGTCTCCGGCCTGCCCTGGGAGGAGTGGAGGCATGGTTGAGCCCAGGGTGAGGGGAGGGGTTTGTGCTGCTCTCTCACACGGAAGAGAGCAGGGAGGGGAGGGTCGAGCCACCCTAAACCTGAAAGCTTGGGTGCCCGGGGGTGCCCACACCCTGCCAGCGCCCGGCCTGGGAGACACACCCCCTTCCTTTACCCCGTCTGGCAGGAACCTGCCCTGTAGGCCCAGATGGCACTGTTCCTCCCTTTCTTTCTCCACCTGAGAGGAGGCAGGGTTGCAGGTGAGTCAGGGACAGGGAGGGCCGGGTAGGAACTACGCATGCTCCTGGGGCCAGCCTGATGATACTTCCCATGTGTGTACTTGGACTTGGTTCTCACTGGCCGTGGGAATGGGACTCTGGCACGGAGGGACAGGACCCTGGCCCCTGCTGATTGCCTGGAGTAGGGGGCAGAGTGCACGGAGCTGGCAGCCAAGGCCCTTCCTCTTCTTGCCCCTGTTAGAGGGGTGATATCCAGCCACGCTTTGGAGTGAGACCATCCTAGAGTCTTAATTCCACCAGCTGTGTGACTTTACCATCTGGACCTCAGTTTCCTTATCTGAAAACTGAGGACACTGCCATCTACACTTTAGGATTCTTGTGAGGCTTAAAGGGGACTATGGAGGTGTAATGCCTGGTGCTAAACCTGGCATAGGGTGGGCCTCAGCAAATGGCAAGCTTTTGAATTATTAGGGTGCTGTCCTTTTTCTGTATTCTGGTCCTGATATAGGCCTAGTCCCCATTTTGTTCCAGGCCCAGCCCTGCCTCTCTTTCTCTGGGGCTGGCGTGGACAAGTGGGGGAGGGGGCAGAGAGGAGGCTGTGCATAGACCTCCCCTGCCCCCCAAGACTTCAGGTGCTCATCTTGCCTGTGGGGGCCCTTAGAGACGAGGGCCATCAGGTCCAGTATGGGGCAGGAGATGAGGAGCCTACTTCACTCCCTCCCCTGTGCTTCCTTCCCAGGCCCTGGGGTGGCCAGAGCTGCCCTGACCTGGCCCAGGGCCAGGGCAGCACCAGCAAAGTCAGCCTCAAGGTAGGAGAGAATCCTAGGGTTGGGGAGGGGAGGGGAGGGGAGCAGAAGCTCTTGGGAGGGGCTGGGCCGGCCCTGAGAACCCTGACTTACAGGTTAGGCAACTGCAGTTCTCTCCTCCCTTCTCTGCCAGGGATTCACTGTGTGACCCTGGGCATATCTCTCCTCACTTCTGAACCTCAGCTTCCCCATCCGGAAAATGGGGACAATCATGCCTCTTAGGACTGTTGTGAGTAATAAGGTATCAGATGTAGGACATCCAGCATGGGGCCCAGATGCTTAGGAAACAGCTTCCTAATGTCTGGGCCCCTGGAGGAGGCATGTAGGGGCAGTACCTGTTCTCAGGACCCCATTTTCCACACTCCTTCCTTTAACTTGACCTTCTCCATCTTTGACTCCCTTTCCCCACTTCCTGGCATGGCCCCCAAGGGTGACACTGGGCCAGTGACTTAACCTTCTGGCCACAGTTCCCCCATCCTCAGCGGGGACCTGAGCCATGGATTGCACAGAGAGAAGGTTCCCCACCCTCCATCCCCTGGAGGAGCAGAGGGCTTCCTCTAGAGATGGCTCAAGCAGCCATGTGTCTTTCTGTGATCCTGAACATCATCAGTGATTACTAGCATTTAACTGAGTACTGCTGGGTACCCTGCATGGATTATCTTATACAATATTCTCAGCACTCCCAGGAAGCAGATACTATTATTATCATGCCCATTTAACACATGGGGAAACTAACATGCAAAAGGTATTGCAACTAGAAAGTAACAGTGCTGAGAATCAAGCCCAGGTTGCCTTGCTCCAGACTCCCAGAATAATCATCCAACCTTCCTGTTTCTTGAGATTTTCAGCCCCTGGGGAGTGAGAGGCTGCATCTATTTCACAGATGCGTAAAATAAGGTATTTGGGACTAAGGGCCCCTGCTAAGGAGAAATTTGACCCCAGATTTGGCTCCTCTGTTGCCAAGGACACAAATCCATCCCTGAAGACTGGCATTTGGGGGGCAGTGTCTATTTGGGTCTGTGGTCCTGAACCCTCTCCCTTCACCCCCACAGCTAGGCTGGGCCCCAGGGGAAGACAGCAGACAGAAGTCAGGGTTGTCCCACTTTTAGGGGAACCCTCTTCCCTGGCTTCCTCTTGTCCCAAGAACATCTCTACACCCGATACCTCCTTCAGGTGTGTTTGGAACACTCAGCCTGGGAGGGTATTGTAGAGGCGGCTGCAGGCTCTGGAAGCCTGGAGTGGGCAGAAGCCAGGGGCGTTGTGGCAGGCATGCCCACACAGGCCCTAATCCCCAGGGCAGCTGGTAGCAAAGGCGAGAAGCCAGTGGACTCCTGGGAAACCAGCAGTCGGCCTGAGAGTCAGGAACCCTCACTGTGCGACTTTGGTCATGTCGGCGTATCTCTCAGCCTCCCTTTCCTCGTATGTAGAGTGGGAAGGGGTGCGATAAATGCCAAGGAACTTCCCCGAGTTCTTCCTCTTTGTCCAGCTCTTGTGGCCCTGGCAGCCTCTCCGGAGGGCAGCTCCGCTTGGTGTCAGAGCTCTGTTCAGCTTCTCCTGTGCCAAGGAGGGCAGCCAGGGCTGTCGCAGGGTACCCAGGGGGCAGGCCAGAGAGCCTGTCACTGGGTCTCTGCTTCTGCTTTCCCTCAGGCCCAAGCCCAGAGCCGCTCAGAGTTGGACCTTCGGGCAGGGAGCCTTGGCTCCTGGCTTTGGAAGCGACGACACAGCTCAGGGGGGCCGGTGGAGCCTCTGGGGCGCCTCCATAGGCCTGCTGTAGGCAGTGCCTCTGACCTGGCCAACCATGCCTCCATGGGGCCGGAGAGCCTGGCACCAGCGGTGACCTCAGGAGAGCCTGCTGGAGCCAGGGGTCCCTCAGGCCCACCGCCGGCGCCTGGATGTTTGGAACAAGAACCTCCGGGCCACACCTGCCAGCAACCCCCACACTCAGCCCGGGGGTTTCCTCTGTGGCCCAAGGCACCCAGCAACCTGGAAGACGTGCTGCCCCACCCAGCGTCCTGCCCCAGGGCAGAGGGGGCAAAGGGCGAGCCTACCACCTCAGGGCCAGCCCTGCCAGAGCCAACCCTGCCAGAGCCAGCCCAGACCCTACGTGAGCGTCCCTCTGCCAGGAGGACCCGCTACTACCGCATCACTGTCAGCCTGCAGGGGCGTGAGCAAGCACCTGGGGAGGAGACTGAAGAGCCCAAACCGGCCCAACCAGCTCCCCACCCCTGCGGCCCTGAGGAATCCAGGGGCTGGCAGGAGCCTCCTCAGGGGCCCCGCCCCATCACAGGGTGCCTAGCTGACCCGCCTCAGGAACCCCAGCTCCGAGCCCCACCACATCAGGGGAGCACGGCCCAGCAGCAGGAGCTCCGGGCCGGCCGGACGCCTGGGTCCCCGCACAGACGGTAAGTAGATTTCACCCCCCACGTGGGGCGGTAGGGGAGGAGGAAACTGACCTGGCTGCCCCTTCCTGGGTCTCTATCTCTCTCCGGACTTCTCTAAACCATTCATTCGGTTCTCCCGGGCATAGGCTGACTCTGCCATCCCTTCCCTTTCCCATCTCTGCCCTCTGTTGCTTGCCCCCCAACCTCGTGCATGCCCGCAGGCTACCTCTGGGGACCCAGTTCTGCTCTCCTCCTCCATCCACCTGGGGAGGGGGATATCCTGTCGCAGAGAGGATGGGGAGGGTCACCTTATCCTCAGCAACACCTTCCCCAGCCCCTCGTTCTGTTCTGGAGACCACTTTCTCAGCCTGAGACGAGAACTCTCAGGCGGTGCTGGATGTCCTGGGGTGAGTTGCTTAACTTCTCTGGGCCTTGAGTCGTCAAGTTGATTTGGTCACTGGAGATGAAGGAGGAGGAGGAGGTTACAGGAAGATACTTTGAACTCTAGAGAGTGGGGCAACCAAAACAGCCCGGATGCTTATTAATAACGCTTCAGTCGCAGCAATAATTACCCCACCTGGCCCTGTGTTGGTGAGCAGGCGCTGAGGTTCCCAAGCCCTGGGTTTTTTTTTTAACCTTTTTATTTTGTATCACAGTATAGCCAATTAACAACGTTGTAATAATTTCAGGTGGACAGCAAAGGGACTCAGCCATACATATACATGTATCCATTCTCCCCAGACTCCCCTCCCATCCAGGCTGCCACATAACATTGCTAAGCCTTTTTTTTTTTTTTTTTCAAGCCTCAGTTTTTAATTTGTGTTGAAATGACTCTCCTGAATCTGCCTAGTGGGCTCAGAGAAAGGAGGATGGGTCCTGTAAAACTCACTGACAACAGGGTGAACTTGAGACCTCTCTAAAACCACTTGGAAGGGCAGACCAGGCCTCAGACAGCGTTCTGAGAAGCTCCTACTAATGATGGTGGTGGTTGTCACCTATGGCTCCTTTTCTGAGCGTAATTCTATTTAATCCTCACAGCAGCCCCATGAAGTAGGACTAATCCTGTTCTCCACCCTCTCACCCCAGTGACAGACGGGAAACTAAGGTTCAGACAGGTTTCATCACCTGCTCTAAGTCAACCAGAAAGTGAAGGGGCAAGAACCTGTGTTCTAGGGCTTCCCCAGTGGCTAGTGGTTAAAAAACTCCGCCTGCAATGCAGGAGACTTGGGTTCGATCCTTGGGTTGGGAAGATCCCCTGGAGAAGGGAATGGCAACCACTCTAGGGTTCTTGCCTGGGAAATCCCATGGACAGCAGAGACTGGTGGGCTACAGTCTATGGGGTTATAAAGAGACAGACACGACTGAAGCAACTGAGCATGCACACCTGGATCTGTGTTCCAAGCACCTCTCTCTCCTGCCTCTCACGGAGGCCTCAGGGGCCCTGTGCAGATGACGGGGGGCGGGGAGGTGCTGAGCGTGGTTGCTGTACAGAGCTTTCTGTGACCTGTGATTTCTTTGTGACCACGTGGGGATGAAGTCTACTACCGTCTGTGCGGGGACCCAGATTTGGAAGCACTGTGGCAGCGGAGGCAACACCAAGGATGCCCAAGCCTCTGGTCTGGAGTCAGGATAATGATCCTGTGACAAAGAAGAGGGACGTGTGCGACCCAGGCTGGCTCAGAGACCTGCTCAGTGGGGAAGGTTGAATAAGAATCCCTGATTATGCACCCTCCTCCTATTTTTTTTTTTCTTTTCTCTTCACTGAACAACTATTTCTTTCTTTTTAACCAACATCAATTTTCCATCATGGTAGGCAGAACTCTACCTTGAGAAAGCTTACAATGATCCTAGAAGAGTCAGTTCAAAACAGATGAGCTAATGCAGGGTCTAAAGCAGACCCTGAAGGGTTGGGGGTGGGAGAAGGGGACAGAGAGAGAGAGGGTGGGTGAAGGAGGCAGGCCTTGGCGAGGGGAAAGGAAGGAGCAGCAGGTTTGGCTGGGGGACTCCGTCTGCCACTCCCTGACTATTCTGGGCACGGGTGGATAATGACAGATTCGAAGGAGGCAAGGGCTCAGAGGGGAAGGAAGTGGAGCTCCAGGGGTGTCATTTCTTCTCTGTGCTCCCTTTCTGGGGCAGGGTTCCCTGGGCCAGGACTGGCAAATATGGGGGGGGGAGGCACGACGCCATCGGGGCCGAATATGTAAGACGTGTGTGTATCCGGGTGTGCGTGTCTGTCCCAGTGAGGGTTGATTTCAAGGGGAGAAGGGCTGGAGACTGTGACCTGACTAAGTGTGTGTGTGCCGTGAATGTGTGTGCACGTGTCGTTGTGCCTGTGGGTTCCTGCGTCTGTGTGACCTGTGTGTCTGCTGTGTCCCTGCGGACCTGTGTCTGACTCTGTGGTTCTGACTGTGCATGCCGGGGGTAAGTGTCTGTGTGTGTGTGTGCCTGTGTGATTCTGTGCCCTGTGTGTTGGTGTGTGCCTGTGTGTGACGCAGCATGTGCTTGTGGGCCTGTGGGCTGGTTTGGCCTAGTTTGGGGGTGACTCACAGGTAAGTGGGGAGAATGCAGGCCTTGTTGAGTTAGACAAGGTTCTTTCCCACACTCCCCCCACCCCCTGCAGCCCCTCCCTTTCCCAGCCCCACACAGCTGATCTGGAAGTCACAGGTGACCCGGCTGGTCCAGGGCCTTGAGGAAGAGAGGGCTCCGGAAATGGGCATTTCTGCTGGCCTAGGAGAGGCCTCCTGGGGTTTTGAGGTGTGTCTTCAGAGGAAGGACAAAACAGGGTCAGGGGATCTATAGGCAGGCAGATTTCTGCATAGTGTGAAGAACATTCTAGCCATCATGACTATTCAGGGATGGGACAGGTCAGCTGTTAAATTGCAACCTCCCTGTGCCTAGAGGTATGCAGGCAGAAACAAATGACCACATGCTTGTAGAATGACTATCAGGGGTGTTGTCTGGGGGCTGGGTTCAGAGAGGCATAGAGTTCTGATTATTGGGAGGTCACAGATATATCTGATATGATTACCAAAGGCTTCCTCCTCTGAGGCTCTCCTGTGGCTTTGCCAAAGCCTATGGAGGCCTTCTGAATGTGGTTCCTGTTTTTATGTCTAATTCTTTGACCCCTGAACTCCCGGAATACCACTTTCAAGAGAAATTGGCTTTGGATGAATCTAACCAGAACCTGGGGCTTCCCCAGGGGCTCAACGGTAAAGAATCCACCTGCAATTCAGGAGATGCAGAGGCGCGGGTTTCATCCCTGGGTCAGAAAGATCCCCTGGAGGAGGAAACGGCAACTCACTCCAGTACTCTTGCCCGGATAATTCCATAGACAGAGGAGCCTGGTGGGCTGCAGTCCACAGGGTCCCACAAAGAGTGGAACACGACTGAAATGACTGAGCACGCACGCATGCAACCAGAACCTAGCACATCACCTAACACGATGAACAGTGAATGAATGAGTGAAGGAATGAATACATGACTTAGAACCCAGTCTTTGCCCGCTCCTGTCAGTGCCATCACGGACGGTGAATCTCAGCGAATGGTAGTTGTTATCATTAGTACCAGCCAGGAGGACAGAGATTCTGTTGGAAGAAAAACAGCTCCTTAGTGAAGACAGAGGAGAGGGGTGGGCCTTAGGGAAGGGCTACAGTCCAGACCCTCAGGTGTCTGAGTGTGGCTGTCACGAATTCTGGCCTGGGGAAAGAATTGGGCATCCCTCCCAGCCCCTCCCCTCCCTCATACACAAGACTTTCCTGGGGCCACTCAGAGCCCATCCTGGACCAGGCCACATGCTGTCACAGGCACCAGTGGTCCCCGAGTCAGGTCAGGCTTCCCTGGGCCTCAGCCCCATTCAGCTCTGTCCCTCATAAAACCTGAGTCACTTCTGGGGCCACAAGACAGGGTCAAAGTTCCGGGTTCCATCAGCCTCTCAGGAGGGAGGGAACTGGAGAAAGGGGGAGGGCAGTTGGGGGCATGGGTCCATTTCCGGCCTTAAGGGCCCCTGTGATGGTCTGGGGGCTGCCTCACACAGAGGGGGAGCTGGAGACACGCCGGTACTGAGGCTGATCTCTTGCATTCTTGAGGCCTGAGAATAGGATTGCCCTACTAGAGTAGCCTGGAAGTCAGAGTGGGGACTGCCTGGCCCCCTCCAGGACTGCTGTGCCTCCTTTAAAAGTAAACCCCCCAAAACACAGAGTCTTAGTTTACCAGATACATTAGGGAGTTTGATGTGGTGGTTCACCACTTAGGGTTAGATTCAACCCTTGTCTCTGCTACTGTGTGACTCTGGGCAAATTTCCTAACCTCTCTGAGTCTTTTCCCCCGCCCACATCTGCAGAAGGGGAATGTGTGTTCATAATTTATAAATAATTTATTCTGTCTTAAAAAGTTGAAGTATACTTGATTTACGATGTTGTGTTAGTGTCAAGTACTAATATATAGCAAAGTGATCAACTATGTATTATCTTCCATTATAGGTTATTACAAGATATTGAATATAGATCCCTGTGCAATCTAGTAGATCCTTGCTGCTTATCTGTTTTATAAACAGTGGTTTGTATCTGCTAATCTCATACTCCTAGTTTATGCCTCCCCCTCCCCTGTGGTAACCACAAGCTTGTTTTCAGTGTCTGGGAGGCTGTTTCTATTTTGCCCATAGATTTTTTGGGGCTGTGTTGTGTGGCTTGCGGGATCTTAGTTCTGACCGGGGATTGAACCTGCACCCTCCGCAGCGCGAGCGCCAAGTCCTAACCGCTGGACCACTAGGGAATTCCCATGCATAGATTCATTTGTATCATTGTTTAGTTTCTACATGTAAGTGATATCATATTATGTTTGTCTTTCTCTGATTTACTTCACTAAGTATGCTGCTGCTGCTGCTAAGTCGCTTCAGTCGTGTCCGACTCTGTGCGACCCCAGAGATGGCAGCCCACCAGGCTCCCCCATCCCTGGGATTCTCCAGGCAAGAACACTGGAGTGGGTTGCCATTTCCTTCTCCAGTGCATGAAAGTGAAAAGGGAAAGTGAAGTCGCTCAGTCGTGTCCGACCCTTCGCGACCCCATGGTACTCCCTAGGTCCATCCCTATTTTTGCAAATGGCAATATCTCATTCTTTTTTATGGCTGAATAATAGTCCACTGTGTTTATACACCACATTTTCTTAGACCAGTCATCTATTGATGGACACTTTAGTTGCTTCCATGTCTCGACTATTATAAAGAATGCTGCTATGAACATTTAAGTGTATGTATCTTTTTGAATTAGAGTTTGCATCTTTTCTGGATATCTATCCAAGAGTGGGATTGCTGGATGATATGGTACCTCACTTTTTAGTTTTTTAAGAAAACTCCATACTGTTTGCCATAGTGAATAATTTATTCTTTATGGGGAAACTTAGGAGCCAGCATTTTAGTTTATAAAGTGAGTTTTTATTCTTTCTCTCATACTGGATTCTGACAATAACCCTGTGAAGTGCATACTCTTGTTATTCCAGTTTTCTGGCCAGGGGCCCTGAAACTTGCTGGGGAAAAGTGGCTGCTCAAGGTCATCTTGCTGATGAGTGACAGTGATAGGGGGAACCCAGCTTTGCTTGAGGCCAAAGCTGTCTTTCCTCACCTTCCTTCATCACGATTGGAAACAGGGTCAGAACATTGCTTGTCTAGTTTTCAGCTTTCCGGTTTTCTAGTTTTTAGCTCCTAGAGGACTAGCCCCAGGGCTCCTTGGGCAGTCACAGCCCTGTCCACAGACCAGTGAGTCGGATCCACATGCCTGTCTCTTTTCTTCCTCTCTCTCCTTCTAGGCTTAGGCCTCAGCTTCACCCCTTGAAGGGCTGTGGCATAGGAGAACGCCTGAAAGTAGGGAGAGGGGTGGGAGCTCTGAGGGCATCGTGCCCGTTTTACTGATGAAGAAACAAAGGCCCTGAAATTCAAATGACCGACCTGAGGTTACTCAGCCTGACCTCTGCAGAGATAGTTATTCTACACTGCAGGGAGCCACCCTGACCACTCCCCTGACGCCATCTTTTTTCTTTCCAGCACCCTCTGCAGTGAGCTGGACCACAGCGAGCCAAGGACACCTCAGGACGCCTTGCCGGGGCCCAACATGGAGGAGGCCAGCGGGCCTCCGGCTGAGGCCAAGGCCCGAGTGGTGAGCACCACGCTGACATGGCGGCAGCGGCCCCCTGCCCAGGACGAGGTCAAACACCGTTTCCACAAGGTGTCCCTGGTGTCAGGGACCCAGTCGGAAGCCCCGTCCGAGGAGACGTCTGAGTCCAGCCATCGTCGAGAGGAAGTCAATGGCTTTGCTGTCCGGGAGGAAGAGACCGTGAACCACCAGGGCCCCCGGGACGGGGCTGGCTCCAAGAGCTTCCAGAGCCACGGGCCCATCTTTTCCAAGAAGTACACATTACCCCTCAAGGAGAAAAGGCCAGTGGGAAGACTGAAGGAGGCTGCGGAGCAGGGTGACGGCAGCCCCCAGCCCCCCAGGACCGAGCCGCCCAGCGCGGGAGTCATGGCCAGGACTGAGTTGTCGGTGCCAGCGCACGGGCCCCGGGAGCCAAGCCCCCACCCGGGTGTGAGTTTCACCAGCGGGAGCTCCAGGAGCCTGGAGGAGCGGAGGGTGACACGCACTGTGCGGACCACCGTGATGGTGGGAGGGCACGTGGACCGCCGGGTGAACAGCACCGTGATCAACTCCGTGGGGCCCGCGCTCGTGGGCGAGGCCCTGCCAAGGGGCCGCAATGCTGCCCGCGCGGTGCGGGCAGTGGTGGTGAACCCGCGGGCCGAGGGCTCCCCCAGTCGCAGTCAGGCCCTGGAGCTGCTAAGTAGCCTTGTGCCCACTGAGCGGACCGCCCCCACCAGCCGGCTTCCCAGGCCCCTGGCTGCTGTGCCAAGGAGTCCAGATCTGGGCAGCACAGAAGGGTCAGCCCTGAGGCAGCTGCCTGAGACGAGGACAGCAGAGCCGAAGGACAGATCTGCCCCGGGCCCTGCGGGCTTCCTGGAGGAAGCTCACCCCACTCCGAGCCAGGAGGTCCCTGCAGCCCACCCAGACCAGGAACAGGACAGAACCCTGGGTGCCGGGGTCCATGAGGTCCCAAGGGTGCAGAGACCCGCCAGCCCCACCCAGTCCCCTCTCCAGACCTCTCAGGGCCACACCCCAGTACCTTCCTCTCCCAGACTCCAGACCCGAACCCTCTCCCTGGACCTAGTTCAACCCCCAGAGCAACCTGAAGCACCTACTCAGGCTCGGGCCCAGCTCACTCTCAAGCCCCGGGGACCCCAGGCCCTGCCCTCCATCAAAAGAGAAGGGCTTTCAGATCCCCCTGCGGCCACCGTCCTTCCTATGGTGAAGACTGAGGTTGTGATAGTCCCTGGACAATCTCTTGCTCCATCCTCTATGAGATGGAAGGCCATCACCAGCCCGGGAGGTCTTTCTGCTCCATCCTCCCCAAAGAATAAGGTTGTTCAGGACTCTGAAAAAGTCCCTGTTGTCTCCCTTACCCAGAAAGAGATAGTACAGGGCCCTGGAGTTCCTGCTGACTCATCTCCCAACCAAAAAGAGGTAGTGCAGGGTTTGAGTGCTCCTGCTGCCTCAGGCCCCAAACCAACCAACGTTGCCCAGGGCCCAGAAGTCAGCCTGATCAGCCAGAAAGAGGTCGTCTGGAGTACAGCAGGCAGCCCGGTCCCTCCCCTCCCCAAGGAAGAGGCTGCTCAAGGCCTGACAATTCCTGCCGTCCCATCCCCCAAACAGGAAAAGGTTGTCCAGGGGTCTGAAGAAAGCATCGTCTCATCTCCCACCCAAAAAGAAGTTGTCCAGGACCCTGATGCTTCTAATGTCCCATCTTCCACCCAGAAAGTAGCTGTCCAGGCCCCAGCCACTCTCATCGCCCCCTCCTCCTCAGTGGGCAAGGTATCCTCTGGTCCAGGAGGTCCCCCAGCCCCGGTGATGATGGGAGCAGAGACCAGCCAGGAGTCCCAGCTTGTCCCTGAAGCCACCAAGGACAAGACATTCCTGGAGCCATCGAGGGAGGAGGAGGAGGTGGCCCTGACTGCTGACCTGGAGATTTTCCTGGATACCCTGCGGAGCATGGAGCCTCCTGAGATCCTGCGCACTCACCGGCTACCTCGAGCCCCCCGCTCCTCCTACCTGGCCATGTACGCCACCCTGCCTGCCATCGAGGAGGACCAGCCTGGGCCATGTGTGCTGGGACCCAGCCCCCAGGAGGTGCCCGCCCTGGAAATAAAGAAGGAGGAGAAGGCACAGGAGGAGGAGGAAGAAGAGCCAGAGAACCCCTACCTGAGCGACGATGAAAAGCTCCAGCGCAGGCAGGAGAGAGCCAGGCTAGGCCCCCCCAGGGACCCCTCCCCTGCCCGGCCCACCCAGGTCTCTTGCTCTCCTCTGGAGATGATGAAGAAGCATGTAGCAGGTGCCAAGGGCCCCCACCCAGAACCTGGGCCAGAGTGGCAGGCAGGCAGCCGGCCCACTTCCCGTCTTGGAGGCAGCCTCCTCTTTGGGGGTCTGGTGCCTGCCCTGAAGGAGGCCCCCACCTCGGAACCACTGGGCACAAAACTATCCGCTCTGCAGCCCCACAGGGCACCGGGGCTCAAGAAGGGTCCAGGACAGCTGCCCCTGCTCTACAGTGAAAGGCCACCTCCAGAAAAGCCGGCACGTGCCCGGCCCCCGGAGGGGTGGGTGAGTGAGGCCTTGGGCGGGCAACGGAGGAGGGCCTGGCCTCATCTAGGCCAGGGTTTGGATCCTGTGAGGACCGGGATCCTGGGACGCAGTCTCCCAATCCAAGCAGCAAGCTGTTTGCACTGCGGATTCCGAAGGGCTTGATAAAATCTCAGAAGCTGGGGAAGGGGGCAGTCCGGGGACAGAGTGATGAAGCCCCCAGGGGCTGGGAGCAAGTGTAGCATTCTCTGTGGGCCAGCTCTTTGCGGGGTGGAGGTCTGCAGGGAGGATATGGGATTCACGGAGCTGCAGGTTGAGAGTGGCAATAAGGAGGCAACCCCATAAAGACGTATCACGGCTCTCCATTCCAGAGCCCAGCACTGAAGACCCAGGGCAAGCTGAACACGAGACCTGGAAAGGTAGGGGGCGCTGGGATTGGGGGGCAAATGGGTGAGAGAGCAGGAGGCGGAGGTTCCGGGGACGGGCCCTAAGGACCCCTCTGGGCCTTCTTGCAGATTATCCTCTTCTCAGAGCCTGGCTGCCAAGGCAGCCGCAGGGAGGTCTGGGAAGATGCTGATGATGCTTCCGGCTGGGCCCGTGTGGCCTCCATACGGGTGGTCCGAGGCTGGTGAGTGCGGAGCTCCCGGTGGGCTCTGGCGTGTGAACCTTGGGGATGTGAGGACAGTGAGAAGTGCCCACTGAGGGCAGAAGCCCCCCCCACCGCCATAACTACCCAGAGACCCTGCCTTGCAGGGACATCCTCCCCACCCAACTCCATTCAATGACCCTAGGTCTCTGTGCCCACAGCTGGGTGCTGCACGAACAGCCAGGATTCCAGGGCCAGAAGCTGGTCCTGCCTCAAGGAGATACGGAACTTGGAGCCCCAGGATCAGCATGGAGTACCCAAGGCATCGGCTCCCTGAGGAGGGTTGTCCGGGTGAGTGGCTGGGTGTGGGGGACCAGATGTTGCCTCATCTACCCTAAGTCCCAGGCCTTGAGGAGGAAGACAGAGACACCTAGAGCTGGGATTTCTGGGAGAGATCACAGGATTGGAGCCTGAAGAGGGTTTATACCTGTATAGAGTCCTGACCGTGGAGCCAATTGGAGAAGAAAGGGATTCTGGGGGATGCTCAGCCTGGCTTGCACTAGCTCCAGCTGGAGCTTGGGGAAGGATGGAGTTAGAGCAACAGAAATGGGTGGGGGTGGCTGTGGGCACTCACCACCCACCCAGGGCCCAGGTGTTCAGGCCCACAGCCAGAGTTGAGGTGCCGCATATAGATGCACGCACACACAGATGTTTCCCTGGTAGCTCAGTGCTAAAGAATCTGCCTGCCAATGCAGGAGACAGGGGTTTGGTCCCTGGGTCAGGAAGATCCCTTAGAGAAGGAAGTCGCAACCCACTCCAGTGTTCTTGCCTGGGAAATCCCATGGACAGGAACATGGCCAGCTATAGTCCATGGGGTCGTAAAGAGTCGGACACGACCAAAGGGACTAAACAACAGGACGTGGTCGGAAAGGGCACAGTCAGTATTACAGTTTCATATCGCTAAGGTGGGGAAGTACCATGGTCAGAACACAAATTTACAAATCACTAAAATTAAGCTGACAAAACCATCTTGGACACCAGAGAGACCCAGAAGAGAAAGCAGAAATCTAAAATCAGGGCCTAACAGACGTTTTGGGATTTTTTTCTTCTTCTTCTTCTTTTTTAATGGAAGGACAAAATAACCCTTGAGTCCAGAGCTGTTGCAATACTCCTGGTAAGAGAGGAAGAGAATCTTATGTTAACTAGGGCAGTGGCCTGGCCATGCAAAAGAGGGGACAAGAATTTTCAAAGCCTCTCCAGAAACACACAGGTGTTTGTAGACAATTTATTGTGAGCTTCTCACCATAAATTCATCTTCATGTGGGAGGTAATGAGGTACAAAAGAGAGCCAAGGGCTTTGAAGTCCGGTGGACTTGGGTTCCTTTTATTCAGTCAGCATTGATTCGGTGCCTAGTGTGCTCCAGGCACTGGGACGTGCTGGGTTGCAACAGTGAACAAAAACTGCACTGCTCTGTTCTTGGCCCCTGCCACTTACAGGCTGGGTGCCCTCAGGCAGCCCACTTAACCTCACTGGGTCTGACTTTCCTAGTCTGTGAATGCCGTTAACACTTCCCGCTGGGAAGACCGAATGAGAAGAGGTAGGACAGGACCTTAGCATATGTCTTACACTCAGTAGATGTTTCATAAACATTTAAAAAATACTTATTTATTTACTTATTCAGCTATGCTGGGTCTTAGTTGCAGCATCTGGGGTCTAGTTCTCTGACCAGGGATCAAACCTGGGCCCCCTGTATTGGGAGCTCAGCATCTTAGCCACTGGATGACCAGAGAAGTCCCTGTTTCATAAACATTTGATGAAGAAGTGAGTGAATAAAAATGATCCTGATGAAGAAGAAGCACCCAGAAATGAGGAAAGGACCTGTAGCTTCCTGAGATGCAGTGCAGGTGGAGGCCAGTTTCAGTTCAGTTCAGTCACTCAGTTGTGTCTGACTCTTTGTGACCCCATGGACTGCAGCATGCCAGGCCTCCCTGTCCATCACCAACTCCCAGAGTTTACTCAAACTCATGTCTATTGAGTCGGTGATGCCATCCAACCATCTCATCCTCTGTCATCCCCTTCTCCTCCTGCCTTCAATCTTTCCCAGCATCAGGGTCTTTTCCATTGAGTCAGTTCTTTGCATCAGGTGGCCAAAGTAGTGGAGTTTCAGCTTCAGCATCAGTCCTTCCAGTTTAGGAAGGGGTAGAAATTGGTATAGAATTGGAATTATATATGAAGAAGGATCAAATTCAGATCTCCGGAAATGGCTGTCCATCCTGCCCATCTCTCCACCAGGCTGGAAATGAGGCTCCCAGAGGCAGGGCAAAGGGCATGGTACTTGGCAGGCTCCTGCTGAGAACTTTGGTCTTAGGTCCCAAAGGGCCAGCGAGGGACCAGCGAGGGCTTTGGACTCAGGCTTACCTGGCTGACATTGCAGAGAACACCCCAGTTGTTTCTGGCTTCTGGGGAGAAGCCCTGGCAGCCCCAGCTGAACAGACTTAGGGAGGCAGGTGTGGACGGGGGTAGTCTCTGAAGGGTGATGGGTGGTTTTGTTTTTGTTTTTATCTTTTGACTATGCCACACGGCATATGGGATCTTAGTTTCCTGACCAGGTATTGAACCCATGCTCCCCTGAATTGGCAACGGAATCTTAACCACTGGCTGTTGTTGTTCAGTTGCTAAGTCATGTCCGACTCTTTGTGACCCCATGGACTGCAGCATGCCAGGCTTCCCTGTCTTTCACTATCTCTCACAGTTTGCTCAAACTCATGTCCATCGAGTTGGTGATGTCATCCAACAATCTCATCCTCTGTTGTCCCTTCTCCTCCTGCCCTCAACCTTCCCAGCATCAGGGTCTTTTCCAATGAGTTGGCTCTTCACATCAGGTGGCCAGAGTATTGGAGCTTCAGCTTCAGCATTAGTCCTCCAATGAATATTCAGGGTTTATTTCCTTTAGGAATGAGTGGTTGGATTTCCTTGCCGTCCAAGGGACTCTCAAGAGTCTTCTCCAGCACCACAATTCAAAAGCATCAATTCTTTGGCACTCAGTCTCCTTTATTGTCCAATTCTCACATCCATACGTGACTCTGGAAAAACCATAGCTTTGACTCTATGGACTTTTGTCAAGCAAAGTGATATCTCTACTTTTTAATACACTGTCTAGGTTTGTCATAGCTTTCCTTCCAAGGAGCAAACGTCTTTCAATTTCACGGCTGCAGTCACCATTCGCAGTGATTTGGGAGCCCAAGAAAATAAAGTCTGTCACTACTTCCACTTTTCCCCCTCTATTTGCCATGAAGTGATGGGACTGGATGCCATGATCTTAGTTTTCTGAATGTTGAGTTTTAAGCCAGCTTTTTCACTCTCCTCTTTCACCCTTATAAGAGGCTCTTTAGTTCCTCTTCACTTTCTGCCATTAGAGTGGTATCATCTGCATAGATGAGGTTATTGATATTTCTCCCAGCAATCTTGATTCCAGCCTGTGATTCATCCAGCCTGGCATTTTGCATGATGTACTCTGCATTTAAGTTAAACAAGCAGGATGACAATACACAGCCTTGTCACACTCCTTTCCCAATTTTGAGTCAGTTAGTTGTTCCCTGTCTGGTTCTAACTGTTGCTTCTTGACCTGCATACAGATTTCTCAGAAGGCAGGTGGTCTGGTCCCATCTCTTCAAGAATTTTCCAAAGTTTGTTGTGATTCACACAAAGGTTTTAGCATAGTCAATGAAGCAGAAGTAGATGCTTTCCTGGAATTTCCTTGCTTTCTCTATGACCAACGAATGTTGGCAATTTGATCTATTGTTCCTCTGCCTTTTCTAAATACAGCTTGTACATCTGGAAGTTCTTGGTTCACATATTGCTGAAGCCTAGCTTGAAGGATTTTGAGCATAATCTTGCTAGCATGCGAAAGTGAGTGCAATTGTACAGTAATTTGAACATTCTTTGGCATTGTCCTTCTTTGGGATTGGAATGAAAACTAACCTTTTTCAGTCCTGTGGCCACTTCTGAGTTTTCCAAATTTGCTGGCATATTGAGTGCAGCACTTTAACAGCATCATCTTTTAGGATTTGAAATAGTTCAGCTGGCATTCCATCGGCTCCACTAGCTTTGTTCATGGTAATACTTCCTAAGGTCCACTCGACTTCACACTCCAGGATGTCTAGCTCTAGCTGAGTGACCACACCATCGTGGTCATTGGGGCCATTATGACTCCCTCTTCCAGGGAGGTCCAAGGTGCTGTTTTACACTTCATTTTCCCACCCCTCTCCTTCTGCAGGATTACATTACCCCAGAGATCAGTCTGTACTCTGAGGAGGGCCTCAAAGGGGAGCAAGTGAAGCTGACTGAGGCCTTGGAGGACCCCCAGGGCCTGGAGAGGCCCCTGCAAGTGGCATCTGCCACTGTTTCTGCAGGACTGTGAGTCTGGGCTTTCTGGAAGCCCTTCATTTAACACTCACTCTGCTGGGTGCTGGGGACACAGAGGTGACAGGACATGGTTCCTGCCTGCGAGATGTGCTCAGCCTACTGGTGGGGCCAGGAAGGAAGCACACAGTAGCAATCCGGAATTCCAGGATGGAGGAGCATGGGGCTGCAGGAGCAAAGAACAGCGCCAAACCAGCCCAGGTCAGAGAAGCCTTCCTGGAGGAGGAGACTCCTCAGCTGGGATGAACTGGCTCCGTGAAGGCAGGGACTTCATACGTTTTGTTCACTACTGTGTCCCTGATGCCTGAAGCAGGACCTGGCATGGGGTAGATGGCCCTGAATATCTGTTAATTGAATGAATGGGGGGCGGGGGGAGAGTATACTGGAACCTACAAAGGCCCAGAGGTGAGAGATCTAAGCTTTGAAAGTTCAGTCTGGCCAGAGAAAGCAGCACAACTGGGGAGATGGGAGGCCCAGGAGGAAGGCCTCTTTGTGCAGCTGGGCTGTATCATGAGGCTAATGGGGAATTTTAAGCAGGTATGGGTGCTAGAAAGAACTCTCAGCCTCTGTGTGCAATTAGGGTCAGGTCAGAAGAGAGATCAATGGACTGGCTGCCACAGGAGATGATGGGGGCCTGAAATGTTCTCCAGAGTTCCCTTGATCAGGGCCTCTCCCCCAAAACTCAATCCTTCCCTCTGCACCTTCCACCCCATCCACTACTCTGTATTCCTGGGAGTCTAGGGTGCAGCTACTTCTCTGCCTTCCTCCAGGTGGCTTCTATACCCCAAACCCTTCTTTGAAGATACTCCCTGTATTCTGGAGCCTGGAGAGTATCCCACCTCAGAGGCCTGGGGAGCATCAGACCCCAGCGTGGGCTCCCTGAAGCCCATGAGATTGGTAAGGGGTAGGTGGGCCCAGTAGCCTTGCCCTGCAGTCTGGCAGAAGAGGCAGGGCCTGGGAACTCCTACTGGGAATAGGATTCGAGGAGAGGGAGGATTTGATTCTAAGGGAAGGGGGGAGGACATGGGATTGGCCATTTTTAAGGGTCTCAGGAACAAGTCAACCCAAGGTCACCAGCCCCAGTCTGTCTCTCCCCGCCTCTGGGCTGGGGTCTCACTCTGTCTTCTCTGCAGGGCTGCCCAAGTGTGGAGAGGCCAGGGGAGCCCAAGGTAAGAGCCTAGGCTTCAGGGTCAAACAGGGCCTTTGGGTAGGGGGTGTGTATGCGTGTGTATGCATCATGGCCTGGACTAGAAGATGGAGAGGAGGGTGCTGGGGCCAGAGGCTGGGTCTTGGGGCAGGTGGTGGTGGTGATGGTGGAACCTGACTGATTCACTGGGAACCCACTTTTGATGTGGAAGGACCAGGTCACAGGTCAGAGAAGAGAAAGGAGTCAGGTGAGGGCATGGGGCTCAAGTGAGGGACTGGGAGGGCTTAGCTCTGGGCTGATGCTGGCGAGAGTCATCCAGGGATGGCTGGGTGGGTTTGGTCCAACCCCACACCACCCCTTCCCCCACAGGCTGTGGTGTATGAGGCCCCAGGGTTTCAGGGCCGGAGCTGGGAAGTGAACAGAGACATCTACAACCTGCAGCAGCCAGAGGATAGCCAGAGCCCCAGCTTGGCGTCTGTGGGGTCCCTGCGAGTTCTCGGGGGCTGGTGAGGACTCAGGACCCTTCCTTCTACCTCATCCTCCCCACTGGCCTCTACCCTCCAGGGTGGGGAGTGACCTGGGCTGCCTGGGGGTGGGGGCAGCTATTTCACAATCCCGAGGGCTTCCTGTGACTCCCTGTTTGTCTGTCTCCCCCTGCTCAGCTGGGTGGGCTACGAGAAGGAGGGTTTCCGGGGTCACCAGTATCTGCTGGAAGAGGGAGAATACACTGATTGGTCACGTTGGGGAGGCTATAACGAGGTGTTAACCTCCCTGCGGGTCATCCGAACGGTAAGCAAGAGCAATTGGGACATTCAGCTGGTACCCTCTGTTGAGAGAATTTGTGCCTACTCTCCTTGTTCTCCAGAGTAGAGGAAGTCTTCCTGGAGTCTAGCCTCTCTCCCTCCTGCTGCCCTTCCCCAGCCCACCTGATCACCTCACCCCAAAGTCCTTTAGTGGGATGCGTCCTAGGGGTCTGGATACTCCCAGGGGTTTCCTTCTGTCCGTCCGTGAGCCGGGAGCAATCTGACTGTCACTCGGGCCCAGGACTTCGGGGACCCGGCCGTGGTGCTGTTTGAGGCCATGGACTTCGAGGGGCCGGGCGTGGAGGTGAGCGAGGCACTGCCAGACGTGGAGCTGGCGGGACACGGCCCCAGAACGCAGGCCATCCACGTTCTCAGCGGCGTGTGAGTGACTAGGGGCCTCCGGGGAGCTGGGCGGGCCGGGGGCGGCTCCAGCAGAGACGTCGGCTCCGCCCCACTGACCCGCACCCCGCCCTTCCTGCAGGTGGGTGGCATATCAGGAGGTGGGCTTCTCCGGGGAGCAGTACGTGCTGGAGAAGGGCGTGTACCGCAACTGCGACGACTGGGGCTCGGGCAACAGCGCCCTCGCCTCGCTGCAGCCGGTCCTGCAGGTGCGTGGCGGCTGCAGGAGCCGGGCCTCTTGGTGGGAGGGGTCTGGGGTCTGGGCTGTGCCCACTTCAGTGGAGGCGGGACTAGAAGGAGCAGGCCTGGAGCTCCTGGGGGCGGGGTCTCCTGAAAGTGGGCAGAGTCAACACAGACCCCGGACTAAGCCCGAACTGCGGAAAGGATCAGGAATATTGACACTGGAGGCGTTGAGGCTAGGGGCTAGTACTCTTCTTGAATCTCAAAACTTTGGTCCCTTTCTTCAGGTCGGGGAGCACAATCTGCACTTTATCTCAAAGGTAAGGAGGTGGTGGGGGGCCTCTGTCTCACCCTCATTTAAAATCTCTTCCTCTCTTCCCCATTCTCTCCCCCCAACTCCATCACCCTCCTTCACTCTCATCTCTTCCCGTCTCTGCTGCCAGATTCAGCTTTTCTCCGGCCCCGACTTCCTGGGTGACCACATCTCTTTTGAAGATGACCAGAGCTCTCTGCCCACCTCCTTCCAGCCCCAGTCTTGCCGAGTCCACGGCGGCAGGTGAGGACGTGGGAAAGGGGAGACGTGGGCCTGTGGGCACCTGCCCTGAAGCACTTAGCTCAGCTTGGAAATCGAGGCTGTAGTTAGAAGGTCTTTCTTTCAAATGACTTCCTTCCTTTGGCTTCCTTGGGATTAGCTCTTCTGACCCGAGAATCATTCAATCTTAAAAGAAACAAAGCAAAATAAAGTTTTAATAGCAAATGTAAACATTGTAGACAGTATAAAGAACTTCAGTTTTGTTTTATTCACCTCTCTGCCTTTTTTTTTTTTTTCGGTAGAATATTTTAAATCTCCAACCCAACATAAAATTTCACAGGTAAATAATTCAATATATATCTCTAACAAGAAAGGACACACGGCATCAAGTTATTATCACATATAATAAAATGAGCAGTAATTTATTATTACCTAATACCCAGTCCCAGAGAAGGCAATGGCACCCCACTCCATTACTCTTGCCTGGAAAATCCCATGGACAGAGGGGCCTGGTAGGCTGCAGTCCATGGGGTCGCGAAGAGTGGGACACGACTGAGTGCCTTCACTGTCACTTTTCACTTTCATGCATTGGAGAAGGAAATGGCAACCCACTCCAGTATTCTTGCCTAGAGAATCCCAGGGACGGGGGAGCCTGATGGGCTGCCGTCTCTGGGGTCACACAGAGTCAGACACAACTGAAGCGACTTAGCAGCAGCAGCAGCAGTATCCATTGATGATAATTGCCTGGACTCTATTCCTTTAGAGGTTACAAAATGATTTTCTAAGTTTTATTATTCATTCTACATATACTAGCTGGAATACTTCTATAAAGAAGAACGTTCCCTTTTTAACTATTTATTTACCTGAAATACTTTCTGCAAAAAAGGCAGTTTGATCCTTTCCCAAGAGTCAGTGTTTGCCCCTTTCTTTTTATCAATTTTCAGAATAATTTTTGAATCAGTGCCCTAGCAACCACCAAAGCTGACCGATGAAGATTTTTTTTTTAAGTATTGTTATGGACTCATGGGTTTTTATGTATATGAAAGGCTCCAGTCCTCTGGAGTCACTACTCTTTTGTGTACTCAAATTACTTCACCTTTGGCAAATGGAAGCCCCTCCAGATTGCTTCCTGGGTACTTTTAAAAAATTTATACGTTTATTTTTTACTGCATCGGGTCTTTGTTGCACCGCCAGGGTTTCTTTCTAATTGTGGCAGGTGGGCTGCCCCAAAGCATGAGGGATTTTAGTTCCCTCACCAGGGCTTTAACCCGAGTCTCTTGCATTGGAAGGTAGATTCTTAATCACTGAACCATCAGGGAAGTCCCTTTCCTGGGTACTTTTGATATGACCCCAATAGTTGTTTGTTTGTTTGTTTGTTTTTTAAATAACTTCCTGTTTTTCTGGTACAATAAAATGTTCCTGGATCATTTTGTATATAGTTTTTGCCTCTAACCTGGAGTCACTTCCCAATGAATCCTGGTTGCTTTTAATGGATAATGCTCTTTCAAGACCAAAATTTGCATGCTACGTGTTTCAAAATTCTAATACTGATACTACTACTGATAATACTGCTTCTAACAGTAAAACCCAGTGAATGCTGTTTGAGGTTTCTCTGTTGTTCTTTTTGTCCTCAGTATTTTCATCTACATCCCATTAGGTATGTTATGTTCAAAATATTGTGTTGTTTACTTTTTTCTGTGTGGTTATGCCACCAACCTGATATATAATTAGGTTCATTTACATTGTTTATTTTAATTTTAGGAATACTTCTCATTTTTATTTAATCCTAGTTTTTAGTTACTGAAAATATTGATTGTGTTCCTATCTTAGCTTGAGCTAGTAACACAGTACCCTGGGTGGTTTAACAACAGGAATTTGTTTTCTCACAGATCTGGAGGCTGGGAACCCCAAGATCATGGTGTTGGTTGATTTGGTCCCCTGGTGAGGGCTCTCTTCTTGGCTGGCAGATGGCTGCCTTCTTGCTGTGTCCCCAGGGATCTCTTCCTCTGGTGGGCTCTTAGTTTCCCAATCAAGGTTGAACCCAGGCCCTTGGCAATGAAAGCTTGGAGTCCTAACCATTGGACTGCCAGGGAATTCCCCTCTTTCTTTTCTTATAAAGCACTAATCCCATGATAAGGGCTCCACCTTTATGACCTCATCTAAACCTAATTACCTCCCAAAGGCCATCACATTGGAGGTGAGGGCTTCAGCCTATGAATTCCGGGGAGATACACATTCAGTCCATAAGAGTTCCAAAGTTAAGACTTAAAAAACAAGTTACAGCTTTGTTCACACTACTTTTTCCTCTCCCACCCTCATTTTTTAAAATGTTTTTTCATTCATTCGTTGTTTTTTTTTAACATATAAGCAAATATACACCATATATAAATTTGCATATACCTGTAGAAACCAAATATATTTTGTTTTCCTCCTTCTCCATTTTCTTTCACAATAGGAAGCATATTGCAACCTAATAAATATACTAAAGACTACTGAATTGTGTACTTTAAAAAAGTGAATTTTATGGTATGTGAATTTTATCTCAATTTTTTAAACAGGAAACATATTATCAAGACTGTTATGCATCTTGTTTTTTTAGACTGTTTGAAGGTCACTTTATATCCCTTTGAAAGCTCTTCCTCATCCTTGTTGACTGCTGTGTTATACTCCAGATTCGTGCTTTATTCAACCAATCCCCAAATGATGGACATTTGGCTGCTGCCACTCTGCCACTGCAAACAATGTGTAATCACTAGCCTTGTGTATGTGTTGTTTCGCGAAGGGTGTCCTTGGAACAGATTCTGAGAAATAGGCTTGCTGAGTAATTGTGCATGGCGTTTGGCGTGACTGCCAGATTTCTCCTGAAGGGCAGTGTGAGTCCATTCAATTCTTTCTTAAGTCTGACTTCAGTTCGTGCTGCTGCAGTGCCTGGTCATCCTTGGCCTCCCCTGGCCTGGGGGATCCCCATCAAGGTTGCATTCAGTCTGCTGTATCTCAGGGGGGCCGTGCAGGCCAAGGACAGGGTAGGCTCAAATACCTACTCATGTCCCCCTATTCTTCCCCTTCCTTCCCCAGCTGGATCCTGTTTGATGAGAAGAATTTTGAGGGTGAGCAGTACATTCTGTCTGAGGGCGAGTTCCCTACTCTTACAGCCATGGGCTGCCTGGCCTCCACAGTCCTGGGCTCTCTCCGGAAGGTGCCCCTGGTGAGTGCCCCTGTCCAGTTCCAGGCACCCCTGAGGCAGAGGTGAGCCTGCCTCTTCCCACTGCTGAGTGAGCTGTCGGGCTTAAATCCAGCCTTCCTCAGAACGACCCCAGGGCCTCTTGACCCCAGTGCTTCAAAGCCAGGTCAGCCTACCAGGGATTTATTGAGTCCCTGCTGAGATAGATCCTGGGGACCCTGAAATAAATCAGACACAGCCCTGCCTTCAAGGAACCCAGAAAGATTACAGCGCAGAGTGGTGTGTCCTAAAACCAGGGTGGGCCAGGGCCAGGAGGGGCTGGCGCTTGGGGTGGGCTGGGGGCAGGGGTGACCACTGAGGTGGTGGTTCTGGGCAGGGAAGAGTGAAACAGGAAGATGGCTCTGCTGCATGGGCAGAGAGGGGTGGGCGGGGGAAGGCAGTGGGGTGCTGCGACAGAGAACCAGGACAAATAATGATGTCCTAGACCAGGGACAAGTGGAGAGAAACAACACTGGCCCTGTTAAGGACCTGGGGTCTGTAGGACTTGGTGGCAGACCGGAGACCAGCGGGAGCAGCACAAGCAGAACGGCTGGCCCTGACTTTACCACGCTCCAGGCGGGGCTAAAAGGCTTCCCGTGCTCCAGGACATCCCATCCTCACCGCAATCCTAGGAGCCGTACAATTATTATCTCCCTTTTTCCCATGTGAAAACTGAGGCACAGAGAGGTCGTGCAGCTTGCTGCAGGCCACACAGCTGGTGGTCGGCCAGGTTCTCCCAAGGCAGCCTGGCTCTGGAGTCCATGCTCTTTACAACTCCATGCTGGGCTCGGAAAACATACCTGGTTCTGGAGCCTGGCTGTAAGGGCCTTGAGCAAGCGGTTTCCTCCTTCCAGCCTCAGTTTCCCTCTAAGTGGGGATAATCATGGCACCTACATCTAGGGCTGTTAAGTTCTGATGAGATCAAGAAAAGCTCTTAGCACAGAATCTGGTGAGTTGGTCAGCCCTGAATACTCGTGAACTGATGTTATAATGACCAGGATTCTTATTCTTACTCTTCTTAGAAGTGCCATTTACCAGGGAGGCAGTATTAAGGCGGGGGGTGCCCATCCAGATCAGGCTGCATCTGACAATGTGGGCACCCCCAGCAGTGTCCGGGAGTCAGGGGCCCTGTGGGGTGCAGCTCAGGAGGAAGAGAGCCTGAAACACTGCCCTAGGAGTCACGCATCTGGAACTAGGGGGAGGGGGGTGCTGAGGGTGGGGCTGTTATGGCCTCACCCTTTCTTTGTGGCCCCCGGCCTGCAGCACTTTGCCGAGCCATCCATTTTCCTGTATGGACTGGAGTGCTTCGAGGGCAAGGAGATTGAGCTCAGCGGGGAGGTGCGGAGCCTGCAGGCCGAGGGCTTCAACAATCATGTGCTGTCTGTGCGGATCAAGGGGGGCGTGTGAGTGTGTCAAGGGGAGGTGTGGGGCTACTAGTGAGGGAGGGGGGATCGGGCGTCTCCAGGTCTTCCCCCACTTTCCTTCCACTCCTGTCTAAGCCAGGAGGGAGCGGGGAAGGAGTGCAGGCTGGGAAGACTCACTGGCCCTCAGGACTTGGACCCCAGCCTGGGGGGCCTCTCCAGGACCCTACTCTGCCCTGCAAACCCCAGGGCTCCTTTCCCGCCTCCCTCTCCACCCGCTCTTGGGGCCCGAACCCCAGGCAAAGGAGTCCCGGCTTGAGAGAAGGGGAGCTGGAGATCGTCCTGACGGCCCTGCCTCCTCTCCTTCCTGTCTGTCTGTCTTCTTCCCTGTGTCTCTGGCGCTCACTGGGTCCAGCTGGGTGCTATGCGAGCACAGCGACTTCCGGGGCCGCCAGTGGCTGGTGGGCAGCTGTGAGATCACCAACTGGCTGACATACAGCGGGACCCAGCGGGTGGGCTCCCTCTACCCCATCAAGCAGGTGGGTATCATGGCGGGTTGAGCACATCTGGGTCAGCCCGTCTGGCTGTGTGTCTGTCTGTCTGCGCGTGTCCCACATTTCCCAAATTCAGTGTTTATGTACTTTGGTCATAATTTTTGTCCTACTATGATTCCTCTTGAACCGTTACGTCTTTAATATTTTCCTCTAAATCAACTCACTTTTTTCTTTTTTAACGTTATCCTTATCCTAAGGAATAATGTCCATAAGATCGTGGGTTTGATGTGTGTGTGTATGATTTTTCCTTAATAGACACTGATAAACACATTACCATTACTTTTTAAACAAGAAGGCTTATCCACATAAGCCTGAAAATTATCTCATGTACCACCCATTAGCGAGCACGCCTCACTTTGCCACGCCGTGTCTGTACCTATGTTTCTGTGTGTCTGTGAGTGCACGTCTGGACCTGTGTTTCAATTATGTGCAATGAAGGCATGTGTGTGGAGGCCTGGCCACAGGGCGTGTGCGTGTGTGTGTGTGTGTGCACCCGTCTGAGGGCATTTCTGTGTTCATGATGGCGTTTGTATGCGTGTGTCCTCTGGCGGCAGTCTGTGGCAAACCTGTACATCTGTGAGAGTGTGTTTGTGACTGTGTGTGGCTGTACTTGTGACACTGTTGAAAGCATGTGTCTTCGTGTGAGGATACCTGTACGGTCCCTTGTAGAACATCATTGCTAGAAGAAATCTTGGAGATTATCTCCAACCCTCACATTGTACAGATGGAGAAATAAAGGCCCAGACAAGTAGACAAGGATTTGCTCTACCATCTTTGCGAGTGGTTTACCTCCATGGCCCTCAGTTTTCCTCATCTATAAAATGGGGGTGATATGTATGATCGAGCTGTTTTGAGAATTGAATAACGCTGTAAAGCCCTCAGAACAGTGTGGAATGTCAACAGACACTGGCTGTGATTACCGTTATTACTGTCACCTCCACCCAAGACCCCTGGGTGATTTGCGGCCAAGCCAGTGTCCGCCCCGCTGTGGTTCCTCTCCAGACTTTTAGCAAACCTGAGTGCCTGCTGTGAAGTCAGCAGGGGGAGCAAAGAGTGTACCTGCTGGCATGTGTCCCTGTGTCTATGTCTGCCTTCCTCCTGTGTGGCCATGTGGATCTGGGGTGTAGCTGCCAGTGCGTCTGTGTGCATCTCTACAGATGTACAACTGTGTGGGTATGTGCTGTGAGTGTGCCCTCGGCATATGTGTGAGAAAGAAGGAGTGACTTAGAAGCAGGGTCCAGGTCGGTTTGGGGCAGGAGGGAGAGCCTGGGAGCTCGGGTTACTAGAGGGTCCAGAGTTGAGGGCACTGGGGGCCCAAGGGGGAGCATCCCTGCCCAGAGAGCCCTGACTCTAGACTCCCCCAACTCACCAGCGCCGGGCTTATTTTCGCCTCTGGAATGCGGCACTGGGGGGATTCCTGACTGTGCCAGACCACGTGGAAGACATGAAGGCGGGCCGCGTGGTGGTCTCTGAGCCCCAAGCCGGAGGCAGCAACATCTGGTTCTACGAGGATGGGCTACTGAAGAACCAGGTATGGGTTTAGGGGCTGGGACAGTGACACCAGGGCCCCCAGACCCTCACAAGCCCACCTTCAGGAGTCCCAGCCTGTGCTCAGTCGGGAACAGGAGCCAGTCTTGGGCCAGAGAGGCAGAGAGATACAGACACCAGGACCCTGGGGAGTTGGAGAAGGCAGGCTGTGGACCCTTGGGCAGTTCAGGCTCTTCTCTGGGTCTGTCTCTCATCTGCAAAACAAAGGGGCGGGACCAGAGGCTTCTAAGGGACCTCCCAGCTCTGATAACCTGTGACAGATCTGGGTCCTATTATTAATGATAGATTCGGGAATTCTCTGGTGGTCCAGTGATTAGGACTTGGGGCTTTTACTGCCAGGCACCCAGGCTTGAACCTGGTTGGGAAATCAGATCCCACAAGTCATGAGGCATGGCCAAAAGGAAATTATAGATTCACTGCACAAATCTTTCCTGAACACCCGCCATGTGTTCAGCCCTCCTGAAGCTTGCTTCCTAGTGGGGAGAGAAAGAAATGGCTTCAATGAGCCCTAGGTGCTGAAAAGTGCAATAGAGGAAAAATAAATGAAAAAAGGAAAATAGGGAATACCAGTATCTCTGACAAGGGGAGCCCTTCCTGAGAAAGTGGCGGTGGAGGGAACACCATGCAGATGTCTTCCTGTGAACATCATGATGTCTTCACGTGAACATCGCATGCAATCCCTAGAGGGCACTAGAGGGCAGGTCCTATTATACTTACCGTTTTATAGGTGAGGAAACCAGAGCACAGAGTTTAGTAACTGGCTGAAAGTCACATAGCCAGTAAGTATGTGGAAGTTTGCTGCTAAAGCCTGTGCTTCAAGAGTCAGTCATGGAAGCCTTCCTGGAGGAGTTCATATTTTCCCAGCTCTTTGATGGTTTCTCACATTGAACCAGAACTATTTCAACAACCATCCCCCCAGGAAAACAGCTCAGAAAGATCAAGAAATTTGCCCAGAGTCACAGTCCACGAGAGCCAGAAATTCAAAGCTGGGTGTATCAAAGGTGTCTTAGGTTTGGCAGAGTCCCTGGGGCAGGGCCGGTGCCTGACGACCTCCTGGGGGCCTCAGGTGGCCCCCACTATGAGCCTGCAGGTGATTGGCCCCCCCAGCACAGGCTCCAAGGTGGTGCTGTGGGCTGAGAGCCGCCTGCCCCGCCAGACATGGAGCATCAGTGAGTTGGGCCACATCTGCAGTCAGATGTTTGAAGGTCGGATCCTAGATGTGAAAGGTAAGTTGGGCATGTGTGTGGGAGAAGGCCCTTGAGGGCAGTGGAGTCCCTAGCTCTTTGTGACCATCTCCCCGTCTCTTACCCCATCCCCCGCAGGTGGCCGGGGCTACGACCGGGACCACGCAGTGCTGTGGGAGCTGGCCAAGGACAGGGCGTCCCAGATCTGGACTATCCATGTGCTTTGAAGCCTCCCTGCCACCCCCCAGCCCTGGAGGCTCTCCCTGGGATGACATGTTTTTATAGGGTTTTTTGTTGTAACATAAACTATTTTATACTATGCTCCCAGGTATCCTTGACGCTGCACCTTGATATTTGGGGTGGGGGGGGGTGGCAGGAGTGAGGTTTTATTCACCTGCCTTCTGACTTGCCTAAGGCTCAGGTGGGCTTGCTTCTTCACTCCTTCCCGTTCTGGCGTTCAGATGCAAGGCCTGCCTCTGCCACCAGAGGGAGCCCTGGGACCAGACTGACTGCCAAGCGTGATCTTGTCGCTGCCCCCCTCCCCCAAATGATGTGTTCCGGGAACATGGGCTTTGGGAGCACAAACATAAACCAAGCCTTGGTCCCTGCGCTCAGGCAACTCACAGTCCAGTGGAGGAGTCCAACGGGTAGGGTGATACATTCAGTGACAGGCTAAGAAAGGAAGTGGAGGCGGGCACAGGGGAGGGCGTGAAACCATTTAGAGGCACAAGGCATGGACCACTGCCCGGAGGAGGGAATCTTCACCCGCCATGTGGAGGATGAGGAGTCAGCCGGGCTAGAGGATGGCAGAGGGATGCAAACAAATTCAGGGGTGGAAACCTGGAAGTCCAGTGTGATGGGGGCAGTGTGGGCCGGGCGAGAGAGGCAAGTGGGAGCCACACCCCAGAGGGCCTCACCCACCAGGGCTCCTCTCAATTTCTCCCAACCCTGGTCTCAGGCCCTAAAGGTTTGATCTCAGTCAGATAAGCCTGGACAGGGGGTCTTGGTTCCTAACCCAGCTCAGAGAGGGCAGGACATAGTCCTTCAATCTAGCAGACACTTGGCCCCTTGGCCGAGGTCCTCCGGGAAGAGGCAGAGATGGGGACTTCTCCAGGGTCCCTTTCCCTCTCTGTTGATCCCAATTCCAAGAGGGGTACAAGTGGTTAGAGCAGCTGTATGTCCTTCCTGCCTTCTAACCCATGGGTAGGTGGGAAAGAACTGGACAGCAGCCTCTTCACCTTTCTCAGTCCCCTGTGGTTGGAGGCGTGATGACAGGAGGCTGGCTGTGAGGGAACCGCTAGAGGTTGGGTGGGCAGTTCTCTCTGAATCTGTTGTTCTGAAGAAACTCAGGTACTGGAGTGGGGGACTCGCCTCTGTAACTGTGGATGCCCAAGGTCTGGGTGGGGGCGTGTGGGTCCTCTGGGACCTCCCTTCTTGAACTCCCAGGGACCAGTGACCAAATGCCACTAAAGAGAGGGTGACTACGGCAGGTTCTGGGCTGGGTTCTTTCAAGGGGATCCAAACGGGTAGGGCCCCAGCTTCCAGACTTTGGGGCAGGGAAGGTGGGGTGGGAGCTACCTGGTGCCACCTCTCCTGCTGATGGGGACACAGGCAGCCCCTGGGTGCTGGCTCTTCGGGTCTGGTGATGTCCAGTGACCACACGTAGGACCCTGCTCCAAGTACACAACAGCTTTATTGAGCCCCGGCTGGGTGGTGCTTCCTCCTCCATGTCAGAACCTCCCTGTGTTGGCCATGGGCACCCCCCAAGCTCTGCCCGTCAATTCCTACAAACTGCTCATCTCTAGCATCAGCGCCTCCCAAGGATTGGGGGTGCTTCTCCTGCTAGTGATGATGGCCGCTATCTCGGGGGGGATGGGATGAGGGCTGGGGCGTGTCACCTCAGGTGAGGTGGAAGAGCTGGATGAGGGTGTTGGTCAAGAAGAAAAGGATGCTGCCACCGGCCAGGCTGCCGAAGGCTGGGGAGCCACTTCGGGGTTTCTTGGAGGTGCTGATGGTATGGTTTCCCAGGACTCCAGTTTGTATCTGCAAGAGGAGAAGTGGGGCAAGCCCGGGGAGGGGTGAGTCTCAGGTGTGCTGTTTAGAGACACAGTTCTCCCACCCCCAGACTGCAGCCCCTGGTTCCCTGTCCCAAGGGTCGTGACTTCTGCCACGAGGTCCTGTGGGGAGGGCTGGCTGCTTCGGGCCACGACGCAGGCAGGGTCAGAGGCAGTCCCCAGTCTATGTGCCCTGGAACCTTTCTTTCACGTCCACCAGGCCACCCGCACCTCCAGTATGCAGGAGATAGGGAAATCTGTGGCCCCAGACCTTGACCTTAATAGCCCAGCCAGGGCCTTAGCCTCTCTGAACCTCAGTTTCCTCATCTAGTGAATGGGAAGAAGAGCCCATCACAGTCGTGGGGGAGGTCACATGAGACTGGGCTGGAGAAAAGGTGCTTGGTAGCGTGTGGGTGGGTGGGGGTAGGGAGGGTGTGGCTTTTTCCCCCAAAGAGATGGCCAGATGGTGATCAGGCTGTTCTCAAAGCCTGATCACCCTGCAACTAAAGCTGCCCTTGATGGAGATTAAGCTGTTTCTGATGGCGACCAAGGTGTCCTTAATGCTTGATCAGGCTGTTCTCGATGGAGAACTCGATGGCTCCCTTCTCTACCGACTAGCATGTGAGATGCTGCCAAAGCCACCTCTTGGAATAGCAGTTGATCTTGAGACTCTAGCTGTTTCTGGAATGGGAGATTTCTATCTTAGCATTGCCAAACACTCAGGCTCCTCACCTGGGGTGGGGGTTCCCTGCTACCTCCATCAGGCTCCATTTGAACCTCTCCCTAGCCCCCCTCCCAACAGGACCATTTCCCCAGTTTCCCTGTGGGTTGATGCCATCGTCACTTAGGGCTGTCTTCCCAAGCCTCTTCATCCTCTGTTATTCCACAACACCCCTTGGGGGCTTCAGTATGCTGGCACCCTGTCAGGGTGCCCCAGCCTCAAGTACCAGAGGCAGCAATGCTCAGCGGAAACCCTCCAACAGTCTGACCCTAACCAGAAGAACTGGAAGACTGGGAGCTAGGCGTCTGGAGGCCTTGGTTCCCATGGAAGGGGAGGTCTGAGGAGCCTGGGGTGGTGCTTCCAGGGACTCCAGGGGGCTGCTCTTACCTGAATCATAATCAGGAGGCTGATGGTGAAGAGAAGGAAGAGGAAGCCTTTCATTTTGGGAGGCTCTCCGCGGCTCTCGGTAGCAGCTTTTGGAGATGAACTCAGGGCTGTCTGCAGGCCTCTTTGGGCTTGGCTGCTTTTGAAGGAGGGTAAAGCAGGGAGGCGGGGTGGAGGGAAAGGAAGGAGGGCCTCTGGGGTGGGGTGGGTACTGCTGCTCTTCTACAGACCTTGGGATTGAGGATGCCAGGCCCCAGCTCCACAGCTCTGGCAGGTGACAGACGGTTCTGGAGTGGAACTGGGGCACATCCCAGGAGATGGGAGGTGGGCAAACCCAGAGGCAGCTGGGGGGCAGTAAAGAGGGCCCTGGGCTCGGAGTCCTGCTGAATGGGGATTGAATCTTGGTTTAATCACCTATCAATTCTGGGACCCGGGGCCAGAAACTGTACCTCTCTGAAAGAAGTGCCAGAGAATTACAAAAATATGGTATTATTAAAAGGAGATTGGGGCAGGGGATAGGCGCTGAAGGAGGAAAAGCTGGGATAAATTTAGGTTTCAAAGTAAGGTTGTGGACCATTCCAAGATTGAGAAGAAAGGCTTGGGGAGCACGAAAAGTGGGGTATGTAGATTTCTGTGAAAATGAAGGTGAAATGTGACAGGAACCCAGAAACCTAGCTTCTAGTTAAGCCCATTTCCTCCGGGCCTCAGGTGAGAAGACTGAAGTGGGTTATTTCTGAAGTTTACTAAGACCTAGCATCTTGTGACTTGGATAAAGAAAACAGCAGATGGGTGTCTGTATTAGTCTCAGAGCGATGGGAAGAAGGCTAGTGGAGGACCAGGAGTTAACTAAACTGCAGGGGAAGGGATTTGGGGTGGGGGTGTCTGTGAAGTCCCAGCCAGGGGTTGCGGGACAGGGTGAATCACAAAGATGCCTGAACAGTGCTCTATTCTTTATACATCCTCTCACTTTATTCTCTCAGTGGGACTCTGCAGCAGGTTCCATTATTACCCCCATTTTCCAGATGAAGAAACTGAGGCTTGGATATTAAGTGACTTGCCCAAGGTAATAAAAGGAGGAGCCAGTTTCAGGTGGGATTGCATCCAGGTCTGCTGAAGCAGCAGCTGTGCATGTAACCTCTGGGGCTGTCCTAGAAGTTACCGATTAAGTCTTCATTCCCTGCTTGGCTCCCTCCTGGAGGACCCAAGAGTCCTTTCTGTAGCCCAGCTTCAGCTTCACTCACCCTCCCTTCCTTAGTCTATTCTGTGTCTCATTTGCATGCCCGGTAGTAAAAGAAATCCCCGTCTCACTTCCCTGCTACGGTTTTGGGCCTCCTGTAGCAAGCCTCAGAAAAACTTGAGTGAGCCCTTAGGGCCTCCAGCCCTGGCTAAAAATAAACGAAGGAAAAAAACAAACAAAAACCTGAAAGTCAGGCTGGTGAAAGCCAGGAAGTGAAAAGGAAGGGGCAGGAATCTTGAGGCTCCGGGGGAGGGGAGGTGGGGAGGGAAGGAAGTGGGTGGAGCCCTCCACTACTTGCCACGAAAAGTGGAGGTCGCTCAGTCGTGTCCGACTCTGTGACACTCTTTGTGACACTATACAGTCCATGACATTCTCCAGGCCAGAATACTGGAGTGGGTAGCCTTTCCCTCCTCCAGAGGATCTTCCTAACTCAGGGATCAAACCCAGGTCTCCCGCATTGTAGGCAGATTCTTTACCAGCTGAGCCACAAGGCCCCAAACTGGAGAATGTGGGCATCGATCCTGCTACCTCTTGCATGCTCAGCGAGCACCATACTATTTGAGCTAATTCCCCACGCCAATAGATAAGCCTGCCTCACCTGTCACGGCTCACCCCCATCAGCTCCTTCACCTGAGGCAGCTCCTGACCCTTAACCTCACCACATTGGCTGCCTTTGGTGCAAGTGGGTGGGTGAGAGTCCATGAGGCAGCAGATGCCAGAAGGGCCCTGGCCCCAGGAGACAAGAGGCCCAGGTTGAAGCCCAAGATTGCCCTGCTGAAACTGGCTCCATCCCACTGGGCGGGCGGTCTTCTCTCCTCTTACAAAGAGGCAGCTAAGACAGGCTAAACCCTGGGTCCTTTCTCCATGCTGCGGATTCGTGTGACGATACTTAAATGCCAAGCTCATATCTGCAAAAACATTCTTACAAACCCCAGAAATTTCATTTTCCACATCCTGAGTCTCTGCTGTTGTTTGAGCTTGAGCTGCTAGTGTTTGGGCGATCTGGTGGGTGCTGGAAGGCTTTTTAGAGTTTGGGACTTGTGACTTGGAGGGATGTCTGGAGTCTGTTAGTACCTGGGAGAAGTGGGGCTTCAGACTTCTCTCCTGCCCTCTGAGCAGCTTCATTCTGTCTTAACACCATCTGGATAGACAGAACCCTGGTTGCAAAACTTAAAAGAGCTTAGAGAGACCCCCGTTTTACAGATGGGAAAATTGAGGACCCAAGAAGGGCAGATTAATGCAGAGCTAAAGAGAGAACCTAGCTGTCTCTAGATTTTCCTGCCCTACCATACACCTTCTCCAAACCTGACTTGGGAAATCTCAGTCCATAGCCCCTATCTCCCCCAGGAATCAGGCCTAAACTCCTTAGTGTGACATTCAAAGGCCTTCCTTTCTCCCCAGCCTTCTGTTTTGGGTTCTATGCATATCACACCCTAGCCCACAGCCACACCCATCTTGCATCTCTAGTTGCCCCAGGCTCTTTTACAACCCAAGTTGTTTTCTCTTTAAGGAAAGCCCTTCAGTTGTTTTATCTGATAATATTCCTTCTTCAAGACTTAGATCAAGGGACTTCCCTCATGATCCAATGGCTTAGAATCCTCACTCCCAATGCAGGGGGCTTGGGTTCAATCCCTAGTCAGGGAACTAGATCCCACATGCCACAATTGAGAGTCTGCATGCTGCAACTAAAACCCTGCAGTTCAGTTCAGTCGCTCAGTCGTGTCCAACTCTCTGCAACCCCATGGGCTGCAGCACGCCAGGCCTCCCTGTCCATCACCAGCTCCTGGAGTTTACTCAAACTCATGTCCATCGAGTCGGTGATGCCATTCAACCATCTCATCCTCTGTCGTCCCCTTCTCCTCCTGCCTTCAATCTTTCCCAGCATCAGGGTCTTTTCCAATGAGTCAGTTCTTTGCATCAGCTGGCCAAAGTATTGGAGCTTCAGCTTCAGCATCAGTCCTTCCAATGAATATTCAGGAGTGATTTCCTTTAGGACCCTGCATACCTTAACAAAAATCCAATATCATACATGCCACGACTAAGACTTGGTGAGCCAATAAATAAATAAGTAAATAAAAATAAATATTTAAAAAAAGAAGACTTAGCTCAGAAGCCCCTTCCTCTGCGAACATTTCCATTTCCCTGATGCTAGAAACTCCTTCAAAGGGAGGGGGTTCCTCAGTATTCCAAGAACTCCTTCTGTTGGCCACTGCTCTAAAGATTGTGTCTGCTAAGAATATTGTCTAGTAGCTTGACCCAAGACCAGGTCCCTCTAGGTCTTGTCACCTGTCTAACTCAGCACAAGGCAGAATATGGCAGTTAGGTGTCAGGGCCAGCTGAATAATAAGTGAATACAAGGCGATCACACCTTACCTCTGAGCCTTGCATGCCTGTATTCATGAGGTCAATAAATGCTTATTATGGGGCAATAGCAGACTAAATATTTGGGCAGTTACCAATGAAGAAAAGAATTAAGGGGAATAAAGATGTGAGCCCTTCACTTGGGGCTGCTTTTCCTCTAAAAGCACTTGCTCCTTCCGGAAGAAACAGTTGAGAAGCTGTGCAGAGCTTTCCACAGATTTCTGGAGCTGGGGGAGAAAACTGCAGTTCAAGACCTGCTAAGAAAGGAGGGCCCTGGCAAACTCCCCCGCCCTCCACTAGGCTTTGGGTTGGGAGCATGAAAGGTTATACATGAGGAGTACAAATGAACAAGAAACAACAGCCCAACCCCTCATAGAAACTGAAGACAACATGATCAAAAAAACAAACAAAAAATAAGAGGAGCAATAAATAATAGGAACAATTACACAGAAAATCCAGATAGTGGAATTATCAACCAAGCTTTTAACTAATAATGCTTAGTATATTCAGATACATAGAAGACAAGACCAAGGACTATAGATTATAGAATAGAACCAAATGGAAATTCTAGAACTTAAAAATATAATAATAGAAATTAAGAACTCAGTGAATAGGTTTAACATCAGATTAGACACAAATGAGGAGAGAATTAGTAAAGTGGAAAATGATAATAGAATATTATAGCCAAATATAGTTAGTTGTTAAGTATCTGCTGTGTGCCAGGTACTGCACACACTGGGGCTACAGAAGTGGGGGAAAAAGGGGCATAGCCCCTGATGTTATGGAACTGACATCTGGGTGTGTGTGTGCTCAGTCCTGTCCGACTCCTTGTGACTCCATGGACCATAGCCCGCCAGGCTCCTCCATCCATGAAATTTCCCAGGCAAGAGTACTGGAGTGGGTTACCATTTCCTTCTGCAGGGGATCTTCCTGACCCAGGGAGTGAACCTGCATCTCCTGGATTGGCAGGCAGACTCTGCCCCTGAGCCACCTGGGAAGCCCATTTGAAAGGAGAAAACATTAACCATGATGGTAATTTAAGACTTCAATAAACGCTATGAAGAAGTCAAAAGGGTAGTGAGAAGAAAGAGAAATGAGGGGAGGACATATGTAGGTTAGTGTTCAGGGAAGACCACTCAAAGGGAGTGTTTGTGCAGAACAAGAGGGACCTGGGGGGCTTCCCTGATGGTCCAGTGGTTAAGAATCTGCCTGCCAGTGCAGGGGACAAAGGTTCCATCCCTGGTCTGGGAAGATCCCCCTGCTGTGGAGCAACTAAAGCCTCGCACCACAGCTACTGAGTCTGCGGGCCTCAGAGCCTGTGCTCCACAAGAGAAGGCACTGCGGTGAGAAGCCCGCGCACTGCAGTGAAGAGTAGCCCCCACTCACCTCAACTAGAGAAAGCCCATGTGCAGGAAGGAAGACCCAGTGCAACCAAAGAAAAAAGGAACCTGAGCATGCAAAACACCTCAGATGACTCCCCATCCCAGTTTCTCAGTGTTCTTTAATGACTGTGCCCAGCTTAGGGCAGTCCCGCAATGGGCATCTGCACAATATGTGTTTGAGCTCGGGGACAGAATGGAATAGAGCACGGGCGGGGAGGGGCTTGCATCTCACATTACAGTTTGATCTGCTCTGCAGCTTTCACCCCCTGCAGAGAGAGGGGTGCGCATTCCAAGGGAAGCCTCCATCCATTTGTTCAGCCGTTCATTTCAGGCCATTTGTTGACACCTACCGTGAGTCAAATAAGACAGACGGGTAAGGATCCCTTCCCTTGAGAAGTTCATAGTCTGCAAGGGAGACACATACTGAAAAAAAAATCACAAAATGGAATAAGGGATGTTATAACAGCAGCAGGGCTCTTAGACTGTAGAGTGTAACAATTCTACTTGTGGGGAGTGAGGGTATTCATGAATGAGGGGACGTTTGAACTAGTTCTTGAAGGATGGAGGGGATTTTTTTCCAGGGGGAAAAGGCAAAGGAGGATGTTCTCATTGGCAGGAGAGGCCTGAATGTAGAGAGCATGATGGTTTCTGAAACATTGAGAAGGGTGAAGGGCAGGACACATAATGCGATATGAAGGTCCTAAATGTCGACAGGAGCTAGGACGGGCTTGACCCATGGTGCCGGTGATATGGGTGGAGAAAAGGGGAAGGTGGGAGAGACGACAAGGTTTTTATTGTGAAGGAATGCTTGGACTTACAGGACCTCTTTCTCCCTTAGTCTTTACCTCTCCCTCCTGAGCTGCTAGGAATTGATAAACTCTTTAGTGCCAAAGGGGTCATAACTGGTAAGGGTTCTTTGGGAAATGACTTAGTTGCAAAGTGAACTCAGTCTGTTCTCAAGAATAGAGGCCTCCAGAACCCTCAGACCCCAGGGCTGGGGTCTACTTCCTCATCCCACAGGTGGGGAGCAGGCGCAGAAAGAGCCTCCCTACTCCCATTCTAGGGCCTTTCCACAACTGTCAGAGGAATGAATATCCACCCCAGGATGGAGCTAAGAGGAGGCCAAGTGGCCCCCACCCCAGAAAATCCAGAGGTAATCCTGGGTGAATTTGGAAGCTGGACAAATTTTCCTCCAATGTCCTTCCAACACTCAAATCTTTTGTGAACCTGGAGACCTTGGAAAGATTTCTAGAACCACCTAAGATGGGAGATAGAAAAATATAAGTCAGAAAAGTAACTGTTAGGTGAGCTTAGACTCTTGTTTCACTCTTATAACTTTGTTTTTGGAAAACAGCTTTCTAAAAACAGTAACACAACAATGTTATGAGGAATTGTACACATTTAATTTGCACAATAACCCTACAAGGTAGGTTTGATTAGAATCTCTATTCCAGATATGGAAACTGAGGCTCAGTGGAGTAACTGGAGCAGAGACAGCCAGCTGAGTGACAGAGTGGGGCTTCCTGGGTGGCTCAGACAGTAAAGAATTTGCAGAAGACCTGGGTTTGAGCCCTGGGTTGGGAAGATCCTCTGGAGAAGGAAATGGCTACCTACTCCAGTATTCTTGCCTGGAAAATCCCATGGACAGAGGATCCTGATGGGGTCCTATTCATGGGGGGTTGGGGGTGGGTTGCAAAGTGTCAGACACGACTGAAGGCAGTTTTCACTCCACTTCACCTCAAGCGACAGAGCCCAGCCCCATAGACTTATTAAATTATGCTGCCCGTGTTTCCTCAATAGATGACTATGATTATTTTCCAAGTTTCTACGAAGAAAATGTATACTTCTACAATAAGGCTCTGATTTCTCTCTTTAAAAAATAATAAACTGCCTGCCAGGTTAGAGGGCTCCCATCTCCCTCACAGGAACTAGATATTTGCTGAGTGTCTGCCTACTGCAGAATCTCAGGCCAGGCTTCCAGCCCTGGCTGGAAGGAGGGAGGTATGTTGTAAACCCCGATGCTTGGATAAACGCCAGCTCACTCCCTAGTCTTGTGGAAGTGAGAGGCAGAGCACAACAGGGCCCATGAGGCCAGCGCCCCTGCCTCCCATAGTGACGGTCCTTGCTTACCTTTGAGAGCAGAAGGAACATGAGCAAGGTGACAGTATAAGGTTGCTAATTCTCTGACTACCAATCCCCCAAAACACTAGGCCCCAGACTTTCTCATTTCATACACCTTAAGCCTCAGAGAACTTCCCGAGCGCAGTTTCATGGCAAGAGAGGTCTCCTACCTCCAACTTCCAGTCACACTTTCCACTTGAATTCTTCCCTTAGCCATGAACCAGTACCATCTGCACCCTGACTTATCTTTGCCTGCCTGTTTTACTAAAGTGGGAGCTTCAAGAAACAGCACAGACTCTGAAGGCAGACAATTCTGGGTTTGAATCCACTTTTCTGCTTTCTACCTGCACAGTCTTGAGCAAGTTGCTTTACTTCTCTGAGCTTCAGTTTTCTCATCTCTAAAGCTCATAATTTTGGCATCTGGCACTTGGAAGATGCTCATTAATTAGTAGGTCCTTTCAGTTTCCAATTGGTGTGTAAAGAATGCCTCAAGGAGCCTGCCCTCCCCTAAAAGCAGTAGGTTAGAGAGTCAAATGGAAAATATTAATAAGTGCAGTTGGAGACATGCAGATAAAGGGCTTTGGTAGTTGAGCCAAGTTATAAGGAAGTGGGTGCTGGAAATCATAAGACACCCAGATCATCACAGCTGGATGACTATGAGATAATGATAAGTGAGATAATGATAACAAAAGTTAAAAGCAGGAAATGTTTTGAAAACTTACTCTGTATGGATATTGTGATAGGTATTCAGTATGTATTGTCTCGTTTAATTCTCACGGCAACTCTGTGGGGTGGGTTTGTGGTGGTTGTTGAGTCACTAAGTCATATCTGATTCTTTGGGACCCCATAGACTGCAGCACACCAGGCTTTACTGTCCTTCACTGTCTCCTGGAGTTTGCTCAAACTCATGTCCATTGAGTCAGTGATGCCATCCAACCATCTCATCCTCTGTTGCCCTCTTCTCCTCTTGCCCTCAATCTTTCCCAGCATCAGGGTCTTTTCCCACAAGTCTGCTCTTCGCATCAGGTGGCCAAACTATTGGAACTTCAGCGTGAGCTTTTGCAATAAATATTGAGTTGATTTCCTCTAGGATTGACTGGTTTGATATTATCCCCACTTTACAAAAGAAATTAAGGTAACTTGCTCAAGGACACACACATAGCCCGGGACTCCTGGTGCCAAAGACCATGCTCTTAACAAAACTATCTCTAGTTGCTCTAATCCAACAGGTTGTTTTTCATGTGAGGCTCGGGAGGGGGAAGGGTCTCACCCAAAGTCACTCTAAGTATCTCACCCAACAGCAGGAGTCTTACTCGAATTTTTACATAAAGGAAATAGAATCTGAGCGTCTCTTCGGGGCGCCAAGAAATTAGCAGAGAAATGCAGATTTAAGAAGCATTTATTAAGTACTTGTATCATTTCAATTCATGCTCAAAATAACTTCCCTTTAGTACTGTACTGATCAGATGGACAAACAAGCTCAGCAGGATAAATGTAATTTCTCCCAAAATCAATTTAATAAAACAGTGGCATGGTCAGGACTGCACATTCAGGTCCAGAGGCTTCCAGCAGCTTCGTGAATCTAATCCCAATTCTCCGCTTTCTGTGCCCTGGGGTAGTAGGAAAGGACTCTCAACTTTCCCTAAACCCCGAGTCCGCTCAGAGCGGTGGGTTCTGGGATTCGCAGTATTCCCCGCGATGAGTTTAGACTTCGTGGGCCAATAGAATTCGAGTAGAGACAGCTGTACCCGCCTCCGCTGCCTCCTGGTTGCTCAGGGACCCCTCATGCATTAGCCAATGAGAAGCACACGGGTCCTGGTCGCCTGGGAAACCGTGTGACAACAAGATGGCGGCGCCGCGGGTGGTTCTGCGGCCTGCGTGGTGAGTTACAGAAAGGCCCCAGACCTTTCTGCTCGTGGAGTCCTTCTCACATAGGCTGGGGCCCTCACCGCGAGAGCCTCGAGGACATGCGAGCCCCACATCCCGGCCCCTCCAGTAGACTCCCCGCGCCTGGGAGCAGATTCAGGCCGCCGCCTACCACGGCTATGGGCGGAGGCAGAGGGTTGACGACTTCCAGGGAGGGTCTCGTGGTAGAAGTCGCGTGGTGAGCGCTTCCAGCTGAGATTTAGGGAATGAAGGTGTGCAGCCTGCTGGCCCGTGTCCGCGCTGGAGAGCACTGGAACCTGTTGGAAGACCAATTTGACTCTCAAAGCTTGAGTCTGAAGAGGCAGGCAGTCTAACCTTTAGCCGCCTCCGGCTTGAGGAGGAAGACACAGTCTCCCCGCCCCATCATTCCCCCCCCGCGCCACCCCAGAAAAAACCCAAAGTGAAGGGAATAGACGTGGCTTTGTCCCCAGGGTTCCCAATCTGAGGGAGGAGACACAGCCCTTCTTCGCTCAAGAAGTCCCCAGGCGGAAGGAAAGGAATAGTCGTTGTCCTCAGGGGTCTCCTATGATCACACGGGAAAATTGATCTGGAGAAGGTGTGTTGGATTGGCTTGGAGTGAGATTGGAAGCAGGGAAGTCGGTTTGGGGCCATTGTGACAGCCCCAAAGAAGGGCAGTGAGAGTCCCTCTAGGATGGCCAACGGCGCCACGGGAGGAGGAGCTGTGTGTGAGAAAGGTGCAGGGTTTACCCTGCAGGATTCCGGAACTGATGGGATTAGAGGGGAAAAAGGAGGGAAATTTTTTGTTTGGATCAGTTCAGTTCAGTTGCTCAGTCATGTCCGACTCTTTGCGACCCCATGCATCGCAGCACGCCAGGCCTCCCTGTCTATCACCAACTCCCGGAGTTCACTCAAACTCACAAACATCTAGTTGGTGATGCCATCCAGCCATCTCATCCTCTGTCGTCCCCTTTTCCTCCTGCCCCCAATCCCTCCCAGCATCAGAATCTTTTCCAGTGAGTCAGCTCTTCGCACGAGGTGGCCAAAGTACTGGAATTTCAGCTTTAGCAGCATTCCTTCCAAAGAAATCCCAGGGCTGATCTCCTTCAGAATGGACTGGTTGTATCTCCTTGCAGTCCAAGGGACTCTCAAGAGTTCTCCAACACCACACTTCAAAAGCATCAATTCTTTGGCGGTCAGCTTTCTTCACAGTCCAACTCTCACATCCATACATGACCACTGGAAAAACCATAGCCTTGACTAGACGGACCTTTGTTGGCAAAGTAACGTCTCTGCTTTTGAATATGCTGTCTAGTTTGGTCATAGCTTTTCTTCCAAGGAGCAAGAGTCTTTTAATTTCATGGCTGCAGTCACCATCTGCAGTGATTTTGGAGCCCCCAAAAATAAAGTCTCTCACTGTTTCCATTGTTTCCCCATCTATTTGCCATGAAGTGATGTGACCAGAGGCCATGATCTTGGTTTTCTGAATGTTGAGTTTTAAGCCAACTTTTTCACTCTCATCTTTCACTTTCATTAAGAGGCTCTTTAGTTCTTTGCTTTCTGCCATAAGGGTGGTGTCATCTGCATATCTGAGGTTATTGGTATTTCTCCTGGCAATCTTGATTCCAGCTTGTGCTTCATCCAGCCTGGCATTTCACATGATGTACTCTGCCTATAAGTTAAATAAACAGGGTGACAATATACAGCCTTGACTACTCCTTTCCCAATTTGGAACCAGTCTGTTGTTCCATGTCCAGTTCTAACTGTTGCTTCTTGACCTGCATACAGATTTCTCAGGAGGTAGGTAAGGTGGTCTGGTACTTCCATCTCTTGAAGAATTTCCCACAGTTTGTTGTGATCCACACAGTCAAAGGCTTTGGCATAGCCAATAAAACAGAAGTAGATGTTTTTCTGGAACTCTCTTGCTTTTTCGGTGATCCAACAGATGTTGGCAACTTGATCTCTGGTTCCTCTGCCTTTTCTAAAACCAGCTTGAACAACTGGAAGTTCAGGGTTCACGTACTGTTGAAGCCTGGCTTGGAGAATTTTGAGCATTACTTTACTAGTGTGTGAGATGAGTGCAGTTGTGGCGGTAGTTTGAGCATTCTTTGGCATTGCCTTTCTTTGGGATTGGAATGAAAACTGACCTTTTCCAGTCCTGTGGCCACTGCTGAGTTTTCCAAATTTGCTGGCATATTGAGTGCAGCACTTTCACAGCATCATGTTTTAAGATTTGAAATAGCTCAACTGGAATTCCATCACCTCCGCTAGCTTTGTTCATAGTGATTCGTCCTAAGGCCCAGTTGACTTCGCATTCCTAGATGTCTGGCTCTAGGTGAGGGATCACATCATTGTGGTTATTTGGGTCATGTAGATATTTTTTGTATAGTTCTTCTGTGTATTCTTGCCATCTCTTCTTAATATCTTCTGCTTCTGTTAGGTCCATACCATTTCTGTCCTTTATTGTGCCCATCTTTGCATGAAATGTTCCCTTGGTATCTCTAATTTTCTTGAAGAAATCTCTAGTCTTTCTTTCCCATTCTATTGTTTTCCTCTATTTCTTTGCATTGATCACTGAAGAAGGCTTTCTTATCTCTCCTTGCTGTTCTTTGGAACTCTGCATTCACATGGGTATATCTTTCCTTTTCTCCTTTGCCTTTCACTTCTCTTCTTTTCTCAGCTATTTGTAAGACCTGCTCAGACAACCATTTTGCCTTTTATCATTTCTTTTTCTTGGGGATGGTCTTGATCACTGCCTCCTGTACAGTGTCACAAACCTCCATCCATAGTTCTTCAGGCACTCTGTCTATCAGATCTAGTCCCTTGAATCTGTTTGTCACTTCCACTGAATAATCATAAGGGATTTGATTTAGGTCATACCTGAATGGTCTAGTGGTTTTCCTTAGTTTCTTCAACTTAAGTCTGAATTTTGCAATAAGGAGTTCATGATTTGTGCCACAGTCAGCTCCCAGCAAGGAAGTCTGGAATTTTGATTTTTTTTTTTCCTGTGGGTGAGAAGGAGCCATTGGGAGTATTTAGCAGGGAAGCGACCTGTCAGCTTTGTGTGTAAGAAGATCCCTCTGGCGGTGTGTGGAGACTGGTGCAGGGAGCCACAGGGGCTATCACACTTGGCCACACAAACCGCGAGGATGCCTGAGCGAGATGGCAGGAACCAATGGCACCCCACTCCAGTACTCTTGCCTGGAAAATCCCATGGACAGAGGAGCCTGGTGCGCTGCAGTCCATGGGGTCGCTAAGAGTCGGACACGACTGAGCGACTTCACTTTCACTTTTCACTTTCTTGCATTGGAGAAGGAAATGGCAACCCACTCCAGTGTTCTTGCCTGGAGAGTCCCAGGGACGGGGGAGCCTGGTGGGCTGCCGTCTATGGGTCGCACAGAGTCGGACACGACTGAAGTGACTTAGCAGCAGGTAGGCTGGGGGCAGATTGGGGAGGCTGGATGCTGGGTGATGGGGTGAGGAGACTCTGGGCCTGGTCCTTGGAGGGCACCTTTGAGTGAGGGCGGGGCATGAGTCCCAAACTCCAGAATCAGGACCAAGGAAGCTGCCTCCTGGTGATGCAGGTCCCCGTCCCTGCTTCACGGGAAAATGCGGGGGGAAGGCCAGGGCCACGCATTTCCAAAGTGGAGCTAAAGACTTGACTCAGGATCTAGTGGAGGTCGTCTGACCAAGATGTCTAGATATTGGCCACATGATACACTTAATTCACTGAATAGTGACCTTTAATTGCATCCCTGATGTTCATTCATCTTTCCTGAGGGAAGAGGAAAGGAAGGGAAACAAACATTTATGAGGGCCTTCTGTGTGCTAATAACATCAGCAGTCACAAGTTACATTTTTAAGTAATTCCTTTGCGTGTGGCCCTGGGCTAGGTGATTTAAGTGTGTTACCCCTGCCTGGCTGATACTGTTACCATCCCCACTTTATGCTACAGGAAAGTGAGGCGCAGGCTATACTGGTGCTGGAACCTGTCCAGAGCCTGGCTCTTGACTTCCTGCCACGTGCAGTGTCTTGGTAGAACCCTGCCTTGGGGTTGCCCCTCTCTGGCTCTGAGATGTTGGAGGTGGCACCTGGTTCCAGTAGGAGGGGAGGGACACCCGGGCTTTGTGATGAGCAACTTTGTGAGGACCAGGTCCTTGAGAGATGGACAAAAGCCCCTGGCCACCTGGGTGGTCTTGTGCCCGGGATGGAGGTCTGCGGAAGTCCTGGTTGAGTGGCCAGCCTCTGCCCCCATCACACCCCATTGCCCATTTCTCGGGTACTGCTAGGCCAGAGGCCTCCAGGAGCAGAGCAGAGAGCTAGATATCCAGCGGAGCAGGTGGGCATCAAGCATGGGATCCTGAGGCCAGGTTGCCTCCAGAAACTTCTGCAGGGGCTGTGGGAAGACATGAGGGGCACCGTCCCCTGGACAGTGCCCTCTCCTCGGAAAAGTAGGCAGGGAAGGGCAGGTTTCAGGCTGCTCCCTGGTCCTCAGTGACTGTCCCCAAGGGCTGACTTCTTTCTTCTCAGGGGGTTCCCGATGGCTAGAGTCTAGAAGTAGAAATATGAGCTCACCTTTGGCCTCCCTTGGCAAGACCCGGAGAGTGCCTCTACAGTCGGAGCCTGTGAATCCTGGGTAAGGAGCCAGCCTCCTGGAATCTTTGTGTCCATGCCCCTGCCTCCTCCTGGCCCCTCCCATGAACTCAGAGATTGACTCCTAGCGTCTTGGGGAAGCAGTAGGAAGTGGTGTATCTTTCCCTGGCCACCTCTTCTTTCTCGCCCCGTCTTCTGGGAGGCTGTCCGTGTGTCTGAGCACACCCTCCAGTGAGGTGTGGGCTGTGGGGTAGCTCTTCCACTTATTCGTTGTTCATGAATTAGTTCTGCAGACGCTGATGGCCCAGCCCTTCTGGGCCTGGCCACGGTACATGCTGGGCTCTCAGTGAAGGGAAGCCTAGTCATCATTCTGTCGCTTTCATCTTTGCAAAGCATTTTTTTTTTACCCCTCTCCTTGTTCTTCTGAACCCCACTTTGAGTCATCCGTGTCATGGCCAAGGGGGTCCAGAGAGGTTAAGTGACAGGCCTGGGGTCCTGCAGCCATTTCAGAGCAGAGCTGGGGCTGGGCTCCTGGGCTGGGGCGCTCTTGTGGTCCTCTCCCCAAGGCTCTGCCCTTCAGCTGTTGCCCATCTGTCTCCGTCGGGAGGAGTCAGATACCCTGACGCCTGTGCCTTGGCTCACCCCCTGGCCAGGATGGGATTGGGGGTGGGTGTCCTCACGAGGCATCTTTTTTAGGCTTGGCGAGGGGGGACCTGGTGCCAAAGCCCCCCCCACCTCGCCATGGCAGTCCAGGGGGTCTCAACTTGTCTGTCTTCCTTCTCCTTCCTGCCCGTTCCCAGGAGGCGGGGGATAAAAATCTACGGAAATGGTAAGTGTGGGCTCTGGCCCACGGGCCCTCCTCGCCTCCTTGCGTTTGGGCGGATGGAGAGAAAGAGCACGGTGAACTGCCTTGTCAGTCGGGGTGGCTGGCCTGCGACAGTGCTGCCCGCGGCCCTCGGGTTAGGAGACTCCACACCCTGAACAGGGATGTCCTGACTAACGTTGGAATCCCTCTGCTCACTGTGGGGTGGGCTCTGAGGGCGCCAGACCCCCACCCGCCTCCCCCGCCCATGACAGCCGCCTCCAGCCCATTACAGCCTTTTCTCCTTGAAGCCCAGTCTGCATATGGCTGCCTTGCCTCCTGCAGGCTCAGACCTTTGCATCCCAACAGCACTCTAGCCCCAACTCTGATGCAGGCTTTGGCCCCTCAGGGCCCCCCAGGAGCTGGGCTGGGAGAACAAGAGGCCTGTTCTGGTTGGATCCTTGCTCTCCAGCACCCCAAGTTTTCTCTCTTCATACGCGGGGAGTGGGAAGGGGGAGAGGGACAGAGTACAGGCTGTTTCATCTCGGCCAGGGCCCAGGGCCTCAGCCGCAGAGCGGTGACCTGGGCATCCCTGTCTGCAGAAGATGAGGTGGACATGCTGAATGGCGCTCATGGCTCAGAAGAAAGGATCTCTGTCCCTTCCTGCTATGGTGGCATAGGTGCCCCTGTGAGTAGGCAAGGTGAGTGCAGACGCCCAAAGGGGTCTGAGTCCCTGGCATCAGGAAAGGCCCCAGTGAGAGAGGCCGTGAGAGGTATGGCCTCGCCTCCTGCCTGCTGGGTCAGAGGCAGCTGCTTCTGCTCCTGGCTGACTGTGGGCACGTGCCTGCACCCCAGACCTGTTCAGAGCTTGGCTTGGCATGAAGCCGCACATGGGCCCTGCCCTTAGCTCAGGTCTGTTCAAGCCCCAGGGCAGGCTGTGGCTGGCACCTAGGGCTCCGTAGTTGCGGCCTGTGGGCTTAGTTGTACTATGGCACGTGGGATCTTAGTTCCCTGACCAGGGATCAAACCCATGTCCCCTGCATTGCAAGGCAGATTCTTAACCACGGGGCCACCAGGGAAGTCCCTAATTTAAAACATTGTCAGCCAACAAAAAAGTTGAAATAGTTCAGCAGATGCTCACACATCCCCCTCTGTATTCGGTAATAAGTGACATTTTGCTGTGCTTGCTTTCTCTCCTTATACACGTCTGGAGGAACACAAGTGTATTTTTTTTGATGAACCATTTGGAAATCAGTCACAGATACCGTGACAGTTCAGCTCTAAGCACTTCCCTGTGCGTCTTCTAGGAAGAAGGAAATACGTAACCACGATGCTGTGATAACATCTCGGAATGTGAACAACTCAGTACCTGACATCCCCGTGTTCCAAAATTCCTCCCACAGCTTTTTTCACTGATTTGGGTTCTACGTGAGAGTCGTGTCATGCGTCTTACTGTTGTACTTCTGCAGAGCAGAGTCCCTGCCTCTTTTAAACAATGATGCTTTTTGAAGAGTCCAGGCCACCTGCCCTGCAGGATGGGCCCCATTGTGATTTGTCCCCGTGCCGTTAACTTGCTCCTCTGTCCACTGTACTGCCTGTGAATTAGGGGTGAGATTAGACATGTGATTCAGCTGAGGGTGAACTTTTCGACACTGTTTGTAATGTGACCTGGATGTTGTACCACTTCTTTGTATGTCTTGAGTGCATTACTGAATCTCTGTGCCTCAGATTCCCAAAGCAGTTCATTTCCTCAGAAAAGCTGACACATGAAGTGTTTAGAATAGTCCCCATTGTCTAGGGGCTTCCCTGGTGGCTCCAAAGGTAAAGAATCTGTCTGCAATGCAGGAGACCCTGGTTTCATCCCTGGGTTGGGAAGATCCCCTGGAGAAGGGCATGGTAACCCACTCCTGTATTCTTGCCTGGAGAATCCCATGGACAGAGGAGCCTGGCAGGCTATAGTATAGGTTGCAGCTGCTGTTAGCACGCCTCTTTCCACGTTTGGGGATCTCTCCCCCCTCCCCTGGACCCCCACCCCATCAGCCTCAGCTCTAGGCTGGGTTTGAGGACCTTGTCTGGTTGGCAGTCCCTGTGTACAATGACTCGGAGCTGGTGGCCACCCTGACACGGAAACTGCGGGATCTGGAACGGCAGGTGAAGGCCCAGACTGATGAGATACTGTCCAAGGTGGGCCCCCAGTGGGCAGAGGGCCAGGGTCTGGTCGGAGGGGTGGAAGGGCCCGGGCTGGGGAGGCCAGTGAGGCTACTCTTGCAGTAGGCCAGAGATGATGGGTTTTCGAACCATCTCCCTGACCAGACCTCCCACCTTGGGGGCCATGTCTGGCCTGGGACTGATGTGGGTCCCTGTGACCTGAGCACAGAGCCTCAAGGTCTTCACCTCCGAGCTAGGCCTTCACCCTCAGGTTGGGTGGCAGCAGTGGCTGCTTAATGCTGGGCACTTGGGGGTGCCCCACACCCTTCCCCCACCTTGGTGGAGCCACAAAAGGGCTCATCTGAGGTACAGGAGTGGTGGCTGCACCCAGGGTGGGACAGGGGCTTCAAGCAGGCTCTTCCCATCCAGAAGGGCTGTGGGCTCTGGAAGCCACCAGGCCCGCTCCCCTCCCACCTCCCTGCTGCAGACTCGGAAGATACAGGCCCTGGAGGAGATGGTGGAGACTCTCGAGAAGCACCAGGGTAAGAGGCCCTCTCTGCGGGCTGGCCAGCTCACCCCTGCACCTCCCCTGGGGCTAGTGACCCCTGGGCATCAGGGCTCCAGAGCATCTGGCTGAGTCCCATGTGTGTGTATGGGGGGGAGTGGTCTGGACAACGGAGCCCAGAGAGGAGCAGTGACACCCAGGACGGTGCCCTTCTGTGTGGGACCGAGTCCCCTGGGGCACAGCCCTAGCCCAGCCCTGAGTACAGAAAAGCCTGGAGGAAATGCCGCCCGCAGGAGCCTTGCTCTGAGGGAGGGGGGTGGGGGGATGGAGGTTGGTGACCTCCTGAGAGCCCGGGTGTCCCCTCTTCAAGGTCAGGGGAAGGGGCCAAGAGGTGACTCTCAGGGGAATCCCTTGAGTTTTCAGAGGGGCAGCTTCTCCAGGTAAGCCTCGGGCCAAAGCTCTGGTCAAAGCCAGAAGCGAGCAGCCTGGCAGCCTAGGTGCAGGGGCCGTGGAACCCCTCCCGTCTCCCCCCTACCTCCCCAGGCAAGGTGAGCCTGCAGCGGCAGGAGGAGCTGGAGACGGTGTGTGCGAAGCTGCAGCGGCAGGTTGGGGAGATGGAGGTGAGGGAGGTGGCGTGCCCACAGCTGTCTGCCCCCAGAGCCAGGGTCAGAGCCCGCTTCTCTGGGGTCTCCTCAGCGCACACCCCACACAGGGCCCCTCCCCGCTTCCTCAGTTTCGTCTCACCCACTCTCCTCCGGCCACGGCGGGGACCTGCCTCAGGTTCTGTGGGTCTGTCAAGTCCTTTCCCACCTCAGGACCTTGGTCCAGTGCCGTCCCTTCCACCTGAAATGGGTTTTCCCACCTACCCCTGGTGAGTTTTCACTCATCCTCTCAAAGTGTCAGGTTGAGGCCGGGGGCCCTTCCCTAGGGGACCCCCTTGAACTCTGACCTGGGCAGGTTCTCCCTCCTGGGCTTTCTTAGAACCACACCTCTTCTTCTCTGGGGGACCACAGACTCCACGAGGGAGGGAGGGAAGGACGCTTTTCCCCTGTTGGGTGGGGCCTGGCCGTGTGTGCGTGCCGTGTCGCTCAGAGCCGCTCCCTGCCTCTGGAGGTAGCATTGCACTCACCCAGGGTCACCTGTCTTGCCCCCTTTCATATAGCAAGGCTTGAACCGGAGGGACCCTAGGTTCCAAGGAGGGTCCTGGGCACACATGCTTCCTCAGTGCTGCCCCCCACGCCCCAACTCCCTCACCAGCCCTGTCAGAAGCTCTTCCTGAGGTCTCCGCTCCACAGAGTTGCTCTCCAAAGCCCCAACCTAAGAGCACAGATGCAAACTCCCAAGCCGCTGCTGCAGCTGAGGGCCCTTGGCGCCCAGGCCTCTTCCTACCTGAGGCTGTGGGCGCACAGCTGCTCCCTGAGAAGTCCGCTGGGATACTGCCCACAGCCATGCAGCTTCGCTGAGCCGCCACCACAGGGCCGAGGGCTGCCCACCCAGGGCAGAGGACACTGGGGCTCCCACCTTCACACTGTTCATGCATCTGTTGCTCCCTTAATTTAGGAAACTCATCCAAAGTCTTTCCTATGTGCCCTGCCCTCGTGGGGCTGATAGTCTAGAGGGGACAGACACATATACAAGTATGTAGGAAGAGCCACAAGTACAGAATACGCTGAAATAGTTCAAGGGGTGACGCAACAGAGACTAGCTGGGATTTGGGCCACTCTGAGGGGTGACGTTGGGCAAGAGATACAGAGGATGAGGTGAGGTGTCAGGGAAAAGAGGATCCAAGCCAAAGAGAGGAAAGCTTCCACTTCCTCCTGCCATGTCTTGGGCTTGTGGCTGGGAGCTGTGGGGAGCGAAAGGGAGAAGGGGGAGAGGCCACAGGGACCACATCCCGGAGCCAGGCGCAGTGGGGAACAGGATCCCGGAGTGTGGAAACCGTAGGCAGGTTTGAGGTGGAGGAGTGGGCCGGGGAAGGCAGGCAGACGAGCAGTTTGGCAGTCCGGGAGGAAGAGGGCTGTGGCTTGGCCCAGGGGAGAGGAAGCAGAGCGGGTGCAGGACTCAAGTCTGCTGTGGCACGGGTGCCACAGGCCTGGGGGGTCCTGGGGGTGGGCAGGGAGAGGATCAGGTGATGGAGGAAGCCAGCGCCACTGACCGAGACCAGGAGGCTGAGGGAACGACGTTTGGGAATCTTGACTGTTTGGGCCAGTTCATTTTGAGTCCGAGATGCCTGTGGGAGGTCTTTTAAGTGGCTAGAAATCTGAAACTGAAAAGGAACGTGTTGCAAGAGATGAGCACAGAAGTGTGCCTGCTGGGTTAGGCACTGGGCAGGTGGCCGCCTGCAAGGAGTTGCAGTGAGCTGTGGAGCTGGAGGCCCAGCGGGAGTGGGTGGAGGAAGGGCGTGGGGATGAGGAAGCAGCACCAGGAAGTATGGACGACTCAGAAGCCCTCCTGTGGCAAAGGATTGTGAGGCCAGCCCTGGAGAGGCCACACGTGGGTGGGCATACCTCTGAGCCCGCAGAGCGAGGCGTTCCTGCCCCTCCTCCCACTCGGGCCAGACCCACACGGCCTCCCGCAGCCATCATGGCTGCCTTCAGCGAGTTCCTACTTGTGCCGGGGTCTGTGCTAAGGACATACACGTCAGTCATCTTCACAAGCTTCGTCTGACAACTCCCATTTTACAAGGAGAAGCCTCAGGCTCTAGGAGAAGGGGCCTCCCAAGGCCACAGCGAGGAAGTGGCCCAGAGGCCTGGCCCCATAACCCCACGGCCCCATTGGCCAAGACCTGAAGTGGGGGGCTGCATGATGCCACCAGTTCCCTGGGAAGGGGCTGAGCTGACAGTGAGCGCCCCCTGATGCCTCCGGCTTCTCTCCTCCCAGCGGTTCCTCGGTGACTACGGGCTGCAGTGGGTGGGTGAGCCCATGGACCAGGAGGACTCGGAGGATGGCGAGAAGGACTGGATGACGGCCAAGAAGTTCTGGAAGCCAGGTAGAGTTGGGGTCCACCCTGGCCCCTCCTGCAAAGGAAACTCCAACAGCTCTGGATGGCCCGCAGCTGTTGGGACACCAGCTCATTCGCGCCCCCGCTCCTCTGCCTTGCTGCTGTCACGGGGGCAGGAGAGAGAGGCCCCAGCCTCCAACACTGACCACCTAACCCCGGACTCTGCTTGCTCAAGTTGCTAAAGGCTCCAGGGACCCAGAGATGCAAAATGTTAACAAGACCTCCCTTGTCTCAGGCACTATAGTTTACAAAATGTCACCCATTCAAAAGCTGTGGCCCTTAGAAGCGATTCCCCATCCTTTGGAAGCCGCCTCTCAGTCCAGGGCTCAGCCACCTCTTTAGACTGCCTCTCCAGGTTCATCTGTAGCAAACCATTGGAATCCACCCACTTCTGTGGAACGCCACCGCTTTTTAACTCTACCGCTAATATCCAGAGGGATGCACTCCAGAGATTTGGGGCCACTGAACTGGCTGGGTTCTGAAAGCTGGGTCCATTCTTCCATCATTGCCTGGAAGGTAGTTCTCCAGGTTGTGGAGTTGGTCACACTTATCCTGGGTGTGACCAGAATGTGAGGTGGGTTCTCATCTCCGCCCTCCCACCTAGCCCCGGTGTGATTTGGATACTCAAGTTCCATTCTCTGAGCCTCCAGTTCCTCATCAGTAGATGGGGCTGGGGTAGGGAACTGCTACCCACTCCAGCATTCTTGCCTGGGAAATCCCATGGACAGAGGAGCCTGGCGGGCTACAGTCCATGGGGTCGCAAAGAGTCAGACATGACTGAGCGACTTTCACTTTCATTCTTCCCTGTGGAGTTAATTAGGAGCCGTGAGTTGGACACAGCATCTGGCACTGACCTTGCAGGTTGTCAGTCCACAAATGGGAGCTCTCATTGTTTTCCGCCATCAGAAGGCAGTGGCAGTCTCGTGGGAGCGTGGGGTTGGCCCTCGGGACCATCTGGAAGGCACCTACCCTGTCCTAATTTCATAAGTTTCCTGCTGGGTAAAAACCCAGGCTGAAAACCTGAGAGTCCCACCTTCTGCACTTTGAGCAGATCCCCCTAAGTCTCGGGGCACAACCCCCTCACCCTTTTTGCAAAAGTATCATTTCCCATTTGTACCACATTACTAACTTAAGGCATTTTTATAAGTAGCCTTGACATGGGCCAGGAATGATTCCATTTTACAGATAAGAAAACAGAGGCACTTAAGTCTGAAGACTGTTGAGGGAAAGGGCAAGACTTAAGGCTGAGAGCCCATTGGGAGGTGGTTACAGTCATCCAGGGTAGAAGATAATATGATGCCCAGCATATGGGTGGGGCTGGTGAGGAGGGGCAGAGCAGAGAGATTTAGGAAGAGAATCCCTGGTCTTGACGATGACTGTACATCAGGGAGAGGGTGGGAGGAACCTGGGGGTACCCTGGGGAGCAGGGCTGTGGGGAAGATGCCCAGTCCTTTTGGGACATGGCAAAGCTGGGGGACTGTATGGCGCTCAGGCCGTGCCAGGAGCTGAACCCTGTGCAGAGTGCTCAGTGTCTCCAAGGACCTCTGCCCCGATGAAAGGCGAGACCTGGCAGGCAACTGCCAGAAGCTGTAAGAATGTCCCTCCCTGGGGTCTAGGACCAAAGGCCTGCCAGCACTTCGCGCGCGTACACACACCCCCCACCCCACCCCACCCCGCGTGGTGTGCCGGCTCAGGCCTCGTGTGGCCCTGCTGACTTGTGGGAGGCCAGACGTCCTCCTGGGCAGTGGGGCCTCCCTGCTCCTTTGGGGAAGAGGTCAGACCAGACAGCCAGTTTCTGGACCTGGCTCTGTGGATTCCAGCCTCTTCCCTCAAAGAGAGAGCAGCCCCACCTCCCCTGCGTTGTTTGTTTTTGCTCAGAGTACGCCGCTCTGAAGTCACTTGGGAAAGCCACCCGACCGCGAGCTCTCCGTCTTTCTTCTGCCGTTCGATTCTTCAGCAGGGAGGGGCCTCAGTTTAGCTCTCCTGCCAGAGGAACAACATGTTTCTCATTTCTAGCAGCTTTTTCTCTAGGGACTGCCCCAGCTTTTTCCCTTCTCCCCACAGCCTTGTCCCCAGGGGCTAGCTTGCCCCTGCCCCAAGGGTCCTCGGGTCCCTGAAGCTGGTCTCTGGCTGGCCCTGTTGCTCTGGCCTGTTTCTTAGGCTGTCTGATCCCCTGGAGAAGGAAATGGCAACCTACTCCCATCTTCTTGCTTGGGGAAATGCCATGGACCGAGGAGCCTGGAGGGCTTCCGTCCATGGGGGTCACAAAAGAGTCAGATACGACTTAGTGACTCAACAACAGCTGTTGGCTTCCACCCCCCGCAGACCCTGGGGCAGCAGGCCAGCTGACAGGTGAGCTGGGGTATCTGTATTAGGCAAACAGGCTGATCCAAACTTTCTAGAGCCTGGGACTCTTGCCTTAGGGAGGACAGTTGATTAGGCCAACGAAGGGCCCAGGGGCTTGAGAGGAAGCCTTGCAAGGGCTTGGCCCCGGGCCAGGTCATTCTCCCCTTCCCACCAGTAAGCTGCGTGGAGGCCGTGCCAGGCGCTGCAGGGTGTGCAGAGACATGAAAGGCACCGTTCAGCTCTGGTCCTAACCACCTTCGAGTCAGGTGCTGCGCCTCAGGGCTGAGAGCTCCGGCCAACTCTGAGTCCTCACTCCCTTCTCCCCACCCCTCTGAGCACTTCAGTCCTCCAACCCCTTGTCCAGTTCCTGCTTTCCTCCTACCATCCTCACCTCCCCAACCCTTTTCCCCAAGCCTAGGCTCCTGCATCTCCGCTCCAGAAGCCACCCTGCCTCCTCTGTGGGGCTGCAACCGGCTTCACTCATCCCCAGGTGGCCCTCGAGCCCCTGGAACTGGGTTGGCCTAGACCTCAGGCAGGCTGGCCGCCTCCCACCAGCTCAGGCCTGTGCTGTGACCACTTCCCCTGCAAGTGCCCTGCCCCCTTTTCTCCACTCCTTTGAAGCTCAGCTCAAAGCCCACCTGCTCGAGCAAATGTGCATGGAGCGCCTGCTTGGCGCCAGGCATGGTGCCGCCCTGCAGCTGCCTGGGCACATGGTTAAGGGCCCTGCGTTAGAGTGAAAGCCTTAAAGGCCCTGGCTGAAGAGGGGGGCGTGGGTCAGATCAGACCCTGTGCGGGGAGACCGCTTTCCCCTCTGAGTCCACATCCTGCCCTGTGAAGTGAGGAGATGGCACGATTGACCACCCCTCCCCAGGCCATGGAGAGCCCCGCGTGCCCCTAGTGTGTGTGGCGCATCCTTGCAGGTCGATGCGCAGTCAGTGACCAGGGACTGTGTCCATTTACTGCTCTGGCCTGCTCTGCTCCGGAGCGCCAGCACGGGCTCGCTCGACCCAAAGGCCAGGGGCAGATGCCCATGCAGGGCCTGGGTGCCCTGGCCTGGGTGGTCGGAGCCCCTGCACAGGATGAGGGGGGATGGGCAGCGTGATGCTCAGAGGAGTGGCCTGAGCAGTCGGACCCTGCTGAGTCAGGCTGGTTGTGGTGCCAGAGGTAACCAGGCTCTGGGGGCCTGTTTTCTCCCTGCTGGTTCCTCTGAAGAGCGGAGCAACTGTAGGCAAAGTCCCCAGAGCAGGGCCTGGCTTGCAGGTGTGTGGAAGCAGTGGGTTTGCTTCCTGTTCAACCGCCTTCGCCTGGGTGCTTGGGGACGGGCCTGCCAGGGTGCCTCAGCCACTGCTGGCATTTCACGGCAGCCAGCTGGGCCTCCCACAAGGGTGGGCCCCCCACTCAACCTGCACGTAGTCACAGGGTCTAACCCGCCTATGGGCCCTGCGGCCCCATTGGTGGCACTTAACCACATGCCACGGGCACCGTTTGTCTCCGTCTCCTTTGCTCAAGTCTGAGCCTGAGGAGGGCAGAACCCTGGGCGTGGGCACCACCATGCTGCTCAGGGCGGGCAGAGCATGGCCGCTCCAGGCACGCTTGCTGGATGGCGGGGTGGTGGGTGGAGGAGTGGGTCCAGGGCTTCTTCAGCAACGCTCTCTGGGCCAGGCTCAGGGCTGGATGCTCTTGCTGGTGTAGCCAGGAAGACAGACAAAATGACAACAACCTGTGACAAGGACCGAGAGTGGGCCCGAGGGTTCCAGAAACCCAGGAGGAACAGGGACCTAGGCTCGGGGTGAGGGGAGGGGCTCCTGACAAGGGCCTCCTCAGAGGTGGTGAGAGGGCGCCCCGAACCCTGAGGTGAGCAAGAGGGAGGGGCGCGAGTGACAGCAGCGGCCGTCTGCCAGGCACTTCCCGTGAGCCTCCCTGCAGCCCTGTGAAGTGCGGCCTGTTATCGTCCTCGTTGTGTGGAAGAGGAAGCTGAGGCCCAGAGACGCTGGCCCACGTGCCCAGGGTCCCACAGCTAGGAAGTGGTAGCCCTGCTCGTACGGCCCCAGAGCGTGAGCCCGGAGAGCCTTCCGACAGCGGCTGCAGAGCTGGGGCCCAGAGGCTCTGGGCCCCGAGGGTCAGGGAGCGTGGACTCGATCTCCGAGCCTCAGCACTCCCCTCCAGAAGTAAAATCATGGGCCCTCACAAGTTGGATGAGGGTCTCCCTGCACTGTGCCCCCTCCTTGGGAAGGAACCCGCCCCCCGCCCCGTAAGCAGATTCTGAAGAACCAGCACTGAGAGGCAGCCTGCGTGGCCACAGAGGACAAAGGCCGAGGGTCACCTGGGCCCTGCACACGGTGTGACCTGGGGCGTGTTGCCTCCTTGGGCCCAGTCTCCTCATCTGTAGAGTGGAAGCAGGAAGGCCTGCCTCTCGGTGCTTGGCATGTAGTCAGCTCACCCCCGGATCTTGTGGGAAGGATGGAGAGTTCTAGTATCTCCCCCCAACTCCCTGGAGAAACTGCAGCTCAGAGAGCAAGTGCCCCACTTGACCTCTGTCTGACCTGCCTCATCCCATGTGACGTGGCTGCCAGGTTGTTGGGGGTCTGGGGGCCCCCGGCTTCTGTTGAGCACTCCCTGCTGCGAGAGGGTGATGCCTGGCTCTTCCCGCCTTATTCTTTCGGCCCTGGTTTGTCCAGAGCTGCGTTTCCTTCTCTGGGGGTGCCTTGTCTCACTTCGGATCTGTGGCATCTGATACCTGCCAGCCCACCCTGCTTTCACTTCTCCACCCTGGCTGGGAGAGATTTCCTTGGCAAACTGTCCCTTTCCCTTTTGTGGCTTCTGGGCGTCCTCCCCTGGCCTTCTGCCTGCGCCTTTCCTGCCGACCCAACAGCTCCCTGAAAGAGCCCAGGCCCCAGGAGGCGGCTCCTCTTGGCTCTGCTCTGCATGGCCGCCTCTGGCCAAGTCACGTGACTTCCTGGGCCTCGCTTTCCCATCTGTAGGAAGCTAGGGACAGGGGCAGGCGTGGAAAGTGATGAGCTGCTCTGTTGTTATTTTTAGGTTTACGGAGATGTTCTGAAAGTAGTTAGTTATTAAAGGAAAATAGTGTCTTGATGTTGTTCTGACTCATACCAGGGATACCCAGGATGTTCTGTGAGTTTTTCGTGGGAGTCTCAGGGACCCCAGGGGACCCTAGGAGAGGGTGGGGCAGGTGCAGCCCCTACAGCAGTAGAAGGTGCAGACAGGCAGAGGGGAAGGCCAGCTGGGGCCTACCGTTTCAGCAGCCACAAAGGCAACAGGAAATAGGGCCACCCACATCTGTACTTCCCCTGGTACAGTAACTGCACCTCTGTGGGGGAAGGAACTGGGTCCCCAGAATCCTGACCCACATCCTGCCGCACCTTGGCTGTCGTGGTGAAAAACAACTTCCAAGGAGGACCAGAAAGCCCCACCGGTGTTTGTTTTCATTTTTTTGCTTTTGGCTGCACCGTGTGGCAGGCATGTGGGATCTCAGTTTCCCTAGCAGGAATCGAACTTGTGCCCCCTGTATTGGAAGCACAGAGTCTTAATCACTGGACTGCCAGGGAAGTCCCCAGTCATCAGTATTTTGTAGCCTTGCCACCCTAGTAGATGACTTACTTGGGGGCTGCTGCTGCTGCTGCTAAGTCGCTTCAGTCGTGTCCGACTCTGTGTGACCCCAAAGACAGCAGCCCACCAGGCTCCCCCGTCCCTAGGATTCTCCAGGCAAGAATACTGGAGTGGGTTGCCATTTCCTTCTCCAATGCATGAAAGTGAAAAGTGAAAGTGAAGTTGCTCAGTCGTGTCCGACTCTTAGAGACCCCATGGACTGCAGCCTACCAGGCCCCTCTGTCCATGGGATTTTCCAGGCAAGAGTACTGGAGTGGAGTGCCATTGCCTTCTCTGACTTGGGGGCTAGATCCCTTCAAAGACTGAGAACAGGCTCCTGGCCTGCGCCCACCAGCATCCCAGCTGCCCTGTCCCCCTTTCTGCGCTGGCACCTGTCCTGACTGTCCCCACCACCCCACGAAGCTTAGGAACAGCTATATGGAGAAGCAGAGGCCAAAGCTGCCAGCTTGTCAAAGGGCTCTGTGACTCAAGAAACATATGTCCAATCCAAGGTCTGTCCCATGTCCATTCTGTCCAGTGGCTGTCCTGACCCTCGCCTCCCTCTCCTGATGGTGCAGATGGGTGGGAAAAACAGATTTTAGGTCAACCACTTCTTCTAACTCACCAAGTGGCCTGGGGCAAGTCACTTTCCGTCTCTGTGGGCCTGTTTCCTCATGTGTAAAATGGAGATAAATAAGCCCTGGCTCGTAGCCCATTCCTGCGCGGTGGACTTGTTAACAGTAGCTGACAGACACATGCTCGTTGGAAGCCTTACATGGTCCTCTTGGATCCTCACACCCTCCTGGTACTGTCATCATCCCCTTCCAGAAGAGAATGCTCTGGTGCAGAGCGGTAAAATGACTTGACCAGGGTGATGCAGGAAGGAGGGGAAGAGCTGGAATTTGAGCTCAGACCGTTGGGAACTCAGCACTGAGCCTTTCAGCTGCTAACCCCGTGCCTGGCACGTCTGACCCGGGATGAGTCCTGCTCCCACCACTTACTCGTGTGTCCCTAGGCCAGCCTTTAACCTCTAGCCTTTCGTTTCCTAATATGGAAAATGGGGATGTTCATGGTCCCTACAGCATAGGGTTGGCATGAAGAGAGAATAGGATAATAGATGGTAAACCCCTCGCACAAAGCAGATGCTCACTAAAAGACAGCCAGTATTATTATCTAGGTCAGCTGTCCTTCTCCCTCTCCAGGGGGGTCACTTAAAGAGATGCTAAGTCCCCTGCCCAGCGTGGGAAGGGGCCATGGAAGCCAGGGCCCCGGAACACACAGCAGCCCCTAAGAGAGGCTTATGGGTGTCTATCCGCTTTGCCAGGGGACTCGTTGGTTCCTCCCGAGGTGGACTTTGACAGGCTGCTGGCCAGCCTGAAAGATCTCAGCGAGCTGGTGGAGGACAGCGACACCCAGGTGATGCCAGTGCCCGACAGAGTGCCGCACCAGACCCTTGAACCCATCCCGCTGAGGCTCTACCGGAATGGCATCGTGATGTTCAATGGGCCCTTCCGGCCCTTCCACGATCCCTCCACACAGGTAGGAGTGACAGGGATGGGGAGACAGGCCCAAGCACCCTCAAGCTGCTCCGGTGGCCAACCCCTTGCTCACCATTAAATGGGCCCAGCTCTCCCCCAGCACCCCAGGCTCATGTGCAGCCTTCAGCAGCACTCCTACCTGCCCGAGCCCTGGGGCTCTACTTCCAGAGTAGGATCCACAGAGGGAGCCCGGCCCCGTAGCCTGCCATCTAGACAGGAAACAGGGTCCAGCCCAGGCCTCATCCGACCTCTCTCCCCACAGCGCTGCCTCCGAGACATACTGGATGGCTTCTTCCCCTCAGAGCTCCAGCGGCTGTACCCTGATGGCGTCCCCTTTAAGGTGATGGGCTGATCCCAGATCCACTCACTCACTCCCAGTGTGGGGATTTTGCAGGGGGGGTGGGATTGCTTTCTCAGGCCTCACCTAGAGGCGCTACTCCACTTCAGGGGACCCCCCCCCACCATCTGATGACCTCTCCAGAAGGAGAGGGAGCCTGAAACCAGCCTGGGAAGGGAGCTGGGAGGCTGTGGTGGCCCCTGGGGCTCTAGCAGCAGCAGCAGCAGCAGCCTGAAGCAGGGAAGGCTGGTGGCTGAGCAGCAGGCAGTGCCCCCTGCTGGCTGCCTCGAAGCACAGCCTTCAGCTGCCTGGGACCCTCCTCCACCACGTCCAGGACACCCGGACCAACTGGGGACAGTGAAGAGTCCATGCAAAAGCGACCTGGCTTCCCCTAGGGGCTCCTGGCGTCTCCTGGTTGGGGTGGAAGGCAGTGCCTTGGGAGGAGGCAGATGTTGGAACTAAAGAACTTGAGGTGCAGCCAGCCCCCTGCTGTGGGGGTGGTGGGCGGTGAGATGAGGGTGACTGGACCAACCTGAGGCGGTGCCCCCGAGGGTGGTGTGTTAGTTCCACAATGTGAGCATGTGAGGGAGCGCGTGCCAGCCGGGCTTGGAAACTACCGTGAGTCACGACCGGGGGTGTTCGAGGCAGTGCGTGCCAAGCCAGGCTTTGGCCTCTCCTAAACACCCTCATCCCTCCCCTGCTCTGGGAGGGGGATGTCAGTACTGTGACTCCAGCTGGCATGATGAGGGGAGCTTGCAGGGAGAGCAGGGATCAGGTGGGTGAGAGCTGCACAAATGGCAGGTCTCCTGCTCTCTCCCAGGGCCTCCGCTTCCTCATCTGTAAAATGGGGATTGTGTCAGGCCACCCCACGGGCCTATTCCTGGGGTCTCTGGGCACGGAGGGGTGGGGATGAAGCCCAGGGCTGAAGAGCTGTGCCTGCCACTGTTTCCCTTCCTTCTTGCCAGGTGAGTGACCTGCGCAGTCAGGTCTACCCAGAGCATGGGCTGGACCCATTCCCAGGTGAGGGCCGCGTGGTAGGCCTGCAGAGGATTCGAAAACCCTTGGACAGCATAGAGCATTCAGGTGAGCTCAGCCCTGTGGCTGAGCCAGGTGGTGGGAATGCTGTGCCCAACAAGCTCCAGGTGGGCCTCCTCCACCATCACTCCAGTCCCCGCCCGACCAAGGTTCCCCGATGCCTTCCCTGCAGGCTCCAGGATGACCGCCGAGAAGTTTCTGAACAGGCTCCCCAAATTTGTGATCCGACAAGGCGAGGTGATTGACATCCGGGGCCCGATCCGGGATACCCTGCAGGTGAGCCCAGCCCTGGCTCTCCGGGCCTTACTGTGTGTGGTTGCCATCAACCCTCACCCAGCTGGCCAGAGCAGTGGTTAATCTGGAGGCTCAGGCTTGGGGGCCCCTCAGGATGGCCTGCATGGAGAGACAGGCCCCTCACAGCTAGCTGTTCCACTGTCTCCTGGAAATGATGGAGCTGCTGAGGGCTCTGAGTAGGGACCAGAAAGCATCTGGCACAATATGGGAGCAGGAGCTGTAAGAACGGGCAGGTCAGGGGACTCTAGGTTGGGGGTGAGCCCAAGTCCAGGTCACCCCCTCGAGGTTCAGTCTGAAATACACCTTCCTGGGCTTCACAGAACTTGCCATTCCCTCTTCTCACTCCCTGTCCTCTTCTCCCCGTGAAAGGTACCAAACCCGTTTCCACCCCTGACTCTGCCTTCACCACACGTGGCCAAGTCCTGCCAGATCTGTCGATCCCCAGAACTGCTCCCAAATCCATCTCTTCTCTCCATTTCTGTCCCTGCCAACCTAGCCCAGGCTCCCGTGTCTCCCAGACAACTGCAGTGGCCCCCTCACTGACCTCACCTCCACTCCCACCCTGCCAGCCATCCTTCCCCAGCAGCCTCTGTGCCCTTTTAAAAATGCAAATTGGATCTTGGCTCTTCCCTGTTGAAACCCTCCAGTGGTTCCTAGGTAAAGCCTGTCATTCCTTCCTGGTCCTCTTCCCATCTTTTACCTTTTCTTTCTTCCCAGTCCAGCCTAATCCCCATGAACTAAGAAAGAGAGTGAAGTCGCTCAGTCGTGTCCGACTCTTTGGGACCCCATGGACTGTAGCCTACCAGGCTCCGTTCATGGGATTTTCCAGACTCTCGAATATATCACCTCTTCTCAGAAGCCTTCTCTCATCTATGCTATCTGGGATATCCTTCCCCCGCCCTCCTTCCATTTCTAAGAACTCTTCATCCTTCAGTCAGCTCAGGTGTCATTTCCCTAGGGAAATGCTGGGTTAGGCATCCAGCCTGGTCGCTGTCGGATTACGTCTTCCCCACTAGAATAAGGGAATGATGGAGCCACCTCTCAAAGCTTCCCTTCTGTTTCCTCTCCTTGGGCCCCAGTTTACACACTGGGCCCCTTTTGGCTCACTGGTCTCATCCATCCCTGGGCAGGGAGATGTCCCCTGTAGGGGTTGGGGGAGGCCCTGACTCTGGCAGGGTCCAGGGCTCTGTCCACTTCATCAATGCTTTCCAGAACTGCTGCCCATTGCCTGTCCGGATCCAGGAGATCGTGGTGGAGACGCCTGCCTTGGCTGCTGAGCGTGCGAGGTGAGGGCCGAGTGGAAAGGTGAGGACGCTGGGCTTGAGTTCCTCGGGGGAGCACTGACGACCTCTGGGTCCGCAGGAGCCGGGAGTCTCCGGAGTCGCCGGCGCCCCTGCTCTCCATGCTGCGCATCAAGTCTGAGAACGGCGAGCAGGCTTTCCTGCTGATGATGCGGCCGGAAGACAGGGTCGGCGATGTTCGCGCCCTGCTCGCACAGGCCAGGTGGGCGCGGGGCACGGATGGCGACCGCAGTGGGGCTCAAGCGCCACGACCCAACCTGATCTGTGCTTCCCTGTCCCCAGGGCCGTGGAGCCCAGCACCTTCGAGATCTTCAGTACGTTCCCGCCCACAGTCTACAACGACGACGCGCTCACACTGCAGGCCGCGGGCCTGGTGCCCAACGCCACGCTGCTGCTTCGGGTTCGTCGGGCCTCGCCGCCCGCCCCGGCCCCAAATAAACCGCCCGCCCGCCTGATACCGGCTGCTCCGCGAGGCTGTCTTGGCGGGGCAGCCCCGCTGCGCTAGCTCTGCGGAGGGGGCGGCGCCCACCCGATCCGCTGTAACCCGAGCCCCAGCGGGCGGCCCTGGCCCTGGGTCTTTGTCCTGTAGGTTCCTCTTTGGGCCCTGAGGGCTTAGCTGCTCCAGGGGAAGGAGGGCCCGGGCCCCGCCCCAGCCCAGCGGCTCCTGGGCCAGCGTGCAGCCAGCGGATCCCTGCGCCCAGACACGCACAGGACAAGCACGTAGACACTTCAACACTGCATCAGAGCCACTGCCCCCACCCTGGCAGAACTGCACCTGGGCACCCACTTCCACGACACCCCCACACCGAGCTGAGCTGTCGGGACACAGACAGGAGGGCACAGGGTACCACCCTGTTACTGACTGGCATGCAAACATGCAGTGCACACCAGGGCACAAGCGCATCATGGACACCACCACACGCACGAGCACTGCAGGGTGACCCACCCCCCAGTATCTCTAGAGACCAACGGTCCAACACAATTGTGTGCGTGTGTGTTCTGGGCATATATCCAAACGCATGCACTGTCACACACACAAAGGTGCCACACGGGACTGCCAGTCGACCTGCCCACCGAGCACAGCCTCAGCACAATCACGTCTACCACTAGCTTTGCTCAGAGCCAGGACCTGGGAGGCACAGGCCACACCAGACAGACACGGTGCCAATGGAATGGAACATTTAATTGTTTCTGCGGTGCTCCCGGATGGGGATTGCGGGGCCTTTGGCAGAGCCTTGGCTAATGGAATCAACAAAGGTGCCCATCAGCCAGTGCCAGGCAGGGTGGCAGCCTCAGGACCGAGCTGAGGACAACCAGCACTTGGGCTGTTGCTTAAGACAATTTCTGAGACCGGTGGGTGAGGAATGTTGCTGCTGAATGGAGAAGAGGGGGCTTACAGTTAGGGGAGGAGAAGGGGTCTTGGGTTGAGGGGAGAGGCCCCCCGTTCAGGTTAGGAATAACAGGGAAGTTGGTCACAAGGTCCTTCATGGCCGGGGTGATGGCTGGGGAGGGGAATGTGATGACGAAGTCCAGGGGGCTGACTTGGCTCAGGCCAGTTTCAGGAACTCCTGCAGTGTGTTTTGTTCCACAGCCTCCACGAAGAGCTCATAGTCCTAGGGGAGGGGAAGAGAAGCGGTCACCAGAGTGCTGGTGTTCTGTCTCAGGTCTGACTCTGGCTGGTATCCTCCTGTAACGCTCCCTCCACCCCCACCCGAGGCCCATACCCCACAATACTGGTCCCCGTTGACAATCTGGGGTGGGGTGGCCTTGGGGTTGCCGGCCAAGGCTCGCATCTCGTCCCGCAGGGCGTTGTCTTGGGAGATGTCCACTAGCTGGTACTGGATGCGCTTCCCATCCAGGATGCGGGTCACCTCACTCTGCTGGGACTTGATCTGGGGGCAGAGGGCGGGTAGAGGTTAGCGGGCAGCCTGGAAGGTTGAGGGGGAGAATCCTGGGCAGGGACAAAGGGGCTGTGGTCAGGAGCTATGGTCCCCCCTGTCCCTCTACACACCCTAGGGGAGGGTTCTGGCTACAGGGAGTTGGGAGGATGAGTCAGGCTTGTGGTGGTGTGGGAGGAGAGAGGGACCACCAACCATGAGGAGGGGAGTCAGGGTGAAGGTAAGAGAGAAATTCAGGGTGGGGAGAGCCAGGAGCTCAGCAAGGGGAAAGCAGGGCAGGCCTGGGTGGAGGCTGGTAAGGGGCCACCCCCGCCCCAAGTATAGACACAGTGGAGAGAGGAAGGGCCAGATAAGGACAGGGTCAAGGATCGGCCTCGTAGTGGGGGTGCGGAGGACCCAGGATGCCCTCAGTAAATGTTCAAGGTTCAGGATGGGGCTGTAGAACCTGCCCCCAGCCCAACTCCCGGAGGCCATGCCCAGCACCTCGGCGCCCCCGCCCTGGGGGCGGGTCCCAGGCGCTGGGTCCAGAGCCCCGGAACCGCCGCCCGCGCTCTAGCCCAGGGCGCACACTCACTTCGCGGGAGCCGGTGACCGACGTGCTGTAGACGCGCAGGCCGCTCATGCTGCGGGTGGACCGACGGGAGGGCAGGCAGACAGACGGCGGTGGCAGCAGCTGCACGGCCTAGAGACGAGGCCGCCGCGCTCGGGAGCGGTTTCCTTCCTGCTCTGCCCGCGAGTCACCGCTCTCGGGACCAATGGGCGGCGCGGACAGGCGCGCGGACGGGGCGGGGCTTGCGCGACCCCGCCCCGCGCACCGCCGGGCCCCCTCCCCTCCCCCTGGGGGACTGGGCGCGCCGGGGACCCGCGTCCCACGCAGGGCTGCCCGTTTCAGCCCTCCCCGGCCTGGGGCTCACAGTGTGAGGCCAGGGAGCGATCTGACGGAAAGGGCGGGGGGAGGGGCTTGGCAGAGGCCGCCTCAGCCTCGCCCAGGTTTGCTGCACCCAACTGGTTGCCCTCCCCCGGGTGCCACGACGCCGCTGCTCAGCTTTGAAGGTTCGGGGCTGTTCTCAGTTCCCCGCCCAGGGAACCTGGCTCCAGTCGAGCATTGTCCTGTGGGCCACCCACACATAGCTAACCCCGAGGGGCACGCCACGACAGTGACAACCCCTCGCTGCGAGTTTTCCCCAGAGCTCCTCTCCCTCCGCTCAGATAGGCAGGTTCAGACAAGGGTGGTGGCCGGAGACAGGGCCACGCCCTCAAAGAGCCAAATGGGGGCCAAGGTGAGAAAGGCTTCTAGCTCTGGACCCGGTGCAGGCAGAGGCTGGCAGTGGGGTTCCCGAGTCTGGCTGGGCCCTTGTTAAAAATCCACAGCTGGTCTGGGGGTGGCCCCAGCCCCACCGGGACTTCATGCTGCATATGACCCTCCAAAAACTTACCACCAGCAAAATGCAGGGAGTACAGTACGAGGCAGCAACCAGCCCAACTTTGGAGACTCCGCTATCTGTCTGGGGTGGGACATGACACCCCTCATAAGTCTCCCCAGGTCCAGGGCCCCAAGAATAACCCAGGAAGACAAGCCTAGCTCCTGGAGGCAAACACAGTGCCCTGCCTTGCTCTGGGGAAGCCACTTCCCTGCAGCAACCCACAGGCAGCAGACTTCCTTGTCAGGATTACTGAAACTCCATGACAAACTTGCTGTATGACTCAGGGCAGCGTCATGCAATAGAAAGTGCTGTAGGAAGAGATCTTATCCATCTCCACAGACAGAGGAGCAGAAGTGGTAGAGATACAAACATGAGGCTGGACCTGCCAAAGTTCCCTCTTTGCTGCTGTTCGGAGAACTTGGCTAAGCACACAGGCTTTGGCCCTGATAAGCCAAAATGAGGGGTGGAGTATGAATGGCGATGGAAGGCAAGGGAAAACCGAGGAGTCTGTTAAATTTTTATTTTGTAAACAAAATAGGCAATACAAACCAGTTGACATAACAAGGATTCATATAAATAACTGCTTATAAACTTTATGAGGAAAAAATACCCGTGAGCATGGTGGCTGGGCTCCCAATTCAGGGTGGAGACCAACAAGGCAGCTTTGATTTTAGCAGGCAGGAGCCCAGAGGCTGAGGGGACAGCTGGGTGGGGATGCTCTGAATGGAGGGTTAAGTCACTCCATAAATAAAACACCAACTTGTAAAAACACTTAAGAAGGAGTCTCATTCAGGCCTGGGAGTGAGGTCCGGGATGCTGCCCTGCTAGCCCAAAGCTTAGCAACCACCTCCCAGTGGCTGGCTCTGGACTCCTGAACTGCTCAGGACTCCTCCTCACACGGCCCTGGCTCCAGATCTAGAGGAAACCTTGAGCTGGCCCAAGGACCAGACACAAACAACTACAAGATGCTCTCTCAACAAAGAGGCAAGAGAAACCAGAAAGCAGAGCTCCAAAGGCCCCAGAGAAACAACTAAAAACACAAACGCTATACCTTGAAGCTGACCTGTACTGGCTACTCTGAACTCTCAAGGAGCCCAGAACAGGAAAGGGAAAGGACCCCCGTCCCCAAACACAAGAGAGGCACAAATCAGAATGCCAGGCCCTGGCCCCAGCCTTGGGGGAAGGGGGTGAGCAGCTTGACAGTGCCTTGTGGTATCAATCCAGAACCATAGAGAAGAGTTTGCACTCAAAGCCCAAGAAGGGGCTACCTGGCCAGCCTGAGAACAAAGGACAAAGGGGCTGTGCTAACTACATGACCAGGGCCCCAAGGGCACGGGGCAGCTCAAGTGGGTCTCCTGTAAATAGGCATGATAGCACAGATGAAGGAGCCCTGGGTATAATCCCCAGGCCCCCAATCCTAGCAAATACTTTGCTAATGAACAGATCACCCTGAGGCATCAGTGAGAATAAGAGCCCTGAGGAAGGAGGAGTGGGCCTGGGCCTAGGAAAGTCCAGAGCCAGCTCAGGCAGGTCCCAGGAAGGCTGGCACAGAGGGCCGGAGGATTCTCAAATGGCTACTGTTACTGGTACTCAGCCTTTCCCGGCCCTTCTAAGGAACTTTGGGCATCAGCACGACCAAGGTACAGAGTGGGAATGAATGTGGATCCATCCCAAAGGATGCGGAAGGGAGTTAAGCAGCCTGTTTGTTTGCCTTTGACATCAGCTTGTTACTGGTAACAGTCTGTGAGGATTTACCTGCAGTTAATTAGTAACTCACCCTAAAAGAGTGAATCAGGATGACAGGATAAATGCAACCCAACAAGGCAAAGCCAGAGTTGGGCAGGACAAACAAGATTCTCTCACCGGCCCTTGGCCCTGTATGCAGGCTCACACCTCCCCCCTCCCACCCCTTCTCTCCGGGAATAGCAGCAGATAGGAGGCAAGAGATTGTCAGGGCAGGACCTGCTGGACGGTGCTCTCAGCAGACCAGATTCTCCCTGGGGGAGCACAGCTTGTCCACCCCCAGCATTCCTCATTGTGTGACACAGTTTTCTCCCATGTCCTGGGCATATCTATCTGACATGGTGGTCCTTAACTCCTCGATGTCACGGCGTAGCTGCTGAACCTCTTCCAGTTTTCTCCTGATTACATCTGGCTTCTGAAAATCTAGTTGAGTCCCTGGGTGCACAGCTGGGGAGGAGAAGAACATTTTGACAGAATATTAATAAGTAAGTCAGAAGACACTTCCATGTGGAGGGGGCAGTGTGGACAGGCAGTACCCTAAGGCCTGTCGTCTTGGAACACGGCACTTTTGACAAAACAGCTAGGGATAATGGGCTAAAAGTCCTGCTGCCTAAGGGCCACTTCTGTTTGTCCTACACCCAAGTACCCATAAGGATGCCTGCTTCCAAAACAGATTTACTGAACATCTAACTGGGAAAGGTAGATAGAGGTGAGAGGAGAATGAAAGCCATTATCTCCTAGGTCCCAGACTAGTCTAAGGACTCACAGTGAATGCCCAGGAGCAGGGAGAGATTGGGGTCGTGGCCCTGGGCCCTCTGGGTCACAATGCTACAGACAGCCTGCAGATCTTGAAGACAACTGGCCAATTCCTGGTGCAGCTCAAATGCCAGCTGAGCTGTGTCTGATGAAGACGGGGACCCTGATTGGGCCTGTCGCAGGTGTTCTTGGAGCGTCAGATTCTTCTCAATGAGGTCCTGATTCTGTACTGAAAGCTGAGCAGATAGACAGGTGAGCACGTTAACTCAGGCCCAGGGAGAAGCAGAGTAACTGCACACGAATGTGGATATACATATATGGTGTGTTGAGGGGAAGCTACGAGACAAAGGCAACGTTTCCCCCTCCCCACTCCTACTAACAGACTTTGCATTGCCCCTTCCCCCATCAATATCAGGCTGTTTCTCCTGCAGGTAGGTTGGGCCCACAGGACCTCAGCACTGGAGAGGAAACTGCACCCCAGCAGACTGAGTCAGCAGCCTCCAGGTTTCTGTTCAGGAACCAGAGAAGATACTCCCGCTCCTCGGAACTCTATCTGAAGCCAGTCCCTCAGCCAACTCTGTTAGCCAGGCTATTAGAGAAGGCTTAACGTGAACTGTGAAATCTGAGGAGACACTGGTTTCAATCTCTCCCTGCCACCCTGACAAAAGTGGCCACCAGCCAGCTTGATCAGTGTGTGTCAGAGGAATAAAGTGGGCAAGAAAGACAACATGACAGCTAGTGGCTACTGGGAAGGTAAAGGCTAGGGGCTAAAGAAGCTGCTGACCTGGAGGACACAGTGCTGAAGAGTGCCCTGCCTTTTCAGCCCTTCACCTCGGTGGAGTCAGGCTTCACTACAGAGACCAGCTCATTCACGTGTATCTGTGTCTCTTTCTCTCCCTTTCCCACAACAGCTTTAACATACTCTCCTTCCCTTCCTACCACTATTCTGTTTTAAAGACAAGGAATAGAGTTCCTCCACTAGTCCCAGCCCTTCACCCACACTGGGCCATATGACCATCTTTGCTCTGGAAGCCTCCTTCCTAGGCACTTGGCCAGTGACCTTGACCGCCCCCTGCTGACAGCTCTGTTTACTCCAGGAGGATCACCAAACCTTCAGTCTTCTTGAACCCTTCATCCCCAACCCCACAAACCTGTGGCTGCAAGAAGACAAAATAAGAGAGAATGATTTTCCATATCCAAAATGCATTACTGGGTAATTACAGCCAAAGACAGGCTTAGGACCTTTAATATAAAGGATGATGCAATGTTCCTTCTTACTCCTCCAAAAAAGACTTCTCAAAATGTGGGGGGTCTTGTGGGAGTAGGGATAGGTAGAGTACACAGAGAAATTAGGTTTGTAAAGACAATGCCAAGAGGCCTAGCTGGTGCTGCTCACCTCTTTCACAGCTGTGCGCAGCTGCTGCAGGGCTGTCTCCCTCCTTTGGGCCTCCTCTTTCAGGGCCTGGCTTGTTCCTTCTTCTTGAGCCACTTCCTGTTCTAGGCTCTGAATCCCATGACAAGGAGGGTGGGAGAACACATCAGAGGCAACAAGTCTGGGTCAGACCACATCGCCTCTGGTCTGGACTACATAATAGTAAAGCCCCACCCTGCCCACACACTGCTGCTAAAATTATTTTAGAACAACCCTGATCTGTGACTTTCCATCAAAACCCTTCTCGAGCCCCTGACCATGTACCATCCGAGGTCAGGCTCCTCAGAAAAGCATTCTTTTAACAGGTCAGCCTGGCCTTTACCTACTTCTGTATCTTTACCTCTTTTTACCCTCCACATCACCTCCACTCTAGTCACACAGACTGACTGGCCTTCATCCCCAAAGATTCCAGCGCCAATACTGTTGCTCACTTTTCTTTGCTTTTGCCCAGAATGCCCCTCTGCTCTGTCAGTCACCTGGGAAACTTCCCACCTCAACCTTTCTTCATCTGCAGATCAGATTCAATTAATCCCAACCTTGCCCTGCTACTAATACTCATGGCTCATGAGTACATTTGTTGGCTGTGCACTTGATTCCTCTATTAGACTATAACTTTCTCGACGGCAAGGAATGTCGTTTCAGTTGAGTTCAATTACTGATTGAGCACTCACTACTGACAGGCACTAGGGACACAGAAGACACCACCAGGCATTCCCGTCTCTGAGGAGCTCACAGCCAAATGCCCTTGACAACTGCTGTTTAGTCACAAAGATGTGTTCCACTCTTTTGCCAGCCCATGGACTATAGTCTACCAGGTGCCTCTGTCCATGAGATTTCCCAGGCAAGAATATTGGAGTGGGTTGCCATTTCCTTCTCTAGGGATATTCCCAAACCAGGGATCAAACCTGCGTCTCCCGCACTGGCAGGCGGATTCTTTACCACTGAGCCACCAGGGAAGCATTGTATATTAATAAAATAAATGGATGTAAACATTCACTAGGCTTGACTATCTCTTTAGAGGACTTGAAATCTGTGAACTAAATAGACCCACATGATGGCAATGGTAGAATAGAAACTGCTATTAATATGCAAGAAGTTCCCAAGACACCCTGAGAGTACATTATAGCATAGTATATTAAATGCTTTTGACAGAGATGAGAAGGAGTCGAGGGCACGCTCTCAGTCACCTAATCTAGTTCTGTGTATGTGTGTTTATGTGTATAGGGGTGGTCAGGGTCAGGAGAGGGAGGTATATATAGACTTGTTATCTTTTGCCTCTCATTCTGTTCATTCCAATTTCCCTCTGGTTTTGAAACTGATTTGGACAAATTAAGTATAAATAATATTTCTGAGCTTTTCCATTTTGTTTTAATAAAACATTAAACAGCCAAGGAGAACGTCTCACCACCACAAAAGACCCAAGGTGACCATTTTGAATCCACCTAATTCCACCAAATTCACCTGACATTTTAATTTGTCTTAGAAGTCTCATCATGGGTAAATATACATTTAAAATGTTGTGGAGGGCTTCCCTGGTAGTCCAGTGGTTAAGAATACACTTTGCAATGCAGGGGACACTGGTGCAATCCCTGGTCCAGGAAGATCCCACATGCCTTGGGGCTGGTGAGCAAGCCCCTGTGCCCCAACTACTGAAGCCTGCACACCCTAGAGCCTGTGCTCTGCAACAAGAGGGGCCACTGCAATCAGAAGCCTGCATACTGCAGCTAGAGAGCAGCAACCAGTTGCTCCAACTAGGGAAGGCCCTCTCAAAGCAACAAAGACCTAGCACAGCCAAAAATAAATATTTTAAAAATAAATAAATAAAATGTTGTCAAGAGTTCCAGGAAACATACTTTGAGATCCATTAAAAACTACTAAAATCTTGGGATTTTAAATGGATGTAGGGAATTCCCTGACTGTCCAGTGGTTAGGACTTCCTGCTTTCACTGCCAAGGGCCCATGTTCAATCTCCAACACAGAATTAAGATTCTGCAAGCTGCACAGTGAGATCCAAAATAATAACAGTAATAAAATAAATGGATGTAAACATTCACTAGGCTTGACTATCTCTTTAGAGGACTTGAAATCTGTGAACTAAATAGACCCATGAAGGCAATGGTAGGACTGAGCTTTCAGCTGTTCCTCAGTGGAAGTGCATTTCACCTGTTTTGGTATGAAAGCCTCTTTTAAAATCCAGAGAGAACCTGTACCTAGAATTTCTTGGAGAACCCAATTAAGGACACTCCTACTCTGGTCCAAAATAGAAACCAGGAGTTGTCTTTAATTTCTGCAACAGACTTGCCCTCCAGCCTTGCCTCTCTCCAACTGCCAATCTTCTTCCACACTCAAGTCTGAGCTGCAAACCTGACTACATCACACCCCAACGAAATGCTACGGTAGATTCCCATCACCCACCTAAAGAATAAAAGCTAACTTCACTGGACAGTCCAAGCCCTCCCATAGCCCAGTTCTCCAGCTGCCACCTTACTCAACACGCAAACGACTTACATAAACCCTGCTGTCACATGCTTTCATGTTCCTACCCATGATGTTCCTTCTATCAGAATTTCAATACCATCCTATGCTAGCCTCCTCATTGCCTGGCTAACTCCTCCTCCTTCTTCAAGCCTCATGGTCTCCAGAAACCCTTCCTTGATCTCCCCTACTTTCAATGACTCTTTTATGCTCCCGCAGGGTAATATGGATGCTCTCACTGCACTGTGCTGAATGAAACCCCTTCCCAACAAGATTGTAGGCCACAAGCACTGATTTGGTCTCATGCTTGTACCCCTGGATGTGTGCTAAGTCACTTCAATTGTGTCTGACTCCTTGCAATTCTATGGACCACCTGCCAGGCTCCTCTGTCCATGTGATTCTCCAGACAAGAAGACTAGAGTGTGCTGCCACGCCCTCCTCCAGGGGATCTTCCTCACCCAGGGATCAAACCTGTGTCTCTTACATCTCCTGCACTGGCAGGCAGGTTCTTTACCACTAGCACCACCTGAGAAGCCCGAAGCTGGTACTCTTAACACCGAGTAAATCGCAGGGCAAAGAATAGGGTTGGCTGAATTCTAGAAATTCCATCAAGTCCTGCCCATCATGTCCCAAGGATTCCAGCTCACCTGTACTTGTGAGTGCAACTGATCAATCTTCTGCTGTTGCCTCTCCACAATCTGAAAGGCAAAGTTATCAAGGACGATTGCAAGCACATGCTAATAGTGGGGCCAGATGGCAAGAGGCTGCACTAAGATCTGCAGTTTGACTATTATCACAACTGGCTACAGCCAATTAATAGTGAGAACAGAGTGAAAACAAGAAATATAAACCAGACTCCCTATCCTGGCTACTTAGCTTCACAGTCCTGTGCTCCGGCAGAGGTTTAAACAAAGAGGAACACAACGCGGAGGACCTATGACTACCATGGGGAAGTCAGGTGGAGAGAGACCCCTTCACCCTGATGACTGTCGGCCAGTAGAATCAACTTCATATACAGCCAGTGTACCTTCTGGTTCTTTGGTAGAGGACATAACTGAAAATTCAGTTTAACGAAGCCAGTCCTGTTCAGGGCTATGACAGTTTTTCACTAATAGCTTTGGTCCCACTGTTCAAGGAGGGAACCTAAACAGGTCCAGTGTCCTGTCCTATGAGACCCCAGGTACTCTCTGAACCGTTTCTGGGTCTTTTTTGCTGACCTTCAAACAAGTCTCTCTGGTAGGTCCTGGGCTCCTTCTTCTATGCTGAATTAGGGCCACCTCACTGGCTAACACTCTGCTCAATGCAAGAGGTTCTGTAGAGGGCCTGAGTCATGAAGGAAGTGTACCAAGCTTCAGTGCACCATTTTGGTACATCTAAGTTTGGATATTCAAAGGCATGCCCTTCCCTAACTTTGCTTGTCAGTACTAAAGATGGCTATCTAAAATGTGAATTTATTATGCAGGCATGGCTTCTAGGAAAAGAAAGGAAAAACTCTGGGTAACAGATGCTAGGGGGCTTAGGGCCAGAAATTCATGGTTCTCTACCAAAACCCAATCTTCTGCTTCCTCTAAGCCTACCCCCTTACGGCCTGGACGCCCTCAGTCACCTTTCGAAGGGAATCACATTCCTTCTGCCAAGACTCCATTTCCACTTGGGGACCTTGTCCTTGTTGAGCTGGACCATCTCCACCGGCATCTTCCACACACTGCTTATCTTGCAGGCTGAAAGACAGTAGCCTCTTCAAGAACTCTAAATCAGAGAGATGTGGCTTTGATTCCTGATACTGCTATTTACTGGGCAAGAGAAGTAGGCCCTTCCAAGCCATAGCTGGGGATAATTGCTTAGGTCTGTTTAAAGTAGGGAATGCCACACAGAAGCTGCTTGCTCAGTCTATGTTAGTTCCCTTCCCTAGAGGTCAGCACCTATACAATGTGCCAGCAATTCTTTACCTACCCAAGGCATCTTTATGCTTAGATATTTAAAAGTAAACATTCATCACATGTATTTAAATGACAAAAGTCACACATATAGGATAGAGAAATTTTAGAAAATACAGAAAAACACAAAAAGTCCTTTTTTCTTTGCACACCCAGTCTGGGACAGACCCAACTTTGTCCCCTAACCACAATCACTTTCATCATGGGCCATATGCTGAGATAAACAACAGGGTTACTGTGGTTGAATGTGGGATGAGAAATCCAATCCATCCCATTAAAAACTGGATTTGGTCCAAGAGGCTGTTGAAACACAGCCACGACATTTTCAGAAACTGCTATTAATATGGAATAAGTTCCCAAGACACCCTGAGAGTACATTATAGCATCTTGTTTTGTTCTCAGAATCTGCTGTGTCAATTGAGAGCAATCCCTAGGGCTAAGGAGAAGTAACAGATGCTCCTGGTAGCCTTCACAAGATTCACCATGTGGATAACCCTCAGTCATCAGCACCAGGATCTACTTCTGCAAATACAGATAATCACTTTCCAAAGTGCTCCCATTCATTCAACACATACATATTCAAGAACTATTACCCAATACTATTATGATGCCAGGCACTGGGTTGGATCTTTCCAAAGGACAGTGGAAAACCCCACTGCACCACTATACCACTCCCATTCCATCTCAAAGACACAGTCCCTGCTCATAAACAGTTTTCCTATTACTTACAATCCAAAGAAAACAAAGCTCAGAGAAGTAAAGTGAGTTGCCCAAAGTCAAACAAGCAGTGAGTAGGGTAGCCAGGACCAGAACCTAGCTCTCTGCTTCTTTTTAAACCCCTCAGGGATATTTGGAGAAGACAATGGCAGCCCACTCCAATACTCTTGCCTGGAAAATCCCATGGGCAGAGGAGCCTGGTAGGCTGCAGTCCAGGGGGTAGCTAAGAGTCGGACATGACTGAGCGACTTCACTTTCACTTTTCACTTCCATGCATTGGAGAAGGAAATGGCAACCCACTCCAGTGTTCTTGCCTGGAGAATCCCAGGGACGGGGGAGCTTGGTGGGCTGCCGTCTTTGGGGTGGCACAGAGTCGGACACGACTGAGGCGACTTAGCAGCAGCAGCAGCAGGGATATTTACCTATGTTGGGTGGAGGAGAAGTCAGCTTCCCTCTGTCTCAGGCTTTCCAGTTGAACCTCCTTTTCTCTGCAGGCTGCCTGGGTCTCCTCCAGCAAGCTCTCCAGCTCAGTCACTCTCTCCTGCAGCTCTGTGCTCTTCAACTCAGAATCCTTAAGCTGAGAGACAAGATTCCATGCTTAGGTCAACAAGCAGGGAAGACTTTAGGTATATTTCGAAAACTTTGCAGTTCAGTTGTGATGTGAGTCTGGACCTGACTCCTTTGGGATTTTCCTTTCAGGACACCACAAGGTCACTGCATGCAGCAAAGGTTGAGAAAGCCCCTACCACCACCCCCAACTTGCCCCAGGTATGCTTGGTCATTGCTGCTACCTGCTGGCTCTGTTTCTGATGATCTTCCAGAGTGGGCAGGTCAGCCAGGTAGCGCTCCAAGGTCTCAATACGCTGCTGCTTCTCCCGGTTCTGCTCGGATTCCTTCTGACATTTCTTTTTCAAATTATTAATATGTTTATCACGACCCTTGACCTATTGGAAAGAAATGTTAAGAATCCTTCTCCACTGACCCCTCTACCATCTTGAACGTTAACTATTTTCTTATAAGTGAACACTGTCTTTGACCTTAGGACTATAACTGTTTTCTACTACCATGAAGGCAGGAAGTTGAATAAACTTTGCCATTGGCGATTAGGACATAAAATGCAGAGTTATCACAACCAGAACTTTCCGTTCAAGGGCAAGGAAGAGGGGATTCTTGGGCAGTTTTCAAAACCTGGTAGCTCTACTGTATAATAAAAGAATTTCTCTGGTATTTGTTCAAGTTCCTGGAGGTAACTTCTAAACTCTTAGAATATCCCAAATAATAAATATGTCTTTGTTATTCACAGTGGACCAGTTCAGTTCAGTCGTAAAGAGTCGGACACGACTAAGCATCCGACTCTTTGCGACCCCATGCAATGCAGCATGCCAGGCCTCCCTGTCCATCACCAACTCCCGGAGTTCACCCAAACTCATGTCCATCGAGTCGGTGATGTCATCCAACCATCTCATCCTCTGTTGTCCCCGTCTCCTCCTGCCCTCAATCTTTCCCAGCAACAGGGTCTTTTCAAATGAGTCAGCTCTTTGCATCAGGTGGCCAAAGTATTGGAGCTTCAGCTTCAACATCAGTCCTTCCAATGAACACCCAGGACTGATCTCCTTTAGGATGGACTGGTTGGATCTCCTTGCAGTCCAAGGGACTCTCAAGAGTCTCCAACACCATAGTTCAAAAGCATTAATTCATCTGTGCTCAGCCTTCTTTATAGTCCAACTCTCACATCCATACATGACCACTGGAAAAACCATAGCCTTGAGTAGATGAACCTTTGTTGGCAAATTAATGTCTGCTTCTTAATATGCTATCTAGGTTGGTCATAACTTTCCTTCCAAGGAGTAAGCATCTTTTAATTTCATGGCTGCAATCACCATCTGCAGTGATTTTGGAGCCCAAAAAATAAAGTCAGCCACTGTTTCCCCATCTATTTCCCATGAAGTGAAGGGACCAGATGCCATGATCTTAGTTTTCTGAATGTGGAGCTTTAAGCCAACTTTTTCACTCTCCTCTTTCACTTTCATCAAGAGGCTCTTTAGTTCTTTGCTTTCTGCCCTAAGGGTGGTGTCATCTGCATATCTGAGGTTATTGTTATTTCTCCTGGCAATCTTGATTCCAGCTTGTGCTTCCTCCAGCCCAGCGTTTCTCATAATGTACTCTGCATATAAGTTAAATAAGCTGGGTGACAATATACAGGCTTGACATACTCCTTTTCTTATTTGGAACCAGTCTGTTGTTCCATGTCCAGTTCTAACTGTTGCTTCCTGACCTGGATACAGGTTTCTCAAGAGGCAGGTCAGGTGGTCTGGTATTCCCATCTCTTTCAGAATTTTCCACAGTTGATTGTGATCCACACAGTCAAAGGCTTTGGCATAGTCAATAAAGCAGAAATAGATGTTTTCCTGGAACTCTGGTTCCTCTGCCTTTTCTAAAACCAGCTTGAACATCTGGAAGTTCATGGTTCACGTATTGCTGAAGACTTGCTTGGAGAATTCTGAGCATTACTTTACTAGCGTGTGAGATGAGTGCAATTGTGGCGGTAGTTTGAGCATTCTTTGGCGTTGCCTTTCTTTGGGATTGGAATGAAAACTGACCTTTTCCAGTCCTGTGGCCACTGCTGAGTTTTCCAAATTTGCTGGCATATTGAGTGCAGCATTTTCACAGCATCGTCTTTCAGGATTTGAAATAGCTCAACTGGGATTTCATCACCTCCACTAGCTTTGTTCGTAGTGATGCTTCCTAAGGCCTACTTGACTTCACATTCCAAGATGTCTGGCTCTATGTGAGTGATCACACCATCGTGATTAACTGGGTCGTGAAGATCTTTTTTGTACAGTTCTTCCGTGTATTCTTGCCACCTCTTCTTAATATCTTCTGCTTCTGTTAGGCCCATACTGTCTGTCCTTTATTGAGCCCATCCTTGCATGAAATGTTCCCTTGGTATCTCTAACTTTCTTGAAGAGATCTCTAGTCTTTCCCATTTTATTGTTTTCCTCTATTTCTTTGCACTGATTGCTGAGGAAGGCTTTATCTCTCCTTGCTATTCTTTGGAACTCTGCTTTCAAATGGGTATATCTTTCCTTTTCTCCTTCGCTTTTTGCTTCTCTTCTCTTCACAGCTATTTGTAAAGCCTCCTCAGACAACCATTTTGCTTTTTTGCATTTCTTTTCCATGGGGATGGTCTTGATCCCTGTCTCCTATACAATGTCACGAACCTCCATCCATAGTTCATCAGGCACTCTGTCTATCAGATCTAATCCCTTAAATCTATTTCTACTTCCATTGTATAATCATAAGGGATTTGATTTAGGTCATACCTGAATGGTTTAGTGGTTTTCCCCACTTTCTTCAATTTAAGTCTGAATTTGGCAATAAGGAGTTCATGATCTGAGCCACAATCTGCTCCCAGTCTTGTTTTTGCTGACTGTATAGAACTTCTCCATCTTTGGCTGCAAAGAATATAATCAATCTGATTTCAGTGTTGGCCATCTAGTGATGTCCATGTGTAGAGTCTTCTCTTGTGTTGTTGGAAGAGGGGTGTTGGCTATGACCAGTGCGTTCTTTTGACAAAACTCTATTAGCCTTTGCCCTGCTTCATTCCGTACTCTAAGGCCAAATTTGCCCATTACTCCAGGTGTTTCTTGACTTCCTACTTTTGTATTCCAGTCCCCTATAATGAAAAGGACGTCTTTTTTGGGTGTTAGTTCTAAAAGGTCTTGTAGGTCTTCACAGAACCATTCAACTTCAGCTTCTTCAGCGTTACTGGTCAGGGCATACACTTGGATTACCATGATATTGAATGGTTTGCCTTGGAAACGAACAGAGATCATTCTGTCGTTTTTGAGATTGCATCCAAGTACTGCATTTCAGACTCTTCTGTTGACCATGATGGCTACTCCATTTCTTTAAGGGATTCCTGCCCACAGTAGTAGATATAATGGTCATCTGAGTTAAATTCACCCATTCCAGTCCATTTTAGTTTGCTGATTCCTAAAATGTCGATGTTCACTCTTGCCATCTCCTGTTTGACCACTTCCAGTTTGCCTTGATTCATGGACCTAACATTCCAGGTTCCTATGCAATATTGCTCAATGGACCACAGCGTACCATAAATGCATTTATGCTAATTAGATGACTCAGAACAGGAACTGATCACTACAAAAACCAATGGAGTTGAACCCAACTTCCTGTGAAAAGGGGACAAAAACAGGAGATTTGAGTTCAATCATGCCTATATGATAAAATCCCAATTAAAAACTCTGGACACCAAAGCTCAATGGAGCTTCCAGGTTGATGAACACATGCATGTGCTGGGAGGATGACAGGTTCTAATTCCAAGAGGGAAAAGGTATGGAAGCCCTGCTTTTAGGACTTTCCCAGACCTCGTCCTATTTGTCTCTTGGCTTATCATGATTTGTGTAACAAAACTGTCATCTGTGAAATTACTGAACCTGAAGGTGTCATGGGAACCCCTGGATTTATAGCCAGTTGGTCAGAAATATAGGCAATCTAGGGAACCCAAAACTTGCAGTTGGCATCTGAAATAATAAATAAGCATAGTCTTTTGGGGGACCGTGTCCTTTAAACTTGTGGGGCCTGATGCTAACTCTGAGTGGTTTGCATCAGAACTGAATTGCAAAAGTATATATAACCGTATAGGTAGTATACATACAGCCCACCTGGTCTATTCTGATGAGACAGGTAATGGATTCCTCTCTAAACACTTCATATTATATAAAGCTAAGCAATCATCTGGAAGGGCTAAGGAGACTGTAAACTCTTTGAGAGAAGGGGCTGTGTCCATTTTGCTTTTATCAAATCCCCAACACACAGCACAATGCTTGGCACTAAGCAAGCAATCAATTAAGATTAGTTGAATGGAACCTTTTCTTTACTATTACGGCTTTTTCTTTGGCTTATGAAAAAGGAAGCTGGAGATAAAGCAGAGAATAAGGCAGATTTATTGATGCCAAAGAGGCTCAGACCTAATTTGATCCAAAGACAATACAGTACTAAGAAGGATCCCTGAAAATCAGTTAAAAGCTTTACCCCAGGTACAATCTGTATCGTTCAAGCTCCATGTGATTCTCCAGACTCTCACATCTTAATATGCATCAGAATCACGTGGGAAGCTTATTGAAAATGCTGATGGCCAACTCTTAATTTAAAAAATGGTAGGCCAGTCAGAGATGTTTATTTTTTCTCCCTTCCAAAATATTTCTAGAATGACAGGCATAAAATAAAATACCAATTTTTAAAAGGCAACAGAGGAGACAAAAGTATACAAGATAGGGGCTTTCGTGACGGTTCAGTGGCAAAGAATCTGCCACTGAAGAGACTTGGGTTTGATTCCTGGTCTGGAAGATTCCACGTGCTGTGGAGCAACTAAGACCCAGAGCCACAACTACTGAACCCACGCTCTAGAGTCCCAGAGCCACAACTATGGAAGCCTGCATGCTCTGGAGGCTGTGCTTCACAAGAGAAGACAATGAGAAGTCACACTACAACTGGAGTGTAGCTCCTGCTCACCACAACTAGAGAAAAGCCCATGCAGCAAAAAAGATGCAGCACAGCCCCCCAAAAACAAATAAAAAAAGTATGTAAGATAGTTCAAGATGTTTTCAGAATATGAAAGGGAATGGGAGGGACAAATGATTTGGAGCAGAGGAGTTATAATTTGCAGTAGGAGTCACAGACAACTTGGAAGACAATGTGCCCTTCACAACCCACAAGAATCCCTTTACTTGAAACACAAGATACCTGAGGCAGGTAGGTATCAGCCATAAACCTGAAAAATAGGGGAATTCACTGGAAGTCTATATTCAGGTTAGCTGGATATCATTCTCACCCTAGGTTTTCCCAAAAGGAGACTGGAGATTTATTCTTTGAGGAGAAATCAAATCAGAGAGAGCCCAGCTCAGGGGTATCAGTCATGGCAGAGAGAGACAGAGAGTGAAGCACTGGGTTGAAAATAAGCATAAATAAGAATCTATGTGTAGAACTATGGGACTTTAAATCTAATTTCCTTCTCAGTGTTGAGAACCCAAAGGCCAAAAGCATTCCTGTCCCCAGCCTCCCCACCAGGCAGCAGGCTGAAGATTCTTTTTTAGAGAGAGTAAGATGAGACATCAGATATTGACATTTAAGGGTTCCCAAGTGAAAAGGGAAGACTAAGTCTGATCATCCCACAGGGAAGCCCACCAGGCAACTTCCATGAACCCAGAGCTTCCATGCAATTTAAAAATACTATATTCTTAAATATGAGCACTCTTTCATTCAAGGATCATCAATCCTCTAACGTGTAAGACACAAAAACAAAATAAGACCTGAAAGAAACACTATAAGCAGATGCAGATATCCCAAAAGGCATAATCAGTATCATCAGAGAAAAGATACTGCATTCATGAAACAAAAATAGCAAAAAAATGCATTAAGTAAGAGAACACTATTCAAAAATACAGACGTATATGTCAGGAGAAAGAAAAGAGTTGAGGACAGCTAATTCTGTAGAGTGGGGCTGATATTGATATTGATGTTGATATTTGATAACATGTTGGTTATTTAACTTAGACACATGTATTATTTCGATTACAAGTTTTTTTTTTCTTTTTTTTCAAACAAGCCTCTAAGTCCACGCTATACCAATGCACCAATATCGCCTGGTAAGATTGTCAGAAATGCAGAATCCCAGGGCTGCCTCCCCTTCCAAAACTACTGAATCTGGATCTGTATTTTCATCAAGATCTCCAAATGATTCTTAAACACATTAAAGTTTAAGAAGCACTGCTTTAGCTGACTTTGATGCAAGTGGTCCAGAGCTAAATGTTATTAAACCGGTCCCCCAAGAATATCTGTATTAGAGCAACCTGTGAACAGAACCAGATGATTTAGCTCCTTCTATGAAAACCAATCTCAACCTGAGGCAATTCTAAGAGCACTGGCAAATATGTAAAAACTCCCAAAACAACTGCATATGTGGGATTCTTCACCTACTTTTTAGGTAGAAGTGAGAAGAAATCATGCTGAATGATGTACCACAGGTACATCTTGCAACAGTACCATTTGGTATGACTGGTCAGACTGGTTTTTCACCTAGGCCAGCTGGTTCCCCATCACAACCTGGGACAGGGAGAGATTATACACTGTCTGTGATAGTTTTGCGGGGATGAAGCAGGTATGAAGGGTTCCATTTCAAACAAACCAGTCCTGCATGAGAAGTCAATGTAGGGTGTCTCACCCAATTGTCTCCTCCAGGTTCCAAGAACAGTTTGGCAGGAAAGGGCTGACTGCCAATTCTTTTGTGAATTAGAAAGCTATCAGCTCTTTAGCTCACCCTTTCTTCTTGTTTCTTCCCTTCCTCCGAATGCTTCTGCAGTGCCACTCTGAGTGACTCTCTGATGAGTTGGACTTCAACTTCTGAAGCAGAGAGTTTCTTTTCAAGCTCGATCTTTTCTTTGCTCAAGGCTTCTGTCTTCTGTGCAAACTGTGCACGTAAGAAAGTGTTTTCTCGCTGCAATTCCTGCAGAAAGATTTGCAATATGTAACTGTTCCTTACCTTGACAGTCCCATGTACTTTACTTATACCTAGCATACTTTGTGGTCGAATATCAATTTTCTCTAAGAATTTCTGCAAGCAGTGCTTCTCAAAGTGTGGTCCTAGGACTAACAGGGGCTTCCTTGATAGTTCAGTTGGTAAAGAATCCACCTGCAATGTGGGAAACCTGGGTTCGATCCCTGGGCTGGGAAGATCCCCTGGAGAAGGGAAAGGCTACTGACTCCAGTATTCTGGCCTGGAGAACTTCATGGACTGTATAGTCCATGGAGTCACAAAGAGTTGGATACAACTGAGCGACTTTCACTTTTAGGACTAACAGCTTCAGCATTACCTGGGAACTTGTTAGAAATGCAAATTCTTAAGTCCAACTCCCAGGCCCAGTGAATCAGAAACTCTGGGGACGGATGTTAATAATCTGTGTTTTAACAAGCCCTCCAGGTGATTCAGATGCACACTCAAATTTCGAACCACTGGCTTAAAGCAATATTCAAGGACGAGTCATGTAACAAAGGAATACAGGACAATACATCAGCAGACCTGGGCTCAAGGCCTGGTTCTCCTCCACTCATTCTTTATATGACTTAAGGCAAATTCTTCCTCCTTCCTGGGCCTCAATTTTCTCATCAGTAAATGAGAAGACTGAGATATATTTTATGTAATGGCCATTCTCACACTAACATTCTGATTCTCCAAGATGGAACATTGTCTTAAGAAGCCCACTAGGTGGCAAAGCCAGTACAGTACTATAGTCTGTCTAATACTCATCACTCAAAAGCCCAAATTGCAGAAGAAGCTTGGCCAACATCGTTCAGAGCTACTGACCTGAGTGAAAGCATAGTTTTCCCTCAGTTGCTCCTAGACATGGAAGAATAAAAATGGGAATGGCTCTAAATCCAGTGCTACCTCTGCTTCTCTCTTCATTTGGCCAGGGCTGGTAGATCAAGACTTCTCAGAACATCACTCAATTCTAGGACCTTACTATGAACCTTGCTCTGCCTTCCTTTTCTCCCAAGTATGTCCTGATATCAAGGCACCTGGACTTCCACTTGATTCCATCCTCAGGCCTTTTCTGCCCCCTCAAGAGCAGAACAGGAGATGTTCTATAATTAAGAATGTTTACTTTCTGAGGGCAAGAATACCTTACTTCACTTGGTCCATTTTCTATCTCCTGGATACCTACCAGTGCCAAGCACAGGGAAGATACTGAGTTATGACAAGCAGAATGCCATCCTGGCTGCCAAGGCTTACCTGCAGCCTCAGCAAGCAGACGTCCCCAAAGGGGGCAGGGCGGCCTAAAAGAGCACTGTGGACTTGCAGTTCACTCTCTCGCACCTTCTGCTCCAGCTGAGAGATATGTTTCCTCTGCCTGCAAAAGTCAGAACAGAATGAGGCCCAGGGTCCTTGACACAAACCCACTTGTAATATGAGCCCCAACTTTTCTTAAATAGGTAAAAACCTATTTACAAAATACACTTTGTAAACAAAGACCTTGGATTCTCGGGTAGTGGTGAAGGAGGAAATGCAAAGAAGAAAACTGACTGAGGCAAAATGAAGAAAGATCAGCTGCAAAGACCCAGCTGCCTCCTCTAGGCATTCCCCACAGCCCCTACAGAGATATGTAACAAACCTATCATATTATTCACACACAGAACTAGGCTACTTATCATGAGGCAAAGTAGGGGTCTAAACAGAGGAGGATGCACTGCCCTTGGGGAGATGTCATCAGTTGGGGGCCTATGGCCCCTTGCCCCCTTACTTGTCAATAAGGAGCTCCTTTTCCTTCAGAAGGTGTTCATTACTGTTCAAGATGCTCATCCATTGTGCTGGGTCTAACGTGGGCAATGAAGGAGAAAAACCAGCAGGATGGTGGCAGACGGCTCCATTCTGAAGCTGGAAGACAAACAGGCCCAGTGGGACTTAATGTTAACCTACAGGCACCTGAAAGCACCTATAAAGTGCCCAGCTGTGTCTGTAGTCAAGATTCACTTTGGCTCAGTTGGAGAAGGCCCACTGTTTATGAAATAATTTTAGCTCTGATGCATGACTGGAAAGAACCTGCCTGACAGACTTCTGCCAACTGGACACTCCCTGCTCAGAAAGGCTCTAGTTTCTAAGAAAAGGTCAGTTTATCTTTCTTTATCTGGAACAAAAGCAAATCAGAAGCTAAGATGTCCTCACCAACCAGGAAAGGAGAATGTGTCTTGCTTCCTTTCTCCCCATTCTTAGTAAGTACAAGAACTTTCAAAAAACAAAACAAAACAAAACAACAAACACAAAAGTAGTACAGTGGAAAGAATACGGGAATAAAAGATAGTTTTGAACCCTAGAGCTCTGCCACTTAAACCAGCTCTGTGTCTCTGGACAGATTAGTTATTCCAAGAACCTGGTAAATTTCTACATTTACCTCATCAGAGTAAGGATCAAATAAGATTCTGTATGTTAAAGTACCTAGCCTAGTGACTGTTATGTAAGTACATAACACATAATCAGTGTTAGTGTCCTACTTCTGGGTTTCTCTTTGTAACCCTCTGCTTTGGAGAACCAATCTGGTGTTTAGAACCAACAGATTTGATGACATTCACAAGATTGCCTATCTACAAACATCTTCCCTCCTTTTTACAAACACTTTCTTTGGAGTCAAAACTTATAAGAAAACCTATATAGTTCTAAGATAAGCACAGAAACTGCAAAGTCCAAGGAAAGAAAGGCCTCTACCTGCATTTGCTCCATCTGTAAACGGATCAACTCCAGCTGCTGCCGACAAGTGCTGAGCTCACAAGATCGCTCGCGGGAATGCCAAGGGTCAGGATTCGGCTGCCACACCTGAGAAGGTAGAGGCTTGGAGAGCCCAGGAGCAGGCTGGAGTCCCAAAGGAAGAACCCCACTGCTGCCAGGGTGTGGTCCATTCCGCTCACATACTGCCCCGCTGCCCGGTGCCTTCTTGGTCTCAGGCAACCCTTTGTATAGCTCCTTGTTTGTGTCGGTTCTTGGGTTGTGGAAGTAGACTCGGTAGTGGGGATCTGAATAAAGTGTCTCCAGCATTGCCGACTGATTGAGGGTAGACTCCATATTGGGAACATCAAACTTTCTCGCTTCTTCTTCTCTTTCATGGCCCACTGCTGGAAACCAGGATTGCTCAACTCCATTTTCTCCAGCAGCACCACAAAGATACATGAAATCTCTAGAAAGGCCTGGAGAACGTTTCATTGAACTGAGGTCTCCATTTCTTGTCATCCCCACACTTTCAGCCAACCCTGACAAAGGAAGTTTGGTAGAGGATCCGGCAGCAGAATTTGGCTTGGAAGGAGAGGTCCCCAAAGTAGAAGGTATCACATGGGCTGTTGGAATGGTTACGTGGCTTTTGATGGGCTGGAAAGAAGGACTGCTACTTGAACTGCAAAAATCTGTGGAGAGAATAGTCTTCCGTAAGTCAAAATCAAAGGAGCAAGCTTTTTTTGAGTTTGGCTGCTATGCCAGACATTCTCTGCCTGAGAGCAGGCAGAGAGGGCACTTTCACAAGTATCAGGCAGAAAAATATAGCAGCCTAAATGGGAGATGTGTGTTCTAGGATCTCAAATGCCATTCCCAAGGCAAACCAAAGAAAGGTAACACTGGCTTCACTTTTAATTTATACTGTCCTTTGTATTTGAAAGGGCTTCCCTGGTGGCTCAGAGGTTAAAGTGTCTGCCTCCAATGTGGGAGACCTGGGTTCGATCCCTGGGTTGGAAAGATCCCCTGGAGAAAGAAATGGCAACCCACTCCAGTATTCTTGCCCAAAGAATCCCATGGACGGAGGAGCCTGGTGGGCTACACTCCACGGGGTTGCAAAGAGTCGGACACAACTAAAATCCTGCCAGTCAATAAAGCTGAAAACTGAACTTAAAAAAAAAAAAATCACTTACTTAAGGGAACTGGATTAGGTCCTACTCTTCCAAGAGCTGGGCGACTCTAAGCTATAATCCAATCTAATAAAAATGTCTTTTCCAAGGGCTGCTGGAATCTTCTTTGATCTCCAAAAGCTCCACAGCAAAGGTGAACAATGGATCTAAACTATCCAAAGAATAAGGCAAACTGGATAGTGCTGCTTTGTGTCTGGGGCAGGGAGCACTGCATCTGAATCAGGATTCTGCTCTCTCTCCCACACGCCAGACCTGACTGCCAGGATATGTCAAGTTATTCTTAGCAACTCTCAGGTTTCATTCTAGCACAGTGAGCACTCTCAACTGGTAAACACTGAAATCCTCTTATTTTTTACTTTGCCTTTTATTTACCCCCTTGTTTGTACATAACTGTGATTTTTCACTTTCCTTGAGACTGGATTTATGTTTCCTTTAGCTCCTGCCTAGTCTTGAGAGACAACTCTCCGATTGGCTCTGCTGCAGAAGGTTCACATTTTTACTATTTCCAACTTTCAAGTGCTACTGTGAAGAGGACTACAAGGTCACAGAACTAACACAGGGCAGAGGGCCACAAGCAAAGTACAGGCAGGAATATGAGGAAACACACCTATTGCCTTCAGCAGGCAGGGAACCAAGAGAGAAGGACGAGGAACAGAAGCGTCTCTCTTTCTCAACTGTGTCCAACAGTCTTTCCAAACTAAGCAACATCTACTGTGGAGAAGAACAGATCTCCAATTTGTTCCATTTTCATCAACCAACACAGAACACACTCAGCCAATGAGGACTAACCTTTTCCAGAATTAAATGGGTATAGATCTGCTATCATCTTCTCATATGCATTTGTAAGCAGTTCTTTAAAAACAAGCAAGCCAAATTATCCCTTATAATGTATGCAGAGTATCTAATTTCCTCTACTCAGATGATCGTGGGGCTATATAAAATACCATAGTAAAAACAAACCAGAAGCAAACCAACCAGTAATTTTTGATGACATGCATCAGCTTCTCAGGACCAAGAAAGAAGGACATTTCAAGAGTCAAAGGACACTATTTGTGATGTCCTGAAACTTAAATCCAGAACTAGTCACAGGGTTAAGGTAGACTGGTGGTGATGAAGATTCTAAGACTAGAAAGCTCTCTCCTTGAAATCTTCCATAGTGATACCATGACATTCTCTCATCAAGGGTCCCCACTCTCCAAGTATAATAACGGAAGAGAAGACAGGAAGATTGTGGTTGTGAGGGCCACTACTGCGCTGAACTCGGCAACACCTTCTTCCATCCTCCATCCACGGCACCAGGCTCTCTCACGTCTCACCAAATTCAGTTTTGAGCCTATAATGCCCAAAGGAGTAATGCCAAAACCTAAGTCACGAAGAAAGGTACCAACTGCCCCAAAAGAATATTGTTTCTCTAATTTTCTGGTGAGTATGGTCCATCTATGGATGATGAAATGAAGTCTGTCAGCACTTGTCATTTATCTACTGGGTTTATCTATTTACATTAAGGAAATTGTGTGATTCCGAGAAAGTACTATAAAATGTCAAGTTACATTAAAGTCTGGATTGTGTTTCAGAGCATTTTGAAACAAAACAGCAACACATTTTCAAAAGGGTCACTATCTTCTATAATTTTCAAAGGCTATTCAAATTTAGCATATGAGATATGAGATTTTTTTAATATGAGCTATTTCAAATCCTAAAAGATGATGCTGTGAAAGTGCTGCACTCAATACGTCAGCATACTTGGAAAACTCAGCAGTGGCCACAGGACTGGAAAAGGTCAGTTTTCATTCCAATCCCAAAGAAAGGCAATGCCAAAGAATGCTCAAACTACCGCACAATTGCATTCATCTCACACGCTAGTAAAGTGATGCTCAAAATTCTCCAAGCCAGGCTTCAGCAATATATGAACCGTGAACTTCCAGATGTTCAAGCTGGTTTTAGAAAAGGCAGAGGAACCAGAGATCAAATTGCCAACATCCGCTGGGTCATCGAAAAAGCAAGAGAGTTCCAGGAAAACATCTATTTCTGCTTTATTGACTATGCCAAAGCCTTTGACTGTGTCGATCACAATCAACTGTGGAAAATTCTGAAAGAGACAGGAATACCAGAACACCTGACCTGTCTCTTGAGAAACCTGTATGCAGGTCAGGAAGCAACAGTTAGAACTGGACATGGAACAACAGATTGGTTCCAAATAGGAAAAGGAGTACATCAAGGCTGTATATTGTCACCCAGCTTATTTAACTTATATGCAGAGTACATCATGAGAAATGCTGGGCTGGAAGAAGCACAAGCTGGAATCAAGATTGCCGGGAGAAATATCAATAACCTCAGATATGCAGATGACACCACCTTTATGGCAGAAAGTGAAGAGGAACTAAGAAGGCTTTTGATGAAAGTGACAGAGGAAAGAGGAAAGTGAAAGAGGAAAGTGAAAGAGAAGCTCAACATTCAGAAAACGAAGGTCATGGCATCTGGTCCCCTCATTTCATGAGAAACAGATGGGGAAACAGTGGAAACAGTGTCAGACTTCATTTTTTTGGGCTCCGAAATCACTGCAGATGGTGACTGCAGCCACAAAATTAAAAGACGCTTACTCCTTGGAAGGAAAGTTATGACCAACCTAGATAGCATATTCAAAAGCAGAGACATTACTTTGCCAACAAAGGTCCATCTAGTCAAGGCTATGGTTTTTCCAGTGGTCATGTATGGATGTGAGAGTTGGACGGTGAAGAAAGCTGAGCACCGAAGAATTGATGGTTTTGAACTGTGGTGCTGGAGAAGACTCCTGAGAGTCCCTTGACTGCAAAGAGATCGAACTGGTCCATTCTAAAGGAGATCAGTCCTGGGTGTTCACTGGAAGGACTGACGCTAAAGCTGAAACTTCAATACTTTGGCCACCTCACGCGAAGAGTTGACTCAATGGAAAAGATTCTGATGCTGGGAGGGATTGGGGGCAGGAGGAGAAGGGGACGACAGAGGTTGAGATGGCTGGATGGCATCACTGACTAGATGGACATGAGTTTGAGTGAACTCCAGGAGTTGGTGATGGACAGGGAGGCTTGGAGTGCTGCAATTCATGGGGTCACTAAGAGTTGGACACAACTGAGCAACTGAACTGAACAATTCACCAAATCATTGGGTTTTTGCCACTTCAAGGATATATCTCTAAACCTCTCCTTTCCTCAAACATACTCCCTGGCCCTCAACTCCCACCCCTCACCAAAAACAATTCATTCTTTCTAGCAACCGTCCTTTCTTGGTAAGGGGCAGACTTAGCTATTGCTAAATTTTGGTCACTTCTCCTATATCCCTTACTGGTTTATGAAGTTCGGTAGTCTGAAATAAGCCAGTGATGATTTCAGTCTTTATCAAAAAACTGAAAGACTTCTGAGCTCTCAGGTATCTACCTCTATCCTGTCCCTTGAGAATCTTCAAGGTAAAACACCTTAGTGAAGGGTAGAATCAAAAACCTAAATGGGGAATTCCCTGGCAGTTCAATGGTTAGGACTCCAGGCTTTCACTGCAGAGGCCTGGGTTCAATCCTCAGTTGGGGAACTAAGATCCCACAAGTTGCACAGAACAACCAGGAAAAGCAAAATGAAACAAAAAACCCTAAATGTCCATCAGCAAATGAATGAATAAAGATGTGGTACATATATTCAATGGAGTATTACTTAACCATAAAAAAGAAAAGAAAGAAAAATGAAATAAAGCCATTTGCAATAACATGAATGGACCTGGAGATTATCATACTGAGTCAGACAAAGATAAATATCATATCATATAATATCACTTATATGTGGAACCTAAAAAAATCATACAGATAAACTTATTTACAAACAGAAAATAGACTCATAGACTTAGAGAATGAATTTACGGTTACCAAATGGGAAAGGTGAAGGGGAGGGAAAAATTAGGATTTGGGGATTAACATACTATTGTAATCAACAAGGACCTACTGTATAGCACAGCGATCTCTACTCAATATTTTATAATATTCTAAATGGGAAATGAATATGAAAAAGAATAGATATATGTGTATATTTAACTGAATTACTTTGCCATACACCTGAAATTAACACAACATTGTAAATCAGCTGCACTCCATTATAAAATAAAAAAATCTTTAAATAGAAAGAAAGAACACCTAATGAACTATATTTTATACCAGTCACAAATGTTCTTGTCACCTGGGCTCCAAATAAACCAAGATATAGCCATGAACAAAATAAGCAAAAAATAAAATTAAGACCACAGTATATAACATGGCAGAAAAGAAACCTTAGATCCTTTTAAAAGAAACTTCTAGATCAATGGCTTTGGCCACCATGTCAAGACTACTATAATTTAAAAAAGAACACATAACTGGCAATTCCCTGGTGGTCCAGTGGTTAAGACCCTGAGCTTTCACCTCTGGGGACCCAAGTTTGATCTCTGGTCGGGTAACTGAGATCAATTGTGGTAACAAGCCACACACTCAGACAAAAAAATTAAAAATAAAAATGCACTAGGAAGGAAATATAAATATAATTTCCCCAAAGATATAAAAAGCATGCAGAGTTACACACAATCTATCTAACAATTTTACTGGATGAGATACAGCCAGTCAATTCAACAGGGGGAAAAATCTAGACAACTGTTTGATTTTTCAAAACTCAATTATTTAGTCAAAATGAAAAAGATCCTATGACTACCCATGTAGACAAAACCTTAACAAGTCCTAAGTACATTGACAGTAATACTTTTGATTACACAAGTGATGGAAAGAATACTACAGGTGGGAGACCTGAATTTGATAATTAGCTGTGTGACATTAGGCAAGTTACTTAACCCTGTGTGGAATTTTTGTTACTCATTTGCAAAAATGAACTGGATTAAGTGATTTTTAAAGTCCTGTCTATTAAAATCTATTATTCCATTTACTCAATATTTATTGACACTGTGCCCATATACACATAGTTATCAAAACAAATGCCAGGTGCCCAGGAGTCAGTACTAGTATTTTTAAAAAAAACCAGCTTTACTGAGATATAGTTCACATACCATACAATTTTCACCCACTTAAGACACACAATTCAATGTTTTTTTAGTATATTCACAGAATTATGTGACCATCACTACAATCAAGTTTAGAACATTTTCATCATCACCAAAGAAACCTTTTTACCCTCTAGAGGTCATGCTGCATTTACTCTAACTTCATAGCCTTGCTGCTGCTACTGCTCCTAAGTTGCTTCAGTTGTGTCCGACTCTGTGCGACCCCACAGACGGCAGCCCACCAGGCTCCCCTGTCCCTGGGATTTTCCAGGCAAGAACACGAGTGGGTTGCCATTTCCTTCTTCAATACATGAAAGTGAAAAGTGAAAGTGAAGTCGCTCAGTCGTGTCCGACTCTTATCGACCCCATGGATTGCAGCCTACCAGGCTCCTCCGTCCATGGGATTTGCCAGGCAAGAGTACTGAAGTGGGGTGCCATTGCCTTCTCCGTCATAGCCTTAGGCAACCACTAAATCTCCTTTCTGTCTCTATATAAATTGGCCTATTTTGGACACTTACAAATGGAATCATATAATATGTGGTCTTTTGTGTCTGGCTTTTTTTACTCAGCATGGCTTTTTTTACTCAGCACTGGATTTTTAAAGTTCATCCAGTTTGTGGGGTGTATTCATACTTCATTTCTTTTTATTGCTCCACAGTATTCTATAATATGGATATACAACATTTTATTCATCTATTTGTTAACTGATACATTGGGTTGTTTCCATTTTTCGGTTATTATTATTAACTAATGCTGCTATGAGCATTTGTGTACAAGTTGTGTGGATGTATGTTTTCATCTTCTCTTGAGTATATATACCCAGGAGTAGCTGAGCCATGATGCAACTCTATGTTTAATCTTTTAAAGAACTGCCAAACAGCTTTCCAAAGCAGCTGCAACATTTTACATTCCCACCAGCAATGTACAGGCTCCAGTTTCTCTACATTCCCACCAACACTTATTATCTTTTTGATTATAGCCATCCAAGTGGGTGTGACATCTGATAAAGTACCAAAGTAATTTGTTTTGTGACTTTAATCAGCTCATTTAATCACTCTTGAAATTCAGCTTTCTCATTTGTAGATTGGAAATAAAATATCTCTTGGGACTTCCCTGTTGATTCAGTGATTAAGACTCCATGCTCCCATTGCAGGGGGCCAGGGTTTGTTCTCTGGTCAGGGAACTAGATCTCATATGTCACAACTAAACATCTCAAGTGCCAAAACTAAGACCCAGTGCTTAAAAAAAAAAATGCATAGAGTTCTTAATGGTATTAATGAAAAAAAATTTAGTGCAGTATTCATCATAAAGTATTTGATAAACAGTAGTTAATTATTATCACTAGATTTTCTGTCCTCCTAGGAACCCACCATCTAAATGAAAAGAAAAAAAAAAATCTTGTAAAGTACAACCTTACAGCTTTTTGCCGTTTTTTCTTTTTAATTTTTTATTGGGATATATTATTTACAAAGCAGCCTAACAGCTATTACTTAAGTGCAAAAACCAGTGGCAGAAAAAATATGGCAGAAAAAATAAAGTATAAGATTGCAAAAAGGAAGATCAGTAACGGGAGAAAGAGATGTGCAAAGTTTGGTCAAGACACTTCACTAAATCATGAAAAATAAGATCAACATAGCTGGGAGGGGCAAGAGAAGATGAGAATAGCACAAATGGGTCCAGATTAAAGAAGGAAAGAGCTCAGGTATCAAAAAAAAAAAACAATAGTTCTGTGCTTTCTGTGCTTTCATAGCATAGTTAAGACAACATACCTGAGGACAGTAAGAAATATGTCTGGGGCTTCCCTGGTGGCTCAGTGGTAAAGAATCCACCTGCCAATGCAGGAGACAAGGATTCAATCCCTGGTCCAGGAAGATTCCACATGCCACTGAGCAACTAAGCCCATGTGCCCACAACTACTGAGCTTGTGCTCTAGAGCCCTGGAGCTGCAACTACTGAAGCTGGCACACCCTAGGGCCCATGCTCTCCAACAAGGGAAGATACTGTAATGAGAAGCCAATGTACCGCAACTAGAAAGTAAGTCCTGCTCTCCACAACTAGAGAAAAGCCCATGCAGCAACGAAGACCTAGCACAGCCAAAAACAAACAAACAAACAAACAAAAAGTGTGAATGGGACAGGGACAGATCACAGAATTGAAGACTCTGACCTTTATCCTCCAAGTAACAGAAACAGTTGAGGATTTTCAGGAAAGGGAAACTATGAAATCAGGATTTAAGATTAATCTGGCAGGAGAGGGAAAGACCTGATGCCAAGAAACCTATTAGGAAGCTGTTCAGGCAGGACAAACAGCAGAAGTTGAAAGGAAGGGACCAGTTGTGACGAGAATAGCATAGGAAGAATCAAGCAGACTCTGAGTAAATTGACTTATGAATATTCTGGAAATGACAATACACCTGAAATACAATTTGAAAACGACAACATATTTTGGTAATCAAATCATTAATTCAAACTTACCCTCTGCGATGTCCGAGCACGATGTGCCAATGGCTGTGTCCCCACTGTCGGCTACACTTGAACAACGACTGAAGCGGCTCCGAAAGGCCTCTGAGATAACTGGGGTCTGCCATTCAGTCCCCAGGGAACTGCCCTTCTGAATCACGCTGGAACCTGAAACAACCAGCATTTCCCACTGTTAATGTGAATCAGCTCGTATAATTCCACAAAACTTTTTTTAAAAATCACTTAAACCTGTGAGAGAAGAGCCATACCTCACCCCTTTCTTCCTCCTGTGCCTATTTCAGCTACTCTGAATTAGTTAACTTTATTTTTTTTTTAATGATGTTTTTTAAAATTAGGCATTCATCCATTCATTCATGGCTGCACGGGGTCTCTGTTGTGGCATGGGGACTCTTCATTGCTGCAGGTGGGCTTTCTCTAGTTGTGGCGAGTAGGGGCTACTCTCTAGTTGTGGTGCTGGGCTTCTCCTTGCAGTGGGTTCTCTTGTCTCAGAGCACGGGCTCTAGACACTAGGGCTCAGCAGTTGTGGCACACAGGTTCAGCTGCCCCAAGGCATGTGGAATCTTAGTTCCCAAACTAGGGATCGAACCCATGTTCCCTGCATTGCAAGGCAGATTCTCAACCACTGAACCACCAGGGAAGTCCTTGAATTAGTTAAATCTAAATGGAAATAGCATAAGAGATGAGAATGTTCAAAGACACAAAAAAAGACCTACCAAGGATCCAAGAGTACTGAGACAGGAATAGTTAACAGCGGCTCCATTCTTTGAAATCTAGAAGCCACGGCACTTTACAGACGTGGTCTCATCTACCTACTTAGTGAAAAGTATTATAATCCCTATTTTACAGAGGATACAACTGAGATTTGAACCCATGTTATTCTGATTTCAGTACCCACATTTTTCCCTCTTGCAGGGTTTCTCAACAGGTGCTCTTGGCATTCTGGGTCTGACAATTCTTCAATGTATACTCTACCTACTACAGGATGGTTAAGCATCCCTAGTCCTTCCCCATCCCCTAAATGCCAGTAACAGACCTCACTCCATCCCACCATCACTGTGAAACCTGAAAATACCCCCATATGTTTCTAAATGCTCCACAGGGTAACATGCAATCCAGTGTCCTTTGTAAATCACCACTTGGGAATGAATCAGGGTATCCTTCTGGGCAGAGTGAATCCAGATCAAGGCAAGTCTTACAAGTTAATCTGAAGGGTTCTGGGAGGCAATGCAGAGGAACTACTAAAATTTCTGAGCAGGTAAGATGAAACAAGACTGATGAAATTTATCTGACTTTGTCAGCTTGCTGTTTGAGGCTTGGTAGATAGGAATTGTTCAATAAATACTTGATTTAAGAACATATTAGCAAAGAAATAAATTCATTAAAAAAAAGAATTAAATTCAAATTATTTTTTAAAAATCACTGTAATTTTTCTAAACTTTATCTGAGATGATCCATGTAAACAAACAGGTAATGGCAGCTGCTTATCCATTTGAAGTGTCAGAATCTGAGTGTGTAAAATATGTTTCTACACACTCTATGATCTAGTGGGAAGCAAATGATATTTGAATTTAGTGCTTCTCCCACCTTCTGAACCAACCTACTTTTGCTTCTTTTTTCGCTACCCTTACTTTTACTTTCTACTGAAGATATTCTCACTTTCCCCAAGAACTCCTTTTATTCTTTGGGTCTCAGGGGACTGTCTGATTTGAAAGCATCTATATATACACAGTAATCTGTAATAATCTTTAGTAGAAAACACAGCCAAAAATTAAAGCCTCTGATCAGCATAAGATTAGCCAGTGTTACTATACTAAATTAACAAAATTCTAGCCAGAAGCAAAGAAATTTGACTTCCTGGTGAGTCTATATGGCATTATCTCTCCAGTAAGTGTATAATTTATCATGTTTTTTGAAACAGTGAAAAATCCATTGAGGGCCTCATCTTGGAAACCACTTCCTGTTACTACTACTAATCTTTTCTTCACTTCTACCATCTTCCTAGTCAGCCACTCCAAATATCAATTCTAAAAGAAAGATTTGCTGAAATGAAAGCGTGCTTTGGTACAATTACAGAGACTGATTATCTGAAGTGTGTGAGTTCTGTGTTATGCCATGTGTCCTATTATTGGCTCGTGGGCCATGATCAATCAAACAAGAGACCACAGTGAACAATGCACAGAAAGGCAGTGAGCTGACAGGAACTGCTGCATTCCAAAACTTGCACTATACATAGCTGTCCTAAGAAACTGTACATTTAGTCCTAAGACAGTGCATAGCAGATGTTCAATAAATATTTGCTGAATGACTCTTGAATTTTTTCAAAGTGCTTACTATATGCAAGGCCATATGCCTAGAAGAAAATAACATACCTGTCAAAATGTCTGTTATAAGGCACTGTAAGGTTTTTAAAGTTAAAGAAAACATATCATTAGTTCCATAAATGTATTCTTTCTTCATAAATGTACCAGAATGCAAAAGTTATTTTTCTAAAATGGTACTTCCTATTTGAATATACCATATCTACTTAAATGTTGCCTATTGAGTGTGTATGAGCCTTCCAGGCTCCTCTGCCCATGGAATTTTCCAGGCAAGAATACTGAAGTGGGTAGCCTTTCCCTTCTCCAGGGGATCTTCCCAACCCAGGTATCGAATCCAGGTCTCCCACATTGCAGGTGGATTCTTCACCAGCAGAGCCACATGGGAAGCCCTTCACTTAATGTTGTCTATTGAGTGTATATACATATTTACATGTTTTAATATATATATAAAATATACATATATACTTTTAACATAGTAACTGAGGATATCAACTGAGCTTTCAAAATCCTTTAAATCCATTCTAGAGATAAATTTCTGAGTCTCTAGTGACAACATAAGTGAGACTGCTGCCATCCAAGAATTCCGATCTTTGTGGGCTAGCAGATGACTGACCCACCCACAGGACTACAAAGACAACATAGACCACAGTAATTTATGCTTGTTTCTCTGATTTCAAATGGAACTATGTTCCAAAGTCGTGTTTTGTTCCAATCCTTTATATGCCCCCCTCAATAATCAATCACGTGGTCTTGTTGGAAGCCATGTAGCACGAGAGATAAATAGTTATTCTCTCAGAGAGATCTATTTTTCTATTCAATGTAGCCCCACATCATTTTTGTTCTTTTGGTACCAGCATTTCAGTGGATGCTTGTTTGTTCAGTATTTCCTTTTAAGGAAATTTCCGTTATAAAATAATAGACCAATGGTCAGAATTTAATCCAGAAAACTTTGACTACTCACCTGGTGAGGTGGCATGAGAGATCCTCTCACTTGGGTATTTATCCTGCATGGCCACGAACACAGTTACTTGAGCCAGCTGTAAAATAAAGGAAGCAGTCAGATCTCTCCATTATCTTTTAATTCCCTGTAATTCATTCCCATTCAGCTGAAACTGCCAAATGCATACAAAGTATTCAAGTATTCTTCCACATGTTTTACTCCTAAGGATATTTTTTTAAGGCAAAGCAACTCCCAATATTTCACTCTACTTCTCCCAAAGCAAGAAGAAAACACCTAGAACCAAACAGAGATTCTCAATACTGATCCTATAAGGTCTAGAACCCTTCTGATTATTGCAAAAATTAAAAATAATATTACTTTAATTAAAAAGCTGCCAAAGATATTCTTACCTGCTGGAATGGGATGGAAGAGTGAGGTAGGAAAAAAACTAAGTAACCAAAACAACAGCAAAGTATTATAGCTTCAATCCTGATGAACATAAAATGAATTCCCCAATTCCTCCAGTAATGAAAGTTAGTCATATGATGTACAATGATGGACAGAATTCTTGGTCAAAAGCAGAACTCCAATCCTCAGCTGGGAACATGAGATTTTTTCCCATTTCCCCATTACTTAAATAAAACATTTATACTTATTCTAATGGTAGGATCTAAGAATTCAGTATAAGTCTGATTACTAGTTGTACAAACAAAAGCTTTAATTAGCTGTAACTAATAATAGCAAATAATATCTTGTGTATGTATAGTACTTGAGAGGCAGCACAGAGTAAGAGAAGTGGCTCAGAGCACTGACTCTCAATCAGACAGCTCAGGTTTGAAGTTGGACATGAGCCAATGCATTGGAATAGACCCTGATGCTGGGAAAGACTAAGGGTGGGAGGAGAAGGGGGCAACAGAGGATGAGATAGCTGGATGGCAACACTAACTCAATGGACATGAGTTTGAGCAGGCTCCAGGAGACAGTCAAGGACAGGGAAGCCTGGCATGCTATAGTCCATGGGATCACAATGAGTTGGACGCAACTGAACAACAAATGAGCAATGTATTAGCTGTGTAATCTTGGGCAAATTTCTTAATATCTTTGTGCCTCAGCTCCTTCCTATAAAAATGAGGATAAAAACAGGACCTAATTTGTTCTCATTTAGGATTAACTTACAATGGTGTCTGATACATATTAAGTGTTTTATTAATGCTTTTATTATACTTGGCATATTAACATTTTATGTTAATAGAAAGTGAAAAAGTACAATTCCTGGAAGATAAATTATCAATTTAGAAACTTTGAATTTATAAGAGCCCATGGGGCTTCCCTGATAGCTCAGATGGTGAAGAATCCACCTGCAATACAGGAGACCATGGTTCAATTTCTGGGTCAGGAAGATCCCCTGGAGAAGGGATAGGTTACCCACTCTAGTATTCTTGGGCTTCCCTTGTGGCTCAGCTGTTAAAGAATCCACCTGCAGTGCAAAATGGGTCGCAAAGAGTCGGACGTGACTGACTTTCAGAGTTTGGGACAAACTCTATCCACAGAACACAATTCTTAGAGGTGAAATTTAACTTTGGAAGGAAAAAAAAGGCTATACGGTACGTTTTCCCTAATGTGCTTTACTGACCTCTGCAGTTTTTTCTTAGTAACAACAACAAACCCTAATTCACTGCATCTACAACAGAAATTGTACGATCCCCTGAAATCCCAGGTCTCCACATACTGGGTAAGAGAAACTTTGTGCAGTTAAACAGTTTCCATTTATGGCTAGTATTATTCAGTGTTTTACGGTGACACCGAAGGATGGTCTACCTACTAGTGATACCGGTCAATATCATCCCCTTTTTTAAAATAAAAAAAGATTGGCCCATTAAATTCTGAAACCTTTCCAAATTCAGAGGAGTTGAAAATGGGATAACAAAAGAATTCTCAGTTAAAACATGGATTTATCCTATGACTCAGCAGCTCCAAATGTATGTCAACACAAAATCTTGTACATTAATCTTCATAGCAGCATTATAAAGTGGCCAAAAAGTGGAAAGAAATGTCCATTAGCTGATGGATAAATAAAACGTGGCCTTCCATCACAGCTCAATTCATAAAGAATCAGTCTGCAATGCAGGAGACCCTGGTTCGATTCCTGGGTCAGGAAGATCCCCTGGAGAAGGGAAAGGCTACCCACTCCAGTATTCTGGCCTGGAGAGTTCCATGAACTATACAGTCCATGGGGTTGCAAAGAGTTGGACACAACTGAGCGACTTTCACTTTCTTTTTCAAATAAAATGTGGTATATTCATACAATGGAATATTAGTAGGCAGCAAAAAAGGAATGAAGTATTGATACCTGCTACAACATGGATGAACACTGGAAATAATATATTAAGTAAAGGAGGACAAGTACAAAAGGCCATATATTGTATGAATCCATTTATACAAAGTGTCCACAACTGGCAAATCCATAAAGACAGTAGATGAGTGGTTGGTGGGGAATAAGAGGAGGGCAGGGAGTTTCTGACCAGCCTGAACAAAATGCTGAGATTAGATAGTGATGATGGCTGTGCAAGCTTGTGAGTACACTAAAACCTCTGAATTGCACACACGTAAAACTGAATTTTATGTGAATTAAATCTCAAAAAAACTCCCATAAGGAGTAATACAATACAGAATAAATAATTCTTAACTTCTTCCTACTTAAGTTTACAAGTAGATGGGCTACTGGTGGAAATTTTTAGAGACATTTGAAAGAGACAGACTTCTTGAGATAAAAGTGAGAGAAATGAATGCATAAGAAGTAATACAAATAGCCAATTATACAGCCAAGAGAGGTAAAAATGAATGCAGGCAGACAGAAGAAAAGAACCCAACACCGATAATTTCTACTTTCAAAGCTGTTTAAACTACAGAACAATTCATTCAACAAATTCAACATGTAGTAAGTACAAGCATACGTCTTTTTTTTATTGCACTTCACTTTACTGAGCTTCACAGATTCCATTTTTTTAACAAACTGAAGATCTGTGGCAACTCTGGTGTCAAGCAAGTCTATGGATGCCATTTTTTTCCTGCAGCATTTGCTCACTTTGTGTGTCACATTTTGGTGATTCTTGCAATATTCCAAGCTTTTTCAACATTATTACATCCGTTATGGGGAGCTGTGATTAGTGAACTTTGATACTACTATTGTAACTGCAGGAGTAGTAGAACTAGCAAGAGGACTAAAATTAGACGTGGAGCCTGAAGATGTGACTGAATTACTGCAATCTCATAATAAAACTTTAAAAGATGAAGAGATGCTTCTTATGGATGAGGAAAGTGGTTTCTTGAGATGGAACTACTTCCAGTCAAGATGCTGTCAAGACTGTCGAAATGACAACAAAGGATTTAGAATACTACATAAACTTAGTTGATAGAGCAGTAGCAGGGTTTGAGAGGACTGACTGGTTTTGAAAGAAGTTACACCATGGGGAAAATACCATTAAACAGCTTTACATGTTACAGAAAAATTGTTTGTGAAAGGAAAAGTCAATCAATGCAGTAAACTTCACTGTTGTCTTATTTTAAGAAATTGCCACAGCCACCCCAACATTCAGCAACCATCACCTCATTCAGTCATCAGCCATTAACATCAAGGCAGAATCCTCTACTGGCAAATTAGCAGAGATTACAAATCACTGAGGGTTTAGATGATGGTTAGAATTTTTTAGCAATAAAGTATTTTTTAATAAAGGCGTGTACATTTTTAAAAGACATAATGCTATTGCATACTTAATGGATTACAGTAAAGTATAAACATAACATATACATACTGAGAAACCAAAAAAATTTGTGTGACTCCATTTATTCTGGTGGTCTGGAACCCTACCCACAATATCTCTGAGGTATGCCAGTCCTTACTACCCATCAAGCACTGTGCTAAAGATTCTATAGTATCATGTCTTATGTTTAATACTCACATCAAACCTATGAGGTAGTTACTAAGCCACCACAAGTTGGAGTTTCTGTCTCAGACATAGCCAGAGCTGCAAGTGCCAAAGCACTTAGGAGCTGGGGCAGCTCATATAATTTGTTCATTTTGTCATTGGTCACCACCCAAGCTCTATTTCCCAAGTTGCTATCCAAGAACTAGATTTTGACTGTTGTTAAGTATTCCTCCTTTGAAGAATTATAATCTTAGTGTGGAATACATTTGGCAGCTGTTGAGAGAACCACATCAAGACCGGAGAGGATTTGAAGGGATACAGACAGTTGACACATACACACTAAGAATCTCACAGCATTACACTATTTTCATCGCCTTGATCATTCATCGAACCAGATCTAAAGAGCCAAGATGTTGCCTTTACAAAGGAGTCCTGAAACACACCACACCATCAAATTATTATAAAACATACAAGGCCTAAGGGCAAGAAATGAAGCATGGTTATCTTAATCGTCCTTGTATCACCACCCCTCCCTTCCTAGCACACAGTATTCAATTCATCAACCAAAATTTACTGAGTGCCTATTTGCCTGGCTCTGTGCCATGTGGTGGAAGTAGACTGGTGCAGAGGACAAACAGGGTTCTGATCCTTCCGTTTAATGTGCTGAACACCCTCTACTGAATAAATAAGCTTCAACACACTATGTGCATCCAGAGAACCAGCTCCTCCCTGTCTATAGCAGGGATCCTCAATCCTGGTACTACTGACACTGGAGTCGGTAAGTCTTTGATGTAGGGCTGTCCTGCAGGCTGTTCAGCAGCACCCCTGACATCTATCTACCCATGGGATGCCAGGAACAATCCCAGAGTTGTGAGAACCCAAAACGTCTCCAGACACTGTTAAATAGCTTGTGGAGGGGGAAGCAAAACAGTGCCGGCTCAGAAATTCCATCCCAGCGCCTTCACGAGCGCTCTCGGTGCCCTCCGGCCTTCCTTCTCTATTCATGCTCCAAATCTTGGCTCAAACTTCGCTTCCTCGGGGAGGGCTCCCCGCCCCCTCAGACCTGTTGGTGCCTAGGGTTCCGCGCTCCGTACTTCTCCACCTGGCACAACCACCCGGTTGACGTCTACTCTCGCAGGGCTACGCGCTCCTAGAGGGCAAGGAACGTCCCTCCCGCCGTGCCCTGGCGACCGGGACCGGGACTGTACCTCACAGAGGTCCCGCAATTGCTGTGGAATGAGGGATGGAGAGAGCAAGGCGATGAAAGCGGGGGGCGTTATTTCAGAAAGCCGGGGCGTGAGAGACCCAAGGCGGCCAGCTCAGCCGCTCTGCGCATGCTCTTCGCTCTCCCTCGGCCCCCACGGAGGCAGGTCGACCGTGCCCGAGGCTCTGCCGGGGTTCTCCAAGGAGGGCACAGGGTTTGTCAGTCCAACGAAGGCCCGGGAGAGAAGAGGACTTACGTGGGCTTGAAAGCGAGCAGCAAAACCCCTCACTCAGAAACACCAACCGCTGCGACCACGTCTGCCACGGACAGCGGCTCGGCCCCCTCAGCTTGCCTAACGGCCGTTAACACGCCCGCCAGGCCGCGCGCCGCGCGCTCCGCCCCGGCCCCGCCCCTTTCTGCCCATCTGCGACCAATCAGAAGTAGGGCCGCGCGGGTGTCCCGCCCTTGCACGCCGCCCTCGGCGCGGGGAACGGACGGATCTCTCTGCGCATGAGCCAGTCGCCGCTCTCTGCCGTCGCCTCAGCCCTTCTACTGGTCTCGCTTCTGGGCGGAGCGCTGCTCACCGGGCCCTGAGGTGGCCTTCTTGGGCCTGTGCAGATTGAAAAACTGGGCACAGCTCATTCCGGGATCCCAGCCTACTCCATTCCTCACCACCTATCAGTACTCCCACCTGAAACAGGGGGTCACATTGTGACCAGGAGTTAGGTTGTGATCAGGGTCACTGTCTTGTCAGGGTCAGGACTTGATCTGGTTACGTAACAGGCCATGGTCAGTCTGTGACCAGGAGTCAGATTGAAGGGTATGGGATCAATTTTGCCTCCCTACTCAAACGTCCCCCCTCTCATTTATATTTTAATGGAGATTTTTGGCTCTAATTTCAGAGAATATTCACAATTTTCAACACAGTTTAAGTTCAATAGCTTCCTTTTAACTTTATTTTGTTTCATTCTGTTTCCTTTTTGAGATATTTAAGCATAATATAGTCAATGGTATTTTCCCCTTATACTTTAGGATATTTTCTTTTTTTGCCCCAGCTGGTGGCTGGCAGGATCTTAGTTCCAATCTTGGTTACCCTACCAGAGATTGAACTGAGCCCTCAGCAGTAGACGCCCCAAGTCCTAGCCATTGGACCGCCAAGGAATTCCCTAGGATATATTTTATTTTACTTATTTTAAAATATTTTTATTTATTTGGTGGCTTAGTTGTGGCACATGGGATCTTTAGTTGCAGCATGGGGTCTAGTTCCCTGACCAGGGATCAAATGTGGACCCCTGCATTGGGAGCACAGTCTTAGCTACTAGACCATGAGGGAAATCCTGACTGGGATATATTTTAAATGTGGGCAAGGGATAATGCCTTTGTCAACAGGGCTATTTAAAAGGTCTCTCTACTCCAGACTCATAAAGTGAATATAAATTCCCAATGAAATGTAATTAATTGTACTGATTTAATGTGTGTGATTTTTATGTACATGAAAAAATAATATGGATTGATCATTTGACTTAATTTTTTCTGGAGCTGTTAAATCATTAAATAACAAGATTTTGCAAATGAAATGTTAAAGACTTTTAGTTTAGTTGCTTGTAACAACATATTCCCCCAAGAAATTAATTTCTAAAATGATTGTCAGTCAGTTCAGTTCAGTCGCTCAGTCATGTCCGACTCTTTGCAACCCCATGAATCACAGCACACCAGGCCTCCCTGTCCATCACCAACTCCCAGAGTTCACTCAAACTCACGTCCATCGAGTCGGTGATGCCATCCAGCCATCTCATCCTCTGCCATCCCCTTCTCCTCCTGCCCCCAATCCCTCCCAGCATCAGAGTCTTTTCCAGTGAGTCAACTCTTCGCATGAGGTGGCCAAAGTACTGGAGTTTCAGCTTTAGCATCAGTCCTTCCAAAGAATACCCAGGAGTGATCTCCTTCAGAATGGACTGGTTGGATCTCCTTGCAGTCCAAGGGACTCTCAAGAGTCTTCTCCAACACCACAGTTCAAAATGATTATAGATACAAATAAAAGCAGTATCTTAAAAATGAAACAACAAAATAGGCATAGGGCCTTCTTGGGATTTTGTGAAAGTACCACCTCTGTCAGCTTCTTAAAGCCTGTCCTGCTTTGTGGTTCACACCATGCAGTGGTACTTCCTGCCTTCAACTATCCTCTCTGTAGGGTCAAAGCCTGTGTTTTGTGTGCTGTTGAATCCCCAGTAGATTCCAACCTGTTTTTGAATGAATAAATGGTAGCACACTGTTGCCTGTATCCACCCTCTGTTAGGAAAGGGGAGTTAATGAGGCTGAAAATAATGATCAGAATAATATTATTTTCATACCGGCTGTGCTGTGCTTAGTCATTCAGTTGTGTCTGACTCTTTGCAACCCCATGGACTGTAGCCCGCCAGTCTCCTCTGTCCATGGAATTCTTCAGGCAAGAATACTGGAGTGGGTTGCCATGCCCTCCTCCAGGGGATCATCCCAACCCAGGTCTCCCACATTGCAGGCAGATTCTTTACCATCTGAGCCACCAGGGAAGCCCACGAATACTGGAGTGGGTATCCTATCCCTTCTCCAGGGGATTTTCCTGACCCAGGAATCAAACTGGGGTCTCCTGTATTGCAAGCAGATTCTCTACCAGGGAAGCCCTATTTTGACACATTAAATCCTAGTTCTGAAATTGCCCATTCTGCAGAAGAAAGGAGACTTGGAACCAGTTGGCCATGGCCCAGCAACTTACCTAGAATGAGAGTCATGGAGTCCCCATGTTGAAGCAAAGATCATCTGGTCAAATTCTTTGATCTTACAAATAGAGGAACCGAGATCCACAGAGAACAAAGTTACTTCTCACATGTATGTACACACACACACACCATTCCTCATAAAGCCTCGAAGCTTTGTGGTCTGATAACAGAAAAGGAGTCAAATAAAGTAGGAAAGTTCTCTGCTGTTTATTGGCCATAACCTTTGCCTACACCTTACCATATTGAGCAGTACAAACCTACCCTTGGAAGAGTTCCAGAGATAGGAAGGGAAGGTGAAATGAGGAAGCACACTGCCCAAGACTCAGTGGTTACAATCCTTACCAGACAGTTTAATAAGTCACACATGGATTCCATCTTCACCCCCAACCTGTTTGGTCCCTAACAAGAGGACAGACTAGTTGCCTTCCCCTATATCTTCCTCCACCCTACCCTTGCCTCAGGCCACTAAACTAAAGGCTAAGGACTAGAGCTTCGGGGGAGTATCTGGATAGGATTTTATCCTAGCATCCAGCCTGTCACCGCAAGAAGAAAGATGGCCATCCAGGATCCTGCAGGAAAGAAAGAAATGATTTTAAAGCAGAATTAGGTGGCTTTGTGAGCCTAGGAAACATTTTAGGCTTAAACACTCTACTTTGGAGATTATTTAGTAAGTCATTCATGCATTCTTTCAACAAAGCTTTCCTGGGGCTCACTGCATGGCCCTGAGTACTCAGTTGGATAGCATCACTGACTCAATGGACATGAGTGTGAGCAAACCCCAGGAAATAGGGAAAGACAGGAAAGCCTGGCATGCTGCCATTCATGCGGTAACAAAGAGTTGGCTATGACTTAGTGACTGAACAACAACTGCGCGGCAGTTCCACTGCTGGTCTGGGGGTGAGATGGATGGAGATGCAGAGATGAACTCTCCATTCAGTGGGGACTCCACTCAACCCCCTCACTTGTCATTTCCTTCCTGGCCTTGTATCTTGACATTTCAACCCCTACTCTAAATCATTTCTGGATAGCCTCAGGTTCTGATAAGGGATAAAACGTTATGACTACAAACAGTCCCCAAATGACAACTCTGCCATGTATAGCTGAGAAAGCTAAGACTTAGGGTAAATAACTTCTCCCAAGTCACATACTATTGAGTAGAGATAAGATCCACCCCAGATCCTGGTGCAGCCATCAGAACTTTGTCACAGCAACCCCTGGGTACCAACCTGCCAGACTCCTGGGGCTGGAGGCACTGGACTCTGAAACCGCAAACGAAGAAAGATTAAGCTTAAACTTTTTAGGCTTAAACACTCTACTCTGGGGATTATTTAGTGTCATTTATGCATTCTTTGTGGAGAAGGAAATGGCAACCCACTCCAGTATTCTTGCCTGGAGAATCCCAGGGACAGAGGAGCCTGGTGGGCTACTGTCTATGGGATCGCACAGAGTCAGACACAACTGAAGCAACTTAGCAGCAGCAGCAGCATGCATTATTTGATTAAGCAAAAGGACCATTTCTTGAAGCATGGGCTCAGAAGGTTGTGATGATGAACCTTCTGCCTCTAAAGAATGGACTTACTAAGAAGACTCTCACTTTCCTGTGAGTGTCAGAGCTTTGGAAGGTTGTCACCAAACAGAGAAAAGAGAGATGGTTTCAGACTAGCAGGAAGGTTTACAAAAGCAGACTGGCACAAGAGATAAACAGACTGGGTGAAAATGGGTCTGGGGTGGGCAGAAAAGATGAGAATGGGAGGAGAAAAGTTTAATGAGTGAGAAAGGGAACCAGGATGGGGTGAGAGAGGAGATCTCTCCAGAGCAAAGGGGTCAAGGAGGAGGACACAGACTGGAATTGAGGGAAGAGTATGGTAGGATGAGGTGAAAGGGTTGGCATCTCAGAACAGGTCAGTGGGGAAATATGGAAGAGGAGCCAAGGAGGCCCCCAAATGATCCAGTTACCACTTAATCGAATGGGCCCAAACACCAGCCAGCCAGTGCCACTCTCCCGGCCCTCCTGGGTTGCGATCTCCCAGGCTCGATTCCTCCCAGGCAGACTGTTCTTTCTACAGGTCTGTGGGGACAAAGCAGAAGGGTAGCGAAGTCTCTCTCCGCCCTTGCCTGGTCGGGCCTTTGCCTGAGATGCCCTGGTTGCCCCAGTGAATTCACCAAAATCCTGCCCTTTAGGATCAATCTACAGGCCCCCTGCCCTGGGCAGGCTAGGCCAGGCCCCAGCACCACCATCCTCCAGGCCCCACCTTAGTCCCACCCTCGGGGTGAAGGAATTGCAGGGAGCCCAGCTCCCCAGCTAGCCGCCCACAGCTGTGGCCCGTGGAGCACCTAGTGCTGCCCGCTCACCGGTGGACACGGGCGTCCTGCCTGCTTGTCACACAGGGTCACTCGGCTGTGCAGGTAGAGCACATCGCTGGGCAAGAGGCGGAACGGGTTGAAGGCCAGTTTCACCTCCAAGGAGGCCCCGTTGGCCCGCGGGCCCTCCAGCAGCCGCTTGCTGACCGGGCAACTGTCGGGAGAGGCAGCGTCCCCCATGGTTAGGAGCCCAGGCAAACACTGATTCCCCCTTTCTGGCTTGTCCAGTGTGGGTGTACATGCTGGGTCTCATGATGAAAATTCACGTGCATTATTTCATTGTATTCTCACATCAGTCATAGGAGGACAATACTTTTGCCCCCCTCCTCTTTCTTTCTTTACTTCTTTCTCTCCCTCCTTTTCTTCCCTTCCCTCCTTGTCTCCCTCTCCTTCCCTTCATTTCTCTCTCCTTCCCTCTTTCCCTCCCTCTCTCCCCTTTTTCTTTCTTTTTCTTTCCCTCCTTCCTTTTTTTTAAAAAATGTCTTTTCTCTCCCTCTGTCTTTTCCTTTTTCTCCTTCCTCTCTTACTTCTATTATTATTTTGATGATGTGGTGGTAGTAACTTAAGGCAAGATGACCTTTTATTTTTATGTGTGTTTTTCTAAGGCCCTCCCCTTTCAGTAAAGCGCGCTTCTTCGCTGGACATAGTTTATCAGTGATCACTTATCAGCTGCTGCACATTAAAAAAAGGAAACCTCAGCTACTGGTGGCAAACTCTGATAGACACAAAAAATTATGAGCTCAGGGATTTGGAGGTAGTGGCCTGAATTGTTCATGGTGTTGTCATGGTGACTTTTTTGAGGTGACAGTAACCTAAATGTAACCCCTTGACTATAACTGTTAACACTGGGATAGAGTCCGTGGGCAGACAGTCTCACTGTGCTTAGGTTCTGTTCTCTTCCTGGTGCGTGGGAGAAAGTTCACTCAGGGAACTGAGTGAGTGAAACAGACCAAACCTCCTATTCTCTTGTGGTAAGAGGAGACATACAATAAATAACTTAATTAAAAAAAGTAAACGAGCTCATGTAACATAGTATATAATAGGAGGTGATAAGTAGAAGAAAGAAATATGGATCTAGACTGGATGAGTGGAGGATAGTTGCAATTTTAAATAGCAAGGATGAGTAGGCTTCATTGAAATGGTGTCCTTTAAGTAAAGACTAAAGGGATGAGAATTTTCCATATAGGTATCAGGGCGTTGAGGATTCCAGGAAGAGAAAACAGCCCATGTAGAAGCCTAAGGGAGAGCAAATTATCTTCCCACTAAAGTACCTGTCCCCACAGATGCTACCTCCTTGGGCATTAGGGAATCACCTCTATGACCTCTCTCCCGTGTACTTTCTGAAGCCCGTGTAATCTTTTTATACCCTGGGGTCTTTATTCCAGGACTCAAGCTTGCTTGCTTGCTCAGTTGCTTCAGTCATGTCTGACTCTTTGAGACACTATGGACTGTAGCCCGCCAGGCTCCTCTGACCATGGGATTTCCTGGGCAAGAATACTGAAGTGAATTGCCATGCCCACCTCCAGGGGATCTTCCTGACCCAAGGGTCTAACCTGCGTCTCTTGTGTCTCCTTCATTGGCAGGCAGGTTCTTTACCACTAGTGCCACCTGTGAAGCCCAGTATTTTTCACCCTTGGGTCTTTATCCCTGGTGGCTCAGATGGTAAAGCGTCTGCCTGCAATGTGAGAGACCCAGGTTCGATCCCTGGGTCGGGAAGATCCCCTGGAGAAGGAAATGGCAACCCACTCCAGTACTCTTGCCTGTAAACTTCCATGGATGGAGGAGCCTGGGAGGCTACAGTCCATGGGGTCGCCAAGAGTCAGACATGAATAAGCTATTTCACTTTCACTTTCTTTATTCCAAAACTCAAGCTTACTATCAATAAAATCCATTCTAGTTTCCCCCCTTGATGGTCCTTTTCTTCTACTTCTTTTATCTTTGGCTGCATCATGTGGCTTGTGGGATCTCAGTGGTTGGAATTGAACCTAGCTCCGTGGCAGTGAAAGCGCCAAGTCCTAACCACTGGACTGGGAATTCTGTCCTTTTTTTCTTTTAAAGATGAGGAAACTGAAGCTTAGAAAAGCTAAGTAGGTTGTCCAAGTTCCTTCAGGTAGCAATCTGGATGCAGTGCCACCAATACCCTTAATCACTAGGTTCTCTTTTCTCCAACAAAGGGGCTTCCCTGGTGACTCAGATGGTAAAGAATCTGCCTGTAATGCAGGAGACCCGGGTTCCATCCCTGGCTGGGGAAGATCCCCTGGAGAAGGGCATGGCAACCCACTCCAGTATTCTTGCCTGGAGAATTCCATGGACAAAGGAGTCTGGCGGACTACAGTTCATGGGGTCACAAAAAGTCAGACATGATTCACTTTCACTTTCTCTTTCCTCCTGACAAAGGAAGAATTGCATGGTAGAATGGATTTGGTGGTGTTTCAGAACCAGGACTCTGGAAGCATGAGTAGATCAGCATTATGGCCTTGGTCTAGTCATTAAATTCTGAATCCTCTAATCCTCTCATTTTTAAAGTGGAGGAAATAATACTTCACAGGGTTTTTTCAGGAATAAATGAGGCGATGAATGATTCACTGTGCTCTGTGAACCCTTGTTAATAATAATGAAATAAAACCAGGAGGCAGGAGACATGGCTCATTCCCTTGACCATGAGCTGTTGAGGGTAAGGACCTGAACCACCACTTAGCAAGGTCTACCACTTACGAGTTGTGTGAACTGAGCCGAAGTTTCTCCATCTATAAAATGGGAATGAAAATATAACTATCTCATACAGTGTATTGTGAGTCTTATGTGAATTAATATATGCGAAGTGATTTGAACAGTGTCTGTTCAAATGTCAAATATATTAGGTAGTGTATCGTACCCTGAAATGTTAGCTTTGTTTCCGTTTTTTACTTTTATGACTGTAAACCCTCAGTAATTGTTTGAGGAAAGAAGACAAGGAATGAGTGGTGTTAATTGGCTGTAATCTTGTATAGGACTTCATTTCCCATCACCTTAATTTACTCATCTGAAACATGGAAATGATAATAATCTTTGCATTTTTTTCAATAAACATTCACCCAGCACTTACTTTCTCCTCCTGCTTACGTACTAGCAGTACAGAGAAGGGTGACAGGACCTGTGCTCGTGGGTATAAAACCACCCAGCCCAAGCTACAGTCCAAGAGCTAGAGTAGCAGCGAAAGGAGGTTACCAGGGCCCCACGGGTACTTACCTTTTCTTCACAAAGTAGTGGGTGGCCTTAACAGCACCAGTCCTGGAGATGCTGGTGCTGGCGAAGACCTCATTGACCACCAGGGCAAATCTATTTGGGTCACTGCTTGTCGCTCTGAGGACTACGTAGAGAGGCTTGTGAAGGGGAGCTGGTCTGTTCTCAAGTGGAGACAAGCACTGGCGGTCTGTGTAGATGCCCAGGATGACGATGGTGTCCCCAGTGCCCAAAATATGGATGGTGATATACCTGGAGAGGGATGGCAATAAGACCGTCACTACAAAACCCCAGAGGCCGGGGTATCACTCACCCTCTGTGTTGTACCTCAGTTCACAGAGCACTGGTAGCCACAGAGAACCAGGGGCAGGGAAGTGTTAGTCGCTCAATCATTCCAGCTCTTTGTTGAGCCTGCCAGGCTCCTCTCTCCATGGAATTCTCCAGGCAAGAATACTGGTGTGGGTAGTCATGCCCTTCTCCAGGGGATCTTCCCAATCCAGGATTCAAACCTGGGTCTCCTGCATTGCAGGCAGATTCTTTATTGTCTGAGCCACCAGGGAAGCCCACGGGAAGGGAGTGGAGCGGCAAGTTTGCTAACCTTCTTCCTGGACCTCCTAAAAAGTGAGGGGCCACGTCATAGATCCTCAGACCCCAGGGCCATTGGAGATATCTGAGCCATCCTACCTCAAGGTAATTTACATAAACAACCCATAATGTATTACTTCATAAAAGCATCTTTTTCTTCCACTAATACTTTGAATCTTAGTCCAAGAGGTACCTATGATTGCTGGGTGGGCATGGCGGGGGGAACCAACATCCAGAGGGTGTTGATTCCTTTTGCGTTGATTATAGGTAGCAGTGGGAACTCTGCAGGGCCAAGCCAGAGAGGCAGCTGATGAAAAGGAACTCACGTGAAAGAGACTACTGGGTTGGGGTGAGTGACATTCACCACCAGAGCATACGTGCAGCTGAGGCTGAGCATCATGATGTCAGTTTTATTGGCAGCATCAGGGTGAGATTTCAGAAGCTGCGCCTCCAGAGAATAAAGGGCATGGCTCTTGTTGATCTGGAAAAAACCGGGAGGCGGCCATTACCCTCAGATCTCCTGGGGAATTTCTGTCTTCCATCGTCGTTTGTTACAAGCTGTTTATTTAAACAAGAGGAATGGCCAAAGCCTGGACCTCTCTGGCAGTCCAGTGGTTAAGATGCTGCACCTCCCCTGAAGGGGACGCAGATTTGATCCCTGGTGGAAAATCCCGTGGCCAAAATATAGGGGCCAAGAAAAGAGTAATGGCTAAAGTTTACTGAGCATGGGTTATATTCCAGGCACTATGGTCTGAATGCAACTCTGAGGAGGGGTCCATTATTAGTCCCATTTTACAGAAGGGTAAACTGAGGCTTATTTCTTTGTCTGCACAGTGCGCCTGCAGGATCTTAGTTCCCCAACAGGGATTATACCCAGGCTCTCGGCAGTGAAAGCACAGAGCTCTAACCACTAGACTGCCAGGGAATTCCCAAAAGAGTAAACGGAGGGTTAGAAAGTTAAAAGATTTACCCAAAGCAACTAACAAAGCCAGAATTCAACATCTCACTGATCCCAGAGCCCATGTTCTTAACCTCTGTGTCAGTGGTTCTCAAATTTCAACATGCATTTTAGAATTTCCTGGAAAAAAATAAAAGAATCACTGTGGGACTTGTTAAAATGGCTGATGCCTGGTCCTTATCCCAAGATTCGGATATTTTTTTGATATTTCGTTGTTTTCCACAGGATTTCTTAAAAACAAATCAAAATGATTTGTTTTATTGCTGTAAATCAGGCAGTTTATTTTAAAAAGAACACAGAGAATTCTAGGGGCAAAGCCATGGACTTATCTATTACATGTTGAAACTGTCAACTCTGTGCTACTGACTTGGGCAAGAGAACCCATCTGTGGGTGGCAGAACTAGATACTGGAGGAACTACATCACCCACCTTACCCCACCATTGTAACAAACTCTGGTTTTCAAACTGAGCCCAGAGAGCTCCAGGGCCTCTTTGAAGGGGCATTAAAGTCTACCTATGTGTTAGGGGGAAGCTGATCCAGCAGGGCACTCTTCCTCCTGCTGCATTCAATCAGAGCTGCTCTATTTTTATATATTTCTTTTTATGTTTGGCTTTTCATAAGAGCCCTTTCCAGGAAAGGAAGTAACAGCACAGTGAGCAGTTAGGAGCACAAGCCAGCTCAGTTAATAACTAACTGTGTGACTTGGGATAATCCCTCAGCTTCTCTGATCCTTAGATTGTTCATCTGTAAAATGGAAACTTCACAGGATTATTGTGAAGATTTAGCGAGACATTGCGTATAAAAAAGATTCTGACCCACAGCACATGGTACACAGTATGTGTGTGTCAATCGGTCGTGTCTGACTCTTTGTGACCCCATGGACTGTAGCCATGCTCCAGGCAAGAATACTGGAGTGGGTTGCCATTCCCTTCTCCTGGGGATCTTCCCGACCCAGGGATTGAACCCGGGTCTCCTGCATTACAGGCAGATTCTTTAACATCTGAGCCACCAGGGAAGCCCAGCACACAGTAAGACATTAATAAATACCGGTTGTGGTTGTGGTAGTTATTATTTTAAAGGATTCTGTGGCTGACAAGTTTGGAAATCAATTTCCCAATCCATCCAACATGGCACCATTTATAAAGGCATTCCTAATCTGATGAGAGACAACATGGTCTCCTCCCCCAAAAGACTAGTCTGATTGCTAAGACTTGACTTCATTCCAGAGAATTATCCTTCATTTCAATTGAAATAAAGTCACAACTGGCACCAGTCATTCATTTCCCAGTCCCTCCCCCGAAGCACACATACAGCCCAACTTCCTGTCAGAGGATCCCTTCCAGATTGCTCACAGAGAGGTGGAGTCCACAAGAACCCTCTTTCTTCTCCACGGTGAAGACCTGGGCTCTGCGACCCTCCTCTGACTTGCTGACACTGGAGCATCCTGAAAAGGCGCCTTTCCCCAGGATCCAGTGGCGCGTCTTCAGGAAGCAGCTGCTCAGGACCACCTCAATTTTCTGTGGCTGGCAGCGCAGAGCCACCAATGCCCCGGATAGTTCTGTAGGGGGATAAGAGCCAGGACAGAGCTTCCTGAGGCTCCCGAGGTGATGCCATGGGCAGGGGTACTAGTTCTAATCTGGGGGTCCAACCCATAGCCACTCCCTTAAAGACTCTCCCTCATGGGAGGAGAGACCCCTCTGCCATGATTGCACTGGGGACCCTAATCCCTGGCCTTAGCTGATCCACTCAGAATCTCTTTCCCAGGAACTGAGCCTGAAAGGAGGCAATAAGGCTTGAGAGTTGTGAGGCAGCCCTCTCCTGCCTTGTGGGCTAAGATGCAGGAACAGCCAGTGTTTGGAGAGAGGAACAAAGCAGTTGTGGGTACCGAAGGGAGTGAAGCAAGACTGAGAGAGGAGAGAGGGGTGACTCGCTGGTTGCCACCGCATCCATATTTCCAAGTCCCGGGGGACCCTGGCTGGAGCCTACCCTTGGGCTCCATGAGACACCCTTGTAATAAATTCTCCTGTTTGCCCTTCTCCAACCCATTGGCTTCTGTTACTTGCCTGTCAAGATTATTTGAGGAGATAATAATTTGCTTTGTTCTTTGATTTCCTTCTTATTCCAACGGGTAACCTGGACCCTGGGGTTTTTGAGGGACCTAAACTGTCTGAACTCCATAGCTCTTTCTGTCTTGTAAAAGCCTAAACTCCTGGAGAGACAGCCGAGGGAGGGAGGGAGCACCACTGAGAGTCATGACAGAGAGGAACACATCTTCACGTCCTTTTCAGGATTTCTTAGCTTCACAAGGCAACAAATTTTGCTTTGTTCCATGTTTTCAGTTCTCTAAATTAATTAATTAATTATAGTTAAATCGATTAGCATGGATTTTTCTGCCCCTGGCACCACACGGTGCCCTGACACATGTCAGGCACCATGTTTGGGGTGATGAAGGAGAAGCTAATATTTAAGCCTTCTATTCTTTCTGTGTCTGTGCTTTCCACACTTGCTATTGAATTTGGGATGAACCGCTCACAGTTAGTCATTAAAAGTAAAATATCATGGAAATACTAAACATTTCTGGACTTGCTTTATTACTTTGAATTTAAAGGTTTTGTTTCCTTTTTAAAAAAAAAAAAAAAAAAAAGCTCCTTGATTCTGTCTTGGCAGACATGTTCGGTCAGAGGCACGGGCTGCAATATAAGAGCTGGTGCTTTGGAAGTTCCCAGGGGGTCTAGTGGTGAAGACTCTTGTGCTTCCACTGCAGGGGGTGCGGGTTGGATCCCTGGTTGGGGAATTAAGATCCCCCATGCTGCATGGCATGGCAAAAAAAAAAAAGAGTAGTCTTTTTTTAGAAAAATGGGGGGGTTAGATTTATTTCCACTGTGAGGGGCATATGTTTGGTTCCCAGGACCCAGCTTTAGCCCTGCCAGAGGCTGCGCCTGAGAGGTAGTTGATTGCTACTCACACAGGGAGATCCCGTGACTTCCACTTTTCGATAGTATCTGCTACACTTGTCTTGCCTCAACAAGACTCTTTCCCATTTCCCTGCTTAGCCCTCCAGGCCTCTGCTGGGGTTTTATCTTTGGTAGCTCATCATCTACTCCCCCCAGGAAGGCTTAATCTCAGATCAGTCGCTGGAATCCTGGGGGCTGAGGGTTGATGACTTGCCCATTCTACCTCTGCTGTACACCATATGTTTGCACCACCACCTCCAAATCCATATGTTAAATCCTAATATCCAATGTGACATTATTAGGAGGTGGGTCCTTTGGGAATTGATTAGGTCACGAGAAGGGAATAGCAACCCACTCCAGTATTCTGGCCTGGAGAATTCCATGGACTGTATAGCCCATGGGGTCGCAGTGAATCGGACATGACTGAGTGACTTTCACTTCACTTAGGTCATGAGGGGAAAGCCCTCATGAACAGGATTGGTGACCCCAGAGAGCTCCCTTGCCCCTTCCATCCTGGAGGACACACTAAGAGGACAGCTGTCTGAACCAGGACGTGGGCCCTCACCCAATACCAAAGCTACCCGTGACTTCATCTCGGACTGTCAGCCTCCCGAAATGTAAGGAATGAGTTTCTGTTGTTCATAAGCCAACCTATGCATGGTATTTTGTTATACCAGCCCGAACTAAGACAAATTCACATGTCTAGCTACGCTTGCTCTCACTGGAAATCACCTCTGCCCAGGTAGACTTAGATGTCAATGTCTAAACCTTACTAGCTCTCCCATACCCTTTGGACTTAGTTCATCTGGGCCTTCACAGAGTTGTGCAGAGTTCTTAGCTGTACTGTCCGGAGTTCCTCAGACTTACCTGAGTGGGCATAGTAGCTGTTATTGCACATACAACCTCTGCTGTCAGCTAGGTACTCATCCAAAGCACAGATTTCTGCTCCAGGACTGCTGCTCCCAGTGTGTCTGGGGGACACTTGACTGACTCCAGTCCTGGCAGAGGATTTTGTTGTCCCTGGGGAGATGGGAGTAAGGGGTGTTGAATGAGCAGCTGTTGTCTCGGGTGACGGGGTCATGGCAGTACCAGCACTGGGGGCTGATTCCATTGGAGAAGAAGGTGTTTGCATGATGGTATTGTGATGTCTTTCGGACTCCGTGCTTATCGTGGAGGATGTTGTTAGGGTGAAGGGTGCAGATGTAGTTACCCCTTCCTGAGCCCCAGGTATGCTTGTTCCAGGAACAGTTGTCTCCAGGGTGGTCATGGTTAGTAAAGTGGTGTGAGTAACGGCACGAGTGGTCACAGGTAAAGATTCTATCGCATCAGTGGTTTTGTCCAATGTTGCTCGGGAGATTGTAGCTGACATCTCAGAGACAGTGGTTGTTGTGGACCCTGATGACGTAAGGTCAATGCCTGATGTGTTTAAAGCCATTGGAGTTGTGATTGTGGCTAATTTTGAAGAGTCAGCTGCCACTGATGACTCCAGTCCATTGGCTGCACAGCTGGATGTGAATGGGGCTGCAGCTGGAGCACTCTGGTTCTGTTTCGAGGGCTTTGCTGTTGTGGCCATGCTGGATGAGGCTGTGCTTCTGGATGGCCCTCCCTGGGCCTTCAGTCTGGAAGTCATCATGGAATTTGGCAGTGTAGTGCCCTCAGAGGTTGTACTGATAACTGTATTTAATTTCTCCTCCTGAGTCTCATGTGTTGGGCTTGTCTGCTCAGTGGATCCAGCAGAGCTGCCGGTTGGTGATGAAGTTAGAAGAGCAACTGGTGTTGAATGTTGCTGGGACTCAGACATTGTTGTCCTCCCGGTTGTTGATGAGGCATTAGATGGAACTGCAGGGCCATCATCTCTCCCACTGTTGGATGGGGCTGAAGTTGTGGAGGAATACTCTGTAATTCCCAAAACTGCAGAGTTGTTCATGGAGGATGTTGTAATTGACCCCCGGGTTGTCATAATGCCTATAAAGCAAACAAACAAAAAGAAATCAATAGACCTGTTCCCTCCACCAATCCAGATGTTCTAACTTTACCAAATATCTTTATCGCAAGATTCAATAAAGTAATATCAACACCAACTATATTATTACTGGCTTGCACCATTTATGTGCCAGCTCTGTGCTACTTTTATTTTCTTGGGCTCCAAAATCACTGCGGATGGTGACTGCAGCCATGAAATTAAGATACTTGCTCCTTGGAAGAAAAGCTATGACAAACCTAGACAGAATATTAAAAAGCAGAGACATCACTTTGCCAACAAAGATCTGTATTGTCAAAGCTGTGGTTTTTCTAGTGGTCATGTATGGATGTGTAAGTTGGACCATAAAGAAGGTAGAGTGCCAAAGAATTGGTGCTTTCACATTGTGGTGCTGGAGAGGACTCTTGAGAGTCCCTTGGACACCAAGGAGATCAAACCAGTCAATCCTAAAGGAAAGCAACTCTGAATATGCATTGGAAGGATGGATGCTGAAGCTGAAGCTCCAATACTTTGGCCACCTGATGCGAAGAGCCAGTTCATTGGAAAAGATCCTGATGCTTGGAAAGATTGAGGGCAAGAGGAGAAGGGCATGACAGAGTGAGATGGTTGGATGGCATCACTGACTCAACAGACATGAATTTGAGTAAACTCTGGGAGATAGTGAAGGACTGGGAAGCCTGGCATGCTGCAGTCCATGGGGTCGCAAAGACTCGGCCACAACTTAGTGACTGAACAACAACTGTGCTAATAGATCTCAGCTGATGATGCCAGGGAGAGCTAATTTAACTAATTCTGGCAACTATGTCTCACTATGCTTAAAGACTATTCCAGAGACAAGAGTCAGCAAAAGATGGAAATCTATTATCACACTTGATCTTTGATTTCTTTTTGTTACATTCATCACCTGTTTATTATTAAAGTAGCTTCTCACAGATTTTTACTTACATGCATATGTATGAGCATGATCTTTGATTTCTTAATACCTTTTTTGATGTGACTTTCATACCACATTGAATATGATTTTAATATTTAAAGATACGCTTTTTTTTTTTTTTGCAACCTGACCCCCTAATTGAAAGCCAAGTGCTTCATTTACTGCAACAGCAGTCAAAGATAGTTTTGACAACCTTCAGTTTTCACCTTGTCTGAGTAAGGTGCTGTTCCAATGTGCAAGCCTTGGCACACTGAATCCTCACATCCACTGTGAGGTAAGGACAATTATTTCTATTTACCAGATGAAGAAACTGAGGCTCAGCCAGGGGAAGGCATCTGTGCAAGGTCGCACAGCCAGGAAGTGGTGGCACTGGATTTGAAACCAGATCCGTCAGACTCCAAAGCCCAATGTCCTCCCTACTATGCTGCACTGCTTCACAAAAACACAGCTTTATTCTCATGGCTGAGCCAGTTACCCTCTCTAGAGAAAAAGGCCCAAATCAGTTACCCTTGTATCCCTTGGAAACCTTCCTCTCTCTCCTGGGCAATGGGCAGAAATAGGTCCATCACCTGATGCCCTGTTATCGTAACCTTGGCAGTTGCTGCTGCTGCTGCTGCTGCTAAGTCACTTCAGTCGTGTCCGACTCTGTGCGACTCCATGGACTGCAGCCTACCAGGCTTCTCCGTCCCTGGGATTCTCCAGGCAAGAACACTGGAGTGGGTTGCCATTTCATTCTCCAATGCTTGAAAATGGAAAGTGAAAGTGAGGTCGCTCAGTCGTGTCTGACTCTTAGCGACCCCATGGACTGCAGCCTACCAGGCTCCTCCATCCATGGGATTTTCCGGGCAACAGTACTGGAGTGGGGTGCCATTGCCTTCTCCTGGCAGTTGTCAAGGGACTAATTCAGAAAAGAGGTGACCCAGCCCAGGTGATGGGCTTGTCCTTCCCACAGTTAGCTCTGAAGAGGCACTGAACCTTGTCCCCAACCCCACCCACATCTGGCATCTGCTTCTTCCAACCCTCACTTTCTTCTACCCCTGAAGAGAGCTACAGGGTTACAAAAGGACAGGAGCGCTGGCCAGGATACACGAAAAGAAAAGCTAGGCTCTGGACCTGGCTCTGTTACTGACATGCTGTTCGATACTGGGGAAGACCATAGCTCTCTCAGTCCTTGCACATCCCACGAGCACAGTGAGGGACTTGGACTTTGTATCGCAAGACCTCTCTAAACCCTAGTGATCCATAGGTCTGTTTGCAGCAAAATTCCAAGCTGAAATGAAGAGAGATCATGCTATAGGGGTCTCGAGTTTTTATTTTCAGGGACAGATGTTTCCACTGGATCTGGTTTTATGTTTTCTTCCATGTGGTTAACCAGTTGTCTCTGCCCACTTTGGAGAAGTCTGTCCTCTCCCCACTGGTTTGTCAGGCTACCTGTTGTTATGCATCGAAACTAATTTCCCTGCTCTTTCATTCCCTTGGTTCACTTGGCTATTGCTGCGACACCACATTATCTTACTGTTACTTTAACGTAAGTCTCAGTATCAGGTAGCGCGAGTCTCCCATCTTGGTCTTCAAAGTTACCTTGGCTATTGTTGACCTTTTGTTCTCCCTCATAAGTACTGGAATTAACACCATTGTGATTTTGATTGGAAGTGTGTTGCAATTAGAGGTTTGCTAAGAATTCACACGTATATGACATGGAAGCCTCCTGCCCATAGTAGCTCCTTTGAGAAGCAATGGAACCTGGCCTGGACCCCAGAGTCAGACCTGGGACAGACTCCTAGCACTGTGACGAGCAGACAACCCACTTCATGTCTCCGAGTCTCAGTTTCCTCAACTGTAAAACAGCATTGATAACAGTGCCTACTTCAGGGGTGCTCATAAAGATTAAATGAGACAATACATAGGAAGCACTTGGCACAGTGCTGAGCATACAGTAGGTGCTCAATAAGCAGAACCTGCTGCTGGTAATGATTTCCCCTTCTGTGCCTCTCACCAAAACTGGTATCTGCCTCCTGGGTATTATTTTGCCAAGGAAACCCCCGGTCTTGGAAAAAGTCGTGACTCAGGGGATTGATGACACATGCAGTTTCCTGAAAGCTCCCCATATCTTCCCCCGTGCTGTCCCATGAACTCAGGATCCAGGGTTGCACTCCTCCGTTGCGCTCAGTGAGACATTGCGGGTGGCAGTTGGAGTAGGGCAGGGGAGGGCAGCAGGGGTCCAAGCCCCTGCAGGGGCCACAGTTCTAGACCAGATTGAGAGGGAACTAACCTACTGAAGCCCCTAGCTACTGGCCCAACGCAGATGGAAAGGACAGACAGAAAGGGGGAGACGGCTGAGATGACAGATGAAATGGAAGTAGACAAGGATGGCATCTTGAATGAGGATGGGCAGACAAAGCCAGAAGCTCTTCTGAGGTCATCCCATCATGTTCCTGCCCTGCCCCTCAAGCTCATGGGTGCCCTAAGCCTTCAGATCATTTAGGAGTGGGTTGAAGATGGCTATGCTCACATAAGGTCTTCCTAGGGACAGACACTAACCTATCTTCCACCACCTGCTTCCCCTCCCCAGTGAGCCAGAAGATGGGCTGTGAGAGCCTCCAGAGAAGGATGGATGGAAAGGGTGTGTGTGGATACTCACCAGGAAGATGGAGGGCTCCGTCCCCAGTTAATAACAGCAGCAGCAGCAAAAGCCACTGTCCGCCCATCGTTCTGCTGGTTGATAGTCCCGGAGGTCACTGGCAAGGAGTCCTGGTCCAAACCGAGGCACAGACAGCAGCCCCAAGACAGCGAGGAACTGCTGGCTCTGGTGTCACCTCCCACCTGCCTGCTCAGTGTTCCACCCCTGCCCTGGTGGTCCAGACTCCTTCCCAGCAGGCCCCAGGGGGCTTTTCAGGGCTGGCAGCCATGCCGATGGGAGGGAATGAAGGGTGGAGTTTCCCATCAGCTGCAATCAGTGGGCCTCTGGGGATTCCCATTCCAACTGGTGACTGTCCCCAAGGCCCCTAATTGTCAGGGTACGCTGAACAGCCGGCAGAACTCGAGGCCTTGCAGCCTTTCTCTCACATAACAGCAGGGAACCTGAGTCTCAGTCACATGGCTGATCTCATCAGACTCCCAGCTCCAGGGAGTTGATCTCCGGCCACTTGATTTTAGAGCTGGCGTTCAATCTTACCCTCTCCCGATTGCACCGATGGGCAAAATGAGGCCTGGTGACTTGCCCAAGAATGAGAATCCATCAGGGCAGCTCTTGATAGTGTCCACCCGTGCCACAGCTTCGTCAGACTGCATTGCCTGGCTCAGGGACCTGCTGTGGCTCTCAGTGGTCTTACTGTGAAGGCCCCAAAGAGGTCTCACAGGTCCCAAGTTCTCTACCAGACTTCATTCACCTGACCCTCAAATTCTTCCTGCTGCCTTCCAGGAGGCTTCCATGCTCTTCTCCAGAGAGCCTGCCAGGACTCACATTTCATTCTCCATTGACCCAGGATGGAGTTTCCTGTACCTGCATGATTTGGTCAATGGTGACCCCACAAGACTAGAGCTCTCCAGAATGAGGACCAGTGTTTTATACCTTCAGACAGAGAGAGAGGGTAGGTGTTTCCATCAGTGAGGCACTCCCAACCCTGAAGACCAGACTTTCACCCCCCAAATTTAGGACCCTAATGCAGGAATTATCTCTCTACCATTAAGTCAAAATTTTTCAGGCTGTAGATTCTCTCTCCCATTAGACTGGAAGCTCTGGGGGACAGTCAGTTACTCCCCCGTCTGGCAAAAGAAGCTTTTGAGGGGGAAGGCTGCCTCCAGAGGTTTGGAGGTCTACCAGTCAGACACATTGATCCCAACACAAAACTTTATTGTCAATACACAATACCTGGCCCCACCAGCCTCATCTTTCTCCTCTTGGTACTTGGGCCCACTTAGACCCCATCTAGTTCTGGTCTAGCAGGGGACCAGGGATGCCCATCCTGAGGGCAAATCCTGGCTGCCTTGGCCAGCACCCCCTTGTGGGCTTATCCTTGCTGTAAGGCTCCCACTCTCATCCACCACCTTCTCCATCCGTGCTCCTCTGGACCTGGGGCTCACAGGCCCAAGTCCTAGAGATACCGCCCCCTTCCATCCCCAGGCATCTGCCCAGGTGTAAGGCAGAGGATGGGCTCAGGCCAGGATGTGCCATGTCACGCTAGCGATGCAGGAAGATGCAGCAGCTGGGTGTGTGCTCATGCCCACTGGCTCCTGTACTGCCCTCTCAGCGGCTGGCCTTGTGTTTGTTAATATTTGTGTTGGATTCCTGAACCTGCAAACCAAGAGGTCTTCTTGTCAATCCCCCACCCCTGACATGGCAGACGCCCCCTTACTTCCCTCCTCCAGCTCAACAGTGGCGCATCCAGGCTTCCCAGGGAAGTCCTTCCCGTCTAACTCTTAGTCTCCTCTCTGACGGTGGCGCTCTCCTCTCAGGCCATAGACACCCACAAGGCTCCCAGGTCAGATGGGATGGGAAGCAGAGAAGGAAACGAAATGTGTGGGAATGTGCTTTGTTCTATGGGGCTTCCCAGGTGGCGCCAGGGGCAAAGAACCCGCCTGCCAATGCAGGAGACATGGGTTCGATCCCTGGTTCAGGAAGACCCCCTGGAGGGGGGCATGGCCTTTTTCTCCCTAGAATTTTCCTCCCTCAGGAGGCTGCTCCTCTTACGTACCTGACAAGACCCGGGAGGTCCTATGCCCCCCTGGTGGACCTAAGCATTTGCCACTAAGCAGGAACTGAGCTGCTCAAGTCCCCTTAAGAGGAAGCTTGAAAAAAAAAAAGAGGAAGCTTGAGGGTGCTGAAGACCAAGATGGCTCAGTGTGTGGAGCCCTACAGGAGGGGCAGGGCCTCCCAGAAAATCTGGAATCTAACCAGATGGGCGGTGACTGCTGGGGTGCCTGGGAGTCTAGGGGGGTGGTCCAGACCTTGAAAGAGTCAGAAACCTTGACTAAGGGGGTGGTGGCTGGGTGGGGTGAGCACTGATTGAGTAGGAAAGGGAAGCTGAGAAGCTGCACCTTTTCTCTGTTGACGAGCGCGGTGATCAAGTCTTGCTCGCGAGTCATCTCACGGATGTCCACGGAGGACCTGCTCTCCAAGGATATGTTCCATGACAAGTACCTCTGCATCAGCTCCTCCTCCTGCTCCTGGTTGAAGCGGATGGAGCGGACCTCGTCCACTATCCTGAAGGTGGAAGGGTGAGTGCATTCCGAGGGAGGGGGTTGGGGGGCGGCCCTTCCATCTCTTCCCTGGGGTCCAGCCCCCTGCACCCTCCCCGCCTTGACTCTGATAGAGACCCAGGCCAAGGCTCAAGGCCCTTTGTGAGATTACGAGGAGGTATATATCCTGCACAGACAGTCTGGGAGGAGCCTGGGCAAGTCACTTAACCGCTCTGAGTCCCAGGGTCCCCATTATCAATCAGGGCATGAGGCCAGAAGAATCTGAGGGTCCACTGAGCCCTGACTCATGAGACTCGGGGGTTACCCCCTGTACCCGCCCTACATGTTGAGCTCATCACGGATCTCCTTGTATTCCATCAGGTTCTCCTGTATCGCCTCGAGCACCAGGCAAAAGTTGTCGCATGTTCTTTCCGAGAGGTTTGTCAGGGGGCCTCCCATAAATGGCTCTTGGGGGACGCCAGACATCTCCGAACGGGCGACTGCACAGTGCACCAGCGGCAGCTTGTTATTCCCATTTTCCTTCTTGTCGTCTACCTGGGGAAGGGAGAATGGAGAGGGAAGGGTAGCTTAGCTGGTACCCCCTCCCCTGGCCCCTTCCTGCCTGACTTCAGGGGAGACGAGTCTCAGGACGCCAGGGTTCTCACGCCCCTCATTTCAGCTCCAACCAGTCTTAGCCTCCCTCCTTTACTGTGGGAGCTCAACTTGAAATGCAGAAGTCTGTCCCTCTGAAAATTCTCACCCCTTTTCACAACTTAGTGCTTCCCCCATCATTTCCCTCCTGATAAATCCTACCCAGCAAACTTCTGAAACCCTAACTACTCTCAGGCCACAGTCCACAGCCCTCGGCACTTTACACAATACTCCCCACCTTTTGGAAGCTCTACCCCCCGATGAGTAATACTATAGCTAATGTTCATCGAGTTCTTAATATGTGTCAAGTACTGTTCGTTGACCCATGAAATTCTCATAATAGCCCTATGAAGTAAACAGAATTATTATCACTTCCATTTTATAGAAGAAGGAATTGAGGTTTAGATTGGTTTAAATGCCCTAAGGTCACCCAGCTGCTCACTTTTGAGTTGTCACAGAGCAAGATATCAAGGAACTCCACACCCCTCAGAAGCCCCAGTTGGTGAGTTGGCATTCACAGTGGGGATTGCTGCCTTCAGGCCTCAGGCTTGGCTTTCTTTAGGCCCTCGAGTGTGTGAGCGCGCGCGCACACACACACACACACACACACTCAAGTTAGCACTCATATACACGCTCCCCTTCCCCCCTCTGCCCTCCCTATCTCACTCACCTCTCTGAAGGCTATTTGATGCTGTTGCCCCTGTTCTGCCTTCATCATTTGCTCCAGATTGGTGGTCACCACGACGACCAACAGGTTGATGCCAATGAAGGCACCCATGGTGATGAAGATGGCAAAGTAGATGGCGCCCCCAATCTCCACTCCGTACTCCCCTGTCTCCGTCCTGGAGATGGCAGTCAGGGGCCCTATCACCTCCCTGGCCCTTTGGGCCTCAGTTTCCTCATCTACGAGATGGAGAAATTATCTCAAAGCCTACTGGGACTTCTGCTGCCTCACTGCTGCTGTGCAGACCTAAGGCCTGACTCCTGATTGTTCCCACAGCTGCTCTTGAATGAGCACCCGCTGTACTGCCAGACAGTGGGCTGCCCTCAAGCCAGCCCTGCAAGGTGAGGATTCATACACCAGCATTATCAAATTTAATCTATTGGCTGTACTTTTATCATGTCATTCTTATTATAACTCAGGTTTGTTGTAGAAAAATCAGAGGGAAAATATATAGGAAAAAAAATCCCACCACTGTTAATATCTATTGCAAACCTCCCATAAAATATTTTCCCAAATAATAGCTTTTGCTCTCTTGCTACACATGTATGTGTGTGTGTGCACACAATGTCAGTCTCTACTAATCCTCAGAGCAACCCATGACATGGTTAAATGTCGTATTATGATCTCCAGTTGACACATGAGGAAACAGGCTCAGAAGGTTGCATGGCTAGTACAGTGGAGCAAAGACTCAAAAGGCCAGGCCACCTTTATTGCACATTCCATGACTTGTCCACTGCCTATAATGTAATGGCTAATGAGAGTAGAAGCCCCTTTACCGACTGGGCTTCTACTCTCACACGAGGAAGATAAAAAGAAATCAGTCAGTGGGACCCAGCCCCTGAAATGGCCTGGAAACAAGTAGGATTTGGGCTAAATGGAAAGAGGCAAAGAACAGAACGCAGGCAGCCCTCTGCGGCCAAACATGACCTTGGACAGTGGGTCTCAAAATGAATAAAATGAGACCTTACATTCCCAGGAGTCGAGGCATTCTGGTGGGCTCCAGTGTGGACTGGGAGCTGCCTTGGGACCCTCGGTACAACCACAGATCTGCTGCCTGGCCCAAGGCTAAGCTGCCCAACTGCTGAGCATGAAGGGAGACTGCAGTCCATGAACAAGACTGCAGCGGGACTTTGAATACATGGAGTTTCATAGGGACAAGGCTTCAAGTAGATTACAAAGCTAGAGGGCTCAGCCCCAGGAGTCTGCTTTTCCCCAGTTCAAAGCCCCAGGTGCCACACCCGCCTCCTGCCACCCTCACCCCAAGTCCTGGAGCCCCACTCCCACCTGAGACCCCTTCTCCCTCCCCAGGTGGTTTTTTTTGCCCCTGGATGCCCCAGGCCCTCCCCGCCTAGCTCAGCTGGACTGGGGGCCCGGAAGCCCCACGGACACTCACTGAAAGTCACTGTAGATGTCCACCCAGCCATCCTGGGTGATGCAGATGAAGAGGGTATACAGGGCAACCTGCATGTTCTGGAAATGCATGGGCACGAACACACCAAAGAGAGTGACCCCAAACACGGAGAACACCTGCCGGAGAGATGGGAGACCCACCCCGGATTTCACCCACGGGCCTGGGACACAGGACATGCAAAGGAGCTGCCAGAGGAATCACAGGGAGGCGGGCCTCTCCTCCTCTTATCTCCAAAGCCTCCTCCTCTCCGCTCCAGACACCCCATATCCCCAGTGACCCAGGGGCCTGTCCAGGAAAGGGGGGCGGCTGGGGGGAGGGGAGGGCACTGACCAGCATGAGGAAGAGGATGAGGACCATGATGTTGGCCATATCGGGCACCGACTGCAGGATGACGCGAATGATCCGGGCCAGGGGCTCCACCGCCATGCACACGTGCAGCAGACGAAGTGCCCTGCGGCAGAGCCTCTCAGGGTGGCCCTCGGCCCTTCCCAGACCCCTCCTCCTCACCATCGCCCCACCTGCCCAGAAAGGCAGAGCTGATGCCCACCTGCAACAACCCCCTCCCCTCTCTCCCGGGATCCAGACGGGTCCCTTCTTCACTCCGAGTCCCCCAGCTTACCTGAGGGTGTAGGTGATAGCCACGACACTGAGTTCATTAACGAAAAACCCCAGGAGCAAGATAAAGATGATAAGGAAGTTGAGGATGTTCCAGCCGTCCTGGGGGGGTGGGCCAGCCCCAGCAGGGTCTGTCAGGCCCAGCCCACGGGTTCATCCTGGGTCTGCCCTCCCCACACCCTCAGGATGGGGACTCCTGGTGCTCTCAGAACAGGGCCAGTCACGTGCCACCCGCTGCGGTCCTGCTGTCGCCCCCAAACATGCCACAAAACACCCACGCACTCGCTGTCTCACACACGTGTCCACAGCCAAGTGCAGTGTCTGAACACACAATTGAGTCCCTCATATACGCCAGTTCCTAAGCTGAGCGCCCACCTTGGCTAGTGTGCCGCTGACAAAGGCCTTGCCCTGCAGTTAGGTGACCTGAAAGCGTTTGGATGCTCCAGCTTTGTGGGACACACACTACAGTTAATAAAACAAAAATAAACGAAAACACTAAGGCACAGGGCTTCAATAGCCACTTCAGAGCTGAACTAACTCTCACTGTAGAAGAAAGGCACAGTTTGCAAGCCCCACGTCCAACACGGCACAAACTCCTTTAGAGTACGGACGGAGGAAGGAAGCTCACGTGTATGACAAATTCAAGCACAACCGCTACGGGGGGAATTTTCTCTAATAAACAGTCTACATTTTCCTTTGACCAGTGATCCCACTTCTAGAAATCCATCCCACACAAACTCTGGTACAACTACAAAATGACATTTGTAGAAGGCTGAAAATAACTAAAGTGTCCAGCAATTATAATAGAACACTGGCTGGCTAAACCACATGTTCATTCAATGGAGTACAGAACAATGGGAGAGGTCTCCATGTACTGACACAGAAAGACCCATTAAATGACAAAAGTAAAGTGTACTGCAGCATTTGAACTATGCTACTGCATGGAAAGGGAGGACTAAAAATATACACATATTTGCTTATGATTGCAAAATAAACACTAGGAGGATAAACAAGAGATTATAAATAACAAAGATTATCTGAAGAGGGTGGGGGAAGGGGACAGGGATGAAGGGACAGAGTAGAAACAAGAATTTTGTATGCTCCTTTCAGTACAGTTTTGACCAATATGTAGCTGCATTAAATATTCAAAAAGAAAATAATTTTTTTTCCTTTTTGAAAAAATATTTGGCTGCAACAGGTCTTTGTTCCAGCATGTGGGATCTAGTTTCCTGACCAGGGATTGAACCTGGGTTTCCTCCATTGGGAGCATGGAGTCTTAGCCACTGGGCCACCAGGGAAGTTCCAAAAAGAAAACTACTTTATTTTGAAAAAATTACTTTAATGGGAAAAAAGTTCTTAAATTTATTGGGCAGTCCAATAAACACAAGACTTCCTGGTATGTCACATTCAGAGTGTTGGTGCCTAAACATAAGTCAGGAGACACAAGGCTCCCTGTCTACAGATCCATCCCTGTATCCATTCAATATTAAGCTCCTACTCTATGCCACACCTCAAATCAGATCCTGAAGATACAGGATTTCTGCTCTGCTGAGCTCATAGGCTATTTTGAGGGAAGTGGACAGACAGTAAATTTTAACTCCTGGTGAGAGACTCCAGGAGTTGGTGATGGACAGGGAGGCCTGGCGTGCTGCAGTTCATGGGGTCACAAAGAGTCGGACATGACTGACTGACTGAACTGCACTGAACTGAGAGGTGAGTACACAGTGTTAGGGAGACAGGGCAACAACTAAGCTAGCTTAGGAGAAACAGGAAGACTTCCTGGAAGAGAAGACATCTGAATGAGTCTTAAACTGTAAGTAGGAGAAAAGCAAGTGAGTAAGTGGTAAGGAGCTTTCATAGACTAGATGTCAGCATGGACAAAGGCATGAAAGTGAGCAACAGCAGTGTGTAAAGTGAGCAACAGCAGTGTGTGTATGTATGTGTATGTGTGCGTGTGCACACGTGTAAGTGTGTCTTTAGGAATGTCAACCCACTCCAGTACTCTTGCCTGGAAAATCCCGTGGGACGGGGAGCCTGGTAGGCTGCGATTCATGGGGTCGCAAAGAGTCGGACACGACTGAGCGACTGATCTGATCTGAGGAATGTCACTACAAGCAGCTTGATGTAGCTGGAACACCCAAGGGTGAGGTGAGGAGTGATAAGGCTGCAAAAGCAGACAAGAGCCATTTCATGGAAAGCCTTAAGCACAATTGAGACAGGCTGGGACCTGGCACTCTTTGCTGCCGTGCTGCAATGCTTGCACCTGGACGTACCTCTACTTGAGCAACAAAATACAAAGAAACTGCTGCTGCTAAGTCGCTTCAGTTGTGTCCGACTCCGTGCGACCCCATGGACTGTAGCCTACCAGGCTCCTCCATCCACGGGATTTTCCAGGCAGGAGTACTGGAGTGGGGTGCCATTGCCTTCTCCTACAAAGAAACTATTTGGGACTAAAAATAACTAAGTGCATGTGCAGATGGGACAAATCTGGGACAAAAGATACAAAAAGACCAAAAAATTCAATTGCCACTTCTAAAGAGCCAGGAGCAAAAACAGGATGTTGGGAGCAAAATCAGGGTATTGCACATGCCCCCTGCACACAACACTACCTAAGGGATGGGAAAACCACCTAAGACATCCCTCCAGTCTGACTCCAGACACACCCCTACCCCCACCCCATGTAAGGAACAACCTTGCCTCGTAGGTCAGGGATTAAGGGAACAAAACAATCTGTTGCTTGTTCTCCTTCCCCTCTTCTGCAGCAGGGCCCTAAAAGCCTAGCCTGAATCTTTTGTCTGGCCTCTAGTCAGTTTCTGTTGATTGGAGAAGGCCAAGAACCCTGGTCGGTATCACAATGAGGCATTTAGACCTGATCCTATAAACAGTTGGGAGCCACTGGAATGTTTAAGGGCACTCTGTCTTGGGCTTTGGGAAAACTATTTTGATGGCAGGTGGGGTGCACTGGAAGCCATAGCAACACCCTGTGAGAGAAGACAAGACAGGAACTGGAATGGGGTACCAGAGCTGCAGAGGTGGCAAGAAAATTGAGAAATTCTTAGGTGGTAAAATAGTAATTAATAGAGTGTGGAGGTAAGGAGGAGACAGGAGCCACATGAGCACTGTAGAAAAGGGGGCATTGTGGGCAAAACGTTGGGGATCCCATGTGGCTGGGTAATATTTGAAATATTAACTTGCAGATTTTCCTCCCTCCCCTGCCTTCTCCCTTTCCATCCACCCATTAAATGGGGAGTAGTCCTTGTACACCAGGACCAGGAGAGGGGCTGGGCCTGGGGAAGAAGACAGCAGAGGGTCTCTAACAAGCCCTGGCTTTTGGCACTGGGAGGCTGGCCCCAGATAAAGGTTAGGGCTTGGGACATTCGTTGTCAGCCATTAGTTCTGGAGGGCGGTTTTGCCTTCCAGAGGACATTTGGCAGTGTCTGGAGATACCCTTGATTGTCACAGCTAGGAAGACGTTTATGGCATCTAACGGGTAGAGGCCTAGAATGCTGCTAAACATTCTACAGTGCACAGGACAGTCCCCTCCCAATGAAGCATTATCTAGGCCAATTATGTCAACAGTGCCCAGGCTGAGAAATCTTGTCCTTGAGGAGATATGCAGAGTGGCTGGGAGGAACACAAAATTTGCTCCCATTCTCTTGTGCTAATGAAACGCTAGAGTTTAGCCTTGAAAGTGCAGGCCCTCCTAACTGCTGCTGCCAATGAGACAGGTGGGAATCTGGGACCCTTTGCTGCAATGCTTGCACCTGGACAAACTTCCCCAAGCAACAAAATACAAATAAACTGTAAGAGACTAAAAATAACTGCCTGCATGAGCAGTTGGGGCAAATTATAGACAAGATACAAAAAGACCAAACAGCCCAAATGCCACCTCTGAAGAGCACAGAGCAAAAGCAAGGGGTTGGGAGCAAATGCAAGGGCTCAAAAGCAGTAAGCAAAAGCAGTACTCGCACATGCCTCCTGCACACACCACCACCAAAACGGCAGGCGAACCACCTAAACCACCCCTCCAGTCCGACCCCTGGTCACACCACTACCCTCACCTCATACAAGGAATCAGGGAGAGATGAGCAAAGGAAACAGTTACTTGTTCTCACTCCCCACTGCTACTGCAGAGGCCCCAACAAAGCCTTGCCTGAATTTCTTATCTAGCCTCTGAACAATTTCTATGGGCAACGAAAGAAATCTCAGGACTACTTTCACATAAGAAATGCTCTCTCTTAGGGAACAAATATCTGCCTGTATCCTGAAGAGTGGTACATTGAAATATTCACAAAATCATGGTACCTATTCTCCCCTCCACCATGGAGACAAATAAATATGCACCATCCTATTCTATTTTCTGTTAATAAACATCCTCCCAAGTGTTGGTCTCACAAAGCAGCCTTTAAGACATCCATACTTTAGAAATATTGTTCTAGGTTCTACATTCTGTGTTCTACGAAGTGACACTTCTAAGCCCTGGAAAGCTTGTAATTCTAATTGGTTGTCCTGATAATGGTATTTAAATGATGCTTCCTTTTTAAAAACGTATAAAGTTTTGATGGGTAATTTTTTTTAAAGACTCTTCTTGCACATGCCCAAAGGCAAGATAAATCTCTTGACTCCAGAAATCCTTTGACTCTAGAAGTCCCATTTAAACAAAGAATTTGAGTCTTTGTTTCACTTTATGTAATGTTAAGATCTGTTCCTACCCAGATATCTTTTTGATACTCTCCCAAATAGGAGTCAGAACACTATAGCTCAAGGCCAAATCTGACCAGCAGTCTCTTTAAGACCCATGGGTTTAGAATGATTTTTATATTTTTTTAATGGTTGGGGGGAAAGCAAAAGGAAAATAATATTTCGTGACATGTAAAATTTAAAGTTCAAATGTCAGTATACACAAATAAAATTTATCTGGAACATAGCATGCTCATTTGTCTATATACTGTCTATGGCTGCTTTGTGCTCTTACAGCAGAGATGAGTATTTGCAACAGAGACTATATGGCCCCCACAAAAAAATATTTACCTGGCCCTTGAGAAAATTATAGGGAAACCTCCCTGCAATGCAATTGGATGGCCAAAAGGGGGCACTCTCATGCAGTACCACTAGATTACTAGTAGATTACAGGAAGAATTGTCAATTACTGACTCAACAGAATAATCACCAACTGGGAAAGAATCATCAATTATAGGCCCCACAGGAAAAGAGGTACAGAGCATCTCCTGCAAGAAATCTAATATTCCAGAAACTCAGCTAATAAGACCATTTCACCCTGCACTCTCACTTTTCTCCAGCAGATTTTGGTTCAAATCAACCTCTCCTAACTGCCTCCTTTTTCTCCCTAAAATAATGTTCCTCTCCATTTTTGGACTTGCTGTGGCTTTGGCTATAGCTTACTAGTCCTGAATTGCAAATCCTCTTCTATTCCCAAATAAACCCCCCATTTTGTTTTGCTGGTAAAATAACTGACTTAATTATTTTTAAGGTCAACACCCTTTACAGAAAGTCTCTGCTGACCCCTCTGCTCTTGAACCCTGTAAATTAAGGTGTGTGTGTGCACGCTAAGTTAATTCAGTCGTGTCTGACTCTTTGCAACCCTATGGACTGTAGCCTACCAGGCTCCTCTGCCCATGGGATTCTCCAGGCAAGAACACTGGAGTGGGTTGCCATGCCCTCCTCTAGCGGATCTTCCTAACCCAGGGGTAAATGAAGGTGGATACTCTCAGCTGCATTTCTCTGATAAGGAAATCAAGGTTTTCCTAAGAGCACAGAACTAGGGAAAGCTGGATCAGGAACGGGGACCCAGGAAGGCTGCACTTCCAGTACAAATTACTTTCTGCCACATCACAGACATCTCAGAAGTCAGTCTTTCTTTCTTCATGCATGCGCATGAACATACTCACACACTCATACACACACACACACACACACACACTCCTCAGGTTTCAGGGCCAGGTACACAGTGGTGGGGACAGGATGGGGTGCCAACCCTAAGGAGGAGTAGAGGTGATGGCAGGGAGGGCCCAGGATCTCACCTTCCAGAAAATCCAGAAACCATTCAACCAGCCGAGAAGAAGTTCACAGATAAGGGTGGTCAGCACAATGTCATCTATGGTAGAGAACAACTCATAGTGTTTCTACATGGAAGACAGAGAAAAAGAAGGGCAGAAAAGTCAGTGGAGTGGGGCCTTGGCAAGACCAGGGACAGAGGATGTCTGTAGGGAAGGGGAGGCCCAGATTCTTATTGCTTTTCAGGCTTGCATCTTTGTAGCTCCCTTTAGAGTAACTCTTGCACGTATGTGCCAGGCACCATTCTTAAGACCACAAACTTATTTCATGTTACCATCACCATCATCCTGCAAAGTAGGTTTTATTCCCATCTTGCACTTGAGGAATCAGAGAAGTGCCCAAAGTCAAACAGTTAGTGATAAAGACTGTTGTCTGACTACAAACCTTTGTCCATGAACTCTAGAGTAGGAAAAGGGAGGTGGAAAAAGGCAGAACAGACTCCAGGATCGGGAGGGAAAGCCCTGGCCCTTGAGATGGAGGACACCAAGTCCCATCCTTGCTTCTTTGGTTGTCTCCACCACTCCGGCTGCACCAGCTCCCAAATCCCCAGGCTTGGCTTGACCAAACTCCTGAGTATCCCCTTACTCATGGGTCCAAGACATGCTCCCGGGGTGGATGGATTGATGGATGGATGGATGACTCCATGATTCTAAATTCTGTTTAAAACGACTCACTTTCACGCCATCTCCTGTTAAGCTGTGACACTGCTGTTGTTTGTGACATGAACAGCTCCCAGCCCCCGACTCCACTTTGCCAGTTACAAAAGTCACCTGACTCCCCCTTTTCTTTACCTCCGTGGCCCACAGACTCAGGGCTTCACGCCTCCTGCTCCCCACACCTTGCCACCAGCTCCATCCACCAGCCAGTGTGAGGCTGGACAGAGTTGCTTCTTTTTCTCTCAGCCATGCAGCACAGCATGTGGGATCTTACTTCCCTGACCAGGGATTGAACCCATGCCCCCAGCAGTGGAAGCGTAGAGTCTTAACCACTGGACCACCAGGAAACTCCCTGGGCAGAGCTTCTTAAGTTCAGATGGGAGCTGAAGTTTATGGGCTCCCAGCCTGTTCCAAATTCCCAAAGGGCATCATGGGCCAGTGGTGTCTACCTAAAGCAAGGAAAGGCTTTTTCTTCCCTTCATCTTTCCCTTCAGCTCTACCCCACTGGCCACAGGTGGCAATAGCCTCTTGTATTTACTGAAAGAGCGTCCTGAACAGTTGCCCTGCCTTCTCCAAGTCAAGAGCATCTGTGGTTAAATCGGAGTTGTATTCTTTACCCACAAACCTTCCATGACTCGCTATGGCCTGCAGGGTGAGGTACAAAACCAGGCTGGCATTCACAGCTCTCTAGGATCTGAGCTTCACGGCACATACACTCTACCAGGCTTTTTTAGCATTTTTGACTTGGACTCAAATATATATTTTACTCCATAAATATATATTTACAAATATATATTTACTCCATATTTCTCTCCCTCTGGCTCCTCCCCTCCCTCTCTCTTCCCCACCACAGTTGCTACTTCATTCTTTTTCATTTTGTTTGATTCTACATCAAAAGCTACCTGCATTCTGAATTGTTTTCATGATCCACTGATGAGTTTTGATCTGCCCTCCAGTCACTCATTCTGCAAACCCTGGCAAGTGGGTTTCTGCCTCCACCACATCAGAGTTAGCTCCTGTCAAGGTCACAATGGCAAGATCCAAGGGGTGTTTCAGAGTCCTTTTCTGGCCTTGTGTCCTAGCCACATCTGACGCTGCGCTTGCTCCCTTGGTAATGTTCTCTCCCAGGGATCCTCTCACTCGGCTGGCTGCTCCTCCTTACTACCCTTTTGCATTTCCTCTTCTATTTTCTGACCTTTACTTAGAGGCTCTTCTCAGAGAACTCTGTCTTGGTCCCCTTCTCACTCGGTACTCTCTCCCAGGCAACCTCATCCCTTCCTTGAGCTTCGGCAACCAGCTGCTTGGATGTCAGTCACTCTCACGCTGCCATACTTTAAACCCTGGCTTGCCTGGATAAACATCAAGGTCCTACTGTATAGCACAGGGGACTATAGTAATATCCTATGACAAACCATAATGGAAAAGAATATAAAAAAGAATATATATATGCATACATAACTGAATCACTGCTGTACAGCAGAAATTAACACAACACTGAAATCAATGATACTCCAATTTAAAAAAAAAGTAAAAAATAAAAAAATAAACCTTGGCTTGCGGTTCATGGGGTCGCAAAGAGTCAGACACGACTGAGCGACTGAACTGAACTTCCAAAGACATCCTCCTTAATATAACTTGAAGATGCTGTGTGATCTGGCTGTTGACCGCCTCTCTGAACTTATAAGTCACCACACAGGAACATTTTAAAATCACTGGCTTTCAAAAGGACAATTCACGTATGTGGTGGACTCCTTGCAAGAAATTAAAACCTCAAGGGTAAGACCCAAGTCATAGTGGACTTGAAGCTGGATACCCAGAACTCACTTCTATGCTGTTTCTTCTGCCCAAAACATTCTTCTCCACCTCCTTCTGCCTGGCCAACACCTACTCATTCTTTATTCTCCACTTAAATGCCTCTTTCTCCAGGAAGCCCACCTGACCCCAAGATTGCATCCAATGCCTCCTCTGAGCTTCCACACACCCTGTGACACTCAGGTACTTGCAATGACATGTTTGTCGTGTCTGTCGTATTCATACCTGGCACAGAGCCCAGTATCTGGTGCAGAGTGATTCTCGCTCAGTGACTATTGGTTAAAATGGGATACCCTTCCCCACAAGACACCCACTGGCCTGCCTCTGCTCACACCATTTTTCTCCTGTCCTTCTTCTGCAAATCCAATGCATTTCTCAAAGCTGGGGCCCCTCCAGCACGAAGTCTTCCTTGATCTCAGTGCTGAAAGGCCCGTGAAAAGCATCCAATCCAACCATCATAAAAAGATGAGGAGTCCGAGGCCCAGGGAGGGAGGTGCCTTGCCCCGGCCCCTGTGAGATGAGTGAGAGCAGGGGTCGGGCTCGAGTCCCACCTGGCCAAGCATGGAGTTGGTGCGGAGAGCGATGGTGATGGCGTTGACCACCAGCAGCATGGCCAGCAGCACCTTGGAGGCCGGGTGTCGGAGAAGCTGCTTGACATACATGCGCGTGATGAACTCCTGCATGTCCCAGGCATCCTGGGAGAGGACGGGGGACCTTCCTTCAGGCAGGTGTCACCATACGAGGCCTCTGCCTGGAAGTTTGCTCTCAGTGAATAGGGACCCACAGGGGCCACTTTTAGGGGGAGAAGTTGCCTGAGAGGGGATCATAGAATTGGGGGCATTAGTGTAGAGGTCACTACTTAGTCACTAAAAGTGGGTCACTCCTGGGGGTGGTCTTTGTTGGGGTCATTGCAAGGGAGACTCTTTTGGGGGTCTCTGCTGGGGAGTGGCTCTCATTATAGAGGGGCTCCTGTGAGGGTCACAGCCAGGCGGTTACTAACATATCATGGTTGGGGAGCGGGTCACTGCAGGGATCCCTACTGGGACGTTTAGAAGCAGAAGGGGCAGTTATCCTGAGGGCCTGTGGCCCCATGGATGCAGCAGCAGAGGGGTCACCATGGGGGTGAGGATGGCTGCAAGCCCCCGCCAGGCTGCACGCCCAGCCTCAGCCTTACCTTCCTGCTGGTGATGTCTCGGCGGTTGATGAGCACTTGCTCCTCTGGCCGCCGGTAGGGCTCTTGAGCAGCCCTCTGCAAGGGTGAGGAGGGGGCCCATCAGGGCAGCCCGTGCCCCTCCAGACCCAGTCCAGTCCTCTCATGCCTCATCCCACCCCGGGATGCCCAGCTTGGGCAGTGCAGCCAGGCAGGAGCCGCCTACCAGGCGGTTCAAAGGTCTGATGTAGGTGGTGTCTGTCCACTGCTGCCACCAGCTCCTCTGGTTGTCTGCCATGTTGCTCAGTCTCCCCCGACTCCTCAAAGAAACGTCACTCCAAGAGCGCCCGCCCACCCCTCGTGGTGATATCACAGAGGCCTCTGTGACCCCCCAGCGTCCGCATTCCACCAAGGAACTCCTGTAGCAAGAGAAGCTCCTCCCACTGACTCCCCTGGGTGTGCCACAGAGGAGGCCGAGCACACGGGGGAGGTCACAAGTCGGAGGCTGGTGAGAGCAGGTCAGGTCTCTTACGCAGCCTGGATGGAGACAAAGGGGCAGGTCCCTGCTCTGCATCCAGGAGCTGGAGGTGAGACCCTGCCAAGGAGAGAGAAGAGGAGAAAGGTGTTTCGTTCTGGGGTCCTCCTCCGAGCAGACTTCATCCTGAATCCCTGCCCACTGGCCACCCCATCCCCCCACCCCGGTCTCCAGGGCTGCCCTTCTGCCCATCTTTCCATGGGAGGTATGTTTCCCCATCTGTAGAGGAAAAGTTTGGTCTCTGTTTCTCACCTGTTCCCCCCTGGAGATGGCGCAGGACAACACCATCAGGTCTCTGAGGGCTGGGGAGAGATGGGCATTAAGGAGAAGCCCCCACCATCCTGGTAGGGATGGGGCATCAGCTAGAGACCCCGTCGGTGGGCTGTGCAATGGGCTACTTACCAAGAGCATTCACCCCCATCTGACAGCTTTTCATCCCTGTCCCCTCCCAGAAGCAGATTCCAGATCCTAATACAGAAGTCAAAGGCACATGCAGATTCATGTTAAAGAAACTGACTTTATTTACTTGAAAAGTATCCACTGGTTCAAGTGAAGAACTTCTGTACAGACTGGCTTGGGGAATGGAGACATGCTGAGGGGCGGAGGGGGCACAGGAAGAGCACAGGGTAAGAAAGAGTTCTTGCACCCCTGCCTCTCGCTCCTTCCTTGGCACAAGCTCACTTCACTTTACCCCATTCCAGGGCGGGCAGAGGAGCAGAAATGGCGGAAGGCGGAGCAGAGGCGGTCAGCTTGGGGCAGAGGCACCGACAAGCACCGCCTCCCACTCGGAACAGCATGCAGGGATGCTCTGTCCTAGATGTGTCAGAGGTGGTCCTCAAGGCCGGAGGTCGGAAACTTAGGGTACTGGCCAAGGTTAGAGGTCAGGAGGTCGGGGGTCACTCTCTGGGGTCAGGGGGCAGAGAGGGGAGCACTCCTCGGGGTCAGAGGGTGGCGGGTGGGAAGACTGTTCCTTGGGGTCAGAATTCAGGACTTGGGAGCCGCCCTGGGCCTGCTCCCCTCCCCAGGCCCCCAGGCCCTCCGAGTAGAGCTCCTGGTTCTGCTCCTTCCACCGGCGGAATTTCTCTCCCGTGAGCTCGGGGTCGCCCAGCACTTCCTCCAGAGCCTGCAGCTCCTGCAGCTTTGCCTGGAAGAGGTGTCGGGGTTAAGGGGCCAGGATCACCCCAGGAAGGGGCAGAGCCCGAGCCCAGAGCTAGCTCTAGGGCCCAGCGCCCAGATCCCAGCCAGCGCCAGCCCCCATCCTCAAAATCGAGAGCCTGGCTCCAGCAATCCAGAACTCGACCCGGTCCGCAGCCGAGCCCAACAGGGCTAGACATCTAGACACCTGGCCCAGCTAGACATCTAGCCCAGCACCCAGCCCCCCGTGCGCCCCCTGCTGACCTTGAGCGTGCTCTGCAGTGCGCGCACACGGTGCACTCGCTCATTGAGCTGGGGGTCTCGGTTGCGCCGCATGAAAGAGCTTCGCCATTGCTCCTGAGTGAGGGGCTGCTGCTGGCCCAGCAGGGACACGCCACCCAGCCTCAGGCCCCGGACCATTCCTTCGAGGGCCCCTTCGCTGCTGTCTGTGGGAGGGGGGAGCAAAGTGAGGGTGTGCCCGCCCCCCTGCCCCCAGCCCTGTCTCAGCTCCGTGTCCGACTAACCCCACCACCCCCTGCTCTGCTCCGCACCTGTCGCCGGACTGAAGGAGGTCCGCGGGCTGTCCTGCGGGGTGACTGCAGGTGATGGATCTCCATGGAGCGAACTCGTAGCTTGGGCTTGGCTGGGCTGTGGGCAGGGTGGAAGGAGAGGAGGGTTATCAGTCTGAGCTCCACGCCCTGCTCTTCACCCCACCACCCTCTCCACCAGCCCCCGACTCACTGAGGCTGAGCAGGATCCAGCCTCGTCGTCAGGATCTTCGGCTTCCGTCTCGCTATAGCAGTCTGGAGTGGACAGGAGCCGTTGGGGGGACCCACAGAAGCTTCACAGGGTTGGGTAAGCCAGGGGGTGGGCTTGGGGAACTGGATTCCCAGCCCCCACCCCAGGAAAGCAGAGGCTCAGGTGAGATTCGATGGGATCCAGCCCTGTGAGATACCCACCTTCCTCTCGGGGTAGGGAGGCCCGGCCTGGAGACTGGTACTTGGAAATACAGGTGATGAGATGACGCACCCACCTGTGGAGGGGCAAATGGATCTCAGAGAGTTTCCACTGAGTCAGTACGCTGGGTTGGAGAAGGCAATGGCAACCCACTCCAGTACTCTTGCCTGGAAAATCCCATGGACGGAGGAGCCTGGTAGGCTGCAGTCCATGGGGTTGCACAGAGTTGGACACGACTGAAGTGACTTAGCAGCAGCAGCAGCAGCAGCATGCTGGGTGTCAGTCAGTCAGTCAGTTCAGTCGCTCAGTCGTGTCCAACTCTTTGCGACCCCATGGACTGCAGCTCACCAGGCCTCCCTGTCCATCACCAACTGCCGGAGTTTACTCAAACTCATGTCCATTGAGTTGGTGATGCCATCCAACCATCTCATCCTCTGTTGTCCCCTTCTCCTCCTGCCTTCAATCTTTCCCAGCATCAGGGTCTTTTCAAATGAGTCAGTTCTTCACATCAGGTGGCCAAAGGTTTGGAGTTTCAGCTTCAACATCAGTCCTTCCAATGAATATTCAAGACTGAATATTCCTTTAGGATGGACTGATTGGATCTCCTTGCAGTCCAAGAGACTCTCAAGAGTGCTGGGTGGGGCTTTCACTTATATCATCTTCTAACTTAATCCTCAGAGCCAATCTGAGAGATAGGAATTCTTATTAGTCCATTTTACAGAACGTGAAACTGAGGCTTAGAGAAGGGAGTGTCTTGAGCAGCCCTCTCAGAGAGCTGGGATCTGAATCCAGGCTCCTGAGCCCAGGCCCTGAGCACTCACATGCAAGCTGTGGGGGGTGAGAGAGTGGCACTCACATGCTCAGATCCGTCAGGGTATCAGCAGCGAAGATGAAGGGTTTGTACACGTTGTGGGTGAGCTGGAACACACTGCCGGGGAGCAGAGGGGCCTCACTCACCTGGGGGTGCCCATCCCGAACCCAGAGAGGCTGGCCTGGGAACCCCAGCCACCTGCTGCCCCCACCTCGCCCCTCCTGTCACCTGCCTCTCCCTTTCTCTCCCTACCCCCGCCTGTCACAGCCCAGGACTTAACTATTTTTTCTTCTGATCTTGTCCACTTTCCAGACTGTAGTTGGAGACATTGATGAGGCCCTCGGCCTTCTCATCCTGGGGGAATCACAGCGTGAAGGTCAGCTTGGAGCTCCAACACCCTTGAGGCCCAGGCAGGCTCCTAATGGCAGCGGGGGAGGGGGAAGGGCATCTCCTGGGCTGTCTAACTGCTCATCTCTCAATGCCCAGGGCTCAGGGAAGGAAGCTGGGATAGGGTTGTGACCAAGGGGTGTCTCTGTGCCTGGAAATGGGAGGCAAGCTATCCGGAGAAACAGCCAGGAAAGAGGAGCCCGCTCATACATCTGCTCCATCACAGACACAGACGAAGCTGCTTTGCAGAATGCTCTTCTCCCTGCCTGCTTTTCTTGCACCTTTCTGTCTAACCTTCAGGCACTAGTTTCTCAGGAAGCCTTCGCCACTCTTCAGGTGGACTGGTCACCTTTGCAGGGATCCCACCCACCCCTGGGCTCTTCCTCCATCACATTATATGTTCCCGTATTGTCCCTGTGTATTCATCCCTGTCCCCACTGGCCTGAGAAACAGAAAAGATCTGGTTCTCCCACATGTCCCAGGGCCCAGCCCAGAGCTGGGTATACAGTAGGCACCTTGAATGTTAGTGGAATGAGCAGACAATTGCTTGAGCACCCATCACTGGATGAACAGATTAACAGAAGGGGAAGGAAGGGTGGGCAGAATCAGCGATTCTACATGCCCTGTGCTACCTTTTCCAAACTGCTTTTGCACACACCTCAGTTCTCGCCAAAGAGTGTCCCCATTTTACAGATGGGAATGCTGAGGCCCACCTGTGACCACTGATGGGCCTGAACGCTGGAGGAGGAACAGGAGCCATGGCCCTGAGGTGACTCACTTGTGCGTGTGTGTACGGGGTCTCACCTGGGGCTGGCGGTACCAGTAGAGTGTGTGTCCCTTGAGCACGAACCAGCAGCGGCGCCAGCGCGGGCCCATGAAGCCCCCGGGCACCTTGCGGAGCAAGAGCCAGCCATCACAGTCGGGCGGGCCCAGCTCCCGACACGACACCCGCCGGCGCGTCGCCACGCCTGCAGCAGCATGACACAAGGGTCAGTGAGGGGTTGGCGGGGCATCCCAGACCCCCAAAGCTGCTCCCTGGCCCCCCAGGAGCACCCCAGCTGATGCTTCTGAACCCCTGCTCTGCGCTTGGATTGTAGCAAGTGTCAGTTCCGGGCGGAGGTTGACTCTTCTCATTTTAAGAGATGAGGAAGGTGAAGATCAGAGGACGAGCTGTTTGCCCAAAAATTGCAGAGATCGTGAGAGGTCTAGGCTGGGAGCACAGGTCTGTCTGACCCCAGAAACAGAACTGTGTCCGGGGGAGAAGTGTGCGACGTGTGTGTTGGGAGGGTGGTCTTGTCCAGCCTTGTAAAGACTTCTAAGAGTGCCTCCCAACCTACCCAGTCTGGTGCATTTCATACCTTTTGATTTCCTGCAGCCAGGGACAGGACTCTGAAAGGAACACAGGCAATTAGAGAAGAGTCTGCATCCAGAGCCACACACCCCTCCCTACTGAGCCCCTGAACTTACCCTATCAGGGTGTTCTGGGGGCTCCGGAGTGTCTGCTACCTCTGCCAGGTATGTGGCTGGGGTTGCAGGGGGGCTGGGCAGGGGCTTGGGGCCAAGGAAGGTTGAGTCTGTCAGGGAGGGAGAAGAGAGAAAGAGGCTCCATGAGCCTCAGACCCAGGCCCAGCAGTAGGCTGCGGGTGTAAGAGCCCAGGGTCAGAGTCAGACACCCCACATGCCTTGTCTGAGACACCTGCTAACACGTGGGGCTTTGATATTACCTGTCCAGGCAGGAGGGCTGGGTCCAGGACTTGGGTTTGAAGACAGGTTGAAGTCAAAGATGTCTTTAGACGGGGTCCTGGAGTGATGAGGGAGAGAGAAAGTGAGCCTGTGGCTCACCCTCCAAGACCCACCCGGGGCCCGAGCCTGTTACCTGGGAGACACTGAGGCTGGAGCTGGTGATGGGCTCACTGGGAATGGTGATTCCAGGGGCTGAGGAGGGGTCTAAGGAGCAACCAGAAACAGGAGATGGAGCTGGGGACCACACCCGGGTCTGAAAGCAGACTGGGGGTGGGGAGGGTGGCAGGTACCTGTTGTGGGGTCTCCGGCACCAGGACCTTCTTCAGCACTAAGCTGACCCTGTCCGGCTCCCGCAGCAGCTCCCTCACCACGTTTTTGTGGGGCCAGCCCACCTAGGGGACGGGGACACGGGGCTGGACTGACCTGGACGGGAGCCTCCGGGGCAACCTTACAGCCCTCCCCTCGATCACTCTCTCAGTCTCGGGCTCAGCCTCCCCTCGCTCTCCTCCAGGAAGCCTCCCGGAGCCCCTCGGACCCACGTGAGCTGGCTGACCTCATGGCAAGCAGCTCACCACCCTGGTCTCCCGAAGGAAGGGAACCTCTCCACCCACCAACCTGGGTTCTACTCAGGAACCCCTTCCTCCCATCGTGCCCTTCCCCTCACTCACCACCACCTGCTCGTTGACCTGGACAATCTCGTCTCCAGGCAGGACTTGCAGCTGGGGATTGGTGGGGACCTGGTGTTGGAGGTAGGGTTCAGAGGGGTGCACCCTCATGGGGCTTGGCCGGCGTGGGGCTTGTTGGCTGAGAAGGCTGCAGGGCTCTCACCTGGGCGCCCACTCGAGACACGAAGTGCAGGCAGTTGCTGGTGGTGTGGATTTCCAGGCCCTGCAAGGCAAAGCCTTGCGGTCACTGAGGGTCGGGGGGCTGCAGGGCCAGTGGGCAGGACCCTCGCTGGGCACCAGGACTCATAGGCGGGTGGAAAGAGGGAGAGAGCTGGCCTCAAGTTGGCACCGCCCGACTTGCTGCATGACTTGGGGCTTGCTGCTGCACCTCTCTGGGCCCTGCCTCCTCTTCCCCTAAGGACTGAGGGGAGCAGGTTACTGACTTCTGAGCTTTTAGCAACTCTCAGCAACTCTCCTGAAGGCTTAAGCAGGGACAGGGCAGGGCTGGGGTTTTCCCAGCTGGTCAAGGATTGAAGCAAAAAAGTTCATGCCCTCTCCCCTTCTCCCTTAATCTGCCAAGTCCGTGTCCTGGGGCCGGCATGTGTCACCAAGACCCCACCTGCTGCAGCCCCTCTGGACTGGAGAAGGGGCTGAAGGATGGTGAGATCCCAGGGGAGGTCCTCTGAACCTTTAACATCTGTACAGAAAGGTCCATCCAGCCGTAATAGGATAGGATTCTGTGGGATCCTAGAATCAGATTTCTGAGCCCACACGAGGCTGCTTGAGGGGACCAGAGGTGAAAGGTGAGAGGTCAGGGCTCACCGAAGGATCGTCCAGCGGCACTTGCTCTAGTATAGCCTTCTGCTTCAGCAGCTCCTCCGGGCAGCAGCTCAGGATGTTGCAACAGATCCCAGCCACATGGCTGCTCTGGCGGATGGAGGGCAGGATATCTAGCCTGAGTCCCGTCCCACCCCATCCCCACGGCCCGCTCAGCCCCTGACTCACAATTCTCAGGACTTTGCTTTCCTTCTCAGCCGCTGGACAGTCCTGGAAGCAGAGAGAGAGCGGGGGCCGGCCCTGAGCAGGGTTCCCTGCCTTCTCCTGAGGGCAGGGGAGTTTCCTGCGGTCCCTCCCAGCGTGTCCCATACCCTGGCCCCTTCCCGGAACGACAGGGCCGCAGAACTTTGGCCCCAAGGTCCCATCTCCCTGATACCGGGCCCCCAGAGATCACCACACATGCCCTCCCCCGCTCCACACCCTCCTGAGATCAAACTTGCTGAGCTGCCCCTTCCAGTTAGGAGCCCCCACACCCCCTCACCCACTACCCAGTGGCCGGGCCTCCTCTCTTCCTGCTCTGGCCTCTCCCTGCTCTCACCCCCGAACCTGTGCTGATTCACAAGTTATAAAAAGCTCTAGCCTGACTTGGTCTCTATGGCCTCAGCCAAGCCTGGCCCTTGGATCTCCTACCTCCTGCAAGGCCTGGCCCAGCTCCCCGCATAATTCCCCAATCGCCTGGCAGGATGAGAAGTCATTTAAGTGGGAGAAGAGGTACCTGGCAGAGGGGAGGATGGAGCAGTGGTTAGGGGACTGAGCTTAACAGTCAGGCCACTGAACCACCCTGAGCCAACTACGTATCTAAGGCCCTGATGAGTTTTGGTTTGGGGTGAAGGAGATGACTGATACATCTTTAGCACAGATTTATTCTGTGCAGACTTTATTTATTTTAGCACAGACTTTAGCACAGGATTTATTTGTCAAGTGTTTAATGAATGCCAGGCTTGGTTCTAGGCACTGGAGAGATAGATATTAAATACATAATTACATCAATAATGATTAGGGACTTCCCTGGTGTCCAGTGATGATTTATGGGCTTCCCTCATAGCTCCGTTGGTAAAGAACCTGCCTCCAATGCAGGAGACCCGGGTTCAATTCCTGGGTCAGGAAGATCCGCTGGAGAACGGATAGGCTACCCACTCTAGTATTCTTGGGTTTCCTATGTGGCTTAGCTGGTAAAGAATCTGCCTGCAATGCGGGAGACCTGGTTTCAATCCCTGGGTTGGGAAGACCCTCTGGAGAAGGGAAAGGCTATCCACTCCAGTATTCTGGCCTGGAGAATTCCATGGATGGTATAGTCCATGGGGTCGAAAAAGAGTTGGACACAATCGAGCACCTTTCACTTCACTTCACTGGTGGTCCAGTGGTTAGGAATCTGTCTGCCAGTGCAGAGGATATGGGTTTGATCCCTGGACTGAGAAGATCCCACATGCCACAGGGCAATCACGTGGCCCAACTATTGAAGCCCACAAATTCTAGAGCCCGTGAGCTACAACTATTGACGCTTATGTACCCTAAAGCCTGTGCTCTGCAACAAGAGAAGCCACTGCAATGAGCAGCCCACGTACTACAACCAGAGAGCAGCCCCCGCATCCCACAACTAGAGAAAGCCTGCCCACAGCAAGGAAGACCCAGTGTGGCCAAAAAAGAGACAAAAATTCAAAAAAAGATGTAACTTCTACTCCTGTGACACATAGGGAGCTCTGAGAGTGTATAATGGGAAAGGCTTCCCTGAGGAGGTGACATTGGAGCTAGGACCTCTGGGACAAGCAGCAGCCAGTGAAGGGGTAGCCAGCTCCTTATGCAATGCTGCTGATGAGACATGGTTACAAGCTGGAGGTCGGGTGGGAACCCAGGGAACCCAGTGCCCTTAAGTGAGTGAAGTCGCTCAATTGTGTCCGACTCTTTGCGACCCCATAGACTGTAGCCTACCAGGCTCCTCTGTCCACGGAATTTTCCAGGCAAGAGTACTGGAGTGGGTTGTCATTTCCTTCTCCAGGGGATCTTCCTAACCCAGTGATCGAACCTGGATCTCCTGAATAGAAGGCAGACGCTTTACCATCTGAGCCACCATGGAAGCCCCATTACAAACCACTGTGAAGCCCCTTACACAGACCAATTAACCTTTTTTGGCCAGTCCCACCATACTACTCCTTGGAAAGAAAGTTATGACCAACCTAGACAGCCTATTAAAAAGCAGAGACATTACTTTGCCAACAAAGGTCCGTCTAGTCAAGGCTACGGTTTTTCCAGTGGTCATATATGGATGTGAGAGTTGGATTATAAAGAAAGCTGAGCACTGAAGAATTGATGCTTTTGAACTGTGGTGTTGGAGAAGACTCTTGAGAGTCCCTTGGACTGCAGGGACATCCAAAAATTCCATCCTAAAGGAGATCAGCCCTGGGTGTTCATTGCAAGGACTGATGTTGAAGCTGAAACTCCAATACTTTGGCCACCTGATGCGAAGAGCTGACTCATTGGAAAAGACTCTGAAGCTGGGAAAGATTGAAGGCAGGAGGAGAAGGGGACGACAGAGGATGAGATGGTTGGATAGCATTACCGACTCAATGGACATGAGTTTGGGTAAACTCTGGGAGTTGGTGATGGGCAGGGAGGCCTGGTGTGCTGCAGTTCATGGGGTCACAACGAGTCGGACATGACTGAGCGACTGAACTGAACTGAACTGAACCATAGCTGAACAAGAGCCAAGCTCTTGTTTTCTCTCCAGGTCCCTGGAGGAGGCCATGGATGCAGAGGGTCCCCTCACCAGTCACTCAGACCCTGGGAAGAGACCGAGGTACCTGTTGAGCCAGAAGAGGAGGGAACGGGCCTCATGTACCAGCTGCACGGCCGCGCCCAGGACATCTGCAGGGGTCTCCACACAGCCCCCCAGGCGACCTTGGACCAAGCTCTGGAATGCCCGGGTTCCCTCCAGCAGCCCCTCTGTCAGGCTCTGCAGGTTCTCTGACTGTAGCCCTGAGCTCTGTGCAGAGAGGGGGCAAGTTACTCCGGCAGGGGCCAGCCCCCATCAGCATCTCCAGGGTGGGTGGAAGCTGCAGCCAGTTAGGCCGCCATTCACTTACCAGGGCCCGGAGCTGTTCCACCCCTTCCAGGATGATCTCCTGGTGGCCCAGAGGCCACACGGTTAGAGCCTCCAGGCTGCGGGGGCAAAGCTGCAGCAGGTACTTGCCAGGCAGCTCCCAGTCCTCAAAGCAGTAGTCCTGCAGGGAATCGTCCAGGCCTGGAGGGAGAGCAGGGGTCAACACGGGGGACTCAGGGGGTTGGCAAGGCCTTTCCGGTCAGTAGAAGAGCCCTTCTCCCACCCTGAGACCAAGGCTGTGTTCTGTCCTGCCCATTTCACAGATAAGGCTACTACTGAGTTGAGAAGTAGGATCACACAGGGCAGTGGTTCTCAAAGGATGGTTCCCCAGACCAGCAGCAGCAGCCTCGTCGGAGGACTTGTTAGAAATACAAATTCTGGGAATTCCCTGGTGGTCCAGTGGTTAGGATTCAGCGCTCTCATTGCCATGGCCTGGGTTCAACCCCAGTCGGGGAACTAACATCCCATGAGTCACGTGGTGTGGCCATAAAAAAGAAAAACAGGCAAGACATGGAAACAACCTCAGTGTCCACTGACAGATGAATGGATAAAGAAAATGTCACACACACACACCTGCACACGTGCACACATGCACAAATATTCAGCCAGGAAGAAGGAAATCGTGCCATTTGCAACATGGATGGACCTTGAGGTTATTATGCTAAGTGAAATCAATCAGAGAAAGACAAACTGTATTATCTCATATACAGAATCCAAACAACGCAAACTCTTAGAAACAGGGAACAGACTGATGATTGCCAGCGGCAAGGAAGCAGGGAGTGGGGGAAAGGGGTGAAGGTGGTCCAAAGGGACAAGCTTCTATTTATAAGTCAGTTTGGGGGACAGAATGTACAGCATGGTGACTACGGTTAGGATTCTGAGCTTTTGCTGCCGTAGCCTGAGTTTAATCCCTGGTCTGGGAACTATTAATAAGATCCTACAAGCCGAGTGGCGTGAAATCAGGGGCAGGGCCCAGCAATGTGCTTTTTAACAAATCCTACAGGGGTTCTGATGCTTGGGCAAGTCATGACTGATGTGGCTTTGGAGTCCGAAAGACCTGAGTGATAGCAACTGAGCAAGTAACTGAATTACTCTGTGCCTGTTTCCACCTAAAAAAATGGGGAAAATAAAAACATCACTTCTAATGTGTATTAAATGACATGACACATGTCAAGCACCTGACCAACTCCCTTGGTTCAGTCAATAACAGCCCCCATGTTATGTGTTGCCAGACTCTCTACCATGATCTGCAAGGCCCCGTATGATCCGGCCACCACCTGCCTCTCCAGTTTCATCTCTTGGCACAGCCCGTCATGCTCAACACTCTAGATCCAGAGCACTAACTCCCTGCAGCTCTCGGGAGGTTCTTTTGCTTTTGCTTCACGGTACCCGAAGGTGCCTTTCCTTCTGCCTGAACTGCTGTTCCAGCTCCCTCATGTCCTTGGTCATCTAACTTCCTCCAGGAAGCCTTCCACAACTCCCCAGGCTGGGCTGGGGCCCTTTGCTGCGCTCACTGCCCCCTGTGCCTCCACAGACCCCTGCACCAGAGCACTAACCTCTCCTACTCGAACACGAGCTCTTCCAAGGACTGGGCCTTAAAACAAGTGTTCATCTCTAATTCCGGCCGAGGCCTGGCATAAGGCAGACACTCAAAAATAAATACTATGTGCTAGGAAAAATTTAAGGACTTTATACATATTAATACATTTAATCTTCACCAAATCTAGAAAGTACAGATATTTCACATAGAGGTTAATAGTTAGCTTTCTCCCTCTTTGAAGGAACCCCTGCCATTCCAAGCCAGAGTCCTTTACGGGGTATGTGTGTGTGACCAATAGCTCTTCCCCATCCCCTGTGTGACATCAGGAGCCCTTGACTAGGAGTTCACGAGCTTTTACTCCGTGGCCGTGGGCCTCAAGCACCCCCCTTCCCATGCACAGTGAATGTGCTGTGTTGTCTCCCTCCCAACAGACCCTGACGCTGAGCCTGGCCCTCATCACAATTGTCTTATTTGGTCTAACCTCAAGAGATCAGAGCTGCCTTTCCCATTTTGTGGATAGGGAAACGGAGATTTGTGGTCACAGAACTGATGAGCAGAGGGGCTGGGCCTGGAATTCAGTCTGGGAGACTGACTCCAGCCCTGAGTCCCTGCTCCTCACGGGGATGGTCACCCTGAGTCTGTCCCCAGACGACTCCAGTTGCCTCCCTCCAACTCTGGCTCCGCCTGTGGGAGGAATGTGGTCCTCACCTCCCAGCTTCCAACTCCATAGCAGACCATCTACACTTCTCTGAGTCCGCTGACACTCTGGGCCTTTTCTCACCAGCCTTTCCCACTCTGGGCTCATCCTCCCTGGAGGTCTCAGGAGGGGCTGTGCCGACCCCCTCCAGTTGGGCCTGGGCTTCTGTTCTCACTGGGAGCCTCAGGGTGGGGGAGGAAAAGACACTACGGGCAGGCCCTAGTCCAAAGCCTGGGCAAATCACTTGTTGGCTCAGTGTAGAGTTTTCAGCATCTGAAAAGTGGGATTAATTACAGCCCACTGCGCCCCGGGGGCAGAGGGAAGAGGAGATACACTGCGGGCGGTCAGCTGGGGCGACACCTACTGTTTTCATTACAGAACCACTGCCTGGGCTATTGACGGGAAGGCAGACCCCTTCTAGGTCCTCGGGGGACCCCAGCGGAGTCATCTCGACTATCTTTCTGCCGGGTTCACGGCAGACGCTCTGTAAATGCTTGCGGACAGACTAACCGACTGACAAACTCGGCACGTCCTTTTTGCTTCCGCTCTCCCCGGCCCAGGGCCCCTCAGGCCCAGCACTGCCCCGGCCCCACCCACCTCTCAGCCAAGCCGCCACCTTCCTGGGGGTCCAGGTCGCCACTGGCTCCATGGCCAAGTTCGGCCTCTCGGACTGCACCCGCTCCGCCTCGCCCGCGCAGGAATTTCCGCTCCCCGAGCCCCGACCTGGGGCGGGGCTGGGCTGGGCCGGGGGCGGAGCCACTAGCATACCTGGGCCCACAGAGCAGGCCAGGTAAGGCGCTCTCACAGCCATTGGCCTCTCCGTCTCCTGCCCCGCCCTTCAGGCATCCCAGAATATCTGGCTGCCAAACCAGGGGGTGGGGCCACTGGGTGTGACACGGGTGACCTCGGAGCTGGCCTGGGATCTCCAACCAAAACTGGCCTCAAATGGCAGGATGCGACCTGACCTTCCGGCCTTCTCAGAAAGGGACCAGAAAGTGAGCAGTGATCACAACAGCGAGGCACAGAAAGGTTAGGAAGCCCGAGCCTGGGTCTAAACCCCAACGCTGCAGCTTCTTAGCTTGTGTGACAAGGCCTAAACCGACCCACCGGGCCTCAATTTCCATGTCTGTAGAATGGGTATTAGAGCGTACTTCAGAGGGCTGTGCGGAGTACCTGAATTAACAGCTCTATCTCACACGCTAGTAAAGTAGTGCTCAAAATTCTCCAAGCCAGGCTTCAGCAATATGTGAACAGTGAACTTCCTGATGTTCAAGCTGGTTTTAGAAAAGGCAGAGGAACCAGAGATCAAATTGCCAACATCTGCTGGATCGTGGAAAAAGCAAGAGAGTTCCAGAAAAACATCTATTTCTGCTTGACTATGCCAAAGCCTTTAACTGTGTGGATCACAATCAACTGTGGAAAATTCTGAAAGAGATGGGAATACCAGACCACCTGATCTGCCTCTTGAGAAACCTGTATGCAGGTCAGGAAGCAACAGTTAGAACTGGACATGGAACAACAGACTGGTTCCAAATAGGAAAAGGAGTACGTCAAGGCTGTATATTGTCACCCTGTTTATTTAACTTATATGCAGAGTACATCATGAGAAACGCTGGACTGGAAGAAACACAAGCTGGAATCAAGATTGCTGGGAGAAATATCGATAACCTCAGATATGCAGATGACACCACCCTTATGGCAGAAAGTGAAGAGGAACTAAAAAGCCTCTTGATGAAAGTGAAAGAGGAGAGTGAAAAAGTTGGCTTAAAGCTCAACATTCAGAAAATGAAGATTATGGCATCTGGTCCCATCACTTCATGGGAAATAGTAAGGAAACAGTGGAAACAGTGTCAGACTTTATTTTTTTGGGCTCCAAAATCACTACAGATGGTGACTGCAGCCATGAAATTAAAAGACACTTGCTCCTTGGAAGGAAAGTTATGACCAACCTAGATAGCATATTCAAAAGCAGAGACATTACTTTGCCAACAAGGGTTCGTCTAGTCAAGGCTATGGCTTTTCCTGTGGTCATGTATGGATGTGAGAGTTGGACTGTGAAGAAGGCTGAGCGCCGAAGAATTGATGCTTTTGAAGTGTGGTGTTGGAGAAGACTCTTGAGAGTCCCCTGGACTGCAAGGAGATCCAACCAGTCCATTCTGAAGGAGATCAGCCCTGGGATTTCTTTGGAAGGAATGATGCTAAAGCTGAAACTCCAGTACTTTGGCCACCTCATGCGAAGAGTTGACTCACTGGAAAAGACTCTGATGCTGGGAGGGATTGGGGGCAGGAGGAGAAGGGGATGACAGAGGATGAGATGGCTGGATGGCATCACTGACTCGATGGGCGTGAGTCTGGGTGAACTCCAGGAGTTGGTGATGGACAGGGAGGCCTGGCGTGCTGTGATTCATGGGGTCCCGAAGAGTCGGACACGACTGAGCGACTGAACTGAACTGACTGAAAACCTTTAGAACTACTTTCCACCCCCCTCTGTTTTGCACTATGGACCCTTTTGACGGTCTGGTGGAAATCCTAGACGTTTTCTCAGAACATTGCTTTTAAAAGCATAAAGCAAAATGCTGAAGATTGCGAGGACAATTACTATCAAAATATATTAAAACCCACAAATTTATGATATAGTAATATGTATTTATCAGTACATATAGTAATATGTATTTAATATGTATCAATAACAGGACTGGCAAATTAACTTTTCCTCTTCTAGTGGTATCAGTGTATTGTTACTCAGCATGAATAACACTGAATTGTGGGGGTGGTCTCTGACTCACCTCCTCACACCTATTGGTCAGCAAACAACTACAGATAGGGCGTGTGAGAGGCTGAGAATCTGAGTCACTAATGCAAGAGCAGGTGGATTCACCATTTGGCCACTAACCCTCTACTGGCCACAGTCAATGGCAGCTCTGTTTTAGGAGTGTCTGAAACAGAGTGTGATTTAGCAGTGGGTTAATGACTGTCAGCATTTTGAAATCTTTAATGAGCATAAGTAACATTTTGAGATACTTGTGATAACTACAATTTGATATCAATGTATCTTCAACTGGTGACAAAAACACATACTGTTAATACTTCATAAAGAAGGAGATGGTAAATTTTGGTTAGAGGTCAGTGGAAATAAATATATAATTTTTTTCCCATCCAAGTTGATGGGATGGGAAGCCCAAGTTAAGAGCTTTCCTTTTAGAACAATGTCTGACACATACTAAGTGTCTGCAGTTATCATCATTATTATCATCCCAGGCTAGGGAACGCCCAGGACTTTGGAGTCAGCCAGAATCAGTTCCACATGAGTTTAGAATTAACATACACGTGGCTATGTATAAAACAGATAACTAACAAGGACCTATTATATAGCACAGAAAACTAAACTTAGTATTTTATAATAACTTGTAAGGAAAAAAGAGTCTGAATATATATATTCTTATATTCTGTATTTATCAAAATCGCTTTTCTGTACACTTGAAATCAACACATTGTAAATCAACTATGCGTCAATTTAAAAAAATCAGTTCTACTTGCTATGTGACTGAGTCCACCTCTTACATTTCTCTGAACCTGTTTCTTTGTCTCTAGAAGAGCAGAGAGGGAATTAGACCTTAGCTCTGAGGATGTCTTTTAGTATTTGAAATCTAGAACATGAGGTAGATCTGAGTTGTTATTGCTTTACTTCTGTGGGGAGGGGCCTGGGAGGGCTGCCCCCTCCGTGTCACCTAACTTGGACTCTCTACCAGTACCTCCAAAGCCTGTCAGGAACTGAATCGTCAGAGATTCAAAGTCTGAATTTGGTCCACGGATGTCCATGTGGTATGTGTGTGTGTTAATTATCATTTAACAATTTCACATACAAATTGAGTCCTCTGGAACTTGGCCAGCTCTGTTGACCTCATTCTACCTTCGCACGTGGCATCAAACATGAGTGCAGATTGTCAGCTGCTTCCTTCAAGGGGATGCCAGCTCGCCAGGTCCCCAGAGGCCTTGCTCCCTCATTTGTGAACCAGCAGGCTCAAATTTGTAGCTCGGCCCTCACGTTTCTGGCTTTGTCCTTGGTCACATGTCCTCCTGCCCTGCACTCTGTGTATCCCTCTAACACTCCTCTGTGCTGTCTCCTCCTTTAATGCTTTTCCTTCTTCCCACACTAGCTTCCCTGTGATGCTCCAATAAACAGACGTATCTCCATTATCCTGATTTCATCAAACACTACCCTGAGCTGGCACATGAGCTAGGGGTGAGACGCCAGCCAGCCTGACCTCCCTGAACTCACAATCCTGTAGGGGAGAAACCAACAAGACACCACTTGTACTCAGATCCTCCCCGAAAAGGACTGGGGGCCTAACAGCTACGCTGGTGCCTTTACTGCCCCCCAACCCCTACCCCCACCTGAAGGACCTGGCAGGGCTGAGAAGTAGAGGCATGGTAAATGGCAGCTTCTATTTTCTTCGATTTTTTAATCAGGATTTTAAAAATAAATTTATTTATTGGTTGCACTGGGTATTCACTGCACACACTTTGTCTAGTTGCTGAGAGTGGGGTCTAACATAGAGTTGCAGTGCGCAGGCTTCTCACTGCAGTGGCTTCTCTTGTGGAGCACAGGTTCTAGGCATGGGCTCAGTAGTTGTGGCACAAAGGCTTAGTTACTCCACGGCAGGTGGGATCTTCCTGGACCAGGGATCGAACCTGTGTCTCCTGCATTGTCAGGAGGATTCCTATCCATGGTATCACCAGGAAAGTCCCGCAGCTTCTATTTTGAGGGTAGTTTTATGAGTTTATAAAAGGTCTTTGAACTTATTTGCTGCAAAAATGTCAAAGGTAATAGTAGCTCATTGAGTGGAAGGAAAGTGAAAGTGTTAGTTGCTCAGTCCTGCCTGACTCTTCGATGCCATGGACTATAGTCCGCCAGGCTCCTCTATCTGTGCCAAGAATACTGGCAAGTCTCCAGGCAAGAATACTGGAGTGGGTTGTCATTTCCTTCTCCAGGGGAATCTTCCCAACCCAGGAATCGAACATGGGTCTCCTGCATTGTAGGCAGATTCTTTACTGGCTGAGCCACCAGAAAAGCCCAAATGGAAGGTGGATGTGTCCTTTCCCCAGCAGGATCCCATCCCGTTGCCCAGAATGGGCCACTGTTAAGTTTTCTGGGTGTTCTTCCCTTCTCTACATACTATATGCAGACACTCTACATGCTATTTAGCAAACACACTTTTCTGCATTTTTATGAGATAATCAATTCCAAATGAAATCATACACGTAAAGTGCTTAGAATAATGCCCAGCACAGTCAGTTATTTTTTTGGGCCACACTTGTAGGTCTTGCAGGATCTCAGTTCTCAGATCAGGTATGAACCTGAGACATGACAGTGAAAGCCTAGAATCCTAACCACTAGGCCACCAGGAAATTCCCAATCAGCTACTATTTTTCTTAACACACCTCAAACAGCTTTTTCAATCAGTAGATGCAGATCTTTTATTATTGTCTCCAAGCTGAGGAGGGAAGTTCCTGTAGGAACTCCATCTTGGGGAAAGGGGTGAAGTGTGCCTTCCCCCGAGGTAGGTATGGTTGATCTAAGAGAAATCAAGTGAAAAAGGCCTGCCCCTATTTGGAAGGGGTGCTAAAGGTACCCAACCCCTCCTCTGCTGAGAGCTGACAGGTGACATCCAATTACCTGAGGCAGGGACAGGGCCAAAACCAGGGCCGGGGAGGCCCTCCCGCACCTGGTCCAGGCCTGAGACTTGTCCACGCTGCTAGGCAAGGCCTCTCCTGCCTCCCAGGGCTGCACTCCCCAGTGGGCGGGGGAGGAGCTGCTCAGGCCTGATGCTGATCTCTCCTGACAGCTGCTCCTAAGGCCGGCAGGGCGGGCAGTGGGGGAAGGGACAGATTTAAAGGTCTGGCTGTCCCGCCCCTGCCAGACCCGGGAAGGCAGACGCTGGTGAGCATCCTCTGAGGGCAAGGCTCTCTCACGTATGAGAAGCAGGAACCTCTGTGCCCTGATTTCCGCCTCTTGGTATCATGAACGAACGCCACTGGTCCTCATTCCGCTTTCACCCCACAGGACATCTGGGAGACGAGCGGCACCCACCATGCGATTTCGACGCCTGACCCCTGGCTACTTCCGAGTGCTACAGGTAAGTACCCCAACGGATGGCTTCCAGCACCGACCCTATCCGCCCCTTACCATGGCCGGGATGATACCCAGTCACCAGGCTGTCACGTTCCCGGCCGCCTGAGCAACCAGGGCCCAGATGGGCAGTGAAGCGAGAGGGATTGGGGTGGAATCTCCCTGGGGCAGCAATGGCATCCATATCTCCTTTCCCCAGCTGTAGCTTCTCAGCCCCTTTCCACCCCACCCGTCTTCCCAGTAGTCTCGACTGACCCCTCAGGTGGACCCTCTGTGCATCTCCAGATGCAGATAGCCGGGGAGCTGAAGGCAGAGCCCCGGAGTCCGCTGGCGGGGATTGTGGCTGCAGTGCTGGCTGTCCTCGGCTGGGCGGCTCCTGCTATGCTGTCTGGAAGATGGTGGGGCAGCGGCGGCGGCCACAGGCTCCATGACGAAGCAGGCAGCCTCTCACCTCGGCCCCTGGATTCACAGGGGCTACAATCTCAGGAGCCTACTTCTTTCTTTTCCTGGGGGTCACTCCCTGTCCTCATTGTAAGCAAGAGTATAAACCTGATCCTACCCATCACCCCACACACACCTGGGCTCCAAAGGGGGCTTCAGCACAGATGCCAGGACCCCTGAGGGATGGCAAGGATGCAGGCTCTAAGGCTGAATCAAGCAGGGAGTAAATTCCTGGGTCCTGTACACAGGAGTAGTAGAGAAATCTTTACAGGGCTTGAATTTGGAGGAGTGGCCTGGAGGTTAGTGAGTCAGAAGCAAGCCCTATTTATCCATTTCTTTTATTGGAAAGGAGGGTATCTGGAAGAGGCCATCCACTCCCCAAACCAAAAGAGATCCGCACAGTCTCTCCCAGCTTGGCCCCTGTACCACTGTCCATGGGCAGCTCCTCTGCCTTGCATCCTCAGGCCATGTCATGTAGACGTGTCCATCTCAGGGACCTCAGTGGATACTTCTGTGGGGACTGCCAGCCGCTGGGGAGGAATATAGGAACCCATGCCCGCTGCCCTCTCCGCTTCTTCCTGACTGTAGGGCTCCACACTCAGCTGCTTCAGCCTGGGAAAAAAGAATAGGAATTGAAAGCTGACCAGACGCAAGCTCTGTCTGCCCGGCAACCCATCCATCAATCCTCTCCTTGCTCCTTCATACCTCTTCTTGTGATCTTTGGATCGGAAGTGGGTCTTCAGGTTGGCAGAATCGATGAAGTACCTCCTGTAGGGATGAGGTGGGTAGGGAGGAGAGTCAGAAGGTGATGCCTCTCAGGTAGGCCTACTTCCCTGACGCTAGGCTCCGGGCTTGAAGGCATGGGAGGCCGGCAGACCCACATGGGTCCCAAGAGAGGGAAACCCTGCACACCCCGGGCCCGGACCTCACACCTCCGGCCCGTACCGCGGACCCTTCTCCTCCTCAGGCCTGGGCCTGGCCAGAACTCACGCGCAGGCCAGACAGCGATGCAGGCCTCCCCCTGGCAGGTCGGGATCGGGTTCAGCGCCTGGGTCTGGCCGGGGCCGTGTGGCGACCTGGGGCCGCAACTCGCGGTGAATCTCATCCAGGTCCGGCCGCCGCCGCTTCGCCTTCATCTGACGGGCCAAAGAGTGCGCTCGGTGCGCGCCCGTTCGGCGGGAGCGACCCATGATGGGTGACAGCAAGATCAGAGGTCCCAGAACCGAGGTGGGAGGACACGTGGGGGCGCTTCCGGACGGCTCGATGACGTCATACGACGCTCCGGGACGGGTCGGGCTCCACCGGACCGCCTCTGATGACGTCACTCGCGCGGCTCGCGCTTCGAGCGCCCCCAGGCGGTCGTCGACGTCAGTGACTGAGCTCGGGATCCGGCCTCACCAAGCGTCCTCTTCGGTCACTGGAGGGGGCTCGGTGGTGTGAGCCCTGCGGGCATTTCGGCCAGTCCCCTGGCCAAACCCATCCAGCCTGGCCCAACCGATTTCAGCGCCGTCCTCTGGCCTTGTCACACCTTCCTGGTTCCCCCATCTTAGATTCCGCGGTTGAGGGGAGAGGGGGAATAATGTTGCATCTCTGGGAGGCACTGAAAAATGTCTGTGATGTGAATAAATGAATAAGTAAGAGTGAAGACGTTTGGGATCCCAGCTCCCACAGGGCGCCGAGATATCTCTGGTCCTTGAGAAAGCCCTCGCCATTTGAAACCCCTCCCCAGTTATTCCTCCCAGAGATCACAGTGCCCTGTCAGAGACTCAAGGGGGTCAGCTCCTTTCACAAGAAGAGGAGATTCTCACAGAAGGACCTCCCATCTTTGACCCCTTGCTCTGAGCCCTGGACTGTCAGGCGTGGGCTGGCATCAAAGAGAGAGATCAGCCTAGATGGTGTGTGCTCAGTCTGGGGAGAGGGCCAGAGAGCCTTTCCCCATGCATCAGAGCTGGGTGCCTTTTTCCTTCCAGGTTGACCACAGGAACTCAGCAATAATTCAGGGGCTCCAGTTCTTTGGAACCTGTTGCCAGGAAACAGGGAGACCAGCACGTGCATCCCTGGGGAGAGGAATCGGTTTCCAGCCCAAAGCGGTGAAATGTAAGCCCAGGGCACCCACTGGGAGCCTTGGGGCCTTCCCACTCCAGACCATACAGGCTGAGTGAAGGTATAGGGCAGGGCCCTGTTGAGGGTACGGCCCTGTTGAGGGCACAGCTGGTATGGCTACAGCCGCAGAGGCACCACTGTGGGTCCTAAGCCCAAAGACTTTGTAAATAGAATTCGTGAATGGAAAAGAATTTTTCTGGAGCCTTTCCAAATAATCAAATTCAAGAACTCCTAGGCCCAGGAAGGAGGCTTCTGTAAAGAAAGATGTCTTCATTATGTTTTCATTATTCTTGCAAATATGGGTCAAGATAAGGGGCTGAAGGGGCAGAAGCTGGGTCTCACCGCAGACTCTTTTGGATCGGGTTCACCTGCTGGGCACTGTGCCATCTGGGGAAGCTGGTGCATCTTTAATGAGGTCACCTGATGCTTGGGACAGGCTCTCAGACTCACCAGGTTCCTGGAGCCAGACTCACTGGGTGCCCCCTGAACCACCAGCTTCCCGTGCCTGGGTGCCAGGCCTATTTCCCATGCAGCCATGAGCCAGGCCTTCTGGAAAACCTACAAGTCCAAAGTGCTACAGACCCTGAGTGGGGAATCTGAGGAGGGCCTGGCAGAGGAGGTGGGTACCATCCTGCTTGCTGGATGGGGCATGGGCAGAGGGGCAGCAGGAGTGAAAGGTACAGAGAAGAAGAAGGGACTGGTTCTGAGGAGGGAGGGGAGAGAAAGAGCCATTGACTTGTGTGGAAGCAACTGGCAATACAGGGATGACCAATGGCATGGTGCACTGGCAGAAAGTCAGGACATTCCAGCAAACCAAAGAAGAAGGGAAGACTTGGGGGGGGAGCACCTGAGGAGTGGTCAGCGTCTCCAAAGATCTCAAGGGCTGCCACATGGAAGGGATCCTTTTAGGACCCAAGGGCAACACCCATGCAGATACACTCAGTTTGACACACGTTTCTAATGGGCAGAGCTGAGCAGAAGTGGGATGATTTGCTTTGAGAGGAAGGGAGCCCCTGGGACTGGTGGCAGGATAAGCAGCATTTGTTACACTGAGGGTCACTGTAGCAGCTCAGATCAGAGCCATTACTTGGACCATGTTTGTTCTGACATTAAAAAAAAGGTTTTTGAAAAGAGTCTTACCTCTGGAAAGTAAAAGTGAAAGTCGCTCAGTCCTGTCTGACTCTTTGTGACCCTATGGACTGTAGCCTGCCAGGCTCCTCTGTCCATGGAATTCTCCAGGCAAGAATACTGGAGTGGGTCGCTGTTCCCTTCTCCAGGGGATCCTCCCAACCCAGGGATTGAACCCAGGTCTCCTGCACTGCAGGTGGATTCTTTACCATCTGAGCCCCCAGGGATGGCAGTTACACAAATAGACACGGCAGAGGCAGGAATTAGTTCCAGGGTGTGTGTATGTCAGTGTGAATAAATGTATGTCTACACAGGTTGGTGTCCAGGGCTGACCCTGTGTAGAAGTGTCTGTGGGTCAGTATAGGGATTGGTTTCTGTGTGGAATCCCCAGGTAAGGTGTGTGTGTGTGCAGGTGTGAACAGGTTATAGGCATTTTCAGGTGTATACCTTTGAGGCAGAAGACTATGGAAGCATTCACAGGTATTGTGTTTGTATGGTATGCGTGTTTGGGTGTGTGTGTACATCTGTGTTTTAGTGTCTGTGAATGGGTGAAGTTTTACGTGCTGAGTGGGCTTCCATGCACCTGTCTGCAGTTGTGGAAGAGCACAGGTGTGAACTGTATGAGCATCCTTGGGTAAGTGTCTCACAGCACATGTATCTATATACAGGTGAAGAGCTGTAGCCATATGGAGGCACACTCATGTACAGGTGTGTGTCTCCATTGGCGTGCAAGCCTTTGTCCGTGTGTGTGGCAGTGTGTATGAATGTGTCTGTGGGTGAGCAGGTATGTGAGCTCAAAGGTGTCTGCAAGGATCTACTCTACAGGTAATGTGTATGACAGGTAGTTTTGCATAGAGGTACAAACACCTGTGTGCAGTTTTGGAGGGTGTCAGGGGGCTAGGTGTGTCTTGTTCCATGGGGTTTCAAGTCCTGGTCTGTGTGCATCAGGCTGGCAGGAGGGAAGGGAGGTCGTATTCCTCTGGGGCCTCTCTCATACTGGGTGGGGGTCTTGTGTCCCAGAAGGAGAACCCAGTGTTAGTGGAGTCTGAGATGGCAGAACCCACTGAAGAGGCCTTCAACCCCATGTCACAGCTGGCCCGCCGGGTGAGTTCTGCTTTTTTCCGCCCCAATCCTGGGGAACTGGGCAGAAGCCTCTGTGGAGTCCTGGGAGGTGTGCTGGGGCCCTCCTTGACCCTCAGCCCCTCTCTCCCAGGTTCAGGGAGTTGGGGTGAAAGGTTGGCTGACGATGTCATCTTTGTTTAACAAAGAAGATGAGGACAAGCTGCTGCCACCGGAGCCCTGTGCTGACCAGTACGTGTGTGTTTCGGGGGAGGCCATCTGAAACAGACCTGGGGACCCTCTTCTCCCATGTCCTTTCCTTCTGCTTTGCCTTTCTGACCATGGAGGACTGGGGAGGGCCAGCCCCTGGCTGTTCCTGTTTCTCTCTCTCTCAGCAGGAAAGAGGCCAATCTGGGAGATTAGATTAGATCTCAGGAGGAATTTACCAGCTGTTGGGATTGAGATGCTAGAAGGTATTACTGTGTCTCTCCCCATCCATGTGGGAGGGGTCACCTCCCTAGAATAAGGGAAACCAGGAGAGAAGTTTTAGGTGTTTGGAACAGAGTGGTTCAGATCAGTGGTTCTTAAGTATTGGTCTAAACGCTCATCCTCCCAGGGAACTTGAGACAGACACAGATTCCCAGACCTTCCTTCAAAGATTCTGATTCAGTGGGTGTTGGCTGAGGCCGGGGATCTACATTTTCAGCGAGCTCTCTGAGGACTTGAGGGTAACAGTTTAGGAACCCCTGTCTTAGCGAGTCCTTGATGCTGGGGGCCACAGGGTCAGATCCAGGGTCTGATCTCCCCAGCTCTGTTCTGGGACACACTCCATTTCTGCCCTTTCCTCCAGCCCAGTCACACTTCCCTTTTGACATCCCCCCTATTCCTTTCTTCCTTAGGGTTCCCCCGACCCGCCCATCTCTCTTGCCGCAGGGTTCCTTTTCTCTCTCCTGCCCACGGACTCAAGCTTCAACACCATTCCTGATTGCCCTTCCCGACATCTCCTTGCTACCTCCCGAGTCTCCCTCTCCCCTAAGCCTTTGATCTAGGCCCTTCTCCTTCCTCGGGGTCCCTGCACCCGTCCTCTCCCCAGCGTCCCCCATTTTTCTGGACCCTCTTTCCCTCCATCCGGGAAACCAGACCCCTGTTCCCGCCCCGCCCCTTTCCCCCGGGCTCTGCGGGTTTTCCCGAAGGACCGCCTCCAGAATCTGACCGCGTCCCTCCCCCACCCCGATCGGGTGCCACCACCACCTCCCATCCTTCCGCCCGTTCCTCTCTCAGGGCTCCTCCCCACCTTCCCGCAGCCTCCATCTCCCCTGCTCTGGCCTCCTCCCTCTCCCTGAGTACCAACTCTGACCCCGTGAGCCCGGCTCTCTCCCCACGGATCCTGATCCCGACCCTTTTCCCAGCGAAAGTGAAAGTCGCTCAGTCGTGTCCGACTGACTGCGACCCCATGGACTATACAGTCCATGGAATTCCTCAGGCCAGAATACTGGAATGGGTAGCTGTTCCCTTCTCCAGGGGATCTTCCCAACCCAGGGATCGAACCCTGGTCTCCCGCATTGCGGGCGAATTCTTTACCAGCTGAGCCACGAGGGAAGCCCAGACCCCCTCACCTAATGCCCTGACCCCTATCCCAGTAGCCTCTGAGTACTCCTCTCGCCTCCATGCCCTGACCTCCTCCCAGTCTCCGGGGTCTCTCCTCCCTCCCAGGCCTCGACCTCGCCCGGGCCCCACTGGCCCCACGACAGGTCCCCTGACCCCGCCTCCTGTCCTTTGGCCTCTCCGGGGCCTCCCGGCCAGCCCCTGACCCCGCCTCTCTCCCGCAGCCCGCTGGCTGCGCAGCCCGCCCCGCAGGCGGCGGCCGAGGCGCGCGGGCCGGGCTTCTGGGACGCGTTCGCCAGCAGGTGGCAGCAGCAGCAGGCGGCCGCGGCGTCCATGCTGCGCGGAGCGGAGCCCACCCCGGAGCCGGACCCCGAAGCCGGGGACGAGGCCGCCGAGCGCCCCGAGCCGCGCGAAGCTGATCCCGTGGCCGGTTTCAAGTGGGGCTTCCTCACTCACAAACTGGCCGAGATGAGGGTGAAAGCGGCACCCAAGGGCGACTAGCCGGCCGGCTGGCCGAACTGGGCGCCCGCTCCTCCCCTTCCGGATAAAAACCTGGCCTGACACCTCTGGTGACCGCGTGCTTTTATGTCCGGACGGAGAAGGCTGCTTTGGGGTGGGCAACCTCAGGCCCGGGTCCAACTGGAGTGGTCCTCGCCTTCTGCCCCCACAAACCTACAGGGAGAAAAACGACCAGGGACATCCCTGGTATCAGTACAGATTGTATTCGATTTGGGGTACCATCTCACCAGTATGGACAGGTCTTGCCGCCCTCTCCAGCCGCTTTTAATTCGACACTTTGCTTGTGGCCTTGTCCCTGTACTAGGGGAAGGTCAGAGACTAACAAGAGAACCCAGACTACCAGCGGGTCCCACGCAAGGTGATAGGTTGAGGCCCCAAAATCAGGCTGTACTTGGGAGCTCAGAGGAGATGACACCGGCTGGGAAATTCAGGAGTTCCCGAGAGAGAGCTAGAGAACGCATATACGGAATCTTAGCTGAGTGGAAAGAAAGGGGAAGGTAACCCGCCTAAAAGGAAGAGGAAGTGAATAAAGACTTGGAGGTGTGAACGTGTGAGGAAAACAGGTGACCTTGTTTTAAGGGAAAGAAAGGCAATGATGAGGTGAGGCTGTGGGCTGGCAAAATCCTGGTTTGAAAAGTCTTTTATTATCCTGATTCTGGATTCACCACATTTCAGTCCTTCCTACCGAGTAACCAAAATGGGCGGCAAAGCTCCAGGAATGAGGGCCTTCAGGGACTAGTGAACCCCAGATTTCTGGGAGCAGACCCCTCCCTCAACCTCTATCCCCCAAAATAGTTTGGACCCCACCCCTGTGGTGGGGCGCGGTCAGTGGCAGAGATGATCATAATAGTGTTACTGTTAGTATTATGCTAATTCGGTAGTGGTCCTAGAGGCTTCGTTTACTTAGCACTTCCTCAACTTTGCCAAGCGCTTTGTGACCATTTCAATACTTTGATCAACCGAGGGGGTGTCGCTGCGGTTCCCAGAGGCGGAGTGCTGGCCCAGGGTCACACAGTCAGTCTGGAAGCCACACTCCAAAACCCTGGCGCATCTGCCCTGTAATCCAACCTTCCGAGTCCGTTAAAGAACGTTTTGGCTTTATTCAGCAGGTTCTCTGATCTCCCAACCCAGTCTTCACTCACCTCCCGGCCTCCACAGGGGCCGCGAGGCCGGCTACCTCCCCGTCCTCAGTCTGCGCTGGGAAGGGCCTTCGGAACCGTTTGGTCCCAAGCTCCGAAGGTTCAAGAGTGGACGCCGCGATCCAGAGGGAAGGGCTTGCCCCAAAGCACTCGACGCGTGAGGCAGGGAGCCCCTGCCCTTGCCCGGGTCCAGCCCCGCGCCCGCTCCTTGCCCTTCCCCGGACCGCCAACTCCAGGAGAGCCGGCCCCCGAGCGGCGGCGGTCACACCTCGGACTCGCGCGGTGGCCCGCGGGCGCGCTGGCAGCCGTACAGCCACTGGATGACGCGCGCGTTGCGCTCCACCACCGACACCTGGGGGCGCCCGTCCCGCTCCGAGCCCGCCGCCGCTGAGCCGCCGCCCTCCGCACCGTCCCGGCGATCTGCGCCGCCCTCGCTGGACGTCCAGTCGCTGGCGTCTCCGGAGCCCGGCGGCGGCGACGTTCCGGGCTGGGGGCTGGCGTCGGCGCCCCAGCTCTGCGGAGAGAAGCGCTCGGCTCCCAGCACCTCCACGAGCGCGCGCTCCAGGCCGCAGTAGTTGAAGAAGCGCTCCTTCTCCGACAGGGGCAGCGAGCACGTGGGGCACAATGCCCGCTTTCCCGCCGCTTCCGGGGCATCTTGGGGCGCGGTCCATCCCCCGGGAGCCGCGGGTCGCTCCGATGAGCCTGCGCTGCTCGAGGCGACGTCTCGGGGGCTGCCCAGGAAGAGGCGCCGCACCAGCCCCTGGCCCTTGGCATTCTCTTTGTTCACCGAAGCCTTACAGTCCCGCTTCTGGCGGTAGAAGATGAGGGAATCAGGCCTTGGCAGTCGCCTGCCACTGCCCCGGCGGGCGGGCCTGGGCGTTCTGGGCGATGGAGGGGGCCCCAGCTCGTTGCAAGTGTGCGGGGTGAGCGGCCCGGGACCCCCACGCAGAGCCGGCTCCTGGCGTCGCGCGATCACCTGGTGCGTCTTGACATACTTGGCTTTGTCGGCCTCCAGCCTCTCCACTGCGCTGGGGGTCCGTCCCCGGGACGGGGTGGAGGGAGAGGCCAGGAGCATTTTAGCAGAACTGGGCAGGACAGTGCTCCATAAGCCACTGGAGGCAGGCAGATAGTGAAGGAACTGAGAGCAATTGGCTGGGGCTCCCTGGGACCTGCTGGGGAAAGAGGAGTGGTCAGGGGGAGAGGTAGGAGATGACTCTCCTGAAGGCATTCCTGGGAATAAGGTCAGCCAGCCACCCCTCCCCCATGCAAGTCAGCCAGGTGCCATGCCTAGGGGGCAGAGGCTCAGGTATCCCTTCCCTGATCCCTCAGAGACAATGGGCAGGGGCTTTCTGACCATCCAGAGACCTAGGCCCTTTTGAGCGTGCCCCATTCTGGCCACAGGGCCATGCCAAGTAGGCATCAGCAAGCCGGACCCTTGGAAAAGGAAATGGGGCTGTTCCCCGGCCTGGTTCCCGAAAGTAGCCTCAACCGGAAAAAATACCTCTTCCCAACCTAGCAACTTTGAGTCCAAGACAAGGAGGCTTCCCAGCCACCCGCTGGTTCCAGCAGGACCCACCCATCCCGCCCCCAAGCAGAGAGGTCAGGGACATAACCACAGGGTAGGAGCCTCCGGTAATTGCAGCCAACTGCCCTGCCCAGGCCCAGCAGGGCCATCAGGGAAAGAGAGGGACATGGTCACCACGTCACTTCAGCCAGCTATATGCCACTCAGTCTGTGCCCCTTCGAAGGGAATTCCAGAATGCCCAACTTGTAAACATCACTTTGTTTGCCCCCTGCACTTCCATTTCACAGAAGAGAAAACTGGTGCAAAGAGGAGGGGCTAGTTCAGGTCTCACTGAGAGTTTGGGCCCAGGACTGGAACACAGGTCTCTCGCTTCGTAGTTTGAATCTCTCACTTGCCTATCGGAACTTTCCTCTCTGTTTTGCTTCTGTTCTTGCTGCTTTAACACCAAGCGATTTCTGCGAGAGATGGGCCCTTTACCTCTCTAAAAAGTTCCTTCCACTAATTCTTCCCAGGAACTTGTACTCCCAGAAACCTGCCCTCTGGGTCCCTCACCCTGAGACCCCCATGACCCTTCTTCTCCACCTTCCTTTTCTGCTGGGGAAGGGGGCCCAGGGGTATTGTAAATCAAGAGCTGACAGTTCCTTTGGCAGTAATAGAATGGGCCACCCACACAGCCCAGCACACTCCACCCCACTTCTGTTTCCCTACTCCTCCCATCCTCCATTCAGCTGAGAGGGACACAGCAGTTCTCGGGGCTGAGGAGACCTTGGGCTGGAGGCAACAAAGAAACACAACTTGCCAGGGATGGGGGGAGGGGAGCCCTGGTGAGGGGTCTTGGAGTAGAAACTCTACCAATCCCACTCCCCCCAGGGCAGCCTGCATGAGTATAAACACATACACTTACATACACCCACTTAGTGTCCAGTAAGTCAGCCCATAGGTAGCTGGTGACTGGGAACCCAGGCAGCAAGGAGAGCCTGGCAGTGCCCTCCTTCCTGCCTCCCAAAGACTCAACTTGGCAACAGGTCTGATTCTAAGGTCCCAGGAGGGATCTGTGCTTGTCTGACCTCATGGGTACCCTCCTGCCCCCTCCTCTTCCCAGCCCTGAGCAGGAGACTATAAAAAGTTCCTAAACACAGGGACCAAAATAGTTTGCTGTCCACTGCCTCTTCCTGGCCTTCTGAGCTCCTTGGTGCTGGACCGCAGACATTCCCTCCCTAAAAGCCTGGCAGACATCCTTGAGCCCTCTGTCCCTCTGCCTACCTTCTCCCAGCACTGGGGTCAGTGGACTGATGAACTTTGCCCAAGCTTTCGGCTCTGGACACAGATGCGGGCTGGGGGACAGTGCTCCCTGGCTTGGTGCCAGCCTCCGTGCCCTTGGGTGTCTGGGTGCCCTCCCACCCCAGCTCCAGGCTCAGGATGCACTCACCTCTGCATGGGAAGGCTGAATGCCAGGGTCCCCCGGCAGGTCCAGACTGAAGGCAGGAGGGACAGCAGGGACTGGAAGTAACTTTGGTGGCAGCCAAACCTCACTCTCCACAGGAAAAGCCAAGAGAGCCTCCACCCCCAAGATTAACTCTTGCCTTCCTGACCTGGAGCCTGGCCTCTGTTAACTCCTTCCTGGGCACCATCTCAGAGCAGGAGAGGACCCTTGGACCACGTCCAGCTCCTTTATTTAGCCAATGGTCACACAGGCCCTGGCAGGTTAAGTGGTTTACATAGAGGCACAGTAAGCTTGGGGCACAGCCAGCATCCCAAACAAGGTCTCTGATTCCCAAGCTTCCTCCAGAGGCCTGGGGTGGGGACAAGTTATTCACGTGGGGTCAGCCCGCTCTGCTGGGCCTTGGCGGATGCTCTTCGTTCAGATGGGAAGGCAGGGCAGGGTTGTAGTACACCATGCTTTTTCCCTCTGGAGCAGGTTTAGACCTGCCCTGGCCTGCGTGTGTGAAAGGTGTCAAGCTTGCTCTCCCTAGGGGTGAGGCCAAGAATCTGCAGCCTAAAAGTGGGGAGAGGGGTGCTGCAGATATGCAGGGTGAGCCCCTCCCAACAAGTCTTGGCAGGAAGGTCACAAGGGAGCCTACTGGAGGGGCCTCTGTCCAATATCCTCTGATGGCAAATGGAATTGGCTGGGAAGAGGGTAATGAAGGGATGGGTCCAAGCCTGGGGAAAGGACCTCTTTCCTTCTTTGCCCCCATCGGGGACTTCTAGAGCTGGCCTAGTTTCTTATTTGACACTTCACTTCTCAAGGGGGAGTCCTGTCCCCACAATGCTGGTTCCAGGAGTGCACCTTCTACTCTCTCCCCACTGGGCAAACTCTGCAGCACCCAGAGCCCCAAGACTAATGCCCCTGCCAAGGGGTCCCCGCACCCCTCCCGACTCTTCACAAATCTCTTTCCCTCCCTTCTAGCACTTTTTAATGTTTGCAAAGCATGTTCATACCTTTGTTCTCTGATCTCCTTTGTCCCCCACAAAGACCCTAAACAGCAGACCCAGCAGGGGTGACCACCGTACTTGATAGGCAAGGAAACAGGATTGGGGGTACCTAATTCCAACCCCAAATCCACTCTTTCCACTGCACCCTCAACCTGGCAAGTAAGGTAATAAGTCTGAAAACTACAAGGCCCATCTCCTGGTAACGAATTTTATTACCTAGTTAAAGGGAGTATTTTTTTTTTTTGTCCATCCATATTGTGTTGTTACAGCACTCTACAAAATGTTCTAATGTACATGATCAGAATTCATCCCCAGGACTACGTTTCAGAAGTAGGTTTATTATGTTCTCCATTGGACTGCTGAAGAGAATGAGACTCAGGTGAAATGATTTATCAAGTTCACACAATGAGGAATACTAGTTAATATGTATTAAGAGACTGATATATGCTAAGCACTGTTCTAAGTACTTCACACAATGATTAACACATTTAATCCTCAAAACCACCCAATGAAGTAGGGACTTTCATTCTCCTGGTTTTATGGATGAAGGTTGGGGTGCCCAGTAGCCCTGAGATCTGGCCTTGAAGGGGTTAAGCATGAGGCCAGGCAGAGCCCAGCTGGGATGCTGTCAATGGCAGGAAACCTGGCCTGTGAAGGAGGGGGAGGATGGGGCTGTTGTGTCTGACTCTTACACAACCCCCATCCTTTTGGTCTTAAAGGAGCATCCTGGTTGGGAAGAAGGGCAGGCAAGGGGCCTCCTTCTCAGCCCTGGACAGACACCGGGTTACGGAAAGAGGGGCCTTCAGAGTCAATGCAGGTCGCTGCCCTGGAGTGGCCCCCGATCTGACGAGGGTGAGTGGAAGTGAGCCCACCTCCCCTCAGGAGTGGTCAAGAGTTGGGGAGACACAGTCCCAGCCCTGGGAGCCCCCAGTCTTAGAGGGGAGACACAGCCCTGCCCCCATGGGTCTGGACGGGGCTTGGTCAAAGAGCCTGCTCTTAGGAGCTCCCAGCCTGAGAGGAGACAGTAGTCTATCCCAGGAGGTCAGGATCCTGGAGAGCAAAGTCATGATGTCAAGGTCAGATAGGATTGGGTTTGTGAGTGAGAGAGCCCTTGAAAGAGTCAGCCCTCTAAGAGGTGGGGTGTGGACATCATGAGGTGGGGCTCCAGCTGCCTGCCCTGCCTGTGTCTTGGCCACACTTGACTTGAACCGGATCGCCTCTCTTTCTGGTCGTGGGTCCCCTGGGAGAGCCCTAAAGTGATTCCTTCCGGCCCCAGAGCCAGGGCCTTGGTTGAGGGGGAGGCCAAATCTGAGGGACGTTTCCTTCCTGACTCTGAGCTCCTTCCCGGATCACCCCGAGGATGAGGATAGATGGGAATGGGCCTGAGTCAGAACTGGCTCCTTCAGGGAGAGGGTGTTGGGAGGGTGGGGGCACAGCTCCAGCGAGTGTTGGGAATCAGGAGACCCTTCAGGTCCACTTTAAGCCCCAGATCCACACTGTCCCAGGGCAGAAATGTGTGTCCGTGCCTTTGATTCTAAACCTGGCCCATCCCTCACTGGCTGTGTTGCCTGAAGTAAGAACTTAACCTCTCTGAGTTCCTTTCTGTGTAAATGGGAAAAAAACCCCAGCTTTCAGTGTGGCATGAAGAAGTGGTGCCTGAGAAAAGCACTGGGGCCTCAGGTGCTGGTAAATGGCAGGAGTCTTGACCTCTTGGGTCTTGTCCTCCAACACCTAACTGACACCTCTGGCCCAAATCTCTCTCTCTTTTTTTTTCCCCCTAATCCCCTAGCCTCACTCTCAGCCACTTTCAACAAGTCGTTTTGAACACTGCCCTCTGCTCAGGGGTCTGCAGATGGGTCAGACCTGGCTTTTGCTTTCCGGGAGCTCCGCCTGCTGCAGGGGGGTGGGGTGGGGTGTGAACAGAGGTGTGAAGGACTGATCACAGCTTCTGGGCAGAGCAGCCTGATGTAACAGAAGATGAACAAAGCAGGGGCCATGGGAGGGGGTGCAGCATTTGCTCTGCCCCTGGAGTGAGGTGGGAAGCTTTCAAAGAGGAAGGGTATCGATTTGGGGTCTGGAGGGGATTTCTGTTGGGGATGGGATGCGAGAGGTTGTGAGACGATGGTGACACGGATCAAAGGCAGGCTCAGTGAGAGAAGGGGGGGGCGGTCAAAGAAGAGGTGGGGGGCTCAGAGCAGGGCACGGGGTTCGATCAAACGTGGAGGGTTCAGGGAGAGAGGGCGGGGCTCAGGCTGGCGTCTGTGACACCCCAGCACCCCCAGAAGGGGCCCCCCTATCCCCCGCCCCCGCCCCGCCTCCGCCGGCAGCGGGCGAGCCCCACAGAGATTAGAGCCGCGGTCCCCTAATTCAGGGCTTTCCGTTTCGGAAAGAATCTCGGCCGCAACAATAGCCCGGCGCCTGCGCCCCCTCCCTCTGAGGGAGGTGTCCTTAAACGTTTTTCCCCCGGAGCACCTACAAGTCGCCAATGAACCACGGGAAGCAAATCGGATATCTGCTGTCAGGAACTGACAACCTAGAGTTGGAAGAACAAAAGCCAAACTGAGCGATTGCTCTGTTCTAAGCTCTCGGCTCCAGGTCTGACTCTCAGTGGTACCTCACCTACTCCTTAAAAAACCCTGCGTGAAGTCAGTGACGAAGCCGAGGCAGAGAGGGGGCCGAGCGGCTCACCTAGCGTCACGCGGCTTGCAGAGGGTCGAGTTGGGACTCCGGAGCCGGCTCTGACCGGCTGAGCCGCCCTGCCTGCCTCGACTCTACCCCTCGGGTTGGGCAAGTCGGCCCTCCCTGCTCGCCTGTCCGCTTACTTCGTTTATTTGTTGGTTGGACAGGACTTCATCTTCAGGACCCTGAGCCAGGACTGGAAGGAGGGAGGCCCCGACTGCATGCTGCTCCAGCCTTATTCACCTCCTTCTCCTTGGTCATCATCCTTACCCCCATCTCCAGCATTCCACCTTCCACCACTGTTTTCACCTTTAGACTGAGCACCAGGAACAAAAAGCATCCAGTCTCCACTAAGGGAAATAGAGGAACATGTGGAAGGGAATCAGGGGCTTCTCCCAGAAAGCAATGACAGATCTATCCTCCTACTTCGACAATTACACCTTCATAAAGACACTCTGAAAAATGTTTTGTTGTGTTTTGCTTTTTTTATACAGAGAACCCCAGCAAAGTACCAAAGATGACTGTATCTAATTATCATTAAGGATGTACAGGTGGTTTGTTAAAGGGGCAGCAATATTAGATGAGTTAAAAATAAAGATACAATAATTCATATATTATTATATCTTCATTCCATAAAACCTATTTTTCTTGCTTTGATTTCAGCAAAATGATCAATTGTGTTGCTCAATGATCAACACAATTAAATGATCAATTTAATTAAATAATAAAAATTTCATATAATTGTATTCTACTGATAGTAATGCCTAATTAGACAGTCTTTTTTTTTTTTAATTTCAGTCTTTTTTTTTTTGGTTTTTTAAAATTTCAATTTGGGGAAACTTTGATGTGCGGAGGTAGTAGTAATTAGAATTGAAAAAAAATTCTTTTTTTAAAAAATTAAATTCTTAAAACAGTACTTAAATTTACAGATGAGCTATAAATGTTACATAACATGTGCATTTAAATGGTGTGTATATAATAAATTACCATTAGCATAGAACATATTACAATCTATTGTAATGGCATTATATAAATCCCTGTCTCTCACATCACAATTGTTACCATCTCATACAGCAATGTCTAGATTCATAACAGTATAGAATTGGCACCAGGCTTCTTGCATGTAATGTCTTGCCTGCGTTTACAAATTTAAGTGCTGAATGTATTGTTTAACATTGCAGAATGTTCCTCAGCCATCATATGCTACTATTGCAGACACCATGCTACCCGCTGGAACACGAAGTGAAGCAAGAAAATGGATGCTGAGCCCTTGCTCGGAAACAATACCCCCTTACGCATGAATCTGTGCATTAATGTGCTCTCAGAGGAAGGATTTGACAAGCTAATTAATTTGTATTTTCTCTTACCTACGGGCTTTCGCCAGTCTTCCCCCACACTCCAAGCAGTGGCTGTCAGCAATTTCAGCAGCAGTGCAAACCTACCGGCACTGGGATGCAACCGTCTTTTGTTTGGAGGAGAGGCAGGAGATGTGGAGAAGAGCGTTTATTTCCCTGGGGCCAAGTGCAGTTAGGTCTGAGCAGATGTTGAGGGTTATGCCTTACTCTGTGCAGCACAGAGCACTGGGTCCCAAGTGGCAGATGCCCATGTGGTCCTTAATAAATGACTTTTGGGGTACTTTTGATATCAAGGACCCCCTAATGGGCAGGAGCATCTCTGACCACTTGTAACAGTGGCACTGAGCTATGGTCATGGAGGTCCTGTATCACAGTGAACATACTTGATATTAACATTCTGAGCCATGCTAAGTCACTTCAGTCCTGTCCGACTCTTTGCAACGCTATGGACTGTGTAGCCCGCCAGTCTCCTCTGTCCATGGGATTCTCCAGGCAAGAATACAGGAGTGGGTACCCATGCCCTCCTCCAGGGGATCTTCCCGACCCCAGGGATCAAACCCACATCTCCTGTGGCTCCTTCATTGTAGGCAGATTCTTTACCGCTGAGCCACTGGGGAAGCCCTGATGTTAACATACACTTTTATTTATTTATTTTTATTTAAAAATGTGTATTAGTTTAGTTTTTGCTGTGCTGGGTCTCCGTTGCTGAGCAGGCTTTCTCTAGTTGCGGTGAGGGCTTACTCTCTGTTGCCGTGTGTGTTTTTCAGTGCAATGGCTTCTCCTGTTGCTGAGCACAGGCTTTACATGTGCGAGCTTCAGTAGTTGCAGCACATGGGCTCAGAAGTTGCGGCTTCCAGTTTCTAGCGCACAGGCTCAGTAATTGTGACACATGAGCTTAGTCGCTCCACAAAATGTAGGATCCTCTTGATCCAGGGATCATACCTGTGTCCCCTACATTGGCAGGCAGATTCTTAACCACTGGACCACCAGGGAAGTCTAGGACCTACCCTTTTATATGTTAGGAGGGCAATTCCCAAAGAAGGTGGAGTTTGAAGGCTGGGCAGACATCCCAAGAGGTGGACATTATAAATACCACCTCTCACATCACCATAGCATTATATCCAACACCTTAATATCACCACTGGATTGTAACTGTTGCCTTCTCCATGGCCATTGTCAGGTTCCCCATCGTTCCTAGGCCTGGGAACATCTGTACTTTTTGCCTTTCAGCAGTTACTCATCTTTCTCTTGGCACTCTTGCCCTGATCTTGGCCACTTTTTCTCCCATTCTCAGTCCTTGTGCTTCTAGAGTGGGGTACCATGACTCAGAGGGGCCCTTGACCTAGGTCTGGGTCAAAAAATCTATCACATCCCTCTGGCTTACAGCACTTCATTTAATTTGATTATGGCTGAAGGACTTTTGCTTCAGTGGCGAAACAAAGCTTCCCTCTCTTCTCTGCTATGCACAAACCTGGGCAGACAGATCCCTGAGAGGACAGTCTGCCTGAGGACAGAGTCAACAGAGCTCAGAGATAGTGAAAACCAACTTTGATGAGCGGAGCCTCCGTATCTTGTCATGTCTAAAGCAAACCTACATATGGGCTTTACACTGTGTAAGCCAGTACATTTATTTATTTATTTATTTTTGGTGGGGTTGATTTTTCAGTCACTTACAAATAAAATCAACCAGAAGGAAACCCATCATTCTCTCCCAAACTAGGTCCCTTCCTCACGGTGCCTGTAGCGTTGAAAATGTGCAGCCTTGGTTTGCCCACCATTCTGACCCATCTCCACCCTAACTTCTCAGGTGTGCTGACCAGATCCCTCCAGGTTTGTGGTAAAACTGGCCTAGAAGAGCAGCAGAAATTCCCATAAAGAGTCAGGAGGCCGGAGTTATGGTCTTGACTTGGACATGAACTCACTTTTGGTCCGGAGCAAGTCACTTCCTCTCTCTGGCCTTAGGTTCTGATGTGTTAAAAGGAGGAAAATAGATTAGACCATTGGTTCCCCAAAACTATTCCTAGGGTGGATTCTAGTTTGGTCCATGAAGTTTACCTGAAATTCTTGTGTGTGTGTGTGTGTGTGTGTGTGTGTGTGTGTTTTGACCATGTTGAGCAGCTTGGGGGATCTTAGTTCCCCAACCAGGGATTGAACCCTTGGCCCTTGGCAGTGAAGGCCCCTAGTTCTAACCACTGGACCACTAGGGAACTCCCTGGGGTGCTTGTTAACAAGACCAACACCAGGTCTCCACCCTTGGAGAATCTAACTGAGTAGAGCTGGGGTGGAGTCAGGGAAGAAAGACTGCAGCATTAGTTCAGGCTGACTTTGCTGCTCTGAGTGCCCTTGCTGGAGATTTTAGATTTAACATGTTATCTCTTGCAGCTGAAAGTAGCTCTCATAGTTGGCTTATTCAGTTGACTGAACCTAGTACTCAACGTGACCTGTATTCAGTGAGGTTGAGATATCAGCATATACCTGGTGAATGTGTCTGATGTCTAAAAAGATAGGAATGTTGGGACGTTCCTGGTGGTCCAGTGGCTAAGACTCCGTGCTCCCAACGCAGAGGGCCTGGATTCCCTCCCCAGTGGGAGAATTAGATCCCACATGACCCAACTGAAAAGGAGAGATCCTGTATGCTGAAATGAAGAGCCAAGATCTGGTGTGATACAACTCCAGCACAGTCAAGTAAACAAATAAAAAAATATATATATTAAAAAGATAGGAAAAAAAAAAGAAAAAAAAAAGATAGGAAGGTTGGAGAAGATTTAGCACATGAAATTGCACATATTCCTTATTCCCACCAAGGACATTCCCAAGGGCACTCAGAGGGTAGTTTTTCACCGAGGTGTTGAGATAAGCATGAGAGACAGCAGCATCAGTAACCTTGAAAAGTGTTGGGGTGGATGTCCTCTGTGGTTTGGATATTGAAAGAGGTGCCCCTGAAATGGGCTCCCTGACTTCACTGGAGATGACAGGATCCTAGAGGAACACCGGAAAAGTGGCTGAACTGTTTCCTGTGGCAGGATGAAGTGATAATTAGAATCTTTTGGCTTGTAGCAATCTTTGATCAGAGTGTCTCTAGGAATGAAACAGATAAGCAAACTTAATAAATATGATAGAGTTACATAACAGGAAAACAACAACAACAACAAAGCTATGTCTTATGGCCAGAAGCCTAACTTAAATTGTCACAATGGAGCATCTCAACCTGTCAGCTAATTTCCGCGTCTAAGCCGGTTCACAGACCTGAAGTCCTAGGAGGCCAGGTCCCTTCAGGGAGGACTTCGTGGTACTGCCACAAATGTATGCTGGGAATCTTCCTCCAAGAAAGGGGGACGGGAAAAGCCAGACCTTTTAGGGATTACTGGACTTTGAATGGATGCTAATATCTGGTAACCCAAGAATCAACTCGTGCAAAACTAAACTACTGATCTATCTCCTGTTCCCCCATATCTTTCTCACTACTGCCTTTCTCAGTAGATCCCTCTCTATCCCTGTGTCCTTCCAATTAATTGCTCAGGCCAAAACCTTGGAGTAATTTTGGACATCTCTCTGTCTCTCTCTGACATTCCATGTTTCATTTATCAGCAGCATCTGCTGGCTCCATCTTCAGAAGACATGAGATTTAATCTTGTTTTTTTTTTTTAATTATATATTTGACTATGCTGGGTCTTAGTTGCGACATTGTGGGGTCTAGTTCCCTGACCAGGGATTGAACCTGGGCCACCTGCGTTGGGAGCGTGGAGTCCTAGCCACTGGACCCCCATGGAAACTCTCCAGATTTGATCACTTCTATCTTCCTCCACTCTGACTACCCTGGTCCATGCTATCACCATCTCTTAGTTGGATTACTGCAATAGTCTGTAAGTCTCCCTTTTTCTTCTTCTTTTTTAAAAGTTTTTTTTTTTTTTTAATGTGGACCATTTAAAAAATCTTTATTGAATATGCTGCCATCTTAAGTTCTGATTTTTTGGCTGAGAGGTATGTGGGATCTTAGCTTCCCAACTAGGGATCGAACCCACACCTCCTGCCTTGGAAGGCAAAGTCTTAACCACTAGACCACCAGGGAAGTCCCTAAGTCTCCCTTCTACTACTAACTCACTTCAGTCATGTCCGACTCTGTGCGACCCCATAGACAGGAGCCCACCAGGCTCCTCCATCCCTGGGATTCTCCAGGCAAGAACACTGGAGTGGGTTGCCATTTCCTTCTCCAATGCATGAAAGTGAAAATTGAAAGTGAAGTCGCTCAGTCGTGTCCGACTCTTAGCGACCCCATGGACTGCAGCCTACCAGGCTCCTCCATCCATGGGATTTTCCAGGCAAGAGTACTGGAGTGGGGTGCCATTGCCTTCTCCCCCTTCTTCTAACCTCATCCCTAATAGTTTGCTCTCAGCATAACAGTTTGATCAGTCCTTTAAAAACCTAAGTCAATCCTGTCACTTTATCTGCTCAAATCCCAGAAAAAAGTCTCCTCATTTCACTCGAGAGAAAGCCAGAGTCCTCACTGACTTGCAAGGCTTTCCATGGCCTGGCCCTGCTGGCTCTCTGACCCGATGTTCTACTCTTCTCCCTCTCGCTCAGTTTGCCCAAGGTACTTTTGGCCTCTGGCCTGTTCCTTGAACACACTGACTACATCCACCTCAGGGCCTTTGACCCTCTGCCTGGAATGCCCTTTCTCTAGGTCTCCACTTTGATGCCTCTTTCACTTCCTTTAGGACTTTATTGATATCTCACCCAGTGAGACCTCCCATGACCTTTCCTAAGTCAGCCCCTTTCTGCAGCATTCCCAATCCTCTTTTGAAAATTAATTTTTGTTTGAGTATAGTTGATTTACAATGGTATGTTAGTTTCTGCTGTACAGCAAAGTGAATCTGCTATACACATATCCACTCTTTTTTAGATTCTTTTCCTACATAGGTCATGACAGAGTATTGAGTTCCCTGTGCTATACAGTAGGTGAGAAGTGAAGTCGCTCAGTCGTGTGCAACTCTTTGAGATCCCATGGGCTGTAGCCACCAGGCTCCTCCATCCATGGAATATTTTCAGGCAAGAGTACTGGGGTGGGTTGCCATTTCCTTCTCCAGGGGATCTTCCGGACCCCGGGATCAAGCCCAGGTCTCCCGTATTGCAGGCAGATGCTTAACCCTCTGAGCCACTAGGGAAGCCCATACAGTAGGTCCTTGTTGGTTATTTGTTTTACATATAGTAGGGTGTACATATCAATCATTTTTACTCTGCTCTACTTTCCTTTGGGACTTCCCAGGCAGCTCAGTGGTAAAAAATCCACCTGCCAATGCAGGAGGCTTGGGTTTGATCCTTGAGTGGGGAAGATCCCCTGGAGGAGAAAATGACAATCCACTCCAGTATTCTTGCCTGGAAAATCTCATGGACAGAGGAGCCTGGTGAGCTACAGTCCATAGGGTTGCAAGAGTTGGACACAGCTTAAGAATGAACACAGCACAGCACTTTTTCATTGCTTCCTCTTGACTTTTTAAAAAACTTACCATATTCTAACATACTGAATAATTTACTTGTTTATGCTCATAAATATCCACCCCCCCCCCGCCCCCTGCCCCCACCCCCCACACACACACACACTCGAATGTAAGTTCAGTGAAGGCAGGAGTCTCTGTTTGGTTCACTGATATATCCCAAACACCTGGAACAGTAGCAGTGCCCAGTGGGTGCTCAATACATTCATTTCATGAATGAATTTTGAAGAGCCCCTGGAGGGACTGTGAAGGGGACCAGAGAGTTTCTTGAGAGGATGGGCCTTGGGACCAGAGTGATATGAATTTTAGGCCCTAGAAGCCCTTCCAGAACCATGCAGTTTCCTTCTGGTCAGTGACACAAGAGGGGAAGTCCTCGGAAGGACTTCCTCACTCTCAATGAGACACTGGAGGAAAAGGCACCTTTGCTTCTCTGGATGTGATTCTTAGAACTAGTCTGTCATCTTGGGAACGTGGGGACAGCAAATTTAAGGAAAAAGGTGTGTGGGTTGGTGGGGGAGGGGGAAGGGACATGTGGATAATCTGAGTCCTTTACTCACAATGCGCCCTTGGGGAAGGGCTCACTCCCCCCACCAGTTAGTCGCAGTTAGTTGACGCCTGTGGCTGTCACCTCCTTCAGGTCTGTCTCGGCTGCTGGGAGTCCCCCTCCCCAAGGTCACAATCTCCTGGGGGGTGGCCCACATCTAGTGATTGAGAGAGGTGAGGGTATAACGTAGTTCTAGCTCAAGTGGAACTCTGACGGGCAGTACTTGCTCCAAATCATGTGCTGATGTGCTTAGTCGTGGCCGACTCTTTGCAACCCCATGGACTGTAGCCCGCCAGGTTCCTCTGTCTTTGGAATTTTCCAGGCAAGAATCCTGGAGTGGATTACCATTTCCTTCTCCAGGGGCGCCAAAGCATGGGTTGAATCAAAGACCTTCATGGTGCTGTGTCCCCATAAGGAAGAATACAGGCATACAGGAACTGCGGGGCTGAAGCATGAGTGACTCCACTTTCCCTTACTCTGATAATCCCCTGGAGACCTCCTGCTTACCAGCTTGGCCACTCTGCAGGTTTAAGGTCCTGGTTCTCAAAAGGGGCACACTTTTGCCCAAAAAAGTTACACTGAATGCTAACCTATGTCTGTTTTTCTGGGTGCTTTGGACTCCTTGTATCCAGGGGCCAGAAGTCAAGAAGCCAGCTTACTATCCTGGCAGGAGTGTTCAACCTGATTGCGAATAGGCTGCTCCATGGGGGCATGGAGGAGTAAATGTGGATCCCAGATGATCCACAGTTACTTGGCTGCTTCTTGGTAGTCCCCAGCCCAGCTACAACCGTAAATGGCTGGGTAAGGTCCCTGAATATTCATTGGAAAGACTGATGCTAAAGCTCCAATACTTTGGCCACCAGATTTGAAGAGCTGACTCGTTGGAAAAGACCCTGATGCTGGGAAAGATTGAGAGCAGGAGGGGAAGCGGGTGACAGAGGATGAGATGGTTGGATGGCATCACCAACTCAATGGATATGAGTTTGAGCAAACTCTGGGAGATGGTGAAGGACAGGGAAACTGCGTGCTGCAGTCCATGGGGTCGCAAAGAGTTGGACACGACTGAACAGCTGAACAACAACAGTAATAACAACAACAGTAATAACCCTGACTTGAGAAGAGCACGGTGACCAGGGGCTCAGGCATCCTGAGGGTCTGGATTATGCCACCAACTGAGCCACAGCATGGTCGCTGAGGCTTGAGGGGAATGTGGCATGGGTAGAGGAGGTGGGAGATCACCAGAGAGGCTGCAGTGGTGGGAGCTGTGGCTCTTCCCACTAACATTCCTTACTGAATTCCCTCAGGAAGAGGGCCAGAGGATTCCTGAAGGAGCTGCTCCTTGAAGTGTACAGGGCAGTGAATTTGAGGGCTCCGGGTGGTTTGTGGTGGACACCAGCTTTCAAGGACTGAGTGACTGAACCACAATATCCACCAGAGGGCAGCCTTTGCCCTTTTAGAAGCTTTCCTGATTGGCCTCCATCTGCCAGCCTTGCTCCCAGCTCCAATAGCCCAAGGGTCCACACCACTGCTTAGCATAACTGGGCACCCTTTGGACATCCTTAGCACTGCTGCTCTACCTGGTGAGTGCCCTGATATTTATCTTGACACTTGGTGCTTTGTAATACCAGTTAACTGGTGAGAGCAATGATTCCTTCATTTATGTTTTCCTCCATATTTCATGAATATTATGCTCATTCCGTTTGCAAAAGAAACTTGGGAAAATAATTTATTATTATGGCCACTTTTTGAAGTGGTAGCTGAGGCTCACAGGTTGAATGGCTTGACCAAAGTTACACAATAAGCTGCTGCTATCACTAATATCTAGTAAGCACTTTCTGTGTGACAAGCATGAGCTTAAGAGATGGTTTATTTAATTCTACGGCAATTAAAACAGTGAAGTAGGGCTAGACAGTGGGGACATAGAGATGACTGGAACATATAGAGCTTATTAATTGTATCATTTAAATCTCCATGTCCTTACTGAATTTTTGTTTATTTGACCTATCAATTACTATTACAAATTTCACAATTTGTGTTAAAATATTTCACTGTGAGATGATGGATTTGTCCATTTCTCCCTGTAGTACTTTGAGGCTGTATTATTAGATCATACCAACTTATAAATGTGCTTTCTCTCTGTGGTGAACTGAACTTTATCATCCTGTAGTGACCCTCTTTATCTCTAGTGTTGGTTTTCATCTTATTATAGTTATTTTTTCCTATTTATTTTTTGCCTAGTATTCCTTTTTCCAAACTTTGTCAGTCTGTGTTCATATGTTTTAGATCTGTCTTTTGTAAATAGAACAATGCTGGCTTTTGTTCTTTTATTTGGTGTGATATCCTTTAACTTTGATTTGGAGAATTTAGCTCATTCACTGAGATTGATATATTTTTATTTATTTCTCTCATCTTGTAATATGCACTATATTTGTTGTACTTTCCCCCTCTGTGTTGTTTTTTTTTAAACATTGTTTTTTTGGATTGATCTCCCTAACCCTCGCCTCTATTTCTTTGGAGGTTGTAGACTCTTGTAATGGTTATCGCAGCAATTCTAAGATAGAGCCAGACATCTTGGAGTGCGAAGTCAAGCGGCCTTTAGGAAGCATCACTATGAAAAAAGCTAGTGGAGGTGATCAAATTCCAGCTGAGCTATTTAAAATCCTAAAGGATGATGCTGTGAAAGTGCTGCACTCAGTATGCCAGCAACTATGGAAAATTCAGCAGTGGCTACAGGACTGAAAAAAATCAATTTTCATTCTAATCCCAAAGAAAGGAAATGCCAAAGAATGTTTGAACTACCACACAATTGCACTCATTTCACATGCTAGCAAGGTCATGCTCAAAATTCTCCAAGCCAGGCTTCAACAGTACTTGAACTGAGAACTTCCAGATGTTGAAGCTGGATTTAGAAAAGGCAGAGGAACCGGAGATCAAATTGCCAACATATGTTGGATTATCGAAAAAGCATGAGAACTCCAGAAAAACATCTACTTCTGCTTCACTGACTATGCTAAAGCCTTTGATTATCACAACAAACTGGAAAATTCTTCAAGATGGGAATACCGGACTGCCTTATCTGCCTCCTGGAAACCTGTATGCAGGTCAAGAAGCAACAGTTAGAACTGGACATGGAACAAGGGACTGGTTCAAAATTGGGAAAAGAGTACGTCACGGTTGTATATTGTCACCCTGCTTATTTAACTTATATGCAGAGCACATCGTGCAAAATGCCAGGCTGGATGAAGCACAAGCTGGAATCAAGATTGTTGGGAGAAATATCAATAACCTCAGATAAGCAGATGATATCACCCTTATGGCAGAAATTGAAGAAGAACTAAAGAGCCTCTTGATGAAGGTGAAAGAAGAGAGTGAAAAAGCTGGCTTAAAACTCAATATTCAAACAACTAAGAAGGTCATCTGGTCCCATCACTTCATGGCAAATAGATGGGGAAACAATGGAAACAATTACAGACTTTATTTTGGGGGGCTTCAAAATCAGAGCAGATGGTGACTGCAGCCATGAAATTAAAAGATGCTTGCTCCTTGGAAGAAAAGTTATGACAAACCTAGACAGCATATTAAAAAGCAGAGATATTACTTTGCTGACAAAGGTCTGTCCAAAGCTCTGGTTTTTCCAGTAGTCATGTATGGATGTGAGAGTTGGACCATAAAGAAGGCTGAATGTTGAATAATTGATATTTTTGAACGTTGGAGAAGACTCTTGAGAGTCCCTTGGACTGCAAGGAGATCAAACCAGTCAGTCCTAAAGGAAATCAATCCTGAATATTCATTAGAAGGACTGATGCTGAAACTGAAGCTCCAATACTTTGGCCACCTGATTCGAGGAGCCGACTCATTGGAAAAGACCCTGATGCTTAGAAAGATAGAAGGAAGGAGATGGGGACAACAGAGGATGATGAGATGGTTAGATGGTATCCCTGACTCAATGGACATGAGTTTGAGCAAACTCTGGGAGATGGTGAAGGACAAGGAAACCTGGCGAGCTGCAGTCCATGGGTCGTAAAGAGTCGGACAGGACTGATTGACTGAGCGGCAACAACAGCAATTCTAACCTATTATCTACTGAATTTTTATTTCAATTAACATATTTTTACATTTCTAGAAAGTTGAAAGTTGATTCTTTCTTCAAATATACTAGTTCTCACACAGTATCAAGTTTCTTTTTTATCTCTTTGAATACAGTAAACAAGTTTATTTTATATTGTGTGTCTGGTACTTCCAATATCTTTGAAGATCTGTTTCCACCACATCTCAGTTCTACTTGTTCTCCATTATGGTGCCTTGTTACCTCATGTGTTTGACAACGTTTTTTTTTTTTTTTTACCTGAGCTGCCCAAATTGCCTAGAAATTTGTGAGAATTGAGGCCTGTGTTGAAATTTAGTTCCTTCATAGACTATGTGCATTTATTTCTGTCAATAATGTGCTGGTACCATCAGCCCACACCCCTTTAAATTAAATTCTCCACTTGAGTGTTTTAGGATTATAAAAGTTATGTGATTTGACTTCCAATTTTATAAGAAAACTGATTTGTAAATTATGAATTTCTAAAGGAGAACTTTTATTTTCTCCTCTTCCCTGGGCCAGAGTTGATATCAGAAACTTACATATCTCCTCTCTTCTGAGTGTCAGGGTTTACTTTGCATTGACGCTTGCATTGTAATTATAATCCTTTGGGATTTCCTATAGGGGTTTCCATATAGTCAAGGCTATGGTCTTCCCAATGGTCATGTACGGTTGTGAGAGCTGGACCGTAAAGAAAGCAGAATGCCAAAAAAATGATGCCTTTGAACTGTATTATATTTCAGGAGTCTCCTCTAGCAGACTCCTGAAAGTCCCTTGGACAGCAAGGAGATCAAACCAGTGAATCTTAAGGGAGATCAACACTGCATATTTACTGGAAGGACTAATGCTGAAGCTGAAGCACCAGTATTTTGGTCATCTGATGTGAACAGACTACTCATTGGAAAAGTCCCTGATGTTGGGAATGATTGCGGGCAGAAGGAGAAGAGGGCATCAGAGGATGAGATGGCTGGACAGCATCACCGATGCAAGGAATATTAACTTGGGCAAACTCCGGGAGATGGTGAGGGACAGGGAGGCCTGGTGTGCTACAGTCCATGGGGTCACAAAGAGTCAGACATGACTGGGTGACTGAACAACAACAGCATAGAGGCTTCCATGGTGGCTCAGACGGTAAAGATTCTGTCTGCAGTGCAGTGTTGCCTATTAGAATTCCATCTGGGAGGGCCCTTGGCGTTACTTCCTGTCTCCCATATATCTTTCCAGATAGGAAAGGAGGACATTATGGTCCCCAGGGTTTGACAGGCATTCTGAGGGTTAAGGACAATTTGGGCATTTACTTTCCCCTCTCCACAGTTCCTGGTTTCACTTCATTTGGGGGCTTGGCATATTCCTGGTTTCCCTGGTGGCTTAGGTGGTAAAGTGTCTGTCTGCAACGTGGAAGACCCGGGTTCGATCCCTGGATTGGGAAGATCCCCTGGAGAAGGAAATGGCAACCCACTCCAGTACCCTTGCCTGGAAAATCCTATGGATGGAGGAGCCTGGTAGGCTACAGTCCATGGGGTTGCAAAGAGTCAAACACAACTGAATGACTTCGCTCACTTGCTTTCATAGCAGCTCAGCAACACCATAAAAATCAATTTTTAAATACCCCTTTATGCAATGTTTTAAAGTTTTCATCAGGAGGGTTACTCAGGTACACAATTCACTGTACTGCTAAAAAAAAAAAGTTACAATGTGGTTTTCATTGTAACTCACATTTGTTTTCTGACATTTTATAGTCTTTTATACATTTTAATGTTATGAGTTTTATATAGTATGAAATATATATTATGAATTATAATGTCAGTATGTCATTTAATTTGCACAGCTAACCTAGAGAAGTAGACATTATTATCCCCATTTTATACATGATGAAACACAGGCTGAGTTTAACCCGAGGTTACATCAACACTGGGGCAGAACAGGAACTTAAAACATTGGTATTCGCCCTCCAAAGATCAAGAACCTTTGCTAGGAATCTCTGAAAGACATGGAGTTCTTTAAAAATCCCTGTCCCCACAAACGTGTACACTGATACACTAAAGTTTCAGGGGGAGGTTGAAATCTCCATTGTTCATCCATGGATTCTATATTAAGAACCTCCGCATGTTATAGTGTGGTGAGGTGGAATAAAAAGACATTAGTTTTTTAAACTAGTGTCAGACTAGGAATAAAGCTGAGTGCCAAAGAATTGATGCTTTTAAACTATGGTGTTGGAGAAGACTCTTGAGAGTCCCTTGGACTGCAAGGAGATCCAACCAGTCCATCCTAAAGGAGATCAGTCCTCGGTGTTCATTGGGAGGATTGATGTTGAACCTGAAACTCCAATACTTTGGCCACCTGATGCAAAGAACTGACTCATTTGAAAAGACCTGGGCAAGATTGAGGACAGGAGGAGAAGGGGACGACAGAGGATGAGATGGTTGGATGGCATCACTGACTCAATGGACATGAATTTGGGTAAACTCTGGGAGTTGGTGATAGACAGGGAGGCCTGGAGTGTTGTGGTCCATGGGATCGCAAAGAGTTGGACACGACTGAGTGACTGAACTGAAGTTTTTAAAAAACTATTTATTTGTCTGGGTCCAATCTTAGTTGCTTCATGCAAGATCTTTTGTTGCGGTGCAGATTCTCTAGTTGTAGCACATAGAATCTCCAGTTCTGATGGGCAGGCTCCAGAGTGTGTGGGCTTAGTTGCTCTGTGGCATGTCGGATCATAGTTTCCCAACCAGGGCTCAAATCCGTGTTCCCTGCATTACAAGGTGGACTCTTAACCACTGAGCCACCAGGGAAGTGCCAAGACATTAGTTTTTTAGCTTTGATCATAAGGTCATATTCTTCTGTCTGTCTTCAAAGACCCTTCATAAACTGATCTCATTATATTCATCTAACCTTTTTTTCCTAACACACAGTCCCAGCAATGGTCCATCTCAGCATCTCCATGACCTCTCCTCAATTATGGGCTTCCTCAGTTTGTACAGTGTAGTGATTAAGATCGTGGCTGTCAGGTCAAGATAACCTGGGTCTGAACTAACTGTATTCATCATTAGTTGATTGGCATCAGATCCTGAACTGTGGACCTTGGGCAGATGACCTACCCTCTCTGTGCCTCTGGTTTGGTAAAGAACAGTACCTATGTTGCACGGTTGTGGGAGATCATATGTGTCAGTCATATGACTGATCATATGTGACAATCATAAGTTGCCTGTGAAGCAACTTAAAGCAGAGCCTGGCTCATTGTAAGCACTTGATGCGTTTTAAGGGTTATTACTATTCTCTCTCATAGAGTGTGTCTGTTGCCTACATCTCATCTGTAAACTGGAAGAGGATTCCCATAAATAAAACAGTATTTTAAAGTATCTAACAAAGTGCCTGGCACACAGTAGGGCTAATTTTCTCAAGAGGCAATTTTCCTTGTGCCATGTCAAGGAGGGCAATAGAGCTTTCTGTTCTGGGGGCCTACAACTTCACTTCTCCCAGTAGGGAGACAAGCACTTTGCTTTTTAAGTCTCAAGGGCAATGAAATGGCTCAAACAGTTGAAAAACAGGTGAGCGAGCTACCTTAAAGAAAGTGTCTGGATGGCTCAGTGGTAAAGAATCTGCCTGCCAATGCAGGAGACACTGATTTGACCCCTGGTCCAGGAAGATCCCATATTCCGCAGAGCAATTAAGCCCACACCACAACTGCTGAGCCTGCTCTAGAGAACTCTAAGGGACTGCGACTATTGAGCCCACGCACCTTAACTACTGAAGGCGACACACCCCAGAGTTGTGCTCTGCAACAAGGGGAGCCTATGGCAATGGGAGCCCACGCACTACAACAAAGAGTAGCCCCCACTTGCTGCTGCTGGTGGCGGTTTAGTTGCTAAGTCGTGTTCGACTCTTGTGACCCCATGCAGTGTAACCCGCCAGGCCCCTCTGCCCATGGGATCCTCCAGGCAAGAATCCTGGAGTGGGTTGCCATTTCCTTCTCCAGGGGATCTTCCTGACCCAGGAATTGAACCAGGTCTCCTGCATTGCAGGTGGATTCTTTACAAACTGAGCTACGAGAAAAGCCCATGCAGCACGAAGACCCAGCATAGCCAAAAATAAATAAATAATTATTAAAAAAAAGAAAAGAACGTGTCTTCACAGACCACTGTAGCCTCCACACATGGACATTCCTTTTGGAAGGAATGGAAGATCCAAGTGTCCTCCTCTAGTCACTGCCTGCCAATGCATCTCTCATCAGCTTCAGGAACCCTGTCTGCTAAAATGGAAAAGGCAGGGCCTTAGTCAAGTCTCTGGAGCAGGCTGCTTGGTTTGCGAGCCAGCTGGAGAAGGACCCGAGCACCTGCAGACACAGGTAGCTGTGTTCTGACACGCAGGCCTGCAGAGGAATGGCTGCCTCTACGGAGACAACCAGGCAACTCCAGCCTGCATTGTCTCTGACTCAGCTTTCCAAACACTGTAGTATCCATTCTTTTCCTTTTATTATCCAGAGTTCTCCTGCAGTGGTTCCTTCAGCAACTAGAATAGTGGTTCTTAGTCTTTTGGACCTCTTTAAGAATCTGTTAAAGTTTACAAACCATCAGCTTGGAAAAATGTATACATACATAAAATTTTGCTTACAGTTCTAGGGAATTGGTTGACAATGCTGGAGTTCTTTGTTGGATTCCTGTTTAAGTAGCCTTCTCCTAGAGTAAAATATGGAATAGTGATTTATCTTGTCTGTTTCTCAGAAAACAGTTAAGTTCTACCATGAGGTAGGAGGAGTCTGAGGGCAAAGACAGGGTGGGGTGCTGAAATGGGGCTTATGCTGCTGGCTGGTAGGAGATAAGTGAATCTGAAAGATACTACCCTTTGACTTTGTTTCCTATCCCAAAGCCTGACCAGTGCTCTTTCAATTGCAACATTTTTATCCTATTTTCACATTAGGATCACTAATATTTTAAAAATATTAGTGGGAAGGCCCTGCCTACTGAAATTCTCACTTAATATGAGATGGACCCTAGGCATCAGTTTTTTAAAAAATTTAAATGACTTTACTGGTGTAAAATAATATACATTTAAGTATATAGTTTGGTGAATTCTGATATATGTACCAAACCCATGAAAATACCCATCATCCCCCAAAGTTTCTCTTCTTCTGGAACCCCAATTATATTAATACATGGGCCACTTGATGTCTCACGGCTCACCAATGCTCTGTGCATTTTGTTTTGCTTTCACTATTTTTTTTCTTGCTGCTTCATTTTGTCTAGCTTATGCTGATTTGTCTTCAAGGTCGCTAGTCATCTATAATGTCTAATTTCTGTGTATTTTTTAATCTCAGTAACTATATCTTTCAAAGTTCATTTTCAAATATACATATTCCATTCCTTCTCTCCTTCCCATGCTCATGCTTCCCTCTGCCTTCAAATATACATGCCAAGTGTGTTTGAAATCCTTGTATACTACTCTATCTGCTTTATTTCTGAGGTCTGTTTATACTGGTTCCTGTTTTACACACCTAATGCTTTTTTAAAACTTATTTACCATCGTTATTTATTTATTTATTTTTGGCTGCACTGGGTCTTCATTGCTGCGTGTAGGCTTTCTCTAGTTGTGGCTAGCAGAGGCTGCTCTCTAGCTGCAGTGCACGGGCTTCTCTTGCTACAGAGCACAGGCTCTAGAGAGTGCAGGCTCAGGAGTTTGTGACACCGGGGCTTAGTTGTTCTGAGGTATGTGGGATCTTCCCCTACCAGGGACTGAACCTGTGTCTCCTGCTTTGTAAGGCGGATTCTTAATCACTGGACCACCAAGGAAGCCCCGCCTAGTACCAAGGTCCTCAGCCTCATGTGGCTTGTACAGGGGTATGATTCCTACCACAGTGACCCAGCACAGAGCCCCCCCACCCCCTGACCTGTTCTGCATGTGTAGAGTCTCCCTTTTCACTTCAGACCAACCTGCTCCCCCTTTTCCTCCCTGACAGCTCTGTCTCCTATGGGTTGTCAGCAGTTTCGCTGAGCAGTGGGCTATGTGATTGTTTTCGCACCATGTCTTCATATGAGGGAAACAGTCTGACTTCACTTTGAAGCGATAATGTCTGTAGCCACTGGAAGATAAAATAGTGGTGTGATTATTGAACCAAAGGAACTTATGTTTTGTAACTTGGTTACTTTTATTTTGCATTTTGTTAAAGTATTAAATACTTTTTTCCTGTTTGAAAAAAGAAAAAAAAAGAAGCCCTAATACCTTTTAATTGTATGATTGGGACTTTACATTATTGAGGACTGGAATTTTATGAAGTTTTTTAGGGAAAAAAAAAAATTACCCATTCAAGACATACTTTTAAGCTTGCTAGATCCAGAATACCCTTTCACCTAGGACTAATTTGGCCTTGCTTCCTGATGGATGTACTCCTGTGATGTATTAGGGGAGCTCTCCATTCTGACTGATGGGAGCGGCAATCATCTATGGTCTCGTGAGCTGGGAAGGTTATTCTCTTGACCCTTTCATTCTTCTTGCTCTCAGGTAGTTTCCTCACAAGGATGTACTGATGGTACATCAGTACCATGTTGATTCTGCTGTGCATTTCTACACGCAATATCTCATTTCATCTTTGAGGTATTCTGAGTCACTTATCCGGAGAAGGCAATGGCACCCCACTCCAGTACTCTTGCCTGGAAAATCCTATGGACGGAGGAGCCTGGTAGGCTGCAGTCCATGGGGTCGCTAAGAGTCAGACACGACTGAATGACTTCACTTTCACTTTTCACTTTCATGCATTGGAGAAGGAAATGGCAACCCACTCCAGTGTTCTTGCCTGGAGAATCCCAGGGACGGGGGAGCCTGGTGGGCTGGTCTATGGGGTCACACAGAGTCGGACACGACTGAAGTGACTTAGCAGCAGCAGCAGAGTCACTTATCATCTCTATTTTATACATGTGGGAAGCTATAGATTTGAGAGGTTAGGAAACTCATGAAAGACATACAGCTAGTAACAGAAAGGTAGTGTCTGATTTCCAAGTCTGTGTCTTTTCCCTCTCTGCCTCTGACAACAGCTGTCATGATAGTTTCCAGCTCCAATGCATATTTGTTTATGTAACATCTTTACTTGACTTTCCCTGTGGCTCAGACTGTAAAGAATCCACCTGCCAATGCAGGAGACCTGGGTTTGATCCCTGGTTCGGGAAGACGCCCTGGAGAAGAGCATGGCAACCCACTCCGGTATCCTTGCCTGTTGGATTCCACAGAGGAGCCTGGCAGGCTACAGTCCATGGGGTCGCAAAGAGTTGGACACAATGGAGCAACTTACACACATTAGTATAAGTCACTAGAGAAAAGTGTGAAAATTCTAAGTCCAGCTTGATGAATTTTCACAAAGTAAACACACCCTCGGAGAAGGCAATGGCACCCCACTCCAGTACTCTTGCCTGGAAAATCCCGTGGACTGAGGAGCCTGGTAGGCTGCAGTCCATGGGGTTGCTGAGAGTCGGACACGACTGAGCGACTTACCTTTCACTTTTCACTTTCATCCATCGGAGAAGGAAATGGCAACCCACTCCAGTTTTCTTGCCTGGAGAATCCCAGGGACGGGGGAGCCTGGTGGGCTGCCGTCTATGGGGTCACACAGAGTTAGACACGACTGAAGTGACTTAGCAGCAGCAGCAAACACACCCTGTCTAACCAGCACTCAGGTCAAGAAACAAAGTGGTTCATGCACCCTAGAAATCTCTTCACATATGTCCCACTTTCAACCCAGGAGAAATAACATAGAGGTACTCAGTGGAGCCTATAGCTCAGCCTCCCTTAACTTGGGGTCCATGTAAGCATCTATAAATCTCCCGAAATTACAAGTATTTTCCCAAAGAGAGGATGTAGTGCCTTCATCAGATTCTCCCCAAAAGGGACAAGAATAAAAGCTACCACTGAAGACTGGCTCAGAGGGAATATAACCATTCATTCATTGTATCATCAAAATCAGAACACAGTACCAGCGATAGCTACCAGCTGAGAGTTTAATGTGCCAGGCATTTTATTATCTCTGACCCTTACAAAATTCTGAAATGTAAGTAGTATCACCTCTATTTTACAGATATGGGAACACAGGCTTAGAATGAAGTTACTTGCCCAAGGTCACACATTATTGTGTAGGCATTCGTGAATACTAGTATTTAACATGAATACAGCAAAGGTAACATCTTTACTTGACTTTCCCTGTGGCTCAGACAGTAAAGAATCCACCTGCTACAGCAAAGCCTGCGCTTCCGCAGTGAGACCACGATGCCTTCAGCAATATTAAGTTGCCTAACCTCTGTTCAGAACAAGCTAAGCTTGAAATACCAGGGCTGAACAGGAAATGAAAGAGTGAAGTCTCAAGCCTGGGCAATTTAAAAAAAAACAAAACAATTCTCTTCTAACCAATGACAACTGCAAAAGGGAAAGTGCTGCCTTTAAAAGAGGCACTTTGCCCTCCAAGAGGTGTGGCCTCCAAGAGGTGTGGCTGTTAGGTTTTTCTCTAGTGGGAGTTACTATCAAACCACAAGCCAACTGTCTATCATTACACTGCACTTTGAGAGGACACCAATGATTGGTCGACTAAGAGAGCAATATTTGAATTTTAAGAAAAGACCAAAACAACCTAAGGTCTTTACTTCAGAGAGAAAGATAAAGCTTTGTCAGAAAAAACTCTGAGTCAGCATCAGAGATTAGGCACGAGAAACCCTGTGTTGGGTAAAACCTTGACTTCCCTAACTGGTGTTAAGTTGCTATTAAATTCTTCAAGAAATTAGCCCCCATTTGAAAAGATACGTAAAAACTATGTGAAAACGCTTTGTAAACTGCAAAGGAAATGGCTAGCAAATAGTTTAAAAAAATCCCAAAACTCTAAACATAAAGCAAAATTTACTTGCCTGCAAAGGCTATACCAGGAGGTGGTAGAGTTAGAAGCAGCCACAATTTTGACCCCTACTTTCCTACTCATCACTAGGTCACATGTAGAATTAATGTTTTCTGTCTCTACTTTTCCCTCTGCTATTCCATTGGACCATGAAGTACACTGCATCATCTGTACTTTGTTTATTTTGGAGAAGACATACATAATAGAACCTGTAAAAGAAAAGAATGGCTCAGATGACTTTTTATATACAAAAGAAACCATAGACTCAACTTAAAAGATTGAAAAATTACATTCGCTTAGTATATTTACTACAATTCATTCTGAGTCTGATATGCATCTTCAGCTGAATGAGATAGAAAGAAAAATGAAAAAAAAAATCATTTATTTCAGGCAATCCAAATTCTTCTAATACAGCAAGCTTTAAAATTTTAGAGACCTTGAAATATTGAAAGAAACTCCTATAATTCAGTCATCCTTTCCTCAGTAACAGCTTCTATTATAGAAAGTTTCATTTAATAGATAAGGCTGAAAAAATATTGCTTCAAATTTTATATGCTGTATTTTATATCTATGAAGTAAAGCATTACAGAACTACTCACAGAGCCACCAAAGCAGCAATGTAGAATTTCCAGGGAATTTTTTGTTGAAACGCACTTTATTAAAAAAAAAAAAAGTCATGAACAATAAATTACAATCATTTCCCCCTTTTATAAATTCTTCATAAAATATATTTGACAATTTTAAAAGAAAATTTCAAAAGTTGCTTTTGTTTTTGAAGTGCTGATGACTTATTTTTTGACCATTTTGTCATGCTGGTGAATTATTTGTAGCTGCTACAATAGTTTGATTGATAAACATTTTACAGTTAAAAACAACAACAACAACAACAAAGAGGAAAAAACAGACCAGCAGAAAGAACTATTCAGTGTGCTATTTATCTGACACTTAACACTTACTTCATCATAGTGACAAAGTATCCCTTAGCACCAAAAAACTACAGGAACCCCATCCTTCTAAGTGACAACTAGTGCAAAATAACATTCTAGGAACTAACTGTACAATCCCATTGTTTTAACTGGCCACAGCTGCCTATAAGCTTATTTGAAATATTTGGTCTTTTTTCAATTAAGACAAATTTCATAAAACACTATAAACCATGGCAAGAGACTCTATGAGGAACAACAGTTTATTGAGTACCTATTATGGGCAAGGCACTGTGCACAGACTCTTGCTTTCATTTTTCCTCTAAGCAATATCCAGGAATTTCCAAGTATCACTTTATTTCTTACTCCTTGCTGGAAAAGCCCATGGCTACATGCCATTTTTAAATTGTCATTTTATCAACTGATCTTTAGTGCTGAGCACACAGTAGGTACTTAATAAATACCTCCTGACTGAAAGAATGAAGACAAAGAATTTACTATCATTTTTCTTGGTATCATAGGCTATTTAGAATACAGGGACTTAAGAAAATTTCAGAAGAATCTTCCTGATCGCCTCACATCCTTACCGCCAATGAAAGGAATACTTCCACTTCACAGGTAAATTAAAATAGTTTTCAAAATAAATTATAATTGTTAACTATTTTAAATGAGGTGGGACCAAAAGCTATCTACTTAGGAAACCATGACATGTAGCTATTTGAAGAGCAAATGAAGCATTGGCATACCATCACCTAAGTCATCATGAATCTCTGCTGAAGTGCCATGTTATTGATAAAACATTGTAATGCTTTTCTACTTCCAGTAACTCAATCTACTTGGCCAGATCTGTGTTCTACTAATTTGGTGATCCAAAGGGTCAATTATCATGAAGTTTCAGTGTATTTCCACCTCCAATTTTGAAAATAATTCTTATAATTATTAGCTTGGAAGTAATGTTAAAAGTACATCTTTTTTTTCATTTAAGAGGTTTTAAGTAAAACCTTTTCAGTCTAAATTTTAAACTTCACACCAAGTAATGCATAGTTCAGAAATTTTATGTACTCCAATTTTTTGTGCTTTTTCACCTTTTATAGTCCCCTGAACACATTTTAAATAAGGAAAAAATTATGGTAGGAATATTCCAAAAATTGTGGAATTTCAAAAAAACTGAGGAGACTATGTGAACTATCAATGATTTCAATATTCTAATACCTTTAAACTTTTTTTACTTTTGACCAAAGATTCTAGTGCTTTATAAAGATTAACCTATATACAAATGGTCTTAAAGTATTAACAACCTTAAAGGCTAATGATCTGTTTTAGGAAAACTTTCTTCCTTTAGATTTGAACTATCTGCATTTATAGGAAAAAAAAACAAAACAAAACTGGAGACAACCATATGGGGTTAAAAATCAAACTGACCTCAAGAAGAAGAATGGTCTCAAGAAGAATAATGGTCTATTGGTTCTTCACATAGACCATACCAAGTGATTGTATAAAACTGATAACCTCTCTGTTTGAAAGACATAACTGATGCCACAGTATTTTACCCATTTGCCAAACTGTATAGGTATCACCTCCCACCTTAGAAAAAGGTGGTCAACACTGAATACAACCATATCACTACCATTACTGTGTCAAATTAGACAAGCGAAAACAGCATTAGGGCCAAAATGAAAGGAATTCCAGTGATTAAACATGAGACCATATTAGAGCAGGCAATGAAAGGGTAGAACTCATTTGGTTTCTTCAGCTTTACGCTGAGGCTTAGACAAAGTCTTGAAAATAAAAAGTTAATATATATCAATTACTATAGTTTATATACAGCAAAGTTTTCAGAAACAGCAGAATTCTGTGTTCAGACTTATATTAGATTGCAGATGCTCAAGTGCAGTCATGTTCCAATGCAGTGGTTTAATTGGTTAATTAAATGCTTGGTTACCTAAAACCTGTACCACATTGATTGCATGGCTAATTCAACTCCTGCAGCTATAGGGCTCTGGAGAGCTCAAACAAACTTCAGCAGCTTTGGATCACTTACTTTCACTTACATTTAGCCAGATAATTTTGGACTCTCCAAAATGATGTCTTAAAAAAAGCTGTATAACATTATAAAAATAAAAACTTAGTATGATTTCATTAGAGGGAGGGACAGGGTAGGAAGAGGGAAGGTTCTTTTATTTTTCATTACTGATTTCACCAGCAAATCTCAAAAAATCCAAACCTACATCAAATAATTTAAACAGAAGTGGCATTTTTTTTTCATATGGAATGCAAAATGCACACATTCACATACTTACATATACATAAATATATACATATATGTTTCCTTTACAAAGCTTCAAAGGTTGCATTACCAGCATGCAAACCTTTTTTTCCATGGAAATTCCTAATACTGACAAGGAATGTCTAAAATACTTAGAGACATATTTCCAGAAAACTGGACTCTTCTTTTCTTGGCTCTTATAGAGAATTTTCCTGCCAAACTTCTACCAATGATCATTTAAAAAAATTTACATCCACATTGGTAATACACTTTTAAAACATATTAATAGAATGGCCAGCTTGGACTTAAGAAAAATGAGGAAAAAAAAAAAATCCCACAATAAAATCTAAACCCTTAAAAGGTGGAGTTTAGCTTTTTATATTCTTTTTCAGCCACATTATGTTGCATCACTGTTAAAACAGAAGCAGCATATCATCCAAGATATTTGCAAATAATATATGTGTCACGTTTCCCAGCTGTTATCTTTAAATGCAATTTGTACTAATCTGAGTTCTAGTTCAAAAGCATCTGGACGATCCTGAGGGTTTGCAGCCAGCATTTCCTTAATCAGTTGTTTCATTCGCCCATTCATAGATTTTTTCTTCACAGGAATGAGAAGTTCCATTTTGGGATTTTCCAGAAGTGCCTCCCCAACAGGCACAATCTCAGTTCCTTGTTTTACATAACTCCCCAAGAGTTCCTTCTTTGTCTCTGTGTCTATGAAGGTGATCCTTTCCAGCATTGCCCAGATGATAATCCCCAGAGCAAAGATGTCAGCTTTTGCTGTATAATGTCCCTCCCACACTTCAGGAGCCATGTAGAAATCTGTTCCACAAGCTGTAGAAAGGAAACACTTGTTTACACTGACAGGTTCTTCTGGATTCTGCCCAGATGCTGAACAAACTTTACTTAGACCAAAATCAGCCACTTTCAGTGTAGGTTCCAAGTCACTGGTATCCAACCTGCTTTGAGAAATCAGGATGTTATCAGGCTTCAGATCTCGATGGATGATCTGGTTTTTATGCAAGAAAGCCAGGGCACTGCTCAGCTGAAGCATGAAGCTGGTGTTAGTTTTACGATTGGGTTTCCTGGACAACAGATACTCATTCATATCTCCTCCATCACAAAAATCCATCACAAACCACAAGTAATAGGCGCTTCTGGGATCAAAGGCAATTTCTCCTTTTAGTGAAGTCTCTACAAGCTATAAGAAAGAAAAAAACAGATTATAATCATCTGCATGGTTTATATAATTCAGCTATAGAGAAACAGTCACTGGTTGAATTAGTCTCTAATTTTAATTGGAAATTCCACAAATATTTTATTTGTTTAGTGCTTTCATATGTGCATTTTATTTTAAACTTTAGTACTTCAAACTGTCACTTTGTCCCTAATAAAAATACACCAAATTTCTAAGTCAAGAGGTAAAAACTTCATTAAAAATAGTTATATTTTGAGAAGTGTTCAACTCCTTGTACATTTGCTGCATGTGTCAATGGAGCTGAATTCTAACTGGCTAGCTAATAGCTTCCTGAAAAGATCAAAGTTTCAGCACCTAGATCTGGTAGATTGCCAACCGGGGTATAAACATCAGTTAGGACATTCTACTCCATGAAACTGCCTGAAATCTACTTCTCGCTTATTGCACTTACACTATCAACATAATCTGTGAAACTAAGAGAAAATTATGAAGGAACAACCAGTTGTTACAGAAATAAAGTGCTCCTGTAGTCACTGATAAAACTAAAGACTGACATCATTATTGTAAGAACTTCTATAAGCAGAATGCAAATATGAAGGCTATCTCTATCAATAGATGGCTTCTAAAAACCAATTTATAAAAATCACATATGCATTTTGATATGAAAATTCAAAACTGAGCTTGTATATTTGATACAAGCTGAAAATCTAGAATAAAGCACTGTTTTACTTATATCATTATCTAATTATAACTCCCTTACCACCTGAAATTCAATAATCTCAATTACTTCACTGAACATGAACTATCATTTTCAATTACAGTGCTTTGAAAGCATTTGTCCTATGGTGTCCTTTTCAGGCTCACAGGCTGAACAGAAACTCAGTAGGGAAGGTGAAGAGTTGTTGAAGAGTGAGTGATCTGCTATAAATCTACTAGTATTTCCTTTTGTCTTTTCGGTGGGCAGAGGCAAAGAACACCTCTCCATGCTGTCTCCCCCACAGCAGCCATAACTGCAATGGTCTGCAGAAGTCTTCTTTGCATGCGTTTTCTTTGTTGCATGTGTTTGCCACTGAGACAGAAAATGAAAGAACAGAAAGGTCCAGATCACACAATTATTTACCAGGTGCACTGTTACTAAATATGCTCAGATTAAAGATGAGCATCATCACTCTTCCGTCATGTCCTCTTTTCATTCTCAAAAGCAAAATTCCTAAATAGCTTTCAGCAATGCAGAGTTCCAGCATTCAAATAATGGTTTAGAGTAAAGCCAGATAGTAGATATTTTAGGCTTGACAAGCCACATAAGGTCTCTGTTCCATAGTCTTCTTCTTAAAAAAAAAAAAAAAACTCTTAAAAAATGTAAAAACTATTTTTAGTATCCAGGCCATACAAAAACAGGCCGAGGGCTATAGTTTGAGGGCCCCTGGTTGAGAGCTACAGAAAGACAGAGCCCAATCTGCTTACTGTCATGTGCAGAAGATGGCAGCCATTGGCTGTCTTGCCTAAAGTCCTTTAACAGCGTCCCTGTTCTCTTAGGCTATAGTCTAAGCTCTTTAACATGGGCTGTGGGACCCTGTACACTCTCACCCTGCTGACTTTTCCAGTCTCAACTAAAACAACTCTCCTTGCACACTGCAGTCTTTTTATCTTCTTTCAGTTCTTAGAATGCTTCCTGCCTTTTGCTTCTAAACATTTGTATGTACAGTTCGTTCTGCCTGGGAAGTTTTCTCATTCACTCACCTGGCTAATTCCTCTTTACCTTGCAAGTTTCGGTTGAAACAGTTCATAATTCCTGAACTCCAGGATTATGTCAGGTTGCCTACTACATGCACCTACATCATCCCGTACTTTTCATTCATGACACTCATGATAAGTATACATATTGGCCATAAAGTTTCTATGCATAAGATGTGTCCTCTGTTAACTGTTTGTTTTATATTTCTTCTAGGTAAGGTTTTTAGCTATCAGGAACTGACTGAATGATTCCAACTGAGAACAAGAAAGATATCTAGAAAAACATGGAGGAAAAAAAATGTAGAGAATAGTGAAGACCATATGTAGAGACTCTGTCGTCACACTATAGATTTGTTTGGTTTTACCACGTGTAAATATTGGTTGTCTTCACTAGTGTAAATTTAGAGAGGGCACTTGTTAATGTGTTGGTGAATGTCTGGTTAACTAAATAAATCTGTAGAAAATATAATTTTATTAGAGTTGCTTACGACTGAGTTCTTCCTATATGCCAAGTACTGTGTCTGCATCACATCTTACTTTGACAAGTCCCATGGAAGGTAGAAATTATTATTCCTTACGTTTGAAGATACAGATGCTGGGAAAAGATGGGTTGTTTATCCAAGGTCATACAGCTAGCAAAAAATGCCATAAGTCAAACACAGATCTATCAGGCCTTAAAAAGATGAAATAGATTACTAAACAAAAAGGTACTTTAGATTAAAAAAAAAAAAATCACCAAATCAAGGCTTTACATCTTAAAGCCTTGAGAGATTAGCTAGCTAATACCTAGTTATTATAGTAGTTGCTCCATCTGGACTCAAGGATATCATCAGCACTAAGCCATATGTTTAAATATCCTCGCATTTATAGTTCAATTATGCATTTTAGTCTCCAAAATTCAAGGCAAAGTCCAGCAAGGTTCTAGCTACTTTTATGTGGAATGCGGTAAGAATGTTTCCAATTTTTTTTATCATTGTAACTTATCTAATAAGCACTTCTAGATGAATACAAAGTAAAACAAATAAAGACTAAATAGTTATGTTTATATTCCCTATCTTGAGAGAAATTAGGTTCTCAAGGCTGCTATTTTTTCACCATACAATGAAAGTTTAGTTTTTTAATTACATAGAATAATGTGTTTGTTCTGTTGTTCCTAGAACAAAAGCTTTTGCTGTTTTAAAACAGCCTTTTGTACCCTAATGGTAAATTCTGAATTTAGAAACACTCGTGGAAAGTTGTTCATGTTCCAAGAATTACTGGACTTAAGAAATTTTGCTCTGGCCTTTAACTAGCTATGTCTGAAGTATATTTTCTCTTCAAATACAGACCTACTAGAGATTTTGATCTATGGCAGAAATCAACCTTAAAAAAAAATCACACTTTCTGTTTTCCTATATTAATGCTTTCCCCAAGTCTACAGAAGAGTAACCTGGAGGCAAAAGGGTAATCTAGAGGTTATAGGGCACAAGTTTTAGCTGCCAGATAGTCCTACATTTAGCTCCCAATTCTGCCACTTGCTATGTGATTCTGGATCAATTCATTATCTATTCTAAGCCTCAGTTTCTTCATTTATAACGATGATAATAATAGCACATTTCTGACAGGACTGTTCTGAGCAGAGTATGGAATGAGTAGGAAGCCAAATGTTAAGTCGTTGGTAACATTCAGGTGCTAAGCCACAAACTCCATGAAAATTCAATGGAATTGCATGGTTAGGATCTTAAACAACCTTCTAAAACATGAATATGAGTTCATGTCAGTGATAAAGAAAAGCCCAATTACCTATGGGTACTGCTACTGGTTGTAGAGTTTTCCCTTTTCTTCTGTCTTCAGTTCCAAAAAAACTGATTTCAAATAAGTGAACTAATTAGACTCTAGTCTCAATCACCTCTCTAGTTCCTATGCTGTCCCATTCCTATGCAGATTGGCAAGTATCGTGGCATAACAGGTGGCTTATGTTATTTTTAGGTATTTGCATCACAGGTTTAAATAAAACCTTGTTTTAGAGGAAACATCTACTCAGTTCTTGGCAGACCCCTATCTATTCCTAACGACATAAACACCTGCACTTAAAGTAGAAGTTCATCTGACTCTTTCATTCCTCTCACTGCTGACCAATGCTACCTTCAAATCATTTCTATTTCCCATTCAACCACACATACCTGTAAATAAAGGGAAGAATTAGAGCCGTGGGACATCTTTTGCACCATCCCATCTTTTTGTAGGATGCATTCCTCCAAGTGAATCACATTTGGATGTTGGCTCTTGATACTGCTTAGTGCCCAGAACTCACGCAGGGCTAGTTCAACGTTTTCAGGTGCATGGCATCGAATTTTCTTCACTGCCACCCGTGCAGAGGTCTTTCTGATGACTGCTTCATATACAACACCGTAACTACCTCGGCCTACCTCCCGTATTAGATCGTACTTTGGCTGGCTACTCACCATCTTCAAGGTCAAGGTTTCTGGAAAAATGAACAAAGTGCTCTGTTGAAATTAAGTATACCTACTGGCTTGAATTTCTTCTTATGAACGATTTAGTAGTTATCATCTGTCTCACTGTCTGCAGTGCTTGAACAATATTTGCTATACACTGGGCAAATGTAAATATTTTAATAATAGTAACACTACTATTTAATAATAGTAACAGTAATGTGGTACTTACCATGTATCAGAAACTGTCCCAAGCACTTTATATATTAAGCTCATTTAATCCTCACAACAACATTATGAGGTAGAAACTGAGCATAATAGCTCATTTTGTAGATGAAAAAAACTAAAGCACAGAGTTTAAGCAACATGCCCAAGGTCAAACAGCAAGTAACTGGTGAACCTGGGATTTGAAACCAGGCCATCATGCTCTGACAACCTCTTACATGAACTGCTTCAAAACACCACTGCTAAAGATAAAACAAAAAGTTCATATTCTTATTTACTGATCATGAAAAAACAATCAAAACTCCTGCTTCCCCTGAAAACTGATACATATAAAAGTTCCTAAAAAATGGCAAAACTCAGTTAGAAACACAAACACCTGGCTTAGGCTTAGATACTGAGACTGCACACAAGTAAAAATGAGTAGTTATTTTTCTTTTTTAAAAGTAAATGATCAAACTACACATATTCCTATTTTAATTTTATTTCCTTATTTCTTGCAAATAAAGTTTGTGGAGAAAAATGTTCCTTTACAGATAAACTAAGTTACTTAGAATATGGTTATTGCTCTTCTTGTTTCAACAACAGCTATTTAGATCTAGGACATTTTTGCCAATGAAAACTCTCCTGCATATTAAGAGGTTCTCTGGCAGAGTTCTTTGGAATTCAACTTGATAAATCATTTAAAGGCAAGGGCAAAGAAAGGCCTTGCGTGGAAACACGTGTTGAATTAAGAGTTTGAAGAGTGCCTGCTCATTCTCCGAAGACTGTCAAAATTCTAATAAGCTTCAGGAACCAATTCTCATTTGTAGAATGCCAGCATGGGCAAGAAAAGTTACCTGAGATTGTACAATTTTTATAGTGTACGGTTTAGGGGAACACAAAGCGACCGACAAATAGAGCCTGTCAAGTTGGGACCAGTCATTTTCAGTCGATAGAACAGATTTAATAAAGAAAATGAAAGCTTCTTAGATTGCTTTTAGTCCCACTTCCTCTAACTGGACACCGGTCTTCAAATTCCTACAGTATTTCCGAGCGTCGGATTTCCTGCCACAGAATTCTCTGCCCCAGCTACACAGTGGACATTCGTTCCTGTCCTCCGTGGATCGCCAATTCCTAACCTTCTCAAAGTGGTTCGTGCCTTGAAAGCTGCCCCATACCCCCCTGACTACGTGGGAAGGAGGGTGTTTGTGAAGTCTTTGAGATCCTGGGGCAAAACACAGCGCGGTGATGCACACCGTGCGAGCCTCGGGAACTCGGGACGGCATCCCCCCGGGCCCTCGCGCCTCCACCCGGCGCTCGGACACTGGCCGGCCCGGCTGTACACCTGCTGGCGCCCGGGAAGGGCCAGTCCTGGGCAGAGGTGTAGCCCGACGCGGCGGCCCAGGGCCCCGCTCATTGGCCAAGTATCAGGCCCTCCCCCTCTTCGGCGGCTTCCAGAGAAAACCCGGAGGGGATCCTCTCAGGGCCCTTCACCCGGAGGAGGCAGTCCTGCAGTTGTCCCGACTCCTCCGGGTCGGCGGCTAAGGCCGGGGCCTGGGGAGGAGGCCACGGGGCAGAAGAGGAGGCCGCGGCTGGGGCCGGTGGCCTGAGGGGTGCGGGCCGGAGGCCTGAGGCGCGCGGGGCCTTCCCTGGGACGACTCCGCTGACAGCTCAGTGACAGGCCGCCTGGGGCGGGAGGCACGTGCAGGGCCCTCGGATCTGCAGCAGGGCCTCTCAGCCGAGCCGAGGGGCCAGATTTACCTCAGGGTAGCCGCCGCCGCTTCTCTCTCTCACGGGCTCTGCAGGCCGCCATTATCGGGGAGCTCGCGCCTCCGCTGCCGCGGCCTCCAGTCAGAGGCCGGCGCGCGCCCCCGTGGTGCGCGCGGACACACCCCCTTACGCCTCGCGGCCCCGCCCCCCTCCGGCTTTCCGTAGCGCGACCCGGGACGCCGAGCGCTGGTCCCGCGGGGCGCGCGCCTGGCGCTCCGCTGGCTTCCCGACTCCCTTGGCTTTCAGGAGCCGGGGGGAGTCGCGGAAGGGGGTTGCGCGCTCTGGAATGCACCACTCGTGCCTCCTCCCCGCGGGGGTGACCGGGAGCGGCAAGGCCACTCCACGCCCGGGGGCTCGGTCGCTCTCCAGCCGCAGCGGGTGCCTGCGGCGGGAGTGATTCCTCAGCCTCAGGTCCGGGCTGAGGGAAGTTCGCGCGCCTGGCGCGCCTCCCCTCCCCCGCTCCGCCCCCATTTCTGACTTTACCGAGCTGCGGGAAGGTGTGCGGGGTAGCTGGGGCGGAAGGCCTGGGGCATCTTCTTACGCGCCGGGCTGGGATGCCTGCGGGACGCGGGCCTCTTCCGGGGCCCCGCGGGGAAGCACGGCCCGAGCTGGGAGGCCTGGCGTCCGCCCCGCCGGCAGGGAGGCTGCACCTTTTGTCAGAGACACTGAGCCATATTTGCGCGCTGTGCAGTTGCCGAGGCGGCGGTAGCGCGGGGCTGGGTGCGATCATCTGGGAAGACGCGGTCCCCTGCCCCGCCGGCGCGGTGGTATCTCCCTTAAAGAACCCGGCGCCTCATTGTTCCGAGGCTCTGCAGCCGGGATACGGGGGCCACTTGCCCCCGGCGTGGAGGAAGGAGCCGCGGCCTCCGCGCACGCCCTGCCTGGCCGCGGCACCCGCGGGCTGCACGTGGAGAGTCGGGACACCCCCCCCACCCCCACCCCAACCCCTGGCCTTGCGCGGCTAGCGGCAGAAGTCTGGGCCGGCCTGGACCGAGATTAACAGCGAGGACGGCCGTGCAAGTGGCCCGACGGTCAGCCTGAGTCACTGGGGCCCCGGACTGCCGTTGGCCAGATGCAGGCCCGCGTTCACCAGACAGCCAACTCTGGACTGTCAGTTGCTCAAAGACCCGGACCGATCGGTCATTCAGTTAGTGTTTCGCGGATCAGTAAGCAACCGCCAGAATCGTCCATTCCTTCTTCACGGATTTAATCCCCACCTAGTGTTTGTTCCTCCTCCCAGTGCTGTATAAGGCGTGATGCGCAAAGAATCCCTGTTAACTGCTCTCAAGGGTCAACCAATTACCCATTTTATTTTCTGTCCTCCATTTGTGGGCCTCCCGAATGTCTGGGATTGGGTTAGATCTTTAAATGATCTTTCTTACTCCTAAAGAAACTCCACAAGGGAAGGGCTTATTACTAACCCTATTTTTACAGGTAAGGACGCAGACCTTTGCATTCTTTGATGGAAAGGTGTTTTTTTTTTTTTGAGGGGGCACTTGCCTTGAATACCCACTCCCCTGGTGTAAATTCTCCTACTTATCCTGACCAAAAACAAAAAAAACAAACCGAAACCTTGCTCTGTAATCTGTTCGATTTTTGCCCTGCACGTCATTTACCAGTCTTCGGCTGTCTACTAGGACTACTGATATATTCTAAGGTTTGGTTTCTGCCCTTGAGAGGAAAAGTTGAGGGCTCTGTGTAGATAGCTGACTACCTGTGTGGGTAATTGATCAGAATCAGGAGTGGTGTCTCTGGCCGAGGAAACGTTATTTTTTGTTTATCTTAGTCACTAAATACAAGAATCCCTCCTCTCAAGGTGGTTGCAGAACTTGAAATCCACTCCCATAATTCAAAAGTTATGAAACTGACTCTAAAGCCTGTGAGGTGGACGTTTTAGTAATTTGGGGTGTCCTCTTTAGGAAAAAGATTACAGAATGGGCCTGTGAATACAGTGGTGGGGCCTTGGAAAGTATCTCTGTAAGTGATGGACTCTGAAGCTTAAGCTTCAGAATAAAGATTACATTATGTGCTGTGCTAAGTCGCTTCAGTTGTGTCTAACTCTGCGACACAATGGACTGTAGCACTGCAGGCTCCTCTGTCCATGGAATTCTCCAGGCAAGAATACTGAAGTGAATTGCCTTGCCCTCCTCCAGGTGATCTTCCTGCATTGGCAGGTGGGTTCTTTACCCCTAGGGCCACCTGGGAAGCACCGTAGATTACCACATGTTACTATATTTGCCCAGAAGCCTTCTACGAGACTCAGAGTTTCTGGGGACAGGAGGCTTGTCTGTGATTTATCTACCCACTGTGATTTATTTATCCACTGTCTGATATCACACCAAAATACTCCTGTGGATAGATAGCATTGTCATACACTGCTTGTGGGAAGGCAAAATGATGTAATTTCTAATTAAGGACATTTGGCAATCTATAGCCACGTTACCTATGTATTTACTCTTTCACCCAGTAAACTTATGTCAAGGCTAAACTTTAAGGAGTCTATCCTAGTGATATATTGGCAAAATACAAAAAGCTCTATGCACAAGGCTATTCATTATGGCATTAAAAAAAAAACTATGGCATTATTTTCAATGGCAAAAGATTGGAAACTGCTCATGTGTCAATTAACTAGCTGAATAAATTACCATACAAATACAGGATGAAGTGCTATGCAGCTGTAAAAAGATAGGTGGATAAGTTCTTATAAAGAAATAGAAACTAATAGTAGTAGTAATGTCCGTGTATATAAGGGGAATAAGCAAGGTGCATGACAGTGTTTGTGGAAGTGCTATCTTCTGTGTAAGTAGTGGGATGATATAAATATACATTAATTGCTTATATTTAAAGGTAAACAATGGAAGAATAAACTCAATCTTCTAAAAATTATCTGCTCTGTGGGATGGAGCGGGTAGGGATGGGAATGAGATCTCTGTGAATGTACCTTATGTAGCTGGAAACTGTTAGAAACGTAAATGTTGCATATTTACATTAAAAAAAGTTCAGTAGAATAAAACACTCCATGAAAATTAAAAACAAATGGAAACAAATGAAGTGATATAGCTACAAGAGAAAATACTTTCAAGTGGCTTATAAGTATTTTGATTATACCTCCCTGCTCGGAGGAGCCTGGTGGGCTGCAGTCCATGGGGTCGCTAGAGTCTGACACGACTGAACGACTTCACTTTCACTTTTCACTTTCATGCACTGGAGAAGGAAATGGCAACCCACTCCATCGTTCTTGCCTGGAGAATCCCAGGGACGGGGGAGCCTGGTGGGCTGCGGTCTATGGGGTCGCACAGAGTCGGACACGAATGAAGCGACTTAGCAGCAGCAGCAAGGAAAACAACATTTTTTGTCAATGGAGTTCATTACTCTGACCATTAATGGATAAAGGAAAATAAAAATTTTTCTGTTCTTTTCTTGATGAGTTATATTGCAGGTAACCAAATAGTAGATAAGAAAAAGTTATTTTTATAGAAGAATTCCAATGAATAAATGCAGAAGAAATGATAGGATTAGAAAAATACAGTTTTGCAAAACCTAATGAAATAATGAGTCTAGGAAGCAATCATGAAATGATGCTGAAACAACTGGATGAAAGATTATTGAGAAAACTTGTAATTGAGTGAGACTTTAGGCTAACACTGCCTGAATCCACTGACCAGCCTTAAAATCATTAAGAGGGGCACACAGTGCTTTCCATAGCATATTCTTGCCTGAAGAAAAAAAAAAAAAAGGAAGCCTAAGCAGACCAAGATCTAGTTACCAGTTTATCAGAAACATGGAACTTAGACAAACACCACAGTCAGCCAACTCAAAATGTGGAACGTTCTAAAAGTCTTATTACCACAGACACTATGTCCTTATCATACCTAACAAAAAAGAACCCCGGCAGGGTTCAATCCCTGGGTTGGGAAGGTTCCCTGAAGAAGGAAATTGCAACCCACTCCAGTATTCTGGCAAGCCACTCCAGTGTCTTGCCTGGAGAATCCCAGGGATGGGGGAGCCTGGTGGGCTGCCATCTGGTCGCAGAGAGTCGGACACGATTGAAGCAACTTAGCAGCAGTAGCAGCCAGTACTCTTGCCTAGAGAATCCCGTGGACGGAGGAGCCTGGTACTCTACAATCCACGGGGTTGCAAGGAGTTGGACACGACTGAGCGATTTCACTTTTCACTTTCTTTCTATTCATACAAAACAAGTGACCTGGTTTCTGCAATAAATTTATTGCATGAAAATTAAAAAGGAAGGTAGAATGGTAAATCATAAAACTCAAGACAGCAAATGCAAAAACCTTATTTAGATCCTCATTAATAGTTCAAGTGGATTATTAATAACTATCAAAAGACATTTTTGGTACAATCAGGGAAATTTGAATATTAACAATAGATCAAGGAATTATTTGTTCTTTTTTGTTAGGTGTGATAATGACATAGTGTCTGTGGTAATAAAAGCCTTTTTCAATTAGAAATGCATACTGATGTATTCTGGATAAAATGAAATGAGATTTGGGATATGTTTTAAAATACTTTGCAAGCAGCATAGCAAACAAAAAGAGGGAGGAAGACTGGCTGAAATATTTATAGTTGTTGAAACCTGGGTACATGGGGTTCATTATGCTATTCTACTTTTTGTGTCTAAATTTTTCCATGATAAAAAGACAACCGTGCTCAAAAAATGAAATGTCTTCCATAGGTGGGAACTTGGATGTAGCGTTCCTGCCCCCTGCTGGCAGGTTCTATTGGTGCAGCTGCTTGCCCCTGTCTTAAGGCAAGTCTGAATTCCCAGACCCGTCTAGAGTCATGTCATTTATAAATCTCACAAGAACTCTACAAAGTGGACAGTATTGGCATACTATTTACAGCTGAGGAAACTGAGACTCAGTGGGACTAATAAGCCAAGGGTCCAAAGTCCCATAGAAAATTGCTGTGTTTCTAGACCTTACTTTTTCTATCTCAAAGAGATCAGTGACATTTTAGGAATCAGTGAACTAAAATGGACCAGAATGGGCAAATTTAATTCAGATGACCATTACATCTACTACTGTGGGCAAAAATCCCTTAGAAGAAATGAAGTAGCCCTCATAGTCAACAAGAATCCGAAATGCAGTGCTTGAGTGCAACCTCAAAAACAGAATGATCTCTGTTTGTTTCCAAGGCAAACCATTCAATATCAGTAATCCAAGCCTATGTCCCAACCACTAATGCCGAAGAAGCTGAAGTTGAACGGTTCTATGAAGACCTATGAAGATTCTATGAAGACTTTCTAGAACTAACACCTAAAAAAGAAGTCCTTTTCATCATAGGGGACTGGAATGCAAAAGTAGGTAGTCAAGAGATACCTGGAGTAATAGGCAAACTTGGCCTTGGAGTACAAAATGAAGCTAGTTAAAGGTTAACAGAGTTTTACTAAGAGAACACACTGGTCATAGCAAATACCGTCTTCCAACAACACAAGAGACAACTCTACACATGGACATCACCAGATGGTCAATACCGAAATCAGATTGATTATATTCTTTGCAGCTGAAGATGCAGAACCTCTATACAGTCAGCAAAAACAAAACCAGGAGCTGACTGTGGCTCAGATCATGAATTCATTATTGTGAAATTCAGACTTAAATTGAAGAAAGTAGGGAAAACCACTAGACCATTCAAGTATGACCTAAATCAAATCCCTTATGAGTATACAGTAGAAGTGACAAATCAATTCAAGGGATTAGATCTGATAGAGTGCCTGAAGAACTATGGATGGAGGTTCGTGACATTGTACAGGAGGCTGTGATCAAAATCATGCCCAAGAAAAAGAAATGCAAAAAGGAAAATGGTTGTCTGAGGAGGCCTTCCAAATAACTGAAAAAGGAGACGCAAAAGGCAAAGGAGAAAAGGAAAGATATATCCATCTGAATGTAGAGTTCCAAAGAATAGCAAGAAGAGATAAGAAAGTCTTCCTAGATGATCAAAGAAATAGAGGAAAACAATAGAATGGGAAAGACTAGAGATCTCTTCAAGAAATTTAGAGATACCAAGGGAACATTTCATGCAAAGATGGGCACAATGAAAGAAACGGTATGGACCTAACAGAAGCAGAAGATACTAAGAAGAATACACAGAAGAACTGTACAAAAAAGATCTTCATGACCCAGAAAACCATGATGGTGTGATCATTCACCTAGAGCCAGACATCCTGGAGTGCAAGGTCAAATGGGCCTTAGGAAGCATCACCATGAACAAAGCTAGTAGAGGTGATGGAATTCCAGCTGAGTTATTTCAAATCCTAAATGATGATACTGTTCAAGTGCTGCACTCAATATGCCAGCAAATTTGGAAAACTCTACAGTGGCTGCAGGACTGGGAAAGGTCAGTTTTCATTCCAATCCCAAAGAAAGGCAATGCCAAAGAATGCTCAAACTACCTCACAGTTGCTAGCAAAGTAATGCTCAAAATTCTCCAAGCGAGGCTTCAACAGTACGTGAACTGATAACTTCCAGATGTTCAAGCTGGATTTACAAAAGGCAGAGGAACCAGAGATCAAATTGCCAACATCATCGAAAAAGCAAGAGAATTCTAGAAAACCATCTACTTCTGCTTTACTGACTGCGCAGTAGTCTTTGACACTGGATCACAACAAACTGGAAAATTCTTCAAGAGATGGGAATACCAGGCCACCTTACCTGCCTCCTGAGAAATCTGTGTGCAGGTCAAGAAGCAACAGTTCAGAACAGATCCACAGGAAGCAGACCATCAGGGAGCAATTTCACCTATAAACTAGATAAATATAAATAGGTAATATAAATGTGAATTGAATACATAATAGCTATTACACACATTACCTCGGTGACAGGCATTATGCAAAGTGCATTATATCATGGGCTCTGCACAGTTATCCTCTGACACATACTATTGCCACCCCCCTTTACAGCTGAGGAAGCGGAGGTTCTAAGAGGTGAGAGGAGGGAATTCCCTGGTGATTCAGCGGTTAGGAGTCTGTACCTTCACTGCTGGGGCCAGGGTTCAATCCCTGGTCAGGGAAATAGGATCCCACAAGTTGAGTGGCATGGCAGAAAAAAAGAGAGAGAGAGATGAGAGGACTTACACAAAGTCACACAGCTAGGAAATGTATAAATTTGGAGTTGAATCCAGCATATAATTGCTTTATGCTTTTTTATTATTTTTTTTTTGAGATATAGCTTATATACAGGGAAATGCTCACATCTTAAGTGTATCTTGTGTTTATAACCGCTTGTAACTATTGTACACTGCTTGTTTCACTCTAATGTGAGTGAAAATATTAATTTTTTCTGAATGGTTTATTAATTTTATTTTCTAAGTGGGAATGGGAGCCAAGAAAGAGAAGAAAATGGTCATAAAAGGGAAGCGGGGCAAGTAAGATCAAAGTTCATGGTTCGCCTAGAGCTGATTATCCCTCCCACGGTTTTATTCTCTTGCAGCAGGGAGTGGTTCCTTGTGTTTTTATCTCCATTCTTCTTTTAGAAGAATCCCCATCATGCCCCCTCAGCCACCTAAACATGCAGGTATGTCAGTGTTTCCTCAAATGGGGCAATTTGTCTTTTGGGGCATTTGGTGATATCTGGAGATATTTTTGGTTATCACAGTGGGCAGGTTAAGTGCTGTAGACATCCAGTAGGAGAGACCAAGAATGCTGCTAAATATGCTACAATGCACAGGACAGCCTTCCCACAACAAAGAGTTATCCTGCTTCAAATGCCAGTAATGTGGAAATCGAAAAATCCTCGTCTAAGTAACAACAGTAAACTTGCTATGTAAATGCAGCTCGAAGGTGAGTCTCTTGGTCCCTTTCCCATCAGATTGCTGGTGCTAAGTTCCCCCCTGGAGAAATTCTAGAGACGTCATTGATGATGCTTTGTCAGAGACTTTGTGCCCTCTGAAGTCATCTCATCCTAGGTCAACAAAAAAGTGTTGTCAAAATGCTACCAAACAATTAAGGATGACTGAGAAGCAGCTCCTACCCTGTCATAGTAGGGAGAATCCCCATCAGTATTCCTACCTCTCTGCTTCCCAGCTGGTGGAGCCCCAGCCCCATCTCTGCAGGGGGAGGCTGATGCCAAAACTCCTTTAAGAGAGTGTGAGCTCTGGCACTAATGAGTGGTGTGACCTTGAGCAAGTTTCCTCCCTGCTCTGAGCCACAGTTTCTCCATCTGCAAAAAGAAGGGTCTGATTAGCTCTAACATTCTGATTCTTCAATCCTACATCTTCACTATGCTTGTACCAAGAAGATTGAAATGATCATTTCTTTTTTGTGTGTGTGCCGTGCCACATATCTTGTGTGATCTTAGTTGCCTGATCAAGGATTGAACCTGGGCCCTCAGCAGTGAAAGCATGGAGTCCTAACCACTGGACCACCAGGAAATTCCCTAAAATGGTCATTTCGGACCTAGACCCCAGACAAGTGATTTAGAGGTGCAAGAAGATCACGTGTCAGATGCAAGCTGTTTTGTCTTTGGATGGGTCCTATTTATCTCTTTGGTGAGGACTGAGAGCAGCTGGAGCATCTGGTAGTTAAGACCAAGTCCCATATCCCCTGCCATTGGTCCAAGAGCTTCTGTTGGGGGTTGTCCCTGTCTGAGAGTCATGGTGAATGAGTCATGGATGAGGAGTTGAGGGCTACAAGATAAGGTCCCAAGAGCATCCCAAACTGTGAATCCACTCAGTTTCTCAGCAGGTACTGAGATGATGAAGCTTGACCTCTGACCCTTTTGGATGCTTCATGTTATAAGTGCAGAAACTCAAACTTACTTGAAAGGAAGATTGGCATGCTTGACTGAGAAGAATGGAGATGGGAGGGCTAGCTTCAGGAAAGGTTTGATTCAGCTGCTCACATACCACCAAGGACCCTTCAATGATGCTGTGCGTGTGTACGAAGTCACTTCAGTCATGTCCAACTCTTTGTGACCCTACAGACTATAGCCTGCCAGACTCCTCTGTCCATGGATTTTCCAGGCAAGAATACTGGAGTGAGTTGGCATGCCCTCCTCCAGGGGATCTTCCTAACCCAGGGATCGAAGCCTCATCTTCTGCATTGCAGGCAGATTCTTTACCACTGAGCCACTGGGGAAGCCCTCAATGATGCTGACTTCATCTTAATCCTGGCTCTTCTTATGGGCCCAGATGGTGTTTCTGGCTCTTCTCATGGGCCCAGCAGGGCTTCTAGGGATTCAGCCATGGGAGCTCGTATCCCACAGGAGCAGGAAAGTCAATTGCAAATCTCTATTCCTCAAACCATAGTCTAAGAACTGAGTCTTTTTGGACCTGATTGACTTATCTAGGGTTGTGGGCTCTTTCTTGACCAAGCTGTGTCCTAGAGGATGGGACTTAGTGGCTGAAATCCAGAGGTTTGGAGAACAGCCAGCAAATTTCACTACACATACCTTTCCTGAGGAGTCAGCTAGTACCTGGCACATGGCAGGTACTTTATTCATTGTCAACAGCTATTTAGTGAATGCCTGCTATGTGCAAGAAATTGTGCTAGATGCTGGTAAAAAGCAGTGAACAAGAAGATAAGGCCCTTGCCCTCATGGCCCTCAAAGTCTAATAGGGGAGACAGAAACACCTTAATGAGCAAAGACACTATAGTGTGATTGGTGCCAGAGAGGGATTCCATGAACCTGGAGGAGGGGACCCTAAACTGTTCTTACATGAAGGGATCTGGAGGGTCAGGGAAAGCTTTTGACAGGAGGTGGCATTGAAATTGAGACTTGAGGGTCCAAGTGAGACATAAGCTGACGTTCTTTAAATACTTGGTCAATAATTATTTAAAGCAGGGGCTAAGCAGTGTTTCTTGGAGAAGGAAATGGCAACACGTTCTAATTCTTTCCTGGAGAATCCCATGGACAGAGGAGCCTGGAAGACTACAATCCATGGGGTTGCAGAGTCAGACATGAGTGAGCACGCACACAGAGAAGCAGTGTTTGGGGAAAGGGTAGAGAGGACACACCAGTCTTTTCGTGTGTGCATTCTTGTTAAATTTATCTTTGTAAGTTCTTAGATTGATACCTGCTTTACTGACTAAATCAGACTCTGTTGCTTGGTTTTTGTCAGTCCACCGATGAAAGGTGAATGCCCTCGTGGAGGGCTGCAGGAGTCAGAGTTCAGATATTGTGACGTTGAATGCCAAACTCAGGACCAAGGGAGATTCTGCCCTGCGAGCCCTTCTCTAGCCAGTCAGACTTGTGGACACGCCTTTCTGCACTACGGTATTATATATGCTGAGGATTCTAGTTCAGTTCTAGGTGAGTCTAGTTAAGGAGGCAGGTGACTGAGCTGGACTGTGGCTATGCTGTGTGCCCACAGCTTGTCCCTCTTGCTACTTGTGGAGCTATATGACATTTTAACAAAGCAGTCTGTCAAGAACCCTTTCAAAAATCAATCCCACTTCTGAGAACTGAGCCTAAGGGAATAATTTAAAATGTGGCTTTCAGTATAGCACTATTGGTAACTCTGAGAAGCTAAAAGCAAAAGATGAGTCCAACAACATATCTACAGGTTAGGTTATTCTGCGGCCATTAAAAAATAGGAATTCTCCTCTGCGATCACCCTGTTTTTTCAGTCTTCTAACTTTATTGAGTCTTTCAATGGCTAAATCAGAGACCTCTCTTGGTAAATGTCATACTGCACTTGAAAATATGTGGGTTATTTTCAAATATCTTTTGATATTGATCTCTAACATAATTACACAGAAATAAGAGAACAGACTCTGTATGATTTCAATACCTGTCGACCATGACATTTCTGCCCCTGATCTTATGTCTCTGGATATGTTCCAGTGTCTCCTAGTTTATAGTCTATGGGAACTTGAATAGAATTTGTATCCTACTGCTGTGAGAAAATTGTATAAATATTAATTATGTTGACTTGTTTCATAATGCTTTTCAGGCCTACTATATTCTTCTACTTCTCTGTACATTCATTCTATTAATTTCTGAGAGTTTGATATTGAAACTCTGACTAAAAATCTTATAACTTCAGATTATAAGATTATAACCTCAAAAATCAATAACCTCAGATATGCAGATGATACTACCCTTATGACAGAAAGTGAAAAAGAACTAAAGAGCCTCTTGGTGAAAGTGAAAGAGGAGAGTGAAAAAGTTGGCTTACAACTCAACATTCAGACTATTAAGATCATGGCATCTGGTCCCATCACTTCATGGCAAAGAGATGGGAAAACAATGGAAACAGTGAGAAACTTTATTTTTGGGGCTCCAAAATCACTGCAGATGGTGACTGCAACCGTGAAATTAAAAGACACTTACTCCTTGGAAGGAAAGTTATGACCAACCTAGATAGCATATTAAAAAGCAGAGACATTACTATGCCAACAAAGGTCCGTCTAGTCAAAGCTATGGTTTTTCCAGTAGTCATGTATAGATGTGAGCGTTGGACTATAAAGAAAGCTGAACGTCGAAGAATTGATGCTTTTGAACTGTGGTGTTGGAGAAGATTCTTGAGAGTCCCTTGGACGGCAAGGAGATCAAACCAGTCCATCCTAAAGGAAATCAGTTCTGGATATTCATTGGAAGGACTGATGCTGAAGCTGAAACTTCACTATTTTGGCCACCTGACACAAAGAACTGACTCATTGGAAAAGACCCTGATGCTGGGAAAGATTGAAGGCGGGAGGAGAAGGGGATGACAGAGGATGAGATGGCTGGATGGCATCACTGACTCGATGGACATGAGTGTGAGCAGGCTCCGGGAGTTGGTGATGGACAGGGAGGCCTGGTGTGCTGCAGTCCATGGGGTAGCAAAGAGTTGGACACAACTGAGCGACTGAACTAAACTGAAAAATCTTAATTTATCTACTTAAACAATTGTAATGTGGAACAATATATAACTTTGTCCTGTATTTTCTGGGTGTCCTGTAAATGTGCTATATTTTCATAATTTATAAAAGAAAAAAATGGGCTTTCTCAAAAGAGCAGATCCTGTTCTTAAACAGGTGAAACTGATCTGTACAGAAGAGGGGTGGTTATTGATAGGGAAGGCGAAAAATTCTGGGGTGATGGAAATATTCTGTGATTTGATCTGGGTGGCAGTTACATGGGTAAATATATATGTAAAAATTAATGGAACTCTATGCTTCACATTAGCGTTCTCTGTGGTATGTAGATGAGACTGCAATGTAAAAGCATGAGTTCTGAAGACAATGTAGCAATGCCCATTAGACTATAAGTTCCTGGAGACAAGGAGCTTGTCTGTTTTGCTGGCAGCTGTTTTCCCAGAGTCTAGAATAAGATATGTACTAGACCCTCTGCTGCTGCTGCTAAGTTGCTTCAGTCGTGTCCGATTCTGTGCGACCCCAGATGGCAGCCCACCAGGCTCAACCGTCCCTGGGATTCTCCAGGCAAGAACACTGGAGTGGGTTGCCATTTCCTTCTCCAATGCATTTCACTTCCAATGAAAGTGAAAAGTGAAAGCGAAGTCGCTCAGTCGTGTCCGACTCCTAGCAACCCCATGGACTGCAGCCTACCAGGCTCCTCTGTCCGTGGGATTTTCCAGGTAAGAGTACTGGAGAGGGTTGCCATTGCCTTCTCCGATAGACCCTCAATAAGAACCTATTGAATAATTATTGAAAAGACTTAGGATAAAATGTTAAATGAAAAAAGTCCCAAAGTTGTACAACTTTTGAGTACATTATGATTGTAATGTTGTGAAAATGATGAACAGGAAAAAAATATTGAAAGGAAATGGAGTGAAACAGTGTCAGTGGTTGTGTTGAATGGTGGGCTTACAGATTATTTTTTATTTTCATTGAGATGACATTGATTTAAAACACTATGCAAGTTTCAAGTGTACCACCTTATATTTCTACTCAGCATACCCTACAATGTGCTCATTACCAAAAATTTAGTTCCCACCCATCATCACACAGTTGATATCCTTTAAACATCCCCTCCCCAATACCCCTTTCCCTCTGGTAACCTGATAGTCTATTCTCTGTATCTACATGTTTCTTTTTGTTTGACTTATTCATTTATTTTGTTTTTGTCCATTTGTTTATTAGTTTCTTACATTCCACATATGAATGAAATTCATACAGAATTTGTCTTTCCCTGACTCATGTCAGTTAGTACCATCAAGGTCCATCCATGCCATTGCAAATTGCAAGAGTTCATCTTTTTAAATGGTTGATGAATATTTCAATAGCCTTCCCTGGTGGCTCAGTGGTAAAAAAAAAAAATCTGCCTACCAATGTCGGAGACACAGTTCAATCCCTGGGTTGGGAAGGTCCCCTGGAGAAAGAAATGGCAACCCATTACAGTATCCTTGCCTGGAAATCCTGTGGACAGAGGAGCTTGGTGAGTTATAGTCCATGGGGTCACAAAAGAGTCAGACACGACTAAACAGCTAAACGACAACAACAAAAGTGTTCCAATGGTTGATTAGTATTCCATTCCATTTCATAGTATATACACCATATCTCCTTTATCTGTTCATCCATGGATGGGCACTTGGGTTGTTTCCATATCTTGTCTATTGTAAATAGGGCTGTTATGAACATGCGAGTGAAGATAAGATTATTTTTTGCTTGGTGAACCTCTTCCCTTTTCCATTCTCTTCGTGATTCTTTTTCTTTTTGACCAGGGATTAAACCGGTGCCCTCTGCATTGGAAGTGCAGAGTCTTAACCACTGGTTCCCCAGGGAATTCTCTCCATCCTGTTTGTGATTCTTTATGTAACACTGTTTGAAAATAGCAGCTAACATTGATTGAGTGCTTATTCTGTGCCAGGCTTTATGATTATGGAAATGTACACTTTACATTTATTAGCTGATTTAATTTTCACGACAACCCTATGAGGTAGGTTTTTCTCCCCCATTTTATGGATGGGGAAACTGACGCATAGAGAGATTAAAGAATCTGACCAAAGCTACACAGCCCTAAGTAGCAGATCTAGAAGGGAAACCCAGCAGTAGTCCGGCTCCAGAGGCTGCTGGCTTAACCACTATGCTGTATTACTCCTCAAAAACTAAAGTTAGAAAACTCTAGCCCTGGGCAATGAGCCCTTTGCTCTCTCTCAGAGGAGTTGACCCTGTCTTCTGGGAGGCCCCAGCTAGTCGGGTACATCAAGGTACTCAAGGGGATGAAGAGGACAGTGCGGGGTGGAGAACTAGCACCAGGAAGTAAGCAGGAGAGTCAAGGCTGCCCATCCCACACAGTAGGGGCAGAGGTTTCTGTCACCCAGTTCCCCACCCGGAAGCCAGAGAGGGCCACTCTCCCAGACTGGGTGGTCATGAGGTCTGGTCAACAGGCCGGGTTCTGCCACCCACTTCCCTGAAGTCGCCCCGCCCCCACACCCCATACCGTCCCTGTCACTCTGTTCCTGGAAGTTACAGGAACTGGGCTGCAGTGTTTATGCGGCCTGAGCAGTACACCGGTCTTTGGCTCACACCACCCACGGCAAAGCTCAATGCTGCTGGCAGAAAGCATCTGAGTCCCTGCCCAGAGGCTCACCTGCTGTGTGGCCCGCGGCGTGTTCCTTGACCTCCCAGGAGCTTCAGTTTCCCCATGCACATAAAGGGGATATGAAAAGCACCTGAAGGGACTGAAGGCAGCCCTGTGGATGACGCATTTGGCACTGCGGCCTGGCACTCTCCAGCACCTCAAACAGGGTGGCTATTGTTCTTATCATCCTGCCACCCTCCATTGTCTTCAGGGCCACGGAAGGGCTGGAGAGATGAGCTCAAAAGGCACTCAGATGTCTCAGCTGCCAGGAGGGAATGCCTTTCTAATCAGCACAAGCGTCAGCGTCCAGTTATTAATACCCCACCAGCCCCACCAGCTCTTGGATTTAGCATTCCAATGCTGAGGTGGAGGTTGGCGGGGCGGGGCTGCGGAACAGGTGGCCGGGGTCTGGAGGTGGAGCTCTCTGTGGGAGCAGTTGGCCCCTTCTCCCGCCAGACACCCTCCACCTGCAGTCTAGGGTCTGGGAAGGTGTGAAATTCCTGCATGAAGTGAGCTCTAGGCGGTCAAATTCTCAGTCTCCTAAGGACACAGCACTGTCCTTCCAGGAATGCAATGCCCAAGTGAGGCAAGGCCCCCCAGTGATGCCTCTGGAAGAGACAAATCAACTCATGGATGGAATATTGAAGGTGGAAGAGGGCTCAGAGAGCCCCCCAACCTGCCTTAGTGGCTTAGAACTCAGCCTCTGGGCTCAGATAGACCGGGGTGACCGGGAGTATCTGTAACCCTTAGTTCCTTCCACTGTTAACTGGGAATAATAATGACTCCCAAGTCTTTTGTGTACTATAAACGTTTTCATTTGGTCACTGCAGGAACAAATGAAATAACTCATATAAGCACAGGGCTTAGTGTGCACTGTCTGGAAAAGAGTAGCCTAACCTCTTCTGTCATGCGTGACTTCCTTCTCGCTCCTTCCTGTGTGAGAGACAGACCTCAAGGAAAAAAGTTCTTCCAGGAATTTCCCTTTCTTCCACCTGAGTTAATAATTTTATCAGACAGTGTTTCTTTGTTTTCTTAAATGACTTAAAAAAAAAAAACAACTTTACTGTATTTAGAGTGTTTTTAGGTTCACAGTAAAAGTGAGCAGAATGTAGAGTCCTCATATAGCCCTGTCCTCCCCACCCTGAGCCTCCCCTTCCATCAACGTTGTGCACCTTGGCGTTACACTTGTTACAATAAATAAACTGGTATTGACATATCACTATCACCCAAAGTCTGTAATTGACATCACTCTGTGTATGAGTTTTGACAAGTGTGTAATGATATGTGTTTACCATTCTAGCACCATTTTTATTGCCCTAAAAATTCCCCATGCTTTATGGATTACTCTCTCTCCCCAGACTCCCAGCAATCACTGAAATTATTACTCTCTCTATACTCTTGCCTTTTTCAGAATGTCATATGGTTAGAATCATACAGTCTTCTCAGATTGACTTTTTTCACTTAGTAATATGCCTTTACATTTTCTCCATATTTTTGGTGGTGGGAGGGGTGCACCTCATTGCACACAGGATCTTAGTTCCCTGACCAGGGACTGAACTCTTGCCCCCTGCAGCAGAAGTTGGGAGTCTTAAGCACTGAAGCAAGGAAGTCCCTTCTCCATGTTTGTATGTGGTTTGAGAGCTCTTTTTTGGTGTGTGTGCTAAATAATATTCCATTGTATAATATAATGGGTCATGCTGCAGTTTATTTATTCATTCACTCATTGAAGGACATCTTGGTTGCTTCCAAGTTTTGGCAATGATGAATAAAGCTGCTATAAACATTCACATGCAGGTTTTTGTGTGCTTCTCTGGTGGCTCAGATGGTAAAGCATCTGCCAACAGTGCTGGAGACTCAGGTTCAATCCCGGGTCGGGAAGATCTCCTGGAGAAGGAAATGGCAACCCACTCCAGTATTCTTGCCTGGAAAATCCCATGGACAGAGAAACCGGGTAGGCTACAGTCCATGGAGTCACAAAGAGTCGGACACGACTGAGCGACTTCACTTTCCTTTCCTTTCCGTATGGACACACATTTTCAGCTCTTTTGGATAAATGGCAAAGTGTATGATTGCTAGATAACATGGTGAGAGTATGTTTAGCTTTGTAAAAAATTGTCACGCTGTCCTTCCAAAGTGGCTGTATCATGTCGCATTCCAAATAGCAATGAATGAGACTTGCTACTGCTCCTCAGGCTTCCCCCATAGCTCAGTTGGTAAAGAATCTGCCTGCAGTGCAGGAGACCTGGGTTTGATTCCTGGGTCGGGAAGATCCCCTGGAGGAGGAAATGGCAACCCACTCCAGTATTCTTGTCTGGACAATCCCATGGACAGAAGAGCCTGGCAGGCTACAGTCCACAGGGTCACAAGAGTCGGATGCAACTTAGTGACTAAACCACCAGCACTGCCCCCCAGCCTCCCCAGCATTTGGTACACTCAGTGTTTTGGATTTGGCCATTCTTATGGATGTGTGGAGAAGGCGATGGCACCCCACTCCAGCACTCTTGCCTGGAAAATCCCATGGACAGAGGAGCCTGGTAGGCTGCAGTCCATGGGGTCGCGAAGAGTCGGACACGACTGAGCGACTTCACTTTCACTTTTCACTCTCATGCATTGGAGAAGGAAATGGCAACCCATTCCAGTGTTCTTGCCTGGAGAATCCCAGGGACAGGGGAGCCTGGTGGGCTGCCGTCTCTGGGGTCGCACAGAGTCGGACACGACTGAAGCGACTTAACAGCAGCAGCAGCAGCATGGATGTGTAGATGACACCACCCTTATGGCAGAAAGTGAAGAGGAACTAAAAAGCCTCTTGATGAAAGTCAAAGAGGAGAGTGAAAAAGTTGGCTTACAACTCAACGTTCAGAAAACTAAGATCATGGCATCTGGTCCCATCACTTCATGGCAAATACATGGGGAAACAGTGGAAACAGCATCAGACTTTATTTTTTTGGGCTCCAAAATCACTGCAGATGGTGACTGCAGCCATGACATTAAAAGATGCTTACTCCTTGGAAGAAAACTTATGGCCAACCTAGATAGCATATTAAAAAGCAGAGACATTACTTTGCCAACAAAGGTCCGTCTAGTCAAGGCTATGGTTTTTCCAATGGTTATGTATGGATGTAAGAGTTGGACTGTGAAGAAAGCTGAGTGCCAAAGAATTGATGTTTTTGAACTGTGGTGTTGGAGAAGACTCTTGAGAGTCCCTTGGACTGCAAGGAGATCCAACCAGTCCATTCTGAAGGAGATCAGCCCTGGGATTTCTTTGGAAGGAATGATGCTAAAGCTGAAACTCCAGTACTTTGGCCATCTCATGCAAAGAGTTGACTCATTAGAAAAGACTCTGATGCTGGGAGGGATTGGGAGCAGGAGGAGAAGGGGACGACAGAGGATGAGATGGCTTGATGGCATCACCGACTCAGTGGACATGAGTTTGAGTGAACTCCAGGAGCTGGTGATGGACAGTGAGGCCTGGCATGCTGCAATTCATGAGGTCGCAAAGAGTTGGACACGATTGAGCGACTGAACTGAACTGATGTAGTGGTATCTCATTAGTTGTTTTTTTTTTCGGCTGTGCTGGGTCTTAGTTGCGGCCCACAGGATCTTTGATCTTTCTTGCAGCATGGGAACTCTTCACTGTGGCAAGTGGGATCTAGTTCCCTGACCAGGGATCGAATCAGGCTCCCTGCATTGGGAACATGGACTTTTAGCCACTAGACCACCAGGGAAATCTCTCTCACTGTTTTAATTAGCAATTCTCTAATGACATATATGTTGCATGTCCTTTTTATGCTTACTGGCCATCGATATATCTTCTTTAGTGAGCTGTTCAGATCTTTTGCCCATGTTTTAATTCATTTGTTAATTTTCTTATCATTGTTTTAAGACTTCTTTGTGTATGTTGGATAGCAGTTCTTTATCAAATGTCTTTTGCAAATTTCTCCCAGTCCATGGCTTGTTGTTTCATTCTTCTGATTGATTTTTATTAATGATTCAATGTGTTTTTTCTTAATATTAAAAAAGGTATGCTTATAATTGTGTGTCACATGAATAGCAGCAGGAAGGCTTGACTTTGCCAGTGTCTTCTTCTATGAGGGATCTCACTTTTGGTCGGTGTTCCAGGCAGTGCGGCATCCTCCCTGCTCTATATTGTGGTCTGGAGAAGGAGTGTGACCGGCTGGAGATGGCACAGCATGTTCATGAAGAAGATATGTCCATCTCACGTGCATAATCTTCACAGTAACCAGACAACTGACTTAGCTATTCAACAGATTTTTTTTTCAATAGATATTTTTTTAGTTGACTCAGTTCTAGGAGTCTCTGTGTGAGACTCCTAGAATGTTCCTTTTTTTTTTCCTTGACTTAAAAAAATTGCAGAAACCATAATATGACAACAGTAGAGACAGAAGATATTTCCAAAACAGAAAATGTTAAAAAAAAAAAAAAAAACCCATAATCACACCTCAATAAATCAACCATTTCACTTTTCTGAGAATTCTGTCTATCTAGGAAAGGTTGGGATGAGATAGCATCTTAGTGTATCTTGTACTTTAAAAATTTTACTTGCTTCAGGTTTTAGTTTTCAAAATGATATTTTAGAATGGTTGCCTCATATTCCATCTGTTCCTTAAACACCCAAGCTTGTGGCGCCTCCGGATTGAACTTCCCCAGGGTCGCCATGTGGCGGCTCCTCCACGCCATTCAGGTCCCCTCTTTGGGGTCTTCCTCGAACACCTTATCTAAAGCTTCACAAGTTGGGAAGATGCCCTGGAGAAGGGAAAAGCTACCCACTCCAGTATTCTGTTCTGGAGAATTCCATGGACTGTATAAGTCCATGGGGTCGCAAAGAGTCAGACACAACTGAACAACTTTCACTCACTCACTCCATCTTATTATCCTGTTTTATTTTCTTGATAGCACTTACACTATCAGAAATTCTTTATTTACATCTGTGTCTGTCTTCTCTCACCAGAATATAAATTCCATGAGGACAGGAAACTTTTCTATCTTGCTTGATCTGTATCTCTAGTGCTTACAACAGTGCCTGGAACATAGTAGTTATTCAATAAATATTTATTTAATAGTCTCATTTCAGAAGACCATAGTTTTTCAAGTTGGTCATTGATTTTCTATTTTGTTTCCTTAATTAGTTGATGCTGCGACAGATGTCTCAGGAAATCAGTATATCAGGGGTTTTGGGAGGAAGGTTTTGGCAAAAGACTTGGGTTCCTCGCTTAACCTGTGTCATTTACTAACTTTGTGACACTGGCCAGTATATTTAACTTCTCTGAATCTAGATTTCCTTATTTGAAATGAGGGTAATATTAGTGCCTACCTCATAGAGTTATTGTGAAGACTGAATAAAAATAATGCACATAAAGAAAGTACTTAGCAAGATGCCCATGAAATCAGAGCAGGCATTATTAGCCAGCTGTTACCAGTGCTCTGGTACTTTTGGGTGTTGGTTCATGCAATCCTCAAAGCTGCCCTACTGCTGGTTACACAGCCCTGCTTATTTTGTGACAATTCACTCAGCTGTACACTTATTTCGGAGAAGGCAATGGCACCCCACTCCAGTACTCTTGCCTGGATGGAGGAGCCTGGTAGGCTGCAGTCCATGGGGTTGCTAAGAGTCAGACACGACTGAGCAACTTCACTTTCACTTTTCAGTTTCATGCATTAGAGAAGGAAATGGCAACCCACTCCAGTGTTCTTGCCTGGAGAATCCCGGAGGCAGGGGAGCCTGGAGAGCTGCCATCTACGGGGTCGCACAGAGTTGGACACGACTGAAGCGACTTAGCAGCAGCAGCAGCAGCAGCAGTACACTTATTTGTAGCTTTTCCCTATTTGGATTATAGTCAATAAAACATTTACTTAACAACAATAACAACAAAAGCCCTAGGAATAGGGATCTTTATCGTCTCCATCTTACAGAGGAGGAAACTGAGGCTCAAAGAGGTAAAGCCACTGGTTCAAGATCACAGAGAGAAAAAAAAAATCACAGAGAGGAAGTGGTGAGGCTCTTGAAGCTGTGAAACCTATGCTCTTAACCACAGCTCTTAATGTCCTACTCGCTACCTGGCTTGTTCAAGCACTCAATAAAAAGTAGCTTTTATTATTATTATACTGAACATTATTGTTGTTTAAAATTTTTATCCGGGACTTCCCTGGTGGTCCAGTGGCTAAGACTCTGAACTCCCAGTGCAGGGGGCCCGGTGTCCATCCCTGGTCAGGGAACTGGACTCCATGTGCCGCAACTAAGAGTTCACATACCGTAACTAAAATGATCCCGCATGCTACAACAAAGACTGAAGATGCCGTGTGCCGCAAATAAGACCTGGTGCAGCCAAATACTAATAAATAAATAAATAAAAATAAAAATTTAAACGTGCTTTTTAAAAATAAAAAGTTTCCTTCTATTTTAAATGTTTCAAAGTATACCTTTGGCATGTATGACTTTTCTCTGCTTCTGCATTTTTCCCTTAGGTACAATCCCAAGGATATAATGAACACCCTGAAGTGACTTGTGCAAGATCACATACATAGTGATACTTCAAGCAGGGCCATCATTCACTTCAAGTGTTCACTTGTGGTTCACTTCCCAGGGCCCTGGATCCAGGGGTCAGTGGACTTCCCAAAGGAGGTCCAAGAGGAGCCAAGCCCTGGACGGGGTTTGAGTGGACAGAGGAGTGAGGACCCTCCAAGTGAAGACACAGAAGTGGGGAGGGTGAGGCGGGTATGTTGGGGAAATAGTGGGAAACCCCTCTCAAAGGAGTGGAGAATCAGAAAAAGGGGGAAATTAGGAGATTAGGGCTGGATCTTTCATTCATTCCACAAATGCTCTCTAGGCTCCTACTATATGCCAAAGATTGTGGATATATCAGTGAACAACCACATCCAATCCCTGTACTCATGGAACAGATACTTTATTGGGTGGAGGTGGGGACAAAATTGACAAGGAAATTGAGTAAAACAATTAAAGACTGTGATAAATTTTAGGAAAGAACAGGTGCTGAATCCAGGAGTAATAGGATGGGGACCTATTTAAATAGAATGGTTCATGAAGGCCTCTTTGGACAGGTAACATCTCAGTTGAGAAAGGGGAGGGATTATTTTAGGCAGAGCACACAGCACATGCAAAGGCCCTGAGGTGGGTCTTCAGAAAGGGCCCTCAAAGCCATGAAGAAGAGGGTCTTGTGGGGGTTGTAAGTTCAGAAGGCATTTCAGACAGTCTTGAGCGAAGAACCTTCCCCTCCATCCCAGGCTGATCTTTCCTCTGACTTGAACTGTACTTTCCCATCTGTCCACTGGTTGACCTCAGAAAGCAGTGGCCCTAAAGTTGTGTGTCTTCCCCAGTCAGCTGCCTATCTTCAGTTGTGTTTCCAGTTCTCTAAGTTCTCCCAGACTCTAGCCAAACTCTTGACTCTTCCTCGTTCTCTGGCTTCCACCCCTTCTGTGGCCACCGTTCTAGACCATGGAGGCAGCCAGGCTGTGTGGTGGGATGGGTCACACACAGCAAGGACTTTGGCAGGACATAGGCCAGGGTGCAGATGCCAGCTCTGCCATCCGGTGAGGTTCACGGGACCTTGGTCTTCTGGGAGTTACACCTTGCTGTTGGCTGGGGAGTCCCGTGAGATGATGATGTTAGTGACAGCAGCTGACACAGTAGATGTCGAATGAATGACAGTCCCGCCCTTTCCTACCAATCTTGGAAAACGCTTTGTTTTCTTCATACCTTGGCTTGTCACAATTACAAAGCAGAGAGATGGTGAAGATCTGGGCCATCTAATGACTCCCTGAAGATCTCTCTGGAAGAACCAAATCCTAAAGTACTCCATTTTCAAAATTTTAAAAATATATACTTAGTTATTCCCTGGGTCTTTGCAGCACACGGGAGCATGGGATCTTTGATCTTCATAGCAGCATTTGGGCTCTTTAGTTACGGCATGTGCAATCTAGTTCCCTGACCAGGGATGGAACCCAGGGCCCCTGCATTTCGAGTGGAGAGTCTTAGCCACTGGACCACCAGGGAAGTCCCTCAAAATATTTTAAACAGCTTACTTTGTAATCTTAGTGTCTGTCATTAACTGAAGGTTTACTCTATGCTGGTTACTGTGCTAAGTGCATTACAGATTGTCTTTTCATCCTCATGACAATCCTGCAAAGGAATTTCCATTATTGTTCCAATTTTATAGTCCAGGAAACCAAGATTCAGAAAAGTGAAGTGACTGACTTAAAGTCACATTGCTAGTTAAAGCATGAAATTGGGCCTTGAGTCTATGTTTTTCCAGCATCCAAAAACCCCGAAAGAAAACAAACCTGTGTGCCCAACCAGTAGGCAGCCCTGCCTTATAGCCCATCTGCAAAAGCATGGGGAGCCAACGTGTTTCATTTCCTGGATGACAGGAGACCTGGAGAGATGAGAGATTTTCTCACTCTCACGATGGACTGGACTCTAAGCTGGGCGTTGGTTGGTGAGCCAGGCCCGGGCCCCAGACTTGCCCCAGCAGAGTAGACTGGGTGGTCTGAGACCTCAGGGTGGCCCAGACCTTCGTCCACGAGCTGGAATGCATCCACAGAGCAGCAGAACCATAAACACCAGCAGTCCTTTCAACAGGACACTGTGCCTGAGTCATGGAGTATTTATAGACGGGCCTCTTCTCAGCTTTGCCAAGGATTTGTCAAGTTCACTTGGGGCTCGGAGGGTGACAACCTGTTTATCATCCAAGGTGCCATAGCAGGCTGTTGGGACCTCCTCCGAGAACGAGTCCTGGAGGTCTGCCCGTGTTTAGACCTGATCTGACCCCCCGACAGCAGACTGACGCAACTCTCCCCTGCTCCCTGCATGGTGCTGCCTTCTACCAAATACCCCCTGCTCCGGCCCCACCTCAACACACACACACACACACACACACACACACACACAGAGTGAGCTCATAGTCTTGAGTTAAAAATGTGACAGGTGTTGCTTCTCTCAGGAAGACCTCTTGGATTGATCTGGGAGGATTAAAAACTTCCCCTGGCCTCACTGCTCCTGGGAGTGAACCCTTTCATTGGTCAGATAATTAAATTAATCGTAAGAAAACTGACCGAGGACCTTCTCTGTGCCAGATACCATGCTAGGCGTTTGCTGGGGTTTTTGTTTGCTTGTTTTGCTGTGCCGCTTGTGGGATCTTAGTTCCCTGACCAGGGATCAGACACGTGGCAGTGCGAGCACTGAGTCCTACCTACTGGACTGCCAGGGAATTCCCTCATGCTAAGAGTGTTAACACTACCTTTTTCAAATCCTCAGAATAATAAGTTAGATATAAATTTAGTGGGCGTCCCTGGTGGCTCAGACGGTAGTCTGCCTGCAATGCAGGAGACCCAGGTTCGATCCCTGGGTCTGGAGGATCCCTTGGAGAAGGGAAAGGTAACCCACTCCAGTATTCTTGCCTGGGGAATCCCATGGAAGAGGAGCCTGGCAGGCTACAGTCCATGGGGTTGCAAAAAGTCGGACATGACCAAGTGACTTCTGTTTCATTTTTATAGATATTTAATATCATCTTTATAGATGAGGGAATAGAGGCTCAGAGAGGTAAAGTAACTCCCCAAGACCACACAGCCAGTAAGTAGCAGGGCCAGGCTCAAACTCTAGGTCTTTCTTGGTTCCAGACTCCAAGCTGTGGGTGACTTTGGGCAAGTAACTTCCCCTCCGAACCTCAGTTTCTTTATCTGTAACATGGAGACACAAATACTCACCTCTCACAGCTGTAAGAACTGAATAAAACTGGTACATAGTAGGCTCCCAACCCCTAACTCCTGCCCCCACCTTGAGTAACATTGACTAAATTAGCTTCTCTTAAGCTGCTTAGGACAATCATCCAGGTCACATCTGGCTCAAACTTCAAGGACTTGAATCTAGGACCCAGACTGTTCTAGCCCCCATGGCCCCATCCTTTGTTTCTTCCCAACAGACAACAGTCGGAGGGGCTCAGGATCCAGGAGCAGGGGACAAGGAAAGGAGGGGTGGAGGGAGTTGGGGTGTGGGGGGTGGCTGTGTGCAGAGGAGCAGTGGACTGGGCAGGCTCTCCCTCCCGGGATCTGTTTTGGATGGTGCCAGCCTCTGGGCTGCCAGCAGAGTTGTCAGTGCTGTGTTAACAGAGCGGCCCCTGGGGCCAGGTTTAGTGGTTGAGCCATGACCCCAGATGGGTGGCATGGCTGCAGACACTGGGCAGAACCTGCTTTTGTGATTCCTGGTAGGTGGGGGGGCTCTGGAGGCTCTGAGCCCTGCAACTACCTGCCGGGGTGGGTTACTAAGTCTTTGTCAAGGGCAGGTTGTTCCTTCCTGCTGTCTTCATCCCCTTCCTCTGCAGCCTATGACAGAACACTTCTTGAGTTTCAGACAGATTTGGGTTCAAGGCCCAGCTGTTCCATTTACTACCTGGGTGACCTTGGGCAAGGTACTTAATACCTCGCCATCTGATTTAGAAATGAAAACAGTCATGCCTACCTCTCAGGGCTGTGTTGATTAAGTGGGGTCCCTGGGTAGGGCTGGGATGCCCCTCTGTTTCCCCCCTTTTCCCACCACCAGTGGGGCCCATGAGGGCAGTTCTCTTGTCCTCCCCCTACCCAGAGGGGCCTTAAAATGCACTCCCCAGGCCTTGACTTGGCGGTTCTGGGGTCTCACAGTGCTTCCAGAAACCTTGATCCTAAGTCCCCTCTGACCTCCTGGCCAGGGCCCAGCTCTGACTGAGGTGAGAGCCCAGCTCACTCAGCTGTAGCTCAGATTTCCTGATAGATCCCATTAGAGGCCTCAGTCAGGAGCCCCAGGTCCTTGAGTTTTAATCCATAGGAACAGTGACTTTTTTTAACTATCAAGATTTCTGTCCAGCCATTTTCTATGACTGTACAACACTTTTGATGTATAAGTTTATTTTCATAACACATATATTATTTTTAATAGAAAAAATTGGATTACATATATGTGGCATGTATTTTTCTGTTTGTGCCTAATGATATATTGCTGACATCTTTTCCTGTTGATATTCTATATAAAAAGCTCCATGTCATTTTAGGTATATTTATTTTTAGTCTACAGACAGTTGGAATGCTTATTGGGGTATGTTTCTGCTTTACTTTTTAGGAAATTGTTTCTTTAAGTATAATATGTGTTCAGAAAAGGGCACAGTCCATAACTGTACAGTTCAAGGCATTTTCATAAAATGAGTGTACCTGTATAACTGCACCCAGGTCAGGGACAGGATCAGTACCAGTCTTCCTGGAGCCTTCTTCCACCCCCTTCCAGCCTACCCACTGAGGGCAACGCTATCTTGACATTTTTATTAATTAATTTTACCAATTTATTTATTTGGCTGTGCCAGGTCTTAGTTACGGCCTGTGGGAACTAGTTCCTTGACCAGGGATTGAACCCAGGCCCCTTGCATTGGGAATGTAGTCTTAGCCACTGGACCACCAGAAAAGTCCCGTGACTCTTAAAAGCTGAAATTAGTTCGGGTTGTTTCGAACTTTATGAAGATAGAATCACACAGTATGTTCTCTTTTGTTCACCATTCTTTGTGAGATTCATCTGTGTCTTTGAACGTGACAGTGTGTATTCATTCTCATTGCTGCATACTCTCCACCAAGCAGGTGCTTCCCAGGTGGCTCAGTGGTAAAGAATCCGCCTGCCAACACAGGACTCCCAGGAGACAAGTGTCCGATCCCTGGGTTGGGAAGATCTCCTGGAGGAGGAAATGGCAGCCCACTCCAGTATTCTTGCCCATAAAATCCCATGGACAGAGGAGCCTGGCAGACTACAGTCCATTGGTCACAAAGAGTCGGACACAAGTGAGCGCACACACACACATACCCACACACATTCACTAAGCAACCACATAACAATTTATTTATTTGTTTCATTGACAGACATTGGGGTTGTTTCCAAGATTTTGCTGCTACAAACAATACTGCAGAAAATATCCTTGTATTTAAATAGATCTACAGATTTGAGTATCTATACCTATTTATTAAGAGCTAACTATAACTTTCAGACATCATTTTTCTAGTTTATAAAATAGATTTTTCAGATTACAACTGCTGAATACATGTATAAATATTGCACCCCCTCCCCCAAGGTCAAGAGTAGTGGGAATGTCGATTGCCCTCTACCTTCACCAACCTTGGATACTATTAATCTTAAATATCTTTGATGAGCTAGACTCAGACATCTCACACTATCATTTCCCTTGTATTCTACTGGTCACATAGATCAACACTGATACAGTGCAGGGAGGAGAGGGCCTGTGTACTGGGAGGCAAGAATTATTGAGGACTATCTTGGAGGCTGAATATCAGAGGAAACATCAGATTTTATTGTAGTTTTAACGAGATTTTAGAAATTAAAACCATTTTTAGAAACAGGGCCTTGTTTTGATTTGGCTTGGGAGAGGAGGGGACATTGACTTTTATTCTTTTGTAAATTGCTTTTTTTTGGGCAGCCTTTGTTTATTTCAGAATATTAACATTTTATAGATATTGACACTTGGTCTTTAAGTGTGTTTCTACTGTTTTCTCCCAATCATCACTTGTCTCTTAAGCTTTTGTTTATGGAGCAACTGCAGGTTTAAATATAGTTTGTTTTCCGCCCGCTTACTGTTTACGATCTGGATCACCCGAGGGTGTGTGTGGCAAAGCCTAGGTTCAAGCTGGTGGGGGTGGGGAGCAGCAGGCCGAGTGGGGTGGGCAGAGCTGGCCCCCGAGACTCTCTGGGGTATTAGGACTAGAGCACCACGGTCAGCACTGAGCCTGGGCCTTGAGTCTGTCGTGAGGCTTCCTCCAGCTCCTTCCCAGGTCTTCTCCGTGCTATTCCAGCCCCTTTATCAGAGAAGAGAGTCTCTCTGCACAGCCCAGGGGGCAGACAAGGGTCAGGGCGAGTCAAGACCAGTTTTAATGGGGCAGTAGAGGGAGGCAATGGAGTAGGCAATGGCACCCCACTCCAGTACTCTTGCCTGGAAAATCCCATGGATGGAGGAGCCTGGTAGGCTGCAGTCCATGGGGTCGCTAAGAGTCGGACACGACTGGGCGACTTCACTTTCACTTTTCACTTTCATGCACTGGAGGAGGAAATGGCAACCCACTCCAGTGTTCTTGCCTGGAGAATCCCAGGGATGGTGGGGCCTGGTAGGCTGCTGTCTATGGGGTCGCACAGAGTCAGACACGACTGAAGCGACTTAGCAGCAGCAGCAGCAGCAGAGGGAGGCAAAGTTTAAGAACAGGGGCTAAAGCAGCCTAAAGCTCCGAGTCCAAATCCTGAACTATGAGTTCGAGGCCTGTCTTAGTCTTCTCGAGGTGCCATAACAAAATACCACAGGTTGGGTGGCTTAAACAGCAGAAGTTTATTTCTCACAGTTCTGGAGGTTGGGAAGTTACAGATTGAGGTGCTGGCGAGGTAGGTTTCATTCTGAGGTTTCTTGGCTTGTTGACGGCTACCACCTTGCTGTGTGCTTGCCTGGCCTTTCCTCATGTGTGTGCATGAAGAGAGAAAGGAAGCAAGCTCTCCTGTCTCTAAGGACACTGATCCCATTGGGCTAGGACTCCAACTCATGACCTTATCTCACCCTAGTTACCTTCCAAAGACCTCATCTCTAAATACCATCACATTGCGGGTAAGAGCTTCAACATATGAATTTCAGGCAGACACAGACATTAAGTCCATAGCAATTGCTCCAGACTATTTCCTAGACATGTAACCTTAGGCAACTTTCCTCATTTCTCTGTGACTCAATTTCTTTATCTGTAAAATGAAGATGATAACAGTATCAGCTTCATGAAGTAATAGATTAATGAATAGCTTTAAAACACTTGCTATTCCCTGGTGGTCCAGTAGATAAGAATCCACCTGCCAATGCAAGGGACGTGGGTTCGATTCCTGGTCCCGGAAGATTCCACATGCTGCAGGGCAACTAAGCCATGAGCCGCAACTACTGAACAGCATGTGCCCTGGAGCCTGTGATCTGCAACAAGAGAGGCCACCGCAATGAAAAGCTCATGCACTGCAACTAGAGAATAGCCCCTGGTGGCTGCAACTACAGGAAGCACACCCACAGCAACGAAGACCCAGCACAGTCAAGATAATAAATACATTTTAAAAAGTTAAAAAGAAAGCAAAACATTAAGAACAGACTGTGGTATTCAGCCTCCAAGATAGTCCTCAATAATTCTTGCCTCCCAGTACACAGGCTCTCTCCTCCCCACCCTGTATCAGGGTTAATCTATGTGACCAATAGAATACAAGGGAAATGATAGGGTGAGATGTCTGAGTCTAGCTCATCAAAGATTTTACCACTTTTACAGACCCTCCCAATGTGGTTCCCAGCATGAGTCCGTCTGTTTGGTGGTGTTCAACCAACAGAATGAGACCAAGATCAGTTCAGAAGCAAAGGAAAGCTTTACTCTTTGATCAAAGAATGGAGAGGTGCCAGCTCCTGCAAAAGCCAGGGGCGGGGCTGCTTTATGGGAATCTTGTCAGTGGGGGCGGGGTGGAGGTCTTGCGGGTCGGGGGGAGCTCCAGGTCGCAGAGCTGGGTACAGCATCTCTGCGCGCTGCATGGACTGAGTGTCACGCACGGTGCTTCTGCACACAGCCCTGCAGAGCGGAGGTGCTGGCGCTCCCATTCCCCACTAGGAACTCTGGTCTGAAACCTCGAGTGCGAGGCCTTTGCGGGTGACGTCCTGTGAGCAAGTAAAACTACGCCAAGGACACTAACTGCACAAAGGAAAAAGAAAGGGTAGGCTTTATTTTTTTAAAGATTGTTTTGATGTGGGCCATTTTTAAAGTCTTTCTTGAATTTGTTACAATATTTCTTCTGTTTTATGTTTCGGTTTCCTGACTGCCAAGGCATGCCTGATCCTAGCTCCCTGACCAGGGATCGAACCTGCACCCCCTGCCCTGGAAGACGGACCACTGGACCACCAGGGAAGTCGCAGAGTTTACTTTATTAATCGGATTCTATTTTTATTCCCTGGGAATTGTTCATGGGTTTTGCTGGTGACAAGTCCTTCTTCTGTCTTCTGCTGTCTTGCTCCTCATTCTTGAGGGGCACTGAGGGTCAAAGAGGTCCTTCTTCTGCAGCTGCTTCTTGCTGAGTTTGGGCATCATCATAACCTCGAGAGAGGAGCAGAACTCCCCAGTTGCTTTATGTTCTCATCAAGCCTTAGCCATGATTGTTCATATGCCTGAGTGACCACCATTTAAAGTTTTATAGATTTTAACCTTTGGAGACTAAGGATGCCAGACAATTTAAGATATGTGGCTCAAATATCAGTAGGAGGACAACAGTTATTAAGGAGCCCTGGAAAGGTAGCCACCAAGTGGCCCTGGGGAGGGCCTGTTTCACCAGCTCCACATTTGTTCAGCCAGATGACACTGGCCTTGGTCTGCCAAATTGCTTTTCTCGGTAGCCTGTGTGCACTTCCTTCAGTCAGGCCACTTGCATTGACATGAGGGCAGCTTGACCAATGGGCTAGTGCATAGACCCTTCCTCGGTCAGCTGACAGGTAATCTAGGGCAGTTTGGTTCTGTAGGGCCATACTGGCCAGTGAGCCAACAGATTTTTGTATGGGGTTTAAGGGTTTGGCCTACTTCACATGTTAAATGTTTGTAATAGCTTGAAGTTGAGGCCAGTCTCATTGGTCACTGTCACACTGTGACTTAAGATTTTTGCATTGATAGTGTTATATGTGGTTCCCCTGGTCAGGATCACCAGCACCATAATGAGTGCAATAACCATTGTGCTCCTAATTTGTAGTAGACTTCCCTGGTGGTCTAGTGGATAGGACTCTGCACTCCCAATGCAAGAGGCCTGGGTTCGATCCCTGATCAGAGAACTAAGATTCCACATACTGCAACTGGAGAAACCTGAGTGCCGCAACAAAGAGCTCCTGTGTGGCAACGAAGACCCAGCAGAGCCAAAATTGAAAACAAACAAACAAAACAAGACACATATACACACACGCACACAGATTCTTTAAAAAATCAGCCACTGAATTAGATTTAAAAAAAAGAAGTTTGGATCTGGTCCCAGTACTTATGGTGATGTATCCCCTCTAAGATTTCAGATACCCAGCCCCTCGTTGAGTTTGGAGGCTTACCCAAGAACGCATATTCTCTTCATAAGCACACTGACCCTGTGTCACTTGCTTGAATCCTTGAAGAATCAGAGCTCTAGTTTTTCATCCATGTGAGTATATCCAGGATCCTGTTGGGGCACCCAGGTACCAAAATCAACTCCGTTGAGTTGGATGGCCTGATTTACATAATTGTTGATGCTGTTGGTCCGTAAGTGCGACCAGCTGTGCCTTCAACTTGTTTACAGTTTATTACCAGTTGGGAGGAGGGTGCTATTTAGCGTCTCCTCCTTGGTTATTGGGGTTCCTCTTAAATACGTCTGATGGTCCTTTCTTGTTTCAAGTTGAACGAGACAGGTCTAACAATCAGTGGGGTTCTGTCCTTCCTGAATATCTCTGGTCACATTATAGAAGAAATTTGTTCACCATGGAGTAATAGTAGGGAGCATGTTTTAATTCCTAAAATGGGAAGTATAAATTGGAAATAAAAGGCCTTCATTTTGCAAGCACTGAGATAAGTGTGTCCAGGGAGGAGGGGCAAAGGCAATGATGACCAGGGTCTCTTGTGGGCTGCTGGTTTTCCAGGTTTTTAGGTACACCTAGTGTCCTGGTGGGAAGTTATTGTAGGGTCAGGTCAGTGGGTGTGCGCAGTACCTGGTTACCATATTCATTGACAGCTTTCATGGTTTCTCCTACCTGGAGGACATACTTGAGTTGTTCCATTTCAAGGGGGCTGAGGTGTCCTTTCTCTTGGGCTAGGGGAATGGGTCTATCATACATGAGTTCAAATGAACTTAACTCTTGGGGCTAATCACATGCAGAGCAGGACAATTGGAAGCAACTTGTTTCAGCTTTCTTGAGTTCCCTGACAAAGCTTGGCTAAGGCCCATTTCAAGGTTTGCTTGGAACTCTCTACTTTCCCTGGTCACTGGGGTCTTCAGGCTGATTGCAAAACCCAAGACATAAACTGGTTATTCTCTTCATCACTTGAGACACAAATGCTGGACTATTATTGTTTTGTAGGGATTCTGGGAACCTGAACCTAGGGATTATTTCTACTAGTAATGTGTTAGCCACTTCAGCTGCCACTTCAGTTCTATCAGAGCATGCTTCTGTCCACCCAGAATATATGTGTACTAGCACCAAAGAGATAGCTGAAGTTGCCCAGTCCTCTCGGCATGACAGTGAAAGTAATCTGACAGTCTTCCCCAGGATATGTTCTTCTGGTCTGAATGGGTCTTATCTGGGGGCCTCTGCAGGATCTGCTGTTGAATTTTATTGGGCAAGTGGGGCATGTCTCAACTAGCTGACTGATTTTACTTTTTGTGCCATGGGGTACCATGACTTCAGCTCAGTAAAGGGCTTCTCGCCCACGGTGAGTTCCTTGATGAGACTCCCTGATGGCTTGACAAGCTGCACATTCATTAACTAGCCACTCATGCCACTTTGTCAAATTCTTCCTTTGTGTATATTGGGAAAAAATTGGGTGGATCTGAAGGTATGAGGGGTAATTCCCAAGTTACCGGTTCTTGGCATTTGTGTCTGTCTTGTTGTTTCTCTTTATATATTAATATATATTTGTGTATGTTTAGTCGCTAAGTGGTGTCCAAGTCTTTGCGACCCCATGGATTGCAGCATGCCAGGTTTCCCTGTCATATATATATATATAATATATATACACACACACAACATATGACCTGCCTCTTGAGAAACCTGTATGCAGGTCAGGAAGCAACAGTTAGAACTGGACATGGAACAACAGACTGGTTCCAAATAGGAAAAAGAGTACATCAAGGCTGCATATTGTCTCCCTGCTTATTTAACTTATATGCAGAGTACATCATGAGAAATGCTGGGCTGGAGGAAGCACAAGCTGGAGTCAAGATTGCCAGGAGAAATATCAATAACCTCAGATATGCAGATGACACCACCCTTATGGCAGAAAGTGAAGAAAAACTAAAAAGCCTCTTGATGAAAGTGAAAGAGGAGAGTGAAAAAATTGGCTTAAAGCTCAACATTCAGAAAACGGAGATCATGGCATCTGGTCCTGTCACTTCATGGCAAATAGATGGGGAAACAATGGAAACAGTGGCTGACTTTATTTTTCTAGGCTCCAAAATCACTGCAGATGGTGACTGCAGCCATGAAATTAAAAGACGCTTACTCCTTGGAAGGAAAGTTATGACCAACCTAGACAGCATATTAAAAAGCAGAGACATTACTTCGTCAACAAAGATCCATCTAGTCAAGGCTATGGTTTTTCCAGTGGTCATGTATGGATGTGAGCGTTGGACTATAAAGAAAGCTGAGCACCGAAGAATTGATGCTTTTGAACTGTGGTGTTGGAGAAGACTCTTGAGAGTCCCTTGGACTGCAAGGAGATCCAACAAGTCCATCCTAAAGGAGATCAGCCCTGGGTGTTCATTGGAAGGACTGATGCTGAAGCTGAAACTCCAAAACTTTGGCCATCTGATGTGAAGAGCTGACTCATTTGAAAAGACCCTGATGCTGGGCAGGATTGAGGGCAGGAGGAGAAGGGGACAACAGAGGATGAGATGGTTAGATGGCATCACCAACACAATGGACATGGGTTTGGGTGGACTCCAGGAGTTGGCGATGGACAGGGAGGCCTGGCGTGCTGCGGTTCATGGGGTCGCAAAGAGTCGGACACGACTGAGCAACTAAACTGAACTGAACAACATATATACATAACATATATATATATACAGCATATATATATAACATATATATAACACACACATATATATACAGCATATATATATATATATATATATATATATTTGGCTGTGCTGAGTCTTAGTTACAGGATGGAAACTCTTAACAGTGGCATGAGGGATCTAGCTCCCTGACCAGAGATTGAACCCAGGCCCCCTGCATTGAGAGCAAGAGAGTTCTACCCACTAGACCACCAGGGAGATCCTGTTTCTTTTTATTGACATCCTTCTTTGGTGACCCCTACAGTGAATCACTACCACCTTTTATGGAAGCTGTACTACTTCGATGAGTTTCAATATGCTAAAGCCACGTGTCACCTCTTTATTCTCCGCATACTTCTGCTCTTCCAAATAGCTCTGTGTGTGTAGAGGATGGCATACGCATACCTGGAAGCTGTATCAGCCTTTAAGATCTTCACTGTCTCAAGTTCCAAGGCCTAGGTGAGGGCCTTTTGGGCAGAAGTCCCTAGGGGTAGGCTTCATGCCTCTATGACTGGGTCTAGGTTAGTGTGTAGCCCACCGGGCTTCTTCACTCTCTCATAAAGCTGTTCCTATCTGTGAACCATTCCTCTTCAGCATTTGGGAGAGACTCACTTCCTAGGTTGGGGCAACTGTTACAGATTATGTCTATGGCATTGTATAACCATGTGTCAGGGGCCCTATTTCTGTGGGTAGCAGGCTGGCAGGATTTAGCATGTGACAGGTTTTTTCGGTAGCCACTGTGTTGTCTAAAAGAATAGGCTGAACTTGAATTAACCTTCTGGGAGGCAGTCATTCTGCTCCCTTGTTGTTGTTGCTCAGTTGCTAAGTCGTGTCCGATTCTTTGCAATCCCATGGGCTGCAGCACGCCAGGCTTCCCTGTCCTTCACTATCTCCCGGAGTTTGCTCGAACTCATGTCCACTGAGTCGGTGATGCCATCCAACAGTCTCATCCTCTGTCATTCCCTTCTCTTCCTGCCCTCAATCTTTCCCCGCATCAGGGTCTTTTTCTATGAGTCAGCTCTTCACATTAGGTAGCCAAAGTATTAGAGCTTCAGCTTCAGCATCAGTCCTTCCAGGGAATATACAGGGTTGATTTCCTTTAGGATTGACTGGTTTGATCTCCTTGCTGTCCAAGGGACTCTCAAGAGTCTTCTCCAACACCACAGTTCAAAAGCATCAATTCTTTGGCGCTCAGCTTTCTCTATGGTCCAACTCTCACATCCGTACATGACTACCAGAAAAACCATGGCTTTGACTATGCAGACCTTTGTCAGCAAAGGGATGTTTCTGCTTTTTAATACACTGTCTAGGTTTGTCATAGCTAGAGTAAGTTCTGTTCCCTGAGAACTTACTAAAGCCTAAACCTAGTGTGGTGTCTATCTCGTGACTGGCTGACCAAATGTTAACTTTTTTTTTTTTTTTTTATAGCAGAACTGTGGTAGCTGCTACAGCCTATAGACAAAGAGGCCATCCCTTAGGGGGTTTATCTAATTGTTTAGAGAAATAAACAAGCACCCAGGTAAGGAGGTCCCAATTTTTGAGCTAATACCCCAAGGGTTATTCCCCATCTCTCATGAATATAAAAGTGGAAGTGTTTAGCTAAGTCTGGGAGGGCCAGAGCAGGGGCCTGAAGTAGTTGCTTTTTTAAATTCTTCAAAGACCCCTCCACATTCTAAATTCCAAAGGATTATCAACCTTTCCTTTCAATTTTTCATATAGAGGGTTATTAGACCATAGTTAAGGATCCAGATAGGAGCTTCCTTGGTGGCTCAGATAGTAAAAGCATCTGCCTGCAATGTGGGAGACCTGGGCTTGATCCCCGGGTCGGGAAGATCCCCTGGAGAAGCAAATGGCAACCCACTCCATTACTCTTGTCTGGAAAATTCCATGGATGGAAGAGCCTCGTAGGCTACAGTCCATGGGGTCTGAAAGAGTCGGACATGACTGAGCGACTTCACTTTCATTTTCAAGGATCCAGATGCTGCAAAATCAGGCCATCCCCAGGAAGCGCCAAAACTATCTTCTAGTTTTAGGAGGGTCAAGGCTACAAATAGTTTGTCCAGGTTAGGCTTCTCTGACCTCCTGTGAGAATGAGGCTTAGATAGGTCATCCTAGCTTGTGATTTTGAGCCTTTTTTCTTGGACACCTCATGGGGCTTCCCAGGTGGCTCAGTGGTAAAGAATCCACCTGCCAACGCAGGAGATGTAGGAGATGCAGGTTCGATCCCTAGGTTGGGAAGATACGCTGGAGAAGAGAATGGCAATCCACTCCAGTATTCTTGCCTGGGAAATCCCATGGACAGAGGAGCCTGGCAGGCTACAGCGTATGGGGTCTGAAAGAGTTGGACACAACTGAGCGACTGAGCACACACTCGGACACCTCATATCCTTTATTGGCTGGGTAGTTCAGGGCGGTTACGGTATTTTTGTCAGAGGTCTCCTTAGTAGGGTTGGTGGTCAGAATGCCGCCTACCTACTGGAGAAGGATTCACTCCTCTAGACATAGATCTTTTAGGTCTTTAGCTAAAGTTTCCCCAAAGACGATAGGGGGATTTTTGAACATTTGTGGCAGGAATGTCCAGCAGTGTTGTTTTTGTTGCGTGTTTGGATCCTGCCACTCAAAAGCAAAATTTCTTGTGACTCTAGGCCAATGGACTCAGAAGAAGGCATCTTTTAAGTCTAATACAGAACACCAGGCCCTGGTGGACCACAGAGTGGCCAGCAATGTGTAAGGAATAGGGACTGCTGGTATACAGGCTTGGTGGCTTCTCTGACTGCCCTGAGGTCCTGTACCATCTGGTTTTCCCCGTTGAACTTTTCAGGGAGAATGAGAGTATTACAAGGTGACTGGCAAAGTCTAATGATGCTCTGGTCAATTAGGCCCTGTCTGACAGGGGCAGTGCTCAGCAAGAGCTCCTGATAGACAGTGTACTGTTTTCTAGGGGCCACGTATGCCCAGGTTTTAGATGGACTATCACGGGATTGGCTTCTACGGCTCGTCCACTAGTTCCTGTACTCAGACCTTGGGATTTACTCTGGGGAGATCGACTTGCTCTACCTGTGGAGGTTTGTTCTCAGCCATTAACACTGTCATCTTGTGTCCTTTGTCTAAGGGAATGCCAGTCCCCAATTTGTTTCCCATTAGTTCAGTTCAGTTGCTCAGTCGTGTCTGACTCTTTGCGACCCTATGAATCACAGCACGCCAGGCCTCCCTGTCCATCACCAACTCCTGGAGTTCACCCAAACTCATGTGCATGGAGTTGGTGTTGCCATCCAGGCATCTCATCCTCTGTCGTCCCCTTCTCCTCCTGCCCCCAATCTCTCCCATTAGGTGGGTGGTAACCCTCAATTCATGTAAGATATCTCTTCCAAGCAAGGGTACAAGGCCTTTGGGGACATATAGGAAGGAATGGAGCTTCCCAGATAGCTCAGTTGGTAAGAATCTGCCTGCAATGCAGGAGACCCCTGTTCAATTCCCAGGTTGGGAAGATCCCCTGGAGAAGGGATAGGCTACCCACTCCAGTATTCTTGGGCTTCCCTTGTGGCTCAGCTGGTAAAGAATCTGCCTGCAATTCAGGAGACCTGGGTTCAATCCCTGGGTTGGGATGATCCCCTGGAGAAGGGAAAGGCTACCCACTCCAGTATTCTGGCCTGGAGGGGTCGCAAAGAGTCGGACACGACTGAGCAACTTTCACTTTTGGGAAGTCATGGGCATATGTTCACCCAGTTTACATTCTAGTGGCTTATGAATGCCTTCCCTGAAGTGTCATCATGTTACACCTCTCGTGCCTGGGTCTGCCTGATCTGGTGTTCAGAACTGAGAAAGTGGCACTGCTATCTACTAAGAATCCAGTAGGTTTCCTTCCTCTGTACAATTTCAGCTGGGTCTCCTCAGGGGTCAGTTGGAATGACAGCGTAGGAGCCCCCTGGCCTGTCTTTCTTCATCTATTTGGACCATCTACCTATGAGGGTAGTGGCCAGAATCTGCCTCTCTTCAGGGGCGACAAAGACATGTTTATCTTCAGCGGCCCTCTTGTTTATGCATGGCGCACACTGATGAGGTCCCAGTGTCCTGGCATGCTACCCCCCGGTGGAGCCGGGGTACTTAGCGGAGTTGAATGTCTCTGGGTGCAGTTAGTCCAAATTCCTGTACCAACCAGTTGACTTTGGAGGGTAATAGCCAGTAGTCAGTGCGCTTGCCTCTGGGCCTTTTTATCCTCTGACCTTTCCTCCTCTATATCTCTGTTATTTGGGGGGAGTGGTTCACAGGGTTCCCCAGCCCATTTCAGAGAAATTAGCACTGACTGGAAGAGGTCAAGTCACAGGTTGTTACCTACATTGGGAGCCTTTTTCTGAACTTGGATCAAATGCCCCCATTCTGTTTTTGTCAGGCATCCTCATTACCTGGGTCTTTCCTTAGTCTCACCTCTTAGCTCACGGGGCTGGTCACTTTCCTTTACCAAACTGAAAGTGACTATGAAGAATGTTGCCATTCCCTGGAGGTTGGTGAGGAGACCAAAAGTTCCTGGTGCCAACACACTGCCTTGTACAGGGGTCAAGAAGACAGCACTCCTGGCGAGACAGAGGGCAAGACTGCTGCCGCTCCCTTTTGTCCATGGCCCCCATCATTCCTGGGTGTCTGGTACCAAGAAGAGGCCAGTCTGAGGCAGCAGGCAGACATGCATGAGCTTCAGTCTCTGATCCCAGCGATGCCACAGTGTGATCCTCTCAAGGGGCACAGCTCTGCACACACAGGGCTACGCTGTGTGTACGCCACACCTGGTATCAGATTGCTGGGCGAAGTTGCACTGACTTTGACCAAGGGCTGCTGCAGTCCTACTCCATCAGAGTGAGCTCAAAGATCAGAGTCAGACATTCTCAGGCCAACCTCCCAAAGCCTCCACCATTGTCTTGCTGGAGCTAGGATGAAAAAGGCACAGTGCATCCCATTCAGGTTGCCAGAATGTTGTCAACGATCCTCTCAAGTTGGTCCCTGACAAGGATCTTTCAGTCCCAGTGTTGTTTGAGCTATTAGAACAAGATCGAGTTCTAAGGCTGAGCTTGGTTCAAAAGCAAATGAAAGCTATATTCTTTAATCAAAGAATAGAGAGGTGCTAGTTCTCACTCTGGAGTACATGCTCTCTTCAAAAGGTCATTAGCAGGGCCACTTTATAGGGTTCCCGTCAGCACAGAGTAGGGCCAGAGCTCTTGTGGGTCAGACGTAGCTGTGCCATTCTTGGCTTCAGATTGCATTGCTGGGAGCAGCATCTCTGCACAAGGCCCGCCACCGCCATCTTGAATGGCTGTGTCGTGGGCGGCACTTCTGCACATGGCCCGCCAAGCTGAAGCGTCGGGTGCAGCCATTTCTCAGGGAACTCTGGTCTGAAGTGCCAGCTGCAAGGCCTCTGCACATGGTACCCTAGAAGAAAGTGAAACCCGGGTAAACTCAAAGGGGATAAAAAGGTTAGCCTTTTTATTACCCAGATTCTGTTTGTACTTTCTGGGAATCGTCAGTGGACTTTGCCCATGGCAGCCTCTGTCTTGCTCTTTCAGATCACTCTCCCTGGGGAAGTCACCCACCACGTCATGAGGATGCTCAAGCAGCCCTGTGGAGAGGTGCACTTGCTGGGGAACCAACTCATCAACCATGTGAATGACCATCTTGGAAGTGGCTCCTCCAGCTCCAGCCAAGCCTTAAGATAAACCGAACTATACTCCCAGCACCAACATCTTCACTAGAACTTCCTTAGAGACACTAAACTGGAACCACTGCGATAATAGTATTGACTTCATGAGTTAATAAAGAGCTGCTCTTGAATTCCACATAAACTGTGTGAAAAAAATAAATGTTTATTATTGTTTTAAGTTGCTGAGTTTTGTGAAAATAAGTTGTGCAGCGATAGATAACACATAGACCATGGGGGTCATCCATAGTCACTGTTCAGTAAATGACAGCCAGTATTAGTCCCCTGACAGAAAATATTAACAACAACATTGCTGAACGTCTGTCACTTGCCAGGTATGTGCCATATGCCTGGGCAAATGGAGTCCCTTCTCTCACCATGAATTTTCAGCAAGGGGTAGAGTGTTGGAAGCAATCACCTAGAACCCTAGACTTTCCAGGCTGAAAAGACCCAGAGATACCGCTACCCTACCTGACTCATTTTACAGTTGAGATAACTAAGACACAGAGGTTAAGTAACCTGCTCAAAATAACAGAACTGATATGTAGAGGAGCCTAAACTTGAACCCAGATCTGTTAGTGCCTGGCAGTCTCTTACTTGTTGCTCTGCAATCTCAGGACCTTATAGTCAGGGTTTATTGTAGCTCACTGTTTGTAAAGCACTTTTGATACTTGAGTTCAGGATCATTTATGTAGACGTCCATTCAGACCTTATTGGCTCCCCGTGTTCCCTGGGGCAGCCCTTTCTCTAAACACCGCCTACTCCTGAGAGGCCTTGTAGCTGCCCACATGGTCATCTGGATCTGGGGACAGAAGTAAGGTGTCTAGAGGGCTTCCAGCCCTGAGTGGCAAGATCCTGATGCTCTACTGCCTTTCCATGGCGTGCGGCCAGGCCCAGCGGGCTTTGCCCTGGCATCTGGGGCACTGCATCACACCCTAGACCCCATGGACCTGCCTCTGGCAACTACTCTGGCTTCAGCCTCTGAGCCAATGACTTATTTGTCTGATCCTGTGATTCAGAATGATTCTTCAACGAGGATGACATCGAAGCATGTGACAGCCATCTCAAACCATAAGAAAAACAGTCACCCTCGCCACATCCTTTCTGAGGGTACTCCAGGTGCCACAGAGGCTCGAGGGGAATTCCAGAGGAAGAGGCAGGCAGACCCCACCCTCCAGGGAGGTCATGGGGACTGCAGGAAGAACGGCACACTCCGCAAAGTGGAAAGGGTCTGCACTATGATGCACCAAGAAAACATCTAAGCAAGCCCGAGCCGTGTGGAAATGAAAGGAGAGGTGGAGGGTGGTTTCCTTTCCGGCATCACTGCGCCCAGGCCTGCACCATCCATCCCGGGGAAGAGGTCCTCTGAGAACCCTGCCCCTGGGGAGGGGCAAGCACCTTCAGGGATCATCTCTTAGGGTCACTCCATTTGGCAGATGAAGACACTGGAGGTGGGTGTGGCTTACTGGGCATCACATTGCTTGTCTCTGGCAGACCCGGAGCCTGAGCCCAGGTGTCTGGCTCCCGGGCCAGCATTCTCTTCCCCCAACCCAGAGGCCTCAAAATCTCAGTTTTCTGAAAAGTCCCCTCTCAGTGACAATCAAGAAGAGCACAGACTCTGAGGTTAACTTGACCTATTCCCCTAGCTGTGGGACTTAGGGTAACCCCATATGCCAAGCTGTGCCTCAGTTTCCTCATCTGTAAAATGGGGTTAAGTATGACCTACCTGTGGTTGTAGTTAGGACTGAATGAAATAGTGCCATGGAGCTTTGAGTAGATGTCCAGCCCCTCACAAGCACTGAATCAGTCAAAAAGCAAAAACAGTGTTGTTACCGCTATCGCTTTCATCTCTATCTACCTTCTCCTTGTCAGGCCCAGGTGACATCTCTATCTACCTTCTCCCTGCTGCTTTGCCTGACTCCTCTGGCACTAAAGCTGGGACCGCCTCTGGCACTAAAGCTCCTCCTAGTAGTAACACAGACTCTGGGGGCAGTCCCAGATAAGAAGTCTAGCTCTTAGCTGGGTGACCTTCCCTAAGTCACTCAACCTCTCTGAACTTCAGTTCCTGATATGTCAAAAAGACAAGTCAGTGGCACAAAGAATGGTAGTGGAGGTGATTGTTACAGATAAAAAGAGGTTAAGGGGACAAAAACAACAAAATCCCACGTGTAAGACCTTATTTGGATCTTTTTTTGGGGATTTGATTTGACTAACTAAAAAGACATTTGAGACAATCAGTAGCCTCTTAAAATGGCCTGGGATTTAATAATATTAAGAAATTTTTGTTATTTTTGTTAAAATAATGGCTTGTGATTATGTAAAAAAAAAAAGAATCCTCATTAGAAATGCTTACCAAAGTATTTATGGATGAAATGACTTGATGCCTAAGATTGTTTTTGAAATATTCTAGAAAAAAGAAGTGTGTCGGGATAGAGATGAAGTAAGAATGGGGGAAAGTGGGAAAGAACTGAATCTGGGTTTGGTCACATGAATTCTTAACACTAAATTCTCTCTACTTTTGTATGGTTGGAATTTTCATTAAAAAACGGTATAAAAATGAAGATGTGCAGAGACTTGCAAAGAGAGAAGCAGTACAGTGTAGCAGTTAAGAGCTCTAGGCTCAGATGCGCCACTGATATTACACGTTTGTCTTTGCCTGTCAGTCTGCAGCTTCAAGCATGTTCAAATAACTGGTAACGATACTGGTTTATGACTTCCTTTTTCGGATGCCGGCTCTGCCACTCATTGGCTGGGAGACTTTGGCCAAACGGCTTAGTCCTCCTCTGTAACTCAGCTGCAAAACAGGGAAAATCCTGATCCCTGCCTCACTGAGCTATTTTTAAAAAGACTATTTTTTATTTGGCTGCACAGCACCATGTGTGGGCTCTTCGTTCCCCTACCAGGGATCGAACCTGGGCCCTGGCAGTGAAAGCTCAGAGTCCTAACCACTGGACCATGAGGGGGTTGCCTCACTGAGTTATTTTGAAGACTGAACAAGAGGGAGGGATGGATGAAAAAGGGCATAGCACAGTGTTTGGCATGCAATAAGCACTAGATAAATGTTTCAATATGAGGAGCACAGGTTTGGGAGTCAGGCTACCTTGGATGTGAACCCCAGCTCAGCTCTCTTTCTCAGGGCTGTGTGACTTTGGCCAAGCCAGTTACTTCTCTGAGTCTCCTTTCTTCCTGGGAAAAACAAAGACCAAAATATCTCCCTTGCAGAGCTGTTGTGAGGATTAAATGATGAGACATGTGTTGCGGCCCAGCGTGGCCCACGCGGGCATTTCCTTTTCTCAGCCCTTGACTTTCAGCAGTACTGGTCTCGCCAGCTCCCAGGCTGGAGTCGATCCCACTGTCCATCTGTGTGGCTTTTGCACCTGGACTGCCAAGTGCGGCTGGTGAAAGTCAACAGAGCCACGTGAATGGCTCCTCTCAAATGGCAAATCTGTTGGGAAACATCAGTGAGGCTCTTCTGCTCCCAGAGAGTCCTCCCACCCCTCTCTAGGGCACTTCCTCCTGTGTTTCACAATGGCTGGTCCAGACTTTGTCCACCACTCACTCATGCTACTCGTCCCCCTGCCTCAGCCTCAGAAGGTGACCTCAACTGTCTTTCGACTGACGGAGGTCATCAATATGAGCACATTTCTCTCCATCTCCCAACATCTCTGATTTTAACCTCCATCCTTTCTTCTCTCCTATCCTCCCAACTCAAAGGTTGGCGTGTCCCTCTCCTTCCCAAGACTTTATTTTCTTAATGATTTTTAAATTTTTGGCTGCACTGGGGCTTTGTCGCTGCATGTGGGCTTTCCCTAGTTGTGGCGAGCAGGCTTCTCTTTGAGGTGGCTCATCCTGTCACAGAGCACGGGCTCTCTAGAGCGTGCAGACTTCAGCAGTTGCGGCTCATGGGTTCTAGAGCATGGGCTCAGTACTTGTGGTGCAGGGGCTTACTCTGAGGCACGTGGGATCTTCTCAGACCAGGGATCTAACCAGTGTCCCCTGCATTGGCAGGTGGATTTTTAACCACTGGACTACCAGGGAAGTGCCTTTCAAAGACTTTAGAATTTACTCCATCAACTCCATCCCCCATTTCCACGGTCTGCCCCATCTCAGCCAAGAAAAATTTGCTCAAGCACCCCAATCTCCCCAAAGTCAGTCAGCAGTAACCCCGCTGCCTCTGTTTAATTCATGCGCTCATCCACTCCCTTAAGCAGCATTTCCTTTGTGCCTACTGTGTGTCAGGTGCTGGAGGTACAGGGATGAATAGAAACAGTCTTTGCTCTCAGAGTCTTCTAAGTCCAGAGGGAAAACCAGATGGCAAGATGACAAGTGAGATGTGAAGGTGGACCTGTGTTTGATACAGAGATTGACTGGGTGTGCAATGGGGAGGAAAGAGGAGCCTTAGGATGGCTCTCAGCCTTCTGGTCTGTGCAAATGGCTGGATGGGAGTGCTATTTACTGAGACATGAGACAAAGGAATATAGAAGAAGAAGCTTGGTGGGGAGTGGTGGTGGTGCAGAGATGATGCGTTCTGTTTGGGATATGGTGAGTTGGAGAGGCTATTGGGACATCCCAGTAAAGATTTCCAGCAGATCTTCAGCTTAAAGAAGAGAAGGATCTGAACTTGAATTAGAGATTTGAGAATCATTGACATATGGGAGTTGGAATCCTGAATGGATACAGAGTGCTCTGTGCTGTAAGTAACAGATTAATTACACTGTCATGACGTTCGTTCTCTCACATCTTAGAGGGCAGTTCCAAGGGCAGGTAAACTAGCAGCACAATGATGGCATCAATGACCCCAGTGCTTTCTGCAGTTCCTCTCTGCCATACTCAGGGGGTTGATTTCCTTCTCAGACTTGTCCCTTTATAACCTCATTCAAAGGTAAGCACGAAGCTATCTTCTTGCACTTTTTATCAGGGCTGAAATCCTTTATCTTTAACCCACCTCCACCAGCCTTCGGGTCTCCCTGGCCATAACCAAGTCACTTAGACAAAGGAGAATGGGATGCCATGACAGCCTGAAGCCTTTGTCTCCTATGGCCGTGGAAAGGCCCTCCTTCCCAGAGAACTGTGCTGCCTTAAGTCTGAACAAAACCAAGTAAGGAGGAAAGGACAGATTCTTTTGAACTCTCATCCTCTTCCTGGCTGGCCTGGCAGGGTTGACCTGCAGTTCAAGTAGAGAAATGAGGAGCTTGGGCGCCTAAGTCAAACATATCTGGGTTTTGTCCTAGGTCCAGGCTGTGTGACTTCATACAAATTATTTGACTTCTCTGTGCCTGAGTGTCCTCATCTGAGGAATGGGGTACAATAGTTCTTACATCGTTGTACCTGTTGGCTGTTGAGATGATGAAATAAAATAATGATCATGAACTGCTTAACCCAGTGCCCAACACATAGTAGATGCTCAGCAAAAAACTAACCATTGACATTTGGGAGGGACCACCTTCTCCTTGAAACTGCCCACTCCTGGGACTTGCCTGGTGGTCCGGTGGCTGGGGTTCCACGCTCCAAATGCAGGGGGCGCAGGTTTGATCCCTAATCAGGGACCTAGATCCCATGTGTGACAACTAAAGATCCTGCATGCTGCAACTGTGACTTGGCACAGCCAAATAAATAAACAAATGTTAAAAAAGGATTGAAAAAAAATTGCCCACTCCTTGTCCTCTAAGACTCCTGCTCTTTCTGTGAGAGATTGCCCCTCTTCTTCTCCTTCCCATTCCCTCCCCATCACAAGGTTGGCTTCTCTGTCCTTACTACTCACTAGGCCTTATCTCAGGGCTTCAACCATCCACTCCTGTCTAGGCTGAGGTCATCAAACTTGTTCTCCTGCTGCCCCTTCTTTGTGAGATCCTGGACACTCCTCCTGTAGGTTCTACAGACTTTTAGGCTCATCCTGGGGCCCAGTGATAGTGTTCCCACTCTCATACCAGCACCTGATACCCATATCCCTTTGCATGACATTCTACCTTAAAGACATTAGAGCTGCTCTAATAACTTCAAACTGTGGTGTTGGAGAAGACTCTTGAGAGTCCCTAGGACTGCAAGGAGATCAAACCAGTCCATCCTAAAGGAATCAGTCCTGAATATTCATTGGAAGGACTGATGCCAAAGCTCCAATACTTTGGCCACCTGATGCGAAGAACTGACTCATTGGAAAAGACCCTGATGCTGGGAAAGATTGAGGGCAGGAGAAGAAGTGGGTGACAGAGGATGAGATGGTTGGATGGTATCACTGACTCAATGGACATGAGTTTGAGCAAATTCTGGGAGATAGTGAAGGACAAGGAAGCCTGACGTGTTGCAGTGCATGGGATCGCAAAGAGTCAGACTTGACTTTGGCACTGAACAACAATGACTTCTACCAGCCAACATGGAAGATGGTCCAGAAGGATGTGGAGAAAAATTTAAATTCGTGCAGAAAGCAGAGGGGAACATCTGGATAATGTCTAAGTGGATACATAGTGCTTCGGGTCCCTACATGACAGTTATTTGTGTCTGTCTCCCTTCCTAGCCTGGGAGTTTCCCAGGGCAGGGAAAAGGATTACTCATTTATCTCTCATTTTGTTGCCTGATGTATAGGACTTCCGTGGTGGCTCAGACGGTAAAGCATCTGTCTACAATGCGGGAGACCCAGGTTTGATCCCTGGGTTGGGAAGATCCCCTGGAGAAGGAAATAGCAATCCACTCCAGTACTATTGCCTGGAAAATCCCATGGACAGAGGAGCTTGGTAGGCTACAGTCCATGGGGTTGCAAAGAGTCAGACACGACTGAGCGACTTCACTCACTCGTTGCCTGATGTATAGATTGTCTCTGTTGTTTAGTCGCTCAGTGTCTGATGAATGAATAAGATTTGTGGCTTTGCCACTTACTTCCCAGATCACTTTGAATAAGATCCTTTCCTTCTTAAACCTCAGTGTCAAAATCTATAAAATGAGGAAACAGACTCCGTATCAAGGGAAGGAATCCTGTATTAAAATGGAATTAGGGACTTCCCTGGAGGTCCAGTGGTTAAGACTCTACACTTCCACTGCAAGGGGTGTGGGTTTGATCCCTGGTTGAGGAACTAAGACCCTACATGCGATCCAGAAAGAAAAAAAAAAAAATGGAATTAGTGGCCAAGGGATGGAGGGACGGGCTAGCCCTGGTTGGGGACATCTCAGGGTCTTTAGCAACGTGCTGTGCTTGGGGGTAGGCCTTACCTGGGGAGTTGCCCAGGACTCCAGAGGAGGGGATGGATTTATTTTGGTCAGTGAGAGGGCACTGGTTGTTAACCCCACACATCCCAGTGGCCCCCTCACTCCTTACCAGCCTGCTGTAGGAGGAGACTAATTTTTGGAGGAAACTCTGGGTACCAGTCCTGCCCCAAGCCTGCCCACGAACAAGCTGTTCTTGTTTACGACCCCCGTCCCAAGGGAACAGTGACTGCTCATCCTTACATGTGATCCGAGAGGGTTGGTCTTTCAGGCCTGGAGGAAACTCAAGCTTCGCCAGCCACTTGGCACCGGAATGCTCAGCTGGTCTCCTCCTGGGGCTCATGTGACCAGGGCCCAGCTATAAATATCAGAGGGGCCTCAGACCAAGGCAGAGTTTGGGCGCCAGGAGAGGAAGGCAAAGAGGCTCTGGGCGGGTATTCTGTAACAAAGACCCCCAGGTCTGCTTAGAGCAAGGCAGGTGAAGGAGGCAGCCAGGTGGGTCCCCACGTCTGTCTCCAGGACAACATGGATTATAAGTCGAGCCTGATCCAGGATGGAAACCCCATGGAGAACCTGGAGAAGCAGCTGATCTGCCCCATCTGCCTGGAGATGTTTACCAAGCCGGTGGTCATCTTGCCGTGCCAGCACAACCTCTGCCGGAAGTGTGCCAACGACATCTTCCAGGTCAGTGCTGGGCCTGGCATAGGACTGGGGCTCCAGGCAGCTACTCAGTCTTCCTGTGATGAAAGCTAAAAGAAAACTTCTCTCTTAGTCCGGAACCCTTCCAAACTGGACTTGTTTTTTTCCCCCTCTGAAGTGAACCCCTGCCGAAGTCTCTGGAAGGGGTCGACGGGGCTGGGGAGGCGGCTCTGGCTGACCCATTCCTTCTCCATGACGCACTTCTCCCCTCCCCACCCTGCCTGCAGCTACCCCACCCTGTCCTGAGCACCACAGTTGACTCTCCAATCAGGAGTCAAATGCTTCAAGTGATAAGTGGGAGAGGCAGGCAGAAAGGAGAGAGAAACCAGACCCCAGGGGCTGGAGCCAGCTCCGCAGTGGCAGGGGGCCCAGATCTTTAGGAGGAGGGTGGCTGAGAGGCACCCTCTCAGCATCTTCCCCTTGAAACTGTTTGCTATAATGGGGAGCAGGAGGGGCTTCATCTCCTTAAGAAAAGAATGGGAGTGGGTGTCCATCCTGGCTGGGAGACAGGCCTCAAAGTTCCCCAGAAGCACTTTACAGAATGGTCTCTATCTTTTCTTTAAAACGCAATTCTAGGAGCTGGCTGTAATTTCATGCCCATTTCATGAATGGACAAACGGAGGCTTGGTGAGAAAAGGTTGCTCACCGAAGTCATTCCAAGAATTACTGTGACTTGACCCTTGGTCTGCTGATCTCCAAACCTGTTGATTCCTTAGTTGATTCTCAGGTGCTCCCTGTGTAAGTGGGCTGGCTCTCTCATATTAGGAAAGAAAGTGAAGTCGCTCAGTTGTGACCGACTCTTTGCAACCCCATGGACGGTAGCCTGCCAGGCTCCTCCATCCATGGGATTTTCCAGGCAAGAGTACTGGAGTGGGTTGCCATTTCTTTCTCCAGGGGATCTTCCCAACCCAGGGATCGAACCCGGGTCTCCCGTGCTACAGGCAGACGCTTTACCAGTCTGAGCCAAGGGGAAGGTTTAAGTCATGTGGTTTGATGAGAATGGTGGTGGTGATCAATGGGGAAGACAGTTGGAGGTCAGAAAGGGAAGGAGCCAAGGAGGGAGCCCAGGCCTCACCTCCGCCCCTGTCGCCAGCAGGCTGCCAATCCCTACTGGACCGGCCGGGTTGGCTCCGCGGCCATGTCTGGAGGCCGTTTCCGCTGCCCTTCCTGCCGCCACGAGGTGATCATGGACCGCCACGGAGTGTACGGCCTGCAGCGGAATCTGCTGGTGGAGAACATCATTGACATCTACAAACAGGAGTGCTCCAGGTCAGTGCTCCCTCCGCGGGGAGGCCATCCCCCTGCCCCTGCCCATCCTGGGCGTCCAGCGCTTCAGGGCCCCATCCTCCTTCACCTACTCTGGATCCAGTCCCCTAGCTGGAAGAGATATGCCAGTTAGTCCAGGCAGCCATCTCCCTTAGGCATGAACAGAGGCTCATCTTATCCCCCAGCCCTGGCTTTCGGTGTCATCCAGTGAATGGCAGGGGACCCAGACATTAGGCTGTCCTCCTGGAAGATACTGAGACCAAAATCAGGGGACAGATGAGATGTGAGAGGGAGAGTGAGGGAGAGGGAGCCACTGGGGCCAGTTAAGTGGCCCTGATGAGCGGAGAAAGCGCCCAGTGAGAACAAAGCCAGTTTCTCTATAATGATAACAGCAGTGCCAAACACCAGGAATGCTTCCTGCTGCTGCTTCACAGCAGTTTTTTATGGATTAGCATGGCTTTCATCATCCCTGTTTCATGGAGGAGGAGGCTGAGGCTCAAAGAGGTAAAATCACTTACCCAGAGTTTCGCAGCTGAGAATTGCTGGGACCCAGCCCAACCCATCTAGCTCCAACTCTCCCTGTTTGTGAAATAGCCACTCATTCTTGGGCAGAATTTGTGCCTAGTGGAGGTTGTGCTGTGTTGGGGAGAGATAAAGCTACCAAGCAGATCTTTACTGATCAGCATGTCCTGACAAGAGGCTGCTGACCTCATGGCCCTTGCAGTCCCAAGGCCTCACCAAATACGTGCTTGTGGGCAGCGTCCTGTGCCCCCAAAAGTCGACAGACTAGTCCTTGTTTGAGAAAGCTCTAACCAGACCACTGTGTCTGCTACTCTGACTCTGTTACTCATGCACGGTAGGGTCTTGGGTGAGTCTCTGGGCCTCTATTTCCTCTGTCTCCAGAAACGGACAGTAAGATTTGCTATCATGACTATCAAATAGGATGTTGATGGGAAGTGCTCAAGATGGCAAGTATTTACTGAGCATCCACTGTGTGCAGCGCTGCACTAAGCATTTTCCATGCATTATCCCCGTTTTAATTCTCACAGTAATCCTTTGAGCCATTTTTACCCTCATTTTCTGATGAGAAAATGGAGACTCAGAGGTTTGTCCGAGGCCACTCAGCTAGCGAGTGGTGAAGCTGAGAGGGAGCCTGTCTGACTGACTCCATGGTGAACATTCTTAACTGCTACTGCCTCTCATGTTGCCAGAGTTCAACACTACAAAAATGCGATTATGTTGTTGATCATGATCATAATAAAATCAATATTGCACCAAAATAATAGAGTCAACCTAGAAAGAGGAAGTTGTGTTTGAACCCTCCCAGGCCTTTCACCAGAACTGAATGATGACGATAGTTATTGAGGTTCTGCCCCATGTAGCTTGGGGGTGAGACCAGGGCCCAGAGAGGTGAAATCACTTGTCCAAGGTCACCATGAGTAAGCGGCAGAACAGTGTGGACTTGAACCCTGATGCTGGTCCCTGGGGTTGGGAGGATGGGCATCTGGGATGACGGGGGACACAGGCACCAGACCACAGGATCGTGCCTCACCTCTGCACCTGCAGTCACCCCAGAGCTCCCTTCCCAGAGGGCAGAGACAGGTAGTAAAGGGAGAGCCCTGCTGGCATGGGGGACCCTGGGAAGACAAGTCTGAAAAGGAGCTTATTTAAGCTCTTGAGGGGACAGTAATGCCCTGGGTGTGATCAATCATGCAGGGCTGTTTGGAGTTGAGGCACTGACATGTTGGGGGATAGTCACCATTTATGACCTGCCTGCCATCGCTCAGTGGTAAAGAATCTGCTTGTCAATGCAGGAGACACAGGAGATATGGGTTCTATCCCTGGGTTGGAAAGATCTCCTGGAGAAGGAAATGGGAACCCATTCCGGTATTCTTGACTGGAGAAATCCACAGACAGCGGAGCCTGGTGGGCTACAGTCCATGGGGTCGCAAAGAGTCAGACATGACTAAGTGACTGAGCACTCACACACACTGCTGTGTTAGGGGCTTGGAAATCAGAGATGATGTAGGCGTGCTGTTGACTCTAGATGAGTGTAGAGTTAGCCGGGCGGTAAAACCTAGACTCAAAAAATTGAATCTCAGGAAGTAACTGTGAGAGAACCATAGATAAAATGCCAGAGGCCCTAAGAGGAGAGAGACAAAGGGAGAAAGTCATCCTAAGAGTGTGTGTTTGGGAAGAAAGAGAAAGAAGCAACTCTGGATCCTGGAAAGACTATCAGGTTGGAAATTAAGGCTTGTGCTGGGCCACTGGATGGCCCTGGGCTGCCTCTGCTTTCGCTGAGTGACTTGGGGCACACATACCACCTCCTTCTCAGAGCCTTGGTACACCTTGCTTACTGATGTATTCTCTCCACCCGTATTCAGTCACCACCTTCTCTACGTCAGGCACTGTACATTGCAGATTTAGGGCTGAAGACAACAGGCAAGTTTCCCTGCTTCGACAGAGATTACAGTCTGGTGGATTAAATATAGAAGTCAGTGAGGCCATGAGTATAAATTGCTTTGTTGGAAGCCCAACCTGCTGTAACCAAGAGCCTGGGGACTATAATTAGAACAAATGAACCTTAGCCTCCCCTGCCCTGACTTGCTGGGCGACCTTGGGCAAGTCCATTCACCGTTCTGGGACCCAGTTTCCTCTTTTCCAGAACGTCTCAAAATGACTCTGGGATCCTACAACTTTTTCCAGGTCCTGCATTGGCCAGGCCTGGGCCAACTCCATCACTGGAGTTTGAATCCTAGTCTTGGTGTCATTGGCTTCCCTGGTTCTGGGCCCTCAGAGAATGAAAAGAAAAGGATTCAGGACAGACAACCTCTGAGAGCTCGGGTTGTAGATGTGGGTTGGGGGCGGGGGGTGGGGGGCTCCTGGGGCTGCAGGGGAAGACAGGGATTTGAAACCACACCTCATGACTGATGACTCTTCTCCACTTCAGCCGGCCGCTGCAGAAGGGCAGCCACCCCATGTGCAAGGAGCACGAAGATGAGAAAATCAACATCTACTGCCTCACGTGCGAGGTGCCCACCTGCTCCATGTGCAAGGTGTTCGGAGCCCACAAGGCCTGCGAGGTGGCCCCACTGCAGAGTGTCTTCCAGGGACAGAAGGTACTGGCCTGAGCGACTCCCACCCCCAGCCCGAGCCCGCTGGACAGATGATTCAGGATGCGGACTTGATCCCCGTAGATCTGCTGAGCCGGCCTTCCAGGAATAGTCCCCCGGAGGGACGTCCCGGGCCGTAGGGAGAACTGCCCTTGCCTTCCTTGGGGAGATGGCTGAGCTCATGAGTTATACTTAGAGCAGCTTGAGGGCACCTGGGTGCGGCCGCAAGGGAGAGACCAGATCCCAGGGCCAGGTCACCCGGGTCCTCTCAGGCCATGACTTCTATAACCCAGTGTGGTTTGGGCCCCTGCTGCCTCTTTCTGTGCTGGTCACCCCTCCCCAGATCCCCCTGCAGCAAGAGGCAGCCTTCTCTCTGGGTCCCTGGGCCTGTGAGAGCCCCACCACCCTGTACATGCGATAAGCTGCGGCTTCCCAGGTGACTCAGTGGTAAAGAATTCACCTACCAATGCAGGAGACACAGATTCAAACCCTGGGCTGGGAAGATCTCCTGGAGAAGGGAATGGCAACCCACTCCAGTACTCTTGCCTGGCAAATCCCATGGACAGAGGAGCCTGGTGAGTTACAGTCCATAGCATCGCAAAAGAGTCGGACATGACTTTTTGACTAAGCAACAACAACAACCCTTTCTGTACTCTTTCCTCCCCTCCTTCCTCTCTTATCTTGATCTTTCTCTTCTAGAATTCTCCAACCTATTTTTTTTTTTTTTTTCTGGATCCCTTCATTCCTAGAAACAAGCCCCTCCTTGGCCAGCACATTGCTGTGCATTTGGGGCAACTCACTTCCCCTCTCTGTGCCTCCACTGTGATGTGAGGGATGCAGTGTCTCTCTGGTGTTCTCTGCTCTGGACCTGAGCTGCACCCCAGAAAGAGGCTCTTTCTAGCAGAGAGGGGAGTGAGGGTGCTGTGTTGCTGCCACTCCCATGAGGGTGGGCCCTGAGACTATTTTTGTCTCTCCTCTCCTGTTCCCCCACCATCCCTCCCATCTAGACCGAGCTGAGTAACTGTATCTCCATGCTGGTGGCAGGGAATGACCGTGTGCAGACCATCATCACTCAGCTAGAGGACTCCTGTCGAGTGACCAAGGTGAGGGGAAGCATAGCTGGGCCTGGGCATTTGAAGCTTCCCAGGGCAACCTGGTCTCTGGGGTGGCTTCCCCGTCGAGCCTGGGCCTGGAGTGTTCACACAGGGATGGTTGGGGAGGGAATGACTAGTCCATTTATTCATTCACTCACAAAAGCTTCTTGAGGATCACTGGGTACCAGGCTCTGCCAAAGATGCTGAGGATGGGGTGGCGAGGAAGACAGACCAGGTCCCTGACTTCAGGCAGTGTCCCCTTCAATCATTCCCAGCATTTATCCAGGAAGCTAGTAGTTCTTAGAGCATTGTTCTCCAGTGTGCTATACACTAAAGCTTCTCAGGCTTTAATGGGAAACTTGAAATCACCCTGAGATTTTGTTAGAATTCAAGTTCTGATTCAGTAGGTCTAGAAGGAGGCATGAGATTGTGCTTTTTTAACAAGCTCCCAGGATTTGCCCAAGTTGCTTGTCCATGGACCACACTCTGAGGAGCAAGACTGTAGAGGTAGAGGACTCTTTTCTATTCCTGCAAAAGCATCCATGATTTTTCATATACCCTTGAGGTGGGGACCTGGGAATGACATGGGGGGTTGGGAGTGATCAGTGTATTTCTGATGGATAGAGTTGTGTGAGTATAGGTTCAGAGAAGGAAGAAGGATGTTGTTATTATCCACGAGGGGCCCCCAGTCTAATGAGATGCTACTATTATACCCAGTTTACAGGTAAGAAAATGAAAATGTAGCGTCAGTGTTGGACAGCAGGGAGTCTCAATGTGGATACCATTGCCAGGGGTGGGGTGGGGCTGCTTCTCCACTTCTCTGGGGACCAAATGATGCAGAATTTCCCAAATCTGGTCTTGGTCCTAAAGTGGAGAAAGAGTGTGACTGGGGGCACACAGGAGGCCCACATATGTCATCCCACCTGACCCTAGAGTCTCCACTTTTGAGGAAAGGTGTAGTTTTCTCTACGACGCCAGCCTCCAAACATTGCTGGCAAACCCTAGCAAATGCTTTCTTCTGGCTAAGGCTTTGTTTCGTGTTCTGCAAAATGGGGGTGCAGTAAATCTCTCCCAGCTCTAGACTCTTCATTCCTAGCACACCCATCCCAGGAAGGAAGGGTAGGGGATAGGAAGGAGGACCTGCAGGATGTGACTCAGAGATCTCTGTCACCAGGAGAACAGTCACCAGGTGAAAGAAGAACTGAGCCAGAAGTTTGACACGCTGTACGCCATCCTGGACGAGAAGAAGAGCGAGCTGCTGCAGCGGATCACGCGCGAGCAGGAGGAGAAGCTCGGCTTCCTTGAGGCCCTCATCCAGCAGTACCGGGAGCAACTGGACAAGTCCACCAAGCTGGTGGAGACAGCCATCCAGTCTCTGGACGAGCCCGGTGGCGCCATCTTCCTCTTGGTGAGCAGTCCTGGGAGGGGGTGGGCACTTCAACTCAGCAGCTCCAAGGGGCAAGTTGGGCTCCATCACTGATCACCAAAGACTATGCCTTTGGGGAAGTTATTTCAAGCTCATTCATATTTAAAGACTCAGTCTCCTCATCTGTATGTGTTGTGCTGTGCTTAGTTTCTCAGTCGTGTCCAACTCTTTGTGACCCCATGGACTGTAGCCCGCCAGGCTCTTCTGTCCATGGGGATTCTCCAGGCAAGAATACTGGAGTGGATTGCCATGCCCTCCTCCAAGGGATTTTCACAACCCAGGGATTGAACCCAGGCCTCCTGCTTTGCAGGTGGATTCTTTACTATCTGAGCCACCAGGGAAGCCCAAGAATACTGGAGTGGGTAGCCTATCCTTTCGCCAGGGGAACTTCCTGACCCAGGAATCTAACCGGGGTCTCCTGCATTGCAGGCAGATTCTTTACCAGCTGAGCTACTCAGGAAGCCCCTGTCTGCATAGTGAGCATGTAACAATTTCTCCCTCCCTTCCTCTCAACTGATTTTATGAGGATCAAATAAAAGGATGCTTGTGAAATGGCTTTGCAAGCTACAAAATACAGTGCCCATGTGGAGACTATTAACTGAGCACCTGCTGTAGGCCAGTCGCTGAGATGGAGAGACAGATGAAAGAGACAGCCCTACCCTAGAAGAGCTGGTTGGGGGAAACATGAAGGGATCAGCTGTAAGATTTTGTAAGGAAGAGTTAAGTTCAATAAAAATTTCCTAAGCACATACTGTGGGCCAGGCTTTGTGCTAGACATAGGGTTTAAAAAGGTGATTAGAATATGATTCTCATCTTGGGGATTTCCGTGTTTAAGAGTGCTTAGATGAATACTCCTAGAATCCAAGCTTCCGGCCACAACGGGAGGGTCCTAGGATAATGACTAAGGCCTGCGCAGACCATGGACAGAGGGAAAATCCAAGTTCTGTTTGGCAAAGCTAGGCAAGGGGATGGCACCAAGTGTGCATCTGCAGTGCCTGGTCACCGGTTTTGCTGATTTCCTGGGGCTCCCCTTTCTGCAGTTCTAACCCTTTGCTCTTTCTCTCCCCCCACAGAGTGCCAAGCAGCTCATCAGAAGGTCAGTGTTTCCCCAGGGCTATGAGTCAAGGCTCTAGTTCCCCTCAGGGCCTCTGACATGTTCAGAAGGCCTCCTCCTTTGCATTAGTTCTGCTGGGAGGGTCTTCCCCTAGGCTACCTTTCCTAGCCTTTACATCCCTGCTGTCTTAGACATCTATTCTGCTTGTGACCCAAGGGAAAATACTCCACCCTCCAGGGAAGCCTCTGGGTGCAAGGCCTGGGTGTGGACACAAGCATGTGCCCTGGTGTAAGTTGGAGCTAAAACGCCTCCTTCCTTCTCTGGGAACAGAGATCTCACTGTGCCCTTCCCCCCTTTTCTCTCTGCCCCACAGCATCGTGGAAGCTTCCAAGGGTTGCCAGCTGGGGAAGATAGAGCAGGGCTTTGAAAACATGGACTACTTTACTTTGGACTTAGAGCACGTAGCTGACACCCTGAGGACCATCGACTTTGGGACAGGTAAGGGATTATTTCCCCTGCAAGTCAGCTTCCCTCCCACTGAGCCCCACATGGAGGCAGATACACTGCCAAACATACCCAGATATCCATCAGACTTGTACAGTCAACTTCTGGGTAAGCCCAGCTCAGTAAATTATGTATGGATCTGCTATAGGGAGGAACTTGGGGTGATAGAAACAGTAAGGCAACTTGGAATCAGGCAGTTCAGTTCAGTTCAGTTCAGTTCAGTCACTCAGTCGTGTCCGACTCTTTGCAACCCCATGGACTGCAGCACACCATGCTTCCCTGACCATTACCAAATCCCGGAGCTTGCTCAAACTCACGTCCATCAGGTTGGTGATGCCATCCAACCATCTCATCCTCTGTCGGCCCCTTCTCCTCCTGCCTTCAGTCTTTCCCAGCATCAGCGTCTTTTCCAATGAGTCATTTCTTCACATCAGGTGGCCAAAGTATTGGAGCTTCAGCTTCAGCATCAGTCCTTCCAATTAATATTCAGGGTGGATTTCCTTTAGGATTGCCTGGTTTGATCTCCTTGCTGTCCAAGGGACTCTGAAGAGTTCTCTCCAACACCACGGTTCAAAAGCATCAATTCTTCGGCACTCAGCCTTCTTTCTGGTCCAACTCTCACATCCATACATGACTACTAGAAAAACCATAGCTTTTAGACAGACTTTTGTTGGTAAAGTAATGTCTCTGCTTTTTAATATGCTGTCTAGGTTGGTCATAGCTTTTCTTCCAAGGAGCAAGCGTCTTTTAACTTCATAAAATCAGGCAGACCTAAGATCAAATCTGGTTCGGCTACTTCTATTTTTTTTTTAATTTATTTTTGGCTTCACTGGGTCTTCGTTGCTGTGTGCTGGCTTTCTCTAGTTATAGTGCATGAACTTTTCTTGTTTTGGAGCACAGGCTTAGTTATCCTCCCGCAGGTGGGCTCTTTCCAGACCAGGAATGGAACCCATGTTCCATGCATTGGCAGGTGGATTCTTAACTACGGAACCACCCAGTTCTGCCATTTTTTATCTTTCGTGGCATTTTGATGGTTCCCTCCACCTCACTGAGCTTCATTTCCTCACTTTAAACTTAGGTTACAAATAGGCCTACTGATAATGACCACCGAATGATGCTGTGCAGCAAATAAGACATTGATTCAGAGGCCTCTGTAAGGTACTAGACATATACTGCTGCTGCTAAGTCGCTTCAGTCGCGTCCGACTCTGTGCGACCCCATAGACGGCAGCCCACCAGGCTCCCCCGTCCCTGGGATTCTCCAGGCAAGAACACTGGAGTGGGTTGCCATTTCCTTCTCCAGTGTATCAAAGTGAAAAGTGAAAGTGAAGTCACTCAGTCATGTCCGACTCTTAGCGACCCCATGGACTGCAGCGCACCAGGCTCCTCCGTCCATGGGATTTTCCAGGCAAGAGTACTGGAGTGGGGTGCCATTGCCTTACTAGTTATTGCCTAAATCTAGTCTTAGCTTCAGCTTCCTACTGCTGTAAACTTGGATACTCAGGCACCTTAATTTATCTATATTCTGTCCTTGCTTCTGTCTGTGGTTACTTTTCCACAGAGTACCTATAATAATTGTAACAATATAGCCATAACAATAATAAAGGAAAAATAATAAGAAAGCACGAGGAACCAGATGGAGAACAAAGATGTTGATAGTTCGCTCAAGGTTTCACAGTTGAAAGGCAGCTAGTTAGCAACAAAGAGAGGGAGGGCAGATCCAGTTCTGTTGAATGTTGCCTTTGTGTGAGAGGTGATGCTCTGGTGGTCTGCTGAGAGTAAGAAAGAGGGGTAGGGGTCGTGTAGGGGCAGGGAAGAGCTGTGAATGGGCTTGCAAGAGAAAGAAAAGCTTCTTGGCACCTCCTGCGTCTGCTCGCCTGCAAGCTTTCAGAATCCGGAGTGCTAAATCCATTCTCAGAAGCCCAAATATACTCTATTCTTGGGTAAGGACGACATACATCCCAAAGCTGAGGTGTCAATGAAAGTGTTAGTCGCTCAGTCATGTCTGACTCTTTGCGACCCCATGGACTGTAGCCCACCAGGCTCCTCTGTCCATGGGATTATCCAGGCAAGAATACTGGAGGGGGTTGCCATTTTCTTCTCCAGGGGATCTTCCCGACCTGGGGATCAAACCTGGGTCTCTGGCATTGCAGACAGATTCTCTACTGTCTGAACCACCAGGGAAGTTGCCAGTCACCAGGGAGGTGTCAGTGGACTTGGGTAAATCCATGGCTGTAGATCATCTGGGCTTCCCACGTGGTGTTAACGAACTGGCTGCTGATACAGGAGATGTAAGAGATGCCGGTTCGATCCCTGGGTTGGGAAGATCCCCTGGAGTCACCCTCCCTAAACTAAGATCTTCAAGAGTGGATCATACTGTGTGAGCAGTCTGACACTGTGAATACCTGCACTGCCTTCAGTAATCTCCCTGAGCCTCTCTGTGTCCTCACGGGTAAATGGAGAGTGTACCCATGGATACCATTCCTTGAGAACTTTCTGTGGCCTGGCCACTGAGCCCTGGACATGAACTCTGTTGTTTAATACAACAACTTTAAGAGGTAGTTCTTTTGTCATCTCCGTTTTGTAGTCAAGGCAATAAAACCAAGGAAAGGTGGGAGAATGGATCCATGACCACGTATGACTGAGTCCCTTTGCTGTCCACCTGAAACTATCACAGTGTTGTTAATCGGCTATACTCCAATATAAAATAAAAAATTTAAAAAAAAATCCAAGGAAAGGTGAGTGACTTGCAGGGGCCACATGGGCAGTAAGTGCAGGTTCCACCAAGGGTCATCTGGGGATTGTATGAGGCAATGAGTGTACAGTCCTTAGCACAAGTTAGCACTTGGCCCATAGTAAATTCTTAGCAAATGCTGCTATAAGTAGTTAATTGTAATAATGGTTTAAACCACCACCACAAAAAAAAAAAAAAAAAAAAAAATTCCTCGGGTTATACACAGATCCCAGTTGTCAGTTTGGAGGAATTAACTCTTTCAAGCCCTTCTCCAGATACTCTTGACAAATACTCTGAGTCTGTACTGACCCCTTCAGGGCACCCAAAGGCTCAAAGAAGCGGCTTGAGAGAGAGGGTGGGGAAGGGGCCTGTCCCCTGTGAGTAGAGCTTGAAGGCGAGACCCCAGGACGGGAAATTGAGCACAGAGCTTGCACCATAGTCACCATCTGGGGCTCAGTTTCAGGCAACTAACGAGCAGATGGCCCCTGAAGGGCTTCCCACCCTGTATCCATGGCCCTGTAGGCTAAGGAATGTGGGAAAACTGGACAAGGAGTGTGAGGCAAGCAGATTTCAAAGACTGAGCAGATGCCTTCAGGATAAGGACTCTGACTCCTGAGGACCAAGGCATTTCCCTGTTTCCCAGGTAATGATGCTCTGTGTGCAGAGGCAGACAGTCTGCATATGCATTTCCAGGGTCTCCTCTGGTCACAGGCAGACCAGGGAAGAGATGCTGCTGCTACTGGAACAAAGGAGGTCTTGAGCCTCCCTGCCTTGGAGAGTGTTGGGGGAAAGAGGACCAAACCCATTGCCTCCTGGGCCCCTGAGGCACCAACATGGCCCTTTGATCCTGACTGGACAGTGAGAGATTTTATTTTGGGGGGCTCCAAAATCACTGCAGATAGTGACTACAGCCATGAAATTAAAAGATGCTTGCTCCTTGGAAGAAAAGCTATGACCAGCATAGACAGCATATTAAAAAGTAGAGACATTACTTTGCTGACAAAGATCTGTCCAGTTAAAGCTATGGTTTTTCCAGTAGTCGTGTATGGACGTGAGAGTTGGACTATAGAGAAAGCTGAGCGGCAAAGAATTGATGCTTTTGAACTCTGGTGTTGGAGAAAACTCTTGAGAGTCCCTTGGACAGCAGGAAGATCCAACCAGTCCATCCTAAAGGAAATCAGTCCTGAATATTCATTGGAAGGACTGATGTTGAAGCTGAAACTCTAATACTTTGGCCACCTGATGTGAAGAACTGACTCTGGAAAAGACCCTGATGCTGGGAAAGATTGGGGGCAGGAGGAGAAGGGGCCGACAGAGGAGTAGATGGTTGGATGGCATCACCGACTCAATGGACATGAGTTTGAACTGACTCTGGGGTTGGTGATGGACAGGGAAGTCTGGTGTGCTGCCGTCCATGGGGTTGCAAAAAGTCAGACACGATGGAGACACTGAACTGAACTGGGTGTCTCCAGCCTGGATCTCCTTTGAACCTCTCCTCTGAGACACCAGCCCAAACCTAAGGCAATTGTTCTTTGTCACACACAGATGAGGAAGAGGAGGAGTTCATTGAAGAAGAAGAAGATCATGAAGAGGAAGAGTCCACAGAGGGGAAGGAAGAAGGTGAGATACCCATCTACCTCCACTTTTTCATTCATTCAGTGACAACTTGAGAGCCCTACTGAGTGACACTGGGATGATGTTTCTACCCTTTTTAAGAGTTTTTAAGGCAAAATTAAAAAAAGAGATTTTAAGGTAAAATCCCATTCCCTTTTCTCTTAGAGAAGTCCCTCCAACTATTCATAATAAAGAGTTCTCACTTTACCTCTAAATGACCTTCCCAAATGGAAAGTGACACAGTATAACAGAAGTCATAGAGAGCACTCAGGCTTGGCTAAATATTTAAAATTTTAAAAATTAGTTGTCAGCATTTTTTTAAATTAGTCGTCTTTTTTAAAAAGGAGCTTTTGTTTTTTAAAAGAAGATTTCAATAAAGAATTTGGATTTTCATCTTGTGAAAATTTGGAAAGAGTGAACAGTGCTGGGGCTTCCCTGGTGGCTCAGTGGTAAAGAATCCGCCTGTAATGCAGGAGACATGGGTTTGATCCCTGGGTTGGGAAGATCCCCTGGAGAAGGAAATGGCAACCCACTCCAGCATTCTTACCTGGATAATACCATGGACAGCAGAGTCTGCTGAGCTATAGTCCATGAGGTCACAAAAGAGTTGGACATAACTGAGCAACTAACACTTTCATTTGTCAGCCGGCTATACTTTTTTGCATTGGATCTGCAATCCATAGCATTCAGGCAGCTAAATTCCATTTTGATTGTAAAAGGAAGAGGTCAGACAGGAATTAGCAGTCACTCAGTCATGTCTTGGAGAAGACAATGGCACCCCACTCCAGTACTCTTGCCTGGAAAATCCCATGGGCGGAGGAGCCTGGTAGCCTGCAGTCCATGGGGTCGCTAAGAGTCGGACTCAACTGAGCAACTTCACTTTCACTTTTCACTTTCATGCATTGGAGAAGGAAATGGCAACCCACTCCCGTGATCTTGCCTGGAGAATCCCAGGGACGGGGGAACCTGGTGGGCTGCCGTCTATGGGGTCGCACAGAGTCAGACACAACTGAAGCAATTTAGCAGCAGCAGCAGCAGCAGCAGCAGCAGTCATGTCTGACTCTTTGTGACCCCATGGACTGAAGTCTACCAGGCTTCTCTGTCCATGGGATTTTCCAGGCAAGAGTACTGGAGTGGGTTGCCATTTCCTTCTCCAGAGGATCTTCCCAACCCAGGGATCGAACCTAGGTCTCCCCATTGTAGGCAGACGCTTTACCGTCTGAGCCATCAGGGAAGCCCAGACAGGAACTGGGGTTTGATAATTTTTTCCCCGCAGCTTGGTAAGCCCTGCGTCCTCCTGCGTTCCCATCTCACCTTGATTTTCTTTGTCTTTTTCTTTCAGGACACCAGTAAGGCGATGATGAGGGAGAGACCCTCTAGATGCAGAGAGACCGGGGAGGGTGGGGATGGGCCCAGCTGCCTTAGTGACAGGCCCAGGGTGGGAGGGGTCAGGGCCCCTGGCGGGGCAACGGGGAGGTGTGTCTTCTCTCTGCTCAGAGAGCAGGAACTAGGAGTAGGACCCCACCGCTGTGTCCAGCGTTGCGAACCAGAATTGGAAACGTGCTTGAAACAACCACACTGGATTCTTTTCTACGTTGGTGCAAAATGGAATATTTTGTACATTTTTTAAATGTGATTTTTGTATACTTGTATATGTATGCCAATTTGGTGCTTTTTGTAAAGGAACTTTTGTATGATAATGCCTGGTCATTGTGTGACTGGCGATTGTTATAAAGAAGGGAAGGAAGCCAGGTTGATACAGCTGCCCACTTCCTCTCCTTGGTGGGTTAGCACTCACAGGTCCAGGAAAGGATAATGTACTGTATTTCAGTGTCTATACCCCACATAAGGGACGGTGACCGAGTTTGTGTTATATGTTGTTTTAATAAATGCACAGCGCTTTCTTCCAAGCTGGGGTTTCATTCAGCCTTTTTTTTTTTTTTTTTTTCCCAGTGAGGAGAGTTCAGGGCAGACGGACAGAAGGCCTTCTAGGAAGTGTAGGGCAGGAAATAGACAGTAATGGCAAAAACCCAGGTTTCTATCCCACCAAACAAGTTGTCCTTCAAACTGGCATTTCCCAAGGAGAGCTCCTTGGGAAACTGGCCCTGACAGGACCCTTCAGAAAAGATTTCATTCAATGCCTTGTTCTCTGGTTCTCTAGAAAACACAGCCTGAGGCAAAGAGTGAATAGTGCAGCTACATTCCCAGGACAGTCAGAGTGAAGGGAAGTGGAAGCCAGGCAGGAAACAAGTGAAGTGAAAGTCGCTCAGTCACTTCCGACTCTTTGCGACCCCATGGGCTATACAGTCCATGGAATTCTCCAGGCCAGAATACTGGCGTGGGTAGCCTTTCCCTTCTCCAGGGGATCTTCCCAACCCAGGGATTGAACCCAGGTCTCCCGCATTGCAGGTGGATTCTTCACCAGCTGAGCCACTAGGGAGGAAAGCAAATATATAAAGTATCACGTTACCGAGCTGGCCACAGCTTCACCAAGAGACTGGCTGCTTGCTCAAGCATGGGAGATGCTTCTAGCAGGGCAGAAGGAATAATGTGCCTTGAACAGTTCATCAGTAGGAAGAAGGGGGAGACTTGCCTACTGGCTTCTTTCACCTCCCATCTCTTAGGATCGGAGTCTGCCTCCCACAGTGTCAATGCCCGAGCGTCCCTTATGTCACGCGACCCTTTGGGCAGCTCTGGGGGATGCTCAGGGGCTGTCAGCTGACTCTGCAGGTGGTGAGAGGAGCCTCCAGGTCTTGTGGGGTTGGGCCTAGTTTTTGTGCTGGTCTCAGCTTATTAATGACTAATGTGGTTAGACCGGCCCTTGTAATTCTTATTAATTTCAAGATGCCATTAAGTACTAAGCAACAGGAAAGTTTAAAAAATAAAGGTTTATTACTTACAAGATCTGGATGTTACACAGCATACCACGCAGTGAGTTCACAGGTGGAGAGAGGGAGGGATAAAGCATGGGCCTGTCTTCTGCTTCTATTGGGATTGAGGGTGGGGGCCTAGAGTTTTGAAGGCTCACTCTTTATTGATGAATTTAAAGCATAAGCGTGGGATTTTAAAGCGTGGGAAGAGAGAAAAAAAAAGCAAGTGACCCAAATTGTCAGTTAGCCAAATCAACTAAGATTGCGAAAACAGAGGAATCTCAGTGGGGACAGGCGCCCAAGGTGTTTGCTAGACATAGACCCCTTAAAGTGGTTGCCTCTTTTAAAATGGATGGCAATTAGAGCTTAAGTCAGGCACTCGCTTTACAAAAAAGAAAATAAAATCTGACAGGGCTTATGGTTAGAAGGCTAGAGCCGCTGCTGCCCCCACCACGGTGGTCACCACGGAGGCTCTGCTGGAGCCCACACTTACTCCAGGGAAGGCCACGCCAGCCACCTATGCTAGGGCATGCGATGATGACCGTGGCTGAAGCAACATCAGGCTCTCCAGGAACAAGGGGCTGGGAGAGAGGTGAGGCTGAGTCAGTCTGATGGAGGTGCGTCAACTGGGTCTGAGACCCTTAAGATTTAGGAATTTTAGGAATGCTGCAGAGTCCATCCCACCCTTTTTGACATTCAGAACTCAGTAGCAACTTAAGGGCTCTGTGTAGTCCTGCCAAAAAGTTGATAGTGTTTGGAATACCACCTGATCTTTAAAGCTCTTATGTTTTAGGATGTTCCATCCTAAAGGAAATCAGTCCTGAATGTTCATTGGAAGGACTGATGTTGATGCTGAAACTCCAACACTTTGGCCACCTGATGCAAAGAACTGACTCATTTGAAAAGACCCTGATGCTGGGAAAGATTGAGGGCAGGAGGAGAAGGGGATGACGGAGGATGAGATGGTTGGATGGCAGCACCGACTCGATAGACATTAGTTTGAGTAAAGTCTGGGAGTTGGTGATGGACAGGGAGGCCTGGCGTGCTGCAGTCCATGGGGTGTCAAAGGGTCAGACAGAACTGAGCGACTGAACTGAACTGAACTGATCTGAATGTTTTTTGGTGGACTGAACATTGAACCCAGCATTTCCCAACTTACTCATTCATGTGACATCCTCCAGAATTAGCCCTTCTGTGTAATTCAACCTTATGAAAATGCTTTAAACCCTCACACCTCTGCCCATTTTCACTTCTGGGACTTTTTCCAAGGCTAACTTGATCCCTGTGAATTTCAGGGAATCAAATTTTGCTTTCATTTCCAGTCCTTTTTCAAGTTCTGAAGCAAGAGTTAAAAAAAAAAAAAGTGTAACATATTACATACAAAAGGGATTCCCTGGTTGTCCAGTGGCTAAGACTCTGCGTTTCCAACGCAGGGGACCATGGTTCAATCCCTGGTTGGGGAACTATATCCCACACTCTACTGAAGATCCCATGTTCCACAGCTAAGACCTGGCACTACCAAATAAATAAATAAAATACTTAACAACAACAACAAAACCACACACAAGTGCACAGAACTAATTTCAGAGTTATGTAAACTATTATATACTGAAATCCGGTGCTGCTACTTAGCAGATCAGGAAAAAGAATATTATATGTTTAACTGAATCACTTTGCTATATGTCTGAAACACCGTAAATCAATTGCACTTCAATTAAAGAAAAAAAAATAGAATAAAAGAAAAAAAAATTACCAACCTCTAGGGACTCTTCATGTGTCTGCCTCTTCCTGCTTGGATATAGCTACTACCCTTTTTTTGACAATCTCACACTTTTTTTTCATAGTCCTAAAATATCCTCCTATAGAAGCCTGAAGGAATTTGAGGCCAGACGGAGAGAAGTTTTCGTTTCCTTGAAATTACAAAAATCAGTGTTACAACCAGTCCACATTCTACCTCCAGAGTTCCCCACAGTTCTCACACAGATCATGTGTGAGGTAAGTATATCTATCCACTACCTTGTCACTTAACAGAGGGAGCAGGGAGGGCAGTCAAGGCTCTGTAATCAGAAATGTGAATTCCAGGGAGATATCTGATATTGCAAACAAAGGAATCTGTAGTTGCCACACAAAAGGCACTTGCAAACCAGAACACCCAAAGGTGGTATGAAGTCTTCCTGATCAACAAGTTTCTTGTAAGATCATGCTGCAAAGAAATTGGCTTCAGAGGGGTTACTCCATAAATCTTGAACACAGTTTTGGTGGCTGCATTAGAATCACCAGAGGTTTGTTTATCTCTAAACCCTTAATTCTGGGAAATTTCAAACGTACAGAAAAGCGCAGGGAAGTATAACATACCTTCCTTGCTCACTGCTCAGTTTCAGTAGTTATTGACATACTTGTTCCTTCTCTATCATTATTCCTTCTCCTCACTGTGATTATTTTAAGGCAAATTCCAGGTATCATGTAACCCGTTAGATAAAGGTTCTTTTCAAAATCATAATCATTATACCATTAAAAATATACCATACAAATAGCTAAAGAAAGAAGTGATTGGAGATTTCAAGGAGTATTTCGCTCAAGATGGGCACAATAAAGGACAGAAACGATAGAGACCTGGTAGACACTGAAGAGATCAAGAAGAGATGGAAAGAATACACAAAAGAGCTGTGCAAAAAAGATCTTAATGAACTGGATTTCTACGATGGTGTGGTCAGTCATCCAGAGCCAGACATTCTGGATAGCAAAGTCAAGTGGGCCTTAGGAAACACTGCTGTTAATAAAGCTAGTGGATGCAACAGAATTCCAGGAGACCTATTCAAAACTCTAAAGGAAAAGGTCATCAAGGTGTTGCATCCAATATGTCAGCAAATCTGGAAGACCCAGCAGTGGCCTCAGGACTAGAAAAGGTCAAACCTCACCCCAATTCCCAAGAAGCTTAGTACAAAAGAATGTGCTAGCCATCAGACAATCATACTCATCTCCCATGCTAGTAAGGTCACGCTTAAAATCTTGCATGCTAGGCTTCAGTATTATGCCAACCAACAACTTCCAGATGTCCAAGCCGGCTTTAGAAAAGGAAGAGGAACTAGAGGTCAAATTGCCAACATTCACTGGATCACAGAGAAAGCTAGGGAATACCAGGAAAACATCTACCTCTGTTTCCTCAGTTATGCTAAAGCCTTTGACTGTGTGTATCATAATAAACTGTGGAAAGCTGTTCGAGTGATGGGAATACTAGACCATCTCATCTGTTTCCTAAGAAACCTGTATGCAGGTCGAGAAGCAACAGTTAGAATCCTGTATGGAACAACTGATTGGTTCAAGATTGAGAAAGGGGTATGACAGGGCTGTCTGCTGTCACCCTGTTTGTTTAATCTGTACGCTGAGCACATCATGAGAAATGCCGGGATAGATGAGTTACAAGCTGGACTCAAGATGGGGGAGAAACATCAACAACCTCAGATACGTGCATAATACCACTCTAATGACAGATATCGAAGAGGAACTAAAGAGCCTCTTGCTGAGGGTGAAGGAGAGTGAAAGAGCTGGCTTAAAATTAAATATTAAAAAAAACTAAGATCGTGGCATCTGGCCCCATTACTTCATGGCAAAAAGAAGAGGAAAAGGTGGAAGTAGTGACAGATTTCCTCTTCTTGGGCTCTAAGATCACTGCAGCCATGAAGTCAGAAGACGATTGCTTGTTGGCAGGAAAGCTATGACAAACTTAAACTGTGCTGAAAAGCAGAGACATTACTCTGCCAACAAAGGTCTGTATAGTCAAGGCTATGGTCTTCCCAGTGGTCACATATAGTTGTAAGAGCTGGACCCGTAAAGAAGGCAGAGTGCCAAAGAATTGATGCCTTTGAACTGTGGTGTTGGAGAAGGCTCCTGAAAATCCCCTGGACAGCAAGGAGATCAAATCAGTCACTCTTAAGGGAAATCAACCCTGAATATTCATTGGAAGGACTGAAGCTGAAGCTCCAGTATTTTGTTCATCTGATGTGAACATTGGAAAAGTCCCTGATTCTGGGAAAGATTGAGGGCAGAAGGAGAAGAGGGCATCAGAGGATGATAAGGCTGGATGGCATCACTGATGCAATGGACATGAACTTGGGCAAACTTTGGGAGATGGTGAGGGACAGGGAGGCTTGGTGTGCTGCAGTCCATGGAGTCGCAAAGAGTTGGACACGACTGGGCAACTGAACAACAAGAACATGTCATTAAAAAGAACAATAATTTCATGATAGAATTAAACACAGGAGTTTAAAAATATAGATTCCCCCTTCCCAGACCTACAGAATCAGATTCCTTGTGGAATGTTGATGGGCTTCCCTGGTGGCTTAGATGGTAAAGCATCTGCCCCCAATGCAGGAGACCCAGGTTCGATCCCTGGGTTGGTAAGATCCCCTGGAGGAGGAAATGGCCACCCACTCCAGTATGCTTGCCTGGAGAATTCTGAGGACAGAGGAGCCTGGTAGAATACAGTCCATGGGTCGCAAAGAGTCAGACACGACTGAGTGACTAACACACACACACATAGGTGTTGACAGAAAAGGTGTGAGTTAAGTTTTATTTGGTGACCTTATAAAGGAACTGCTCCGAAGAAGTGAGGGAGGAGCCAGAATATATATGAGCTATTTTTTTGCTGGGAAAAACAAGACCCAAGAATCTGATCAGATCAGTCGCTCAGTCGTGTCCGACTCCTTGCGACCCCGTGAAACACAGCACGCCAGGCCTCCCTGTCCATCACCAACTCCGGTCATTAGTAAATTTTCATTACATGTGTATTTTAACAACCTGTGCTGTGCTAAGTCGCTTCAGTCGTGTTTGACTCTTTGCAATCCCATGGACTATGGCCCACCAGACTTCCCTCTCCATGAGACTCTCCAGGCAAGAATACTGGAGTGGGTTGCCATGACCGCCTCCAGGGGCTCTTCCCCACCCAGGGATCAAACCTAAATCTCTTCTCTCTCCTGCATTGGCAGACAGGTGGTTTACCTCTAGCGCCACCTGGGAAGCCTTCTTTATAGGGATATCAACATTTTTAGAATAAAATTGCTGAGGTGTCCGAACTGCTAGGTTATTTGCATAGGACTTCTGGGGATCTCTGAAGGAGACAGATACAGAACACAAATGAAGCAGCTTTTCAGTATATCACAGTCTTAACTAATTAGTTAAACTCTTGCAAATCAATTAAAATGAGTACAAGGAAGTATTAATGGAGAAGGCAATGGCACCCTACTCCAGTACTCTAGCCTGGAAAATCCTATGGACGGAGGAGCCTGGTAGGCTGCAGTCCATGGAGTCCCTGAGGGTCGGACACGACTGAGTGACTTCACTTTCACTTTTCACTTTCATGCATTGGAGAAGGAAATGGCAACCCACTCCAGTGTTCTTGCCTGGAGAATCCCAGGGACGGGGGAGCCTCGTGGGCTGCCATCTATGGGGTCGCACAGAGTCGGACACGACTGAAGTGACTTAGCAGTAGCACGAAGTATTAATTTACGGGAAATCTGGCATAAAAGTTTTTTTTATATATAAAATGAATAAATGTGTCTGGATCCAATTTGTATATCTTCATATACTGAGAATTTACAATGAACTTTGCATTTGGCTCAGACGGTAAAGCGTCTGTCTACAATGAGGGAGACCCGGTTCCATCCTTGGGTTGGGAAGATCCCCTGGAGAAGGAAATGGCAATCCACTCCAGGATTTCCAGGACTATTGCCTGGAAAATCCCATGGACAGAGGAGCCTGGTAGGCTACAGTCCATGGGGCCGCAGAGTCGAACTCGACTGAGCAACTTCACTTCACTTTGCCCTCAAATAAATTATAAGATTAATCTGAGCTGAGCCTGGGGCAGTTTGAAACTTCGACTGGATCGATAAGCTGAGACCTGCACAAAGCACACATCCAACCCCAGTGGATCCCGGCAGGAAGAGCTAGCTGGCTTTTTTCGGCGGAAGACCAGCGTGGCTCTTGGGAACTGCCGCGGGGCAGTGGAGAATAGCTGGTGTGCTGGCGGCGGTGTCAGCTCAGTCCAGATGGCGACTGGGGCTGAAGTGCGACCCTGCTCCATGTAGAGGTGGAGATACAGCCGGTCAACCCAGATTTTAATCGGAGCCCAGAAAGGGAGGAACTGGTGCTGCTAGAGCGACGAGGATGGGTCAGTCAGGAAGGCTACTGTCTCTGACTGAGTGCAGGCACACCCCGCCCCCGGGAGCCCCCTAGCCTGCGCAGAAAAACTTGGGGGGCCTCGGACATTTGCAGCCGGTGGGTGGAAAGCGATCACGGGTTTCCCGAGGAGGAAGACAACAACCCCAGCCTCAGGAGCCCTTTATTCTGAGTCTAGGAGCCACATTCCTGCTCTCAGGCGACTCAAAGCCGATTTCAACAAGCTGGTGTCCCGAGAACTTCCCGGCCGGAGGCAGCCAGCCTCGCGCGGGGGGCAAGTGGGCGCCTTGGAGGCAGAAAAATCAAGCAGCAGCAGGGCTGGGCGGAGGCGGTTAGCCTTTCCGACGCAGGCCAGGTGGGCTCCTCGGGCTCCGGGGACCGGGTGCTGGGGTCAGCGCCCGGGCCCTTTGCAGCCAGCTACACCCTCCCCCTTCCCTGCGGGCTTTTGCGCACGACGCGCCGCTTCACACGGGGAAGCAGAGACTTGATAAAGCCAGCGGGCGCGGGGCGAAGCTGCCGGCGTCGTGGGGGCAGCAGCGGTAGCGACAGCTGGAAGACCCCTCGGCGGCCCAGGCGCGGTCTAGGCGGGAGCGGACTCGAGGCAGGGCGTGCGGCCGGAGCTGCGCGCACCGCTCTGGTGGCAGGTGAGCGCTCGCCGCTGGAGAGCCCAGCGCGTGACTCCAGGGAGCACGTGGCAGGGCGCGCGGGGCCTCATGAAAGCGGGCGAGAGGATGCATCTGTTGGACGCCAAGCTTGCAGTCGGGTAAGGAGAACCTGGGGAGGGGCGGGAATTTCAGTGACCTCAGCCCCACCTCCCCGTCTGCCATCCTGGCAGTGGTTGGTTTTGGCGACAGCTCGATCTGGGACCCCCGCCCCCACCCCGACAGGAGGGTTTGTGGGGAGGTGGAGGAAAGGGGAAATTGAGGCTGAGCACAGGGACCAGTCCTTCCTCGCCGCAGAGCACAGATCCTGACCCCTGAGGATTCGTGGGGGAGTGCGTGCCTGGAGCTCCGCCCCGGGGCTGGCACTTAGCCCGAGGACCGCCCCGCCCTGGGAAGCCCGGTGTCTCCAAGCCCTTGCGAAGGGGCGAGCTGCTGTCTTCCCTGAGCATGAGCTCTGATCCTTCTCCGAGCTCCACTGGACCCGCCCAGCCTAGCCCACGCCCCACCCCCACCCTTCCCCCACTCCGCCCCCCGCCCGGCTAGTTCCCAAGGTCTTTACCTCCTCCAAGCCCTGGGACACGGAGCCAAGACTCGAGGACTGGTCATTCTCCAGCACCCTCCTGCAAGGAGGGGCTTCTGGTCACTCCTTAGTCTGTCCAGCTTGGAGTATATCCTAACTCTTTTTCCAAACGGGCACAGGGGAACGCGCAGACCCCGTAGAGAGGTAAGACTAGAGTCAGCCCTCTTTGCTCCCATCTCAGCTGAGTCTCCCCTCACCCTCCCTCTCTGGACAGGACTTACACAACTCTGTGGCAGGATGGGACCAGCAGCATCCCTCCGTCTTCACCTGGCCTGGCCTTGCAGCCCACTGAGCTGGCTCCCCAGAGCAGCCACTACTGCCATTCCCAGAAGGGTCCTGGCAGTCACGGTGACCCCAAGAAGAGGGCCTGGCGCCAGCTCTGTGTGGCTTCTGCCTTCTGCCTGTTGTTCATGATTGGGGAAGTCATCGGTAAGAACTCTGGGCTAATTCAATGAAATTGGCACATGGATGATCCAAAAGGCTTTTCTCCTGAATGTTCCTGTAGGATTAATACTAACAAGCACATTTACTGTATGCTTGCCATGCTAATAGTAGGCTTCCCTGGTGGCTCAGAGGGTAAAGAGGCTGCCTGCAGTGCGGGAGACCAGGGTTCCATCTCTGGGTGGGGAAGATCCCCTGGAGAAGGAAACGGTAACCCACTCCAGTATTCTTGCCTGAGAATCCCATGGACAGAGGAGCCTAGCAGACTACAGTCCATGGGATTGCAAAGAGTCAGACATGACTGAGCGACTGTCACTCACTCACACCGTGCTAAACCTCTCACACGCACACTGTCTCATGCAGTCCTCACAACAACCTCATGCTGTCATGGGTCCTGATAGTCTCATTTTTATGATGAAACTGAGGCATCATAAGGTTAAGTAACTTGCCAGAGATCGCACAAAACTAGTAGGTCAGGAAAGACCTGAATGCTAGAAGAAAACAGCATTTATTGAGTACCTACTGTGCTTTCCAAGCCCATTTTTTTGTTGTTTTTTTGTTTTTGTTTTTGGTTGTTTTGGCTGCGCTGCATGGCTTGTGGAATCTTAGTTCCCTGACCAGAGATTGAACCCGAACTGAGGGTGCCATGAAAGTGGGGAGTCTGAACCACTGGACCACAGTGGTATTCCCCTCCAGGCCCAATTTGAACTTAATTTTCACATTCATCCTCTAAGTAGATTTTGCTAATCCCATTTCACAGATGCTAGAAGTCAAGGCTCAGAGAAAGGAAGTCACTTGTTTATGGTTACACAGCTAATGGTGGAGAGGTCTGGAATCCCTTGTCTTTCTCCAGAGCTTGTGGTTTCCCTGCTGCACACACACTCTGGGAAACTGGCTCCTTGGGGAGCCGATAAGGATCCTCCCTCCTCTTGGCCCTGCAGGTGGGTACCTGGCACATAGCTTGGCGATCATGACAGACGCAGCCCACCTGCTCACTGACTTTGCCAGCATGCTTATCAGCCTCTTCTCCCTGTGGGTGTCTTCCCGGCCAGCCACCAAGACCATGAACTTCGGTTGGCATCGAGCTGGTGAGGGCCCTGGTTGGGATGGGGGTGGAGTTGGGGGAGGGGGTGGGTTAAGATGTAAGTTCTTAGGTGAGTGCATTGGGTCCCTGAGTAAAGCCAGGAGGGTGACTTGGGTGGGAGAAAAGGATGTCAACCATGACTTTTGTCCTTTGGAAGCTCCCAGTCTGATGGGGGAGCCCTAGTCCCCTGTCCTCTGGGAGTTCCCACCCTGCAGGAAAGGAGAGTCTACCTTCCTAAGAGGGCAAGCTGTATTTATTTAAGAATAAACGACGTTGGTGTTCACTTTGCACATAACGCCATGGATTGGCTCTATGGGGGAGGGAGAGGTCAGCAAAGCCTTCTGAAGTTCATCTCTGGGCTGCATTGTCATTCTCTTCTTGGTGGGAGATGGCCCAGCCTCTGTTCCTCAGAGCCTCAGTTTGCCAGCTGAGCAATGGGTATATATTTAATGAGTCAGCTTCAGTTGAAAAGGTTGTCCCAGATGATGTCTTGAGCTTCTTCTGGCTCCGACCTTTTCAGATGTACGAGTGGTGGGGTGAGGTGCCAGCCATAGCACCTCCAGCAGAGCCATACCTCCAATCGGACCCAGGCTCAGATTTTGTGGGGAGGGAGAGGGGGCTCCTTAGCCTCAGGGCCCCATGCTAAGATTGGTATTGGGGGCCGGGCTCTTCCTCAGAGATCCTGGGTGCCCTGCTCTCTGTGCTGTCTATCTGGGTCGTGACGGGGGTGCTGGTGTACTTGGCGGTGGAAAGGCTGATCTCTGGAGACTATGAGATCAAGGAGGAGACCATGTTGATCACGTCGGGCTGTGCTGTGGTCGTGAACATCATGTGAGTGTGGCCTGGGGTCCCTGCGAACCCTCCCCCTCCTCACAGCATACCTGCCGGCCTGCTCTTGCTGGGGGCGGGGGGCATGCCCCACACCAGGATGGCTGCAGGATCAGAATCTCCCTCGTGGTCTGAGCTCTGGCACCTGGAACACCTGGGCCCTGCCTGGGGCCTGGGGCCAGGCCATCAGGAACTGTACACCTGGGGCAGCATCAGGTCCCCACCCCAGACGTGTCAGTGAGTAACCAGAGACAGGCTTCCTTCCTGTTGTGGGGCGGGGTGAGTCCAGTGCTTACAGGAGCAGGGGTCCCTAGGGACAGAATCTCAAAGCCCTTTTCAATCTGATGTGCCTGAAGTTGGTCTCATCGAGACGTAAGTTGTGTAGAGCGGGGGTGTCTATTTTGGGTTCTCTCCCCCTTGCCCAGTGGCCTTGGGCAAGCCAGTTCCCTCTCTGGGCCTCAGCTTCACCCTCTGTGACATGCTGGGGGGATCTCGATCTCCTCTGTGGTGCCCTTTTGCTCTGAGGTTTGGCACTGGGGCAGCTTTGTGCCCAGGTTCAGCCTGGCATTGGATGGAGTTGAGCCCCTCCTCCTGTTGGCAAAACTCTAAACCAAGGCCACGTTCGTTGGGCTCCTTCCTGGCCAAAGGGATCATGCAGTCTTGGGTGGGGGTTGGGGTTTTGACCCCCACAGGGAGGTCAGTCCTGATGGGGGCCTCTGCCTAGCCGAATTTGAAGCTTCCATCTGCTCCCTCAGTGAACCCCTGGACTTTGTCTCCACTCCCATAGAATGGGGTTGATTCTTCACCAGTCTGGCCATGGACACAGCCACAACCCCGAGCACAGCCACAACGCCAGCCAGGAGCAGGGAAGCCCCAGTGTCCGAGCTGCCTTTATCCACGTCATTGGAGACTTTCTGCAGAGCTTGGGCGTTTTGGTGGCAGCCTTTATTTTATACTTCAAGGTTAGAGCTGGGGACAGGGGGAAGTAGGGGAGGGAGTGTAGGTCACCTGGGGGCTTTTCTCTGCACAGGACCCTTTCCAGTTTCTAGCTCCCTCCCAGCTCTGGGCAGAAGGGTGGGAGAGGGAAGAAACATTTACCCAACACCCACCAAGCATTAGCACTTCTGATCTTGATGAGAATCCTGAAGGGAGGTGGTGGTGTTTTTTGCAGCCCAGAAAGGTTCAGTGACTTGCACAGCATCACTTAGCTGGTAAGTTGTAGAGTCAGATTCAAATCCAAGACTGTAGGCTGCTGAAGCCTGGGCATTGCCCATTACATAGAGGCAGTGGGGTGTAATGGAAAGAGCCCAGCGTTGGGCTTGAAGCCTAGATCACCGCTTGCTAGCTGCATGATGTAAAGGAGTCCCTTGCTCTAATTGAGCCTCTGTTACCCCACCTATAAAGCTGGGATGTTGGGCCAGATGGTGCCTAAGATTCCATTTAGCTTTGTCTGTGGCTTAGTCCCTTGGGCAGGGAGGGGTGGGAAGGCATGGTATCTTATCCTGAACTGTGCTACATCCTGCCTGTCCTTCCAGACAGGATAAAAGGTAGAGAACTGGGAGGCAGGGTCAGGGTGAAGCTTGTTCCCACCCCGCAGAAAAAGCCCTTCTCCCTGACTCACTGCTGGGTGGGAGGGGAGAAGGAAGGCTGAGGTGTTGGCGTGACCCCCCAGCTCTGCCTCTCCTTTTTCCTTGTAGCCAGAGTACAAGTTTATAGACCCCATCTGCACCTTCCTGTTCTCCATCCTCGTCCTGGGGACAACCTTGACCATCCTGAGAGATGTGATCCTGGTGCTGATGGAAGGTAGCCCGAGCTCGGAGCGCCCTTTTTGCTCTTTACTTTCCAGAGCAAAGATAAGTTCGAGTCTGTGGCTCAGGGGCAAAGCATCTGCCTGCAAATCGAGCAGACACCAGTTTGATCCCTGGGTTGGGAAGATTCCCCTGGAGGAGGAACTGGCAACCCATTCCAGTATTCTTGCCTGGGAAATCCCACGGACAGAGGAGGCTGGCGGGCTACAGTCAATGGGATCACAAAGAGTCAGACACGACTGAGCATGCAGTGTGTGTGTGTGTGTGTGTTGGGTGTGGGAGTGCATCACAGCACATGGTGGGGGGGCAAGGTCTGGAGAACCTCCTGGGGCCCAGGCTAATCTTGACATTGAGCAGGGTCCTCAGGTGTGGTTATTCTAGAAATGTCCTTTGGATCGTCCTTTCCGTCCCCGTAGCACCAAGGGTGCCTCCTCCCTGCTGGGATGTGTCCTCCCTGCCAAGTCTGGGGGCTTCCAGGTGTGTCTAGCACCTGGCCCTCCTGCCCTTCCTCATATGCTTCCTGAGTCTCCACTTGCCTTCCCTTTTGGGGTGAGGATTATGCTTCTCATTGCACAGTGTTGGGGGGTTGTAAATTGAGGATGAGAAAAAGACAGTCGGAGTTGGACAAGAAACACTATTGAATCCACTCCAGCTCAGGCCTTCTTTCCTGAGGCGCTCCTGCCTCGGGAAGATGTGGCAGGGCTTTGAGGGGTGCTTAGTGGTAGCGAATGGTCTGCCCCGAGTTACCACACCTACTTACCTGGCTTTCTGGCGCTTGGGGTCTGGGGCCATACGTCTCTGTGGTCGGAATCAGTCTGGATCCTGGTTTGGGGTCAGCCTGATTATTCAGCTGCAGGTCAGAGCATTTTCTCCAAGAATGCGACAGACCCAGATAAAAGTGATGACAAGGATGCCACATGGGGGTGCAGGGAGCCCCGGGTTGCCTTCTTTATCTTAAAAAAATTTTTATATCAAACATATACTAGGGGAAGAGGCACTAATAGGGTGATAAACCACAGTTGTCCTGCTCACATATAGAGTTTTCATCAGAGACAGGGAGATAGCAAGAAACTAACAAATAAGATCATTTCTGATAGTGTCAAGTGTGAAGAGGAAAATACAACAGGGTGACATGACGGGGCTCGTTTCAGGGGGCAGGGGCAACCTCAGCTCTGCTGGCCAAGGAGGTCTGCGTGAGGCACCGTGTGAGGAGCAGGAAAGCAGCATGGGTGGGAGGGAGCCCTGTCCTTCAGCCCCTGTCCCTGTCGTCCTCAGGGACCCCCAAGGGTGTGGACTTCACAGCCGTGCGGAATCTGCTGCTGTCCGTGGAGGGCGTGGAAGCCTTGCACAGCCTGCACATCTGGGCGCTGACCGTGGCCCAGCCTATACTGTCTGTCCACATCGCCATCGGTGAGTGGTGGAGCACTCGTGCGAGAGAGGCAGCCAGGGACCCCGGGGCCATCCCTGCCCGACTGGCCCAGATGATGCCGGGCGCTCACGGTGCTGGCGCTTTGGTTCTGACCCCATGCCGAGTACTGGGCATCTGTTATTTATTTGATCATCAAGGTCCCATTTATAGATGAAGAAACTATAGGGGTGGGAGGTGGTAAAGGCACTCACCTAGGCTTTTCCAGCCAGTAAGTGGCAGAGGAGAGACGCTGAACCTTTAAGCCAGAGCTTTTCCGGCCCTTTTAGGGTTGTGTGCCAGGTGTGGGAAGCAGACGGTTGCCTGGTACAGGAGTGAGTCTGGGGGGTTCTTGATGTTCATGGCCCCCTATCTTGTTCTGCTGGGGCTAGGACTCGAGACTTGCCTCCTACTTGCTCCTAAGGGCCCAAGAGTGAGTAATTGGTTCTCTGGTGCCTCCCCTCTCCCCCCACGTGTCTTCTCGGCCCCCAGCTGAGAATGCAGACGCCCAGGCTGTGCTGAAGGCAGTCAGCGACCGCCTGCAGGAGATGTTCCATTTCCACACCATGACCATCCAGATCGAGGACTACTCTGAGGACATGAAGGACTGTCAGTCATGCCGGGGCCCCTCGGACTGACCACCTGACCAGGCATCAACGGGGTGGGGACAGGCCTGCCGATGGCTGGATTGAGTGTCCCCCACCCCCACCCCCAGGCTCAGCCAGGTCTCTGCCTGCCCTGGCTGGGTTATGAACCAGGTTCTTCTCCTGACCGCTGCTCCATGTTCAGTGACGAGGGGCCTTGTCCAGGAACAGGCTCCTCCCTTGCCTCCCTCATCTGACTACTGCCAGCCCCAGGAGGGGAACCCGGCAGGTATGGAGCTGGTGTGACCGCGCTCCTCCAGCTCCCAGCGGGGCAGAGTTCGGGCCTAGTCCTCAGCTAATGCCACCCAACCACCAGCCTCTGGAAAGGCAGTGAGGCACAGAGAAAGGTGACAGAGGGGAGACCGGCCTCATTGTCTCCTCACCTGCCTGCCTAATTCCCCATTTTTGGTCTGTCTGGCCTCTGCCTTATGCATCTGCGAAGCAGCTCTGCGAACTGAGCCCCCTTCCTCTGCCTCTGACAATATGCTCTAAGGAGGCCATGGGCCCCAGAAATCAGGATCCAGGGGGCACCTGAGGTTGATCTGTGCCTGAATCATTTCACTATGATTTCATTTCATGTTTCCTTTTCCCGGAGGGAGGGGGCTTCTGACTAAGTAAGGACCTGCTGGGTTCCTCTTTCCTTATCCCTCCCTCACCCAGGAAGCTGTGCCAATGCAAAGGTGCCCTGGCAGGAGAGGTAGAGGTTGGCGGGGATTTCAGCTTGGGTTCTGCCCCCAGGAGCCCCAGAGCTCCCCGGCCACCTCTCTTGCTCTGATTGTGTCCTGGGGTCAAGGAGCCTGACATCAGATATGGTTGGGCCGGCTCTGTTGCCAGCATGTCCTGGCCTGCTCAGAACTTGGGGATGGATGACAAAGCGGGCACAACCCAAACAGGAGCCCCCGGCTTCCTGCATCAGGAGGTGGCTCATGCTTCCGCGATGAAGTGGAGGGACCTGTCCCCAGTCCGTGTTGCAGAGGAGGCAGTGCGCCCAGTCGGCAGGTGGCCCTGATCTAATGGTCTGTCTCTGCCCTCAGGTGGGTCAGGGCCTGTCTCATCTGTGGGCTGAGAACGCGGACACCCACCTCACAGGGTTGTTGTGAGGCTTGGAGCCAAAGCGGGCCAAGCACATGGTGGTTGTGGAAGAGTGGTTCCTTTTCTCATCATTCTGGAAGGATGGCCAGAGGAGCCAGGTGGGCTCCCAGCCTCCTGGGGCAGCACTGGGTTTGTCTTGACCCTGTCCTGACCGACGGTGGGAGCAGGAGGGGCTGGTCCCTCTCGCCTTCTCCTCTGAGCCTCTCTCTTCCCGTCAGTGAAATGACCTCTTTGTGCCTTTTCAGCACTCACATCCAGGGTTGCCTGTGATCTCAGTCTATCTGCAGGTTCTTCAGCCCGTTAAAATCGGTGGGAGGCTGTTTTGGCTTGGATATGTGTGTGTGAGAGAGATAGACTTCTGATTGACGGAGCTCCAATCCACCCCAGTCTTCCTCCCCCCAGCCATCACAGGCCACAAGAACCCAGATTCTAGGCTGTGCTGTATGCCAAGTCTGCACACCCCTCTCAAGAGACAGCCATTGGTGTCCTCCCTTTTTGCAGATGAGAAAACTGAGGCTCAGAGAGGTTGAGTCACTTGCCCAATGTCACACAGCCGGTGTGAGGCAGGTCTGGGATTTCTGCCTCATTCCCCTAGGCCTCCCCCTACAGCAGGGACTGGGGACCTGCTCTGGGTTGCATGTTGGTACAGTATGAGCCTTTTGGCTTGGCAGCCCACAGGCGAGGCCTTGCCAAGGTAGTTCAGCGTTCTGGGTGCAGCAGCTAGGAGTGGGGAGGGAAAAGGTGCCTCTTTCCCCATCTGGGCCTGGCACTTGGAGTCCTCCCCACCGTGGGAAGACTGCCTGAGCTGCAGCTGAGTGCTTCCTCACCCACTGTCCTTGACTCAGGGCCAGACTATCTCCCCTCCCCTTTAACTCCCAGTGCCCCCTCCACCTCAAGAATCTAGCAGCCCCATGCCTCCCCAGAGAGAGAGCCTTCTCAGCACCCCACACTGTAAGCAGCTCCAGGGATGACTTGAGTCATCCAGGGGCCAGAGGTCAAACTGGAGGATGGAGGTGGGAGGCCTTGGAGTGGCCTTGGGGACAGCATGTTCTGGCCAGTAAGTTAGTCACTAGTCACGGGAGTTTCCAGAGCTGTGAGGCCATCAAAGCAGAAAAACACCCGATACCCTGGACCTGGTTTGGACCCACCATCCCCGTCCCTCTCTCTCGGAATGGCCCCAGATCCCAGGAGAGACCTGAGTCCCCCTCCCCCGTGCAGCTGCTTTGGAGGTATTTATAGCCTGAGCGTGAGGCGGCAAGGACACGCGCTTTTATTTCGGAAGTGATAATTCCAATTCCAGGTGGGTGAGCCCAGGAGGACCCAGCGTCCCCTCCCCTACTCTACTCTCACTACCAGGGCCCTGGGGACCGCCCCTGCTACCACTCAGCCCACCTAGAAACGGCCCCCTTCTTAGTCCCAAGTGTGTGGGCCAAACCAGTTTTCAGACGTCAAACTGGGCACCACCAACCAACCTCCAAGACCCCGCGCCCGGCAGGCGTTTAGAACTCCATTCTCAGTCCTGGATCCGCCTGCAATGCGGGAGACCTGGGTTCGATCCCTGGGTTGGGAAGATCCCCTGGAGAAGGGAAAGGGTACCCACTCCAGTATTCTGACCTGGAGAATTCCATGGATTGTATAGCCCATGAGATCGCAAAGAGTCGGACAAGACTGAGCGACTTTCACTCTCGGTCCCGGAATAGGAAGCGCGGCTCGGTGCTGACCTCTAATGGACGAGGCTGGTAGTGCGGGACGACGGCAGTGCCTGAGCCGCCCGGGCCTGAGGGGCCACCGGCGTTTCCATCTCCTCCCCTCCCAACTCTGCTCCGCCCGGTCGAGAAGGAAGCCCTGAAACTGGCTCCTCGGCGCGTCTTTGCTCCATCCCTGGGGCTCCAGGATTGTGCCCGGCAAGCCAGGAACCTGCGGCACAGATGCCTCCCTGGGTGTAGGCGTGGAGTTCATTCGGCACACCTTGTCCACGCCCCGCCCACTGTGGGCACAGGGCCCAGGCACGTAGCTGATGTCTATCTGATCGTCAAATATTTGTGGCGTACCTGCCAGGCCAGAGAGAAGAGGCCACGGCCCTGCCCTCCTGGGGCTCCCGGGTCAGTCCTGGGGGCCTGACTGTACCTGTGCAAGGCAGCATGAATAAGGGGACTACGGGACACACCGGCTGTGAAAGCGCAGAGGATCGGGGCGGGGGTGGGGGTCGGGCAGGTTCGTGGAGGAGGCGAGAACCTGAAAGAGAAGCAGATGTTAGCTCGGCAGAGAAGCCGAGAAAGGCATTCCAGGTAAAGGGTCTGCGAAGGCAGAGGGCAGGCGGCAGAGGTAGTGCAGAGCACGAGAGAACTGCCCCTGGGCTGGAGGGTGGGGCGAGGCAGTTGCTGGCCAATCGGGATCGGCCGTGTTGGGCTCTCCGGCAGCCTGGATTGGGTCTCTAGATATCCCAGGGGAGGGGGCTGCGGCTCCATCCCCGCCCCCAATCGCGGGCAGGTTGCAGCGCCCCCTGGGAGCCGGGCTAGGGTCTCAGCTGGTTGGTTCCTCCTAGGGCTTCTCCAGGCTGCGATACTTCTTACGCAACACGGACACCGGGTCTTTGAAGAGCACTGGGTCTAGACGGAGGCGCGAGGACACGAGGGGCATGTGGCCGAACCCTGAGGCCATCTGGTTGATGCAGTCCTGGGCGCCCGGCCGAGGCTCCGATCTGAGCCGCGGACTCCCAGGCACCTAAGAGGGGGGGCGGAGAATGCGCTGGGGAGGGGTGGCTTCTCTTACTTGGAACCCCGCCCTGCCGCCCCTCCCCCCCGCCCGTCCCGTGCAGCACAAAGGATTTGGGTTAGACAGAGCGTGGCTTCCCTAGCCAGGGCCCTCCCAGTGCCGACCACGCCCATGGGTCCTCACCAGTGGAGGTTTGGCCTCCTGATGCCACGGCCCATAGGGCACCTTGATAGGCGGCAACTTGGTGACGGCTGCTACTAGAAAGTTCATCAGGACATCCACGCAGGGGGGTGACTCATCTGCCAGGGTCCTCAGAGCCTTGGGCAGGGAGTGGGTGAAGAGGGTGTGGTAATACCTGGGTGAGAGGAGAGGAACAGGAGAGGGTGCAGCCCCATTCCCCCACAAGGCCGAATTCTTCTCCCTCCTGGCCTCACTCTCCCATTGATTCCAATTCCTAAGCTTCCTGTGAAAGTCCTGCACCGTTTTCTGAGCCCTGGCCGCCTCCAAGAGCTCCCATCCCGTGTATGCTCTGCTCTCCACTACTCTGTGCCCTGTGGCTTCTCTGCAGCCAATAGTGAAATGAAATGCAAAAGAGAAAAGAAATGCAAAACGGCAAAATGGTTGTCTGAGGAGGCCTTACAAATAGCTGAGAAAAAAAGAGAAGCTAAAGGCAAAGGAGAAAGGGGAAACTATACCCATCTTGAATGCAGAGTTCCAAAGAATAGCAAGGAGAGATAAGAAAGACTTCCTCAGTGATCAGTGCAAAGAAATAGAGAAAACAATAGAATGGGAAAGGGTAGAGATCTCTTCAAGAAAATTAGAGATACCAAGGGAACATTTCATGCAAAGATGGGCACAATAAAGGACAGAAATGGTATGGACCTAACAGAAACAGAAGGTATTAAGAAAAGGTGGCAAGAATATACAGCAGAACTATACAAAAAAGATTTTAACGACCCAGATGACCATGATGGTGTGATCACTCACCTAGAGCCAGACATCCTGGGGTCCAAAGTGAAGCTGGGCTTAGGAATCATCACTATGAACAAAGCTAGTGGAGGTGATGGAATTCCAATTGAGCTATTTCAAATCCTAAAAGATGATGCTGTGAAAGTGCTGCACTCAATATGCCAGCAAATTTGGAAAACTCAGCAGTGGCCACAGGACTGGAAAAGGGCAGTTTTCATTCCAATCCCAAAGAAAGGCAATGCCAAAGAATGTTCAAACTACCGCACAATTGCACTCATCTCATACACTAGCAAAGTAATGCCCCAAATTCTCCAAGCCAGGTTTCAGATTTCCAGATGTTCAAACTAGATTTAGAAAAGGCAGAGGAACCAGAGATCAAATTGCCAACATCCATTGGATCATAGAAAAAGCAAGAGAGTTACAGAAAAACATCTACTTCTGCTTTATTGACTATGCTAAAGACTTTGACTGTGTGGATCACAACAAACTGTGGAAAATTCTGAAAAAGATGGGAATACCAGACCACCTGACCTGCCTCTTGAGAAACCTCAGGAGGTTTCCAGGTCAAGAAGCAATAGTTAGAACTGGACATGGAACAACAGATTGGTTCCAAATTGGGAAAGGAGTATGTCGAGGCTGTATATTGTTACCCTGCTTATTTAACTTATATGCAGAGTACTTCATGCAAAATGCCAGGCTGGAAGAAGCACAAGCTGGAATCAAGATTGCCGGGAGAAATATCAATAACCTCAGATATGCAGATGACACTACCCTTATGGCAGAAAGCAAAGAAGAACTAAAGGGCCTCTTGATGAAAGTGAAAGAGGAGAGTGAAAAAGCTGGCTTAAAACTCAACATTCAGAAAACGGAGATCATAGCATCCAGTCCCATCACTTCATGGCAAATAGATGGGGAAACAATGGAAACAGTGAGAGACTATTTTCCTGGGCTCCAAAATCACTGCAGATGGTGACTGCAGCCATGAAATTGAAAGATGCTTTCTCCTTGGAAGAAAACTTATGACCAACCTAGACAGCATATTAAAAAGCAGAGACATTACTTTGCCAACAAAGGTCCATCCAGTTGAAGCTATGGTTTTTCCAGTAGTCATGTATGGATGTGAGAGTTGGACTATAAAGAAAGCTGAGCACCAAAGAATTGATGCTTTTGAACTCTGGTGTTGGAGAAGACTCTTGAGAGTCCCTTGGACTGCAAGGAGATCCAACCAGTCCATCCTAAAGGAAATCAGGCCTGAATATTCTTTGGAAGGACTGATGCTGAAGCTGAAACTCCAATACTTTGGCCACCTGATGTGAAGAACTGACTCACTGGAAAAGACCCTGATGCTGGGAAAGATTGAAGGCAGTAGGAGAAGGGGACGACAGATGATGAGATGGTTGGATGGCATCACCGACTCAATGGACATGAGTTTGAGCAAACTTTGGGAGACGGTGATGGACAGAGAAGCCTGCTGTGCTGCAGTCCATGGGGTCACAAAGAGTCGGACATGACTGAGCGACTGAACTGACTGAACTCTCCTCTCCCTCAGGCTCCTTGGGGGCCCTCACCTGGGCTCTGAGTCTGAATTCAGGCAGGAGGAAAGGATCAGCTGGATCCCAGGCCTTCAAAGGTGGAAGCCCAAAGAGTAGCTTCAGGGAGGCTGTGGATTTACCACACCTCCCCAAAATCCAAACCCTGTCCATGGCCTCTGCATGGCTCTACTTAAAATACCACTAGCTGCCTTTGGTTGACTCTCTGTGTGCGAAGGACGTCATGTACTTTTCTTATGTGATGGTCACACCAGCCCTGTGAGGTGAATACACTTACAAATGAGGAAACTGAACCTCAAGAGAGGTGGGGAGACTTGCCCATCACAGCACTGGGAAGTGGCCTTGAACCTGGATCTCGGGGCGATATGCTGGCTGTATGTGTCCACTCCCATACCACCCTGCTCCTGGTTCAAAGAGGGGGGTCTCTGTGGCCCTCTGAGTCCAGTGCCCGCGTTACCATCGGTACCTGTGGTAGAAGGCAGCTGAGGTGAGAACCATGGAGAATTCATTGGCCCTCTCTCCAGTGTAGCCCCAGCCCCCCTGGGTCTCATCCCAGAAGTGGCTCCATGTGAGAAAGCCGACCATCCGCTCCGGGAAGCTCTGCCATACTATGAAAGCGAAGTCCACCTGCGGAGATATTTAAGTGAGGTGTGAGGAAGGACTTTCTGCTGAGCCAGGAACATCGGAGACATGGAGTCAAGGCCAGCCCGGCTGAGGGGACTCGGGGGAGAGGAGATGGCAGCCTGAAAATGCCCGGGGATTGCTTAGGAACTCCCCAACTGGGAAATAGAAACAGTGCTTTTGCAGCTGGAAACTGAAAATGTTTTCAGAGAGTCTGTGAAGTGAAAGTTGCTCAGTTGTGTCCGATCCTTTGCAACCCCATGGACTGTAGCCTGCCAGGCTCCTCTGTCCATGGAATTCTCCAGGCAAGAATACTGGAGTGGGTAGCCATTCCCTTCTCCAGGAGATCTTCCTGAGCCAGGGCTTGAACCGGGGTCTCCTGCATTGCAGGCAGATTCTTTACCATCTGAGCCACCAGGGAAGACCAAAGAATCTGTGGAAAGCTTCTATTAGATTTCTAAGGAGGAGGCTGATGGCTCACCTGGGTGATTTCTAAAGCAGGAGGCTAGACCTCTTGATCTTTGATCATCCCAGCTCCCGGACTCTGAGAGGCTGCCAGGACCCACACAGGGGTCCTCTTGGGGGTACTCACCTCACTTGTGGAAAGACTGCTGTGGGCGTCCAGGCTCAGGATGGCATCGGTGCTGATGGCGCTGTACGGGAGGAAGCGGTCACTGGCCTGCAGGGGGACGGGGTGGAGGGCAACTCAGCTGTGGGACCCCTCCCCAGGCTCCCATGGTGAGAATCTGAAAATCTGCTAAGCAGGATCCCCCCCGCCCCGCCACCCCCCACAGGCATGATGTAAAAGGAAGAGCCATGAAAACAAGTCTGCAAGGAACTCGGACCCAAGGACCTCGCTTTCCCTCTGTGGATTTCAGTTCGCCCTTTGATTAAATGGGGCCATTGGTGTCTAGGTTCCTTCCAGGTTTGACATTTCAGGATTCCTCTAGTATCACATCAGATGCTCACCTCAACCCTGGAAGGGTTGTTAAACATCCTTTGTTTCAAAGAGACAGGTTCGGAGAGATGGGCTTGCCCAGGATGGCACAGCGAGCGGTTGTGTCACACCATCCCAGATTCTCAGAAGCCACCTGCCCCATCCCCACCCCCGCCCCAAATGCTGCCACCTACCCAAGTTTCCCCTCTCTCCCTTACCTGAGACAGCAAGGTAGTCCCTCTGCCTTCCCTCATCACACAAAACCTGGTTCTCTGGCGGTACAATTCACAAGGACGGAAGAGAATCATTTCTATTAGGCCTGCAGCTGAAACCCACGGTCTGATTTCTCCAGGCCCAACTTGAAGTCCAGCTGTGGCTCAGGCCCAAGTCAACCCTGCTGTGTGTGTGTTCCCCAGATCCCAGCCTTCTGCCCTTCCTGTGCCCCTCCCCATCCTCACCTTCCTGTGCCCATCAAGGACTGTCAAGGGCACTGCTGTCTCAGGCCACCTGGGTGGGGCTGGCTTCTTACTGCTCCAGAGAACCAAGATCTAGAAGGAAAGACGGGGGAGGATGTCCTGAAGTCTGGGGCAGAAGGTGGTGGTGGAGGTGTCCCAGGAGTACTCTTTCTCAGGGTGGAAAAAGTTTAGGGGAGCCACTGTTGTATGTGACTTTGGAAGGAATTTAGTTGGATCCAAGGTGCATTTATGGCTGCCCTGTTTTTGCCTCTGGGCTTCTGGAAGGCATGAAGTCCAGTAACACACACGCTACCTGTAGCGTTAGAGCTCAGGTCACACCTACCCTGGACCCTGACCCCATCCCCATCTTTTCTCGAAGGTTTTAATTCTCTTCCTCTTGCTCTTTTATCATTCCCAGCCCAGCTCAAGTGTCCCATCTTTGAAGCTGCTCCATCTGTGCTCTGGCTGAACAAACTGCTTATTTCCTTTCCAAGTACTCTCGAGAGCCTATCTGGTTTCTCTGGAAGTGACATTTGACAGTCTGTGTGCTGGGAGATGCTAACTAAATATGAATCTGGGGCAGACTCCTTTCCTGCTTCTTCTCTGCATCCTCAGCATCAAGCCCAGGGTGCTCAGAAAATGCCGGATGAGCAAATGAATGCATGTACGTTTACTTCAACCTCCCAAGAGGTGCCTGTTTTTCAGGGGGCTTCATCGGTTTCCATGAGGGAAGAGGGGATGGAGGTGGGGGAAAGGACCTAGGGAGGAACTTGGAACTGAGAGAGGAAGGCAGCAATGGTACTTGAAAATCCTTCCCATGGCTCTCCCACAATGTGTGGTTATCCTTGGTGTCCAGATGTCTTCAAGGGCCCCGCCCTGTTCCTTGCCCCAACTCTGGATCCAAGCACCCCAGCTGGCAAGGGGACTGACCTGGGCACAGTGCTGGGCGCCTGCCACCGCCTGGATGAGCTTCAGGGGAGGCTGGCCTAGAGCCCCCACCCAAATCAGGGCACTGAACCTGCCCAGAGGACGAGAGCCTGGAGGAATGAGACACAGGCTGTTAGTGTGGGAGGGAACAGAACCCCCTGGAGAATGACCTGAGCTGGGAACCTGGGGAGCCGGGAGAGGTGGGGGATTTGGAGAGGGGCTTGGTAGGACCTTAGGGCTGAGGCTGGGGCAGACTTGGGGCGAGTTGATGAGGGGACTTCAAGTTGTCCCATCCCTAGGGCACTCACCCTGTTGTAGGTGGTAGAAGGGGAAGTCCGAGGGGCTTGTGGAGAAAGTGGACAGGGCCAGGAGTGCCCCTGGGGGGCTGTTCCACAGGAGCGAGGGGTGAGCAGATGCTCCAGAGACTCGGTCCTGAATAATCTGGGAAAGGAGAGAAGGCTGGGCAGAGGGCGTGGCTAGTGTGGTGGTGGGCGGGGCCTGAGGAAGCGAGGACCCGGTGCAGCCCCACACCTCCCCCTCCAGGAATTGGGGAGGGCAGCATCGGCATCACCAGATGTCTGGGGACAGCAGGGTTCAGAGTCCAGAGTAGGGGTCACTGCCTGATGCTGTCTGCTGTCTGCTGTCGTGGCAGACACCACGAACAGGCCATGATGTTCTTTCCAGAACCAGAATCCCTCCCAACACAAGCCCCAGGCAACCAGGGCCCATCAGCTGGAGCTGTCGGATGCTTAGCAATCTGTTTGCTACAGATGTCGCTCTAGAGAGGGGGAAACTGGGCCAAGACCGGAGAAGGAGCTCATTCAAGAGCTCGGAGCCAAGTCTCAGATTCTTCCCAGAAGCATCTTCAAAGGGGACGCCTAAGCACCAAGGCAGAGGAGGTGTTAGAAGAGAGGGGCATGGCGAGGGGACAGGGATGGGGTGGAGCCAGGCATCCGAGCCCCCCTCGGGTGAGTCCCCCTCACCTCCAGAGTGGTATGGATGACTTTCTCCACGGAGGAGAAGTACGCATCCCACAGAAACTGGGCCTGCTGACGCAGGGCAAGGACCCGTGTGAGGGGCATCTCCTGGAGGGCAGCCAGGACCTGGGGCGAGAGGGAGAAAAGAAAGAGGCATGCGGCCCTGGCAGGCTCTGACTCACCTGGTGTGGGGACAACCTAGGGTGGGGGTCTGGAACCAGAAGTCGGCTCCCCACGGTTCTCTACATGGATTGGCAGCTGTCATCCTTGGCAAAATCCCAGGTAATTTAGCAATCAAGTGTTCAAGGGTCACACAGAGCTAGGTTTAAATCCCACTTAGTAACTGTGTGACTGTGGACAAAGCACTTAACCTCTTTGAGTCTGTTTCCTCATCTGTAAAGTGGACAGATAGTACTGGCCTCATAGGGTGGTTGCAAGGATTAAATTAGCTGATATATATTAAGTGTTTAGCACATTGTAGAGGCTCAGTGAAAGGAAGCTATTCCTGTTAGCTTCTTGCCCTGTTCTCCACTTCTCAGGAGATTCGAGGCTTACGTTTATATTTTTCAGAGATGGGCAAAGTTAGTTTCATCAGACGGGAAAATCACTGAGCATTTTGCTTTCCCACTCCAAGCTCCATGTAGGCGCTCAGATTTTGGATTTTTGTGTGACTTTTCCTTAAGCTAAGTACTTAAGCAGTCATGGACCAGTGGGATTGGGCCCATGGAAATCATCTAGTCTAACTTATCCCATTGTACAGATGGGGGAACTGAGGCTGAAAGAGGCTGAGGACTTGCTCTCAGAACCCCAGAGGCTTAGGGCTGGGGGGTAAAGTCATCAATATACATAAATGGAGGATAGGAGTGAGGGCTAGGATCCCGGGGTCCCCCCATGTCCCGAGTCCAGTCCCCACCCCACGGGCAGGGCCCTGAGCTACCTGAAGTGGGAGCCTCTCGTCAGCTACAACGGCCGCCTTGGTCCAATCGATGACTTCTGAGAAGGGCAGCTCCCAGCGAGGGCTGAGAAGCACAGGAATGCAGCCAGCCTGGGGGGTAGGGGGGTCACTGGGGAGCCCAGTCCCACCCTGCACACACTCACCCCTCCTCTCTGCTGCACTGGGGGCAAGGGGTAAAGAAGATAGAAAAGTGGGATTTTTTCTGGGGATGGGGTGTTATTCTGCACGGGGTGTAGTGAATATGGCTGGAGACACACCTGAGTCTCAGAGTAAAGGAGTGGGCAGCTCACCACCCCTTCCCATTGGTTTGGGCTTAGACTACCCTTCCAGTTCAGGAGTGTGGGGGGAGATGGCTGGGGGGTGCCCCCATCGGGGTTGTACCTGCAGGGCTTGAAGGAAGTGCAAGGCATCAGGATTGCGGCCAGGGATGAGGCAGAAGGTGGCGTTGGGTAGCGTCGCCCTGGGGTGGGTCCTGAAGAGGCACAGGAAGGGGTCCTGCACATAGAAAGCCTAAGACAGCTGCCCCCACCCAGCTCCCTGGATGCGCCCCCAGCCCTCCACACTAACACTCCCAAATTCACAGTGTGCAAGCCCACCATCATGTTCCCATATTTTAACATTCTTGCACACGCATAGCCACACACTGTTCCTGTCCCACTGCTAAGGCAGCAGGCAGGACCCCCGAGCTCAAGCTCCGCCGCTGCCCTCAGGATTAGGCACCTCCCTTCTCTTCTCTGGACCATGGTTTGCACATTTGCAAAATGGGAGGCAGCTGAGCTGCTGTTTCCGCTGACTTGGGCACGTACATATGTGTTTGCCCTCCCACCACTCGCCACACGCAGACTTCTGGGCACCCCTCACCTGAGTGGCCTCCATGCCCTGCCCTCCCCCAATCCTCAGAGCCCAGGCCCGTGAAAGACTCTTCTGTCCGAAGGTGGGCTGGGCCCCCAGCCTGGAACCACACAGGAAGCAGCTGCCCAGAGAGGGCCCTCGCCCAGAGGACAGGCCTCCTCTGTTCCTCCCCCTCCCCTCCCCCCAGGCCCAGGGCCACCCTCAGGCCGCGTGTCTGTGGGGGGCGGGGTAGAAGTCACAGCCTCCTCAGAGCCACTGCCTACCCTGGGACTGCTTGGCCAGGGAAGGAGTGCCATGACCTGGCTACGGGGTGTGTGTGTGTGTGTGTGTGCGCTCGCACGGGTGTGGGTGTGCATGTGTGTGTGTGCGCACACGCACGCATGGGTGTGCACAAGACTCCGAGCTGCAAGGGTGTGTGTGTGTGTGTGTGTGCGCACACGCATGCATGGGTGTGCACAAGACTCCGAGCTGCGGGTGTGTCTGTGTGTGGGGGGGAGTGTTTGTGGTGTGTGTGTGTGTGCACACACATGCATGGGTGTGTACAGGACTCCGGGCTACGGGGTGTGTGTATATGTGTGTGTGTGTGTGTGTGCGCATGCACACATGGGTGTGCACAGGACTCCAGGCTATGGGGTGTGTTTGTGGTGGGTGTGTGCGGGTGTGTGTGTGTGCATGTATGTGCGTGTGCGCATGCACGCATGGATGTGCACAGGACTCCGGGCTATGGGGTGTGTGTGTGGTGTGTGTGTGTGGTGTGTGGAGTGTGTGTGTGTGTGTGTGTGTGGTGTGTGTGTGTGTGTGTGGTGTGTGTGGTGTGGTGTGTGTGTGTGTGTGTGTGTGTGGTGTGTGTGTGTGGTGTGTGTGTGGTGTGTGTGTGTGTGGTGTGGTGTGTGTGTGTGTGTGTGTGGTGTGGTGTGTGTGTGTGTGTGTGTGTGTGTGTGTGTGTGTGGTGTGTGGGTGTGTGTGTGTGTGTGGTGTGTGTGTGTGTGGTGGTGTGTGTGTGTGTGTGTGTGTGTGTGTGGTGTGTGTGTGGTGTGTGTGTGTGTGTGTGTGTGTGTGTGTGTGTGTGTGTGTGTGTGTGTGGTGTGTGTGTGTGTGTGTGTGTGTGTGTGTGTGGTGTGTGTGTGTGTGGTGTGGTGTGTGTGTGTGATGTGGTGTGTGTGTATGTTCAAACATGGGTGTGCACAGGACTCTGGGGCCCATAGGCCTGCTCTGAGTGGGACTGAGGAGTAAGGCCGAGGGGATCCCAGGACCCTTCTCACCTACAGCCTGTCTGGTCCTGAGTCTGAACTTTCAGGAAGCAATCCTAGGAGTAGTTAGCCTCTGGACCAACCTTCCTTGAACAGATGGGGAGACTGAGTCTCAGAGAGCCCGAGGACTGGCTCAGGGTCTCAGAAAAGGGTGGGGGCTCTGCTGGAACTGGAACCAAGGTGTGCTGGCCCCTGACCCTGGGTTATCTGGGCCCCCTGGAGCTGCTGCCCAGGGGTCTCCCAGCGGACCCGGCTTTCTTTGTCTGATACTCAGGTGTCCATCAGGCTTCTCCTGGAAGAAGCTGCAAGTTAAAAACAGGACACCCTCCATCTCACTAAAAGCCACAGTAAACCCCTGAAGGACTGAAAACTTCTAAGTTGAAGGCTACAGAGAAACCAGAGCCAGAGAACTTACTGAATAAACTGTACCAGTCAGTCCTCGTTAACCTCCACTGCCCCCTCTGTGTGTTTGCACATCCTTCTTCAGCCTGAAGCACCCTTCCCTGCCTTGCAGCCTGAAGAGCTCCCCCTGCTCTGTCTTAATGTCTAAAGTTCAAATATCACCTCCTCTGGGAAGCCCTCCATGGTCTCTCCAGAGATGGCGCCTTCCTCTGCTCCCACAGCCTCTCCGTGCCCTGAAGTAGTAATGAACTGAGTTAACCTTACCAGAGATCAAATTGCCAACATCTGCTGGATCATCGAAAAAGCAAGAGAGTTCCAGAAAAACATCAACTTCTGCTTTATTGACTATACCAAAGCCTTTGACTGTGTGGATCACAATAAACTGTGGAAAATTTTGAAAGAGATGGGCATACCAGACCACCTGACCTGCCTCTTGAGAAACCTGTATGCAGGTCAGGAAGCAACAGTTAGAACTGGACATGGAACAACAGCTTGGCTCCAAATAGGAAAAGGAGTACGTCAAGGTTGTATGTCACCTTGCTTATTTAACTTATATGCAGAGTACATCATGAGAAACGCTGGGCTGGAAGAAGCACAAGCTGGAATCAAGATTGCTGGGAGAAATATCAATAACCTCAGATATGTAGATGACACCACCCTTATGGCAGAAAGTGAAGAGGAATTAAAAAGCCTCTTGATGAAAGTGAAAGAGGAGAGTGAAAAAGTTGGCTTAAAGCTCAACATTCAGAAAACGAAGATCATGGCATCTGGTCCCATCACTTCATGGCAAATAGATGGGGAAACAGTGGAAACAGTGTCAGACTTTATTTTTTTAGGCTCCAAAATCACTGCAGATGATGACTGCAGCCATGAAATTAAAATACACTTACTCCTTGGAAGGAAAGTTATGACCAACCTAGATAGCATATTCAAAAGCAGAGACATTACTTTGCCAACAAAGGTCAGTCTAGTCAAGGCTATGGTTTTTCCAGTGGTCATGTATGGATGTGAGATTTGGACTGTGAAGAAAGCTAGGCACCAAAGAATTGATGCTTTTGAACTGTGGTGTTGGAGAAGACTCTTGAGAGTCCCTTGGACTGCAAGGAGATCCAACCAGTCCATTCTGAAGGAGATCAGCCCTGGGATTTCTTTGGAAGGAATGATGCTAAAGCTGAAACTCCAGTACTTTGGCCACCTCATGCGAAGAGTTGACTCCTTGGAAAAGACTCTGATGCTGGGAGGGATTGGGGGCAGGAAGAGAAGGGGACGACAGAGGATGAGATGGCTGGATGGCATCACTGACTCAATGGATGTGAGTCTGAGTGAACTCCGGGAGTTGGTGATGGATAGGGAGGCCTGGCATGCTGCGATTCATGGGGTCACAAAGAGTCGGACATGACTGAGCGACTGAACTGAACTGAACTGAACCTTCACTGAGCATGTCCTTTGTTCTAAGTGCATTAAATACTTAGACTCACTTCATTCTCACAGCAACCCTAGGAGATGAGAGGTATGTGTATGCTCCATTTTACAGATGAGGAAACTGAGACCTAAAGAGGTTGCACAGCTCTGAAGTAGAGGAGCCAGGCAGGCAGCTTGCCCAGCCTCTCTCTACTTAACAATGTCTGTCATAACCAGGGACTTGTCTGTCTCTCTAATAAGACTGAGCTACTTGAAGGTTGGGGCTGTGCCTCCTTCAGCCAGTATCCCCAGGGCCAAGCAGAGCACCCAGCAGAGAATGGGTGCTCAGTGGTGCTAGACAAATGAAAGCTCAGTGTGCAACAGAGGAGAGACTCAGCACCAATGGGCCAAATGTCTGAAAGGTCCGTTTTGGCACAAATGCTAGTAATGGAGCTGGCTGAGAGTAGTCAGTGAGTGGCCTCGGGAGGTGTCGAGTTCCCTATCAGAGGCTGGTTGAGCACTGCACGGCGTGTGTGTGTGTGTGTGTGCACGTGTGTGTGTGTGTGTTGTAGAAGGGATGTCATGGTGACTGCTGATCATCTGTGAGTATGTAAAGTGTTTGCCATGGACCTGGGGCCTCAGTGCCCAAGACTGCTGATGAGGTGACTCCACCCATGGCCCCAGGCAGGGCCGCATTGCAATTTGCAAAGCCCTAGGCTCTGGCCTTTGCAGCCCCTCAACCATAAAAATATTATAAAAATTATATTCGACAACTGTGTTGGTATAAAAATGAACATACGAATATATTAAAGCATTTTCTTCTATTTAAAAGTTCATTTCTTTTTTCCTTCTGATTTTCAAAGAAATGAAAACAGTTTCATGGGCTCCTACAATATCATGGGCCCTAGGCACTGCACCTCCTGGGCACAGTGGCGACAGGGCAGGGGATCTTAAAACGTGCATTAAATTTATGTTTTAAAAAAAAAGCAGGGAAGAACCTATGCACGTTTATATCCACACAGAGTACTTCAGAAAAGACACAAGAGAGACTAGCAACGGTGTTTGGCTCCAGGAAGGAAAACTGGGTGGCCGGAGACAGGAATGGCAGGGAGTTATTACTGTACACCCTTCTGTGCCTTTGGAATTTTGTACCATGTGAATGAATCCCCTATTCATAAAAGTAAATAAATAACAATTTAAACTGTTAGAGGCTTATTCCAGAGCAACAGGAGACTGTTCAACGAAGGTGGAAAAATATGGGCTTTGGAGCCAGAAACGTGCGGTTTAATCTCAAGCTCTGCAGCTCGTAAGTGCCAGATCAGAGCAGTGAGGGAGGCCCTGGTGAACCAAGGAGCTTGTCACCAAAGGCCCTTGGCGGGCTCCCTCCACCTCTCTGAGCCTCAGTTTCCTGTTCCCTGAAATGGGGATAGTAACACCTCCCTTGAAAGGTGCTTGAGAGGATTAGCCATGGCTGGCACAGCACCCGCCCCGGAGAGCGGGCTCTCCCCAATGCTCCTTTTCACCCTTCCCCTCCCCCCGGCGGAGTAAATGTGGGCCAGTGGTGGGGCCGTGAATTGCCTCTTTCTCTGGCCAGCACTTGTTTATTCAGGCTACCTTCCGGGGCCGGCCCATGGCTGTGGGCCTCCCTCTCTCTGTCCCTATACTTGACAGCTGTTCAGACAGCTGCCTGTCACTACAGGGAAACTGAGGCTCCAGCTACTCCAGAGATTACAAGTCCTGACGCCTGCAAGTAGGTGGAGACCAAACACAGAACTGCTTGAAGTTCGGGGGACAGTTAGACGCTGCCATGCATGACACCTTGGAAATAAACTTATCAAAAAGGCAACTCAGACGGTGGCCCACAGCAATTAGAAAACCCTGGCCAATTCTGGCCAGTTTGGATTCAATCAGTAAACATTTCGTGAGCTCCTACCTACCGTGTGCACTCCCCAAGTTTCAGTTTCTCAAAGTTCAGGCTAAAATACCTTTCAGATTCACCAGTAACCAATAGCATTTAGCAGTCACTAAAGTCAGCTGAAAGAAGAACTTCCTGTAACTAAGAATGGCTAAGTGTCTAATCAGACATAAGGCCGGGCAAGTGAGTGGAGAACCTTGTCACCAAAGGTCAGCTCCATCTGAATTTGGAGCTTGAGGTGCCTGGGGGGATCCCCAGCATTTCAGGTGCGGTCCAGAAGATGCCTGCTAGGGATGGGTCCTGGCAGAAGGGCCATGGGGACTGAGGGACAGGTCTGCTGTTCCTAACCTGGCTGCGGGGTTCCCTGGAGGCCACGTGCCTTTGGGAGGTAGAGAGATTCCATTCCCACAAGAGCCCTGTGGCTGAGAGAAGCCCCAGAAGCCCCAGGCAGAGGCAAAAATGGAGCTTGGCCACGTGAAGAATTCCTGGGAGGGAAGTGAAGCTCAGAATAAGCCATGTTGTTCTAGCAAAGAACAGGGAGATATCTGACACAGGGGACAAGAGAAGGATTCTAGAGTGACAGGTTCCAACTCCAGTCTGCCCAGCCAGCCTAGGATATTGCTGGCTTCCTGGGGGTGCAGAGGGATTAGGGTGCTTAGGGGTTAACTGCTTTACCACCTGAGATGTATCACCCCAACCAGCCCAGGCAGAGACATTTTTGAATGAGTTCTCCATGTCCCCATGGGTCCCCATGTCCCTTGTATGTATTCAGACACTCTCACTGGTGGGAATGCTTTTGCAGGTCTGACTTTATCCATATTTGCTATAGCCAAAGGCTAGAGGTTAATCCCCAAAATGAGACATAGGAGCAGCTTCCATCTGTGATCATGGCCCAGAGGCATGTCTCAGAATTGATCATAAACTCCTGCTTAAAACCCAGAACTCTAATGCTGAAGGCTTTGGAGCCACGCAATCCTAGATTAAAATACTAGCTGTACTCTTTCTGGCTGGGTGGCCTCAGGGAAGTTATTTAACCTCTCTGGGCTTTAGTGTCTGGTACACCAATACTTAAAAGATATAGATTAGTATTATTTTATGATAATCATTTATAAAAAGTGCTTAGCACGTAGTGGGACTTCCCCGGTGGCTCGTAAAGAATCTGCCTGCAAGGCAAGAGACCCGGGTTCAATCCCTGGGTCAGGAAGATCCCCTGGAGAAGGGAATGACTACCCACTCCAGTATTTTTGCCTGCAGAATTCCATGGACAGAGGAGCCTGGTGGGCTACAGTCCATGGGGTCGCCAAGAGTTGGACACAACTGAGTGACTAGCACAAGCACACAGTAAGCACTATAGACTTGTATGTTAACTAAAATGTTAGGGAAGGAAGGATTGGCATAAAAGAAGAGTAAATAGGAGTGAATCACATTTTATGCTTTTAAAGATCCCCAAGAAAATATTCCAAAATCTGCCTTGAACACTTCTTGCAGCAGATCATCATCTTGCTGGTCGTGTTCTCTGTTGTCTAACCCGATTCCCTCCTGCTACAGCTGAGGTCTAAATTTGCCTATCTCAATCCTACCCGGGCTCCTGGGCTCACTCCCACCACAGACCCCTCCCATCCAGCCCCCAAGGGGAGAGGTCCACTTACTGCTTGGGTCCATGGTCCTGCTCACAGCGCCCATCCCAGGGGCAGGCAGAGAAGTTGGTGCCCACCGTACGCCACCCGCCCCTCTCTTCTGCCACGGCTATCAGGGCCACCCCAGGGAGGGGGCTGTGCTGCTGCAGCTGGCCAAGAGCCCCCCCTCGCAAAGGGTGGGCTTCGGGGAGAAGCGGGAGGGCCACGTCAAAGCCGGGCCGGAAGGTGTCCATCGTGGGGCTGGCCTCGGCCACCATCGCCTGTCCCAGCTGGAAGATCCGGAGGCAAGGGGCGGGGTGGAGACTGAGGACCAGATGGTTCTTGCCCCCATCCCACTGCGGGAGCACCGGGTGGCACTCTCCAGCAGGGGTGTCGGGGCTGAGGACGAGGATGAGGAGGCAAGCCTCCGCAGCGCTGGCTGTGTGGTAGCGGGAGCCCTCGATGGAAGTCAGGACCTTGCGCGGAGTCTCAGAGATGGGTCCGACCGCCGGGTACACGAACACCTTGAGGCCACCACCTCTGCACCTCGAGGCATCAAAGCAAGCTCCCCGGTAGCAGCTGCCGCCACGGGGGGCTTGAGGAGGTTGAGGGCCATCTTCTAGGAGCTCCCCAGGCTGGGAGAAACTCTGCAGGAGCTCTGCGTCCAGCCAGCGGGGCCAGCCTTGGGGGGCCCCTGCCTGGCGTCTGGCAGGCTCTGCCAGGCGGAGAACTGGGAAGACTCTTAGCAGGATGAGGAGCCAGGAGGCCGACAGGGCCAGCCAGAGGGACTTTCTTCTCCATGACTGCATGTGGCCACCCACAGCCAGAGCTGCAGGAAGCAGAGGAAGCCAGGGGTTCAGAGGGGGCGTCTCTGGGATGGGGATCCACCTTCTAGGTCAGCGCCCTCATTGTACAGATGGGAAGACTGAGGCCTGTGGAGGGCAAGATCCAACAGCAAGTCACAAGTCACAGGCCAGGGACGACCCCGCTCTCTGGCCCTGCCTTCTTGTGGTCCGGACTCTGCTTCCTCGGCCTTTGGACAACCAAGCCAGTTTTTGCCCTTCCCAGCAGGGCCCCCTGACCCTGGGCGCTGCTCAGGCTGATGCAACCCCTGTGCAGACTGCAAGCCAGTGTCCTTCTGCCCTCCTGGCTGCACACCCTGACCTTAGCCTTGAGGGAGAGGAGGGCAGTCTGCCAGGCCATGGGGGACCTGTCAGGACTCCCACACGAGGCGGTCTGGCCAGGGTGCAGGGCTGGACAGAAGCAGGGCTGGTTTCCCCAATCCTCCCCCTTTCTGAGCAGCCCCTGAGCAGCCCGGCCACCCTGTGTCCACTGGCAAGCACTCCTGGGCTGAGGGCCCTGCGGCTGGAGCTAAAATTAGACCCTACATCCCATGTGGGCTCTCAGGGTCAGCTGAGGGCAAGGCCTGAGTGCAGCCGGTGGCCCCTGCCTGGGGGGCTGGGAGGGCTCTAAGTTCTGGTCCTCTCCCACCCTGCCGCTGTCCCAGTCCAGGCAGCTCAGTCCCTCCTCCCTCCACCTCTAGCAGCTGGTCCTGCACCCTCTGGCTTGGAGCTATCAGGGTGCAGAGGCCGGGGACCCCCTGCCAAGCCCCTGCCCCATGGCTCCCAAGCTCTGCTGTGTCTCGCCTCCCTTCTCAGGGCAGCGTTTGGTCAATCTAGATCTCTTTCCCAGCGGCAGCCTGACTCCTCCCCTGCCAGCTCTGATTGGCTCCTGTCTGGGAGGCAAGCTTTCCACTTAACCCCTTCCAAACCAGTTTTCTGGATTGCTAATAATGATAACCAGCAGGGCCCACAGCTCATGATTGGCCTTGAGCTATTCCAACCTCTATCTCACATCAGCCTTCCAAGGCCAAGGTTTCAGTTCAGTTCCGTTCAGTCGTTCAATCGTGTCCAACTCTTTCCGACCCCATGAATTGCAGCATGCCAGGCCTCCCTGTCCATCACCAACTCCTGGAGTTCACTCAGACTCACGTCCATTGAGTCAGTGATGCCATCCAGCCATCTCATCCTCTGTCGTCCCCTTCTCCTCTTGCCCCCAATCCCTCCCAGCATCAGAGTCTTTTCCAAGGAGTCAACTCTTTGCATGAGGTGGCCAAAGTACTGGAGTTTCAGCTTTAGCATCATTCCTTCCAAAGAAATCCCAGGGCTGATCTCCTTTAGAATGGACTGGTTGGATCTCCTTGCAGTCCAAGGGACTCTCAAGAGTCTTCTCCAACACCAACAGTTCAAAAGCATCAATTCTTCGGTGCTCAGCCTTCTTCACAGTCCAACTCTCACATCCATACATGACCACTGGAAAAACCATAGCCTTGACTAGACGGACCTTTGTTGGCAAAGTAATGTCTCTGCTTTTGAATACGCTATCTAGGTTGGACATAAGTTTCCTTCCAAGGAGTAAGCGTCTTTTAATTTCATGGCTGCAGTCACCATCTGCAGTGATTTTGGAGCCCCCAAAAAATAAAGTCTGACACTGTTTCCACTGTTTCCCCATCTATTTCCCATGAAGGGATGAGAATCACTGCCATTTCCTATGGATGAGCAAAATGAAACTCAGAGAGGGGATGGTATCTTCTAAGGAGACCCTGCTAAGGAGTGGCAGGGTGGGATTTGAACCTTGAGCTCCTGACTAGAGTCCTTAGAGCTTCCCACTGGTCACTGTAGCTGGGGGACTTGCTCCTGGCTGGGATACAGGCTCTCCACATTTTAACCCCTTCCATCAACAGATGAGATAATGAGGCATCAAGTGGCTGCGGTGTGGGGTGTGTGATAATGGATAAGGTGCTTCCAACTATTCCCAGGATTGGTCTCTCTTCCTTCAGCCCCCCACCCTTACCCTCTGCCAATCCAACTCTAGCTCCAGCTTTTTCAGCACCTTTCCTGACACCTTACACTCAGGCCCATGGGTTAGCCCTTACCTGGAGCTCTGTCGGAAGGGTCTGTAGTACTGGATCCTTGTTCCAGTCCATATGTGGAGTTCTTCCTGAGGGTGAAGGGCTTCCCTGTGGCTCAGATGGTAAAGAATCTGCCTGCAATGCAGGAGAGCTGGGTTAGATCCCTGAGTTGGGAAGATCCCATAGAGAAAGGAAATGGCAGCCCACTCCAGGATTCTTGCCTGGAGAATTCCATGGACAGAGGAGCCACAAACAGTCTGACATGACTGAGTAACCAGCCCTTTCTTTTTCCTGAAGGCTCCATTTCCTGACTTTCCATTAATCCACACCCCACTGAGGGTCCCCCCCAGCCACCCCCTACCTCTCAGTTCTTGGGTCTGTGCTCTGTGGAGGGGAGTCAGGAATGGGTGATGTCACCCATGAGGAGTTACTGAAGTGATAGAGAGACAGACTGGCTGCCAGGAGCCCCAGTCTGACCTGGAGTGGCCTCTGTTTCTATCTCTTACTGGCTGGACAATGTTGGGCCTCTGTCCCTGCTTCTCTAGGGAGGGAGTAATAATATCCATTTTAAGACTATAGCCTAGTTAAAAGCCAGGCCTACCCTATGGGTGGTCCCTGAACAAGTAGCAGTCTCCTGGCTTCTTTCTTTTTTTTAATTTAAAAATATTTACTTATTTATTTGACTGCATCAGATCTTGGTTGCAGCACATGGGTTCTCTGTTGTGGTGCGGGGTGGCATGAGGGCCAAGTAGTTGCTATGTGGGTTTAGTTGCCACAAGGCAAGTGGGATCCTAGTTCCCCGACAAGGGACTGGCCCTGCGTCCCCCACGTTGGAAGGTGGATTCTAAACCCCTCGACCACCAGGGAAGTCCTAGCCTCCTGCTTTCTTGCCTTCCCCTGATCTCTGAAGGTTGCTTATGTGACCCCACATTGGAAGGTGGATTCTAAACCCCTCGACCACCAGGGAAGTCCTAGCCTCCTGCTTTCTTGCCTTCCCCTGATCTCTGAGGGTTGCTGATGTGACCCCACATTGGAAGGTGGATTCTAAACCCCTCGACCACCAGGGAAGTCCTAGCCTCCTGCCTTCTTGCCTTCCCCTGATCTCAGAAGGCTGCTGACACGATGAGGGAGCCACCACAGGAATGTTAGGGCCTCAGGGGGCAGCCAGCCTGGGGTGGGGCACCATTCACACACTCAAGAATGTCCTCAAAATGGCCCACACAGGGGGGCTCTGGCCTCTTCACACTACAGGGTCAGTCACTAAGGGAGGCGCTGACTTTCCACAGGCATCAGGCTCTCTCCTGCAGCAAGAGAAAGGGGGCTGCTGCTGCCTCTCACCTTCCTGCACTAACTCCTCCTCCTCCAGGGACTGGTGCAAAGCTCCCTTCCTACAGGAAGCTTCCCTGACTCTTCTCCGGCTGGGTTAGGCCCTCCTTTAGGTTCTCATGCCGCTCCTTCTCCTCTGTGCCTGTACACACTCATTCATTCATCCACCAAATAGTTTTTTTTTTAACAAAATATATATATTTATTTATTTTGGCTACTTCTGGTCGTAGTTGCAGCACACGGGATTTGTGGTGTTTGGTCTCCAGAGAGCTCAGTAGTTGCCCCTCGGCATGTGGGATCTTAGTTCTCTGACCAGGGGTTGAATTTGTGTCTGCTGCATTGGAAGGTGGGTTCTTAACCACCAAACTACCAGGGAAGTCCCTCATCCAGCAAACACTTAATAAGTACTAAGTACAGGCTAGGTTTTGTGCCAGGCTCTGGAGATACAATTCTGAAGAACAATAATAGCTAACATTCGTAACATACTTGGTGCCATCTGTGGCTCTAAGTGCCAGCGTATTTGTTTATTTAATCCTCTCCTGAGGGGGCTTTGAGGGAGATACTATTATTATCCCCATTTTCCAGGTGAGGAAATGGACCCAGAGAGCTGAGGTAACTTCCTTTTTTGGGCCTTGCCCCTTGGTATATGGGATCTGAGTTCCCAGATCAGTGACTGAACCCGCGCCTCCTGTGTTGGAAGCAAGGACTTAACCACTGGACAGCCAGGGAAGCCCCAGCTTAGGTGACTGGACTCAATTTCCACACCTCAGCCTGGACTTAGACCCAGGCTGTCCATTCCTTTCACCTCTGAACCATTCTGGCTCCTGAGTGAGACAAACATTATGCACTCCCTCCCCCAAAATTCACTGTCCTAGGGAAAGAGAGGTCAGCTACCAGGCAATTACAGGATGAGGGAAGGGGACTATGGACGGGCCCAGAGGGGCTGCCTAACCCATGGGGCCAGAAAAGCTGTCTGAGGCAGTGACGTCACTGTGGTTGCGTGTGTGGGGACAGACAGGAAATGGTAGAAGTGGAGGCAGTGACAGTTTTTTTCTGGGTCACCCCACAAGTCACTCACTCATTCTACAGCTACTTAATGAGCCCCTACTCTGGGCCAGGCAGGCCCTCAGGGAACCAAGCAAACAGAATCTTGCTCTGGTGGAGTTTGCTTTCCTGAGAGGGAAAATCAGCAATAAACAAAACAGACAAGTAACATACCCCATGAGATAGTTGGCAATAGTGGTCTGGAGAAAGGGAGGGCCTGCACTGTTAAATGTTACAGGCAGGCCTCCATGGGGCCTTCCCTGGTGGTTCAGTGGCTAAGACTCTGCGCTCCCCATGCAGGGGGCCTGGGTTCAATTCCTGGTCGGGGAACTAGATTTTACATGCCGCAACTAAAGTGTTCCCATGTCGCAAGTAAGAGATTCCATGTGCCGCAAGTGAGGCGTGATGGAGTCAAATAAATATATAAATATTAAAAAAAAGAGAAAAAGCAGGAAAAGCTGAGCTTTGAGGTGAGGGAGTAAGTGGAAGGTGTTTCTAGGGGAAGGTCATCCCCGCCCGGGCGCAGGTTCTGGGTGGGGACTCTGCCTGCCGTATGCCTGGTCTGACCTTGTTTTCCCAGCACCACTGAGACTCTGGCAAGAGGCTGATTTGGCAGCAGAGACAGAAGCAGGGAGACCTGTGGGGCCAGGTGAGTCAGGTGGGTGAGCTGTGATGGTGGTTTGGAGCAGGGTGACATGGATGAAAGGAATAAGAAGCAGTTAGATCCTGGATCTATTTTGAGCCAGGGCAAAACAACAAATGTGCTGATGGATCGGATGTGAGGTTTGGCCTGAGCCTGAGCCGCAGGCAGGATGGAGCTGCTGTCAACTGAGATGAACTGAGTGGGGAGCCGATTAGGGGGAGAAGGTCAGGATTTCAGTTCTGAGGCTAGGAGTCATATCACATTCATCTTTCTCATCCCCAGCATTAGTATAATAAATGGCCAACACATGCTTGTTGAATGAGTGAATGAATGGATGATGGACAACGTTGGGAGGGTAGGAGGCCAAGGCCAGCTGGTCAGGGGTTTGTGGGGATATGGATCCTGTTCCAGCTCCCCTGGCCCCAGCCCTGGGCACACTGGCTCGTGCCCACACCCACACTTGCATCCGCACACAAGGCCTCTCCTACTTCCATCTCTGCAGCGGGGCTCTCAGGCCAGCTGGGGCCTGGACTTGTCCAGAAGCAAATCACACAGTTGCTCTGGGGCTTGGATGGAGGAAGAGAAAGCAGGGCATCCTGCCAGGCAGGACTGCCCTGGGCTCATCCTAAAAATATACCTCTGGGCTCTGCCAAGTGCTCTGGGGCCTCCATCAGGCTCTTCAGGGTTCATAGAAGCTTCCAGGGGTTCCAGTCCTGTACCTGGGCTCTGATCAGTGGGAGAGAAGTCACACTTCAGGGAGAAGGGAGTGGGAGAGGGCAGGAAGGAGTGGAGAGCAGTGAATAGGAGGAGGAAGACAAGCAAGGAGAGGAGGACAGAGGCCTGGGGTCTGGCTCCTGCCTGGAAGCTTCTGGGAGGAGGCAGAAGTCTTGTTTTCTGTAGGGTGTTTGTAGCAGGCCTTTTATTCGGATTTGGGGACAAGGAGGTGCTCTCGCTGGCATCCGGGAGCTCTGAGCGCTACTGTGTTGGTTTCATTTCGATAGTGGCATCACGCTGCCTGGAGGCTGCCTAAGCATGGGGTTTCTTCTTACCTGAGGTGCCAGGGGTCACATTGGCCAAGGTGCCCAGGTAGAAAATGGGTACTAACATCTTTGTATTTGATTTGAAGTGTTCCCTCTTTGCACCCTGAGTCTGCCTCCCTCCGGGCCTTCCTTCTCTGGGTTGGGCTGAAATTTTCAGAAAGATTATATCTAGTCTCCCAGGGGAGAGGGGCTTGGCACCCTGTAGAGTGCTGTGGTCAAGAGTACTGAGCAAGCTTGTGTTTCTATGCAAGCGGCTTCATCTCTCTGTGCTTCTGCTTCTTCATCGTAAAATGCTGCTAATACCTCCTTCCTCAAAGGCTTGCTGGGAAGAGAATTAGATGAGATCATGAATGTTTGGCATTCAGAACACCATGCCTGACCCTCAGGCACCCAACAAATGAAGTCCTCTGTTCGCACTCAGGTCCCAGGGCAGGGAGATGATTTGCACAAAAGATATCCAAGCTGTCCATCTGGGTAGATTGTGGCCAGGATTTGGGTTTTCCTTCCCTCCCCTGTGTTTTTCCTCCTGCAAGCCCATCTCCGTTCCAGAAGAAAGACACTTGGAGCTATCACCGTGGAAACCCATCTGCCGCTTCTTATCTGCTGGTGTTTTTTCCTCCTGCTTGGAACCATCTGGGTGTCTCACTGCAGTATTAACAGGAGCGGGGGCTGAAGGCTTTGGAAGGCTCTGGGGTCTCAGCTTCCACTTGCTGGAGCACAGATAACCCCAAACCGTGGTGAAGACTTACAGGGCCCTGCAGTATCAATCCAGTTCCTGCTAAAATGTGTCTGTCCCACTAAGCCCACAGCAGATAATTCATACCTGGGCGAGGGCCAGGGGAGCAGCCCAAGGGACTCTGGGAGGGGAGTTGGGAAAAGCAGGTCTGCCCTCTGCTTCTCCCCCAGGCATGCCTTGTGACCTTGGACAAGTCACACCCTTTCTTCCTGGGCCTTCAATTTCTCACCATCAGCCTAATATAGTAGCAGGACTAGGCTTTCCAGAGCAACAAGATCTGGAATTCTCAGTCAGAAGTAATCTTAATATAGGTTGCAGGTCAGTCCTTCCCTTTCCCATCCTGTCAACACTAGACTTTATTAAGGAAGAGTGTACGAACTTGGAAGTGAGGCAATGGGGATAGTGCTTGACCTTCATCTGTCCACTGGGGCATCATCTAGCAGCCCTGAGGGTCACATGACTCCCTATGTATTAGGGTCCAGATGTTTTATAAGCCTGAGACTAAGATGCTAACTTACAGAAAACAGATAAGATAGAAAGGACTTCTGTCCAATGGCGATACAAATGATTTCTGACCAGCAGCGATCACCCCAAAGGTTACAGTCATGTGCTGTAGGGTGGCAGTCCCCAACCTTTTTGGCACCAGGGACCAGTTTCACGGAAGACAATTTTTCCATGGACCAGGATGGTGGGCATGGTTTGGGGATGATTCAAGTGCCTTGCATTCATTGTGCACTTTATTTTTAAACTTTTGTTTTGGGGTATGGGCTTTCCCGATGGCTCAGTGGTGAAGAGTCCGCCTGCCAACGCAGGAGATGGGTTTGAGCCGTGGGTCGGGAAGATCCTCTGGAGCAGGAAACGGCAACGCACTCCAGTATTTTTGCCTGGGAAATCCCATGGACAGAGGAGCCTCATGGGCTACAGTCCTTGGGTTAATGACAACAACAATTGTAGATAGCTGATTAACGATGCTGGGATAGTTTCAGATGAACAGCAAAGGGACTCAGCCATACATACACATGTATCCACTCTCCAAACTCCCCTCCCATCCAGACTTACTGTGCACTTTGTCTTCAATCTCATGCTGCCACTGATCTGACAAGGAGGTACCATCCTCGGCCTGGAGGCTGGGGACCTCTGCTGTAGGGCATTTGCCAGCTGGGACTCTGACTAGCAATCTTCTTTCAGCCTTCTCTGTGCTTTGCTGATCAATGAGCCCTCTGAAGCAGGGGCTTCCCAGATGGTGCTAGTGGTAAAGAAGCCGCCTGCCAATGCAGGAGACAAGAGACGTGGGTTCAATCTCTGGTCAGGAAGATCCCCTGGAGGAGGGCATGGCAACCCACTCCAGTAGTCTGACTGAAGGATTCCACGGACAGAGGAGTCTGGAGGGCTACAGTCCATAGGGGTTGCAAAGAGTCTAACACTACCGAAGTGGATTAGCACGCACCACTCTGAGCCACCTTTGTCATCCTAAGAGATTCCTCATGAATGAGTGAAATACAACTTTGACAGGTGCTCATGATGCATTTTCTAAAAACATATTTACATACGGCTGTGCTGGGTCTTTGTTGTTGCGTGGGCTTTTCTCTAGCTGTGGTGAGTGGGGGCTGCTTCCCAGCTGTGGCGCTCGGGCTTCTCACTGCAGTGGCTTCTCTTGTTGTGGAGAAGCAGGGCTCTAGGGCGCGAGGGCTTCAGTAGTCGTGGCTCCTGGGCTCTTCAGCACAGGCTCAACACTTGTGGCACACAGCCTTAGCTGCTCCACGGCATGTGGGATCTTCCCCATCAGGATATAAACCAAGTCTCCTGCATTGGCAGGTGGATTCTTTACCACTGAACCACCAGGGAAGCCTCTCACTATACATTCGAATAATTTTTTTAAAAACATTTTGAAGATTATGAGTTGACAGTTCACTGAGCCTCATTTTCCTCTTCTATAAAATGAGGAATCTGAAGGAAGGGCTTACAGATTTGCTGACCACGTGCCAGCTGCTGTTGAGCTCTCTGGATCCATGGTTTCATTTAAGCCTTGCAGCAAAACTTCCAGGGCAGCTCTCAGCCCCATTCTACAGGTGAGGTTAGTGAGGTTCAGAGAGGTGAAGTGATTGCTCCAAGGCATCACAGCTAGTGAGTAATAGAGCCTGGTTTTGAATCACTACATCACAGGGTGGGGGCTAATTTCTGCTTCACAGATTCATTATGGGGCTCCTTAAATTAGACAACACGTGGGAAAATGCTTGGCAAACTTTACAGGGATGCACATACGTGAATAATGATAGTCAGCCCAAGACTGCCTTCTAACTGGCCCACCCAGTTGTGGCCCAGGGTCTGGCTCCTCTCCCCAGGGAGGCAGTCCTCTGTTTCCTGCATGGCGGTTTTCTGTTATCTGGAGAAAGCCAGAGGAGATTGAGGTGAGCGGGCATCTCTGGTCCAGCCCCTCACAAACCAGAACACCTGCTGAAAACCATAGGCTGAGCTCTCAGCTCCTGCTGCTCCTTTGGAGCCTGCATTCCTGGGACAGGAGTTGAGAGTGGGGACTGGGGATGGCCGATCTGGACAGACCAAGTAAAGCCAATTTAAACCCTAGTTCTGAAGTCATTCTGTGCCATCCTCCTGAATATTTCACCTGAATTAGACCTTCTCTGTAGGCTCCAGAAGCCACGCCCAGCCTCCTCTAGTTCCTGGAGTCTCCCAGAGCTGTCCACGCCTGGACATCTCCACCTCAGCCCTGGGTGCCAAGGGGTTAAGCACTGGGGCAAGCTTAGCAAGTGTTTACCTAGCAGGCAGGCTGCCTGGAACCACAGGTAACTAACAGCCTGCTTTCCAGAGCTGAGGCAGGAAAATTTATTTGTCCTCACCTCCCTCCCCAGGGATGCTGCTTGGCAGAGTAAACACAGCCTTCTGTTGGCTCTTTGAGGAGATGTTCAGCAGAGGGGTGGGAGCTGGGGGCAGGGATCAAGCCTAGAGGTGCTCTGAGATGGAGTTGAAAGGGGTTCAGTCCCCTTTTTCTGGACTCTGGGCCCTACCTCCGGAGTCTGGCTTAGACTGACATTCCTAAAGATGCAATCATTATTACTGTTATTGATGGAGACCCTGACATATTGTACATCACTTCATTTAATTCTTACAAGCACCAAAAGGGTGAGGGACTCTTACTTCTGCTTCCGGATTAGGGACAGGAAATGCAGAGGTGAAATCACTTGTCCAGGACCATTCAGCCAGTGGGCGGTAGAACTGGGGCCAAACCACAATCTCTTTGACTTCAGATCTGCTGGGCTTTCTACTCTCCCTCATGGGACAAAAGGCTACTGATTTGTTGAGTACCTACTATGTGTCAGGCACTATGTTGAACATCTTATTTCAATCTCTAATTATTTCCTAGAATCCCTTTGCTACACCATCAACATCAAAAAAGTGAGATAGTACAGTTCATAACTGGGGAAGGAAACACAGGTGTGAACCCCAGAAATAAGAACAAGATGGGTTTTAGGTCTCCTCTTGTAATCCAAAGGTGTCCTCATTGGATGTCCATCAGGTCCTGTGGCCCCGCCTCATCCAGACCCTGATGCTAGCCAGCTCCCACGTCCCCTGCATCCTCTGCAGTCCAGGCCACCATTATCTCACACCTGGATCATTGCACTGGGCTCTGGGCTCTGTTTTTCTCTTGCTCACTGTGTCCTCACAGCAGCCAGGGGGATTTGATAAAATGTAAACCCCATGCCACCTCGGCTGCAATTCCATATTAACCCTGTGTTTTTAGTTGCTGTGTTTTGATGTTTGACATCAGGGCCTTGCTGACCCGGGAGGGACTCCCCCTTCTAGGGTAGCTAGTTCCTACAGATAGTAAACAGCTCATCCCTGAGCCTGTTTTTCAAATGCAAACCAACCAATTCAGACAAAGCCAATGCAAAAAAAAAAACCCAACCAATCTAGGCAAAACCAACCACTGCCAACAAAGGTCTGTCTAGTCAAGGCTATGGTTTTTCCAGTAGTCATGTATGGAAGTGAAAGTTGGACTGTAAAGAAAGCTGAGCACCAAAGAATTGATGCTTTTGAACTGTGGTATTGGAGAAGACTCTTGAGAGTTCCTTGGACTGCAAGGAGATCCAACCAGTCCATCCTAAAGGAAATCAGTCCTGAATATTCATTGAAAGGACTGATGCTGAAGCTGAAGCTTCAATACTTTGGCCACCTGATGCGAAGAACCAACTCATTTGAAAAGACCCTGATGCTGGAAAAGATTGAAGGTGGGAGGAGAAGGGGACGACAGAGGATGAGATGGTTGGATGGCATCATGGACTTGATGGACATGAGTTTGAGCAAGGTCCGGGAGTTAGTGATGGACAGGGAAGCCTGGCGTGCTGCAGTCCATGGGGTCGCAAAGAGTCAGACACGACTGAGTGACTGAACTGAACTGAATCCATCACATCCTCTGTTGGGCTTTCACACTCAGTACCACGATTCCACTGCCCTATGCACTCCAGGGTCAGGGACCAGAAACAACTGGAGACAGTCCCCATGCCTCAGAGTCCACTGAAATTATCCATACCAGCCAATTCTCAGCCTGCCTGCTCTCTCACCACCTCCTCCCATGGAAACCACAATAAAGGCCCTTGCCTGTACTCTCCCCTCCCTCCCTCTTCCTCCTGACTGACCCTGGTGCTTTCCCACGTGGCCCCTCTGTGGCATGGTGTGCCCGCTCCTCTTGCTGTCTGTGTGTATAACAAACTCTTTTTTCTTGTTTTTTGGCTGCATTGCCTGGCATGTGGGATCTTAGTTCCCAGATCAGAGATGGAACCTGTGGCCTCTGTGGTAGAAGCTTGGAGTCTTAACCACTGGACTGCCAAGGAAGTCCCAAACTGTTTTCTCAATGATAGTTGTTTCCTGGTCTGTCAGCCTCACAGCACCTAAATAATAATAAAACCTATGTTTTGAAACAAACTTGCCCCAGTGGCTTCCATCACACAAGAATATTCTTTTCACAGCTTAGAAGACCCTCTGTGATCTGGGCTCTGTCTGCTCTCAAGACCTTGTCTCCAGCCCCCCTCTCTGGCCACTGTGCTCCAGACCCAGCACAGCCATTTCTGCCGTAGGACCTTTCACCCGTCTGTTCCCTCTGCCTGGAATGTTCTTCTCCCAGAGCTCATCATGGGTGGCTCCTTATCGACACGCAGGGCTCAGTTTACATGTCACCTCCGCAGGGAGGCCTTCTCTGAGCACTCGCTGTCAAGGAATGGCAATAGCCTGTCGTCCCAAGCATTTTCCATGTGCTGGGCACCATTTTCTATACTTTCCATGTACTTACTCTTTGAATCCTCACAACAACTCTGTAAGGTAGGTATAATTATTTCCATGTGCAAGAGAGGAAACTGTAGCTCAGAGAGATTAAGCGACTTGACCAAAGTCTCACAGCTAACAGGTAGGAGAGCTGGGATTTAAATCCCGCAGCCAGTTTTCAGAACCCACACTCTGAACCATGCACCTTATCTCCTGGTGCAGAGTATGTTTACTATAACTATTATTATTACTATCATTTTGAACAAAGGCTGAATTTCACCCACCCATGTTCTTTAATTGAATATGAATACTTCAGGGGAGCCGCTGGCTGTCCACTTTGCTGTAGCCCCTCCTGCTTCCTATTGTCTTGCACCGATTTACCTGACTTGCTTGGACCCTGAAGGCATTCATGTTTGCAATCTCTACTGGGTGCCTCTTACTCATTCACTCTTTATATACCTATATATATATATATATATATATATATATATATATATGCGCCATGCCTCAGGGCATGTGAGATCTTAGTCCCCTGACCAGTGATAGAACCTGTTCCCCTGCATTGGAAGAGCGGAGTCTTAACCATTGGACTGCCAGGGAAGTTTTTCATTCAATCTTTTTACCAACACCCACTGTGCCAGGTACAGTGCCAGACCCACAGAGATGAATAACATGGCATCCATGCCCTCCAGAGCCCAAGGCTGTGTTCAGAGGAGACGGGCACACAGGGCACCTCACTGCCTTGTGATGTGTGCTGTCATGGGGATGCCAGTGAGTGTCAGGGAAACCCAGGGGTGCCGGGGTCCAGCCTCGGCTGATCCAGGGAGTTCGAAGCGGGGACGGCGTCGGCGAGGATCAGGATACAGTAGCTTCAATTAGATATTAATTAAAGATGTAAAGAGTAATAGAATGGGGATAGCTCAGTAGGAAAATTCAGTGGAGAAAAGAGGCTGAGTAGCTTGGTTTACGCGGGAGACCAATAAAACTTCAAGACAAGAAGCTTGCACCACTTACGTAGGCCGCAGGTGTCCTTCCGTTCTCCCGAAGGAGAGGAGACACTGAGGCCTCCCCGGTCGGATCTTAGAAGCCCCGGCAAAATTAGTAAGCTTGGTGGGTTCCACGCTCCAGATGGAGACTCAACCAGAGTTTGAGAGGGAGAAAGACATGGGGAGACCAGTATTTCGAGGAACTGATCCCAATTCTTTATTTTCCAGAGTCTGTTTTTATACACTGAGATGTTATACAAAAGTCACGCGGGGACAGCAGTCCTGACTTTTATTAAAGTCAGGTGCTTCACACAAATGTATACAGAGGTCTTAGGGGTGTTACATCATCTTCTAGCCAGGGGGGCCTGCTGACAATTTACGACCCTCTCCTTGTGACAGCGGTCAGTCAACACTTATTTCTCCAGGGGTGATTATTCTTAAAACAGACGCCACCCAAATAAAGTTACATTCCTATAGGGTGAGGGTATAGTGGGTTTTAGTTAAGGAAAGAATTTACTTAGCCTAAGGTCTAACATGATTAATATCAAAGGTTAATACTTATTTCTTCTATATATTCATTAATGTGTGTAAGGGCAGGGGATGTGGAGACTTAGCAACAAACATTGGCTCAACAAATGAAAAACCCTTCACCAATACAATTTCTAATCAGCCCATTATACTTATACTAATAGTTTTCTAACTTTTCTAAGGAACCTGTTTTTAGAAGGTTTAAAGCATCTCGTGCCTCTCACGGTTGGGAGGCTGTGAGCAATCACATGTGGCCGACAGGCTAGAGAATCTTCAGAGGAGTTTGTAGGTTAAAACACTCTTGTCACGTCCAGGAGTTTTTATTAACTGGAGCTCTAAGTTAACTCCTTCTCCGAAAGAGGTGGTGGGGGACAGTCCCCTGTAAAGTCAGAGGTGTAGGTGAGAGCACAAAGTAGTAAAGTAGAAGTCGGAGCCTCCTTACTCATGACTTTTGCCACGGGCGGAGTACCTCACTCTGGCCCCCAACACAGGGGGATTCAGCCAGGAAGGATTTCCCAGAGAAATTGACATCTCTGCTCAGTTTGAAAGACTGGACAAAGAGCAGATGGGAAAGACATAGCACCAGCAAATGGAAAGAGCACAAACAAACACATGTGGGTGGCTGAGTGCATGCCTGTCCACGGACCAGCTTGTCACTGTGGATGAGAAGGAGGAGTGAATCTGATGGGCAGGGAATGCTGAAACAACTTCAGAGACCCCGATTCCTACCCTTTCCCTCTGCTGCTGCTGCTAAGTCACTTCAGTCGTGTCCGACTCTGTGCAACCCCATAGACGGCAGCCCACCAGGCTCCTCCATCCTTGGGATTCTCCAGGCAAGAACACTGGAGTGGGTTGCCATTTCCTTCTCCAATGCATGAAAATGAAAAGGGAAAGTGAAGTCGCTCAGTCGTGTCTGACCCTCAGCGACGCCATGGACTCCAGCCTACCAGGCTCCTCCATCCATAGGATTTTCCAGGCAAGAGTACTGGAGTGGGGTGCCATTGCCTTCTCCGCCCTTTCCCTCTAGCCCAGAGTTAATAAGTAGACCTGCATTTAGGTCCCTGGCTTTGCCAGTTATTAACTGCAAAACTTTGGCAAGTCTCCTGTGAATCTCAGTTTCCTGACCTGCAAACCAGGAATGGTACTACTGACGCCTCAGAATCTCCATGCCAACTGAATGAGATAGGGTGCGCCAAGCACTTGGCACAAACACAATTCTTATCAGTTCTGAACACTGGAAGCTGGAGATGATCTGGTGTAGGGTGGCAGGGATGGAGTGAAGTGGATGTTAGATGGATCACAATGGATTCAACACATGTTTTGGCAGAGGAGATAGCACTTGCAAAGTCATGGAGGGTGAAAGCACATGGCACAATTAGAGAATGTTATGTACCCAATTACTTTGCTGTGCTGGAGCAGGGGTGGCTTGAGTTCCCCCAAAAGCAGACCCTGAGATTTGGGTGCTCTGGAAGGTGATTTCAAGAAGCAGAAGGGACAGCATGGGGAAAGTGAGGCAAGGAGGGGAGAAAATAAGATGGGGAGCATACATATGCACCTTACTGCTGTGAGCAGCCGGGTTCAGCTCCCTGAAAATTCTAACAGACAGTGTGAACTGCATCTCAGAATCATCCTATCTAAGGATGGGGAGTCATCAGCTTCTGTGATGGCTGAAGGTTGCCCTTGAGGTGGGGGCCATGTGCCTCTCCCTTCCTCGTTCATAGATGCCTAAGAAAGCCCCCAATCAAGGAAGCAGAGAGAAAAGGGACTTAGAGTGGAGGAGCTCCCAGTTGCTGGAGACCACCACACTGGCATGGGGGCTCAGAAGGGATGAGGGGATAGGACAGAGGGATCAATGTTGTCTGCGACTACCTCTTTGAGCCTCTGTTTTCTTGTCTGAAAAATAAACTATGACATACTTCCCAGGAAGACTAAACGACCTAAAGGATTTGAAAGTTCCTAATGACATGTCTGACACGTAGTAGGTAAAAGAAATGGAAGGTATGGTTAGGCTCAGTTCTGAGGCCAGGTCCTCAGAGAATCCTTCCCTGATCATCCTATTGAGAATAGCCACTCCTTTTATTCCTCATCAAAGCATCTTATTTCCTTTAGAACATTTAAGAGTGTGCAATAGGGCTTCCCTGGTCGTCCAGTGGTTAAGAATCCACCTTGCAATGAAGGGAGCACCAGTTCAACCCCTGGTCCAGGAAGATCCCATATGCTGCAGGGCCCCTAAGCCTATGCTCCACAACTACCGAGCCCTCAGACAGAAAACACTGAAGACTGAGAGCCTGGAGCTAGTGTTTCTCAACAAGAGAAGCCACCACAGTGAAAAACCTGCACACCGTAACCGGGGAGTAGCCCCTGCTCACCACAACTAGAGAAAGCCCACACACAGCAATCAAGATGCAGCACTGCCAAAAATAAATACATAAAATTTAAAGAGTATGCAATTACCTTGGCTATCTGTTTATTATCTGTCTCCCCTCAATAGAATGAAAGTACCATGTGGGTAGGGAATTAATCTATTTCAGTTCAGTTCAGTCGCTCAGTCGTGTCCGACTCTTTGCTACCCCATGAACCACAGCACGCCAGGCCTCCCTGTCCATCACCAACTCCCGGAGTTTACCCAAACTCATGTCCATCGAGTCAGTGATGCCATCCAACCATCTATCCTCTGTCGTCCCCTTCTCCTCCTGCTCCCAATCCTTCCCAGCATCAGGGTCTTTTCCAATGAGTCAACTCTTCGCATCAGGTGGCCAAAGTATTGGAGTTTCAGCTTCAACATCAGTCCTTCCAATGAATACCCAGAACTGATCTCCTTTAGGATGGACTGGTTGGATCTCCTTGCAGTCCAAGGGACTCTCAAGGGTCTTCTCCAACACCACAGTTCAAAAGCATCAATTCTACGGTGCTCAGCTTTCTTTAGAGTCCAACTCTCACATCCCTAAATGACTACTGGAAAAACCATAGCCTTGACTAGACAGACCTTTGTTGACAAAGTAATGTCTCTGCTTTTTAATATGCTGTCTAGGTTGGTCATAACTTTCCTTCCAAGGAGTAAGTGCCTTTTAATTTCATGGCTGCTGTCACCATCTGCAGTGATTTTAGAGCCCCCAAAAATAAAGTCTGACACTGTTTCCCTATCTATTTGCCATGAAGAGATGGGACCGGATGCCATGAGCTTAGTTTTCTGAATGTTGAGCTTTAAGCCAACTTTTTCACTCTCCTCTTTGCTTTCATCAAGAGGCCTTTTAGTTCCTCTTCACTTTCTGCCATAAGAGTGGTGTCATCTGCATATCTGAGGTTATTGATATTTCTCCTGGCAATCTTGATTCCAGCTTGTGCTTCTTCCAGCCCAGTGTTTCTCATGATGTACTCTTCACATAAGTTACATAAGCAGGGTGACAATACTGCTGCCCTATTTTCAGCACTTAATTTTGTTACTACAGTAACAGTAATGGATCCTATTGTTATTATGGCAACAATAATAGAGAAGGACAGTTACTGTTCTTGATCTTTATTAAGCATATACACTCTACTTGTTTGTTGTTGTTCAGTTGCTAAGTCATGTTGATCTTTAGTAAACGTATACACTCTCCCTGTTAACAAGACGTGAAAAGAGGATTCATCCAGACTCCAAATGGGTCCAGAGATGATAGAGACAAAAAGTGATGGCTCTTGAGGGGATGAGTGATTGTAAACTGGGAAGGGACAGAGACAACATTTTGGGGGTATTGAGAATGTTTTACATATCAAACTGGGTGATGGTTACATTCAATTTTTGTTTAAAGGTTGAGCTGTACAGTTAGTGCACTTCACACACTTTATTGTATACATGTTATAGTTTGATTTTGAAAAGCATTGTCCATCAACTTCAGCAGGTAGGGAGGAGAAGAGAAAATCCAAAACTGGTCACTCAGATGCCAACTTAAAGTAACTTAGGGACTTCCCTGGTGGTCCAGTGGTAAAGAGTACGAGCTCCCAATGCAGGGGGCCTGGGTTCAATCCCTGGTCAGGGAACTAGATCCCACATGCCTCAACTAAGAGTTTGCACACTGCAACTAAATATGCCACAACCAAAGAATCAGCACGCTGCAATGAAGATCAAAGATCCCGAGTGCTGCAACTAAGACCTGGAACAGCCAAATAAACAAACAAGTTTTTAAAAATGAATAAAGTAATTCAGCAACAAGGTAAAGGCTGGAGTGGGATGGTAGTCAACCAGAGGAGATCCTTGGACAACTGGAAGATGGGATCTATAGTGAAAGCCTGGGAAATTAACCACTTGTTAAAAACTTAAAGCATTTGGGTTGTTTATCTCCAAAAAGACTAGACTGGAAGGAAATGCATTTGAACTCAAGTATTTTATTTTGCAACAGGAGTTTGGGCCCAAGGTAGATCTTCCTAACATTGACAAAGGAGGCTGTGACATTCCTCTTCCTGGGAAGTTTAAAACTTAGTTGGCCAGCAGATGTCCCCAGCATGGCCTAGTCTGGGAGTGGGAGACAGAGAAACCAACTGCAGTGGCCCCTGTCCTAACTAGGGACTCTGATTAGTCATATGTTCTGTGCCAGCTGCAGAGCACTAATTAATTAGCTAAAGAGAACCATCTCTGACGTGTACTAAGCTTTTCATGTTCCGCCATCACCGCCACCAACCACAGCTTTAATTAAATCTGGGCTTGATTACCACAGTGTGGTGCTACAATCACTCTCCCCTGGTGACTTTATTTTGGTTCCTGGAAGGATGGTGGTGGTGACAGTATGTCAGGAGGAGAGGATGGTCTAAAGAAGCCTGAAGCATGGAATCTGGACACTGGCAATTTGAGGGTATGTGGTTGGGAGGGAGGAGGGATCAGCTGTAGGACTCATCGCCTGACCTCAAAGAACTCACAGTTTACTGGAGAGTTAAGACCTCCCACTGAAGAGATGGCACAGGGCAGTGTGAGGTAAGCCCCCAAATGAGAGGTGCCCACAAATATCCCAGCAACTGAGAGGGGGCAGAGGTCGTTTGGACTGGAGGGGAATCAAGGAGGCTTTGGAGAGGGAGGATCAAGAGGAATTATTAAGGAAGAACTGGATTAGACAGCCACAAAGCAGGGCAGAGTGGTGGAGAGAAGAGCGTGAATAAAAGTGTGGAGGAAACAATGAGAACCTACAACATCTTGAGACTGGATGAACGTAGCTGGGGGCAAGGCAGAAGAAGGGCGATTCCTGTCAGGAAAAACAAAACAAAACAAAACAAAAAACCATGAGCAATACTTCGGAGTAAGTGGTGGTTTGGGGCAGGTTGCGGAGGACCTAGAATGTCGAGCTAAGAAGCTGGGACCTCATTCAGCAAAGAGTAGGAAGCCTTTGAAAGTTTCTAAGTTGCCTGGATGATCCAATGTTCTTAGGAAGTTTACCAGACTCCTGAGGACCTGGCCCCGCTCCCCCCATCAGGCGTGCCTCGCGATTCCATTCCTCACATTGTGTGCTCCAGCCAGAGTGTTAAATATTCTTCATACTCTCTGTATTCCTGGCCAAGTCCTCTTCCTTCAGTTCTCAATTTTAACATTTCTCTAAGATCTTTATGAAGCCTTGAAGACACCGTCCTATTTACCCCAAGCCTGGGCAGCTTCGCCCTTTCAAGAAGGCTCCCATAACCCCTTGCGCTTTCCCCATTAGAGCAACTATCGCTGTGTAATTCTTCGTTTGTTGGGATCCTCCGCTAGACTGTGAATTCTTCTGAGGTTAGCAACACTAACTTCTTCACCAGGGTGTCTCTGAGAACCAGCACAGGGCCGGCAAAGTGAGAGTAGATGGAGGAGGGGCTAGAGCAGAGGGACAGGGAGGAATCTCTGTTTCATCTCAGTTCTTGGCCAGGAGTTTCTGAAGGACAATTGAATATCACACGTGTCAACAGGTACAGGTTCGTAAAGGGCACAAAACAAGCTCAGATCGCCTCCTTAGCTCCCCTGTGAATAAAGCTAATCCCTGTCTATCTCCAGGCACACCCAGGAATTATTTGAGGAACGGTGAGGCGGAGGGTTACTAACCGGGACTATAAACAGTAACCCTCCGCTCGGGCTTTGTCGTCCTGGTGGCGGCTCCTCGACCACCAGGGGGAGGAATCGTACTTCATCCCGAACGAAGAGGGGCCGTGTAGAACTCTGGGAATTGTAGTCTTCGGATCGTATGGGCAATCTTCGCGGTGCACCTCGGGAATTATAGTTCTGGACAGAGGTGGGAAATGCTTTTAAGCGCTAATGTCGAGTGCTGGAAACTACAATTACCAAGGGGCCACCAGCTCCAGGGCAGTTTCTTGCTTCCGTCGAGTTGACCGTCTGGGCTGTTTCTGAGGGTCAACGTGACTCGGTAAGTTTGGAGAAAACCTCTATTCTGAACTGAGGTGTCTGCGGATTTTGTCACATTCCAGCCCTGTTTGGGGGCGCCTCGTCTCAATCCCAGGAGCTCCCCATTAGTCTTTCACCTTTTCTGTTTCCTGAGACACCTCCAGTATCCACCCGCACCCTTTATTCTCCCAGTCATCTTCATTATCACTCGGCGCCCCTGGAGCCCCACCGTGAGCTCTCAGCATACCCCCTCTGAAACTCGGGCTTCTTTGTGCTCCGCACCTTTTATGTGCTTCACTCTTACTCTCACTTTCTTGGTTTTCATGCTAATGGAACAAGGGTCACCATTCCTTCTTCCCAATCCACGGAGTTGCTCAGAACTGGAATTCAGCAGAGCTGGGTTTTATTATCGCAGCTCTGCAAATCCTTTGCTGTGTGACCTTGGGCAGATCATACCCCGTCTCTGGGACTCACTCTCTTCATCTACAAAGTGGAGATAACAGTTGCTCTCAGTCTTAGCTTGAGGCTATGTTCTGGAGCCAATAAGCTAATATGTGTGAAAGTACTTTGTAAACTGTAAAGCCTCCACAAGCGAGAGAGATTATTTTTACTGTAATTATTAATGCTCTGAAATACTCTCATCTTGGCTCCTTTTATAGCTCTGCCCCTTTGTTGCTCAAACCTGCCCCTTGAGTGCTTGGTGTCTCCATTCTCTAAGAACAGGATGATATTTCCTCACTTCCCCAGAGACCACAGACTAATGAGAGCTTTGTCTGAAAGGAAGCCCCAGAGAAGTGCTTATCTTGGACTATGTCCTGAAATAGCCAGGGATGAAAAGTCCACACAGCTGGCAGAAGGGTGGTCCCTGCTCACTGGAATCAGGGCCCCAGCAGGAGATGGACAGCTGCAATGTAAGCCCTCTCTGTTCCCTTTGGGCTCTTCTGGGCCTATATAAGGGCTTCCCTGTCAGACGATAAAGAATCTGCCTGCAATGCAGGAGACCCGGGACTGATTTTGGAATAGGTGTCTCAGACCTGATAAGACTGGAAGGAAAGAAACCATTTTGTCCAAGGATTTAATTCAGAAAACCACAAATCACTCCCCCACCCCCGCAAAAGAAAAAAGCTTGGCTGGGTATAATGAAAGAGAGACATAACATTGTTAATTAATTCCTAACATTTTTATGAGCACTTAAAATGTCCCAGACCCTAGGCAATATCACATTTGTTACTAAATTTCACTTATGAAGTGTCCTCATTTTACTCACAAGGAACTTAGGCTAAGAGATCATGTAGCTAGTTATGGTTTTTGTGCCCTCTATATGTTAGGTGTTTTACATACTTTCATTTAATCCTCATCAGCAATTTCATGAGTGACTGTTATTTCTATCATGTGGAAAAATTATAAGAGGCTTAGAATTGAAGGAACTTGCTCAAGGTTAAACAGCCAGTTAAATGGTAGAGGTGGAATTCAGTCACCAAAGCCTTTCTTTTCCCACTATACCATGTAGTCTAATCTTTAGATCAAAAAGACATCGATTAAAGAATTGAGAGGGTGTAAATCAAAGCCAAATAAAAGAAGCATTTATGGGGTCCCTCAGTGTGGGGAAAGCATGAGGATAGATGGTTTATCCTCCAAAGAAATGTAAAACACATTCTACCTCTGTAGCATATCTGAAGAGATAAGGCATAAGTGTGTAAAAAATTAAATAGCATTCATTGGATCAATTGATTGCAAATTACTACATTAAGCCAGGAACTGGCAGGAACATGCTTCTAGGTGGCCATGGGGATTAAACCAAGTGATATCATAATCATTATCTTTTCGTTAATATGAAAATGGTGGACTAGAATACCATATCCACTCAGTAAATGTTTATTGTATGCACACGTCTGAAAAAAAGAAAAATCCTGGGTACCATCTGGACCAGAGGTTCTTGCACCTTGGGGATCAGAAAGCTTGGGAAGCTTTATAAACTAATTGATCTCTGGCAATGGGGGCCCTAAAAGCTTTGTTTCTGAAAAGTTTTCCAGGTGATTGTGAAATAATAGATTCAGGAACCTCTGATCCAGATTCTACTTGGACCACTTCTGGGAGGCAAGTCACTGATTGAAAACTGCTCATTGTTGTTGCTCAGTCGCTCAGTCGTGTCTGACTCTGCAACCCCATGGACTGAAACATGCCAGTCTTCCCTGTCCTTCACTACTTCCTGGAGTTTGCACAAACTCATGTCCATTGAGTCGGTGATGCCATCCAACCATCTCATCCTCTGTCACCCCCTTCTCCTGCCCTCAAATCTTTCCCAGCATCAGAGTCTTTTCCAGTGAATCAGCTTTTTACATCAGGTGGCCAAAGTATTAGAGCTTCAGCATCAATCCTTCCAATGGATATTCAGGGTGGATTTCCTTTAGGATTGAATAGTTTAATCTTCTTGCAGTCCAAGGGACTCTCAAGAATCTTCTCCAGCTCCACAATTTGAAAGCATCAATTCTTTGGTGCTTAGCCTTTTTTATGGTCCAACTCGCACATCCGTACATGACTACCAGGAAAACCATAGCTTTGACTATATGGACCTCTGTTGGCAAAGTGATGCCTCTGCTTTTTAATACACTATCTAGGTTTGTCATAGCTTTCTTCTGAGGAGCAAGTGTCTTTTAATTCCATGACTGCAGTCACCATCTGAAGTGATTTTGGAGCCCAAGAAAATAAAATTGGTCACTGTTTCCACTGCTAGAGTAGGTACTAATTCAAGAGCTGTCCTGAGGCAGCCTGTGATTGGTTATCAAGTGAGTGATGCAGACATACTCGAGTGGAGAAGAGGGAAGATTGGAAGGACTTGGGAAGCTTCACAGAGTACCAGAGATTTCACTAGGCTTTGATGGATGGGGCAGGTTTGGGTGGGTAGAGAGGCTTTTAGGTAGACATCACCTCAAATTGTTTAGATAAGGTGAGCCAAAGTAGGTAGAGATACCTGGACTGAGTTCCTTGGAGAATTCCTTGGCATTTATTAGATATGACACTGGATGCTCTGTGGATGTTTCTTAGGCAAAAATTTGCAAGTTAGACTGGATTTTCCCATCTCTCCGTTCTACTTGGGCATCAGTCAATATGAGCCCAGAGAATGCAGAGATTTTCACATTAGCCTCACTCTGTCCAGTTAGCTTCTTTAGTTTTTATTTATTTCCTAATTCAATTTAGTTGATGGCCTTCCCAGAAACTTTCCAGGATTACCAGAGAGTTCTGCTCCCCTTCTGTTACAGGCATTTTTGAGTGCCCTTGTCCTGATGCCTATCTCATGCAGTGTTCTGTTTTTGGATTAAGACTAGCATCTCTTGCTATAAGCTAATATCATTCTGGTCACCCAGTCCTGAAATCTGACTCATCTTTGGCTCTCCCTTCCTGCATAACTCCCCAAATCCACTTAGTTGCCCAAATCCTATTGCTTCTCCTTTTCACTCAATCAGCAAATATTAATGAAACTTCAGCTGCTTCATTGTCTTGTGGGTGACCTATCCTGTGCCTCCTCCTCTCCTGCTGTGGATCCTCTGTGCCTTTGCCCTCAAGCGGAAAAGGTCAGGGTCTGAGACTAAGCAGCACATGTTCAACTTTCCTTTGGCTAAATAGCCCACTGACTACGTCAGGAGCTTAGCCTCTTTTTAAAAAGAATTCGGTTTTTAAATTTGCTTCAGAGAAACAAGATGAAGCAATTCTATAGTAGAAAGAATATCACTTATTGTCTTCCAAAGTTAAGTAGTATGGCATTAAGATTATTGCTCGTCTGGAGTTTTCCATTAGGCCAGACAATTGGAAGTTGGCAGTGAGGCGATCTATGTGTAATAATAATTCTGGTAACCTTGAGCATTTCACTTAACCTCTTAGAACCTTGATCTCTTCATCAGTAAAGCACATTTCTGAAGTGAGCTGAGTTGCGGTGGTGGTGCAGGGGATGACTGTGGGGAGAAGTGATCCCTAAGGTCTCTTCTTGCCCAGGCATGTTTAGACTCAAACTACCTAATCCTTCCCAGAGCATCTTAAAGAAAGCAGAGTAATGCAATGACTGAAAATGTGGCCCAGGACTCAGTGGATCAGTTTAGATGCTTTTGGTTCAAGCAGTAGAAATCTAAACCCAGATGATTTAAACAATAAAAAGGGATTTATTGGCTCTTGTAACTAGAGGTCTAGGAGTGGGCCAAGTTTCAGGTATAGTCGAATCTGGAGATTCTTAATGTCTTCACAAATAACTCCATTTCTCTATGATTCTCTCATCTCTGCATCCTCCACGGGTACTTTCATTCATAAGGTAACAAAGTGGCTGCGACAGTTCAAGGCTTCACATCCACACATCATGCTAGTTCAAAACAAGAAAGAACTTGTCCACACTCGACCATCAAACCAAAGTCCTGGGCTTTGCCCTGGTTGGCCCAGTGTATGTCATGAGCCCACTCTTCTCCAGATACTGATGGGGATATGTAGGGCTGATAGGTCCAACTCTAGAGGTTAGAGAGGTGTCAACCCCACCCAGATCACAAGGGATCTTCGTAGGAGGGAAGGACAGGATGAAGGTTAGGAAATTGGACCACATTCTCTACTGTCACAGCCACATTGCCCATGATCAAATTCTGGCTCTGTCCACTGTTCTTGCGTAAATTGCCTCACTTTATTAAGCATCAGCTTCCTCATCTGTAAGATGAGCTAGCAATTCATATCCCAGGGGATTATTGTAAGGATTTCATTAAATAATATATGTATGTGAAGCCCTTGGTGTAGTTCCTGGCACAGAGTAAGCTGTGGTGCTGGCGGTGATGTAACTGAAGAGGGAGGGAGAGCAGTGGCGTTAGTCCCGATTTAAAAAGTAACCTCGACTTCCCTGGTGGTCCAGGGGTTAAGACTCCCCAATGCAGGGGCCTGGTCAGGGGAACTACATCTCACACGCTGCAGCTGAGACCTGGCACAAAAAAAAAAAAAGGACATCCTTGTTTTAAAAAAAACAAACAAGAAGCAACCAAGTTATAGGGATGCTTTCTAGTCAGAGTGTGCAAGCCTGCCACGTGGAAGGCTCCTGTTTGATCTCCTGCCCACATTATACTCTAACCTATTTCTGGCCCTTTCTACTCTTACATTATGTCCTTTATAAAAATGCTCCCCTCTCCCCTGCCTCTAAAATCTTCCTCATATTTAAGACCCAGATAAGTGCCTTTTATAGTTTATAGTTTAGGTCAGTGATTTTGAATGTATGTCATCGAGTCTCCCCACTAGCAGAATCAGTGCGGGTTAAGAGCTCAGGTCTGGATTAGACCTGAGTTTGCCACCTAGAAGCTGTGTGACTTGGGAAAGTTATTCAACCTCTTCATGCCCTAGTCTCCTTGGTTTTAAAACAGGGTCTAAATAGTACCTTCCTCAGATGGTTGTTGAGAGGATGAAATGACGTAGAGTATGTAAAAATCTTAGGTCAGAGCTGACACATAGTAAATAATAGATGTTAGTGATTGTGTTTGTTATTCTTAGCTTCCTGCTGCTGCTGCTGCTGCTAAGCTGACGACAAGGTCTGTGGCATGTTCTCTGCAGCAATTGCTGCTGTATTGGGCACATAGTCAGTGCTAAATGAGCATTTGTTAGTGGGTTTTGAGGAGTACAGAGGCTCTGTTTCCTTTCCATGATCTTCTCACCTCTCCACCAATAGCAACAGAAAAAGCAGCCCCCTAGACCTGGGTTTGATCCCTGGGTTGGGAAGACCCCCAGGAGGATCCCACTCCAGTATTCTTGACTAGGGAATCCCCATGGACAGAGGAGCCTGGCTACAGTCCATGGGATTGCAAAGAGGCGGACACGACTGAGTGACTAAGCACAGCACAGCAAACCTTAGTAAAGGCAATGTAGCAAGGTGGATGATGTGGAAGATTGGCTGCGTCACCGGCAGGGAGGAGGGGTAATAGGAGGGGTAAGAGAGGGGTGGCTGATGATACGAATAAGCAACAGGAAGCTGAGAGGAAACCAGCAAGAGGCGGTTCTGTGTTCCACCCTGCAGCCGTCAAGTTCAGCCACTGTCCAAGTCGTCGTTCAGTTCAGCTGGTTATGAGATGGGGGTCAACCAGTCTGTGAGCTTCCCACCCGTCACGGGACCCCACCTCGTAGGCTGTGGGGATGTGATGGAGGGTCAGAGCCTCCAGGTAAGTGTCTCCAGCATGTCTCCACTGCTTCTGTCTGCACGTCTGATGATGTCATTCCAGCTAGGGGAAACCTGAGTTAGAGCTGGTTTGGATTTGATTGCCGAGCACCCAGGTCTCTTTCCCCTGAACTTTTCTCCTCTTTTCAATTAGAGACATCTCAACAGACAAGAGATGATGGGTTCTTTTTCCCAACTTGGAGGAACTGGGGCCTCTAAGTTCAAAGGTAGCTATCTGATGTCTTGAGAGCAGGTGCCTGATCCTGGGAAGGTTTTGGATCTCGCCCTAATCTGAGTGTATGAGAGGAAGAGCGGTGGGCTATGTGCCATTGACCTTTGACGCCCTGGCCCCGAGTAGGAAAACAGTCTCCTTTTTCTCCTCTTCTGCTCTCGTCTGTTCCCCCTCCTACTTTAGTCTGGGACTTTCCCTCCTTCAGTTCCTAGGTCATTCTCTGCTGGCCCTTGAACTCTCCCCTCTCCCTTGTGAGAGGCACATACCCCCATGTAGAGTGAATGTGCTGCTGCTGCTTCCCAGGGGCCAGGCTCCAGGGTTGCCCTGGGTGCCACCAATGTCACCCCATTCAACAAGAGAGCTACGGCTTCGCTTCTGGGGCTCCTCCAGACCTGGGCTTCCAGCCAAATTGAAATCTTTTGATAGCCCAAGCACTGGAAATATTTTAGTACTCCTCCAATGTAATTCAAAATACAGTTGGCTGTTTGAAATAACATAAGCCTTACGTGAATGCCGAACATAAAATTGCTTCTTTTTGGTTTTTCTGAAGGCAAAATTCAGGTATGTGAATTGAAGGTAAAGTTTCCCTGTTTCAGTACTTGGCTGGTACCCCCAAACAACTGCTGAACGTGTCTGTTGGGAAATGTAGCCATGCTTGGGCTTCTTGCTCCGAGCAGCTGCTGTCTTTTTTCTCTTACAGGGCAGCTTCTTTCGACTGTTCTACCCGTGCCAAGAGGCAGAGGAGACCTCGGAGCAGCCCCTGTGGATTCCCCGCTATGAGTACTGCGCTGGCCTGGCCGAATACCTAAAGTTTAATAAGCGCTGGGGGGGGTTACTGTTCAACCTGGGTGTGGGTAAGAGCTGGCGTCACCCCTGGGTGCTCTCCCAGCTGTAGTTATGTCCCTTGGGGATCTCCAGGCAGACACAGTACCTTGTAGTTTGTGTTGTCCAGCCCTTTTGTAGTGGGGCATCTGTTAGTCAGTGTGGTATGGAGAGTGGAGAGAATTACAAACATAAGAACTTTATTTATTTGTTTGTTTGTTTGTTTTTGAAGAGCTTTAGTTATAGAGTTAGACTGCCCTGGATTCGAATCCAGTCCTTATCATTTACTAGCTGTGGGGCTTGGGCCAGTTACTTAATGTGTCTGAACATCTACCTTTGCAGGATTGTAATGTCAGACGTATATAAAAGATGCACTCTAGTGCTGTGCTTGGGATGTAGAATGTGTTCCATAGGTGGCAACTATTACTTATGTATCCAGCATGCATTATTTCTACTCTGTGTCAGCTATAGCGTAGATTAAAGAAGCACTCTTGACTGCCAAGGAGCATACCATCTCCTGCAGTTGCCCCTCTAGCTCCTCCCTCTTCTGGGTCAGATCACACTGAGTCATCCACTTCCCCCAAAGACCTCACCATTAGGAACTCTACCGACTGCCTTAGCATCTCAGGGATTTACCCCGTAGGTTGTTCAGTACTTCCCCTTTGGATTTCTTTTCCCACTTTCTGTTGTGTTCATGCTCCCAAGGGGAGAAACAGGGAAAGAATAAATGATTGATTGTCCTGGGCTGCTCGGGTGAAAGGTGGATCTCTTGAGAGGAGGGCCACTGGGTCCCCACCATGCTTGTGCTCAGGCTGCCCTTGGGGGCAGCTGGAGATTCTTATCCCATGTCTCTGCTAGGATCTTGTCGCCTGCCTGTTAGCTGGAATGGCCCCTTTAAAACAAAGGACTCTGGATACCCCTTGATCATCTTCTCTCATGGCATGGGAGCCTTCAGGTAAGAGTTGCTCTCCCCCAGATCTTGTCACATTCCTTGCCTGGTTGCAGCTGCTGACTCTCAGCATGTTCTCAAAAGACAAAGAAACCCATATTTCCATCTGTCAGCTCTCTTATCTATCATCCGCTTCATCCCAAAGCACTGGGTCCACCTTCTTTAGAAGGCCTTCCTCAAGCCCCTTTCACCTGGTGGAGCCTTTCAGCGGCCTTCATAGCTTTCCCTTCTCGTGTTCTAGCATTTATATAAATACTGTTTTAGCCTTCTTCCTCTATAACAGCCCAGAAGTACTAGAAGGAGCTTGAGCTTTATGTTCAGAGAGTCAGTTATTCAACATGCATCGGGGACAGCAGTGATGAAGACATTCTGGCTCCCTGCTCCGTGGACCTTGCAGCCTCAGCTGTTAATCTCAGCCTCACCACTGTGCTGTGTGAGCTAGGACCATGGTAGGCATCTCTGAGCCTGTATTTCCTCATCTGTCAAATGGACTCAGATGAGACACCGAGTAGGTGTGCACTTAAGCCCATACTCCTCTCCATCTCTCTACATGGAGGATTGTGGGGCGATGAACTGTAAGAGCCCCTTCGTCATCAACTTCAGGGAATGCTGGCCTGTTTTACGAGTCAGTGAAACTGTGAAAGTGAAAGTCACTCAGTCGTGACCGACTCTTTGTGACCCTATAGACTATACAGTCCATGGAATTCTCCAGGCCAAAATACTGGAGTGGATAGCCTTTCCCTTCTCCAGGGGATCTTCCCAACCCAGGGTTCGAACCCAGGTCTCCCATTGTGGATGGATTCTCTACCAGCTGAGCTACAAGGGAAGCCCAAGAATACTGGTGTTGGTAGTCTATTCCTTCTCCAGCGGATCTTTCCGACTCAGGAATTGAACCAGGGTCTCCTGCATTGCAGGTGGAATTGCAGGTGGATTCTTTCCCAACTGAGATCTCAGGGAAGCCCTTACAAGTCAATATCCATTCAGAATTCTCCCCATGAATTCTTATTTCTGCACCTTGGTGTGTTATGTAGTTATGTAGTTACGTATTAACTACTGTGCACGTGGTTCCTGTTTAAGCTTGTGAATATTCGCACTGTATGTTCATTCATCAACATATAAGTCTAGTTTATGTCCAAGAGTGTTACACAAAGTCATCTATTTTGCCTTTACACATCCCACTTCCACTGGAACGATTGTTTACACTGTAGCCAGGGAGGTCTATTTTATTTTATTATTATTATTGTTTGCTTTGGCATATTCCTGCTCTGAGGAACATCAGTAAGTTCTTTTTATTTATTTAAAAAATTATTTTTAATTGAAGGATAGTTGCTTTAAAATATTTTGTTGGCTTTCGCCATACATCAACATGAATCAGCCGTAGGTATACAAATGTCCCCTCCCTCTTAAGCCTCCCTCCCAACTCCCTCCCTACCCCACCCCTCTAGGTTGTCAGAGCATGAGCTTTGGGTTCCTGTGTCATTCAGCAAATTCCCACTGGCTATCTCTTTTGCTTGTGGTCTTGTATATGTTTCAGTGCTACTTTCTCAAACCATCCCACGCCCCTCCCCCACTGTGTCCCAAAGTCTGTTCTCCACGTCTGCGTCTCCATCGTTGCCCTGTAGACAGGTTCATCAGTACCCGCCTGCTAGATTCCATATATATGCTCTAAGTCGCTTCAGTCGTGTCCGACTCTGTGCGACCCCATAGACGGCAGCCCACCAGGCTCCCCCGTCCCTGGGATTCTCCAGGCAACAACCCTGGAGTGGGTTGCCATTTCCTTCTCCAATGCAGGAAAGGGAAAAGTGAAAGTGAAGTCGCTCAGTCGTGTCCGACTCTTAGCGACCCCATGGACTGCAGCCTACCAGGCTCCTCCGTCCGTGGGATTTTCCAGGCAACAGTACTGGAGTGGGGTGCCATTGCCTTCTCCAATATATATGTTAGTATATGATATTTGTCTTTCTCTTTCTGACTTACTTCACTTTGTATAATAGGCTCTAGGTTCATCTACCTCATTGGAACCAACTCAGATGCATTCCTTTTTATATTTGGGAGCCCTTTGAACTTCATTCAGCTCTTGTCATGATCTTATCTGAAGGCAGGTACAGGGCAAAGTTTCCAGCCTAGTTCCTTGCAACTTGCCCACCTCCAGGTTTCCAGACAAACAGCCCTAAAGGTACTATGTTAGTTTCTGCCTCAGTGTTTTTGAGTTTTTTTCTTTGTTTGAAGATACTGGAGTTTTTTTTATTTTTTTGTCCTTGAGACATGCTCTATTTTAGAAATTAGATTATAATATTTTTATTTAATAAAATAAATATAAAGTATTTAATAAAATAGATGCTATAAATAAAATAAATTATAAATTTTTAATTATAAAAATTCTATTTTTTATATTAGAGTACAGTTGATTAACAATATAGCATTAGTTTGAGGTTTATAACAAAACAATTCAGTTGTACATATACATGTATCTATTCTTTTTCAAATTCTTTTCTCATTTAGGTTGTTACATTACATTGAGCAGATTTCCCTGTACTATGCCGTAGGTCCTTGTTGCTTACCCATTTTAGATATAGCAGTGTACATGTATCATCCCAAACTTTTCCATTTAGGTTGTTAACATTGTCCCTTTCCCATTTTAGATATAGTAACATGTCCATAACTTTGTTTTTGTAACCGTTTGTTTTTGAGTCTGTCTTTTGTAAATAAGTTCATTTGTATCTTTTTTTTTTTTTTTTTTGGCTTTAAGATTCCACATATAATTAACAGTATTTATTTGTCTTACTGAGAGGGTAACAGGCAGGAAGGCCATGGGTCTCCAAATGGAGGAAATAGGCAGCAAGTGTCAGACATTTATCTCTCTCTTAAGCGACAGGAGGAAACTACAAGTGTTAGATTTTTTCCCCTTCTCTATACAAATTTAAAAAGAGGTATTGTTGTAGCCACACTTTCCGGGAAACAAACTCACTCAGAAGGACAATGCAGATAGTGGAGTGCAGTGTATTACACCAGCGGGCCCAAGGCAGAGTCTCCTCTTAGCCAAGGACCCCGACCAGTTTTTGTGAAAACCTTATAAACCCTAAGTGTACTTGCTCAAACCCACCTCCCCAAATTCCTTGAAATTAGTCTGGACAAGGTAAAGAGAGGTAGGATCAAAGTTAACCCATGATTCATGTGTCACAAGACTTGATAAACAGTGGATATTTATCAATAAGCCTGTGGTCATATCCCTGTAAACATAATAGAATTTACCACTTTGTTCGGTTACAGAGATAATTAGCATATTCTTTTAGGCAACAAGAGTCCAAGTACGAGTCCTGAGGCTCTTTTATCCGGGGGTCTGGTTTTCCATTGGTATGCCATTTCTATAGACACCAGGCACAAAGTTCAGAGTCCATTGGGAGGGTGACTGTGTGTGTAGCCTAATGTTCACAGCCTGGCCTAAGATGGAATCCAGCTATGTCTGTTTTCTCCTTCAGTATCTGTTAAAATTCTGTGTTGCCATGAGGACACCTGGTTACACCAGAACTTCAGTTCAGTTCAGTCACTCAGTCATGTCCAACTCTTTGTAACCCCATGGACTGCAGCATGCCAGGCCTCCCTGTCCATCGCCGACTCCTGGAGTTTATTCAAACTCATGTCCATTGAGTCGGTGATGCCATCCAACCATCTCATCTTCTGTCGTCCCCGTCTCCTCTGCCTTCAATCTTTCTAGCATCAGGGTCTTTTCTAATGAGTCAACTCTTCACATGAGGTGGCCAAAGTATTGGAGTTTCAGCTTCAGCATCAGTCCTTCCAATGAATATTCAGGACTGATCTCGTTTAGAATGGACTGGTTGGATCTCCTTGCAGTCCAAGGGACTCTCAAGAGTCCTTTCCAACACCACAGTTCAAAAGCATCAGTTCTTCAGCGCTCAACTTTCTTTATAGTCCATCTCTCACAGAACTTAACTTTTTTCAAACCTTGAGCTAACCCATGCTTTTTTCTTGTGGAAATGTTTGTCTTAAGCTATGTTAATGACTATGTATTTACTCTAGACTCTGTCTTCTAGTTGGTACCACCTAAGACTCAGAACCAGTTTGTTTTACTCATGCAAATATTCTCTTAAGTTATGTTCATGAGGCTGTATTTGCTTGGAAACCTGCCTTTCTTCAAGATTCCTGTCAATCATGTTATGGCCCCGACAACTCACCCTGTGGTGATGTTATCTCAAAATGCATGTTGTCGGTGAGGGGCCTGGTGCCATTCTCTGAGTTTTGAGACATTTCCTTTCTCTAATTAGCAGACTGCTAGTAGCTATATAACTTCCGGCTAAAGACTAGCAGGGGGGCACTCTTTCTGCCCCCTTCTAATGTCTGTGTCCGAAGCTTTCTCTATCTCTTTTATACTTTAATAAAACTTTATTACACAAAAGCTTTGAGCGATCAGGCCTCGTCACTGGCCCCGGATTGAACTCTTCTCCTCCAGAGGCCAAGAATCCTGGTGTCGTTCACGGCTCAGCAACAACCTCTCCTTACTTCACTCAGTCCGTCCATGATGCTGCAAATGTCTGCCCTAGGGTTTCATCTGTGCTGTGCTCTGTGGCTGTTCCCTTTGCTTGGAATATTTCCTGTTCTGTTCCTCTCTTCTCCCCACCTTTAGTCTTTTGCCTGGCTAATTCCAAATTACCTTCAGGGTCTTAGTTTTGGTGTCACCTTCTTAGGGACACCCACCCTGCCATGCTTTCATAAGACAATCTGTACTTCTCAGTACTTAACATAATTGTAATGAATTAATTATTTATGTGATTATTCTTTAACATATGTCTTTTTTACTAGATTGTAAGCTCCATGAAGGCAGAGACCATGTCTGTCTTCTATCTTTCCCGATGTCTAGGGCAGTACCTGGAAAACAGTAGTTTCCCAATAAATATTTATGTTTTGCTAGCTTCCATACATTCAGCAGATTTCTGTTGAGCACCTGCTCTGTGCCAGTTTCTTGGCATGAAAAAAAGGTGGGACATATAGAAATAAAACAAATCAAGGAATTTTCATCCACTAGAGGAGACTGCATCTAGATGTACATAATTATAGTCCATGGCAGGAAGTGGAGAGCAGATGTAGAGATGAGAAGGACGGCAAGATGGTTTTCAATGTTGCTTTCTTATTCAGTAAATTTAGTACCTGCCGTGTGTGAGGGCCTATGCTGTGGCTGGGTGTTCAGTAGTGAATAAGATAGAGCCCCTGCTTTCAGATTGTAGTCTAGTGGAGAAAAGGAGCTGAGAAATACTCTTTCCTAAGCTCACAGAGAACAGGTGAGCACATGACTTTAGCGTGGTCTTTTTGGTCTAAGACTCTGTCTTGAGGCTTCACATCTAAATAGACTTGGGTGAATCAATTATAAATACTCTTCATTAACTGTAGTGAAATTCCAAGAAAAAAAGGCAGGGAGGTAAAGAGACATGGTTTCCTCTCATTGTATCTGTGGTTAATTCAGGATCTGAAATCCTTCTCATGGGTCACAGACTTGTGACTTTCCATCCCAGGGAGACGTGTGTATTTTTAAATATTACCAAACCATTTGTAATGTGCCCCTGTCTAACATTACATGTTTGGTCTTGTGAGGTAGGTGGGTGGAAGAATATTTTACAGATGAGCAAACCAACTCTGAAAGGCGGACTTGCTCAAGATTACAGTCTGAACTGGGGAGGGATCAGAAATCTCTAGCTCTTAAATCCTGTTCATTGCCTCCCCAAGAGAAGTGAGAGAAGGTGAAAAGAAATTTAAGTAACTGACCTTCCTGAATCAGTTAGGGTACAGGCAAGTTGTATTTAATAGAAAAACTCAAACAATAGTGACCTAAATAATATAAAGTTTATTTTTTGCTCAGATAAAGTAAAACTAGACAGAGCTAATATGGTAGTTCTATAAAGTAAAAAACCAGACTTCTTTTATAATCTTGCTCTGTGTGTGTGGCTTCTGCTTCTAAGAATATCTCATGACCCAGGGAGGTTGCTTAGCTCTAGCCAATACATCCACAGTCCATGCTGTAGGAAGGGAAAACTCCCCTGAAAGTTCTATATAACACAGCTGCTTACATACCATTGACTAGAGCTGCCCTGTCCATTTTGGTAACTTCTGGCCACATGTGTCTATTGAATATTTGAAGTATGACTGGTCCAAACTGAGATATGCTATAAGCATAAAACACACACTGGGTTTCAAAGACTTCATATGAAAAAAAAAAAGATAGTGCAATAAAATATTTTGTTAATTTAAAAATCTTGATTATATGTTGAAATGATAATGTTTTAGCTATATTGGGTTATTAACCATCCAGGCTGATGCTTCTTCCTGGAAGACTTTACCAGAGCCTTTAAAAGATATTGTCTAAAGAGACTCTGGGGCACAGAGCACAGGTTTTGGAGTCAAAAAGCCCCAGCGTAAAGTTTGACTCTACCACTTACTTAGTTGTGTAACCTGGGGCAGATACTTGGCCTATTGTGAAAAGAGCTCTTATCATAGAAAGTACTCATAAAGGACTCACTGTTATTTTATGTGTGTATATATATATATATATATATACATACACCATTTTATAAATTTACCATTCTCGTTCATACAATGGAATGTTACATGGCTTTTAAAAAAAAATCACACCACAGGAAAATATGAACTGGCATAAGAAGACATTCATACTGTTTTGCTAAATGAAAAAAAAGGCCACAAAATAGTTTATATTAAATAATAACATTATTTTTTAATGCATTTTTAAAAGAACTGGAAGGACAAACATCAAAATATCCAAAAAATTCTGTTTCTTTTCACTATTTAAAATATATCTACTAGAAAATTTTAAATCGCTTAGAGTAGCATTACATTCCTGTTGCTGGACTAGAACTTAGTCACATAGACAAACCTGGCTACAGAGAGGCTGGGAAGTGTCATTTTGATCTATGAGAGTGTCTTCAGCTGAAAATTAGATTCTGTTATTAAGGAGGAAGGGAAAAATAGGTGTTTGGAGTAGGCAATTAGCAGTGTCTGCCATATTTTTTTTGAATGTTGGAGGACAGACCAAAGGAACTCACATGCTAAATCACAGATGCATATTTGCATGTTAAAAAGTAGCCAGAGTGCTTATCCTCAGGGAGCTCACCAACTAATTTGGGAGATGTACGGTATACAGAGGGCATGGCAACCCACTCCTGTACTCTTGCCTGGAGAACCCCGTGGATAGAGGAGCCTGGCAGGGTGTGGTACATAGTGTTGCAAAGAGTAAGACGCAACTGAAGCGACTTGGCACGCAGCACGCACAATATATAGACAATAAAAAAGCAACTGTGTGGAGTAGCCAAATTGTATTGGGGTTGGGATGGGGAAGATGAGTCAGTGTTTGGGGTTGCAAAACATCGTGGATCAATCTGCACATGCTCCCTGGAGGAGAACACTTGGATTTTTGGTGAGAGTTGGGGTATGCTGGCTGGGGAAAGCTCCTGAAGAAGGGCTGCTGCAAATGAAGCTTCCTCCATTCCATCTTTTGTGATGGCTACTAGCAGAGCATGGTTGGACGGGAGGCTAAGGGCAGGCCATTCTTTGATCACTTCTCTCGGTTCCTTCCTGGATCTCTAGGACAGTGTATTCAGCCTTCTGCATGGAGCTGGCTTCTCGTGGCTTTGTGGTTGCTGTACCAGAGCACAGGTGAGGATGACAGTCTAAACGAACCATCATGGGTCAGGTGTCTGCCATCCTGGGCTTGGGTATAGGCTAGTTTCCTCTGGATATATTATTTCCAGTCCTAGTGTTAGGCAAGGTAGGGATTGTATTCGTTTTAAAATGTGAGGACGCCAGTGTTCAAAGATACTGACTAACTTTGCTGAAAGTGACACAGCTAAATTGGGGTTCAAACCCAGGTCAGTCCCCCAAATCCCCATGTTTTTCTACTCTCCTAAGTATGCCCCCTGTCTTTTCCCCATTTAGCTAGAGGATAAGCTAGAATGGCTTGGCTGATTTTAAGGAGGATTTGGTAAAGGGGAAAATAAGTCCCTGGGGGCATGTGTATTGCAGGGATGGGTCAGCTGCGGCCACCTGTTTCTGCAAGCAGACCCCAGAGGAGAACCAGCCTGACAATGAGGCCCTGGAGGAGGAATGGATCCCCCACCGTCAAATTGAGGAAGGGGAGAAGGAATTCTATGTTCGGAACTACCAGGTAGGCTTATGCCAATAGGGAGGGAGAGTTACTAAGCCTGTCTTCTGTATAAGACACTCACTAAGAAGAGTTTGAACTCACTTCTTTTGAAATCTCGCTCAGAGTGGTCCTGAGCTTGTCACAGCTGAGAAATGAGCTCTTAATCAAAACTCTTAACAATTGCAAGTGACAGAAACCCAACTCAAGCTTGTTCCACAAAAAGGAGAATTGGTTGGTTTACATAGCAGACTGTAGGAAGGACAGGACCACTGGAATCACCGTCATTTCTGTCCCCTTGCTGGTTGGTCTCATCTACTAACTGGCTTACCGTATGAGGTTGCGCATGTCCGCCCTCACCATCTAAGAGAAGAGGGCTGTTTGGGGGTTGTCCCCGGTTTCTTCCCCAAGATGTAATATAAAAAATCCTGGATAGAGACTCAGGCTGCGGAGAAGTACCAAAATATGAAGTTCCCATCAGAAATGCATTGCTAGATATTTTTGGTGAGGGGTAATCCTCAGAAGTCAAGGTTAATAGAAGTAGGGGTGGATTGAGTACTAGCAGACAAAAGCAGTAGACATATGCTATAAATGGGCAAGCAGAATCCAGTACAGGGTTGATAATAGGAACACTTTTATGTCCTTTTGTTTTCGAGATGCTTTCATATGCCACACAGTATACCCATATTATACCTCTGTTTGCCATGGGTAGGTGGGTAGAGTGAACAGCTGGGTTGACTCCATTGCGCTGTGAGGTGGGACTGACGTGAGTGGCTGTGAGGGAGCTGAGGCTTTCTCAGGATGTGGGGCCCACAGTGCTTGCTGAGATGGGGGTGGGCACAGCATCCCTGCGCTCTTCCTTGGCTCTGAGGGAGACGGAGATTCCCACTGGGTGGTTGCGTGGTATTCCACTCCCACCAGGACTGTCTCCGTTGCAGGTGCATCAGAGGGTGAGCGAGTGTGTGAGGGTGTTGAAGATCCTACAAGAGGTCACTGCTGGGCAGACCGTTCTCAACATCTTGCCTGGCGGATTGGATCTGATGACCTTGAAGGTATGGCAGCACTTGGTATGACCGGGAACATATTTTATTCACCAAGATTTTCTTGGTTACAAATAACAGAAACCTAACTCACTAGCTTCAACCAAAAGATAATTTATTGGCTCAAATAAGTAGGAAGACCAGAGGCAGATTGGCTTTAGGCCAGTGTAGCTAGAGCCAGGGTCTCCAGCATTGTCATCAAAGCTCTTGGCACTGTCTCCCTTCTCCTGGCTCAGCTCCATTCTGTGTATATGGGCTTTATTCTCACCAGACTTTCTCCATCAGGCATAGAAGGGTGGTTGCTGGCATTCGGAACCTGCATTTCAACTCAGCTATAGATTTAAAAGGAAAAGAGAATTTTTAGCTTCCAATGTCTGGAAAGGCCATGGCTCTATTTGGGTCATATTCACATTCTGAGCCAATCTCTGTGTCAGAGGGATAGGGTATTCTGGTTGGCCTGCCTAGGATATATACCCACTTCTGCATTAGGGGAACCTGAGCACCAGGACTGACAGTCCCTCAGGGCCACATGGATGAGGGAGAGATGGTTCATTCACAAAGGAAGGGCTGTGGAGCTGCAGACAAGCTCTGTTGTCTACTTCGGGCTTGTTCCTTCTTTTAAGGGAATCCTAAGAACCCCTGGGAGGAGAGAAACTGTCCCCGTTATGAAATTTGGTGCCTATAAAAAAAAAAAAAAAGAAATTTGGTGCCTATAAAAGTATATTTTCCTCCCCCATCCTATCCTTTTCTCCATAATCTGAAAAGTAGCTCAGCCTTTATTTAGAGAACCAAGAAAGCACATAAAAGCATGAAAGAAAACGAAACAGAATTTTTTGATGTTTGTCCTTCTAGGTCTTTTAAAAATGCATTTTAAAAAACAATAATGTTATTATTTAATATAAGCTATTTTGTGGCCTTTTTTTCATTTAGCAAAACAGTATGAATGTCTTTTTATGCCAGTTAATATTTTCCTGTGGTGTGATTTTTTTTTTAATAGCCATGTAACATTCCATTGTATGAATGAGAATGGTAAATTTATAAAATGGTATGTATATATATATAAAATAACAGTGAGTCCTTTATGAGTACTTTCTATGATAAGAGCTATTTTCATACATACATACACATTGTTATCTCTTTACATAGGAAGAAACCAAGGATCCAATAGTCCAAGTAACTGCCCCAGGTTGCATAGCTAAGTAAGTGGTAGAGTCAAACTTTATGCTGGGGCTTTTTGACTCCAAAACCTGTCCTCTGTGCCCCAGAGTCTCTTTAGACAATATCTTTTAAAGGTTCTGGTAAAGTCTTCCAGGAAGAAGCATCAGCATCAGGCAGGATCTGAAATCCAGAGAACTTTCCCAGCATGTGTTGTCAATTCCCACTGGAGAAGCGGGCCCCAGGCACTGCAGTTCAGGCCTGTGGGCCTGAAACAGGCATCGGGGGATGGCAGGCTACGTATAGCTGGATTAGTTCCAGAGGCAGCCTTTTGAGGAAATAGAGAATTAAAAAAAAAAAAAGCTAAGAAGGGGATTCCCTAATGGCTCAGTGACTGCGGCTCCGTGCTCCCAATGCAAGGGGCCCAGATTCGATCCCTGGTCCAGAAACTAGATCCCAGGTGTCGCAACTGAGAGTCACATGCCCCAACTAGAACGTCCTGCATGTTGCAACTAAGACCCGGTGCAGCCCAGTAAATAAAATAAATGTTTTTTTTAAAAAGCTAAGTAAATTTTCACCTGTCAGATTGGGCAAGATCCAAAAATTGATGACTTACCCTGTTGGCAAAGCTGTGGGGAAATAAGTGCCGCTCTGTTACTGGTGTGAGTGCAGCTTGTCCCTTGCAGGGCAGTTTGGCAATAGCTGTCAACAGCACAGATGCACGCTGTGTTGGACCCAGCCATTTCCAGTGCTGAGAATTGATTTTACATATCCCTGCATACTTGCGACATGATGTATGTACAAGGTTACTCATCCCAGTGTTGTTTGTTGTAACAGCAGATTGATAGTATCCTAAATGTTCACCCATAAGTGAGCACAACTGGCTTAATAGATTATGGAACAATGGATGTATTATTTTGGATAATGCTAATTGCTGTAACGTCCGTGCCCAGTCGCTCAGTTGTGTCCAAGTCTTTGCGACCCCATGGACTGTATCCTGCCAGGCTCCTCTGTCCATGAGATTTTTTTCAGGCAAGAATACTGGAGTGGGTTGACATTTCCACCTCCAGGGAATCTTCCTGTCCCAGAGATCAAACCCGAGTTTCCTACAACTCCTGCACTGGCAGGCGGATTCTTTACCACTGAGCCACTTGGAAGCAATTGCTATGACATGTAAGCCCCAAATCTCAGTGGCTTAGCGAGGAGAGATTTATTTCTTTCCCACATGAAGTCTAAAATGGGTGCTTCTGTGCAAGGACTGACTCAGGGAACCAGGCTACCTTCCTCTAATTGCTCTACTCTCTTCCACTTATGAAACCTACCTTCACCATATACATTAAGCCAGGAATGGGAAAGGGTGTGGAGGTTGGTATGGAAGAGTGTTTATAGTATCCAGGACTGGAAATGGAGATAATCACTTTCACATTCTATCACAAAACCACTACCACTCACATCAATCACAAGGCCACATCTAACTGCTGGGAAATAGAGTCTAGCTGTGTGTCCAGGAAGAAGAACAGTTTTGGTGATCACTAGTGGTCTGTAGCATGGTGAAATCAAATGTGGCTGTAAAACAGGATAAGGAAGCTCTTGATGTAGTCATATTTGTGTAAAAAAGTAAGGTACAGTATCACTTATGTAAAAGCGAGAACGTATGTATTCATGTTTACCTGTATACCATAAGTAAGCTCTGCAAAGACACAAGAAACTCACCTGTCTGGGTAGGGAGTGGGCAACTGTGTGGAAGGGGAAGACTTCTGTATGCTCCTGATTTTAGAGTTATGTGAATATATTACCATTAAAAAAGCTGAAGAGGCCTGGACCAATCTGAAGGAATTTAGCGAAGTGGGGAGAAAAAAAAAATTTTTTTAAATGTGGATCACTTTCAAAGTCTCTGTTGAATTTGTTACAACATTGTTTCTGTTTTATGTTTTGGTTTTCTGACCTGGAAGCATGTGGGAATCTTAGCTCCCCCACCAGGATTCTGCACCCCAGGCATTGGAAGGCAAAGTCTTAACCACTGGAAGGCAAAGTCTTAACTACTGGATCTCCAAGAAAGTCCCATGAAGGGGAGAATTTAGATACAAAATCTTGGGCTAGATTTTACTGAGAGCAAAGGAAGGCACAGGTTCAGGGCAGAGGCTGGACAGTGAATCCTAGAGAGATTTCCTGAGCCCTTTAGCAGGCAGCTGCAGTGGCTGTTTATATAACCATGTCCTGAAGGCTTCTGGGGGCAACCAGAAATAGATGAGTGCAGAGCTTGTTAGAGTGAGCAGACTCACTCTGCTGGGTAAAAGTCAGGACAGATATCAGAGGAAGTAGAACCTGAGATGCTTTCGGTACAAGCAGTCCTTCCTTCAGAGCGAAGTAGAGGGGCAGCAGGAGCACCCCATTCTGCCCTTGATTTGGGGCAAATATCATCCCTCCTGTTGTAAGGCAAGGATCTAGATGAAGAGAATTCTTATTCTTTTTTTCTTGGCTGTGCTCTGTGGCTTCCAAGATCTTAGGTCCCTGACTGGGGGTTGAACCCAGGCCCCTGCAGTGAAAGTGCTGAGTCCTAACCACTGGACTATCAGGGAATTCCTGAGAGTTCTCATCCTTAATGTGTTCTTCTACTGACTGGTCACATAACTTCAGTTTATTCATTTATTAATAGATATTTGAGTATCTACCTGGTCCAGATATTACAGGTGGTAAGATTATAAACATAAAGGTGAAAGACGTGGTTTTCAGAATTCCTGCCTACAGGAGGCTGCTCAGTCCATGGATGGCCTGAGTGGCTGCTCTCCAGTGGGCAAGAGGTGCTTAATAACGTGGTTTTGGAGGGCTCGCCCACTGTATTGTGCTTCTGTGTCATCGCCTCCCTGTTTCTTCCTCTTGCCCCGAAGAGTCACTAAAAGAGCACCCCTGCCTTTCTGACTTGGCTTCCTTCAGGGCGGCATTGACATGAGCCGTGTGGCTGTAATGGGACATTCATTTGGAGGGGCCACAGCTATTCTGGCCTTGGCCAAGGAGACGCAATTTAGGTGAGTTTCCCAGTGATGCTGCTGTTAGCTCCACATGCCATGCGACCATTCAGCAAGTATTATGTACCCTGCACTGTTTTGGGAGGTGGGGGTTCAGTGGTGAAGAAGAAAGCAAGGTAAACAAAGTAACAAGTAATCAGATCCCCAGCAGGCAAGTGCAAGGAAGAGAAGAAAACAGGCTGATAAGCTAGAGTATCTGGAGGCTTCCTTGCTGCTGCTGCTGCTGCTGCTGCTGTGTTGCTTCAGTCGTGTCCGACTCTGTGTGACCCCATAGACAGCAGCCTGCCAGGCTCCCCCATCCTTGGGATTCTCCAGGCAAGAACACTGGAGTGGGTTGCCATTTCCTCCTCCAATGCATGAAAGTGAAAAGTGAAAGTGAAGTTGCTCAGTCGTGTCCGACTCTTAGGGACCCCGTGGACTGCAGCCTACCAGGCTCCTCCATCCATGGGATTTTCCAGGCAAGAGTACTGGAGTGGGGTGCCATTGCCTTTTCCGGAGGCTTCCTTGAGAAAGTGACGAAAGCTGAGACTTTAAGGAAAAGAAGTCAACCTACGTAAAGGTCTAGAAGATCAGTCTAGGCAGAAGGAACAGCTAAAGGCCCTGAGGTAGAAAGAAGTTTGCTGTGTTAGTGTAGGAGGAGCACAGAGGGGACAGGGGCGGGGCGTATGGGGGGAGTCGCGCAGGATGGGGAACTATGTGATTAGGGAGATAAACCGGCCAGATCACAGGGCCTTTTGGCCAGAGTAAGGAAGTTAGATTTTATTCTAAGTGTGATGGGAAACCACTGAAAATTTTTAAGTATAGAAAAATCTTATTTACATTTAAAAACCACTCTGTGAAGAATGGGGGTTTCTCTAGTGGTTCAGCAGTAAAGAAAGAGCCTATTATGCAGGAGATGCAGGTTCGATTCCTGAGTTGGGAAGATCCTATGGAGGAGGGCATGGCAACCCACTCCAGTATTCTTGCCTGGAGAATACCATGGACAGAGGAGCCTGGCAGGCTGCAGTCCATGGGGTCTCAAAGAGTCTGACACAACTGAATCAACTTAGCACGCACGCATACGTGTGAAGAGTTGGCTGTAGGACAAGACTGGAAACAAGGAGTCTGGTTAGAGGGAGGTGATTTTAGAGTCAAGGTGGGAGATGAGGGATTTGCATTAGGATGGAGGAAGTGGGCTGGAGAGAAGTGATGGAGTCAGGATCGGTTTAGAATTTTCCAGACTTAGTGATGTATGAGAAAAGGAAAGAGAGGAATCGAGGTTTTTCATTTGTGTGCCCATCATTTGAAGGGAAGATGATCGTCCTTTATTGAGATGGAAGAGATCGGGGGTGGGGGGGTAGGATGCTAACCTTAGGACCTTAGTTTTGCCCTTGGTGACAGAGATTGCTGCTTGACAAACTGGCCATGACTTGGAGTTGCGGCCCTAGGGCGGCTTTCCCTGACCACCCTACCGTGTATGCTCTGGGCTGACTTAGCAGCTTGTATTATCAGGGCACTAAGCTATATTTTGCTGCCTTATGTGTTCTGTCTACACTGCTCCCAGAGCTCCCAGAACTGTGTCATTAATCTCTGGATCCACAACACAAGGCTTAAGCACAGAGTAGGTACCGGATAAGTGGAATGAATGAGTAATGAATGAAGTGTCATTCTGTGTGACGCAAGTCTGCTGCCTGAAAGTAGACCCAAGAGAAGAAGGAGATCAGATCCTTGCTTTCAGAGAATTTAAAAATCTAGAAGGATTTTTGGTGGCTTATAAAGAAAGCTGAGTGCTGAAGAATTGATGCTTTTGAACTGTGGTGTTGGAGAAGACTCTTGAGTATCCCTTGGACAGCAAGGAGATCTAACTAAGCCATCCTAAAGGGAATCAGTCCTGAATATTCATTGGAAAGACTGATGCTGAAGCTGAAACTCCAATACTTTGGCCACCTGATTCGAAGAACTGACTCATTTGAAAAGACCCTGATGCTGGGAAAGATTGAAGGCGGAGGAGAAGGGGACGACAGAGGATGAGATGGTTGGATGGCATCGCTGGCTCAATGGACATGAGTTTGAGTAAGCCCCAGGAGTTGGTGATGGACAGGGAAGCCTGGCGTGCTGCAGTCCAGATAATTTAGTCGCAAAGAATCAGACACGACTGAGCTACTGAACTGAACTGAAAAGTGATCTCTAAAAAAGATCCTCACCGAAGGATGTGGGCCCTGGTTCCCCTTCCTGGCTTTCTGAGCCTTTGCCTCACTAAAGGGAGAACTGCACTCTCCCCTCACTACCCTAACTGTCCTTGCTTGGGTTTCTCCATGGCAGTCCCACGTATCTGGTCTTGTTCCAGGTGTGCTGTGGCTTTGGACGCTTGGATGTTTCCTCTGGAGCATGACTTCTACCCCACGGCCCGAGGCCCTATCTTCTTTATCAATGCTGAGAAGTTCCAGACAGTGGAGACTGTCAACTTGATGAAGAAGATTTGTGACCAGCACCACCAATCCAGGATCATAACTGTCCTGTGAGTAAGCCCCAAGGTCATGCCTAATCTCCAGGGTCTGCTCCATTTTCTTCTCAGCTGTGTGGCTCCCTCTAAATTATCTGGAAGTTCTACCCATGGATAGAATGTCTAAATACCTCCTGTATCTCAGAATCTTCATGCCTTTCAAATTTCATATCTGTCCTTCTCCACTTAGCTCTACCTGCAGTGATTTCTTCACTAGTCGGTATGACTTTATGGCAGGATTTACCTTTTGCTTTCTGGAAAAGGAAATCGTGGGATTGTGCATTGCAGAGGAAGAGGTGTGGGTCTGGGTGGACTCCAGGAATCTCTAATCTCCTTTGGGAATTTTATTGAGTCTTTTGGAGAGTGGGGAGATAGCAGACCTGTGACATTCACAAGACAGATTTTTAGAGACCTTCGTGAAAACCTAAATTCAGGTATCTTCCATAAACCATCTATTTTCTGCCTTAGAAAAACCACATTCTTTTCACGTCCATCATTAGCACCATCAGGTGGTTTGATTTTAGGAGCCATTTTTCACAGACAGAAGATTTTGAGTGACTTTAAGAAATGAACTTTACCTAAGAAGTGGCCTACAGCTACAGTTGAAGGGCTAAAGTCTCACTGATAAATCTCCGACTTGATCCTGCCCTGTACTTGAGCCAAATAACACATGTGCTTCAAGGAGCCCGAATCAGCAAAACAACAAGTAACTACGTGTCATGGACCTCTGTACTCATTCAGGTGGTTGAAATGTCAGATCCGAGGGCCGGACTGCTAGAGGCCTGCTCAGTAAACCATGGCTTCTTCCCTTGCCCACATTGGCCCATGCTGTCTTCCATGGGGCCAGCCTCTCCCCTTTCATTTTGATTTCATGGCAGCAGAAAACTGCTGGAGAGTTTCCCCAAGTCATTGAGATTCAGGATAATTGTGACCTCTAGAGGGAAGCGGGGGTGAGAGCAGTTGGAAAAAGGTATGCAGGGACTGTAGATTTAACTCTTGGCAACGTATTATTTCTTAAACTGAGTGCTGGATACTCAAAGTATCCATTATATTTTTCTTTATACTTTCCCATGTGCCTTAAATAATACATTTTAAAGTCAGCTTTTCTTCAGCATATCAAACAGAGTTTGGCATTTAGATCTTCCTTCCCTCATTGAATTGACTAGTAAATTAGTTCTGAGTAATTTAGCTCAAAATGAACCTTGTGAGAATTTCACCTTCAAATTAAGTACATTTGATGTCAAATGACAAATTGTAGTCCAGAAACCCTCTTTTATAAGCACTTGCCCTAACTTTCCTGATTATTTAAAGGCAAGTTATTATTTTTTTTCTGGTTTGCTTTGTGGTGCAGTTCTGAGCTAAAGAAAGAGCTGATATGTTTTGTGAATGTTCAGAAGTCATGGGGTAAGAGCCAAGGGGTGATAGTTCATAATAACATGGGAGTGGCAGGGCCTCCAGGCCTCACCTCCGTGCCCTGACCCCTCTTCAGCTGACTCTGCCTTCTCCCTGCACAGCCAGGCCTTGTGGTCTCAGAGTTGAGGCAGCTTTGCAGCCAGGCTCACCTGCTTTCAAACCTTAGCTCTGTCTCTTACTAACTGTGTGAACTTGGGTAGACCATTTCTCTCCTTTGGTTGTTTCAAAGAGGAAAATACTTCCCTTACTAGATTGTTGTGAGAATTAAGTGAGATAATGCATGTAAAGCACCTTGCACATTGTGGGTGCTTAAATATTTGTGTGCCTTGGCTTCTAGACCCCTACTAGATATTCATTTTTCTTTTCCTCTAGTGGTTCTGTTCATCGGAGTCTAACCGACTTTGTTTTCGTGGCTGGTAACTGGATTAGTAAATTCTTCTCCAGTCACACCCGTGGAAGCTTGGACCCCTATGAAGGTCAGGAGACCGTGGTGCGGGCCATGTTGGCCTTCCTGCAGAAGCATCTTGGTAAGCAGAGAACTGGAGCTTATGGGGCAGCTGGGGAGTACACTGCTTCAAGGGTCAGCCTGCTCCGTCCCTAGAGACTTTTAATAGTTTGAAGAACTGATATTCTAGTTAGCTGCTTTTTGGTTACAAGGACTAGAGATTCACTAATTTACCTTGAGGAAAAAGGGGAGTTTGTTTATGAGAGTACCGCTGGCCAGATGGGAAGGGAAAATTTATAGGAACGGAGGTAGCTTGTAGGACTGACTTCTGTCTCTTGGGCTCAGTCTCTCTGTCTCTTCCTCCCGTGGTATTTCTGTTTCTCTTTACTCCAGTTTCCTCTGTACTTTCCGCTGTGCTTTTCCTCTTGCTGATAACATCTACTTATTTGTAGTTTCTACTTCCTCATCACTTTGGTCGGCTTGAACCACTTGCATCTTGTTCTCTCCCTCATGGTATCCCTTTCATCTTCAGCTCCTGCTGGTCACCACCACATTTTCAGAAATTTCTTAGACCAGATTCCCAAGAGAGACAGCTTGGTGGTACCAGCATCTTTACCCGCCAAAACATACTGTAGGCCCCTGCCCAGCCTGGGCCCGGAGCTCTTTCGATCAGATGTCTCTTTTTGATCCAGTCAGAATGGAGGAGGCTACCTTACTGTGCCAGGCTGACCCCTCAGCAGGTGCTGTGCAGAGGGCAGCGTCCTTCAGAAGGGAGCCATGCTGGCCTGGGATACTAAGGCTTGACCTAACTCTAACCTAAGACCAAGACCTGAGTCTTTGTAAATCCACCCCACTTGCCCTGGGTATCACCCTGAGAAGCCTCAGACCCCTTGCACATGACAACTCTTTAGATATTTGAAGTCACCTCTGGTGTCCTCTCTGTTCATTAAGCGAAATGTTCCTCGTGCCTCCATCCGTTCCCTGTGAAATTTCCCCCTTTGAGTGGGCTGTTCGTTGGTGTGCCTTTGAATGTGTGCTGCCCTGACTTGAATACAACATGCCAGGTATGGTCTGGCCAGTGCCTGGTACCGTGGGACTGTTGCCTCTGTGTTCTGGACGCTAGACTTCCAGCTGGATGGCCTGAGTGTATTAACCTTTCCACCAAATACTAAAAAAATTGGATTTGGATTGAGTTTCCTTTAAAAATGCCTCTATCTTATTTTGTTATTTCTTTCTTTGGCTGAACCTTAGTTGCAGCATGCGAACTCTTAGTTGCAGCATGTGGTATCTAGTTCCCCGACCAAGGATCGAACCCAGGCCCCCTGCTTTGGGAGTGTGGAGTCTGAGCCACTGGACCACCAGGGAAGTCTCTGAATCTGTCCTGTTTTGAATGTACTGACTTTTTAAATCTAAATTTGTGTTTCAGTGTTTCTGCCTGTTTGTTTCATCTTGCTCATCGTGAGCCATTATACTAGCATGAGTTTAGAGCCTTTAGGGTTAGTAGAGAAGGCAATGGCACCCCACTCCAGTACTCTTGCCTGGAAAATCCCATGGACGGAGGAGCCTGGTGGGCTGCAGTCCATGGGGTCGCTAAGAGTTGGACACGACTGAGCGACTTCACTTTCACTTTTTACTTTCATGCATTGGAGAAGGAAATGGCAACCCACTCCAGTGTTCTTGCCTGGAGAATCCCAGGGACGGGGGAGCCTGGTGGGCTGCTTTCTATGAGGTCGCACAGAGTCGGATACTACTGAAGCGACTTAGCAGCAGCAGCAGCAGCAGCAGAGACCTTAGAGCATCATTCTTATCACCTGGCAAGAGAATAATGGATCTGTCTCAAGACTTTAATGGGCCCTGACTACATGGTCTGCTACTCACTTTCCCTGTTTCCTCTTAGGCACCGTATCATTCAGTTCAGTTCAGTTCAGTCACTCAGTCGTGTCTGACTCTTTGCGACCCCATGGACTACAGCACACTAGGCCTCTGTGTCCATCACCAACTCCTGGAGTTTACCCAAACTCATGTCCATTGGGTCAGTGATGCCATCTAACCATCTCATCGTCTGTAGTCCCCTTCTCCTCCTGCCTTCAATTTTTCTCAGCATCAGGGTCTTTTCAAATGAGTCAGCTCTTCTCATCAGGTGGCCAAAGTATTGAAGTTTCAGCTTCAACATCAGTCCTTCCAATGAACACCCAGGACTGATCTCCTTTAGGATGGACTGGTTGGATCTCCTTGCAGTCCAAGGGACTCTCAAGAGTCTTCTCCAACACCACAATTCAAAAACATCAATTCTTTGGCACTCAGCTTTCTTTATAGTCCAATTCTCACATCCATACATGACTACTGGAAATGATCTTTCTCCATCAGAGGGCAGACAGACTGAAAACTGTATCATTAGGGAAGAGCTAAAGATGACAGAGGAGGGATTTCCCTGGTGGTCCAGAGCTTAAGATGCTGTGCTTCCAGTGCAGGGGGCATGGTTTCAATCTCTGGTCTGGAAACAGATCCCATGTGACTCATGATGAAACCAATAAAAATTAAAAAAAAAAAAATTAAAGATGACAGGGGCCCTCTCCATGGCATGATTGGATTCCATTGAGTAGCCATGTCCTCTGAACTAAGATACTCATTACTGGAGACCATCTGATGATTAGGAGAGTCTTAGACTGAGGAAGATTGTTGAGGACAGGCTTGATGCCAGTCCTTCTGCTAAACTACTTTAGTTACTTCAGCATGTATAATCCTGAAGATGGCCCTTTCCAATGAGTGCTTGTGTTATTAACTTCGTTTTACAGATGAGGATAATAAAGCTTAGAGAATTTAAGTAATTTGTCAAGGTTATCTGGTTAGTAAGTGGAAAGCAAGAATTGGGACTTTCCAGGTGGCTCAGCGGTAAAGAATCTGCTTGCCAATTCAGGGGGTGTGGGTTTGATCCCTGGGCCAGGAAGATTCCCCTGGAGAAAGAAATGGCAACCCACTTAAGGATTCTTGCTTGGAAAATCCCATGGACAGAGGAGGCTGGGCCATGGGGTCGCAAAAGAGTCGGACACGACTTAGCGACTAAGCAACAACAAAGCCAGAATGCCCGCTAGACTGTCTGATTGGAAAGCCCCGGTGCTTCATGGCTGCACTGTTTTGCCAGTGGCTCCCAGGATACTCTCAGTCTTCAGGAGACCCAGAAGACAGATCCTAACCCTGATGGGAGGGAAAGGACAGCCAGAAGAGGAGCCTGTCTAGACAAAATGATACTTGTCTTTAATGTCAGAGATGAGGAAGGCTCAGCAGGCAAGAGTCTTCTAGACAGAAGGCACAAAGGCTGGTGTGGGCCTGGTCAGTTTTGCGAAGCTGTGTTTCATGTATCTGGCATTCAGGATAGTGAAATTGTTGGAAAATAAAGGTAGAGAAGTGGGCAGAAGCCAGATCCAGAAACCCATGTATGCCTGAAATAAGTTTGAATTTTATTCCATGGACTGTGAATGCCTTTCTTGGATAAGCAGGGGATTGTCATCATTAGACTTGTGTTTGTAGTCTGACTACATCATGGAGGATAGGCGAGATGGGACAGGTTGAGAGGGAAAAAGCCCAGGTAGGAGGCTCTTGCAGTATCCACTTGATAAGAGGTAAGACGGTAGAAAAAGGCGAAGGCTCTCAGCTTGGGGTACTTAGCTTTGCAAAGAGAGAAAAGCCTTTCTCTGAAAGGCCACTGCTGTTATGATGGCCATCCAGTACGTGTCGTGTGGGAAACTAAAATAGGTTGTAAGTGGCTCAGCTGAACCTCTCACCATTCCTAAAAAATCTCTCTGATCCTGGGAGCTCAGCTCAGTGCTCTGTGATAAACCAGAGGGGTGGTGGGTGGGAGGGAGTCTCAAGAGGGAGGGAATATGTGTATACTTAGAGCCGATTCACGTTGTTGTACAGCAGAAACCAATGCAAAATTGTGAAGCGATTAAGCTTAAATTAAAAAAATAAAATAGAAAACTTAAAATTACCTTTGATCCTAAAAATTATCTCTGAGAGCAGCGTTCTGCTGACACAGGGGTTGTGTTACCTTCTGTTAACAAGATTTGATGTGTCATGCAGCTCCTGTTTCCACCTGCTTATCCTCCCTGCCTCGCTCCTGGAAGACAATTTCACACCTTCGTCTTTCCCTTGAAACCTCTGTTACCTTCCTCCCCTATCTGGTCTCTCAGCTGATTAACTCTGTCTTCCACTTCACTCAGAAAATGGAAGCCATCAGTCCATCTTCGAATCCCAATACCGCATCTCCCTACCTTCTTGCAGAGACTCAGCCTTCCATCTGGTTCCTAGAGATTCCTACTCAGTCGTCTTACTAGGCCAACCCCTCCACTTGTGCACTGGATTTCACCCTCTGGTCTGCTCAAGAGAGCTGTTGTCAACAATTTTCTTTCTCTTTACATTAGATCATCAATTTTTCCCTGTCTGCGGGCTCATTTCATGCTGAAATTTCTCTTTTAAAAATTCTGTCTTGACCCCACACTTTGGCCCCCAGTTACCACCCTGTTTCCCTGACCCTCATGATAGCAGAACTCCTCACGTGAGTGTCTTCACTTTCTCTGATCCTTCTCTTCACTTTCTCTCTCAGGCTTTTGCATCCCACTCCTCCGTGAAACCTTCACAGTACTAAATCCAGCGGCCACCTCTCGTGCCTCATGTCACTGGAACTCTCAGCAGCTTCTAGGAGAGTTGATGAGGCCCTCTTCTGTGAAGCCCTGTCTTTACTTCCAGGACGCCTCACTGCAAATTTTCTCCCACCTCAGTGTCTGCTCCTCCTCCGTCTGCCTTGCTGCCTCCAGGCTCAGTGCTTGGACCTCTTCTCTACCTGTATCCCCCAATGCTGTCTGGTCTTCTGGCTTTAAATGCCATCTCCATGCTGAAAACTCTCCAGTTTGTCTCCAGTTCAGTCTTGCCCATGAACATCAGATTTATTAATTCAACATCTCTACTTGGCCTTCTAAGGGGAATCACACATAATAACAGCTTTCAACTGCAGTCTTTCCTTTCTCAGTTAATAGTAACTCCTTCCTTCGAGTTACTCAAGCCAAAGTCCCATTCTTGCCTCTTCTCTTACACCTCCCATCTAGTCCCTCAGAAAATCCTATTGGCCCTACCTTCAGAATACAAATAGAAAGTCATCATTTGTCACCACCCCCACAGCTACCATCCTGTCCAACTTGTCTGTCACTTAAGAGTTTCCTAACCGGTCTCCCTATTGCCTCCCCTGCCTCCCCACACAGTCCTTTCTTTTTTAAGGGCTTCCCTGTTAGCTCAGCTGGTAAAAAATCCACCTGCAATGCAGGAGACCCCAGTTTGATTCCTGGGTCAGGAAGATCCGGTGGAGAAGGGATAGGCTACCCACTTCCTGTTGCCACCCCTGTGTCCCCACACAGTCCTTTCTTTCTTTTTTAAACTTATTTATTTATTTGGCTGCATTGGGTCTTAGCTGTGGTATGTGGGGTCTTCACTGCAGTGCATGGGCCTCCAAGCTATGGTGCTCTGGCTTAGTTGCCCCATGGTATGTGGGATCCTGGTTCCTAACCAGGAATCGAACCCATGTCCTCTGCATTGGAATGTGGGAATTTTTTTCCCCCTCTAATAATATTTTGTGCTTTGAGATTTTGCACCTGAAAAAAATCATGTATTTTATTCTGGGCTGACCTTGGTCTTCATTGCTGTGTGCAGGCTTTCTCTAGTTCAGTGAGCAGGGGCTCCTCTGGTTGCAGTTCTCAGGCTTCTCATGGCGGTGGCTTCTCTCACTGCAGAGCATGGGCCCTAGGTGCATGCAGTTCTTGGGCTTCTCACGGTGGTGGCTTCTCTCGCCGCAGAGCATGGGCCCTAGGTGCATGCAGTACTCGGGCTTCTCACGGTGGTGGCTTCTCTCGCTGCAGAGCATGGTCTCTAGGTGCATGGGCTTTGGGAGTTGTGGCCTGCAAGCCCAGTGGTTGCGGGCTCTAGAGCACGGCCTCAGTAGCTGTGGTGCACGCACGGGCTTAGTGGTTCTGAGGCATGTAGAATCTTCCTGGACCAGGGATCGAACCCATGCCCCTGCCTTGCCAGGTGGATTCTTGTTCACTGTACCACCAGGGAAGTCCTACACATTTTAAAAAATGTTTACAATTTATCTTTGACTCTGCTGGGTCTTTGCTATGCAGGCTACTGTCTAGTTGCACTGTATGGGCTTCTCTTTGCGGTGGCTTCTCTTGTTGCAGAGCCCGGAGTCTAGGGCTCTCAGGTTTCAGCAGTTGCGGTACGTGGGCTCTTGGAGCACAGGCTCAGTAGTTGTGGTGCCCAGGCTTAGTTGCTCCACGGCATGTGGGGTTTTCCTAGATCAGGGATCAAACCCATGCCTCCTACCTTGGCAGGCGGATTCTTTACCGCTGAGCCACCAAGGAAGCCTGGAAGGAAGATTCTTAACCACTAGACCACCAGGGAAGTCTCCACACTCCTTTCTTTATCAAGCCTTCAGAGTGATCCTTTTAGAAAGAAAGCGAAAGTCGCTTGGTCGTGTCCAACACTTTGCAATCCCTGGACTATACAGGCCATGGAATTCTCCAGGCCAGAACACTGGAGTGGGTAGCCATTTCCTTCTCCAGGGGATCTTCCCCACCCAGGGAACGAACCCGCGTTATAGGCGGATTCTTTACCAGCTGAGCCACCAGGAAAGCCCCCTTTTAGAAAGGAAGCCATATCTTGTCACTCCACTGCTCAGGATCCTACAGTGGCTTCTATTTCTCTGAGAGGCAAAGTCAATGCCCAGCGTCCCTCCTGCGGCTCTTCCCTGGGCCTGCTTCCTTCTCGCTCCACAAGCCTCCACATCCCAGGCACAGTCCCGCTTCAGGCCTTTACCCTGCTGTTCCTGCTGCCTCGAATGTTCTTCCTGCGTAATCTCGTGGCTCACTCTCACCTCCTTCGCTTTTTCGCTCATATCTCACCTTCCCAGGGAGGCTTACGTTGACAACCCTCTTTAAAAACATTGTACCATCCCTTCCTCCCCTCAGCCCTGGTCCCCAGCCACCAGCACTGCCTCTGTCTGGCTCGCTTTTTTGCCACAGCACTGCTCACCTTTTCATATCCTATGTAGGTTCTTTTGTTTATTGTTGTCTCTGCCTCCTAGAATGTGAACTCTGTGAGGATGAGGGTTTCTATTTGTCTGTGGCTGTATTTCTGGCATCAGGAACAAACTGTGGCACACAGCAGTGTGCTCTGCATTTTGTTAAGTGATGATATGGCGCACTGTTCATCGAGGACCTATTCCCTGCCAGGGCCTTGGCAGGGCCTTGGGGATCTGAAGATGAAGGAGAGTGGTTGCTGCCCATGTCCCAGGTTTTTGTTTGTTTTGAACAGAAACACCATTTGCCTGCTCAGCTGTGTCCTGCTCCCTCAGCCTGGGCCTTGGGCCCTGCCTGACTGTTCTCACCGTGTCATTAGCTCCGTCTGCCTATGGTCCCAGGGCCCTCTCTGGAGTCATACCTACTTTATGCTGCTTCATGATGTTCCTGTCCTGTTCTTTCTGCCCTTCGCTGAGGTGGCCATGGCTTCATATTCACTGGCTGGCTTGTGGAGGGTCTCTTGCTCAACAACATCCATGAGGCTGCAAGTGGTTTTTCCCCTTTCTCACCTGTTCTCACCCGGGTTTGAATTCTGTCTCTGCCACTTAACCAGTTTTATTGACATAGGATGAATCTGGTGGCTTTGCTGAGCCTGTTTCCTCAGCTGTAAAATTGGGTCAAGACACAGGGCTCCCCAGGTGGCGCTAGTGGTAAAGGACCTGCCTACAATGCAGGAGACTTAAGAGACGCAAGTTCCTTTCCTGGGTTGGGAAGATCCCGTGGAGGAGGGCATGGCAGCCCACTCTAGTATTCTTGCCTGGAGAATCCCATGGACAGAGGAGCCTGTAGGCTACAGTCCATGGGGTCGCAAAGAGTTGGACATGACTGAAGCAACTTAGCATGTATGCAGTACTTGACACATAGTGATATTATGAAAATTAAATGAAACAATGCATGTTTAGCAAAGTTCCTGGAATGAATTGCCCTTCAGTCAATGCTCCCTTCTGTTATTATTGTCGTTACTGAGTTGTTATGGGTTAAGCAAGTTGTTTAAGAAGCACGTGTAAAAAAGCGCCGAAAGAACAGTAGTTATCATTATGGCTTCCACCATCGCAACCACTATAACCAGTCACTGTAGTATCCCAGATGCTCCTGTCTCTGGGATGACCCACTAAATCCATGGTAGCTACTCTTTGATCTACCTTTACAAGTTTACCTAACCTTTCTGTGTTTTTTTTTCCCCATTCAGACCTGAAAGAGGACTATGACCAGTGGAACAACTTCATTGAAGGCATTGGCCCATCACTAACCCCAGGGGCCCCACACCATCTGTCCAGCCTGTAGGCACAACTGGTCATCTGTGGAAGGTCCCTGAGCTGAGTTCCCGTGTGGGGCCTGCCCAGGGATACCCTTGGCCTCCTATCAGGAAGTGATTGCCATGACCCTTCTGTGTTGATTGAGAGGATATAATCACACTGCTGATTGGTAACGGGGTACTTGAATCTCAGACTTGTCGATCTTAAACTCATGTTGGAACTTGGGTCACTTACTGATGGGCAAACGGGCATTCTGAGGACTGAGCCTTAATGGTATGGGGAACAAGCAGTGGGATGGGGCTGGGGAAGACCTAAGCCCTAAGCTGGGCACTATGAGCCCTATAAACCCAGCCAGCCAACACCCTCACCTTGGGCCAGTATGGCTTCTGCAGTGGAAGAAATGAAGCCAAAGGATGGAGGGAAAATTCCCACCATCCAGGCCTCTAGCCCAACTTAGCACTCTCTTCCTCCTTCTCTGCCTTTCCCTCCTCCCCAGGGCTGCTTGGTGAGTTCTGAGCACTTTGGGTGGCTTTCTAGGATCTGGACCACCATCAGATTTTTCTGTTTATTTTCAAGCCTTCTCATCGCATGAAGCATAGTCCTGGGGCATTTTGTCAGGAGAAGGTATACTTGTTAGCCTATAGAAGGGGCAGATAGCATTGTCATGAGAGCACGGGGAGAGAGGCTGAGGGACAAGGGGTACCCCATAAGCTCTGGATGTCTTAGAGTTTTGCTGAAAATCTCGCTTGACAGGAAACAACATAAGTAGGTAGATGGAGAAAGTAGAATAACAGTGCTAAGTAGCCATTTGAGCAGGCCCTCACCATGAAAGGGAGAGAGTTTGGTCAGTTCTAATGCAGGAAGCCATCTCTAGAGAGAAGTCTAGAAACATTTCGGTTTCGCCTCTTACCTCAGGTACTGTGAGCCTCCAACTTGCTCAGAATCAGGGTGCTCTAGTGGTCTGTCTTCTGGCTCTGAAGTCCTCGCCTCAGAGTGAAGTCAAGCTGTAGACTGAATTTCCGTTTTGTCCCATTTGTAATGTGAATGATATTAATACTCATGTTTGCCTAATGATCTGTTGGAGTATTTTCTATATTTAATCTTCATTACAGCAAGATGGGGAGCCATCTGGAAGTAACTTTTCCTTCTGTCTTTCTTTGATTGCTTACCGCGTATGCCAGTGTGGAAAACGATCTTTAAAAGGAAAGGAAGTCTTCCTAGGGATCTAGTTCAAAGCTCTCTGGGAGTATCAACCTCAGACACCCCTCTCTGCTACTCTAGACCTCTCACTTCAGTCCAAGTGGGAGACCCCAGAGGAGGCAAGAGAAAGAGGGAAGTGCAACTCTCTACGACAGGTCCAAGGTCAGCGTCACCAGAGCGAGCTGGGACAGTGTCTCCCGTCTGTCAGTAGCTGTTCTTTCTCAGAGGTGAAGCACCACGTCCAGGGAGGCTGTGGACCTACCTGGGAAGCCTCTGGATTCCAGTGAGATGTAGCGTAAGGAGGACGTCGTGAAAGCCCCAGGCTCTAGATTTCTATAACCTGGTTTCCTATCGCCAGGCTCCACCACTGCTCTCTGCATACATTTGAGCAAATTACAGTGTCTTTTTAGTCTCAGTTCCTGCATTTCTAAAATGAGGATCTGCATTATGCATACTTAGGATTAAGTGAAAGGGTGTGTAACCCATGTGTTATTTAAAGTATGTTTCCTACTTTCCAAACTTGGGAGATTTTTGTCGTTACCCTATAGCTGTTTTCTACCTGAACTGCTTTTGGCCAGAGAAAATGACCCACATGGTTTTTTTATCCTGAGACTTGCGTGTTGACCCAGTGTGAGGTCCATTTTGTAAATGTTCCATGTCTGCTTAGTAACACTGTACATTCTGAGGTTTTTGGCTTGCTGTGTTACTCAGGCATACATTGTGGATTTCCTTCTGTGAGAGCGAATGCAAGTGCCTTCCAAGCCCTAGACAGGGGCCAGAGCCCATCCGCACTCACAGAACCAGCAGAAGTCATCCCTGTGCCAGGGGATGGCGGCGCAGATGCTGAGAAGTCAGTGTGAGACCCAGCGTCCACCTTAGACCCATAATAACGATGGGTATATCTTGTGAAGACCTGAAACTTCCTAAAGAAGGAAGTTGTTTAGAACCTGGCCCCATCTCCTCCATTCAGTTTGTGTTCTGACAATGACTCATTGATCCAGTGTCACTGGACTAGAGGAATCTTCCCCACTGAAAATGATCCTTTAAGTCACAAAATGTCGTATTGACTATTTTGAACAGTAATTTGCCAAAAAGATAACGCACATACTTCTTACTGTGATCTGACCTCTTAGGATGTTTCCATCAGGATAGACTAGATGGTTTCGTAGGAACAAACAGACCCCAAAGGGATAAAAGTTTACTTCTTGCCCACGCTACTCGTCCTGTGTATTGGCTCAAGGCTCTCCTTGGTGTCCTTTTTATCATTTTTATCCTCACCTGGGGACCCAGGCCGGCCGAGCTGCCTGTCTCTGGAGGTGTCCCCATTGGCTGTGGTGGAGCGGAAGAGAGTGGAGAAGCACTACGTCCTTAAAGCTGCCCACGAGTGACCATCAGCATTTCCATTCACAGTTCATGGGTCAAAGCTAGTCATCCGGCTGTGGCTAACATTCCACTCAGTCCCCAGAGAACAAACCACCTGTGTCCAGACCTATTATCAGCGCAATGGCGCCCTCTGGTCTGTGAGGGTGTGGAGAGCTGTTTGCACCTTTCCAGCTGCCAACCTCTTAGTTCTTTTCATTGCTTGTCAACCATCTAAAGTAAGTGTGAGTCGGTGCATAAAGAAGGCTGCGTGCTGAAGAATTGATGCTTTTGAACTGTGGTGGTGGGGAAGACTTGAGAGTCCCTTGGACTGCAGGAAGATCAAACCAGTCAGTCAAAGGAAATCAACCCTGACTATTCATTGGAATGACTGTTGCTGAAGCTCTAATACTTTGGCCGCCTGATGTGAAGAGCCGACTCATTGGAAAAGATCCTGATGTTGGGAAAGATTGAAGGCAGGAGGAGAAGGGGTGACAGAGGATGAGGTGGTTGAGTGGCATGATTCCATGGACATGAGTTTGAGCAAGCTCCCTGAAAGAGTGGAGGACAGAGGAGCCTGGCGTGCTACCGTCCCTGGGGTCCCAAAGTCAGACATGATTTAGCGACTGGACAGCAATAACAACAAAGTAAAACCAAGTAGTCACTGAGAGAGTGCTTTAGGGACACCCCTGCAACTAGAATGCACGGCCGTTAGTGCTTCGACTTTGTAATCATTCCTTTAACTGCTCGGAGTGGGTACCACAGGTCTTTGGTCTTTTGTCCCGGTTTTTTGTTAGCTTCCAGCAAATTGAAGGGCACCAGTTAAATGGCGTTTTAGATAAGGTAAAGAAATCCTGCAAAGTAACTGGTATGTGCTCATAAATCCCATTCTAGTGAATCCTTTCCAAAAGCAAAGATGTCCTGGGTTTCTTCTGCATACTCTTGTTCCCCATCCCGTCGTTGGACCGCACCTGTGGAGGCATCCTAGTGGTAAGGTATATCGTGACATTGCCGTGTGCAGAGGGGTGTATCTAGAAGGACAGTAAGTAAATACTGGATGGAACGAGATGCCCCATCCCTCCCAATTCCTGGACGTGTCAGACTAAGATTGGCCAGGTTCTTGTTACGCTCTCAACGGTCCCCAAGCCCTTTTCCAGTGTGTGTCCTGCTTGCCCTCCTTCAAGAAGACCACTGGGCTCTTGTAACATCAATTGATGGACTCCAACTCTGTGTCTTGGCCTTGTGGGAACCTTTGTCCCCTTTTCCTTCTGGGTCACCACTTATCCCTGGGCCTGCAAAGTGACAGAGGGACAGGAAAGGCCCTACTCTGTACTTGGGACCTAGCCTCGTAGGAAGCTCGCTTTCTGTCCCATCACAGCAGGATGCAAAAGCCAAGTGTCGCTGGCCGTAGCTGCATGGAAACTGATGGCACCGATGCTGACGATCACCATCATGATAGCCAGCACTCACTGGGCCCTTACTGTGTGTCCCAGACTGTGACCAGGGCTTTCCATGCAGCATCTCATCTGCTGTTCACAGTAAGCCCATGAGGTCAGATGGTGTTAGCATCAGTTTATGTATGAGGAAACAGGGTCTTAGAGAAATTATTTGATCCAGCTCTCACAGAAAGAATTTGACAAAACTGGAATTCAGGCATCAGAATCCAAACTTTTAATCACCAGGCCCTATGGCCTAATAGGTAACCTTGGTTTTGCCTCATAAATAACCCTTCTCTTTAAAAGGACTTCCCAGATAGGGCAGTGGTAAAGAATCTGCCTGCCAATGCAGGAGACACAGATTTGATTCCCTGGGTCAGGAAGATCCTCTGGAGTAGGAAATGGCAATCCATTCCAATATTCATGCCCGGAAAATTCCATGGACAGAGGAGCTTGGCAGGCTACAGTCTGTGGGGCCGAATAGAGTCAGACATAACTCAGCACAGACACACACACCCACCTTCTCCTTAAACTCTCAGGTTATAAGGAATGTAATTTAATGAGATTGAATCAAGAAGGTGAAACTCCCCAGCAATTTCTATGTGACTTGCATTGAGATTTAATGACATCTTTAGTGTTACTGAGAAGCAGATTTGGGAGAGAACTGAGCTTTGCCAAGAACTGTGGGCCAGGTGCTCTGTTGATCTGACAGATGAGGAAAGCAGTTCAGGGTCGAAGAACATGGTTTGAAATCAGATGGCACCAACACTATTAGTCCTGTGACTTTATGCTAATTTGTTAACTTTTACGAGCTTCAACTTCCTCATTTGTAAAATGAGAATTCCAATAGTATTTATATCTTAGGGTTGTCGTGATAGTTAAATAATGTATGTTAAGTGCTTAGCACAATGTCTGTATTAAGGGCTTAATAACATTAGCCATGAGGACTTCCCTGATGGTCCAGTGGCTAAGACTCCACGCTCCCAGTGCAGGGGCCCCAGGTTTGATCCCTGGTCAGGGAACTAGATCCCACATGCCACACTAAGAGTGCATGGCACAGCTAAGACCCTGCACAGCCAAAGAAATGATTTTTTTAAGTTAGCTATCATAACTATTATTTATTTGGTCCTTCTTACATACCTGTAAGTTTAGGGAGAATCTGTCCTTGTGCTGAATGGCCCAAGATGGTCTTGGTCTAATTCTCATTCCAGCTTCTTCAGTTTCAGTGAGCTCCCTGCTAACAGCCCCACAGTCATGGGAGGGTGGAGCTAGAAGAGAGTTTTTCCATTCTCTCCGCTCTGATCTCCCTGCTCCTCACCTCAAAAATAAAAATTCATACCACAGTTCTAGTTTTGCAGTTTTCTTTACCACTAGGGAGAGTTTACACTCTTAGGTTCTGGTTTGAGTTTTAGTTTCATACCTGATCATCCAAGCACAGACACCTAAGCAGCAGGTGAAAACCGAAGGTCTGGGAGACTCAGAAAGAAGGTCTGTGTAAAGGGTGGGAAAGGGAAAAGGACCTGGGGATAGGGAGCTGGTTGTAGAGGCTAGTTGGTGAATTTTTGTCTGCTGGCTTTGAGACTGAGGTCAGGGAGTTAAAGTGTCCTGTGACCTCCTCAGGAGAAACTCCCAGGCCTGAGGATGTCCTGCGAATGACCTGTCCACAGCTCTCACCCTTACCGCCAGGTCTGGTTCCTGCCAGGGCCTCTTGTTCCTCCCTTTGCCATGATCCTCACACCCAGCACATCTTCCCCACTTCACTTGAGTCTAGTCCTTCCATCAACTCACCCTGGAATCACTTTTACAGTCTCCCGGACTCAAACCTCTCTCTCCCTTTGCATTCTGCGGCCAGATCTGCCTGAAACCCCACTTGTGTAACAACACCAGCCTGCAAGGGTGGTCTGACAGAAAGATGACGAAACTGATTGCTCAGCACCCCAGGTTCTTGTCCCCCTCTCTCCCTCACTCTGACCGCTGTGCATGCTTTCCTTTCATGACTTCAGTTTCCCTGTCAGTTGGAATATGGGCTGGTGGTCGAGTCTCCATCACTTGAGTTGCCAAGAATCTTTGGGACTCCTTTTTCTCTGTAGAATTGCGTCTCCTCCCCTCACTATTCTTGCCCCACCTCTTCGGTTCTCTGCCTCTTGCTGTGCCTTCTTTTTCCTCAGTTCCCTTAATATGCCTACCCATCCCCCAAACAAACACGTGTGCCCTTTCTCACAATGTCTTCTTGCTTGCAGGGCCTTCCCAGTCTCCCATCTGTATATCCAAACGCCCGCTCTTCCTTGAGGCTCATTTCGAGTCCACTTTGCCTGCAAGAGCCTTCTTGATTAGATTCGGTTAACATCTGATCTCTTGGCCTCCTGCTCCCCAGAAGACACAGATTCTGGGCCACAGTTAGTATTACACTTTACTACATTATTCCCGGAGCAGGACCCATCTGTTGGATGGAAAAGCATCTGCCTGTTGATTGACACGGGGAGCAGGAATCACTGTCTCCCCTCAGAATCCCCCCATCAGCAGGCTTCTTGTTCCCCATCCAGACGGGAACAGCTGGTGCGCGCCCACCCTCAGATGTCTCCAGCTGCCCCTGCTTCCTTTTTTGAGGAGGAGAGGGGTTTCCCAGGTCCCAGCTGTGGGGCCCAGGGCAGAGTCAGTGACAGAGTAGCCAAAGACAGGTGGAGTGAACTGAGATACACGGACATGTAGCATTTGAGAGTTAGAAAAGAGGGCAAAACTGAGCACTCATCTCACTGATGTGGAAAATGAGGGAAAGTAGTTTGACAGCTTATTTTTCCATCTTGCTTTCATCTAAAAAAAGAAGCTGCTCAGAAATGCAGCCCTCCTCAGCGTGCGGAGCCAGATGGTCCCTAGATGCTCAGCCTGCCAAGTGTGCATGTATAATTATTCATTTTCATGGAATCACACCCAAGTCTGAATTCAGACACTGACACGTTTTTTTGCCATATGATCTAGAGCCAGGGAACCCTTCAGAGCCTTTCTTTTTCTGTAAAATGGGGTCACTAGTGTCTGCCTTGCCCACCTCAGGATTTGGGGGGTGAGAGGGTTTTGGCGTAAGAGCACTCTGTAACTTATAAAGCACTAGACAAGTATATGTTGCCATTAATAATAAAAGGGCCATATTTCGTTTTTGCCGAAGTGTGCTACTTTTTAAGGAGCACTTGTTTTGTGCCGGATATTGTGCTAAGTGTTTTCCATACATTGTATCATTTAATCCTAACAGGATTCCTATAATGAAGTGCATGTCATCCCATGCAACAGATCAGGAAAATGAAGTTCAGAAAAATTTGCTAACCCAGCCACAAACCCAACCCACCCAGCCTGTAAGTTAAGTGCAAGAGCCAGGAACCTAAAGCCTTGGCTTCCAAAGTCTGTGCTCTTAATATCTGTTCATTCCTATCTAACAAAAAGAAAGCAGTTCTTTACCCTATGGAAGCTAAAATACCCCAAAATTTGATCTCCAGTAAATGTCTTTAAGCAGTTGGGTCATACCAAGAGTCATTTCTGTTGAAGACCTAGCTGAGTCCTAACAATACATCTTGAATTGCTTTTCTAGCAGTAGCAGTAGCTGGGTTCTATCCATCCATCCATCCATCCATCCACCTCATATAAAGTTCACAGCTCAGGGAACAAATTTATTAGTACTGTGCTCTGTAAACAATGGAGCCAACCAGCTGGCAGAAAAAAATTTTTTTTTTAAGTCTCTCACCCTCACTTTGTAGCTTCATTTTTCAGCTGTAGGTGCACATCAGCATCACTTGGAACTATATAAAAATACAGATGCCCTGGTCCAGAGACCCAGAGAAGCTGATTCAGAAGGTCTAAGGTGGGAACCGGGGGGTGTGTGTGTGTGTATGTTAGAGAAAGTAACTTCAGGGTTATTTCTGATACACAAGAGTTTTGAAAACCCTGGCTATGGTTTAACACTGTTAGCCTATTTTCTTTTGTGGATCAGAAGTAATAGTTAACTGAAAATAAGCATTGTTAGATTTTAGAATTGGAAGAGCCCTTATATCTCTTGGTCCAGGAGGAAACAGAAACTCAGAGTTCAGCAGGTAGTTGACAGACTAGAATTAAAATTCATATTTTCTGACTTCCAGTCTAGTGCTTTAGATACACCCATGGGTGCCAGAGTTTTGTTGAATTTTTCAGAAAATCATCAGGACCCATCTGCCATGACCTCCACGATTTCCCGTCAGCGTACCTTGGAGTTTCTGTAGGGAAGAATCCTGGGCTAAACTCGGGTAGCCGTTCTCACGTGTGTTCATTCATTCTGTACGTGCTTACTGAAGCCTGCACCGTGACTGCCCCTTTCCTCCTGGAGTGGAATGCAGTGAGCAGAAAGGCAAGTCACTGGTAGGCCCTGTGTGCTGAGTGCCTGATGGGGCTGGGGATGGAGAGGGTGTCGGACTCGGCAGCGGCACGCGGGGTTCAATTCAACTTCAGCAGAGAAGCTAAAAAGACTTCACAGAGTGTCATATACCTGAGTTTGGTGTTTGGATAAGTTATCTATCGCTGTATAATAAATTATCCCCAAATTTAGCAGCTTAAAACAACAAACATTATCTCACAACTTAGGACTCAGGGATTCCAGAATGGCTTAGCTGGGTGGTTCGAGCTTAAGATCTTTCATGAGGTTGTAGTCAAGATGTCAGCTGGGATTTCCGTCATCTGAAGGCTTGACTGGGATCGAAGAATCCAAGCTGGCTCATTCACATGGCTGCTGGCGGGAGGCTTCAGTTCCTTACCACGTGGAGCTCTCCATAGGGCTGCTGAAGACACGGTAGCTGGCTTCTCTGAGAGCAAGTGATCCAAGAGAGGGGTAGGGGGAAGTTGTGATGTCTTGGATGACCCACCCTTGGAAGTCATACTCCATCATTATCCACAATATCAGTATCACACAGGTCAGGACTGTTCAGCGTGGCAGGGGAACCACACAAGGGCAGGAATACAAGGTGGGGATAATTGGGGGCCATCTTGGAGGCTGACTGCCTTTCTACTGAAGAACGAATTTTCCCAGATAGACAAGGGAGAAGAAACAGAGGAAATTATTTCAGTCAGAGGAAGTAACACGTAAAGGCACAGAAATGTAAATAGGAGAGCAGAGCATGTTCAGGACATTCTAATTGGCTTGGAGAAAACAGGTGAAAAGTAGGGATATAGGGAAGCTTACTGAAGAAATCAGAGAAAGCCTTCTATGCCAAGTGAAGGAGTTAGGCCTTTACTGGGTAGGCCAGGGGTTTTCACATATTTCTGCATACCGGAATATTATGAGGAAATTTTAAAACTTCCAGTGCCCAAGCTGTACCCATATCAATTCAGTAAGAATCTCTGGGAGTGGACCTGGACACCAGCAGTTCCTAAAATTCTCATGTGCTTCCAATATGCAGTCAAGGCCGAGAAGCAGTGCGATAGGCAATGTGAAGTAATGGAGAAGCTTGTTACAGGGGAGTCACGTTCTCAGATTTCCAGTGTCTTCTCAGTGATGAGGAAATGTAGCTGTACTTTCCTCCTCTGATCACCTCGGAAATGAAATATTAAAACTAGAAAGACCCTATCATCAGTGCTCGCCCCCTCGGTCAGGTATTATATGTTTCATCGTCTCTGACCAAAAATTAAGCAGAAATAGCTAAACTTGAGCAGTCCTAAATAAGTTCTCAGCATCCTAAATTGCCCATTTTTATAAACTTCCGAACCTAACATTGATGATAACATTCTTATATTAACATAATCACCCTGGAGGGTTTTTTTCCCCTTCGCTTAACCCTTCTATATACATTTCTCTATATCTGCATGGTTTTCATACCCAAGTCTGAGGCAGTGAGTGTAAAGGTTAGGGTCTCGGCCCTCTGAATCAGGTGGACCTCTGGACTGAAGTCCTGCGGACCTCATTTATTAACTTGTTGGGTGACTTAACCTCTCGGGGCTTCAGCTAACTCATCTGAAAGATGGTGATAACGCCTTCCTCAGAAGATGCTTGAGGATGTTAGTTAGATGAGGTCATGTGTCTCAGGGCCTTTGCCTAGCACCTAGCAAATAGTGTTCAATCAATGTTTGTTATTATTCAGTGTCTCAAATGGCATTTTAACATTCTGTTGCATCAACACCTCTCCCACCTCCAGGCCTGCTTAACAAGTGTTCTCTGTTGCCAGGGTATTTGAGCATTTCTAGTTGTTTTTGGCTATAATATACTTTTTTTTTTGGTATAAATTGGTGGAGTGTTTTTTAAAGTTATTTCCCTAACTTATTAGTATGTAAATTGAAGATTGGGTGGTGAAGTAACTTGTCAAACAGAAGTCATACTGCTTGTTGGTGGCTGAGCCAGGACTAGGGCCCAGGTCTCGGACACCCCAAGTCTTAACCTTTCCACCCAGCCCCCATCCTCATTGGAGACCTGAAAACTGGCCCTTCTTGGCTTCCCTTCTCCAAGCTGAATAAGTCAGATCTCCCATTGTGCATTTTGACATCTCCTCTCCTGCCCTTTCATCATCCTAGAGATCCCTCATCATCCCAGTATAATTGGAGCAGCTTCCCAGCTGGTCCCCTGGGAAGTGGGAGCAGACGATGACGAATGCTTTGGAGACCTGGGCTTGTCCCTTGGTGCCTCTGGATCTCTGTTGGTGGATGTTGTGCTGTCAGCTGGGGATGGGGATCCTGTCTGGCCCAGACACACCCCTCCCTCCTTCCTGGACCGCTCTCTGACTTCATTAAATCCACCTTCCCAGAACAGTAGAGCTTAAAGGGACCAGAGGGACCGTTCTCTAACCTAGCTTCTGTTATTTGAAAAAAATGAGGAAACAGGCTCAGTGATACCAGGTTGAGCTGGGCAGGCCTGGGTGTGAGTCCCAACTGCGTGAGCTTGGGCAAGTCGGTTAAAATGATCCTCAATTTCTTTTTCTGTAAAATAGCCACACCCAGCTTGGGGATGTTACAAAGTTTAAATGAGATAAGGAATGCAGAGTATAGAGCACTGTGCTCAGTAAATGGTAGTTATTAGGTAGAGAGTGGTTTAGAGTTTGGGCTTTGGAATCAGAGAATCTCTGTGATGGACAGGGAAGCCCGGCATGCTGCAGTCCATGGGGTCGCAAAGAGTAGGACTCAGCGACTGAACTGAATTGAACTGATTCACATCCTAGACACACACTTGTAAGCTGTGTGATCTTGGATGACTTGGTTTAATGAGATCTTTTTTTAAAATTAATTTGCTTTTGGCTTTTGGTCTTTGTTGCTGTGCGAAGGCTTTCTCTAGTCGCCGCAAGTGGAGGCGACTCTGTTTTGTGGTGTGTTGGCTTCTCATTGCAGAGGCTTCTCCTGTTGTGGATCTTCCCAGACCAGGGATCAAACCCATGTCCCCTGCACTGGCAGATGGACTCTTAGCCACTGGACCACCAGGGAAGTCCTCACAAGATCTTAATTAACAAGAGCTAGTACTTACTGGATTTTCTTGTTCCAGGCAATATGCCAAATGCCTTAGATATATTATTTCATGTAACTTTCCCAAGTTTTTTGATATAGGTAACATCAATATCCAGATTTTATGAATGAAGATACTGAGACATGAATCAATTTATTTTCTGATTATTCTTTAGTTTGAATTCTTTTCTGCCAAACACACCCCTCTTCTCTTCCTCAGTGCCTAAGAATTTTCTCCTGCTTTTGAGCTTTGTAACAGGCTTTAATCTCTGAAATAACCCTTTCCCCCTTCTCTTCACTGCATTCTGTTCCTCCTCTCTTTCTAGCATTGCTCCTTGCTCTCCTCCTTCAAGAATCCTACCCTGCAAACCTGACATCAGCTAGCCCAGCACCTTCTCTCTGTCTGCTGTCAGCTCTAGATCTATTTCTCTTGTTTGTTCGTTTTACTTTTCTTGGTGGGAATCTCCATTTGTTAGTTTTACTTCCCTCGGTGTGTATCTCCCATCCAGGAGCTTGGGGTGCACTCTGGTTCCTCCTTAACACAAAACACTTCCCAAGGGACAAGTGTCCCTGACAAATGCAGTTCAACCAGCATCATACCTGCTTGTGTCCCTCCTGGATCAGGTGCTGGGTGCTATCCTGACCCTTGAAGCCAGGCTGACCAATCACACACCACTTACTCCTGCTCCATAAAAATGAGACTCAGGGGACTTCCCTGGTGACCCAGTGGTTAGGAATCCGCTCCCAGTGCAGGGGACTTGAGTTCGATCCCTGGTCTGGAAGCTAAGATCCCACATTCTGTGGGACATCTAATCTCAACTGCGCCACAACTACTGAAGCCCACATGCCCTAGAGAGAAGCCACAAAGAAGCCCGTGTACCACAACTAGAGAAACCCCTTGTGCTACAAGGAAGACCCAGCACAGCCACAAGTAAATAAATAAATGAGAGATTTTAGAAAATGGGACTCAGCTTTCACACCCAAAGTGTACAAGTCTGAAAACATGAGTGCCGGAGCAGTGGACCACTCACACCCTGCTGTGGGATAGCCGTGAGTTGGTGAGTTGGAATACAGAGCCCCAAATGGTCATATCCTCCAACCAACAAGTCGACCCCTAGGCGTACGCCTAAAGAAACCCTTGCTCACTCATGCACATGTGCAAGGAAACACACACAAAAATGTTTCCTGCAGTGTAGAAATATTTCCTCACAGCTAAAGCTCTTGTTTCCCAGAAAGTTCCAGCTAGAGTTTTTAAGAATAATGAAAATATTGAATGGTTTAAAATCACACTTCATGAAATTTTTTATTGTGGTAAAATATATGTAACATAAAACTTACCATTTTAACCATTTTTATGTGTACAGTTCTATGCTATTAAGTACTTTCTGGTTGTTGTACAACCCTAAAATCACATGTTTTTTAATGAGCATATGTTTAAATATCTAGATGGCAGAAACTTATGTTAGGAAACATTAAGTAACTAATATTTTAATTCATCTTAGCATTTAACTGCCTCTTTTTTCCTGTTGACATAATAGATATGTATCATTTTTTCTCTCTAACCTTTTTTCTTTTATTTTTTCCAACTTTTAAATTATGAAAACATTTAAATGGAGGGAAAAGTTAAAATAATAATACAAGGAACACCTGCAGATTCACCACCTGGGTTTAATAATTTGGAGGCTCTTCATGCAGTTTATGAAATGCCACCTTCATAGGTCTCTAAGGTTAGTTCCCCTGTTTCCTGTCTCCCACTCAGATCCATTTTGTTTGGGGATTCCCTTTTCATTTTGCTAGAGTATGAATACTTTTTTGAAATGAAGCATGAGAGGGAGCGGAGAAGGCAATGGCACCCCACTCCAGTACTCTTGCTTGGAAAATCCCATGGACGGAGGAACCTGTTAGGCTGCAATCCATGGGGTCGCTAAGAGTCAGACACGACTGAGCGACTTAACTTTCACTTTTCACTTTCATGCATTGGAGAAGGAAATGGCAGCCCACTCCAGTGTTCTTGCCTGGAGAATCCCAGGGACGGGGGAGCCTGGTGGGCTGCCATCTGTGGGGTCACACAGAGTTGGACATGACTGAAGTGGCTTAGCATAGCATAGCATGAGAGGGAGACTTCTAGGACCTCAATCTTATGTATGCTAAATGAATTTGAATTCTAGGTTCCAATTCATTTTTTTCCCTCAGAACTTTGAAGACCTCACTCTTTTGTCTTCCAGCATTTAATCTTGTGGCTAAGAGATCTGATGTCAATCTACCTCTTGATCCTTTATTTCTAAAACCTTTGGAGGCTGACCTTTATCCTCCAAAGTCAGATACTTCACTAATACGTATCTAGTTATGCATCTCTTTTTGATCGAAAGACATTTATGAATGAAGGACTTGGTTAATCAACCCTAATCAAACCTAAACCTAGGTTTCTTCTGAGGCACCTAAGTATTCGTTTCACGGACGATCTCTTTCCTGATTGTGGGCTCTGATAAGTGGCCTGGGCTGGTCAATAAGCAGGCTTCTCTTTAGCAGTCTTGGGATCTCCATAAGTGCCAAAATAAAGAGTGGAAAGTGTTAGGGGTCTGTTTGTTGCCACTGACAGAAAACAGACTTGATCCAGTTTAAGCAAAAAGAATTTCTCAACTTAGGAAGTTTGAAGTGGGGTTGCTGACTGCATGGTGGCAAGATGGCTGCCAGCAGCCCAGAATCTGCTCATCTTTATAGTCCATGATCCCAGAGGGAGACCCTGGAGATGTCCTCTCCAGGCACCTTATTGTTAGACCCCGTGGAAGGAGGTTGCCTCTGCTTGGATTCTGTAACCTATTCTTGGACCAGTCACTGTGGACAGGAGTTAGGTACTGAAATTGGCCAGGCCTGAGCCATGGCCCCCTCTGATGCCCAGGGCAGGCATGGCACTGTGACTGACTGTTTACAGAACCATGTGGGATGGCAGAAGGGCCGGGAACCCTCTAAGGGCAAAGTTCCAGGCAGACAGACCACCCATATCCTCATAAGAATTCCAGGGTATTTCATTCCCAGATGGCATCATCTCTTTCTTTCTCTTCTAGGACCTCTGGCTTTTTAACCTGGAAATCCTCCCTAAGATCTCTCACTTTATTTAGAAAGTACTTCCAGTCCCTTTGGCAGATTTTCCAGCAGCCGTTCAACTGTGGATGCTTTAATGCAGCCCTATATTTGTATGAGGAAATTTACCCTAAAATTAAACCATTAAATTTATATGTATATTTTACTTTCAAGTGGTACATGCTAAGCAGACATCCTCAGTTCCACTCTGAGCCCCACCCAGTGCCAGCTTTTGCCTCTGGAAATCTGGGATGGGAAGGGGCTCAGTGACATGATAGGAATTAGGAATGGAGTCAAGGTTAATGAAGGAATGAAAGTCAGGGGTAGGGTGAGCATCAGAGAGAAAGGAAGGATTGGATTTGTCTTTTATAAGCCACTTGATAACTTTCTAAATGGTAATTTTATATTTTGACTCATTTCTATCAGAATATCTCCCGTATCAAATTGGCTTTGCCAAACTACCCTGCTTTGAAGCACAGTTGGCCTGAGACTCAGATGGCTGACTCCCAGGCCAATACTCTTATCAGATAGGGCACGGTGTCCTGGCCAACTGGGTGTGGGCCAGGGCCGGACAGATTCCAGGCTCTGCCCTCATTTGTCTCCCACAGGTCACTGCCTGAGCAGTTGGCCAGACAGAGGCTCCACCCATCCTTTGTCTCACTTTCCACACTCCCTTCCTCTCCCTCCAGGGTTGCAGATCTGGAAGGTGAGTATGGACTGGGCTGCTTCCACCCCCAGCCCCTAGTCTCAGCCCTGCCACTCAGTCTCTTAGCCTCTTTTGTCTTTGATAAACACCCACATTCTTATAAGATATGAGGATGCCCTCACTTTCTCATTTTCCTGCTGGACCCAGTTTAAGCTTGGGAGCTGCAGAGCCTGTAAGACTTCCTCTAAACTGCCCTGGGTGGCTGGGAAAAGAGGCCACAGCCCCCTGGATCCCCGGACCCCTGATGTAAACAGAGCAGTTGCCTCCCCTTGGAGCAGTCCCTCTTCACCGTAGAGTCTCAACCTTGAGTTGCTATTTTTATCAGGTTATTTTTTGCTTTGATTTTCCTTTGTTTTTCCCCCCATGTTTTTTTCCCCACATCCCACTCCACCTCCCACCCTATTCCTGATTAAATGATGCTGTCTTAGTTAGCTCAGGCTGCTGTAATAAAGTACTATAGACTGAAAGGCTTAAACAACAAACATGTATTTCTCACAGTTCTGGAGACTGAAAGTCCAAGAAAAAGGTGGCAGCTGGTTTGATTCTGGATGAGGGACCCTTCCTGTCTTGCAGACAGTTGCTTTCTCACTGTGTTCTCTCTGTCCTTCTTCTTCCATAAAGCCACTAATCCCATCATGAGGACCCCACACTCATGGCCCCACATAAACCTGATTGCCTTCCAAAGGCAGTATTTCCAACTACTAGCACGTTGGGAGTTAAGGCTTCGACATGTGAATTTGGAGGGAGGATACATTCAATCCAGTCAATCCTAAAGGAAATCAACCTTGAATATTCATTGGATGGACAGACACTAGAGCTGAAGCTACAATACTTTGGCCACCTGATGCGAAGAACCGACTCATTAGAAAAGACCCTGATGCTAGAAAAGATTGAAGGCAAAAGGAGAAGAGGGCGACAGAGGATGATATGGCTAGATAGCATCACTAATGCTGGACCCAGTTTAGCTGCAGAGCCTGGAAGACTTCCTCTAAACCGCTCTGGGTGGCTGGGAAAAGAGGCTGCAGCCCCCTGGATCCCTGGACCCCTGGTGTAAACAGAGCAATTGCCTCCCCTGGGAGCAGTCCGTCTTCATGATAGAGTCTCAACCTTGAGTCACTATTTTTATCGTTTTTTTTTTGATTTTCCTTTTAAATTTTCCTCCATGGTTTTTCTAACATCTTACCCTATTCAATGGACATGAATTTGAGCAAACTCTGGGAAATAGTGAAGGACAGAGGAGCCTGGTGCTGCAGTCCATGGGGTTATGAAGAATCGCTCATGACAACGACTGAACGCATTCAACCCACAATAGGGCTTATAGAACTATTTGAAAAATACACAAAAATAAAACAAGAAAAGCATAACCTAGTCCACCATCAAAAGGCAAATACTGTTGGAAACTTATGATATATTTCCATCAAGTATTCCTCAACACTTAGTTTAAAATATACATATAAGTGAAGTGAAGTCGCTCAGTCGTGTCGGACTCTTTGCAACCCCATGGACTGTAGCCTATCAGGCTCCTCTGTCCATGGGATTTTCCAGGCAAGAGTGCTGGAGTGGATTGCCATTTCCTTCTCCAGGGGATCTTCCCGAACCAGAATCGAACCCGGGTCTCCCGCATTGCAGGCAGACGCTTTACCGTCTGAAAATAAATAAATAAATAAACAAAATATACATATATATCATACATAAAACTTTGTGTCTTATAACTTTGTGTTAAGTGCTAAGTCGCTTCAGTCATGTCCGACTCTTTGGACTGTAGCCCATCACCCTCCTCTGTCCATGGGATTCTCCAGGCAAGAACACTGGAGTGGGTTGCCATGCCCTCCTCCAAGGGATCTTCCCTGACCCAGGGATCCAACCCACGTCGCTTAAGTCTCCTGCATTGGCAGGTGGGTTCTTTACCACTAGCGCCACCTGGGAAGCCCTATAAGCATTTTCCCATACTAAATAATCTTTACAAACATTTTATAATATTTATGTACTCACCATCTTAAATGACTGAATAATAGTTTATAACTGTACCACAATTTGTGTAAGCTATCCTTAATGCTGGGTGCTGAAGTTTTTACTTTTTTACTGTAAAAATTAATGTAATTTCTTATGATGGAACTATTTTATGTCTTGACTATGGTGGTGATCCCACAGATCTACATGTGATAAACTTCCATAAACACAAATGAGTGCACACAAAATACTGAAATCTGAATAAAGTGTGTGGATTCTTTGAATAATTCCTTGATTGTGGTTACACAAGATATTATTGCCATAGACAGGATGTTTGTGTCTCCTCAAAAGTCATATATTGAATCTAATCCCCAGTATGATGGTGTTTGGAGGTGGGGCTTTTGGGAGATGATTAAGAGGATATTCAGGAGGGTGGGGCCCTCATGATGGGGATTAGCACCCTTATAAAAAGGATACCGGAGAGTTCTTCCCCCTCTTCCACTCTGTGAGAGCACAGTGAGAAAACAGCTGTCTATGAATCAAGAAAAAGGCCTTGATCTTGGACTTCCCAGTCTCCAGAACTGTGAGAAATGTGGTTTTAAGAAAATATTTATGTGTTCCACCACCCCAGGTCTTAGCTGCAGCATGCGGGATCTTTGATCTTCACTGTGACAGGCAGGGTCTTTAGTTGCAGCGTGTGGGATCTAGTTCCCTGATCAGGATCGAACCCTGGTCCCCTGCATTGGGAGTGCGGTGTCTTAGCCACTGGACCACAAGGGAAGTCCCAAGTGTTGGTTTTTTAAATGACCCAAGTCTGGTATTTTTGTTCTGGCAGCCTGAACAGACTGGCACAGTTGTTGTTCAGTCACCCAGTCGTGTCCAGCTCTTTGTGACCCCGTGGACTGCAGCACACCAGGCCTCCCTGTCCCTCACCACCTCCTGAAGTTTGCTGAAGTTCATGTCCATTGCATCAGTGATGCCATCCAGACATTTCATCCTCTGACACCCTCTTCTCCTGCCCTCAATCTTTCCCAGCATCAGGGACTTTTCCAGTGAGTCAGTTGTTCACATCAGATGACCAAATTACTGGAGTTTCAGCTTCAGCATAGTCCTTCCAATGAGTATTCAGGGTTGATTTCCTTTAAGATTGATTGATTTGATCTCCTTGCTGTCCAAGGGACTCTCAGAAGTCTTTTCCAGCACCACAGTTTGAAGGCACCAATTTTTTGGCTGTCCACCTTCTTTATGGTCCAGCTCTCACAACCATATGTGACCACTGGGAAGACCATAGCCTTGATTATACAGACCTTTGTTGGAAGAGTAATGTCTCTGCTTTTCAACACACTGTCTAGGTTTGTCATAGCTTTCCTGCCAAGAAGCAAATGTCTTCTGATTTCATGGCAGCAGTCACCTTCCACAGTGATCTTAGAGCCCAAGAAGAGGAAATCTGTCACCACTTCCACCTTTTCCCCTTCTATTTGCCATGCAGTAAATATTTGCCCTGGGGCTGGATGCCATGATCTTAGTTTTTTTAATATTTAGTTTTAAGCCAGCTCTTTCACTCTTCTTCACCCTCATCAAGAGGCTCTTTAGTTCTTCTTCACTTTCTGCCATTAGAATGGTATTCATCCATTCTAATATCCAAACATATCTGAGGTTTCTTCCGCCTATCTTGATTCCAGCTTGTAACTCATCTAGCCCAGCGTTTCTCATGATGTGCTCAATGCATAGATACAAACACCCTAGGGTATACAAAAACAAGTAGGGTGACAGCAGACAGCCCTGTCATGCCCCTCTCTCAATCTTGAACCAATCTGTTCCATACAGTGCTCTAACTGCTGTTTCTGGACCCATGCACAGGTTTCTCAGGAGACAGGTAAAGTGGTCTGGTGTTCACATCACTAACAGCTTTCCATAGTTTGTCATGATCCACACGTCAAAGGCTTTAGCGTAATGGATGAAACAGAGGTAGATGTTTTTCTGGAATTCCCTAGGTTTCTCTGTGACCCAGAAAATGTTGGCAATTTGATCTCTTGCTTCTCTTCCTGTTCTAAACCCAGCTTTGACATCTGGAAGTTCTTGGTTGCATAATGCTGAAGCCTAGCATGCAAGATTTTAAGCGTGACCTTACTAGCATGGGAGATGAGTATGATTGTCTGATGGCTAGCACATTCTTTAGTATTACCCTTCTTGGGAATTGGGATGAGGAGTGACCTTTTCCAGTCCTGTGGCCACTGCTGGGTCTTCCAGATGTGCTGGCATATTGGATACAACACCTTGATGGCATCATCCTTTAGGGTTTTGAATAGTTCTACTGGAATTCCATTGCATCCACTAGCTTTATTAACAGCAGTGCTTCCTAAGGCCCACTTGACTTTGCTCTCTAGAATGTCTGGCTCTGGATGACTGACCACACCATCATAGCAATCCGGCTTATTTGGATCTTTTTTTGTACAGTTTTTCCTTGTATTCTTTCCATCTCTTCTTGATCTCTTCAGCGTATACTAGGTCTCTACCATTTATGTCTTTTATTGTGCCCATCCTTGGGCAATATGTTCCCTTGATATCTCCAATTTTCCTGAAGAGATCTCTAGTCTTTCCCCTTCTGTTGATTCCTTCTAGTTTTACACACTGTTCGTTTGAAGAAGGCCTTATCTCTCCGTGCTGTTCTCTGGAAACCTGCATTTAGTTGGATATACCTTTCCCTTTCTCCCTTGCTTTTCACTTCTCTTCTTTCTTTAGCTATTTGTAAGGCCTCCTCAGATAACCACTTTGCCTTCTTGCTTTTCTTTTTCTTTGGGATGGTTTTGTTTGTGGCCTCCTGTACAATATTATGGACCTCCATCCATAGTTCTTCAGGCACTCTGTCTATCAGATCTAATTCCTTGAATCTATTTGTTACCTCCACTGCATATTCATAGGGGACTTGGTTTAATCCGTACCAGACTGGCCTAGTGGTTTTCTCCTCTTTCTTTAAGCCTGAATTTTGCTAGTGAAGCTGATGATCTGAACCACAGTCAGCTCCAGGTCTTGTTTTTGCTGACTGTATACAGCTTCTCCTCAGGCTTCCCTCGTAGCTCAGTCAGTAAAGAATCTGCCTGCAATGCAGGAGACCTGGGTTCAATCCCTGGACCAGGAAGATCCCCTGGAGAAGGAAATGGCAATCCACTCCAGTATTCTTGCCTGGAGAATCCCATGGACAAAGGAGCCTGGCAGGCTACAGTCCATGGGGTCGCAAGAGTTGGACATGACTGAGCGACTAAACCACCACCACAGTTTCTCCATCTTCAGCTACAAAGAATGTAATCAGTTTGATTTCAGTATTGGCCATTTGCTGATGTCCATGAGTGCAGTTCAGCATCTTAGCCACTGGACCACCAGGGAAGTCCCAAGTGTTCATTTTTTAAACCACTCAAGTCTATGGTATTTTTGTTCTAGCAGCCCAGACAGACTGACACAGTTACACATAGGGCTATATGGAATCTCTTAATGTTATTTCTTAAAACTGCATGTCAAGTTAAAAAATTAACTCGTAATAAAAAGTTTCTCTAAATCCACTATGGTGGACCTCTTTTGTATGTTCATGTATATATCACAACTCCTAGTTATTTCCTTCGGGTAGATTCCTAAGAGAGAAATTACTCTTAAGAAAATTCAGAGCTCTCAATCACAGCACCCTGGGGTTTATTGGCTACCACCCAAGAAGCCTTGTGGGCATAGAAAATTGATCTTTACGTTAGCGGAGGAGGAGTGGCTTAGCCATACTCATGGACTGTTCTACAAATCCTGAATGCCTCTTCACTATTTACAGTGAGAAATGTGAGTGGAAGGGACCAGGCCCTCCCTCTCTCTCCCTGTAGGCCCTCCCGGGGTAAAGCCATGTTCTAGTCAGAAGATTGATTGGTGATTGGATGCAGTTAGAGCAAGGGGAATTAGGTGACATGATGCAAATGTTAAAGATATCAGGCATAAGGACTGCCGCACACATCTCCATAGTAAGGGCTAAACCATTGCCACCAGGGACAGACAAATGGTTTTTTTTTTTTTTTGCTGCACCATGTGACAGGCAGGATCTTAGTTTCCCAACTAGAGATTGAACCCATGCCCCCTACAGTGGGAGCACAGATTCTTAGCCCCTGGACCACCAGGGAAGCCCCACAAATGGGTTTTTGGACCAGGGCACCTTCACTTAGTACTGCTTGAATGGGGCCAGCCTGTATTTGCCTTTGTAACTCTCCATTTCTGTGCTCCTGAGGTTTACTAACCCTGTCCTATATACTACATTGTCTGTTTAAGTGTGTGAATATATTCTAGCAAGTTACAGCCAAATGTTGCTGGCCTGGGAGTCCATCTGTTTCTTTAAGGCACTTGTCCTTAACTCCTGATTCAGTGGTCCTCTGGAAGGTGCCCATCCCCTCTGAAAGTATATGCAAAGTTTTGAGTGTATGGTCAAATGTACATTCTTCTGGGGGGAGAGTTTTCTGTGTTTATTAGATTATCAAGAAATTATATTAATTTAATAGTAAATATCAGGTGGCCCCCAGGGTCCAGGCTTTGTACTGAGGGTTTTACATACATTATTTCATATAATCCCCTCTGAGGTTAAGAAATTTTTCCCCAAGTTATCAGTTTTGTCAAGTTAAAGAACTACTGCTTTAAAGTGACTTCACTGAATTGCCTGGTGGTCCAAGTTAGGACTCAGAGCTTTCACTGCTGCGGCCTGGCTTGGATTCCTGGCTGGGGAGCTAAGATCCTGCAAGCCATGTGGCATGGTGGGAAAAAAAAAGTGACTTTGTAAATCTCTTCTCTGTTACAGTCAATGTCTGTGCTGCAGGGAAATCTTGTGTGCACCCCCCACCCCCCACCGCCATTTTATCTTCCTAAATGAAGAAGAAAGTTATTGGCAACGAATGAGCATACACATGATCCATGCCAAACAAAGCTGTGGAATGGCTTTGTTAATTCTTCCTAGAGACTGAGCTCCGTTGTCTGCCCAGCATCTCTAATTACCTGTTTTATTTTCTCATACACAGATCCCTGTGTGCACTCAAATTAACTTGTGAACTAGCACCTCGTATCTGCATCTCACCCACTTTGACAGCTTGGATGTCAGCTCCTCATATAAATGCCCTTTCTTTTAAAATGCAGGCCTGCTGTCTGTTTATTCTCCCTTTTAGTCTGTCAGAATCTAGAACCTTCAGGTTTTCTAAAGGACCATTGGGTTGCTTTTTATCAAAAGTGGAGGGCATTGGTGCCAGCATTCCAGTAGAAAGTCAGGCAAGAGGTTATTCCACATTCACTTATTCACTGACTAATTCATTCATTTTTCCAGACGCTGTTCCTTGACACACTGGGACTATGGGTAAAAGTCCTTGCCTTCATAGAGCCTAGGTTGTAAGGGGAAGAACACAGACAGTAAACAAACAAACAAGTAAAGTTATAGTAAGCCAGATGTTTTTAAGTGCTGATGGCTCAGATGGTAAAGAATCTGCCTGCGATGCAGAAGACCTGGGTTCCATCCCTGGGTTGGGAAGATGCCCTAGAAAAGGAAAAGGCACCGCACTCCAGTTTTCTTGCCTGGAGAATCCCATGGACGGAGGAGCCTGGTGGGCTGCAGTCCATGGGGTCGTTAAGAGTCCCGCATGACTGATCGACTTCACTTTCACCTTTCACTTTCATGCATTGGAGAAGGAAATGGCAACCCACTCCAGTGTTCTTGCCTGGAGAATCCCATGGACACAGGCCCCTGGCAGGCTACAGTTCACGAGGTTGCAAAGAGTTGGTCACGACTGAATGACTAACACAAGCCAGATGCTTTCAAGTGCTGAGATGAGAAATAAAAATAGGGGCGGGACATAGAGAGCGCCAGGGAGAAGGCAGCACATGTCTACTTCAGGAGTCAGGGAAGGTCTCACTGAGAAGTCGCAGTTGAATAGAGATCTCTGTGGTGTAGTAGAGAAAACAGGGGTTTGGGGGTCAGACCCCTGTTAAGCTAAGTTCAGATCTTGGCTCTATACTTTCAATTGTGTGACCTTGGGCTAGACCCTTACCCTGAGCTTTAGTCTCTCCATTTATGGCAATGCAAGTAAAATACCTACTTTATGAGGATGTTGGAATGCGATAATATATATAAAGTATCTGGCATCAAAACCATACATGGGAAACACTGTCATAGCTTTTGCTACATGACCTGGAGGGTCCATCCAGTCCAGGATTCTCTTATTTTTGGACTGTGTTACTTGGATCCAGAGGCCCAAGGGGAGGGACCAGAATCTCCTTCCCTTTCTGAGTTCAGCACCAGCACGGGGTCTACACCTTCTCCAGTGAAGATTTAGGTGAAAGTCACTCGGCAGCAATTGGAACACTCCACTCTGAAAAGAGGCTCTTCCTTTTCAAGAAAGACTCCTCATATTTCTCTCTTCTCTCTCTGAGAAGGGTGTGGTCGATCCAGTTCACTGATTGCAAAAACCTGGGTTGATTCAACACACTTGATCTATTTTCATCTCTTTATCACTTGCTTAAAATAAGGAGCTCATTGCTATTCTGCCCACGGCTGCATCTAAATCATAACTGGGTTGAATGTTTAATGCATTTTTCTCTCTTCTGTTAAGTACCCAAGACCTGTTTGTCTCTCACTGAAAATTCTTCTATACCTGCAGCTAGCCAAAGCCACCTTCCAAGCTGTCACCACTTCCTCCTTCTATGGTCACCATCTTTTTCACTCCTTGGTGGTAGTAGGAGGGCTTTGTGAGCCTTTTGAGTCTCTTGTTTCCCTGCGAAGGCTTACATCATAAGTACCCTCTGGACTTAAGTCTCCCCCCTTTTGACTCTTGTTATAAGAGATAGGAAATCAACAAAATGAGAAATTCAAGAAACTCCAAAAAGCAGTTTCATAAACATGAGTTAAAAGAGACTCTTGACTTCTAAAAAGAATGATATCATGCTCTAAATTCAGCCTGAAACTCTTGCTTTTTCATCTCTAACCTCCTCATGTCCAAGCTTTAATTCCTCCCACCTACCTCCTCTCCTCCTTCCCAGAAGGGTCAGTGTGATTGTCATCATTTTACAGACAATCACATCAGTCCCCCGGGGAGGGAGTCAGTGACTTGGTCCAGATTAGGATGCAAGGGCTCCCTGAGGACAGACGGGAGCCTGAAGTGTCCCTTGACTTCCTCATCATTTTAATCACGATGAAGCTTTTCTTTTCCATCAGCCTCCATGCACTTGTGATAAGAAATCCTTGCCCCCACCATGCAGACATCAGGTATAAAGAAAGGAAAAGGAAAAGTGGCTCATCCTGCTACTGGGAAAACCAGGAGTAAGATCCCCAGATAGTACAGGAAAGAGAATCAGAGCCAGCCTTTGCCTCTCAGCTAGAGAAATGGCTGTATGAAGGAAGGGGTTTCCAGCAGTGGAGGTGGAAGGCAGTGAGTCAACTACAAGAATGGCAAGAAGACAGACTCTGAAGCTAGTCAGCCTTTATCCAATCCTGATTCTAATATTTCCCAGCCTTCTTACCCTGGATAAGTTATTTTGCTCTCTGAGCCTCAGTTTCTACATCTGTAAAATGGGAATGATGATATTTTTACCTTGTAGAGTTGTAAGGATTACATGAGCTGACACATAAGAAATTGACTAGCACAGTATACAGTAAACAACAGCTATGATTATTAAATGTTTACAGTGTGCTAGGTACTGTACCAGTTCCTGGAAATAGTTGAGAAAGGCAGATTCTTCACCTCCGAGGAGTTTATTTTGTGGGTAGAACAGGCAAGTGAATATTTATCAAACAGTGCAAAGGAATGGCAGTGTCTATAGCTTTGGGGTAAATCTCCTTGTCTCTAGGTGAAGTTGATTGTATGAGAACAGAGGCTGAACTCATGACCTTAATAGGCACATAAATAATAATAACAATAATAGCAGATGGGCTTCCCAGGTGGCTCAGTGGGTTAAGAATCTGCCTGCAATGCAGGAGATGTGGGTTCAATGCCCCGGTTGGGAAAATTCCCCGGAAAAGGAGATGGCAACCCACTCTAGTATTCTTGCCTGGAGAATTCCATGGACAGAGGAGCCTGGCAGGCTACATCCACAGGGTCACAAAGAGTAGGACGCGACTGAAGCATTTAATAGCAGATAGCAACTAGCCATTTCCAGGAAGAGGGTATACAATGTCACAGTGGCCAGATATTTCATTTTATCCTCAGCAAGGCCTTAAACAGTTGAGTAACTGAAGAAGTTAGTGTGGCTTTTCCTATAATCGCCCTGTGAAGCAGACACATGCCACTTCTTAGGAAACTGGGGCTCAGAGAAAGTAAATGACATATCCAAGATCAAATAGCTAGTAAGTGGAAACCCCAAGACTGGACCCAGCTCTGCTGGCTCTGAGCCCAGCGCTTTCATCGTTTCAGATGCCTCTTTCCTTGGGCTGTGGATTTGGGCTTTGGCTAAGAAGGAAGGCTTCCCTCAGAGGACCAAAGGATCCTTGGCCTCAAGTGCTCTTTCTTTTCCTGATGTCCCTTTTCATGTGGGAGGTCACAGGAACATGAGGAAGCCAACCCATGACCTTGAGCAAATTGCTGTATCTCTCAGCATCTTGGGGTCCTTGTGTACCAGAGGGCATCCTATTCCTCCCCCTGCCTGATTCTTGGGTATGATGAGAATCAACGTAATGAGTGATGTCAGAAATGCTTTGAGGGCATTAAAAACATGGTGACAAATGCAAAGTATGATTCTAAACTTCTTCATACAAAAATGAGGACTGGTGGCCTTCAGACTGTTTCTTTCATTCATTCACTCAGTGATGGAAAATTGTCTGTTGAATACTTCCTTTTTGCCAGATACTGTGGTGAGTACCGGGACCCAAGGAAATCCCCAGGCTTTGAGGAATTTGAAGCGAGGAAAGACAGATCTAAAAAAATAATTAGCACATAGATGTGAGGGCTTTTAAAGAGATGACCACAATTGGGGAGACCGTTTACTCAGCTGTCCGGAAGTGCTATGAAGTTTAGAGAGGGGTACCATGAGCAACAATTAGAGCTAGAGAAGGTCCCCGAGTGGGAAGATGAAAAGGAAGCTACTAGAGTCGGGGGTGGAGGGGGATGTGCAGGGGAAACCAGATGCACAAGGCATGCGGGCGTATGTGAGTAGTTTAGCGCTTCCTACTCCAGGGGATCTTCTAGACCCAGGGATGGAACCTGCATCTCTGGAGTCTCCTGCATTGGCAGGCAGATTCCTGTCCTCTAGGAAGCTTATAGCCAGGGTATCAGAGCACAGATAGGAAAAGATATCTGTCTAATTAAACATGGCCTTGGGGGAAGCCAGGCAAATTAGGAAGTTAGGCAAATACTACTATGTCAAAGTGAAAGTCGCTCAGTCGTGTCCAACTCTTTGCAACCCCGTGGACTATAGAGTCCATGGACTTCTCCAGGCCAGAATACTGTAGTGGGTAGCCTTTCCCTTCTCCAGGGGATTTTCCCAACCTATGGATCGAACCCAGGTCTCCTGGATTGCAGGAGGATTCTTTACCAGCTGAGCCACAAGGGAAGCCCAAGAATATTGGAGTGGGTAGCCTATCCCTTCTTCAGCAGATCTATGTCAAAGGGAGAGGTCTATAAAGCTCTGAATACCTGCCTGACCCTCTGTGACCTTCTGAGAAAGGGTATCATCAAGATATTTTATATTTCAGTATTGTTAGAACTGGAAAGGCCATAGTAGGACTCCTGGATCCAGCCACAGGTCAGCAAAGAGCAGTGAGGAGCCTGAGGGAATGGAAAGGAGTAGGATGGGGGAAAACAACAGAATGGGAAAGACTAGCAAATTCTTCAAGAAAATTAGAGATACCAAGGGAACATTTCATGCAAAGATGGGCTCGATAAAGGACAGAAATGGTATGGACTAACAGAAGCAGAAGATAAGAAGAGGTGGCAAAAATACACAGAAGAACTATACAAAAAAGATCTTCACAACACAGATAACCATGATGGTGTGATCACTCACCTAGAGCCAGACATCCTGGAATGTGAAGTCAAGTAGGCCTTAGGAAGCATCACTATGAACAAAGCTAGTGGAGGTGATGGAATTCCAGCTGAGCTGTTTCAAATCCTAAAAGATGATGCTATGAAAGTGCTGCACTCAATATGTCAGCAAATTTGGAAAACTCAGCAGTGGCCACAGGACTGGAAAAGGGCAGTTTTCATTCCAATCCCAAAGAAAGGCAATGCCAAAGAATGTTCAAACTACTGCACAATAGCACTCATCTCACATGCTAGCAAAGTAATGTTCAAAATTCTCCAAGCCAGGCTTCAAGAGTAAGTGAATTGTTAACTTCCAGATGTTCAAGCTGGTTTTAGAAAAGAGAGGAACCAGATATCAAATTGCCAACATCTGTTGGATCATGGAAAAAGCAAGAGAGTTCCAGAAAAACATTTATTTTCTGCTTTGTTGACTATGCCAAAACCTTTGTGTGGATCACAAAAAACTGGAAAATTCTGAAAGAGATGGGAAGACCGGACCACCTGACCTGTTTCTTGAGAAATCTTTATGCAGGTCAGGAAGCAGCAGTTAGGATTGGACATAGAACAGCAGACTGGTTCCAAATAGGGAAAGGAGTACATCAAGGCTGTATATTATCACCCTGCTTATTTGACTTATATGCAGAGTACATCATAAGAAACACTGGGCTGGAAGAAGCCCAAGCTGGAATCAAGATTGCTGGGAGAAATATCAATAACCTCAGATATGCAGATGACACCACTCTTATGGCAGAAAGTGAAGAAGAACTAAAGAGCCTCTTGATGAAAGTGAAAGAGGAGAGTGAAAACGTTGGCTTAAAACTCAACATTCAGAAAACTAAGATCATGGCATCTGGTCCCATCACTTCATGGCAAATAGATGGGGAAACAGTGGAAACAGTGAGAGACTTTATTTTTGGGGCTCCAAAATCACTGCAGCCATGCAGTGCAGCCATGGTGACTGCAGCCATGAAACTAAAAGACGCTTACTCCTTGGAAGAAAAGTTATGACTGACCTAGACAGCATATTAAAAAGCAGAGATGTTACTTTGCCAACAAAGGTCTGTCTAGTCAAAGCTATGGTTTTTCCAGTAGTCATGTATGGATGTGAGAGTTGGACTATAAAGAAAGCTGAGCACCGAAAAATTGGTGCTTTTACTGTGGTGTTGGAGAAAAGTCTTGAAAGTCTCTTGGACTGCAAGGAGATCCAACCAGTCCATCCTAAAGGAAATCAGTCCTGAATATTCATTGGAAGGACTGATGCTGAAGCTGAAGCTCCAATATTTTGGCCACCTGATGCAAAGAACTGACTTATTTGAAAAGACCCTGATACTGGGAAAGATTGAAGGCAGGAGAGAAGGGGACAACAGAGGATGAAATGGTTGGATGGCATCACCGACTCAATGGATATGAGTTTGAGCAAACTCTGGGAGTTGGTGATGGACAGGGAGGCCTGGCATGCTGCAGTCCATGGGGTGGGAAAGAATCAGACTGAACTGAGTGACTGAACTGAACTGAGGATGGGGGAACCTCAGTGCAAGTGACCTGGCCCCCTAAGCCATCTGTTGCGAATCCCTACTAGCAGCCCAGGGCAACTAGGGAGAGGGACCGGGGCGTTTGAATGACAAATTACCAGCGATTACAAGGCCATTGGGCCTAAGGCTGCTTTTCCTCTCTCCAAGGGGATGAGGTTTATAAAGGATAAGTAGTGCGCTTTTTCTAGCTGGCCCAGGGTGCCTCCCACGCAATGGCTAGAGGATGCTGTTGGAGGCTCCTGGGAGTGTCAATGGACCGGCTTCCAGAAAGACGCACTAAAACCCAGCTCCGAGGTAAGCTCTAGAGCCTGGACACTGGCAAATCAGGCTTTTGGCCTGGTTGCCATGGAGACAGACAGGCAGCAGCTGCGCGGGAAGAGGGAACAGCAGCTTCGCCGACATCCAGGATTGAGACAGCCCTGGTGGGGGAGGGGCTCGGCACCGCCCTTTCTCCCCCAGATACAGAGGCTCCTGTCTGCCCCCCAACGTCCGAGACTCCCAGGATCTGGTGAGTTGCCAGGGTCACAAAGGGAGACGTGGCAGTTCTGGCGCCTCAAGCCTCGATTTTCTGCTTCCAGGCCAGCGCCCTCCCGCTGCCCTGTTCAGCTTTTGGAGCAAACAGATCTTCCGGAGCTCCTGGGCCCCGGGAGGGTTCCCAAGCTCCCGCCTTGGAGGTGATAAGTCACTGGAGGTGAATCCCAGAGTGTTGGCCACCGGAGGCCAATTTGGCCCCGTGCTCTGTCGCGGTCTCTCCGGAAAACCTGGCAGGGGCTCTGACCAGCCATTGTCTGGGAAGGGAGCTTGAAGCTGAGCCCAGAGACAACGCGGTAAATGATGGGGTTTATTGTTCCCGCATTTGATGCTACACTGATATCATTAATTTGTGGCTTCAAGCCCTGTCCTCCCTTGCCTGGCTCCTGTGGGTTATCTCTGGAGACTGAAGGTGGGAGAGAAGGGGCCTGGAATCCAGGTTGCCCGAGTCCCCTTTCGCAGCCGAGCTGCCAGAAGGCTGTGGCTCAGCATCTCGGGTTCCTCCTCTCTGGTAAGAGGAGAAACGAGGCTGAGGTCCTGGTGTCATCCGGGGCTTTGGGCTACTGGGCGTCGCGTGTCAACAAGGAGGTCACCTGAGAACACAGCCTTAGCGTGGAGGAAGAACAGAGAGCCGGGGAAATGCAGAGGCTACTGCCGAACAGACAGGCTTTTGATGTTGCTGCTATAATTATGAAGGTAGTTCACATGTGGGCGTAATTACAGAAAAAAACTCACTGTATATAGAGTAAATTGAGAAAATGACCCATCACCTTAAATCCCAGTCCCTCATGCCTGCTGGAAAGTACTGATAATTTTGTTGTGTATCTTTTCCGACTTTCTCTATGCTTGTACTTATCCTCCTATGTTATTACTGTTTTTTAACTACACAAATGATATAACACATTTATAAAAGATGCAAATACCACAGATATACATCAAGTCAAAAGCAAAGATAGTCTTTTAGTGTATTCCTTTTGCCAGAGAGAGCTATTGTTAACAATTTAATGCCCTTCATACATTAATGTCCAAACACACAGAGCTTCAGCTTTTCTTTTTTGTGCATAAATGCAGCCACAGCATCCATGTTGTTTTGCAAGTTGCTTTCCCTGCTATGATAATATGTTAGTTACTCTGCAGATTTTTGCATGTTGGTTTACCTACCCCATTCTCCATAACTGCTACTTCATATTCTGCATGATGGATGTTCTGTACTTGTTGAAGTCGTCTCCTTCCATAAACACTTGAGTTGTCTACCATCTTTTGTGATTAATAACACTTTGCAAACTTGTTCATCGATTTATGCAGGGTTTATTTCTAGAAGTAGAATTTGTGGGTTACTGTGTATGTCTTTAATTTTTCTAAGTACTAGGAGGTTTTATTCTTAAGTTTTTGTTTTGTTTTTTAAATGCCATTCAAGGCATAGATGCCCACTGCAAAAAACTGGAAAGGTATAAAAAGCTATCTGGGGAAACAAAATCACTTACAGTCCCTCCACACAGCAGTCCTGACTGTTCACTTTTTGGCAATTATTGTCTATGCCTGCTATTGTTACAACGATCAGAGCATACTGCATAGATAATTTTCTACCTGGCTTTTTAAAAAAAACTTAACAGTATAAGCATCTTCCTACGTCACTAAGATATTTTTGTAGACATCCTTTTTATGATTTCACGATAGTGTTACATGTACACACCATAATTTTTTCTCCATTGTTGGACTTCTAAGTTGCCTACATTTTTTCACTATGATAACCAGTGAATATCTTTCTGCATAAATCTGTCTGAAATCTGATAATTTCCTTAAGCTAGATTCTGAGAAGGAGAATTACTGGGTCTAGAGATAGAAATTTTGCTGAATCTGTTTTTTTTAAGTTGAATTTTGAATTGCTAATATGTGCACATGATACAAAATTCCAAAAGTACTAAAGATTACACAGTGGGAAAAAAAATGTGTCCCTCAGTTGTGGTTTTCCTTCTTACAAGCAACAATATCACCTGTCTTTTTGTGTATCTTTCCTAGGGAAAAAAATATATGTACATGTGTATATATATATATATATACACTCTTTTTTCATATAAAAACAGTAGTACATCATATACATACTTTTTTCTCTTTTCACTTAAAATTTCTTGATGATTGTTCCACATGTAAAATAGAAAACTGCCTTATTTTCTAGAAATAGTGCATAGAATTGCCTTAAATGGGTGTGCCCTGGTTAAACGAATCAATTCTATTGGTACATTTTTAGATGTCTCCCATCTGTTGCTATTCGAGCAGTGCAGTAATGAATGTCCTCACATATATGCCGTTTTGTCCATGTGTTACTGCATCCATCTGTAGAATACAGGCCTTTGGGTGGAACTGCTGGGTCCCAGGGAATATGCATTTTACATCTTGATAGCTATGGCTATCTCTATAGAGGGTGACCATTTCTTCCCTGAAGGGTGTGGACAGTTTTTTAAAGCTCTTGATTCAAATGGCCAAACTGCTTTCCGGAAAAGTGTTACCTGTTTCTACTCTCACCAGCAATACAGTGCCCTGTTCATTCCTCCCACTCAGTAGAAAGAGTATGGTGATGTTTGCAGTGTTCTTTTTTTTTTTTTTCCCAAAAGGATCTGTGTAAGATCATCAAAAGTGAGCAAATAATTACTTTTTTAAATAAAAATAAATAAAAACACAGGATATGGAAGAAATTTCTAATCCCAGTGTTGCCCCTCTATAGGTGTGACCCCAGGGAAATTCCTCATCCCCTTTGAACCTGTCCTAAGAGTTGTCATGGGGAGGAAATGAGCTAATACACTTAGTACAGTGCTTGGCACATAGCAAGGTCTCAAAAGGTGGTAGCTAAGAAGAAAATTTTAAAGGGGAAAAAAAAAGAAAATGCCAGCCCTCTAAGTAATCCCAACCGGGAGAGGAAGGGAGCCTTCCAGGCTCTTGAAGTGACCTGGGCGGTGCCAGCTTTGTTCTTTTCCTCAAATTGTCCCACTGCTCTTTCCTGCCTTGGGGAGGAAAAGGGAAACCAGGCCACCAGGTCCTGGGGAGACACAACCCCACACCAGGACTGACCCTTAGGAAAGGCTTGGGGTCTGGGACCTCACCCAGCTTCACCGGACTCCACTCGGAGGGGCCCAGGCAGAGCTTAGTCGTCGCCCTCCCTGGAGGTCCCTGCTGCAGAGCTGACACCCTGATCGGAGGAGACTGGTTAGAGAGAAGTGTAGGTCCAGCCTTCCTCGTCTCCCGCAAAGCTAACGGCGGGCGGCGGCTGCCTGTGCTCCGGGATGGACCCTTTCGGAGCAGCCCCGGTGGGCGCGGCTGGGAGGTCCGCGAGAAATCGTCGTGCGGCTCTCGCCCCCTTCCAGCCCCTCCGGGCGCCGGCTGGAGGTGCTGCAAGGAGCTGGGAGGTGTCGCCAGGGCTGGTGCTGGATGCTGCGGTCCAGCTCGGATGCAGGGCGGCCACGGGGGGACCCCCACTCCCAGCGAGGCTCGGCCGCCCCCTCCTCCCAGAACAGAGCCGCTGCCTTGAAAAATCAGCTGCCGGAGACGCCATTTCTGGTCCCACCCTGAGTCGGCCGAGGAAGAGCCAATCACCACCCTGGGTGCAGCTCTGAAAGCCGCAGGTTGCAGCTGCTTCGGGTGGGAGCGCGGATCTGCGGGGTGAAGCCATTTTCTGGGAGGAATTTGCAGTCATTTCTACTCGCGGTCTAATCACCATGTTGAGAATTTTAGTCATCCTGCCCCCCCACCCCCACCCCCTTACACTGGGAGCTTTTCTGAATTTTCCATGGAGAGCTGACAAGGGGAAACGCAAAGTGATGCAAAACGTGTGTCTTGGGTGCCAGTTGAAGTGGGGTCTAAGCTTGGCCCTGTCCTTAACCTGCTCCGTGATTGCGAGAAAGCAGTACAGCCCCAGACTTCATTCTTCTCATTTTAAAAAATGCAGAGAAGGAATAAAAGCAGACCATATCAAGGACTGGTGAGGTTGTGGGGAAATGCATTCTCTCGATTTGCCCTTATCTAGTAAAACTGAAAATATTCATGCCCTGTGCCCTGACGATTCTCTTTCTTGGTTTCTACCCTGGAGAAATACTTGCACATGTATTCAAGAAGGCTGTCCATTGCAGGATCATACCTAGTAAGAAACCAGTGAAACAGCTCAATGGCCGTCAATAGGGAAAGTACAAATAAAATAGGGCCCGTATTCATAATGAGTAACTATATTGCAGTTAGAAGGAACAACTTAGATCCATACATGCAGAGACATGGATAGAGCTCAAAATCTATTAAATAAAAGCAAAGTTATAGGATAATGCATATAATGCAGTTTTTGCAACATATCAGAACTGTGGATTTTCTAGGATATCTTCAAACATATGTAAAAAAAAAATTTTTTTTTAGTGAAAGGACTGTAAAATATACTCGTAGCTCAAGAGTGACTTTCTCTGGGGAGGAGGGGCAGGGAGTTGGGAGAGTGAGTAGAGGTGAACAGGAACTTCAACTTTCTTTGTAACTCCTAATTTTTTCTTTAAAAAAAAAATGACACTGCATTACTACCTTAAGGAATTTTAAACTGCACAGTCATAAAGAAAACACTGGAAACAAATGTCAAAATGTAAATGATGATTAATTCTAGGTGATGGGAAATATGAGTAACCGTTATTTTCTTCTTTGTACTTTTGGGGGTTTGCTTTTGTGTTGTTTTTTTTTTTAATGCAGGGATATTTGTACATAAGTGTCCATAGCACCATTATTCACAATAGCCAAAAGGTGGAAGCAGTCCAAATGTCCATCAGTGGATGAATGGATAAACAAAATGTTGCAATGGAATATTTAACTCTGCCTTAAAAAGGAAGTAATTGCTGACATATGCTACAACATGGATGAGCCTTGAGGACATTATGCTTAGTGAAATCATGCAGCCACAAAAAGACAAATAGTGTATGATTTTGCTTATGTGAGGTACCAGGTAGTCAAAATCACAGAAACAGAAAATAGAATGATGGTTGCCAGGGGCTGGGGGAGAGGAGAGAGGTATTGTTTAATAGGGGTAGAGTTTCAGATGTACAAGAGTTTTGAGCATGGATGGTGCTGATGATGGTTTCCCAGGTGGCTCTGTGGTAAAGAATCTGCCTGCAATGCAGGAGAGGCAGGTTTGATCCCTGGGAGGGGGGAGGATCCCCTGGAGGAGGAAACAGCAACCCACTGCAGTGTTCTTTCCTGGAAAATCCCATGGACAGAGGAGCCTGGTGGGCTACAGTCCATGGGGTCACAAAAGAGTTGGACACGACTGAGCAACTAAACAACAGCAACAAATGGGGCCGATGCTTGCGCAACAGTTTACCTGTATTTATTTATTTATCGGCTGTGCCACAAGGCTTGCAGGGTCTTCGTTCCCTGACCAGGGATTCAACCCAGAGCCATGGCAGTGAAAGCACTTGGTCCTAAACACTGGACTGCCAGGGAATTCCAAATACACGTGTTTAGTACCACTGAACTGTACACTTAAAATGGGTTAAATGGTAAATTTTATGTTATGTGTATTTTAACAGAATAAAAAATTGTAAAAAAAAATATAGTAGGAGACGATCCTATTTAACAAAACCCTGCTATTAGACAGTCCATCAATCTAGTACCATACATCACCAAATATAAGATGACGACTGCAGAATGCACCATTATTTTATGTAATACCAAGAAAGAAAAACTGGTACCAATTAAACTCTGATATCAACTGATTAAAAGACACGTTCTATTCCAAAGATGGTAATTTTTTAGATTCAAAAGAATATGGTAAGCAGTTTATACACTAAATGATCACCTTTAAAATCCACCCGCACAGTTCAGATTGGTTGTTTTTTCTTCCATTTGGTTGTGCTGGGTCTTAGTTGTTGTGTGTGGGATCTAGTCTTAACCGCTTAACCAAGAGGGAAATCCCCAGATTGGTTTTTAATTGTAGCACACCTGTCCTTTGTTTTTTTAACAGATTGTGTTTGCATATCATCTCAGACAAATAAATGGTGATTTGTCTACCTAAAAAAGAGAAAAAAAAAAAGCAGCAGTGGGGTTCAAGAGTGACTGTGTGTGTGTGTGTGTGTGTGTGTGTATGTGTGCGTGCGCGGGTTCATGCTAAGTGGTTTCAGTTGTGTCCCACTCTTTGCTACCCTATGGACTGTAGCTCTCCAGGCTCCTCTGTTCATGGGATTCTCCAGGCAAGAATACTGAAGTTGAGTTGCCATGCCCTTCTCCAGGGGATCTTCCCAACCCAGGGATTGAACCAATGTCTCTTATATCTCCCTGAATTGGCAGATGGGTTCTTTACCACTAGTGCCACCTGGGAAGCCCAAGAGTGACTGTGTGACCCATGAAATCCCCAAGGTCAGCCGTGGCAGGGATGATGAGAAAGTGGAGTTGCCCAGTGGGTGTGGTAATGTAGATGTCATTGGAGATCCTGGCAAGAACAGTGTCTGTAGACAGAGGTGGAGCGTGAGTCTGCATGAGGAGGATTTGAAGAGTCAGAGAAAGCAACAAAGACAGCCTTTTTGGAGAGCCTTGTTATAGGGGTGAGCAGAGAAATAGGGGATTCTGGAAGGAGTCATCAGACAGTTTAAGGCAGAATGAATTGCAGCCTGGAAACATACTAACGAAGGGAAGACTGATGCAGGAGAGAGATGTGACACAAGCGTGGGTCCCAGGTCCTCTTTTTTGTACCCCTACCCCTCCTCTTTCTCCGGCTTTGTTTCCCCAGGTTTTCTCTGACTTTCTTCTCCTTACCCCACTCTCTCTTCTTGTAATGAGCCATTATAATCAACCTTAAGATTATCAACCCTGAATATTCATTGGAAGGACTGATGCTGAAGCTGAAGCTTCAATACTTTGGCCACCTGATGCGAAGAGCCGATTCACTGGAAAAGACCCTGATGTTGGGCAAGATTGAAGGCAGGAGGAGAAGGGGGTGACAGAGGATGAGATGGTTGGATGGCATCACTGATTCAATGGACATGAGTTTGAACAAACTCTGAGAGATAGTGAAGGATGGGGAAGCCTGGCATGCTGCAGCCCTTGGGGTCACAAAGAGTTGGCCACGACTGAGCAACTGAACAGCAACATAGTCAACCTTATCTCTGTGAGCATGCAGCACAGCAATTTGCTCTTCCTGCAAAGATTTGCCAAGTTATCCTGACCTTTCTTCATATAAAGCAGTCCTTCAGGCCATTAAAATAGGATCTTTTCTGTCCCGGATGAGGATTTGTTGACTCAAGAAGACTCTTGACAGTCCCTTGGACTGCAAGGAGATCAAACCAGTCAATCCTAAAGGAAATCAACCCTGAATATTCACTTGAAGGACTGACACTGAAGCTGAAGCTCCAAACTTTGGCCTCCTAATGTGAAGAGCCGACTGACTCATTGGAAAAGACCCTGATGATGGGAAAGATTGAAGGCAGGAGGAGAAGGGGATGACAGAGGATGAGATGGTTGGATGGCATCACCGACTCAATGGACGTGAGTTTGAGCAAGGTCTAGGAGATGGTGAAGGACAGAGAAGCCTGACGTGATGCAGTCCATGGGGTCACATGACTTAGTGACTGAACAGCAACAATAACAATAGGCCCCAGTAGCCTCTTCTTCTGCTAGTTGTCAATACCACCAGTATGGTTTGTCTTTTCTTTGGTGTGTATCTTATGAACCCAGCTGGACTGTAAGAACCTTAAGGATAGGGACTCCACATGATGTTTCTTCGGGTCCCCCATGATACTGATTGGCTGTGCAGAGTATTCATTTACTCCTTATTTACTGAGTACTTGCTGTGGGCTGGGATCTGTGCAAGGTGATCCAGATCAACAGTCCCTACCTTCAAAGAGTTCGTGGTCCAGACAGGAGGCAAACGGGTAATCAAATAATAGCAAATCAAATGTCAAGTGCTGTACTAGAGAAATGTAGGGTGCAGTGGAGGCTTAGAGAAGGAAGAGGTTAACTCCTTGGGAATGAACAGGGAAGCTTTTGCTGGGGAAATGGGAGTGGGTGGCAATGACAGAGCGCTTGAAAGACGGCCAGGAGTTTTCCGCTGGACTGGAGGAGAGAAGGCATCAGCAGAGGGAGGACGCAGAGTCACAGAGGTGTGGAACAGCACGCGTGTTTGGAGAAGGGCAGGTCTTTTGATGTGGCGGTACGGTGGGTGGGGAAAACAATGGTAGGAGAAGATCCTGGAGAGACGGGAAAGAGTGGACTGGGGAGAGCCGCGTGTGCCAGGCTAGGGAACTTGGCCGTACACCCAGGGTTAAGGGGAAGGACGGGATCAGACTTTAGAGAGAACCCTGCGGTGACAGTGGACTAGAGGCTCACTTGCTTTTGGCAGTCATGGTTTTAGAAACAGTTTGAGTGTGAGCTAAGTCGCTTCAGTGGTGTCCGATTTTTTGTGACCCTATGGACTGTAGCCCTACAGGTTCCTCTGACTATGGGATTCTCTAGGCAAGAATAACTGGGGTGGGTTGCCACGCCCTCCTCCAGGGGATCTTCCTTGACCCAGGAATCCAACCGGCATCTATTACATCTCCTGCATTGGTAGATGGGTTTTTTCTTTTATCCCTAGCACCACCTGGGAAACCCTAGAAACAGTTTGTGCCTGTGTGCATGCTAAATTGCTTTAGTCATGTCTGACTCTTTGCAACCCAGGCTCCTCTGTTCATGGGATTCTCCAGGCAAGAAGTCGGTTGCCATGCCCTCCTCCAGGGGATCTGCCTGACCCAGGGATCAAATTCATGTCTCTTACCTCTCCTGTGTTGGCAGGCGGGTTCTTTACCTAGGAAGCCCATAGAAACAGTTTACTTATATTTAATTAGGTGCTGATATTTTAAAATCAGGAAATTTCACAAGAAAGCCTAAATTCCAGCTTCTTGAGCCACACATTGTTCTAGGATAGACTTCAGCCAAAGCTATCTGTTAATGGAAGCTGTTATGAATTGAATTGGATCCCCGCCTCCCACCGAAATGCTGAAGTCCTACCTGTAACCTTGAACGTGACCTTATTTGTAAATTGGGTCTGTTCAGATAACCAGGAGAAGATAAGGTCATCAGGGTAGGCCCTCTTTTTTTTTGGCTGCACTGGTTCTTTGGTGCATAGCTCTGGCTTTCTTTTGTTGCCGGGGCATCTCTTGTTGCAGAGCGAGAGGCTCAGGCTTCAGTCATTGTGGCACCTGGCCTTGGTTGCCCTGCAGCACATGGGATCTTAGTCCCCAGACCAGGGATGGAACCCCTATCCCCTGCATTGGAAGGCGGATTCTTAACCACTGGACCACCAGGGAAGCCCCCAGGGGAGTCCTTAAGCCAGTACAACTGCTGTCCTTATATAAAGGGGAAGTTTGGACAGATAAATGCACAGAGAAGAAGATATGAGGATGTGGGCTCGGGGAGGGGGTTGCTATCTATAAGCCAAGCAACAGCTGAGGCTGCCAGAAGCTAGAAGAGAGCGTGGCGGATTCTCCCTCCCATCCCTCTGAAGTAACCTGCTGTCATCTAGATTTTGGGTTTCTGGGCCCTGGAACCATGAGAGAAACATTTCTATTGTTTGGGCCACCCGATTTATGGCACCTTGTTAAGGCAACCCCACGAAAGTAGTACACCCCATTCCTCCCCCTTAGATGGGGCCCCCATCCTCCAGTGGTTTGAGTTGTTAAATTTGAGTTGATGCCCTTGTTGGGAATGGATTCGAGGTAGGGGGCAGACTGAAGCCCATCTAGGCGGTGGTCTGTGGTGACCCAGTCAAGTGGTGGGAAGGGGGCAGTCATGAGCGCACCGCGGTGCTGGTGCTCACTGACTGATGTAAGGGCTTAGCAAGAAGCCCAGAAGGGCTGGAAATCAGCTCTGAGTTCCAGAGACACGGGCTTTTCTTTCACTCGTGTCTTTTCTCTTACACAGCATCCTCCTCCATCTGACACCCCAGCCACACCCTCCTCTTCCAGGCTTGAATGCTACTCCGTGAACACGTCCTCCTGGCCTCCGGGGTTGGGGGGGTGCGGTTCAGCAGCCTTGGTCTCAACTTCCTGTGACAGCTGTGACCTCTGTTCTCACTGAATTGCTAAGATTGCTGATAAGTGCCAACTGCTTGGAAGTTTTTATAAGTAACTGGGAACATGTTTTGTGCCAGTCCACGGGAAAATGGGCTATGGAATGGCCCAGAAATTTAATGAATTAAAAGTAATGCTGTTTTTAGGCTCACGTGTGTCCATTCAAGAAAAAGACTAGGTCTCAGATGAAAATCATCCTTCCCTGTTCGAAACCCCAGCAGCCCAACAGAGGGCGAGTGCTGCTACCTCACCATCCCCATGCTCACATTTTGATTATTTGGAAAAGGATTCAAAGAAACATAGAAAGCAATCCAACCCTCCCATCCCCCCGGCCCCAGCCTCACCAGTAAAAGAAATGTCAATGGCCAAGGAAATAAGCGACCCCATGGACTACAGCCTACCAGGCTCCTCCGTCCATGGGATTTTCCAGGCAAGAGTATTGGAGTGGGGTGCCATCGCCTTCTCCCTAAGGAAATAAGATGCTACATGCAAGGTGGTATCCTGAATAGGATCCTGGAACACAGAAAGAACCCCAGTAGGCAACTGGGGAATCCAGGTAAAGCCAGTCACTTAGTTAATAGTATTGTGCCAGATTTAATCTTTTGGTGTGGATAAATGCACCATGATTATGTAAGATGTTAGCCTAGCAGGGAGCTGGCTGAAAGGTCTGTGGGAACTAGGTGTACTACCTTTGCAACTCTCTGGAAATCTAAAATGATTTCAAATTTAAAAGTTTAAAAAGAAGTTAAATATATATATTTTATAAATATATTTAAATGTCTCTGTGATAGTTGGTGCAGAATATATATATATATATATACTTAGATTTATGCTGTTTGTCCCTCAGCCTAAGTGTGGTTTAATGGCCAAAAAGACATCAACCAGATGGTTAACATTTGGTGAGTTCATGGCACTGTAGGGATACAAAGACAAAACCACATAGAATCCTGCCCTGAAGACGCTTACTCTCTACTGAGGAGAACAAACATACTTATGGATAGCTATAATACAGGACAGTGGATGGGGATCAGAAAGATTGATCAAGACCTTGAAGGTGGAAAGAATTTCAGTACACACAAAACCAAGGGCTCAAGGCTGAGAGTTGCTGTCAGCAAAACACACAGGAGTGTGACTTTTTAGGAAGTGACTCCATGGACTGTAACCTGCCAGGCCCCTCTGTCCATGGGATTCTCCAGGCAAGAATACTGGAGTGGGTTGCCATTCCCTTCTCCAGGGGATCTTCCTGACCCAGGGGTTGAATCTGGGTGTCCTGCATTACAGGCAGATTCTTTACTGTCTGAGCCACCAGGGGAGCCCTACAACAAGAGAGACCACAACAATGAGAACCCCATCTAGGACTAACCCTCCCCCACCTACCCCCCACCCCCGCAACTGGAGAAAATCCATGCACAGTCGCAAAGACCCAGTGAAGCAAAAAATAAATATTTTTAAAAAGTAAAGCACAGCTTCAGATTTTTGCTGTGACTTGAGTTAGTTGTGTGATCTTGGACAAATGTCTAAAGTTTTCTGTATGGCTTTTCTCCCCCATTGTAAAATAATAGGGTTAGGCTAATAAAACAGTTTACAGTGATAGCTAAAAGCCTAGACTTGGAACCAGACTGCAAAACCTCTGTGCTCCCCTGTGGCATGGTTACTCACATGACTTAAATCTCTTTTCGGGCCTGCTGCTAGCATTTGTTAGACCTACGGCAGGAGTATAAAAGGGAAGCCCACATATCTTATGTCTAAGTATTTAAGAGTTATAAGTCAAGCTAACAAACAGTTTTTTAAAAAATACATGTTTTACCCTTGTACTGAGTTGGCCAGTACAATTTGGTATAGCACAATTGCCTGGAGTAACAGGCAAATGTGGCCTTGGAGTACAGGATGAAGCAGGGCAAAGGCTAATAGAGTTTTGCCAAGAGAACACACTGGTCATAGCCAACACCCTCTTCCAACAACACAAGAGAAGACTCTACACGTGGACATCACCAGATGGTCAACACTGAAACCAGACTGATTATATTCTTTGCAGCCAAAGGTGGAGAAGCTCTACAGTCTGCAAAAACAAGACCAGGAGCTGACTGTGGTTCAGATCATGAACTCTTTATTGCCAAATTCAGACTTAAATTGAAGAAAGTAGGGAAAACCACTAGACCATTCAGGTATGACCTAAATCAAATGTCTTATGATTGATTATACAGTGGAAGTGAGAAATAGATTTAAGGGACTAGATCTGATAGACAGAGTGCCTGATGAACTATGGATGGAGGTTTGTGACATTATGAGACAGGGATCAAGACCATCCCCAAGACAAAGAAATGGAAAACAGCAAAATGGCTGTCTGAGGAGCCTTTACAAATAGCTGTGAAAAGAAGAGAAGCGAAAAGCAAAGGAAAAAAGGAAAGATATACCCATCTGAATGCAGAGTTCCAAAGAAGAGCAAGAAGAGATTTAAAAAAGCCTTCCTCAGTGATCAATGCAAAGAAATAGAGGAAAACAATAGAATGGGAAAGACTAGGGATCTCTTCAAGAAAATTAGGGATACCAAGGGAACATTTCATGCAAAGATGGGCTCAATAAAGGACAGAAATGGTATGGACCTAACAGAAGCAGAAGATATTAAGAAGAGGTGGCAAGAATATACAGAAGAACTATACAAAAAAAGATCTTCACAACCCAGATAACCATGATGGTGTGATCACTCACCTAGAGCCAGACATCCTGGAATGTGAAGTCAAGTAGGCCTTAGGAAGCGTCACTATGAACAAAGCTAGTGGAGGTGATGGAATTCCAGCTGAGCTGTTTCAAATCCTAAAAGACGATGCTATGAAAGTGCTGCACTCAATATGTCAGCAAATTTAGAAAACTCAGCAGTGGCCACAGGGCTGGAAAAGGTCAGTTTTCATTCCAATCCCAAAGAAAGACAATGCCAAAGAATGCTCAAACTACTGCACAATTGCAGTCATCTCACACGCTCATAAAGTAATGTTCAAAATTCTCCAAGCCAGGCTTCAAGAGTAAGTGAATTGTTAACTTCCAGATGTTCAAGCTGGTTTTAGAAAAGAGAGGAACCAGATATCAAATTGCCAACATCCGTTGGATCATTGAAAAAGCAAGAGAGTTCCAGAAAAACATTTATTTCTGCTTTGTTGACTATGCCAAAGCCTTTGACTGTGTGGATCACAAAAAACTGTGGAAATTTCTGAAAGAGATGGGAATACCAGACCACCTGACCTGCAACTTGAGAAATCTGTATGCAGGTCAGGAAACAACAGTTAGAACTGGACATGGAACAACAGACTAGTTCCAAATAGTAAAAGGAGTTCGTCAAGGCTGTATATTGTCACCCTGCTCATTTGACTTATATGCAGAGTACATCATGAGAAATGCTGGGCTGGATGAAGATTGCTGGGAGAAATATCAATAACCTCAGATATGCAGATGACACCACCTTTATGGCAGAAAGTGAAGAAGAACTAAAGAGACTCTTGATGAAAGTGAAAGAGGAGAGTGAAAGAGTTGGCTTAAAACTCAACATTCAGAAAACAAAGATCACGGCATCCAGTCCCATCACTTCATGGCAAATAGATGGGGAAACAGTGGCAGACTTCATTTTTTTAAATGGCTCCAAAATCACTGCAGATGGTGACTGCAGCCATGAAATTAAAAGACGCTTACTCCTTGGAAGGAAAGTTATGACCAACCTAGACAGCATATTAAAAAACAGAGGCATTACTTTGCCAACAAAGGTCCATCTAGTCAAAGCTATGGCTTTTCCAGTAGTCTTGTATGGATGTGAGAGTTGGACTATAAAGAAAGCTGAGCACCAAAGAATTGATGCTTTTGAACTGTGGTGTTGGAGAAGACTCTTGAGAGTCCCTTGGACTGCAAGGAGATCCAACCAGTCCATCCTAAAGGAAATAAGTCCTGAATATTCATTGGAAGGATTGATGCTGAAGCTGAAACTCCAATCTTTGGCCACCTGATGCAAAGAGCTGACTCATTGGAAAACACCCTGATACTGGGAAAGATGGAAGGCAGGAGGAGAAGGGGACGACAGAGGATGAGATGGTTGGATAACATCACCAACTCAATGGACATGAGTTTGAGTAAACTCCAGGAGTTGGCGATGGACAGGGAGGCCTGGTGTGCTGCAGTTCATGGGGTCTAAAAGAGTCAGACACGACTGAGTGATTCAACTGAACTGAACTGAGTTGGCCAAAAATTTCATTCGAGTTTTCCCATAAGGTGGTATGGAAAGACCCAACCGAACTTTTTGGCCAACCCAATACTTTGACAAATATACTTGCAAAGTAACCTAGAAACCGGGTTTTGAGTTGAGAATCCTTGAGTTCCTTGGAGTTCCAGGTCAGAATGTGGCTGAGCTAGATCCCGTCTCTTCCTATTTATGGCTCCTGTATGTACCTTCCACACCCCAGACCTCATGGCCAGAGTGTATCCACACCCGTTATGAGTAGCCAGCCCTGGGTATAGGGTGTACTCAATGGCAGGGAAGTTTGCCCTTGGGAGGACAGAGCCAGGGAAGAGGTTGGTACAGTTGCTGAAAGTGGACCCTGGCTATTTGGACAGGGCGTTCTGGAGTCCTGGTTCTCACAGTGTAGTCTAGACCCATTCTCAGGGTGGGCATGGCTCCTTGGACCCAGGGGACTCCTTGCCTATGAAAATGTGCACAGCAGGAAATGGGTCAGAGTGAATCCCTTGGAAGTGCAGAGCCTAGGACAAGGACCCTGTTGACATGTCTAGGAAGATGCTGTCTCTTTGGGCCTCAGTTATTTTTAGAGGGACCCACTCACTAGGGTTTACCCAAGGCTTTCATGGTTGTGGCACCGAAAGTCCTGAATTCTAGGGAAAAACCCTTAGTCCCAGGCAAACTGGGACGACTGGTTACCCTCACTTCCTCATCTTTACAATTCAAGTTAATAAATCTCATAAGATTGTTGTGGGGTTAGCATGAGTTAACAAACTTGGAGTGTTCAGACCAGTACCTGCCATGTGGTCAGTGGTCTATGACTATGTTAAGGCTATGAACATATTTTTTCAAATTTTTTTATTGTAGTAAAACATACATAACGTAAAAAGTACCATCATGACCATTTTATACAGTTCAGTGATATTAAATACATTCATAATGTTGTGCAACCATCACCACCATCCATCTCCATAACTCTTTTCATCTTAGGAGACTGAAACTCTATCCTCATTAAACAGTATCCCTCATTCGCTCTTCTCCACCAGCTCCTGGCAGAGGTATTCCCAGAACTGTACTTGCTGGAACATAGAATATGTCTGCTTTTGTTTTTGGTTTTTGGCTGTGCTGGGTCTTCGTTGCTGAGCATGGGCTTTCTCTAGTTGCTGTGAGCAGGGGTTATTCTTCATTGCAGTGCACAGGCTTCTCACTGAGGTGGTTTCTCTTGTGGAGCACAGGCTCTAAAGCACAAGCTTCGTAGTTGCTGCAAATGGGCTCAGTAGTTGTGGAGCATGGGCTTTCGTTGCTCTGCGGCACGTGGAATCTTCCTGGACCAGGGATCAGACCTGCGTCCTCTGCGCTGGCAGGCGGATTCCTATCCGCTGTACCACCAGTCCATGATAGTTCCCTTTTTAATTTTAGGGTGAACCTCCATACTGTTTTCCACAGCAACTGTGCCATCTTACATTCTCACCAACAGTGCACAAAGGCTTCAATTTCTCTACACCCTAACCAACACTTGCTATGTACTGGATTTTTGATAGTAGTCATCCTCATTTTGATTTGCATTTACCCAATGACTAGTAAACCATGAACTTCCTGATGTTCAAGCTGGTTTTAGAAAAGGCAGAGGAACCAGAGATCAATTTGCCAGCATCCGCTGGATCATAGAAAAAGCAAGAGAGTTCCAGAAAAACATCTATTTCTGCTTTATTGACTATACCAAAGCCTTTGACTGTGTGGATCACAATAAACTGTGGAAAATTCTGAAAGAGATGGGAATACCAGACCACCTGATCTGCCTCTTGAGAAATTTGTATGCAGGTCAGGAAGCAACAGTTAGAACTGGACGTGGAACAGACTGGTTCCAAATAGGAAAAGGAGTTCGTCAAGGCTGTATATTGTCACCCTGTTTATTTAACTTATATGCAGAGTACATTATGAGAAACGCTGGACTGGAAGAAACACAAACTGGAATCAAGATTGCCGGGAGAAATATCAATATCCTCAGATATGCAGATGACACCACCCTTATGGCAGAAAGTGAAGAGGAACTCAAAAGCCTCTTGATGAAAGTGAAAGTGGAGAGTGAAAAAGTTGGCTTAAAGCTCAACATTCAGAAAATGAAGATCATGGCATCTGGTCCCATCACTTCATGGGAAATAGATGGGGAAACAGTGGAAACAGTGTCAGACTTTATTTTTCTGGGCTCCAAAATCACTGCAGATGGTGACTGCAGCCATGAAATTAAAAGACACTTACTCCTTGGAAGGAAAGTTATGATCAACCTAGATAGCATATTCAAAAGCAGAGACATTACTTTGCCAACAAAGGTCCATCTAGTCAAGGCTATGGTTTTTCCTGTGGTCATGTATGGATGTGAGAGTTGGACTGTGAAGAAGGCTGAGCGCCGAAGAATTGATGCTTTTGAACTGTGGTGTTGGAGAAGACTCTTGAGAGTCCCTTGGACTGCAAGGAGATCCAACCAGTCCATTCTGAAGGAGATCAGCCCTGGGATTTCTTTGGAAGGAATGATGCTAAAGCTGAAACTCCAGTACTCTGGCCACCTCATGCGAAGAGTTGACTCATTGGAAAAGAGTCTGATGCTGGGAGGGATTGGGGACAGGAGGAGAAGGGGACGACAGAGGATGAGATGGCTGGATGGTATCACTGACTCGATGGACGTGAGTCTGGGTGAACTCCGGGAGTTGGTGATGGACAGGGAGGCCTGGCGTGCTGCGATTCATGGGGTCACAAAGAGTCGGACACGACTGAGCGACTGATCTCTGATCTGATCTGATGTAGCAAAATCATTACCAGAATAACATCTAATTAATATCTGTCACTCTGTATGTCACAAAATTTTGTCTTCTTGTGATGAAGACTTTTTAAGATTTACTTTCTTAGCAACTTTCAAGTGTGCAATGCAATATTATTAACTCTAGGCTCCATGCCGTACATTACATCTCCATGACTCATTTATTTTACGACTGAAAGTTTATATCTTTTGACCCCTTTCACCCGTTTCACCCACTCACCCCACCCCCTCTACTCCAGCAACTACCAGGCTTTTTCTGTATCTATGAGCTTGTTTCTTTTTTGGGGGGAGTGGTTGTTTTAGATTCTACATACAAGTAGGGAATTGTCTTTCTTTGTCTGACTTATTTCACTTAGCATAATGCCCTCAGTGTGATATTAATGCCTTATCAGATATATAATTTGAAAATATTTTCTTACATTCTATGGGTTGCCTTTTTACTCTGTTGATAATGTATTTTGACACACAAAATTTTTAATTTTCCCGAAGTTCAATTTGTCTGTGTTTTCCTTTTGCTGGCTGGTGTCACATCTAAGAAATCATTGCTAAATCCAGTGTTATGAAGCTTTTTTCCTATGTTTTCTTCTAAGAGTTTTATACTTTTAGGTTTTATATTTAGATCTTTGATTGATTTTGAGTTAATTTTTTTGTATATGGTGTGAGGTAAGAGTTCAGCTTCATTTCTTTGCATGAGGCCATCCAGCTTCCCAGCACTATCAGTTGAAAAGACTGTCCTTTCCCCCACTGAATGGATCTTAGCGCTCTTGTCAAAAATCATTTGACATATATGCAAGTGTTTATTTCTAGGCTCGACACTCTGTTCTATTGGTCTGTATGTCTATCTTTATGCCAGTACCTCATTGTGCTGACTCCTGTAACTTTGCGGCAAATTTCAAAATCAAGCTTCATTCTTTTAGTTACTATCATTTTAAATATTCCATTGTATTAGAAGGGCTTCTCTTGTGGCTCAACTGGGTAAACAATCTGCCTGCAATGAGGGAGACCTGGGTTCAATCCCTGGGTTGGGAAGATCCCCTGGAGAAGGGAAAGGCTACCCACTCCAGTAATCTGGCCTGGGGAGTTCCATGGTCCAGGGGGTCACAAAGAGTCAGACACAACTATTATGCCAGTACCACACGTTTTGATTCCTGTAACTTTGCTGCAAGTTTCAAAATCAAGAAGTATGAGTCCTCCAGCTCCATTCTTTTAGTTACTATCATTTTAAATGTTCCATTGTATTAGAAAATGCTGTTTCTATAAGTGGAAGCTTACAGAACGAGGCAAGAGTTGACTGTCTTTTTGAGGGCCCTGGGTTTCGTTGCCGGGCACAGGCTTTCTATAGTTGGGGAAAGCAGGGGCTGCTCTAGTTAGTGCGTGGGCTTCTCACTGTGCCGGCGTCTCCTGTTGCAGAGCTTGGGCTCTGTGTGCAGGGGCTTCAGTAGTTGTGCTGCACAGGCTTTACTGCCTCGAGGCACGTGGGATCTTCCCGGACCAGGGATCGAATCCTTGTCCCTTGCATTGGCAGGTGGATTCCCAACCACTGAACCACCAGGGAAGTCCATTTGTGTGTCTGTTTTTAAAAAATTTTGGTTGTGCTGGGTCTTTATTGTGGTACATGGGCTTTCTCTAGTGGTGGCATCTGGGAGCTTCTCTTTAGTTGCAGTGTGTAGGCTTAGTTGCTCTGCTGCATGTGGGATCTTAATTCTTTGACCAGGGTTCAAACCTCCATCCCCTGCATTGGGAGGCGAATTCTTAACGGACCATCAGGGAAGTTCTGGAAGAGTTGAATTTGACTGAAGTTTTAGGCCTGAAGGGTGAGAGCCTACCAAAGCCTCTAACAGAATGGAGAAATGAGATATGGGTGATGGGAAGATGTTAGTTCAGTGTGGGGGTCATACCAAATTTGAGGGCTTTATGGAGCATCCATGAGGAGGTGTCCTTTAGGTAGCTGGAAATGTTTTTTTAGAGTTCAGGGGAGAGATGGCAGCTCAAGAAGGCATCCCCATAAAAAGGAATCATTAGAAGACGGCATGGACTTAGATAAGAGGGATGAAGGTTAGAACACAGAGTGAGAAGATGGCAGGGGCAGTGACATCTTGGCCCCATTCCACTCACATTTAATGTGTGTTCAGTTTAGTTCAGTATCTCAGTCGTGTCCGACTCTTTGCATACCCATGAATCGCAGCATGCCAGGCCTCCCTGTCCATCACCAACTCCCGGAGTTCACTCAAACTCACGTCCATCGAGTTGGTGATGTCATCCAGCCATCTCCTCCTCTGTCGTCCCCTTCTCCTCTTGCCCCCAATCCCTCCCAGCATTAGAGTCTTTTCCAATGAGTCGACTCTTCGCATGAGGTGGCCAAAGTACTGGAGTTTCAGCTTTAGCATCATTCCTTCCAAAGAACACCCAGGGCTGATCTCCTTTAGAATGGACTGGTTGGATCTCCTTGCAGTCCAAGGGACTCTCAAGAGTCTTCTCCAACACCACAGTTCAAAAGCATCAATTCTTCAGCGCTCAGCTTTCTTCACAGTCCACTCTCACATCCATACATGACCACTGGAAAAACCATAGCCTTGACTAGATGGATCTTTGTTGGCAAAGCAATGTCTCTGCTTTTGAATATGCTGTCTAGGTTGGTCATAACTTTCCTTCCAAGGAGTAAGCGTCTTTTAATTTCATGGCTGCAGTCACCATCTGCAGTGATTTTGGAGCCCAGAATAATAAAGTCTGACACTGTTTCCCCATCTATTTCCCATGAAGTGATGGGACCAGATGCCACGATCTTCATTTTCTGAATGTTGAGCTTTAAGCCAACTTTTTCACTCTCCACTTTCACTTTCATCAAGAGGCTTTTGAGTTCCTCTTCACTTTCTGCCATAAGGGTGGTGTCATCTGCATATCTGAGGTTATTGATATTTCTCCCGGCAATCTTGATTCCAGTTTGTGTTTCTTCCAGTCCAGCGTTTCTCATGATGTACTCTGCATATAAGTTAAATAAGCAGGGTGAGAATATACAGCCTTGATGTACTCCTTTTCGTATTTGGCACAAGTCTGTTGTTCCATGTCCAGTTCTAACTGTTGCTTCCTCACCTGCATACAGGTCTCTCAAGAGGCAGGTCAGGTGGTCTGGTATTCCCATGTCTTTCAGAATTTTCCCCAGTTGATTGTGATCCACACAGTCAAAGGCTTTGGCATAGTCAATATGTATGTACTTTACCATATTTTGTTGAGTCAGAAATCCCATTTATTTTTAAGATGTTATTTTATGTGCCACTAAGAAAATATGCTGTTGGCAATTATGAAATGGTATTCATGGACTTGAGCACACTGATTTTAAAGACACACAAATCCGGGGACAACATACATCTTAGAACTGATTAAATACGATATGTGCCAGCCACTGTGTCAGGCATCATGGAGGGGGGAGTGGGATACAGCTATGAAAAAGACTCTGCCTTCAAAAAGCTTCCAATCTCATGATGACACTTGCAGATACTTCTCCCACAAGACTGAGACACTGATACAGTGTAGGCACCGAGCTGCTCTAAGATCAGGTGCTGCTTATCAAGTGTTTATAGGCATTATTAACACAGACAAAACTGACAGCGTGTCTTTCTCGGAATTTCTAGTCCTCCCCCTCCTTTTCCCTAATGCCTGAAATTTCTGGGGACAAAACCTTTCAAATCATTTTTGAATGAACTGAGATAATGAACTAAAATACCACATGGTAGGTGGTGAACTGGTACAACTCCTATGAAAGGCAGTTTGGCACTATCCAAATTACAAATGTGTTTGTCCTTTGACTTAGCAATACTACTCTAGGAATATATCTTTCAGATATACTTCAGTCACTCAGTCGTGTCCAACTCTTTGTGACCCCATGGACTGTGGCTCATCAGACTTCCCTGTTCATCACCAACTCCCAGAGCTTACTCAAATTCATGTCCACTGAGCTGGTGATGCCATCCAACCATCTCATCCTCTGTCGTCCCCTTCTCCTCCCACCTTCAATCTTTCCCAGCATCAGGGTCTTTTCCAATGAGTCAGTTCTTCGCATCAGGTGGCCACAGTGTTGGAGTTTCAGCTATACTTACCCCTCGGATATACTTACCCAGATGGAAAACACCATCTATATTAGCTTGTTCATTACAGCATTGTTTGAAATAGCAAATATTAACCTAAGGGCCATGGACAGGGCACTGGTTAACTGGATTATGGAGCGTTCATACATTGGATCCCAGATCCAAGAAATGCTTGATATATGAATACGGAAAAGATCCCTGATATGTGTTCTGAAGTGAAAAAACGCTAAGTGCAGAACAGTTACAGTAGACTGACATTTTCTTATGAAGGGGGATTAAGACTATGTGGCCACAAATTTGCTACCATACATGTAAGCAAAACTGCTTACGTGAAGAAAACCCTAGACACACAAGAAACTAGTAACAAAGGTTAAAGTAGGGGAAGGGTAAGTAGAGGATTTGGCAGATGGGGATAGATGAGGGAGGGAAGGAGAAGGAATTTTCATACTTTATTTCTCAACTGTGTGAATGTGTTTATTTATTCAAAATGTTAAATTAATTGAATTTTAAAAAATACTCCATGGGAAAAGAGTTAACCCAGAGACTATGATTTCCACCCAAAGGAGAAAGTCTACTAGTCATCATTCATTCATTTATTCAGTAACCTATAGCAATCAAGAAACTTCTCTAGCAATAATGATTAACAAATCAGCACTGAGAGGGGCCAGGCATCGTGCTAAGCACTTTCACATACATTATCTGATTTAATCCTCACCACCTCTGCTAGTGCAGGTGTCGAGCATCACAGAAGTGGAAGCTGAGGATGGGTGAGGTGGTTCTTGCCTAAAGTCATCTGCAACCAACCAGGCCCCACCCTCCAGGGCCAGCTTCCGTTCTGGGCAGGTACAACGGATACCAGAGACACAACTCCTGCCTTCTTAGGCTTAGTTGTCTAGTGAGGGAGACAAGCAAGTAAAATAGCAGATTCACAGAGAGGTTTTGAACAGGGAAGGGAGTGTTAGAGCATGATGCCTAAGGATTAGGGGACAAAGGGAACAGCGAGGCTGGGGACAAGGAGAAAACCTCTCCCACGACACCTTCGGCCAAGGACAGGCCCTGTAAACAGCAGTGGAACTCAGTGGCGCCTCTGTGGGAGACAACCCTGCAGCCTCAGAACCAACAATGAACAAAGGCAGCCGGTGCTCTGTAAGAACAGAGCAGATCTGACAACAGCCCGACTTGTTTGATCAGCGTAGACATCCTTTTGGACTTTGAAGCCTGAAGGGCTCTCCTTTAGCTGTCTACACAGATCAAATAAGCTGGATGGCTGCCATATCTCAACTTCACTTTGTGTTAATCCATAGTCACAGCCAGCTCCCCAGCAATTCGACCAAACCATCTGAGCAGAGGCAAAAATAATTCTCATCGGCAAAGACAGATAATCCCAAGATGCAAATGTTAACTCCTTGCTGCCACTTCAGGAGGGAGTGGATTTTGAAGTTAGTTCTTGGAACCTTCCAAGAAAGGAGCTTCTGCCCCTTTCCAAAGTGAGATGGCAAAGCTGTTTTCTCTCTCACAGTTGAAAGCCATTCCGATTCCAAAGCTCATTCATGAACACTCAGAAGAACTGACAATACATAGCTGTGGTCTAGCTCTCAGAAAGGCAGCCCCACCCCAAAGCCCCACCAAACCCTTTTTTATTCATAGGATCATTCTTGGGGAAACCCGACTCCAGTCTCCTCAGTCCTCAAGCAGCAGTGGGGATCTCAGGAAATCCTCGTCACAGAGACTGTCAGGACCAAGCATCTAACAACAAACCCAGAAGCCAAGTGGCATCGTTAAAAAAGATGAAAAATCTACATGAGTTCTAACATCTTCGTTCCTAGCCATGGTTTCCATGGAAATAGACATCTGCTCTAGGGAGAAAGAAAAAGTGGGGGGGGCGGGTGCGGTGGGAAGCGGTATAAGTGCTTTAAAATAATCAGTGTTTTGAAAGATTTATTTTTTTTTCTGTCATAACATTAATAGTCAGAAAGGTGAGATTTTTGTGGCAATTTCTTGTATTAAAAAAAAAAATGCATCAAATGGGTGGGACCTTCCTCTGCAAACCTCCAGTTCAAGTACAAAGACTTCTAGATAAAGCATGGTTCAGGGTATAACAGACTTCTCAGCCTTGAGTTTCTTGCTCGTGTGTGTTGCCTATTAATCTGTCACTTTTCAGTGAGGTCTTATCCCGACTCCCCTCCAGTCTTCCTGACGAATTCTGAGATTTCGCTCAGAAAACTGACAGATGGAAACACCGGATTGTTTGGTGGCTAAGTTTGGTCTGAGAAGGAGAAGGTTCTCAGGGCTCAGAATCTGAATTATTGCTGGTCCCGCTCACATGCTAAGGGAAAACCACTTAGATTGGGGGCGGGGGAGAGGCCGACCCCACACAAGGGCAATTGTTGGAGAAAATGCTGCAACAAGCATATCTCAGGCAACAGTGTATTGCTAATTGTTTGCTTTGTGTGGTGTGTCTGCTGCCTGTATAATCCAGTTTTCCTTGTCTCAAGCACCTATGAATTACATTTAACTCCTGCATATCCATAGTAAATAGCAGAACATGGGGAGTCTTTAAATGAGGACTCCTGCTCCATCAAAGAAGGTCATGTTTGTTTCTTGGTTTTGGGGAGGTGGAGCCCATCGAGCAGTAAAATGACCGTGTCCTTCTACCTTGTCAGTATCTCAAGGCAGGTGCTTTGGTGTAATGACCACCACCAAGGACAGAGCTTTGACTGGGAGAATGGGAGAAGGGGCTTGGGAACCATGTTCATTTTATTTATTTTTCCTCTGGCCTTTCTGTGTTTAAGAATGAGGCCAGCTGTTCTAAGATAGCCAGGGTCAGAGCAATTTTCTTTGTGTTTCTGCTGTGCATCCCATCTATCCAGGGCAGGGGGAACCGTGACCTTGTGGCTTCTTTTGTTTTGATTCTTTATAATGACCCAGCACCGATGTGGGAGCACGTGCTTCAAGAACAAAAGCAACACTTAACTGCAGTTTGTGTAGTCTAGAACTGCAATTGAGCTTCCTTCCCTATCGTCCGGTAAAAGGCTTGGCAGAACAGATGGAGTCTGCATTTAAGCCCAGTGACTTTGTTAGACCAGAGGAGATCAAATTCCAGATCCTTTTGCTTTTCCCCCACAGGTCTCTATAGAGGGTCACCAGCTGGGGGACCCTAAGACGGTAGGGAGAACGCACACAATGAGTTAAGGGCCACGCCCGTGCCCTGTTGGGCAGAATGGGTTAGATTATGATGATGTCACAATACAGGTGACAGGTGGAGGCATGAAGTGGCATTGTCCCGTCACAAGGGCTTGGGCGTCTTAGGTGGCTGCACCGAGGGGGCTCCGGAAGGGCAATGCGCTGTCCCAAGGGAGGGCTGCCCTTGGGGTGTGATGTGGGGCAAGGGGCTCCACAGAGGTGGAGTCCAGGGGGACCACTGTCTTGAGAGGTGGAAAGGGACCTTGCCCCACCCTTTTCCTAAGAAGGGGAGAACTGGTTCAAACCCAGGCGGGGGCTCACCGCATCACCCCCTTCCCCTGCCAGATGACCGTCCCGGCCCCCCGGCTCATACCTGGAGAACCCCCCGCCCCAAATCAGCCCTCACCCCTGGCATTGTCCGCTGGTCCCACCAGCCTGAACTACACTTCCCGAGGTGCTCCGGGGTCCCCAGAGGCGGGGTCCACTTGGGCTGTGGTTGGGGGGGGGGTGGGAAGGGGTCGGCACGTGCCGCCGCTCCCAGCCAATGCGGAGCCCGGCGGGGAGGTCACGTGTCGCTGTTTGGCGCTTTTGTGCGCGCCCGGGTCTGTTGGTGCTCAGAGTGTGGCCAGGCAGCTCGGACGGAGCAGGTGGGTGTGGGACTCTCGGGAGGAGGCGGCGGCGGTCGGCCGGGGGCAGTGAGAGGGACGCGGCGAGCGGGAGGGGCCGGCCCTGGGGCAGCGACCCCCTGCTGGAGGCCGGCGGGCGGGGCCGCGGGCCGTAAAGGGGCTGGAGGGCGGGGTGGGGGGTCGCTCCGCTTTGTGTGTGGCTCGGGCGGAGCCTGGCTTTGTCCCTGGCTCCCTGGGGGCGCGGCTGTGGTGGGGAGGGGGTGCGGCCAGCTGGGCGAGCCCGCCGAGGTAGCCCCGAGATACCTTCGAGGAGACAATAGGGGGCGTAGGCCCACCCTCCCCCGCCTCCCTGCAGGCGCGGCCCCCGCTGGGGTCCCCATTGTTTGAAGGGGCGGGGCGGCGCCCCCAGGGAGCGACCTGAGGGCCAGACTGCGGGGCCGGAAAGGGCAGCGCCCCCGCTCAGTGTTCGTGAGGCTGCCCACGGATGGCTGACACCCCCACGAGAGCTGTCCAGTCCTCTCGGCTCAGGGGCGCGGACGGCTTTGGGTGGCGGAAGACTGGGAGCGAAGGAAAGAGGTGGCGAGCCGATGGCGGGTACCCCACGGTTTCCTCCCGAGTACTAGCGCCTCCCGGCCAGCTGCGGCGGGGCTGGGGGCGAGGGGGGCGGGGGCCCGCCTCAAGGTGTTTTTGGCGGGAGTTGATGGGGGGCTACTCCGCGCGGGGAGAGCCCGGGGTGGGCGGAGTTACCCGGATGGGACCGTTAGCCCCGCCCACCCCTCCCCTTCCCACGCGCGCGGGCTCCGGGGTGTTGAGAGTTCGGGGAGATTCGAAAAGGCGCGGGGAGGAAGGGGCGGGGCCCGGGGCCGGAGTGCAGGGCGGGCTCTGATTGGCCGGGGGGCGGCCTGCCGCTATTCCTCGCCCGGACCAGGGCCACGCCCATCCTGGTTCTGGTGCGGGGAGTCTCATGCTCGTCCGACGGGCTTAGACAGTTTCCCTGTTTCCGATTTTAAGTTCCCGCTGTTGAGAACTTGTATTCCTACGTGTTTGACACTAGACTTGGGTCTGCAGGAATCATGACCTTTGAAAAGATCAAGGAATGTAGTTTTTTTTTCGTGGAAAAATACTGCACAAGGTAGCAAATAGGTGTAACCTAAGACCTAAAGCTTCATAAAATTGTTGATAATTCATGTTAACCCGCTGTTGAATGAGGACCTTAAACCGCAGGAACAATAGGAGTGAGACATTATTGGTTAATACTAGTTTGGGCGTTTTGTTTTCCACATGGCAGACACAGACAAAGCAGGGGTGGGTATTTCTCGTTTGCACAATGAGTGGTAGGCAGTGTTAAGATGGCTCCGGTCTCCCTAGGCGTTGAATCTGCACTATCTTCTCACCAGGAGGAGAATATACTGAGGGGCGGGGACCTTGTGATTTAAATCCCTGTCTAATTTTAAAAATCTTAAGTATATTTTGAACGGGCAAGCTCACTTAACCTCTTCTACAACCAACATTCTATTCAATTCAGGTTTCCCAGTGTTTGAGTATTTTATGATTTTTAAATAATTTTCTAACTAATGATGTCATATTTAATTCCACAGTAGTGGGGTTTTTTTGACATTGATTTATATGGATGTGATTTGAGATCCCTTTGAATCAATGACATGGAAATGCAAAGAAATTGATTGCATGCTTTTGAAAATCGTTTTCAGGGTTTTCCTTGCCAGTGAATCGTGTAGAGTACACTGCCAGTCTCTTGTCTTCTCTTCACCATGGCTTCTTCTGGTAGGTGATCTATGTGGAAAAGCTGAAATTGTGACGGGCTTCTAATTTTAGAATAGGAGATGGCTCAGGTCTTAAGCCATCTTAATTTGGCACTTGTGTTTTGGTCTTACCAAAAAAAATCTTACTTTATAAATTGGAGAGCAACTAAAGCAGAAAAATTACCACTTGAATGTACTGAGAGTACATAGTTAATTGTTTCATTATTAGACGATTTGGTTTGGTCTAAAGCAAAATGTGGAGTTTTGCATGTTTTTGTTCTGTTCAGGGAAATGATTGTCAAATACTGATGTCTCAGAATGGTATTTATCAATCCAAAAATGTTGAGCTTTGCTTTTCTGGGACATGGTATTTAGATAATAATTTCTTGCCTGTAAACACAGCTGCTTCACCAGCCCTCATTCTATTCATTAAATTGATTTGGTTTTTAGAAAACGATAGAACAGTTTATTAGAATAGGAAAAACTCCATTTTTCTGAATATATTATAAATATGATCAAATCCAGATATCCAGGTGAAGGAACTGGAGAAGCGTGCCTCAGGCCAGGCTTTTGAGCTGATTCTCAGCCCTCGATCAAAAGAATCTGTCCCAGAATTTCCCCTTTCCCCTCCTAAGAAGAAGGATCTTTCCCTGGAGGAAATTCAGAAGAAATTAGAAGCTGCAGAAGAAAGACGCAAGGTAAACACCAATTTACAGAAAACCAGATATTTATTAATGTAACATGGCCAGTCTGCTTTGTAAGAGGAGGAAAACAGAATTGTAGCTAGGTGGTGACTATAACTATGAAAATTACAGCCCCAGTGGCGGGGAGAGAATACCAGCCATCATTTATTGAGCTCCTATTGTGTACCATCTCCTTTAACTTACATAGTTCTCCTTTCTACTTTGACCCTAGAGGGTAGGTGTTGTCTGAGATACTGGATTAGAAAATGTTCTCAGGAAAGCTAAATCATTTTCCTGAGTCATACAGTTAGTGAGTACTGGAGCTAGAGTTTAAGCCCAGTTCTGTCTGAAACCAAAATTCATACTTTTCATGCTTTCTCTTTGGAAAATAGATTGTTGTTGATTCATTTTTTTGTCTCTTAAGGTTTTGGGGTTTGGTTTTTTAAGTTTGTGTGTAAGTCTGTGGTTTTTTAGTTTTTGTTTTGTTTTTTGAGAGCGGTACAATAAAAACATTTTAAATTGCTAGTGACATGATTGTGTTGCTCAGCTGTCATACTGGTATTATGGTAGCTTTTATCTAGTACTTCTATATTGAAGTATGTATCTTTAAAAAGAACTAATCAGAAAAGTCAGCAAATATTAATATGCTTGTTATAGAAAAACTGAGAACCACAGAAGTTTATAAATAAATTAGAAAATTCATATCCTACTTCGCAGAAATAACTATTGGTAACATTTTGGTGTATTTCTCTCTTCAGCGTCCTTCTAGTTGTTAAGAATGATACATAAATTCTCATTTAGTCCCTCTTTCTAGCAACTCTTGATTGGGGTGCATGGGTCTAATTTTAAAATTAGAGAAATGAAGGCACAAAAAGGTGAAGTGGTCAATGTGCCTGCAACCAGCGCAGTTTGGTGCTTTGAAGTCTGGTACCTTTAACCCCACACATGCATTTTGGGGCCCTGTTGAGCTGCCGTAGCGTGTGCTGGGCACGTTTCAGTGCCACGAGTGTTCTGTGTGTGCGCTGACCCACTGTCAACAGTGAATTACCTCCCCAGGAAGAGTGGCTGTATTTGCAACAGTTTTTCATCTGCTACCTGCTCTTCTATTTAGTCCAAGTTGATGCATTCCATGTAGTTTGAGTTTGTGGAAGAGATGCAGCTGAAGGCAGGACAGAATTTTTTTTTAAGGAATCAACACTGGCCCTGTAGTCATTAGCCAGAGCTTTACATAGTTATTGGCTAAATATAGTGAAACTCTTATCATGACTGGGATTTTGAAGAAGAGAATTAACAGAACCAATGGCAGATGCTCTGAAGTTTTCCTGCAAGTTGATGCTTCTAAAGACATCGGAATCTGGTAATAAGCTATTCTGAGTCTGTTGAAGGAGGCACACCATGGTAACAGAGCTCCACTGGTCTCAAAGTTAACACAGTGTCCATAGAAAAACGCTAATAAGCTTTTCCTTAAAACAAATCCTTTGGCTTAAATAGTAATCTGGAGGTTTAATCTTAAATTTTCTATGATATCTGTGGATTTTCTTTTTATCAATACGGTTACATTTTTTACAAGGAACTCATTTTCTTTAGGTAGCCTTTGAAGTTAAAAAATCAAAATTCTTTACAATAAAGTGCCATTTCTAAGTATATATCACTCAAATCATCTTGATACCATTATGCGGTAAATCTTAAAAAGATTTCCTTAAGGAGTAATTGGGCAAGAATCTCTGAACAAATATGAGCAGTTTTCCAAAGTAAATAAAAACACTAGAAAATATAATTTTTACAGTATTCTGATACGGATAATTCAGGTCCTGACTTCAGTATTATTTAAAGGGATCTAACTTTCTATCTTCAGTCCTCTCAATAATTTCTTCTGTGATTTGACCTAATTCTGTATAACATTTCAGAGAGCCTAGCCTATTAAACTTTTTTCCAGTCCCATGAAGCTGAGGTCTTGAAGCAGCTTGCTGAGAAACGGGAGCACGAGAAAGAAGTGCTTCAGAAGGCGATAGAGGAGAACAACAACTTCAGTAAGATGGCGGAAGAGAAGCTGACCCACAAGATGGAGGCCAACAAAGAGAACCGAGAGGCGCAGATGGCCGCCAAGCTGGAGCGCTTGCGGGAGAAGGTCGGTGCCCCGGCCCGGGAGGCGCGGGAGCCTGGGTGTGATGCGCCACTGAGACGGCGTGAGCTCTGCCTTGATCACGCGTGCTTGGTGTCTTTGTCATTCATTTTGTGGTTAACAAGTTAAATCAGAGATGTCTTATTTTTAAGTAAGGAATATTCACTAATTTGCAGCACAGTTGCATGTTCTTGGGAAGAGCAGTAGAAGGCTGAATCATTAGGTTCAATGAGTGACCTAGGAAGTTTGAAGATGATGACTTAGAACTCTAATTACGTGATTCCCATAATATATATAATAATAGTATATTATTACACATGTCATATAATGTATGTACTAATGCTGATTTGGGCCTCTTGGGGGCATGACCTTGTAGGCTTTTTCACTTGACTGGTGGATATACTATTTCTTTACAGGACAAGCACATTGAAGAAGTGCGGAAGAACAAAGAATCCAAAGATCCTGCTGATGAGACTGAAGCCGACTAATTTGCTCTGAGAACTGACTTTCTCCCCCTCCCCTTCCTAAATATCCAAAGACTGTACTGGCCAGTGTCATTTTACTTTTGCCCTCCTGACAAATATTCTAGAAGCTGATGTAGGACTGTATAGGTAGATCCAGACGGTATGATGTTGTTTTAGGGGCTGAAGGGGAGAAACGAAAAGTGTTTTACTCTTTTTCTAAAGTGTTGAAGTCTTTCTAATGTAGCTATTTTTCTTGTTGCATCTTTTCTACTTCAGTACACCTGGTGTGCTGGGTTAATGGCTAGTACTGTATTGGCTCCGTGGAAACATGTCTGTGAAAAGAGTATGTAGTGGCTTCTTTCAAATTGTTAGATGCTGAATATGTTCACTTTTAAATCCCAATTCTGTCCCGATCTTACAGACGCTACTGTACTTGAATGGTTAATAAAACTGCACAGTGCTGTTGGTGGCAGTGACTTCTTTCTGTCCAGGTGATAAGTTGCCCAGTGATAGAGACCCTCTAGTTTGTATTTGCTCCAGATGGGGCCTCGAGGCTGCTGGAAACACCCCGCACACACACCACTGGAGTTCTCTGCCCTGGAGTTTCTTGCTCCGGAGTTGTTTGCATTGTCCTCTTCCACAATCCTCACTTTGTTGTGATGCCTCAGCCCAGATCAGCTGTTATGATAGTCTTTCAGATGTTTATTTGCAAACAAGCATTTTTTGTTTTCTGTGTCCCCATTAAAAAGGCAGACTGAAAGGCGCAAATGCTGTTTCTAGAGAATAGTTTAGAGAAACCTTAAGATCCTAGTTAGAGATATCGGATGCTTTATTTGCTTTACGTTACAGGCTGGGGTTGGGGGTGAATCCTAACACTTGCCTGCCTTAGGAACCGTTTCTCAAGAATCAAAAGATTAGTAAAACTTTCTGTACCCCTCTAGCAAGCCCTGTAACTGATGGAGGGAACCTGTTCTCTGGAGCAGCACTGACTTGGGCGGTGAAGGCTGTGGTTGCTTCGTCTCGCGTCCAGAGGCTACAGGGTTATGGTTTTCACCGGCTTGCCTCTGAATTCCGGGAAAGCCTTTGGCAGCTCTCCTAGGCTATTTGGGAAATAGCCTTAATTACATATGATTATTTGCTTCTCAGACTATCTGCAGAAAAGCTCTTGGAAGCCACACACTTCCAGTGAAAGAGTTTCCAGGATGACTGCTAATACTGCAGTGGGGTCAGCATGTTGCCACACTTATGCCTCTGCAGCTCTTGATTTGGGTTTTATCAAACTTAGAAGGATAGCCTATCAACCTTCCTATGTGGCTAGGATTAAAGGAATATGTGTGTGTGTGTGTGTGTCTGTACAGTAGAGCACACTTAAAACTATTTAGTATATATATATATCACTAATAATGATAACCGTTTTTAACCAAAGGCTAGTGAGGGAGCTAATAAGTTTATATTGAGTTGCAAATGACTGCAGCTTTTAAGTGGCTTGAACTGACTTAGAAATTTATAAGGTGATCAATTGTAGGGGTTCTGAAAGAAGATCGAATTTAAAGAGTCATGGCTGTATAGGGCAAACAGGAAAAAGATCAAGTGTAGTTCAGTATAATGATGGCAATACCTAAACACATAGGCCGAAGTGAAGCTTGTGTGCAGAAATGCACCACTGTCCATCTTTGATCTGTCCTATAGTAGGTATTAGAGGTTTGCGTGGGTGAGATGGTACCCATGGGAACCTTTAAAGCACCAGTTGTGAGTAGCTTGGATATAAAGATGGCCTGAAAGTAGAAATTCATCAGAGTTACGATACTAGATGTCCTACAGAGAGCAGTAGGTTTTTGTTCCTGTGGGACATGTGGGGAACGGAACAGAGATCAGGAAAAAGAAGAGGGTCTAAGATACGCCTGAGGAGGGATCCCCCAGTTGGTTACAGCCAACCCCATGGTGGCCCTGACAGTGTCAAAAGTTCCCACCTTGTGATAGCAGTTGTCACAGGGAACTGAAGGAGATCCATCTTGCCCATAAAATCAGACGCCCTGGCTTTTCTATTTTACCTCTGACCTTCGGAGAGGTACTAGTCCTGGGCCTCAGTTTTCTCAAACATAAAAAGAGAAGATTGAATTAGGTTAAATAATTGCCACTTAAATTCTTTGCCTATGACTTGGAAGGAGGGCTTCCCAGATGGCTTAGTGGTAAAGAATCCACCTGCCAATGCAGGAGACTCAGGTTTGATCCCCTGGAGGAGGAAATGGTAACCCACTCCAGTATGCCCGCCTGGAGAATCCCATAGACAGAGGAACCTGTCCTCTGGGGGTCTCAAAGAGTTGGGCATGACTGAGCAACTGAGCATACACACATGTGCACAGCTTGGAGGAAAGGAAGAGGGGGTGTCCAGGAGCTCCTGGGGATTGTCAGAGCCCTGGGCCGAAGGACTCGGTCCTGTCTTGAGTGAGCCAGGTCAGCCTCTCCTGGCAGCTCTTCTGTCAGAGGTCAGAAGTGGTTTGACTGCAGCCTGGGGGCTGTCGCCATAGAACACACTCTTTCCTTTGACTTGAGTGGAAAATGAGGTGCATCCCTTCCTCTTGAGGCTTTTGTACTTGGACATGGTGATTGGCCTCGGCAGAAAGGAGGGGCTTGAGGGATGGGAAGAAAGCCCTTAAATCCACATTTAACAAACAGCTAGAACGTGCCCAACTTTGAGCTATGTGCTAGGGACGCAAAGATGAAATGGGGTCCCCGCGCATCTTGTGTTTATGCCTGAAGCAGGCGGGGGGTTGTGGAACGCCTTGGTGAGAATATGGCCTCAACCCCATGCTTGTACTCGGCCAAGTGTGTTTCGGTGGAGGGTGTAACCACAGGATTCAGTGGTCTGGGAAGCTTAACAGCGGAGAGAAGACTTGAGCCAGTCCTCTGAGAAATCAGATATGGACTTGATAACACTTCACTGGGAGGCTTTTGCAGAAATTAATCTGCGATTTGTTATATGAGTGAATTTTTAAACTGGTCAATAACGTTCGGGTAACAAAGGACATTAATATGTCTCTGGTGAGTAGGTTGTTAACATGTACTTAATGAGGACCTTTCATGGTTACTGGATCACGGCAGGCTCTCATAGAGATGCCCTCTCCATTCCCTTTATCCTGAGCAGTGGGGGCTTCAGAACACGGAACAGGCGTGTTCTGTGAACAAAGCCATTCTGAGGGAGAGAATGGAGGCGTGGGGCAGGGTGAATTGGAGAGAAGGTGACCGAGACCACAGTTGTAAGGCTGTGGAAGCACCACGGGGGTGAGGTGATGAGCCTCTGAGCTGGATGGGGCCACTGGGCTCTGGAGACACCGTACCAAGGAACTGGGAGACTACTGACAGTGGGCAACGGGAAGAGAAATAAACCACTCCAGGGCTGGCTGGGGAGTGGTGCTGCCCATCTGAGGCTACTGTGGGGTGAGCAGTTCCTTTCGGGCATTGTGACGTCTCCTCGGGTCCAAACGTGTGAGGTGGGTGCTGCTACAGGACAGAGAAGTAAACAGGTCTAGGAAGGTGAGGGAACGGCCACAGGTCTCAGCTGGTCAGGGTCTAACGGGCACTGAGTCCAGGCGCTTCCTGGGAAGGCGGCTGCTCTGGCATTTCAGCATCCCCTCTGCCCCAGATTCAGCCAGTGCTGCCGCCCTCAAAAAGGCCACGAGTGACCATCTTCTGTTACTCTAAGGAAGAAAGATCTCACCCCCGCCGCCAGGCCTTTATAGAGGTGTTGCTTGCTTCTGTGTTTTCTTCCCCATGAAGAGTTCGGATTTCCAGCAACGTGTTAGCACTGCTTTGCCCTCCCAGATAACCGCTTGGCCCCCTTACTGTTAGTTGGGTTTCTGAATCACTGTTGAAAGTGATTTGCTTGTGAACAAGAAGATAAGGCCAGGCTCCTTAGAGAGGAGCTTCCCGCTTTGAATGGGAGGTTGGAATAGGTACCCTGGAAATTACCGTCCACGTTCAAGCCTAATTCCAGGTCTTCTCTACCCGATTAGATCAGGGATCCTATCTTGGCCATTGAGGGTTCCTCCACTGAGCTGAACTTGAAGGCACCAGAGGCATTACTGGCACTTAAGTCTCTTGCCATCTGCCTTCCTCTTTGCCCAGGTCAAGTATAAGGTCCACAGTGTCCCAGTGACTGAGGTCCCTGCCAGTGGAAGCTAGCATTCTGCACTTTGGTAGCACAAGGAAGGTTTTCTACCTCATTTTATACAGGCACCCAAATTTGTAATACTTAATTGTAGAATTTGATGAGCTCTGAGATGCGGCAGTCTCAGCGGGAGGGGCTCTGGCCAATGGTGGGAAAGGCCTAGCCTTCTCCCAGTGAGATCAAGGGCAGTACCTTCCTTGGGCACCAAATCCTACCAGGGGCAAGTGCGGGAGATTACCCAGATGCCCATGGCTGCCACAGCAGAATGGAGAGCACACGGGCGACTAAGCCCTAGGGGTGCAGCAGTCCCTGGGCCCAGACTTCCAACCTGTGGCCTCACACCTATCGGGGGAGAAGCTTCTGGGATTTGGGAGGGGCCTGATGGGGTTCTCTGAGAAGCCTATGCTCCCTCTTAATGCTCTTTACAGCTCTCTCTACTTTGTGGCCATGACTAATAATTATTTGCATGATCTCATGGGATTCCCCAAGACAACCCTGTGACATTATCATGCCCATTTCACAGGTAGGAAAGGAGGCCACTGAGACAGATTAGGGTATTTGCCAGAAGTGACATAGCTGACCAAGGGTGGAATCAGGAATCCAACCCCAACCTTGTGCTATACCGCAGCTCCTCATGTTTCACAGTGAATTTATTGTCGTGATTATTTGTTTCAACCGTGTGTCTCCAGTTAGAAGGAAGTGTTCCCCCAGAGCAGGAGCTGTGCCTGTCATGTCACTGGGTCTCCAGCACTGAGCCTGGCACATAGTGGGAGCTTAATATGTGCTGAATTATATGACTATGAGTGGGTGGTGACTCCTCTGGGCACCTGAGTTGTTCCTGTCCTGTGTGGACCTGTGGGGAGTCAACCCGATTTTCTAGAAGCAAAGGCTGGCTCTGTCCTGGCTTTGCAGACGGGCCTTGAAGGTACGCAGTCCTTAACATCATTCTCAGATTCAAGATTCGAACGCACCAACTGCTGGCCTGCAGCCAGAGTGAGTCCACAGGCTTGTTGGCTTCACTCTGTGCCGTGCTTTAAATTTTTTAAAATTAGTTGACAATTAATTACAGTTGAAAATGTGATTTCAGTCTTATCTTCAAACCCAGAAAATCCTGCAAGCCTGTGCTCAGTCCCACCCAGAGGCGATCAGCAAGCTCTGAGCAGCTGCTGCCCCCGTGAGGTGGTGCTTGCACACTGCAGCGCTTCTGTGCCTCTGGCCCACCCACTTCTGTCCTTACGATGCAGGCCCCAGATACAAATACAGGCCAGAGTTCGCAGGGTTTTTTTTGGCCACCGTGGCATGTGGGAGCTTTGTTCCCCAACCAGGGATTGAACCTGTGCCCCGCGCATTGGAAGCACAGAATCTTAACCAATGGACAGCCAGGGAAGTCCCTGCAGTTCTTGACATAAATGATAGCCATTTTATCAGTCCATCAGATTTTTTTTTTAAGTCAAAAGTCCAATTGGCACAAAAGGATAGATAAAAGTGACACTCCCTTCTAACGTCCTCCAGGCTGGAGGTCCCTGTGTTCCCTTCTTCAGGCGTGCTGCATCACGGCCACCAAACCACTCACTGGTACCTCTCACGGGCCAGACACCAACTGGGCATCAGAGTCACACGGCACTTTTTCAAAATACAGAGACTCAGGAGGCTCATCAGACCTTTGCAGGTAGACTTTCTAAACTGGAGCCCAGGTGTCCAGATGTTTCAAAAACCCACCATGATTTCTTTTGCTCTGCCAAGCAGAGACCACTGTATTCTGACACAAACACAAGTCCCACTCTGCAGTCCCCACAGCCTGGTGGAGATGTGCCCAGAGTCCCAGCCATCAAGGCAGCTTCTCAGAGCTGTGCAGACTATACCCTGTGCACAGGAGCACCTAACCAAGACCTGAAATCTAGCCAAGCCCTCAAACTAAGGCCCACCCCACCCCACCCCACCCCAGAGGAGCAGGCACTACTTTCAGATTTTCCATGTCAACCATTCAATGAGAACACGTGCAGGAAGACTGTGCAGGGACACAGATGGGGGCTCCTCAGTTCTGCTGTGAGCCCAGGATGACTTCCTGTAGCAGGTGATGCTTGGGCCAAGTTGGCTGTAGGAGTTAGAAGCAAAGAAAGCCAACTTTACTTCTCTCGTGTAGTTCACCCCACTCCTTCCCCTACCTCACAACTCCCTATGCCTATCAGGGGCCCCCAACAGGGGCACTTTATTTGTAATGCACATCAAGAAGACCCTTTGAGACAGGCTAGGGTGGAAGGAGGGGTCCAGGCATGAGTCAGATCAGTGGCCTGGGGCTGCTTGGGGTTGGCTGGCTTGGTATCCAGAAGTTTCTGCTTGAGAAGCAGCGTGTACAGAAATGTTCCTTCTGGAAGGTCTCCTGAGAGACTGCAAAACCAGAGTCCACCTCTGAGCAGCCTGAATCAGTCTATCAAAGAGCAGCCCTGGGACTGCTACCAGTCCATAAAACGTTACTGGTCTGCAATGAGATAAGAACAGAAATTGAAAGTAAGCATTTAGGAACTTTTATAACAGCCTTACAAGGTCTGTTGAAGACTATCCAAGTTGAGGCCAGCATTTTTTTTAATTTCATCAAAAAATGTTTATTGTAAAATATACAAAACATAAAATGTACCATATTAATCATTTTAATCATTAAGAACATTCACAATGTTCTGTAACCATTACCACTATTGAGTATATTTAATTTTATAAAAAATCTAAGTTCTTAGATTAAAAACCTTTTTTTTTTAGTTGGAGAAGCCCTGATCTAAATCTCGACCTGTGGGCTCCCCAAAGCCTTGAAGATTTGGGGCAAATTGAAGGGCTTAATTCATTGTTTGGTTTTGTTTCCCCAGACCATTGAGATTTGCCCTGGAGAGTGATGGGGGCTGAGGCCCAGGCTCCCTGGGCTGGAGGTGGGGGGGATGGGCGCCACCCTGGGAGGGAGAGGAAGGCGGCATTGTGCTGCCTGGGCCAGGGCGGGACGAAGGGGCTCTCCCTGGGTAGGGCTGCCCAGTGCTCCGGGGCAGGAAGGCCAGAGGAGAGCTGCGGGGTGTGTGGCAGGCCTTCCTCCTGCCTCAGCCGGGGGAGGCTGTTGTTCAGAATTCTAAGAATGTCAGCTCCAGCTGGAAGGGCCCTCAGTGACCAGTGCCTACCCTCCTTGTTTAGAGGAAGAGCTTGAGGCTGAAGAGAAAGGATTGCCCAAGGTTACAGCCTTAGTTTTGGTCCCACATCCCAGGCAGAAGCGCTGTGCAGCTTTTTGGAATCACACAGTATGGAGCCCTGTTAGCTCTTCAGGGGCCGGGGGCTTCTGTGCCCTCACCTGTGAAATGAGGGTAATCCCTCGCAGGATGGATGAGTATTGAGTCTGTGCTGGGTTAAGTGAAGCGCCTAGCGCAGGGCATGGGCAGGATCAAGTCCGTCCCCTGCCCCTCCCCATCCCTTCTTGCCCAGTGACCCTCTTCTCAGTCTGCCATTTTCTCTCGCTGTGGCCGAGGGGACAGAGGAGGGCTGGCGCTCTCCCTCTGGACGTCGGAGAACAGGAAACATAAACCACTGCCCCGGCCCCCCTGCGCAACTCCTCCCCAGCTTGCTGTCCCTCCGCGCAGGGCTCTTCTGCTGACTCTCTGGGCATCTTAGAGACATTTTTGTTCCTTCTGGGGCTCAGAACATTTGTAAAAGGAGAGTGTTGAACCAGAAGAACTCAAGTCAGTTTCGGGGAGTGGGTACTCCAGTTTTGGGTGCTTTATATTTCTGTATCTTTCGTGGGAGAGTCAAACTCCCAGCGGGCCAGATTGGGCTGCCCCTGGTTTACAGCTGCCTGCCTCTTTTGATTGTCATCTCTTTCTTTTTGGATTTTCTGACCCTTTCTGACTCTTTCCTATCTCTCTTTCCTCCTTTTGTGGTTAAGGAGTTTTGAGCGCGTACTATTTGCTCCACACTGTATAAGCGTTTTGCATTTTCCATTTTACTGAATCCTTAATAATAAATATTATTATTCCATTTCCATGGGAGGAAACTGAGGTTCAGGGGGCTTCCAGTCACCGACCCAAGAGCTGGTTAGTGGCTGAGCCAGCAGGGGGCGCTCTCAACATTATTCCCCAGATGGTGAGGTCATCTGGCCAGAATAGAGCAGGCTCCACATGGTGTGTCTGCTGCTGCTGCTAAGTCGCTTCAGTCATGTCTGACTCTGTGCGACCCCATAGACGGCAGCCCACCAGGCTCCCCCGTCCCTGGGATTCTCCAGGCAAGAACACTGGAGTGGGTTGCCATTTCCTTTTGTGCTCATCTCCTCCCTCCCGTTTTCCCCAAACAGGCTCTCACTCCCACCCCAGAGACACTGCCTGGCAGGATCACTTGGGCAGTCAGTTCAGTTCAATCGCTCAGTCGTGTCCAACTCTTTGCAACCCCATGGACTGTAGCACGTCAAGCTTCCCTGTCCATCGCCAACTCCTGGAGTTTACTCAAACTCATGTCCATTGAGTCGGTGATGCCATCCAGCCATCTCATCCTCTGTCATTCCCTTTTCCTCCTGCCCTCAATCTTTCCCAGCATCAGGGTCTTTTCCAGTGAGTCAGTTCTTTGTAACAAGTGGCCAAAGTATTGGAGTTTCAGCTTCAACATCAGTCCTTCCAATGAATATTCAGGACTGATTTCCTTTAGGTTAGACTGGGATCTCCTTGCAGTCCAAGAGATTCTCAAGAGTCTTCTCCAACACCACAGTTCAAAAGCATCAATTCTTTGGTGCTCAGCTTTCTTTATAGTCCAACTCTCACATCCGTATATGACTACTGGAAAATCATAGCCTTGACTAGATGGACCTTTGTTAGGAAAGTAATGTCTCTGCTTTTTAATATGCTGTCTAGGTTGGAAGTCAGCGGGAAGGGTTTGGATGTTGGTGGAAAGATGGTCACTCATTGGTTCCTGTTTCTGACTTGAATCTCAGGTTATCACGTTCCCTACCCTCAATCTCCTTCCTCTCCTTATTTAGATGTCTAAGAGCCGAAATGTCCTCTAAGGGAACACCCAAACAAACCTCTCCATTATTCATTCATTTATTCACTGAACAAATACTGAATCCTCTGCCATGCCAGGCAGTCTTAGGCCTTAGGGATATGGCTGTGCAGAAGGCAGACGGGGTCCCTGCCCTCAAGAGCTTACATTCTGGTGGAGGAGAAAGACAATAGGAGAGCTTATGAGGAGTGCATAGAGAAAATGAAAGGGGTGATGTCATAGGCAGTGACCCGTGGCAGAGGGTGAGGAGCCTCCTCGTATGGATGGGCAGGGGATAGTGCATTCCTGGCACATGAAACAGCTCGTGCAAAGGTCCAAAGGCAAGAGCCCGCAGGTGTGAGGAAAGGGCGTGCAAAAGGCCTGCTCAGCTAGATAGGGTGAGCAAGAGGGTCTGCTGCAGGGAGGCAGTCAGGGCCCAGCCATGCAAGCCTGTGGGCCAGGGTGTAGGGGTGCAGTATATATATTCTGCATAATGTGAAGCCTCTAGGGGCTCTAGGGATGTGATGGGGTTATGTCTGTAAAAGAGCCTTGAACCACTGTGAAGAAGAGAATGGATGTAGAGTGATCAGGAGTGCAGGAGAGAGAGAGGAGGGAAGTTTGGCCTAAGGTGGGGTCAACAGGCTGGAGAGAGGCAAAGTTGGATTCAGGATCCGTGTCACAGTGGAGACAGCAGAACCCTGATGGGCTGGATGCGGGCTGTGGAGTAAGGGATGGCCCTGAGATTTTCACCTGGGCAGCTGAGTGGAGGTGTCATCTACTCCAGTGAAGAAGTCTGGAGATGGAACATACGTGGGGGCTGTGGGCTGGGAAGAACCAATGATTCCGTCTAGCCATCATAGCAGACCTTGCTGACTGCCTGTCAGTACCCATTCTCTCTTTCCTTGTAACAGAAACCTGATGAACTTTTCTTTAAGTACCGATCTTTTGCCCTTTTCCCATCCTCCTCCTTCCTGCCTGGAATGGAAACATCACACTAGAGATACAATATCCACCTTGTGACCATGAGGGTAAAAGCCACATGATAAGATGGCTGGAGCCAAGTGGTAGATGGAGCCCGAGTCTGTGGTTATACTCATGAGCTGACATACCAGTTTTGGACTGTCCGCCCCCGAGTTCTTATTCTGTGAAATAAGTTAATCCTTTTACTAGTTCAAGCCACTGTTTTGTGGCTTTTCACTGTGTGTCACTGAATACAACTAGAGCTAACGGAGTCATGTTGAGTTTGAACACACCCAGCCCAGGAGGAGGACAGGTAATTAATATGCATCACAGTGTGATGGATGTTAGTTATCCGAGGAGTCAACAGAAGCACAGAAAAGGGAACCAAGTCAGACTGGTGTAATCTGTCTGGGGATCAGTCAGGGAGGGCTTCCTGGAAGAGTTCACATCTGAGCTGAGGATCAGAGAAGTAGGAGTTGGGCAGGGTAAAAAAAAAAAAGCAGCAATGAGTGTTTCAGACAAAGGAGCAGCACATGGAGGACTGAGTGAGATGGCAATGTGAGAGTGATTGGACTGTAGATGGAGGGGCACTAGGGAGGCAGGGGTCTGGGAGGCCGTGCAAGGTGTTGTCAGTCGGGACATGGGGTTTGGGCTTGACTGGGGAGCCACCGATGGATGGCAAGTAGGGTGGGTCCAGGTCAGACTTGTCTGGGCACCCCATAAACACTTGTTGATGGAATGAACCAGGGGAAGAAGGAATGACGACTGTGGGCTTCCATGCAGGGAGGGAGCGGTTGAATGGCCTGACAGCGTAAGGACAAGCCAGGCAGACACCTGGATGCCAGACCACCACTTCTCTCACCTCCTCTTCCACGACTCCCCGACCGGACCAGCACCATCAGTCTCCAGGATCCTTCGGGGAGCCTCCACACCAGCCCCCTACAACTACTGCCCCAGCCCCTCTACAGAGCGCCCTCCAGGGCAGCCCCATGATCCCTGGAGTCAGATTCTTCATCCCGGCACCTTTGCCACCTCAGTTGCATCCACATGGAAGAAGCCACTGCTCTCTGGCCCTTCACCCTCACATGCAAAGCTGGCTTTAGCAGGAATGATGCCCCAGAGTGTTGCGATGAACATGGGACAGAACGGATATATGAGCGATGAACTCAGAGCAGGAGAATCGTCCTGACCCTGAAGGGCTCCCTCGACCTGGGCTGACAAAGAGGAAGATCCGGCATCATCCCCTGTCCCGTGGCTTCACATTGCTCTCAAGCTCTGAGACCAAGAGAGAAAATGACCCAGGTCAGGCATGAGATGTCCAACATCCCCTCGCAGGTGCTACTGCCCAGGTGGTGCCCTGCCAGGAGCCTCTGTCCAGGCCACCAGGATGGCCGCGGGCTCCGGAGCAGTGCCAACCACATGGGGCCCAGAGTGAGAGCTAGTCCCGCCCCCGCCAGTGTCTGGGCTTGATTGGCAGTGACTCGGGAGACACCTCATAGAGGTTCGACAAGAAGAGGCTACGACTTCACTCCCTCAGCTGGGAGGGAACTGGTGCTTGATGTTGCGGGGAGCAGGGGGTGGGGGCACTGAGTTGGACCCGGGGCAGGAGAAGGCCTGCTGTGTCCTCAACCTCCTTCCTGGAGAAGGGCTGAGCTTCTGATGGAAAGGAGGTCGCCCTCGGTAACGCGAGGTCCAGTTGCTTAGCAGGAAACCCTCTGATCCCGTCACCTACTCTTCTCCTGCTGTCCTCAACATGCCAGCCAAGGCCCTGCTTCAGGGCTTTTGTACCAAAGTCCCCTCTTATCTGTGGGGGATATGTCCCAAGACCCCCAGTGGATGCTTGAAATCTCAGTATGGAACCCTATCTACACAGTTGATGTTTTATCTTTTATCCTACATATACATACAGGCATATGATAAAGTATAACTTATCAGTTAGGCATCGTAAGAGATTAACAACAATAAAAATAAAATAGAACAATTATGGGCTTCCTGGGGGGCTTAGTGGTGAACAATCCGCATGCCAAAATAAGAGCACCCAGTTTGCTCCCTGGGTGAGGAATATCCACCGGAGGAGGAAATGGCAACCTATCCTAATATTCTGGCCTGGGAAATCCCATGGAGAGGGGAGCTTGGCGGGCTACAGTCCATGGGGTCCCAAAGAGTCAGACATGACTTAGCTTCTAAACAATAACAAGAACAATCGTAACAATATATGGTAATAAGTTATGTGAATGTTGTTTCTCTGTCTCAAAAGTTCCTTTTGTACAAATTCAATGCCTTTTCCATGTTTTGTGGCTGTGCCATGGGGTATGTAGGATCTCAGTTCCCCGACAAGGGATCAAACCTGTGCCCCTTGCACTGAAAGTGCAGAGTCTTAACCTCTGGGCTGCCAGGCAAGTCCCATGCCTTTTTCCTATTAATTAAGCATTTATCATGCCCAGTACCCGTAACGTTTGCAATTTGAGGCACGATGGCAGAACTAGCACACATTTCTTCACCTTCTTCACAATTTCATGGAGAGAAGATCCAGTCAGCCTCAGCATAGAATTTTTTTTTCTTTCCTTAAGCCCACAGCTTTTACCCTTTCAGTTAAAGGAAGCACTTGTCTCTCTGGCATATCTGAATTGTCAGCATCACTACTCTTGCGCTTTGGGGCCATTACTACGTAAAATAATGGTGACTTGAACACAAACACTGCATCACCCAACAATCTTTCTATAACCCAAATGGCTACTGAGTGAGTAACTGGTGGGATGTGCTGGACAAAGGGATGATTCTAGGCCTGGCGGGACCAAACTGGACCACACGAGGATTTCGTCATGTGACCCAGAACCTCACATGATTTAAAACGTATGAGTTGTTTATTTTTGTAATTTGTTATTAAAAAAAATTATTTACAAATTTATCTGGTTGGTCGTGGTTGTGATGGGTAACTGAAACGGGAAAGGGAAATCGTGGATAATTGGCAACTGTTGTACTTGCTGTTCCCTTGGTCATCTCACAAATGTTGCTTCACCCACAGCAAGGCCTTCTCTGTCACCCTCCCTAAAACAGCCGCCTCCCTGCCCCCAGAACCACAGTCTTTTCTTTACCTTCCCTCATTGTATTCACAACATTCATGCTTATTATTGTCCCCCTGTTAGGAGACAGGTGTCTGTCCTGTCCTGAGTCTGTCCTGTCCTAAGTCCCTGGCTCCTGGAATAGGGCCCAGAACATAGTAGGTTTTGCTGTTCAGTCACTCAGTCATGTAACAACTTTTTGTGACCCCATGGAGTACAGCACACCAGGCTTCCCCATTCTTCACTATCTCCTGGAGCTTGCTCAAACTCATGTCCATTGAGTCGATGATGCCATCCAACCACCTCGTCTTCTGTCATCCTCTTCTGCCTTCAGTCTTTCCCAGCATCAGGGTCTTTTTCAGTGAGTCAGTCTTCACATCAGGTGGCCGAAGTATTGGAGTTTCAGCTTCAGCATCAGTCCTTCCAATGAATATTCAGCACTGATTTCCTTTAGGATTGACTGGTTTGACCTCCTTGCTATCCAAGGGACTCTCAAGAGTTTTCTCCAACACCACAGTTCAAAAGCATCAATTCTTTGGCGATCAACCTTGTTTATGGTCCAGCTCTCACATCCATACATGACTACTGGGAAAACCGTAGCTTTGATTATATGGACCTTTGTTGGCAAAGTAATGTTTCTGCTTTATAATATTCTGTCTAGGTTTGTCATAGCTTTTCCTCTAAGGAGCAAGCATTTTTTTAATTTCATGGCTGCAGTCACCATCTGCAGTGATTTTGGAGCCCAAGGAAATAAAGTCTGTCACTGTTTCCATTGTTTCCCCATCCATTTGCCATGGAGTGATGGGACTGGATGCCATGATCTTCATTTTTTTAATGTCAAGTTTTAAGCCAGCTTTTTTACTCTCCTCTTGCACCTTCATCAAGAGGATCTTTGGTCTGTCTCCACTTTCTGCCATGGTGGTGTCATCTGCATATATAAGGTTATTGATATTTCTCCTAGAAATCTTGGTTCCAGCTTGTCCTTCATACAGCCCAGCATTTCACATGATGTACTCTACATATAAGTTAAATAAGTAGGGTGATTGAAGGCAGGGGAAAATGGGACGACAGAGGATGATATGGTTGGATGGCATTGCCGACTCGATGGACATGAGTTCGAGCAAGCTCTGGGAGTTGGTGATAGATAAGGAAGCCTGGCATGCCGCAGTCCACGGGGTAGCAAAGAGTCGGATATGACTGAGCAACTGAACTGACTGAACTGAAGCAGGGTGACAATATACAGCCTTGACATACTCCTTTCCCAATTTGGAACCAGTTCATTGTTCCGTGTCTAGTTCTAACTGTTGCTTCTTGACCTGCATACAGGTTTCTCAGGAGGCAGGTAAGGTGGTCTGGTATTCCCATCTCTTTAAGAATTTTCCACAGTTTGTTGTGATTCACACAGTCAAAGGCTTTAACATAGTCAATGAAGCAGCAGTAGATGTTTTTCTGGAATTCTCTAGCTTTTTCTATGATTGAATGGATGTTGGCGATTTGCTCTCTGGTTTCTCTGCCTTTTCTAAATCCAGCTCGAACATCTGGAAATTCTTGGTTCACATACTGTTGAAGCCTAGTTTGGAGAATTTTGAGCACTACTTTGCTAGCGTGTGAGATGAGTGCAGTTGTGTGGGAGTTTGAACATTCTTTGGCAGTATGGTGAATGCTGTAGGTGAGTTACTCCATAAACACTAGTTGACGGAAGACGCCTGGGCCACTGACGAAGCCCGCGTGGCCTATAACCAGATGTGTCCCTCCCCCCACCGTCATTGCCATGACCTCTGTGTGTCTCCAGCTCCAATGCACATGTCTCCCACCAGCTGTCAGAGGGAGAGTGGAAATTTCCATTTGACACTGAGCCACGTTCCCTGAGCTAGAGGGGCTGAGAGGAAATTTCCATGAACCACATCTAGCAGCCTGATGGAGTGGTCAGGGAGTCCAGGGAGGGACCATGGAGGACCTCTCTCATGGACCTCGTACCTGCCCAGGCCCAACCTAGTATGCAGCAGCATCCTCTAAGATCTGCAGATTGGGACTCTATCCGGGCTTATCTCACACTAGCTCCAGCCTGCCGGGGTCTGGAGCGTCCTCCAACCCTGGAGCCAGAGGGACCCTTAGCCATCATCAAGTTCAAGTTCATCATCAAGTTCATCATCCCCACCTTTTCAAGATGGAGACACTGAGGCCCAGAGAGGGGAAACAATTTGTCTGAGGTCACACAGAAAGTTCATGGACTCAAACTCAGTTCTCTGACTGCATTTTTGCTTCTTTTCTCTTTTGTCCCTCTCCTCCCTCCCAGAGTCCTCCAGCTAATCTTTCCCAAGGGCCACTTTGGGTCAGCCCAGTGCCCTGGGCCCTGAACTCCCTCCCCTAGAACCCCAGGCCTTGAGGCCATAATATTGCCACTTCCTCCGGAGACACCTCCAGTTGCCCCTGCCCCTCCACCCCACATATCCTGTCCCTGCCACCAACTTTACAACCCATTTGAACATCCTGTTGCCCTAATTGCTTCTCATATCAATTCAATTAAAATGTCTGGGGGTGGGGTCCAGTCATCAGAATTTTTTTTTTAGTCCCTGCAGCAAAGTTTGGAAACCACTGTTTTGGCCTTGATTAATATCACCTCCTCCTCCTGTCCCTGGGTCCCTAGGTTGCAGATTACACAGTGATATTTATTTTTTCGATCCAGATCTACTCTGGGCACAGGGACCTGGGCCTCAGGCCAGATTTCAGCTGAGCAAACCTCTCCCGCTTCTGCTCCTGTTCTTTGCCCTGCTCTGGGCTTCCAGTCTGACTAAACCGTGTGGTCTGACTTGTCTCACCACCAAGTACTCATTAAATATTTATTGTTAATGATGGCAGTGACCTCAGTCTGGCCAATAGGAACTTTGGTGTAGAAGAAAGAAAATGATTTTGGTGTCAGGCAAACTTGGGTTCTAATTCTGGATCTGTTCGCTCTTTCTCCGTCTTAGTTTACTTAGCTATGAGGCTGAGCGGGGGGTGTGAAATGCCTACCGTGTCGTTTCTGTAAAGCTCAAAGATCCTGCCTGATATATGAGGGCCCAGCAGCTCCGCATCCCAGTTCCTCTGGGGCTAGGCTGCTCTTGCCCAGATGGTAGGGAAGCACAATGGTTTCTGTGGGTGGAAAGTGGAAAGGAAGGTGGCTGTGACCCTGCCCAGGGGCGCTTCCTCCCAGGGCGAGGCACCCACAGTGGAGAGGTGCAGGGGGTGCAGAAACAGAAGCGGGGGGTTCGAAGGGATCCACTGGACAGGGCCACCACCCTGCCTGGGATGCAGCATGAAGCTTTGGTAGGGCTGTCTCTTGGGAACCCACAAAACCACCCCGTAAGGACAGAATATGCATTTGGGTACCAGCTGCCCGGAAGCACTAAACCCCAATCACAACCACACTAGACAAAGAATACCTCTTCTACTTCTATCTCCTCCTCTGACTTATCAGAGAGGGGATGCTTTGGGCCCAAAAGAACATGATAACATTAATGGACAACAGGACTGGACTTTGGGGGACCCATAAGTTGAGACTGTTCTTGTACACCCGAGAGGAAAAGGCTAGAGAAGCATCTCAGGTTGGGGCAAGATCTTCAGAAAGATTAAAGGGGCGCTGGCAAGAACACACGATGGGGCTGCCTGTGCCAGGCTGAAGCCAGATCGGTTGTTCAGTGACTGGTGTTTGTATTATGAAATCAGTCTTCTGCTGGTCATTGATGGAGTTGTTGCCAAGTTTCTATGCTGCCGTGGGAAGAGCCTTTATTTCTCTGAACCTCAGTTTCTCTAGCTGTGAAATGCCCCTGATTTTAAGGGCCCTGCAAGACTTTGCCAGTTTGTGTAAAAGACCTGAGTTGTCTTATTTCCAAGCAGGAAAATTAAATATGTCCTGAGCACAAAGTCTGAAACAACCTCAGGAGGTCAGGTAGCAAGCTGAAAAATGATCTCTCACACTGAGAAAATTAAAGAAAAAATTAATTTGTTGTTTAGAGGTTAATTGAGACATTATTTTTAACAGTTTTATTGAGACATAATTTACATCCCATAAAATGTACCTCTTTTAAGCATATAATTCAATGGCTTAGCGAGTTTACAGAGTTGTACAACCACCATCACAATCTAATTTTAGGATATTCAATCATCCTAAAGAGATCTCTCATGCCAGTTCCCACCCTCAGCCCTGGAAACCACTAATCTGCTTTCTGTCTAGAGATTTGCCTTATCTGGACACGTCATGCAAATGGAACCATGCAGTGTGTGTTTTTGGTATCTGGCTTATTTGACTGAGCACAGCATTTCTGAGCTTCATCCATGTTGTACTGTGTATCAGGCCTTCATTCTTTTTTATGGCCAAATGATATTCTATTGTATGGATATACCACATTTTACTTATCTCATCATCAATAGATGTTTGGGTTGTTTCCACTTTGGGAAAATGCTTCTTTGAACATTTATCTATAAGTCTTTTTTTTTTCTCTCTCTCTCTCTTCTCTTTTCTTTCCTTCTCTTGGCCAGGCTGTAGGGCTTGCAGGATCTTACTTCACTGACCAGGGATTGAACCTTTACCCTCAGCAGTGAAAGCGCTGAGTCTTGAGCACTGGGCCACCAGGTAATTCCCATTTGTCTTTGGAAATTCCCATTTCCACATAAGTCTTTGTGTGGACATGTGTTTTCAGTTCTTTTGGACATAGCCTGTTTCTCTAGCTGTGAAATGCTCCTGTTTCTGAAGGGCCCTGCCAGACTTTGCTAGTTTGTAAAAGATACCTGAGGTCTCTTAGTTCCAAGTGGGAAAATTAAACGTGTCCTGAGCACCAAGTCCTTGTGCGGACGTGTGTTTTCGGTTCTTTCAGGCAGACTCCTAGGAATGGAATTGCTAGGTCATATGTAGATGGCTCCACGTGAAATTCTTTGAGGAACTGCCACATTGTTGACCAAAGTGGCTGGATCGTCTCTACATTCCCATCAGTAGTGTATGAACACTGTTCCAATTACTTCTCATCCTTGACACTTGTTTTCTTTCTTTTAAATTATAGCCGTTCTAGTGGGTGTGAAGTGATAACTCACTGTGGTTTGGATTTGCATTCCTACAATGACTAAAGATCCTGAGCGTTTTCTCAAGTGCTTACTGGCCATTGGTAAATCCTCTTTGGTGAAATATCTATTCAAACACTTTGCCCATTTAAAAATTGAATTATCTATTGTTTTATTAGTTTTAAGAGTCCTTTATATATCCTAGATACAAGTTCTTGAGCAGATACATGATATTTAGGAATATTTTTCTCCCAGTCTTGACTTATCTTCTTTGTAGTTAGTTATCATAAATGTAAGAGTTTATTTCGGAACTCTCAATGCTATTCTATTGATCTATATATCTGTTGTTATGCCAGCACCACGGTGTTTTGGTTATGTGGTTTGATACTATATTTTGAAATCATGAAGTATAAATCCTCTACTTCATTCTTCTTTTTCAGAATTGTTTCACTTATTTTGCATTCAATGTATTTTCATATTTTAGGAACAGCTTTGGAGGTTGGATGAGGATCCAACTTGGATCCAGCTTGCCAATTTCTGAAAAAGAAAAAAAAAAAGTTTTCTGGGAGTTTCACAGAGATTGAAGTGAATATATAGATCAATTTGGGGAGAACTACTGTCTTAACAATACTTAGTTTTCCAATCCATGAACATAGATTGTCTTTCCATATATTCATATCTTTTAAAATCTCTTTCAGCAACATTTTATAGATTTCATTGTACAAGTCTTGCACTATTTTTTTCATGATAATTTCTATTTATTGTTGAGAACAGAAAATATGGTTTTATTTAGACTCTCCTTTAAAATATTTTTTTTTCTTTTTTGGAGAATCTGAACAGATCTTTTTATTTTATTTTTACAGAACAAGATTACCTATAGTTCCACTATATACTGCAATTATTTTTTAAGTAGATAAATTAAGATTTTTAGTTGGAGTTTCAACATCAGATTCTCAAAAACTCTTAACATTCATTAATAGAATGAGTATACAGAGAAGTAGAAGGATATAGTAGACCTGAAAAGCACTATGAACCTATTCAACATAATTAAGATTTATACAATTTTCACATAACAGTAGGATACAAAGTTCCCATAGATTATAAACTAGGAGACACTGGAACATTCCAGGGACATAAAATAAGGTGCAAAAATTTCATGGTCTAAAAGTATTGAAATCATACAGAGTCTGTTCTCTTATCACTATGGAATTATGTTAGATATGAATATCAAAAGATATTTGAAAATAACCCACATATTTTCAAGCTTGAACTATTTTTATTCCTCAGTGTTTACTTATTTTTGATGTGATTATGTGCAATGTTATTTATTTTTTATTGAGATATTATTGACATCTAACATTATATTAGTTTTAGGCATACAACATAATGGTTCAACATTTGCATATATTGTAAACTGATCATCACAAGTCTAGTTAACATCTGTCACAATACATAGCATACATTTTTTTTTTCTTATGATGAGAACTTTAAAGATTTTTTCTTTTGGCAACTTTCAAATAGGCAATACATTATTACTAACTATAGTCACCATGCTCTATATTATATCACTTCAGTCAAGTTCAGTTGCTCAGTTGTGTCTGACTCTTTGCGACCCCATGGACTGCAGCGTGCCAGGATATATTATATCCCTATGAGTAATTTATTTTGTACCCAGATGTTGTACCTTTTGACCTGATTCACCCATTTCATCCATTCCCTATGCCTATTTCTGACAACCACCACTCTTTTCTCTGTGTCTATGAGCTTGTTTTTTTTTTTTTGGTTGTTGTTGTTTGCTGTTGTTCACATAAGTGAGATCATACAGTATTTGTCTTTCTCTGTCTGACTTATTTTACTGAGCATAACGCCTTAAGGTCCATTTATATTGTTGCAAATGGCAAGATTTCATTCCTTTTTATGGCTAAATAGCATTCCATGCTGTGTGTGTATGTGTGTCTGTATATAGATATATGCCACATTTTCTTTATCCATTCATCGTCCATTTATCATCCATCGATACTTAGGTTGTTATTTTAATGCTGAAAGCAAAGGAGAAAGAAAGGAAAATACAATTATCCTGAGTAGGCTTTTGATAAATGATTAAGCCCATTATGGACTGTTCTACCAGTGAGATATTCTGGGATTATTAAAAGTGGTTGTTGTGTGTTTCCCCCAGAAATATCACTCTGACCATGGAGAATGTTGAGTATAGGAACAACACGGAATTCATCTCCCTTTTCCCGAGACTGAGCGGATAGCCCGACACAGACTAGATGCTGCATGTGGTAGCAACTCATGCTGACCACCAAATATCTGTTTCTTCTCCTACTGCACTTCCTTACCCCTTGGAGTTAGTTGTGGCCATGTGACTTGCTTTAACCAATGAAACATGAAAGAATGTGCTATATGTCACTCCTGAGCAGAAACTTTAATAGCCAGTGTGCAACCTTCCATACTTTAACCTCTGCAGAGGTGGCTGGATGCACCTCAAAGCTGCTCCATCAGCCTGGCCCTGGAGTGAGGATGACAAGGAATAGAGACACTGACAATGGACATGTAGAATGAGCAAGAAATACAACCTGCCTTAAACTGCTAAGGTAGTGTTGTTGTTACTGCAGCAAACCTAACTCATCCTGACTAGTGTAAATATTTATAACTAGGATAGATATTTGTTGAAAAAGATAAATGAAACTAAAAAGTAGAACATTGAATTCTGTCTTGTCTAAAACTATGAAAAAGATGTCAGAAAATCGGCTGTAAACTTCAGGAAGTTAAAGTCAGAGTGTTAAAGGAGGGGATTTGGGGTGAATTGTTTCTCTTTCAAAAGTGTCTTTTGGGACTTCTCCGATGGTCCAGTGGTTAGGAATCCATTTGCTTATACAGGGGACACACGTTTGATCCCTGGTCCAGGAAGATCCTCCGTGCCTTGGGGCGACTGAGGCTGTGTGCCGGAACTATAGAGCCAGCGTGCTACTACTGAAGCCCACGTGCCTGGAGCCTGTGCCCTGAAACAAGAGAAGCCACCACAATGAGAAGTCCATGCACTGCAACTAGAGAGCAGCCCCCACTGGCTGCAACAAGAGAAAGCCCTTGCATAGCAATGAAGACCCAGCACAGCCAAAAATAAATAAATAAAAAAAATTAAAAGTGTCTTTTGGATTCCTGGACCCAACCCAATGTGTATGTGAGTTGGGGGAGGGGCGAACTCCCACACAACACTGGACGATTCTCAGGCACAGCAAGGCTTCTGAGAATTCAACTCAGTTCTGATACTCTCTACCCAGAAACAGCATCAGATCCCACAGGTTTAAGAACTCAGTCCCATGAGACAAGCCCTCTCTCCCATTTCAGATGCCAGTCACAAGCTTAGGTTAGCACCTGTGCTTCTGACCAACCAGCTATGGGTCAGAGGTTCCAATAACCCCTTCCTTGGGTCTGATTAACTTGCTACAGGGTTTTAGAAACCCTGTGTCAGGAACAGGGTCAAAGACAAATATTAGAACAAGAGATGCTCTTGTGCCCGCATCACTTAGGACAGGACAAGGGTTTCAGAAGCTCTATGTCAGAAACAGGGCCAAAGATCAAATGCATTTCTTTTAATAAATCACAGTATCACAGTGTGTTTTAATGGATATTCAGCCTCACTCATAAAAGGAGAAATGTGAAGCAAAAGAAAACCGAGATTCCATTTGCACATAGCACTTTGGCAAACATCAAAAGATTTGACTCACACTCAGTTGGTGGAAGTGTAAATTAGTCCAATGCGAAAAAGTGTACTTTAGTGATAACTATCACAATCCCCCTTGATCTGATAATTCTGCTTCTAGGAACTTCAACTTACAAAAATCCTTGCACACAGGCAAATGTTGTACTGAAGAAAACATCTTTGTCTTTTGCCCCCACTGCCTGTGAAGATACTTTCTGCAGCTGGGTCGTCTTGTCCCTTGGTTGAAGCCAAGAGCAGATTCCATGACTTCACTGGACGTGCTCAGATTTTAAAAGTTTCCGATCATGTAAGTCATGAAATAGTTTCAGTAATTTGAAAGAGTTGAGTCACAACTTCAGGCCTCTCTCCCAGCCCAGGCTTGCTCCACAATGAAGACATCTTTCCTTTCCCCTTCCTCCCTCTTTTCCTCCCTCCCTCCACTCCATTAACCTCTGTTGAGCACCTACTATGTGTTAGGAACTCTTCCAGTTTGGAAATAGCAGGGACCAGGAAGGACGGGTGACTCTGGGGTCATCAGTATGGCAATGATAGGGACAGAGTAAAGGGACAAAGTAGGTAATGAAATAGTTAATCCCACTAGAGAATTGTAAGTGAAAAAAAAGAAGAAGAAGGTGTGGGAGACCCCTGTAAGTTAATGATTACTCAAGAAAGAAAGTTAATGATTCAGTTCAGTTCAGTCGCTCAGTCATGTCTGACTTTTTGTGACCCCACGGACTGCAGCACCCCAGGCTTTCCTGTCCATCACCAACTCCCAGAGCTTACTCAAATTCAAAGTCCCTGGAGCTTACAGTCTAATGGAAAAGACAACAATAAAATAGGAAATCAATTGCAGAAGTTAATGATTACTTAACCACAAAACCAAGCAGGTTACTTGGCATAAAGCGCGTGCAGCGGAAGCACGAGACATGCCCCCAGACAATAAAGATGGCGGCATGAGACCCACATCCTGCCCAGTGAGCTCAGCTGAGTTAATGACCCCTTGGACATGCTCTGTACACACACACACACACACACACACACACACACACAATAACTATGGAAAGGTGACATTTCAAAGCAAAGACTCTCACTGTACTGAGACCTGGAACTACTTTTCCATTGTGCCATGACAGCCCTGGCTTGACCCTGTAGGGCCAAGAAAATTCCCCTGCCCAACCTGGAGAAGGTGCTGATGATGGAAGGGTGATCTCTATTCAAGAATGAGGAAGAAGGTGGTCTTTCCCCTCCCCACTTGTCCTTTGATTGTATAACAGTAGCCCACCAAATGCTCCATGTGCAGCACTTGCCCACTTGTAAGCCTCATAAGCATCCTGTTCTAATAAACCACTGATCTACCGCTTTGCCTTTCGTGGAATTCTTTCTGTGCTGAGACATAAAGGACCAGAGTTTCTTGGAGCTCCCTGAAATGCCACATAGCATTTTCCGCAGGCATGCTGAGTGTCCAGAAGGAAAATGAGACTGGGATGGATTATCAGAGGTACTGGGTGGGATAGGGGTGCCGTTGAGGATTCGGTGCCAGTTGATATAAGTGGTCAGGGAAAGCCTCTGCTGCTAAGGTGACATTTAAGTAGAGATGTGAAGGAAGGGGCAGCCAGACATTCAGCTTTTTGGAGCCAGGCCCAGATTCATGGCCATGGAACCCACGTAGTCACATGGGGCTCTGTGTTCTGAAGGGTCCCATGCTTGATTTAATACTCTGCTATTGCTGTCTTGAAATTTTTAAGTTTTGAACAAAGCCCTGCATTTTTGTTTGTACAGGGCCCCAGAAATTAAGTAATAGGTCCTGTCTGGGGCAAAGTGAGCTTCAGACAGAAGGAACATCCGGTGCAAAGGCAAAGAGATGGGGATGTGTTGGCAGCTTGAGTCTGGAGTAGGAAAGGAGCCAGGGTGGCACCATGACTGGCTCCTTTATGCCTGCCGTATGAGGCTGCACCCCTTTCCGCAGCAAGTTATAGGATCAGGAAGTGTCTGACTTAACCCTCTGATTTGAGCTAGTTTTCTTGCTTTCCAGTTTTGTTGGGCTTCCCTGGTGGCTCAGATGGTAAAGAATCTGCCTGCAAGGCAGGAGATGTAAGAGACTTGGATTCAATCCCTGGGTTGGGCAGATCCCCTGGAGAAGGGAAAGGCTACCCACTCTAATATTCTTGTCTGGAGAATTCCATGGACAGGGGAGCCTGGCGGGCTACAGTCCATGAGGTCGCGAAGAGCTGACAAGACTGAGCAACTAACACTTTCACTTTCAGGTTTGTTGTTATTGTTGTTGTTATATAGTCGTTGGGTTGCATCTGACTTTTTAGGGACCACACAGACTGGGGTCCGCCAGGCTCCTCTGTTCATGGGATTTCCCAGGCAAGAATTCTGGAGTTGGGTTGACATTTTCTTCTCCGGGGGATCTTCCTGACTCAGGGATTGAACTGGAGTCTCCTGCGTTGGCAAGTGAATTCTTTTTTTTTTTTTTTAGCCATGGACTTTATTGTTTGAATATTTGCAATTATTATTCTATACACAAACGTTAATTTCTTACAAAACTCTGTATTCCATATTGCTAGGTCACTTCACTCTTCATTTTATGTCACATTTCCATCAAGAACTATTTCCCCAAATCACAATCTGCCTGATTGTGTGTTGTTGTCGCTCAGTTGCTAGGTTGTGTACAACTCTGCGATGCCATAGACTAGCCCACCAGGCTCATCTGTCCATGAGATTTTCCAGGCAAGAATAGTGGAGTGGGTTGCCAGCAAGTGAATTCTTTAACAGCTGAGCCAGAGGGAAAACCCCAGGCTTGGCGGAGATTTAAAACTGACTCTTTCTTCCTGTGGGTGGGTCTGCTTTCCTGGAAGTCCTGCTCTGGTTTTCCCCCAAATCAGAGCCTGAAACAGAGACTTAAGTGCAGATAGTTTATTTGGGAGGTGATCGCTGGAAGTGAAGGGAGGGAGTGGGCAGAGAGACCAGAAAGGACGCAGAGCACAAAGGAGGAGGTGTCTGCCGGTCTGCCCTGCAGACAGTGCCCTTTGGAGCTGTCTTCTCTTGGACAGGAGGCTGGGGCTTTTTCCAACAGCTCTGACACACCGTGGGTGAGGGCTGCTCCCAGGGTGTTGGCCGTCTGCATTTCTAGTCTGCAGCTCAGCTGGCAGGCTGAGCTAGAGCTTCCAAGAGCGCCCTGAGGCCAGAAAGGAGAGGCAGGCTTGGCGGGTGCTTGGAGTGGGGCTGGGGTCCTCACGTTCCGAACAGTCCGCCACTGCTGAGGCTGAAATCTTGGTGGGCCAAGAAAATATGGCCTGGGCCACTCCTGTGTTTGCCACACGGAATGGTCACTGCGGGGCCTCCCACCTGGCGATCCCTTGCTTCCCTTGCTGAGAACAAAGTGCATCCACCAGCCAGCTGCTTACAGTGAACCTGCCCTGTTCCCAACATCTCAGGACACCTGCAGCCTCCTTCTGCTGAGGCACTGGGCCATTTCTGGAGACCTCTGTGGGCGGGATCTAAGGCTGCCCCAGGCTGACTCTCTCCTATGACCCAGTTCTGGTCGGGGGCAGCACAGACCCATGACCTGCTCACGTACGAGTGCAGTTCCCTCCTCCCACTGCCTCCTCCTCTGCTGCTACTCACACCTTGGGATCCTTAGGTAAGAGTTAGAGACCAGCCACAGAGTCCAGCCCACTACCTCTCTGACTGGTTTCCCTGAAGCCACCTCACTAGGCTTGAAATGAGAAGAAAGCCACCCCATCCCACCTAACTCTTGCCAGAAAAAAACCCTCTCTCTAACTCGTCTCCCCACTGCCCTCAGGGTTGAAACCGTCCCGCCTTGACTCCCTACATTCTAGCATCACCAACGCCCCTACCTTTCCAATGTCCTCTGCTGCCACCAGGTCCCCTATGTTTAAAGTTTTTCATCCCCTAAACTTACCCTGCCACTCACACCTCTGCGCCTTTGCACATATTGTTCCCGCTGCCTTGAAAGTTCTTCCTCCTCCCCAGGGCTTGAGGAGAAACTCCTCATACTGTAAGAGTCGCCCCAAGTGGCCTTGACACAGAGAATCTCTGTAGGAAGCCAGTCCCTCCTGCATTGCACTCCCCATGCACCAAGCATGGTTGAGGTTATGGTCTTGAGTCAGATTCCCCGGGTTCCAACTCTGGCTTTGCTATGTGTACGAGTCAGGAATAGCTTCAACCATGCTGTGTAACAAACCATTTCAAAATTTGGGGGCTTACCACAAATTTTTCTTTACTTTATTTTATTTTTCTCACCTATTTGCAAGGGGATGGAGTAAAGAATTGAAACAGACTGATAGTTGGCCTTTATCGAGCAGTCCCTCTGTGCCAGGCTCTGTGAACATGTCACATGTATTATTTCATTTAATCTTCATGCCAACCCTATATGGTGGGTATCATTAACCTGTTTTAGAGTGAAGGAGATACATAACTTGCTGGTAAGTGGTAGAACTAAGATGTGAACCCAGGTAGAACACACTCATGTGCCTCACGGCTTTGCTGCCTCCAGAGGACGGAAGCACTTGCTTGGGGGAAAAGACAAGAATGTGTTCCAGGGACTTCCCTCGTGGTCCATTGGCTAAGACTCTGTGCTCCCAATGCAGGGGGCCTAGGTTCGACCCCTGGTCAAGGAACTAGATCCTGCATGCCGCGACTAAAACCCAGTACAGCCAAGTAAATAAATAAATACAAAAAAAAAAAAAAAGAGATTGTGTTTCAGACAGCTCAGGTGCCCCCTTCATCCTTTTTCTTACTTCGAGTCCACTGAAGCCCTTCCAGATGGCCTCCCTACTCAGAGCCCGACCTCTGAGGCCTTTGGTTCCTTAGGCCTGCCCCAAAATTCAGTCTCCCTGTTCCTTCAAGGGCCGAGCCCGGCACCTGGGAGGGCAGGTGGATGTTGCACAGGTTATAGAATAACTCTGGGATCCTGGAGCAGTGGAGTCACTGGGTCTCAACCAGGTGGCCTGAGCCAGGGGAGGACAGGGAAGGGAGGTGCCCTTGGCTGCCCTGGGGCTGCTCTCACCCTCCCTGGGCTGGAAGGAGTCGGAGCAGAGGGCAGTGAAGGACGCGTGCTGGCCCCACAGCTCCACCGTTTGATACCAGTACTGTGTAGCAGCTAAGAGCTGGATTTGGATCCAAGTCTGCCACTAGGCAACTGGGTGACCTCGGGCAAGTAGGATCCTCTCGAGTCTGCTTCCTCATCTGCAAACAGAGATAACGACAGCACCCCGTCACGGGCTTACAGCGTGTCTAGCGGGCTTTGCACATGGCAAGTGCGTCATGACTGATCACTGTTTCTACTTGTATTACTTTTATCATTCAGCTGTCAAGTATCCAAGCCAAGTTTCCTGGTTAAGTGCTTTTTCTCCCCCAAGCACAAATACAGGTTCACTGACGCACGTGTGTGTGTGTGCGTGCTCAGTCACTTCAGTCATGTCTGACTCTTTGCGACCCCATGGACTGTAGCCCGCCAGGCTCCTCAGTCCATGGGATTTTCCTGGCAAGAATACTGGAGTGGGTTGCCATGCCGTCCTCCAGGGGATCTTCTTGACCCAGGGATCGAACCCACGTCTCCTGCATCTCCTGCCCAGACCCTAAATACACTGTGAGTTATGAGACCTGGGATATGTCATTTCTCTTCACTGGGCTTCATGTTTTCTAGCCATAAAATGGGGAACAACACATTCAATGTGCAGGAATGCATGAGGCCAAATGAGAGAATTTAACAGTCTCATGTCTCCTTTCTGAGCCTCAATTTCCCAATTTGTGAAATGAGTAAATAGGATTATCTGGATCAAAGGAGGTAGTTTTGCCCATGGCAAGAGCTTAATAAACTATAGCTTTAAAAACAAGTCCAGGGACTTCCCTACTGGTCCAGTGGTGAAGACTCATTGCTCCCAATGCAGGGGGCCAGGGTTCGATCCCTGGTCAGGAATCTAGACCTGACATGCTGCACCTAAAGATCCTACAGGACGCAAACAAAAAGAGTCCACATGCCACAACTTAAAGAACCTGCATGCTGCAAAGAAGATCGAAGAGCCAGCACGCCACAGTTAAGACCTGGTGCAGCCAAATAGATAAATAAAGAGATATTAAAAACAACACAAAACAAACAAGTCCAGGACAAAGCAGGTGTTCCACAAACGGAAACTGAATCCAAATCACCTTTCAAGTTCTTATTCACTATGGTAGAATATGTTTCATCATGTAGAATGTAATCTCCATAATGTCCTTACTTATTTTCATTTGCTATACCCTACCTGTTCTAAATGATCAGATTTTCTATGCCACTCTTCCTAGCTATAAGAGCAATGGAGATTTACGTAATTCTTGTGTGCTTGTCTGAACCTGTAGAAGTAAAGACTTATTTCATCCTATTACATTATGATTATACAGGTTTTGTTATAAAAGAGAAGTGTACATTCCTCTAGTACATTGCAGCTGACAAACAACCTTCCTATCTACTTTAGTTTTACTTACTTCTCCTAACACCCCTGTCAGGTTGGTATTATTAGCTCTGTTTTACAGGTAATAAACTAAGGCCCACTGAGAACAAGGAAACTTGCCCAAGATCACATGGTTAGTTGGGGTAGCACTAGAACTTGGATCCTGTATCATGCCTTTGCCCCACAACTGTCCCTCTGAATAGGCTCAGAGCTCCTGAGGGCAGGGGGTGTCCCCCTGAGGCAGTCTCCCCTCAGTTCCATCCATCAGGCTGATGCTTCCAAGACAGGTCCGGGTTTCTCCCCACTCTGCCTGGTCCAGATCTTTACATACCCGAGGAGCAGACAAGCCCTACCAATGTTGGTCCATTATCTTCTAAGGGCCTACCCTTCAGGTACTCCCTCTCCTGCGGGGAGATGTTACACCAGGGAGTAGAAAGAGGGCTTTTGTTTGGCCACATGGAAAGGCCTGTGGAAACTTGGATCCGTGACCAGGAATTGAACTCGTGGCCTCAGCAGTGAAAGCGCTGAGACCTAACCACTGGACCACCACGGAATTCCAAAGCAGGTGTTTTAATGGAAGTCTAAATAGTGTGTCTTGGGCTGGGCAGGGTAGGTTAGGAAAAGCTGCCGGAAGACAGCGCTTTAGGTGGGGACTTGAATAAGACTGAGGTGCAGGGTTGGGGTGGAGCTCCCCAGGCAGCGAGGTGAAGATGGGGGAAGGTCAGGCGTATCTGACCAGAAGCAGCCTAGTGAGGTGGGCTGTGTGGGTTTACGTGGCTTCAGGGCTGGGCTGCGGGCTCTCACTGGAAAATTCGGGTGCTCCAGCTCCAACTCGCCGCCTCCCTCTCGGGTTAGCCAGGTCCAGACTCCGGAGCTTGCGGCTCAAGTCGCCGGAAGTGGGAGCGACTCCTCAGCTGAGCAGCAACTTCTGCTTTCTCGGCCTCCTAGTCTCCCTCGGCCCCAAAGACGCAGGACCTCGCCAGGCTGTCGTCGCCGGTGTGGATGACCCCTCTTGCCCCCGTGTGCAACACGTGGGCGCGGGGGTGGGGGGCGGTGGAGGTGCTGCTGGCGCCCTGCCAGGCCGGCTCGGTGGGCGGGCGGGATCACCCAGGCCTGGGCAGGCGGCGGCGGTGGCAGGGTCCTGAGCCCCGAACCCAGAGTCTGCGACCAGTTCTCCCCCGACTCGGGGCGGGGCCTCCGCCCGGCCGCCCCCTTTTATCTGCGCTCCGGATGCCTGGATGCCGAGGGCAGCCTCTCGCAGATCGGCTCGGCCTCAGGTACCCGGCTGCCGGAGAGCTGGCGGTGTTGGGCAGCGGGGCCGGGCGGGGCGCAGGGTGCATCCGAGACTCGGGGTTGGGTGTCTTGGTTTGGGGGGGTGGCGGGCGGGGAGAGGCATGTGGGGAGGGAGGGAAGACCCACAGGACCGCGCCGGCAGAGAGGGAGCATCTCCGGCTGGAGCGGGAGGCTGACTGTGAATCAGCTGGAGGGGGCGCCGCTGCGGAGAGACTGGATTAGGAGGAGCGGAGCTGGAGGGGGAGCCTCTCGGGGAGCAGCGGGAGGAGGCTGGAGGCCCGGGGCGATCAGAGCCGCAAGGAGGAGAGGAGGCGGGCGGTGGGGCGAGCTGGCCCCGGGGAGGACCGCAGTGTCGGAGGACGATGGGCACGGACCATGCTCCTCCCACGGAAGGGGGAATCTAGGGAGATTCTGGGGGTGAAAGGGGGTGTGAGTACCTGGAACTGGGTGGTGTGACGGACTCCCAGTTGGAAAATCGGAAACAGTGGAAGAGCACGGCATGGGGCTCAGAGGGGCTCTCACTCCAAAGGAGCGCAGGTCCGTTGAGATCGGGGCTCCTTTGGTGTCAGGAGACTATAAGGGATTCCCCCCACTCGTTGAGGGACGCACTTGTCTCGAGACTATAGGCTTTGAGGACCTATAGGGAAACCAGAGGTTTCCCTGGAGCATCCGCCCACCATTACCCAACTAAGCCTGGCAGGAGTGAGAGGTCCGGTCAGACCAAGACTGGGGAGTTGAGTGTGATATATTTTCAGGGCCTGGCTGCTCCTAGGGGGATGTCCGTGACATTGTAGAGGGACCCAGCCTCCCATCTTGGGGCTTATACCACCGCGGGGCCCCTTAGTGACAGGCTGCTTTTCTCCAGCTTAGTTCCCCTGCCAAGAGGTCAGTAGGGAAACTGGTCAGTGATAAACTCAGGTCCCTTTTCTGTCCCCATGTCCTGGGCAATTGTAGCTAGCTCACCTGGGCCTGCTTTCCTCCAGCAGGTGTTTCCCTGTCCTCAGAGCAGTTGTGAGTCTGAGACCCGCAGAGGAATTCCTTTAAGAGTGATTTATTTCATTCTGATCACACGGTTCAGTACAAATGGAGGCCCAAAGTGCAGTTACAAAAAACAAAAGAGGTTTCTGTTCAGTTTTGGAACACATGGAGGAGCTTTTTCTTTAAACTCAGTGGGAGGAACTGGCGAATTGGTTTGCATTGAGGGAGGTGACCTACTTGCTGAGATATCAAGAAGCCAGCCAGGGATGAAAACTTTGCTTGTATAATCTGTGGCCACTCACTGGGTGCCTGGGAGTTGACTGCAGTGGATGAAGGGCAAGAGCACTGGTTTTGGAGTAAGATAGGCATGCTCTGTCATCCTGCCTCCCTCCGGGGCTGTGACACCAGCGTAGCCACAGGTTCAAAGAGTTGCTGAGAGGGAGAGGTGAAATGTGTGTAAAGCCATTGTAAACGATGACTGTTAGTGCCTAGTCTTAGTAATAATATTTCAGGTTCTGCCATATTGTGTTATCCTTGTCAGGACCTCTCAAGAGGGTTTACTTCTGACAGCCGCATTGTTAACACTGGCCTAGCCTTAATTGTTTTTGTCTGATGAGGTTAAACAGCCTTCCATGGCAAGATGAAGTTGTCTTTAAGAGAGTGTACTGAACTGTCAGGGCCCAGAGAAGCAAAGATGAATATTTTGCTTGACAGGAAGGAGGCAAAAGAAGTAGAATTATAATCAAATATACTTATAATAGATGCTATTTAGTAAGACTGTTATGGAGAAGGAAATGGCAACCCACTCCAGTATTCTTGCCTGGAGAATCCCATGGACAAAGGAGCCTGGTGGGCTCCTTTGGGGTCCCAAAGAGTCGGAGACAACTGAGCGATTAACACACACACAAGGCTGTTAAGCTCCAAGAGGGCACGGTATGAATACCCTTAGGTGTTACCCTTTAGCTGTTAATTAACTGGGCTATTAGTTCCCTGAGGGTGGTGTTTTAACTGTGTTGTTCACAGCTGAAGCTCCAGCTTCTGACACTGAGTAAGAACTGAACTGAACTGAAGCCTAAAACAAATACTGTTGGAATGTCTCAGGGCCTAAAGGGCCCTTTGAAGTCACCGGAGAATGCATTCTGTCCTTTGACATTTGGAGAAACAGGGCCAAGAACAGAAGGGACTTGTCAGGGCCACACAAGGATTGAGTAGCTGAGTCAGGACTAGAATCAACAAAGCTGGTGGAGCCAAAGCCGTGCCAGAGCCAACATCCAGCATCTGTGACTTTGTTTTTCTTGAGGTAGCTATTATTATTCTCAGATTTTAAATGGATAGGTACAGAGAGGTGAAGTAAAGTCACACAACTGGTAAGTTCCAAACCTGAAATCCCATCCTCACATGAAAACAAGGACCTGGCTTGTCTTGAAATAACTGCCCGAGGAAACAGATGAGCAGATGCCCTCCCTGGGAGCAGCAGCTCTCTGCAGTTCTCCGTGATTACCAGCCAGGGGGCTTCTCTCTGGGCTTTATTTATTTATTTTCCTGGGCTCAGGGGTATTTCAGTTGTGTGGGTGAGCCCCATCAGGCAGCCTGTCTGCTTCGTTCACCATATGCCCCCAGCCCGGCACCCCTATGCCCCGCGTATAGTACTCATTGAGTAAAATCTGTGAGATTGGTACAACCCAGGGCTCTCCCACTCCGAAGCCCATTCACCACCTAATCCCCACAAACTGGCCTGCTGTTTTGCCCCCAGAGATATTAAGGAGCCTCTCTCTGACAGTGTGTATCAGGGGGAAACCAGGGGAACTTGGGGGGTGGCAAGCTTTGGTTGAGGAAGCAGGTGAGGAGGTTGACCTTAAGTTTAGAAAAGGGAAATGTGAATTGGAAGAGCTGAGGAGGTGGGAGGGGAGAAGAAGAAGATGATGCTCAGGCTGACAGAAGACTTCCCACTGGTGGTCCAGTGGTTAAGAATCCACCTGCCAGTGCAGGGGACACAGGTTCAATCCCTGGTCGGGGAAATTACCACATGCTGCAGGGTAATTAGGCCCACGCACCACAACCACTGAGCCCAGGTGCCCCAGAGCCTGTGTTCCGCAACAAGAGAAGCCACTGAAATGAGAAGCCTGCACCCCGCGTTGGAGAGTAGCCACCATTCACAGCAACTAAAGTCTGCAAGCAGCAAGGAAGATCCAGCAGAGTCAAAAATAAGTAAACTAAAGAAAAAAAGACATCCCACTTGGGCCAGGGAGATCCCAGTTCTGAAGTTCAGTCAAACCAGAAGGCTCCCGAACCTGCAAGACAGGCCACATATTACCGGCTAGCACAGTCTTCCACCTTCACCCTCCTGCTCAGGGATGGGGCTTCTGGGGCAGCTGGGGCTGAGGCCCCTTTTCTCTGGGGATTTCACTTCTCTTGGGTCAATGGGCAAGTGCAAATCTTCAGGGCTCTGTGAATCCAGAGAGGTTATTCTGAATGGCCTTTGCTAAGAACACTTTAATTATTAAATAAGGTCAGTGTCCCCAGAAGTCCAAACTCCAGCCATATTGTCCTGGTCCCTAAATGTACCCTCAGAGGAAGGTAAATGTTTAAAGAGATACAGATAGTTTTGTAAGGCCTCCAAACCCAGTGGAACCAGATATTGAGGCCTAAAAGAGCACTGAGATTTTTTTTAGAGAACCCAAAGCAAACTTTTCAACTTGGGAATGTTTTAAATACTAATATTCAGGCTAAGAATATTTCAAATACTACTACTATTAATAATTGATACTAATAATAGGAATAATTTACTGAATCCCTAAACTGTGCTAAAACTGTTCTCATAGATTTCATATTTGTAGCAGTCTATGAGGTAGATAATGTTAAAATTCCCATGAGGGGGCTGAGGATTAGAGACGGTAAGTCACTTGTCTTAGGTCACACAGCTAGTGTGTTATGGAAGCAGAAGTCAACTTGGTTTGTCTGAATCTGAAGTCCATCTGCTTCATGAACCTTTATAGTGTCTGTTTTCTCCTTGATTCCTAACTTCCTTCCATTCTGCTTCCTACTGAGTAGGGGACAGAAGCCAGTCAAGTTTGCCTGATATCCATCAACCAGGCCCTGGACATTTGGTCTCAGCCCAGCTTTGCCTGCCTTGCCGTGTGATCTTGGGTAAGTCACAACATTTCAGCTAGCTCTCAGTCTCCCCAAATATTTCATGCAGAGGTTAACCACGAGCTTCCTTCTATAGCTGAGGCCTGGCTAGTGGGGGCAGAGTTCAGCCTGGAGTTGACCAAGGTAGTAGTGGTAATAGAGGGGAGGGTGGAGGGTGGAGGTGGTCTTTAGCCCCACCCTCTGGTGACATCACACAAGACACCTACAGTCCCTGGAAGCCCCACCCCTAGTGACCCTCACGTATGGAAGTGCCATCCAGTGCCTGGCATCTGGCGAATTTTTTCTGTTCTATAGCAGAAGTCATCAGCCCTAGTGTTCAAGAGAAACCCTTAGGTAACTAGTGCAATTAGGGAGACTTGGAGGGGGGCCCTGGGGCTTCCTAGGTGGTGTTAGTGGTAAAGAACCTGCTTTCCAATGTTTGATCTCTGGGTTGGGAAGGTCCCCTGGAGAAGGGCATGGCAACCCACTCCAGCATTCTTGCCTGGAGAATCCCATGGACAGAGGACCCTGGCGGGCTACAATCCATGGGGTTGAAAAGAGCTGGACATGCTGAAGCGACTGAGTGTGGAGGAGGGCCATGAAGGTGTACTGGACGGGGTGGGATGCCTGGAATAAGACTGGGGTGGGCAAACTGCTCAGAGGATGCCTTGAGCCTGCCCTCTGGGTGTCCGCCCTCATCCTTCTGGTCATGCTAAACTCCTGCCCCTGCTTCTTTCCCCTGGATCCAGGGCCACTTTCATGGAGTCAGGAGATGGGAACCAATTCTGAAAATAGAGCTGTTCACATGGAACTGGGCTGCTGGCTGAGGTCTAAAGGAAACAGGGCGACTAGACCTCTGTCATCCCAGGATCTGGTGTCTGGGTTCTGCGCTCAAAGTCCACTGTGTGTGGGGGAGGAGGAGGACAGTGAGTGAGCTATCCCCTGCTGAGGAGGTGGCTGTGAGCCAGGCTTCACTGGAACAGAGAGTAGGGAGCTGGTAACTGGGTGAGACTGAGGTCCTTGGATGCAAGTCAGTTGCTAGAAGCCTAAGGAAGCAATTTGCAGGAAAGGACCTAGTCACCTGCTTTAGAACAGAGTTTTCCAAAGTGGTTCTTTGGGATGCGGTTGGCTGTGACAGGAAGCAAGGCAACAGGAGTGGCTGAGAGTATCTGGGCTCTGCAGTCACAGAGCTGGGTCCAGATCCTGGCTTCACCTCTCTCTATCTACCTCACAGGCTAGTTATGAGAGTTGCAACAAGGCTATGAGTGAGAAAGTGAAAGTGAAAGTCGCTCAGTCGTGTCTGACTCTTTGTGACCCCATGGACTATACAGTCCATGGAATTCTCCAGGCCAGAATACTGGAGTGGGTAGCTGGTCCCTTCTCCAGGGGATCTTTCCAACCCAGGGATCGAACCCAGGTCTCCTGCAATACAGGCAGATTCTTTACCAGCTGAGCCACCAGGCTATGAGTGAGCATATCGTAAACTCTTACTACATTTCAGCTAGCTTTATAATCATTACTGGGAAAGGAAATCCTTGATCATGTAAACTTGGCAAATGTATTGAGCTGTTCAAAAAGTATTTGGGTTTTCCCATTAACATCGTATAGAAAAACCTGAACAAAGTTTTTGGCCAATCCAATAGGTTCAACAAAGTGAAGCAGGCTTCTTTGGTGAAGGCCTTCTCTGATCTTTTAATATGCTCTTAGGACTTGGGAAGTTCCAAGAGTGGGGATGGAGCACTGAACTGGATGGGACAGATTTTAGGGAGCCAGGAACTAAGGCACTGCTGCATGTCATCATTCCCAGGCCTTTGTCCTCATGGTGGAATGGAAAGCTAGCCGAATTGGGCAACTCTCGGGAAAGCCTTCCTGTCTCTGGGCTCCTGTTTTCTCAAGGTAAAACAAAGGAACTGCATGAGATGCTTTCAGAGGCCTTTTCTTGGTTCCCTGAGGTTCTGAGTTGGGAAGACAAAGCTGTAGACAAGGGTGGAGGCCAGACTGTTGAGGTTAAAGACCTGTCTCTCGGGGAGGAGAAGAAATCCAATTCTGGCAAGTGGATTCAACCAGCAAGTGGGCTGGGGGGTTCTTGTGCTCTGCACAGAAGTGGCCCCACTACGGTCATTAGCAAGGTCTTGCTGATGAATTGGTTCATCAGCAGGGTCTGATTCCTAAACCTGCCAGGCCATCTTGGAATATGAAGTAGAAGACTCTTGTACTCCCCTGTTGTAGCACCTCCCATGCAGTGGTGTAATGACTTATTTAACTCCTACTTCGCTACCAGGCTGGGAAAGGTCAGAGGCCAGAGCTGACTCCATAATGTAATGCAGGAGGAACTAAGGGATGCAGATCAGGCTGGGGGTGAGGTGGAGTGTGGGCTGGGGGTGGCTTGATGTTGCCTTTGCACAACAAGCACCCTGTGTTTGCTTGGACTATGTGCGAATTACTGGGGCTTTGGGGGTGATCATGGTGCTGCTGATGGTGGAGAACTTGAGTGCTTTATCTTGCCCAGATTTCTTGCATTTTAGAATGACTGGTGCAAAGGAAGTTGCAGTAAATATCTGATGAATGAAAAACAGTAAGTTTGGTTGCTGCGTCCATTAAGCTTCTTGGGGAGAATTTGAGGGAGGGGAGTTGTCTGTCTAGCTAGTTGTCTGGATAGTTTATCAATACATATTTGATTTAATGAACAGCACGGTGAGTAATGATAAGCCTGAATTAAGCAACTAGTGTCAGGCAAAAACAGTATATAATTATTAAATTATTAATAGTACTTGCCACCTTGATTGCAGAGGGCAGTTTTGGGACGTGGTTAAAATTACAGAGAGACTTCCCTGGTGGCCCAGTGGTTAAGACTCCACGTTTCCAATGCAGGGGCTGCATGTTCGATCCCTCGTTAGGGAACTAAAATCCTACATGCTGTGCAGTGCTGTCAAAAAATAAAATAATAGTAATAATAATAAAAAGACTGCAAACTGAATTTATGTCATGCCTTTACTGCTTCTTAGGCAGGGTACTCAACTTCTCTGTGCTTCAGTTTCCTTGTCTGAAAAATGGGCATATGATAGTACCTATCTCATAGGGTGTTGTGTTGATTAAATGAATCAAATATGCATAAATTGCTTAAGACACTGTCTGGCACATAGCACATGCTGTGTAAGCATTTGCTATGCTTTGGTTTCCTCTCTATAACCTCTACCATATTATGAAGTTCCTGAAGGCAAGGATCAAATTCTTTTCCACTCTCCTCCCACCCTACACTCTGGGACCCAGCACAGGACGTGAGGCAGAGAAGGAGCTCAGTAAGTGTTTGCTAAATGAATAAATGAATGAATATGTTTTAAATGATAACTTGTATAATCCATTATAGATCTTCCACAGGGGAAAGTGAGGGGGCATTAAGGAGGTGGCAGCTTGTACTGGTCTTAAAGGACTTCAGTAGAGGGAAAGGAAGTTGGCACAGGGTCTCACATTTGGGTTAGGTGGAAATGAGGGTGGGAGCAGGTCATGGGGTCTTGAATGCAGGGTGAGGGGTTAGATTGGATTTATTTGCAGTTAGCAGTGTGGAAGGTCTAGAGGCAGGAACTTTTCAGCAGGGGTGGGGCAAGGGCTGTTTTTATAGGATCAGTTGTTACTAGGGACTTGCAGGGGGAAAAGTGGCTTTTTGAGTTGGGCCTTCAAGGCTACGAAGTATTATCAGGATGCTATTATGCTGATTTTTCATTCCACAAGCATGAAATGAATGAAAATGAGCACCAGCTACCTGCGAAGCACCAGGGGTTCACAAAATAATAAGACAAATAAGCCTACCCTGGAGGAGCTTGCATTAACAACTTAATGCCTATGAGAAATGTTATAATGGTCAAAGGACTGTGGGCATTCGAGTAGAAGGGTCAGCATCAGAGGACTGGGGGGCCAGGGGAGCCCGGGAAAATATCACAGAAGAAATGGGTTTTGAGGAATGACTAGGAGCTTGCCAGACAGGCAAGATGAGGTAAATGTCTCAGATGGAGGGAACAGCTTACCCAGAGCTACAGACATGTGAAACAGCAGGTCCAGGGGCTTGATGAGGCTGTGGCTGGGTGTGATGTGTGCTGTGGTTGAGTACTAAAGCTGGGAAAGGCAGTAGGGACCAGATCATGTAGGGTAATGAGGGTTAGTGGGAGACCCAGGCCATTTGGAAGAAGCTAAACGTAGAGGTAGCAAATCTGTTCTTAGCAAGGACATTGTCACCACCATGTGAGCACTGACGGCAGCATGAACACGGGAAGAAAACAATGGGGGCTGCTGCATGGAGCCTGGACTGGAAAGGAGTTGGCTGACATAGTGGCCTCTAAGTAACGCCTGCCTCAAACATTTATTGAGCACCTTCTATATGCCAGGCACTATCCTAGGCCCTTGGGATAGATCAAGGAGCAAAAGAATCGTGAGTCAGACCTGAGGTCTCTCTGAGGACAACTCTGCTCCTTTTTAACTCATGTAGGGATAAGGGGGTAGGGAAGATGGAGAAAGAACTGGGCAGCAAAGCCCCCCCAGTTGCTGCTCATGGGGCAGGAGGGTGAGGACACCAGCTCCCTAACTTTGCTCGGGCCTCTCTCTTCCAGCCCCCTGCCCAGCCCACAGCCATGGCCACAATTGTGGCCCAGAAGCTCAGCCACCTCCTGCCCAGTCTGCGGCAGGTCCACCAGGAGCCTCAGCCGTCTGTGCCATCAGAGCCTGTGTTCACCGTGGATCGAGCCGAGGTGCCGCCCCTCTTCTGGAAGCCGTACATCTACGTGGGCTACCGGCCACTGCATCGGACCTGGCGCTTCTACTTCCGCACGCTGTTCCAGCAGCACAACGAGGCAGTGAACGTCTGGACCCACCTGCTGGCCGCCCTGGTGCTGCTGCTGCGGCTTGCCATCTTTGTGGGCACCGTGGACTTCTGGGGAGACCCACATGCCCTGCCTCTCTTCATCATCGTCCTCGCCTCCTTCACCTACCTCTCCCTCAGTGCCTTGGCTCACCTCCTGCAGGCCAAGTCCGAGTTCTGGCATTACAGCTTCTTCTTCCTGGACTATGTGGGTGTGGCCGTGTACCAGTTTGGCAGCGCCCTGGCACACTTCTACTATGCCATTGAGCCTGCCTGGCATGCCCAAGTGCAGACCATCTTCCTGCCCATGGCTGCCTTTCTTGCTTGGCTTTCCTGCACTGGCTCCTGCTACAACAAGTACATCCAGAAGCCTGGCCTGCTGGGCCGCACTTGCCAGGAGGTACCCTCCGCGCTGGCCTACGCACTGGACATCAGCCCCGTGGCTCACCGCATCCTTGTGTCCCCCGACCCTGCCACAGATGACCCGGCTCTTCTCTACCACAAATGCCAGGTGGTCTTCTTTCTGTTGGCTGCGGCTTTCTTCTCTGCCTTCATGCCTGAGCGCTGGTTCCCTGGCAGCTGCCATGTCTTCGGGCAGGGCCACCAGCTCTTCCATGTCTTTTTGGTACTGTGCACGCTGGCCCAGCTGGAGGCCGTGGCTCTGGACTATGAGGCCCGGCGGTCCATCTATGAGCCTCTACACACCCGCTGGCCCCACAACTTCTCTGGCCTCTTCTTGCTCACAGTAGGCAGCAGCATCCTCACTGCATTCCTCCTGAGCCAGCTGGTACGGCGCAAACTTGATCTTCATCGGAAGACTCAGTGAAGGGGGTGGCAGCTGGTAGGGAGGGAAGTATAGTGGGGGCCCAAAGGTCCGGATGGGAACAGATGGGAATAGATGGGAACTTTGGCTCCAGGTGGGAACAAGTCCTGGTAAAGGTGTTTTTGTCTGGCCCGCGGTGATTCTCTGTGCATTCCTCGGCTGCCAAGGGCAGCACTGGCCAGTCCTTGGATTGAGGATTGGCTGGAGCTGCTGGGGTCTACTCTTGGGCCTGCCCCAGCTGCCTGCCCTGGGAGAGGGAAAGAGAAAGAGAAAGATGTGGGCCACCCTGGTTTTGCCTCCCCTCACTGCCTCTCTCACTTAGGGGTGAGGATGGGGGATCAGCTGGGGCCAAGACCCTGACTTGGGGCTTCCAGATTATCTGGGAGGGGGTGAAGTTGGGATTTAGGTTAGAGTCAGATCTGAGCTGAGGGACAGGGAAAGCATCAGCAGTGCCCTCTACCCAGATCCCCTTGGGAAAGGACAGCCCTCTGTTGTGTGCAGGACTTTAAGGTTCCTTGAACTCCAGCTTGGAGTTTGGGTGTTCCAGAGAACCCCCAAAGGTCAAAGATTGTGCCGGGTGGAAATGGATCCCATCCAGTGCCCCACAGCTCTCAGTCACTGTCCCAGTGAGCTCCACCCTCCTATCACTGGACTCTGTGTCCCACTCATCCTGTTCCCATCTTTCCTGGGTCCCTCATTCACAGCTCAGTGTTTATCCATTCAGTGTTTCTTGGGCCTCTACTCAGAGACAGGCTATTGATGGGGCCCTGTGGATTAATGCAGGATTAAAGGCTTTACTATCGAATGAACTGTCAGGGGAAACACTGAGGAGGGAATAATTAGTGCTGCCTGGGACCCTCAGGATCTTGGGTTGAGAAGGGTGAATAGGAGTTTGCAGATGGAGAAGAGGAAATGTATTCCAGGCAGAGGGAAAAACCTGTTCAAAGGCCAAGAGGGATGGAAGGAGGAGTCACTGGAGCTGAAATCAGGGGTGGTCTGGACTCTGATGTCCTGGATGCAATAAAATGACTGTGCCAACAGTTGCCTCCTTCTTGTCTCCTATCCTGGAGAGAGGGCCCCGGTGCACCCCTTGGGCCTGCTCATTGTGTTGGAGGAGGTTTTCAGGGGGAGCTTGGGGGTGGGCAAAGGGAGGAGATCCTGTTTTATCTTTGCCTGGGGGTGGGCCTTATTTACTGTATATGGGAACTTTGTTTTGATAGGAAAGGTGAGGTAGTTTTATTACTAAATAAATATTAGACGTTAAAAGAATATGTTTAAAATATATAATTTGACAAATATTTCATTTCTTAGTCTTTTAATCAAGGAAGATCTTTATGTATTGCCTTTTCCCCAGTACATAAGCAATAAATGGCAATATATGTACAGTGAAGGAAAATTAGGAAGTACAGGTAAGAAAATCAAAAAATCTTGAATGAATAAGGAATATCACTCCACTGCTAAAATATCCTGTCGTGCATATATTTTATCTGTGGAGATTGTGGTTATGTGTGCGAGCATTTTTATATTTCTGAGGACTTAGAACAATGCTAGGCACGTGTGTGTGTGTGTGTGCACGTGCTGCTCAGTCGTGTCCTACTCTTTGTGACCCCATGGACTGTACCCCACCAGGCTCCTCTGTCCATTGGATTTCCAGGCAAGAATACTGGACTGGGTTGCCATTTCTTTCTCCAGGGGATCTTCCTGACCCAGGGATTGAACCCCCATCTCTTGTGTCTCCTGCATTGGCAGGCAGGTTCTTTACCAACTGCACCAACTGGGAAGTCCAGGTGCATTTCTGAGGGGCTTTCAGAATTTGCAAAGTACTTTCACAAACCTTGCTTGATCCTCTTTAAAATTCAAGGCCACACAGTGAGTACTGAAAGCTAGTTCTTGACTCCAGAGTTTTAGTTTTCATTCTACTTAACGTTTTCTAAATCCTTTCCCATGAGGTTTCCTAGTTACACTTAGTTTTTTGTTTTGAATTACAAACGTAATCCGTTTAAGGTAGTGCTGAGGACCCCAGCTATGGAGTTGGCAGACCAGAACCTCCTCTCCTCTTTTTGAGGTGTTCCTAGGTTTTCCTAGGCTTCCTAGATGTTCCTTGGCTTCCCAGGTGGCGCTAGTGGTAAACTCACCTGCCAATGCAGGTAGGCCATAAGAGACACAGGTTCGATCCCTGGGTCAGGAAGATCCCCTAGAGGAGGAAATGGCAACCCACTCCAGTATTCTTGTCTGGAGAATTCCATGGACAGAGGAGCCTGGTTGGGTACGGTCCATAGGGTCGCAAAGAGTCAGATACGACTGAAGTGACTAAGTATGCTTAAGAACTCAGCGATGAGACAAGGAAAAGCTCTGATGGTTATGAGTAAGAGAGTGCAACTAACTCAAGAAAAAGAAAATGCATATTCCTTGTGCAGCGTCGCGAACGCGTTCACACAACACAGTTCCGGAATACAACTTTTGGATCAGAAAGCCAGAATGAACTTGGCCTTGGTAATCCGCTCCTCGCCTCACAATTGTCCTGGTTAAGGCGTAAGACCGCAGAGCTGGGGAAAGGGGGCGGGGCTTGGTCCGGGGCGGAGCTGACGCTGAGGGCGGTGCCTGCGCCGGGGAGGTCGCGGCGTAGCTCCGCCCCCATCGTGGCGGGAGATCCGAACGTCTGCAGAGTCTCTGATGGCGGTTGCGTGAGGTGGTTCGAGCTTCCAGCGGGTGTCCCGTTGGCTTGGTCTTCTCAGCGGCTATGAGGCGCAGAGGCCCGGAGAAGGAGGAGGAGGCCTGCGGCGTGTGGCTGGACGCTGCGGCGCTGAAGAGGCGGAAAACGCAGGTGGGTCGTTGCAGGAGAGAGGGTGGTTCAGGAGGGCCTAGGGGCCCAAAGGCGTGTGAAGAGAAGCGTTTGGGTGAACCTGGAGATGATGGAGATAGAGTCGGGGGGCGACAACGAACATATTTAGCAGTTGAGGGGAGAGAGGGGCCGGAGTCTGAAAAAGGCTGAAGAATGGGATTTGGGAAGGGTGGAGAGAAGAAAATGGGGTAGGAAGGCTGACAGGCAGGCTGTGTGGGGCGGCATGTGAAGAGGCTGGGACAGCGAGGTTTCGAGGTGAGAGAGAGTTTGGAGAGAAAATCTGCTTGAGGAGCGAAATGGAGCAGACAGACTCCTTAATGTAGAATCCCTGCGAGAAGGTAGCAGAGGCTCAAGTACGCGGAGGGGTGGGTGCGTATGCAAAGGGAAGTTCTCGCCGGGAGGGTCCGCTGCCCAGAACTGGTAACTTCAGGGGGGGGGAAAAATAGAAGAAAGGAAAAACAGAAAAATAGTGAGCATCCACTGATGTCACATACTGTATTAAGTATTTAATATGTATTATTTGTATCATCATCTTTATGAGAGTAAGGAGACTGCCGCCGCCGCTAAGTCGCTTCAGTCGTGTCCGACTCTGTGCGACCCCAGAGACGGCAGCCCACCAGGCTCCCCCGTCCCTGGGATTCTCCAGGCAAGAACACTGGAGGGGAGGGGAGGTTAATTAAGCCAGGTTCAACCAACTAGGAGAATTGGAAATCAAACACAGGTTTGGCACATATGCAAGATTCTGTTAGTCATTACAAAGAAACAAAAGTATGAGATAATAATATTTACTGTTTATTGAGCATTTTAAGCCGGACATTGTGCTGAATATTTCCAACGAGTTATTTTGTTTGGTACAGTTCTATGTAGTAGTAATATATGTAATGTATGTAGTAATATGTTTAACATATGCAGTGAAATATCTAACATTTATAACCTTTCCCTGTCTCAGAGGCCACAGCTTTCTTGGGTATCCTTCCAGAGATAGTCTGTGCATCTACAAGCAAATGCATAACTATTCTTTTAAATAGTAGCATCATATATGTTGTTCTGCAGCTTGCTTATTTCACTCACTGTATCTTAAGGATTATTTCATATAGCTCACAGAAAGCTGCTTCATTCATTTTAAGGACTACATAGCATTCTGTTATGAAATAGTATCCATTATAAGCAATAATAATGTCTTAGTCAGCTGGGCTACCATAACAGAATACCATAGACTGGGTGGCTTAAACCAACAGAATTAATTTTTTCATTGTTCTGGAGGCTGGAAGTCTGAGATCAGGGTGCCAGTATGGTTGGATTCTGGTGAGGACTTCCTGGCTTGAAAACAGTTGCCTTATTCTTGTATCCTCAAGTGGTCTTTTCTTGGTGTGTATGTGTGTGTGTAGAGAGAGACAGAGATATATGTGTGTACTTGACCTGAGGCCACAAGAAGGCTAGTGTTGCTGAAGCAGAGTGAGGCAAACAGGAGTAGATGAGATCTAAAGAGTGTGGAGAGCATAGGTGGCCAAATAATGTCATGTCGGTATTAGAGCCTCAACATAAGAATTTTGGAGTACACGATTCAGCCATCGCAAGTATATATGTGCTGTGTTTAGTTGGTCAGTCACGTCCGACTCTTTGTGACCCCATGGAATGTAGCCCGCCAGGCTTCTCTGTCCATAAGGATTCTCCAGGCAAGAATACTAGAGTGGATTGCCATGCTCTCCTTCAGGGAATCTTCCCAACCCAGGGATCAAACCCAGGTCTCCCTCATTGCAGGCAGATTCTTTACCCTCTGAGTCATAGGGAAGCCCGCAAGTATATATAGTATTTATGTTTACCAGTCTTTTCTTGATAAGAAGCTGTCTCTGCTACTGCTGCTAAGTCACTTCAGTCATGTCCGACTCTGTGACCCCAGAGACATCAGCCCACAAGGCTCCCCCGTCCCTGGGATTCTCCAGGCAAGAACACTGGGGTGGGTTGCCATTTCCTTCTCCAATGCAGGAAAGTGAAAACTGAGAGTGAAGTCGCTCAGTCGTGTCCGACTCTTAGCGACCCCATGGACTGCAGCCCACCAGGCTCCTTCGTCCATGGGATTTTCCAGGCAAGAGTACTGGAGTGGGGTGTCATTGCCTTCTCCAGAAGCTGTCTCTAATCTTTTGCTATTAAAAACACTTATGAAATGAAGAGTTTTATACACACATCCTTTTGTACATATGCAAATAAATCATCTGCAGGATCAATTTCTAGAAATGAGATAACTCGTTAAAGAGTGTATATTTTTAAAATTAAGAACATGAAACATGTAACCTTGTTTAGTAAATACAAAAGTCTCTTTCTTCTATCCAGTGGTTAAAATATATATCACTTCAGAAATCTGAAACATATTTCCTGTAGCACAGGAGTTCTCCAGAGAGAGTCTGTGTCAGCCTTATATTTTTTGTTGACTATGTTTGTCGAGCCTGGTAGGCTGCAGTCCATGGGGTCGCTAAGAGTCGGACACGACTGAGAGACTTCACTTTGACTTTTCACTTTCATGCATTGGAGAAGGCAATGGCAACCCACTCCAGTGTTCTTGCTTGGAGAATCCCAGGGACGTGGGAGCCTGGTGGGCTGCCGTCTCCGGGGTCGCACAGAGTCGGACACAACTGAAGCGACTCAGCAGCAGCAGCAGCAGCAGCATTTTTGTTGAATTAGTAAAGTCATCTTGCTTCCTTGTCAACTTTTTTGTTCTTCTCTAGTATGTGAATGAGTATGCTCCAAAAATAGGAGTTTTATCATATTATAGATAGAATGGTGACCTTTTCCCCCACATATAGGGGAAACGGCTAATTAATGGGTGGTAGGGAAATAAACGTATTTATCAAAAATGACCAAAATATGCAATGGGTGTTTTTTACTTCTGGAGTTAGGAATGAGCCTTTTATACTTTTAGAATAAATACATTCTTGATTGATGTGAGATGGATGGGAAATCTGTGTACCAGTTTAATTTAGAAAGAGAAGCAGAAGAGAGCTAAGAGAGAAAAAGGGATTACCCCTCAGGGAAGAGGAGAATCAATATTTATTTCTATGTCTGTAACTCTGACACTCCAAGTCACACCTTTTCCTTTGATGATGTTATGATGAAAACATTTGTCTGTTGATCTGGTGCGTGGCAGGAGTCCTCTCTCCAGGACCTCTAGGCCCTTTCCTCTGATTTCTGGAGGCCTGGGCCTTACGACTGTAGTCACTGACGCCATTATTCCTAAAGATACTTTTGTAAACATTTGTTCTTCCACTAGTTCCTGTTCCTCTGATGTTAAGATTTCCAGCCCAAAGCGAAGTCCTAAAGATTCCCTTTTACAGGATGTAGAATCCTGCTTCTTCCTAGATTAGCTATCCAATAGGCCTGAATGAGTTTTAATGTCAAGTGTCAATGAAAAATTAATAGTCAATTTAAGAAAGAAAGGGAAAATTTTATTTGGGCCAGCTTGAGGATTATAATCTGGGAGACAGTTTTTCAGAAAGCTCTGAGGACTACTCCTCCTATACAGGTCAAGGCAAGGTTATATTAGTTTTTGAGATAAATGATTATATATGCAAAGTAATAAATTGAATTTACATAGGCAGGAGGAGAAGGGGACGACAGAGGATGAGATGGTTGGATAGCATCACTGACTCAATGGACATGAGTTTGAGCAAGCTCCAGGAGTTGGTGATGGACAGGGAAGCCTAGTGTGCTGCACCTCATGGGGTTGTAGAGTCGGATACGACTGAGCAACTGAACTGATTATGAAAAGAACATCTTTTTTTGGTGTTAGTTCTAGAAGGTCTTGTAGATCTTCATAGAACCGTTCAGCTTCTTCGGCATTAGTGGTTGGGCCATAGACTTGGATTACTGTGATATTGAATGGTTTGCCTTGGAAATGAACAGAGATCACACTGTCGTTTTTGAGATTGTACCCAAGTACTGCATTTCGGACTCTTTCGTTGACTATGGGGGCTACTCCATTTCTTCTAAGGGATTCTTTTCCACAGTAGTAGATATAATGGTCATCTGAACTGAATTTGCCCATTCCTGTCATAGCTTTTCTTCCAAGGAGCAAGTGTCTTTTAATTTCATGGCTGCAGCCACCATCTGCAGTGATTTTGGAGTCCAAGGAAATAAAATCTGTCACTGTTTCTGTTGTTTCCCTATCTATTTGCCATAAAGTGATGGGACCGGATGCCTTGATCTTCATTTTTTTAATGTTGAGTTTTATGCCAACTTTTTCACTTTTCTCTTTCACCTTCATCAAGAGGCTCTTTAGTTCTTCACTTTCTGCCATAAGGATGGTGTCATCTGAATCTCTGAGGTTATGGATATTTCTCCCTGCAATCTTGATTCCAGCTTGTGCTTCATCCAGCCTGGCATTTCGCATGATGTACTCTGCATAGAAGTTAAATAAGCAGGGGGACAGTATACAGCCTTGACGTACTCCTTTCCCAATTTGGAACAAGTCCGTTGTTCCATGTCTGGTTCTAACTGTTGCTTCCTGACCAGCATACGGGTTTCTCAGGACGGAGGAAAGGTAGTCTGGTACTTCCATCTCTTGAAGAATTCTCCACAGTTTGTTGTGATCCGCACAGTAAAAGGCTTTAGCGTAGTCAATGAAGCAAATGTTTTCTGGAACTCTCTTGCTTTTTCGATAATCCAACAGTTGTTGGCAATTTGGTCTTTGATTCCTCTCCCTTTTCTAAATCCAGCTTGAACATCTGGAAGTTCTTGGTTCACGTACTGTTGAAGCCTAGCTTGGAGAATTTTGAGCATTACTTTACTAGCATGTGAAATGAATACAAGTGTGTGGTAGTTTGAACATTCTTTGGCATTGCCTTTCTTAGGGATTGGAATGAAAACTGACCTTTTCCAGTCCTGTGGCCACTGCTGAGTTTTCCAAATTTGCTGACATATTGAGTGCAGCACTTTCACAGCATCATCTTTTAGGATTTGAAATAGCTCAGCTGGAATTCCTTCACTTCCACAGCTTTGTTCATAGTGAGGCTTCCTAAGGCCCGCTTGACTTCACATTCCAGGATGTCTGGCTCTAGGTGAGTGATCACACCATCGTGGTTATCTGGGTCCAAAATGCAGTACTTGGGTACTTTTTATTGGCCATCTTTGAAAAAAGACAATTACAGTTTTTTGTAGTTTTCAGCAAATTCGAAAAAATTAGGGCTATTATTTTTAAGTATATTTTCTGCTGTCTTTCACCTTGTTTTTTGGAATTCTTGTTATATGTGTGCTCCATATTCCACAGACCATTAAGAATTTATTCTTTTCAGTTTCTCACTCTGCTTCGTTTTGGATTGTTTATATTGTTATAACTTCAGGTCCCACTGTTTTTTTTTCCTGTAGTCTCTATAATCTATTAAGCCCATCTACTGAATGTTTCATAACTTATATTTCTTTCATTATTTTCACATTTTCCTGTAAATGCTTGAGCATATTTAAAGTTTGCTAATTCTGTCATCCTTTATATGTACACACACACACACACACACACACACACACATACATACATACGGGCCTAACAGGTCAGCTTGCAGTTCCCTGGATCTTAGTTCCCTGACCAGGGAGTGAACCCAGGTCCTCAGCAGTGAAAGGGTGAAGTCCTAACCACTAAATTGCCAGGGAGTTCCCAGTCATCCCTGGTTTTTCTGAGTCTGTTTCCATTAACTGATCCCCCACTCCACCCCCACCTCCCCATTATGGGTTATTTTCCTGCATTTCACATATCTAGCAATGTTTTGTTGGGTACTTGACCATGGTTCTACATTGCTGGGGGTCTGGATTTTGTTGTCTTTAAAGAATATTGAAATTTGTTTTGGCAGGTAGTTACTTGCTAATCACACTGCTCTTTTTTTTTCTAAAAAGTATTCATTTATATTTATTTTTGGCTATGCGAGTCTTCATTGATGCATTGACTTTTCCTCTAGTTGCAGAGTGGAGGCTACTCTAGTTGCGGTGTGAGGGCTTCTCCTTGCTGTGGTTTCTCTTGTGGAGCAAGGGTTCTGGGGTGCACAGGCTACAGTAGTTGCGGCTCCTGGGCTCTAGAGCACAGGCTCAATCAGTACTTGTGGCGCATGGGCTTAGTTGTTCCTTGGCATGTGGTATCTTCCTGAATCAAGAATCGAATCCATGTCTCCTGCATTGGCAGGTGGATTCTTTACCACTGAGCCACCAGGGAAATCCCAGTCAGCTTGTTTTTAAGCTTTGTTAGGACTGGTTGATTCAACAAACATGAACTTGGGGAGACTCTGGGTGATGATGAGGGACAAGGCAACCTGCTGTGCTGCAGTCCATGGGGTTGCTAAGAGTCAGACATGACTTGGTGACTGAAAAAATAGCAGGACAGGTTTGGAATAGTTTTTGTTCTGGGGCCAGTTTAGAATTGCTAAGGGGTGATCCTTCTAATTCTGCTAAATGTCCCTGATGTTAAAAAGGTCTTTCTAGGAAGAAATGTGTCTTTAGGTCTTCCATCCATTTTTTGATTGGGGTTTTTTTTTTTTATATTGAGCTCCATAAGCTGTTTGTGTATTTTGGAGATTGGTCTTTTGTCTGTTGCTTTGTTTGCAAATGTTTTCTCCCATTCTGAGAATTGTCTTTTCATCTTATTTATGGTTTCCTTTGCTGTGCAAAAGCTTTTAAATTTAATTAGGTTCCATTTGTTTATTTTTGTTTTCATTACTCTAGGAGATGGGTTGAAAAAGATCTTGCTGTGGTTTATGTCAGAGTATATTTCCTATGTTTTCCTCTAAGAGTTTTATAGTGTCCGGTCTTACATTTAGGTCTTTAATCCAAGTATCATATATTAACATATATATGTAGAATCTAGAAAAATGGCACAGATGAACTTTTTTCCAGGGCAGGAATAGCGATGCAGATGTACAGAATGGATGTGTGGACACAGGGATAAGGTGAGGTGGGATGAACTGGGAGATTAGGATTGACATACATACACTACCATGTGTAAACCAGGTAGCTGATGGGAACCTTCTATATACTACAGGGAAATCAGCGTGGTGCTGTGATGACCTAGATGGGGGCATAGGGGTGTGGGTGGGAAGGAGGTCCAAGAGGGAGGAGTTCTATGGCTCAAACAGTAAAGAATCTGCCTGCAGTGCAGGAGACCTGGGTTTGGTTCCTGGATTAGGCAGATTCCCTGGAGAAGGAAATGGCCACCCACTCCAGTATTCTTGTCTGGAGAATTCCATGGACAAAGGAGCCTGGTGGGCTACGGTAAATGGGGTCACGAAGAGTCAGACCCAACTGAGCAACTACCACCTTCACTTCTCACTTAGTTGTGCGGCAGAAACTAACAACACTGGAAAGCAGTTATACTCCAATTTAAAAAAAGTGTTTCTACGTTGGCTAGTGAGAACCCTCCCAGCCCTGTGTGAGCTCTAGAATTGTTCATCTTGTGCTTCCTGGCATTTTTTGTCTGACCTCATGGGGTTTTGCCTACCACACAGGTGGGTTTGTTTTCAGTAATGAACTGAAGGGCTCTCTATGTAGATTTCTGGATGTGCTTCTCTGTGCTGCAAATCCCAGCCACCTCATCTTTCCCCAAATTCCAGTCTCAGCCTGCTCAATTCATCAAGATGGCAGTGCTCTGCCTGGGTATCTCTCTACATACAATGCAGTCTGACAAGTGCTACCTAGGGCGACCCAGGGTTCACCTTATTTTTCCTGCTTTTGGGGATCAGTCCTGCACTGCCTGTTATCCATCATCCAAAATCAGCTGTTTCTATATCTGATTCAGTTTTCTAGTTTTGTATGGTGGAAGGAAATACTCCATACTAATACTACAAGTCTATGAATTTTATGCCCAGGATTTTCCAAATGTTAAAATGAAGTCAACTTTGGGCTAGAATTAATAATTTGGCTCAAATTTCAGGCCTACTTCCAAATTGGTACATTGTTGTTGTTCATTTGCTAAGTTGTGTCTGGCTTTGCGACCCCATGGACTGCAGCAGGCCAGGCTTTCCTGTCCTTCACTGTCTCCTGGAGTTTGCTGAAACTCATGTTTATTGAGTTGGTGTTGCCATCCAACTTATGTCCAACCATCTCATCCTCTGCCATCCCCTTCTCCTCCTGCCTTAATCTTTCCCAGCCAGGGTCTTTTCCAATGAGTCGGCTCTTTGCATCAGGTGGCCAAAGTATTGGAGCTTCAGCATCTATCCTTCCAATGAATATTCAGGGTTGATTTCCTTTAGGACTGACTGGTTTGATCTCCTTGCCGTACAAGGGACTCTCAAGAGTATTCTCCAGCACCACAGTTTGAAAGCATCATTTCTTTGGCACTCAGCCTTCTTTGTGGTCCAACTCTTACATCCATACATGACTACTGGAAAAACCATAGCTTTGACTATATGGACCTTTGTTGGCAAAGTGGTGTCTCTGCTTTTTAATATGCTGTCTAGGTTAGTCATAGCTTTTCATCCAAGGAACAAGTGTCTCCTTGTCAAGTGGGCCTTAGGAAGAATTACTACAAACAAAACTAGTGGAGGTGATGAAATTCCAGCTGAACTATTTCAAATCCTAAAAGATGATGCTGTTAAGCTGCTGCACTCAATTATGCCAGCAAACTTGGAAAACTCAGCAGTGGCCACAGGACTGGAAAAGGTTAGTTTTCATTCCAGTCCCAAAGGCAATGACAAAGAATGTTCAAACTACTGTTCAAATGTGCTTGTTTTGCATGCTAGCAAGATAATGCTCAAAATCCTTCAAGCTACACTTCAAAAGTACATGAAACTGGTACATGGATATTGGCAAATCTCATTCTTTGACTTTCACAGCCAAATTGAATATAATCCTACTTTCCCTACTGTTTGGGCATTCCACAACAAGCAAATGGAAACAAAACCAAATCACAAATAAAGGAGCATGGGATGAGTGTAAGTGTAGTGAGATTTGTGCTGCTGCTTTGCTCCTCCTCTTATTAACAGCCAACTATTATTGTTGTCTGAGAATTGTGTAAGCCTTTTTTATATCAATCAACTCACCAAATCCTCCTAACTGCCCTGTGGGCTTGGTACTGTTATTGTCTCCATTTCACAGATGAGAATGATACAGAGATCGAACAACTTCTAGAGGGTCATGCAGTTAATAGGCTGTGGCAAAACTGGTGTTGATTTGAGCAGAAGCTGTGTGACTTGGGAGCCATGCTGTTAAACCACTATGTGACTATTTGAAAACTATTGAAAATGAATCAATTGCTGCTGCTGTAGAATCATAAATTATCTTTAAGTATAAAGGAGAGAATATCTTCTGTGGAATCCCTTCAACAGATCCTGTTTGTTTAGTCAGCCTGCTGATTTCCACGGGGAAGCACAAAGAATGGGCTAGAATTGGAATATATGATTCTTGAGGAAAAACAGACACCATCAGTATGGCAGAAAACGGTGGAAGGAGAGGTACAGCCAAAACTAGAGAAGCGTATATGTGGAGTCCAAAAGATCTAGTGTGGTTCCAAGAGGGCAACTGCTGTTTATTGAGTCTTTCCTGTCTGAGCTATCTTGATATTAATCGTTTCTATTATTCTTTTTCTCCCCTTCCTTAGACACAGTTAATCAAGTCAAGCACCAAAATGTTAACACTCCTTCCTGGAGAGAGAAAGGCTAAAATTTCTTTTACTCAAAGAAGCTGTCCATCTGCAGGCACTCGGCAGACCAGCATTGCTTCCTTCCTCACCTCGCAGCAAGGTATGGTGAGCACACTGAAAGCAATCAGGGTGCGAAAGGGAGTGCACGCATTCTTCCAAGCTGGAACATTTACGAGAAGTGGTGTCACCAGTGCTTTGCGTTAAACTTGGCTGACTTATTAGACGAGTTATAAAGCACAAGAAAACATCGTCTTTTGGAAAGCAATATATACGTGCTTTTACAAACATGCTTTTCTGGTTCTGTTTATCACAGTCTAAAATTAAATATTGGTATTCTTTGACAGAGCAGTGAGGAAAGGTATACTTGAGGGTTGGGGGTGGGGAGCCATTAGTAAGGTATATGTATTAGTAAGGTATATGTCTTGGATTGGCCACAGTTAATAGTCTGTATAAGATTAATTGATAATTGATATGTCTATATGAAGCTTCTCAAATTAATCAAAGTTCAAAGGTGTTTTTTTCTTAGAAAGCTTGGCATAAAGTTGGCTTGTGTCTCATCATTCCTTGGCAATTCTTTGTTCACATGTTCCTCTTTGGGGACCAGCTGCCTCAGAGCAGGCTGGGGCTTACAGAGCAGGATTCTTGTCAGTTGAAGGGTGCTGGGAAGAGTTCTAATTCTTGGTGCCATTCCCAGGACTGCTTTGCCTAAGCCTTCAAAATGCTTTCTCCCTACCAGAAACAAAAACTTAAAACGATCTTTTGCTTTAAGCAACGAGTGCAGATTTTTTCAAAACCACTTTCCAATTCGAAATTCTTGTATATTCTATATAGTCTGTATTGAAATCTTAGAAAAAGTTGAGAACGCTTTTAAAAAATAATTTCTGTAGTATATTTCTTGGAGAAAGAAAGAAGAGTTATCAGCTTTGTTTATAATTAGATCTTGGCCTCATTTGTGGGGGAGTAGGAATTTCATGTTACATTTATCCTTAAGGCAGACAGGATCCATTCCACACCTGATAAAACATACAGGCTGGACACTAATAGTTTTTTTAATTGTCCTTTCTACTGATTGACTTAGCAAATAATTGTATCTTTATTCCATTTTCCATGAATATTTGGGGAGCAGGAGACTTACATTCTGTCAGAAGATTTCTGAGTTGGCTGGTTAATGTGATCTCTGAGACTTTACAAAAATGGTATATACTGAACATGTTTCTCAAAGGATAATATCCAGGAGTAATATTTGGCCAGCATCACTATTCAGAAGAAACTACATGTTAAATAAAAAACAAAAGCAAAACTGATCTTCCCTATTGTGTTAAACAAACCCATAACACGAAAATGTGAAGAGTAGGCTGTGGTCTGATTATATGCCATGTTTATTAGGTAGGTCAAAGCAAGCACCCATATATTTTGAGAAGGGGAATATAAGAGCTGTGTTTTAGACTAGAGATTGAAAGCAGGAAGGTCAAAGGTAGTATGGTGGCTGATACTGATTACAGAAAAAGCCACCTGAATCCTACTCAGGTGGAGTTTTCCTGCAGAATAATATTTGTTCATCTGTTTTACTAGGAAAGACAAATGGTGCTGACCAGAGGAGTGTTTCATCTCATACAGAAAGTCAGACCAACAAAGAGTCTAAGGAAGACGCAACCCAGTTGGAACATCTGACCCAGGGCTTGCGGGCTGACTTCATGGCACCCCGTTTAGCCACTTCAACCCCTGCAGACATCCAGGAAGCTAGACTTTCTCCTCAGTCTCTCAAGGCTTCTTGCCAGCATGGAATAGGAACCCCATACTTGACTGTGCCATGTTTGTTCCGGCCTGATACCTCAGTCTGTGCTGGAGAGAGTAAGGCCTCACTGGCCTGCTCCTTCGCCCACGACCTGGAGAGTTCTTGCTTGCTGGACCAAAAAGAGGGAGAGGATTCTTCCTGTGAAAGGGAATGGCTTCATGGATCTAAGAAAAATAATTATCAGAGTGTGGAGAGACACAGTAAAACAACTGGGCACAAGGGCCATCAGCTCTTGGATAAGACTAACTTGGAAAATGTGTCTGCCAAAAGAAGCAGGCAGGCCCCTGTCCTTCAAACATACAAGGATTCCCGGCGCGGAGCAAACATGAAAGCAGTAAAACAAAGCTCTTGCCCTATTCCTGGGTTTTCCTGGGACAGTGAAAGGAATGACAAGGACTCCTGGAGTCAGCTTTTCACTGAGGATTCTCAGGGCCAGCGGGTCATTGCCCACAACTCTAGAGCTCCTTTCCGAGATGTAACCAACGACCAAAATCAGGGCTATGGGCGGGTCCCTAATAGCCTTTGGGCTCAGTGCCAGGACAGGACCACCCAGTTCAATCTGCAGCCTGATTCGCTCTTTACCCAGGACTCTGAAGGTAATCAAGTTATCAGGCACCAAGCCTAAATGTCTTTGTGAGGGTTTGGGTGTTTGGTTCTAAAAGTACCTAGAAATGACATAAGAAAACATCTTCAGGGGGTGAGTATGTTTGAGGAGGGGAATGTAAGATTTTCGTTTTAGAAAGGTCTTTCAGGAGAATGATCTTTGGTGGGAGGGAAGCATGGGATGAGGCTGTCGTTACTGAGCATTTTGTGTCAATAAAGCAGGTGGTACCACTTGTTGAGACAGTGTGACTGGCTTCATGTCTTGCTCTGAGGATGAGGTGGCTGGTGAATTCCCTGCGTGAGTTTGGAAGCACGGAAGGTGAGCACGGAAGGGGCAGGGCAGGTACTCATCCCTCCACTAGAGCCCACTACGCAGCCTGCACAGAGGGACCTCTTTGCCCTTTTAGATGCTTCTGACTTGGAAGCTGCTTCTTATGGATATGTGTTTTTCTAATCTTTGGCTGTAATTTTACCCATTCAACCTAAGCTTGTCACCATTATTCTTGACTTTTTTGAGTGATGAGGCAATTCTCCCAGACCAGGCATATAGGGACAGGGAGGATAGACAGAGAAGTAGAATGATTAGGTAGTTTTGTTATTTTATTTTTGTGGTAACTTTACAGTACTTTAGGATTATAGATGTTTAAACATCTCCCTGAAAAGGGCTGACTTATAATGATCTAAACGGGAGAGAACCCCCTTTGAAAACTATGAATCCAAATAAATGACTGTTTACAAAGCTGGCTCTGATGGTAACTAAAACATTACCAATTTCGTTTTTTTGAAAAAGCAATGTTCCGTCACTGCCATGGGTCTGATCTGAACACAAATCCAATCTGATTTGTGTTGTATTCAAGACATCATCCACCGGGCAGCAGTTTCCCATGTTGCAGGTGTGGTACGTAGGAGGCTTAAAAATAAGCCTCTAGGGGGCAAGCGTGCAAGTTATAGGATGGACTGGCTTTAAGAAGTTAAGTGTTTCTAAAGGGAACAAGAAGCTCCCTAGGTAAGAAGCTTCCTCCTATAAAGGCAGGAACCTGTTTACAAAAGCTCATATACCTTGAAATTAATAGGAATTCTATACCTGTAGGGGATACTGGGTGGTCACAACTCAAGAGATGGACACAACCAATGCAGTATCTCTCCAGATCCTTCCTTTAATGTCAGGTAATACTTCAACCCAAACACACAGCATACATACTGTAGTGAAAAGGACCTGAGGGCATCTGAGTCATGCATGGTATAGTAAGTACAAACCTCGGCCCCAAGCAAAGGAGCTGTCAAGGGCCTGGAAGATTCACTCTTCATTTCTCTTTCCTGCTCGGCTTAAAGTCCATGGAAGAGAAAGAGCTTTCAATCAGTGGAACCAATGAGGCATCAGGGCCTTGGAGGGTAGATTTGGTTGTACAGTATTACAAAATATATTTAAGAAAAAAAACACCCCAGGCCTCCCAGCAGTATCCCAAGCCTCAGCTGGTCCAGTGGCCCAACCTCTACATGTAAGTGTTAAGACAGGGAAGGGGGAGAGAATGATTGCTGGGCATTGGTGTCAGTTCATGATGGAGCAGCATAAGATTTTCCCTGCCCTGTGAATGTGCACATACATTTATAGCCCCCTCCCCTCAGCCCTGCTCTGCTGCAAGGAAGCGGCTGAGAGTGATTGACAGCTGGGCACAAAGTGTTCGGTGAGACCAGTTATGGGGTCTAGTGCAGTGAAGTCAGTCTTTCATTTAGGACCTACTTTCACACAGGAGAAAGGACAAACCAGAAAGTTCTATCTCACCCTTTAAATTGAGAGATTCCAACGCATATAATTACCTGTGTCTCAGCTCAAAGCAGTCCTTTAGCTTCTAAGGTTTGAGTATGGAAAACATATAATGCAGCTCTTCTTAGTCCAAGCTCTAGCTTTCGGCAAGACTGTTGCAGATTTCTAACTGATAGGCAGAAACATCTGCGGTGAGGGAGGCAGCACTGAAGGAATTCCAGGAGCGTGAGACTGAGTTGTAGAGCTGAGTGATATCAGTTCCCTTTTCTACTGATATCTTCTTCCTTCAGAGCAAACTTCCTCCTTAGGACCTCAGAGATAAGAACAGCAGGATCTTCCTCCTTCAGTGAACTCCGGCTCCTAGAAATAGAATAATAGCTTATGTTTATTGAGTACTTTGGTTTTTCCAGTAGTCATGTATGGATGTGAGAGTTGGACTATAAAGAAATCTGAGTGCTGAATTGAAGCTTTTGAACTGTGGTGTTGGAGAAGACTCTTGAGAGTCCCTTGGACTGCAAGGAGATCCAACCAGTCCATCCTAAAGGAGATCAGTCCTGAGTGTTCATTGGAAGGACTGATGCTGAAGCTGAAACTCCAATACTCTGGCCACCTGATGTGAAGAGCTGACTCATTTGAAAAGACCCTGATGCTGGGAAAGATTGAGGGCAGGAGGAGAAGATTGAGGGCAGAGGATGAGATGGTTGGATGGCATCAGCGACTCAATGGACATGAGTTTGGGTAAACTCTGGGAGTTGGTGATGGACAGGGAGGCCTGGCATGCTGCAGTCCACGTGGTTGCAAAGAGTCGGACATGACTGAGCGACTGAACTGATTTAGCACTTATTCTGTCCTGAGCAGTGTTTTGTGTGTTGGAATACAATCTTATTTAATCCTCACAACACTCTTTATGAGGTAGAAGCTATTACAATCCTTTTTTACCAATGAGGAGATTGAAGCACAGCAATGTTATGACTACGCCCAAAGTCATTAGTCAGTAAGCAATGAGTCCAGAGTTTAAAACCAAGCTTGCAGATCTCATCTTTTAATTAGACATGGTTTTACTATTTCCTGCAATGGCTATAAAATGTGGGCAAAGGACCATTAACCTGTTGGTACTGGCCTGTCGTGGCTAAGCTTCTGATCCCACCTTCTAGCTCTATCTTATAAGCAATCCAGAATTTACAGTTAAATGTTCACATTATAAGACCCATGGGAGCAAAACCAGTTCCAGATTAGGGTAGGTTCAAATTACCTGATAACCTCAGGTATCTTCCCAGAAAGTAGTTGCTTGAAATCCTAGTGAACTTACATATAATCCTCATGAAGGCATTTTATTGGTCATTATGCTAGATATAAGGGCTAAGATTATTATTAAACCTCGAAAACCAAACCAAGAGGAACTACCTTCAGTCTGTCACATTTCTGAACCGTGAGGACAGGACTACTTTCCCATTCTTACTCATCAACCCAGCTCCTCCTATCAACAAAGGAGAAAAGATCCCAGGGCATGAGTGAGAGAAAAGGCTTAGCTGTAAGGGATCATAGATCTAACTGGTACAAGAGGCAAGTGTAAGAAAGTTGGAGAGTCAGTCTATAAAATACTGATCAGAAGAAGAAAGCAGCAGCAACTGAATTTGGGAATGCTGGAGATCAAAGAACTGGGGGGATCTGTATGACCAGCCTGACTAGGGACAGGTAGTAGGATCCACTACCAGCACCCTTGTCTAGTTTTCAGAAGAAAATGGGACCAGAAAACAAAAAGGGATCTTGTGTGAGGTGAGTCACTGTCCCTTTAAAAGTAACTTTATCATTTCAGGAGGCAGCCCTCACCTCCCCAGCCCTGAAAACAGCTTTTTTTTTTTTTTTTAAAGGCAAAATAATTTTTAATGGCATAAATGAATAAGCAAACAATGTACAACGTCTGAGCCCTAGTTAACTCATGTGTAGCTACAGATTGATTAATCTGTTTGTAGGTTTACAGATGGGTTCTGTAACTAGGACACTTAACAAAGGATAATTCTGAAACGTAAGATTTACACGTCTGCAGATACTGGCTTCGGAGAAGGCAATGGCACCCCACTCCAGTACTCTTGCTTGGAAAATCCCATGGACAGAGGAGCCTGGTAGGCTGCAGTTCATGGGGTCGCTAAGAGTCGGACACGACTGAGCGACTTCACTTTCACTTTTCACTTTCATGCATTGGAGAAGGAAATGCCAACGCACTCCACTGTTCTTGCCTGGAGAATCCCAGGGACGGGGGAGCCTGGTGGCTGCCATCTATGGGGTCACACAGAGTCGGACACGACTGAAGTGACTTAGCAGCAGCAGCAGATACTGGCTTATTTGCATCCACCGAACAATTTTTCTTTATTTTTTATTGAAGGATAATTGCTTTACACAATTTTGCTGTTTTCTGTCAAACCTCAACATGAATCAGCCATAGGTATACATATATCCCCTCTCCTCTGAAGCTCCCCTATCTATCTCCCCACCCCACCCCTCTAGGTTGATATACAGCCCCTGTCGAGTTTCCTGAGCCATACAGCATACAGCCATACAGCAAATTCCCATTGGCTATCTATTTTACATATGGCAATGTAAGTTTCCATGTTACTCTTTCCATACATCTCACCCTCTCCCCATGTCTGTAAGTCTATTCTCTGTTTCTCCACTGCTGCCCTATAGATAATTCTTCAGAACCATTTTTCTAGATTCCATATATATGTGTTAGAATACAGTATTTATCTCTTTCTGACTCACTTTACTCTGTATAATAGGTTCTAGGTTTATCCACCTCATTACAACTGACTCAAATGTGTTCTTTTATGGCTAATATTCCATTGTGTATATGCACCACAACTACTTTATCCATTCATCTTCGATGGACATCTAGGTTGCTTCCATGTTTTATCTATTGTAAATAGTGCTGCAGTGATCACTAACTCCCGGAGTTCACTCAGACTCATGTCCATCGAGTCAGTGATGCCATCCAGCCATCTCCTCCTCTGTCGTCCCCTTCTCCTCCTGCCCCCAATCCCTCCCAGCATCAGACTCTTTTCCAATGAGTCAACTCTTCGCATGAGGTGGCCAAAGTACTGGAGTTTCAGCTTTAGCATCATTCCCTCCAAAGAAATCCCAGGGCTGATCTCCTTCAGAATGGACTAGTTGGATCTCCTTGCAGTCCAAGGGACTCTCAAGTCTTCTCCAACACCACAGTTCAAAAGCATCAATTCTTCGGCACTCAGCTTTCTTCACAGTCCAACTCTCACATCCATACATGACCACAGGAAAAACCATAGCCTTTGACTAGACGGACCTTTGTTGGCAAAGTAATGTCTCTGCTTTTGAATATGCTATCTAGGTTGGTCATAACTTTCCTTCCAAGGAGTAAGCGTCTTTGATGGACAGGGAGGCCTGGCGTGCTGTGATTCATGGGGTCGAGGAGTCGGACACAACTGAGTGACTGAACTGAACTGAACAATGGTGTATGATACATGTCTCTTTCAATTTTAGTTTCCTTGGGGTACATGCCTAGGAGTGGGACTGCTGGGTCATATGGTAGTTTTATTCCTAGTTTTTTAAGGAATCTCCATACTGTCTTCCATAGTGGCTGTATCAATTTACATTCCCACCAACAGTGCAAGAGTGTTCCCTTTTCCCCACGCCCTCTCCAGCATTGTTTGTTTGTAGACTTTCCGATGAGGGCCATTCTGACTGGTGTGAGGTGATATCTTGTATTTTTGATTTGCATTTCTCTAATAATGAGCAATTTTGAGCATCTTTTCATGTGTTTGTTAGCCATCTGTATGTCTTCTTTGGAGAAATGTCTGTTTAGGGCTTCCCCCCACTTTCTTATTGGGTTGTTTGTTTTTCTGGCATTGAGTTGTAAGAGCTGTTTGTATATTTTGGAAATTGATCCTTTGTCAGTTGTTTCATTTGCTATTATTTTCTCCCATTCTGAGGGTTGTCTTTTCACCTTGCTTCTAGTCTCCTTTGCTGTGCAAAAGCTTTTAATCATGTCCCACTTGTTTACTTTTATTTCCATTACTCTAGGAGGTGGGTCATAAGAGAATCTTGCTTTGATTTCTGTCATCGAGTGTTCTGCTTGTTTTCCTCTAATAAGAGTTTTATAGTTTCTAGTCTTACATTTAGGTCTTTAATCTATTTTGAGTTTATCTTTGTGTGTGGTGTTAGGAGGTGTTCTGATTTCATTCTTTTACATGTAGCTGTCCAGTTTTCCCAGCATCATTTATTGAAGAGGCTGAAAACAGCTTTTTAACTGCATTAAAAAATACAGCTGCACGCCTGGCCTCTGGACTTTGAGGTTAAGATGTCAAATATTTCAATGCCCAGAATCTACATTTAAATAAACACTTCTGGTATGTCCCATGCAGTAGAGAAACACTGCAGGCAGATGACTCTCAGGCTGGAGCTCCAGGGCTTCTCTGCTAGATGAGTTTCTCATGGTAGGTATTTCCCAAATCCCCTCACACTCCCATCAGAAACACCTAGAGTTCTACTCCTTGGGTGTTCTGCTTTGGTAAGTTTAAGGTGTATTTTGAACAAACCCAAGCAATTCTGATAGGCAGCCAGAGTTAGGCACTAGGCATCTCAAAAGCTTTGTTCGTAAATCTGTGTTTCCAGGGTTGGTTTGAATAATGGACCACTATTTAAAGGGAATTCTCCTTCCACCAAGTCTACTTTTTGAGATACTAAAATAACTATTATGCAACTGTACTTTGAAGGATGGGGCACAGGGACAGTTATTACTAGCAGTATGAGAACTGGAGTGGTGAAGCCTTGCTGGAGGACAGAAGCTGGATTAGATGAGCCTTCTTATTAAACCTCTGTTTAGTAACATTTGGTTGGGTTAGATCATCCCAACCAAATGTAAAGTGCTGCTCTTTTTTCAAACTGGGGTCCCCAGGCACTAGCAAGCGGGCAGCAAGCTTTGTGAATGAAATTACACATTGCTACTAATGAGGATTTACTATGTAAGTATTTACTTTCTATTAGATAATTGGCCACAGGCAACTTAAACAGTAGGGGATTCAGTGGCTAAGACTCTGAGGTCCCAATGCAGGGGGCCTGGGTTCAATCCCTGGTCAGGGAACTAGATCCCACATACCACAGTGAAGATCCCATATCCCGAGTGGCATAATGAAGACCCAGCACAGCCCCCTTTCCCGCCCCCCAAAATGATCATCATAAGCTCCTTAAGGTATACTTACAGGTCTTGGCTCTGCTTCATCCGGTGGAAGTCCTTTAGGATACCCATCATATCTGCAAAGCTGCTGGCCTTGGACAGAGAGACGCAGTCATCCTCTTCAGATGAGCTGCAGGTAGCTTTGTGTTCTGGTTTGCAACATTCAGGGCTGGCAGAACAAAGCAGGGGGACTGATGGAAGCTCAGGGACCTCTATCTCGGTCTCCTCGGTGATGTCACTAATGACAAAGGAAGTTGTAGAGTGGAATGAGGATCCAAAACAAGGTAAGGGAGAAGAGACATTTGAACTTCCTGGAGATAAGAAATCTGGCGTTAATGAAGCCGAAGCTGAAAGAGAAAACAATAGGCATGGATGGACATTGGGGCTAAAATACAGCAGTTACATCTCCCCACAAGCACTGCCTACCAAATATTCATTTCCTGGGCTGACACCATGACATTCTGGGTTCCTCCACTACCTTCCCCTCTCAGGATCTCAAGAAGATGTAGCAGTATTATGCTTTTCCAGTGTTCAGAAGGGCAGAAAAACCCACCCCATAAAGGCCTTGCTTCCTAAAAGCTCCCATTTTGCAGCGGGCAATGGAATGACAGCATTCTTTAGACTGAAGCAATAGTGTAGAACCATGGCCTGATTTTGTCCTTTTCTCTAACTAGGCCAGTGCTTCTGACTGTGCTCCTTTAAATGCAGCTATCTGTGACTGGAAGAACTGTTCTACAGACAAAAACCAGAATGGTGATAGTTCTCCCAGTTCCCAAATTTTAATGGAGAGAATTTCCTCAATTTCTAAGTTTCTAGGGAATATTTTTGGATTTTTCCTAAACTACTTCAGCATGTCTCTTGGATGATTAAAAAAAAATGTAGCGAACAAATATAAATGGAAAATTCAAGTCCATTTTCTCTATAAAACTGCCACATGAGAGAATTAAATACATAAAAATTTTCAAAGAGAGAACCATGATTTTCACATGTTCTACCAACTGACAAGGTTTGGGAGCTATAACTTTGAGTCAATGAGTAGCAAAAAAGTGAGAATGGGAGGAATATGAGGGTTAAACACTGAGCATCCTGGGAAAGATCCACCTGTTGGTATTTCCTACATCTGGTCAGCCCATCCATTCCCAGTGATTCTCCCTTAACTGCAGACAGAAAGGCTGAGGGATGGAGAGGTGGTCTCTGGTAGAAAGTCAGAGTGCAAGGAAAAGGAAAATATGCTTATAAAGGGAGATATCTCTCAGTGGTGGGGAAAACTTATTTCTCATATTGAAAAGGAAAGCCACTGAGCACTCATGGAAGACATGATCTTAAAAGACATTTGGAAGAGAGGTGGTTTTTGTGGCTGAGGGAGGGAATCTGCCTGGGGCCCCAGATTAAGTGAAGATTTTGTTCTTAACCCAACCAGTCTGCCCCAAATGGCTGACAGAAACCATCCAAAGATTATATAGGCTAGCCAGGCTTTAGGGCAGTCCCAGAGCCCTAGACTCCAGTACCCCCAAATCAAGGACCATTCTTATCCTGTCCAAAAGCTAAACAAAAACAAACAGCCTGCTATTTGGTCCTGGCTCAGGGGCTCCTACCTGCATCAGCTGCCACTATTTTGGCAATCTGGCTGCGCAGGTGGCTCAGCTCATCCTGCAACTCGGTGGTACGGCTGAGGGCTGGCAGGGCTGGCTTCTTCAGGGCCAGGAGCCTCTCCTCTGACCCACGCAGGTTGGGCACTGAGGCATTGCGCTGCATGACGATCAGAGGGCTGGGCTTCCAGGTGTGCCTCAGGGGGCGTGTATCGCTCCTGGACCAGGGAGAGAAAAGTGTCAGAGACATGGGCCACTGCACTGCTTCCAAAATTCCTTCATACACTCCTGCAAGAGTTATATAGCTAGACTTCCCTGGTGGTCCAGGGATTAAGAATCTGCCTGCCAATGCAGGGAACAGGGTTTCACCCCGATCTGGGAAGATTTCTCATGCTGCAGGACAACTGGACTGTGTGCCACAGCTACTGAAGTCCATGCCCCTGGAGCCAATGCTCCACAATAAGAGAAGCCACTGCAATGAGAAGCCTGTGCATAGCAACTAAGACCAAGTGCAGCCAAAAATTAAACAAATAAAGGAGATTAACTTCCTTGCTCTTAAAAAATAAAAGTAACACAGCCAGGTTCTACTCCCACTCCTAGCTCTCACTCCTGTTGCCCTCCGTCTCACTCTTCTTCTGCCTACCACCTCATCTGTGAAGAAGCTTTTCATTCCCCAGTCGGCAGGCTACTGCCTCAGCTACCTGACCCGGGCATAAGTCTCCTCTTCATCTGCAGCAATCCAGGCGATGTCAGCCAGGGTAGGAACTGGGGGCACATCCCTCAGACACAGGTCAGAGATGTTGGGCAGGGTCTATGGGGAAGGAAAATTCATTAACATTTACTGCCATCGTGATGAGACAACTGGAAACTGGGCAAAATACATAGGGGAACACCTAATCCAGCACTGGGTGTAGGAAGACTTCCTAAAGGATGTCCAGTTGGAAGCAGTTTGAATAAGAGGCCAGAAGTAAGAGTCTATGAAATTACAAATAATTCAGCATGGCTGGAACAGGAAGGATAGAGTGGTGGGGAGTTGGGAGAGATTGGGAAGTGAGTTAGGAGCTTTGAAATAATGAGCCATTGAAAGGTCAAGTAAGTAAGGATTAGATGTGAGCTTTTAAAAGATTACTCTGGCTACGGTTTGGAGCATGGATGGGAAGGTGGAGAGCAATCATAAGATTTTACTGGAAAAAAAGAGTCACACTCATTTAAGTCTTACCTGTCATGGCTTTTAAGCTATAACTGCAGAAGTAAGTAGCTGTAATGGAGACCGGTATGTCCCAGAGCCTAAAATATTTACTATCTGGTCCTCTGCTGACCCCTGGCTAGAGCAAAGAAGTCTTCAGTGGGACTGGCAAGAGTTACTTTTTAACAGAGATGCCCACTGTCTAGCTTTCTGGTTGTGAGAATACAGGTGCAAGGACATGGACAATCTGTTGTATCAACAGGAGATTTCTCCTGGCAAGCTCTTTACAACACCTTTGTAGCATATCGGGATCTACATGTTATAGCAACACAGTCAGAAACAAAGTTGATAATTTGACTATTTAGATTTAAATTTTAAAAAATGGCTAATTAGACAAAAGGAATTGTAATGTAGTTCCTTAAAATAGCTCCTCCACCCAAATGAACAACTAGGGAACAGGGAGATTGCGTGACACCATGTTAAATGAAAAATTAGGAAGGTTCAATTATATTCTGACTGTTTACAACAAAGAAAAATACATGCTTAGAAAAAGACAAAAAAGAACTAAAATGTGTGTCATGACTATGTGATTACAGGCAACTTGTTTCCCCTTTTTCATAATATTTTCATATGGATAAATTAAAAAATAAATCAATAAGATTCCCTTAAAAATATTTAAGGTAATCAATTTACAACACGGTTTCTCAAAAATCCACCTGTATATGAGTTAAATTCAGATGTTTCTGCTACAGACTGTTCAGTAGGTAGATCCAGAACTGATAGCTCTGACGTTTTGATAGGGAATCTGGGTCTCACAGAAGTGAAGTGATGCTCCAAGATTACAAACGAGCTAATGACGCAGGAGTTAATGCTAAGATGGGCCATTTAGGGAACGCCTCCATTGGCTTTCCTTGATTAGCCAGAAGGCTCCTCTGCTATTGGCAATTAAATGAATTAACAAATAAAAGTACTTAGCACAGTGCCTGGCACATAGTGTGGGCTCAATAAATGTAGCTATTTATTACTGGTATTACTAATACTACTTCTGCTCTGTGGGAGCCTGTGCCCTTGATTATCTGCCCAGGAGCATCCAGCCAAAGGACTAGAGAAGCTATAGTCAAATGTGGGGGCAACCATAACTGATTCATGCTTCCAAGCTGTCCTTTCCTGTGTTCCTGAGGCTTGAGGCAGCCAGGGCCACATTCAGCCCTAGGCAATAACTGGGTCAAGAGACAACACCCTGCACCAAACCCCAAACCCATTCCAATTCAGACTCCAGATAAGCTCCTACACAGTTTGCAGCTCAGCATCTGATATACAAACTCAGCTCCTTCATTTTCAGGCACATATTTCTGTCTCCTTTGTGTAGGCAGAAAGCTGAAGTAGTTCTTTTGTGTTCCAGCTCCCCAAAGGCACAGACCTTAAGCATCTAACTTGGAGCTGATGCTTAATCATTAGTTCTTACAGGGAGGCAACTAGGACTAACAAATGCTACTTAGCTTTCCACTGCACAAGGGAGTCTTACTCACCTGGGTCAGACAAGTCTGTGCTATAGTGAATGCTAAAGGCCCTTTGGGCACAGAGGTGAGACTGAAATAGCCCAGTAAAGGAATGGCTAAACTTGGCTAGAAAAGAGAGGATGAGGAATAAAGACATAAGGGAAATACTGTAAATAGGTAGCTAAGCAGGGCAAGCCTTAGGCTAGTGAAGAAAAGCAATTTAATTGTTAGTCGCTCAGCTGTGTCCGACTTTTTGCGACCCCATGGACTGTAGCCCACCAGGCTCCTCTGTCCATGGGATTTCCCATGCAAGAATACTGGGTGCCATTTCCTTCTCCAGGGATCTTCCTGACCCAGGGATCAAACTTGGGTCCCTCACGGTGCAGGTAGATTAGATTCTTTACTGTCTGAGCCACCAGGGAAGCCCTGAGTGACAACACCATATTAAAAGAAAAGCAGAGTTCATCTCAAAATCACACACAGCACTCAGTGTTCTGTGAGGGGACCTGCCAGGGTTGCAGGCACACACCTTAGAGCACAGACATGGCTAGTCTAGAGATCCAGTTCAGCAGGGGCCTTTGGCCTACTCTGATACACTGGATTGCTGGAGCCTGATGAAATTTGAGTTGCTTAGCAGAGGCATCAAAGATGCAATATGATTAATTTATGAGCAGATTGGGAGCTTGACTTGTGGTCACAGGTTTGTGTGCAATCAGGAAGCCACAGTGACCAGCACACATTAAAAGCAGTTAAATATTTTTTGAAAAATGAAGACGATCAGGAAAGCAACCTGTCTTTGCAACGCCAAGTCTGGGCCACAGAAGCAGCACCACTCTCCCATACGCTCTGGGCCACTATTTTCCAGCTCACTTACCTCAAAGGATGCCCGGGGACATGGCTTCAGGGGCAAGTTGGTCCCAATTCGTCTCACTACACTTCGAGCAGCGCCATGCGGCTTATTTTGCCAGATTGGGATGGTCTAAAGCACAGAGAGATAGCCACAACCTCAGAAAAAAATCCAACTACTGTCCCCATCCTCTCCCCTACCTTCCCTTTAGCAGCAACCTTCACCTTGGCCAGATACATAAGAGGACACCTGCTGTTGCTGAGGCACAGTAAATGCTGGGAGGATCCAGAGAAAAGGGTGAGGAATTAGCGGCCCTCCCTTCCCACTACACAGAGTGACAGAGACACACTGACCCCCTAACTGCCCCAGTATCAGTTGGTTCTGCCTGGAAGGAGGGGATGGAAGGCAGGACTCTTCAATTCCAAGCCTGGGTGGGGGAAGAGTTAACTTGAGGATCTCAGAACTTCCTATAGAACTTTTAGCAGGTCTAGTGCTTAATCTTCCCCATTACACCCTTGCCTTGGGAATGCCCCTTACCACATTGGCTTCCATTCCTGACGTTTCAACTGGCTCCTGCACTTGAAGGACAAGGCAGCCACTGGGCAGCGCTAGAGGCTTGAGGAGGCAGGGAGTGTGATGCCTTCATATCAGGCCATCTTAAGGAACACCAGACTTCTCTTCCTGTGAAACAATCCCCACAGGAGACTCAGTGGCTACCACACAAGCCCCACAAAACCAGGCCCTACAGTGTTAATCGCTCAGTCGTGTTCAACTCTTTTCGACCCCATGGACTGTAGCCCACCAGGCTCCTCTGTCCATGGGATTCTCCAGGCAAGAATACTGGAGTGGGTAGCCATTCCCTTCTCTAAGGATCTTCCCAATCCAGGGTTCAAACCTAGGTCTCCCACATTGCAAGCAGATTCTTTACCATCTGAGCCACCAGAGAAGCCCATGACTAACAATGAGGCTTCTCGGACGTTTCACAGGGGAAGAAAACCAGCCAAAGAGGCTGTGCTCACCCAACCATGGCTTCTACAAATCCAGACCCTTAGAGGTTCTATTTCAGATGCACCATGCTGGGAGCCTTCCTGAGTCCTTAGGTTTCCTGAGGCAAAACTTCTAAAGAATATATATGTATAATTGAATCACTGTGCTGTATACCCAAAATAAACATGATGTTATAAATGAACTATACTTCAATTAAAAAAATGTTTTAAGTCGGTAAGACTAAAAACAAACTTCAATGTAAACAGAATCCTTTGGTAGATAAAAAAGCTCATGGGAAAAGCAGAGTGTAGGTGCCATCCAAGTCCAACATTCATTCCTGAGGATAAGATATAAAAAAAAGTCCAGCATGTGCCACCCAGCCTAGCACTGCTGGACCACTACACCGGGCAGATGTAAAACAGACAACAGGAGAAAGAAGCCAGTTTGGCCAAAGTCACTCTACCGGGCTACTGGGGAAGAGCCAAAACTTTTTATCCTGGCTCAGCCTTCAACTGGCTTAATAGCCTTAGGCAAGTTACTTAATCTTTCAGAATGCAGTTTCTCTATCTGTAAGAAGACCTGTAATAGCTTTAAGAGCTGCCACTCAGGGATACCGAGAGGGTCAATCAGTGAAATAAGATTTTAAAGTACTTAATGAACTGTTGAAACAAGACACAGATGGGCGGATTCCTCATAGCTGCCCTTGCATGGTGAGCAGCTGCAGTCAATGAACTCATTCAGTCCCTTGTTCATCAAACACTTAATACTCGCTCTGTGCCAGGACCTATGCTGGGCACTGTAGGGGCTATGGAAAGAGTAAGACACAGCCATGCTCTCAAGGAACTCACAATCTAGAAGAGAGACAGGACTCGAATACCTAATTCTACCAGAGGCTGAATATCACTGTCTAAGAAAGGCACATCATGCAGCTGGCCAGGTGAGTTCAGCTCCCTGGCCCCAAGGCCCCATAGTGAGTTCAGAGGGGCTAAGAAGGGAAAGAAAACAGCAACAATAACACAGGTTTAGGAAAAGAAGCAGAGAAGGCAATGGCACCCCACTCCAGTACTCTTGCCTGGACAATCCCATGGACGGAGGAGCCTGGTAGGCTGGAGTCCATGGGGTCGCTGAGGGTCGGACAAGACTGAGCGACTTCACTTTCACTTTTCACTTTCATGCACTGGAGAAGGAAATGGCAACCCACTCCAGTGTTCTTGCCTGGAGAATCCCAGGGATGGGGGAGCCTGGTGAGCTGCGGTCTATGGGGTCGCACAGAGTTGGACACGACTGAAGTGACTTAGCAGCAGCAGGAAAAGGTGAAGAGATGTATAAAGAGCAGAGTATGGTAAGGCCATAAAGGTAGGGGAGGTGGGGTGCATGTCAGGTAATGGTCAGGTCTCGAGGGCTGGGAATGTTCTAGGTAAGGAGTCAGTGCAGAGCCAAGGGCAGCCTCTGAAGAGGGGTGGGCTGGACTAACCAGCTCTTTCCAGAAACCTCCCTTGGACGGTCTCTCTTCACCTCTAGGAGAGGAGGTATTACTCCGCGACATATGAGGAAAGGAAGCTAGAAAAGAGGAAGGGACAGCTTTAAGGTCACTTAGTGGCCACGGCAGTAGAAAGCACCGGAGTCTGGTCCAGATCCTCCTGCCTCCAACCTGGGTTCCATCTTCTCAGCAAAGTTCAAGACTTTTTATAAAAGTCCTTCGGTGTGCCAGGCTCTGTGCTGTCAGTGCCTGCCACAAGCTCCACACAACAGTGCTTCCCTGTGTTTCTCACTTTAGTCACTGCAGCCACTACCTCTCCAAACTTATCTCCAAACTCGGTTGGACCTAATCCTCACGTGGCAGCCAGAGGCCTCTTTTTAGAACACATTGGGAATAGATCTCTGCCAAGCTTCAACCCCTCATGCTTGCTAGAGCCAAGAAGATAACACCAAGACTCTTCAGCATGGCCAGCAGGCCCTCCCTGTCTTTCTCTCCCAGCCGACAAGGCCTCTCCACTCTGGTCCCTGCACGCTTCACCGCCACACCCGCCTTCCCCTGCCCTCCACCCACATTGGCCTTGCAGCCCCTCAATGGCCTTGTTTACTCTATTCCCTCTGCTTGAAACCCTACCAGCCTACCAGCCTCTTCCCCAAGCTCATCCTCAATTACTCCTGGAGCTCAGCTGAAGCATTGCCTGCCCTTCCCGGACGGGCGTCCCGCGTTTCCTCCGGAGCAGCAGTAACTAGATAACGGTGTAGCTTGTGCAGTTTGTCCGAAGGGCGGGACTTCCAGGTACAGCCCTAAGCCCGCTCCGTACCCGGCAGGCACTCGAGCATTTGTCAAGAAACGAACCAACAAGAACGCCGACTTAGCCTTGAACCCTGAACAAGTGTCTGCCTAGAAGACTCCCCACGGCTCGCTGGCCGCGCGCCTGGTTCCCACCGCCTCCGAGCCTGCACTGCCCTTTCCGGGTCTGCTGTCCTGGTGTTTTTACACACGGTCCCCCAGCGCCTCCCGAGCGGGGCCTGGCCGCATCATCCCGGTCCCCGCCGAGGCCGCCGCGCTCAGCGCCGTTCTGTGCCAGGGGAGGGGGAGCAGCCGCGGGGAGCTTCGTCCAGGACACGCCTCCCTTCCCCCCTCAACAGCCCGACCCGACGGGGTCAAGGTCGGCCAAGTTCTCGCCTCGGCTCGGGGGTGGTGGAGCACCCATGAACTCAAAGGCCCGGCGCCGGGTCCCGGAGGAAGCGAGGAGGCGGCAGAAACGAGAAGCCTCTGGTGCGGCTGGGTGACTCGGGCGCGCAACTGCCCCCCGGGGACTCAGTTTCCCCTCAGCCGAGTGTGGCGGACAACACGAGTTCCCGCGAGAACCGGCGCGGGCCCAGCAGCCGCGGGCAGCGCACGGCGCCCGGCACTCGGCCGCGCGACACGCCGGGCCGGAGGGCCGCGCTCCCGCTCGCATTCCCGCTCCGGGGCGGCACTCAGACCTAGTCTCACCTCAGACTGCAGCTCCGGATTCACTCACCTCACGGCCCCTCCTACCACAGCGGGCCGCCCAGCCTCACTCGCCCTCACTTCCGCTGACCCACCCCCCGGAAGCGATCCCTTGCAGCTGCGCGCCGAGCCGCGGCCGCGCGCGTCTTCCGGAAGCGGGCTCTGCTGGGGGTGGGGCGAGAGAGGATCCTGCGGCCGAGGCGGGGCGGTAGAGGGTAAACGCCTGCCATAGGCCACGCCCCCTGAGGGAAAAGTTGGTGGCACTCGGAAACCCCTGAGGTCAGCCGGCCCTTTCCTGCTCTCCACGCTTAGTCCCTATCCAACCTTTGGAACGGATCTGTGTTGCTATTCGGCCTCCAAATTGATCGGTGTCTGCTGTCCCCACCTCGACTATAAACTTCCGAAGCTTCGTGCCGGCGTTCGAGGCTCCAGGCTTAGTGCTTGCCCCACCTCATCTCACTCTGGTTCCTTCAGTTTATTTTTTGCAAATTAATTTATTTAATTGGAGGCTAGTTACAATATTGTATTGGTTTTTGCCATACATTCACATGAATCAGCCATGGGTGTACATGTGTCCCCCATCGTGAACCCCTCTCCCACCTCCCTCTGGTTCCTTCAGTTTATGCTTCCCAGCCAAGACCCTCTACAGTCTTCTCTGCACCAAGAAATGAGCCTCTTTCTCCTCTTGACTCTTGCCCTCCAGTGCTTTGTAGCTTTCTTCTATTTTAGCTGTTGTGTATCACACACTCATACCCACCACGGTATATTGTGAGTTGGTTGATCAGATGGGTAGACTGAGAAGCGAGACACCAGAGGCATTGCAAGAGAGACCCACATTCCTTCCAGGCTCACTCACCCACTCCCTTATTGTGCTCAACGTCCCCCGCCCGCCCGCCCGCCCAGTCTTGGTCACATGACTTGGTCACCATGGCATCCAGGCCTGGGTCACATGCCCTCCTCTGACTTCAGGGTGACTGTGCCTGGCTCCCAGGCTGCTGTTCTTTGGTCTCAAAGCTTGAAAGTCCTAGCTGCCAGGGACAGATGGGCTTCATGGTGGGGAGAATCTGTGCTGTCATACAGGCCTTCTGGTCAAACAAACTCCTTACTTTAATGCCCTATTGTTGCTCTCTTGAAATTAAAATTTTTTTTCAACAAAGGCCCTGCATTTTCATTTTGCACTGGACCCTGCAAACTATGTAGCTGGTCCTAGTCAGAGACGGTGTCCACCCTGATTCCCACCATACTGCAAATGATGAAATTTGACTTCCAGGTCCAGCCCTCTTTCCAGGATGAGAAATTGTTGCTTTAATCATCACTTTCCCATCCTGGGCAATGGCAGATCTTGCAAATCCATTCTAGCTGCCTTTCCTTGGATGTGGTAGTGCAGTCTCTCTTTTTCCTGAAGATCACTTTTACCCAGCACATGACTCTATCCCCCAGCAGCTGTGCTGGCTGCTCACAGCTGCCCCATTCTCAGAATGGAAGCCCTAACCTAATAAGTTACTCTACCTCTAAGCCTAGGAGCGACTGATACAAGGTACAAGAGGCCAGTTCAATTTGGTGGTATGGTTTAGGCTCTAGAGCCTTTCTCCTGTGATCTGGCCAAGGTTTGGCTTTCAGATTCTATTCCTGCTCAAGGTTCTTTCTTTCCCCCTTTCTTCTTCAATAGCCATGAAATTAAAAGATGCTTACTCCTTGGAAGGAAAGTTATAACCAACCTAGATAGCATATTCAAAAGGAGAGACATTACTTTGTCAACAAAGGTCTGTCTAGTCAAGGCTATGGTTTTTCCAGTAGTCATGTATGGATGTGAGAGTTGGACTGTGAAGAATGCTGAGCGCCGAAGAATTGATGCTTTTGAACCATGGTGTTGGAGAAGACTCTTGAGAGTCCCTTGGACTGCAAGGAGATCCAACCAATTCATCCTAAAGGAGATCAGTCCTGGGTGTTCTTTGGTAGGACTGATGCTGAAGCTGAAACTGCAATACTTTGGCCACCTGATGTGAAGGGCTGACTCATTTGAAAAGACCCTGATGCTGGGAAAGATTGAGGGCAGGAGGAGAAGGGGACAGCAGAGGATGAGATGGTTGGATGGCATCACCGACTCAATGGACATGGGTTTGGGTGGACCCCAGGAGTTTGTGATGGACAGGGAGGCCTGGGGTGCTGTAGTTCATGGGGTCTCAAAGAGACGGACACGACTGAGTGGCTGAACTAACTTGTTCAATCCTTCTTTTATAGGTTTTTCCTTAAGTTCACACCCTCAAAAAAAAAAAAAAATTACCTAATGTTTATCTCAGGCTCTAAGATGATGGATTTAACTTCAGAATCTTTCTCAACACAGAACACCAGATTCTAAGAATAGTAAGTTCTCTAGGTCTATCACAAATTTATTTTAAGCAAGTTACTCAAGCCTTCTGGTGACAAATAAACTAGTCCTCAAAGGGACTCCAGCCACGCTCCCTCGTCCATCTGCCAGCTCCCGCACAGGTGGTTCAGTCACTAATTTGGCTCCTCGCAACCCCACAGACTATAGCACACCAGCCTCCTCTGTCTTTCTAGTGATTCATGTCCATTGAGTCAGTGATGCTATCTCACCCTCTGCTGCCCCCTTCTCTTTTTGCCTTCAGTCTTTCCCAGCATCAGGGTCTCTTCCCATGAGTCCATTCTTTGCATCAGGTGGCCAAAGTATTGAAGCTTCACCTTCAGTTATCAGTCCTTCCAATGTATATTCAGGGTTGGTTTCCTTTAGGATTGAGTGGTTTGATCTCCTTGTGGTCCAAGGGCCTCTCAATTCAAAAGTTATCAATTCTCCAGCAGAGGAGTGAGATGGAGAACAGAAAACAACATCCGGGTCAAAGGAAAGGCACTTAGAACCACCCTAATCTCTTCAATTTTATTGTAGGACACACTGGGGACAGAGGAGGGAAGTGGAGGAGCGATGACAAGAGGGCAGCTGGGGGCCTCCCCCACCATGAGCCTTTGAACCCAGTAGGGGATCAGGCAGAGGCAGCAGGGGAGGATGCAGGAAGTGCAAGCATCACCTTCCATGGGACAAGGATCCCTCATCATGGCGTTGGCCTTCTTAGCCCAGCATGAGGGGAGGAGCCTGCTGGGTGGGAGGGCTGAATGTCTGCAGACACCAGGTGGCTAGTGGGACGGGTTACTGCCACCCATGCCTGGAAGCACTGAGACAGGCTTAGCGCCGCCCCCTCCCTGTAAGCGCCATGAAAGCGCTGCCTCCCAGGAGGGACACAAAGAACCTGGCCGAGCTTGCTGGCTCGCACCTCATTTGCTCTAGAGAAGACAGGGGAACCTGACATACTGGTTTGAAAGGCTTTCTTTTTCGCCTTGGTGAAAACAGGCAGGGGAGAGAGGTGGGAGGGACGAGACAAAACACTGCCAACATCAAGACACAGGCTGAATGTCAAGCCCACCACTGAGTCACCTTGCGCAAGTCACTTCGCTTTCCTGAGACTCAGTTCCTTCATCTACAAGACGAGAATGACGGCTATCCACCTTGCGTCCTTTGTTGTGAGGAATAAATGAGAAAACACATGTCATCTTGACACAGTGCCTTAGACGGAGAAAGCGCTCAGTAACTAGCTATTATCGTGATACGCAATGCAACATTGAGAACAAGACTGTGAAGACTCAGTAACTAGCTATTATCGTGATACGCAATGCAACATTGAGAACAAGACTGTGTAGAAGGCTCAGTGTGGAAACTCTAGTGGCGGGCAGGGGGACTCAGGTGGGAGGCCGGGGAGTGCATCTGAGGAGATGTTTGCCTTCTTTCCCCTTTCAGGCTGAAGAGGGAGCCCCCCCACCCCAACCCCAGTGGGGCTGGGAGGGGCATACATAGGGGTGGGGAGGGGTCTTCGTGAAAGCCCCAGGGCTCCTCATGGGCCCAAGTGGAAGATAAGGATACAGTTGGGGGTATACGGATCCTCTGGGGACTATTTTTAAAAAGTTGGTCAAGAAGAAGGAAGAGAAGGGGGATGTTTCTTCCCACAGGAGCAACTGCAAAGACATCAAGCTGGATCCACCTAAGCTTTCAGATCCAGCCATCATGGGGCGGCTGCTGGGGGGACACCATCGTCCCCTTCTTTCTCCTCAGTGCCGGAGCTATCAAAAATACATATAAACTGTGAGAAAGTTCACATAAAAATGCTTTCTGCATGTATAAAAAAAAGACTGGCCATGGTCAGTGGCTTGGGATGTGGACTCAGCGGCCAAGGAGAGCTGGTGGCCGCCCAGCGGTAGATAACCTGGTCTGGGTGGCCTGACAGCTAGGACAGCGCCTGCTCTGGGGGAGGCTGCGTTCTCTGGAAGACGTTTCTGTGGAGCTGAGGTCTGGGGTGGGAGGCGGGTGGGGGCTGTTACGGAGACAGTGGCTCCATGAGTCTCGCTGTGACCTGTGCTGGGGTAGGCCGTAGGGGAAGCTGAGGCCCTTGGCCTCAGTGGACTCCTTGTCAAGGGCAGAAGCTTCCTTCACAGTAAACCTCCCAGAGAGCAGGCCTCCAGGAAGTCCTGAAACAGGTTCTGGGGTCCTGTCGTAAGATTGGATTGAGTGGTCTGGAGAGCAGCAGGGTACAGTATGACTTCCCCTTCTGAAGGAGAGTTCTGCCCAGAGCTTCCGGAAGGCTGACGTCACCTGGGCAGGGGACCCCAGGCACAGGAGGGCAGCCAGGCAGGCCTCTGGCCTGGAAGAAGGCTCCAGACAAACAGGAGTGCTTCCTTGGCACCCCCCACCGCAGGCCAAGGCTTCTGGATGTCTCTTTTGGAAGGGGTGAAGGTAAGGAGAGGGGGTGGCCTGTCTTTTTAGCACCCATTCTTCCCTATTGTTTGCCCTGCAAGGGCTGGGACTATGTGCCTGAGTGGGGTAGGTCCAAGGAGATGACCCCAGGCCATCTCTTTTGGGGTCTCAAGCAGCTACCAGAGCCAGGAATGTAGTTAAAGACTGTGGCAGCCAGCGCTCAAGGTCAGCCAAGGACGCCCTGTCCACCCACCTCCGAGGCAAACCTCAGATGGCCGCCATTAGCTGACCCCGGTCCCCACGGGCAGCCTGAGAGGTGGAGCGAAAGGCTTGGTGTGTGACACATGGGAAGGCTGCTCTGGAGCTCCCGGGAGGAGAGGCCAATCCAGCTCCCTGTCCAGCTGGGGTCTCACCGGCCGGCAGGCTCACTAGGGCTGGAGGAGGGGCAGGCCGCGCCGGAGGCCTTCCTTCAGGAACTGCATGTAGGTGGCTGTGGATGGGTCTTCAAAGGTGGACGAGAAGCTGAAGACGTGGTTCTCAATGTCCTCGGGCTTCATGGATGTGATGTCCAAGAAGTAGTTGGCGTTGATGTGGTGGACCTGGGGGAAGAGCTGGGTGAGGAGAGCGGGGTGGGGGGCCCAGTGCCCCCTGCAGCCTCGACTTTCCTTGTCTGGGCAGATGACGGGCAGGCTGGGCAGCCGTGAGCACTGCTGCAACCGTTCCCCTCCTCCTCCACTCACAGGGCTCTCAGCCTCCAGGGCTCCGCACCTCGCCCACCAGGCAAAACCTAAGGCCTTTCAATATCACCCCGCCCCCCAACCCCGCCTCTGTGCCCTTTGACCCTCTCATCTCTGATCCTACAACCCCTGAAATCCACATTCACTTCTGTCAAAATACTTGCATGCCCAGGCCTGTGTTCCCATCAGCTTCTCACTCCAGCTAGTGAGCACCTTAAGGGCAGGTACCCGGTAAACGAACGGGAGAGTGCAGGCAACCCACCGCCCAGGCGAAGTCCTGTCTGCCCAGCTCCACCACCTGGGGCTCTGCTAGGCTGGGTCCACTGAGGGGGTCGTCCACTGAGGGGGTCGTCCATGGACCGGTGTGAGCTGGCTGATTCCCCAAGGCCTTCCCTTCCCTGAGCCTGAGACAGAAGCTTCCCTGGTGGCTCAGCTGGTAAAGAATCTGCCTACAATGCAGAAGATCCTGGTCTGATCCCTGGGTCAGGAAGATCCCCTGGAGAATGGAGTGGAAACCCACTCCTTGCCTGGAGGATCCCATGGACAGAGGAGACTGGTGGGCTACTGTCCGTGGGGTCACAGAGTTGGTCACGACTGAGGGACTGATGCTCAGGGCCAACCCAGCTCCTGCTCCTCTGCTGCTCCCCACCTGCTGACCTCCCACCCTGCCCATCCCCCAGGACTGAAAGGAGAAGGAGCTGCTTTGCTCAGAAGAGCAAGCGATGCTGAGGCTCACAGGTGGGCGCCTGTTTTCAGAGCCAGCTATGCTTCTTTCTTGTGCGGCTTTTGCCATGTCTCTGAACCTTTCTGAGCCTCAGTTTGTAAAAATCACCATTTGTGATCATCGGTCTCGCAAAGCTTCTGTGAGACTCCTGCTTGAGGACGTGAGTGAGTGCTGTGTCAGGGGCCCTTAGGAAGAGCGGGGGTCTTGCCTCTGCCTGGGTGGTGTCAGATCCTTTCTGCTGCCACCAGGCCTGCCACCTGCCACCCCTCATCCCTGCCACGCCAGGGCTGGCTGCAATGGTCTGAGGTGAGACTTCCCTTCTGGGTCACATTCCTGTCTACTCTGCTGCCCACTGTGCCCCAGAGTGCTGCTGAGGTCCCCATTCTGAGGGAAGGTCCCGACACCTGCAGGCAGGCCGAGGGGACATCAGGGGATAACTGAGGCTCGGACTGGCTAAGAGACCAGCCAGGAGGTGGCAGAGCCAGACCGGGATGATGAGGTCTGTAAGCCACGGCCCTGGCTCGCTGCTGCTTCTGCCTGCGGCTGAGGCCGGGTGGCGGGGACCTACCACAGTGCCATTGGGCAAGCAGATCATCATCTCCACGGGGAAGCTGTACTTCTCCAGGTGCAGGCCGGCCAGCTTCTGGTGGGATGGGTTCTCCTGGTTGTTCTGCAGGGACAGTTGGGTATGTTCCTGCTGCCTGGGCTCCACTGTCCCAGGGGCTCCCATGGGGCTCTTCCCACCCACCTGCTGCTCACCTGCAGGTCCTCCAGCTCCTTCACCAGGGACCAGGTGCTGATGAAGCTCTCATTGAGGAGGGCGAGGATGGGCGAACTTTCCAGGACGGTCTCCCGGAGAGTCCGCCCCGAACCTGTTCAGGTATAAGCAAGGTCAGGACCCCACATGTCTCACTGGGATCTCAATCAGCAGGAAACCTCAGGGACTACAGAACACTCTGTGCACCCAGGTGAGATGACAGTGATTCAAACAGCGCCACAGAAGAGGTACTGAATTCCTGGTAGCTGTAATTAACATCAGTAACATACTGGAATCCTGGGCTGAGACTTGGTGTTGGGCCCCACCTGGCCCAGGGGCTTGCAGACAGCTTCTTAAATCCACTAAATACTGCCCCAGGGCCTTTGCACAGACTATCCTTCTATTTATCTAAAACACTTCCTCCTGTCACTCGACAAACCCTTACTCATCCTTCAGAGTCTCAGCTTGTGTCACTCTTTCAAGTAAGCCTTCCCTGACCCCCAGTTACACACTGTTGGGCCACTCTGGACCTTGCCTTGTGTAAACTTGCCACACTTGTAGCATCTGCCTTCTGCACACACTGCGTGCTCCCTGAGCCCAGGGACCGCTTCTGACTTCCTCGATGCAGGATGCCCAGCACCTAGCCTAAGGCTAGGCACAGGAGGTATCCGGGATGTTTGTCGATTGGCTGGACAAGGGCTGGGGCGGAGGTATCCGGGATGTTTGTCGATTGGCTGGACAAGGGCTAGGGCACTGTTTGCTCCTCTTTGTAACTCCCATCAGGCACCCAGAGAATTCTGCACCAGGGGGTCTTTGGAGTATTTTTCTGATTAAGTGAAAAGTGTCCAGGCTTTGGCACTATTTTTCTCTGACTTGTGTGCAACACTTTCCAGAGCACGGACACTTTCACATCTGTTTTCACAACGGTGGGAGGTAAAGTATGTTATCCTCTTATTGCTGAGAAAACTGAGGTCTGGGAAGGAAAATCACTTGGCCAAAGCCTCCTGGCTGAAGATGGCAGAGCTGGACTCCTTCTCCAGAGTCCAGCAGCTTCCTCGGAGCTCAGCACAGCACCCCAGAGCCCTCAACGCACCTCCCTGCCCCATGCGGTCCTCAAGCAACCTCGGGCTCTGAGAGCAGAGTCCCGTGGTCTCAGAGCCCCCTGCGCCCACAAGGAGTGACGCCGCCCCCTCTACCCGCAGACTGGCGGGGTCTCCTCACCTCAGCAGGACTGGTCGTCCAGGGCCCCCCACAGCAGGATTGAGTGCACCAGCTTGTTCTTGGCCTTGGCTTGGTCAAAGGCCTCGGTGAACGGCAGGTAGGTGACCTGGGGCCAAGTGGGGACAGAGAGAAGCTCTTGTGTGCGGCAGGGCCCCACTGCAGGGGCTGAGTGTGATGTGCATGTAGGTGTGTGTGTGTTTGTAGTGGATATACGTGTATGTGCACGTATGCACATGTATGGATATGTGTACGTATGCACGGACGTTTGTTGTGTGTGTGAGATGCTGAGCCAGAGCATGGCTCCGCCAAGTTCTGAAAGACAAAGGGGTGGCTCCCCGGCCCAGGCTGAGCCCCACAGGGAGGCAGCCTGAGCCACAAGCCCTGCCTGGCACTCGGTGCCCAGGGCCCACCTGCCGCTCCTCAGCTCTCCTCCCAGCCCCAGGAAGCCCGCCCCTGCCTGTGCCCACTGTCCCGCCTCACCTTCTTGAAGGGGTACATGGCCACCTCCAGGCGCCGGGCTGCCTCCTCCCAGCTCAGCTCCTGCTGCCACTGGATCTCCTCAAATACAAACTGGAGGGGCTCCCCTGAGGGCAGGCGGCTGTCGATCAGGTTGCCATCCTCGTCCAGGATCACGGAGGGCACCGAGGGGCCCAGCGCCTCCAGCTCCATCTGGGCCAGGGGTCAGTGAGGGATGTCTCAGTAAGGGGCAAGAGTCCTCCAGGGGCCCCAAGAGACCCTCAGAGACATGCCATTCATTGTAGAGGCGGGGAGACAGGCCCAGGGAAGGGCAGGGTCCGGTCAAGGCTGTGTACAGAGCCCACTGTCCAGCCAGGGCTCCACCGTGGGAAGCCGGCTGGGGCCCATGGCAGCTGCTGGACTCCGCGTGCAGGAATACGTGTCCTCCCAGGATCCTGCTTTGCCTGCCAGGAGCTCTGTCACTCCCTGTCCCAAGGCTCCTAGCCAGCTGGGTATCCCTGCAGCCAGGCTGAGAGACCCTGTGGCAGGGTTCTGCCTCCAAGCCCCACCTTCCAACCTGAGGCTTCCTGGGTGGCTCAGTGGTAAAGAACCCGCCTGCCAACTCAGGAGATGCAGGAGACCCAGGTTCGATTCCTGGGTCTGGAAGATCTCCTGGAAGAGGAATGGCAACCCACTCCAGTATTCTTGCCTGGGAAATCCCATAGACAGAGGAGCCACCGGGCTACAGTCTATGGGGTCGCAAAGAGTCGGACGCGACTACGACTAACCACGTGAAGGGACCACCTGTGCGCTCACCTGGGGTATGTAGCCGATGTCCACCTCCATGTTGCTGCTCTCACTGGCCCCGTACAGCCACTCCATGTCCACATTCAGAGACCTGGAGACGGGAGAGGGCGCCCAGGGCACAACGCCATCATCAAAGCCCATCAGACGTCAGACTTGATCTCACCGAAAGCCTGACGCTGGCCCCATTTTATAGATGAGGACGCTGAGACTCAGCAGGGTGAACCCAAGGTCTCAGAGCCACTGGGATGCTGACGGCAGAGCCTGGGACCTTTTCTTTCCAGGCTGCCTCTTCTAAAGGCACTAGGACCACACCACCCTCCACCAACCCAGGCCTGTAGTGTACAAAGGGCTTCTACATCCACGGCTCAGGCACTGCCCGCGACCCATGACTCTTAGAGGCAGCGGTCATCAGTGCCTCCCCCAGCACCTCGAGTTGGGCAGGAGTGAAAAACGGGTACTGTCCTCTCGCTGCAGGCCTCCTCCACTGTCTCCAGTGGGAAGTCTGGCCTGATCATGTGCAACCTGCAGATCCACCACATGAGGGCGCCCCAGGACAGGCTACCAACCACCTTGGGCCGGTGAAGCAGGCACTCCACCGCCCCCTCCTGCTCCTTGTTTCATCCAATCCAGGACCCCACCTCCACCCCTGGGCTGGGGGCAGACGTGCCCTGGGCTGAGCCCCCGCAGCACAGGGACTTGCTTGCTGAGCAAGGGAGAGGAGGAGGGCCGGTCTTTCCTCATCATTTTCCCATGGGCCCCTCGTTGCCCTCGGTAACCCTGAATGAGGATGGCAAGTCGCTCCTGGTCCTGGTTTCTCTTCCCAGGCTGTCCCGGCGACCCTCTCACTCCTGTCTAGGACCCAGCCGCCCATCTAAAAGATGAGGAAACTGAGGCCTGGAGGGGCCCAGGGTCTTGCCCACAGCCACTGGTGTTACAGCTGAGACTTAGCTCTGGGCCATTCGGCTCCCAGCCCGGGTACCGTCCTGGTACAGAGTCACTCAGGCCCCCCTGAGCTTGCCATCTGGGATAAAGCTGGAAAGGCTCTCTGCATCCCCCCAACAAGAGGCTGATCCTGAGCAGGTGGAGCAGGTGGAGCAGGCAGGCAGGCAGGTGGAGCAGGCAGGCAGGCAGGTGGCTGGCATTGAGCCCTTCCAGAAGCCACCCCCAGTCCCCACCCAGGGTCTAGGGTAGCAACTGCAGGCAAGGAGGGCCTGCCCCTTAGGTCTCTGCATGTGCTGTTCCCTCTGCCTGGCTAAACCCTCCTCAGCCCCCAGGTCGCTGCACAGATGTCCCTTCCTTTGGGAAGGCTTCCTGCACCCCCACCAGTCAGGTCCCTGCCCACCTGCCAGCCTTTCCCTAAGGTGCCAGGGCAAGGTGTGGTCACGGGTTTGTCAGCAGAATGAGCAGGGGTGGGGGGCTCCAGCTTCAGGGAGGGGCTGAGGGCTGCTGCCTTGGGTTCCAGCACAGAGCTGGCTGGTCACTCCATCATCCCAAAAGCATGTCCCAGGTGCTGCCTGGGATGACGGAATGACCACCTCCCTGCCCCCGACCACCTCATACTGCCTCCTCCGAGGTCAGCTCCAGGTGCCTCCCAAGAGGAAGGGCTCTGGGGAGAGACTGAGGGGGGCTGAACTCTGGGAGCTGGCGGGGGCACACGTGAGCAGGATGCTAGGGTGGGATGGAAGCTCTCACCTGTGGTTGGGCACGAAGAGCCGGAAGTCACGGACGTGGGTGGCATCTTTGGAGAGGACGACGTGGCCGGTGAACTGGCCGGGGGAGAACCAGAAGGGGAAGTCGGGGGGCTCGCTGAGCTGGAACTCGGCATGGATGCTGGAGGGAAAAGACCTGGCTGGGAGTGCGTCCCCTGGCCGAGCAGAGCTTGCCTGCCCACCCCCTTCTGCCCCAAAGCCTGGAACCCACGCAGGGATGGCCAGACTCTGGGTGGGGCAGAGGGCTGGGCAGGGGGCGGAGGAGTGTGTGGGGCAGGGAGAGGGGAGGCCCTCAAGGTGCTGCCCTACCTTCAGGGCCCAGTTTCCCCGCGCCTTCCCTGGAAGCCTAGCTGACCCTCCTCTGAGCTCTCACAGCCTCTCCAGGGGCTGTGTGACCTGGTGTCACAGCTCTTACGCACCCCCTTCCATGTGGATGACAGTGACGGCCATCAGCCCCATGCTAAAGCACACTCAGCACTTTTCCCTTCCTCCTGGAGGAAGTCACCCCTTCCCTGGTGCATGAGGAGGAATGTGAGGCTCAGAGAGCAAAGCTGCTTGGCCAGGCCCGCAGGGCAGTAAGTGGTGGTGATGGGGTGGCGGGGTCTGGCCCTGGCTCCCGGGGCTGTACCCTTCTGTGCTGCCCTGGAGTCCCAGGCCCAGGTGAAAACAGGGATGGGGCTGCCAGGACCCCTCACCGGAACATCACGGTGTAATAGAAGTCGCTGATGGCGGTCAGGCAGGCCACGGCCCCCTGAGGGGCAAAACGGGTCTTCACGAAGGGCCGTGGGTGGAACATGCTCAGGAGCCGGTGGATGATGACCTGCGGGGAAGGCAGTGGGTCCCGGGGTTGGCTTGCGGGGACCTGGCTCCCCTGGGTGAGTGTCAGCCCTGGACCAGGGGTGGGGCCAGACGGAGGCAGGAGTGCAGGACGAGGGGCAGGCCGGCGGCCTTGGGGTCCAGGTGCGGGGCTGGGGCATGGGGCCATGGGGCTGCCCTCACCTCCTTGCCCTTGGGTGGCGGTGGATAGAAGCGGTTGTTGGACAGGTAGCCAGTGAAGACACTCAGCTCACTGGGGATGATCCACCAGGGCTCGCCTAGCTCCACGTGGCCCTGGGGCGGGAGGAAGGGCCGGAAGTGGCGGGCGGCAAACACGGCACTCGGCGAGGCTGCCGTGGTCCAGTTGCGGAGGCCAGACAGGGCCAGGCGGGAGACCTGGGGCAGGGAGACCGTCAGTGCGCTGGGGCACTGAGAACCTCCCAGGCCGCCTGGAGGTCTCCTCGAGCCCTGAGCCAACCCCCAAACCCAGAAACAGAGGCTCTGGGAGGCTCCTGCTCTGGTCAGGACGGGGTGAGTCTGGCGGGTACCGTCCTGCCAGAGCTGAGGCTCACTTCGCCTCCCCCAGCCCCTAGCCTGGGAAGCGGTGTCCCTGCGGCCCCTCGGGTCCAGCCCAGGCCAGACACCTCTTGCGAGGACAGGGGAATCGAGGCAGCAGCAGGGTCACCTAGGACTGGAATGGGGGGCTCTGGGGGGGCTCTGTGTGTAGGCCCTGACCGCCTCTTCCCGCCTTCCAAGCCCAGGTCCCACTTCCCTTGTGCATAAGCCAGCAGACCAACCCCAGGTGCCCCCACCCCACCCCGGGCTTCCTCACCCCTCCACCTGCCCTGCTTTCTGCTCTCTAAGCTCCCTCTCCAAGTCTCCTCCCTGCAGCTAACGTCCTGGGTGACAAGAATTCAGGAGTCTGTCGGGGGAGCAGCAGCCACCTTTGGGTGAAATCTCTAGGGTCAGGGGCAGGATGAGACCACAGAGGAGGGGGAGGAAGGGCACCGCTACTTCAAGTGTAGTCTGGGCCATGCTGGCTGGGCACCCCGGGCACAAGGCCTCCCTGAACCATTTCCTCATCAGTAATCCACCCCAGTGCTGTCGGATAAGTGACGGGCAGGAGAGGAGGCAGGTCAGACTATGCAGGCCTAGAGCAGGAGGCGGCCATGGACCATGCAGGTCCCCTGGTCAGAGCCCCACCTTCAGTGGCTCTTCCCTGCCCTTATGGGTCACCAAAAGCAGCTGCCACGGCAGTGAGTGCCTGGCCCCGCTCAGGGATCCCAGCCGCCAGAGAGCTGTCCCACCTTTGACAGTAACAAGTCCCCTCCTCCACCTCCCTGGTGAGGGGCCCTGGGCTCAAGGAGACTTGAGAGGTGGGGCTTAGGGAGCAGAAAACAGGGCAGGCAGAGAGGGTAAGGAAGCCCAGGGTGCGGCAGGGGCACCGGGCTTATGGTCTGCTGGCTTAGGCACAAGCTGAGATGATGGAGGAGAGTTCTCAAAGCAGCTCACAGGCAGGTTCTCAAAGCAGGGCTGGCTGAGTGGGGCCAGGCGGAGCCTGTCTGCCTGCTGGTCCTGCTCACAGACTGTGGAGCTCTTGGGGAGCAGCCTGCAAGGTGGGGCCTGAGCTAGGGAGGCAGGGCTGGGGTCTTCCAGACCCCACCTCCCCTGTCAGTGCAGGTGGGCCCCTGCACCTATTCTCCCCACTCGGTGGGAAGGACTCATCCGCTTAGACAGCACTCCAGCCCGTCAATGGCGGACCTTCTCCACCCAGACCGTGCTGGACTCTCCCCTGGACGTCCTCAAGGACCTCAACTCCAGCAGTCCAGACTGACCCCACACCCTCCCTACCAGACCCGCGCCCCTCCTCCAGCCCCCATCAGGAGATGGGTCCCCACGCACCTGGCCACCAGCCAGAAGCCTGAGATACCCCAACCACCCCTCCCACCCCCTTCCTTTAGGAGCCCTGCGCTGCCTTTCTGTCCTCCCAGCATCCCTCGGGCGGTCCTTCTTTTCCATCACCAAGGCCTCCCCTTCCCCCTTCCTGTCTTCCCGTCCCTCCTGGGAACTGGTCTTCTTCTCTTCCATTTCTCCCCAGCTGCCACCCTGGAAAGCCTAGATCTGATGAGGGATGTCTCCTATTTCAAAACACACTATGGTATTTGGCTGCTGCAGAATGAAGGCCAAAGTCAGGCAACTGAGCCCCTGGGCCATCAGGCAACTTCTCTTCCAGTCCCACTGATGGGGATGCCCCTACCTGGGGTCCAGTCACCCCCTCTCTCTGCCCTTGGGGTCCTGCCAGGCATCTCCTGCCTTCAGGCCTTTGTCTGTGCTGAAGTGATGGTTCAGCTGAGACACAAAGGCTGAGCAGGTGTGGGCAAGACAAAGAGAAAAGGTGTTCTTGGTCGAGGGACCAGCATGTGAGCTGGCTCACAGGTGGAGGGAAGTCTGGACACCTGGAGCCGTGGACAGCTGAGAGGAGAGGGCAGGGGAGCGAGCAGGAAAGGCAGCAGGGCCTGGGGATGCCAGATCCTGGGAAGGCTTGAGACCTTGTCCACAGGGCCTTGGGTTCAGGTGGGGCTGGTTAGGATGGCACTTGTCAGGGTCATTCCCCACCCCAGAGCCCCTACCAGGGCCTAAACTTCAGATCCAGTTCATCGGAGCTCAAGAGAGCACCTCTCAGGGGCCAAGTACTGTGCTAGGGGCCTGGGGATTCATAGATGTGTGTCACAGGCCTTGCCCTGAGGAAATCGCAGCCTTGGAGTGGAAGACTGACCTGTAGAAAGTAATGATCATAAGCAAGGTGGCTGCATCAGCATGGTCTCTAGCATACCAGCTATTTCCTCCAGCCAGATCCTCCCTACCCTGTGGACACCGGCCTGAGCCCTCCTCCCCTGCAGTTGCTGTCAGAAGTCATTCCCTCTAGGGAGCCATCTAGGTCACAGGTTCATGCTCATCCCTCCTAGCTCCCCTACCAGACCGGGGGCCTGGACGGTGGGCACAGGGCCTGGCATGCTGGGTGCACAGAGGGCACTGGATAAAGGAAGGAAGGAAGGGAGGAAAGACGAGCAGAGCACAGACCATTCTCAGGAGGCGAGTACACACAGATGGTCCCCCCATCTCTGGTCCTGTCTCTGGGAGGTCCCCTGCCCCTCCTGCCCCAACTTACCCCTAGGAACCCATCTTTGCTCTTGGTCATGGACTCTGGGAGCAGAGGCTGGAATCGGGCTTCTATGGTGAGAGTCTCCTCGCTGGGGTCAGGGGGCAGCTCCTCCTCCTCGTAGTTGGCCGTAGGAGTAGACCCTATGAGACACAGGCCACCAGAGAGGGGTCCTCCCTTAGACGGCAGGGCCTTACTTCCTAGGATGTCCGCATGGGCCAGTGATTAAGGAAGCCATGCTTGGGAGGGATGGGGTGGGAGGTTGTAACAGGTAACAATCACCAAAGTAACAATATAGATTACATCGTTTATCAAACATATACAAATAAATTGTATATGTATTGGGCTAGCCCAAAAGTTATTTGATTCTCCCATAACATCTTACAAGGCTTCCCTTTTAGCTCAGTTGGTAAAGAATCTGCCTGCAGTGCAGGAGACCCGGGTTCAATCCCTGGGTTGGGAAGATCCCCTGGAGAAGGAAATGGCAACCCACTCCAGTATCCTTGCCTGGAAAATCTCATGGACAGAGGAGCCTGGAGAGCTGCAGTCCATGGGGTCGCAAAGAGTCGGGCATGACTGAGCGACTAACACTTATAACATCTTACAGGAAAACTTGAACGAACTTTTGGGCCAACCCAATATGATATACCGGAGAAGGCAATGGCACCCCACTCCAGTACTCTTGCTTGGAAAATCCCACGGATGGAGGAGCCTGGTGGGCTGCAGTCCATGGGGTCGCTAAGAGTTGGACACGACTGAGCGACTTCACTTTCACTTTTCACTTTCATGCATTGGAGAAGGAAGTGGCAACCCACTCCAGTGTTCTTGCCTGGAGAATCCCAGGGACGGGGGAGCCTGGTGCGCTGCCATCTATGGGGTCGCACAGAGTCGGACACGACCGAAGTGACTCAGCAGCAGCAGCAGCAATCTGATATACAAAGTGTACGTATAATGTATACAACATAGTATATCCCGCATATACAATTTCTCCTGTATATATCACATTTTGGCTTCACAGTAGTCCTGTGAGCAATATTATTAAGTCCATGTTACAAATGAGAAACTGGAGGCTCAGAGGGTTGAAGTCACTTCCCAAGGACACACAGCCAGGCCAGGCTGGCTGGTCCCCTTCCCTCAGCCCATCTCTGGGGTGAGGTCAGCTCTATTTCCTGGACCATTTGGGGCAAATCCCTCAGCCCTTCTGGGTTTCCTACATGAGAGATGGAACCCATGCTACTATGCATGTCCGGTCTTGGGGGCCTCATGGAGAAGCAAGGGCTGCTCGGGGAGGTCAGGCAACGTGGAATCAGGCAATCTTTGGTGTCACAGAAAGAGCGCTGGTCCTGAAGTCAGGAGACCCGCTTCTCCCGGATTTCCTGGGTGGCCCGTTTCCCCATGGGTATAAGGAGGGGCTGGACTGACAGGAGCTGAACTTGATTCATTGGATCTCTTCCTGCTCAGAGACCTGCCAAGTCTGTAGTCCTTCAAGGGTGGAGGGAGTCAGGATGAAGGCTTAGGGGGGTGGCTAATAGCAGGGAGGGGCCCCATGACGCAGATAATGGAATGAAGCATGGGTGGGTCTCGCCATGACTGCTCTCTTGGGGGCAGAGACCATTGCTTGGCATTTGTTGATGGACGGACAGACTGGATGGGTACATTCAAAGGAGTGCTTACCCAGGAATCACTGGAATCACCAGGATGCCTTTTTAAACTACAGATGCCCAGAACCCCCTGAGTCAGACCTACTGGGTCAGTCTTCAGGGGCTAGAACCTGGAGAAAATGTGCTTTTGATTAGCCCCCCACCCCCTACCCCCAGTGGCTTCTGATGGAAACCCCTGTTCTAAAGCATCCCAGTTACTTCTGCATTTCTAAGTCAAGGCAACAAAATTTCCAAACAGCAATCTGGAAACCTCAGAGGAACGGAGCAACAGGAATATGTAGGGTTACTGGTCAGCTTGCTTATCCAATCATTTTCCTGTCATCACAGGTAATTCTGAATAATAATGCCATGCATTTTGTGGCTCTTTGGTTTTTAAATAAAATTTGTATTTCCTGACTTATACGTAAACTTTGCTCACTATAGACAATTTGTAAAAATGTTAAGCTACGAAGCAGAAAATTAGGCATACATGACTGTACCACCTAGAGAGGACTGTTTGCCTCTATTTCCTACTTAGATTTGGTGTTTCTTTTTGGTTTTATTTTTTGTTCATCCGACAACTTGGTCCAGTTTTGTACTCACAGTGGCTCAGGTGGTAACGGAGGGAGAGATTATTTTCCCCGATGGAGAAAAAGATTTGTGTAAAAAAACTAAAGCATCCCCAAGCTCAGCAAGCTTGGCCAACATGTCATTATGAGGGAACTCTGGCTCTCTAGGCGCAGAAAAGGACAAGGATGTGGCTGTGTGGCTGCTTGGAGAAGTGCGTGCAAAATACGAAGTCAAAGCAAACCCGCCCGGGACTGACCTGTGTACTTGCCCATCTGCTTTCATGACAGAACCTGACTACCCCGGGAGGCACTGACACGTCTGCTCCACCAATTAGCATTTTTCATCTGACTCTTCTCCTCTGACAGGGACTGCAGGCCACCGGGCCGGGACTAAGCTGACCTACCCAACCCCATCCTGAGACACAGAAAGCCCATCTCAGACCTCGGGCACTTACTTGCCTGAGAGCAGTGGCGTCTCTGTCTTTTCCATCTATTGACCTACTTATACCAGGCGATCTGGGTAACAAGTAGATGCCCAAGATCAGAAGTTCAGGAAACATCACAAGATATGGACACAGAGGTTAGGGTGGTGATGGAGCGGTGGGAGAGACATTTTATAATTCATTAGAATGCTTTAGCTCATCTTTACAACCGAAATCAAATTACATCCAGGCAAAAACGGGTGACAAAGTAGGATAGGAATCTGACAGTTCCCCAGGAAGGTTTAATATTTAGTAGTAATAGCAATAGCTCCTGTCTATTGATTATCCAGGCTTCCCGGGTGGTGCAGTGGTAAAGAATCTGCCTGCCAATGCAGGAGATGAAGGAGACTCGAGTTCAATCCCCAGGCTGGGAAGATCCCTTGGAGTAGGAAACGGCAACCCACTCTAGTATGCTTGCCTGGAAAATTCCATGGACAGAGGAACCTGGCAGGCTACAGTCTGCTGCTGCTGCTGCTGCTAAGTCACTTCAGTCATGTCCGACTCTGTGTGACCCCATAGACGGCAGCCCACCAGGCTCCCCCATCCCTGGGATTCTCCAGGCAAGAACACTGGAGTGGGTTGCCATTTCTGTCTCCAATGCATGAAAGTGAAAAGTGAAAGTGAAGTCGCTCAGTCGTGTCTGACTCTTCGTGACCCCATGGACTGCAGCCTACTGGGCTCCTCCATCCATGGGATTTTCCAGGCAAGAGTACTGGAGTGGGGTGCTATCGCCTTCCCCAGGCTATACAGTCCACAGGGTCGCAAAGTCAGACACGACAGAGCACACATACCATGCCATTGACTATCTATTGCATACTGGGCACTTTGCAGACGTTTTCTCTAATCCTCAAATCAGCTAGTGCAGGACCCGAAGACAGAAGCTCCCTAAACCTCGCCCTACACCCTCCTCGCACCCTCCTTTCCCTCCTGGGCAGGCTGGAGAGGCTTCCTGCTCCCCAGTCTCTCAAACTATACACATTAGGATCAGGTCAGCATCCATCTCACAGGCACTGCTAAGAGATAACTCAGACGGTGCTTAAAGTGAGTCTGGTCCTGGGAAAGCGGTCCGAGAATGTTAGCTTGTAATATTCACCTGTGAGGAGAACAGGCTTGGGCGTGTGTTTGTGTGTCTATGTGTGTGTGTGTGTGTGTCTGTGTGTCTCTGTGTGTGTGTCTGTGTGTGTGTCTGTGTATGTATCTGTGTGTGTGTCTGTGTGTGTGTGTGTTTGTCTGTATGTACTCATGGTGAGGCAGCTTGCCCAAACCACCCACTAGAAAGTATCTCTGAAGCCCAGGGCACCTTCCTCCTACTCCAGGCAATTCTCCTGCTCAGAGCAGACACAGGGCAAGAACCAGAGGGCGGTGCCCCAGGTCCCTCCTCCTGGGTCCCCAGACCCTCCTGGTACCTGTCAGCTTCTCAGCGATGGGCTTGAACTCCTCGGGGCTGATGTACATGTCCCGGTCAGTGTCCAGGGAGGAGAAGAGGAAGAGGCCTTCTGTCCCCAGGGTTTTCAGTGCTGAATCCTGCTTGGGAGGAGGCGCTGGGTTGAGCAACCGGATACCCACTGGTATCCCAAACCGCTTTCGCCACCACCTTCCTGAGTTCTTTCAGCCCATCCATCTCCCAAACATCTGTCCAAATGCCACTTCTGCACGCCCCAGAGCCCAGGTCCCCCGTTCCCATCCCTCTGGGTCCCTGTTACACTCCGAGCCTTCGTCCACTGTCCACTCTCCAAGTGCCCGCTTCGTATCCGGATCCATCTGGAGTCACCCTCTTGGTCCACCCATCGTCCTCCCTGGCCTCCCCTCCCCACCGTCCCAGCGCCCCCGGCCCCGCCCGCCCGGATGCTCGGGTCCCAGTCGCTCTCAGTGCTTTGTCTGCGGTGAACTGTTCCAGCGCCCATCCGCCCGCTCCCCTAGGAGCCGTCGCAGCCCCGGCCTCGCTCGGGGCCAGTCTGATCACCCCCGCATCAGTCCTTCATAGCCCGCCCGCTTTCTGGAGCCCCCCTTTTCCTTCCTGGCCGCCCTCCCGGCCCTCCGGCCCCGTCCCCCTCCGGTCAGGCTGCCCTCCCATCCCCGCCCCGTCCCCCACCGGCCCCCGGCCCCTCGGAGCCCTGCCCGTCGGTGAGCCCCGCCGCCCGGGCCCACTCGAGTGTCCCCGGCCGGCCACCGCGCCCTCCCCGCCGACTCGGACCTGCCTCGCGGCCGCCTGGGCCTCGCTGTAGCGGGCGAAGGCCCGGGCGGCGGCGGCGGCCGCGGCGGCGGCGAGCAGGGCCCCCAGCAGCGCCAGGGCGCGGGCGCGGCGCGGCGGGGCGCGGGCGGCGCGGCGGGGCCGGAGCCCGGAGGCCCGCGCTCGCCCGGCCGGGTCCGGCCCATGGCGGCGGCTCCGGGCGGGGTGGCCTCGGACGCGGAGCCGCGGCGGCGCGGGCGCGGGCGGGGCCGGGGCCGGGCCTGGGCGCCGGGGCGGGACGGGCTGGGGCCCTCGGTCCGGCGCACGGCGGCGCTGCTGACTCGCGAGTGCAGGGAGGGAGGCGCGCCGGGGCCCCTGCTCCACACACACCTCCCTGCCGTCCGGCGGTGTCTCCTTCCTTCTCTTTCCCCTCCCCGAACGAAACCGGGCCTCCGCGTCCCGCCTAGCCTAGAGGAGCCCGGGAGCACTTCCAGGCTGAGCACCGGGAGAAGGAGATGCGAGGGAAGCCAGAGGCGGGTCGGGTACCCACTCTCCCCGCATCCCACCCTGCCTCTTATCCGACCTGCTTTTTGAAATGTCTCTATAGTCATCGCGAAACAGAAAACTACCCAAGTTCAGCCCTCCCTGTTTCTTTCATGGTCTTGCTGGAAGGCCACCTCTGCAAATTCATTAGGGACAGGAGCTACCTGTAAGGACACAGGCAGGTGCAGCGCTGAACCCTCACCTGCGGGGCCCAAGTTTCTTCACCTGTAAGGAGGATTCAGAGAGGCTCTTCTGTGGGTTGGTTGGTGTCGTTCAGTCGCTCAGTTGTGTCCGACTCTTGGCGATCCCATGAACTGCAGCACGCCAGGCTTCCGTGTCCTTCACCATCTCCCAGAACTTGCTCAAACTCATGTCCATTGAGTCGGTGATGTCATACAATCATCTCATCCTCTGTCCTCCCCTTCTCCCACCTTCAATCTTTCCCAGCATCAGGGTCTTTTCAAATGAGTCAGTTCTTCCCATCAGGTGGCCAAAGTGTTGGAGCTTCAGCTTCAGCATCAGTCCTTCCAATGAATATTCAGGACTGATTTCCTTTAGGATGGACTGGTTGGATCTCCTTGCTGTCCAAGGGACCCTCAAGAGTCTTCTCCAACACCATAGTTCAAAAGCATTGATCATTCGGTGCCCAGCCTTTTTTATGGTCCAACTCTCACATCCGTAAATGACTACTGGAAAAACCATAACTTTGACTATAGGGAAATGCCCAGGCGGGTGGAGGTGGCAGCCCCCAGGCACAGGGCAAGGCCGGCTGTGAGTTACCCTCTCCCCTGCTAGACCTGGCCTGGACACTAGAATGGTTTTTCTGGAGAACAACACTTAGGGGAGGGCCTTGGGCGTGGAGATGGGTGGAGTTTGAGGAAGTACTTTCAAGTCCTCAGAAATCTTGGTTCCACTGGGTCTCTTTTCCGTTTTATCAAGGGCCCTGAGATCCCAGGGGTGGCTGTGCCTGCACTTTCCCACGAGAGGGCAGCAGCTGCCAAAGCCTCTGGACAGGAACCCAGAGTCTGGGGAGCAGCCGCGCAGTCCTTGGAGATGACTGCCAGCCCCAGGGCAGGGCACCGCCCAGGTCTGGGATGTCAGGGGGAATTTAGCGGGTACTTAGCACCCAATGTGTGCTGGACTTGGTGCCATGAAATTCATGCCATCCTATTTCATCCTCAAGCCACCCAATGAGGCTTGTTTGACTCATTTTAAAATTGAGGAACCTGGGAATTCCTTAGAGGTCCAGTGGTTAGGGGGCTTCCCAGGTGGCTCAGTGTAAAGAATCCTCCTGCCAATGCAGGAGATGCAAGAGATGTGAGTCAAGAAGATCCCCTGGAGTGGGAAATGACAACCCACTCCAGTATTCTTGCCTGGAAAATTTCATGGATAGAGGAGCCTGGTGGGCTACAGTCCATGGGGTCGCAAAGAGTCGGGTGCAACTGAGCGCACAGGCACGCACACCAGTGCTTAGGACTCTGTGTGTTCCCTGCTGGGGCCCAGGTTTGCTTCCTGGGCCAATAACTAAGATTCTGCAAGCCACAAGGCAGTGCCCTCATAGAAATAATAATAAATTAAAATTGAGGAGCCTGAGCCCTGACACCCAGGTCTATCTGAGTCCAGATCTCTTGCCATGCTGCCTCTCGGGATGATCCAGCTGACTGAGTGGTGGGGGTGGCACTGGTCTCTACCACCACTTCTGTCCTTCATGGGTAACCAGCCATGACAGTGCCATGTGAGCAGGGTCCTGCCTTCCTAGTGCCCATAAATGACCTGGCACATAGTGGGCACTCTCATGTCTTTTGAATGACTGACACCCAGGGACCAAGAGTTGTGGACCCTGGACCCAGCCCTTGCCCAGCTTTCTGGCCCCCCATTCTCCGAGGGACCCACAGAGGCCTGACATCTGGTGTTGGCTTCTGAAGGCGTCCCACTGTGCCACTTCCAACTCATTATTGCTGATGTTTGGGGACACCCTGCATACGACAGATGCTATTAGAAAACCAAATTCCGTTCTTTCAGGAAGCAAAGCTAACAGAGCACAAAGCAGGTTGGGGGAAGATTGATGAGTCAAGTCCCCTGGAAAATAAATGAGGGGCGTTTTCTTCACCAGATCACTTTTACTTATTACACTTGCTTTTTGTTAAAGACACAGGACCCCACTGGTCTCGGTGGCCCAGGGCTGGAGAGATGTGACTGAGATTGGGAGGGGGCATGTCTCTCAAAGCTGTGGGGTTTCTGGGCAGAGGGGGAGCGGAGAGGGGTGGACTTACAAGATTTGACTCAAGTCAGTGAAACTCTGGAAAAAGGGTCAATCTTGGGATCCAGCTCTGGGGAGACATCAGCTCTGGCCTTGGCAGTGTCCGGCTGGTGGGCACCCTTCCCAGGAGGGCTTGCCTCCAAGCCAAGGACCGGGGCACAGCAGGACAGAGCCTTGAGAGATTGGGCCAGCAGGGCGGCTGTAGCCGGGGGCAGCCCTGCAGGAGGTCTTTGGCACCTCCCATGTGGGCACGGTGATATTTGGTAGTAGCACCAAGGTAAGTGGCATGTTGGCCATATCCTTCTCACCCATTAGCAGGGAGATCACTCATTCACCTACTCAACGAACAGTTACTGAGGGTCTTCTATCGTCTGTTCTGGGCACTGGAGAGCCATCAGAGGATAAAGTGAATCTCTGATCTTTTTTTATTGAATTAAAATTTTAATTAATTTTAAAAAAGGAAGATCTTGAGAAGGATCCTGGTATTGGCAGTGAGACACTGAGGGTCTATGATCTCAGGTCTAAAGAAAAAGAGTAGACTAGCCAGTGGTTACCCTCCCAGCCGCCACTTGACATTCGTTTCAGTTCATTCCAGGAGGACAGAGAAGGGCAGGGAGGTAGGGAGCGTCTCAGCAAAGCTGGCTTCAGCTCTGGTCATCTCACCTACCCACTGCATTTAAGGAGCTCCAGGTTAAGAGTTTCAGAACATAAGGCACCTAGTCCGTCACTCAGGAGAAGGGAAGTCATTCCAGGTTTCCAGAAATCTCCTATCTCAGATCTGAGAGTGTCCAGGGTTTCAGCTGAGCTTTTCAGGCCAACCAGCAGTTACTTGGTTAGTCCTGTGGCCTTGACCCCATCTCTGGGAAGGGCTACAGTCAGAGGGAGTAGGGCGAGTCTAGCCTCCAAGCCTTTGGAGGCACAGTTAGATAGCGAAAAGAAGGACCCTGGGCTCACTGATTCTAGGAGCGAAACTGGTGTGGGCAGCATCTCTCCTGGGCTGGACAGAGTGGAGGCTGGACACACAGCAGATCTGTCCCTATTGCAGCTACCAGCCCCAAGAATTGCTCCCCGGCCTGTCTTGGCTTCCCTTGGTCTCAGCTGCCCCTGAGATGCGCCTGTCGTGGCAAGTCCATCTCCAGCCCGCATATCTCCAGGGCCGATGTGAATCAGGTGGACAAAGTTCATTGGTTCCCCAACTACAGCCCAGTCAGTCCGGCTCCTCTTGTTCAGCTCGGGTTTCTCTACCATGCAGCAGCCTGGTTTGTCCCAAATTCCCTCACATTCCCTGATGGTTCCGGGTTGACCGATCTGCCTGGGGCCCCAGAGGATTCTTGCTCTGATGCCCAGACTGCCCCCTCCTCACTCCCCTCAGGTGTAAAAACACCCTGAGTATACTCAGCTGGACAGGTCTAGAGCAAGTAGAGTCCTCGGAGCCCTTAGCTGAGCAGGGAAGGTCGGTGTCTTGGACCCCGAGAGACTAGCAGGGTCAGGGAGTGGGGTGGGCAGGCCGGCACAAGATTCTGTCTCCCACTGACTTGGAACCCTGTTCTGCTCTGGCTTGAGCTGTCTGGCCGCAGCTGGTGTGTGGGGGGGTGGTTCCCACTCCATGCCCGCCAGGGTGGAGTTTCCGGGCTCGCTCCTCAATGCAATGGGGGAGCCAAGGGCCAGAGTCTCTGGTCATCTGGGCAAATCAGCGAAAACTCTGACTCCCGGGAAGTGAGTGCCTGGCGAGAGGGATGCATGCAGAGGAGGGTCCCCTTGGCTGTCAGGAGGGGTTAAGAGAAGCTTCACAGAGCCGATGTCCAGCCGGGTCCAAATGCGGGAGCTCACTGGGTGGAGCACTGGGAAGAACATTCCAGGGGCAGGCAGAACAGAGGCAGAGGCCCCGGGGCACGTCTATGGCTTTGTGAGGATGTAGTCCCGTGGGTCTGGGCAGAGGGGATTCAGGGCAGAGGTGGGGTGCTGTGAAGGGAGAGGCGGCAGGAAAGACACGCTGAGCTCCACCCAGCTTGTGAAAAGCTTGGACTTCACGCTGGGGCAGTGCAGTCACAGTAGGCCAGGACCTTCCGCCACTGAGGCACCTTCAGATGCTGGGGACCCGTCCCTGATCCCGTGTCCTGGCTTCTGCCTGGAGGCACAGGAGTTCCATGTTCACACCCCGGGTGTCCATGCAGACACTCCCACTGCTCCCCTGGAAGAGGAGGCAAATGGCCTTGGTGCCGGGTCACGGCCTCATACCCCAGCTGTGGCTCTCTCCCTCTCACACACCCACGTCCACACCTGCCTGCCTTCTGGAAGCTTCCTCTTTTCTTCTGCTCCCTGTGTCTCTGGGGTACAGGCGCCAGGAAAAAGTCTCTCTCCTGCAGGGGGCTCTGGCGCTCTCGAAGGAGTAAAACCAAATGATTTTTCTACAGTAGCTCTAGATGGCTAGTGTAAAGTTGGCTCAGTGGGAAAGAATCCACCTGTAACACAGGAGATGCAGGTCCAGTCTCTAGATCAGGAAGATCCCTTGTAGAAGTGAAGTGAAGTGAAGTGAATGTTGTTCAGTCGTGTCCGACTCTTTGTGACACCGTGGACTATAGAGTCTATGGAATTCTCCAGGCCAGACTACTGGAGTGGGTAGCTGTTCTCTTCTCCAGGGGATCTTCCCAACCCAGGGATCGAACCCAGGTCTCCCACATTGCAGGCGGATTCTTTACCAGCTGAGTCACCAGGGAAGCCCACCTGGAGAAGGAAATGGCAACCAGCTCCTGTATTCTTGACTGAGAAATCCCATGGACAGAGGAGCCTGGCGGGGCATAGTCCTTGGGGGTCGCAAAGAGCTGGACACTACTTAGCAGTTGAACATGCACGCACACTGGCTACTGGGATAACAGACCTGGTGGGGGTGGGGGTGGGGTGAGCGGGTAGTGAGAGCCATTTGGCTCTGTTTTCTTGTGTTTCTCCTCTATCGTCTCAGTTCAGTTCAGTTCATTTCAGTCGCTCAGTCATGTCTGACTCTTAGCGACCCCATGGACTGCAGCGTGCCAGGCTTCCCTGTCCATCACCAACTCCTGGAGCTTACTCAAACTCATGTTCATCAAGTCGGTGATGCCATCCAACCATCTCATCCTCTGTCATCCCCTTCTCCTCCCACCTTCAATCTTTCCCAACATCAGGGTCTTTTCAAATGAGTCAGTTCTTCGCATCAGGTGGCCAAAGTATTGCAGTTTCAGCTTCAGCATCAATCCATCCAATGAATATTCAGGGCTGATCTCCTTTAGGATGGACTTTTTGGATCTCCTTACAAGTTCAAGGGACTCTCAAGAGTCTTCTCCAACACCACAGTTCAAAAGCATCAATTCTTCGGCTCTCAGCTTTCTTCACAGTCCAACTCTCACATCCATACATGACCACTGGAAAAACCATAGCCTTGACTAGACAGACCTTTGTTGGCAAAGTAATGTTTCTGCTTTTCAATATGCTGTCTAGGTTGGTCATAACTTTTCTTCCAAGGAGCAAGCGTCTTTTAATTTCACGGCTGCAGTCACCATCTGCAGTGATTTTGGAGCCCAAGAAAATAAACTCTCTCTGTTTCCATTGTTTCCCCATCTATTTGCCTTCAAGTGATGGGACCGGATGCCACAATCTTAGTTTTCTCAATGTTGAGTTTTAAACCAACTTTTTCACTCTCCTCTTTCACTTTCATCAAGAGGCTTTTTAGTTCTTCTTCACTTTCTGCCATAAGGGTAGTGTCATCTGCATATCTGAGGTTATTGATATTTCTCCCAGAAATCTTGATTCCAGCTTGTGCTTCATCTAGCCCAGCATTTCACATGATGTACTCTGCATATAAGTTAAATAAGCAGGGTAACAATATACAGCCTTGATGTATTCCTTTTTCTATTTGGAACCAGTCTGTTGTTCCATGTCCAGTTCTAACTGCTGCTTCTTGACCTGCTTACAGGTTTCTCAGGAGGCAGGTCAGGTGGTCTGGTGTTCCCATCTCTTTAAGAATTTTCCACGGTTTGTTGTGATCCACACAGTCAAAGGCTTTGGCGTAGTTAATAAAGTAGAAGTAGATGTTTTTCTGGAATTCTCTTGCTTTTTCGATAATCCAACAAACGTTGGCCATTTGATCTCTGGTTCCTCTGCCTTTTCTAAATCCAGCTTGAACATCTGGAAGTTCACAGTTTATACACTGTTGAAGCCTGGCTTAGAGAATTTTGAGCATTACTTTTCTAGTGTGTGAGATGAGTGCAATTGTGTGGTAGTTTGAACATTCTTTGGCATTGCCTTTCTTTGGGATTAGAATGAAAACACCTTTTCCAGTCCTGTGGCCACTGCTGAGTTTTCCAAATTTGCTGGCATATTGAGGGCAGCACTTTCACAGCATCATCTTTTAGGATTTGGAATAGCTCAACTGGAATTCCATCACCTCCACTAGTTTTGTTTGTAGTGATGCTTCCTAAGGCCCACTTGACTTCACATTCCAGGATGTCTGGCTTTAGGTGAGTGAATCACACCATCGTGGTTATCTGGGTCATGAAGATCTTTTTTGTGTAGTTCTTCTGTGTATTCTTGCCTCCTCTTCTTAATATCTTCTGCTTCTGTTAGGTCCATACCATTTGTGTCCTTTATTGAGCCCATATTTGCATGAAATGTTCCTTTGGTATCTCTAATTTTCTTGAAGAGATCTCTAGTCTTTTCCATTCTATTGTTTTCCTCTATTTCTCTGCATTGATCACTGAGGAAGGCTTTCCTATCTCTCCTTGCTATTCTTTGGAACTCTGCATTCAGATGGGTATATCTTTCCTCTTCTCCTTTGCCTTTAGCTTCTCTTCTTTTCTCAGCTATTTATAAGGTCTTCTATCATCTAGGACCTTGGAAAGTCAGAGGGGTGATTTGCCTCACACCCAACACTAGCATCTTGGCAGCCAGTAATCAGTCCAGTGTTCCACATGGGAACAAAGTGTCGCTTGGGAAAACCGAGGCTTCTGTTGGCATTGCAGGAGTGGCTTTACCTGCCTGGACCCCATGGGCCTCTCAACAAATAAGTACCTACTCTGTGACGGTCCAGGAACACAGCAGCGAAGAAGACAGACTGGGTACTTCCTCCCTTGGACCTAAATATTCTAGCAGGAGGAGAGAGATGATGAACACCCAGAGAAGATGGTTTCAGATAATAGTGGACACGAAGAGGTAAGACAATGTGGCGTGGGGTGATGCAGGCAGCGGTGCGTGGCTTCAGCTAGCAGCTCATGTTTACACTGCAGCCTGAGGGAGAAGAGGCCATTCTTTGGAGAATGGAGGCAAGGACATCCCAGGCCGAGAGAAGAAGAACCGGCAAGTGCAAAGGCCCGGAGGTAGAAACAAGCTTGGTTTGTTCAAGAAACGTGAAGAAGGCAGAGCGCGTCATCGAGAGAGTGACAAGAGAAAAGGTTTGTGACAGAGGCTAGGGCCATGTCATCGAGAATCTTGTAGGCTGTGGCAACACGTTTCAGTTAGATATGATGGGAAGCCCTTTCAGGTGTTAAGCAGGGGGAGTGACATGTGATTTTATTTTATTCATTTATGCATCTGTGCTGGGTCTTAGTTCCAGCTCGTGGGAATCTTCCATCTCCCTTGCAGCACGTGGAATCTTTAGTTGGAGCATTTCAAATTCTTAGTTGTGGCATGTGGGATCTAGTTCCCTGGTCAGGGATCGACTCCACACCCCACTGCATTGGGAGAGCAGAATCTTAGCCACTGGACGCCCTAGAGAAGTCTCTGTGATTTGTTTTTGAAAAGACCTTTTTTTAATAGCCAAAAAAGAGAAATAACCCAGATTTCTATTGATGAGTGGATAAACAAAATGTGGTATAGCCAAACACTGGGTGTTATTCAGCAATTAAAAGGAGTGAAGCGCTGATGTGTGTTACAGCGTGAACAAACCTCAGAAACATTACATTGAATGAAAGAAGCCAGACACAGAGACCACATATTGTGTGAGTCCATTTATATGAAATGTCCAGAACGGGCAGATCTACGGAGACGTTAAGTACATTAGTGGTTGCCTGGGGCGGGAGTGGGGAACGGGGAGGAGAAAGGATGTGCTAATGGATACAGCGTTCTTTTGGGGGGTATTGAATGTTCTAAAATTAGATTGTGGTGATGCTTGTACAACTCTGTGAATATACTAAGAAACATGAATCGTATGCTCTAAGTGGGTGAATTTTATGGCGTATGAATTAGAATTCAATAAAGTGTTTTCTGGGTAGAGAAGAGACTGAGGAGAGCAGGAGTGGAAGGAGGGAGCCAAGAGGCTCATTTAATCCCCTTGCTGGGCTGGTGAGGAGCTGGAAAGAGGTGGGAAGATGCAGTCAGCCATGTGGTGGTGGAGACAGGGCTTGCTGATGGCTTAGGGGAGGGTGGTGAGACCAAAGACAAGCATCGATTAGGGCTTGAGCTTGGGTGAAGGAGGAAACAGAACAGGCTCTATCTTGAAATCAGGACTCCATCTTGAGCCGGACTGTGCACTTTGAGTTATATGCCCAGTATCTATGGAAACAGACCAACTGGAAAACCAGGGCCCTGGAAGGAAGAGCCCCAGGGCTCATACCTAGACTCTCCTCGCCTAAAAGAATACCCTAATTATCTGTGTAACGGATAGAATCATACATTCTATTATGCTTGTTGGGATATGACCACAGGTCTGTTGATAATTGTCCACTGTTAACTACCTAGGCTTAAGGCATATGAATCATAGGTTAACTTTGTATCTTTCTTTTTCCTTTGTTCAGACTAGTTTCTGGGAACCTTGTACACTTAGGGTTATAGGTTTTCACAAAACCTGGTCGGGGTCCTTGCCTAAGAGGGGACTCTGCCTTGCACCCACCGGTGTAGTGAACTGCACTCCACTCTCTGCATTGTCCTGAGTGAGTTTGTTTCCCGGGACTCATGGCTACAACAAGGGTAGGTGGTAAGGCCATTTCTGGAAGTCTGAGAGGCCCAGGCTGGGGGCAGCTGGGTCAGGTCTGCTGTGTGGAGATGCCCTGAGCTGCCAGAGAGGCCGCGGGTGTGGGAGTCTGGAGCTGTGAGCTGCTGGACTGCAGACTTGGAAGTTGCCAGTCTCCAGATGACATCTAAAGCCCCCAGATTCAGTGAGATCTCAAAGGAGGGTGAAGAGGCCTTCAGCCTGTGTGGCCTCAGCAGCTGAATGTGGTCCCAGACGTGGCCAAGCCTTGGAGTCTGAGTGGCTTTGGCTGGATTCACAGGCATGGGGCTGGGACTATGATTAGCCAGAAAATAGATTAATTGGAGGGGTCATGACAGCTTTTGGCTAGACTCTCAGACTGTCCAGGCAGAGAGATTGGTTTCCTGGGGTCAGGAGGGCCCACACAGACTGCTTTATTCTCAGCAGCATTAGCCTGGCTGCCACCAGCGTGGCCTGGGGCCTCTGAACAGAGACCAGGCCCCACCCCTACCCTCGTTGGTCCAAGGAAGTGGGGAGCTTTTCCCCAAGGGCACCTGCGACTCTGAGACACAGTCAGGGTTGGGAATCACTGGGCCGGCGCGAGCACCACCGAGTTTTCCTGTGTGGGGTTTCTGGAGTGCTAAGCATTGAATGCCAAATCCGGAAGAATTTTTCCTTTTTATAAAACCATCCTCCCCGCACTCCTGTTGCTCATTCAGGACTGGAGGCTGAGAGTTTCAAATGCAGAAACAGCGATCTTCCAAACAAGCCACAAAAAACAGCGAATCTGACATTTGGGGGCCTTTAAACAGGGTCAGGCTCAGGAAGAGGTGTGGAGTTAAGAGCCCCACCCTCTGCCCCTCGCGTCTGTTTTGAACTGTGGCCAAGGAGAGGGCAGAGACTGGGGTCAATCTCCTGGTTTGCCCGGGACTGAGGGCCACCCAGTATGAAAAGCTGCAAAGGCCAGGGCGGGCTGCGCTGAGCCAGCCGCCCTACAAGGGAGGGAGGAGCATGTCTCAGGTGCCTCCAGGGTGTTTTATTTCATAAGCTCTGATCTTAGTTGTGTGCTTCAGAGGTTTGAGCCACAAAGGATAGAAAAGGGCTTTGTGACAGCCAGACAAAAAAGCATGAAGGTCCTTCTTATATAAGAGATAAGTCGTTATAGGTTGTCTCTTATCAACTGAGACAGAGGAAAACTCAGTGGAGTTTTTATAATTCAAAGACTAAGAAAGGAATTAAATTTTGTGCTGAAATTAGTGATGGACGAGGTCAGCAGGGGATTCACTCTGGAGAGGGCAGGTATTGATAGGAAGCAGCAGGAAGATTTTCTGGGGACTGGAAATGTTGTGTCTTGATGAGGGAGGTGGTTTTAAGGTCTGTGTACATACGGGTCAACATTTCTTCAGCTGTATGTTTAAGATTACTATCCTTTACATTTGTTGCTGAATCTGCATTAAACCTAAAAGGTTTTGTTTTTTTTTTTAAAGTAAATATTCCTATGACATTAGGCACCTTCAGTTTTCAACTGTTTTTCACTCTATTTTTAGTTCGGGGCAGGGCTGAATATAAAATAAGAAAACCCCCTTCCAATCTTTTAAAGAAAAGTTTCATTTAAAACCTCATGGAGAAACAGGACTAATTAAAAACATGGGAAATGAAAGTAGATTGAAGGGAGGACATGGGATTGGAGGGGGAGAAAGGGAGGGATTTCCTTAAGGGCAGGTTGAGCTCGGAGACAAAGATGAAAGGGAGGAGGAGGCGGACAGTCTCGAAGGAGGTTGGAGGTAATGAATTGTTCCTCAACAGGAGGGAACCCAGAGAGACTTAACAGAGATGGAGGCAGGATCTCAGACAGCAGGTCTGATGTTTTCCCGGGGGGCTAGGGCAGGGCACCCTTACGGGGAGCCCTTAAAGCCATGATGGGCAGCGGCTGTCAGGGCAGGCCCCTTGGCCAGTGGGTGAGCAGGGAAAAGTGTGGAGGTCATATGGAGATTGTAGGTGAGGAGCCACATACCGGAGGGAAAGCCCTGGAGAGGTGCAGAGTCAAGACCCTCCAGGAGGTGCCAGGCAGACCACAGGGCAGAAAGGGAGGGGTGCTCCGGGCATGTATGTGGAATCCAGGCCTGTGGGGGACACTTCTGGAAGGCCATCGTCTCCTGGTTAGCATTCCCCATGAGGGGAGGGCGTGAAGGTGGACAGTACTGTGTCTGAGACCTGGAACTCACTGACTTCCTGCCTGCCTGGGCCCCACAAACAGCCTTGATTCTGCACATACAAGGGAAGGAGAAGGGCCATCATTGGAAGCAACTTCTATTTTTAAAACACCCAGCTGGGCTTGTTGAAAGGCGGAGGGGGGGCGGGGGGCGCGGGCAGAGAGGGGAGTGGAAGCTGCAGGAACAAAGGTCAAAGGAAAGCTGGGGTGGCTTGAAGTCTCCCGGCCTGGGACCAGAGGAACCCAGAGACCGAGGACAGGCCGTGGAACATCCGGCAGAGGGCGCTGGGCTCTCTCTGCACTCCTGCGGGCACTGGTTCCAGAAGCTTCTGCTTAGGAACCCAAGAATGGTTTTCCACTGAGACTGATATAAGGGGAGAAAAAAAAGAATTCTTAGGCATCTCCACTCAGAAGGGAGAGGAGGCTTTCAAAAATGTAAAGGAGATTATCTCAGGCCCCAGCTTAAAACCCCACCTAGCTTCTTGCTGCTCTCAGATGAAGAGCAAACCCCGCCCAGTTCTGGAGGCCCTGCAGGTTGGAGCCCGGTCAGTCTCTTCCAGCCGGTAGGACCACGCCTCCCCCTGGCTTGCTGACTTCCCGCCCCTCAAACAGACCAGAACTTCCTCTGCTGAGCTTTGCGCCAGGGGCTGGTTGTCCCCTCTGCCTGCGATGCTCCGTCACACGTGTCAGCTCCCCGGGGAGTCCCTGACCTCCCCGGTTCCTCTCACATGTCCCTTGTCTGTGGTTTCTCCGCCTGCACTCAGCTTGCGGATGTATCTGAGGTTTGGTCACTAGCCCGGAAGTCCTGTGGGAGCAGCCACCGTATCTGTCGTGTTCTCAGCTGCAGTTTTAGCACCTCGCTCTTCACTCTTCATGGGGCAGGGATGGTAAAGGCTACTTGTTGAATTACAAAAGCCTGGAGGATTCTGGAACCGAGGCTGGGGCAGCAGCCCTGAGCCCCATAACCCAACCTCAAGAACTAACTGGATGGGAGAAAGCACAGTCAGCCTGGTAGGGGATGGACCTGGAGCATCACTTTCAGGGATAATGGCCAGAGGGAGTGGAGTTTGCTCGTCGATGCTAACCTCCAGCTGGTGCTGGGATTCTTCACGTCCTGTTGAGTCTGACCCCAGAAAAGCAAGATGTTCCAGAAACTTGGGGTCAGATTAGGTCAACATTGGGGGTGGTGACAGGGATGTAGGAGATGGCTCAAGAGGCAGGTGGGGCTGTAGGAACCCTAACATCCAAGAGACCCTGACATCTAAGGAAAACAATTGAGAGCAGAATTTTTATTCTGGTCAAGACTGAGCAGAACAAAAAAATGGAAAAGGAGGAGTTTTGACTTCAATTTGTTTGGATTTCAGTTTTCATCATAAAGGAGGTTTCATTGTGAATTTTATTTATTTTTTGAGGAGAGAATTCATTGTTTGGAGGGTGTTTGTATTGTTCAAAACGGGGGCGGGGGGGCACTTCTTATTTGGTTATGGCAGGACCTCTGATGAGCACACACAGAGTTGAGGCAGAGGGATATGGAATGGAGACAGGCTAGGCATGGGTTTTATTCTGGGGTGTGGGGTGGCTTTGGGGATCAGTCAGCATCGGTTCTCCCATATCTACCTGTGCCAGGGTCACCTGAGGGCTTGTTACAAAAAGACTGCTGGTGCCCCCAGAGCTGCTGATTCAGTCGATCGGGGCAGGCGGGGGGTGGGGGGTGCCTGAGAACTTGCATTTCTAACAAGCTCCCGTGTGCTGCTGGTGCCTGGGGCTCGGTTCAACACTCTGGGAGCGTGACCTAAGGATGCTTCAGCTCTGAATCATTCTGTGGCCCTTTTCAGGTCTCAACACAAAACCCCCTTTTCAGGTCTCAGGGGAGCTCCAGAAGGAACAGTGACTGGGGGCAAGGGGCTCCCAGTGGGGTCAGGACCGTCTGGGTGTGCTCCCCCGCCACCGCCAGGGAGACAGCCAACCCCTGATGACTGCAAGGCTGGCCAATAAATCCTAGGGCTTAGGAGAGGGAAGTCAACGGGTGTGTTTGTGTGTGCACATGAGTGTGTATTTGTGTGCTTGTACATGTGTGTATGTTTGTGCACACATAACTGTGCATGTATGTGTGTGTGTGCATGTGAGTGCATGTGCATGTATGTGAGTGTGTGTGTGAAACCTTTTCCTCAGCATGCTCTCATCTCAGCCCCCAGACTGGAGAGTGACAAACAGGTCGGGCCTGTGTCCTCACTCTCTCGGTGGGACAAGGGCTGGGCTGATCTAGTCGGTCTTCTCCTGTGTAAATAACTGCCAGCCTTGCCTCCCTTCCAAGGAGGGATTCAAGGTCTCCAGGAAGAGGAAAGACAAATAGGATCTCAAACACCTTCCAAAGCAGAGACGCCTCTCTGCCAGCATCCTGGACAAGCTCTCAGCCTCTTCCTCCAGCCGGCCACTCCTGCCCGAGCATCCTTCACAAACTCACTGGGCCTTGGAAGCCTGTGGACAACCTACAAATCTTCATCCCCATTTCCCAGTTTTCGCAGATTCAGGGCTAACGGCAATATGCTCGTTCCATGCGAAAAGCAGAAAATGTTCAGATTTATTGCTTGGAGAGTTCGGTCTGTCTCTTGGGCCTGGTTGATGCAGTTTCTCCAAGTTTCATAGCATTTTGTTAAAAGAAGAATTTTTGACAGTAGTGTTTTCCTCACATTTACTCAAGGTTTATAGTTTACGAAGAGTGTTCACGTAATAACGATAATCACTATAGGTACTGAGTTCCAACACCGGGGAGCTCAGTTAACCCTGGAAACCACTCTCCCTTTCCACAGACAGAAAAGCAGAGGCCCAGAGAGCTTAAGGGACTTGCCTGAGGTCACACAGCCCAGGGAAAGGACAGGGTGGAGCTGAACCCAGGTTCATTTGGTTTCAGCCTGCGTTCCTCCTCTCCTTTGTCCTTCTTTCCTTCAGCCTGACGGAATGCATTCCAATCCGCAGAAAAACTGAGTGAGAAAAAACACAAAACAAATCAAAAGCCAGAGGCTTTTGCAGAAAACAGAGGCTGGAATGCATACAAAAATAAACACGTACGTTCAAGGGAACCCTCAGGTCCCCAAACAATATGTTTTGTGTAAGATTCTTTCTGTAACGATGCAGGTGGTCGAGGGTCCAGTGCGGCAGGTGGTCAGCGAGCAGAGGACTGACTTTCTAAGTTTGAGGACTGCACTGTCCAAACAGTGGCCAGGAACCACACACAGCTATTGAAATTTAATTAAAATGAAGCGAAAAATTTAGTTCTTCAGTCGCACTTGCCACATTTTAAGAGCTCAATATCCATATGTGGCTGCCCTTTTGGACAGCAGGGATCTAGACCATTTGCATCATCACAGAAAGTTCTACTGTATAGCATTGTTCTAAGCCCCCACCGAGCCTGCTCCTGTCTTACCCTGGCTGTCCTGGAGGAGGGGAGCCGCAGCGCAGGGACAGACGCCTATTCTAAGGCAGGTTCCTCTGTAGTCGAGGTACCTATAGCTGCCATCCCAACACCCCAAGTCCCTCTACTTTACTCTGGAGAGGCGACAGCACAAGGGAAGCAGACAAAGGCCAAAAACCGAAGGACTGGCCGTTAACTGAGGCCATGCTACTCAAAGTGCGGCCCAAGGACTGGCAGCTTCAGCGTCTCCTGGGAGCTCGTTAGGACGCTCCATGCCAGACTCTCTGAATAAGAACCTGTGTTTTAACAAGACCCCCAGGTGATTCAGGAGCACATTTAAATTTGAGAAGCTGTGACTTAAGAGATAGGCTGAGCGGGATCAAAATACTGTCCCAAATATAGGAAACCAATCAGATATTTTTAGACACACAAAAAAATAGCATCAGCACCCTGTTCCCCCAGTAGTGTGTGATTAAACATGAGTCACAGAGGGCTGAGCATCTCTGCACCACGTGATTAATCAGCATATTTCCTAGGTTAGGCCCCTCGGGAGGAGCTAGGGCGAGCTGGCCCATTTCCCATCCCTAGCACCTTCTTAGACCAAGATGAGGTCACCTCTCCAAAGCAAAGAGAAGAGAGCTAAGACTCACATCCTGGGTCTCAGGGATGCTGCCTTTATATCAGATTTTCTATTTTTGCCTTTTCTTTCCAATGCGTCTGGCTTTGAACTTTGTAAATTGCCAAAGACACAATGCACTGTATAAAGTCAGCCTGAACAAACACACAGTCCTTTAAAGGGAAGCACCTGGCAAAAGACTGTGTCCCCTCTTCCCGGGGATGTGATGCCCCGCAGGCCCCAGTGCCTGGAGCCAGGTGCTAATGAAGCTTTCTGGGAAGGAACCAGCAACAAACCAATCCATGAAGAAAACAGGTGGTTCCATCCGCTATGAGGGCAAAGACGAGGCTTAAAATGAGCCTGGCAGCACGCTGCCTGCCTCCCCGCCACCCCTTGAGCTGGGGACGGAGAGGTCTGCTTCCAGAATGGTTCCAGAGCTCAGATTCTTCCTTCATTGCAGATGACTCACCCTTTTATTCCCCTCTCCTCTCAGCCTACCTTGGGTCTTACTTATTTTTATCCCCAGAATGGAGTTAAGTTGCCAAAGGGATGATATTTCTCCACCTGCAAGGGCCCTCCTGGAGGATGAATTTTAAAATATTCATTTTTACAACTTGCTCCGAGCTATAATGCAGAAGATAAGAATGCTGTGGGGAGGAGAGGGGGGCAGCGACATGGGCCCAGCAGGGAAGCCTGGGGCCTTGGGGAACTGCTAAGTGGCTCTGCCATGAGAGACACCCCAGGAATTGACTCCAAGGGGTTGGACCTGGGAAAAGGGGAAAGGGTCAGTGTGCTTTCATAACTCTCTTTATAATGCTGAGAAGAATCAAAGCCCGACCTAAGAACAGTCCTGCTGTTTTTGCCTTGTCAGCAGACAGATGTGTCGTTTTGGTAGCAAACCTCATTTTTTCTCCAGGGAACAGCCCGTTGCCCATTGCATGGGGTGGTCAAGATGCCTTGCCTTCCCCTTGGCTAGGGGCACGTGACCCAGGTCAGGCTGTTTGGAAGCTCGCGTCCTTGAAGGGAGACACAGTAGAATCTGGAGCTAACATTTGGATTCACCCGTACTGGTGGTGGTGCCTGGGGAGGCTGCCCCCTGATTCTTGCAACCTGGACCCCTGGCAACATCTTCTTTCCTGTCCTTCTTGAGGTCTGGCTGTTCTCTCCTGAGCCACTCCAAGGCATTCTAATACTGTATTGTTATTATTAATTTTTCTTGCTTAAGTTAGAAAGTGTTGGTTTCTATTATTTGTAGCTAAAGAATCGGAACTGACACAAACCCAAATGCCCAGCAATCGGGGCTTAAAAGCATGATACAGCCCACGATGGAGTACTATACACCAGGTACAACAACAAGACACAGGCACAGAAAAGATGCTTACAACATATAGTTTAGTGCAGAGCAGATTCTAATAAAACAGGATGCCATGGTATGATACAATGCTTGCAAAATATACTCTGTACCATCATAGAAAAAGGTCTGGAAAAAAATATAACAGTATTTATTCTGGTGCTGACATATTCAGTATTTCCCTGATGCTGGGAAATACTGACAGCAAAAAGAAGGGGGCAGCAGAGGATGAGATGGTTAGATAGCATCACTGACTCAATGGACATGAATTTGAGCAAACTCCAGGAGATAGTGGAGGACAGGGGAGCCTGGCATGCTGCAGTCCGTGGGCTCTCAAAGTTACATGACTTAGTAACTGAATGACAACATTTATTCTGGAGGGTAGGAAGGGGAATGGTTTTTCTTTCAGCTTACCATAAAGATATTCCTAACTGTTCTATGATATTTGTGTAATGACTCTTCCGTTTTGCTTTAAAAAAAAATGGGCCCAAGCAGGTTACACTTTCTTGGTGCCTGTCAAGAGTGATTTGCTGGGTTTAGGCAGCAACTTATTTACCAAGTGCCAGGGCTCCTGCTACAGCCACAGCTTCCTTGTAGCTCTGACTACTGTTAAGAAGATGCTGGAAATGTCTGAGTTTCCACAACAGGAAGCAGCATCTCCCACAGCCTCAGGGCACCAGCCACATTCTGCTAAGGAGAACCTTATGAGGTGGAGGGTCCACCCTCCACTTAGTGGAAAAGAGAGGTTCAGAGAGACAGGAGACCTGCCCAGGTCCCCCCAATGGGGGTTTAAAGCCAAGTCACCTGGCCCAGGGCCTCAGCATCCCAGGGTGCTACTCAAGTTCACTAACAGCCAGAATGAAGTGGCTGAGCCTGGAGACGGACTCAGAATCATCCTGTGAAGTCAGCTGGGTAGACACGCTGCCGAGGGGTGAGGGTGAGTGAGGAGACGCTCTCCCCAAGCTGCTGGGGCCTGAACTCTTTGCCCTGCAGAATGGTGGCCTCCCAAGGGTGGAGGTCAGGGGGAGAGCAGATTTGTGGGCTGCCGTCTATGGGGTCGCACAGAGTCGGACACGACTGAAGCAACTGAGCAGCAGCAGCATCTTCCCTTCCAGGTCTCAGCTTGAAGGTCATCTGCTCACAGAGGCTCTCCTTGACTGCTCCTCTAAGGTAGGTCTCGGCCTGCTTGTCTCCTCTGGAGCATTTCATGGAACTTTTGCAGTCATTCTGCTCCATGGTGTCTCCCTGCTTGACTACATGCTCCCTGAGGGAGAGGCTTCTGACTGTTCCACTCACAGTTGTGTGCCCATGTCTGGCCCCCTGCAGACACTCACCAAGTAGCTGCAGAACGATGGAATAGATGAAGGCTGGACGGGGTTGGTGAGCAAACCATAGGGGCTGGTCTCCCCTCTGCCTTCATTGGCTGTGTGACCGCAGGCATGTTACTGCCCCGCTCTGGGTCTCTTCCAAGCCACTATGTTTAACTTCATGTATAAATATCCAACCCCATTGAAAAGGTTGGCCTCACCCTTGCTGAGTATCTTAGGACCGATGTAAGGGAAGGTAACAGAAGTTGGCATCTTTACTAAATTATACCTTAAATCAACTGCTGGTTGATTTTTCTTTCTGATGATAACATTGCCGTGGTTTCCCCAGGAGTCACTCATGTGCAATGAACCCAATTGTATTTCTTATTCAATAAACTCTTTTATTGTAACTTTACAGATTTTTCCATTACAGTAATGAAAACAGGACTAGTGATTCATAACTGGCCCAAATCAAAGGGGAACTCTGCCTCAAATTATAAGGTGAATGACACATAATTGAACATATAGTAAATGTTGGGCAAAAGGAATTCAAAATACAGAAAATGGGGTCAAGATTTTGTGTGTGTGAGTGCAAACACTTTAAGGTTGGGTTTATCAGGATGATAGCATTTTTGAAAGCACATGAGTTTGGAAACTATATTTATAATCTGTGATAAAACACAACTGTAGAGAAAAGGCAAAATCAAGCAAAACCCAATAAACCGCCTAAACGAAAGGAAGTAAATCGAATCCACGGGGCTGCAACGCAAACCTCTGGTGCTTTGGCCCTGGAACGGCGAGAGAGCAGGTGTCACAGAAATTCTCCGTGGAAAGGAATGTCTGGGTCTGGTGTGACATCTCTGCGTCTCCAAGTCCTGTCTCCTCACAGAGGAAAAGAAGTTGCTCGTCCGACACATTGGCTGGGTCTGCCAGGCAGGGGCCCACGTTCCCAATCCGTTTGAGAACAACCCCCAAATCCAGAAGAGGTGACCGGGGGCAGCAGGGGTCCGGGTGGGCGTCAGCCCCCGCCCCGGCCAGAGCTGTCTGAGTGGTTCACGGGGAGCGGGTGGGCCTCTGTGTTGAACACCCAGTCTTCCAGGGAGAGCATGTCATCTTCAGAGAACAGAAGATAGAGATACCTGTGCACAGCGGGGAGGGAGCAAGACAGCCTGTCAGTGCCCCAGGGAAGGGGGATCTACTGGGAACAGAGCTCAGAGCCTGGGGTGGGGGCGGCCTCTGGGACAGGCCTGTGCCCAAGGGGGCAGAGAGGTCGCAGACCCTGAGTTCGTCCAGAGGGCCCAGCCCTGGGAAGGAGCTGTGGACGCCGGGGGGCACATCGAGCTTCAGGCCAGATGGAGCTGCTTCATCCTGCCTCTGCCCCCAGCCCCCACTCTGCACCTCCCCCAAAACCAGCTTCCCCTAACGGAAGGAGCAGACCGTTCCCATCCATCCTGAAGGGCTAAAGCACAAGGGACCTACTTGAGGAAACCGCGAGGAGATAGAGGCCAACTTCCACCCTGGAGAGGAGAGGACGGCGCAGCAGCTGAACTGCTGTGGGGACGGTACCAACACCATCATGGTGATTACTCTGCCCGTTTTACACAGAACTTAAGTAACAGGGTGAAGAAGTTCACTTCTCACACAGCTAATGCTCAGGTGCGTGGAGTCTGGCCCACCTCACTCTGCGTGGAGAAACTGGCCTGGCCCAGGGCCCCCACCCCGAGTGGGATAACCTCCTGGTTCCCAAGCTCCCATCCCTTTTGCGCGCCCTCTTGGGATGGCAGAACCTGACTGATGGTGATGGTGGAGCCTGCCCCTCCTGCCTGCTTCCCTGCCTGCCTTCTGGAAAGAACACGGGCCAAGCCCCCAACTCACTTTAGAGTCTCTGCCAGGAAGAATGTCTGCTGCCTGTTGTCGTGGTTGGGAACCTTACTGTATACATCCTGGATCCCGGAGAACCCAGCTTCTGTCCGACAGTATTTCTCCAAGGCCTGAAGGAATGGAAGGCAGACATGATGTGGGGAGAGGAGAGGTCTCCCCAAGACCCACGCCTGCCCAGCTCTTTAACAGGCATGCGCCCCCCGCTTCGGCTGGCGACTCCAGCGTTGGTGGGGGCAGCAGGCCAAACTCCTCTCCAGGGTTCAGCCACCCTACGTGAGCAGGCTCCCTGAGCCCTGCCTGAGCTCTTCACCTGGTGGGAACTCACAGGAAGCTTTTCTGCCTCTTGGGGAACTAGACTGGCCTGGCAGACTCCCTCACGGTGGCAGACAGAGGGCAGGGAAGGGGCGGGTGATGTTCCTGGCCTGCAATGTGGGGATTGGACATGGCTCGCCCCAGGGATTCCCTGTAGATATGTGGTCCTTGGGCCAGACTGTGTCCGCCTTCTGCACAGAAATGCAATTTTTACCCACTTAGCATCTATGGGTGGGGCCCAGGGGGACAAAACAAGTGACCTTCAATGGTCAAGAACTAGGGTTCTCAGAAAAGGAGGGGGACTCTGGCCAGTGCAGCGTGTCCGTGAGTCTGAGCAGGCCCTGACCCCTGGCAGAACATGTGCTCTGGGTGGTCTGGGCCCCCCAGGGCAGTGGGCCAGGGCAGAACAACAGAGGGAGCTCTGCATCCATCCAGGAATCTTCTGGAGTCCCCACCCCTGCCTCTGACACCTGCCCCAAAGAAGGGAAGGATTGGAGGAGCAGAAACCAGAGAGGGGGAGTCCAGGGCTGGGCTGGTTTAGGGAGAGGAGGCAGGTGAGCTGGCAGCCTGCTCCCATTTGAGAGGAGCGATCGACAGCCACCCGCCCAGGCTTCAGGGTCAGAAGGCGGTGACCCTGTGCACGCTGGGCCGCCTCTGGCTGCCACCCTGCGTTTGCCCCTCCAAGTTGCTGACACTAGTGGGCACTCAACCCTCTTCACAAGCTTGGGGCCTGCTTCTGCCCAGTCGGGGACTCTTGGCCCTGCAACTCAACCTTGACCCTTTGTACTCTCAGCCTTAGCCAGGTGCCAGCCTGGCTGGCCCTTCCTCTGGGCTTTGGACCCTGTCTGGGAGTGGCCAGCGGCCCCCGCCACTCACCATCACCGCTTCCCAGCCCCACTCCCTGTAGATGGGGTCGTGGGTCTGCCGCCATAGGTACATGTAGCTCTCCACCACCTCCGGCCGCAGGATGTAGTAGCTCTCGCTCGTCTGCGTGGCCACGGCCTCTCTGCCCGAGTTAAACCAGAAGGCCTCGGGCCCCAGTTTGGTATCTGTGGGGAAATGACCAACCAGGGAGCCTGGGTCAGACCTCCCATCTCCTTGCTCTTCAGGACCCTGCTGCCCTAGGACAGATGGAAACCTCTGGAAGCCCTGGCCGGGACTGGTTGGTGATGGATTGGCATGGGCTGGCCTGTCTGATTTGCCCGATAAGCTGCCTGGCAGAGGTATAGCTCCCCTCCTGGCCCAAGCTGGCCAAAGCAAGACCCTAAGGCCTCGAAACGCTGGCAGTTTTAGACCCTGAGAATCCAGACGAACGTCCCAGCAGTTCAGGGAGACAAAGGTTTGGGTGGTGTGCCCCTCACTGTGTATTTGAGACCTTAGTCCTGCTAAGATGTTAACCGGAGCTCAGCCAAGAAAGGGCTGCAGGTTTAAGCGCATTTGGGGAACAGTGGGTTAAACCCAAGGAAAAGTCTCTTGTCTGTGGACCCTTCTTTAACTTGCTGATGCAATGACGCTTCTCCATTGCCTGCCCCCCACTCCCCACCCCACCCCACCTTCCCTGGGAACCACTTCTGACACTTTCCTGAACCGCCTTTCCAGAGCTGACAGTTTGGGAGACTGCTGAGGTGGAGACAGGGAAGATTTGCCCAGAAGGCACACACAGGCAGAGGGAGGCAAATAAAGAAGGCCTGCTGAGCTCTGGGTTTTGCTGTCCTTGTCCCTTTTTGGTCAGTTTGCTGGGGTTCCCACTTTCTTATAACCACCACTGCAGCTATCACGGATGAGTTTAAGGGCTGGGCTGGGTGCTTTACATCCATTTATTTCAATTCTTAAAAGAAATGTTGCTTTGGTTAAGGCAGATATTATCTGCCTCTCAGGCATGTGGAAACTGAGGATCAGAGAGGCTATGCGATTTGTCCCAGGTAACACAGCAAGCTGTGGCTGCGCTGGGGTGTGACCCTGGGTCCGTCTGATGCCCTTTCCCCAGGCCATCCTTTCTCTTTCTCTTCTGGGTCCAACATCTAGGGGATGTAGGTCAGATCATCTTTCCTTTAATACCTGCCCATCTGGTCCAGTCAGCGGAGGGCCCAGCTCTGGTCCTAACGTGGCCCTCCCCACCTCCCCTGAGGGCTCAGGACCCCTAGACGCTCTGGGCTGCTTTTTCTCAGGGACAGATTGGAGCTTTGTAGGACATCCTACTCATTCATATGGAGGGCTTCACGGAAGGCGAGTTAGGCAGACCCTGGCCCCTTCAATCCTCTCAAGTGTCGGAGCCGCTCGTGGCCATCAGAACCCAGCCGTTTTGCCAGGCTGCTAACGGGGCGAGGGTGAGAGTGGCCGTGGCAGCCATCCGTGGCGGAGCCAGGCTGGCTGCAACAACATGCTCTGTTAAGCGGACTTTTACGGTCTGGGCTGATTGTCCCCAACAAATAGCAAGCTTTTTATCATTGCTGAGATTTCCTGTTTGTTTATGGTGCTGGCAGAGACAGCTCTTTGAAGAGAACTGAAGACCAGTTTTAAGGACCCACTGCGAATCGCTGGCCTCCTGAATACAGCTCCAGGAGCTATGGATTCCACTGTTGCGCTCACAGACTCATCTTCAGTGGACCGTTAACAGACGCCTCCCACAATGCTGGCTGAAGGTGCAGGCTGAATACTTCCCATGGGGCCTAGGAGACCTGTGTTATGTTCCCATTGAACAGATGAGAAAACAGAGGCCACCAACTGGGTGAGTGGCAGAGTGGTACTCAAGCCAGCAATTTTTTTTTTTTCACTGCAAATCTTGCGTGGGTCCTCTCCTCCAACCAAGGCTGGGATTAACAACTCAGAGCAGTGGGCCCCTTTTGGGGTCCCGGGGTGGGGTGGCCTGGGGCTTTTTCTGAGGGGCACTGTTTAGAGAGGCAGCAGACAAGGTGGGGCTGGGCATCAGAAGACCTGGGCTCCAGCCCCACTGAGCTACTCAGGTGCAGTGTGGCTTTGGCTTAGCCACCGTTTCCCCACCTGTAAAATGAGGAGGTGGGTTCATGATCATTAACGGCAGCTTCTGAGTCTAACGTTTGGCAGTTCTGCCGTGAGGGCTGGCGGGGATGGTGCAGAAGCTCTTGAGCTTCCCGGGGGGTCTTGGATCAGAAAGTGATTATGGGGGTGGTGCCAGGAGGTGGTAAGACCCTCTAAATAGGAGGATTCCAGGGAGGAAAGACAGGGTACGTTGCAAGGTAGGGGCTCAGGAGAAGGAATTTGCTAGGCTCAGGAAGCAAACGTTTCCAGCTCTGTGCCCCTTATGTGGGAGCCTGGCTGGGTCACCTCTGAGCCTCAGTTTCCTCATCTGTGCTGTGAGGGTCAGCGATGGGTGTCGAGTGTTGAATGATACCCAGCACAGGCAAAGTGCTTAACACAACACCGTGTTCCCTGTAACTGAGGACAGTTTGGGTGCGTGGCTAGCACACCCCTCATTCAAATTCTGCGTAACCCCTAAGGCAAGGCATCGCTAAGTCCACGTGTTCCTTCACTCACTGCCGCTCTGCTGGTCTTTCCAGTCTCTCCTGCTGCCCCTTCCCCTTGCAGGGTTACCTGAGCGGGCGTACGACTCGTGGCACGTCTTGGTGATCTGGGCTGCGAGCTCTCGGTAGTGGGCCCTCTTTTCTTCCTTGGCATCCTCAGCGCCGAGGGCGATCATGCCCCCGGAGAAACAGGCCAGGTGCCCCATCTTGTGGTCCAGGATCCCCCCTCGCCACTCTGCGATGTAGGTCAGCCCCCCGGGAGAGACATTCACCAAGTGGGTCTCTATCGCCTGGGAGCAAGGTGGGAATTGGGGCAGGGAGGGAGGGCAAGAGGGGCACAGAGAAGGGAAGGGAGGGATGGAAAGTGAACATTCTGGAGATGCAGCACACGCAAGTCCTCCATCCCAGACAAAGGGGGCCTGCTGACCTTGGCTTGGGGTGGTCCCAGGCGGGGCTGGCAAGAGTTTCTGCCACTCACCCAGCTGAGGCCTGCTGCTTGCTGGGGCGGGGTGGGGGGCTTTGACCACAAGGCAGCTTCCCCAGGGTGAGTCTCTTAATCAGATTTTTAAAAATCCTTTACGTTCAAACATTTTTAGAAAAAAATCTTTAAAAATTATTATCGTTCTCCATTATATCCTCTGTCTCCCACATTGCAGGTGGATTTTTTACCAGCTGAGCCACAAGGGAAGCCGATATCTCTGTTAAGGAATCTTAACCTGAAGCCTGGATGGCCTGCGGGTGGGTTCGAGTCGGTCCAGAGTTCCCCTAATATTGTATGTGACACTTTAGAGCATTTTCAAGGGAAGAGGATCAGTTATATTTGATCAGATTCTCAAAAGGGACCACAGACCACAAGAGCTACCCACCACAAGCCCTTATCAGAGGCTTCCTCACTTAATGCCCATAATAAGCCAGGCACAGCGGTCGAGTGGCTTGTCCCAGGTCTCCCACCACACCAGGATCAGGACAAGGACGCCCACATGCCCACATCTGATTCCTCCCATGACCTGACAGCCGCTCCTCTTGGTGACAAGAGGCGTTCAGAGTCCCTCCCTCCTCCCCCAAGAGGTGATGCTGTTGGGGAAAGACTCCCAGGATATTGGGTGGGGGGTGTAGGTGTCAGGCCATCACACCCCTGACTTCCTGCAATTAGTCCCTGGGAATCCAGGAGCCCTGGAGACAGAGGTGATGGTGGCAGCCACCCAAACAGCACAGGGCTGCACTCAATGGGTCCCCTCTGCTCTATTCTCTGGGGTGGGATGTGGGGGTCTCTGTACTCTGTAAGTAGCACACGTGCCTGCATCTTGGGCCTCTGTAATGCCCTCCCATGGTTTCCAGGCGCCCTCAGACAAAAGTCCAGTAGGGCCTCAGACTCCGTGATCTGCACCCTGAGGTTTAACCCAACGCCAGGGACATGGCTCCCAGGTGTAGACTCTGGGTCAAACCGCACATCCACCAGCCCCAAGCTGTGTGACATTGGGCAGGTTCTCTGTTCTCTCTGTGCCTCAACTTCCTCATGTATAAAACCAGGGTGAGAGCACGAGTCACTTCACAGGGTTATGAGGGTCCAATGTGATGTGTCTGTGGAGCTTAGCATGTTTCTTTGTGCAGAGAGGCCTTAATAAAGAGGCCTCTGGCAACTTGCTACCTCCAGCTCTGCTGCTTCCTTGGTGAGAATACCCCCGTCGAAACCACGGCGGCCCCATCACTCTATGACCCTGTTATCTCTCTATGCAGTTCTGGCCCCACGTGCCTGCTCCTGTTTGTATATGATTTATGGGATATCTGCTTCCATCCCAGGACCCTGAGTGCCAGGTGATGGCAGAAGCCACCATCGTCAACCACCAGCCAGTGGCTGGCACTGGGGAGGTGCTCAGACAACATTTGTTCCTTGATCTGTTTTTCCTTGCCAGAAAAAGCAGAGAGGCTGGCAATTATGACTCCTCTCCAGTCTGCCCTCCAGCCTCCCCCACTCCCTCCCACCCTCCCCCTCCCTGGCCCTGGCCACACCTGTGCCCCTTCCCAGCCCCCAGGACATTTTGTGAGCGCCCTCAGTGCCAGCGCTGTGCTCCATGCAGGGGATACAGCCCAGAAGATGGGCCTGGGCCCCAGGGAGCTCACCGGTGGGCACAGAGGCTTCCCAACAAAAGCAAATACGCCTGAGAATCATGACTTGTGATCAACATTTGAATAAAACAAGTTAAGGGGATGAGACAGAAAAAAGCTTGGGGAGGGGGGTGGTCCTACGCTGCAGAGGGAGGTCAGAGATGGTTTCAACGCTGGTGACCCCCACTGAGACCTTTTTTTCCTGCCTCGGGCTTTGTTGCAACTGCTGTTTCCCCCCTAAGCTCAAGCCCCAACTTGCTACCTCCAGCTCTGCCGCTTCCTTGGTGAGACCACAGCGGCCCCGTTACTCTACGACCCTGTTATCTCTCTATGCGGTGCTGGCCCCACGTGCCTGCTCCTATTTGTACATGTTTCTTTGGGACATCTGCCTCCATCCCAGGACTCTGAGTGCTGGGTGATGGCAGAAGCCACCACCATCAACCACCAGCCAGTGGCTGGCACAGGGGAGGTGCTCAGACAACATTTGTTCCTTGATCTGTTTTTCTTTTGCCCTCGGCTGTCAGGCCCAGGCTGGTGGGCTGGCACCAGGACCCTCGCTGAGCAGCAGATGGGGACGCTTTGATGATGTGACTGATGCGCCAGGGCACTGCTCTCCTTGGGAGGGGCACTGGAGTGACCTGCAGGGCTGCGGGGCCCTGACCCGGCAGAGCTGGGTCCACGGCAGCTGCTCTGCGGCACTAAGCATGTTGGAGCGGGGAGGGGTGGCAGGGCTAGTCCTGAGTGCAGATCCCTGGTTCAGTTACCCACTGTCAACAATTGGGAGAGAACCCAGACATCCAGGGAGATCCTAGGAAGCTTCGCACTGCAGCTGGAAATCGGTACCTTTAAGACTGTCTCCCATCAGTTAACTTCTCTTTGGGGTTAATGGGGCTTCCCTGGTGGCTCAGAGGGTGAAGAATCTGCCTGCAATGTGAGAGACCTGGGATCGATCCCTGGGTTGTGAAAATCCCCTGGAGAAGGGAATAGTTATCCACTCCAGTATTCTGGCCTGGAGAACTTCATGGACAGAGGAGCCTGGCAGGCTACAGTCTGTGGGATCATAGAGAGTTGGACATGATGGAGAGACTAACACTTTCACTTTCAGCACGCTATGTAAGTGTGGTAAAGAGTGAAAAGATAGGCTGGTCTCTCTCTGAGGATACAACTGAGACAAGCAAGTGTAAAGGTGAAAAAGCAAACCCCAAAGCTTTCTAAAACCCTAAGCAAGACAAGAGACAGCACAGTCTGGCAACTGACCAGTAGAAAGGCTAAAATCACAGCAAGAGACAGAGCGGAGAGCTGAGTTTGAACCCCAGCTCTGCACTTTGAGAGTTGCATGACTTTGGGCAAATTGCTTTACTTTTCTGAAGACTCTCTTTCATCTTCTGTAAAATGGGAACAATACTTCCTGGATGGTTACGAAGCCGTTCAAAGACTCTGGCTAAGCACTGGCACTGACGGTTCCTTCCTTTGCCTCCTAGAGGGCACCCTATCTGCACCCTCCTGAGGGGGCTGTCAGACCAGCCAGGATCCTCTGTGATTTGGCAGCTGCTAAGTGGAGGATCTGAAGTCAGTGAGACCTGCGTTTGAGCTCTGGCTGTGACACTTGCTGCTGGGGGCCTTGGGCCTTTCTCTTTAATTAATTTATTTTTTAATTGAAGGATAACTGCTTTACAGAATTTTGTTGTTTTCTGCCAAATATCAACATGAATCAGCCATAGGTATACATATGTGCCATCCCTCTTGAACCTCCTATCTCCCTCCCCTCTAGGTCATTACAGAGCCCCTGTTTGAGTACCCTGAGTCATACAGCAAATTCCCATTGGCTATCTATTTTACATATCGTAATATAAAGTAATGCTCAAATTTTGAGCCAGCAAAATTGAGCTAGCAAAGTAAAATTTTGCTAAGTAAAGTAAAGTAAAATTTAATTTGGTAAAAAAGTAAAATTTAGAAAAAAATTGAGCTAGCAAAGTAATGCTCAAAATTCTCCAAGCCAGGCTTCAACAGTATGTGAACTGTGAAATTCCAGATGTTCAAGCTGGATTTAGAAAAGGCAGAGGAACCAGAGATCAAATTGCCAACATTCACTGGATCTTTGAAGATGCAAGAGAGTTGCAGAAAAACATCTATTTCTGCTTTATTGACTATGCCAAAGCCTTTGACTGTGTGGATCACAACAAACTGGAAAATTCTGCAAGAGATGGGCATTACCAGACCACCTGACCTGCCTCTTGGGAAATCCATATGCAGGTCAGGAAGCAACAGTTAGAACTGGACATGGAACAACAGACTGGTTCCAAATAGGAAAAGGAGGAAGTCAAGGCTGTATATTGTCACCCTGCTTATTTAACTTACATGCAGAGTACATCATGAGAAACGCTGGGCTGGAAGAAGCACAAGCTGGAATCAAGATTTCTGGGAGAAATATCAATAACTTCAGATGTGCAGATGACACCACACTTATGGCAGAAGGCGAAGAACTAAAGAGCCTCTTGATGAAAGTGAAAGAGAAGAGTGAAAAAGTTGGCCTAAACATTCAGAAAACTAAGATCATGGCATCTGGTCCCATCACTTCATGGCAAATAGATGGGGAAACAGTGGAAACAGTGGCAGACTATTTTTTTGGGCTCCAAAATCACTGCAGATGGTGACTGCCACCATGAAATTAAAAGACGCTTGCTCTTTGGAAGGAAAGTTATGACCATCCTAGACAGCATATTAAAAATCAGAGACATTACTTTGTCAACAAAGGTCCATCTAGTCAAAACTATGGTTTTTCTAGTAGTTATGTATGGACGTGAGAGTTGGACTATAAAGAAGTCTGAGCGTTGAAGAATTGATGCTTTTGAACTGTGGTGTTGGAGAAGACTCTTGAGAGTCCCTTGGACTGCAAGGAGATCCAACCAGCCCATCCTAAAGGAGATCAGTCCTGAATATTCACTGGAACGACTGATGCTGAAGCTGAAACTCCAATACTTTGGCCACCTGATGCGAAGAACTGACTCATTTGAAAAGACCCTGATGTTGGAAAAGATTGAAGGCAGGAGAAGGGGACAATAGAGGATGAGATGGTTGGATGGCATCACCGACTCGATGGACATGAGTTTGAGTAGGCTCCGGGAGTTGGTGATGGACAGGGAAGCCTGGTATGCTGCAGTCCATGGGGTTGCAAAGAGTCAGACACGACTGACCGAACTGAACGTTACTCTTCCCATACATTTCACCCCCTCCTTCCTCCTCCAGACCTTGGGTCTTTCTAAGCCTCAGTTTCATCACCTGTAAGAAGGGCACTAAATAAGGTCAGGCACCCAGCACAGCTGCCTGGAGGAGACCACAAGGACAGAAACTCCCTGCTCTTCCTGTTGTGCCTCCTCTTGACCCCCAGGGGTGTTCCTGCCCGCCTGTCTGAACCCCCGCCCCCCATGCCCACCCTAGTAGGAAATTGGTCTGACCTACACATTGGAGGCCCTGAGGCAGCTTTCACAGTGGTCGCCTGGGCCCCAACCCAGAGGCTGTAAAGTAACCTTGTTGGGGTGCAGCCTGGGCATCGGGATTTTGCAGCTCCCCAGGTGATTTTTAACATGCCAACAAGGTTGACAACAACCAGAATATTCTTCAAAGCCCCAAACTCGCCAGAGGCCCAGCCTTTACCTGGGGTCAGAGACATTGCAGGCTCTTCATTGGGGAGATCAAATGCCAGAGCAAAGCTGAGTTCTCTCCTGTTCAATCAAGTGTTTCTATAAAGCTCCCCGTTTGCTTAAATAATTCATGGCCATTTCTTCCCTTGAAGCCTCGGCTACAGTGTGCCCTGAGGGCTGGGAACCGGGCTGCTCGTTAACTTTTCTGTTTATTCTGCAAGGAAGGCAGAAGGGGCCTCCCCCGGCAGCACCGCTGGGCCTGACCGCTAGTCCTTGACAGACGCTGCAGGCTGCAGCTGCAGCTCAGCCCAGAAACTTGGAGTGGATGGGGCTGAGCCAGACAGAGCTGGGACTGGAGTCCCAGGACCTGCTTCATGACTGAGGTCTTGGCGCTGCGGAGCTGGGCAGGGGAAATTCATCACTGAGCCCACAGTTTTAAGGAGTCCACGGCTCTGGAGGGCTGTTCCAGTGTGTTTCCTTGAAGGACTACCATTCCTGGCCAGATTCAAGTGATCAGAGCGTAGTTAGATGTCATTCATCCATCCAGTTGCTGCTCACACCCATTCATCCACCTATATCCACCCACCCACCCATCCTTACATTCACCCATCCACCCATCCATCCACCCACTCACACACTTCTCCTCCCTGCCTTCCTCCCCACTTCCTTTTCTTCCATCCCTCCACCCACCTATCCACCCATTCAGTCATCCATCTGTACTTCCTTCCCACCCTCCCTCTGAGACAGAAGCCGGGGAAGGCTAATTCTGTGGCCTTTGAGTTGACCAACAGGCAGGACCCAGCCACGTGAATGATATTCCAGGTAGGAAGGCAGCAGATACCAAAGCTCTGAGGTGGGAATGAGCCGGTGTGCCTGAGGGAGGCTGGGGACCAGAGCTCAGAGGGCAAGGGGGAGAGAGAGAGAGGTCAGGGTGACTGGCAGGCCCAGGTCAGGGACTGTGGGCAAAGGCGAGAAGTCTGGTTTGTTCCAAGTGCTGAGCAGCTGTGTGGGGAGGGACAAGCACTTACAACTATTCGGGCTGCGGTGGAAGGACTGACTTAGAGTGGGGAGGGATGAGCAAGGAATCCAGTTAGCTTCGACCAAGGAGGGAGCAGAATAGATCCAACCTGCTCAATGTACTTCATGAGGAAACTGAGGCCCGGAGCCTGCCTTTTGTTTCGCTGGGCTCAAAGGTATCTTACCAGTGGGCTGCTGGGTTCCAACCCCCCTTGAGAATAGCCCAGGCTAACTGGCTGCCCATCAGTCCCACAGTCTCTGCCCCTTTGGCCCATCTGAGCCTAGCATCCTTGTTCACTCCACGCCATGTGAACAGACCAGCTGAGGGACAGTGGGGAGAGCCTGGCGGCTGGCTTTGGAGACCTGGTTTTAGCTGGAGTTCTGCCCGTTCTGTGCTGTGTGTCTTTGAGCCAGTGCCTTCCCCTCTCTGGGCCCACAGGATGGGGTGCCCCGCTGAGGGAGGCCCCTCTCAGCTTGGATGTGCTAATTACATCCCCTCTGGTTCAGCTGGAAGATGTGAGGGTCTTGCTTTGGCAGCCTCCCTTGGGGGCCCCTGTGTTCTGGGTTCTGACACAGCAGGAGCACAGACCCTGAGTTTCTGAATCAGGCTGCCTGCTGCTTCCCCTGAGGCCCTGGACAAATGACTTCACCATCTTCAGCCTGGGTTCTGCATTTGTAAAACGAGGGGGCTGACATGACCCTGATTTCAAGGTGTTTGAGAAGAGTCACAGACAGGGTGTGCAGAGCGACAGGCTGGGGAGGGGACAGTCTCGGGGTTCCTTTGGGCCCGCTCGCTGTGGGGGGCACGGGTGGGCAGAGGTAGGTGGGGGCCAGGCTCCCAGCTCTCAGGGACCCTTGGGGAACTGGCGGCGAGTGACCAAACCGCCCATGCAGCGTCAGACGCCTGTCTTACCTCCAAGGCTTCGTAGTACATATCTTTAGCTTCCATATCTGTCTTGGCTGACATCAGCCAGGACTTGATCAAATATTCATAAAAACTGTCCCCGAGTCCTCCAACCGAGACGTGGTCTGTGAGGGGAGAGAGGACAGGAATATTATCTCTACCGGCTGCCGGCAAGACTCACCCGGTAAGCTCGGTGGGGAGCGCGCATTAAATCCCCGGCCTCAGACACCCCAGCAGAACGGTTCAGGGGTGCTGGGAGAAAGGTGTGGCTTGCGACTGGGGGCCACCGGGGCCGCTTGAGCTCGATGGTCCCACACAAAAGTGCAGGGGCTCCTCTGGCTGCCATAAATCATGTCGTTTAGCAGGCAGAGGACGGCAGGGCCGCTGGTTATTAACTGTAAATGAGTTGCATTTCTTTAAAAAGATAATCTGGTGGCAGGGAGTTCAGGGATTTTTTATTACCCTGTGCCAAACATGGTAATTAATGTTGGGCAGGTTCATAAAAGGCCACAGGAAGGAGGAATGAGAGGCTTAATTTAGTTGGTCAGAGTGCAGAGCTATTCTGAAAAAGCCAGGTTTAAATGTAGCCAATTGGGATGAATGGAGTTCAAAGGAGCAGGGGGAGGGAAACTGGGTTGGAGGACCCCTCCGTCCGCCCTGGGGGAGCAGGACCTCCAGGCGTGGCTGGACAAGCAGGTGCCCCATGCAGGGCAGCTCCGAGAGAGTGACAGCTTACAGAGGAGCACTTCAATAAAGAAGCAAGAGCTCACTTCACTCCCATTAACAGGCAACATCAAGGCATTCAGTAGATACAGCAAGGAGCGAACTGAGGTTCCTGGTTAAACAGGGATACAGAGAGGAAGGAAAGGGGCTGGATGAAGCCAGGGCATGGGAAATGGAAGAGGATTTTCAGCTCCTCTGGAGAAAGAGGGGGCTGAAAGAGAGAAGGGAAGGAAGGAGGTAGAGGCAAGAGAAAGACACAGAGACTATGGCAACGGCTACCCTCTTTCGAGGGTCTACTGTGGGCTGGAAGCTTTGCTGTATTATGTGTAACAGTCTTCCTAAGAACCCTGTAGAGTAAGCACGACAAACCCCATTTCCCAGATGGGAAAACTGAGAGTGAGCCTAAATAGCTCAGCCACCAAGCCAGTAGAGCGCTCACTTTCTGCAGCTTCACACAGTCAACCAAGAGAAGGAGGCAAAGACTGAGAAACAAAGGACAGGTGTGAAGAGGGAGAGCCCAGAAATGGGAGGAAAAGACAGAACCAGGAGAGGGGGCTTATAGGAGGCCCCATGGTAAACCAGCCCTGCCAGCCCCCTCCAGCCCCTCCTTAAACAAATCCTGGTTCAGCAAGAGTTCAGGAAGGGGACAAGCACTTGGGAAAATGGGAACAGACCAGATAAAGCCTGGGGCTTAGGGAGGCATGGGAAGGGGCCAGCGTGGGCTGGACTTTGTTACCCGAAAAGACGGGACCAGCCTAGCGTCCCCCTCGGTCCCTCTCCCTGGGGAAGGACACAGCTGGACAAGCACAGAGGTGGGCAGGACTGTGCCAGGCCTGATAGATGGACGGTGTGTCCACAGCCCTGGCAGGAGACCCATGCAGAGCAGAGGTGGAGGGAGGCTAGAGGTTGGATCGGGTCAGCCTCCGCAGAAGGGGCTGTGGCTGGTGGCACACAGGAGGGGCACGGTCTGTGGCTGGTGGCTCACAGGAGGGGCGCGGTGACCTCCACGGCCATCTGCTGGGCCTGCCTCCTCTCTGCCGCCCCAAACGCTGCAGCCCGCCCCCACACACTCTGTCTCACCTGTGATGACCCCTCTGCCGGGAAGACCTTTCCCCCCTGGCATGGCTCAGGCCCTCTCCCTGCTTCGCTCCACCTAGAAAGGCTCTCCTCTGTGTCCCCACAGGGGGACCATGAGGAAGGAGGGAGATAAGGCAGCTGTGCCCTCTGGCCCGGTGCCCTCCTGAAGTAGGCACTAGGTTGACAGCGGCCCCCCACCGTTGCTGGGTGCTGTATCGTCAGGACCTGTCTGTGGGTCTGCCTCCCCAGCTCGGCTGTGGGCTGTATGGGGAGGGACCATGGGAGATTCGCAGCTGTGCCCAATACCTCTACGGCACACAGCGGACGCCCCAGTGGGCCCTGAATGAGAGAAAGGTGAGCAGATTTGGGCCGTGCTGGGAAGGACCTTGAAGGCCACGCCAGCGAGGCTGGACTTCATCATGTGACTGCAGAGCGTGGTGAGTGACGAGGTCCAGGGCTTCACCTGGCAGGTGTGTGTGGGAGAGGGGAGCCAGGTCAGCAGGTGTCCCACAGTTGTTTGAGACAGGACCCCCCACCTTGGGGTGCGCGTAGAGTTTCACAGGGCCTCGGCTGCAGTGCACAGTTCTCATCTGGAGGTCCTGCCACTTTCTAGCCTGTGTGTGTGATGTGTGTGACGTGTGTGTGGGGGGGGCGATGTGTGTGTGTGATGTGTGATGTGTGTGTAATGTGTGTGGGTGATGTGTGTGTGTGTGGTGTCTTCCCACACCAAGGGGCACAGGGGAAAAGTACAGGAGTGGGAATTAGAAACATTAGCTCGGGACAAGTCAGACCCCTGCCCTGGGGGGCCTCCGTCTCCTGATTTGTCAAATGCAGATGGGAGCAAGAGTTTGTGTGCTTGAGTGGAGCTGGATTCTTCTGCTTCCTGACCATGTCAACAACACTCCCATCACACTCGGCAGCAGGAGGCGGCCACCCTACATGCCTGGGAATCGCCGGCAGGAAAGTAGCGTGAAGCTGGGGAGGCGGCCAGGCTGCAGCTGGCGGGCCGCTTACGCTCCTACGCCGCCCACGGGGGAGAATCTGGGCTCGCCACGTCCCTCTCACCAAGGACGGTGTGGGATTCAGGCAGTGGACAAGGCGGCCAAGCTACTCCAGGGGCCAAGCCGGAGGGCTGGCAGCTCTTCAAGCTCTGCTGGGGCCGGTCTCATCTTGGTGCTTGGTGCCAGCAGCAGCCTGGTGGACTTATCCTGGCTATGACGTCCTAGGGGCTGGAGAGTCTCGGCCTCTCACTACCCTGACATCCAGCTTCAGGCAGGAGTGGGGACTGGGCAAGAGCATGGGTCTGGGCTGGGAGGTAGCCTCAGTTAGTTCTTCGCCTCCTGAAGCTGCAATGTCTGTGGCTGCAAGTGGGCTACACAGAGGATTCAAGGAGAGATAAGAACGTGAACTTGGCTTATGCAAGATGGGAATGGTATCACCTGCTGGAAAATCACACAGTCATCCAGAAAACAAAACCAAACGAACCCAGTGAAAACCACAGAAAACCCGAGATGACCCCTGGCACCAAAGCCAGGGGAGGAGGAAGGCAGGCGCCCAGAGGAGCAGGGCTTTCTTTATAACCTTCCCTCTGCAATCCAGTGGGCCTTGGCTTCATATTTTATTAATAGGAAACATTTTTCCATATGTGACTGAGTCTGCCCAGCCCTGCGACCCTGGGTGCAGCCTGCAAAGAAAATTATGCTTCTCAGCAGGGCGGGGGAAGGAGCGGAGGCTCCCCTGTAATTTGCCAAGGTGGCCCTTCAGGTTGGGAAGCCATGCCCCTCGCCCCCTGGTAATGGGTTTTGCCGCATTGTCCTGGAGCAGCTAGGGCCGGCAGCTGCACAGTTTATCTCTTCACCCAGTCAGGCCTTGCAATTAAAGGCAGTAACAGTTATTGAACTGTCTCTTCCCGTGGCCATAATCTGTAATTCAAACCTTCATCTTCCCCTGGAACTTCTGAATTTGGTACTGTGTTTTGGTTATAAATACTTTGCGTTTCTCCAAGCAGTTTTTGCAGGAGGCTCCTTGGGAATGAGGTCATCACCAAGGAAAATTCCCGGGTCGAATTTTCTGGGCCTCCTGGACCAGCAGATCTTAGAGGCTCTGGCTTGGAAGGGCAGGCCTCTGCAGTTTCCTCACAGTATCCCTGCTGGCTGGCCAGCTGGCCCTCCAGGCCCTGCTTGTATACTTTTGGTGATGGGTGCTTATTACCCGTTAGGACAACCCATGCCATCTTTTTTTGTTTTTTAAGTCTTTTTTTGAATTTATTACAATATCGCTTCTGTTTTATGTTTTGGTTTTTTGGCCTTGAGGCATGTGAGAGCTTAGCTCCCCACCAGGGATCCAACCCACACCCTCTGCATTGGAAGGCAACGTCTTAACAACTGGACCGCCAAGGAAATCACAACCCGTGTCATCCTTGGAGAATGAACTGAAATCTGTTTACTGCAGCTTTTGACCAGCGCCCCCACACCCTTCTGTCGCACACAAAGATCATATCTTTAGCTCTTCCATTTTGCGAGAGAGGAAACCAGGGCTGGAAAAGAAGAAGTGACGTTCCCCCAGGGTGGGCAGGAATTAGACTCAGGTTTACCTTGTCCCTGAGCCTTTGCTGATGACATTACAACTGGGGTTGGAGGCAGGGAAAGGGGTAAGGGGGCAAAAAAAAAAAAAAGGAAGGGTAAAGGGAAAGGGTCCTTGTCTGGGTAGAGGCAGTGGAGGTGGGGCTTCTGGGCGAGTCTTGGGAAGCCCTGAGAGGCAGGGCGCATGGAACCAATTTGCGCTGACTGTGACCACACGACTAGGGCCTTGGTCAAAAAAGGCAAGGCAGAGCCGGGCTTCCCGACAGCGGGGCAATGCTGGAGGCTGGGAGATTTCAACACTCCCCTGCCTGAGAGTTTCACAAACCCCATTCTGTTTCAGTGGGTGGAGCTGGGGGCTGTGAATGAGGCTCCAGAGGTGACCCTCAACGGTTTGGTTGAAAAAAAAGCCTCTGAACATAAACAGCTGGAAATCCTAGCACCGATTCTTATAGGTGTAAGATATGAGTGAGGAACTCATGATTTTTATATTGCTGAATAGGCAGGATCTGCTTAAATGTTTTTTGAAGAAATTACAGTTGGAGGAAGGGAACCAGACGAAGAGGGGTGGGAGGGGATTGCATGGCTTTTCTTGGAGCCACATTTGGCGTAAACCTCTAACTGGAGCACTCTTGCAAGTTTGGGGGAGGATGAAGGAGGTTTCGGTGGGCATCAGAAGAGATGGAAGGCTGGGGATGGCTAGCACGTGGGCGATGCACAGGGCGGGCCTTGGTAATGAGCACTCCCCACGGCTCCTGGCAGGAGGGTGGTACCCAGGAGCCCTGTACAAATGCATCACCCCTCACTGGGCCCAGGTGCCTCACACAGCCTGGTGGGCGGGGAAGCCGGGCAGAAATCCAGTGGACCAGGGGCACCTGTACTCACGTTGCATCCAATTCCCGCTCACCGGGCTGAGGAAGTTGGGGTAGAGGCCGAAGGGCTTGTCAATTTCCCGAAGGACCTTTCGGATGTTCCTGACCTGCCAAGAGATGGACACCACGCACATTTTTACTTTCTCCAAGGAGCCAGCTAATTCCCAGCCCACTGAGGACCAGGGTGGCTGATTCCAGTCCAGAGAGGAAAACATTCCAACAAGGAAAGGAGAGCTGGGTAACCAGCAGTTGGCTCCAATCTGGAGGTCAAGAGAGGGGCCCTTATGCTCAAGAGTGGGGTGCAGCAGGATGTGGCCACAGTGGGGCCTGACCTCCCACCTCTGACTGATCTGCCAGGGGCCCTGCCAGTCTCCCCTTCCCCACCTTACCCCTTCCTCACTGTGTGTGGATTGTGGGGACGAGTCTTTTACTAGGGGCCGTATAAGTGATAGTCGCTCATTTGTAAGTGCTAGACAAAACTGTCTTTTTAACAGTCAGAAATGGTTAAATATTGGCAATTTCACATCACTCAGCCTGGTAATATGTTGTTTTATCTGACACAGTAGGAACCATTCCAGAAGGGAGGATCCTTAGCATTCTTGTGCCCTAATAGGCATCTCGGGGTTTTAATAACAACTGCAACAGCCGTTAATGTTTCTCAGTTGCTCTGAGACAGACCCAGCAGATACACGATCGCCAACCCTCCTAACAATCCATACGGGATTATCATCTCAGGAACCAGGATATCGGAGAGGTGCAGTCACTTGCCCATGGTCATGGGGCTTGTAGTGGCAGAAACCAGGGTGTGAGTCTGGTCTGTCCGCCCACACAGAGTGGCCCTGGGTCCAACAGGGATCAGGGCAGGGACCGTGCAACAGAGGCTGCCCCCGCTGGAGCAGGAGGCCAGGTCTGCAACCTTTGGGGCTGCGAAGGGCATGACATGGGATTCAGCAAGGCTTTATCCATCAGGGGCTGCTGTCTGGCAGAACATGAAATCTTACGGTGCAGACTCCGCAGGACAGAAAGGCCCTTGGGGACCGAGCTGTAGCATGCTCACAGATTTATCTACAAGCCAAGGAGCAGTGTTTTAGCTGTCAGACCTTTCTTCCCGGGCACAGAAGCTCGCTCGCACTTGGCTCTGCCACATCAGATCTCATATCCATTTATACTAATAGTCCATTATGGGGGACAGGACTGTGCTTGCACCTGAGTTAGTCTTGATTGTCCTGGTGGTGAGCAGTGAAGCGAGCTAAATGAGCTCCCCTGGAGGGTGTGGGTGCTTCCAGAATCCGGGCCAATTTGTTGACTGCCAATAATCGCCTGTGTGAGAGGCATGACTGCGGGAATCAAAGGAGCTAGAGAATGTAAATGTAGTGACAGAGAGGTGGAGGGACTCTTGTGAAAAAGCTGGAAGCCTGCTGTAGTGATCTGGTCTTGAAACAGCATGGGTTTCAGGGCCAGAAAGTCCCTGGGTTTGAGTCTCAGCTTAATCACTTACCAGATGGATGACTCAGGACAGGTGATTGAACCTCTCCGAGTATCAGTTTCCTCCTCTGTCAAATGGGGATAAAAGAAGACACACCTCACAGGCTTGGTGGGAAAATCAGAGCCACTACACAGGGCCCAGCACATCCTAGGTGCTCAGGCAGCGGCAGCTCCAGCCTAGCAGAACTAGAGCAACTCCTTGCCTCACTCCTCTCTGAGCCAGCCATGGTATTCCTAGAGGGGTCTGGCTCAAGAGCAGTGGAGAAGGGAGGCTGGGGGCAAAGTCAGCCTGGAGTCGGGCAAAAGGACCAGAGACCAGAATATAAGATTCATCAGAAGTGGGATTGACTTTACTCCATGAGCTCTGGAGGTGGGGTGTCCTGGGGAGGCAGAGTCCTCTCAATATAAGGAGGGGCTTCTGAAGGGAGATCTGACAACATGAGGAGCTGTTTAAGGGTGATGGTGAGCCCCAGTGCTGAGGAAGTGATCAAGGGGTTGAAAAACCCTTCTTGAGATTCTTGAGAAAGCTTGGGTGGATTCCCACTTACATAATGTGGGAATGGTGTCAGGTGGTCCTCAACCTGACATCAAAAAACACATGGGTGTCTTTTTTTTAAAGACTTTTTTTTTTTGATGTGGACCATTTAAAAAATCTTTATTGAATTTGCTACAATATTGCTTTTATGTTTTGGTTTTTTGGGCATGTGGAATCTTAGGTCCCCGACCAGGGATCAAACCCACACCCCGCCACCCTGCACCAGAAGACAAAACCTCAGCCACTGGGCCTCCAGGGAGTCCTGTACGGGCCTTGTTTAAAATGCACATTCCTGGGCTTGAGATGGCTTCTTCACCAGCCAGCGTGCTAGGTGATGGTTTGAGGCTGGCTGGCTGACGTAAGCCTGGGAGCCACTGTAGTGGTGTGACCCTGTGACCCCCGGGCTCCCTTGGCATTCTAAGAGACTAACCCAGGACCGGGGAAGAGAAGACTTTGGCGGCAGGGGGGTGGTGGGGGTGGGGGGCGGTGGTCTCCTGCTTCCTGGAGGGCAGGGCTTTATCTCCCTGCAGGGCCAGGACTTGGGAAGGCTCAAGCACCATCGGCGGGTGGTGTGTGTCCACTTTCCTTCTTTGGGTTTAGAGTTGGATCTACGGGGACCCTTCCAGATGGGACTGCCCCGGGCTGTGACCCTGAGAAACCGCTCTTTCTGGAGGGCTTCACAGGGCAGGGGCGGCTGTCAGGAGGGACAAAGGCCTGGACACTAGCTCTCTGCACCCCTGCAGTCCTAGCCAGCCGGGTAACTGAGAAGGAACAGACGTGAGCCTCTGCCGCGGAGGGAAATCACTTTGCCAGCCTGCTGACAGCGTGAGCTAGACGGGCATCTGGAAGCGCTAAGGCAGGCAGATCTCACCCGAAGAAGTTAAATGTCTCTGGAAAGGGGACTTCAGTGCCGGGGTGGCCAGTTCCTGCCAATGCAAGCTGGTGCCTAGATTTCCCTGGTTGCACTTACTCCGGATTTCACACGTGTGTGGTTGCCACCAAGCTCACACGTATACCAGGGAAAACCTTCTCGCTGGCAGCCATGTCTCTTCCCTGCTTACTCCTTGTCCTCACCTTCCCTGCCGCCTGCCATCAGGTACAATTAGGCAACTATTTGCTACACTGGCCCTGGCTGTGGGCTTTCAGCTCCCCCGCCCCACTCTCAGCTGGCCCGTGCTCCATCTCCCCGTCACAAGCTGAGTGCTCACCCTCTGCTCTCCACAAGGGAAAGAGGGAGCAGAGAGAAGACTTGCCTTTTCTGCGAAGACCTGGTTGCCAGAGAGCTGGGTGAGGTGTAAGAACTCCAAGTGCAGGGATCCAAACTCCGCCAGGATGCTGCTGCTCCCTGCCATGGCCCAGCCCCAGCTCCTGTTGGAGCCGCTGAAAAGACAGAAGCAGTCGGGTCACCCCCTGCCGGCGGGGCTGGCTCCTCTGCTTCGTGGGGGAGCACCTACTGTGTGCTGGGCACTGGACTAGGAGCTTCACCATACAATCGCAGTGAATCCTCCCTGGGGGTTGATACTGTTCGTACCCCCTGTTTATCTGATGAGGATGTTCAGGTTGGTAAGAAACTCGCCTACAGGTCATTTAAACCCAGGGCTGTCTGACAGGCAGGCAAGTCTTCGTTTCTATGGTCAAGCAGCTCCTGTAAGATGTGTGGGCTCTCGAAGGATGTGGGCAGAGCTGCCTTGGTGGCCAAGACCTGGCACAGACATGATGCTAAATTTACAGGCGATAGGGATAATGCAGTCAGGGACCACAAAGACCCCCTAGAACATTCTATCTCCATCCACTTGTTCAAGGGCAACTGATTGCTCACAATCATTGCTGCTGTGTGTGGAGAGTGCATGGCCGGGGTCCAAAGTGGGGGACGACGAGAGGGACCCCGCTTGGCCCTTTCCTTCCCTCCGCAGTCACTGCTGCCCACGGACTCACACAGCCCCCACCTGGAACTCCATGGAACCCACACCTGAAGGGTGGCTGGCTCTTCTAAGACCACCCACCAGGGACCACCCAGATCCTGGGAAGTCCGAGGTTAGGGATGAAAGCAGCTGGGGCTCTCTGAGCAAAGGTCTCCTCGCCGCAGAGATGCAGGCGTCTCGTGAACACCTTAGATGGGTCACCAGCATGACTCGGCGGCCCCGCCGGAGAAGGCTGTCAGCTAACTGCCTCCTCCCTTTCCTGGAAAGTACTGGGTGCTTTCAAGGAGGAAGAGTGCAGAGGCAGGGCCTCAGGTAATCCTCCCATCTGCCCCTTTCACAGATGGGGAAAACAAGGCACAGAATGGTGACGTCACCGCCCGAGATCGCACAGTTAAGTGGAGCAGCTGGGACCCTGGCTCCCCGGCGGCTGGCCTCTGTCCGCCCTCTGTCTCCCAAGGACAGGACCTAGGAGGGCAAGTGTGGGCCCACAGTTTGCCAGCTGAGGGGCCCTGCTTTATCCGGGTGGGCTGGGGCTCCCCCGAGGTTGCCTTTCTCCTCTCTGATGTGGTTTCAAGAAACTCTTGTAGAAACAGATGGAATCGAGTTCAAGGATATTTGGAGCAATGACCTCAATAAACACACCTGTTTCCTTGGTATTACTCTGACTCCGGGCAGGTGGGGAGGGAGGGGTTGCACAGAGGGGAAATTTGAGTTTTAGGTAGTAAATAAAACAGCTTCCAGATGCAGGCACTGGGGCGGGCCGTCCACATCATGACTGCATTTAAAGCCCACAAAGTTAAGCACCGTTAATCCCTGAGGAAAATAGAGAGGGAAGTGAGCTGTCTTTAGAAGCTCAGAACCAGTAGGTGGTGGAGGCAGGATTTGAAGTGAGATCTGTTGGCCTCGGCCTCAGAGAGTACGACCCTCAGGGGTCCCCCAGATGGCCCCATATCCACCCTGAGAGAAGGGGAAGCTGATCCCTCTGTGTCCCTCTTCCCTCCAGGCCAGGAGACCTCTCTCTCCAGCCTGTGACCTCAGTGGGAGACTCAGGCACCCAGAGAGGTCTTCCTGAATAATTGATGCTTCCTGCCCTGGCAGAGAAATTCAAGGTAAACAAACAAAAAAAAGCCCCAGCCATGATCAGCAGTCTTTTGTTCTCCTTTTCCTTACAGGAGCCTCTCCTTCCTTCCCCTCCCTCCCAGTGCTCACCCTCCCAAGTGGACCTTCAGTGGTGGAGTCGCCCCAGGCAGGGGCAGGCGGTGGGCCGGGCGCTTTCCCCTCTCCCACTTGGCCTCACAAACTGGCTCCCCCAGTTCTCAGCTAGGGGACCTCAGGCGGGTCAGGGAATTCCTGCAGACCCCGGTCTCCTCATCTCCACACCTCATAGAGTCATTGTAAGTTATAAATTACGCACACGATGACTGTCATTGTAACCATTATGTAATAATGCACATTAGATTATGTTGTCTGTTAGAGTTAAGTTCTTGACATGTGCCAGGCAGCAGCGGTATCTTATTCTACCTTCACATCCAACTGCAGGGGTAGACAGCAAGATTCTTATTTCACAGGTTAGGGCAGTCCGACTCAGAGAGGGTAAGACACTTCTGCAAGGTCACACAGTAACCTGACAGTGTTAGCTGAGCTGAAAGCAAACCCACACCCTCGGTCCTCTGTGCCCCGAATGCATCCGTTCTGGGCAGCGTCCATTCGGAGACCAGGAGGGCTTCTGATCAGCCTTGTGACTGCTGGGCTGACGGCAGCGGGTCTGCTCCCCTCCCTGCCTTTTCAGCCGGCAAGTGGGCCTGCAGCCTGCGTTCTCTCCCCTCGTGTGAGAGAACCATAATCCCCCTCCCCAGCCTGGCAGAAGCTTCTGTGTGTGTACACACGTGTATGGTATCAACACAATCGTTAATTCTGGAACCAGGCAGAGACTGGATTCTAATTTCTAACTTTGCTGCTGTGTGACCTTGGGTAAGTTACCTCACCTCTCTGAGTCTGTTTCTTCCCTTTAAAGTGGGGTCCATGTGGTTGCTGTGTGATGAAGAGAGAGAATCCATAACGTCGTGCCTGGGACATGGTGACCATTTGACAAACCTGCATAATTATTACCACCTGGATGCATGTGTGTGGCAGAAGGGTGCACTTGTAAACACGTATTTGGGTGTGAATCTGTGCACATAGGGATGGGACAGTGTGTGTGGCAAAGGTGAGGTTGGATGTCTGAGCCTTCATGATTAGGGTAGTGGCAGTGGGGTGCATGCGTGTGTGTGGCCTGAGTGTGTGAAAGCTACCTGGAGAGGCTGATTTACCTGCAGAGGCCCTGTGACTGGACACCTCCCCTCTCCCAGAGTCCAGTGGTCCTGCAGGTCACAGGTCATGGCTGCCCCCTGCCTCTGCCTCCCAGGCCTGCCGCCAGGGAGGAGGAGTGGTCACGATCACTCAGGGACCACCACTCCTCAGGGTCCTCCTCCTAGTTACTGCCCCTCCTCCTGGGGCCCCGCGCTGGGCAGGGGCAGCAGCGTGGACCCCACTCCACCAGCAGGCCCTCTCCAAAGGCAACACTCAGCACCACGCCCCCAGGGCTGTATACATCCCTGATGCTTTCCCTGGTGGAACCAGGAGGCATTTTTAGCAACAGACTCTCTTACCCAGAAAATGAGAGGGAGGTGTTGCCAGGAAATATGCATTTACATACATATGTATACAGCACTGGCAGCATGCAAACAGCCTAGAAATAAATGCGCTTTCTTAATCAGAAATGTCAGGATCTGTGTGAGATCAGGTCTGGTCTCTGAGGGACCCAGGAAAGGCAGGCGGCCAGGGCTGCAGCATGTGGGGCTTGCTGGGGGTCAGGGGAGGGGGGTGCCATGTAGGGAGGAGGGAGGGGTGCCTGAGCTAAGGTCTTATTCTGACCCGGGGCAGGGAGGCCCGAGAAGCTAGACCTGGGACACAGAGTCAGAATCACAGGGTGCTTATGTCTTGGCTCCGAGACATCTGGCCAAGTTTCTCCAGGATCAGTGTTTGTGGGAAAGGAGCCTGAAAAGAGATCCAACTGTTCACCTCTGAGGAGTCAAGCCTGGCACTGAGATGGTGTTTCAGTGGGTCCCTAGGGTTCCTCGCTGGTCTGTTACAGAGACTGAAGTGACATCACTCCCCAGGAATCCTTTCAGACCAGAGATGGTAAGTCAAGATGCCGAGCAGGCCGAGTCCCCTCTTCTTTGCAAGGCCCTAGAGGGTGGGAACTCCTCCTGACGGACAGGGGCAGTGGGAACTCTACCTGAACCCAGAGACTCTGCCTACCCTCCCCTGTGGGGCTGAGATTCCTGAGATAAGAAACTGCTTCAGGTGATGGGACAAGAAGTTCAGTGTGATGGAAATATTGCAGCTCTTTCCCCAGGGTCAGGCTGTAGCAGGGCCTAAAGCACAGCCCCAGAGTGCTCCCTGGGTGCTGGGGAACGGCTCATGCCTTCTACTAAGACTCTTGGATCTGTTCCACGCAGCGATGGGCTGCAGGGTTCCTGCCTGAGGGAGGGCCAGGTGGGCATCAGGAGCACAGCTGTTGATCCATAACAAAATGATTTAATAGTTGGCCCCCTTACCTGTGAGCAAGAAGACCTTGGGCAGCAGCCATAACATAAATACTGACCCTAAAGGACTTCTGTGTGGAGTGTGATAGGTGAGGCGATGAGCGAAACCCTCGGCATGATGCCAGGCACAGAGTGACCACTCAATAAACGTAGGAATCAGCAATCATCAGAGTTGGCCTCCCGTCCCATACACGGCGCCTCAAGTGAACACGTGTGGAAGGAGAGAAAAAAGAAGGGGACGTGTGTCCTGCCCTCGAGAAGCTCCAGGGCTGGTGGGGGAACGTGGGGAACGAGGGTAACGAGGGCCAAACGAAGCAGAGAGAGTGCCTGGTGGCCGGCGAGGCGAGGATGCTTTTGGCTTCTGGAGAAGGTGGCATCTGAGCTGGGCTCTAATGGCCAGAGAAGCGGCGAGAAGCCCAGGGGACAAAAAGATGGAGAGCAGGCAAAGCAGTGGGGTGCACAGGGGTCCCCAGGAGCAAGCTGCATGGTCCTCAGTGGATCTTAAGGCCTGCTGGCTGCTGTCCCCTTGACTTTCACCCTGCCCTTCCCCTCTGGGAAGCAGCGGGACGCAGGTAAGTCCCCGAAGGCTTTGGAGCGGGCTGGAGCTGCAGCCTGGCTCCACCTGCTCCAGCCACGTTCCCCAAAGTCCCATCCACTCTGGCTCTGGGACTTGGTGAACGTCCAGGAAGACGTTAGCTCCCATGCTGAATTACGCAACCCATCGGGAGGGAAAATGATGGAAGCAGCCAGTGAAAATCAATGGCCAGTAAAGAAGCATACCAGTGGTTTCGTGCTTAGTGGAGTCACGTGTGATATTTTGGGTCTTATCCAACACTTCTGGTATAATCCACATTTTTTTTGCGAGAAGAATTTGTTTTATAGGGGGGACTCACAATAAATATTATTGAAAATTGAGTTGGAAGTCCTGGGCTCATATCCTAGGTGGCCTTTTACTGGCTTATGTGACCTCAGCCAAGGTCTTTCCTCCTTGGAGTCTGAGCCTCCATGGGGTCGATGTTTCAAGAAGCCCCTCAGGGCTCCTGAGATTTAACTCTGAAAGGGGTTGAGGGTGAGGGTCAGCAAACCAAGGTCCCTCTGTCCATGGTCCTGACTCCCCAGCGGCTGCGGGTTCCTGCCTATGGTGGGAGGTGTGATGACCCTCCTGGCCAGGCATCTCAGCTGAGGAGGCGGGTGGTTGGGGCACAGCTGTGGGGCTGTGAGTCATGGCAGCATTACAGGAGGGTCCCAGAGGCTCGGCGACCCTGCTCTCCACACCACGAAGATCAGGTGAGTCCTTGGCTAAGGCTGGCTTTCACTATGCCACCCACTCCCTGTGATTCCCGCACCAGAATCACCCCACCCCGCCCCCCACCTGCCACCCTGTGCCTCAGTTTCCATGCAGATGCAGCCAAAGCCACAAAGGGGAAACGAGAAGGCATCCTACCTTTTGAAGTTCACCACGCCTTTTGGGATTCCTGTGGGGGTGTCGAAGGCTGGCAGGAGTTTCTCTCCCAGCTTGATGGCCTTTATCCGGAATACCTGTAAACACCCAGAGTGGGAGGTTTATGAGGCTCTGGGGTCAGACAGGCCTGGACGTGAACCTGACTCCATGACTTCCTGGCTCAATTCCCCTCCGCGTTTATAAATTAAGGACCCTACTACCTTCCTCAGAGGGTTGCTGGAGCAGGAAAATCAGATAACGTTTGTAAAGTACCTACTGTGGTGTCAGGACCAGGAGGAAGGCTCAGTGACTATGCTGTGACTAGGGTGACTGTCGGGAAGACGGAGCGATCAGGGCAGCGGGTCACCAATGTCAGCGCTGCCCAGGCTGGGCACACGGGAAGCACCTTCAGACAGAACGTAAGGAGCACTGGACTGGGGGCTCCAGGCCTTGCTCCCCAACTTGGCTTCCGGGCGCTTCTCAGCAAACCTCTGCCTTCGCCCACGCCATAAACCCAGCGGAAGGGCCTTTCCCCCTGACATTCTGAACACCCTTTCTGTTTTGCAGCAGCAAAGGTGAGTGGCTAACCCAGGGATATGATGGCTAGGGAGCCCAGGTGTCAGGGGCCCTGCCCAAGGCTCTGGGCTGCTCAAACTGTTCTGATTAATTCAAAATCACCTGTGACCCTCTGAGGAAATAAATCATCAAGGAATTTCCAACAACTTAACTTTATGGCTACTTATTCCAGTGTTGTTTACAATAGTAGAAAAAAGGCAAATACACTAAATATCACGTAACAGGGAAATGGTGAAATTATGGCTTTTAAGTGCAACCACTGAAGTGATGTTGCAGATGGTTATTTTATAGTAAAAAAAAGGGTGGGTTATGATCTATTAAGAGACAATATTTCACAATGGTGTAATTCAACTTTCGCATGAGGAGAGGTTGGGAAAACACTGAAATATTAACAGTGGTCTTCCCAAAGGACTAGGCTCATGGAGGATTTTCATTTTCTTCTTTCGGTTTATCTCTATTTTCTGTGCTATTTACAATAAAAGCAAACCCACAAAAAGGTTATTTATTTTTTAAAAAGATGAGATGCAAGTCCCCAGGCAACCACTCCTGGTGAGACAACAAGCATCTCCTTTCCCTTCGGGGCTCCAAGGGGGTCTCAGTGCGCTGGAGCCCACTGTGTGTTGCTGCAAGACGAAGCGTTCCTGAGGCCTCTCCGTCTAACAGATGCAATTTATAGCCTCTCAGACAGCCGTCTGGGGACCACAGTGGAGAAGGAGTTTGTGAACACCACCTGGGATTGGATTAGAGGGCTCTGTGGAGCAGGTGTGGTTCTTGTTTAGGAAGGAGGGTGGGAGGGAGGGAGGGAGACAGACGAATTGCACCTGGGGACTGGCTGTGATGGGTGCGAGATGATAATGTCCAGTGCCAGACAGTGGGTCCTAGAAGTGTGGACAGGGGCAGCACAGCAGAATCCCAAGGGAGTTTGTCTAGACACCAGATTCCAAAGCCTCGAATCATCCCAGAAGCCACCGGTTCAGTAACAAGGGGCTCTTGTTTGAAGGTCCTGATATCTTCATTTGACCCCCAGGGGGGCTGAGCACAGAGGCACAAAGGAACCCATGGGGACCCTCACGCAAGGCTGGGGCTCCAGGCTGCCCTCTGCTCAAGGACTCCAAGCTAACTGCTCTGAAATGCTCCTCTCTCCCAGCAAACCACATCTCCTCCTTTGGAAGGCCCTCCTGCCGACTGGTTCAGCAGGGTCTCAACCATCCCAGGCAGGATGCTGGGGGACTGTGTAGATAGGAGTAGTACCATGGGGAATAGAAAGCCCGTCCTCCTTATCGTTTGGAAATGATGCGTCTTATCTACGTGAACTTCAATCCTTGCAACAGCCTTGGGGAAGACAAAACTGAGTCTCAGAGAAGTAATTTGCCCGAGGTTGTGGAGCTATGTTATGTGGCTCTTTTCCAGGCCACACGCTAACCAACACAGAGAGAGTTGGCCTCAGACAGTCACGGTAAACAACGGGCAGTGGCCTCCTAGTTCCAGAACAGGGGTGAGAGAGACCGGCAGATTACGTGCTGCAGAGCGGAAAGGGCTCTGGACTGGGAGTCAAAGCCCAGGTTCAGATCTCCCGTCTGGGCAGCTGCGTGACCTTGGGTGAGCCATGTGCTGTCTCTGAGCCTCCTCTGCACAAAGCAACAGTGATGCGTGCCCTGGCTGCTTCAGAGAGAGTCCTTTGGAAATCAGATGAGAGGATGTACGTAAGTGAATGTGCTATACAAGCTGTAAAGTGAGCTCCGCATGTCACTCGGTGCGGCTGTGGCTGTACTTGTCTTTCTCCTGGGAGCGGAGTCTCAGGGGCTCCACCTCCTGCAGGTTCCCTCTGTGGCAAGAAAGACCTCAGCACCGGAAGGGATGTGGGGGCTCCTTCACCGTCCATTCCACAAACACTCATAGGAACAGCCCACCCCATGGATACCCACTGTGGGCAAGACGGAGGAGGAGAGAGGAGGGCGTCCTCACCCTCGTGTGGCCAAGTCCCGGTTGGTTACAAGCAGTGATGCCGGGCCAGGCTGAGCAAGAGCTAGGACCCAGGCCGCGGGAGGAAGGCCACAGGAGCCTGTGTGACCTGCACCAGATGGCTCTCTAGCTCTTGGTCTGCATACCTGCTAGGGCAGCCTGGTCTATGCCACGTGGAGGGAGGGGTCAGTGAGGCGTGTCTGGGGGGACGGGGCAGTGCTGACCACCCAGGAGCCTGCCTGCTCAGGGGCTCTGTGCTGATCGGACTCTCCTGGGGCCTCCTGGACCACGGCGCTCACACCACACCCCACTGCCTGCTCTGCCCCCCCAGAAATCATTGGTCCTACACCCACGGTGGGCCCTGAGCTGTATTGCTCCTCCCCAATCCTGGACAGGAGGCTGGGGAGTGCCTGGGCAGAGCCTGGTGCCTTCTTCGACTCCATGTCATTTTCCTGTCTTGGGGTTTTTCAAATGACATTCAGGCCTCAGGTGGCTCGCAGGGTTCCCATGGGCCATTGGTTCAGTTCAGTTCAGTTGCTCAGTCATGTCCGACTCTTGGCGACCCCATGGACTGCAGCACGCCAGGCCTCCCTGTCCATCACCAACTCCCGGAGTTTACTCAAACTCAAGTCCATTGAATCGGTGATGCCATCCAACCATCTCATTCTCTGTTGTCCCCTTCTCCTCCTGCCTTCAATCTTTCCCAGCATCGGGGTCTTTTCCAATGAGTCAGTTCTTTGCATCAGGTGGCCAAAGTATTGGAGTTTCAGCTTCTGCATCAGTCCTTCCAGTGAATATTCAGGACTGATTTTCTTTAGGATGGATTGGTTGCATCTCCTTGCAGTCCAAGGGACTCTCAAGAGTCTTCTCCAACACCACAGTTCAGAAGCATCAGTTCTTTGGCCCTCAGCTTTCTTTATAGTCCAACTCTCACATCCATCATTTGGGGACAAATTGGTACAAGCAGGAACCTCTGCTGAGGAGATCAGGCTTGAGGGAGAGGGGCTCTGAGCGACCAGAGATCGAGGGCTCACTGCTGCCTCCACACCCTTGGCATCCAGGGCAACCCAGTGACTTCCTCTGACAGCGGCGGCAGAGGCTCCCCGCCGGCAGGGAGCAGGACCATTGTTTGTCTCTAAGTGGACACAGCAGTGATGTGCAGAGCAGTGCAGCCCTCTGGGTAATGGAGACATGACTGATGGGTGACCCATGTGCTGGGGACTCAGCCACCTTGCCCCTCAATCCTCGGACACTCCCAAGGGATGAAGTCCCCGCTCTGTGATCTCAGGGTTCCTTACAGTGCGGAGAACATGGGCTCTGGATTCTTTCAGCCCTGGGTTTGAACCCTTTCCCTCTCGTCCCATCTCACAAGAGCTCTCTGACTCCATGGGCTTGGGATCACCCCACGGAGGGGAAGGCAGGAGGCCCAGGAGCGGGAGAAGGAACTTGCTCAAAGCCACAGGCAGGTGCCCCGTGTGGGTGACAGGCAGGTTTTTCTACTCCGTGCCCAGGGCTCCACCTTCTCGCCTCATTTCAAGGCTCTCCTTCTGGAAGCCAACGCAGCTGGCCTGGGCTGAGTGGCCAGCAGTGGCTGCCCACCTCCCTGGTCACACCCTTGAGACCTGGAGCTGGTGTCTGGCCCAGGAGCAGCTGCCCTTAAAGATTTACCACCACTTGGGAGCCACTTCTGAGCAGCAGAGTGGACGCGCCGGACAGAAGAGGAGGAAGAATCTGTAGGTGGCCCTATGGAGATGGGATGTGGATCCCCTGAAACCCCTGTTTCTTCATAAAATGAGGGGGTGGGGTTGGTGTTCTCCCAAGCCCTCTTCAGCCAGGATGACCCAGGGGCCTCAAGAGGCCAACTCACCTCCTCTCCCGTCAGGTAGAAGGCTGAGAGGAGTCCTCCGATGTACCGGATGTTCACTTCAAACAAGGATGCTTCTCCACTCTGTAGGGCAGAAAGATGGGGAGGGCAGAGGGGATATTCATGAGATCCCTGCAGGGTTCCCTGGGGCCTGCTGGGCCCTAGAGACAGGTCACACCTGCCACCCACTGCCTCTGCCCCACGGGCCTGGCCACACTTGGGCCAGGCTCCAAGCCCTTGCCCAGCAGGTCAGGCTCCCCACGGTGAGGGTTTTCAGAGCAAAAGGCGAGAGGGATCAGCACCTGCCCGGCGGCAGCTACCGCACATTTACAGAGTTCCAAATAAACACTGGGCTTGGCTTCCTTCCCTGGCCCTTGCCAGAGGCCATCGGAGCAAAGTTATGCCTGGCTGCTCTCCAAGGAGCTTGAGAACGCGCCGGGGGAGCTGCCGGCTGAAGCTTAGCCGGAGGACCGGCAAATCCTCTCCCAGTCTGGCCCCCTCCCCTCTCTGAGGGAGCCCCCTTGGCTTTGCAGGAGGCTGGTGTGGCCCTTCTTCGGGCTGACAGGGCAAGCAGAAGGTTCTCAGAGGAGGTTCTGGGGCAAAAGGAGGGCTGCCAGGCAGATTCTGACAGGCAATCAGCACTTTCTTAGCCTCCGCTCCGCAGCCCTCAGGGTACACCCACACTCGCCTTCAACATTGTCGTCTTCTTTCTGAAGCCTGGACAGCGAAGCAGGGGTATTGGGGCATCACGCTAAGGACCAGATCTGGCTTAATTTCCCACCTGAGCCACTCACTTGGCTTTGGGACTTTGGGCAAGATACTCAGCCTTTCCCGCTCCGAGTTTCCTCTTCCTGAGCGGGTGGACAGCAGATGCTGACTGGGGCAGGGGAGAGGCCTGCCCATTGCCTGCCCAGGGCTGGGTGTGGCTCCAAAAAGGTACCTGTTATCATCCCCCCCTTGCTCCCGAGGGTTCCCTTTGCACGCTTCCCACACTGCAGTCTTTGGTTATTGATGACAATGACGGCCATCCTTTTATCTGGGAGAGCTTGTCCACTAACAGAGCACTTGCAAAGCTGGTCCTCTCTTTTGCCTTCCAGTCCTTGGTGAAGTCATCACACCCACCTTTCAGATGAGAAAGCCCAGACTCAGAGAGGTGAAGAGCCCCCACCTGGCTTTCTTCCAGGGACACTCCCTAACTGTCCCCGGGCTGCCTGAATGCCCCTAGGCTCCCCAGCCCTGCCACCACCCGGCCCCTCCGGCAGCTGCCTGAGGCCCACTCTCTTCCCACCATCTGCTAAGGGGCCAGATGGGCTATGGAGCCACTCCTGCCTTCTCCCGCCTCTGCTCCCGTAGGAAATGGCAGGATTCTGCACGTCTTCACCTCACGCAGACTGGGCAGAAGTCACAACAAGCTTCAAAATCACCACAGGGATGATGGCATCACTTTATCACCAGTGGACTTTACAGTGTGTTATCAAATGCTTTTTACAACCCTCCATGGTCATCCATCCTTACAAGCCTGTGCATTAGGCACCAGCATCGCCCCATCTTTCGGGTGGGAAACTCAGGTCCAGGAAGGTCGCATGACTTTTCCCAGCCTGCGGGCCGAGCCGTCCCCTGTAGTGTCGCTCTGCCAGACCTCTTCCACCCTGTCTCTCTGCCCTGCTCCGCGGTGACGTGGGCCCCTCTAAGAGCAGAGGCGTCCACTCTGCCAGGAGCTACAGGAGCTGTCTCAGTTCACAGCAGGACCTGTCACTCATGGAGCCCCGGCTGGAGCCTGACGGTGGGCTTTGACGTGACCCCACCATCTGTCTCCATGTCCTGCTCCCCAGACCACCTAAACGGCCTCTCCCTGAGGGGAGCTGAGACTGCCAGGATGGATCTGTCACTTTAGCCCAGGCTGGGAGATCACTGGGAGAGGCAGGCGTCTGGCACTTAAGGCTTCTGTACCATCCATACGCATGAGCATTCCCTCCCCAAGGGTCTGGTCCTTGAGGTCCTGAGCAGGGTTGCCTGCAAAGGCTGGAGACCAAGAGGGCCCCAGACCTGGCCTTGGGCCTCACACCAGATGGCCTCCGTGCCCCCTCACCTGTCTCAAGAGGGCAGCGTGGGGACATATAGATGGGCACTCCGGCTCAGGGCAGGTCCAAGCGGATGGCCACTTCTCCCTTCCTAGAGTCGCTTCCCCTGTTGCAGCTGTTCTGTCTGACAGACTTACTCCCAGAAGGAGCTTCCTGGGTGGGAGCAACGTGCCTGCAGTTCAGGCTGGTAGATACTCATGGGCTGTGGGACATCCCCACCTTAAGGCTGGTCACAGGGGAGGGCACTTGGCACAGAGTGTTGGGAGCCCTGGCTCTGAGAATGCCCTGCTGGGCAGCCTGGGTCTCAGAGATGGGAGGCGAGCGGGTGGCTGACCTCTCAGGCCCCTTCCAGCCCTAGTAGCCCAGGAGGTCTCGGACTCACCACATTCAGGTGGAAGCTCTCTTCGACCCAGGCCTTGGCCTCCTGGAACTCCTCCTTCAGCTCCATGAGGTAGAGGGTGTCGAGGGAGTCGATGACCGTGGCCCCGCTGAGGCCTCCTGCAGGCACAGAGGATGCAGGGCGTGACCCAGGGTCGTTCTCATCCTTTCCACCCCAACCATAAGCCATCATTCGCCAGGCCTCCTCTAAATACCTGGGCAGGCTCCCAGGCACAACTCAGGGAGACTCCAGGGTCACCAGCCTTTAAAGGCACATCTGGGATCCAGAGTCCTCCCTTTGCTTCCTCCTCAGGGCAGCAAAGAGGGGGTGGTGGGTCGGGGAGACAAGTCCAAGGGCTGAGCCGCTTCCCAGACCTTGGTTCACTTTTATGTCCGCCAGCAAGCCAGCTATCAGCACCAGGCGGTACCTACCACTTTTCTGTGATGCTGGAGGGTGAGGGGAGGGGAGGGTGAACTGGCATTTGGTCGACAAAATCTTAAAAAATGTGCTAGTCTTCTGACTCAATTCCACTCTTTATTTTATGCTAAGAAAATAGATGTTCATAAATATTTACCCAGGGAGGTATTTATTGCAGTAACATATAATGGGTGAAAAAGTGAAGTGAAAGTGTTAGTTGCTCAATCGTGTCTGACTGTTTGTGACCCCGTTGTAGCCCACCAAGTTCCTGTCCATGGAATTCTCCAGGCAGGAATACTGCAGTGGGTAGCCATTCCCTTCTCCAGTGGATCTTCCCAACCCAGGGATAGAACCCAGGCCTCGTAGGCAGACCTTGAAGGAAGATTCTTTACCATCTGAGCCACCAGGAAAGCCCCAAATATAATGGGTAAAAGTTGGGGAACAAAAGCTCCAAGTCCAATAATAGGGGATCAGTTATACTAATTGTGGTTTATGTACAAACTAGGACATTATGCATACATTCACACAAGTGAGAAAGACTATTAGTTGGGGAGATAGCCATAGGATCTGATAAGCTAAAAAAATTAAATTGCAAAAAAACCCCACAAAAAAGCAGAGTATAATTTCTTTACTGTTTGCCAGTATGGACAAGCTGGTACAGAATTAAGTCTGGCAGGAAGTGATTCAGTGGTTATCTCTGAGGGTGAAGATTACAGGTGCTTTTTGATTGCTTCTAGCTCATGGATTATTTTTATAACCAGAAATTTATTTCTGCCTTAAAAAAAAAAGGAAAGACAGTTTGAGCAAAGAAACCAAACACATACACAGACTAAAGAGTCCATGGCCACCCCTGGGCTTCAGACTCCTGTCTTGGGAGTAAAGGCAGAGAACACTGTACCGTTTCCCCCTCACAAGCCGGACAGAAAAGCAATGAGGAAGACCTCCCCATGTGGGACAACAGAGCATGGCTTGTAGAGGATGGTGAAGGAGGAAAGGAGGGAGAAAGAGATGTGCTTGGTGCCACCTGGAGGGCTTCCTGGAAGAGATGGCAGGCTCCCATCAACTCTGTACTACAGCCATCACAGGCAGCAGCAATTTCCTTCAGGGACTAGTGGGTAACTTAAGAGGAGTATTGTTCCTTCAGAGTACTCCTTCCCCAGATGCTGCCAGAGCTGGCCAACGGGTGCGGAGCCCCACTTGAGTTTGAAGCACGGCTCTGCGGGCCCTCCTGCATTCAGAGCTAATGTCTGATCTCCTTAATTAGTGCTTCCCTGACTGCTCACTTGTGTTGACTTTGCAGAGTAATGCCTATGAAACTCAAACACTTAACCACCTCTCTAAGCTGGGCAAGGTCAGATAAAAGGCATGTCCTGGAAAAGGATGGGAGGTAGACCCAGGAGAAGTTGGCAGAAAGTTAAGTCTGGAGGTTAAAGAGCCATTTCCAGGAGGAAGGGTTTTGCAAGGAAAAGTAGAGGGTGGGGAGGGCTGGCAGGGGGTGGGGTAAAACGACTCACTTCCCAGTCCAGAGACGTGTGTCCTGGGATGGCTTTGCTATTTGGGTTGAACTGAATTTCCAGAATATCAACCCCTCCCACACTTAAGCATTAATAGGAAAACACACTCGAAGCCAAACAAAGTCGATCTTTTCCTGGTTTATCCCGGCTGCTTCCAGGCAGGTGTCCAAGGCTGAACACAGTTCGTGGGAGCTCTGGACCCTCCTGAGGTGTTCAGGCCTTGGGACACAGATGGGCCACACACGGACGAGACATGCCCAGACCCCAGGGTGCTGGCCTGGCATCCACGCTCCGGGCTCTGATGCCTTCCCTTCACCACAGGGCCTCAAACCTGAGTTCTTAAGGGCCTGGAGGAATTCCTGAGATCCCCGCCTTGCCTCACCCCAGGATTTCATAGACGAGGACCCCAGAGAGATCTCCTTCAAGTTTAGGCCAAGGGAGGAGAGGAGCCCAAGGCTGGGCCACATGTAATGTGTTTTCTGTATGAGGGCGTCTCGATTCGCTGGGAAACAATTTCAGATCTGCTAGCTGAGCCTTCTTCCTGGTGGGGCCAGGAAGCTGCTCTGATCAGTGAGGAGAAGAGAAGCCCAAGCTGCGTGTCCTTCAGGGCCAAGGGCGAGGCGGCCCAGAGTATCTGATTTCTGGATCCTGTCCCCCAGCTGCTGGGTGTTTTCACCCCGTGGGCCCTCCATCTCCTGGTCTGACCCTGAGCCCAGAGGCCTCGGGACCTCAGCTGGGCCGGGAGGGCAGCCAGGGAGCCTCGTGATCAGCTGTCCTCCCAAACACTCCCGAGGCCGCTCACTAAGAGATCTGCTGGCAGGGTTCTGCCCTGGCTCTCAGCTTCCTCTCACCCCGCCCCCAGCCACCACCCTGCTGGGCCGCAGGCCAGCAAGTCACTTATTGGAAAGCTTTTCGTTTCAGGCCAGAGGTTACCTGGTGGCCCGGCCGCCAGGCAGGAGAGAAGGCGTGATACCTTCTCTGTATCTGCACCTGTGGCCCATCTGGGGTAGCTCCCCCATGGAAAAAGAGTCTGTCTGTTCAGTCAACAGGCCCACAGACTGTCGGGAAAGAGCCAGAGGGGCGCAGAGAGTCAGGCAGCTGGCTCGGCAGCTTCCCTGGGCTGCAGCAGCCCACGCCCCCAGCTCTAGCTCTGAACTCTTGTTCACAAAGGACACCGCTGGCTCCTGTTTCTGCCGGGGCAGGAGGCAGTGGTGGTGGTGGTTCAGTCGCTAAGTGGTGTCTGACTCTTGTGACCCCATGGGCTGTAGCCTGCCAGGCTCGCCCTATCCATGGGATTCTCCAGGCAAGAATACTGCAGTGGGTTGCCATTTCCTCCTCCAGGAATAGAGGCAGTGGGGTCTGTTAAAAAACAAAGAAACAAACCACAGCTCTGGGTTCAAATTCCAGGCTGGGGCAGCAACATATCCCCTCTAAGTGCCAAAGTTCTCATCTGTAAAATGAGGTAAAGGCCCCTGGGCCAGGGTACTGGGGAGCCACTGAAGGTTCCTGAGCTGGGACGAGGGTATCATATAATGCCCAGCCTAAATGCACGTGTACATGTCTGGCCTGGAGTAAGCGCTTAACGAATCAGTTTACTGCTCTTATTTCTGGGGTCCCTTAGCTCACCTTGAAATTCTGGCCTGGCCCAGGGAGGCATGGGTTCACATTCTGGCTCCATTAGGTACTAGCTGTGTGACAGGGCAAGTCACTGTACCTCGCTGAGCCTCATTTTTCTTATCTGCAAGATGAATACAGTAGGACCAACCTGATAAGGCTGCTGGGAGGGTTAAATGGGGCGGTGGATGAAAAGGAGCTGGCACGATGATGGGTACACGTGAGCTTGCCCCTACAAGCAAAAATGTGACCCTCTCTGTCCCCAGCTGGCCCTGGGCAGCCCCTCCACCAAGTCTTCTAGGGTCACTGAGGCCTTGTGATACTCTTGCATTTACTGGTCTCTCACCACCCTGTGGGGCACTAGACACAGCTTGTAAAAGTCTTGACCTCAACTTAAAGGAAAAGCGTCACATGGGTCCCACCTGTGTCCGCTGCCTCCCACCCCTGACTTGGCTGTGCTGCTGCTAAGTTGCTTCAGTTGTGTCCGACTCTGTTCGACCCCATAGATGGCAGCTCACCAGGTTCCCCCATCCCTGGGATTCTCCAGGCAAGAACACTGGAGTGGGTTGCCATTTCCTTCCCCGATGCGTGAAAGTAAAAAGTGAAAGTGAAGTCGCTCAGTCGTGTCCATCTCTTAGCGACCCCATGGACTGCAGCCTACCAGGCTCCTCCGTCCATGGGATTTTCCAGGCAAGAGTCCTGGCGTGGGGTGCCACTGCCTTCTCCGGACTTGGCTGCACACCTGCCTCCGAAAAGGTCTACCTGCCTCCCAGGCCTCTCTGATTCACCCTGTACATTGTCACCTTACCTGTCTTCCTAAAACCAGATCTACTGTGCCCCTCCCCAGCTCAGGAACCTGCAAAGGCTTTGCAGTACCCATGCAACAATCAGGGACAGGGGGTGAGGCCTTTTGGGTCTGAGTCCAGAGGATCTGGCTAATATCATCTCCCATCCAGCTCCGCTTCCTGGACACAGGCTGCGTGCTCTGCCCTCCCTACATTTGCATGTGTGGTCTCCTCTGACAAGAGAGCTTCTCTGTGCATCTGGGCATACGCAAAGCCTTCACCTTCTTCAAGGTCACCTCCCACTGGCAGCCTTCTCTGATTGCACCCAGCCAACCTCTTCCTGCCCAGAGAGCCTCCATAGAACTTTCCCAGACCTCCCATTCGGGTGACCTTCTGTGAGTTCCTTGAGGCCAAATGCTCCCAGGGCTTCTTTCACACCCCTTCCCTGCTACCCCAAAGGCCAGAGCCCCCAACCCCAATGCCATCCACCATTCCCTGCAGCCTCAGCACCTGCCCTGACTTCTGTGATACTTCTGCAAACTCTGCTAAGAATTGCCTTGCCCATCCCCCCTTCTCCTGCAGGATCTAGAGCCCACCCAGGGCCTCCTCGGCCAGGAAGCCACAGTGATCCTACCCCCCACAATCTGCATGAGGTCTCACCCTCCCTGAGACGTCCTCACCAGCCCCTCGGGGCCCACCCTCGAGGCTTGTGCACTCTCATCTCCACAAGTGCTCCACTCTCACCACCATAATGGAGCTGTCAATTTACTGCCCTGTCCTCTGTAACAGCAGGGGCTCAGCCTGCAGCAGGGTCGCCTCCAGGCTCAAGAGACAGCTGCCAGTGGAGTGGGCAGACAGGAGGGAGGAGACCCGGCTGGCCCATCTCCTGCATGGACTCCCTGGCCTTGCTCTGGCTCTGGGCTGGGTCTTGGCCTTCAGGACGCTCCTCTTCCTCTTGCTTCTCCTTCTCACCCTGTGGTTGCTTCTTTCTAGCTTCTTCGCTGGTTCTTCCTCATCGCCAGGCCTTGAAAGCGTGGGGCTCTGTCCTTGGGCCTCTCGTCTGTTCTACTTCCTTTTCTTAGTGACTCAATCTGGCCTCACGGCTTAAATACCATCCACGTGGTGCTGATGACTCCCAGATTTAAATATCCACCCAGGACCTCAAGCTCCGGCCCAGACGCACTATTCAACAAGGCCTTACTCACACTTCCACTTGGAGATCTAGAGACATCTCGCCTATAACTTGTCTGAAGGCAAATCCTGCCCCTCCCTCCCAACCTGTCCCTCCCACAGTCTTCTCCCCTCGGTGAATGCCAACCCCCTCCTCCCAAGAGCTGTGGCCCCAAGCCCTTGCCTCTTCATCTCTCACCCCCACATCTGGTCCCGCAGCAGATTTTGGTGGCTCTGTCTTCATAAGAGGTCCAGCCTCTACCCGCTCCTCACGTCCTCCGGCCTCCCACCTACAGAAATGCAAGTCGTGTCATGCCTTTCCTCTGCTCAAAACCCCCAGGGCTCCCCACCTGCCTGGAGGGCTGTGATCCTGCCCCGGCTTCCTCTCTCCGCTTGGCCTCCCTATCTTCATGCCAGCTGTTTGTTGCTCCTGGAGCCCTCCAAGCCCTAGAGCCTTGGCCTTGGCACTTGTGATAGCTCTTCCCTCTCTCTATCTTCAGCACCTTAATCCCTGGCAACGTCACACAGGGGTCTGCCTCCCTGTTTACCGTCTTCCCCAACAGAGTGTAAACTGCTGGAGGGGAGGCTCTGTTTTGTGCACTGCAGTCCTCCACTGCCTAGAACAATTCCTGCCCATCACAGGTGCCTGATGAGTATTTAGGAATAATGGGGCCCCTTCCCGGGGCAGGGAAGGCTTCGAAGGGGCTGTGGCTCATTCATATCTTTCCATGTTCGGCTACAGTCTGGCACCCAGAGGCATTAAAGGTAAATGTGTGGGTTGAACAGACTGAACCTATCACGTGGGCATCTTCGGTGGCCACGTCCAGGGAAGCTTAACTCTGTGCTCTAGGTTCTGGTGCCAATCGACAGAGGAGACCCTCCCAGCAGGCTGTGGCCAGATTGGCCAGAATGGTTGAGCGGGTCACACCACTGCCCTGCACAGAGCTATCTATCTCACTCTATGTCAGGCTCTACAAGGGAAGGACCCTGGGACCCCACGGCCTCCTCCCCTGAGGGCTGCCTGGCCATGAACCACCCTGCCCTGCTGGACTGTGGTTTGTATCACTTCTCCAACTCTGCCATATTAATGATGATGAGGTTTTTATGTGACATTGTATTAGCAAAGAGAAATGGGTCAGGCTGGGCAACATAAGCTCCAGAAAGAACATTTAGATAGAAAAAAAAAAAATCACCCAAGGCGTAGCCTATTACCACAATATCCCCAGAGCCAAATACTAATGGTTGCATTTAATTTGATCATACAATCCAGAGACTTTTCTTAATCTGTAAAGCAACAACACAAATGTCTTTCTCAGCTTCCAAAGAAACCAACGTGGCTGTGGGGCAGGTTGAGTTCCCAAAGATGGATGCCATAGGACATCCTATCCCACAAGAGAACCTCTGCCCACAGCTCCTCTCCTTGAACCTGGCTGCAACTTTGTGACTACCTGGAATAACAGAACAAAGCAAAATGGATGATGTGCTAGTTTTCAGGGCCAGACTTTAAGGAACAGGCAGTTTCGACTTCCTGTCTCTTGGAATGCTGGCTCTTGGGACCAGCCACCATATTGTAAGGAAGCCCAAGAGAGCCCACAAGGAGAGAACACGTGGAGAAGCCATACGTACGCTATCTGATGGACAGCCCATCTGAGCTTCCAGTCAACAGTCTGCATCCATTCCAGACATGGGAATGAAAAAGCTTCCAGAAGGTTCCAGCTATCAAGTTACCTTCAGCCTTCAAGCTTTCCCAGGTTAGGGGCTGTATATCCTGGCAGGGAGATAAGCTGTCCCCATTGTGCCCTTTCTGAATTCTTAGCTCACTGGATCTGTGAGCATAATAAGACCGCTGTTTTAAGCTGTAAATTTTGGAGTAATTTGCTATGCAGCAGTAGTAGCTGGAATGTTCTGCCACATGGGTTTCTATGCGGATGAATTAAAGCGATATCCCCACTACCCCAAAGCACATTGTTTAAAACTACCTGAGGTCTTCTGTGAAAGAGTGAAAAAGGAGAGTGAAAAAGCTGGCTTAAAACTCAACATTCAAAAAACTAAGATGATGGTATCTGGTCCCATTGTTCCATGGCAAATAGATGGAGAAACAATGGAAACAGTGACAGACTTTATTTTCTTGGGCTCCAAAATCACTGCAGATGGTGACTTCAGACATGAAATTAAAAGACCCTTGCTCCTTGGAAGAAAAGCTATGACCTACCTAGACAGCATATTAAAAAGCAGAGATATTACTTTGCTGACAAAGGTCTGTCTAGTCAAAGCTATTGCTTTTCCAGTAGTCATGTATGGATGTCAGAGTTGGACTATAAAGAAAGCTGAGCACCAAAGAACTGATGCTTTTGAACTGTGGTGTTGGAGAAGACTCCAAGGAGATCCAGCCAGTTCACCCTAAAGGAAATCAGTCCTGAATATTCATTGGAAGGACTGATGCTGAAGCTGAAACTCCAATACTTTGGCCACCTGATGCAAAGAACTAACTCATTAGACAAGACCCTGATTTTGGAAAAGATTGAAGGCAGGAGGAGAAGGAGACAACAGAAGATGAGGTGGTTGGATGGACATGAGTTTGAGTAAACTCCAAGAGTTGGTGATGGACAGGGAAGCCTGGGGTGCTGCAGTCCATGGGGTCACAAAGAGTCGGACATGGCTGAGCGACTGAACGGAACTGAGGTCTTCTGGCTGCATAAAATATTTTAGGGATGAGGACTTCCCCATTTTTATCAGGTCTGGGTTATTTGTTTTCCTCCGGGAGGAATTTTTTCCTTGAAGCTTTCCATAATGATTAGTTCCTGGATTACATAAAGTTGTGTTCAGGGGCTGAGTATTTCCAGGAAAAGGTTTCTTGGTGCCTCCGGAAGGACTAAAGATATTTTTAAGGAAATATTCTTGGAATCCAACAGAATGTTCTTACGAGAAGCTGATTAATAAAAGGTGATCAGATCTGACTGTATCACTGCCCTTTTAAAAAGCTCTCAAAGCCTCCTGTTCTTCAAGTTCAAAGTCCTGGGCACAGTGTGCAGGGTGCCTGTGGTCCAGGCTTGGCACCCTCCCTAGTCTCACCTCCCTTTTGCTCTCTTTGCACGTGATGCTCTGCCCAGAGCAGACCACTAGCAGCTCCCCAAACACCCTGCAGTGTCTGCTGATGCGAGCGCTGTCTTTTCTCAGGATGTTCCAGAACCACGAAGCAGAGCTGACCGCCCCCTCCTTTGCAAGCCCAACTCGCTCTGCAGCAGGCGCCTCCGTCACAGCACGGTCCACCCTGCATCTGACATCTTTGCCCGTGAATCATCTCTGCCCATGAATCATCTTTGCCCGTGAATCCTGGAGGGCAGTGGCTGGGTCTGACTCTTCCCAGGAGCCCCAGCATCCATCCTTAGGCCAGGCACCAAGAAGGCAAGAACAAATGGCTGCTGCATGAATAAATGGCTGGTGGCAATACCCACAGCACTTTCTTAGGGATTTCCAAACATTTCACAAGCTCTTTCGGCCTCAGAGAAAACACAGTGCTCATAGCAGCAGCCAGTTATCCGAGGAAAGCACTGTCAGAGGGACATGATGGGCAGCTGCTGACATTAGGGCCCTGGTGGAACTAATGGCTTCCTGCATCCTTCCCAAACACATGCCACGCTTTGCAGCCACAGCCGGCTGGAGAATGCTTGCTGTGGCTGACCGCCGGATGACGTTTACTGCGACGAATGGCCAGACACGGTTCACTGAAGCAGCCTGCTGGACAGGGTTCCTCATTGGAAAACAGGGTGTGTTTAAAAATGTTAATGTTTCGTTTGCTTTTAAATAAGAGCTGGGGGTGCAGGCTGACCTGGAAACTGGCATTCAGACAATTCCCTGCAACAGTGCTGTGTAACAAGCTCTGAACTGCCTTCATCTCAGAACACCTCATAGAGAAGAAAGGCAGATGGAGAAGCTGGAACTCAGGGCGCTCACAGCTGTAACCAGACTTTTCAGACCACGTGACTTTACAGACTTGGTTTTAACCCAGCTTCATCCTTTCCCAGCTGTGTGATCATGGGCAACTGACTTAACCTCCCTGGGGCTCAGAAAAAATGGGACAATGGGGCCTCCTTTTGAGGACAGAGTGGCCAGTTGAGATGGATGTATACCAGAGCACTCAGCAGGCGCTCAGTACCAGAGAATCTGATACCCCCAGCACACAGTAGGTGCTCTGTGCACAGGGCTGTTATCATAAGGCTCAGTTCTGGCAGAGGAAGGCATACCCTTGGCCCAGCAGGAAAGGATGGCACAGCCTACGTGCCAAGCAGGCAGGAGCTGCGGGCTCTCAGGAAGGCAGGACCAAGCTGGCCAGGCACTCTGGCATTTTTAACACACTTCTTGGCAAAAGCCGGAGTCCTGGCTGCTCACCCCAAGACACCTTAAACCCAACCGCTGCTCTGTGTAGCTCCTGAGGGCAGACCCAGAGTCCCTCCATGGTCTGGCTTGCCCCTGCAAATTAGACGATTGCTCAGTACTGTCCCTTCACCTCCATGGGAAGGGTAAACATCCTTATTCCATCAGCCTTGGTCTTATCCATGTAACCTTTTTTGGCATCATGGTGGGAAGGGAATTAAAATCGGCTCTGACTTTAGGCTCGGCCCTGAGACTTGCCAGTGGGATTAGTGGACATGACTTGAACAGAGGTTTGAAATAAGCTAGCATGGGTGGGTTTGCCCTCCTGCGTGCCCACCTTTCACCAGGAGAAGAACAAGTCTCAAACAGTCACTGGTCCATGAAGGATGACAGATGGATGGAGCAGACCTGAGCCAGCTGAGCGCAGCCTAGATAAACCAAACCCCAGCCTATTTGCAGCCACGTGAACAAAAAATAAATGCTGGCTGTTGTCTGCCACTCACTGTGGAGTAATTTTTTACATGGCATTATTCTGGAAATAGATGACTGATATAACGCCCTTTCAGTCCTATTTCTTAATAGTCTTGGCATGTTTTCTGTACTCTAGCTAGACTACAGACTCTATGAGGTCCACCTTTTCTTACCTTCCAGACCTTTATTATGTCTGCTTGGACGTGCCTCCTCTAACCCAAAGTGTCTCCACAGATGGCCAAATCCAATGTCTACTTTAAGTCCTAGAGAAAATGCTGCTTCCTACATGAAGACATCCCTGATTGCCCCCACCTGGACCTGAGGTCATCCTCCTCTGAATTTTTATTAAGTCATCCTCCTCTGAATTTTTATTAAAAGAACTGCTTTTCAGCTTTCATTACAGAAATCTGTGTCCTTTTCTCAAGTCCCTCCCAGGCAGTGAGTGTCTTCAGGGCAGAATCTAAGCCTGTTTAACTGAAGCTGGCACAGGCCCTGGAGAGTAAAGGTGTCACTGAGATCTCCTGAATGATGCCCTCCACCCACTGCCTCCCATCTGGATGATGAAGACTCTGGAGAGCCAGGGCCCCTACCAGAGGCTGTTCCTAACATGGTGGCAGGTGTGGAGGGGGTTGGAGGGGGAGGGCAGACCCCAAGTCCATGAATCTCTGAAATCCTGGCCCAGGGAGGACACCCAACTGAAGTTCACTTGTGGGATGTGGGATTCTCCTAAATGCCAACCACAGAGGTTAACAAGAACAGCTGTAGACAGCGCTCCGTGCTGGGCACAGCCTTATATGTTTACACACATCTTTTTTAAGCCTTGTGAAAACTCTATCATTGTCCCTCTTTTACAGGTAAAGATGGAAACTTCAAGAATTAAGTCACTTGCCCCAGGTTCATTCATTTACCCGAAAACACACTGTGGAGTCAGGCTGGGCCTGGTGCTGAGCACAGTGGGGAGCGGACAGTCCCGGTCCCCACCCTCAAGGCGCTGAAGGTCTGGTTGGGGAGAAAGACACCAGCCAGGTATCACACGATGGCACCGAGTTACAAAGGACCGCGTGCGGTAGAGGGAAAGCGAACAGGGGCATGGCCAAGCCTTTGAGTTGAGGCCTGAAGGAGGCACGGGAGGGAAGAGGGGGTCGGGGCAGGCCAGGCAGATACACAGCAAGTAGAACGGAGCGGGGAAGTCTTGGCCTGCTTGTGCAGCAGAGAGCAGGTGTGGGTTGGGTTGGTGAGAAAGAGGGAACATAGTGGGTGGTGAGGGGTGGTGGGCCGGACCACACAGGGCCTTGGGGGCTCAGGAAGCTTCGTGTGGATGGCTTAGGGACCCCAGCTGCCTGGTGTTTTAAAGCGACACATAAGCGGTTGTGTGAAGAGTGTCCTTGAGGGGGACCCAGTGGAGACTCCAGGTAGAATAATCCCGGGAGCGGCCCATCTTGGCTGGGGAGTGCCCTCTAGTCACTTAGGGTGAGTAGGAGGGAGGCAGGGAGCACCTGGGCCTGTGCTTTGAGATCCCCTGAAGGCAGCTGGAGACACCCTCCGGCTGGTGGGAGGCTATTTATCAGTCCAGGGTAAGGAGAATTAACCAAGAGCACACGGCAACATCAGCCCGTCACCTCACTTCAGCCCCGTTGAGGGGAGCCCTTAGCTGCCCTCTGAAAGTGCCAGGGCCTCCCAGGCCCATGGACGCAAGGTCACAATGTCATCTTGTATATACATGGTGGGCACACAGAGCTACGCACTGACCACGGCAAACACAGCCTGCAGGCCAGAACCAAGAGGCACAGATGCAAGGCTGTGATGACAAGATGAATGACGCCTCCCGGAAAGGGGAGAAGCAAGGAGATCAGAGAGGCCCCATTCACCCCAAGAAGCATAAAGAGGCGGCAGAGGCAGTGCCGGGAGAGCCTGGCTCAGAGCTGTGCCCCGGCCGAAGGCCCCTCCCGTCGCTTGGACGGCTGAGCTGCAGGGGACGGGCCAAGCCCTGGAGCCCCACTCACTAGCTGCCTCAGTTTCCTCATCTGTACAATGGAGCAACCACACCTCCACCCTGCAGAACCACCCTGAGGGTCAGAGATCATACCACTTCCTGTCCACAGCCAGCCTCGACTGAACCTGTGTGGAGGCAGACGGGGGCACTCTTTAAACAGCCTCCCAACAACCCTCTGAGGAGGGTGCAATTGTGTTGCTCTTTATCAAGTGGGGAAACTGAGGCTGAGACAGGTCATGGAAGGTTCCCAAGGTTGATGAATGGGGAGCCAGGATTCAACTCAGTCTGTCTGCCTCAGAGACTCTGCATTTCATTGGTGGGTCATCTTGCTTCTGTGCAATTTCTGGAAACTTGGCCAGGTTCAGAGGGCCTGAGAAGGTCCCAGAGAGGTGCCCACAGCCACAAGACCCCCAGGCCAACTCCTCAGGGCGTGGCGGCACCTGCCACCTGTGGGAGGGAGCAGTGCCTGTGTGAAAGCAGCTGGTACCTCCCGGTAGAAGTCCTGCCTTGATGCGCAGACAAGCCTCCACAAAGCCTTCCCAGATGTCCTCGAGGCAGTGATGCTTTCTCCCTGCACCATTCTGGGTCCCACTGCTGATCACCTGGCCAGGCCAACTCTGGGAGTGTCCCTGCTGGTCTGTCTCTCTAACAAGCAGGAGCCTGGAAGGCAGAGATCCTGCCATATTCATCTTGAGACCATCTACGATGGCTTCCCTGGTGGCTCAGATGGTAAAGAATCTGCCTGCAATGCAGGAGACCTGGTATCAATCCCTGGGTTGGGAAGATTCCCTGGAGAAGGAAATGGCAACCCACTCCAGTATTCTTGCCTGGAGAATCCCATGGACAGAGGCTACAGTCCATGAGGTCACAAAGAGTCAGACATGACTGAGCGACTAACACACACACACACACACACACACACTCACACTCACACTCTCATACCAGGTGTGCGCAGTAGGGTCTGAGTCAACATAAACAAATTAACCTGGAGAGAGAACTGAGGAGCCCAGCAGGCAGGGGCAGAGGCCAGACCAGCTGGCCCTCTTCCCATCAGGTCCATGACGGCCCCCCCTGATTCACCCTCAGCATCCAGGGAAGAGGAGGGGGCTGGCCCCCCTCCTCCACAGATACCTGAGACCTTCCCTTTCCTTAATCCATAGACCCCTTTCAGAATCTGCTAGAAGCCACCCCAACCCCTCCCCTTTACTAAATGGACATTTGTATGCATTTTACACAGAAAGTAGCACAGGCTTCCCACTGGCAGACCTATCTGGGTTGACCACCTAAGTGAGATGGGGGACCCTCTGGGCAGATTTTCATTTCCTACAAAGGATGAGGTGAGGAATTTATTTTGGAGTCAGGGAGATGTAGAAACAAATCCTACCTTACTATTTCTAGCTGTGTGATCTCTGGTTAGCTGGTTTACCCACATAAACCTCAACATCCTCATCTGTGAAATGGGGATAATGTCAGGTAATGCACATTATTAGAAAGAGTGCATTAATAGGTGGACAGGGAAGTTTGTTTTTCCTTTAAATAAGAAATAAGAAAATCAGCTGCAGTAATTGCCTCTGAATCACCTTTCACTTGATTTTATTTGATTTCTTTTAATAGGCAACAGTAATAATGGAAAAAGCATAGGCTTCTAGTCAAAATGTTTGAGCCTTGGCTCTGTGTATTACCAGCTATGTGACCACAACCAGATTCCTTAACCTCTCTGAGCCACGAGTCTGCATTTATCAAAAGGGACTAATAACATCCCCCTTGAAGATGTGGGTGGCTTGATGTGGCACAGAGTCTGGTAGAAAGAGGGAGCAGGAGGGGAAGGGTCCGTGCATGAATGAAACAGGGAGAGCTCCTCACCCACCTGCCCATGTGTACCCACTTCTCATTCCTGGTGCGACAGCCCTGAGCACGCTTCCTGGGTGAGAACTGCTTCTGTTTTAGATCTGGAGCCCAACGCAATTCACAAATGCAGCAGACGTGCCGTGGCCCAGAAGACAACTCCCTCTGCTTCAGAGAAAACACACAGTTCAATTTCCCAAAGATCGAACCTGGGAGCCTTTCAAGGCTTTCCCAGTGAGAGCAGTTCTCGGAATTCTCAGGCGCCACCCTCATGCGACTAAACAATTAAAGCCCAAGTATTTGTCATTCTCAGCAAAGGTTTGCGAGGATGAGTGAGAAAATGAAAAAAAAAAAAAAATCTGATTTCAGCGGCACAGTTTTCAGAAATGTATGGTAATCCATTTTTGTCAATCCACGGAAGGCGCAGCTCAAATCATTAAAAAGCCATCGTACTTAATCATGCATGGAGAAGGCTGGGCTGTGACTCTCAGATCATTTTCAAATGGTTTCAGGTTAACTTTCAAAAACTGACAGGCAAGCAGGCAGGGGATTATGACAGATGATAATCTGAAGAATTTCTGGTCCTGGTTCTCAGAGGATGAGGGATTTATTTGAGAAAAAATTGCCACCCAGACCTCAGCATGATGGCAACGGTGAGGAAGAGTCCAGGATGGATCACCCGTGACCTCTGCCCTCAGGGAGTCTGCAGCTGCCTTCTCAGAAAGACAGCAAGTTCAGAGCAAACTATTAAGTAAGCAAATAATTGTGATGCATTCTGACAGGGGCTAATAAAAGGCGGAAGTTGACCCAGTGGTTAAGTCTCAGCTGTGAGTGTACAGACCTGGGTTTGGGATTCGTCTTTGCCACCCATTCTGTGACCTCACGCAGGTTCCTGAACCTCTCAGTCTTGGGTTCCTCATCTATAAAAAAGGATAGCCAGCTCATAGGCTCAGGAGGTTACGACTGAGCTCATTCCTATAAATCCTTTCACGTGGTGCCTGGTACTGAGCTCTCTGGTCAATGCTGGCAAAGCAGCTAACTCCTAACTAGGAAGCCTCCCAGGTGACCTCTGATTGGGATCAGGAAGGATAAGTGGGAGTCTGCAGGGATGAGGGGTGGAGGAAGGATGTTCCAGACAGAAGGCACAGCACATGCAAAGGCCCTGAGGTGAGAGGTTGGCCAGGGTGGAGCACAGGGCGTGTGGGGAGCAGGATGAGGGAGGGAGTGCTGCAAGGGAGTCCTCCTGTGAAGGTCAGTGACTGCCAGGCTGAGGCGTTCAGGCTTTATTGAAGGCGGGGGCAGCCTTTACGACCTCAGAGGGTCAGGGACATCCTGTGTCTTCTTCCAGGTCTTAGTGCGTGTTGGTTACTTGTTGAATTCTCAGGGATCGCCTCTCATCAAACTCGATCCAGGCCTTTGTGTAAGAAAAACACCCTCTATTAGGCCCAGTAGTGGTCATGCTTCCCCTCCTCAGGGCAGAGCCGTTGGGGGGGAACCACCATCCAGTCAGACACTGTGCTCCCCACTTTTCCCACCTCCCTTATCTTTAGGTGGGGCCCTCTGACCCAGTTCTGGCCAGTGGAATATGGGTGTAAGTTACATACAGACTGAGCCCTGGTCCGTGAAACCTGCTGTGGGATCCTCCGAGGCTGAGGTGACCTTGGGAGTCACAATCTGAAGATGACGGAGCCTCTGTTACCCTGTCCCTGAGGGACCGTGATGGGTGGGGCTCCCTCCTCCTGCCATTTGACTTTACACAAGCAAGAAATAAATGTCTGTTCCCAATCCATACAATAATCTCTGGGTTTATCTGTTACAGCAGCTCGCATTACCTTAAATAAATACACCCATTACAGCATGACTGTGGGCATGTTATTTTGCCTCTCTGAGCCTCAGTTTCTCTAATGCGGAGTGTCGTGAAGGGCTAATAAGATGAGATGTGAGGGAACACATTGCTGGTGTTGTGGCTTCAAATCTCTCCGAGAGCTTGCAGGGGAGGGCACTTTGTAGGACTCCTGCTGCGGCAGGGGGAGTGCACGCAGCTAAGGGCTTGGAGATGCTCCGGGCAAGGGGTCCAGATCCAGCAGCAGATCCTGACCTGGACTGGAGACCCTCACTCCGGGCTTTAGTTCTGCCCCTTGGCAGAACTCCCCAACATGGCTGAGGGAGGGGGCTGGGGCCTGGCTCTGTCTCTTGGCTTCTGCTCCCCTGGGAAGCAGTCAGCCCAGCCTCCCTGATGATAACTTGTTCCAGCCTCTCACAACTCATTAGCAGGAAATTGCATGCCCTGCCAGGAAGATGCACGTCTGATTTTTCAGACATGTCAGGTAGACACTGTTATCAAAACCTTGTCATGTCTCTGCATAGCCCCGCATCCTTCTCTGAGGTCCTCCTGGCAGGCTCTGTGCTCAGGGCACATGCTTGCTATCTTGGGAGATTGAAGAGCCTTATTCAGTTGAGGATTCCGCCAGCCAGCTTGCAAGGAGCAGGGGCTCGGGACGGAAGCCCGTGTCGGTGGCCGAGGCTCACGCTCCACCCTGCCTCTAAGCCATCCTGCACCCCCAGCCCAGGATTGATGCTGAGACCCGCAGAGGAGACAGAAGAAAGGCCTGAGTGGTCTGTGATGTGCTGAGCTGGATCTGGCCAGAGACAACTTTAACAGGATCCCGGTCATTACGTGTCCTTTTGCGGACAGGGTTTCCTCTCCCATGGACTGGAAGTAGGGATGGAGAATGCCCCACCCCCAGCCTCTGGAGCCCGAAGTCGGGGCAGGGCCACCTCATCCTGTACACATGGCCCCATGGCCCCATGCTTAGGTGGGTAGGTGCAGACATTGACCTTCTCCACCTTCTGTGCCCTCACCTTTGCCCGCTGCCCACTGGCCAGCGCTAGTGGAAGGCATGTGAAGAGCTCTCAGATCACCTGATGGAGTAAAGACCATCAACACCCTGGACTCGGCTCTAAGGAGAGACAGAGAAGAAGCAATGACAAGGACAAAGTGCATCCATCTCCACAGTCTTTTCACACAATAATGAACCTGTCTGAGCCTTATATCCTCTCTGAGGAATACCATTACCCTTATTCCACTGAGGAGGAAACTGAAGCTCACAGAGATTCAATGACTGGTGCTCAAGGTAACCCAGCTAACGCACCAGGCAGTAATCTGAGCCGCACCCTGTGAACATCTCATAATAACCACAGTCACTTGCTTAGAAGGTCCTACATACCAAGTCCTAGACCAAGCATTTGGTCAATTCTCCAGCTGACGTCATATGATCTCAATTTCCAGGTGATCTATGGAGGCTCAGAGAGGTTAAGCAACTTGTCCAAGGTCACACAGCAAGCAAGCAGTAACCACAGCCTTAATGGCTATGGTGGTGCTCTCTCCTTATACCAGCTGGCTCACCAGCGAGAAGGGTTCCACCTGGGGAGGGCAGCAAAAGAGGGAGGCTACCAGATCCTACCAGGCTAAAAAGCAGCAGACAAAATTGCACACATGCTGATCACCACTCCATTAAAACCCCGAGGGGGCGTGGATTGGATAGGGTGGGATCTGGTAGACAGTTGGGTGGCTGTCTCAGAGTGAAGCAGGGCCTGGCAACTTCTGTTAGCTCACGGTCTCCCTTAGCTGAGTTTTCCTTGTAAGGATGGCTGAGGGTCAAAGTGAAGAGGGGCCAGGTGGGCACAGGTGTGGTGGCTCCTCGGCTCCTTGGCCCCGGCAGCAGGGGGTCCTCTCTCCCTCTCCCAGGTGCAGGAGCCACCTGGCCAGGTAACCTCTCCACCTCACCGCATGCCAGACAGCCTTCAGTCTCAGGCAGAGATCCCAGCAAACCAGCGCCCACTGCGCTGAGCATGTGGAGCTTTTGAAACAGCCAGACTTGCAGAAGAGGGGCCGAGCAGCTGCGACAGCCCAGGCAGTGCGTGTCTGTGGTCCCCCATCCCGGAGGCCAAGGCCAACGACCTGGTCTCCAATTACCTTCTAAGAGGCCCTCCGTGATGTAGCCTCTGCCCTCTGGGCAGCTCATTACCCACCTCTCCTTTCATGCTCCAGTCACTCTCAGGGCAGCACACAGGACTGCCAAACCTCCTCCCAGGCTGTCCTTTCCGCCCAGAATGCCCCTCACCTCCGCCTGCCTATTCTGCAGCTCTGGAACACAGCTCTGTTGTTCTCAGTTGCCCTGAATCCACCCTCCAGCTTTCAGACTGCTACACATCTTAAACTTCTGTTCAAGCAAACACTTCAGGAGAATCCTTCCAGAACTCCTGCTGGAAGGCAAGGTGGGGTGGAGAAGGAGGGTGGGGAAGGGGAGAGGCCTCCCGAAAGGGGAGGGGAGGTGGCCCGAGGGTACCTGGCACACCCGTGCGCTGCGGACTCTGCTGCAGCCTAGCTGTAAGCTGCCTCTGCAACAGCTCCCGGGCTCTCACGCTGCTGTGCCTTTGCATGTGCTGTACCCTCCACCCAGAAGGGAATTCTACTCTTCTCTATCCGAGCAGCCCCAGCTCCTGTCTCAGGGCCCAGCTGGATACTACACACTCTGCCATGCTACAGAAGTGGGCTCCTTCCTCTATATTTTCTGCACTGCGTATGTCACAATGACATGTGGGTCCTTTCCTCGAGGAGAACTCTTTAGGGATAAGGGACTTGGCCAACTCATCTTTGCATCTCTTTTATCAGCCCAGAATTGGCCTGGAAATGTCTCATGAGTGAACGAATGAACCTCCTTCTCTAAGACCTCAAGAGGCCTAATTCCCCTCTTCCTGCTGGGCCTTCTTCTCCAGTCATGAGAGGAACAAACTGCCCTTTGTCTTCATACCACGTTGGTATTGACCAGAGTTGGGTTTTAATGGCGCTTTGACAAAAGGCAGCACCCACGTTCATTTTCCTTGGCTAATTACATTTCCCAATTGAAATGCTTATCTCTGGGCTGATGTTAAAGACATAATCAGTTTCCAGAATGGATTCAAAGGAGGTGAGAAGCAAGAAAATAATTAAGCTAACTTCTGATTTAATCAAATAATTAACTAGATTAAATCGGCTGTTTGTGATCTACAGCCCAGCCCAAGCCTGGGGAGTGCATTTCTCTATCGGAGAGATTATTTCTGATTGTTTTAGAGATGGAGAGCCTTTCTTCTGAGTAGTATGTAAAGGACTGACTCCTTCAACTGAATGCAAAATCAGAGTGGCAGGACCCCAGCTTCCTGGTTTAGGTAAAGTATTCTGGGTTTAGGGAAAGAAAGCTTCAAGCAGGGAGGGGTGCTCTGTTTCAGAACCATACCTGGACACTCGTGGCACAAGGGTTGCATTGCTGGCCTTAGTTTATCCATGCCCTCTGCCCTCTGAGCAGGCTTTCCTGCCCTGTCCTCTTATTCGGCACTCAGGCATGTGGCTAACTTTAGCCAGTGATAGCCGATGTGATGTAGGCAGAGGCTTGAAGAAACACTTGCATGGCCATCACTGTGTGAACATTCTGGGACTAGACCCTGAAAAGGAAAGACATGTGGAGCAGAGCTGAGTTGACCAGTTGTCCCAGCCAAGGGTTTCCTAGGATAGTTCACAGTCAGCTGTCCTACTTGAGATCAGCAGAGTCACTTAGCTGACCCAATCTGGAGCTGCTAAACCCTGAAGGCTCCCAGGCTAAATGAAAGCTTAGTGTTACATACCAGTGAGGTCTGCGAGTGTGTGTTATGCAGTGTCACTGGAGGGCTAGATTATCCCTCAGCCTGGGATGATCTCTTCTCCAGCCCCAACCTTTAGAAGGTCCTCTCTACCCTCAGTTCAGCATCATTTAGAACCCTGGTAGGTGACCAGTAAATATTGGGTTGGGCAAAAAGTTCATTCAGTTAGTGAATACACTGTTCAATTAAGTTCTTGGTGAAAATGAAAAATGTCTTTTATTTTTACTTTAAACTGAATGAACTTTTTGGCAGACCCAATATTTACACAAAAACTCATCTGATCTTTACAAAGGCTCCTGGGTGGTTGTCAGGACAGGGATCATTTGCCCCATTTTATAGATGACGGTGTGAAGGCTCCAAGCAATTAGAAGAGCAAGGGATTATGGTTACGGAGAGTGGGTTGGATGAATACATTAGCCTCTATTTCTATCCCTACCCTGAAACTCCACTAAAACAACAGTATAAATTTTTTTTTTTAAAGATATCAATTTAGAAGGACAAAACAGAGGAGAGGCAACAGCAACAATCTTGGCCTCTGCTAAAGAGAGAGATGTGTAACACTGAATTAGCAAAGCCGGGAAAGCAGAATCTACGCCAAGATGCTGAAAGCACATGCATCAGGTCTATACCAGAGACCCTCACAGGGTCTGGAATTGGTGGCAAGACCAGGCATCTCTGGAAGGATTTATCGACAGTCATCTTAAAAGGCACTAAGACCCCTTTTCTCCTACATCTACCCAGCCAAGAAAACGTCTCCTTCTCATCCCAGCAGAAAACTAGGGGTTGAGTCTTGAGAGGCGGTAAGCTAGAGGGTCTCTGGACTGTGGGAGACCTGGCAGAGGTGGGGACACCATCCTGAGAGCATGGGGGCTTGGGACTGCCCCACTTTGTCCCCTAGCCCTTCTGCCTGCCTGGTTCTCAGCAAACAGAAGCCCAGAGTCCACTCTCATAGAGGAGAATGGAAATATCTCAGCGGACGCTGAGCAGCCACAGAAGGCAAAGACCTCTATCTAGAGTTCCCTGTTGCCTCACGCTGCAGTGAGGTATCAGCCAACAAAACCCACTCACCACATCGGAGCCCCAACCACCTTCTTTCCTGGCCCCCATTTAACACGCACACAGCCAAGGGTACCTAAACATTTTAGGGAAAACTCACATGTGCAATAGACATACATACACTCAAATGAACAGGAAAAGTATATTTAGAGGACACAGACTCTGCAGGAAGGAGGAAACTACAAAAAAAAAAAATCATATCCTCAGAGAGACAAAAGGAAATGTTGCACCCATGAGATAAGAACAGGATGCTCGAAAAAGAACATTCACAAAGCAAAACAACTCTTGGAAATTAACACATAGTCTGACCGAAGAAATAAAGGCCCTACAGAAGAGTTGGATGATAAACTTGAGGAAATTTCCCAGAGTAGAACCAAAGAGAGAGACAAGGATGGGGAACAACTGAAGTCTCAAACACTGCTGGTGGGAATGAAAAAAGGTACATTCACTTTGAGAAAAACAGCTTGGCAGCTCCTTACAAAGTTAACCATGGACTTAATACATGACCCAACAGTTCCACTCCTGGGTATACACACAGCTACACAAAAACTTGTACATGATATGCAAAACAGCATTATTTGTAATATCCCCAAACTGGAAACAACCCAAATATTCATCAATTGGTGAATGGAAAAAACCAACTATGGAATAGTCATACAATGGAACACTGCTGCTGCTGCTGCTAAGTCGCTTCAGTCGTGTCCGACTCTGTGCGACCCCATAGACGGCAGCCCACCAGGCTCCCCCGTCCCTGGGATTCTCCAGGCAAGAACACTGGAGTGGGGTGCCGTTTCCTTCTCCAATGCATGAAGTGAAAAGGGAAAGTGAAGTCACTCAGTCATGTCCGACTCTTAGCGACCCCATGGAATGCAGGCTACCAGGCTCCTCCGTCCATGGGATTTTCCAGGCAAGAGTAGTGGAGTGGGTTGCCAGTGCCTTCTCCACAATGGAATACTACTCAGCAATAAAGAAGTGCAAACCGCTATACATACAACAATGTGGAAGAACCTTAAAAACATAACGTGAAGTCAAAGAACATGACACAAGACTACACACTCTATGGTTCTATTTATAAGAGACTCTAGAAGGTTCACACTAAACCAGAGTGACAGGAAGCAGATCAGTGATTGTCTGGGCCAGAAGTTGAAGGAGGGGCGTGAGAGAACTTTCAGAGGACAAAATATTCTGTACCGTGATTTTCAGTTCGGTTCAGTTTAGTTGCTCAGTCGTGCCCAACTCTTTGTGACACCATGGACTGCAACATGCCAGGCCTCCCTGTCCATCACCAACTCCTGGAGCTTGCTTAAACTCATGTCCATTGAGTCGGTGATGCCATCCAACCATCTCGTCCTCTGTTGTCCCCTTCTCCTGCCTTCAGTCTTTCCCAGCACCAGGGTCTTTTCCAATGCATCAGTTCTTTGCATCAGGTGGCCAAAGTATTGGAGCTACAGCTTCAGCATCAGTCGTTCCAATAAATATTCAGGACTGATTTCCTTTAGGATGGAATGGTTGAGGATCGTCATTCTGGTTATGGTTAAAAGCACTTCTCAAGATGCATTGAATTTTGAGAATTTTTCTTATTCTCTTATAAATAGAATCATAGAGTGCATACTCTTGTGTCATGTTCTTTCACTTAACAGTTGAATTTTTAAGTACACTTAAAACTGGGTGTATTTTATTGTAAAAAATTATACATCAATATAGTTGATTTGAAAGTAAAAAAAGAGAGTTACTGACTCAATTGGGGTTTAAATCAAGGAGATTTCATGGAGAAGGCAGAGTATAAGCTTGGTTTTTTTAAAAGTGAACTTGAGAGACATATGGAAGAAAAGAGGAGTGACCTGTCAAGGAGAGCAAATCGTGTAGGTATGGCTGAAACAGCTGCTGCTGCTAAGTCGCTTCATTTGTGTCCGACTCTGTGCGACCCCATAGACGGCAGCCCACCAGGCTCCCCTGTCCCTGGGACTCTCCAGGCAAGAACACTGGAGTGGGCTGCCATTTCCCTCTCCAATGCATGAAAGTGAAAAGTGAAAGTGAAGTCGCTCAGTCGTGTCCGACTCCTCAAGACCCCATGGACTGCAGCCTACTGAAACTGCTAGTGCTCCCCTGAAGTGCATTCTCCCCTAATGTCTATAGAAACAGAAACCGCATCTTTATCTGAGCACATGGCCATAAGAATAAAGACCACGTTCCCCAGCCTCCCTTGCACCCAGGTGTAGGCATGCACACAAGTTCCAACCTGTATTGTCACTTGGGGATATAAGTGGAAGTAACTTGGGGATGTAAGTAGAAGCGGGGTGTGCAACTTCTGGAGAGTATGTTTCAAGTGAAGGGACGTTCCGTCTCTCCCCGCTTTTCTCTTACTGCTGGCTGAGATGTGGACATGATGACCAGAGCCAGAGCAGCTACCCTGGACAACACTGGACTGAACGCTCGTGTGTCTCCAAAATTCATGTCAAAACCCTAACCCTCAAGGTGATGGCATTTGGAGATGAGGCTTTCAGGAAGTAATTAGGGTTAGATGAGGTCATGAGGGTGCAACTGTCTGGTGGGATTAGAGCTCCTATAGAGAGCTTGTGCATTCTCTCTCTCCCCTACCAACCCTCTCTTGCTCCTGTTCCTGCTCCGTAAGTCCACAGAGAAGTCATTTGAGATGTAAGCACACAGCAAGATGGTGGCTGCCTACAAACCAAGAGAAGATGCCTCAGAATGAAACCCACCTTGGCAGCACTGTGATCCTGGACTTCCCAGCCTCCAGAGCATTGAGAAATAAGTTTCTGTTGCTTAAGCCATCCGGCCCGTGGTATTTTGTTTCAGCACCTCGAGTAGACTAATACACACAAGACAGACTATGTGTTTGCTTCCTGAGGACAGGCCTGAGCCCCCCTCAACACCCCCATAACCCTTGCACCTAGCTGCAGAAGACTTGTTGTGGGATCTCAGGTATTTGCTGAAGCAAAGAATGAAAGGTTGATGTTGCAGAAACCTGAGGTTTCACAGCCAGAATCTGCCCATCTTTTTGGTTAACAGGTCCCCAAGTTGCTTTCAAGGGTGCCTCCTCTTCTCTCTCACTCCTAGTTCATGTCCTTCTTCATGGAGTGGGACTGTCTAGACCCCCAGCAATGGGAATGAGTGATCTAGACCCCAGCCAACCCATACCTTTCATCTCTTTGGACCTAAGGATATGTTAGGGACAGACAGAGCCATGGGCCCCATTAAAGCTTGTTAGAGCTAATCTTGGGACTTCAAGTGAACAATCAAAAAAGTGGGTCTTTTATACCACACACAAATTCAGTGGATGGAAGATAAAGTAGCTGTAGCCAAATTGCTATCATTAAGGAACAGCCAATCGGCTTTAGTTGGCTAAAGCCAACTGAGAGAAAGTAGCACACAGAGACAGAGGGGGAATGGAGCCTTGGTGACTTCATTTGATGCCTGGATCAAGCCGTGCCTGAAGTCCATTCAATCCTAGTGATTTAAACTAAGTGATCTAGTAAATGTCCTTGGGGGTTAAACCAAACGGGCTTCGGTCTTTATCTCTTACAACCCAGAGAGTGCATACTGAAAACTGACCTCAAGGGTCAATGTCACCTTTAAAATATGTCATCTTGGGAGCAGTGCTGCCATCTAAAAAGGGGGCCAGGGCACTACCAGGCTGTTGCATGAACTCTACTTCCTCTCAAGCATAGCTGACTCCGAGAACCCCAACAAGGCCTTGTTGATTCTACCTGGTATGTGACATTGTAAACCAATCTCACGTTATCAGCATTGCAAAAATCCCCCTATAAAAACACAGGGGTCTAAAATGTTTATCTGGGAATTAGTGGACATTTATCTTCTTTTGGATCGGTATAATTTCCTTCCATTTTTTTTTTTTTTTACCTGCTTTCTGAGCCACCTCATTTATCTAAGCTTTCAAAAGCTCATGCAAAACACATAATGTACTTCAGCTACAAAAATCAATGCTTGAGGATGTGTTTTTTACCAGGATTGCTACAGAAATTTTTCCTGTTGCTTTTCAGAGCCCTACCAAAATTTTTATTCATGAATAAGAGCCAGAATAGTCTCACTTATAAACAAAGCTTTTCCCTAATTATCAAGTAAAGGGGAAAATGTAATTTTAAAAAATAATTCTTTTTTCTTAAATATGTTTTTGAAGAGGAGGAGATTTGTATTAGTTTGGGCTTCAAACAACCCTCCCCTACCCCTCACCCTCATCGAGACTGACTTTAATTAAAGACCATTTACCTTGGGAATGGATTGCTTGCTGCAATTTGTACCAAAGAGACACATTTGCAGACAAATGGATTGCAGTTCTTAGATTTTGCTCAAACGACAAAAGGAGCGATTACATTCCCCCGTCACTTCCTCACTCTGAAGAACTCTATTAAGAGAATAATTTGAACGGTCTCTCTGCTACTCTGCATTTTAAAGTGTGATCTATTTCAATGCCACCAACATTTTCCCCCTTTAAAAATAATGAGTGATATTTAAGGAAAAATGCCAGCTGGGTGTCTATTTGAGGAGGGGCTTGTAGGAAACGTGAAGGTTTGCATAACTCCCTCTGAAGCCCCAGCTGCTCGCACGTGCATGGGTAACCTGTAGCTTTGTTCTGTGGCTGCAAATAGCAGACAGAGACAGTCCTAGAGCACAGGAGGAGACTAATCGAATTCCCATGCTCGCTCTGAACACCTTGTTCTATTTTCCGTTTCCTGGCTGCCCAATGCCAGAGGGGTTTCAGTGGGGCTGTCTAACTCTGGAGCCATGGAGTTTAAATGGAATTGTCAGCCCTAAGGCTTCCTGACTCATATGTGGTCTGAAAACAAGCCCCTGGATCTGGGGAAGGAAGCCCAGACTGTATGGAGGTCGCTGGTATTGTATTAAAAGAAGCCCAGGGGTACCTTCTCCATGACCCTATAAACACCTGCGTGCTATGTTATAATGTTCCATGCATCTGTTACCCTAAGGGACTGAGGGTGGGTGCCTTGAAAACAGGGGCTAGTCTACCTCCTCAGGGCTTAGCTCAGTACCTGGCACACAGTGGGGCTCACTAACTGCAGTGAGTGACTAAGAACATGTCCTTTAGGTCTGTCCAGTTGGAGCTGAGCTCAGCACCAACACTGACTGGGTACCTGGGCAATTCATCCCAAATCCAGGAAAGGCCTGTCCAGTCCTTGGCCTGCGATGATGGGAACTAACCTTCCTCCTCTCACTCTGATTCATGCACTATTTGATTTTAGAGATTTTAGAACAGGGAGGAATCTGAGTGTGGTCAACTGCAAAAACATTCCCAGTTCTTAACCCTTCCCTGCACCCTTGTCTTTGGTGATGTGATTTAGCAGATGATTTCAGTCCATCTCCTCACCCCTTTGTCCAGGCTAGCCTTTTAACCTGCTTAGCCAACAGAACATGAAGCAAGTAACGGTGTACCTTCTAAGCCTGGGTCTTAAGACGATATGCACGCTTCCACCTTTCTTTTGGACATCTGTCGCTGTCAAGAGAAGAAGTCCAGGTCCATATGCAGCCAAGTTAGGTAATCCAACCAAGTCCTTCCGAGACCAAAGGGCTCCCAAGTGACTTAGCAACTGACTACAGATTCATGAGTTAGCCTAGCCAAGACCCATAGACTGGTGAGAAATAATAAATAGTTTTGTTATAAATCACTAAGTTTCAGGATGGTTTGTTATGCAGCAATAGCTGACTGGTACATGGAGCTCAGCATTCCAAACAAGAGGGCACCCTGAAGCCCAGAAAGGGGAGAGAACTTTCCAAAAACCACGAATGCCAGTGACAAGAATCCATGAATGGGAACCACTCACTCAGGGCCCTTCCAACTACACCGAACACTGGTCTTTCTTTAAGCACCCATTTCTTTTCACCTTTCTAAGTCATCAGCCCTCGGGTTCTGAACAAAGGGCAGGGGCAGGCACATGAAGATCACCCAGCAGCCATGAAGAGGCCAAGTACATGTTATCAGTTTCCATCTCACTACCTCTGAGGTTCTAGAATCATACTCCCAGGAAGCCATTAGGTTCCCACACATTGTAACCATGTGTACTGAGTGAAAATCAACCACAGTGGCCCTTCCCCAATTTGTAAAAAATTACGGAAATCAATAGGACTTTTAATGTCAATAGTCATTTATAAAAGGAACTTAGAACAGCATTTGGCACACAGTAAGTGTTCAATAAATGTAAGTTGTTATTATTGTTAAATTCTCCTCTCATATTTCTTCTTAAACCTCTGGCACCTGCTACCATGTGTCAACCAACAGGCAAAATGCATGGATGACAATACCCACAGCTAACATTCTTTGAGCACCCTGCAGCCCTTCTGCATGTCATGATGTTACTCTTCACCCTTCTTTGAGATACCAACCCCCTTTTACAGATGAGGAAACTGAGGTTCAGGGAGATGAATTCATCCAAGGTTAATAAAGCTAGAAAGTGGCTAGACTCACACCTCAGTTTTCTGATGCAAGCTTGGGGCAGCATAGATCATGACATGATTATTCTTTATTTTCTCTTGTGCTCAGCCTAGAGGAGAGACTGAACAAAAGTACAGAATGAATAAATATATTTCAAGAATTCAAAGACAAAAATGTCTCTCTGCCCCATCCCAAGAAGGGCTGAAAATAAAAAGATTGACAAGGGACTTCCCTTGTGGCCCAGTGGTTAAGACTCCACCTGCCAATGCAGGGGACACAGGTTTGACTCTGGGGTCCAGGAAGATTCCACATGCCATGGGGCAACTAAGCCTGTGTGCCGTAACTACTGAGCCCAAGCTCTAGAGCCCTCTGCCACAACTGCTGAGCACATGGGCTGCGACTACTGAAGCCTGTGGCTCTAGGGCCCATTCTCTGCAACAAGAGAAACCATCAAGATGAGAAGCTCGCACCCCGCAACTAGAGAGTAGCCTTCACTCGCAGCAACTAGAGAAAACTTGCACTCAGCAATGAAGCCCAGTGCAGCACAAAAACAAAAACAGAGAAAGAGAGAGATAGACAATGTTAAAGTACTGGTGAGGGTGTGAAGCAACTGGAACTCTCACACACTGTTTCTCCACCACCTCCCCACACTCCCTCCTCCCCCACCAAATCCCAGGCTCTCATACTTGAAACCGAGAGGGCAGGGCAGCAACCATGTCTGATTGACCAACACAGTTAAACGGCCCTCCAGAGCTGTGGTGAAGAGCATGGGCTTCAGATCTGGACGGGTAGGGTGGACAAGAACTATCTGTGAGCCCCTAGAGCGTTAAGCTGGATCCAACACTGTTCCTTTCCATGGGACTCACTCATCGCGTCTTCATACTTTATTGAGCACCTACTATGTGCCAACACAGAGACCTTGAGGCTGCTACTGTTATGCTCACAATATAGAAAGGTGGCCCTATTACAGGACTTTGCTAAATTCAACCAGCCTGCTTGATCTTTGGTTACCTCCTCTACATGCTGCATCGGGTCCCTAAGTGTCCTTCCTCTTTGAGAGGAGAAAAAACACCTCTAATCCAAGCCTCTCCATCTTAGAAATAACCAAAGCAGCAGGGATACCATCTATACTGGCCTTTCATTTCTCAACTCAGGAAAACTGTACCCTCCCTGGAACATGGAAGCCTAGGATTTTCTCTGTTCAAGGGTGCTGCAATGGACTGAATGTTTGTGCCTCCCCGAATATCATATGTTGAAATTCTAATGCCCAGCATGATGGTATTAGGAGGTTAGGCCTTTGGGAGGAGGTTTTTAGGTAAAGAGGGTGGAGCCCTCATAAATGGGATTGGAGACTTATAAAAGGGACTCCAGAGAGCTCTCTTGCCCCTTTCACCCTGTGAAGACACGGTGAGAAGACAGTCGTTTATGAACAGGCAGCCAACCCTCAAGGAGACAATTAATCTGCCAGCACCTTGATCGTGGACTTTCCAGCCCCCAGAATCGTGCAAAAGTAAGGTTAGTTCTTTAAGCCACCCACTCTGTAGTAACTTTGTTATAGTTGACCAAGATGGGTGCTATTTTGTGGGGGCAGCATGACCTTGCACCCCACCAGCCCGCCCCTGCTAAGTGCTGCATGACAACTCAGTTCAGCAGGTCCTGGATTCCTGCGTGGCAATGCACACTGGCTATGTCACATCTGGGAAGATCTGTGGATTTCCAAGTTCCTAAGCTCAGGAAAATGCAAGTGTCCAAATTCCAGGTGATGCTGACTGAGTAAGAAATCCATTAGGGACTTTCTCAGATACTTTCCAAGACAGTGGCTCTTTGGTACTGTCTTGGGATTGAACTCCCCACCCCCTAGGTCCTGAGATCACATATACAGTTGTGAACACAACCTAGATGCCCACTGACAGATGAACAGATAAAGAAGTTGTGTACATATATACAACGGAATACTGCTGCTACTGCTGCTAAGTCACTTCAGTCCTGTCCAACTGTGTGTGACCCCATTGACAGCAGCCCACCAGGCTCCCCCGTCCCTCGGATTCTCCAGGCAAGAACACTGGAGTGGGTTGCCATTTCCTTCTCCAGTGCATGAAAGTGAAAAGTGAAAGTGAAGTGGCTCAGTCGTGTCTGACTCTTAGCGACCCCATGGACTGCAGCCCACCAGGCTCCTCCGTCCACGGGATTTTCCAGGCGAGAGCACTGACTGGGGGCGTCACTGCCTTCTCCAACAATGGAATCCTACTCAGCCATAAAAACAACAAACCTGAGTCAGTTCTAGTGAGGTGGATGAACCTAGAGCCTGTCATACAGAGTGAAGTAAGTCAGAAAGAAAAAAATAAATAATGTCTATAGGATCTCTATTGGAATAGAGACTCAGACATGGAGAACAGCTTGTGGACACAGTAGGGGAAAGAGAGGGTAGGATGAATTGAGAGTTTAGCACTGAAACCTACACATTACCATATGGAACATAGGTAGCTAGTAGGAAGTTGCTATATAACACTGGGAGCTCAAGCTGGTGCTCTGTGACAACCTAGAGGGGTGGGATGGGGTCGGGGTGGGAAGGGGGTTCAAGGGGGAGGGGGCACATGTATACTTATGGTTGGTTCATGCTGTTGTGTGGCAGAAACCAGCACAACATTGTTAAACAATTATCCTCTCCCCCAAGAAAAAACTGTCATATGATTCTTCTTGTTTAATCCTTCTAACTCTAATCCTTTTTTTCTAATTAAGAAAGTATTATCGATCTGCTAAGCATAATGTAATTACATAAGATTTGAGAAGAATTGTCTTTGTTTTAATACTGTTTTACCATTATTTTGTTAACTATACTGTCTAACAAAATTACTTGTTGTTCAGTCGCTAAGTTGTGTCTGACTCTTTGTGATCCCATGGACTGCAGCATGCCAGGCTCCCCTGTCCTCCACTATCTCCCGGAGTTTGCTCAAATTCATGTCCATTGAGTCAGTGATGCTGTATAACCATCTTATCCTCTGCCACCCCTTTTCCTTTTCCCTTCAATCTTTCCCAGCATCAGGGTCTTTTCCAATGAGTAAACTCTTCGCATCAGGTGGCCAAAGTATTGGAGCTTCAGTATCAGGCCTTCCAATGAATATTTAGGACTGATTTCCTTTAGAATTGACTGGCTTGATCTCCTTGTACTCCAAGGGACTCTCAAGAGTCTTCTCCAGCACCACAATTTGAAAGCATCAGTTCTTTGACACGCAGCCTTCTTTACAGTCCAACTCTCACATCCATACATGACTACTGGGAAAACCATAGCTTTGTCTATACGGACCTTTGTTGGCAAAGTGATGTCTCTGCTTTTTAACATGCTGTCTAGGTGTGCCACAGCTTTTCTTCCAAGGAGCAAGCATCTTTTAATTTCATGGCTGCATTCACTGCAGTCTGCAGCGATTTTGGAGCCAAAGAAAATAAAATCTGTCACTGCTTTCACTTTCTGCCCATCTATTTGCCATGCAGTGATGAGACCAGATGCCATGGTCTTAGTTTTCTGAATGTTGAGTTTTAGTCCAGCTTTTTCACTCTCCTCTTTCACCCTCACCAAGAGGCTCTTTAGTTCCTCTTAGCTTTCTGCCATTAGAGTGGTGTCATCTGCAAATCTGAGGTTGTTGATATTTCTGCCAGCAATCTTGACTCCAGCTTGTGATTCAACCAGCTTGGCATTTCGCATGATGTACTCTGCAGTACTTGGTTGCTAAACTTTATGGGGGGACTATGTCACTCCTAACAGCAGTCTCCAACCCTTGTGGCAGCAGCAGGGATAGGTTATGTGGAAGACAATTTTTCCATGGACTGTGGGCAGGGGGGATGGTTTCTGGATGATTCTCATAAGAAGCGCGCAACCTAGACCCCTCACACGTGCAGCTGACAAGGGTTCATGCTCCTATGAGAGTCTAATGCTGTCGCTGATCTGACAGGAGACGGAGCTTAGGCAGTAATGTGGGTGATGGGGAGTGGCTGTAAATACAGATGAAGTTTCTCACTTGCCTGCCGCTCACCTCCTGCGGTATGGCCTGCTTCCTAACAGGCCACAGACCAGTATCAGTCCACAGCCCCCGGGGGGTTGGGCATCCTTGACTTAAAACATAAGTGGAATTGAACTCAACGGGGGAGAAGGCACTAACTGTATAACCCTAACCCTTTAAGGATGGTCAGGGTTAGGAAATAGTCTCCCATTTGATGGGCTTCCCTGGTAGCTCAGCTGGTAAAGAATCTGCCTGCAATGCAGGAGAGCCCGATGTGATTCCTGGGTCAGTAAGATGCCTTGGAGAAGGGATAGGCTACCCACTCCAGGATTCTTGGGCTTCCCTGGTGGCTCAGGTGGTACAGAATCCGCCTGCAATGCGAGAGACCTGGGTTTGATCCCTGGGTTGGGAAGATCCCCTGGAGGAGGGCATGTCAACCCACTCTAGTATCCTTGCCTGTGGGCTACATGGGGTTGCAAAGGGTCAGACACGACTGAGCAACTAAGCATGGCACAGCACTCCCCTTTTTACAGATGAGGACACTGGGATCTAAGAAGTAAATTCCTGGCCAAGGATCACACAGGCTTCCTGCCTGACTCAATCTAGTGTTCCTTCTACTATATATCTCATAAGTAAGGTAGGGTGGGGAGCAGAGAGGTGGGGAGAGGGGGGCAAAGTATTACAGCTCTGCTGTTTTTACTACGTTAGGTGTTTTTGTGTGTTATCACCACAACCCAGTGAGGTGATATTGTGCCCATTTTACAGATGAGGAAACAAATTCAGGAAAGCTGACTGATTTGCCCAAAGTAATGACAGCAACAAACGCCAAAGCAAAATCCAAACCTGGGTTTTGAATCTGTGCAGCGGCAGGCAGAGGCCTACTTTCTAGAAACAGAGTTTATTGGGTTCCCAGTCTGGTGAGTGACAAATTAGCAGGATGTGATAATTCATGGTTCAGGCACTGACTTCTAAAAGCAGCTCTCAGGTGGTAGGTTAGAACTGCTTGAGGCTGGGCAGTATTGGGAATATGAGCTGGCCTCTCAAAGGAACCACCTGGAAAGAAATGAGTCACTTATGTTATTCTAGTAGATTTGTTTTTTAAAAACATGTAAGTTTTGAGGTCAAATAAAATAAGACCATCAGCCTGGAAGGATGAAAGGCTGTCTAGAGTTTCAGCTCCAGTATGTCTTGTTATCTCAGGCCGTGCTCTTAGGATTCTGCCCCAAAATACTTATTCTGGCTGTACACCCTCATCTCTTCTATGCTCTGGGGCAAATCTGTTCCTGGCCCTGGGAAACAGGAAGAATCTGAGGTCTGCAGCGTAGCTGTCAACAACGCCTGGACACCTTTTCCATCAGTCAAGCTCTGGCCCACCCATCTGCAACATCTGAGGCTTCTCAGTGGTAAAGAATCTGCCTGCTGAGCAGGAGATGTGGGTTCGATCCCTGGGTCAGGATGATCCTGTGGAGGAGGAAACAGCAACCCGCTCCAGTATGCTTGCCTGAAAAATCCCATGGACAGAGGAGCCTGGTGGGCTACCATGGGGTCATAAAGAGTCGGACACAGGTTAGTGACTGAGCACACACACAACGCTTCACAGAGAAATGAACAGAAGCAGCTTCTCTTTACTAGTTGATCTGAGATTTCTGATGTGGTCCATTGCAATCACCCGCAGACAGGAAAGGAAAGCTGAGGGGCTGCCCTGGGGGCAGGGGCTGGAGGCCTTTTCCTTTCCACTCCCCGCACTTGCTTCCTAACACCTGCATCTTAACAGCGAGCAGCCGTCTTCCCCGTGAGACGCGAGCCGTGTCAGGCCAGGACCCAGGGCTAGTTTCTCTCTGAAATCTCCAGCATCTAATCCAATATTTGGAACTCTGTAGGAGTCCCACCACTATTGTTCGTGGAATAAACGAATGAATGAATGAATGAATGAATGAGTTCTGTCCGACGATGACTGCTTCCCAGTACCAGGGGCCTGGCGGCTGGTGACGACTCTGAGGCTAACGATAAGGAAGAAGAGGTGAAGTTTGTTGTTCAAGGTTTTAGCCAAGTTCCGGGCAGGGAGAACAGATGCTGACCTTCCCAACCTCAAAGCTTGCAGTAGCTTTTCCCGTTGGCCCACGCCTTTTTGAAGCCCTCAGATGCATTTTCTCCCCCAGATCAAGTCACTGCAGAGGCAAACCAATTCTCTGGTTAAGTGAAAAGAATGTGAGCAGATTATCTATTGATTGCCATCCTTCCAGGTTTTATGGATAAAGACCCCCTACCTGGACTCTGCATGCAGCATTGACAGGCCAAGTGGCCGCGTGATGGGAGGTCGAGAGGCCAGAGCTTTGAATGGCCTGATTTTAGCTCTCTGGTAATCTCTGCTGCGTGGGATGGCTTTCGACATTGGCATTTCCGCTCCCTGGGTTTTAAAGAATGAGAAATCTGTGGCTGATCACATATTCAGCAGCCAAAGGCACTTATTTGAAGACCTAAATTGCAGAAATAACTCGCCTGATTAGTTGAATGAATATGAGTCAGATCATCAAGCTCAATCTATGGATAAATCAGGATAAGCTAGCTGGGCCCAGTGGAGGGCAAGTCTCTTCTGCAAGTCTCATCAAGCTCTTCTGCCGGGCCAAGACACACTTTCCCTGCAAGGTGGCCCAGGCGGGAATCCTTGAGCCTCCGCTTGACCAGCCACACCCCGAGCCCCAGCTCCAAGGCCGTTTCAAGTTTGGAGGCAACTGGACCTCTGCTTAGTCCCCAAGGGCAGATCCCCTGAGGATGAGCCCGGCCTCGTGAGGGACACGTGAAGAGGGCCCCGGCCTCACCCTGGGGCCACAAGCCTGTCCTCCTAGTGCTCCTGGTGAGCTCCTGCAAAACAAGCCTGAGCTTCTGGGCATCAGCCTTAGATTAGCCCAGTCCAGCAGCATTATCCAAGCAAATCTCTAACAGCCCTGCCACATGCCCAACTCCCCCAGAGTGGCCTGCAAGGGTTCCCCCAGCCAGAGCCGGGCTCCCACAAGGAAGAGTTCTAGAAGGAGTCACAGAGCCTCTGAGCACAGTGCACACTCTGCTTGGCCATACCGCAGCCCAGCCTGTAGCCCAACCCCGCTGAGCTGTCAGAGACCTCACGGCTCCCCAAAAGTGGGCCTCCGGTCAACTCTTCCTCTCTCTGGAACGTTCCCAAGAAGGCACGTCCCAGGGACTGAGGACCACACCTACGTCATAGCAGAATGGCATCCCAACACCCACCGATTCTTCCTTTCCTGTTCCTATTATGCGATGGTGGCAGTGACGGGACTCTGAGAAGACCAGGCCTCGGTGAGGTGGTCACAGAGTAAAGAGCTGGAGGAGACAAAGCAGGGGACAGGTACCATTAAACCATGCAGTGGAAGGCTATACAGGCCTAACCCTTTCCATCAAAGCTTAGAGGATCAGAGAGTTTGGGTTCCAACTGTGGCTCTGCAATTTGCTGGCTGTCTGACCCTGGCCAAAGTACATACCCTCTCTGGACTTCAGTGTCCTTATCTGTAAAATGTAGATATTTCTATATAGAATTATTTGTAATACTCAGACTCAACAAATAATATATTTAAAGCAGTCAGGAGAGTGCCATGTGGTAAATGCTTGCACATGTTAGCTAGCCCTGTTCTAAAAATCTATCTTAAGAAAATATTAGGACATGTATGCCAAGATTAGTGAACTGAATTAGAAAGAATGACAAAAAAAAAAAAATCAGAAATAACCTAAATGTCCAAGTAGAAAGATAAGAAAAAAATATATAAAATGTATATACATATACATACATACTGTGCTGCAGTCCGTGGGGTCACAAACAGTTGGACACGACTGAGTGAACTGAACTGATGTATATATATAAACATGCGTAAATATACACATTGTATATATGTGTGTGTGTGTATATGTTACTTCCCAGATGGCTCAGCAGGTAAAGAATCCACTTGCAATGCAGGAGACAGAAGAGACATGCGTTTGATCCCTAAGTCGGGAAGACCCCTGGAGGAGGCTATGGCAGCCCACTCCAGTATCCTTGCTTGAATAAAAACCCCATGGACAGAGGAGTCTGAAGGGCTAAGTCCATGGGATTGCAAAGAGGAGGACACGACTGAGTGTCCAACCACACACATATATGTACATGTCATACAACAGATGATACAGTGCCATAAACATGACAATATAGTTGCTAGTGTTTAACAGCTTGAAAAGGTGATCAGAAAAACACTTTAAGTGTTAAGTGTATAAGGCAGATTACGAGACAGAACTTTTTATATTATTCCATTTATGTAGAAATACATACTCATATGTATGCATTTTCCATGAAAGAAGACATATCTGGAGAGACACATGAAACCATGGGTCACCTCTGAGTGATGGAACTTCAGGAGCCTTTCTTTCTGGCTCTTATTTGGAATTTCTAATTTCTCTACAAAGGGCATATACTACATTTACCTTTTTTTTTTTTTTTAAGGAAAAAAGAGATGGAGTAACTTTAAGGGTAGAAAAGGATTTTCACACCCAGATAATTCCAACACAGATAAAAGGATCTGTTCAAACTTCATCACTCTCCAACTGAGAAGAGGCATGAAGAATGGCAACCTTAAAAGAGAAAATCTCACATTTCAAGGTTTAGTGTCTGAGAAGAGTAGCTTAAAAATTGAGTGTCTCAGGCCATCCCGATGCATCCTTTCCTGTCGCTCCATCCCCCGGGACACCAACCTTGAAAGTCAGCAATAAACCAGACACAGAAGGTGTCTTTCTTACAGGGAACACAAAATCAGAGTATCACAGTGACAACAAATTTCTACTTTACCTCGCAAAGAGACCCTTCCTGCTGAGATGGGGGAATTTGGGGCACAAATCAGCCCTCTGGAAAGAGGAGACATTTTCACAGGATCAGCTGGAGGTCGGGGAAAACTGCAAAGTCTAAACATTCTTCGTGTCATAACTTTGTCAGCTGTGTTGAAGTTGACAAGATGCTTACCCAGCATCTCAAGTCATATGCCCAATTGAAGTGGTTAAATGTGTAAGCTATAATAACCACTGCAAAGATTTCGTAAGCCTGTGCTCTTTAGCAAGCCTGCCTGCCTCTTCTCTCCATACCAGGAGCGGCACAGCCAGCCTGCCCAAGAATGGGTCACAGGACAGCAGCCACTGGCTCAGCCACCGGCCCGTTTCCAGCATCTGAGCTGTGGCCTGGGGCTGGCACTGGAGGTAGGGTCAGTCAGAAGCTGTTCCTGCCTTCAGGAAGCAGATTATACTACAGAGCACGTTCTTCCAAGAGAAAAACACAAATTCAGTTTGTGTTCCCTCACAAAGGGAACATCGGAGCTTGGAGGCAGCAAGGAAGAGAAAGGGGGTAGATGGAGAGAGAGGCTGTCTGACAACTCAACCCTGGGAGAGAGACGGGGGCCAAGGCTTCCTAGGTTCCTGACAGGTTCCTACAATCAGAGACAGGAGTGGAGATGTGCTGAAGGTGTAAGGAGCCAGGTCAGTGGGCCAGGCGGGGGTCTGCAGGAGGCGGGCAGTGGGATGGGCACTAACAGGGGGAAGGTGGGGCCCCACCAGTGCCCAAGGAGATGGACCATTTGTGATAATACAGCTCCTTTGAGGTTTCTCTTATCAAAAGCATCCAAAATCCTCTCCTTGACCCCACAGGAAGTGGGGCTAACATACATCCACACCCCCAGCCCCTTCTCAACCACACTTTAGAAAGAGCTCACAGTTACACTGTGAACACCCTGTTACCCGGGGGTAGGGTTAGTTCCCAAGCACCATGTGGCTGGAAGGCACTGCCTTTTCATGATTGCTCTGCCTGCCATTTGCACAGGCCGTGCTCACTGAACATCTGCTGAATGAGCCCTTAGATGGGCTGGACCACTCACCCCACAAGGCTGCTCTCCAGACCACCGCAGCCTTCCTGCTGAACTGGAGACTGGCCTTCCACATCCAGTAAAGTGTGACCCCCCTCATCTCACCCAGGTGGCAGACACAGCATCCATAGTGGGGCAGGGGGCTCACCCTGGCCAAAGGCACCACCTGGGCTGACGGGTCTGCGGGAAAGGGACTGATCACTTCAGAAACCACATCCTTTAGGCCCAGAAGGGTCCAATGGTTCCTAACCCAGCCTGTGTATCAGAACCACCGGTGGGGAGATTCTACCTTTAACACAGGTTCCTAGGCCAGATCCAGACCTGCTGAATCAGAATTTCTGGGGATAGACCACAAAAGTCTGCATTTGCAAAAGCCTATGGGTAATTCTGATGCTTTTCCCTGGTAAGAGCTACAAATTGGTCCATACTGCTCATTTCATAGACAGCAAGACTATGCCAGAGAGAGGGGAGAAAGTGTGTTGTCCAAGGTCACACAGGCAGAACAGGGAGGGGACCTAGTCCTCCTGCTTCCCCTGGCAGCTCTGACAATATTAATGGTAAAAACTGACGATGATAATAGCAGCTACTGTTTATCAGCTACTACTATTTGGGGCTCTAAGCCCTTCACGTGTATTAACCAACTGAATGCTCACAACTGCCACTCTATGAGGCACACATTATTATTCTTGTTTTTTCCAGGAGAGAAAACTGGCAGAGAGGTTCATTTAATCACCCAAGGTCACACAGCCAGAAAATGGTGCCAATGGTGACTAGGCAACCTGATGACAAACCTATTGGTATAACTGCCTTCAATCACCAGGAGCCTCCCTTGGATTTTGCTTCCTCCCCAGTGTGCAAAATTGCAGACTCTGGGATGCTCTGGGGTCTAGTCTCTGCGGAGCTGCCCAGCTTTGCACGCTGGAGGGGGAAGACAGAGCCCCAGCTCTGATCCAGGGAGCCGGGGGAGCCCAGAGAGAGGGTCTTGCTTGCCGAGGGACCTGCTTTTGCATTTCCATCTGGGTCTGAGTATGTATTCAAGTCCCTTCAGACGAAGAGTTGACTCATTAGAAAAGATCCTGATGCTGGGAAAGACTGAAGGCAGGAGGAGAAGGGAACAACAGAGGAAGAGATGGTTGGATGGCATCACCGACTCAATGGACATGAGTTTGGCAAGCTCTGAGAGATGGCGGGGGACAGGGAAGCCTGGCGTGCTACAGTCCATGGGGTCACAAAGAGTCGGACATGACTGAGCAACTGAACAACACCAACAGATGAAGCACAACCCCAGTGGAAAGAAGGCCCCTTGCTGTGGATTAGGGCAAGAACAGAAGAGGCGGTTCCCCCGGACAGCCCCTGTGACATCATCTCAGACAGTGGCGAGCGTCATGCAGTAATAGCCTCGTCTGAAGTGTTTGAGATTTTGTCCTCCTTGGTTTGGGGAAAACAAGTAACTACTCTGGCTTCACTTTTTCAGCCCAAGGCAGGGCAGAGGGACACCATGGACCAAGGCCAAGCTGTGTCAACAGAATCTCCACGGCAATCTCCTTTTAATCAATAAACACACACGGCCCGTCTTTGCCCTTCACTAGTCCCCTGACACCCCAAAGCACTATCTGGACCTGATGACACGCTGGTGTCACACAGGGCAGGTGACGCAGGGACTCCTGGCCCACGGGGGGCTCAGTCCCTGAGGCAGAAGAAAGAGGACGGGGGAGCTTCGGAGGCAGAGAAGCCTGGCTTGGAACCGCGGCTCTGTCTCTTTGCAGGCCTGGGTGGGTTAGTTCTTTTCAGAGCCTTGGCTTCCTCGCTACACCCACACCTCAAAGAGGCACCATCAGGAAAAAACGAAACTCACGAGAAGGTTCCTGTGCTGGCAGGTGGGCACCTGCAGCGACTCCTGCCAGCCCAGTTCTAACAGAGACAAAAAACCCTGGGCTCTTGGCAGGTGTACTGCCAGCATTCCTGATAACAGTTCTTGTCAGGAAGACCTTCCCGTGGACAGTGAGCAGCTGCAGGCTTTCCCAACCCGACTTTCACAGGTCCAACCTTGGTAAAATAAATAAACAAACAACTCAAAATAATCTTTTACGGTTGCATTGGTACAAAGAAGCTGGATTCATTATTTTATATTTGCATTTTCTTCTGATTTGAAAAGAAATTAAAATGAAAATACTTTTGTAAGCCCCAGGCACTGCATGTCAGGGAGAGGTTAGGCCCTGTGCAGGGAATGCCTGGCTGGATATGGGATGCTCAGACAAGATCTCTTCCCTTCAAGCCTGCACCCCTCCATCTCCACTCCCACCAACCACCCTTGTGTCTGAGCACCAACATTCTACCCAGCAGGACCCCTTGACCTTGGTCTGAGCTGCTCCCCAGCCTGTAACAGAGATTTCACGGGTGTCTCTCAAAACCCTGAGCAACTCTGGGGTAGGTGCTGCCTCCTTCCGTATGACTCCTCCTAAGTGCCACTGTCTCTGTGACTCCCCAGCAATGAAACGTGGGGAATGTGATGAAAACTTTTCACATAGTCTCAAGAACTTGCTCAGCAGCCCTCAGTCAAAACTGAAGTCCTCTCTTGCAGCTGCGTCATTCAGGCGCCCACGTTCTGTTCGGCTGTACAAGCAGACATCATTTGTCTTTTCTCCAATGAGCTCATCACGCTGTTCTTTGCACCCTCTTCCCTGCTCCAGACCTGGCTCAGAGCCCAGCACATAGTAGGTACTCAATGCAAATCTGCAGAGCTGAATGAAAACTCTCCACGTCCCCCTGTGTTCTCAGTTGCTTGTTGCAAAATAACATCCAGACACATTTCTGGGCAGCTGCTATTTTGGGAATGGGTTGTTTAGGGAGTGGAGCCCTGGCTGCTAGATGTAGGAAGCAGGCAGACGGCCTCGGGCATGATGGCTCCCTTCCTCCCTGTCCCAATCATTTGCTTGGTCATCGGTGGGATTAGACAACAGCAATTATCCCACATGGTCTATTCCCAGAATTCAAAGTTACTGGGGGAGAAAATACAATTGTGCTTTATCCAGTCATTAAAAAAAAAAACAACAAAATAAGAGCAGTGGATTTCAAACCGCCTTTCAGACTTGATGAAAAGAAAAACAAACTTGAGTATTAGCTTCAAATTGTGCTGACAACACACTTCCGGATCCTTTTGTCCTCCTCCAGGCTCTTTTCAGAATTTTTCAACAATTCCTATTGATCCCTGCATGGTTCTCATGCTGACCATTTATGCCCCCTCTGCAGAGCAGGGAACCGTTCCGCTGGCCTCAGAGGCCCCTGCGGGGAGGTGGGGGGATGTGAAGTCCGGCCCCCACCCTCCAGAGGAGTGGCCACCACGGCCCGTGCAGCCCCTCTCCCCCTGTAGCTGATCAGCCAGGCTGAAACACACTTCAAAGTGGTCCAATCACCCTACTCTTTTAGGACCTAGAAGTAACACGAGAGCCCGTATGCCAGAGGTCCAAGGTGGTGGGGAGATGAGCCCAGAGAGGGAAGGAGCTTGGCCTGGGTCACACAGCAGATTGGTGGCTGAGAAGCCCTAAGAAGCCAGGTCTCCTGGCTTTTGGGGTCTGGGGTGGGGAAAAAACACTGGGAAGCATTCATAGGACTCCCTTAATATGCCAGCTGCCCACAGAGGGTCTCTCACCATGCCCTCACCCTCTCAATCCACAAAGAACACCTTTTAGACCCCAAGGGGCCATAGTCTCGGAGAAGGCAATGGCACCCCACTCCAGCACTCTTGCCTGGCAAATCCCATGGACAGAGGAGCCTGGTGGGCTGCAGTCCATGGGGTCGCTAAGAGTTGGACACGACTGAGCGACTTCGCTTTCACTTTTCACTTCATGCATTGGAGAAGGAAATGGCAACCCACTCCAGTGTTCTCGTCTGGAGAATCCCAGCGACAGGGGAGCCTGGTGGGCTGCCGTCTATGGGGTCGCACAGAGTCGGACACGACTGAAGCGACTTAGCAGCAGCAGCAGGGCCGTAGTCTTGCTCAACCTCCCCTTTGAAGTCTTTGCACGTGTGTTTCTGTACTCATGACCCTGCTCTTACGCTCCATTCATGTTTCAGGCCTCAGTAGAGGCCACGTCCCCTCCCCACTCAGGAAATCCTTCTGAAGCCCATGCCTCCAAGGGTAAGTTAAGGAGCCCTTGGTATGAGCTTATACCTCACAGCACTCATATTGCCTTAACTGAAACTACAAGTTCATGCATGCATCTCCCTGCTAGCCTGGGACATCCATGTGGGCATCCATCTTGCTCCCTGGCACCTGCCCTGTGTCTACAGCGGGGTCTAGTGGCACACAGTAGGCACAGAATGATCACTGGCAGATAAAGAAATGGTCTCCTGTGATCCAGGAAGGTGCTGTCACCCCCAGTCCACAGAAGAGAAAACTGAGTTCAGAAAGGAAACTTCCACTTACCCAGTGAGTTAGCAGAAGAGCTGGGGTTTGGACAACTCAAGTCTCCTGACTCCAACGTCAGTATTTTCTCTGTTAAGACCCCTTTCCTAGCCAGTAACTGAACTAGAGAAATTTCAGTTCATACCGTCTTGGCTTGTGTGTCATAGCCAAGTGGGCTGGGAAGTGGAGAGGCCACCCATGGTGCTGGGGAGACACTGTGGGGAGTGGAGAGTGAAGGAAGCCACTGCTGGCCGCTCCTTGCACTGCAAGGAGGCACTTGAGGCTGGCTGGCCTGAGAGCCTCCATCTACCAGTAAGTCCAGGCAGGAGAGGCAGGGGCCAGCTCCACACCAGGCCTGGGTCAGCTCCACACCAGGGCTGGGGCAGCAGCACAGGGCGGCTCTGCCTTGAGGAGCATAGGCCCAGGAAGCTGACGCTTTGAACGTGGGGTGTGGTGGGATTTTGATTCGGAGGGAGGCAGCATTCAGCAGGAGGCTAATACTGAGCACACAGAGGACAGCAAGCACCAGTGAGGATCGTAGAGCCAGAACCTCACACACAGCTGGCGGACTGCTGGCTTATCCTCTCTGGCAAGCTGGCAGCATTCAACTAAAGCTCAACATATGAACACAGAAGTACCCAGCAATTCAAACCCTGGGTAGATCTCAACATAGATGACTGCTTGTTTCCAGCAAAAAGCACATATCAAAGTGTTCATTAACTTCAAATACTCTTCATAGGAATGTAAATGGTGCAGCCACTGTGGAAAACAGTAGCAGTTCCTCAAAAATTTGCACATACAGTTACCATATGACTCAGCAATTCCATTCCTGGGCATATACCAAAAGAAATAAAAACAACATTTCATATACAAAAACTTACACATGAATGTTCATAGCAGTATCATTCGTAACATCCAAAGAAAAGTGGACACAATCCAAACATCGACTGGCAGCTAAATGGATAAATAAAATGTGGCATGCCCATACAAAGGAATATTACTTGCCAATAAAAAGGGATAAAGTAGTGATATCTGCTACTGTCTGGATGAACCTTGAAACATTATGCTTAGTGAAAGAAGCTATTCACAAAAGGCCAGTTTTGTATGGTTCCTTTTATAGGAAGTGTTCAGAATAGACAAATCTGGGGACTTCCCTGGTGATCCAGTGGCTAAGATTCCATGGTCTAAATTCAAGGGGCCCAGGTTCAATACCTGGTCAGGGAACTAGATCCCACATACCAGAGCTAACAGTTCGCACACTGCAACTAAAGATCCTGAAGCCTGCAACCAAGACCTGGTGCGCCACAGGAATAAATATATATTAAACAACAACAAAAACATCGACTAATCTATAAAGGGATAGAAAGCAGATTAGTGGTGGCTTAGGGCTGTTGGGGAGGGAGGGTTGGGGGGAAATGGGGAGTGACAGCTAAAGGGTGCAGAGTTTCCTTGTGGGACAGCGAAAATGTTTTAAAACTAATTGTGGTGATAATTGCAAATATAATCAATCACTAAATTTTCAACAAAAAAATAAACAAAAAGTGTTTATAGCAGCTTTCTCATAATTACCAAATACTGGGAACAAAGATGTCCAGGAACAGTAGAATGGGTAAATTTGAAAAAGAATGAACCCTTCATGATACAATTATGAGTGAAAGAAAGTAAACCATAAAAGTACATACAGAGTGATATGAACTTATTTTTTTCTGGCTGCACCTTGAGGTATGTGGGATCTTAGTTCCCTGACAAGGGATGGAACCTGCCCCGCCTGCACTGGAAGCGTGGAGCCTGGACTCCACTTCCACTGGACAACCGGGGAAGTCCATGATAGGAACTTTTAAAGCAGACAAAACAAATGTAAGGTGATAGAAATCAGAACAGTTGTGGCCCTTGGGGACCGCTGACCAGGAAGTACTGGGGGAACATTCTAGGGATAACAGAAATGCTCTCTGTCTTGATCTGTGGGGGTGGTTATGGGAGTGTATCTACATGTAAAGCTCACTGGACTGCGCACTTACGATTTGGGCGTTTTATTCTAAGTTACATCTCAGTTTTTTTAAAGTATTTAATTAAAAAGATGATGGCTCAAGTCACAGGACCAGAGTTCAAGTCCTGGCTGTCAGGCCTTCCTGAGAGCCCCTGTCCCGCTGTGCCTCTTTCCCCATCTTTAGATACTGGACCAGATGGTTTCAAAGACTCCAGCTGGCACGGACAGTCTTGAGATTCTGTGAATTCACATACCTATTTGTCACTGAGTTTGCTGGGAAATTTGGCAAGTACTTGCCATCAATGTGGTGCGAAGAAAAGAAGGCTGGCTGTCTGCTGTGGGCTCTGCCTTGTTTCCAAGGAAGGGAAGGTCTTTGGAAATTGGGCAGGAACACGTCACTCTCAGGAGGCAATGTCAGTTTCAATATGAATCATCTTATGCATCGCCAGTAACTTCCTCTGGGAATAGATACCCTGACTCACTCCTGCCCAACAGGAGCAAGACTTGTCACTAAAATTTCAGATTTCAAGAGAATCAGTATATCCCAAATAGCTTCTCTGAGGCAAAAAAAAAAAAAAGGAATCAGCCTAGTAACCAACCAAGAGTCACAGAGAGGACACCGAGAGCCCAGGGTGCAAACCTCTTTGTCCTAAAGCAGAGACGGGGCCCAGAGGAGGTCGCCGGCTCTCTTGGCTGCTGGCGCCAGGGCTGGGATGGGGACCCAAAGCTCTGAGCCTTGAGTTTTCTTTTTACAACAACCTGCTGCTATATTTTCTAAAGAAATAAATTATGCTCTGTGCTGGTGGGAAGCCTTTTAAATGAAAAGAAAAAGAAAACAGCCAAGATGCATCCTAATTAGAAACTGCTTGGGGAAAAAAAACAAAATCTTTTCGGGGAGGAGGGTGCAGAGCAGCAGGCTCTGAACGGTCAGCTGCCCAAGAGCCTGAAAGTCCAGCAGGCTGATTTAGAGGTAAGCCTGTTGCTTTGCTAACCACCCAGATGGACATTCTGGTCTTTAGAAGGTGGCCAGGGAACTGTGGATCTGTCATTCGAGGCCACAGGGAGGCCACCACGGGGGGCAGAACCCGACCAGCAGTTGCCAGTCCTATCTGTCCTTCACACGCGTGGGGTACATACTTTCATCCTATTTCCCTCCTTGCACTAAAGGCCATTTGCCAGTGACCACTGCTTCTAATCCATTTCCTCTGAGCTTTGACAGCCTCTGGCCTCCGGATGGAGCAGCCTGGGCTCCTCAGACACGTGACTGCCGGGAAGGTCTGTTCGCTGCCCTGAAGCCTGACCCAGTCTACCCAAGGAATTGCGACATCATCACCTCCGCTGAGGCTGATGACAGCTCTTTCTCAAAACAAACTCCAAGCTTGGGCCAGGAATGTGCACCACGGCCGGCCAAAATCAGGGAGCGGCATGGCCTGACATCAATTTTCCAAGAACACTTGGTGTTTTGTTTTGTTTTTCAGAAAAACAAAACAAAACCCAAACCTCTGAAAAACAAAACTTGTACGAGCGGATATGGCATTTTCAACCAGATAAGTCCAAGTGCCCTGTGATAAGACAGGAGACAGGAAAAGGACTGGGAAGGGTGTATATGTACTTGGGGAAGAAAAATCTACTGTTTCATGAGGAGTTACTAAGTGCAGGCCCTGTACTGGGAGGACCAAGGCTTGCTGGCCCCTTTACAGGTGAGTAAACTGAGGTTCAGAGAACTCTGTCTCTTGTCCAGTTTAAATCAGCAGGTAAATCTGAACCAGGGATTTGAGCCTGGGCACATCTCCAAAGTCAAAACTGCTGTCACCCAGAAACAGACTCAGAGACCCATGGAAACAATGTGGAGATCCGTGGAAAACGGGGAAATGACTGATTTCCCCGAATGGTCTGCAAAGCGTGCAGTTCCCCTGGCAGCCACACTGCAGTGTGTGTGCGTGTGTGTGTGTGTGTGTGAGAGAGAGAGAGAGAGAGAGAGAGAGAGAGAGAGAGAGACTGTGAACATTTTGTGGAAGGCACTGCTAAGTCAAACGCCACAGCACAATTGTAAAAATGACATCTTGGGGCCTAGATTGATTCCCTCTTCAACATCATAGTTGCTCCGTTTACAAGGCAAAGATGATTTTTCCCCCTCTCTGCCAAGGCCAAACATTCCCGGGCTGTGATCTGAAAATCGTGCTGTGTTCATTTTAGCTCTTGACTCACCCAAGGCCATAAATCATCCCTCGAAATGGGGCTCTGGTTGGGGAGTTCTATCAGGAATTCAGCAGGTGGAGGCAAAATCCAATCCGGGGCTCTCAGGGTCACCTGGGGCTGGCTCAGATATTCTGGCCACACAAGCACCTCTATCCTCCAAAGAGAAGATGCCCGAGATCAGAGCCGCTGACTAAGCAGGACTGCTGCTCTTTCAGGGTCAGCCTGCTGACTCCTAATGCACCTTGTGATGGGGGAGGTCAAGCCAGCTGCAGAAGATGCGAGCAGAGCAGGGCCAGGAAGAAGGGCCTCAGGGAAAACAGGGCAGGCAGAGACTGCAGGGGGCAATTCATTCATTCGACAATATTTATCGAGAGCCTACTGTGTGCCAGGCACTGCTGTTTTCCTTGGGATGTAATTATTCTCACAATTATTTTACAATAGACACAGTAATAATGGCAGTAGCTTACTGTTAATGAGTGCATATGGGCAAGTATATTTAAGCATATGGGCAGGTTTTCCACACATCAACTTTTACCTATTCCTCGCCACTGCTGAGTGAAGTAGGTATTATCCTCATGGTACAGATGGAGAAACTGAGGTGCAAAGAGTTTAAGAATCTGGCCCAAGGTCACATGACTAGTAAGAGGCAGATCTGGGATTCAAACTCAGGCTGGCCTGGTTCTCAAATCCATGGTTCATCAAATCCATCATGCTGACAGCCAACGGTGTTTTGCAAGTAGGTGTTTTTAGACTGTTGGGCAGAGATAAAATATTTGCCTATGGTGGCAGAAAAGAGGGATGTTTTTCCCAGGCCCTGTATAGTCAACTGATATCTAATAAGTCATGATGCCTTCGGATGGGTGGCTGCAGACCCTGACCTGAAATACAGTCTGGGCTTCCCTGAGGTTAGTGGAGCAGAAGCAGCAATACCACCCACCCGGAGACCATCCCCTGGCTCCACTCCCTTCTCTACAGATGCCCATGCAGTCACTGGGAGACAGGACAGTGTTGGTGGTTTGTGGAATCCGACGGAGCTGTGATCAAGTCTCTGTTTGATTACTGTATGACTAAGCAAGTCCTAAAACTTTTCAGGCCTCAGTTTCCTCATCTGTGAAATGGGGATAAGTGGATAATTCCTATCTTAGCAGAGCTGTGAGGAGGACATGAGAGAAAGCAGCTATAGTGCCAGGTGTGATATATGTACAGGAAGCAGGTGGGCTCTTGGCCCCTAAATCATACACCTCCTGAAAGACAATTTACTCTTGTTAGAGTTCTGAGAAAGTCCAGCTCCTGGTGGTGATCTGCCCAGGACCACAGGCTTTGCTTTGTCAATTGGGCTAATCTCAGAGTGGGTGGTGCAAAGAGCCCAGGGCTGGGACTTTGGCCTCCAGAGTTCAAATTCCAGACCTACAATTAGCATGCTGCATCACCCTGGGAGAGTGCCTTCCCTGCTCTGGGCTTGGTTTCCCCACATCTAAGATGAAGGAGTTGGACTTGTCATCAAAGGGCCTCTCTGGTGGAGACCTCCCAAGACTCTGTATCCAGTACTGATTTCCCCCACTGCTGAGGGAGAATGAAGGTTTTACGATTGCTCTTCTTGGGAGTTTTAATGCTAAGTGGTTCAAGGCTGGCAGCTGGCACTGAGTGCGAGGTCTCATTACTCTCTTGGAAGCCCTTCTGCTGGCAGGAGGCCAATTTATTCCACAGCCTTGAACCCTAACCTTCCCTTGACTTTTCCCTGTTAAAAATTCTACTGTAAGCTGCTTAACTGAAAGGGTGAGAGGTACACTGCCTACCAGTGGCCTGCCCACTCATGATCTGCCATGGGCACTTGAGGGCTGCGGGGAACAGGGCAGGAGGGATCAGGGCTGGGAAAGCCCTGGAGTCCTTGTGTGGGTCCCTGAGTCCTAGACACTTGGTCACAGCCCAGTCAAAGTGGGAGAAGCGCACGCTGTCCTACGGGTCTTACATCATCCTCATAGTGGCTGAACTGAAGGATGCTTCCTATGTGCCAGGCATGGATACAAGCACTTCTCACGTATTAACTCATTCAGTTCTCAAAACAATCCTGTGAGTCGACACGACTGTCCCCACTTCATAGCTGGAAACTGAGGCCCAGAAAGGTTAAGAAACTTGCCTAAGGTCACAGAGCTGGGAAGTGGCAGGGTAGCATGCAAGCCCAAGCTGTCCGGTCTTAGAGTCCGTGCTCTTCAGCTTGCCCCAGGTTCTAGCAGCAGCCCCTTTTACAGGTAAGGAGGCTGGGCCTCTGAGTACTGAGCAAACTGCATCCCCAGCAGCGGCTTTAAGGCAGGTCCTCTACACTCTCCTCCTCGAATATGTTCTTCAAGTGGCGGGCTCACCTCTGTGACTTCACAGTGATGAGAGCATTGCCACTGCGTGTCGGGTGTGCCCGTGAGGAGCAGGCCATGTTCTCCCTGCTGGCAGCCAGCTCTAGGGTCTTGAGGGCATTTTCTGGCAGGATCTGCAGAGCAGGACTGCGGTGAATTGAAAGCTACTTTAACACTCAATTGCTCAGGACACAAAAGCTAGCTTGAGAGGTGCCTCACCCAGAGGTCTGACTCTCCAAGTGAGAACAGATTCAGGAAGGGACACACGGGCGGCAGGGAGGAGAGATTCAGTTAGGTGAACAGCCCCATGTGGAGCCCAGGCTCCACGTCCGATGTCCTGGCTGCAGCCCCTGTAAATCCTGCAGAGCCAGGCACTGGCGTGACCCCGTCACTCCTCCCCGTATGCAACTCTCCTGGTCCTGCAGGCCCGGGGAGGATGTCAGAGCCCACGCCAGACCAACACACACCAGCATGCAGCTCAGGGACCCCAAACATCCACCCAGCTGGGCAGAGCAGGGTGGGGATGGCTGACAGCTGACCATGCCCTGCAGGGCTCAGCTTCCAGTGAGGTGACTGATGACAGAGGCTGCCAGAGCCCAGGAATGATGCCACCCATAAGCCCGTATGAGTCCAGCAAAAGCAGCAGTGGTGTGACAAGCAGCTTAATTCAGGCCAGTTCATCTCCTACCTTCTAGAATAGTCTGGCTTCCAAGTCCCTCACGGGTCCAACCCAAACTAGAACCTCCTCCAGGCTCCTCAAATGCCCCGAAACCCTCCTCCTCCGGGGGTGTTCCCATAAGCCTCTGTATCTCAGATCCATTGGTGGCAATGATAAGCATAACTACCACCTATTAAGACAGTTCTGTCGGGAAGCCCTGGGCTGGGCTGGGGTAATGTGTTCCTTTTTTTTTTTTTAAAGATTGATTTATTTACTTTTTTTTGTTGGGGGTTGGGGGTTGTGCTGGGTCTTCATTGCTGCATACAGGCTTTCCCTAGTTGCAGAGAACAGGGGCATCTCCTGTTTCAAAGCATGGGCTCTAGGTATGTGGGCTTCAGTAGCTGGGGCTCATGGGCTCTACAGTGTGGCCTCAGTAGGCACATGGGCTTAGTTGCTCCATGGCGTGTGGGATCTTCTCAGACCAGGGATCGAACCCATGTCCCCTGCATTGGCAGGCAGATTCTTAACCACTGGACCACTGGGGAAGCCCCTGGGATAATGTTTCCATTAGTTCCACTTTACAGAAAACTCAGGCTCAGGGAGAAACGCCTTGCCCAGGGTCACTCAGATAGGAAATAGTGAAGTCAATCTGAACTTGCTGGGCTCCAGGGGCCCAGAACCACAAACCAGACAAGGTCTGTTGATCCCCTCTAGTTGTCCTTCATTCTGAGAGCACCTAGATGACCCCAGAGGGGCCCCAAGGAAGGGTTCCCAGTGTACATCTTGGCAGAGCTGGTGGAGTTATCGCTGTACCATTTACCCCCGCGTCCCCAGCAGTCAGCGCCAGACGTGGCGCTAAACAAGCAGCTGCTGAGTGAAAGAGCAAGAAACCAAGGCTAGTTTCCCCTTGCCCAGTGCCTGGGGCCCTGCGTGTCCTCTTTTCCCAGGAGACAGCCGCCCACTGCGGCTCAACTGCTGGCTGCAGAAGGCAGGCCTCGCTTCACTGCCAGGACTGCTGCGGGCATGGGGTGACGGGGCACCCAGGGCCTTGCCAAGGCTGCTCATGGGAGACAGGGGCCTCAGCACCCGCCGTGGGCTCACCTGGGCAACTGCCAACCACATGTACTACAGTGGGAGTCTTAAATCACTCCTACACACCTGGCCCTTTGTTCAGGGTGTTCTTGCACCCTCTCGTAGCAACCCGAGTGTGAAAGATGAATGAACAGGAGCCCAGAGAGGTCAAGTGACCTGGACTTGGACACACAGATAGTTCAGGGCAGAGTGAGGACTTGCACCCAGGTCTCCTGGTTCAAGATCCAGGTTTCTTTGCATCGTTCCCAGCTGTCCTCTCTCCCTCAGGCTCCGTGATGGGAAAGGGGTTGGAGGGTTGAGATGTACATCACAGGCCCTGAGGAATTTCATAAAATGGGACTTGGTTCAGCCCAGTTCCTCCCAGTATGCTCCCCATGGGTGCTCCCTCTATCGCCATGAGTGGTCACAGCAGTAGCTAAGCCCACGCTCTGCAGTTTCAGAAATCAACAGCCCCCCATCCACCTCCACCAGTTTCCTGAATATTTGCACCCTATGCAGAGAGGAAAGGATTACCTTCCTCGATGACACTAGTAACCAAAGCTCTAACAACTCTGATGAGAGCCACACTGGCCATCTTTCCCCAGGGCTGATGCGGGTACTGGGGAAGCTCCATGATCTGGGCAGGGAGGGCAGTGAGCCTCCAAAACTGGAATCCACACATTTCATACTTGAGGTTAAAGAAATATCTGCCTTCCTCCTTCCAACTCAGGAGTCCTCTCTCCAAACCTGTCCTAAGACAACATTTTGTACACAAAGATGGTAACAATGTGCTATCTCTATTGGTGAAAAATTGGAAAGAACATTTGTCCAACATCAGTGGAATGGTCAAATGAATTATGGCACATCAATGCAATAACTGTATCCAATAAAAATATTCTTTTTTTTTTGGCCATACCACATGGCATGTAGGATATCTTAGTTGCCCGACCAGAGATCGAACCTGTGCCCCCTGCCATGGCAGAGTCTTAACCACTGGACCACCAGAGAAGTCTCCCCGTTAAAAATATTCTTTATGAAAAATTTTACATGAATTAATGAAACACATGATGTAACATTAAAAAAGAAGGAACATAATATTATATAGAGAAGAAGGAAGAGAATACTGAAGAAAAGATTGAAAGGAAATAAGCCACAGCATGTTAAAAAGCAGAGGCATTACTTTGCTGATAAAGGTCCGTCTAGTCAAAGCTATGGTTTTTCCAGTAGTCGTGAATGGATGTGAGGGTTGGACCATAAAGAAGGCTGAGGGCCAAAGAACTGATGCTTTTGAACTGTGGTGTTGGAGAAGACTCTTGAGAGTCCCCTGGACTGCAAGGAGATCAAACCAGTCCACCCTAAAGGAATTCAATCCTGAATATTCATTGGAAGGACTTATGCTGAAGCTGAAGCTCCAATACTTTGGCCACCTGATGTGAAGAGCTGACAAATTAGAAAAGACCCTGATGCTGGGAAAGACTGAAGGCAGGAGGAGAAGGGGACGACAAAGGATGAGGTGGTTGGATGGCATCACTGACTTGATGGACATGAGTTTGCGCAAGCTCTGGGAGGGAAGCCTGGCATGCTGCAGTCCATGGGGTCACAAAGAGTCACACAACTGAGCAACCGAACAACAACAAAGCCAAGATGTCCACAGAGGCTGCGTCTATGTGGTAGAATGAGTTATTTTTTGCCAGCGTTACACTTTTGATACTTTCTCTTATCCCCTACATGCCTATCATAATTAGGGGAAAAAAAGCAAGATTCACCCAAATCCCACCCTCCTACCCAAGGGAAGTGAACTGTCTGAACAGCCAGAAGGGTCAGGATGCTGCCTGGTGTAGATCCTGGGTCTCTTTTCACATAACACAAATACGCATGGGAGGCTTCTCTTTGTAAACCTGCTTTTGAAATTTTTCTGGAGAATTTCATCTGACTTAGGTCTTTGGGTCTCAGTGTCAGGAGTCTGTGCTTCTGAGGATTGGGAAATACAGGTGAGGAATTTCTGTCTCCAGCCCCGCTCTGCCCAAATAGCTCCTGTCTCTCAGGGAAGAAGAAAGCCCGGTGCCTCCAGCATCTTCTCACGTGAAAGGCCTGTAGACAAGGGAGCTGGCAGTTTGTCCAGGAATTACATTTGAAACCTGAAGCCGTGCTGACAATGAGGCACTCTGTAGACTCTCCAGCTGAGAGGGGCTTTCGAGGCTCTGGGTGAGGAGATCTCGTGGTGGCAAAGGGCAGAGAGGTCGCGCAGTGAGGCTGCAGGTCAAACTCAAGCTGCCAACATGCAGCGGCACCTGGGGGGCTCCCTAACGTGACTGTGTGTTCACCAAGCCGGCCGGCGACAGACATGCCCCCAAGACCCTCAAGGCAGTGTGCATGCCCAGTTTATCAGAGGCGTGTCTGGTTTCTCTAGGCAAACATCGCAGATCATTTTACAGCCGCCTGAAGGAGCGGATTTAAACCCCATCCTCTGTGTCCTTCAGATCTGCCTGCCTTCTCTGTGGAAACACGTGTCCACCACTCACTGTCCCCACTCACATTTCCAAGTCTGTCTGCTCTGAAAATTAACAGGTGCATAGAAAGAAGAGTTTGAGGTGAGGGAGAAGCATGTGGGTTTCCCTCAAACCTAGAAGGCTCAGCAACCTAGACAACCCCGAAGGGAACGCACACTTAGGAGCCTCCAGGTCTGGAGAAAGAGGGACACCACTCAGAAGGCGAAAATGCCAACAATAAAACTGTCCCCGAGCAGGGATACTGCTCGGCCCCCAGGGGCAGGGCTTCTCCCGAGGTCAGCTCACCGAACATGTTCCCCTCGTAGCCATCTCTCGTGAGGGGCCGGAGCTCGTTTTTCCCCATCGCGTAGCGCTTGTAGCTCTGCCAGGCGAACTGCATCATCTGTAAGGAAGAGCAGAGACAGAGGTTGAGCGTGGAGAGTCGCGGCAGCACGGGCTGGCCGCACGGCCTCGCCTCCTGCAGCGAGATTTGAAACCACATTACGAAAACAATCTTCCACACTGAGAAAGACAGCTTCCTCTCCCCATCATTTTCATAGTTACACCTGGAAGACCGTTCTCCTTAGACCACCCCACGCATGCTGCGTCTGCCCACAGATTCCGCAGAGATGACACAAACGATACTAAGTTCCTTCTGGCCATCCGGATGTGAGTGCCATCGTGGAAAGACAGCTCCTCCGTGAAGCCTTCTTGGACTTAAGGTGACCCTTTGAAGGGAAGGAAATGAAACTCCCTGAGGGATGTCTGTTAGAACCTAATAGAACCATCCCCTGCGGGAAGGATTAACTCCCGTTTTGTAGATAAGGAGACAGGTCAAGACAGGAGGTAACCTGCCTGGGGTTATCCAGTGAGTCAGTGAGAATGCCAGGACTTGAGAGCATGCCCTGTGGCCCGAAGTCTTAAGTCTATTCCCTGATGTCACTGTAGGAGTCTCCTTGAACTCCTCCAACACTGGGCTTGGCTGTCTCAGGCCTCCAAGCACCCCCAGGGGGTCACTGTTGGTTTTTGCTTCACTGGCTCTGGACCATGAACTCTTGAAAGCCATTAAACTATACTTTCTTTGCCTCAGTTTCCCCAAAGCACCCTGCACAGGTCTTGGCAACGAGTATCTGTCAGCTTTGTCTCCCAGTGCGTGCATGAGTTCCTACTGTGCTAAGTCACTCCAGTTATGACCGACTCTTTGTGAGCCTATGAACTGTAGCCCGCCAGGCTCCTCTGTCCATGGGATTTTCCAGGCAAGAACACTGGAGTGGGTTGCCATTCCTTTCTCCGGGGGATCTTCTTGACCCAGGGATCGAATCCGCATCTCTTACATCTCCTGCATTGGCAGGCGGGTTCTTTACCATGAACACCACCATTGGGTCAATTATGTCAGCCCCTTGGGAGCATCACAGAAGAACCTTTGTCCCCTAACTGCGCTTAGCACTGGAGGCTGGAGGGATGCAAGGCGACATCTGTCCCCAGCCCTGCTACCCCGCCCCTCCCCAGGTCTGCCTTTTGCCTTTGATAGCAGGCTGAAGGAGGAGGACAGCTGAGCAGAGCTCTGGGGTGACCATGGGGTTGAGGAAGGGGCCAGGCCAGGCAGTGGAGGCACTCCTGAGGGACAGGGAGGTGGGAGGCAGCCTGGGCTAGTGGAAGGAACTCAGGCTTCCGGGCCAGAGAGGCCTGGCTTCTAATTCTCTCTCCGCCACTCTCTCTTTGATTTTGGCAAGTGACTAAAAGTCTCTAAGCCTCAGCTGTCTCATCTCTGAGATGGGAATACCAAGGCCTGCTCTGCCACAATCCTGAAAGGTTTAAATGAAAGCAAGTAGCTGGAAATGCCCAGTTTTCGACCTGACACAGCAAGCGATCAATAAACACAAGTCCTCCTTCCTGCTCAGCCTTTAAAACGCCCACTGAGTTCTCCAAGCCTTATCCATCCTCCCCTCCTCTCATCCACCTTATTAGTTCTCAGACCTGGACTGCATCCGTGTCACCTGGGGAGCTTGTTAAAACAGGCTGTTGGGCCCCATCCTTGAGTTTCTGATCCAGCAGGTCTGGGGTGGGACCTGCGATTTTTGGCTAAGAGACTCCCCATGGTCCATGGGCCACACCTGAGAACCACTGGTCTACTGTGTGTGTTACTCCTACTTCTCAGCTCACTTCCGGACACTGTCCGGCACCCGTCTGCTTTTCTCCTTCGGCCTCCCGGCCCACCTTCCTGCTTCAGCTCTGTCTTTCTGGACAACGCCCTCTGCACTCTCCATGCTCTTCCGCTCCTCGTGCCAAGCCACGTCTTCCAGGCACACCTAGACAGTAACGACTGCCATGCTCACCACTGGGGCCCGAACACACAGGCCGAGGGCAGACCTGCCAGGGCTGTGACCTGCGCTCTCCATAAAATCATATACTAGCATAATCTAGTATTATCTCTCCACTTCAGGGATGATGAAACTGAGGCTCCGAGATGGAAGGTGGTCAGGGAGGCACAGTCAGCAGGACTGGTGGTGTACAGCCCTTTCAACTCCCAGGCCGGCAAATCCCACCTCTGTGCCTGGCCTGCTCTGTGGCTTCCCATGAGACACACATGTGAATGTCATGGTAATGCATGCCAAGCACTTGGCACAGGCTTTGGGTCCTGGTTCCATTCCTCTGTTATTTTCTACTTATCTTGAATTGGCAATAAGGGAAACTAATTGCCGGGTACGAGCACTTAAGGGAGACCAGCCTCCTCCCTCAGGCTCTCTTATTCTGGGGGGGAGGCCCTCAATTAAGTCGTGGGGGAGGTGGCTGGGTAGGGGAGCAGCAGGAGGCGGTTCCAACATAGATGGCAGTAGCAGGAGTGGAGGTCGGTGGTCGGGAGGGCGAGGACCGAGCCCCACCCCAAGCCCCACCTACTAGAGAGAGAGGGAAGTGGGTGTGCAGGAGTAATTAAGAGAACCATAAGTATCCACGTGTTCTCAAAGGAGCTGTCACTGCAGGGACGTGGGGATGTTTGGATCATGGCCCATTCTCACAGTCCTCTCAATCAATGGAGGGGAAGGAAGGCACACACAATCCCTGCGTCACTGGGACAGGACTCGGAAGGCAATCAAGCTGCTCGGTCACACGCACACGTGCCCAGGGGCACACAGACCCTTGAAAGCTCAGCCTAGCGCCTGCACCTTGGGTCGCCAGCCCAGGCGCTGGATGAGCAGGGGTGACGGGAAAGGTCACAGCCAGGCAGTCTTTACTTTTCTTCCCCACCCGCCCTAACCTACCAGGTGGCCTGTCCTGTGCTCACCACAGTTTGGGGTGCAGTCATTATGGGAGTGCTCCCCAGTCCCCTCCCTCCGCTTCCCTGCCAACTGCTCATCTTTCAAGTCTCAGTGGAAATTTGAAAGGGGGTGTGTCTTCGGAGTAACAGAAGCGCTCGGGAGAAGGCATGTGTCTCAAGGGGAGCTTCTGGGTGCATGCTGCGCTTGGTCGCTCAGTCGTGTCCGACTCTTTGCGACCGCATGGACTGCAGCCTGCCAGGCTCCTCTGTCCGTGGGGATTCTCCAGGCAAGAATACTGGAGTGGGTTGCCATGCCCTCCTCCAGGGGATCTTCCCAACCCAGGGATCGAACCCAGATCTCCCACACTGCAGGTGGATTCTTTATCACGTGAGCCACCAGGGAAGCCCCAAGGGGAGCTTCACGGGCACCCAAACGTCCTGATGGACAAGTAGGATCGTGAGGACGCAAGAGGATGACCCTGGAACTGGTGCTGTGTGCCTTGGGCAACCCCTGGGCTTGGCTTTAGAGATGGACTGTCCCTGGCTTCTGGTTTAGGCAGTTCTAATAGCTGTCTGGGGAGGCCTTACAAATAGCTGTGAAAAGAAGAGAAGCGAAAAGCAAAGGAGAAAAGGAAAAATATAAGCATCTGAATGCAGAGTTCCAAAGAATAGCAAGAAGAGATAAAAAAGCCTTCCTCAGTGATCAATGCAAAGAAATAGAGGAAAACAATAGATTGGGAAAGACTAGAGATCTCTTCAAGAAAATTAGAGATACCAAGGGAACATTTCATGCAAAGATGGGCTCAATAAAGGACAGAAATGGTATGGACCTAACAGAAGCAGAAGATATTAAGAAGAGGTGGCAAGAATACACAGAAAAACTGTACAAAAAAGATCTTCATGACCCAGATAAATCACAATGGTGTGATCACTGACCTAGAGCCAGACATCCTGGAATGTGAAGTCCGGTGGGCCTTAGAAAGCATCACTACGAACAAAGCTAGTGGAAGTGATGGAATTCCAGTTGAGCTATTTCAAATCCTGAAAGATGATGCTGTGAAAGTGCTGCACTCAATATGTCAGCAAATTTGGAAAATTCAGCAGTGGCCACAGAACTGGAAAAGGTCAGTTTTCATTCCAGTCCCAAAGAAAGGCAATGCCGAAGAATGCTCAAACTACCGCACAATTGCACTCATCTCACACGCTAGTAAAGTAATGCTCAAAATTCTCCAAGCCCAGGCTTCAGCAATACATGAACCATGAACTTCCTGATGTTCAAGCTGGTTTTAGAAAAGGCAGAAGAGATCAAATTGCCAACATCCGCTGGATCATGGAAAAAGCAAGAGAGTTCCATAAAAACACCTATTTCTGCTTTATTGACTATGCCAAAGCCTTTGACTGTGTGGATCACAATCAACTGTGGAAAATTCTGAAAGAGATGGGAATACCAGACCACCTGATTTGCCTCTTGAGAAATCTGTATGCAGTTCAGGAAGCAACAGTTAGAACTGGACATGGAACAACAGACTGGTTCCAAATAGGGAAAGGAGTATGTCAAGGCTGTATATTGTCACCCTGCTTATTTAACTTATATGCAGAGTACATCATGAGAAACGCTGGACTGGAAGAAACACAAGCTGGAATCAAGATTGCCAGGAGAAATATCAATAACCTCAGATATGCAGATGACACCACCCTTATGGCAGAAAGTGAAGAGGAACTAAAAAGCCTCTTGATGAAAGTGAAAGTGGAGAGTGAAAAAGTTGGCTTAAAGCTCAACATTCAGAAAACTAAGATCATGGCATCTGGTCCCATCACTTCATGGGAAATAGATGGGGAAGCAGTGGAAACAGTGTCAGACTTTATTTTTCTGGGCTTCAAAATTACTGCAGATGGTGATTGCAGCCATGAAATTAAAAGACGCTTACTCCTTGGAAGGAAAGTTATGACCAACCTAGACAGCATATTCAAAAGCAGAGACATTACTTTGCCAACAAAGGTCCGTCTAGTCAAGGCTATTGTTTTTCCTGTGGTCATGGATGGATGTGAGAGTTGGACTGTGAAGAAGGCTGAGTGCCGAAGAATTGATGCTTTTAAACTGTGGTGTTGGAGAAGACTCTTGAGAGTCCCTTGGACTGCAAGGAGATCCAACCAGTCCATTCTGAAGTAGGTCAGCCCTGGGATTTCTTTGGAGGGAATGATGCTAAAGCTGAAACTCCAGTACTTTGGCCACCTCATGCGAAGAGTTGACTCATTGGAAAAGACTCTGATGCTGGGAGGGATTGGGGGCAAGAGAAGAAGGGGATGCCAGAGGATGAGATGGCTGGATGGCATCACTGACTCGATGGACTTGAGTCTGAGTGAACTCTGGGAGTTTATGATGGACAGGGAGGCCTGGTGTGCTGCGATTCATGGGGTTTCAAAGAGTTGGACACGACTGAGCGACTGAACTGAACTAAGGCCTGAAAGGTGACCTGGCCACCTCTTGCCCTGTGCAAACTCCTTAATAAAAGGCTAAGTAACCTCTCTTTGAACACTGTGAGTGATGGGGTGCTCACCATCTTACCAGGCAGCTCATTCAACTGCTGAGTTTCACAAAGTTCTTAATCAATCCAAATCTGCTTTTCCCTGAGGGCCTTGTGGAAGACAGCTCATACGCTCCGACCACAGATCTTCATGCAGGAGCAGCCAACTCTCAAGCCACTGTAGGCTGCTGACTGGCCATGGAACAGACCAGCTCCTTCAACAGTTCCCCTGATGGCAGAGCTCTGAATCCCCTGAAATTGCAGGCATAGATCATAACATTTTTCTAGGGTGCCCAGACTTTATTACCCATTTGTAAAGGTTGGTTTTTGGTAACAAACAGAAACCAAAGTGCAAACTCTCCCTGGTCCAGATGTATCTGGACCAGACTTTGTGGGTGTGGATTTGCGATTTGTGCTTAATAACTGCATGTCGTTGGACTCTGCATACCATTCCGTTCTGTCAGGATCTTTCTGGAACCAGATCTTATCATTCAATGTGCGTGTGTCTGCCTGTTTGGGGTATTTTGCCTGCTTTGATGGCTCTGCCATCTGCATCTCCCCCAAGTTTTGGACAGAAATATTCAATGGCTGGCTGGGCTGAACACAGAATCAGGGAAACAGCAGCAGGGGCCCTTCACCTGACTCCAGCCTTGCTCTCTGAGTGTCATCTGTCAACATGGGAGGAATCTGCCAGACAATCAGTCCAAGCTCCGTGTCTCCATTTTCTGTACAAAGATATTGTGAAGGACAGAACCGAAACACAAAAAACACTCTGTCCCAGTACAGAGAAAATAGATGGGTTTTTTTCTTTTAAAGAGAAATCAGGGGTTAGACTGGTATGATCTGCTCTTAGAGAACCCATTTTGGCCCCTCTGGGTCCTCCTTTTTCGGTCCTAAATGCTTGCAACTCACCAACTTAAAAACCCATCAGTTCCACTAGGATGGCTGTAATCAACAAGATGGACAATAACAAGTGTTGGCCAGGCTGTGAAAAAATTGGAACCCTCATCAATTGCTGGTAGAAATGAAGATGGCTGCAATTGCTTTGGAAAACAGTTTAGCATAAAAAGTTAAATACAGAGTGTCATGTGACCTAGAGATTGCACCCCTCGGGCAGACCTGCACAGAACAGAGACAACACAGCAGGCCTGAGACTCTACCCCTAGAAAGGCCCCGCTTGCACACTGGGCCCTTGGCTGGTGTCTGGGAACTTGAGTTCAGTGAGTGTTCTGACCATTCTCTGATGGGTAAGGGTGGTTTACTGCACCCGGGCGGCACAACAACCTGGTGTATGCTGAACACCAGCTTCCCTTCCGGGAGTGTGGAATTTTGGTACATGTTAGGCAGGGGGTTCTTCCGTGATCAGCCCCCAGTAAAACTTTGGGCATTAAGTCTCTAATGAGCTTCCCTGGTGAACAGCGTCTCACACCTGTCGTCCCAATTCAGATAAATGAAGTGTGTTCTGTTTGGCTCCACCCAGAGAGCACTCTTGCACGCTGGGCCCGGTTTCCTTCTGGGCTTTCCCCGCGCACATTTCCTCTTCACTGATTTTGCTCTGTGTCCTTTCAGTGCAGAAAATCAGCCAGCGGTAGGACTATGTGCCAGGTCCTCGGAGCCATCCTGGTGAATCACTGCAACTAGCCATGGTATTGGGAACCCTGACACATACCCTGGAAATTAAAGACATGTGTCCACAGAAAGTTGTACACGCAAGTGCATAGCACCACTATTTGTAATAGCCCCGAAGTGCAAACAACCCAAATGCCCACTGACTGATGAATGAAGCAACAAAATATGTTGTTGTTTAGTCACTCAGTTGTGTCTGACTCTTGGCGACCCCATGGACTGCCGCATGCCAGGCCTTCCTGTCCATCACCAATTCCCGGAGTTTGCTCAAACTCACGTCCATTGAGTCGGTGATGCCATCCAACCATCTCATCCTCTGTTGTCCCCTTCTCCTCCTGCCTTTAATCTTGCCCAGCATCAGGGTCTTTTCTAATGAGTCAGTTCTTCTCATCAGGTGGCCAATATTGGAATTTCAGCTTCAGTATCAGTCCTTCCAATGAATATTCAGGACTGATTTCCTTTAGGACTGACTGGTTTGATCTCCTTGCAGTCCAACAGACTCTCAAGAGTCTTCTCCAACACCAGGGTTCAAAAGCATCAATTCTTTGGTGCTAGCCTTCATTATGGTCCAACTCTCACATCCATACATGATTACTGGAAAAACCATAGCTTTGACTAGATAGACCTTTGTCAGCAAAGTAATGTCTCTGCTTTTTAATACGCTGTCTAGGTTGGTCATAGCTTTTCTTCCAAGGAGCAAGCATCCTTTAATTTCATGGCTGCAGTCACCATCTGCAGTGATTTTGGAGCCCAGAAAAATAAAGTCTGTCACTGTTTCCATTGTTTCTTCTTCTATTTGCCATGAAGTGATGGGACCAGATGCCATGATCTTAGTTTTCTGAATGTTGAGTTTTAAGTCAGCTTTTTCACTCTCTTCTTTCACCTTCATCAAGAGGCTCTTTGACTGATGAATGAATCAACAGAATGTGTAAATAGACATCATGCAATGGAATATTATTTGGCCATAAAAAGGGATGCGGTGCTGATACCTGCTCCAGCATGGATGAACCTTGCAAACACTGTGTTGAGTGGAAGAAGCCAGATACAAAAAGCTGCACAGGTTTTATTTACATGAAATATCCAGGACAGGCAAATTCATGCCAACAGAAAGTAGATTACTGGTCAGATGGACTGGGGAAAAGGACACAGAGAATGATTAGTAATGGGGATGGGGTCTTTTGGGGGTGATGAAATGTTTTAAAATTGATTGTGATAATGACTGTACAACTCTGGGAATACACTAAAATCCACTGGATTTTACACTTTAAAACGGTGACTTTTATTATATGTGAATTATAACTCAATAACGCTGTTATTAATATATAACTTTAAAAACTATTAATGTGGACAAACAGATATCACATGCCGTTTACTATGCCGTTTCAGTGGTAATCTTGCCAATAAAGCAAACCTGAACTGAATCATGAGGAAAGATCAGACAGACTCAAATTGAGGGACAACTCACAACATAAAGGGAAGCCTGGTGGTGCAGCGGTAAAGAGTCTGTCTGCCAAGCAAGAGATGCAGGTTCAATTCCTGGATTGAGAAGATACCCTGGAGGAGGAAATGACAATCCATTCCAGTATTCTTGCTTGGGAAATCCCACTGACAGAGGAGCCTGGCGGGCTACAGTCCATGGGGTTGTAGGAGTTGGACATGACTTAGTGACTAAACCACCACCACCATTACAACATAAATGACCTTTACTCTTCAAAAAATCAAGGTCATGAAAGAAAAGACAAGACTGAGGAATTGTTCCAGCTAAAGGAGACTAAAGTGACATGAACTAAATGCAATACATGATCTTGGGTGTGATGCTGGAGCAGAAGTAACAACTACTACTATTATTATTATCATTGCTACTTTAAAGGACACTTGTCAAGATAATTGACAAAATGTGAATGATACAATCAGATAGTATTGTATCAATGTTAATTTTCTGGTTTTACTGTGGTTATGGAGAAAAGTAGAATTGACCTTTCGGAGACACACAGTTAAGTACTTAGGAGTAAGTGGCATTATGCTTGCAACTTATTCCCAAATAGTTCTGAAACCTGCATGCACGTGCGTGTGTGTGTGTGTGGAGAGAGTACACACCAAGTGAACAGGGTGAAACACTAACATTATGCTGAAGCTCCAATACTCTGCTCACCTGACACTAAGAACTGACTCATTGGAAAAGACCCTGATGCTGGGAAAGACTGAAGGCAAGAGGAGAAGTGGACGACAGAGGATGAGATGGTTGAGGACATCACTGACTCGATGGACACGAGTTTGAGCAAGCTCCAGGAGTTGGTGATGGACAGGGAAGCCTGGTGTGCTGCAGTCCATGGGGTCGCAAAGAGTTGGACATGACTGAGAGACTAAACTGAACTGAACTGAACTCAGAGGAATCTGGGTGAAGGATAAATATGAATCTTTGTAGTATTTTTTGCAACTTTTCTAAAAGTCTGCAACTTTTTCCCATAACTTCATTTTTTATCGTTTGGCCACACTGTGTGGCATGCAGGATCTTAGCTCCCTGACCAGGGATCAAACCCATGCTCCCTGCAATGGGAACACAGTCTTAACCACTGGACCACCAGGGAAGTTCCTGATGTTCTCTCTAAAAAATATCGGGGAACTCTGCAGGATGTTGATGTCATTTTCAAAGAATAGCAAGGAGAGGTAAGAAAGCCTTCCTCAGTGATCAATGCAAAGAAATAGAGGAAAACAATAGATTGGGAAAGACTAGAGATCTCTTCAAGAAAATTAGAGATACCAAGGGAACATTTCATGCAAAGATGGGCTCGATAAAGGACAGAAATGGTATGGACCTAACAGAAGCAGAAGATATTAAGAAGAGGTGGCAAGAATATACAGAAGAACTGTACAAAAAAGATCTTCACGACCCAGATAATCACGATAGTGTGATCACTCACCTAGAGCCAGACATCCTGGAATGTGAAGTCAAGTGGGCCTTAGGAAGCATCACTACAAACAAAGCTATTGGAGGTGATGGAATTCCAGTTGAGCTATTTCAAATCCTGAAAGATGATGCTGTGAAAGTGTTGCACTCAATATGTCAGCAAATTTGGAAAACTCAGCAGTGGCCACAGGACTGGAAAAGGTCAGTTTTCATTCCAATCCCAAAGAAAGGCAATGCCAAAGAATGCTCAAACTACCACATAATTGCACTCATCTCACACGCTAGTAAAGTAATGCTCAAAATTCTCCAAGCCAGGTTTCAGCAATACGTGAACCATGAACTTCCAGATGTTCAAGCTGGTTTTAGAAAAGGCAGAGGAACCAGAGATCAAAATGCCAATGTCTGTTGGATCATCGAAAAAGCAAGAGAGTTCCATAAAAACACCTATTTCTGCTTTATTGACTATGCCAAAGCCTTTGACTGTGTGGATCACAATCAACTGTGGAAAATTTTGAAAGAGTTGGGCATACCAGACCACCTGACCTGCCTCTTGAGAAACCTGTATGCAGGTCAGGAAGCAACAGTTAGAGCTGGACATGGAACAACGGACTGGTTCCAAATAGGAAAAGGAGTATGTCAAGGATGTATATTGTCACCCTGCTTATTTAACTTATATGCAGAGTACATCATGAGAAACACTGGGCTGGAGGAAGCACAAGCTGGAATCAAGATTGCTGGGAGAAATATCAGTAACCCCAGATATGCAGATGACACCACCCTTATGGCAGAAAGTGAAGAGGAACTAAAAAGCCTCTTGATAAAGTGAAAGAGGAGAGTGAAAAAGTTGGCTTAAAGCTCAACATTCAGAAAACTAAGATCATGGCATCTGGTCCCATCACTGCATGGCAGATAGATGGGCAAACAGTGGAAACAGTGGCTGACTTTATTTTTCTGGGCTCCAAAATCACTGCAGATGGTGATTGCAGCCATGAAATTAAAAGACGCTTACTCCTTGGAAGGAAAGTTATGACCAATCTAGACAACATACTGAAAAGCAGAGACATTACTTTGTCAACAAAGGTCCATCTAGTCAAGGCTATGGTTTTTCCAGTGGTCATGTATGGATGTGAGAGTTGGACTATAAAGAAACCTGAGCGCCGAAGACTTGATGCTTTTGAACTGTGGTGTTGGAGAAGACTCTTGAGAGTCCTTTGGACTGCAAAGAAATCCAACCAGTCCATCCTAAAGGAAATCAGTCCTGAATGTTCACTGGAAGGACTGATGTTGAAGCTGAGACTCCAATCCTTTGGCCACCTGATGCGAAGAGCTGACTCATTGAAAAAGACCCTGATGCTGGGAAAGATTGAGGGCAGGAGGAGAAGGGGATGTCAGAGGATGTGATGGTTGGATGGCATCACCGACTCAATGGACATGGGTTTGGGTGGACGCCGGGAGTTGGTGATGGACAGGGAGGCCTGGCGTGCTGCGGTTCACGGAGTCGCAAAGAGTCGGTCACGACTGAGCGACTGAACTGAACTGACTGATGTCATTTTCGCCCAAATACATACATTACGGCGTTCTGTTTTCCTCCACTTTTATAAATTATGATAAAATGTTGTTGCTAGTCTCCTGTGGCTCCTCTTACCCCTCGGTTCCTCAAAAGCCCTGCTGGGCTTTCACATCCCCTTCACCAAGCCTGGCCTGTCCACGCTGGTCAGAAGATGGAGCAAATGAGGAACCCATAATTTTGGTTTCTCTGTTTTATCATTATCTTACTATATTCAAATGAGGTGCCCATCCTCACTCTATTCTTCCTGCTCCAAAGCTAAACTAAAATGCACCTTTTGTGGTACAAAGCATTTTCCTAAAAGTTCCAGGTCAGTTTGGGCTCAGCAACCCCAGGCCCTTTTCTCGCACCTCTGGGTCACTCCTTTCACTTGAGCTCAGTTCTGTGCCCCGTACTTCCTTCTTCCACATACATCCTTTCCAACGGTTTAAAACACAAGGTTGATCTAGCTATCTGTCTACCTACCTACCTACCTACCTGTCTTTTCATGAAACTAAGCTATGCAAGCTCATTGCAGAAAAGCAGAGAGAAAGAAAACAATCACCCATCACTTCAACATTATAACCACCATTCCCATTGGGTAGTCTTTCTTTTCGCTCTTTTTCATTCATCTTCGCTTTTTCCCATGATGGTGACATAAACATCTTCCATTTTATTACAAAACCTTTGTAAACATCATTTTAGCTAGCTATATAATAGTCTGGCAAGTAGGTTCAGCATCAGTTACTTAACCTTCCTCCATATAATTGGACATGGCAGTGTTTTCTACTTTGGGGCTATTGTAAATACTGCCTTCATAGACATCTTTGTACATACTCCCTTCTCTATATTTCAGGTAAATTCCTTAAGACAAAGCCTCTAAGAAATTACCAGGAAAAAATAAAAACTTATTAATAAGCACATTCTCTTTTAAAGATTAAACCCAGACAGCTTGTTTTACCCACCACTGGGCAAAACTTCATGAACAGGAAAGTGAAAGTCGCTGAGTCGTGTCCGACTCTTTGCAACCCCATGGACTAATACAGTCCATGGAACTCTCCAGGCCCGAATACTGGAGTGGGTAGCCTTTCCCTTCTCTAGGGGCTCTTCCCAACCCAGAGATCAAACTGAGGTCTCCTGCACTGCAGGCAGATTCTTTACCAGCTGAGCCACAAGGGACACCCAAGAATACCGGAGTGGGTGGCCTATCTCTTCTCCAGCAGATCTTCCTGACCCAGGAATTGAACCAGGGTCTCCTGCATTGCAGACGGATTCTTTACCAACTGGGCTATCAGGGAAGCCCTCACGAATAGGAAAGTATACAACAATTTTGTGAATACATAAAGTATTTTGTGAATACATGAAGTACTTGATCGGGAAGATAAAGCTAACAGTACTCATGATCGTTGCTCATGTTTGTTCAGCTCTTTGCACACTTCCTTAATTTGACTGGACAGTTCAGTGGGCTTGACAGGTATTGTTCCCAGTTAAAAATAATCATGCAAGGGATAAAGTATGAGATGTAAAGTATGAAACAAGTGTTAAAAATCATGTTTCCAAGGAAGGAGAGGGTGAGATGAATGGAGAGAGTAGCATGGAAACATATACACTACCATATGTAAAACAGATAGCCAATGGAAGTTTGCTGTGTGACACGGGGAACCCAAACTGGGACTCTGTGACAACCTGAAGGGGTGCAAAAGGATGGGAGGGGGTAAACGAGGTTTCAAGAGGGAGGGGACACATATACACCTATGGCTAATTCATGTTGATGTATGGCAGCAAACAAACCAATATGGTCAAGCAAGCATCCTTCAATTAAAAATAAATTGAAAAAAACTGTGTTTCCTGGGTATTCCCTAGGGGTCCAGTGGTTAAGGCCTCTGTGCTTCCACTGCAGGGGGCCTGGGTTTGTTCCCTGATTGGGGAACTAAGATCCCACAAGCCAAACAGCCAAAAAAATGTATGCTTCTAAATATTTAGTGATATAAGCTAAATATCACTATATATAGAGAGAGACACACAAAGATGCTTGTTATATAATATTAGTTGGAAAAGCAGGACACCAGGTTATACGGCATGAAGATCACTGGATTATTATTAGTATTTCAAAGGAGAAAGACAGGAAGGATATGCACAAAAACGTTGACAGTGGTTATATCAGATAGTGAGTGGTTTAATGGTCATTTTTTCTTCCTATTGATCTATATTTTCTGGATTTTCTACAACGAATATCTATAAATGTTTGTAAGGTGAAAATGAAAGATTGTTAAATGAAAAGCAAGGAAAAATGATACAATGCTACTCCTAAGTCAAAAGGAGTGCATGGCTGATTAGCCATGGGGTGGATGGGAAGGAGTGGGTTTTGACAGAGTAGAAGGCCTTTACAGCCAGGAGTCAGAAAGGGCCCAACCAGCAAGAGAAACAACATAAATAGAAGCAGAGAGCCAGAACCTCACCGTCAAATAGGATTTAATGCCAGAGACATTACCTATTTGCCAAGCCACATTTTACAAGAACCATGTGAGACCAGACAAGGAAAATGACTTTTCATCGCCTAGATGCGTAAGTTAATAGTGCAGGGATGGTCGTGTTTCCAAAAAGATGGGCCAGGACAGTGAAGCAGCTGATGTAGGCAGGGGCAGCCTGAGCTACAGCAAGAGAAATCTGGGACAGACTCAAAATGTGGCTGTAAGAATCAACAGACAGGAGAACTAAACACCTCTGCCCCCACTGGGATCTGGAAATACACACCAGGCGGTCACCATCTGTATGTGTATGTATCTACGTGTCTGTGTGTCCGCACATGTGTGTATGTGTGTGTGTGCATCCATGCACGTCCATGCTAGAGACAGAGGGAGCTCTGGATGGTCTCTGGAAGCCCCTCCCTTCCAGCAGCCTATGATTTATAGTTTCAAAGAACACCTAACAATAGACCACAAAGCATTCCCTTGCCAAGCTCTGCAGAGGCAGGCGACAAAGCTCCAGTGATGGAGAGACAGGCAGAGCAATTGGAGCCAAATCCTAAGACACCTCTTCAGTTCTCTCTCAAACAAAAGCTGTTCTTGTCCACCTGAACAAATTGCAATGACATGAAATCTTATAATGAAAAATATTTACAAGTTTGAGGCAGACATTATTATTTTGCTTAAGATGTTCTTTCTCCCTGTCTCAGAGTTCTAGAATTCTGTCCTGCAGGAAACTAGAATCCACGGCTATCGCCCCTGCACAGACACCCACCCCAGCCTAAGAAGCCCCCAAACAACAGAGCCAAGACAGAAAGAATGTGTTTGAGGAGACAAAGAAATGGGAATACTGGAAGACTGTCTGGAGAGTGCAAAACTGGACAGAAAGTTTGCCTCAGAAAGTTCTTTGGTGGCAACTAGGGAGAAAGGAGCGATCACCGAAACAAGTGAGACATCCTCCCCTTTTTAATATAAAGCATGCGCACAGACAGATCAGGGCTGGCGATGACCCAGAAGCACAGTTGCAACATCACAAAGCTGCCAAGAAGGGAAATGGATTTTCCCAGTCATTAAAGTGCTCACACAGTGACTTGCAGCCTTATTGGCATCTCCCAGCAGTGACACCTGGCCCATCTGCAGGGGCTGAATGGGAAAGGGCTTGGTCTCCAATCATCCCAGGAGCTAATGATCACACAGATTAAGAGATTAGAATGTTGGGTTGATTTTGTTCCCCTTCATTTTCAGTACAGCCCAGGGAAACAGCTGACAGCTTGGTACTAACAACCATTCATATTAGATTTCTCAATGCACCCCCATCAATGGGTCCCCCACAAAATGACCTGATTGACAACTGTGGAGACATCTGTGAATGTATGTGACCCCTGGTCCCTGGTTCAGAAGCAGACGCAGGATGGGGTCTGGTTGTGCTGAGGGGTGGAGGGGCGGGTGGGGAATAGACTGAGAGGTGCTACCTCCAACCCTCTCACTTCTGGGTTTGCTTGAGCTATTGGGCAAAGGGAGGAAGTGAAAATGTGAAACAACTTCCGACCTATCTGAGGTCCAGAAAGCTCTCCCACATCCTGCCCAGGGTGGGATTCAGATTTGAGTAGCTTCAGAAATCTCTCGCCATCTGCAGCTGTTCTAAGGCACCATGGCTGAGAATGTGAGTCCTAGAGGCAGACAGACCTCTGTTACTCAGTGTGGCCCAGGGACCAGCAGTGGAGCAAATCTGGGGAGCATGTTAGGAATGCAGCATCTTGGGGCCCATCCCAGACCGGCTGAACCAAAGCCAGCATTTAACAAGATCTCCAGGTGATCCACTTTCTTCAATTTCAGTCTGAATTTGCCAATAAAGAGTTCATGATCTAAGCCACAGTCAGCTCCTGGTCTTGTTTTTGCTGACTGTATAGAGCTTCTCCATCTTTGGCTGCAAAGAATATAATCAATCTGATTTTGATGTCGACCATCTGGTGATGTCCATGTGAAGAGACTTCTCTTGTGTTGTTGGAAGAGGGTGTTTGCTATGACCAGTGCATTCTCTTGGCAGAACTCTATTAGCCTTTGCCCTGCTTCATTCTGTACTCCAAGGCCAAATTTGCCTGTTACTCCAGGTGTTTCCTGACTTCCTACTTTTGCATTCCAGCCCCCTCTAATGAAAAGGATCCAGTCCCCTATAATGAAAAGGACATCTTTTTTGGCTGTTAGTTCTGGAAGGTCTTGTAGGTCTTCATAGAACTGTTCAACTTCAGCTTCTTCAGTGTTATTGGTCAGGGCATAGACTTGAATTACCATGATATTGAATGGTTTGCCTTGGAAATGAAGAGAGATCATTCTGTCGTTTTTGAGACCGCATCCAAGTACTGCATTTTGGACTCTTTTGTTGACTATGATGGCTACTCCATTTCTTCTAAGGGATTCCTGCCCACAGTAGTAGATATAATGGTCATCTGAGTTAAATTCACCCATTCCAGTCCATCTTAGTTCGCTGATTCCTAGAATGTCGATGTTCACTCTGTCATCTCCTGTTTGACCACTTCCAATTTGCTTTGATTCATGGACTTAACATCCCAGGCTCCTATGCAATATTGCTCTTTACAGCATCGAACCTTGCTTCCATCACCAGTCCCATCCACAACTGGGTGTTGTTTTTGCTTTGGCTCCATCCCTTCATTCTTTCTGGAGTTATTTCTCCACTGATCTCCAGTAGCATACTGGGGACCTACCAACCTGGGGAGTTCATCTTTCAGTGTCCTATCTTTTTGCCTTTTCATACTGTTCTTGGGGTTCTCAAGGCAAGAATACTGAGGTGGTTTGCCATTCCCTTCTCTAGTGGACCACATTCTGTCAGACCTCTCCACCATGACCCATCCATCTTGGGTGACCGCACATGGCATGGCTTAGTTTCATTGAGTTAGACAAGGTCCCATCACTTCATGGCAAACAGATGGGGAAAAAGTGGAAACAGTGGCTGACTTTATTTTTCTGGGCTCCAAAATCACTGCAGATGGTGATTGCAGCCATGAAATTAAAAGATGCTTACTCCTTGGAAGGAAAGTTATGACCAACCTAGACAGCATATTGAAAAGCAGAGACATTAATTTGTCAACAAAGGTCTGTCTAGTCAAGGCTATGGTTTTTCCAGTGGTCATGTATGGATGTGAGAGTTGGACTATAAAGAAACCTGAGTGCCAAAGAATTGATGCTTTTGATCTGTGGTGTTGAAGAAGACTCTTGAGAGTCCCTTGGACTGCAAGGAGATCCAACCAGTCCATCCTAAAGGAGATCAGTCCTAGGTGTTCATTGGAAGGACTGATGTTGAAGCTAAGACTCCAATAATTAGGCCACCTGATGTGAAGAGCTGACTCATCTGGAAAGACCCAGATGCTGGGAAAGATTGAGGGCAGGAGGAGAAGGGGAGGACAGAGGATGAGATGGTTGGATGGCATCACCGACTCAGTGGACATGGGTTTGGATGAACTCCGGGAGTTGGTGATGGACAGGGAGGCCTGGCATGCTGCGGTTCATGGGGTTGCAAAGACTTGGACACGACTGAGCAACTGAACTGAACTGAACCAGGTGATCCAAATGCACATTAAAATTTGAGAAGCTGTTCTAGGGCTCTGCCACCTACTGGCTGTGTGGTCTTGAGTGAATGACTTGACCTCTCTGAGTCTCAGTTTCCTCATCTGTAAAAGGACAGGAACATTTAATCCTTATGATGACCCTGGGAGTAAATAAGATAACACACACAGAGTGCTTAGCACAGCAGCTGGTACATAATACGTGCTCAGTCAAAAGCAGCCATAGGATGACTGCTCCCTTTTAATCTATCTACCACGTCTCTCTCCATTCACTTCTCTCCGCACCACCTCTTGAATCTATGTCCCTCCCAGCCCTCTGGGGGACTCCTGCAGCAGCCTCCACACTGGCCTAAAGGATCCTCTTTGGCCTCTTACACAGTGATTACTCAACGTGCAAATGTATTCACATCTCTACTCCACCCCCCACACACACTTCAAGATTTCCAACACTCCCTGTGAGGCCCACAGGTGGAGCAAGAGTGGGTGAGACACTTCCCTACGCACATGTACGCTCTTGGTGCAGGGTCTGCAGGCAGACAAAAGATGCTCATGGAGAAGGTCACAGAGACTCTGAGCTCTGCCACTGCACTGAGGTTGGCTCCCCAACTGTAGAGTGAAGGGTCCTCCCCACTCTAGTCTATCAAAGACGGGGCATCAGGGTGGAGGCAGGAGATGGGGACAAGGATGACTGACAACCGGAAAGACCGCAGCACATCTGTGAGGGAAATTCCAAGGGGAAATCATTCAACGAGGCCATTTGGAAGAAACTGAGTATAAAAACCACCCATGTGCAGCTAGCTCTACCATTTCCACTGTGCTTTGCCTTTCTGATTTGAGTCTTACGATTCTGTGGGTGAGGCAGGGTGGGTGTCATCATCACTCTCATTCTACAGAAAAAGAAACTACACTTACACACACACGCATGTGCCAAGCACCATGATAAGGGCGCTTGTACCTACTAGAACATATAGTTCTTGCCACAGTTCTGAGAGGCCTTCTCAAGGGGGAGCTAAGGCATGGAGGATAAGAGCCTGGCTTTGGGTCCCAGATTTCCCTAGCTGTGTGCCTTTAGACAAGACACTTAACCTCACTGTGCCTCAGTGATCTCATTTGTTTAAAGACAATGATACTGTTATATTATGCTTAATATATATATATGTTAAGTGGGTCATCAGTGTTTCACATATATGTCAACTCTTTTAATCTTCACACTAATTTTATAAGTTTCAGTTCAGTTCAGTTGCTCAGTCATGTCCGACTCTTTGCGACCCCATGAATTGCAGCACGCCAGGCCTCCCTGTCCACCACCATCTCCCAGAGTTCACTCAAAGTCACGTCCATCAAGTTGGTGATGCCATCCAGCCATCTCATCCTCTGTCGTCCCCTTCTCCTCCTGCCCTCAATCCCTCCCAGCATCAGAGTCTTTTCCAATGAGTCAACTCTTCACATGAGGTGGCCAAAGTACTGGAGTTTCAGCTTTAGCATCATTCCTTCCAAAGAAATCCCAGGGCTGATCTCCTTCAGAATGGACTGGCTGGATCTCCTTGTAGTCCAAGGGACTCTCAAGAGTCTTCTCCAACACCACAGTTCAATTCTTCGGCGCTCAGCTTTCTTCACAGTCCAACTCTCACATCCATACATGACCACAGGAAAAACCATAGCCTTGACTAGACGAACCTTTGTTGGCAAAGTAATGTCTCTGCTTTTCAATATGCTATCTAGGTTGGTCATAACTTTCCTTCCAAGGAGTAAGCGTATTTTAATTTCATGGCTGCAATCACCATCTGCAGTGATTTTGAAGCCCCAAAAAATAAAGTCTGACACTGTTTCCACTGTTTCCCCATCTATTTCCCATGAAGTGATGGGACTGGATGCCATGATCTTCGTTTTCTGAATGTTGAGCTTTAAGCCAACTTTTTCACTCTCCACTTTCACTTTCATCAAGAGGCTTTTTAGTTCCTCTTCACTTTCTGCCTTAAGGTTAGTACATCATTACTCCCATTCTCATACGAGGAAACTGAGGCACAGGCCCAAGTGTCACATCAAGTAAGTGGCAGAACCGGGATTCAAACCCAGACAGTCTACACTCTTGGTCACAATACCCTCTGCCTCTCATGTGCTGTGCTTAGTCGCTAAGTCGTGTCCGACTCTGCGACTCCATGGACCACAGTCTGCCAGGTTCTTCTGCCCATGAAATTCTCCAGGCAAGAACACTGGAGTGGGTTGCCATGCCCTCCTCCAGGGGATCTTCCCAACCCAGGTCTCCCGCATTGTAAATGGATTCTTTACTGACTGAGCCATCACGGAAGCCCAAGAATACTGGAGTGGGTAGCCTATGCCTTCTCCAGGCAATCTTTCCAACCCAAGAATCGAACTGGGGTCTCCTGCATTACAGGTGGATTCTTTACCAGCTGAGCTACCAGGGCAGCCCATGCCTCTCACAGAATGGAGTGATTAGCATGCCTGCCTCCAACAGGGCTGTAAGGATTGCAGTCGTCCCTTGGTAGCCAGGACCTCCCGCAGATATCAATATCCACAGATGCTCCAACCCCTTAAGTAAAATGACTTGGTACAGTTGGTCCTCCTTATCTTCGGGTTCTGCATCCATGGATTCACCAACCTCAGACTGAATTTCAGTTGGTCAAATCCATATGGAAAACCCATGGATACGGAGGGCCGACTGTAATTACAAGGCTAGGCATTCAGCACAGCTCCCCGCAGAGAGAAAACCCTGCTGTGAGTGGCAGCACTGGTGGCTGCGACCGTGGGCTCCACATTCATTATCTTTCCAAGACTGGAAAAGGCAGCAGTGTACATCTGAAACCTCCGAGTCCTCTGGAGTCTCCTTCAACTCCACACCTCATGTTCACTCTCCAGCAAGTCTGTCAACGATATCTCTCATTCTCTCTTTCCCAGCTGCCTCCCAGCCTACCACTGCCCCTTAACCTCAGCACAGTCTCCCTGCATTCTGTCTTGGCCCTGCTCCTGCATCCTTGGTCTATACATCCACCAGAGTAAGCCCTTTAAAAATGCAAGCCATTAGGGACTTCCCTGGTGGTCCAGTGGCTAAGACTCTGTGCTCCCAATGCAGGGAGCCCAGGTTCAATCCCTGGTCAGGGAACTAGATCCCATGTGCTGCAACCAAGAGTTTTCAAGCTGTAACTAAAAAAAAAAAAAAGTAAAGATACTATGTACCACAACTAACACCTGGTGCTGCCAAATAAATAAAAGAAAAAAATCATTTTAAATTGAATAAAAATAAAAATTGTTGTTGTTTTTGTTCAGTTGCTCAGTCATGTCCGACTTTCTGCGACCCCATGGACTATAGCACGCCAGGCTTCCAAGCCATTAAATGTCATTTGTGTGTAAGAGCTTCCAAGAGCTTTCCAAGGCAACATGCTTGAACGGCTTGTCTCTGATCACTTCCCAGGCCCCTTCCATTCTCCAAGTTTCAGCCTTTGGATAATATCTCAAATACATACAGCACCTTCCCACCTAGGTCTGGCAGAATAACGGCCCCCCAAAGGTGACCATGTCCTAATCCCTTGAACTTTTGAGTATGTATGGTAAAATGGAACTAAGTTTTCAGATAGAATTAAGATTAGTAATCAGCTGATCTTGAGAGGGGGACATTAGCTTGGGTTATCCAGGTAAGCCCAGTGGATGCATGCGGTCCTTAGAAGTGACAGAGGGAGGCAAGAGCGTCAACACGGTGAGATGTGAAAAGGACTCCACTGGCTATCGCTGGCTTTGAGGATGGAGGAAGGGGCCATAAGCCAACGAATCTAGGGAACCTCCAGGAGCTGGAAAAGGCCAGGGAATGGATTTTCCCCTGGAGCCTCCAGAGAGGAATGCAACCTGGCCAACACCTTGATTCTAGCCCAGAAAGCCACTCCTGTTAGACTTCTGATCTCCAGAAGCATAAAAAAGTAAATTTGTGGTTTTAAGTCATTAAACTTATGTAATTTGTGACTACAACAATAGGAAACTAATATACTACTTCAGCGCCTTAGCATTTCCCAATGAAAACTGAATGAACAAGCCCCGCTCAGCCTCCAAACCACTTTCCACCCCATCACAGCCCTTTTTCTGCAAAAGGAATTCTAAGGTTCTGGAGCATAGTACCCGCATTCTGGAATTCACTGTCCTACAGCCTCCTGTCTTCCATCCGTGACAGTGCTGCAGACTTCTGCAGGATAATGATTTCTTTCATGTCTGCCTCCCCTGCCCTTGAACTGTGGCCTATTCACCAACGCAGCCTCAACCTCCTAGCACGAGGCTGTCCCAACAGAGGAAGTCAACAAAGCACATTTGTAATAATAATGGCTGCGTGTGTTACCTCTGTTATCCAGAGGTGGACATGTACTGAGCCCCGAGCTGGGGCGGAGCCCTGGGCTAAGCCTTTCAGAAGCACTTCATCCTACACCAACCCTGCAGGGTGGGTTACCATTGTTCTCCCTATTTTATAGGGTGAAGGAAGCAGCTGAGCCCTGAAGGGTTAACTGACTTGCCCAAGGATGCAGAACAAACAGAGGCAGGGCCAGGCAATGGATCCAAGAAGACCGCCTGGGAATCTGCACACTTAATCACAACAGCACACTGCTTCCCTCTCTGCAGCCTTCCCAGGCAAGATGAGCGTCTCCTGTTCCCAACATTTGGGACCCTGTCGCTAGAGTTGGACAGACTGAGCGACTTCCTTTTCACTTTTCACTTTCATGCATTGGAGAAGGAAATGGCAACCCACTCCAGTGTTCTTGCCTCTAGAATCCCAGGGATGGGGGAACCCGATGGGCTGCTGACTATGGGGTCGCACAGAGTCAGACACGACTGAAGCGACTTAGCAGCAGCAGCAGCTGGCAAGTGGCAGAGCCACTGTTTGAAGCTGGGGTCTGACTGATTCAAAAGGCTGTGTCCCTTTCCATCTCACCAGGCTGCTTCACTGTCCAATGAGCGAATGAACAAAACATCAACCCAGCACCTCTGGATGGCATGTGGCACACAGAATCAAAATGAGGACTGGCTGCTAACTAGTGCCACACGGCCCATCCTGAGGACTGTTTCTTTTTGAAAACAAGCACCGTCCAAATTTCTAGTTCCCGAAGGCTCAGTCTGCTAAAAGGGAGGGGATGACCTGCTTTAAAGCTGCCCCAACAGAGGCTGCGGCCTCTGGAAACGTGAGAGAGGCAGAACCAGTTCTTTGTCTAAATGTTAAGAATTTTTAAAAAGAAAGAGGAAAAAAACAGGTTTATGTGAAAACAAGGAACATACCAAAGGGAGCTGTAGAGAGATCGTGACGGAAATGCAGAGAGAAGTCATCTCTGTTGCCAGGTTGTTTAGGGAGGTAATGCCATTTGAAATCTGGAAGATAAGCCTTGAAAACCAGTTTCTAAAGGCTGTTAGTGGCACCTCTGTGACAGCAAGGGGCCTCGGTGACCTGTTTCAGGGTCTTTGGGGTGTGCATGGAGACCTTCAGCCTCGGATGAGAACAAAAGACTTCAGGAGAACAGCAGTCTTGTTTTCCAGGCAGTGCTGCCATCTCTTGAGGAACCAGGTCTGAGTACAGAACCCTTAGGACCCCATCCTTGACTCCTGCATCTAGAACCATGTGAGACTGCCTACATTTACAGTGGTTCTCCTTGGAGCCAAAAAAGGATTAGTACTATTTCCCCTGGAGATACCATTCCTAGACACAAGAAGGAGGCTTGAGGACCACTGGACACTCTTAGATAGTAAAGGGCCCTGTTTGTTGTCTGGTAAAATTGTTTTAATCAAGGCTTGGAGAATGAGCCAGTATTTATTGAGCACCTCCCTGTACCAGCCCCTTTGCCAGAAGTTACCATATACTTTATCTCATGTAATCCTCCACTTCTATTCTGGGAAGCAGGTTAATACCTGCCCATTTTACAGAATAGAAAACTCAGGCTCACAGAGGTTTGGCAACTATTCCAAGGGCACACAGCCAATAAGTGGAGGGTTTGGATTCAAACCTAGGTCTGATTCCAATCTTTGCCTCTTCCTGTTCCTGTCTCAACCTCCCTTCACCTTTATTTAAAAAAATGTGTACTGAGCATTTTACTAATGTACCCCATGTTCTGGTACATGCAGCAGTGAAGAAGACAGGCAAGGTTCCCACCTTTATGGCCTGGATACCCTAGTGTAGGGAGATGGACAATAAGAAGGAGACAGATAAGCAAGGTAATTCTGAATAGTGATAAGCACTGTGGAGAAAAATCAAGCAAGGGATTGGGGGAGAGGATGATTGAATGAGTGGAGGTGGCCGAGGAAGGTCTCCAGACGATAATTGAGCTGAGATCTTAATTAGTATCCAAAAAAACCCACCAAATTCCTCCTGTTTCCCACGTGTAGCCTGAGACATGCATTTGACTTTTCTCTTTATCCCCTCTAGTCCCCCATCAGCAGAGATTCCAAAGTACATACTTTCATTTTTGGGCTAGAATGCCTTGTGAAACCCACTGATAAGGTTACCTGTTCACACCAGGAGAGAGAATTTCAAAGTGGTAAACAGACCTGCTCAGCCTTACAAACACCATATAAAGACAGGTCCTGGGGCTCATTTGTCCTACGAAGCCAAGGAGCTGCCACCCCATAAGCACTCCTTGAGTCTGCATTAATCAGACAGCTCGAAGAAGGTTTCCTTTTCATTTTTCTAGGTCTGTGATGATGGATGATGTGTGGCGGCACTTCTGGATCCATAATCAGGGGGTGGTGGTGTTTTCTCACTCCTACAAGACTAAACTTCGTGGGACATTTAGGATATCTTCCTTGACAGTGCTGAGCTAAAGTGCTGTGTTCTTGAAAGGATGATTGCAGCCCTATTATAAAAGATGACCCAATCACACGGGAGAGAGTAAAACATCAAGCAATTTGATTTCAAAACCCTGAAATAGAAGACCAAAGAATAATTAACTACGAAAACCAGAAGGCTCTAATCTTGATGAACTAGTGGGACGACCAGGAAAGACAGAAAACTTAGATCTTCGAGCTTCACAGATCCTTGAATGGTTTGAGTGATCAGAATCAGGGCTCCCGCAGGCTTTCAGTTGGCTTGTGTGTGAGCTTTCTCCTCCCACCCCCTCAAGTCCCCACCCCTCCACGCACACTTTCAAGTAATCAAGTGCGCCTGCCCCAGCTCTGCCGTTCTGGCTTCTAGTAAGAAAGAGAAGACTTGCTCTCAGCGGCCCCCAGATCTGGGCTTCCTGCTAGGGCCTGTACACCTGCTGAAGGGAGGTGGCAGTTCCCACAGAGCCGGCAAAACAGACCCTTTCACAGAAAGGAGACAAATGGGCTGACGGCCAGTGACAGGTGATTTGATAAAACCTTCACAAGATTCCTCTTCCCCGTATTTGCTGTTGAGGCACAGCTACGGGTGACGGTGGCTCATGGGGGCTCTTTCATAAATCTCAAAGACAGGCCCTTTTAGACGCTGCCTACAAAGGAAAGCCCTTGGTGAGACTTCTGTCACTGACAGCCATATATTCTGTTAAAGGAGAAAACCGTCATGTTTTCCCAATTTTGAGCACAGTGGCTGAAAAAAAAAAATTACCTAAAACAATCTCAGTTCAGCTGGCAGGCTTGGGCCCAGGGTGAGGGTGGGGCCAGGGTCAGGGTCTTCTCCAGCTGCTGTTAATAAAATAAAAACCCAGTCTTGGGTGCCTTTTCTAGGAAGGGTGGCTTCGACTCAACATGCTGGCCCAAGAAACTGCTCTTTCTGTTTTTCTTTTTCTGAGCAAGAGGAGAAGGAAATTCTCCTTAGTTTCACCATGGAGTTGGTATTACATTTGTGGACCCGAGAAAGATGTGACAACCATTCACTCTCAGATCTGGCTCTGGGCCTGGTTGGTACCACTTAAAATGAAGAGATGAGCCTCATTAGCTGGGATTCAACAGGCCCCTCGTGGATGAGAAGTCACTGAGTGAGAAAGCTTCATTCAAGGGTGAGGAAAGGGGGTCAAGGATGGAAATGACGCACAGGAGAAAATGAAAATGCATGAAGTTTCCTGAGTGATTTGCTGTGGCTATTTAAACCATTTAAAAGTCTAAACCCTCTTGAGGTCAGGGAAAGAACCAGTGGAAAATCAGAGGTACGTTTTAAAATGCAAAGCATCTCTAAACAGCTATTTGATTAGGTTTTTATCCAACTAGACTATGATAATTAGCAAATGCCTGGGAGATGAGATTTAAATATGCCAATCAGCCCATCTCAAGAGTTTAGCGTGAACAATGTAGAATTTAATTATCCTTAAGCGATCACCACTTTGGCGGGGTTACAGCCTTAACTAGAGATCTGAAACCCAAAAGATGACCTCGCCTCATGCCTGGAGCAGCTGCTTTCCCACTTAAAAAAAAGAGCAATCCCAGGTGTTATCTGAAAATTCCACCAGTGTGACCTTTAAAGAGAATGATTTGGAGTACTTCTGGTGATAACTCTGCCACCATTTCTTCTGCTAATGGGGCAGTTTCAGAAGCAGCAGGGTGGTGGAGATAGCTGACTTCACGGAGGTGCAATCAGACTCTACCTGCAATACCTAAATTGCCACTTTCCCCATCAGTGACCATTTCTTAGGTTGAAACTCATCAAAAGCTTAAAGATTCACAACTTCTGGCTTCTCATGCAGTCAGATGGGACATGCAAAATGGGACCTGAACTAGAGATTGACCTATAATGGGATTGAACATAACTTGAAAGAGAGGAGAGCGCAGTTAACTGTTGAGGAGCGCTTTTCTGTCTTGCTACCCGGGAATGTGGCATCATGAACTCTGGTTAAATGAAGTCTTTTCAATGACTCAGGCTCTCGTCACAATGGGTCCATTTTTCACCCCACAGACTGGGCTTGACTATCTCTCAAAATAGCTTTTTAGAATATTGTGATTGCAAAATGGCTAAGAGCAAGGAAGCTTTCACTTCTTCAGCCCGTAACTATAGAAACATGCATGTCTTGGGCACAAAGGGACATTACCAGGCAACATGACAAAAATGAATAGTATCAATAACCATCCCACAGTATCTCAGCTTTTGTAATTATAGATGACTGCAAGTACAACAGATCCCGACACAAACGGGTATAATGGAGACGTGATCATTTCTCTGCTTCTCTGTCACCAACTCTCCTCCTGTCTGCACGTGGCCCTGCACCCGCATGGACTGGAGAGGTCTCTAATTAACCACCTGCCAGTGTCACTGGCCATAACTCTAACTGGGCCAGCACTTTCTTGCCCAAGTTCTCACAAGTGATAATTAAATCCCCCAGCCTCACTTATGAGGTCTGCTCACAACTGAGCAGATCATACATACACTAGCATGTCTATCAGTGACAGATTCTCCAAGTGCCCCTGGCTGGCGTCTGGGCCGCCAGCACTCTAATCATGAGATAAGTATCTCCTTATGTGAGCGCCTTGAGTCACAGCCTCTGCCCCGGGAGCCTTCACCTTTTCTTTTAATGGAACAATGTTTTGCAATTTCAGCTCCATCTATCAGGTGCCTCTTATTGTCTACTAATAGAGTTTACAGAATCCTATTCCCTGTCTAGGGCCAGGGCCAAGAAATCTTCTGTCGTTTCGATAAGTCCAAGAACATTGCAGGTGGACTATAAACTGAATTTGAACTTGGTCCACCATTGGCTGCCGACCTCAGAATGTGACAGCAAGGGTTTTAATTCATAATTAGATGTTGACTAGACAAATTACCTGCCAATGGTACCTTTGCCTACTGCATTGCACAGGAGAATAATGTTCAGTGTGGGGATACATGGAAAGAGAGAGCTCTCCTGGGAAGCAATGTTTTGCAAAAATCTATTTCCTTGACAACTGTTTTCCAAGCAAAAGCTAGTACGGCAGATTTTCCCCCCAATGATTTTAAACTATTCTGGTGTCTAAAAACCAACATTGTCAAATGACCTAATGTGAAAAATAGGGATTTAAATAAAAGAAAAAAAAAATTTTTTTTAATTCTAGAGTTGAACATTTTAAAAGGTAGGGATTCACATGTACCATAAGATTTGGGGAAGAAAGGGTGGTAATGAGCAGAACACGGGCAGTATTTAGTAGTAACCACACTAGGAATTAGTGACATCGGTGATCATGGAGAAGAATGTGGAGGACAAACGGGCTGCCATGCTGGGCCCCTCTATCCAGAATTGGAGGACTAACCTAGTCTCTATGCGGAATACAGCCTAGACCCCTTCTAAGGTTTAAGGAAACTCCAGAAACAAACCCATCAGCCTCAGGTCTAAGTTAAGTTCCTTAAAATTACACAATCTCTGATTTTCTGGGGCTTCCCTGGTGGCTGAGACACTAAAGAATCTGCCTGCAATGCAAGACACTGGGGTTTGATCCTTGGGGCAGGAAGATTCCCCTAGAGAAAGAAGTAGCAACCCACTCCAATATTCTTGCCTGGAAAATGGACAGGGGGACAGAAGAGCCTAGAGGACCACAGTCCACGGGGTTGCAAAGAACTGGACACAACTAAGGGACTAACCTTAAAATTAAAACTATTATTTAGCTTATATGCAGAGTGCATCATGAGAAACTCTGGGCTGGAGGAAGCACGAGCTGGAATCAAGATCGCCAGGAGAAATCTCAATAACCTCAGATATGCAGATGACACCACCCTTATTGGAGAAAGTGAATAAGTACTAAAGAGCCTCTTGATGAAAGTGAAAGAAGAGAGTGAAAAAGTTGGCTTAAACCTCAACATTCAGAAAACGAAGATCATGGCATCCGGTCCCATCACTTCATGGCAAATAGATGGGGAAACAGTGGAAACAGTGGCTGACTTTATTTTTCTGGGCTCCAAAATCACTGCAGATGGTGATTGCAGTCATGAAATTAAAAGATGCTTACTCCTTGGAAGGAAAGTTATGACCAACTGCTGCTGCTAAGTCACTTAAGTTGTGTCCAACTCTGTGTGACCCCATAGACGGCAGCCCACCAGGCTCCCCCATCCCTGGGATTCTCCAGGCAAGAACACTGGAGTGGGTTGCCATTTCCTCCTCCAATGCATGAAAGTGAAAAGTGAAAGTGAAGTCGCTCAGTCGTGTCTGACTCTTAGCAACCCCATGGACTGCAGCCAACCAGGCTCCTCCATCCATGGGATTTTCCAGGCAAGAGTACTGGAGTGGGGTGCCATTGCCTTCTCCGTATGACCAACCTAGACAGCATATTAAAAAGCAGAGACATTACTTTGTCCACAAAGGTCCATCTAGTCAAGGCTATGGTTTTTCCAGTGGTCATGGATGGATGTGAGAGTTGGACTGTAAAGAAAGCTGAGTGCTGAAGAATTAATGCTTTTGAATGTGGTGTTGGAGAAGACTCTTGAGACTCGGACTGCAAGGAGATCCAACCAGTCCATCCTAAAGGAGATCACTCCTAGGTGTTCACTGGAAGGACTGATGTTGAAGCTGAGACTCCAGTACTTTGGCCACCTGATGTGAAGAGCTGACTCATTTGAAAAGACCCTGATGCTGGGAAAGATTGAGGGCAGGAGGAGAAGGGGATGACAGAGGATGAGATGGTTGGATGGAATCACTGACTCAATGGACATGGGTTTGGGTGGACTCCGGGAGTTGGTGATGGACAGGGATGCCTGGCATGCAGCAGTTCACAGGGGTTGCAGAGTTGACTGAGCAACTGAACTGAACTGAAGAGACAAACACTTTCACTTTTCACTTTCACCGATTTTCTGAGACAGGCCCAATTTCTACCCCATTATCAGACAACATGTCAGACACCATGTTATAAGTTTTTATTTGGAAAATGATCTTATGGAACGGTGGCCTTCCAGTTATGGGCAGAACCACACTCCTAGGGCCAGGACAGGTCAGTGATATGGAGAACACTACCATTCTCTGCTCAAGCTGACCCTCTACCCTGACGACATCAATGAAATTTTTAGCTTGACTCTACACAGGTCATGGCAAATCAGGACAGTTTTTAACATACCCACCTACTTATTCAATCCTATTATCTCCACACGAAGGCCTGAATGTCAAGAACTGTATGAGCTATTGGGGCCGCAGAGGGACAGGACTGGCCTACAGTGGGGAATCTTACTTTTTAAAGCAGGTTCTTGATTTGAAATGGAAGCTTGTGAACTCCTGAAACAACATAAAACTGTGTTCGTGTGTGTGTGTGTGTGTGTGTGTGTGTGCGCGCGCATGCCAGGGGCATTATGGGGAGGAAGGTTTACAGTATTTATCAGATTAGCATAGAGGTCTGTGACCTATGAAAGATTAAAGAAAGTGAAAGTGAAGTCGCTCAGTCATGTCCAACTCTTTGTGACCCCACAGACTGTAGCCTACCAGGCTCCTCCATCCATGGGATTTTCCAGGCAAGAGTACTGGAGTGGGTTGCCATTGCCTTCTCCAGGGGATCTTCCTGACCCAGAAATCGAGCCCGGGTCTCCTGCATTATAGACTTACGATTTACGGTCTGAGCCACCAGGGAAGTCAAGAAAGGTTAAGAATCACATAAAAGTTATAATGCAAATTGCTGTTTTCTGTCATAGATGTCTCTCCAGAGGCATAAGAAAACATAAGAAAAAGCGATGTCATGGAGGTAAAGTTTGGGCAGGACCTTGACAAATGCAAGCGTTTGGCTTCACGTGCAGCAAGTGGAAGAAGGAAGGCTTCCTTCTTTCAGCTCAAGCCACTCCCTCCAGATGCCCTCTGGGCCTCTCACCTGCATGAATCTCCCTCCTCCAGCTTATTCCCCCCTCCATTCACTTATTCAAGAAGTTCTTTCTGATTGCCTTCTGATGCCAGGCCCCATGAGCAAAACAGACATGGGTGCCTGCTTGCCTGCCCTCCTAGAGTTGACATTCTTATGAGAGAGACAAGACATCCATCAAACACGCACTCAGATACTTAATTACTGCAAAATGAGATCAATGCTAAGTAGGGGGAGAACAGAGAAAGAACCAACTGGATGCCCGTGGGTGGGGGGGCCTGATTCCAGAAAGAGGAAGAAGGCTTGGGGTGGGGGCTGGGTGGGGAGGCATTCTGACCGCTGTGCTCACTGGCCATCGATCTGGATTATAAACTGCCCCACAAGTTTGAAAATCCCTTAAGGGGAGAGGCCTCGGATCACAGGCTTGGCAGCTCACAGAGCTTGTGAGCACCTGGCTGGGTAGGCATTTGTATTTGCTGAACAAACAGAGGTGTGAATCAGCAGGCTATCCTGTGATATTTCTTATATTAAATATTTTAAGCCCTTTCAGGTGCAAAGGTCTCATTTTAGATCTCCTTCATTCCCGAAGCACAGAGAACAGCTAACCATTCTTGAGGCAGGGAGGATGTATCCCATTTTCACAAACTTCAAAGAAACTGATTTTGCTTCCCTCTTCCTGGCTCCGTCCCAAAAGCTGCTTCAATATTCAATCCCCGGCCTTCATTCAAGTTCCAAGCCTTTCCCGCATGACTCTGCTCAGATTCTGTCCTCCTCGAGCTGAGGCTCGTTCCCAGCAGCTCAAAGTTGAAAGACAGGCCCGGCATGGAGGCAGAGCTCACCCTGGGTAAAGGAGATCAAGACTCAGAGAGGGCGCTTTCGTGCCTTGAAGGAGGTAAGGGTCTGAAAATGGAGTTATTCTGTCGATTGCCGGTTTTGTTCACTGCCGTGTCTCTGGCGTCTGGCACACAGTACACAATATGTATTTGTTAATGAGCCAGTGAATGAAAGGGGACTGAAGCATGCCAGTCAAAGGCGTGGAGCTGGTGGAACACTGGGACCAACAGCAAACCCCGCGATGTGCTGACACGAGGTGTAGTTCCCACACAAGCACTGGTCAATCTTTTTGTTTACCTTAAATAGTAAGACAAAAATGAAATAAAAGCACACCAGAATTTCATTTGCTTGTCAGTGATATGAGTGGGTTCTCTGCTGAATTTCTGGTAGCAGTAGTTTTTGAAAGCCAGAAAAATGTTAATTTTCAACTCCTCCCACTTTTTACAATACATGTTTAACGCCTACTCTGCACTATTAACATTTTCTCCACCACTTTCTTAAGTCTAGATAATCATCAAAACAATAAATAAAACCCTGATTTATAGGGTTGGCCAATTTCTGTGGTGTAAATATTCCCATACCAAACCTATGATGGGTAGACATAAACAGTAGCACACCATTATATACAGACACAATAGACACAGGTAACCTCAAGAGGTTATCTATTTATTATAGATAAATAATAAAAAGTGGAATAAGTTAGGGGGTAATGAGATTTCAGTATTTGCTACCTTTGCTTTTAGTATAATTTCTTTAATTGTAAACTGTCCATAGAACTGTAAACTGTAAACTGTCCATAGAACAGTCTTATGGACTCTGTGGGAGAGGGAGAGGGTGGGAAGATTTGGGAGAGTGACATTGAAACATGTAGAATATCATGTAAGAAACGAGTTGCCAGTCCAGGTTCAATGTGCGATACTGGATGCTTGGGGCTGGTGCACTGGGACGACCCAGAGGGATGGTGTGGGGAGGGAGGAGGGAGGAGGGTTCAGGATGGGGAACACATGTATGCCTGTGGCGGATTCATTTTGATATTTGGCAAAACTAATTATGTAAATTTTAAAAATAAAATAAAATTTAAAAAAAATAATAATTGTAAACTTATATATTTAAAAATAATGGCTATTTTAACAATCAGCTCACAAAACTTCTGAAAATTTAACAATGGCTCTCATGACTCAGCTCCAGCACATCACTGGGCACATCCCACTGGCAGACCTAGCCCTGCTTTGGGGTCACAGGAGATCGAGCGTCAATGGACTCACCCAGGACCATGCAATCAGAAAAGCTAGAAAGCCGCTGTATCAGTGTTCATACAACATGTGACTTTTATGATTAAAGAAAAGGATTTCTTCTGAACTACATTTCAGGATTTAGGGTTTCTAAAAGCCGAGCCCCAGCATCCCCTCCCCCTAAGGAAGAAGGGTATATGCCAGGCTATCCCCCAGCAGGACTGGCGCTGCCTTTTGGAGGGCTTGAGAAGGACGTAACCAGCTCTGCGCTTTTTAGGTTGTGAAGCACAACCTGTAGAAAACTGTAGCCTGAGGGCCAAATCAGAAGTTCCCCAAGTCAGCCAGGTGAGAGGGATTCTAGATCTGGGGCGGGGTTGGGAGGATGGAGCCAGGGGAGCTACAGAGGTTGAACCACAAGCCGAGCTGGCTCCATGGGGCACAAGGAGGGGAAAATGGCCCAGGAGACAGCGATCTAGAACAAAGGGGCCCTGACTTGGCAGTCTGCCCAGGTGCCGTCTCAGCAACAAGACAAACCCCCCAGCCCTGTCGACTCGGAGGCTCCGAGTCACTCTCGCGTCCTAGCTGGGTGCACGTGTGTGACACCAGGCGTAGTCAGGCAAGCAGGTGACTCCACACCTAAGTCCTCTGGCAGACTATGGGAATGAATAAGCACCCTCAGCTCTACAACGGCTTTCGCCCTTCCTAACGCATCTCCCCTGAGCCTTAGGCTCAGGAGCGAGGTGGGGTGTGCAGGGGAGATGGGGTCCCTCTCAAATAATAGTCGAGCTGAGATTTTGGGGACATGGGAAACCCTAACTATGGTGGGGTGGGGTTGGGGGTTGGGATAAGGGTGGGAGAGAGAAAATGGCGAGAACACGACTCATGACCCCAAAGTCCTGCTCACTCTACTGTTTGCTACACCCTCCTGGACAAGGCCCTACCCACGAGTCTCAGTTTCCTCATCTGGAAAGAAGAGACCACTTTTGAGGACTGTTTTATTTTTAAAAGTTGTAAAAGCTCACTTATTGGCCGCACCACGTCTTAGTTGCAGCACGTGGCGTCTCCGGTCTTCGCTGCAGCGCGCAGGATCTTTTGTTGCAGCATGAGAACTCTTAGTTGTAGCGTGTGGGAGCCAGTCCCCTGACCAGGGATCGAACCCAGGCCCCCTGCACTGGGAGTGCGGTCTCAGTCACTGAACTACCAGGGAAGTCCCTTGAAGACTATTTTAAAGACTATAAAAGAGAAAGAAGAAACGCTATATGACAGCAAATGGACTAAGCAGATGGGACAGGACATCAGGAGGCAGGCTGGGTCGAGGGGGGCAGGGACAGTGAGTTGTCTCCTTACCAGGCTCATTCCAATCCCGGGACCACTGCTCTTCATTCCCAGGAAGCTGCCAGCCCCCTCTGCACTCATGCCAGACTCGTAGAGTCTATAGTTTGTGCTTTTTACGATCATGGGCAAAATGGAATAACCAAGGCTCCCTCTCTGGTTCTGCCATTTTCTAGCTGTGTGAGTCTGGGCCTGTCACCTAACATCTCTGAGCCTCAGCTTCCTCAACTATAACACAAGGAGAGCCATCTCTGTCGGCTAGAACCATGGTGGAGATTAACAACCAATGAGAAAGGCCCACTTCCTGGCAGTAGTTACTGAGTTTTGGTTTTGATCGACTGACATCGGCTGGGCCACCGAGAGTGAGACCAGGTGTTCTTGCAGAGCAGGGCATGTGGTCTTGCTTAGACCGATCAAGGCCCGGGGGCAGGGAAGTGGGCACGGGAACAGAGAAGAGCACAAAAGGGGCCTGGCTGTACATGCTCCTTAAGTGGGTGAGTCCTCAAAGTGGGCAGGTGTCCAGGTGGCAGGCCAGGCTCTGTGTGCGGCCATCCTTCCATCCAGAGGCAGGCCACAGCCTAGGGTTCAATTCCTCCAACCACACTACAGGACAGGTGACTTGGGGTGCAAGTTACATGGGGTTCTTACTCTATAGTAAGGATGACATATGATGGGAAGGCACTGGTAGCCACCAGTTACTTACTGAGGCCAAAGCCCCTGAGGGGGACAGGGCCTAACACGAGGTCACCAACTTCCCCGGTCCTGCCTTCTCATTTCTCTATGGCTCCTGCTGTATCAATCTCTTTTTTGTGTGTTTGTCAAAGGGCAGCCCCCAGAGCTCCCCAATGGGACATAAATAGAACTGATGTACAACAAGCTACTATATTCTCAGCACTGGGAGTGGAAGGCCCTTAGTCTTAAAGTGACAGATGAACAGGAAATTATTTCTTGCTGAAGAATAATGAAGACCATAAATTGCTGTGTGTATGGATGATTCACTAGAAGGTAAGCATCTCCCACTGAAAAAGGAAGGTGCCACCACTTCAAGCCTCAGGGCCCAATTTCACCACTTCGTTCCTCCACTTCCAGCAACCCTACCCACCCCCTTCCTCTGCCCTCATAGCCCTTGTCCCTCCTCCTCAGCCTCTGGACAGACGCACGTGTGGAGGGCCACTTTCTCCGTCAAAAAGTTCCTTCTCTCCTAGGAAAGGCTTTCTGGACACAGAACTGTTCCCTGGGTGATGGTGAGCATGGCCATGACGGGCTCTTGTTTTGAAGGTTGAAGGCCCTGGGATCCATCTTCTGACCAGATCCCACACGAGACCTTTCCTCTGCCTGGTTATGACCCAGGCTGCCCTATCACTCCCGCTCTCTCTCCTCTGGCACTCCCGCCTGATCAAGGGACCTAAACAGCAAGATGCCAGTGTGGCTGTGATCAAACACGTGTCTTCATTTTCCACTTCTAACAGCAGCTTCAGAGGAATCACTACAATTAAGCAGATACAAGCACAGCCTGACGTACAGCAGAGAAACACACACGAATTCCCTGCACTAAGTAGAGACCTGGAAGAAATTTAACACACAGGCTTATTTATTTCAAATACAAAGTTGACCCCACAGACCTGAGGAACGGGTTTCAGCTAATACTTTGCCAAAGCACAGCTACAACGAGATCGCTCATCCTGGAGGAGGTGCCAGATGGACCTGTAGCTGTATGATGAAATGATGTCTTTTAAAAGGACAGGATCATTCCAACCTATGACCACCCGCCACCCACCCCCCGCCCGCACTGGGTTTGTAGCCTAACCGGTTTCATCACCCCACCACCCCTAGAAGAGAAAGCAGCTCCTGGGGATCCCCAGTCCAGGCCCTGGGCTGTTCTCCCACCCCACAGGGGAGCTATCTCACACTGCCAGGTTCAAGGATAAGATTTTTTTTTCTTGAAGTCAAACTGCAGCAGGAGAACTGAGGTTTTGGTGAGACTGAATTTCTTTCTGTTGTCTTATTAACCACTGAAACGGTCCCTGAGGGAAAATTGGCATTTTCCAGAGGGTTTTAAACAAGGAAGAGATTTCAACCAATAGACTGGAAGTCAGCACTCCTGATCTGAAGCTGACAGCAGAACCGAGCAGAGAAACCAGGAGTTGAAAAGGGGTGTGGGAGGGAGAGCCTGCCTTCGAACCAGCCTCATGCTGCCCCACACATCAATCACCTCTGTCCCCAAGGGCTGGGGAAAGAGCCAGAGAAGAGTCTTCTGTTGGTATTTGTCAAACTCAGCTCACTCCCATGAAGCCAAGGAAAGAGATTTAAACTATGCGTGTCGGTCGGTTCTGTGTCACGAAACCAGGCATCTGGTATTTTGAGAGCCTCTGAGAATCATGATGATGAGGCGAGGAGAGGGGGTCATTTCTTCAGCTCATTCTCACCTTTCAGAAGGGGTGATTTTAGCCCTGGAGGAGCAGGAATCAAGCACATGTTGCCTAAGTTCCATGAAATCCAGGATCTGAGCAAGAGGCTGCAAGCCGGAAGCAGACTCCAAGACCCAGTCTGGGTCCCCATTTCTGAGATGAAACTCGGACCTGGAGAAGTTAAAAGCCTTGCCCAAGATCCTATGGTAAATGAATCTCTTAATCCGTGACCTTTGGGGATGAAATAGGCTGGAATCCTCAATCACAGACAGGCTCTGAGTTTTCTTTTCATTTTAAGACAGCCTAGTTCACAAGATGGTTTATTTCAAACCAATAAGGCCTAGCTTTGTTTTAAGCCACTTCAATGATCAGAGGACAGCATGTGTTCCGGTGAACTCCACGGCACTTTGGAACCATAGAAAATTTACAGCCTACACGTGAGAAGATTACATCCCCTGGCATTAGCTGTCAAGTCAGGCTTCCCAATGTGGCCACACACAGATTAAAGCAGAAAACTCACGGCGCATAAAGAAAGGACAATTATTTGCAGAAGAGAAGAACTGCTTTGGCACCAGCACAGTCCTGGGACCTGGGTGGGCTCCCACCCACCCCATGGGATGGTGCTTCCTTAACTCAGAGCCTAGATCCAGCCCAGCAGTGCCCCTCCAAATACAAGTCAGAACCACTTTCCTTTTACAAAGCCTATCCCTCTGGAAAGAGTCAGGTGCCTTGTGAATCTGTACAGCAGCCTGGGGTCCCTTAAGACAAGAAGCTCTATACCAGATGAGATGTCTCTGACAGATCATCATCTGGAAAGGCAACCTCCAGGATCCCCGAGTACAGGAAGGGAAACTAAGGCTCGGAGGGTTTAATTTATCCACGGGTGCACAACCCATCAATAAGAGAAAATTATTCCATCTGGGGCTGAGGGATGGAAAGGAATGGAGGACTCGGGCCAAGGCTGCTGAAGGCTGCTGCTCAACAATCCTCAGAGCTCCCAGGGTTCTCTCTCTGTCCAGCCAGAAATAGATCAGGGTTTCTCAACCTTGGCATGACTGACATTTTGGGCTGGATACTTCTCTGTTGCGGGAGACTGTTCTATACAGTGTTGACATTTATCAACATCCCTGGCCTCTACCCACTGGACGCCAACAGCATTCCCAGTTATAACATCTAAAAACGTCTCCAGACAGTGCCAAAGGTTCGGGGAGGTGGGGCAAAACTACCCCAGTTGAGAAGCACTGGAAGAGATGGACAACAGGTTTCAGAGAGAGAGAGAGAGCAGTTCCCCAGTACTGTCCTCCCAAACATGCATCCAGTCCCATCACTTCATGGAAAATAGATGGGGAAACAGTGGATGACTTTTTTTGGGGCTCCAAAATCACTGCAAATAGTGACTGTAGCCATGAAATAAAAACATGCTTACTCCTTGGAAGGAAAGTTATGACCAACCTAGATAGCATACTAAAAAGCCAGCAAAGGTCCGTCTAGTCAAAGCTATGGTTTTTGCAGTAGTCATGTATGGATGTGAGAGTTGGACTATAAAGAAAGCTGAGGGCTGAAGAATTGATGCTTTTGAACTGTGGTGTTGAGGAAGACTCTTGAGAGTCCCTTGGACTGCAAGGAGATCCAGCCAGTCCATCCTAAAGGAGATCAGTCCTGGGTGTTCATTGAAAGGACTGATGCTGAAGCTGAAACTCCAATACTTTGGCCACCTGATACAAAGAGTTGTCTCATTGGAAAAGACCCTAATGCTGGGAAGGATTGGGAGCAAGAGGAGAAGGGGACAACAGAGGATGAGATGGCTGGATGGCATCACCAACTCAATGGACATGGGTTTGGGTAGACTCCGGGAGTGGTGATGGACAGGGAGGCCTGGCGTGCTGCGATTCATGGGGTCACAAAGAGTCGGACACGACTGAGCGACTGAACTGAACTGATGCTGGGAAAGACTGAAGGTGGAAGGAGAAGAGGACGGCAGAGGATGAGATGGTTGGATGGCATCACTGACTCAATGGACACGAGTTTGGGTGAACTCCGGGAGTTGGTGATGGACCAGGAGGCCTGGTGTGCTGCAGTCCATGGGGTCACAAAGAGTTGGACGACTGAGCGACTGAACTGAACTGAAACATGCCTCACCTCCTGTGCCCTAGAAAAGAGCCTGGCCACTCAGCCAATTTCCTGTAGGAGCCAGACTAGAGGAACACTGAGGCCAGCCACGGCACTCTGGTCCTGGAGAAAGCAGCTTAAGACCAATACCCACTCTGACATGGCCCCTCGGCTCAGACATTGGCAACTACTGGAAACTCAGGGAGTCCATGGAGCTCCCCACCTGGACTGCAGCCGGGGCAGGGTGACAGACATCTAATTAGCAGGCAACTGGATGAGCTGTGCACAGCAGCCACACTGCAGCACAAAAAGATGGCATCCTGTAAGTCCCTCGCAGAGCTGGGGCCGTGACAAGCAGGGCTGGGGGAATATTCAGGGGTCTCAGCAGAGGAGATGCAGTAGGAAGCTAAGATTGATGTGCCAGGAACTCTGCTAAGCACTTGATATAGTCTCCAACCCTGAGGACGGTCCCATTGTACAGAAGAGGAAACAGAGGCAGTTGTTCAGCACCTTGCTTTGAGGCCCCTGTTGGTGGGAGGGCAGCCAAGCTCTGCTCAGGACCAAGCCACCCTCACGCAGTGCGCCTCGCAAGGCTCTGGTCCCAGCTCGCAAGACCCGTCGTCCAGCCAGAGGAAAAGACGGTCTGACTCGAGGGCCTGCAGCAGGCTTCAGTTTCTGCTAAACAGCCTTGAGCCAAGTGCTGCCAGCGGCTCGGCCCCATGCCTGAGCGGGTGCTGGGGGCCTTCCAGCCCGGGGAGCGGGAACGGCGGACGCCAGCTGGAACAGAACCTGAGAACACATTAGCAGAGTCTCACTTCCCAGGAGAACGCTACTCCGCCACGCTGAGCAGACTTCTTTGGCAGCAAGAAGGACTCACAGAGTCCCGGTGTCACTCAGAGGAGCCCTTTGTTTCCCAACAGCAACCCGGGAAGGCGGCAGTGGCCCTCTGGTGGGAGTCGGGAGGCCTCTGCTGGGAACTGCTCAGTCCTTCCAGCCCCGTAATGAGGTGCAAGTTCCGCAGGGCAGAGCCGGGGGTACGGGGTCTCCCAGGGTCTTCAGGGTCAGCTAGGCAGACTCTTAGGAGCCAGGAGCTGCTATGAATGGGCTGACATGCTGAAGGACAGGGAAGCCTGGCATGCTGCAGTTCACGGGGTTGCACAGAGTCGGACACGACTGAGCGACTAAACAACGGCAACATTGGAAAGATAGAGCATCTGGCTCCGGGTGGCCAGTGCTGGGGAGCGAGACCGGCTGTCTGGGTCCGCGGAGCACTCAGCGATCCCAGCTCAGGCTGGCCTCCGCCACTGCAGGCGGACGGCAGGGTCTCGCCCCCTGCCCCTCCCCCTACTGCTAACACGCCTCAGATGGAACAAGACCGTCGCTTTTCTAAATCCCACCACTCAGGAGGGGAGGACACTGGAGATAAGCCTCCTAAACCCCGAGGCAGAGATTCTCCCCACAGGGCACCTCCTCCTTTCTTTCCAACAGCTGAACTTGGGTCCTGGCTGGGGTGGGGATCAGAATGCCCTCTAGCAGGCCAGAGCTGGACGCAGCGGAGCGACTATTATTCACTCACTCACTTGCTAACAGGCCAGAGGACCGTCTGCGGTTAAAGGACAAGTGGGTTAATTCTGTGAGGCCTGCTCAGCGACAAGAGGCAGAAGGGCACGCGTTAGTCTCTCCCTGCAGAGAGCATCTGCCTTGAAGAAACGGAGCTTCTTCCGCCCTGGGTCACAGCCCCAGACACAGAAGAGACGGACACTGCCTGCCCTGAGGAGTCTTGGCTGCAGAGCTGAGTGTGGGTGTCCTTCCCACCTGCCAGGAGGCGGCTCACAAATGCCAAGGGCAGAATGGGGACAGAGGTCTGTCCACTTCTGCTACTTGCCGGGCAACGGGCAGCCAAGAGCAACCCTCCCGGCCTCCAAACAAGGCAGTGAGCTGGGACAGAGGATTAAAGCACAGCTGAACAGCCAAGCGACCTCAGGGTCCAGGCCTGGAAGAACCAAGAACCCTCTTGCCTCTCAAGCTGGCCCGTTTGTCTTTCCGACCAGCTGGGCCTGATTACAAAAGGAACCTCAGCAAGGGTAGGCCTGCAGGTCCCCCTCTGGGACAGGAGAAAGGATGGGATCGGGTTTCTAACCAACACTTCAGAACCCAGTGGTGGCTAGCCCCGGTTCTTGGCGTCCACTGATTTCTAGAATGTTTGCTCTTAGTCGGTGGACCCCTGTCAAGTGTTCAGCAGGTGGGATCTCTCCAGAACCAAGCTTCCCTCCCCGACTCCTGCTGTGATCATTTCCTCCCTTTCTCCCAAGCCAAGCTCCTCCAGTTCTCCTTTGAGGGGTTCTTATTTACTCAATGGACAAGTGAAGAAAATAACTTTAAAAATAAACCCAGCTAAGAGCAATACAGCCTGCCTTTAGCCTTTGCCATAATACTGATTTGAAACAGGAGAGCCAGGTTGTCTGGGTGAGAATTACAGGGTGTGTGGATTAGGGAGGCAACCAAGCCTTCTTTATTTCTCTTCTGTAAGGACTAAATTGATATTTACGTGCACAGGCCAAGAGGAAAACGGGGCAACCAGCTCTCCTAACAGCCATTTATACATCCAAGTGTGGTAGATTTATCAGAGTCTAAAATGGCAGAAAGAGAACTCAGGATGTGAAATGTCAGAGATGAGTTCTGTGTTGTGCTGAAGAGAGTATCCTGTGGGTAGAAGGCCCTGTCCTTTGCTCGAGGAGAGAGTTGGTTAGGCCACAGAGTCAAGAGAAAAATGTCTGACCTGGTCTCTCTCAGAACTCTAGTACTGCCCCCAGACTAGCTCAGAACCAGCTCAGAAGCAGCTACACGGAAGCGGAAGCAGCCTGGAGCTGTGGTTGTCGCCGAGGCTGACGGGTTTCTTAGAGCCTCGGCATGGCGAGCACCAGGCACTGATTTGGGAACAAAAGGCTCCAGACTCCTACGGAGTTCCTCATTAGATCCTTCAGCTCTGGGTCAAACGTACTCACCAAGGTCACAGCTCAGCAATGAACCAGATGCCTCCTCATCCATCCATCCCTTGAGGGCAGGAGAAATAAATGTTGGGTAAGAAACAATGCTGAGGACCTGATTTACAAAGGCAAGGAGGACACTCTGTCTTGTGGCAGAGGAGAACTGCCTCTGTTCAGGGTAAGGCAGAGACGCACAGGAGCCCAGCTGCACTGGGGGTGCACGCCCGTGTTCGTGGGGCTGCCAGCATTTATACCCTCTGCTTTTTGACTCAGAAGCAGAGGTTCTATCCCCTCACTTTGGCACCTCAGCCTGGCTGGTGACTGAAGGTCTTCTTGGGAGCCAGCACAGTTACGGGCGAGATGGAGCACCCTGGCATCTTCAACATCAGAAGTAACAAGGCTGAAATATACTCAACTTCTTGGTTCACCCTGTTATGCTGTCAGGAGCCAGCTCCTTCCATCAGAGGCAGGTCAGCTGGAGAAGTGCAGCAGGCAGGCTCTCAGAACCCCAGGAACCCCGAGGTCCCCGTGGGGCAGGGAGGCCAGCACTCTAGGACCTTCCAGCCCAGAAACCACGCTGGATGCCAGAAAGAGAAACACATGTGTGGGCAGATGGCCTCTGAAACCCCGAAAACATCTCTTACCTGGGAAATGGCAGCAGAGCCTCACAGGACAAAGGGGCCCACAGAGAAATGGGGAGCAGCTGAGAATCGAAAGGAGAGCTAGGTTCCTGGGCTGGCGTTCAGGACAAGAGGCGGAGGTTCCCATCTCAGAGCTCAGCATGGGGAAACTCTAACAGCAAGAAGACCCATCAGCTTGAACTTCAGAACCATTAAGAATGGCTCCCCAGCCCCAAGACTGGGAAAGCAAGTGCAGTCAAAGGGTCAGCCAGTATGGACTAAGGATCCCCTCAGCTGCCGGTAAAGTCCAGAAATACAAGGAATTCTTTGCCCATTGAGAGACTCAGTCAAGAAAGTCTACAGCAAGAGAGGTGAAAACAGGGCCAGGGTGAGCCACAGACAGGAAGGCACCAGCCAGACCTAGGTCCCCGGGTACTTCTCCACCTCTCCCCACGCTCTGCGGATTCACATCACTACTAGGAAATTACTGGGATTTCTGACATTGAAAAGGTGCCTAAGTATTAAACATTGGGCTTCCCTGGTGGCTCAGATGGTAAAGAATCTGCCTGCAGTGCAGGAGACCCAGGTTCCATCCCTGAGTCAGGAAGATCTCCTGGAGAAGGGAATGACAACCCACTCCAGTATTCTTGCCTGGAGAATCCCCACAGTCCGAGGAGCCTGGCGGGCTACAGTCCATGGGGTCGCAGAGTCAGACACGACGGAGCCACTAACACTTTCCTTTTCACTTTTAGTACTAAGTATTAGCACGCTCTGTGTGCTGTCACACGGTGCATTGGTCACGATGACAAAAGCTGAAGCTCAGAGTCTCTGGTGCAAAACACACACTGTCTTCAGGAGACCTGCTCAGCCTGCAAGTGCTGCACAGAAATTGGTGCCAAGGGTTCTTATGCGAATTAAGTGCTTACGAGCGGCGAGTGCTAGACAGTCCGGAAGGTACCCTTTCCGAGCTAGATGAAAACTCAAATCAAGAGTCCTGGGGTCCTTCCCGGTACGTGCCTGGCATGAAGGTTACGAACAGTGCTCGTGAAATTCCTCAGGAACAGCAGCTGATCTGGCTTCCACCATTATATCGTTGACAGGAAGCAGGAGACAGGTAGTCAGGGAAGAATGACAGTTTGGGGATTCGTGTGATGACAATTAGCCAAGTTCTGCTCTGCTTCTCTTTACAAAGAAAACTTCCCTTCTCTTTGCTCTTGGAATGCCATGTCAGAAGAGAGACATTTCCATGGCAACCATATACACATTTAGTGATGTGTCACTAAATTTGTGAGTGCACAAAGGCACATTAGGAGACTTTTTGAATGTGGCAAGAGAAATAGATTTTCATAATTGAATGTTGCCCTCAAGTAGAGTTTAGCATTTGCTGAAAGCCGAGGTTGCAGCCAGAGATGCAAAACTCTGCCTCGACAGAATTGAGGCTTGACCCAAAAATCTCAAAAAAGCAGACTTTAGGTGTGGGCTGGCTCTTTAGAACACTGCTGCCCAGAAAGGGGTTTAGATAGCTGTGGGGGGGCCGGGATGGTCTCAGCAGAGTCAGGGAAAGAAGATCCACCTACTTGACCAGAGCCCAGAGACAGAGCAAGCTCCCTGCATGCGAATCAGACATGATCCTGATCCTTCCCCAGCATCTCACGGCCCCAAGACTATCATCTGTTCTAACAAAGAGAGTGCAGGAAAAGATCGGCACCAATATCAGATAGATTCCCCCAGAAGGAAAACAAACTAAAAAGAGCGCTGAATCCAGAGCCAGAAGTCCCAGGTGTGTGTCCTAGTTCTGGCTCTTCCTAATCACGGAAATTCGAAAGCCATTCTTTTTCTCAGCTTCAATCTGTAAACTGGGAATATGCTTTCTGATTACCAGGTGCTTCAAGGAGGCGGCAGACACAGAAGCATCACTATTAAACCGCAATGCTGCCAAACTAGGACACTGTTTATAAGGTGGCACTGGCTTGGCCCATGTACCCTGAAGGGGGCCTCTAGCCAGATGGGCTGGGCTCCCAGGGCATGCGTGTGGCGAAGGGGCCACCTCAACTCTGTCTGCACCCTTTGGGGCTGCTGTGGATTTATGGTGGCCTGACCCTGGGTCTCTTCGGGAGCTGGGACAGCCCTGAAGCACCTGCCCAGTCCCAGAGCCTCTGACGTCAGCCTTTCTGGCCCCCTGCCCCCACCTAAGTGCTAAGTACCCTAAGTCCTGAGCCCATCAGCACAGCCGCCAGAGGGCCTCAAATATTCAATTCTACCCACCTGCCACCCCTCCCCTAATCTCTTTATTCTTCCCATTACCCTTCCCACTCAGACTAGACCTTGGCCTCCACTGCTTCCAGGAAAGAAAAGCCACCACTGGAAAGTAAACAAAAGAAGCTCAATTTTGGCTTTTGAGCTTCCAAGGGCCTAGGTCCTGGCAATGAGAGGTTTTCAAGAACAGTTTTGAAGACCTTGGATTCCCTTGACACACTTGATTCAGAACTTCACCTCTGTCTCAGAGAGCACTCTGCTTTGGGGTAAGAGCCAACACCTCCACTCTGAAGCCCAGTGAAGCACCCCCTTCCCATCACCGCTCCCCCTCCTCCTCCCATCAGCCTTATCTGGGAGCTGGGCTGGGCCTGCCTCAGGGCAACCTGTCTCCCTGGGGGCCACCACCTGCCAGCATCCCAGGCTCAGGGCCCAGACACCACCTGCATCAGCCCTCCTGACCACGTGGCCCTTCCACTGCCCCGCCACACACGCCCATCACATACACCTCCCACTATACCCCCACCACACACACTCCCACCACACACACTCCCATCACACACACTCCCATCACACACACTCCCATCACACACACTCCACATCACACACACTCCACATCGCACACACCCCACCACACACCCCTCCACCATACTCCCACCACACACTCCCCATGGCACACTCCCCACCACACACTCTCATCACACACTCTCATCGCACAGTCCCCATCAAACACCCCTCCACCACACATACCCCCCACCACACACTCCCCAGCGCACACTCCCCACCACACACTCTCATCACACACTCTCATCACACACACCCTCCATCACACACACCCCCACCACACACTCCCCATTGCACACTCCCCATCGCACACTCCCCACCGCGCACACCCACCACACACTCCCCATGGCACACTCCCCGTCACACACTCCCATCACACACTCCCATCACATTCCCTACCGTGCACACTCCCACCACACACACTCCCTGTCACACGCTACCCACCACACACACGCTCCCATCACATGCTCCCATCACATACTCCCCATCGCACACTCCCCACTGCACACACTCCCTACCACACACACTCCCCATTACACGCTCCCTACCACACACGCTCCCCACCACACACACTCCCATCACATACTCCCCAACACACACTCCCACCACACACTCCCCATCACACACTCCCACCAAACTGGAGCAGCTCAACCACCCCTGAGGGCTAGGCCCCGGCCTGCCCACTTGCACTTGTGAACTCCAAGTTCCCCAGGCCCTGCAGCCCGCCCTATCCACTCCCGACACCACTGGTCCACCCTCCACTGAGGCACACCCCAGAGAACCACTCTGGTTTATGCCAGAGGGGCTGGCACACTTGGCTCCAAAAGTCACCACCTCCCCTTACACTGCTGATGAGAACACAAACATTTCCAGTTTCCTGCTGTGGAAAGCTTGCATTCTGCAACAAGGTAAACACAGAATGACCATATACACATAAGAGCAACCTCTTACGTACGTCCCCAAAAGGACTGAAACACGTGTCCACCCAATAACAAGTACATGAATGTTCAAAGCAGCATTATTCATAATAATGGCCCAAAGTAAAGCACCCCAAATGTCCATCAACAAGTGAATGGATAAACAAAATGCAGTATATCCATACAAAGGAAAAAAGAAATAAAGCTGACGTGTGCTGCAACATGGAAGAACCCTGCAAACATCATAAAGGTCACGTATTGCATGATTCCCTTTGTGTAAAAGGTCCAGAATAGAAAACCGTGTAGAGACAGAAAGCGGACTGGTGGTTGCCAGGGGCTGAGGTGGGAGTGGGGGTATGGGGTTCCCATCTGGAGGGATGAGGAAGTTCTGGAGCGGGACAGTGCTGATGCCCACACAACACTGGGAGTGTACTTAATGCTACAGAATGGTCCACTTTAAAACTGTTAAAATGATAAACGTTATGTGTATTTTACCTGCAATTATTTTTTAAAAGTCACCATCTCACAGGGCAGTCTATGCACTTCCTTGGTGCCTCCCCCAGCAGCCTCTGCAGCCTTGCTAAGGTGAGACCTTGGGGTCTCTGGCACTCCAAGACTGGAGGAGGGGGTGCTGGCTCAGGAGGCAACACTGCAAGCGTCAGACACTTCCCAGCTAAGCTGGTGGGGCTGCTACAGGGCCGCTGGGGACATAAATACACCCTAGGAGGCAGGCATGGACGAAGGAACGGGAATGCATTTCAGCTTTCAGCGCCCTCTGCGGAAGCTGAACAGCTCAACACAGGCTGCTGCTGAAAACACTGTGACCCCGGGGGAGAAAGACACCACACACATTTCAGTCCTGCGACAACAAGGATGATAAACCAGCGCTGGGCACGTAGCACCTGTTACCCTGGGGGAAGAACAGACCTAAATATTCAGACTGTAAGATGCGCAAACCACTACAGGAAGCGTCGGGGCAAGACGGCAAGAGCCAGGACTACCAGGCTGCCACCACACAGGGACCGCTTTGAACCAGAGCTTCCAGGATGTCTTCCAGGTGTTCAGTCCAGCCCGTTTTCCATCCCAAGCTGAGGCCAGGATCCCGGGTGGCTTACGCAGCACTGGTGGAGCTCAGATATCAGGGAGACAATCTGGAAGGGCGGCCAGGGTGCGAATGCCCCCTAAACACACCTTAGATGGCAGGATCGCAGGGACTTGGCCACATGATCCTCCCTTCAGTGGTCAGGGGCATGGTTTCAAGAGAACATGCCCCACCAGAGCAGAGATGATGGCCAGAAGCTGAGTGTGGCAGGATCTATCCGGTCACTGCTTGTGGTCACGGGGAAAAGACAAAACCCACCATTACCACTGCGCAGTCTCCCTTTCCTCAACAGCAGCGAAGACTGAACCCTGCCTTCTCCCCCAACACATGGCCTCCTCTTTTCACTGAAGAGGAATGGAGCTGGCCTGCCAATCTTTAGTGCGTGGTCAGGCCGGAGGACATACACACCCGACTTCCAGAAAGCAGGGGAAAGAAGGGCTCCCCCTGTTCTGCTACAAGGCTGAGCTCCTCCAGCCTCAGGCCAGGGAAGAGCCATACCCCAGGTTCAGGTTGGCTCTTCATTTCTTAGTTGAAAATCAAAGAGCAGACGGCTCAGAGCACCAGCTCTTCAGAGCAGAGGTCCGGATACACAATCAGAAAACAAAGGGAAGAAACGGATGCTCTGATTCTTGATGCCAGCAGGGAAGGAAAGTCGTGGGGTCTGTGGCTGGTAAAGACAGTGCTCTGAAGCTGGGAGGTGGTTGAGGAAGAGATGAGACAAAGGGCAGGCAGCTCAGGACAAGGTGCTGGACTGCAAGCCTGCGTGAGACTGAGAGCTGTGCATGGGGCTCAGGGGGCCCCCAAGTGTGGCAGAACCAGTCAGAGGAAGGAAAAAGGAGGCTGGACAAGGTTCCCCTGGTCTCTCGGCCACCTGCCTCTGTCTGCTTCCCAAATCTCTGTTCTTTCTCTGGAATGCTTAGGTTCCTGAAGGCTCTGACCCCTGCGCCTCTTGGTCCAGGTTTTCCTCAAGTAGCTTCACACTCCAGCCTTGAGCCCCCAGCAGGACATCCTTCTGAATCCGCATCTCCTGTGCCATTGCCCCCAACCAGTCCTAAACCCATATTTCCAACCACCTAGAATTCACAGGTGTCTGGAATTTTTGTTTAATCATGTCTAGAATTCAACTCATCTCCCCCTCCCAGGATTTCTCACTGTCCCCACTTCTTGATGTTCTTATCTACCCCCAGGTAGAAGGGGCTCCCCAGTGGCTCAGCAGTAAAGAATCGGCCTGAAATGCAGGAGATGCTGGAGACACAGGTTCGATCTCAAAGATTCCCCTGTAGAAGGAAATGGCAACAGACTTCAGTATTCTTGTCTGAAGAATCCCATGGACAGAGGATCCTGGTGGGCTACAGCCTATAAGGTTGCAAAGTGTTGGAAACGATTGAAGCGACTTAGCATACACACCCAGGGTAGGAACCTTGGTCACTCCAAACTTCACCTCCCACGTCCATACCTGTGTCACACCCCTAGGTCCAGCACATGGAGCCTCTTGCTATCTGACAAGTCCACCCCACCTGGTGTTCATTCTCCATGTTTGCCTGAAACACCGACCTTTCCCCTAAGCTCACATCAAAGCTGCTGCGACCCCCAGGCCTTTTCACCCCGTGACTGGGGCTCCATGGTGTCACAGTTGTGTGCACACATGTCTGCCTGGATGTGAAGCCTCACGTTTGCATCCTCAGCATCTAGGGCACTGCCTGGCAGGTGGTAAGAACAAGGTAAGTTTTCTGGAAAAGTTGAGCTGGAATAAAACAGATAAGCGGCAGGTAGTTAATATTCCTCTCACTGCGTATCAGCTCAACTACGTTATTTCATAAGGTCTGGTTTGGACCTGTTTGACAACTAGGTTTCCAACACGAATCAGCTCTGCAAATTCTAGCAGTCACATGAAGGCGGTTTCTAGAACAAGAACGACAGGGAGAGAAAAAAACAGCAGCTCAGAGAAGGAAGCAATGAGGGCTGCATCAAGAGAAAATGAAAGGAGAGGAGGTCAGGCCCAGAAAAGCCCAGATCCTCTCCAAACTGCGGAATGGCATCCACCTGGGGTGGGGGTGGAGGGCGGCAGAGGGGGACCCACGCAGAAATGCCTCGGCATCTAATTAAACATTTTAGATCCCACTGCACACGAGAAGGAAACCTGCGTCCCCCACGGAACCCTGACAAATGAGTCGTTTCCAACCAATCTATCACCGTAGCATCTGGGCACCTCAGGAAGATGAAAATAAGACCAATACATAAATGAAAACCAATATATAAACAATCGTCTCTCCGCACAGGCCTCCAGGAAGCCACAGCTACAGCCATCTGCCAAGTTCCACCCTCGTCACTGCTTCCCGCAGCCAGAGGCCTCTGAGTAAGCACGGTTTAATATAAGATTTAACAGCAGAAGGAAATTTCTTCTCTGAAGTCTGCCTCTCCATTAATGCTCCTACGCTAAATGTCCACCGCTTGAAGCTGGAATGAAATAAGTTTGGCATTAATAGGACTTTGTTCTATGTGCCACGTCAGCCAAAGAATTTGCTAGAAATAGTTGGGGCAGATTGACGAAAGATCGCAACTTGGCACAGGTTGAAAATTCAAAGGTTACTTGCATGGAAACGGAGCTCTCGGGGGGCCCGTCACTAAGCTGTGGGAAGGAGGCTCACACTCATCTCTGGCGTATTATCACCTCCTGCGGCTTCCACGCGGAGGGGGCCTGGGTAGATGTGATCTGATCAACCCAGGACAGCAATTCTCAGATTCAGTCACATCCAACACCTGGCAAGGCAGGGATGATATGAAATTGCAGCACTCCTGCCCTGAGCCTGAACACCTGGGACCGGGTTCAGCTCTTTTACTTCAGTATCTTTTTCCTGAGCATCTGTGATTTGATTTTAGGGCCCAAGCAGCAACAAAAGACTGCTCTCCTAACTGGAAAGGGGCAGAGGCAGTCACAGTGGTGGGGGTGAGAAACCAACTTCTGGACAAGCAAATATTTTCATTCCAGATGTTTATGTTCTGCCTGCTTCCCCCCAAAAAGATTTATGTGGGACAGGCAAGTATTTATGAGGTTAACCTAGGTTTCCTTTCTTCCATGCATCTGTATACAGTGGGAAATGATTCCGACACACAACACCATTACACAATGAAATTCCTTAAAGCCAGAGATTCATCTCTAATTTTCTTTAGCTCATATAGCCTGTGGTGTGTATAACAATTTCTGTTTCCAAGATCTTTTTCTTTAAATAAATTTATGGCTTCTCTTGATGTTAATAGTTTATGCTCTTAACACTGGAAACCTCAGTTTTAATTGAGTCTTTTCTCCAGCACATCTGACCCGATCATGGTCTTAATAAATATAGAAAATTTCCAACCTCTTCCATAAGTGGGTAAAAGGGAAATATAGTCAGAAAGGAGATACAGCTTAGGCGAAGATGAGTCCTGAAGCATAGCTATACATTAAAACCATCTGGGAAATGTTTAAAAATCCCAGTGCTTGTGCTGTATTCTGGACCAATTAAACCAGAACCTCTAGGGTAGGCACTTGGGTATCAGTATTTACTAAGAGACCCCTGGGGAGTTCCAGACTGCAATCAAGGTTAGAATCCCTGTTCTAAGGATTTGTCAGAACCGTTCTGTTCAATGTCAACCAAGACTATGACAATTTCTACTTTATTTCACCCCAAAGTGAAAACTCTTCCTCTAAATGATCAACCTTGATCCTTCAGATAACGTAATAGAAAGAATGTTAACCAGAGACAGGAGAGGAGGTCTGAGTCAGTGCATCACCATTTAAACTGGCAGGGCCTGGAGTTGGTCACTTACAGCCTTTGCAGGGTGTTCATTCCCTGAGCTATAAAAAGGGATTATCGCCCTGCCATGTATGCCACAAGGCTGCTGTGGGGATAAGCTAAACTCTTAATGGGATGCAAGGGCTCTACTAAGAATATCACACACACAAGGAATCTTTGATCTCATCTGTCCATGAGGTTAGGTATCAGCTCGGTCCAGCCTCTACCCCCTGGAAACTCCTCCGGGGAGCAGTTAAAGCAGGCCCCCTGGAAACTCCTCCGGGGAGCAGTTAAAGACAATGGATGGTACAGGGAGCAGAGAGTCAGAAGCCTCTTCTCTGACATGCAAGAAAACTTCAAATTCCAGGGCTGACAAACTGCTCCCACGGTGCCAAATTTGAGAGCACTTTACTCAGATCACAGAGAATCTGATTACGCTTTAATCTAATCCAGCGCCTAATCACAGGAAAGGCTAAGGCTGTTTGTCTCCCTCAACCCCATCTGGACCGACGCCACTCTGGTACCATTCTTATTACTCAAGGATTGATAATCAGAGCTCCTACCATGATTACAGGGCCGCTATTACACCAGACCACCTCTGAGACTGCATCGGTGTGAAGTCTCTGCCTTCTGTGAAAGTATACACCCCAAAAGACCTGCCTCTGAAACTGCTAAAGAAGCCTCTAGACTGAGCTGCTATTTCTCTGTCAAAACATGAACCTTTCTCTATAAAAGGTTTCCTTATAGTCTAAAGCAGGAAAATTGATTATATTTATAGGTTGCTCTCTAAAAGGTCCAGTTCTGAAAGCAAGAAATTTAAGTCTTCTTTCCCCACTGATTCTTATCATTAAAAACCAAGACTACTCCAGAGCTCTGTAAAGTATGTGACAGACGGAGAATGGCTTCTGGGAGAGCTGGAAAAGAGGAAGTTTTGCTGATTTAGGTCAAGAACACAAGTACAGAAAAAAAAAAAGGTGCCAATGTCTTTCCAGGAGATCGGCATTTACTTGGCAAAGTTTAGCTTTAACCTCTGAAAAGCTCATTCCAGGAATGAAAGTGGAGGAAAGAGATCTTAAATAAGAGACCTGTAACTTTAATTCAACACTCCCCCACCCTGACCCCAAATGAGACAAATGAAATTAAAGATAGCCTTTGCAATAATACACTACATTTATTTTCTACTGAACTTTGCTGATTGAGGGGAGATAAGAGATCAGACCCACAGCCACGTAAAAATCCTTCAGCCATGTATATTTAGCTTCCTTCTGATCAATAATCAGCAATTTGGCCTATACGAATAGCTTTTTTTATGTGGGGATTTACAAACCAAGTTTCTAAAATGTCATCATTAGAGTTAAGGTCGAGAGGCTAGAGAAAATATTTGACAGATTAAAAAATTCTGAGAGGAAAGTCACACTAATAGAGACTGCTAGAATGTCACAGATAGCAACAAGTATTTCTTCTAACACTTCAAAGCAGATGAGCAAAAAATGCACAAATAATTTCAGATGACATCAACCAGAAATTAGACACCCCTTTGAGAACTACTCTATTTATTCAGGATATAATTTCAACACAAAATTATATTTCATGCATCTCATACCAACTACCAAAAGTAAATAAGAATCTTTAAATATCTAAGCTGTACCAAAATATGTCAAGTTTATATACTTCATTCAGGAATCTTCTGAGACCTACTCAAGGTCTATTTATTTGTACTTTATATATAATGCTAACAAGATAGATTGAATGTTTCCTACCCATCTATAGATTAGAAAATAGCAAAATAGGAAGAGTAGAGAATAAACTGGCCAGAAGCAGGCATCTTGACAGCCCAGAGATGTAACAGCTGTCAGCCTAACAGGAAAAGGGGATAAAAACTACTTAAAAGCAGATTAAAAAAAAAAAAAAAACTAACAAAAAAAGATGAATCTAGAATCTCAAAAGAGTACATTCACAGTGTTTGGCAGAAAATGTTTACCAATCAGTAGTCACATGAAGATGTAGGAAAATGTGACCCATAACCAAGAGATAAAACAGTCAACAGGGATAGACCCAATAATGACAAAGAAGACTTTTTGAAAAGCTATTATAGATGTGCCTTAGGATTTAAAGGACAAGATGAAAACAATGAGTGAACACGTGTGAAACACTGGAGAGCTCAAAACAATGAAAAAGGTCCAAATGGAAATTCTAGAGGTTAAAATCACAACAAACTGTGGAAAATTCTTCAAGAGGATGGAAACACCAGACCACCTGACCTGCCTCCTGAGAAATCTGTATGCAGGTCAGGAAGCAATAGTTAGAACTGGACATGGAACAACAGACTGGTTCCAAATAGGAAAAGGAGTAGGTCAAGGCTGTATATTGTCATCCTGCTTATATGCAGAGTACATCATGAGAAACGCTGGGCTGGAAGAAGCACAAGCTGGAATCAAAATTGCTGGGAGAAATACCAATAACCTCAGATATGCATATGACACCACCCTTATGGCAGAAAGTGAAGAGGAACTAAAAAGCCTCTTGATGAAAGTGAAAGAAGAGAGTGAAAAAGTTGGCTTAAAGCTCAACATTCAGAAATTAAGATCATGGCATCCGGTCCCATCACTTCATGGCAAATAGATGGGGAAACAGTGGAAACAGTGGCAGATTTTGTTTTGGGGGGCTCCAAAGTCACTGCAGATGGTGACTGCAGCCATGAAATTAAAAGACGCTTGCTTCTTGGAAGAAAAGCTATGACCAACCTAGACAGCATATTAAAAAGCAGAGACATTACTTTGTCAACAAACGTCCGTCTAGTCAAGGCTATGGTTTTTCCAGTAGTCGTGTATGGATTTGAGAGTTGGACTATAAAGAAAGCTGAGTGCCAAAGAATTGATGCTTTTGAACTGTGGTGTTGGAGAGTCCCTTGGACTGCAAGGAGATCCAACCAGTCCATCCTAAAGGAGATCAGTCCTGAGTGTTCACTGAAAGGACTGATGTTGAAGCTGAAACTCTAATACTTTGGCCACCTGATGTGAAGAGCTGACTCACTGGAAAAGACTCTGATGCTGGGAAAGATTGAAGGCGGGAAGAGAAGGGGACAACAGAGGATGAGATGGTTGGATGGTATCACCAACTCACTGGAGTTGAATTAGAGTAAACTCCAGGAATTGGTGATGGACAGGGAGGCCTGGCATGCTGCAGTCTATGAAGTCGCAAAGAGTCGGACACGACTGAGCAACTGAACTGAACTGAGAGGTTAAAAAAAAATCTGAAAATTAAAAATTCACTGGGTGGGCTTAACAACAGATTGGACACTACAGAAGAAAATTTCAATGAAATTGAAGATGGGTTAACATAAAGTATCCATACCAAAGTGCAGAGGTAAAGATTGAAAAGAAAATGAGCATAGATTCAGTGACTTCTAGGAAAATATCAAACAATTTAACTTATATGTAAGTTAAGTTCTAAAACAAAAGGAGGTATATTGGGGTAGGAAAAATATTAAAGACCTAAGGGCCAAATTTTTTCCTAACTTGATAAAAATATCAACCCATAGACACAAGAAGCTCAACAAACCCCAAGAAGGATAAACAATTACATCCACATTTAGGTACATCGTCAGATGACTTAAAGAGAAAATCTTAATAGCATCCAAAGGGAAGAGAAAGACATTATACACAGGGGAATATACTCTGATCTTTCATCAGAAGCAACACAAGTTACAAGACAATGGTTGGTTCATACAAAGAAAAAGGGTGGTCGGCGTGGAGGGGATCAACTTAAAATTTTATATCCAACAAATATATTCTTTTAAGAGGAGAGCAAATAGAGGCATTTTTAGAAAACAAAAGCTGTAAGAATCAGTCAACAGTAGACCTACACTTAAAAAAAATGTTCAGAGGAATTTGATGTATAGGTTCAAGGCAAATCCAATAAAAATCCCAGCATGATTTTTCATAGAAACGGGTGTACTTATTCTCAAATGTACTTCAGAAATGTAAAGGACTTATAGTAACTGAAGCCATTAAAAAAAAGAGTTCAAAGATGGAGAAATCACACTACCTGTTTTTAAGACTTACTACAGAGCTCCAGCATCAGTATAGTGTGAACTGACAACAAGGACCTGCTCTATAGCCCAGGGAACTATACTCAATATAACAATCTGTAATCGAAAAGAAACTGAAAACGAAGATACATAAAAAACTGAATCACTTTGCTGTACAACTGAAATTAATGCAGCACTGTAAATCAACTATACTTTAATTAAAAAAAAAAAAAAAAACTGAAAAAAAAAAAAGCCAAAAAAATTCCAGGAAACAAACAGCAAGATGGTTTGCTTAAAGCCAATCACACTCAAAAAGAGATAGTATAAACTGGCATAAAGACAAATCAATAGAACAGAAGAGTCCAGAAACAGAACCACATACATATGATAAATTAATCTAACAAGGTATCAAAGCAATTTCAAGGGGAAAAGAAAGCTTTTTCAACAAATGGCACTAAACAACTAGACATTTAAATGGAAATAAAGAACCTCAACCATATATAAAAGTTAATTTGAAGTATAGGAAAGACCCAAATGTAAAAACTAAAATGACCAAGCTGCTAGAATTAAAAGGAGACTATCTTCATGACCTTTGGGGTAAAGAAAATAAAATTTTTAATCCACACAAGAGTACCACCATAAAAGAAAACATTGATACACCAGATTTCATCAAAATTTAAAACTTCTGCTCTCTGAATGACACATTAAGAAAATTAAAAAATAAATCATAGAGTATGAATATAGGAATATGTGTTATTGCTTAGCCACTTGGTCACGTCTGATTCTTTTGCAAACTCATGGACTGTAGCCCACCAGGCTCCTCTGTCCATGGGATTTCCCAGGCAAAAATACTGGAGTGGGTTGCTATTTCCTTTTCCAGGGTATCTTCCTGACCCAGGTATCAAACTTACATCTCCTGCATTGGCAGGTGGATTCTTTACTGCTGAGCCACCTGGGAAGCCCGTGCATATATACATCTGAGAAATGACATATATCCAGATTATGCAAAGGATTTCTAGAATTCAATAAGAAGATGATAAATGGTACAAATTTAAAAAAAAATTTTAAGGGGGGGGGCAAAAGATCCGAACATACCCTTAAAAGGAAGATAAAGAAATGGCAGATAAACATATGAAAAGATATTCAATAACAATGGCTAACAGGAAAACGAAAATTAAAACTTCAACTTAATATTCAGTTCAGTTCAGTTGCTCAGTCATGTCTGACTCTTTCTGACCATGAATCGCAGCACGCCAGGCCTCCCTGTCCATCACCAACTCCCGGAGTCTACCCAAACTCATGTCCATCAAGTCGGTGATGCCATCCAGCCATCTCATCCTCCATCGTCCCCTTTTCCTCCTGCCCCCAATCCTTCCCAGCATAGTCTTTTCCAATGAGTCAACTCTTCACGTGAGGTGGCCAAAGTATTGGAGTTTCAGCTTCAGCATCAGTCCTTCCAATGAACACCCAGGACTGATCTCCTTTAGAATGGACTGGTTGGATCTCCTTGCAGTCCAAGGGACTCTCAAGAGTCTTCTCCAACACCAGAGTTCAAAGGCATCAATTCTTCGGCGCTCAGTACTATACATCAAATAGAATGGCTAAACCAAAAAGGTGGACAATAGCAAGTGTAGGCGACGATGCAGAACTCTCACACACTGCTGGTGGGAGTATATAACGGTCTAACTATTTGGGAAAAGTGTTTCCACTTCCCTACAAAGTTAAACAAACATTTACTCTGTGAGCCAGCAATTATATTCCTAGATGTTGACACAAAAGAAATGAAAATATACCTACATAAAGACTTGTGCGTAAAATGTTCGTAACAGCTTTATTCATAACAGCCAAACACTGGAAACAACCAAAGGTCCAACCACATGTGAATCAATAAACAAATCGTGGGATATTCATACAGTGAAATACATCTCAGCAAAAAGAAACGAAATACTGCTACACACAACATGAATGAGTTTCAGAAGCATTAGCCTCGGTGAAATAAAGTTTTGCAAAGAACGGCATGTATTGTACTACTCCATTTAGTTGAAGTTCTAGAACAGGTGAGACTAATCTCTGGCAACAAATCAAAACAGTGTTTGGGTATGGATGATGGGGGACTGATTGAGAAGGAGCAGATGGGACTGTCTGGGTGATGGAAATGTTCTATATCTTCCTAGGGGTGTGGTTTACACGGTTTTCTGCAGTTGTTAAAATTTAGCAAACTGTATATTTAAGATCTGTGCATTTGCCTATATGTAAGTTACACTTAAATAAATAACTAGTTTCCTTGGCCAAAATCACTGCAGACAGTGACTGCAGCCATGAAAGTGAAAAATGCTTGCTCCTTGGAAGGAAAGCTATGACAAACCTAGACAGCATATTAAAAAGTAGAGACATCACTTTGCCAACAAAGGTCTGTAGAGGCAAAGCTATGGTTTTTTCAGTAGTCATGTATGGATGTGGGAGTTGGGCCATAAAGAAGGCTGAGCACTCAAGAGTTGATGCTTTTGAACTGTGGTGTTAGAGAAGACTCTTGAGAGTCCCTTGGACTGCAAGGAGATCCAACCAGTCCATCCTAGAGGAAATCAACCCTGATTCTTTGGAAGGACTGTTGCTGAAGTGCCAAAACTTTGGCCACCTGATGTGAAGAACTGACTCATTGGAAAAGACCCTGATTCTGGGAAAGATTGAAGGCAAAAAGAAAATGGGACGGCAGAGGATAAGACGGTTATATAGCATCACTGACTCAATGGACATGAATTTTAGCAAACTCCAGGAGATAGTAGAGGACAGAAGAGCCTGGTGTGCTTCAGTCCATGAGACTGCAAAGAGTCAGACATGACTTAGCAACTAAACAACCACCACCACCACCTCCTTCACAGGGTTGTTGTAAAAAAAAAATAAGGTAGTGAGAGACCAACAGTCTTACCTAAATGATTCATCAGGGCTTAATGGGATGTGATGTATTGCACAGTGGATTTTATGGTGACCCCCAAGTCACAGGAGAGGTGAAATGAGGGGAGAAAAATCTATCAGCCACTGAAAATGGTTGTTATTCAGTGAAAGCTATTTACCTAGAAGTTTCATCTACAAAGCAGCTGACTCCCAGAGCATGCCAGGGAAAAGCATAATTATTGCTTATCAGTTAAGGACACTAATCAGTATGCCCTTCTTCTGTACCACTGCAATACTGCACTAAAACAGATGGACAACCGCCCTAGCCTCAGCTTTTAATTAATGAAAATTCAGAGTTAAGAGACATATCCAGACTCTCTTGTGAATAAGGGCTCTTCTGACCACCTGCCTGTCAAGTGTGGGGAGACCTCAACCCAGATCTTAGAAAACAGCCTTCTCAAGGGAAGAAACATGTACAGCTGGGCCACCACACTGGGCCACAGCCTATAGCTGTGGTCTCCATGGTTTCGGTTTTCTTTGGGGATGGAGAAACCAAAAGGTAGGCCTGACTTCCAGCTATCTCAGCCACACCCTGCGTTTAAGAGAACCAAAACCATACTGCCTTGGCTATTAACCAGCCACCAGAGCTGAGTGGGGGTGAAGGAGGGAAGGGGGACTTGGATCCTTGGGTCCTCAGAACTTCTTAAGGAATCTCCAGTTTCTTTTCCTTACCATCATGTGACTTGAGAATTCAGAGCTTAAAAAAAAAAATCTGTTTTTTTCCCCAGAGTATGCAAGCACTGGTTCATAAGGCCTTGGTGCTGAGACAGTGGAAAATGAAGAACCAGAGCTTATTGTTTCAATGAGCCTGGTCTTTTTGGGGCTGCAGTTGTACAGAACTAGAATAATAATCATTCTTAGTTCAGGACACTCATTCCTGCTCCATGTATGTGAAAGTCACTCAGTCGTGTCTGACTCTTTGCGACCCCATGGACAATACAGTCCATGGAATTCTCCAGGCCAGAAAACTGGAGTGGGTAGCCTATCCCTTCTCCAGGGGATCTGCCCGATCCAGAAATCAAACCGGGGTCTCCTGCATTGCAGGCAGATTCTTTACCAGCTGAGCTATCACGGAAGCCTGCTCCATGTATGGCACATCTTTTAAAGTTAACATAACAAGTGCCCACCACTCTCTCTCGAATCCTGTCCATCATGCTCTTGTGAAAGCTTTCCTGACTTGGCAAATGAAAGCAAGGCAGGGAGAGAATTTCCTGAAGCCCTCGCCACCTCTCTTGGTGCAGATCCGACTTAGGGTGCAGAGGCAATCGCCTTCCCACGCCAGAGGCAGTACCCATAGGCCGGCTGCCCACCTAGATTACCAAATAGCTTCCCTGCATGGGGCTTTCCAATCTGTGAGCCTGATTTATTTTTTTCAATAAGAGAAAAGATGTAAGTCCCTTTGAGCAAACTATGCGTGATATATATCACAATATTTATTTTTGGTAGAGTAATGGATCAGTCTTCAGGGAGAGCTAGAGAAAAGGCATTTCTTGAGCTCGGATGTAAATCAGTCACTCTGAAAACTGCAGGGAATCTATATTCTTGCCCCCCCTGCTAACAACAGTGTGAAATAAGCAGCTGACTTTTAAAAGTCATTGCACTACGTGTTTCTAAACCTAACACTAAGGACAGAGTTAAAGGTGAGAGGCCTGAGGAATGACTGCTTCCGGAACGCCTGCACCAAGTCCCCAGAATAATGGTGCAGCTCACGACGAAAGGAGAGACTCACCCAACCTGCGGTTGTTAAGTCGTAGACCGGTGGGGACAAGGTCTAAGCTTTGCTCTACGTGCAGTCCTCTTAGTTCTAAGCAGCACTTAAAAAGGATGAAGTGTGTGACTGGGCATACAATGTGAGGGTCTCCCAAGGGACCTGTCCAGTTCTTATCGGCCAGTCTTCTTGTCTATATTAAATGTACCATAGAGCAGAAAATACATCAGGAGAGAAACTGAAGGACAAGGGGGTAAAAATCTTTGGTGGATTTTCAACTCAAATAGAGCTCTTCGAAGGAAAGCTATTTAAATCTGAAGATGTTCCTAATATTAATTATCCTGAACATCTCACAGGCTCAGATTCACATGCTACGAAGAACACAAAGCCCTTTAATTTTCCTACCTGTCCCTGAGACTAGCAGTGATAAATCAGATATACAGAGAAACCACATGTGACTAACAAACCAGCCCATTAGTGGGGAGCAAAGATCATCTGCCAAGATGACTTATCTGGACATAGTCACACATCATAACCAGCAATGTCCTGGAGGCTTAAGACAGCAGGCATGGAAGGCAAGAGCTGGGGCACTCTCTGCCAAGTCTCAGGACTCCAAGGTAACTCGGGCATCTTCCAGATGCCTGCTATCCAGGCATGAAAGATTTTACTCATGACTGCCCCCTCCCCAGTCCCTTCAAGTTGCACTTGGAAAATTACTGCAACTTCTAAAAGGCTTCTTGGGTCACAGAGCTGCTGAGCCCCCAAACCTTGCTGTGGTCTCTGCTCTGCAACTCCTGGAATTCCAGGTACCCTCAGGAAGAAGACCTGGCTTCTGCCACCAGCAATCTTAACTGTTAGTTAAAGATCTTTACTGCAGCCACTCATTCAAGTATCTGGGCTCCAGTGAAGTGTCAGATCCTATCCTAGGTGCTTGGGCAGATCCATAAATAAAGCAAGTGGGAACAGATGGGAGAGAAGACTTCCCTAAACGCCAATCCCTTCATTTTACTGTGAAAACTGAGGCTCAATGACAAACAGAAATTTTCACCTGAGGTCAGGGTTGATGGCTTGGCTAGGGCCTGAACCCAGGCAGGACACCCAAGAAGACTGTCACATACAGTGGTGCAGAAGAGCACATTCTTTATATGGGTGCCCCACTCTCACTGACCAATTCCCTCTAACAAAAGCCCCCTTCACCGGAAGAGACAATTGAGGTTCTTTAGATTAGCAACCAGCCATCATTAGTAGGACCCAACACTGTCTGAAACCTTTCATCGGGATGTAAGCCTGGCAAGCTATTCACTCCCAACCCTTGTCATGTGTTCAGTTCAGTCCAGTCGCTCAGTCATGTCTGACTCTTTGCGACCCCATGGACTGCAGCACGCCAGGCTTCCCTGTCCATCACCAACTCCTGGAGCCTACTCAAACTCATGTCCATTGAGTTGGTGATGCCATCCAACCATCTCATCCTCTGTCGTCCTCTTCTCCTCCTGCCTTCAATCTTTCCCAGCATCAGAGTCAGCTCTTTGCATCAGGAGGCTAAAGTATTAGAGCTTCAGCATCAGTCCTTCCAATGAATATTCAGGACTGATTTCCTTTAGGAGGGACTGGTTGGATTTCCTTGCAGTCCAAGGGACTCTCAAGAGTCTTCTTCAACACCAAAGTTCAAAAGCATCAATTCTTGTCATATGTGAGAAAGGTCTATTGAACTTCAATAGCAGCCTACCTATGACCCTAACATAATTATAACAATAATTTCCTACATTATCATCAGATCTGTAAGGGAAGGCAGTCAGTAAGCCGTTTCTCATTCTTACCGACCCCTTTACTCTCCAAGATGAGCCCAAGATGAGGCTCTGTCACTGTTCAGTCCCATCTCTGAAGTTCAACACGTGTAACAGGAATACTTAGCTATGTGGTGCTAGGGACACAACAGTGAACACATGACCATCATCAACAAGGCACAACACTGTCCCTAACTTGAAGGAACTGAGACATGCTGAAAACAGGGCTGGGAAAAGCCCAACTGCTAAGGAGCCCGTGGCCAGACTGGCAGTCTACTTAGGGGCCGGGTCTGGAAGCAAGCGTTTACGTAACCAGTCTCTTTCCCTCTCTCTCATTCCACTTTACAGGAGGAAAAACAAGGTCCAGGAAGGAGAGGAAGTGGCTTGTCCAAAGTCAGACAGCTGATGATTGAGCGGACACTTGAATCTATGTTCTCTGGGTTCCCCTTTTCACCACACTGCCTCCTCCAAGGTTCCAAAATTACAAGTGAGGAGAAATCGTTGGTTCCAGTGACAGATGGTTTCCTGATGTGTGAACAACTAGAACAGGCAGCCTCAACTCATCTTATCAGCAGAGACCTTGTGTCCACGTCCATCTCTCACACCAGAATGTTCATAAGTATACTTCGTTGATCTAGAGCCTGAGTGTCCAGTCATCATTCACTCTCATTTATCACCCTCTCTGAATCGCTCCTGATACTTACTTTTGCTTTAAAAACCTCATCTTATAAGAACAGAGCCCTTCTTATCTGATGCTAGCTCCCCCTCTGCTCCTGGGGTCTAATCAATCCATGTCTGGAAATAAGCAAGCCAGAGAGGAAAGCAGCAGTCCCTTTTCCGAAAACAGGCACCTTTCTAAAATGATCTACCCCTGGGCTTGGCACAGATAGAAATTTAAATGAGAAGGAAATAAAGACATCCTCCAGCAACAGTCAAACGCATTCCTCATCAGGTGGGACACCAGGGAAGTTAACTCTGTGTTAACAGCTAAACCACACACTGCCCACATTTTTTTGGGGGGTGGTTATTTGGGGAGGTGGGAAAGGGAGGGGTCCAAACTCAAGACATGTGAAAAGACAATAGGCTTCAAAACATAATAGCATATATAGTAGTCCTGTCCCCTCCATTCTGAGGAGCTTACGGTCTTCAAGACTGTAAGAGAGGGTTCACTGAACAACCAAAGGTACAGACAAGCAGGCTTCTACCTACTACCAGGGGTGTACAGAGACGCCAGACGGAAAGATCCAGACACCTGGCAACTGACACAGACCTCCACCCATTGTGTTACTTTATACTCACTGGCAAAGCAGAATCTCTACACCTCCCACCATCTCCAGCCACTGCAGCAAGTCACTGCCCACAGCCTCTGCCCTCAAGGGAGGTTCTCTTGGTATAGAGGGGCAGAACTTGGTTCCCCACTGACCAGCCCACTCTTCCTACCACGGCTCCCAACCACAGGCTTTCAGAAATGGGTCACAGTCTTAGATGCAAATGCAGAACGAACTGCTTCCAAAGAGGACAGTAGTTAATTCCTAATCCTTTGGGGGATCTTTTGGAAAATCTAATGGCAGCTCCACACCCCATGAAAAACTGCATGCATGCACTTTATATGTGATTTCACTGGGAGTCACTGCCTTCCGAGGAGGTGTGAAAGGGTTAATGTGCTCAGAGGCAGTTTCAGGAAAGGGAGCTGGAGTGGTTCAGGTGAGTATTCAACAACACAGCTCCTTAACCAATGGGGGAGAAATGATGCCCCTTTCTTAGCTACTGCAAGTTCTAAGCTTCAGTTAACCTTTGGGATTTCCGTAAGGATTTGGAAACTGACAGCGCACACTTGCACACAAGAAACAAGGACTCCTCTTTGTGATTTCCGATCCTGACATCACAAAATGTCCAGCGATTGCCAGTTATTCAGTAAGATAGAGTCTCCACAGGGCTTAGCATAGAAAGCTGAGTTACAACAGCAGAGATAACTAGGGGAGAGGTGGGTGCTGGGAGAGAGGGTGGACTGGACAAGGGGAGGAGGGAAGCTCAGCTCTCAGCTGGCTCTGAGCAGATCTTGGCAGGACAGGTCCTGACCCTTGCTGCCTGCTCTCCCTGGAAATCACAGCAGACTTGCTGACTGCTCTGCAGCAAACCAAGAGGTCCAGAGAGAAGCAGTCCTTTCCTTCTGGGTCCACGGGGACTGAGGAAGATCTTCTCGATTCTAGGGAGGAGACCCTGGCCCACTGCTTGCCCACAGCCCCCTCGTGGTCCACGGGTGTCACTGCAGCCCCCTCCGCAGTGCTGGGCAAAATCCTCACAGGCGGCTCCAACAGCAGGCAGCTCTAACAGTGGTTGAGCAGAACATTTAGTTATCAGTGGCGGCTTGGCAACTGTCTCCAAGCCATGGTGAGGCTGCATTTGCTTTTGGTGTGTTAAACTAGGACTCAGATTCAGACTCAAAGTGATCCATCTAACCCCTCTCTGGTACAATCCCTACAGGAAACCAGTCCAAGACCTGCTTCATTAAGCCAATAACCTCAGAACTTCTGTATCATTACCACTACCTTATTGATCACTGCTCCTTGTATCACATGCAATTATGTACAATTGTTCCAAAGCTCAATAGAAACAGTGAGAATGTAGGACATCTTCTGGCTTGTGGGTTGCTGGCTAGATTACAAAATACTTGCAGAACATCAAGTATCCCCCAAATTCTGGATTTCCAGGTAGCAGATCCTAAAGGGATTTAGGAGATGTCATGACTTAAGGACTCACAGTGAGAAAGAACATGGCCCTTGGCCCCTTGGAACAGAAAGGGTGCCCATTAATGAACCCTACTCCCGTATTCTTGCCTCGAGGCGGCCCTGGACAGAGGGGCCTGGTGGGCTACAGTCCATGAGGTCTCAAAGTGTTGACGCCTGAAGCGACTGAGCACGCAAGCATGCATGCAGCACTCCACAGAAATCCTATTAGCATCTCCAAAAGGGAGGGAGCAGGGCCCACCTGGGCTCAGGACTAGACTGAAAAGACCAGAAGCTGGGGGTGAGGGAAAGTTGGTCTAGGGCTTTAGCTACCATCTATCAGGAATGTGGATGGTTAACTGAACCCAGCACTGGAAAAGTGTGCAGGAAGGAGTGAAGGTGGGAAGTTTGGGAGGAGGGCCTCGAGCAGGTCAGGGAGCTGGGGAGTGACTGGGGGTGAGGGAGGATGGATGGAAGCACAAGAGCCATCTTTTAAAATATTCTGTGGAAGGAGGAGGAGAGTCCTTACCTCCTTGATTTTCTCCCGCTGGGTATGAACTAGGCTCTGGGGCTCCTTACTCCTGTCGGTCCTAGTCCCCAGGACCGGGTGGCGGAGGCGGCTCCGGAATGCCTTGAAGTCAAAGCCAGAGGGAACGCTCCCCTCCTGGGGTCTGAGAGCCGTGGCGCCGCCGCCCCGGGCCGCCGTGGCCTCCTCCCGGGGTCCAGTGGGGTGCGTGCGGCGCAGCCACCCTTTTCTGCGCCGAGAACTGGCTTGGCTGCCGGGGTCATCCTTGCCCGGGGCTGGAGCCGCGGGGGCCGGGTTGGGAGGCGACTCCTGTCCGCGGGCCCGCGGGTGGCTGGCGACTTGGGCCACCGCCTCCAGGCCGGGCTGCTGGGTCCGAGGGGCCAGGAAGAGGCGCTTGAGGCGAGAGGAGTTGGGCAGCAGGAACAGGGCCCCGAAGCACAGGGTGACCAGGCCGGAGAGGAAGAGGAGGAAGACGAACTTCTGCGGCAGCCGCAGCCCCCACGGGGAAGCCGGGACGAAGCCTGGCACTTTCCTCACGAGCATCTTGACCGGGCACGGGCCTGGGGCACGCTCAGCTCCGGCCGAGCTCCTGAGGTCTTCGGAGTCCAGGCACTTGTCAGCAGCTGGGCTCGGCGAGCGGAGGTCGTCGAGGGCGCGCCGCCCGGGGTGGGGGTCCCTGAGAGTTTCGCCCTTTCGGGGGGCTTGTTCCCGGAGTTCAGGGAGTTTGGAGAGAGTCCTCCCGCGCCGGGACAGGGGGAGCTGCGGCGGCGGCGGCGGCGGCGGCCTCGGCGGGGCCCGGGCGAGCGAGGTAGGAAGGCTCGGGGCCCGGGCCCGCGAGGGTTGACCGCGCACCGCAGCCTTCCCTCCGGCCGCCGCGCCGCCCCTCCTCGCCGCGGCCGGAGTCCGCGGGGCCCGCGCCCCTTCCCGCGCTGCGGCCGCCGCCGGAGCCCGTCACATGCCGTCCGAGGCGCCCAGGCTTGTCCACGAGGAGGGGCGCCCGCAGGCCTCGTCCCCGAGCTGAGCCGCCCTCAGCAACCCCCAACCACCCCGGCCCAAAGTTTGAGCCTCAAAAGCAGTTTCCCTAAGGGATCGACTCCCGGGGGGGGGGGGGGGGCGACGCGGCCGGGCTGTCAGTGGCGCTCCGAGAGAGCGCTGGAGCGGCCGGGTCGCGACAGCGCTGGGGGCTTTGGCTATCGGGACACGTCCACAACTTTGCTCCGCCGCGGGGCGGGCGCCGGGGAGCTGGGGGTGGTGGTGGTCAGGCACTTCTGAGCCAGGCGAGGCAGGGGCGGGGGGGGGCTCCCGGGAGCGGAGGGATGCCTGAGCCGGGTCCGGGGCGTAGTGCCGTTCGCGACCAGCCGCGGCGGGGGCGGCTGCAGCTGCGCTGGGGATGGGGTGGGTGGGGGGGGAGTGCGGGCTCCCGCCCCTCCAACTCTCCGTAGGGCTCCGGGTTCCCGCTGGGATCACCTGTTCTCGGTGCCCGCCGGCTCCGCGGAGCGCGCAGTCCCGGCTGCGCCTCCCCCGCTGCAGCTGGCTTCCTCGCCGCGGCCGCTCCAGACGGGCCGCTGCCGCCGCCGCAGACTGAGCCGCCGCCGCAGACTGAGCCGCCGCCGAGCCTGCGCCCCAACACGCGCGCACACACCGTCCGGACGCCCCCGCCGCCGCAGCTCGGGCTTTCACGGAGGCAGCGCCCGCGGCCCCGCCTCCCGCCGGGCCACGCCCTCGGGCCACGCCCACTGCGCGCGCCTCGCCGTCCACCGCCGCCACGGCGCCGCAGCCGGGCCAGTTGGCCTGGCGACCCGGGGTGGGGAGTGTGCAGGGGCCTAAGCCCGAGTCCAGGAGAGGGCCCGGGACTCCAAGCCACGCCCCCTTCCTCCAAAGGCCGGCGCCGCCGCGCACACGCCCCCCCCCAGCCCACCAGCACCAATGGTCCAGCTGCGCGGGGTTGGCGAGGGCGGGGGGTGGAGAGCGGCGCGAGGTCATTGGCTGCCTCGCAGGGATCCCCGTTGGGCTGCGGTCCCCCATTGGTTAGTGCCCAGCATTCGCCGGACTGTGAGCGACCGAGACACCCCCCACCTCCGCCCCGCTTCTTGCCCCCACCCGCGCGGCTCAGGTTGTTGGTCCCCTGGAGCGGGCAGGGGACCCAGCCGGTCTGCTAGGACCCTGGCGGCCGTTCGGTAACCTCACTCACCCCCTCAGTGCCAGTCCAGAATTGGCAGGGAGCCGGGAGCTTGCCCGGGGGTCCCAGAGCTTCCGCGGGAGCCGTGGAGGTGCTGCTGTGGCCGGCTGTGAGGAAGGGCTGGCTGAAGCCCCCGGCCAGGGAGCTGTGGCCACGGTCGGGCTGAGTTCAGGCAGGGTTTCCACCGGACGCCCCCCTACCCCCCGCCCCCGCACCGGCAGACCACAACTCTGCCTTCCTTTTCCTATGGCCCGAAACCAGGCCGGGGCCCCTGGGTGGGGCAGGGAGAGACGCTAACCGCAGCGGAGCGTAGGGCAAGGAAGGAGAAAGAACCTTGGTCGTCTGCGTAGAAGACCACACACATCATGTGACACGCGTACCCAGAGGCCTGCGTGTGTTTATGTGCACGTGTGTGCTTCTACGCCTAGATGCAGATGCACTCGGAGATTACACGTGGGTGTGTACATGCACACAAACTTACGCTTAATTTAGGTAGAACTGATTTACCAAAGCGCATGTAGATGTATATGCATATTATACATGTACTAATTTACATATTAGTATAAATAGTGACACGTACACACATACCCACATGATACTTACACAACAGGTCCAAGAAACACACACGTGTACACACTACCAGACGTAGAGACACAGGGGTCTCCACCCCAAGGCCCTCACCCTTTCCTCCCTTCTTCTCCTCCTATTAAACCTAACTCAAGGCAAAGAAACACTATGCTGTGTGGGTCTTTCATGCAAAACACTTTATAGAGACAAATAACAGCAGAGGGAGAGACAAATTAAGAGGTGTAATAGGCAAGAGGGAAAATATCCTCTTTCAGCTGCAATTTAAAATGAAATGCAGCGTTGATGAGACAGAATATACTGCAGGGAGGCCTTTCCAACAGAAGCGGCCCAGGCGGGCTCTCACCTCGTAAATCTTGCTTCTTCCCTGAGGCCTGGTGGGACTCTGACATCCTTCTGCCTCTGGCCAGGCCACTGACAGCAGACCCTCCCCTGATGTTTAAATGCCTTTGGCATGTCAGTTTCTTTCCGTTGAAAATAAAAGATTGCTCTGGGTAACAGGTGCAAATATTTTGGTCACTGGAGATACATAGTTTCTCCCCACCCTACAAGCACACCCAACTGAAAAATGTGAAAGGCCAGTTGAGGTGTTTCAGTCTCTCATGAGTTTGACTGTCAGGAGTCAGGTGCCTGGAACCAGCTGTGAACATCAGAGACAAGCATGTGGTCCACTTGGATGCAGGAGCCCAGAGATCTGGCCAGGCTTTTGCCAATCTCCAATGCCCAAGCGTCTCCCTACTGGGACCCACCTTGGGCAGAGGGAGGCTTGTCTTTGGAGAACCAGACAGGAAGGCAGCAGGCACTGGAGGCACCCCACAGCATATCACGTTGACAGTACAGGGGAAGTCACTGTTCAGTCCCTGAGAAGGGAGGACCCAGGAGAAGGGGAGGAGGGTCGGCAGAGTCTCAGAAGGCTATTTGAACTAGATCCTCACTGTGATTGTGACACAGTGACCAATCTCTGGTATGCTGGTGAGCTGGCGTAGAAAGTGAGGCTGCAGCAGGATTCCACAGACAGCCTACAAAAAAAAAAAAAAAACAACAACAGAGCCTGGGGGGACAACTCCATTTCAAACCGATGTCATATTGGTGATTTCATGACGTTGGTGATCCCATAACCTTCTATAATCTCCCTAGCAAGCTTGGGAAGGACTGATGCTAAAGCTGAAACTCCAGTACTTTGGCCACCTCATGCGAAGAGTTGACTCATTGGAAAAGACTCTGATGCTGGGAGGGATTGGGGGAAGGAGGAGAAGGGGACGACAGAGAATGAGATGGCTGGATGGCATCACCGACTTGATGCACATGAGTTTGGGTGAACTCCGGGAGTTGGTGATGGACAGGGAGGCCTGGTGTGCTGCGATTCATGGGATGGCAAAAAGTTGGACACGACTGAGCGACTGAACTGAACTGAACAAGCTGGCTGAGGGCCCATCTGGAGGTCCCTTTGCACCTCCATATCCCTAACCTCTGTAGACCTCACACACATTATGGCTCTTCTCTCACTGGATTTTTACTATTGATAGGCTGTCCCACAGCAGACTTAGTTCCTCACAGCGGGAACCATGCATGGCTTGTTCACCTCTCTAACTGCCCTAAGTCTTAACTACAATATCTGGCACGTGAGTGCTGTGTTTGTTGAGTAATGAATGCAGAGGTGTGGGAGTGGATGCCCATTTCACAGATGAGGAAACTAACGCTGAGGGAAGAGAATAATAATGGACCAACATTTTCAATGTGCTGAAAACATGTTGCTTCATTTACTTTCAGAACATTCTAATGAGGTAGATATTATTAACAGTCTCATTTTACAAATAAGAATACTAAGGCTAGAGAGAGATTTAGGATAAGTTAAAAAGTATCTTTCTCAGTTCAGTTCAGAAACTCAAGTGGGACTGGGAACAGAAATAAATAGCATTTTAAAATCTATTCTGTCAACAAATATTTATTGAAATTAGATACTAGGTATTGGCCTAGTCTCAGGTTGGTCAAAGATGAGCAAAGCATGGTCCCGGTTATTATGGATTCATTCTCAGTAAAGAGCTATTTACTGAACACCTACTATGTGCCGGGGGTTGGGGAAAACAGCCCTAAATAAGGCAGGTGTGAAGCCTGACTTCAGGGAGCTTCTCGTCTAAGAGGCAACAGGAACTAGTTGAGCACCAGGAAGAGAGTCACCGTGCACTGCGTCCTGTGCTGCTCTGCTCTCATCCTGTCTGCTCTCACAGTGACTGTCTCTGAAAGATCCCAGGTACAGAGATGGGGAAACTCAGGCTCAGGGGTGTGAAACGACTTGATCACATGGGGAAAAAGTGGCAAATATAAGAGAAAACCAGATTCATCCATGCTGGGATCTATGCTCTTTTCTGTTAATAATACCAATAGTAACTAAGCTTAATGGGGCACATACTATGTGCCAAACCCTTACAATCGCACAGAGATTTTAAGGATCTTACCCAGTGTCACGCAGCTGGGAAGTGGCAGTAGAGAGATTTGAACCCAGTTGGTCAGCCTCCAGAGCCCTTAAGTCTTTGAGTCTATTGTTCCCCTTTTACAATGCCAAGAGAGCAGATGCTGTAGGAAGTCAGAGCTGGGAAGGAACATTGGCCTCAGGCAGAATTTTCACAGGCTTGTTGGGAGGATTATATGAGTTCACTCAGCCATTCAGTAAGTATGTATTGGGTACCTGCTATGTTCCAGGCAATATACTAGGCTTTAGCGAAATAATGAGGAGCAAAGATGGATACATTGTTCCCATCATGGAGATTACAGTCTTAAGGGGAAGAGGAGTCTAAATAAATAATCTCCCAAATAAATCTGCAAGCTGAGATAAAAGTGAGCGATGTTGCTCTCAGAATGATGGATCTGGACCTAGACTGGGGTTGAGGAAGAAGAGGTCAGGGAAGACATCCTCTAAGTGGAATTGCCTAAGCCAAGAGTGGCGGTGAGAACACCGAAGCTGAGGAGACAACATACGCACAAGTCTTGGTGGGGAGAGAATATGCTAACTTTTGAGAACAGACTAGTCAGTACGTCTGGAGCAGAGAGAGTGGAAGGGAAAGACAGGAAGCATCACTGAATGATTTAGGGCAGGAGCAGGAATGTGTGTGTAGGGGTGTGTGGGTGGGTGGATTCTGATTAACATTTTTAAAAGGCTATTGTAGCTCATTGAAAACAGAATGGAAGGCAGGAGTGAATGAAGTGGGTGCCTTTCAGAGGATATTGCAATAGCCTATGGTGGCTTGGATTGGGGAAGTGGGAGATGGACCGGCCCACAGGATCCAAATCATGCTCAGAATCCAGAACTGAGAGGACTGGGTGAAGGCTTGAGATTGGGCTTGGATAGGTAGGGAGATGGCTGCAAGGATTCCCGGGTCTCTAACTTGCCAGGGGACAGAGGAACTTGCTGAGCTGGGAGCAGTGAATTTTGCTGTAAGAGGCTTTGCATCTGCTCATTGAGAAGCTCCTATGCAGTTGGTGCAGGATCTGAATCTCATACGGTCATTGTATGTGTTACTCACTCAGTCGTGTCCCACTCTTCAATTCCATGGATTAGAACTCACCAGGCTCCCCTGTCTGTGGAATTCTCCAGGCAAGAATACTGGAGAGTGTTGCCATTTCCTTCTCCAGGAGATGTTCCTGACCCAGGGATTGAGTCAGGAGACCCAACCTGGGTCTCCCGCATTGCAGGCAGACTCTTAGAGATAAAGCTAAGTTGAGCCAAGAAACAACCGTCGGGCAGCTTCTTTAATGGCCTCCAGACAAATTCAACACGAGCAAGACAGGGACTGGTGTCTGAGGGGCTGCTGGGTATCGGGTGAGAGCACATTAGGCTGGTCCAGAGATAAAAGTGCCTGCAGCTGTCTCAGGTTCTCTCCTGCAGGCTGCAGATACCTCTCTGTGCAGGGAGTGGCCAATTTCGGGGTCACAGAGCCAGAATATCTGTTCTCACGCTCATGAAGTTTCTCTTTCAACTCTTCTTTCTTGAGTCCCCAGTCCTGAGGTGGCCCAGTCAGCCAGTCAGAAGCAAGGGCTCTCAATGGGGAGCAGTTTTGCACCCAGGGAACACTGACCATGTTTGGAGATAATTGTGGTTGTCACAACTGGGGGAGGCGTGCTGCTGGAATCTGGTGGATTAAAGTCAAGGATGCCATCAGACATCTTCCAGTGCACAGGACAGCGCCCCCCTCCCTGCTGGTTGCCCAGTCCCAGTGTCAGCTGTGCCAAGGGTGAGAAACCTTGGCTTAAAACCAAGGCTTTGAAGTCAGAGATGCCTGGGCTTGAATCCTAGTTTTGCTGCACATTAGCTCGTTTTTCTTGGACAACAACTTATCTGGCCTCTCTGAGCCTCAAGTTCTCCATCTGTCAAGTGGGGTGAATAGTAACACAGACCTCAGAAAGATGATGTGAGGATTACTTGAGATAACTGGTCAAAAAGAGCCTGAAGCAAATGTTACGCTCATGAGCAGAGTCCGGGTTGAACTTATTTCTGATCTACCTCCCAAACTAAGTCCTTGGTATGCTAGACAAGGGAAAGCAGGGTTGGAGGAACGCGGACCCTGGGACTTCCCTGGTGGGCCAGTGGTTAAGAATCTGCCGTCCAATACAGAGGACATGGATTCAATCCCTGGTCAGGGAACTAAGACCCCACATGCTGTGGGGCAGCTAAGCCCACGTGCTTAGCTAGAGAAGCCCACATGCCACAACTGCTGAACCTGTACCCTCGTGAGTTCGTGCACTGCAATGAGCAGCCCACACACCAAAACGAAGACCGGTGCAGCCAAAATAATTTAAAAAAGAAAAAGTAAAAAGAACAAGGACCCTGGAATCAGAGCACCAGTCTGGACTCCATCTCCCACCAGTAGCAAGACGCTGGGGAAATTGCTCATCTCTTGAAGCACCCGTTTCCTCATCTGTGAAATGCAGATGATCACACAGGGTGGTTATGGGGACTAACGGAGCTAATTGTTGTACATATCTTAGTACAGAGTCTGGTACATAGTGAGCACTGGATAAATGGGAACCAATGTTATGAAAGAATTAGTGCTGCTGCATTTCCCAGTAGCAAACAAGCTAGGGAGCAAACTGAAACTTTGTAAGTCCAAGTTTCCAGGGAAGTTCCAATTCCAAATACTCTGTCCATGGTCCCTATGAGGATCTCATTTGTCAGACTGTACACACCAATGTTCATTTCAAAAAATATGGCCTCTACCCGGATTAAAATAATAGTGCTATTGATGCAGTCCTCTTGTACTAAGCACTGCTCAGGCCACCCCCTCCTCTCCAGGAGTTTCTAGATCACCCAGCTCAAAGGAAGAATGCTGCACGCGTGAAATCTAAGGATCAAGATGCCTGTAAGTAATTTGCTGTTAGAGGCAGAGCAGAGGTTGGCTCTTGTCAGTACTTGAGAATCCCAGTTGAGGCCACTTCCACACATATAATAAGGGTTCTTCTCACTTTCACAGCCCTGGGTTACATTTACCTCACTGATGTTGTGAGGGTTAAATGAAATAATCCACATTAATGTCTTAGCAGAGTGCCTGACATATCGCAGGATCTAAATGTTAGTTATTCTTATTTATGGTTCTGGCACTTTTAAAGGGAAGGTAAAATAAATATCTTTGAATCTCATTAAGCTTACACTCCTAAACCCCACAAAACTAGAAATGAAACACAATCTTTAAAATGCAACCCTGGCATAATTTGGTCATCTGGTTCTACTTACTAATATCAGGGAACCTTTATCTTGTTTAATGTGTGTGTGTGTCTGTTTCTCAATGTCCCCAGGTGACTGAATTTCCAGATTCTATGCAGGGTGTCAAACTATCTGTCCCTCTGGGATTAGGAATGTAAGCAGGGATTGTTGGGACCACAGAAACCAAACAAACAACCATGGGGAGTTCCCTCACAACCTTATCCATTATGTCATTCAAATGATTCCGAGCACCAGGCCAGTAAGCCAGAGAGGCACAACAACATCATAGTTACAGCCTTGACTCTCACAGACCTGCACACGAACCCAAGTCCTGCCAAGGTTACCAGGGGCTATGTAACTTTGAGTGGTCATCTCATCTGTTTGAGCCTCAGATTCCTTGGCTATAAAATAGCAATGAAAATAGTACAAATTCAGTATATGTTAAATGTTAGTATTAAAAGAAATAAAGAAAAGCAAGTTCAGTTCAGTCCAGTCACTCAGTCGTGTCCAACTCTTTGCAACCCCATGAACCCCAGCACGCCAGGCCTCCCTGTCCATCACCAACTCCCAGAGTCCACCCAAACCCATGTCCATCGAGTCGGTGATGTCATCGAACCATCTCATTCTCTGTCGTCCCCTTCTCCTCCTGCCCTCAATCTTTCCCAGCATCAGGGACTTTTCCAATGAGTCAGCTCTTCAGGTGGCCAAAGTATTGGAGTTTCAGCTTTAGCATCAGTCCTGCCAATGAACACCCAGGACTGAACTCCTTTAGGATGGACTGGTTGTATCTCCTTGCAGTCCAAGGGACTCTCAAGAGTCTTCTCCAACACCACAGTTCAAAAGCATCAATTCTTCGGCACTCAGCTTTCTTTATAGTCCAAATCTCAAATCCATACATGACTACTGGAAAAACCATAGCCTTGACTAGACGGACCTTTGTTGGCAAAGTAATGTCCCTGCTTTTTAATATGCTGTCTAGTTTGGTCATAACTTTCTTTCCAAGGAGTAAGCGTCTTTTAATTTCATGGCTACAATCATCATCTACAGTGATTTTGGAGCCCAGAAAAATAAAGTCAGCCACTGTTTCCACTGTTTCCCCATCTATTTACCATGAAGTGATGGGACTGCAAGTTAGCAGGGTTGATAAGTGAAAGAGAAGAAAGATTGGGGTTTGATGCAGAAGTTCCATTAATTATCTTACTTGTCCCAAGTCCCAGCTCTGCCATTTGACTGTGAGACCTGAGCAGACCACTCACCTCTCTGAGCCAGTTTCTTCATCCATTAAAGGGGGGCCCATGAAACCCCCATGGGGTTCCCAGGTGGCTCAGTGGTAGAGAATCTGCCTGCCAATGTAGGAGACACAGGAACCCTGGGTTTGATCCCTGGGTCAGGAAGATCCCCTGGAGGAGGAAATGGTGACCGATTCCAGTATTCTTGCCTGGAGAATCCCATGGACAGAGGAGCCTAGCTGGCTACAGTCCATGGGGTAGCAGAGTCAAGACATGACTGAAGTGACTTAGCACACACGCATAATACCCTACATGAGATAACCAGTGGGCAAGCACTTTGTTAGTGACAAAGCAGAAAAGACACGTTCGTTGTGGTTATGACCCATTTTGAGAAAGAATTTTCGCCATCTCATTAATATTTACTGAGCCTCAATCATAATTTTTAAAAATCTGTGAGGCTGTCTGAACTTTTCTATTCCATTCTACTTTTTTACTATCATTTAATTCTGTATGTTCTAAAGAAAGAAAAAAAGCTGGTAGAAACAAGCTTATCACGTCCACCAAGGATTGCTGGAGCTCTGCCTCTGGGCACAGGGTAGGCTCGCCCTGCCCCCTTGTGGTTAAGTAAAGCCATGTGACTGGTTCTGGCCAATGAGCTGTGAGCAGAAGCAACAGGTGTCATTTCTAGGCCAGGAGGCTTAATTGTCAGCGCCATGCCCTCCAGAGCGCTGGCTTTCCCTCTAGCAAGGTGACTGACAGGGATCAAGGCGGCAGCTGCTCCATCAGCCAGAGTCCCCGTGTGACTATAATGTGCAGAACCTTCTTCTGCACATCTGCTTTGGCTGCCCTGGCATGGAGCTAAGATGAGGAATTGATAGGTGTTGTGTTGAGCTGCTGAGACCACAGGGCTTTGAAAACATTTTTAACTTCAAGAAATGTTTCAGGTTAGCTTCCACAATATATTTTATGTAATCCCATATATCCAAAATAGTATCATTTCTGTTATTATTTTAAACATCAGTCATGAAATAGGCTACATTCCTTTTAACATGCCAAGTCTTCATGACCCAGAGTGCGTTTTACCTTTATGGCCCGTCTCCATTCAGACGAGCCACATTTCAGGCACGGCCACAAGCCCCACGTGGCTAGTAGCTACTGGAATGGACAGCACAGCCGTAATGGCTAATGGCCCTCATTTTGAAGCACACTGTTCTAAGGTGCCTGAGCACATAAATCTTTATCCCAGTTCAGAGGATCTTTGGAAAAGGAAATCCAGTGTCTCGTAAAATAGATTGTAAAAAAAAAAAAAATACAATAGATTGTAAAAAAAAATTAGATCCCTTTTCCTTCATTTAGCCTGCAGTCGGGGGGACTTTTCCTTCCAGGATAACTAATGCCATTTGATTCCCATTAGCTAATTCATTCCCTCTTATTCTTCTTCAAATTAAAAAAAGGGGGGGAAGGGCTTTCCAGTGGCCCAGGTTAAAAGGAAAGAGAACAGTACAGCTTTTTGAAATGTTCTCAGCACCCACAGTACTCTAAGAGTAGACTCACTAAACTCCAGGTGGAGGTGAGGGTAGAGGAGCAGCTGATGCACTTTTTTCTTTTCCACAGGAGGTGACATGGAGGCTTCAAGGTCAAGAGGAATTGCGGGAGTCAGGGAGAGTGGGAGGCTGGTGAGACTCAGGCATTAGAACTTGATCTCATACCCCGGGGTAGACAGGATCCCTTTTGACTCTGGATATTGACTTGGGACGTATACTCAACAATCGAGGGTAAATGTTAATTCTTTTTTTAAATTAATTTATTATTATGTGTGTGTTGCTGTTATACTGCACCCATTGCTTAGAAAATTGGCTTCTTCAGTTTCCCAATATGTCAGGAGCATTTTCCCATGAAATTAAATGTTCTTCAACCTCATCATTCTGACAGCCAGATATGATTTTTTAAATTTTCAAGTGAAAGTTGCTCAGCTGTGTCCAACTCTTTGTGACCCCATGAACTGGGAATTCTCCAGGCCAGAATACTGGAGTGGGAAGCCTTTCCCTTCTCCAGGGGATCTTCCCAACCCAGGAATCGAACCTAGGTCTCCCACATTGCAGGCGGATTCTTTACCAGCTGAGCCACAAGGGAAGCCCATTTATTTTTTAAATGGGTAGACCATAATTTACCCAATCTGCTGGACAGTAAGGTCATTCCAGTTGTTAACTGTGTTTGTAATCCTTACCATCCCTCAGCTCCTCCAGAAGGTACGGTCAGAGGACATGTTTAGATGGAGGAAGGTGTGATCAATCCATGGCGTCCTTCCGGCAAACTGGGGTTTTGCCACATAAGATGTCAGCTTCTGGTGGCAGCGGGGAGGGCACAGCCTTCTCTGAGCACTTCCAGGAGAGCTGTGTGAGGTGTAAAGAATGTTGGAGACAGAGGCTGTGGGTGACACCAGGTCCTGCCATTTATGAGTTCTGGGGACCTCTTCTCCGAGCCTCTGAGAATGAGAACAATAATACTGGCCCTTTGGTGGTGGTGTGAAGATTAAATGACACTATGAGTTCTGGCTAAATAAGGCAGATTGAGCGCGCACACACAGCCCTGCTCCATCCTGACCCTCCACTAACACAAAGGCAAAGGGATTTTTTTTTCTTTGAAGGTGTGAAACCACAAGGATAATTAGCATAGAAGAAGAGATTACAGTAACAATATTTGGGAGGCAGAAAAACCAGATTAGTGCCTTATAACTTGGGGCAGCCAAAAACCTTTAACCTTAACCCCCACAAGGCTGTGATTACCTACAGGGGCTGAGGAGAGGAGGGGCTGAAACAGGAGAGTGGCTCCTTCTCTTCCTTGCCTTCCCCTGCACCCAGTTACTGCTTCTCAGAGCCTGAGGTGGATGGGAGAGAGCCTGTCCCCCTCATGGACACACACAGCCCACTTGATGCCAGGTTCCCAGTGCCCATAGTGAGGGGAGGGTGGCGGGCACAGACACCTAGCAGAAGCCATCTGTCCTGGGGACTCTGCAGGAGGCAGTAGAAAGGTCAGGTGGCCGTGGAGAGTTAGGAGGAGCAAGGAGCCTGGAGCAGGAAGGGCTGGTGGCCAGAACATATGCTCCAACCACCCAGCTTAAGACAGGGGCCCTGAGGGACCTCCCTTCCAGTGGTTAGGACTCTGTGCTTCCAGTGCAGAGGGTCCAGGTTTTGTCCCTGGCCCGGGAACTAAGATCCCATATGCTGCACAGCATGGCCAAAAAAATTTAAAGATGGGGGCCCTGAGGCCTGAGAAGACAGAGCCTGGCCCCAAACCCATATGCTTTAGCCTGTCCCTGTCACCTTCCTGGCCCCTGCTCTCTTTGTGCTTCCCTTTCTCCACCCAGGTGGACAGTGGCCTCCCCAGCTCCGCTCCAGGTTGGGGGTGCCCTGCTCAGCCCGGAGGTGGGCCCAGGATCCCCAGTTTGGGACCCTCCCGCTCCCCCATCAGGCCATCCCCCACCCCCTGGGAGCACTACGCCCCTTTCCAGGAAATCACCACTGAATTCCGTTCTCAGAAAGTCCTCCTCCCAACTGGATGTCAAAAAACGTGCTAGCTTATGCGGCTCCAACCCTTGCAGAGGCAAATGTACTTCCCGAAGTATCTGAAAAGAAACAAGGCTCCAAGGATCAAAGGACTGCAGCTGTAACAGGGGAGCCTCAGCAGTGGGCCAATCACCTGGACAAGGGAGTGCTGCTAGCTCTCACCTGCAGATGGTCAGTGTTCCCCCCACATAGAAAATGTCAAATGTGCTGAAGGCAGCGGGTGGGAAAAGGTCTTCCTGGACCTGTCTGCTCTCCTGGAGTCAACTGTCCTTGGCAGAAGCATGAAAAGTTCGTGCTCTCATGGGACAAGAGCCAGGGTATTTCAGTGTCATGATTTACCAAATAAAAATACAGGCGGTCCCATTACATTTGAATTTCAGATAAACGACAAATGATTTTTACTATAAATATGTCCCACAGAATCATTTTGGACTTGCATATACCAACAGATTGTTTGCTGATTTATCTGGAATTCAAGTCCTGTGTTGTACCTGGGAGCTCGACGTGTCCCCAGCCCAGGGTCTGGTACATACTAGATACTCAGTGAAGGAGAGATTTGTTTGAGCTTTGAACTGGATGAGAAATCAAAATATTTTATTTCACTGGGTCAAAGTGGACTTTCTAATGACTGGAAGTGAGTTTTAATTACCAAAATGAAACTGTTATTTTGCCCCAAAGGGACCAAGAAGTCATGGATCTGCCTGATTATTATCAGGAGTCAAGAGAGGGAAACCACCTTTGACAGAAGAAATTTTCAGGAGGAGGAGAAAAATAAGATCATTTCTTCTTTGTACCTCCTCAATTCTAGCCCACTAAATTCATTCATTCAACAAATATTGATTGAGTGCCTGCTATGTGCCAGGCACTGTTCAGTAAACAAGGAGAATTAATTACTATGATCATTCTTTGTATTGCCTCTGTTTGATAGCAGAGGAAAACTGAAGTCCAGAGAAGTTAGGTGACTTTCCTGAGGTAACACAGCAGATAAGTAGAGAACTGGGATTAATGTATCTGGTACCTGAGTCCTTGCTCTCTCCACGTGTGATGCTGTAGAGGTATGGGGGGAACAGAGAACAGAAGGAACTGGTTAGGTAAGGGCCACATAGATTACCAGCAGTCCCCGAGCCATCATAATTTAATCTCCTAAGTATCACTGACCATCCACTTTGCTCCCTTTCAATCACTAAACCCCACTCCCCACTCCACTCCCCAGTCCAACCCACCTTTCAGCTTCCTGCCTCAATAGCATCCTTCATCTCCAGGCTTGCTCACCTCTCTGGCTCCCCCTCCAGGCTGTTTTCCACACAGCAGGCAGATGATCTGGGTGAAATATAAACGCAATATGCTGTGCCTAGTCGCTCAGTCCTGTCCAGCTCTTTGTGACCCCATGGACTGTAACCCGCCAGGCTCCTCTGTCCATGGACAGAGGATTCTTTACCAGCCGAACTGCCAGGGAAGCTCGTCAATGCAACAGGGTCCCCTTTCTACCCAAAATCTTTCTACAGTTTCCCACTGCTCTTAGGAATGATAACAAAACTCCTGACCATGGCTTACCAGGCTCCACATAATCTACTCCTGATGACTTCTCCAGCTTCATCTCACTTCCTCTTACTCCATCTGCTTGTACAAGTCAGTAGTTGGGTTATCTATTGCTGCACGGAAAATCACCCCAAACCGTAGTTCTCTCATGATTCTTGCATTTGGCTAGGCTCAGCTGTGTGGTTCTTCTGGGGCTGGAGCCATCTGGAGGCATGACTGGGGTGGGCTTCCAAGATGCACACTCACATGTCTAGAAGTTGATGCTGGCTGTTGCATGGGAGTTCAACTCTCAGTTCAGTTCAGTTGCTCAGTCATATCTGACTCTGCAACCCCATGGACTGAAGCACGCCAGGCTTCCCTGTCCATCAGCAACTCCTGGCACTTGCTCAAACTCATGTCCATCGAGTCAGTGGTACCATCCAACCATCTCATCCTCTGTCATCCGCTTCTCCTCCCACCTTCAATCTTTCCCAGCATCAGGGTCTTTTCCAATGAGTCAGTTCTTCACATCAGGTGGCCAAAGTATTGGAGCTTCAGCTTCAGCATCAGTCCTTCCAATGAATATTCAGGACTGATTTCCTTTAGGAGGAACTGGTTGGATCTCCTTGCAGTCCAAGGGACTCTCTAGAGTCTTCTCCAACACCACAGTTGAAAAGCATCAATTCTTTAGCTGTCAGTTTTATGGTCCAACTCTTACATCCATACATGACTACTGGAAAAACCATAGCTTTGACAAGATGGACTTTTGTCGGCAAAGTCATGTCTCTGCTTTATAATATGCTGGCTACATTCCGTGGGGTTGCAGAGTTGGACACAACTGAGTGACTGAGCACACTTAACCAGTAAGCAAGGCAGAAGGTATCTGGACTCGAGTGGCCTGACTCCAGAGCCTGTTCTTAACAGATGATGATGTTATGCAAACAGAGTTTACCTGCATTAAAAGGCTGGGGGCAGGGCATAAAGCTGACCTGCAAATAGGCAAGGATGATGCTTCAACAAATGTTGACGAGCCCAGAAAACTCTGAGATTGACGGAAGGTGCCGGTGAAAGGTCTCAGGACGAGGTTGGTTGGTGCTGTGGAGCTTGGCCCCCCGCTCCTGGAGAATGTCAACAGGCAGCCTTTCAAATACAGCTGAGCTAGAGGAGTCCACAGAGCCCTGGCACTGCCCCTCCACCAGGAAGCAGAGAGCAGCGTGCACCGTGTGTCGGGGAAGGGCAGCACCTCGTGTCTGTCCCAAGAGGGATTATCACTTTCAGAGACAAGGCCCACAGTCACAGTGGACAAAGTGTGCTCAGCACCCATAACCTTAACAGGCAGGATTTTGTAGAACAAGGAGATGCTGCCAAGGAGAGGGGACCATCATCAAGGAGGGGCTAGGGGTATAGTTGGTACCCCCACCTGCCTCCTCTTGGCAGCCAGATCCCAGAGAAGGGAGCCAAGGAATCCAGAGGACCACAGTTGATTTTTTTTTAATGAAATATGTCCTCAGTCCATTAGCAATGATTGAGATCATTTGCCCTTCCTAAGCTGGGTCTGGGAATTCCTGGGATAGCATCATAGCTTTACCTCTTCCTTGGCCACCAAAACTCAGGTCCCTCTAAAGCCAGCAGATGCTCAGCAAAAGAAAAAGACATGCTTACCATGGATGGGTAGGTTTTACAGTGTAAGAGGAGAGAGGGGATAAAATTTGATTGATTGGCTTGTTCAGTTTTCTTAGCCATTCACCCCATTTCCTCTTCTATACCCTACTTCCGTTCAAAGATATCTGAAAGGTTTATAGTGAGACTCTGTGGAAATTGTATCACTGGTCATGTATAGGGTTATTTTGTTGTTATGAAATAATCTTAGAAGAAACCCAGATACAGTTTGAAGTAACACTGCCTTTCATGGTAAGAAAGCTGTTTTCTTTGAATCCTCTTCAAATCTTTCTGGTGATCTAGTTAAGGAGAAAGTCATTTTTGGTGCTATCTCATCTTTAAAATCTTGCCAACAGGTTAATCCTCCTTTTTAATAAGAGAAGATAGACTTGGGATCAGCCCGTAGCAGGTGGTAAAATGGAACATTATTTCATTTTCATTAGGCTTAGTTTTACACTGAGTTTGTGTGTATGACACAAATTAGGATAGTTTACAAAGGGTTTCCCTTTTGAATGAGTGTGTTTAATTAAAGTGACTCAGTCACAGGTAAAGTATTAAGTGAATAGTATTTATCACGGGGACAAGAGATGCTGGGTATGGCAAAGATCCAGTGATTATGAATGTTTAGAAAACACCAGAATGCAGAAATACGATCTGGTCATGTCACTTCCTGGCTTAACGTCTGCCCGGATCCTTCCTAAGCGGACCCCTGCCCACCACCCACTCTCGTCTGTGCCTGTCCCCCTCCCGACTCTGATCCAGACACACAAAACTTTTTTACATTCTATCAACTTTCCAGGCTCTCTCTTGCCTTCAGGACTTTAAGCCTCTATTTCCCTCTGCCCAGAACTCTGTCCTCCTCCCTCCTAGATGGAGAATTCCTGCTCAGGACTCAGGTCTTGGTTAGATGCGACCTCATCCAAGAAGCCTTCCGTCATCCTCCCGGCAGGGTTCTTTGCCTTTCCTCGCTGCCCTGCCCCCAGCACCCCCCATGTCTTCATCACCTCACTCAGCCCAGGACGCACAACTGCCTGGTTAGCTGCCAGTGCTGCCTGTTGGAAGGGGAGCCCCTCGAGAACAGAGTCTGTCCAATTCAGCCCCACTTACTCATTCAGCAGTGTGCTGAGTGCCTAGTTAAGGGGCCAGGTGCTGTTCTAGGAGACACAGCAGTAACCAGCACAGAAGAGCGCCGTCTTCATTCTGGAGGGGAGAGTTGGACAAAAATAAACAGATAATGCTTTAAAAGCCATATATATTCTATACACAATTTCAGGCTGTCACAAGTCCTTTCGATAAATTACAACTGGGTAAGGGAGCACTGCCCTGGTGGTCCAGTGGCTAAGAATCTGCCTGCCAGCTCAGGAGACAAGGGTCCGATCCCGGTCCAGGAAGATTCCACATGCCGAGGGGCAACTGGGCCCGCGTGCCACAACTGCCGAGCCCACACCATAGGGCCCGAGAGCCGCAGCTGCTGAAGCCCACGCGCCCTAGAGCCCGCATCACGAGATAGGCCATCCTAGTGAGATGCCTGCACATCTCAACAAAAAGGAAACCCCACCTGCGCGACCAGAGAAAGTCCTTGAGCAGCGACGAAGACCCAGCACAGCCAAAAGTAAATTAATTAGCTAATAGAGCTTTGTTTTTTTTTAAAGATGGGCAGTGATGGGGACAGTGCCTGCTCTTTTAGATTGGGGTCAGACAAGGCCTCTCTGAGGAGGCGACGTTCACACGTAAACTTGAAGGAAGTGAGGGGAAGAGGGCCAGTGGGAACAGCGAGGGGGAAGACTCCGAGGTACAAACAGGCTTGGGCTGTTTACAGAACACAGAAGGGGCCGCAGTGGCTGGAGTGGGGCGAGCTTCCAGGAAGCAGCTGGGCTGCACCCCCACTCGGGGAGGCAGGGAGAAGGCTCCCAGGGAGGAGGCTCCCCCCGGGCTGAGACGGTGCTCTGAGCAAACAGGAGGGAGGGTGCCCTCTCTGCCTGTGTGCCAGCCAACCCCGAGCCCAGCCTGAGAGACCTCCAACATTTGCAGAGGTGTTTCCTGTTAACATTTACCTTGGCTGATGTTTATTAATCGAGTCTATTAATAGACTTTTTTGGACCCTTCCTAAGGAATAACTTCTAGAAAAAGCATTTCTTGCCCATTATCCCCTGCCTTGTATGATGTTTCAGATATGTAAATTGCTTTTCCATCCCTTCTCTCTTGATCCATTAATTTATTCATCCATAACACATATCTGAGTTGTTGAGCGGAGAACACAGACTCAGCTCCCACCCTCGAGAAGCACACAGTTTTGATGAGAGACAAGTCTGGAGGGCCCTGGAGGCCCATTTTCTTCCTACCATAGTTAGCTTGGCAGAGAGGTGGCTGGGCTGGACCAGGCCAGTCTGTGGGCCACAGCCCACCCTGGCTTTGTTGGGTATCCACGTTCCTGTGGGCTGACAACCTCCAAGGTTCTTCCGTGTCCTGGGAGTGCAGCCCTGGGCCTTGGCAAGCACACTGCCTAGTCATCACTAATGCCCAGACAGCCCTTGATAGATTTCTTGTTACTTAGAGAATTTACACATTCCCTCTTACCTCTCTGGCCAGCAGTCTGGAGTGGGTCCTTTCTCTTGGTGATGGTTGCATGTCCAGCTGGCTGGCTGGGTCAGGCCTCTCTACAGGAGCCCTGGCCACACAGAGGACGTGCCAGCTGAGAACCCATGATGAAGAGGATGAGAGTTCAAGGCCCTGCGGATGCTGCTATTTCTCTGCCTCTTGAGTTCCCCCCAGCATCTCCATCTGTGCCCTGTGCTGCTAGTGCTGCATTCATCCCCTCTCGCACGACAATTCAGGGCAAGGAGACAGGATAGAGGAAGCGCCAGACACCCTCATGAGTGTTCGAGAGGAGATGACCAAGTGCCATCGGTATCATTTGGGACTTGGACTAGGGGTGTCGGAGGCTGGGTTCTCTGGAGGTCAGCACACAGGTGCTTAGTGGGGAGTGTTCTGAGAGCAACAGCTGGGAAAGGGAGGGGTAGCAAGGGTGCTGTCTGGAGTTGGTCGGAGATGGCCGCAAGGAGGTCTTTGATTCTCCTCCTGCCACCAGTCCCTGATCAGTCTCTGGATGCGGGCAGCCCTGAAGTGAATGATGACTGGAGGCAAAGGCCACCTGCAGACAGCCTTCCAGACCTGGAACACCAAGTCTTTCACTGAAGGGTGATCTGGACACGTTATGTCCACCACAAGGCCCTTCAGGAAGACTTGCTGGAAGAAGGGGGATTTCACTTGGGGGATGTAGGAGCAGGCAAGGAAAGAAGAGTGTGGTCCAGGCAAAAGGTCAGAATGTAAGAAGACCCAAAGGCAAGGCAGAGACCACACTCTCAGGGAACTACGGGACCCGAGAGGAAAGCAGGTGGATCCCTTTTAAGATGAAGAAACAGCCATGGGGAGGCCAGTGGACTTCTCCAAAATAAGTTTACAGTAAACGAGCTTAGAGCCACAGCTGTGGGTTCTGAGTCCAGAGTCCTTCCAGCCCCTCCCCTGGGACAGCTGTCACCCCCTCCGGCCCCTCCCGTCTCCTCTTTGAGATGCTGTTTCCTTCTCCCCTCTCCCCTTTGAGACCCCGGGCACACAGTCCCCACAAATCTGCCCAGTGAAGCACTAACATTCCTTCTAGACTCAGCACAAATTCTGCCATTTGAAGAGCTCCCACTTGGGTTACATTTCAGGTCAAGTGTTGTTCTGTTGTTTGGAAATTAGAGTCAGTCCGCGGCCACAATCACAGTTCAGTCAAAGACTGAGGTCCGGACTGAAATTAGAGCTGGATCCTGCTTGAACTTCTGACCAGGGTCAAATCAGCTGGGGGCAAGGTTTTGAGCTTAATCCTTTGAAAGAGCTCAGCCTAGAACCAGGGGCAGGTCTCAGCCTGGGACTATGTTCACGGCTTGGAACGGAGTTGGGGGCAAGACTCAGTCTAGGGACAGGTTTGGGGTCTTAGCCTGGAACCAGAGTCAAGGCTAAGCCTTGGATTGGGGTTCAGGGATGTGAACGTGTGTCTGAGCCTGGACTGAGGACCATCAGGGCTCTGCCTTCCTGCTCCTGAGGTCTGGAGTCAGAGCCAAACCCAGGAGTGGACAGGAGAAGCCTATGAGCACAGACTCAGCCAAACTCCATCCCCGCTGCCATGCTGGGTACCATATCCCACCACACTGTGTCTGGGACACAGGAATCTGGGTCCAAGCCCCTTAGGGATGCTGTGCACTGCTGGAACCTGGTGTTTGTGAGGAAGGGTCTGCACAGATCAGACAAGACCCCCAGGAAGTCAAAGACAGCTCCCAGGCAGGCCCAGAGATGGGTGCGGGGAGGGGAGCTGGCTTGAACTGTGGTGCCCCAGCAAGACTATCATGAGAGCCCCAGTGCCACTGGTCTTCAGAAAACTGGGCCTCTGTATTGACTGCCCACCCTGAGTCTGCCGGGACTGGCTCTGCCCAAACCCCTGAGAGGACACTGGCCAGGGGTAGAGGAAAGAGCCTCAGCTTGGGTGTTGGGGGCCTGGGCACCCCACCTTGCCTCTGTCTCTGTGTGAAAGAAAGTGAAAGTTTAGTCGCTCAGTTGTGTCTGACTCTTTGTGACCCCCTGGATTGTAGCCACAAGGCTCCTCTGTCCATGGGATTCTCCAGGCAAGAGTACTGGAGTGGGTTGCCATTTCCTTCTCCAGAGGATCTTCCCGACCTAGGGATCGAACCCAGGTCTCCCACATTGTAGGCAGACACTTTACTGTTTGAGCCACCAGGGAAGTCCTATAAAATGGGAATGATATAAGTTAAGAAAGACATTTGACAAGCGAGGAAACTGAGAATCAGAGGGGGAGGGACTGACCCCGGGTCAGTGAGGAGGAGCGTGGGGATCTCAGGCCTGCTAGCACCAAAGCCCTCATCTCTCTTGCCAATCAGGCTTCTTTCATCCATGACACGACCACATACTGGCTATATCCGCCCCATGTGGGCTCCCAGGGAAAGGCCAGAGAAGAGAAGGGGTGGGCAGGAAACAGGACAGACACCCAGGGGATGGGACAGCCACCCAGCTTGGGTCCACTGGGGTTGTAGGGCACAGAAGAGATCCAGAGGCCATGCCCACCCTGTGTTCTGTGTGTCCAGCTCTGGGCCCAGAGTCAATCCAGCTTCCCTGAATACCTGCTGTGTGATCTCAGGAAAGTTGCCTCACTTCTCTAAGCAAGATGCAAGTGGAAGTGTGAGTCGCTCAGTCGTGTCTGACTCTTTGCGACCCTGTGGACTGTAGCCCACCATGCTCCTCTGTCCATGGAATTCTCCAGGCAAGAATACTGGAGTGGGTTGCCATTTCCTTCCCTAAAAGAGAGATAATAATCATTTCCTCTTGTGATTGTTAGGCAAGAAGTGCTATAAAAGGCAAGCGAGCTATAAATATCGGTGCTGCTGCCACGGTTGCTGCCACCATCCCAGACTCGTCCCTGTAACCTTTCGCTCAGTCTCGCTGCCCCAAACACACAGGCCTTTCCATCTCCCCAACGTGCCACACTCCCTCCTGCTTCACAACCTTGGCTCAGGATGCTCTCTTGATGTGGCCTGTGAAAGTCACTTCCTTGGGGCACCCCAGGTGGGACCAGTGCATTCTCCACACTTCCTCTGCAGCACCTGTCAGCAAATGGGGGCGGGATTATACGTGTGACAGGACATTGGAAGGGACGTCTTCATTTGCCCCAGAATTGACACCCGGGGTGCAGACCTGGGGTGAATAATTGCCGAGCGCCCCGTGTTCTGAAGAGGGACCTCAGTAACCTCTTCAGGACTTGCTCAGGGGATGCGACTGGCCCTCCCACAGTGTCACCCCTCTGTTTCCAGGAGGTTGGACTGGGGAGAAGGATTCCACAGGGATGGGCAGCTGCAGTTTCCTAAGGGCGTTGGGGATTTTCCTTTTTACCCAACCAAGCCCATGGGAGACACACCAAGAAAATCACATGTTATGATGAAAGCAGGGAGGCTCCTGCCGGGAGGCGAGGTTGGGAACTTGCACTGCAGGGGCAGATTTGTTCCAGCCTGGCCCTTCTGGGCAGGGTAGGGTCAAATAGAGAGAAGTGGCATGAGGGGTGGGACGGGGCTTGGGGCAGCCTGCAGGCTTGCCATTGGCTAAGGGTCAGCAGGCATCACAGGAAAGAGTTGAACTGTGCCATCTTTGGTACCCATCCAGGAAGGCACCCCACCACACCCAGGGGCCCCACAACAGGAACCACGGGGCAGGCGGGAACTGGAAAGGGGAGGTTGGAAGAGGTTGTGGAAGAGCGGGGACTGCAGAGGCCGGAGCTCCCTGGGGACCCATGAAGAGTGCACACACACGCGTGCCCAGTGGAGGGCCAGCATTCAGATGCCTGCCACGGCTGAGGGCATCGGCGGCCGTCAGCATCGATCCACAGAGAGGAGCCCAACCGCGGGTGGGTAACTTGGGTGCCTAACTGTTGCCTGCTGAGCCCCGATTCCCTCAGCCCGTACACCAGAGAGGCTATATCCTAAGAACAGAGGGGGAGAACTGGAACACTGACACCTCTGGCACATGGACGGACGTTGAAACCATTATGCTCAGCGAAAAAAGCCAGACACAGAAAGCCACACAGCGTAAGATTCCATTTATACGGCACGTCGGGAGGAGGCAGATCCATGGAGAGAGAACACAGATTGGTAGATGGAGGGCTGGCTGCGGAGCATGGAGTAGGGGATGTTTCACGGAAAGGAGCTTCCTTTCGGGGTGATGAAATGTTTTCACTTGGATTGTAATACTGGTGGTACAACCCTGTGAATGGACTCAAAACCACTGTGTGTACACTCTAAATGGATGAACGGTATGTTATGTAAGTCACATCTCAATACAGCTGTCATTTTAAAATGGAGAGGCGGAAGGCTGGGGGGAAGGGGTAGATAGTTTGGAGGACATGTACACACTGCTCTATTTAAAATGGATAGCCAACAAGAGCGCGGGGAGCTGTGCTAAGTGTTAGGTGGCGGCCTGGCTGGGAGGGGTGTTTGGGAGAGAATGGATGCATGTGTGTGTATGGCTGCGTCCCCTCCCTATTCACCCGAAACTATCACCACACTATTAACCGACTATATCCCAATACAAAATAAAAAGTTAAAAAAAAATAAAAGCCATCGAGAAAGTGCAACAAAAAATAAAGTGATTACTGAACATGTTGGGTTAGTATCTAAATAATAATAATAATAAAATGAGGGGCATTTCATTTGGGATCAGAAAGACGTTTTGGAGATGGACAGTGGTGATGGCTGCCCAACAATGTGGAGGCACCTCATGCCACTGAGCTGTATACATAAAAATGGTTAAAACAGTAGATTTTATGTGATGTATATTTTACCACAATTTTTTTAAACTAAAAAAGTTTCATTTTAAAAAGATGGAGAGGGGAAGTATCCCAGAAGAAGACCATGGACCCCTAGATACTCCAAGATACTGGCGTCAGAACACCAGGAAAGAAGCAGCCTCCCCACCTCACCCCCCAATGTGGGGTCACACACACACACACACACACACACACACACACACACCCGCATACGACACTCCAAGTCCCATAAGCCTGGTGCTGGGGACAAAGGACGGAAAAGCTTTGAATCGCCTCTAGGACTGGGATTTCAAACAGACGGCCTTGTAATGACACAGTGACCACAGCATGCCGGGATCTGCCGCCACACAGCTGTGGCCAGAGGTTGGGAAAAATTGCAACTGCTTCCTGTGAAGCCCCCTGTTCTCCCAGAGCCCCACAAACCACTGCAGAGGCTCAACATCAGCTCCCCAAGGAGCACAAACTCCTAGATGGCAGGGACCTCTGGGTCTGGCTCGTGCCCGGGGCTTGATACCGAGCTGGTCACATCATGGGTCTTTGGTCGATGTCTGATGAAAGAAAGGAGAGCCTCCATCATGAGACACAGAAGAAACCGAGGCCCCAGGGGCCCACGGCCCTACCCAGGGCCACACCATTAAACAGAGGTGGGGGCGGGGACCAGGACCCAAAGCCCCAGCTCCCCTGGCCCAGGCGAGCACCGGGCAGGGCCGGATCCCACCCGGAGCCCCTCCTCCAGCTGTGCACATCTGCTGGCCTCTGTGGGATGAGGCAATCGCCCAGGAACCTGGCCAAGGACGCAAACATCCAGGACAGAACAACCGGAGGCATTTCCAAGGGGTGGGGTCGGCGGCCCAGCGCCAAGCCTGGGTCCCCGCAGGGCTGCCTCCTGCCTGGCTCTGGGGGTTGCATTCCTAAAGCCACACCTCACCCTGTCACCCCAACTCCTCCTGATGGGGAGGCAAGGGTCCTGGAATACTGTTTTGGTCAGCTTCTCCCTGGGGGAAATACCCTGCAGGCCCCTGCCGGTCTTTGGGTCTCAGCCCCCCTTCAGGGTAATCTGGTTCCATCTGGCTCTGCTCCTTCAAACTGCGTGGCTCTTGCTGACAGAGTCTTCTTAGAACACCATGTTCTAAGGCAGCCCTGCCTTCAGGGCCCCTAGTCTGAGGGAAGACACCCCTCCTCTAAAAGCCCCCGGTCGGAGACTGGAGACGTAGCCCTGACACAGGACCCCTGATATGCTGGACGAGATGGCACTCTGCTCGTAGGAGCCTTGTCTAAGGAGGGAGAGCCTTAGGCTGATGGGGGAGGCCTGGGTCACCAGCAGTAGGCTCCCGGGGCCCTGCCTGGGCTTTGGCTGGCTTCTCTCTCTCTCTTTCGGATGCCCCTTCCTCTTCCCAGCTGGGAGACAAGAGGGCTCTGACACCTCTGTTTCTCAGAACCCAGCATCTCTCTGTTCACGTAGCACTGGGCACCACCTTTAGGCTGTTGGTCGCAGTCAGCTCCGCGACAGATGGCCCACGTGCGGAGGCCCGCCAGAAAACACACGCTCCTGACGCGTTTGCTCTCGGCGGCTCGGCTGTGTCTGCCACTGTCCCTGGGCTGCTGCCCCGTCGGCCCATGACCTATTCCCAGCAGGCCAACAGCTGCAGCATCTAGAATTAGGAAGTGCTCAGACTGGACAGGCTCCTCCCCCTTCTCTGAGGCCCGAAGGCCAAGGTTGGCCTAAATTCAGGGCAAGCCCTCCAGAAGCCTGGCTCTGAGCTGTCCAGTCTGGTCCTCACAGTGACCCCAGAGTCTGGGGCTTCCTGATGAAGAAACTCAGAGCTTGTTTCCCCAGTTGTAAAATGAGCTCGATAGAAGTAACAGCTCTCAAAACATAATTGTGAAGCTTAAACTGAGATGATGCTGGAAACCTGTTAGCACGGTACCTGGCCAAGGTGAAAGCGTGTTGTTTCATGATTTTGTTTTTTTCTCCTGCTTGGCATTCAAAACCTTTTCTTGTTTGGGGGACCACCCTCCTAGGCTGATCCTCATAGGAAGGCACTCTGTCCTCCCAGTGCAGAGGCTGACACGCCTTCGGTCAGAAGGAGCAGACACATGACCTGACTCCATCACTCAGGAGCCCACCCTGAATTTGGGGACCGCTAAGGTGCTGCAGAGGACAATCAGGGGATCATTCCTAGGGGCCAGAGGCCATGCCCAGGCCCACGGCGCCCAGTGACAGTGGCTTGGGAAGCACCCCCAGACATAAGACAATTCCTCCAGGGCCCTGCCTGTGTCCTGAGCTGCCAGCCCCCTTCACATCTGTCCTTTCCCTGAGCCTGGTTCTCCAATCGATTCTGTGAGCTGCTTGGTGTCCTTCCAATAAATTCCTGTCCTGCTTAAATTAATGAGAGTCAGTTTTCATTTTCAACCAAGAAACTTGACTGGCTTGGAAACTGGAAACTGGTCTGAAGGGGTGGGTTTCAGACAACAATACCGCTAGGGAAAGGGAGGAAATAATAATCTATTCTAGCTGAGCTGAAGGTGGTAAAAATCCAGTTAGTGTCCAGGGACGAGAACCCAATAGCCTGTGGTATGTGGTGATGAAATAGCTAATGCAGTTAAATTCATTAATTACATTATGGCCGGTGGCCATCTGGAAAAAAGTGCCACTGAAGGCAAAGCTGTGCGGGCCTGAGTCGCCGCTGCCATGGAATAGGATGGGAATGGCACGATTTCAAAGATGGCCTGGCTGCTTCAATGACACTAGACAATTCAAAGAGAAAGAATCACAATCTCTAAATTCTTGGCTCAAGGCATAAATTGGAGCCCAGAACCTTTCTATAACTGGACTAAAGAATCGCTTATCTTTTACTGCATCAGGATGAAGTTTGTGGAAAACCAACTGCAGAGCGTGATCCTTTGCTTTACTAAACTCCAGTGGCTGTTGAGTTCACAGCCTTCTCTTCCTCGGCCTGCCGCATTCATGCTGGTGGTTCCTTGAGGCTGACCCTGGGTCTTCTCTTCTTGCTCTGTATCCCTGCAGCACGTGGGATGCCTTTGGCTACAAAGAACAGAAAACTCTGCAGTAGCGGCAGTCCAGGGCAGGCAAACTCCTGGAATGCACAGCTCCCAGCAGCACCCAGGGCTCTCAGAGGTGCCAGTGTTTTTCACTCAGCTCCGCCATCCCCTGGATTAGCTTCATTCAGTGGAGCCGGCTCATGCTGGCTTGCAAGAGGTGATTGCGTGTATCTTGACTCTGTGTTCACTGGCCTCATGTTGGCAGTCTGAAATTGACCATGGAGGGAGTATTTACACCTTGGAAATCAGCCAGCAGCACATATCAGGGTTTTTTTTTTTCTTTTCAATTTGGAGAGGTGGTACACCAGCACATCACTGGCTTCATCCTAGCTCTGGTTCCCTAAGGGGTGGCAATGGAGCCACCTGCTTCTGTGTGTACGTGCCCAGGAGGTAAAGGAAGAGGGAAACCAGAGAAGAGGAGCGGGCAAGGGGAGGGGAAGGGGACAGATGGGAGAGGCAGAGGGAGAGGGAAGAGGGGAGAGGAAGAATCTCCCCTGACTGTGGAACCAGGCCGGCTCTCCAGCCTCACTGGGACCTAGCACCAGGGGAATGTCATGACCAGACCGGGCTGAGTCTCTCCAGATCCCCCTCTGGAGCTGCAGTGTGGGGTCAGCAGCCCTGAAGAGCCAGGGCCCTGTGGTGGGCAGACCTCTGAACAAACCAAGTCCTTCAGGGAATGAGGAAAGAAGAAGTGGTGGTAATGAGTGGCAGTGGCGACTTCTCTGATGAGCAGCAGAGCTAGATCCTCACCCAGGCACGTGTAACTGACCACTCCTGGACATCTCCCCTTGGAGGAGAAGAGGAAGACTCTGAAGAGCCAATGCACACAGTACCGATCGTGTGCCAGCTGCCGTTCCAATGCTGTCCATGTATCAGTTCATCTCACTACACAACAGCCCTAGGAGCCGGATCTGTTGTTGCTCTCATTCACAGATGAGGAAACTGAGGCTCTGAGGGGTGGTGTAACTTGCTAGAGCCCACAGAGGTGGTGCTGGGGTGGGGAGCCAGCCACCTGGCTCCAGACCCTTGCTCTGAACCTCCTCTCCTCCCTGCCTTCCCCCAGACCTGCTTGAAGCTCTCCTCTTCCTCATCTTAACTGCAACTCAAGATTCAGGTGTCCCCACAGGATGGCGTCAATACTCTAGAAAGCTTTCCAACCCCAGCCCAGGTCAGACACCCATCTGTAGCTGCCGCAGTGACCACTGTCTCTCCAGGGCACTGGGCCTTGTAACTGGCTTCTTGTCTATTTCCCTTGAGGGCAGGAAATAGGTCCTGCTCATCTCCACGGGTCCAGTGTCCTCAGCCCAGGACCTGGCACGCGGAACGGGTGGTGAGAGCCCAGCGCCAGGCCCTCAGCTCCCTTCTCCCCAGTACCAGATCCCTGGGCCCGGTTGGTCTCAGCACGTGCAGACGTGCTATCCCCCACCTTCCGGGCAAATGTTCTGCTAGCCCTTCCGCCTCTCCACCGCCTGGCTGGATCTACTTCATACGCTCAGCACGGATCTCCTTACTTCCGCTTCTTAGCCTCCTTCCTGTTTTACTCTTTTATTAAGATTCTAATTAAATATTTCTAATTAAATGTAATGAGCTGAATCGACAAACTTATTGCAATAAAGCAGCATTCAAGACATCCTCTCTCCTGATCTTTCCCAGCCAGTGGAATTGAGATAGCACTGGGCCTTTTCTGCCTGGGGGTGACTCAGCAGGGCTGGGACTGAAGGCTACACTCACAGGGCATCACCAGGGGCACCCAAGGCCCAGCTGAGGCCTCCCCTGACCCAGCTACCCTGCAGCCAGATTTTAGGCAGAAGTCAGTCTGTTCTGAGAGCAAAAACACTGGCCCAGGCCACACTGGCTTGCTTCTGGTCTGTGCTTCCAGCCAGCCCTGACAACACATGGCCTCCTCCACACCAGGAGGGGCAGGCAAAGCCTCCAGACCTGTAACTGGGGTTCGTTAACCACTGGGTGCCTGCCTCTTCCCTTCAGCCCGGCTTTCTGGAGAGCAAGAAAGGCCTGGACCTGAGGTCTGACCCTGCCCTTCTGCGTGTCCTTAGTCAAGGTCCATCCTCTCTTTGGGCCCCACCCGAGTTTCCACCACATGGCAGGCCGATATGATGTGTTGAGGGAGGCCAGGCCTCAAATCCTGACCTGCCCTTTTTGGGCTGTGGGTCCTGAGGCAAGTTACATCATCTCTCTGAGCCTCAGTTTCCTCATCTGTAAATGGGACTGTTATAAAATGAGCTGTTATAAAATTACTATAAAACAACATTCAGGCACAGACTAAGTGCTTCATAAATTACAACCGTAAATCATCCTAATCCAACACCCCTTGCCCACAGCAACCCTAGGGGGCTGAGAGAGGACCCTGGTCAAGGGGAGTTGAGGAGGGGAGACAGAGCTTTTAGAATCTTTCCAAACCTGGCCCACCTTCCTTCCCACCAGCCAGCACGGAGGACACAGCGCCCTGGGGACCCCAGGCGGGACTTATATCCTCCACTCACCCGCCCTACCTGGGCAACAGGCCCGTTACAGCAGCCTCTGAGCTTCTGCCCACACCTGACCTCGCTGAACCCGCATATCAGCTCTCGGGGAAGGTAGCGTCTGGTTCATGGTCCCACTTCACAGACAAAGAAACTGGGGCTCAGACCGCAGGGTGTTAACACACTCAAGTCAACCAGGCAGTGATGGAGTCAGGACTTGAAACTGGTTCTCTGGCTCTGACACCAAGGAGCCACTAACTGCCACCTCCCTCTGCAAGTATATATGGCCAGGGATATTCTATGGGTTTTGGTGATTCAGGCCATGAGATCCAGCTCTGGAGGCAGGCAGGCAGGGCAACTGCCCCAGAGTACAGAAGCGGACGGGGAAGGGCTGCAGAGCAAAGTTGAAGATCTGGGTCCTGGTTCCTGGGCTGCTCCAGGGTCACAGGGTCACCTGGCCTCCAGCCACAGTCCCCGCTCCTGAGCAAAGCAGCACAGACTCTGGGGTCGGAAGGACCCTGGTTTAGTCCTGGCACTGTGCTCACCTGTGTGTGATGGGCTGATGACTTCACCTCTCTAAGCCTCAGCCTCTTCACAGCATCAATGGGATGCATGCTTGTATCCCCAGAAAAAAAAAAACAGTGGGCATCATGGATCTTATGTCACAGGCCCATTTTACATTCCTGGGGCTGCAGAACAAGAAACAGGTATCCCCGCTTTTGGAAAGTTTGTTTTGGGATTTCCCCAGCAGTCCAGTGGTTGGAACTTCACCCTCCAACGCAGGGGTGTGGGTTCAATCCCTGGCCAGGGATCTAAGATCCCACATGCCTCAGGGCCGATAAAACCAAAACGTGAAACAGAAGCAATATTATAACAAATTTAATAAAGAGTTTGAAAGTGTTCCACATGAAAGAAAAAAAAAAGTCTTAAAAAAAAAAAACCCAGTCCGCTTTATGCCACTTTGTGCTACGGAAGAGCAACATTAGTCTCTGCGTTCACTAACCGAAAGACATCCAGGAGGACTGTCTCTTTCATGAAAAAGGCAAAGAGCGAAACTAGCGCTCAGCGTCTGGTTTGCAGCAGCCGTCATAGAGGCAACGCGCACCGAGCAGAGAGCGGCACCGCCGGGCTCCCTTCCTGAAAATACCTTCTGCATCTCGGCAGCTCAAGCCACCTCAGCTCTGAACCGCGTCTGTGAGCATCTGCACTTTCACAGGATTTCCTTCGCGCATCTGTTAGCGAGGTGTGTCCTGTGGAATTGCTTCTTCGCTTTATACCAGCTCAGCTTATGAAAGGTTTCACAGGAACTTTGGAATAACGGGGAAACCTATACCGCAAAGCGGGTAGCTTAGAATACCAGAGATGGACTATCTCACAGTTCTGGAGGCCAGAAGGCCAAAGTCCAAGTGTCAGCAGGGTCGTGCTCCCCCTCCACCCTCACCCGCAGGAGACCCTGCCTCACCTCCTCCAGCTTCTGATTGCGCCGAGTGTTCCTTGGCTCATGGCAGCATCACTCCAGCCTTCACACTGCCTTCTCCCTGTGTCTCTTCACACAGCCTTCCCTCTGCGTGTGTCTGTCCCTCTGTCCAAATCTCTCCCTTTTTATAAGGGCACCACCCAGATGACTTTGTTTTAACTTGATTACCTCTGTAAAGACTCCCTTTCCAAACACGGTCACTTCTGATGTACTGGGGTTTGTGGACACGTTTTGGGGAGGACACAAGTCAACAGGCTGCAAGCTCTTCTGCACACACTGGATCCTTACAGGCAGGCTGGAAAGGAGTGAGCCCATTGTACAGATGGGGAAAAATGGAGCTGGGGGTTGGGACGTTGAGTACAAAGGCACATAGTGAATGAGACGCAGAGCCAGGATTGGAACTTCAAGTCTCCCAAGTCTGATGTTTTTCCACTGCCTTCTTTAAAATTTAAAAGGGGAAAGGAGAGTCCAGAGCTATCCTTTGGGGTCAGGAGTTTGACCCTGAATGGCCATCTCGCATCAGTAATTACAATTGACCAATCACCTACCAGAAGTCAGGCACTTGGCTTTATATTCACTGTGTCACGCTGCTGCTTTTGAAGTCAGACTGCCTAGTTCAAACCCAGGTTTTCCCACTCCTAGCTGAGTGACTCCAGGCAGCTAACTTTACCTCTCTGGACCTGTTTCTTCTTCAGTAAAATGGGGACAGCATCCACCGTAGAGGATTTAATGGTGACTCACGCAAAGCCCCTTAGCACAGGGCCTGGCACGTAGGACGTTCTCATTTAATCTTTGTAACGACACCATGAGGTGGGTCCCCACTTTACAGAGAGGAAAGCAAGCCATCATTCAACCACAGTTACGAACTACGTCTAGTAAATGACAGGAATGGGACGTGTACCCAGCTTCCTCTGACTCCTAACCCTACTTTTTTTTGTTTGTTTGTTTTTCCCACAGTGCTGAAGTCCAAGGCCTCCAGGCTTGGGAATATGACTCTTACTGTGGGCTGGCAGGACTCAAACTTCAGACAGCCTTCCGAACTGGGTGCTGAAAGCCCTGGTCCAACTGGGTCCCTGGAGAAGGAGGAGGTCTCTGGGTTTAAACACTGTGATGTGGGAACCAGGGGGTGGGTGTCTTCCCTACTTCAGTTGTCCGATGCCCCCAAAAGGCAGACCCTCAACCCAAGTCCCCAGGGAGCATATGCCAATCTCCCTGGGCCCCAGGGACCTCTGTTCGGATTTGCTGTGAAAATTAGAGCCGAGTGCTGCAGAAGGTCAAGCCAGCAGGGGGACCAGACAGTGAAGGGACCAAAATCAAAGACCTTCCCCAATGCTGCCCCCTACAGACCAGCGAGGCGCCCACACAGGCACAGAGAAATACACCTGCGGGCTCCCGCCCAGATCACCTGTCCACACACTCACGTTCAGACACCCACACCTGCAGCACAACACAGACCCTGGAGGCGACACGTGCTGGCTGCACATGCCCATCGGGATGTCACATGTGCCTGGCGACCCTCACACCACAGCCTGACGCAGGCAGGGACTTAAAGAGACGCAGAACCACAGACTCCAGGACACCACAGACCACCCTCTGCGGGAAACAGTCGGAAGTGTGTCCCGATGACAAGCTCCCACCTGCCCTGTTTCTGGCCCTGAGCCCGCTGTTTTGAGTCTAACCCTGGATGACTGCTGCAGCCCTGAGGCATCTGAGGCCTCTGTGATCTTGTCTCTCTCTGCACAGAACCTCCTGCTCCATCTCAAGCAAGCCAAAGGTACGTGGCGCTGACCTGCTCTCTGACCTTGTCTCCAGGCTCTCTGCTTCCGGCCACACTGACCTCCTCCTGCTTCTATTCGCTCACATCCCACTCTTCCTAGGGTGGCAGGGAGCCGGGGTGCACTTGCTGTCTCCTCTCTCTTAAGTGCTCCTTCCCTCCACCTTCAGGTCCGTGCTCAAGCGTCCCTGAACCCCCTGCCCCGCCGCCCCTGTATAAAGCAGCCCTGCCCCTCATCTCCACTGCTGGGTTTCCATCCTTACCACACAGATTAATTCTACATCTCCACAGAAGAGGGAGGGTCAGATCCCCCTCCTCCAGTGGAACGCAACTCCATGGGATGGGGTCTTTGTCATGTGTTGCTTGCTGCCGTGTTCCAAGCACCCGGAACCCAATTTGGTGGTAGATGGTGGGTGCTCAATCAGTGGGTGCCGAGTGGATGACTCCTGACACCCAGCCTGGCTCAGAGAGCACCCAGAGGCAGGGCCCGAGCTGATGTGCAGACAGACCTGCGGTCCAGCCTGGGCCGGTCACGCCACCTCTTAGTCTCGGCTCTCGCGAGAATTGAAGACATGTTGTCGGCTCTAGACACAGCACTGACACGACTGCACGGTGGTGAGGTTTCCTCTGGCCCCCCCCTCCCAATTCCCTTCTCCCTGCCTCCCTCAGGAGTGTCAGGGAAGGAAGGGTGGCAGGTGGTCTCAGCACCATTTCCCTTCCTTCCAACGTGCCCCACTGCATCTCAAGGGCTGGACGCAGGGAACCACTCTCCCCACCTCCCTTGGCCAGCCGGCTTTGTATAGGTTTCTGGCTGCGCAATAAGATCCCACAGGACAAGGGCTGGAGCAGAAGGCAGCCAGGCCACAGTAGGAGTTCAACTCCAGCCTCTCCGGATTCCCTGAAACTTGCGGGCCTTCCTTCACACCCCCAAGCACTCCCAGTGGTTCTGAGGGCCGAATCTCTTTATCAAGAGATTTATTTCCTACATGAAACAGCTAGAATGCAGTTTTCTTGCCTGCCTCCTGACTGGCTCCTGGAGTTTCTGGAGTTTTCCCTGGGGGCACGCTTTGATGGGGAGGGGCCAGAGCCTGCACTGGGTGCATGCTGGTGGCATGTGACTTGTCTCCTCCACCTTTGCCATCGCGGGTGGGGCTGGACCAGCCTGCACTCCCTCCCCTCCCCCAGAAGCCCTCACAGCGACAATAAAAACAAGTGACGGCCACGGTGGACAGTTCTCAGCACCCTGCCAGTACTAACTTGTTTACTCCGCACAACGTCTCTGCGTGGACGGGGCTGTTACCTCCCTATCTCTGCTGTTTGTTGTTCAGTTCCTGTCGTGCCTGACTCTCTGTAACCCCACGGACTGCAGCACACCAGGCTTCCCTGTCCTTCCAACTCACGTCCACTGTGTTGACAATGTCACCCAACCATCTCATCTTCTGTTGCCCCCTTCCCCTCCTGCCCTCAATCTCTCCCAGCATCAGGATCTTTATTTTTTTACAACGAGTGGGTTCTTCACATCAGGTAGCCAAAGTATCAGAGCTTTAGCATCAGTCCTTCCAGTGAATATTCAGGGTTGCTTTCCTTTAGTATTGACTGGTTTGATCTCCTTGCCGTACAAGGGACTCTCACTGTTTTATATATGAGTAAACTGAGAGCCAGACTATTAAGTCATCTGCTCTTCAGTCATTTACATGGCTAATAAGTGGCAAATCTGAGAGTCAAATCCAGCCTGGCTCCAGGGGCTTGCTCATAATTACAGCCCTCTGCTCTCTCTTCCAGGCATCCGTGCCAGCATCTCGAGCAGCAGATGAGACCTCAGAGCCCTTGAGGAGGGGGGATGAAGAGACGGGTGATGAACCGATGCTCATTATGTGCTTGAGAACTCACCAAGGCCCTTCCTCCAGCCTCTCCTTGTCATCATCATTCCCACTTCCCCACAAGCACGTGGCCCCTTCCAGCACACGTGGGGAAGGGACCTCTCTCCTCCTTATGGGGTGGGGGACAGGTCGTGGGGACCCAGGAAAAGAATAAAGCTCCAATCTCAGCTCTGCTTCTCCACCGCCCCATTGGCCTGGGGAGGTCCTGTCCCTCCCTGGGGACAGGACCCAAGTGAAAGCCAAGAAGGCGGACCGTAGGACTGCTGTGGCTCCCCCAGCTCTCACTTTCTCTGCTTTAAAGACGTTTTGAAAATCAAAAGCTTTGGGTCAGCGCAGAGGAGTGGACCACACGCTTTACCAAACCTGGCTGGACTGGATGTGTGAGGCCACTGGCTCCACGATGGAGACCCAGAAAGTCAAAGCCCAGGGGGAATGGGAAGCCGACCACCGGGCGATTTTGCCTCCAGAACAGATAACCTACAAAGTTGACCTCTGGGCTGCTAACTCCCAGCCTTGCCTGCCAATCCGAGGCTGCCCCTGCTCACGAAGGTTCTCACAGGAAGTCCAGCTGGTTGTGTTCCCTTTTCATCATGACTCTAGTCACTGACAGCCACTCTGTGCTGGGAGCTACGCTGGGTGGATCAAACCCAGGCCCTGGCCTCCCGGAGCTCCCAGGCTAGTGAAGGCTGTCTGAACACTGCTCCCCTCCTTCGAGGCCCAGCTTCTGGAATCCTCTTCCAGAATCCCTGCTGGCTTCCAGCTCTGACATCTCATGTCCCCCTGGTGTGGTACAGACCTAGCCCACGCCCAGGAGCTTTCTAGGGCACCACGACCCACAATCCCTGGACAGATGCCAGCAGCCTGACCCCATGCTGGGGCTCAGCAGATGTGGTCAGCTGGTCAGCAAGGACTTGTGACACAGCTCACATCTGTCCTGGCTGGAAGTGAAGGCCCCAGTCTAAGCCAGCATCCACGTACTGGGCACTTGGCTAAGATTACTCTGTGCTGGGCTCCGAAGCTTCTAAGGAAGAGAGGATATGGTATTGTCCCAATGTTCCAAGAGACTGGTAGGGAGGCGAGGCCACCTCAGGACAGTGGGAACACAGGCTCTGAACCCCAGGCCCGCCTCTTCCCAGCTGTGTGAGGCTGGCAGGTGGCAGTTCTGTGGGTCTCAGTGCAATGATCTTTAAAATGGGCTAATAATGCCTGCGTGAACCGTGAACTGCCAGATGTTGAAGCTGGTTTTAGAAAAGTCAGAGGAACCAGAGATCAAATTGCCAACATCCATTGGATCATCGAAAAAGCAAGAGAGTTCCAGAAAAACATCTATTTCTGCTTTATTGAGTATGCCAAAGCCTTTGACTGTGTGGATCACAATCAACTGTGGAAAATTCTGAAAGAGATGGGAATACCAGACCACCTGACTTGCCTCTTGAGAAACCTGTATGCAGGTTAGGAAGCAACAGTTAGAACTGGACATGGAACAACAGCCTGGCTCCAAATAGGAAAAGGAGTAGGTCAAGGCTGTATATCGTTACCCGGCTTATTTAACTTATATGCAGAGTACATCATGAGAAACGCTGGGCTGGAAGAAGCACAAGCTGGAATCAAGATTGCTGAAAGAAATATCAATAACCTCAGATATTCAGATGACACCACCCTTATGGCAGAAAGTGAAGAGGAACTAAAAAGCCTCTTGATGAAAGTGAAAGTGGAGAGTGAAAAAGTTGGCTTAAAGCTCAACATTCAGAAAACGAAGATCATGGCATCTGGTCCCATCACTGCATGGCAAATAGATGGGAAACAGTGTCAGACTTTATTTGGGCTCCAAAATCACTGCAGATGGTGACTGCAGCCATGAAATTAAGACACTCCTTGGAAGAAAAGTTATGACCAACCTAGATAGCATATTCAAAAGCAGAGACATTACTTTGTCAACAAAGTTCAGTCTACTCAAGGCTATGGTTTTTCCTGTGGTCATGTATGGATGTGAGAGTTGGACTGTGAAGAAAACTGAGCGCCGAAGAATTGATGCTTTTGAACTGTGGTGTTGGAGAAGACTCTTGAGAGTCCCTTGGACTGCAAGGAGATCCAACCAGTCCATTCTGAAGGAGATCAGCCCTGGGATTTCTTTGGAAGGACTGATGCTAAAGCTGAAACTCCAGTACTTTGGCCACCTCATGCGAAGACTCATTGGAAAAGACTCTGATGCTGGGAGGGATTGGGGGCAGGAGGAGAAGGGGATGACAGAGGATGAGATGGCTGGATGGCATCACTGACTCGATGGACGTGGGTTTGAGTGAACTCCGGGAGTTGGTGATGGACAGGGAGGCCTGGCGTGCTGTGATTCATGGGGTCGCAAAGAGTCGGACACAACTGAGCGACTGAACTGAAGTGAACTGAATAATGCCTACTAGCACAGTCACTGCAGAGCAGCTTAAACTAGCTACTGGGTTCAGATGCTGCCAGGGTTCCAGAGATGTGTTCCCCTCCTTCTCGGCTCCTCTGAGGCTGGTATTCACCACCTGACACCCTGAGTCTGCTCCCAGAGGATGCTGCCCCCACTCTGAGGGACACCAAAACTCACTCTGGACCTCTCCCCACCTCCCTGCTCCACCAAGGCAGGGTGACGCTGACCAGGGGCCAGACAGGGCCCGAATGTGGTGAGACACATTCTTCCGAGTCCTCAACTGGACACGTGCAGGGAAGCAGGCCCAAGGGCACCCCTGCACAGTGGGAAAGAGGTTCCCCCCCGGCCTGGGAAGTCAGCCCCTACTGCCCTAGGTACTGAGCCCAGCTGGGGCCCTACCACTCCGTTCTGTGCGGAGAGAGAGGCTCCCCAGAACAGGGAACAGGCAGCTCGGCTTGGACGAGGTAGGTAGGTAGGTACTCCATGGGGTAGGTAGTACCATGGAAACACACAAGCTTTAGCATCAGTCAGACTAGGTTTCAAATCCGAGGTCCATTCCTTACTGGCTGGGAGTCTCTGGTCAATTGTCCCATCTTCGAAGTGGTACTAGGACCACCCAGCTCCTGGCACGGCTGGGTGGGGGGGGGGGGGCACTAATAACTCTGATGTTAGGTGTAAATGACTGACAGGGCCTGACATGTGAGCCTTGGAGAAAAGCTCACTCCCTGACAACAGCGAGGCTGCCTGGGTGTTCCAAGAACAGGGAGGAGCAGAGGGAGGAAGGCCAGGTGAACAGACCCCAGACGGGAACCGAGGACACAGAAATTTACCCAGATTCCTTCTCTGGATTTGTTAGCAAGTCCTTGGAGAGATTTTAATTGGGATGGTCTCTTCTCTGGGGAGAGGAGACCCCAACATCCACCCAGTGAAGCTGAAGGTCACATCAAATCTGAAAGGCGACTTTGTTCTCCGTGGCTTCATCCGTTATGCATGAAAGAGCAGATGGCGGGTGCTCAGGATTCATGATTTGAGACATCCGGAGACTAAAGGCACTGGCCAAATTTAAACCGAAAGATGAACTTGTTGGGTGTCTTTTCAGATTATGGGAGAGGAAGAAAGGAGAGAATTTCTCCGTCATCTCCCATCCGCTCAGAATTCACAGCCGCTCTGCCTGAGAGCTGACATCAGAGGGCTCCGCCCTGCATTCTAGAGACTTTTATTATCACCGTTTAAAAGGGACAAAGAGATAAACGTCCAAGGAGAACCCCCCCCCCGGAGCCTGAAGACGGTGGCCTTTCTGTGCGGCTTGAAGGGAGGCCACGGGGGATACGACCACAGACGTGCCTGCTGGGGGGACCAGGGTACGACAGAGGGGAGGGTCACACAGACCTGAGGCTGTGTGTCTCTGCGAGTTCTGGCGGCATGGCCCACAGCCTCAGTGCCTGTAGCAGGAAAGGGAGCGAGAACCACCTGGGCTCAAGAGAAGCAGTGTGATAAGGTAGAGCTGAGAGCCTGGCACAGCCACGGGCACTGAGAAAGAGAGCTCAGTTAATGGTGGCCACCGTTATCACTTCTACTTTGACTTCCTTAAATATATTTGGTCCAAACTGGCTTGTGCTCTGAGATGACCTCTAAGCCATCTATGCCCATCACCAACAATATGGTAACTGTCACTCAAGTCCCACAAAACCCAGAGAGGCAGCAAAGGGTGGTGATGGTTGTACCCTTTTCCCAGATGGGGAAACTGAGGCTCAAGGAAAGAAGTCACGGATCCAGAGTCATAGCCCCAGGCAGCAAGCCAGAGCTAGACCTTGGGTCTCCTAAGTCACCAAAACACACTTTCCACCAACCCCAATCACCCAAGCCACAGTGTCCTGAGTCCACATGGACAAGGTGTCTGGACCGCTTAGTCCCCAGCACTAAGGCCCACGCCTGGTTTGAGTTTAGCACAAAGTCTGCCAAACGAATAAATATCATGGCCTCATTTGAGAGGGCAAGAAAAACGACTAACATCCTTCCCAAGAAAAATATATGTGTGGCCATGTATATTTCAAGGGGTCACAGACCCTGGTTAGGGGCCTTGACCTATACCTTCAGAGACCTCTCCAGGGCTGAGCTCACTACGCTATCCAGAGATGACCTTGCACAGCCCATCGGCCAATGAAAAGAGGCCTGCCGGTTTCATCTGCAGGACCACAGACCACCGTTGCCCACGTCTGGGCCTGTGGTCACCACCGCTCCAACCACCCCAGGGCAGGGTCCGCCAGAGGCCGCTTCGGCCCAGTGCTCTTTGTATTTCAAAAAGAGAACATTTATTACTTTTTTTTTTCCTTTTTAGAATTCCTTTACAGCAACACCAAGTAAAGCACAAACTTATCTGCAGACACACAGGGAGCACACTGACTGCTGTTGGCTGGGGACCAGATGAAGACCCCACTGCGAGTCACACAAACACAGCACGGCCTTTCTCCGGGCTCCTGGACCCTCGTGCCAAGGGCGGCCTGTGTCAGGCCCAATCCCTGATGCCTCATGACACACACACGGGCTGACACCAAGGAGATGTGGGCTGGGTAGCGGGGCGGGGGGTGCGGGAGCTGGGCCAGGGCCACATTCTGATAGACAACCCCATCCACGTCTCACCCAGGCATTTCTGTCTGTGCTCTGATTCCAATGCTTAGATACGCAAAATCTAAAAAAATGGGGTTTCCTAGGCTGGTGTAACTTGCTCCGACTACCACCAGGACTTCAAGCTTGGTAAAGCCAGGCCTGGGAGGCACCTGAGGATGGAGGGTGTGCTGGTGGCTTTGCCGGGAGCCCTGTGGGAGAGGGGAGGGGGGTAGACTTTGAAGACAGGCGGCTGCTGGCACCGACCTGGGGTTGGAGCGTCAGGAAGGAACTTCGTGATGCTTACGAAGTTTGGTTTTGTTTCACCCTCTGAATTAGCAGACTTCAAACACTTCCATTTTCACGGAAATCAACAGAAAGACAGTTAGCAGGGCACACAGGCTCATGCCAGTTCTGTGTGTAAAGGCACCAGATGGTTTGTTATGAAACACATTTTGGTCAGAAAATAGCTAGGGCTTTCTGGTTCCTGGGAGGACAACAAAGCTAGAGAAAAAAAAAAAAGGAGGTGCGAGTTGTGAGAGGTGGGGGTGAGAAGGCAGCTTTGGCACCAGATCTGGGATCTACTCTTGACTCTTACTTCTTCCACACATGTGGTCTCAAGTTTCCTCATCTGAAACTTGCGACCAAGGAGTCGCAGAACAAATCTAGGTGTTAGGTCTTGCGTGTCATCTCAGGAAGTATGGGGAGGTGGGGCTCAGACCCAGCAGCAGCACACGGAGGGGGAAGGGCAGGGTGGGGGCGGCCACACAGATGACCCCACTGTCGCAGGCAGACTCTAGGAGTCCGTGAGCAGCCAGTTACACTGGTTCCCAGCACTGGTGGGGACCCTCCACGGGGACTTTGGGCCCCTTCTCTTGGAAGAAGGGCAGAAAGAAAGCTCTACACAACACAGCACCATCGAGGAGCGGGGCCCGCACCTGTGGTAACTGCTCTAAAGTGCCTGCCACGTGCTGTCTTTGGTCAGGGGTTGCCCCTGTCTCTCTGAGCGCCCCCGGGGCCAAGAGCTCAAGCCCCAGCCTGCTGGGGCCTGCTGGGAAGGCGAGCGGGACGAAGCGTCTTCTCCCGAGGCTGCGGGGTCCTCCCATGCTCAAAGGGTGGCAGAAACGAAGGACCCAGCTCCTTTCAGTAAGGAGCAGGGGCGCCTTCAGGGAAATCTGGGCCTTCAGAGAGAAGGGACGAGAAATGCTTTGGTCACCATCCTGACACCCACAGCGAGCAGCGCTCACACAAGAGAGGGCGGGAAGCTGGTTATCACACTGTGCTCGTGCCTGATGCCAAACCGGCTTCTGGAACCAGGAGTCACTGAATAAATATTCAAGGCATCTTTTAGTTCTTAGAGAAAGAATGGGGTTAAAAAAAAAAAGATCTCCTTCCCTCTGCTTGACTGGCTGCAGCTTTGATCTTCAGGCTGACAGCGCTGCCGACTGGAGAAGGGTGGCCGGTGGGGGGAGCGGTCCAGCAGCTGGCCCCCATCCCAAACGTGGGGAGCTTTGGTTCGTCACGTGTCCCGCCAGCCCCAGGCCTCAGAAGTTGAAGAGGTCGTCCGGCTCGGCGCCACCGCTGTCAGGCTTGTCCCAGTCGACAGGCGAGAGGCACTGGGCGTAATGAATGTCCTGTGCCGTCAGTCCAGTGTCCAGGACCTGAGGGTTCGTCCGAGACTGGGCCAGCCTGCAAGGCAGAGCTGTGTAAGCTGGGGGCCCAGGCAAAGGACTGGTGGGGGCCCGAGGAGACAGTCCAACACCAGGGTCAGAAGCGAGAAAGCATGGGTGGGCAAACGGCAGGACTCGGGGACAAAGAAGAAAGACCCAGGATTTCCCTGGTGGTCCAGGGGTTAGAATTCACCTGGGTACACAGGTCTGACCCCTAGTCAGGGAACTAAGATCCCACACGTGGGCAACTGAGCCCACGTGCCTCAACTACTGAGCCCATGCCCGGCAACGAAAGAAGTCACTACAGTGAGAAGCCTGCACACCACGACTAGAGAAAGAGCTCCTGCAGCAACGAAGACCCACCGCGCCAAAAATGATAAATACAATTATTTTTTTAGAGAAAAGAAAGAAAGCCCCAGATGCCGGGAGAGGTGGAACCTCTCACCAGAGTCTACCCCTGAGGGTCAAGTTGCTCAGGAAACTGTGGGGCAGGCAGTGGCATTCCCACCACAGAGAGGCCAGGGCACCCACGGCTCCATCAGGAAGTGCCCAGGAAAGAGAAGAAAGGGCAGCTGTGCCAGGGCAGAGAGGGGCGTGCGTGAGAGGGGGCCTGTGGCAACCATGGAAGACCACTGGCTCTAACTATGTGTAACACAGCGCCGTTCACAAAGTATATTCAAAAAGGGGCACAATTAAATGTCAAAAAAATCCGGAGAGTTAATTACAGCCCACATCCTTAAAAGAATGTGAGGCAGTCGATGAATGAGGTGTTTACAAGGAGTTTTTAATAGCCTGGAGGAATGCTCCCGATATATACCAGCGTAGAGTGAAAAATCAGGATCCCCAAATACAAATATCATGAGCTGATCAAGGCAAAAAAAAAAAAAAAAAAATGCATATGTATAGGATCAGCATGAGTTAAGCCCCAAAGTCTGGGCTGTGGGATTATGGGATGGTGTTATTTCCTGTTTAATGCTTTGCTGATTTTCAAAGTTGTTAATTAAGGGCATATGACACTTCAGTAATCTGGAAAAAGCAAATGAAAGATTTCCTTCAAACAGGAGGGTTGCAGTCAGCCAGGGAAGCAGGAGAGATGGCCACAAGAATAATGAAGGGGCCACACCTGCCGCTCCCCACCCCCACCAGTGCTGGGCCGAGCTTCCCACTGGCTCTGGCAGGAAGGTGATGGGGAACGGGGAGACGGCTGTAGGGGGCTGCTGGGGTCCCAAGGGAGAAAGGAAGGCCTGACTTGGGACCCTGAGCTGCCCAGGCCTCTCCTCAGCCCACCTTCATGGTGGTGTGTCCCCGAGCTGAAGGTAGCCACGGACCGAGATGAATCCTGGTAAAAAGGGGAAATGCACCAGCCTCCGGCTAGACCACCTATCTCCTGATGGGCTTCATTCCCACCTCAAGTCAACGCTGCTGCTGCTGCTACTGCTAAGTCACTTCAGTCGTGTCCGACTCTGTGCGACCCCATAGACGGCAGCCCACCAGGCTCCCCCATCCCTGGGATTCTCCAGGCAAGAACACTGGAGTGGGTTGTCATTTCCTTCTCCAATGCATGAAAGTGAAAAGTGAAAGTGAAGTCGCTCAGTCGTGTCCGACTCTTAGCGACCCCATGGTCTGCAGTGGATTTAATTTAACATTGCCTTCTCCCTGCCTGCCCCTTTCCATAGAGGCAAAACCTTGGGAGCAGAGAAAACCTGCACCAAAAGCCCATTTTTGAAGGCCACACCAGGCACAGGAAAAGCAAGCCAACCTGAGCTGCACTGCGCTCAATTCAGCTCAGACTGGGCTCAAGCAGCCATGAGCAAAAATAGCTTCGGATTTCACCAGCAAGGACACTTTAGCAGGCCTGGCTGAGCAGTAAGCTCCCCGCCCCTGGACGTATTCAAGTTGAGATTTTCCCTCTGGAGAAGGTCAGAATTCATGTTCTCAAACACAGCAAAGAGCCCTGGAAGCCAGCTCCCCACCCCACCCCCACAAGCACCAGGCCTCCTTCCCCAGCATCAAGAGCCCAGCTAATGTTACCTTGAAAATGCTTCATCCAGGCCGTCATCCAGCTCCTTGGGGAAAACAAAGCAGGAGATGAGAGCCCTCAGAGCGGGAGCACGTGCCCACAGCCCTGGGAGGCTACGGGGACCGAACACGCAGGAGGACGGGCGGAGTCTGGCGGGGCCCTGGGGGAACGGACACAGGAAGGCCTCCCCCTGGCTATTGCCATCAGCAGCTCAGCACAGGGACCCAAATCTGGGATGGGAGAGAGGGCCCCTGGGTGCCCAGAGGCCCGGGGGTTCAGTTCCCAGCTCTGCCACAACTCGGCGACACCTTAGTGAGGCAAGTCACCGCTGCTCTTTGAGACTCAGCTTTTCCTTCTATAAAATGAGGAGATTGGACTGAATGATCTCTGCGGCTTTCCGGATCCGAGAGGGAGAGAGTGGCGGGAAGGTTTTCTTGCTTTTACCCACTTTCGAAAGCTGAGCCAGGATTCTAAGCTCATGAGGGATAGCTGGTGGCAGGAATCCCACAGCCTAGGTGGGAAAAAAAAAAAAAAACAAAACTGGGCAAGACTCCCTCCGCAGCCTCCTGAGGGACAGGCAGGTGGCAAGGCTGGCTCCCGGACCAGTTCACGGTGCCCGCTCAGGGGACTCTGGGTGGCCCCCAACAGGCAGTGGGATTTGGCAGTTATTCAAGTCCCTCGACGGTCCACATTTTTAAAAATTAAAGGGATGTTACAAGTAAAGTAACACGTCCTTCTGCAGTGGATCCTGGACCAGAGAAAGGACACTGGAGGGACAAGTGGAGAAAAGGGAATCAAAGCTGGTAGCTTACATAACAGTGCTGTGTCAATGTTAATGATTTTGATCTTTGTAATGCGGTTATGTAAGATGTTAACAATTGGGGAATCTATATGAAGGGGAACAGGAATTCTGTGTACTGTTTTTGTAATACTTCATGTCTGAAATTATCAATAAATGAATTAAAAATTTTTTTATTAAAAAAAAAATCAGGTTCCTCGGGAAAATTCTTCAGGCAGAGGTCATGATCATCACTGAGGAAGTGAAAGAGCTGAGACAGAAAGGTCAGGGGCTTGCCCTGGGTCACAGAGCCAGTCAAGGGCCAGGCTGCCTGCCTGAGTCTCAGGCTCCTCACTCAGATGGCCGAGGGGGAGGGGGCGTCAGGAGAGGACGGCCCACAGTGAGAACAAGGGGGCCTTTGGCTGGTCCTGCAGTGGGCAGAGCTGGATGCTCGGGCAAAGAGGCCAGGCATTGTGAGGAGACAGTGCTGCTGGGAGCCAAGCCTGTTGGCGACACAGCCCTAGGTTCAGAGGGACATTGTTCATCTCCTACCCGGTGCCTGGGTGCTGCTAGGGTCAGGACCTTCTAGAGGCCTGCAAGAAGTGGGTGTCAGGGCCTGCCCAGGAGCTGCCGTAGAACCGAGGACCAGGCCGAGGCTCGCTGGATCTGTGGGGGATCCCCAGGCCCCATGACCACTCACCCAGACAACACTGCTGCTGTTTAAGGCTTGAGGCCGCGGTGGCTCGTCCGCTTTGGTGGTGTTGGCGCTGACCGTGGACAGCGGGGCCTTGGCCGTCTCTTCAAAGTCCAGCAGGTTCCCAGTGACGACCACTATGAGAGGTCAGGTACATCAGGGGGAGGGGAGGCTCCTGTCCTCAGCCCAGCCTCTGGGCCCCACCCTGGTGTCTCCTGGGCTGGTCTGGTCCTGACTCCCTCCTAGGGCATGGCCTTTCCAGGCCCATCACCCAGACCACCGAGACCCACCCTGGAACCTCCTGAAGCAGCTGCACAGCAGCCCACGGGGTGGGAAGCTCTGTCCCACTCGTGATTCAGGCTGGAACCCATGTTCACAACAGGCATTGAGGTTCTGTAAAGTGTGGAGGGAGAGACGCATACCCAGATCTCTGTATCTGCAGACGTCTGGACATGCACCTCAGCAAGTCACTTTTTCCCTTTACCTACATTTGCTAATTTATCTATAATTATTATTAGTTTAACAAAAAAATAAAAATTAGAACCTAGGAGTTGACCCTGGCCCAGGAGGGAGGTGGCCAGGGTAGGGGGGCGGTGCTCTGGATGAAGGGCAGGCCCCTTCCCCAGTTCAAGACTCACGGCTCTTCAACGAAGGGGCGCTGTCTTGGGGCTCCCGCCCAGGACATCTGCTCCCTCTTGGTTGGCTTTCTCCCTCTTCTCCTTCTCTGTGGGACCAAGCACAGCGTGTTGGGAGTCCCTGAGCCCGGCACTCCAGCCCTAGCCACCTCTGGGCAGGGGCAGGCTGTGGCCCATCTCAGGGGAGCCAGGTGTCATGTCTCCAGAAGGGAGGAAAGAAACTCGGCATATTTCATTTACTCAAGAACCCTGGGGGAGGGAGACAGCTGTTCCCAATTCTTCAGATGGAGAAACTGAGGCTCGGAGGTGCAGGGACTTGGCCAAAGCCACAAACCACGTACGTGATGAAGATGAAGTTGACTCCAGAGCCTTTTACCATATGCCCTGCCCCTACTGCTCAACTGGTCTTCTTCAACACCCCCCCCCCCACCCACTTGCTACATCCACAAACAAGACTCACCTTCCTTGGATACCTGCCACAACTCAAAGGCAACTTTGAAGGCTTGGGCTACTGTGAGGGTGACAGCCTGGGCCTAAAAAACAGGAAGTGGAGTCGGGGGAGGGGTACAGTGTTAGGCAGGTAATAGCAAGTCTCCACTGGAGGCCCTGGGACTCCAGGCCAGGCCCACCCTGGCTCTGGAATGTCTGATGGGTGGAGGTGGAACCCCAGCCCCTCCCCATCACCAAAGCAGCCTGTAAGGAAAGGGGCCACACCTTCCCCAGGCAGCTGAGGCCCCATCATCACTACCTGGAGCCCAGCCAAGGTTCCCACCGGTACTTCAACCCCTCACCTTGGCAATGGCTATTCACCGCCATGTTTTTTCCTTCCCCCTTGAGTTTCCCTAAATGCAATTAATTAACCGTGAGGCTTACTTACTCCAAGAAATCCTCCCTAATGACCTGAGGACTTCACATAGTTACTTACCCTTAGAATTACAGAACAGAAAAGCCAGAGTTGGGAAAGGGCTCCCGCCACTGCCTGAATGAGCCACAGGTTAGACTCTGGTCAGGACTATGGCGGGACAAAGGGGCTTGCAACTGAATGCCAGAAAGGCTCTTTATTTCCTGGCAGGATAGTGAAAGTGAAGTCGTTCAGTTGTGTCCAACTCTTTGCGACCCCATGGACTGTAGCCTACCACACTTCTCTGTCCGTGGGATTTTCCAGGCAAGAGTACTGGAATGGGTTGCCATTTCCTTCCCCAGAGGATCTTCCCAATCCAGGGATCGAACCTGGGTCTCCTGCACTGTAGGCAGACGCTTTACCATCTGCACCAGGGAAGTCATTTCCTGGCAGGAGCAAGATGTCAATAAGGGCCCGCGGCAGAAGACTAAAACCATCCAGTGCCATCACCTACTTATAAAGAAAGGCCACACGTTGGCCCTCAACCCCTGGAGGATTCCCATCCACCCCTTTAAGCCCAACTGAAATGTCGTCACCTCTTAGGTCATGCCATGCTACGCCAGGCCACGCCACATGACATCAGGCACTGGGCCCCCACAGCCTTGCCCCCTCTCTCCAGTGGCATCATACGAAAGTAGTAGCAGTTTGCGTGCCTGCCTGCCAAGTCGCTTCAGTCGTGTCTGACTCTTTGCGACCCTACAGCCTGCCAGGCTCCTCTGTCCATGGGGATTCTCCAGGGAAGAATACTGGAGTGGGTTGCCATGCCCTCCTCCAGGGGATCTTCCTGACCCAGAGACTGAACCTGTGTCTCCTGCATTGCAGGCAGATTCTTTACCGCTGAGACACCAGCAAAGCCCATGCTTGCCTGCCTATGTCACCCCAACTGGGTGCTCCCTAAAGACAAGCATCAACTCTGAACACCCCTGATCTCCAGAGCCCTCCAGGGGTGCTTAGGATGCTGGCTGGATTGCATTTGCCTGGGGACAGGTCTCTGAGGCCTCACACTCCAGCCAGGACCGACCCTCAGCCCACTTTCATCTCAGCTCCTTCCTCTCTGATTTCAGCTCAGGGTTAACCAGCTCGACTTCTGGGAGTGAAAGTCCTAGAACTTGCAGCTGTAGCCGGAAGCAACATGCAGCTTCCTCTGCAGGCCCGGCCTGGGGAAGAAAGTGCCAGACTCTTTCAAGTACACAACAAGTTCAGGCCTAACCAGTCTCAGCCCCACTCCCTTCCCCTCAGCCAGACAACTCAATTTAATTGAGAAATGAATCTGTGGCTACTGCCTTTAAAACTCTTCTTTAAAATTTAAAATCCCTAAACAAGCTGACTGATCCCTGCCAATTAAACTTCACGAAGTATAAAATCTCATTTGAATGTCTCCGTCATTTACATTTTTGATAGAAGTACGGGTGCTTTATGGCAAAACTTAAATATGGTAATTAAGTATGAAACTCTTCACAGCTGTTTACAATTTAAGCTGTCACGTCTGAATCAAGTTTAATAGACCCAGTTACCATTGAGAATTGCCCATGAACTAAAAATATGGGCTAATTACCAGCCAGAGTCAGATCACTATACACCCAAGCAAGGGTTGGTCACCCAGTGTGGCAGCGAGATGGGAACGCCATTATTTTTGCCTCCAGGAAATCTGGGGACACAGGCCTGATGCTGTTTTTGCATAAATCTGCCTGCTCATTTGCATACATCCCCGCCCTTTCGCCCTGAAGTCCTGAGCTGCAAGTTAAACCAAATATAACTCAAGATTCAGATGCCTGCAGGTGGCTGCAAGCCCAGGCTGGACAGCGACTGGGAGGGGGGACAGGCCCCATTTTCCTGGGCGACTGCAGGAATCTGGGCACCAGCATGAGATGGAAGGACTGTTCACGTCTGCCCACAGAAAAGCCTTCCCTGATTCCACATGCCAGGTGTCCGCCCCTCCTGAATGCCTCTGGCTTGTGGGTCTGTCTTATTACCTGACCTAGTACTACCTGCCCAGTTTTTCATGTCCCTGTCTTGTTCCGGATAACCAGGCGGTCAGCTTCTCACAGGGAACCGTCGGGCTTAGGGCTGCAGACCTGGGCCAGGACTGCGGAATCCAGGATCCCAGCTGGGTACTCAAACCAAATGGGGCGGGGTGCCTGCACAGCCCTGCTGCCCAGAAGCATTAACTGCTGCACCAAAGGATTACCTGGGGGATGCCACTGTCCTGAGAGGGAGAGGAGCCCTGCCCGCCTGAGCCCAGGTAGGATTAGGGGGTCTACCTGTACTGCGACCCTGGGCTCCCCACTGACGCTGCGATGGCACCTTCACGTCCGAGCCTGGAGGCTGAGGTGCAGGCTGAGGGATCCCAGGTGGGCAGATAAAAACGTCTCTTTGTAGAGAATCTTATCCTGGCCACGAGCAAGAGGAGCCTCCGGGGAAGAGAGGCCTGGTGGTTGTGCCGCCCATGTTGAGCTGAACTGGTGGGCGACCCAGAAAGGGACCCCTTTGCCCCTCCATCTGGGTGGGTCTTGGCTTCTTGCTGATTCAGGCAGCCCAGCGAGGAAGGGTGGGGATGTGGAGACTCTGGGCTGCTGGCCAAAAGGACTGAGGGCTGCGTCAACATCCAAATTCAAGGTTCCCCTGAGGTGCCACCCACCCAGGCTCCAGCGGCATCTGAGTCCCCCCACCAAAATGTATCACTCAAGTTTGCACCTCGTGCCTCTGCACGTGCTGATGACTCCTGGGCTGGAGTGACCCACCCTCTCACCACCCTGTCCCCTTTTTCTTGGCCTGGGAAACTCCTCCCACTTATTACTCATCCCTCACAGCCCAATTCAAAATGTCTCCTTCTCCGAGAAGTCTTCATGACCTCCAGCATGACAGTGACCACCACCCGAGAACCAAGCTCCCTGTGTGCCAGTAACTGATTCCTGGCTCTCCTCTCTGTGGCCTCCCTCCCCTGGGTCCCCAGGGCCTGGCACAGAGCTTTGCCCAGGACAGGGAGCAGCATGCGTCTGTGGAGGGACCTGCCGGCAGCAGGGATGCAGAAACCGGGGCACCCATTTCACCTTCTGCCTCCTCCTCGTCAGCCACATCCTCTCTGCCCTGAGAGTCTCGGGATCTCCAACGCGACCAGACCACGAGGCCATAACACACTGGAAGTCCGGCCTTGGCTGAGGCCTTGAGAGCCACAAGGGCACCGCCCGCGTGTCAGATGGTCTATTTACACTGCCCTGGGCTGGGCTGTCTCTCCGAGGGGCCTGCCGGAATCGGAGAGGCCAGGTGGGAAAGGCTGGAGAAGGACAAGCCGAGACCCAGCCGCTCCTGATGCAGATGAGAATGGGCCGAGAAAAGCGAAGAGCCTGGGGGCTGGGCGTCCAGCAGGAGCCGGCCCTCTGCCGCTGGCTCTGCTGTCAGCACCGAGCAGTGGCCGGCTGTTTTCCCCAGTAAACCTGACCTCTCAGCCTGGGGCAGACTGGCTTCATTCAAGCTCGTCTAAAGTCCTCTGGCCCCAGGCCAGGCTCCCGTAGTCCCTGGGCCAGCATTCGCTCTCTTTCACCCCCGACCTCCCCACCTCAGAGGAAGTCCCTGCATGCTGGGAGCCCCTGCTCTGCAGCAATGGCCGAGGGCCAGCTGCCCCTGCCCAGCGCCTGCTCTGCTCAGTGCGGAGGAAGAGACAAACAATGGGGACACAATAAGCTTGTTCTGTGGGGAACAAGGCTGTCATGGGAGAAGCCACTGCAGCTCAGGGACCCAGGGCATCACGAGGCCCAGGTGAGCGGCTGGTGACACTGAGTCTGCAGCGAAGAAACTAGGTGCACAAGGAGACTGGGACCTGAGCGAGCGATCCAGGAGGCCATGGGGGCGGCCCCGCATCCCGCCACCGGCCACGCAGCCCAGGGGAGGGCAGGGCCTCATCCGCAGCCGCAGGCTGGGATCAGGCCCCCGGCCTGGCTTCCCCGACAGTGCTCCTTCCACAGGACCTGAGGAAGGCTGAACCGCACCCCTCCTTCCACAAAAGGGAAAGTCGCTCAGTCGCGTCCGACTCATTGCGTGCCCATGGACTACACAGTCCATGGGATCCTCCAGGCCAGAATACTGGAGTGGGTAGCTGTTCCCTTCTCCAGGGGATCTTCCCAACCCAAGGGTCAAACCCAGGTCTCCCACATTGTAGGTGGATTCTTTATCAGCTGAGTTACAAGCGAAGCCCGCCTGCCCACCCCTCCCCAGCCCAGATGTCCACAATCTAATCCTAGAACCTGTGAACCTTACATGCCAAGAGGAACTTGGCAGGTGTGATTAAGTTAAAGACTCTGAGGTGGGGATTATCCTGGATTACCCAGCAGGCCCAATCACAAAAGGCCTTGAGAGCGAGGCAGGAGGGCGAAAGTCAGAACAGCAAAGTGGCTACAGAAGCAGAGAGGGAGACTGGGCGGCACGCCACTCCTGGCCCTGAGGGGCGGCAGAAAGCCTGTGGGCCACTTCAATGTCGGAACGTCCTGGATGTGTCCCTGATGACGGGGGGAGCTGAACAGATTCTGTCTCCTTGGCTTTAAGCATCCTAGGATACAGGAACTGGGGCTCTGGGCTTCGGACACAAAGATCAACCGAGGACAATACTAAATCAATAAATATCAGGAACCTCCTTACAGGGTGGATGCTCAGACCTCGGGGGCCTCAGAAACAAAAACTTCAATGCCAAAGGCTGACTCACTCCAGTGGCTTGCCACGAAGTTCAAGACAAAAGCCCAGAGACCACCGAGGTCCCACCCGCCCGAGCCAGATGTGATCAGGGTGGCCTGGAAATGGGTAAGGGGCTCCAGGCTCCTTAGTCACACAGGGAGGGAAGAAACGTGGGTTTAGACCCTCCCTCTGCCTGGCTGGCTATGTTATCTCGAGCAAGACAGCCAACCTCTGTGAGGCTGTTTCCTCATTAAAAATAAAAACAACAGTTACAGCACCCATCGCGCAGAGTTGTTCTGAGGAGCAAACGAGATGATACCTTAGAGATGACCGTTGAAACAAGCAGAGTAGGTACCAACATAGGGCCATTTCTCTCGCTGCTCTGGCCACAGCCAGTGAGGGCCTATGGGGGCCCTTACCTCTGCCTTTCACCCTGGGCCCCTCTGATCGCCAGTCTCCAAACACTAATTTCTGTAAGGCCCTGCATCCCCAGACCATACCAGGGACAGACCACCTCTCCTAGACTTCAAATCCATCAAATCATATGACAGAGCAGAAGGGGCCCCAGGTACTCACTGGGACAGCTGCGGGCAGTCCACCCTGCCGGGTGACCTGCAGCCCTGCATGGGTGCCCTCAGCTCTCAGCTGAGCAACCACTTGAGGTTCCCAGGGATTTCAGACTTTTAACTGATACCCCCTTTGGGTCCTGCCTGCCCTGCATCAGGGCCCCCAAGCTGAGGCTCCCGCTGCCCGAGCCCAGCCTCCCCCAACTGACCATCTTCCGCTTGGTGCAGAGGAAGGCGTGGCACTCGAGGTTCTCGTTGTGCTGGCTCTGCGCGATGTAGGCAAACACTTTGTCGTGCATCTTGTCTGCCGTGCAGTAGGAGATTCTGAAAGGCAAGGGGGAAGTGTCACCAGCCTCTGGGACAGGGGCCTGACCACATCCAGGACGCCCCTTAGAGCGTATCCCCTGAGGTCCAGACAGCCTGCCATCCCATTCCACCAGGGCAGGACTCTGGGCCTGGTGTCCTGGGCCAGCTGTGGTGGGACAGGTGAGGGGAGGGAACCCAGGCTCGGCAGGAAGGAGTGATGGAAAAGACTGGAGGAAACCCACATCCCCAAACAATGGTAGCTGAACCCTTACTGCACACCAGGCAGCTTTCTAGACGGCATCTCACTGAATTCTCAGAACTGCCCTCTGAGATGGGTTCTAGTACCACCCCCACTTTTCTGGTGAGAAAACTAAGGCTAACAGACCACCAAGCTAGTGGGCCGGGGGCCATAGCCACTGCCATGCTGCCTCACGGAAGTTTGTGCTGACCGGCTGGAAGCGGGAGAAGGATGCCCTTCACCTGAAGGCTCCCCAACTGCCCTCCCTCTGATCACAGGTCAGAGGAGTCCCAGGCCCATCGCTCCCAGGATGACCGAGACTGATAACCGAGCTCCTGGGGCTCAGGCCAGGGGAAAAGGAGCTGGGAGCAAGATGGGGGCCTACGAGGCAGCTCCCCCCACCTGAAACACCCCCTCACCCCATTTGATCCCTCTGTGCGGCCTCTAGTCATCCTGGGAATCCCTGTCGGGAGAGGAGCTGTGGGCCCAGAGGTGGGACAGGAGCTCTGCAGACTCCCTGACTCACGTGGCCCCAGCTTCAATCACAGGCATCTACAAAGGGATCAATCAGGACCATTTAAAACCCCCAAGTGGGCAGAGGGAGGGGGCGCCAGGTTCCCAGCTGCCTCTTCTCCAACTCTGGGGAGCCGGTCTCCTTAATGCCCTGGGTCTTTGGTATCAATCAAATAGATCCTGCTATTCTTCACGCCTCAGCAAGGAGAGGCTTTCCCAGGTAACCCCAGGCAGGCCTCTCCTTCTCTGGCCTCTTGGGAAACACTTCTGTCTCGTTCCTCCCTTCCATCTCCTCCTCAACTAGAAGCTCCCTGAAGGCAGGCTGGGTCTTATCCCCTCACCTGGCACAGACCTCAGCAGAGCAGGTAAACGCTGGGTGAAGGAGGCAGGCAGAATTAGGAAGGGAAGAGGAAGACACAAGCTAGAAACTCTACAACGACCCCATAGCTTACATCCATCCCTCCACACACCCCAACCCCAACCCCAGGCTGGTCTGTGCTCTAGCTGGCTGAGCCACTGCTTGGAGATGAAGCAAGAGGGTGTAGCGACGCGAGGCCTGACACAACTCTGCCCTCGGTTTCCTGGGCTCAACTCGGTCATGACCTCACCATGAGGGCAATTCCCTCCCTGGGCCTCAGCTACCCAGGTGGAAAATGGACCTGAGTTGTCTGTCTCTTCCAGCTCTAAAGTCCTACAACTGACCAGCTGAGAGAGAGGTGGGGATGGCCTGAGGCTCCAAGGGCCGGGCCTGTCGCCCTGTGACCAGCCCCCACCCACTACCGAAATTGTCTACGCTCTGGCCTCAGATGCGCCGGAGGCCTCCCTGGACGCCTGGCCAGATGTCCAGAGCTGAGCTGCTGTAATCCCAGTGAAAAAGGCAGTGACAGGGCTGCTGTCTGCTCCAAGCCTGACTCAGCAGCACAAGGGGGGAGGCGCGGGGTGTCCCAGGGTGGCTGCAACCAGTGACGGCAGCAGCGGCCATGCAGCCAGGCGCTCGCTGTGAGCCAGGCGCTCGGCGCTTCACAGCAGCCCCTGGGGTGGGATCTGTTTCCACCCCGACAGATGCAGATGAGGAAACTGAAGCCCCAGGGTCGCGCAGACAGGCAGTGGTAGAGCCGGGCTCAGACAAAGCACTCCACCCACCACCCTGAGGGGCAGAGGGAAGCCGGGCGACGCTCAGCGTACCTGTAAATGGACACGTTCTCAATGAGCTGGTTGGTGATGTTGTCCGTCAGGATGATCCCCCGGGGCGACACCTTAAGAGTCACCTTCTGCAGCTTCTTCCCGCTGGCCTTGGCCTTGGGGCAGACATGGGTCAGAGGAGCCTTACCTGCCCGCACTTGGGACCCACCCTCGTGGGTGGCTCCCCACCATTCTGAGCCCCTGATGCGAGGCCCTCGGAAGGCCTCAGTTCGGGTGACTGGCAGAGACGCGATGGGGAAGATAATTCGGTCAACACCCTCTTCTGATAAAAACAGAGACACGGGTCGCTCACGAAGTACCTGCCGTCTGCCAAGCACGGCACCTCGAGTCATCCTCACAGGTGGCAGGGTTTCGCCTCGGGAGGAAACAGACTCAGAGAGGTTAAGGCACTGGCCCGAGGACACACAGCCAGGTGTGTCAGACTCTAAGGACTGAATGGGCTATTAGAGTCCAGCAGGGTGGGGACTCCACACTCCACCCGCTATACCTGCCGGGGTCTGAGCTGAGGGGGGCCTAGACCACCAGGAGAGGCGGACTCTGAGGGCACGTGCTCACTCGAGAGCTGGGGAGGCGATCAGTCCTAGAGGGCTACCCTGTCTCTCAGGTCATAAGGCAGGCAGTGGGTGCCACCCGCCCCCGCAGGAGCTAGCCCCCCACCTGGAGCTCCCACAACCCGCCCTGACTGGGCTCACCGTGGCTACGATCCTCTTGACGGCAGCAGCTGACAGCTCCTCACCCTTGGGCTGCTCCACCAGCGTCATGCCCAGGTACTTGAGACTGAAGAGCATACCCTCGAGCAGTGTCTCCCGCGTGTCTGTCCAGTTTTCAGGCAGCTCTGGGCAGAGGAGGACAGGCCCTCAGACCCTGATGGATAAGGCCAGCATCTGCAGCCCCCATCTCCTAGGAAGACCCAGCAAGGGACACTGGGGTCCCCCTATCTATCATTTTTATCTTTAATGAAGGGCTAACGTTTTCTAGCATATCCCAGGCACCGTGGTAGGAAGCTTTACATAAAATCTTCTCATTAACCCTCATGAGAACCTGTGAGGCAGACACTTTTGTCATACCCATTTAGAGACAAAGACACTGAGACCCAGGGAGGCGAAATCCCATGACCAAGACCACACAGCCAGCAAGTACAACAGCCCAGAATCAAACTCTTATTTTCAAGCCCAAACTCTTGATTTCAGTGTTAATATTTTCTGAGGGCAAACCATGCCGCTTTCTTATTGAATCTTCAGTGCAATCTGGTGAGATGGATATTATTCCCACTTTACAGATTAGGAAACTGAGGCTATGAAAGATGAAGTTGGCAGACAAAGGCCAATGAGTAAAGGATTGGAGTCAGAATTCAAGATTAGGTGATTTCCATGGCCCCAGCCTGGCCTGTTTTCCTCTCTCTGCATAGCCGCAGACCCCCAGGAAGTAGGGAGGAGGGGAGACCAGGAAAGAGACAGCAGTCCAAGGAGAGCAGGGGTGAGGTAAGGCTTAGTGGGGAAACAGGGAGGTGACTGCTCAAAAGACATGACATGAAGGTCATCTGACTCCAGAAGACTGGGGTTCAAATCCCAGCTCTGCTTCCTTCCACCTGCATGGCCTTGGGGAAGGCCTCTCTCCTCTTTGAGACTAATAATGCCTGGGCTGCAGCAACAGCACACAGCAGCACCCAGGGGAAGGACCCTGTGCAAGCTCTGACCATGACTGAAGGAAGGAAGGTTGGAAAGAGGCGAGGAGCCTGGCTCACTGGGTAATGAAACAGACAAGGAAGGAGAGCTGGAAAGAGGCCCTGTTTGGCCCCACCCACGTGAGAGGCCCTGAACAAGAGAGGGACAAGAGGAGAAGTGTGGTGTTCGCTGGGGTACGGGTCATACAGGAACTCACAGGAGCTCCTAGTCCCCGCTCTGCAGAGACCCAGGTGAACAGGAATCTGGTGCATGCAAGCTGGCATGCCCGAGTGAAGGAACGACCCAGACAACCCCAAGGATGCTTTCAGGCCTGAGATGCCCCCAACGCCATCCTCAGCTCTGGACCCTGGCCTTTAAGCCTCTACCCTGAAAGAAGGCCAGGCCCCACTGAGAAGACTCCCAAAGGGATCCCGTCCTCTGTCCATCAACCAGGAGTCTATTTCATTTGATCCTCCAAAGAGAATCAGAAAGTCCCTGAGGTGCTCCAGTCCTGGTTTGGTGATGAGAACTCAGAAAATGGGCCTTCCCCTCAAAGAAACCAAGAACATTACCACCCCCAGTGCAAAACAGCACTCTAACACTCATGACTACCTTACAAGCTAGCATTCTCTCATTCCCATCTCACAGATGAGGAAACTCAGGCTCAAAGAACAAGGAATTGGTCCAATCAGTTGTCTAAGTCACACTTAAAGCCCAAGTTCCTAACCACTAGGTGATACTATCTTACCACGAGGCAAACTACCCTTCCTTTAGCAAAATGTCAGGGAGAAGTTCCTACAGGCAGAGGTATTTCCCTCCACAGTGCTTAATTCCTGAGGCTTCCTCTCTGTAGGAATCTGCCCAGACCACCACTTTCAACCTGAGACCCCTCTGAGCAAGGATGGCAAACCAGGTACGGCCAGGCCTGTCGCCTGTGTCCTTGGCAGACATTGCTAATCCACTGCAGCTCTATTCCCTCTGAATTAAAAGCTTTGAACTGTTTCTCAGTACAAGGCTGCAGGCAGGTAATCCCAGTCCCTCAGGCATGGCCTTGTTCATCTCTTCATCCACCCCTGCTACTGCTAAGTCACTTCAGTCGTGGCAACCCCATAGATGGCAGCCCACCAGGCTCCCCCGTCCCTGGGATTCTCCAGGCAAGAACACTGGAGTGGGTTGCCATTTCCTTCTCCAATGCATAAGTGAAAAGTGAAAGTGAAGTCGCTCAGTCGTGTCCGACCCTCAGCGACCCCACAGACTGCAGCCCACCAGGCTCCTCGATCCATGGGATTTTCCAGGCAAGAGTACTGGAGTGGGTGCCATTGTCATCCACCCCTGCCCCTCGGCAAACATCCTCGCATTTTCACGTCTCCGCTCTCATTTCCGCCGGCTCTGCCCTTTCCTGGCCCCTCTCCAAAGCCACTTCCGCTCCCTCCATTCCAAGGGCCAGAGCCTGCCAAGGTCACGGACGACCTCTTTGTTGTCAAGGTATTCCCCAGTTCCCCCTGACCTCTGAAATGCTTGGCATTTTTCTGCAATCCTCCTACTCTGGCCTGACCCGTCCCTTCTTCTGTGGGCTCCTGGAAGAGGGCCCTGGTAGACTGGTGGCCACTCACCAAGCCTCAGAGACCCTCACCCCAACCCCCTTACTTAACAGATGACAAAACGGAGGCCCAGAGAACGATGGGACTTGTGCAAGGTCACACAGCAAGTCAGAGGGACCCCAGCTCCCAATCCACTACAGGTAACGCCCACAAGCACTGTTGGGAGTTACAGGCTGCCCAGCCTCCTCTCCTCCTATACGTGCGTGCACACATACACACACAGACACACACGCAGGCGCGCGTACACACAACAGAGGTTCCAATCATGCAGAGCTTCCCTCATGATGTAACACTTACTTTCCCACTTCTGTGTCTTTGCTCACAAGTAGCTCCCTCTACCAGAAATGCCCCTCCCTTTGCTAGACCAAGGAGCTTCCCTAGTGGCTCAGAGGGTAAAGCGTCTGCCTGCAATCAAGGCAGACCTGGGTTCAAACCCTGGGTCAGGAAGATCCTCTGGAGAAGGAAATGGCAACCCACTCCAGTACCTTTGCCTGGAAAATCCCATGGATGGAGGAGCCCGGTAGGCTATAGTCCGTGGGGTCACAAAGAGTCCAACACAACTGAGCGATTTCACTTTCCCTTTCACTTTTGATAAACCGAACCCCCTCCATCCAGTCTCCTCCAGAAAGCCTTACTTTGACAGGGTATATCCTAGTGGTTAAGAGCAAGGGCCTTAATCCTAGAATCCACTGAGCTTGAGTATGTCAATTAACTTTCCCTGAGCCTCAGCTGTCTCTTCTACTAAAATGGTGGTGGTTTAGTTGCCAAGTCGTGTCTGACTCTTGCAACCCCGTGGACTATAGCCCGCTAGGCTCCTCTGCCCATGGGATTCTCCAGGCAAGAATACTGGAGTGGGTTGCCCTTCTCTTCTCCAGGGGATCTTCCTAACCCAGGAAACGAACCCAGGTCTCCTCACCACAGGCAGATTCTTTACCAACTGAGCCACCAGGGAAGACCTCTATACAATGGGAGAAGCAAAAGTCTCCAGCTCCCAGGGCTGTTCTGACCCTTTGATGAGATAATAAAATGAGATAATGAGATAATAAAGTGTAATGTGCTTATTAGCACACGGCCCCACCCATGGTTCTGCCTTCTGAGGCCTCTTCTGCCCTGGCAGGGGGCTACTCTGTTCTGGGTATGGATTTCCTCCTCTTCCTCCCGTAGCCATATCCCCACCACCAAGCAGCTGCCTGCTCGTGTGTTCTCTTCAAGGACTTCCGTGCACGTCTGCCTCCTCCACGATCTAGCGGGGAGGAGGTGCACGCCTGCTCAATGACACTGTCGGGCCTCATTCTGCTTCTCCCTGCCCGTCCCCATCACCCTGGCCTCCCAGGCCCAAGAAGGAACTTTCTTCCCCTCCAGTAAACCCTGCCTCCCCTCCTGTACTTCTGGGCATGAATCATCTCTTTGATGAGGTGTCAGCTCTCTCAGGCCCCACGCCCTCCCGGAAGAAAGCAGCACCTGGGAGCACTCAGGAAAGACAGAGGCAAGGCTCGCCACCACAACCGCCCCGCTCACCACCCAGCCACCTCACGCTGGAGGCCACGGGTTCCTTTCCAGGAGGAACCCAAGGCATCAGGAAGTGCTCCCAGAGGCCCCTAGGCAAATACAGGCCTCAGTCCACAGCCCTGTTCCGGTCCTGGTTATTTTTGGCCCTGTAGTGTGTAATAACTGTGCTATTTTAACTTGTGATTTTTACAGATGACCTGCTGTTAGAATTAGCTGGGGACGGATGGACCATATGCCCAGTCTGACTTGTAGCTGCAAACATGGTACTCTTTCCTCACTAAGGGACCCCTGCCCGGGAGTCAGGGCTGGGCAGGGAGCCCCCGTGCCCCTTCCAGCCTGGTTGATGGCTGGAACATCAGGGCTATGGCCAAATCCGTGGGCTAGGAGGGAACCTCCAACCGGGCTCCTGGCCTCCAGTCCCCTCCCGCCTGCTGGGGAGATGGCCTCAGGAGCCACAGAGTGGTATCTCAAGAAGAGGACCCAAGTTCTGCCGTGACCTGGAGTGGGGCTGCTTCTCCAGGCCACAGTCTCCTTATCTGACAAATGGGCTCAGTCCTGCAGGAGTGTCAGCAGAAAAAAGGTTCAGCGTGTGAAACGTGCTAAGCAAATTTCAGAAGTTATTGAGATTATCAAAAGAAAGTAGTCATGATTTTTTTAAAAAGGTGATCGAGTAGTTAAGACTCGGTGCTTTCACTGCAGGGGCCTGGGTTCAATCCCTTGTTGGGGAACGAAGATCCTGTAAGCTGCCAACCCCCTCAAAATAATAACAGCAGCAGTGGGGTTCATGGTCACTCTACCGCCCTGGTCCTTGGCTTCCACATTTTAAAACAGTATCAACAATAGTATCAGTCCCACGGGACTGTGTGGGTGGGAATGTCGTGAGGATGCAATCAGTACACACACGAGCTGGGCTTAGAACCATGCCTGGCAGATCACAAGTGTGAGTGCTGTGTCATTCAGTTCAGTTCAGTTCAGTCACTCAGTCGTGTCTGACTCTTTGTGACCCCATGAACCACAGCATGCCAGGCCTCCCTGTCCATCACCAACTCCCAGAGTTCACCCAAACCCATGTCCATTGAGTCGGTGATGCCATCCAGCCATCTCATCCTCTGCTGTCCCCTTCTCCTCTTGCCCTCAATCCCTCCCAGCATCAGGGTCTTTTCAAATGAATCAGCTCTTTGCATCAGGTGGCCAAAGTACTGGAGTTTCAGCTTCAGCATCAGTCCTTCCAATGAACACCCAGGACTGATCTCCTTTAGAATGAACTGGTTGGGTCACTGAAGTGAAAAAGTGAAGTGAAGTCACTCAGTCGTGTCTGACTCTTTGCAACCCCATAGACTGTAGCCTACCTGGCTCCTCCCTCCATGGGATTCTCCAGGCAAGAGTACTGGAGTGGGTCGCCATTTCCTTCTCCAGGGGATCTTCCCGACAGGGATCGAACCCGGGTCTCCCGCACTCCAGGGGTCAAATGCAAAGGTGTACACAGCCATGTGTGGTACTTTAGAGAAGAGTCAAGGATATATCAGGACTCCCATTGGCAGATGAAGATGCTCAGCAGTGTCTGGGCATGACTCAGAATCCACAATGCTGAGCCTTGACTTTCACAGCTGTGCTTGTGACTCTCTCCTGCAGTCTGCCGAGCCCCTTCCCATGAGCTGGGCCAGGCTCAGGATCACCCAGGAAGAACAGGTAACCTGCCCCGCATGCCGCCTGAAAGGAACATCTGGCTCACTTTCAGTGGGCCGTGGGTGACTGGACTCCATCATGCCACATACCTCTCCCTCAGCCACCAGGCCGTGAGAAGAAATCCCAGCCACCAGTTAAATGTCCCTTGCACATGCTGTTCCCAGATTCCTCCCTCCTTGTATTCATACCTGTGTTCAGTGTCACCTTCTGAGAAGCCTTCCCTGACCCCCTGCACTGACACTCTCATTGCCCCGCCTTTAGCTCCTCGTGCCATGCTAAGTCCCTCAGTCATGACCTACTCATTGTGACCCTATGGACTGTAGCCCGCTGGGCTCCTCTGTCCAAAGGATTCTCCAGACAAGAATACTGGAGTGGGTTGCCCTTTCCTTCTCCAGCGGATCTTCCCAACCCAGGGGTTGAACCCTCATCTCCTACAGTGGAAGGCTGGTTCTTTACCACTAGTGCCACCTGGGAAGCCCAATGTGGGTACCATTTCCACCCAGGCCACCTGACACGCCACTCTCTCTGGCTGCTGGAGGCCTGGATGCCCACTCAGCCTGGGGCAGTAAGAGCTCCGGTCTCCAGCAGCCCTGCAGCCATCAAGAGGAACTGCCCCTCAGGTGAAATGTAACTGCTCTGGAGCTCCCCCTGGGGGAGCCTCTCAGTTGCCTACAATGAAAAGTGGCTTCATGGTGTCCAGTCTTTGGACTTTCTCTTCTTGCTTCTCCTAAGAATACTTCCTGGGATCTCTTCCCAAATAAGTGACTTGTACTCAGACCCGTCTCGGCATCTGCTTCTAGAAGAACCCAAAGACACCGCCTATCATTTCCTCACCTGCTTTATCTTTCCTCTCGGAGTCACCACTACCCACAAGCACACCACCCACTGGTGTGCCAGTCACCCTTCCTACCCCAGAGGGCAGAGATGAACTCACTCACCAGCCTCCCTGATACCTCTATCAGTGCCCGACACACAGTCGGTGCTCAGTATACTGTGGTTTGGGGTTTATTTCTATCTTTCAAAGTTAACATTATAAATAAGTAGGACTAGATCCTCCATCCCACCCCCTACACTACCATGAACCAGCTTTGCTGAAACCTGCACCTCAGATTTCTTTACTTGGTCTCTCTCTCTCTCTCTGAGTTCTCTGACAACCCCTGGAGGAACCTGAGGGTCAGAGGGACTCCTTGTGGAAATAAGGGTATCGAGGGGATGGGGTGAGTCAGCCTTCCAGGCAACTGGAAGAAAGGAAAACCCATGGCCAGGGACTGAAATAGAATATTTATGGTTCCCAAAGAGATGGCATGGGGAGGGGGGGAAGCCATGTGTGGGAGAAGGAGAGAGTCCCCCTTGGAAGTCGGCAGTAACTAGGAGACAGGGGGCGGTGAGGGTCAGGACAAAGAAGCTTGTCTGCTGCTGGCTTTGCTCTGTGACCTCAGGCAAGCCCCACTCCGGGCTTCAGTTTCTATGCAGATAAAACAATGATCACACTAATCCCAGCTGAGGACCTTGAGGGGTGAGGAGCAAGTCACAGCCGGACAGCGGGTATCAGGTCTAACCTTAACTCCACTGGCTTCAGTTTGGTCCCCAAACGCAAGCATAGGGCTCAGACCTTGAGGGCTGGATCCAAGGCCTGGCTGGGACACCACCCCACGTCAGGCTGCCTCAGCACTCCTACCCGAGACACACCCTACTGCCTCCCCCTCTGCTTGTGGCCACCGTTGTCCTCAGGGGCAGCCAGCCCTGCCTCAGACACTCCCGGGGTCAGAGTCCATGAGGCCACACTGATAAGACCCCTGGGCTACGGATTTGGAGCCAGCTCTTGGAAGCTCCATGTTGGAGCCACTGACTCTACTTCCCCAAGCCTCAGCTTCCTTTATCTGAAAAATGAATCTGATAAGAATCCCTGCTCTGACACCTCACAGGAGCAAACACGATAATGGGAGCAAAACCCTACCTAAAAGGTAGGTGACAAAAGCCCAGCCCATTCGCTGGGCTCTTCCCGCCAGGCCACACACGCTTTCAGCCCACCCGCGTCAGACGACAAGACTGGACTGCGTGCTACTGCTACTGACAATTTACACATCAAAAACTGACTTAAGCAGGGACAGGTGGGGATTCACCCCAGCTCATCTGGGTCAGAAGGCTCCAGGACGGCACTCTTGGCTTACTGGGGTCTGCCTAAGAGGAACGGGGCTCTCCTCTCCTTTCCTACGCAGTTGTAGACAGGCTCTGAGCCCCTCCAAACTTGTTCCACCACATTAAGAGTCATGGTGAAGGCCCACATGACAAGTAGGGGAAAGGGGAGTGGGGGAGAAGGAAACCACCAGTTAGGTGCCAGAAGGAAGTGTTATTGTCAACAACCTTCTCAACACCTCTGCCAGAGAGACTTCCCTGGTGGTTCCGTGGTTAAGAATCTATTATACCTTGTGGACTTCCCTGCTGCTGCTAAGTCGCTTCAGTGGTGTCCAACTCTGTGCGACCCCAGAGACGGCAGCCCACCAGGCTCCCCCGTCCCTGGGATTCTCCAGGCAAGAACACTGGAGTGGGTTGCCATTGCCTTCTCCAATGCATGAAAGTGAAAAGTGAAAGTGAAGTCGCCCAGTCGTGTCCGACTCTTAGCGACCCAATGGACTGCAGCCCACCAGGCTCCTCCGGCCATGGGATTTGCCAGGCAAGAGTACTGGAGTGGGTTGCCATTGCCCTCTCCCTGGTGGTGCAGTGGATAGGAATCCGCCTGCCAAGGCAGGAGACACAGGTTCTATCCCCAGTCTAAGGAGATTCCACATGCCGCAGAGCAACTACGCCCATGCACCACGACTGAGCCCACAAGAGCTGCGACTAGTGAAGGCTGTGCTCCGCAACAAGAGCAGCCGCTGCAATGAGAAGCCTGGCCTCCACGAGGAAGAGCAGCCCCTACTTGCCGCAACTGAAGAAAGCCCACTCGCAGCAATGAAGACCCAGCGCAGCCAAAAACAAATACATTTTTAAAAGTAAGCTTAAAAAAAGGGCTTCCCTCGTGGCTCAGATGGTAAAGACTCCCGCATGGTGGGGGGGGGGGGGAAAGGGGGGAGACTAAGTCCGCGCGCCACAACTACTGAGCTGGCACGCTCTGGAGCCCTCAAGCCACAACTAAAAAGAAGGCCGCTGCACTGCAGGGAAAGATGCCACAAAGTCGGTCCCCTGGCAGCAGACCCAAGGCAGCCAAATAAATAAAAGTAATTAAAAAATAAAAACAAACTAACAAACCACATCCCTTGCCAGGTTAGAGTTTTTATCCTGATTTTGCAAATGAGAAAACTGAGGATCAGAAAGGACAAGTGACTTGTCCAAGATCAGAGCAGGCAGGAGAAACTCTTCTGCCACTTAAGGTGGCTACTTCTCCCCTTTCCCCATACTGAGTGGGGGAAGAGGGAGGGGGTGTTCCTAAGTCTCCTTCCCTGTCCTCGCTCCTCCCTTATCCCTAGAGAAAACGACAGGGTTTCCCCATTGGAACAGGCCATCATTCTCAGAAGTTCTGATCAAATCCCACAAATATTTAAAGGAGCTATTTTGGGAGTCCATAAATGTGGGAGATGGGTGCATCCCTGGCCTCCTCCAGTCCTAATGGCCTGACCCCAGCCCCGCCAGCAGGCACCAGCCCATGTTCTCAATGCTAGTCTTTCTTGGTTTAGGAGGCAGGCACCGCTGGAACCGCAGAATGGGGCAAGAGGTGGGGCAGGGCAGACTCCCTAGGCCCAGACACGCTGGCACTCCGGGGCCTCTCCTGAGCCTAGGGAACTCGGGCTCCCCTGGTGGAGCCCTGGAAGGCCAAGACCGAAGCGGGTGGAGTGTACTGAGAGCGGGCTTCCTGGTGCGGGAGAGGCCAGGGTCCCAGGCTGTCGGCAGGGGAGGCGGGAGGGTGCAGCAGTCCTGGCTTTGGCTCTGTATCTCCCAGTAACGCGCTGCGTGACCCCAGGCAAGCCACTCCTCCTGAAAAAGGAGGGACCTGGGCTGGGTTTCTCAGGCCTCGCGGGGGAAGGTGCCAGGTGACTGGTTGGTTCCCTGAGAGTAACTGGAGACAGGGAGAGAAGGGGGGAGCCCGGTGAGGTTCCTCGCAGACTCCCGGACGCCCCTGAGGGAGGCGGCGGCAGAGTCTGCCTTTCGCCCGGGGGCCCAGGGACTTCGGGAGCTCAAGCGGCGAGGTGCGAGAAATAAAAACAGGTTTCCAACACAGCCAGGACGCCGGCCGGGCCACCTGAACCCCGCCAGAGGAGGGATCTAGACGGCGCGGGTGGGAAGCACCTCCTGAGACCCCAGGTTGAGCCCCGCCCCCAACTTCCAGCAGGTACCGGCGAAGCCCGGGCTCGCACCTGCGTCGGTTTCCGGGCGCCCGAGGGAGTTAAAAGACGACTTCGTGGGTTGGACTGGGGGAAGCGGACAAGGTGGGCGCCCGCCGGCCGCCGACCGCGCGCCAGAATGCAGGGGCCGGGGTGGGGGTGTATTCCCAAATCGCCCCCGGCCCCACGTCCCTTCCCCCCAACACCTCCCGGGTACAGACGCCGAGCTCCCGCCTCCCCAGGCTGTCCAAAGAGGGGAGGTGCCAGGGTCGCGCAAGGCGCCTCCTCCGACCTGCAGCCCGCACCTGGGGACCCCGAGCTCCCGTTTCTTCCCCCAGCTCCTGCCCCTCCTCCACAGCCGAAAAGAATGGGGGCGGGAGTGGGGACTTGACCTTCGGAGACCCTCAACCACGCAGGGCCGGGGAAAGTCGCTCCCGGGCCACAGGCAGCGGGGTCAGGCCCTGCCTCTCTCCCCACTCCGGGGCCCCTCAGGAGGCGAGGTCCGTGCGCCGCGACCCCCAGCCCGGGCCCCCGGCGGACGCGCACACACTCACTCCGGTGCCGGCCGCCGCCGCACCCCCAGCTCTGCTTGGCGAGGCTGGGGCTCCGGATCAGAGCCCGCCCGGCAGACTTGAGCGCGTCCATGGCCTCTCCGGGCCGCCGCGCTACCGCCTCCGCCGCAGCCAAAAACTCCGTCAGGGAAAACTTTCCGCCGGGGCCAGGCGGCGCGCGGATTCCGCGCTCCTCCCCTCCCCGCGCGAGCTCCGCGCCGACGTCCGACGGGGCGGGGCGAAGGCCGGCCAGGCCCCGCCCATGGGCCCGCCCCGCCCCCCGCCCCCGCCCCCGCCCCGCCGCTCCTCTCGCCCCGCCCTGCCTCTGCCCAGCTCCCCAAGGCTGTCTAGACAAAGGGCGCCCCCGAGGCCTCGAGCAGAGCCGTAGACGCCCTGTCTCTTCCTCTCTGTCTCTCTCCCCAAGCCCCTTATTTCCCACCTGGTAGGGGGCTGAGAGTCCGAGAGCCGCCGCCCCGCCTCAGGAGTCAGTCAGTCAGTTCAATCGCTCAGTGGTGTCCGACTCTTTGCGACCCCATGGACTGCAGCACGCCAGGCCTCCCTGTCCATCACCAACTCCCAGAGCCTACTCAAACTCATGTCCATTGAGTCCGTGATGTCATCCAACCATCTCATCCTCTGTCATCCGCTTCTCCCCTCGCCTTCAATCTTTCCCAACGTCAGGGTCTTTTCCAATGAGTCAGTTCTTCGCATCAGGTGGCCAAAGTATTGGAGTTTCAGCTTCAGCATCAGTCTTTCCAATGATATTCAGGACTGATTTCCTTTAGGACGGACTGGTTGGATCTCCTTGCAGTCCAAGGGACTCTCAAGAGTCCTGTCCAACACCATAGTTCAAAAGCATCAATTCTTTGCCACTCAGGTTTCTTTATAGTCCAACTCTCACATCCATACATGACCACTGGAAAAACCATAGCCTTGACTAGAGAGACCTTTGTTGGCAAAGTAAGGAGGTGTGGGAGGCGAGGGCCTAGAATTTAAAGACCACTAAAAAGTACTTGGAGACCATTTTACAGATGGGGAGACTGAGGGCAGGAGACAGGAAGCTTGTCCAAGAGAAATGTGATGACCACAGCAGTGGGGGGTGGGGGCAGGGGGGAGCTTGGAAAGAGAGCTGTTGGTGGTAGAACTTTGCTGGAAACAGGGCAGGAATATAAGGTTGGCCTGAGCAAGACTCATTGGACACTTGACTCACCCGACAGACTCAGCCTGTTCCCTTACTCCACTTGGACCCTCTGGGCTGCCCCTGCCCATCTTACTCCCCAGGTAGCCTCAGACGTGGTGTGGTCTTGATGTTATGCTCTGAGGTATGGGAAAAGGAGCCTCAGCTCTAAAAATGACTTGCTATGTGACCTCAGGCAATTCCTTCCCGTCTGGGCCTTAGTCTTTACTTGCGAAGTCGGATGAGATCCTGTCTAGCGACCCTTCCAATCTGTCAGACCTTGACCCAGACCCTGCCATCCTTTCGAGGAGGCAATTCCAGGGGCGTCTGGATTTTAGACTTGGGGCTTCGCTGATGGCTCAGGCAGTAAAGAATCTGCCTGCAATGCAGGAGACCAGGGTTTGATCCCTGGGTTGGGAAGATCCCCTGGAGAAGGAAATGGCAACGCACTCCAGTACTCTTGCCTGGAGAATCCCATGGACAGAGTAGCCTGGCAAGCTACAGTCCATGGGATCACAAAGAGTCAGACACAACTAAACAACTAACACTTTACTGGATTCTAGAATTCCTCAAGCACAGATGTTCTAAGTCTAGAATTCTCTCTAGAATCCTGTGCCTGGCTCTCAAGCTTTACCAAAGGGAGTTAGGAGAAGAACCACATATCCAGGCCACCGCCCAGTTTCTTCTTGGAGGAGGTGGGTGTGTTGCCTCAGCAAGGTGACTGCAGCCTCTGGGATTTTTCTGGCTCAGAAGGCAGGAGTCCTGTTCTCATGATGGGGGAAAGAGAGATCTGTGCTGTCCCCAGTGGGACAGGGAGGCTGACATTCCTCTCTCAGTTTATAAACTAAGTGCTTTTTCGGCCATTCTGTCCTTTGCTCCAACAACACTGCAGCCAGCAGTAGACCCACTTACAGATAAGAGCCCGAGGCCTGGGAGAGAAGCCAGGATGGAGTTCAAAGCCAGTCCCTTAGGCCAGAGTAGAATGTCAGGGGTCTGAAACCAGCTTTCCTTCTTTTAGTGGTTGTGAATTCACCTTTCTGAGCCGCAGCTGTGTAAGAGGCAACAATACCTATTCCACAGGGCTATTGTAAGGAATAAATAACATGAGTTGGAAAAGCTGAATCCTCTCCTTAAGAACTCACCTATAAAGTTGCCGCCTCCAGGAAGCTTTCCAGGCTGCCATCCATCAGTTAGACTTTTCCCTACGGGATGCCACAGGCCTGAGCTTTTGGCAGTCGCGGCTTCCCGTTTCTACTCTATTTGCCTCCACCAGACTTTGTGTCCTTCAAGGGCAGTAGGTTTTTCTGATTTACTTCTGAAGCCCAAATGCCTAGCAAGGGGTCCAAATGGAGTTGGAACACACCGTTTCTTTCCTTCTTCCCTCCCTTCCTCCCTCTCTCCAGCTTTTCACCACAGCAGACTAACTTCTCCTGCAAAGGGCTTTGGTGATGTGTAGGTAGGTCCCCAGGGGTGAGCGTCCCAGCCCTGAGCCAGGTAGGCCCTGGGGAAGAGAGAAGATTCTGGAGCTTGAAGGAAAGGTAATCACCTAGGCCTGGCTGGTGAAGGGCAGCTGGTGGTGTCCGGCTGGCAGGGGGCACCATATGGGCCCGGTAAGCAGGCAAGCCTGGGCACTCTATGCCGCGGTGAGGCTGTTTCCAGGGCCATCACATCCTCCCGGAGGTGGCTTGCTGGGAGCAGTCAGCCGTGCATCCCCTGCAGAGGGGCAGCCTGCTTGTGCCCCTTCTGCCAGCCCCAGAAACAGAAGCAGAAACAGAAGGTCAGAGCTGCGAGGGGCCTCCTCTAAGGTCACCATGTCCAAACCCTCATTTCATAAGTGAGGAGCCTGAGGCCCAGAAAAGGGCAGAGACTCGCCCAAGGTCACACAGCCAGGCAAGACCAGAAGCCAAGTCTCTTGCCTCCTAGTTTGGATGCTAATGAAAACAGAGAGAGAGCAAAGAAATCTGGAAAATACACCAGTATTCAAGAAGGAGTTTTAAGGTAGTTTTTCTTTTTTACTTATCTGATCTAACTTCGTAAAAATTTTTACGATGATCTTTAATAATCAAAAAGGAAAACACAATAAAACAGAGGGAAAAGCTACCTATGGGAGTAAGTGGCTTTTGTCTTTAGGAAAATGGTATCAGAATTGTAATCTTACTGTCCCCTCCCCCACTGGGCCCTCTTGGGAGCCCAGTGAGACAGTGGCTGCCAGGGAGCTGGTAGGGCTCTCAGTTTCTCTCCTGCTGCCACTTGGGCTTGCAGTGGGATCAAGACCAAAGCCTTAGGCTGGGATCAGGAGCCCTGATTTCCTCCTGACCAGCCCTGATTTCCTCCTGACCAGCCCTGATTTCCTCCTGACCAGGTCTCAGTTTTTCCATCTGTAAAATGGGAGTTTTTACAGTACAGTATGTATTCTGGCCCTCTACCCTCCACTAGCAGAGCACAGTGGTAAAACCCATGGGCACTGGAGTCTGGGATTCCATCTCCCCCTCTTCTTTACTCTATGACTTTAGGCAAGTCATTTATATTCCACAGGCCTCTGTTTCCTCATCTGTAAAAATGGGTGGCTGTCTATTATACAGAGGGAAATAAATCAGAAAGAGAAAAACAAATATCATGTATTAACGCATATATGTGGAAGCTAGAAAGATGTTGCTGATGAACCTATTTGCAGGGTGGCAGTGGAGATACAGACATAGAGAAGAGGTTTGTGAACACAGGGGCAGGAAAGAGCAGGTTGGATGTATAATGATTCATGTTGAGTGGCAGAAAGCCTGAAACATATAACACTACCATATGAAATCAAAAAACAGATAGCCAGTGGAAGAATTTGCTGTATGACTCAGGGATTTTCAAATCAGGGCTCTGCTAGACAACCTAGATTTGTGGGAGGTGGGAGGGAGGTTCAGGAGAATGGAACTGGGCACATATGTATACAAAGCCACAGTTATCAAGCTGATTCATGTTGATGTATGGCAAAAACCAACCTTATCACAGTGGATTAAAGACAATCTCTTTAACATGGTAAAGCAATTATCCTTCAATTAAAAATAAACAAATTTCATAACAAAAAAAATGGGTGGCATAAGACCAGAAACTTAAAAGAATTAATGTTTGGGACATCTTTAGAATTATGCCTGCGTATAATAAGTGTGATTTATGTCACATATTTTAATAAAACTCAAATCTTGTTCCTCATGTGAAGGTGAACGTGGACAGTGAAGATGGAGTAGTTATTATTATCCTAGTTCTTGACTGGCTCCCAGAGATGGGAGCTCTCTTGGGACTGGAACCAGCCTGAGCTGTAGGTAGTTTGCCCTCTCCCCAGAGCCGCCTGTCCCCCACTCTCCTCAGACCCAGGTCTGACACAGCATCACAGCACTGTTTATAATAGCCAGGACATGGAAGCAACCTAGATGTTATCCCTGGAATCTGAGGGCACCTGGGTTTACTGCCATTAAAAGGGATTTCTGATTTGACCAGAAGGAAAAACATAAATACTTACTAACGCATGTATATGGAATTTAGAAAGATGGTAACGATAACCCTGTGTAGCAAAGCAGCAAAAGGCCTCTCCTGCACTGTGTTCCACGGTCCCAGTCCCCAATCAATCAATCACCTCTGAACCTTTCCCTCCGCAGAACCTTTCCATGCTGCTTCCTCGTGCAGAAATGTGCAGCAAGGGACTTCCCTGGTGGTTAGTGGCTAAGACTCCAGGCTCCGAATGCAGGGCTCCAGGTTCAATCCCTGGTCAGGGCACTAAATCCCACATGCCACAACTGAGTCCATGTGCCACCATGAAAAGATCCCTCGTGACCCAGCCAGATCCCGCATACTGCAGCTAAGACCCAGTGCAGTCAAACAAATAAATAATAGAAAAGAAAAAGAAACATCCAGCCAGATAGCCTCAGGCTTAGGCTCCAGGTTCAATCCCAGCCTGCCACCTTTGTGCCCCAGAACATCTGGTTGCAGCTAAGACCCAGTTCAAACCCAGCATAGCCCAGCCTCCTCACCTTTCCCCAGAACATCTGGTTGGCTTCTTCCCCAGCATCCACAGATGCAGCTACCCACACACCTATCTTCCCTCCCAACACACACACACACACACACACACACTCCTGGACGGCCGTTTGACTTTGGAGTTCTTTATGAAAGTGAAAGTGTTAGTCACTCAGTCGTGTCTGACTCTTCGTGACCCCATGGACTGCAGCCCGCCAGGCTCCTCTGTCCATGGAATTCTCCTGGCAAGAATACTGGAGTGGGTTATACCTGGGCTCTAAAACCTCCACCTATTATATATACAACCTCAGCTAGCTGGGCCTCAGTTTCTTCACCTGTACACTGAGGGCATTACCTGCTTTAAAGGGCTTTGCAAGGCTTTTGTGAGATAATATGAGGGAAGTACTTAGCCCCGTGCCTGGCATGCGACAAGTGCTCAGTAAATGGTAACACTGATTAGCATTCATTTTTAAATGTATTTTTGGTGAACCTGTTTGCCTTCCCCAGCAGCTGGGCATGCCCCAAGCACGGGACTGGAAACCATCATTCACCTCAGGGTCCTCAGGAGCCACTGACCAGTGTCTGGCCCAGGCAAGGCACTCAATACTCACCCAAGAGCTGGACTTCAGCTCTGTGCTCCGGTTCTCAGAGTGCACCCAGCAAGTAGGTGACCCTCTGCAGCTGGAGAAGCAGCAGCACCTAAAGGGGCTGGGGGAGGTGCTCCTGAGGGGCCTCTACTGACCCAGACCTCTCTCCTAGGTGAGACCAGCAGCTGTCTCCCCCTCAGCCTGGGCATCCATAAGGCTGTCTCTGGTTATGGAGCTGCTGAGCTAATTAAGAATGACAAGGCACCACGTAATTGCCAGCAATCAATGAGTTCCCTGCCTCTTCATGGCTCTCCTACCCTTGCCCTCCTTGGCACTGTCTGGCCTGGAGGTCACTGCACAGACTTGGAGGCAGGCGGAGTGGCGAAACTGAGCCCAGGCTGATGTCAGGAGACCCGGAGGCTGGCCACCTCTGCCATCCTCTTGCAGTGGGACCCTGAGCAAGGAAGTTCACTCCTCACCCTGGCTCCATTTCCCTATCTGCAGGGCTCTGGACCTCTGTGTTAAGTGGTTGGCAAGGCTAAGGGACTGGACTGCACCTTACCACATAGCGAGGCAGACAGCTCCAGGCATGAATCCCAGCCCTGCCCCTCGCCAGCTGCGTGATCTAGGGCAGCCTACTTGCCATCTCTGAGCAACAGATTCCTCAGCTCCAAAATGGGATTTGTTTGAGAGCACTTACCTCTTATGAGGAGAACCTGCATTGTCTTCAACCTGTGCCTGTAACAGCGATCCCCGGACAAGCTCATCTCTTTCAAAGTGAGCTCAGAAATTAAGGGTTGAGAACTTGTAGAGCAATTTGATAGAGTTATTTTATGTCTTGAATCTCATCATGAGGAAAATAGGTTCACATTTTTTAAATTTTATTTTTCTAGTAATTCATTTTCCTTGTATTGAATGGAAGTATTGGTCTGTGACAGATTAGAAAAATGTAAAAAACAGTTCTTCACCGCAGATGGTTTGAGAAGCACTGCTTCAGGGGACTTTGTAAATCCCAGCAGACATCATAGCAACTCACCATAATATTTTCAGAGTTCTAGGAACTTTCAACTCCTTGGCTCCTAAAGCCTACAGGACAAAGACCCAGTCTCTTTTCCTGACTTCTGAGGCCCTTCTCACCAAACTCCCAATCTCTTTTTCCCATCTTGCCTCCTTCCCCACTACACACCCTCATCAAACCACCGTGTTCTCTCTTCCCTCAAATTTCCTATGCCTGTTTATAACTCTGTGCCTTTTCCTGTGCTTTTCTTTCCACCTGGAATGCCTTTCTTCACATTGCCCTAAAACTGGCAAACTCCTATTCATCCTTCAGTACCCAGACCAAATGTCCACTTTAGGAAGACTTTTCCCATGCCACCCCTGCACCTGCCCCAGGCAGGGTTAGGTGCTCCCTGCTCTGTGTTCCACGGTGCAACTTGAAAGGTGGGGGCAGGACGTTGCAGTGGTTAGGCTGCCAACAGAATCAAGTGGATTTCAGACTTGACTTTGCGTCTGCCTACAATGCGGGAGACCTGGGTTCAATCCCTGGGTTGGGAAGATCTCCTGGAGAAGGAAATGGAAACCCACTCCAGTATTCTTGCCTGGAAAATCCCGTAACAGAGAAGCCTGGTAGGCTACAGTCCATGGGGTCGCAAAGAGTTGGACGCAACTGAGCAACTTTACTTTTTGCCAGCTGTGTGATCCTGGGCAGATGATTTGATACTATTGGGCTTCATTTTTCCCATACTGTGAGGAGTAGAGATGATATGTGAAAAGTTCCCAGCAGCGTAACACTTGGGAGAGAATCAAGATATGGCAGCGTCGTTAGTGTTAGCCCTCCTAACCCCCAGGTTGTCTGTCTCCCTACTAGACTGCTTGTTTCCCGAGAGTAGGATGCCTGAGAGCATCTGGTGTACCTGGATGTTTCCTGTGCCCAGGGCAGGGCACGCACAGAGGCTGTGTGTTGGCCAGGGTCTCTGTCTGCTCCCTGCCCCGTGGTGCCAGTGGCTGTGGCTCCCTTGTCAGTGGAGAGGTGATCAGTCAGCTCAACCCACCATGGCCAACTTTGTTACCAAAAGTTTAACAACCAACCAGCTTGCCAATTTCTTGAATATTTAACAATCTGCTCTGTGAGACTTAGCTCCAGGGCACCTCCAGGTCTGACTGCTCTGAGCAGAAGAGCAGCCACCAACAGGCTTGGGTCCTCAGTTTGAGAGACAGGCTGCCTCCTCTGCCTGCCGCCCAGCCAGCGCCTTGAGGGCCACCCAGGGAGGGGCCGTGAGGTTGGTCATGCCCCTCAAGAGGTCTTCCTCACTCATCCCCTTTCTCCGAGCCTCCAGCCCCTTTGTTCTCTGGGATAAAACTCTTAACTTCCCTCAGGAGGAAGAGAAGCTGGGGTAGTGAGCCCACTGACCCATCCATCATGACTCATGACTCATGACTCTTGGGGGTTGAATCAAGGAGAGGGCTACCTCTGCAGCTAACAGTGACCAATTCTCAAGAATCCTATCCCTCCAGTTGTTGCAGGCTGATGAAGCCCACCCTGGCCCCAGTGTCCCTTGGTCACAGAGGGACCTGAGAAAGCTTGTGCAAACCTCCTCTCACCTCCTTCCCTTCTGTCCTTTAGTCTTTGTCCAGGCAGCTCCCACCTCTTGCCATGCCCTCCCCTTCCCTTCCCGTTCTCCACCCTGGGGCATCCTTCCCCCTTCAGTGCCCAGCCCAAGTCATTGAGTTATATACCTCCCAGGCCAGCAGAAGCCACTCTCCACACGTGGTGGGTGGCACGTCTCCCTGGGAGCCCCTTTTTTCAGCTGCTTGCCCACCTGCCTTGCTCCCTCTTCCTACAGCTGTGGTTTTCCTGGGGTGCTGGTTTAAAATGCAAATTCCTGGGACTTCCCTGGTCCCAGACTGCAAAAATCTGCCTTGCAATTTGAAAAGACCCTGATGCTGGGAAAGATTGAAGGCGGGAGGAGAAGGGGATGACAGAGGATGAGATGGTGGGACGGCATCACCAACTCAATGGACATGAGTTTGAGTAAACTCCCAGAGCTGGTGATGGACAGGGAGGCCTGGCATGCTGCAGTCCATGGGGTCACAGAGAGTCGGACACAACTGAGCGACTGAACTGAATTGAACTGAACTTGCAATGCAAGGAACGAATGTTCAATCCCTGGTCTAGGAAGAGTCCCTGTTTTCAGTTTCACTGTTTAGGGCAACTAAGCTGGTGCGCTACAACTACTGAACCTGTGTGCCACAATTACTGAAGCCCGAGTGCCTCAGAGCCTGTGCTCTGCAACAGGGAAGCCCCTTCAATGAGAGGCCCATACACCGAAGCTAGAGACTTCGAAGCTGCTTCTGAAACTAGAGAAAGCCCGCACACAGAAACAAATAAATAAAAAAAATTAAATACAGAAATAAAATGTTCATATTTTAAAAAAGCTCAGAGCTTCTTAGCAGTCAAAACAAAGAGGGAAACAATAATAGGGGCTACTCTCTAGTTGCGGTGTGGTGTGCGGGCTTCTCATTGTGGTGGCTCCTGTTGTTACGGAGCACAGGATCTAGGTGCTAGGGCTTCAGTAGTTGCTGCACACGGGCTCAGTGGTTCTGGGGCACTGGCTTAGTTGCTCCGAGGCATGTGGAATCTCCCCTGACCAGCGATTGAACCTGAGACCCTGGCATTACAAGGCGGATGCTTAACCACTGGACCACCAGGGAAGTCCGTCTCCTTGCATCCTGATGTTACAGAGTGACTTATTTCTCACAATTATCACGTATGGTCTCTTTCTCCCACTAGAACGTGGGCTCCCGGAAGATGGGGCTTTGGTCCGCGTGGGTCACAGCTGATGTCCCAGGTACAGAGATGCTGGGTACATTGCCAGTGCCCAGTGAATGTTCAGGGGATGTTGCATGAATGGCTATGACCTGTGAAGGCTGGGGCCCATCAGCCTTTCCACTTCCTGGCCATCTGGGCTCCAGGCCCTCCCCCTGTCCATTTTCACGCAAACAACTCACATTAGAACCTTTGTGGTTCTGGTACTTCCTTTTCAGACCTCAGTGCTTCAGCCTTTCTGCCTCCTGCCCTCCACAGCATTGTTGGTGTGAATGGCAGCTGCAGTAAGAGCTCCCCAGACGCCTGCACCACAGGCTTCTCTCCTTCCTGGAATTCCTTAGGTCACTTCCATCCATTGTCTTTGGGTGCAGCTTCTTGAGTTGATCTTTCCAGCATGGGAGGATTCCCTTGCTGGTTTCCCCATCTGCTGCCAGGTTCAAATCCTTTTTGGCTCCAAATCCTCTCTTGGGGTTTCCTTGGTCTCTTCTGCCTCTGACGGCCAGGGTGACTTTGGGCAAGCCAGCTACTCTTTTCTGGGGAGATCCTTGTGAAATAAGGGGGGAGGGGGCTGCCTTTGCCCACCTCCCAGGGAAGGGCAGCAGAGGCCCTGTGTCCTTTGAGGAATAATGATGATAGTGAAGGTTACTTCTCTTTCATTTGAGCCACCGTCAGTCTTGCAACTGGGTGCTTCATGATCCCACTCTCTCTTCCACTTTAGTTACACAAGAAACAGCCATCTTTCACTGCAGTTGCCACCACCTCCTGGCCATTCAATCCTTCTCACATGTGGGAGGGGACAAAGCTCATTACGTGGGTATACTCCAGGCTCTGTCCCCACTTCTCCTAAAAAGAACTCTGATTTTTATATTCAGCCATTTCTCCCCCTTCACTATTCTGTTGTTGAGGTATAAGACTCAACACGTCTTTCCTGAGCCAAAAAAAAAAAAAAAGCTTAAACAGCACAGAGGGGACTTCTCTGGTCCAGTAGCTAAGACTTCATGCTCCCAATGCAGGTTTGATTCCCTCAGGTATGGATGTGAAATTGGACCATAAAGAAGGCTGAGCAGCTAAGAACTGATGCTTTCGAACTGTGCTGCTGGAGAAAACTCTTGAGAGTCCCTTGGACTGCAAGGAGATCAAACCAGTCCATCCTAAAGAAAATCAACCCTGAATATTCACTGGCAGGACTGAGGCTGAAGCTGAAGCTCCAGTACTTTGGCCACCTGATGTGAAGAGCTGACTCATTGGAAAGACCCTGATGCTGGGAAAGATTGAGGACAGGAGGGAAAAGGGGCAACAGAGGATGAGATGGTTGGATGGCATCACTGACTCAATGGACATGAGTTTGAGCAAACTCTGGGAGATGGTGAAGGACAGGGAGGCCTGGTGTGCTGCAGTCCGTGGGGTTGCAAAGAGTCAGACAGGACTGAGCGACTGAACACCAACAGGGAACTAGATCCTACCAAGACCAGATGCAACTAAGATGCAACGTAGATGAAACTAAGACCCAGAGCAGCCAAATTAATTTTTTTTTTTTTAAAAAAGAGCACGGAAGTGTCTTTCTCTCTCATTAACCCTCCCTGGTGAATGTTCCAGGCCAGGAAGGCATGTCTGCTCCACACAAGCATGCAGAGACAGGTTCCTTCCATGCAATGACTTCCGTCAGGTTTATTGTCACTGCTTCTGGTCTCGGCCAGCAGGGAGGAGAGAGAGGGCACCCGGTGACTGAAGGCCAAGGCCCGAATACGGCCTCTGTCACCGCCATTCATGTTCCAATGGCCAGGATGCAGTCCTGCGGCCAGTGCTGCAAGGGAGGCCGGGAAATGTCGTCCAGCTTCATGGCCACGTGCTCAGGAGGAGGAGGACAGTTTGAGAGGACGACCAGCGGGTTTACAGCACCTACCCTCTCTCTAAAAAGAGAATCTCAGTCTTGGACAAACTGGTTTCTCAGTTTTGTGTCACAGAACGCAGAAAATGGGAGGAGAGAGCCTGAAGGGGAAAGGGAGAGAGAGAAAACAGGGAGGGAAACAGCTTTTAAGAGTATTAGACACGAGTCACAGTTGGAGTTGTTTTTAAATTACTTTTGGTTAATGGTCTGTGTCTCTGCCCGCCCAGAGCCAAGATGAGGCCTCCTGGGGTCTCAGGATACGTGGGTCACCATGCACGCTGGCTTACAATTTACCAAACCTGGTGCTGAGACCGAGGCTATGACGATAGCCGGTCTCTGCCCTTCAGGCATTCACAGGCCAATGGGGGAGACAGACGCAGGATTAGAGGCGAGTCCAAGCTGCTGAAAACACGTCAAGGTGGGAATTACCTTGGCCGTGGCAGGGTCGGGGAGGAGCAGACAAGAAAGAGCGTAACTGGGACCTCACATTCTGGGTTTACCTCTGTCTGTGGGAAATACTCAGCCCTCTTAACATTTTTTATTCAATCCTAGAGGAGTCATAAAAGGTAAACGGAAGAAGATCAAGTGAAGAATCAAGAAACTTGGGTCCTGGCCTGCTGCTCTGTGTACTAGAGCAAGTCCCCGCCCCTCTGTAATCGCCTTCTCTCCCACTGTCTGCAAGGCCACCGGGAGCACATCTGATACCCTCCCAGGGAGCACTGGTGAAGGATGCTGTGAAAGCGCTGCACTCAATGTGCCAGCAAATGTGGAAAACTCAGCAGTGGCCACAGGACTGGAAAAGGGCAGTTTTCATTCCAATCCCAAAGAAAGGCAATGCCAAAGAATGCTCAAACTACCGCACAATTGCACTCATCTCACACGCTAGTAAAGAAATGCTCAAAATTCCCCAAGCCAGGCTTCAGCAATATGTGAACCGTGAACTTCCAGATGTTCAAGCTGGATTTAGAAAAGGCAGAGGAACCAGAGATCAAATTGCCAACATCTGCTGGATCATTGAAAAAGCAAGAGAGTTCCAGCAAAACATCTACTTCTGCTTTATTGACTACGCCCAAGCCTTCGACTGTGTGGATCACAACAAACTGTGGAAAATTCTGAAAGAGATGGGAATACCAGACCACCTGACCTACCTCCTGAGAAATCTGTATGCAGGTCAAGAAGCAACAGTTAGAACTGGACATGGAACAACAGACTGGTTCCAAATTGGGAAAGGAGAACGTCAAGGCTGTGTATTGTCACCTTGCTTATTTAACTTATATGCAGAGTATGTCATGAGAAATGCTGGACTGGATGAAGCTCAAACTGGAATCAAGATTTCTGGGAGAAATATCGATAACCTCAGATATGCAGATGATACCACACTTATGGCAGTAAGTGAAGAACTAAAGAGACTCTTAATGAAAGAGGAGAGTGAAAAAGTTGGCTTAAAACTCAACATTCAGAAAACTAAGATCATGGCATCTGGTCCCATCACTTCATGGCAAATAGATGGGGAAACAATGGAAACAGTGACAGACTATTTTTGGGGGGCTCCAAAATCACTGCAGATAGTGCCTGCAGCCACAAAATTAAAAGATGCTGGCTCCTTGGAAGAAAAGTCATGACTGAACTAGACAGCATATTAAAAAGCAGAGACATTACTTTCCTAACAAAGGTCCGTCTAGTCAAGGCTTTGGTTTTTCCAGTAGTCATGTATGGATGTGAGAGTTGGACTATAAAGAAAGCTGAGCACCAAAGAATTGATGCTTTTGAACTGTAGTGTTGGAGAAGACTCTTGAGAGTCCCTTGGACTGCAAGGAGATCCACCCAGTCCATCCTAAAGGAAATCAGTCCTGAATATCATTGGAAGGACTGATGCTGAAGCTGAAACTCCAATACTTTGGCCACCTGATGTGGAGAGCTGACTCACTGGAAAAGACCCTGAAGCTGGGAAAGATTGAAGGCAGGAGGAGAAGGGGACGACAGAGGATGAGATGATTGGATGGCATTACCGACTCAATGGACATGAATATGAGTAAGCTCCGGGAGTTGGTGATGGACAGTGAAGGCTGGTGTGCTGCAGTTCATGGAGTCACAAAGAGTTGGACACCACTGAGCGACTGAACTGAACTGAACTGAGGAAGTACTAGGGCTTCCCTGGTGGCTCCTATGGTAAAGAATCTGCCCGCAGTGCAGAAGACTTAAGAAACATGGGTTTGATCCCTGGGTTGAGAAGATCCCCTGCAGAAGGAAATGGCTACCTATTCCAGTATTCTTGCCTGGAGAATCCCATGGACAGAGGAACCTAGTGGGCTACGGCGGGTCCATGGGGTCGCAAGGAGTTGGACACGCCTGAGTGACTAACTCTTAGGAAGTACTGAAAGGAACCCCCACCAGTGGGCAAAGTACAGAAAGGTGCCCCCTTCTCCAGGCTGACGCAGCCCCTGTGCTCAGACACACAGAGTGGGGACAGGCTGGATTTCAGCCACACTTGCCCCTTGGCCTCACACCCTTGTGCAGTGCACACCACACACAACTGTGTTCAGGCAGCTACCTTGCCGATCAGCCTCCCTGGGACACTGTCACAGCAAGTGCTGTGAGAGTGACTCAACCCCAGTAACCCCCCAAACAGCCTTCCAACCAGCAGATTTTCTGTCCCTCATTTTCTGCAGCCTGGCTGGGACTAACGGAGAGGAGTGAGGTCTCCAGGGTGCACAGAAGGCACTCATTTTCAGGGTGACCATTGAGAATGGGTGCCTCCATGAACTCTGTGCCCCAGGTACCTCGCCAGCCTCCCCTAGTCCTGACTCTGCCCCACGTGATTCCCGCAGACATCAGTGGTGGTGTTTTAAAGGAAGGTGCCTGGAGATTACCTCAGACTCCCTGAGGGCAGCTTCTTAGTGGTGGGGAGTGACACCCAGGAGCCATGGAGGGGCTGAACCTGGGAGGGGAGGCACAGCTTGATTAACATCTTACTCATGCCATGGCTTAGCTTCTATTTATGGCAATCAAGAAGGTTTTCATTTATTAATACAGTTTCCTTGAAAATAAATTATTTAAGATGGCATAGGGTGGAAGGACCATGGTCCAGAGAATGGGTGCCAGGAGAGGCTCTGTGCCAGGAACCCCAGATTCACCTGGGGAGATAGGGAAGGAAGGGGAGGGCCAGGTAGTCAAACCCCTTGCTTGTCATCTGAGGACTTTGTAGGAGAGCTGTGTGCGGGAGGGTGAGGAGAAAGGAGGACGCTGGTTTGGCTCCTGAGGCATGGGTGACACAGCAGCCCCAGGCCAGGGTGGCTGAGCTGATGCATGTAGGAGAGAGGGTGGTCTCCACCCAGGAGGGCCACCAGTGCCCTCCCCACTGTTGCCCTGGAGACAAGGAGCCTGACACCCAGATGCTCCGAAGACAAGGACTCTGGCCACCGGGAGTCCAACGATGACATGTCCAGGGCAGGGTCCTTGCGGCAGGAGGAAACCAGGATTAAACCACCCCACCTCCCAGATCCATGAAACCCTGTTTCCCAAACCACCCAAACATTCAAAACCACTTTCCCTCCTGCCGGTCCTAACAGTTCTTTGGTGTCTTCTCAAAACTCATCTTTACTTAAATAATTTATTTTCAAGGAAACTGTATTAATAAATGAAAACCTTCTTGATTGCCATAAATAGAAGCTAAGCCATGGCATGAGTAAGATGTTAATCAAGCTGTGTCCTGATGGGTTCCCTGGTGTCCCCAGGGTTCTGGATTTGAAGGCCAGTCTCTATGCTCAAGGAGGGGGTTCCCAGGTGGCGTGGTGGTAGAGAATCCACCTGCCAATGCAGGAGACATGGGTTCGATTCCTGGGTCAGCAAGATCCCCTAGAGTAGGAAATGGCAATCCATTCCAGTATTCTTGCTTGGAAAATTCCATGGACAGAGGAGCCTGGCGGGCTACAGACCATGGGGTCGCAGAGAGTCAGACACGATTGAGCATGCACACACTCTGTGTTCAAAGTAGGGCAGTGGAGGTCAGAAAAGTGTTAAAGATGGAATGCACCCACCCAAGACTCTCCTTCCTCCTCAGAAATGGAATCACTTTCTCCCTCTGTGAGGCCATATTTCATGTGCCCACATACCCCATCTCATGCATGTGTCCCCTCCTTGTGATAAACTGTCCCCAGGAGTCCTGAATATAAGAGAGCAAGAGTGACCTCTTGTAGTTGGGGTTGGGGGAGCTGAGGTCCCTGTCTCTGGGGACAGGCTGGGCCCGGAGCTGTACCCCCAGTCTCAGCCAGGCTACTAATGTGTCAAATGAGTCTTAGACAAGCTGGTGTTGATGGCCTTTAACTTCAGTATGTGGTGTAGGAGCTGGCATGGCACACAGTAGGTGCTCAATAAATGCACAAATACAGAGCCCTTGGAATAGAGGATGGCTCCAACCTCAGTGAGCCTGTGGGTCCAACTGCAGCCCTGTGGGCTGGTTCGTCTCAGGGTCCAATCTCATCCCTGCCATGGTGGGCCCACCTCTGCAGGCCTGAAGGGAGACACAGTGCCAGAGAGAGGGCGTTGGGACGGAGGGGCACAGGCGAAGGGAAGCCAGCAGGTTTGGTGCTGTGGTTTTGTGGCGGCAACTGTCTCTCATGACTAGAGCAATGATAAAAACAGGAAGTACTGAGCGACCGGGCCCTTCTCCGCCTGACTTCAGCCTTCCCTGACCCCACCAGCCCGCTGGCCCCTCGATATCCCTGTACAACAGGCTGGTCACTTGTCCGGTGGGAGGGGCTCCGAGAAGGCCCAGGATCTCTCAGCGCTTGCCCGCCCCGTGGCCCGCCCTCTGACCCACCTCCATCGCCGGTGGTCGGGGTTGGGGGCACCGGGCTGGCTGTGGGGTGCCTGGAGGCTTCGCTGGGGGTCGGGGTGTGGGCACTGGGCCAGCTGTGGGGTGCCTGGAGGCTTGGTCCAGCTCTGCTCCCACGTCAGCCTGTGGCAAGGCTTCCTTCCGTGGACCAGCTTCCTTATGACAAATAGAAGGGGCTGGAAGGCTGCCTGATGGCGCTTCCCTCCCAGGCAGGCACCCTCCAGGATGCTGGGGGCAGCGGGAGAAGGGCCCGGGTAGACTGGAGATAGGAAGCAACCCTTGCCACAGCAGCTGGTGTATGAACAGCTCCAGGACCAAGCTGTGTGTGCACATGTGCACACACACACGTGCACATGCACACACACGCACACGTGTGCATAAGCTGTGTGCACACACATGCACACACAGGGCATGAGCACAGCTTTGTGAGTGAGAGCAGTTTCTACACCTGATCCTACCTGCCTGGAGCAGGGGCCACCGAGAGGAACAAAAATAGCCAGGCTCCACCATGGCTTTGAAGGATTCCTGGGGGAGGGGAGACAGGCCAGTCCACAGAAAGGACAGCGCAAAGATAAGGATTACAAGGGTGGGGCTCACAGTTTGGGGTGGGGCTGAAGAACACGACTCTGTAGGGGGACTGGAGTACTTCTATCCTTCACTTATTATGATTAGTTACTTATTTGCATGTTTTATACTATTTATATTTTACATTATTCATATTATTCGTTTTATATTATTTCATTTTATATTATTGTTTTTATATTTCATTTTTTATGTATAATTCACATGGCATAAACTTCATTTTCAAGTGGGTTGCAGTACAGTCACATTGTTGTGCAACCACCTCCACTGTCTAATTCCAGAACATTCCCAACAGCCCAAAATGAAACCTTGCACCCATTGGCAGTCGCTCCTAATTCCTTCCTATCCCCAGCCCCTGGCAACCACTAGGCTACTTTTGGTCTCTGTGAATCTGCCTATTCTGGACACTTCATGTCAATAGAATCATATACTATAAGACCTTTTATAACTGTCTTTTTCACTTAGCCTAAGTGTTTTTTGTTTGTTGTTAGGGGTTTTTTTTGGCAGAGGGGTGGTGGGGACATGCCACACAGCATGTGGGATCTTAGTTCCTGACCAGGGACTGAAACTGTGCCCCTTGCAGTGGGAGCATGGAGTATTCCCTGGACCGCCAGGGAAGTCTCTAGCCTTAAGTGTTTTGTTTTGTTTTGTTTTTAGCCTAAGTGTTTTTAAGGTTCCTCCGTGTTGTAACGCGTATCAGGACTTCATTCCTTTTTACGACTGAATAGCATCCCATCGTAGGTGCTTGCTTATCCATCCATCTGTTGATGGACAGGTGGGCTGTTTCCACTATTTGGCTATTATAACCCATCACTTACCGAGTTCTGTCTCCATCCTGTTCTAACAATTCCGCAGTATCATGTCAGGTAGCCCCTCTCACCAGTGATCTAAGTACTGTTGTTCTCTTTATGCAAATGGGGAAAGAGATAGGTTGATGGGTTTGCCTCAGTGAGGAGCACTTCATTGCCTGAATAAAACTTTGCAGCGTCCTCTGCTTTCTGGGCACAGGGAACAGCAGCAGTTGGGTTGGCGGCTGCTCCCTCAGCCATGTGCCTGAGTGCCTACCAGGAGGAGAGTCCCAGCCGAGCCATGATGCACACGCAGAGTGACCGAAAGCAAGCTCTGTAGTTCTAAGCTGTGGGGTGTTGGCTACTGCCCTGACTGACATGGTCCTCCTGTGGCCTGAGACCACGCAGCCTCAGTGCACAGAAGCACGGCCCAGGCTCGCACAGGCACACACACACAGCTTGGGTATATTTTCGAAGCAAATAGCTATGCACCCAACTGGATAAAAACCAAGATCAAGTTGTACTGCTTGAGTTCCCGAGGGCTCTGCAGGTACACTTTGGGAGCTGATGTTCATGAAACAGCTGCACATGACTGAAACTTAAGCTGGTGGAGGCTCTCTTGGGGATTAGCCTCAGCCTTGAGGTTGCTTCCAGATGCCCCTCATGCTCCTTGAGAACAATCACTCACCTCAGCAGATAACCAGAGCCAACAACAAGTATTTATCGAGAATTTATCAGCTGCTGTGCTGAGCAATTTTCCATACATTTTTCTCCCCCTAACCTGTGGGATGGATATTTTTATCATCCCCATTTTCCAGGGGAGGAGACCAAAGCTCAGAGAGGTAGAAAGACTTGTCCAAGATTCCAAAACAAGCAGGTGGAAGAGGTAGAATTTGAACCGAGGTCTGCTTACCTCTATAGAGTTCATGTTCAACTTGAAGGTTATCTTGATAGCCCATAACAGATTCAGCATCAACCAGGGTCTTGTGCTGGAGTTTATGATCAGGCTTTCTTTATGAGTAACAGCATGGTGTGTAGACAGCCCAGGGTTAAAAGTCAGGAGCTCTGGGTTTGAGTTTCAGATCCAGCTCTAACTTATTCCATGGCTTAGGGCAAATTCCCACTCCTGCTATCTGGGCCTCAGTGTCCACATCCATGAAATGAGACCTTTGGACTAGATCAGTGGCACCAATGTTAGCTGCACCTCTGGACTACCTAATGGTCTGGTTAAAAATACTGATTGCTGGGCTCTTCCCCAGACCTATAATATCAGGCCTGGGAACCCTGACTCTACAGGTGATTCATACCTGAAGCAAGCATTGGGAAACCTGCTTCTAGGGCCCTTCCACAGCTCGGCCTCTGTGAGTCTGTGGAGTCAGAGAAGACCAAGCCAGTAACCATGCCTGCCAGTCTGAGTCAAAGACCAAAGAAAACAATTCTGCACAGTATGTTCTGGGAGAATCTAGAAAAGAAAGAAGTTGGTTGGACTGTGGAAGTTGGGGAAGGAGAAGCAGAAGCTGGCTGGATTTTGTTTTTGTGGTTTCATTTTCTCCTTGGAAGAAAATCACATTTCCAGTTAAGCCATGCTTCGTGGGCCCCTTGCAGTCCAGAGGGACAGTTCTGGCCAACAAAATGTGTAGAAATGATAAGCACCAGTTCCACGGCTGGCCATAAAACTCCTGTGGGATCCTTTCTGCTCTCTCCCTGTTCTGTGGCGAATTTGGACACAAAGTGTTGATGATGGTAGCGCTTTAAAATGGAAGGAATCTGGGTTCCAGGCTGAGAAGAACCTCTCCTGGCCTATAGGACAAAGGGGCAATACATTTAGATTGTGTAAAATTAGTGATTTACACACTAAAATTACACACTAAGATTATGGGGCTGTTTGTCACAGCAGCTAATGGTACTTATTCCAACTAACACAAACTAGAGGAAGTGGGGCCAGAGCAGGCTCTTAACAGATGAATAAGATTTGGAAACACGGAGAGAAAGAAAAAGGCATTCCCGAGGGAAGGATAGTAGGAACAGAGAGGTGGGAGCTAGAACAGGTGTGATGTGTTTGTACCCTTCAGAAGAATTCAGTTTGCTCAGTACCGAGAGCTCTGCTGGTTGGAGATGAGACCAAAAATATTCCAACAGTGATGTGCTGGAGCTAGCTCATACCAGCTTTTAAGAGCCAATTGTTAGCATCTTTTCCCAACTTTGTGTTCAGTGACAGACATCACTTTGGTAGCTTGAAATTGGGCATGGTGGGTGTATTTATACCATGGCAACCAGTAAACACTATAAGTCAGGGCTTTTTTCTCCCGTGTTTAAACATTTAGCAGCACACTGCTGGCTGCAACCCACATACAAAAGAGTCCTGCCAATTTGAAAGGCAGCGGAAAGACCAAAGATCCTGCAGCCCATTCTAATCCTTACTTCGCTCCTTCTGAGCTGTGTGTTCTTGGGCAAGTGAACGTTACCTCCCTGAGCCTCATATACCTCATCTGCAAAATGGGGCTAATAATAGAACCTCCCTTATATGGCTGAGGGATAAATAAATGAGATGGTGCATGTGGAACTCTGTCTACATCTCATCAGCATCACCATTCCCAGGCATATGACAGCCTCTGATGTAAGTACCTGCAACTCTCCCAGGACTCTCTCTGCCCAGAGGGCCTGCTCGGCCCCCTCACAGGGTGGTCTGGAAGTGCTTGGAAGCAATGATGTGTCTTAGGGAGCAATCCTCAACCAAAGGTGGATGAGAGCTGGTGGAAAATAACCCAGTTCCTCACCTCTCGATTAGGACAAATCTGAGGTCCATACTGCCCTATCTTGCAGAAGTCTCTAGAAGGGCTAATCCCCTGTAGCTGGTTCCCTCATAGCCTGCCGATTAGCACAGCCTGAACCGGATTCTCCCTCCCCTACCTCTCTTCCCCGCTTCCCCACCAGGGCATCACTGCCCAAGAAGTTCCAAGGGAACCTCCCTCATCCTTGACTCAGGGTCTGCTTCTAGGGGGACCCAATCCAGAGAGCAGCCAAAGATGATCAATAACCAGAATCATTTTATGTGTGCATGGAGATTCACAAAGCAAGAACACATCTGCTACTGGCTCAGGCCCACGGCAACCCTGGGGATTATCCGCTGCATTTTGTAGATGGAGAAAGTGAGGGTCTGAGAATAGCAATGATTTGCTCCAGGTCATCCCACCAACAGGAAGAAGGGCTAAAACTGGGGGATCCAAATCCCAGGTTTTCAGCTTTGAGCTGCTCTGGGCTCCTGGAGAGCCCTGAACAGGCTGGGAGGGTGGTCTCCACCCGTCCGACTTCTCTCCCCTGACGGATGAGGCTGACTCCGGCCCCTGTTGTGGGCCTGGGACAGTGGAGGGCAAATGGGCTGGAGGTAGGAATAGCTGGTTATTAAATCCATCTATCATCCAGCAGGTTTGACCCCATTCTGTCCTGGGAAAGCCGGGCTTTGCCTGGGGGTGGCCGGAAGGGGAGGGTGGGGTGGGAGGCTGACCCAGCAGGAAGGGGTAGGTGGGGGCCATGAAGTCCAGAGAGTAACCAGGGCAGGGTGAGGTTAGAGGCAGCTCCTGGCTGTCTGTGTCCCCACAGTGTGAGGACAGCCAGGGCCCCGGGGACAGCCAGGGCCATTATGACGCAGTGACCTAAAGAGGGCCTGCCCATTCGCCCATCACTGCCTGAGCCATGTTCGTTCTGAACCCCCCAGACCTGGTACCCGAGCTCCAGAAGACAGGGGTCAGGGGCAGTACAGCAGCTATGACACAGAACCCGGATGCCCCTATGACTGCCACTGTCTAATGAGTACCAACCATGTGCCATGCACTAAGAAGCTTGGGGACTCAATCCATGCTTCATTTCACCATCCTCAGGCTGTACAGGGAGTGGTTTTAGGAGCTCGAGTTCAGACTCAAGACTGACAGACCTGGCTCGCCATCCAGGCCCCCCTCCTCGGGTGCTCTGTGTGCCTCAGTGAGCTGTTTCACCTTGCTAACCTCAGCTTCCACATCTGTAAAACGGGCTTAACAATAGCAACCATCTCATGGGAGGAACATAGTGAAGATCCACGGCAAGATCACTTGTAATTCGCTCCACTCAGGGCTGGTCCACAGGGCACAGCGGCAGGATGATGTCAGACCTACCACATGCAGGCGCCATGCTAAGCACTTTCCATGGGTTATCTTGCTTAAACTTCACAACCACCCCGAAGGGAAGGGACTACTGGTAGCCCCCTGTCTTATAGGTAGGGAAGCCAAAGCTCAGAGGGGTGAAGACCCAGGCCCAAGGTCACCATATCTGCTGGCAGTGGAGGCGGGATCTGAATCCAGGTGCTCTCTCTGCCTTGGAGGCCTGATCGGCCAAAAACTCCCTGACCTTCCCCATCACTCTCCACCCGACACGTGAGCTTAACAACCCACTGGCTCATCTATCTGTTTGATCTTTTTCTTTTTTTCAAGCTGGATTTTAGACTATTTATTATTTTTGGTCTTTGTTGTTGCGCCGTGGGCTTTAAAGTGGCGGCTACTTGCAGCAAACGGGGGTTACTCTCTAGCTGCAGTGCGCGGGCTTCTCACGGTGGTGCCTTCTCTTGCTGTGAAGCATGGGCTCTAGAGCACGCAGGTCTCACTTGCTGTCACACACGGGCTTTGTTGCCCCGCAGCACGTGGGATCTTCCTGGACCAGGGGTTGAACCTGTGTCCCTTGCATTGGCAAGTGGACTCTCCACCACTGGACCACCGAGGAAGTCCCATCTGTTTGCTCTTGGAAGAGATACTGCTGAGTGAAGGGTGACTGGAGGCCCAGAGCGGGCAAGGCACCCGCCAGGAGCCGCAGGCAAGATGATGCTAGAGCCGGGACTAAACCCAGGGCCCCCTGCGGGACCCGGATGCCGAGGGCCGGGGGGCGGGGCGGGGGGTTGCCCTGCGGGACCCGGATGTCGTTGCCACTTGGGCCTCTCCTCTGCTCTGCCCTGCCCCTGCTCACCCTCTCTTGGTGAAGGAGAGCTCCCGGACTCCCCAGGCCACTGGGGTGTGCCACTGACGCCCCAATCTTTTCTTTTCCACTGAGAGGTGATTTGCCCAGAACATGTTGAACACTTTAAAAATTTGGTCACATTGTAACCATTTGGGTTACCATGGTGACCTCATTTTGAATTCACTTCCCAAGGGGGAGGTGGTAATAATTAATACAGCTCTTAGTGCTGGCTGCCCGCCCACAGTGAGCATGGGGAGGATCACAGAGTCCCCTGGGACCAACTTCCCCAGGGGAAGCAGGGCTTCCTCCCTCCTCTGAGCAGGGTCCTGGGGCTCCCCGAGGAGGCAGGGGAAGGGATAGGACGCCTCCACCCTGCCCCCACTTTTTCACCCCCAACAGCCATGTTGTTGGGGCTGAACTAGATTGGGAAGCTCCCTTTTACGGATGGGGAATATGAGGTTCAAATGAATACAGGGCCACATGACAAGATCCAGGCAGCATCTCCATTGGGCCAGAAGGTGGGTTTCCTGGGCTTCGGGACAGGGCTTTGGGGATTGCCAAGGTTGGGGGAAGTCCAGGTCTGAAAGCTCTCCCTTTCTTAAGTGCCTGCAAGAGCTAGGGAGGAGGAGCTGGCTGGCTTGTCTGCTGGGAAACTGGAGTAGGCATGGCTCGGGCAAAAAGCTGGGAACTTGGGAACATCAACTATAGAAGCTGGGTTTTAGTAAAGGGGTGGAGAGAAGGGGAGTTGGGGGAATGGCTTTGATTATCTCTGGTCATACCCCCAAATTGAGCTTGCTGTCTTCTTCATCTCAAGCAAAATAAACCCAACAACGCCCGTGACTTTAGTATGCTGCCATCAGGTGGCGGTGTAATGGGGCTGTTCCTATCAGATAGGAAACCACAAAAAAAAAATTTCACTCATTTTTCAAAACAGACAAAAGTCTAAAGAATTAGATGTATACATTATTTCACATAATTTTTAAAAACTGAGATAGTATTTTAGAAGAAAGATCCCTGCGATATAAGTTGGCAAGTCCTTCCCTGACTCTTAATTGTATCTATCTTCCAGCTGTAAACTTTGGGTTCTTTGGTAGTCTGATGCTGGGAAAGATTGAAGGCGGGAGGAGAAGGGGATGACAGAGGTTGAGATGGTTGGATGGCATCACAGACTCAATGGACATGAGTTTGAGTAAATTCCGCGTGTTGGTAATGGATAGGGAGGCCTGGCGTGCTGCAGTCCATGGGGTTGCAAAGAGTCGGACATGACTGAGCGACTGAACTGAACTGAACTGGAAATCTAACTTCATTTCTGTCTGGTTCATGACTGGAGCCTATCCCAGATGTTTTCAAGCCAACTCAGCATGCTGGAAAGAGCAGGGGATACAGATTCAGTGCCATCTCTCACCTCAATTAGTCCAGTTTTGGAGGTAGCTTCTCATTACCCCAGGTCACCCCACATCTGTACAGTAGACTTTCCAAATGCCCTGACATTTCCCCCACTGGGTTTTAACTCTGACTGCCTGCCACACCAGAAGGTTAATTCCTCCAGACACAGACTTTGGCCCATTCATCTCTGTAACTGCCCCAGATCTTAACAAAAATGCCTGGCACATGGATGATGATTAGTAGTTTGTTGAATGAACAGATGAATTCCCATTTCACAGATGAGAAAACTGACGATCCTAGGGGGAAATGATAATACTGATCTGAACAGTAACTGACATTTGTAATGTACCTGCCAGCACTTCCCAGGTGGTGCTAGTGATAAACAATCTGCCTGCCAATAAGGAGATGTAAGAAATGCAGGTTCAGTCTCTGGTCGGGAAGATCCCCTGGAGAAGGAAATGGCAACCCACTCCAGTGTTCTTGCCTGGAAAATCCCATGGAGAGAGGAGCCTGGTGAGTTACAGTCCATTGGGCCACAAAGAGTCAGACAGGACTGAGTGACTGAGCACACCCACATGTATCTACTATGTGCCATATATATTAAATTCATTTAGTTCCCACAATAATTCTAGGAAGTAGATACTATTATTACACTCATTATACAGATTAGGGAGCTGAGCCTGGAAACGGTTGGGATGGGAGAACAACTGAAGGAGAGATTAAAAAAAAAAAGTCCAGTTCAGCAGTTCATTTGGGAAGAGGGAGCTGAGGGCAGGCATCATCCATCCATCCATTCATTTATTCAGGAAAAGTTTATTATTGCCAGCTGCCTGGTATTCTAGGGGATCCCTAGGGCATGGTGGGCCCTATGGTCTGTGGGTGAGCGCTGCCTGGTCTCCCTTTTTCACAATCAGCCTGTGAGTGGGGTTCTTCAGCCAGCGCCTCCTGGACAACCCATGACAGGCCACCTTGAAGGCCACATCCTCATTCTGCCTGGCAGTTTGGGTGGGAGAGGAGGGACAGCCTCTTGAGGAAGGCAAATGAGGTCTCCTTGCATCTCATTGGTCCTCAGGGGGTTGAGGTTTTTCCTGAGCCAATCAGGGTGTCTGACTCCACCCCCAAAAGAGAGTGTCATCAATTCCAGCCAAGTCCAAGTTAGGAAGGTGAGAGCACTGGACCCGCTAAAGAAAAAAGCAGGGTTGGGTGGAAAAAGGTGAGGTGCCCTGACGTGGCCACACTTGCTGCTGTTGCCTGAAGTTGAGAGGGTACAGACAAACCCCGACCTCACCAGAGGAGCTGCTGGCCACCCACCACCCCCCCCCCCAAATCGAGGAGGCCAGCCTCCTGGCCACCCTTGCTCTGGCTGACTGCGAGCTTGGACAGGGCCTGTCTGCTCACCCACACAGAGCCCTGGGCCTGATCCAGGCAGGGCCCATGAAAGCGCTTGCCCACTAGACCTTCTCTCTGTGTGATGTCTCGACTGGGCTGAATTCCTGTCTCTCTCTCTCTCTGCAAACCCCAGCCACAAAGCCCCTCCCTCAAAGCCTCACTCACTGTTGGTGGAAATGTAAGTTGGTCCAGCCACTATGGAGAACGTCATGGAGGTCCCTCAAAAAACTAAAAATAGAGTTGTCTATGATCCAGCAATACCACTCTTGGGCATATATCCCAAGAACACTGTCATTTGAAATGATTTATGCACCCCTAGGTTCACAAGGCAATGGCACCCCACTCCAGTACTCTTGCCTGGAAAATCCCATGGACAGAGGAGCCTGGTAGGCTGCAGTCCATGGGGTCGCGAAGAGTCCGACACAACTGAGCAACTTCCCTTTCACTTTTCACTTTCCTGCATTGGAGAAGGAAATGGCAACCCACTCCAGTGTTCTTGCCTGAGAATCCCAGGGACGGGGGAGCCTGGTGGGCTGCCGTCTATGGGGTCGCAAAGTTGGACACAACTGAAGCGACTTAGCAGCAGCAGCAGCAGCAGCAGCAGGTTCATAGCAGCACTATTGACAATAGGCAAGGCATGGAAGCCACCTAAATGTCAATGGATAGATGAATGGATAAAAAGGATGCGAACATATATACAATGGAATACTACTCAGCCATAAAAGGAATGAAATCATGCCATTCGCAGCAATGTGGGCGGACCTGGAGGTTATCATGCTAAGAGAAGTAAGGAAGAGAAAGACAAACACCGTATAATGTACACGTGGAATCTAAAATATGACACAAAGGAACTTATCTACAAAACAGAAAAAGGCTCACAGGCACAGAGAACAGACTTGCAGTTGCCAAGGGGGAGGGGGGAGGGGAGGGATGGATCCGGAGTCTGGGATTAGCAGACGCAATCTTCTTATCCATTATATATAGAACGGATAAACAAGGTCCTCCTGTACAGCACAGGGAACTATATTCAGTATCCCGCGATAAGCCATCATGGGGGAAAGAGCCCTCCCTCTAACTGCTAGAGGAATCCCAGGCTGCAGGAGACGTGTGTCTCAGGGAGGCTCGTCTTGGGCAGGCCAAAAAGTTCGTTCGGTTTTCAGTAAAATTAGAAGGCACTTTTTTTTTCATTTTCACCAAGAACTTTATTGAACACCTTATTCATTAACCAGATGAAACTTTTGGCCAACCCAATAGACGTGAGGCGGCCAGAGGCTTCATTCCCTGCCTGTGTGACGCTGCCTCTCTGAGCCTGAGTTTCCTAACCTGTGAGTACAACAACCAACCTCTCGGGGTTGTTGGAACACATAAGGGTAGGTGACCCCAGGGCCCATAGGAGGGGAGCGCTCAGAGAGACTTTTCTCCTGTTTCCTGGGGCGGGAGGGCGGGGGTAAGGGAATGCAGAAGACGGATGGCTCACAGTCCGATTCCAGTACTCATTCTCTCATCCAGCAGACACTTATGGAGCATCTTCTACTATGTGCCAGGCATGCTACTGGGCGCCAGGGATACAGCAGTGAGCCAAACAGACAAAAATCCCTGGCTTCATGGAAGCGACATTTTCCATCAGGGGAGACAGACAAGCCACAAGATAAATAGAAACTTTTAAATGTGAAAGATAGTAATTAACACTGAGAAGAAGCAAGCAGAGAAGAGGCATAGAGACTATTTGGTTTTAGCCGGTCAGAATGAATCAGACATTTGAAAAACAAGGACTAAAACTGTCACAGCCAAGAGCAGCCTAAGAGATATGATGACTGAATGTAATGCAATGTCCTCATGGGGTCCTCAAACAGAAAAGGGGCGTTAGGTAAAAACTGAGGAAATCCAAATGAAGTGTGGAGTCTAGTAAATAACAGTGTATCAATATTGGTTCATTAATTATAACAAAGGCACCAAGTTCACGTAAGATGCTAATCATACGGGGAAGTTGGGTGATGAGTACAGGAATTTCTATACTATCTTATCATTTTTTTCTAAAATTGATTTACACCTAAAACTGTTCTAAAATAAAATGCTTATCAACAGTGAGGGAGACAGCAAGTGCGAAGGCCCTGAGGCAGGAGCATGCCCAGCAGGATTGGCAAGTCCTGGCACTGCTTGATGGAGAGTGGGAGGAGAGGCAATCAGAGAGACGGGTGGAAGACGAATTGTGTACAGGCTGGCAGGACGTTACGAGGACTCTTTTCTTTGCTCCAAGGATTATGTAGATTCACTGGAAGTCTGACATCACCTGATTTGTGGTCTAACAGCAGCTCTCTGGTTGCTTTGTTGGAACCAGACAGTGTGAGGCAAGGGCTGAAGCAGGAAGGCCAGTGAGGAGGCTCCTGCAGATGTCCGGGTGACAGAGGATGGTTGGTCAGACCAGAATGGTAGCAGTGGGGGAGGGGAGAACGGGTCAAGTTCTGGAAATATGTTGTATTTCCAGGGGTAGAGTTGACCAGATCTGCGGACGGATGAGACGTGCAGCATGAGAGAAGAGGAAAATCCAGGGGCCGCCCGAGCCACTGGAAGGATGGAGGAAGACAGGTTTGGGAGGCAATTAGGTACTCAGTTTAAAAAGACTGAGTCAGAGGGCCCGTGAGACACCCCAGAGGAGCTGTCAAGTGGCATCTGGAAATACAAGTCTGGAGTTGAGGAGCGAGCCCTAAACTGAAGACTATGAACGTGGGAGTCAGCAGCAAAGAAAGAAAATTGCAAATTCTCAAAGCTGGGGAGGCAAGATCCCCTCGGGAGAAGGGAGGGTGAATGCTGAGGTGTGGAGATAAACACACACACACACGATTTATGAGCACGGCCGTTTAAATGAGCTTATGTAAAGCAATTATCCTTCAGTAAAAAAATAAATTAAAAGAAAAAAAGAGCGTAGAGGGACTTCTCTAGTGGTTAAGATTCTGTGCTCCCAATGCAGGGGGCACAGGTTGGATCCCTGGTCAGGGGACTAGATCCCACATGCTGCGACTCAGACCCGACACAGCCAAGTAAAATTTTTTTTAAATACTTATAATAATAAATCAAATAAATGAGTTTAGAAGCTTCCATGCTTTAGCTCATATCATCCTGGCAACAAACTCTCCAGCCCACTTCTTGTGTGTTCCTCCTAAAACAGCCGAGAGGATTAGTGACCTGATGGGCGAGGTGAAGTGCAGATAAGCCCAGTGCCTGGCCGGTGCTGATTCACTGAGTTCTCACAGCACCAGTGTGACCTGGGGACAGTTTTCATCATCCCCATCTGACAGATGAGGAAAGTGAGGCACACAGAGTTTAGGGAACTTGGTGCAAGTTCTGTCTGACAGTGAAAACCATCCTGGGAGGTGGGGGTCCTATCCCTCTCTGCCTTCCCAAGGGGTTCAGTTGATTCCGAGTCAGGGCTGATCAGTGGGCAGATAGACAGGGCCTCCCCGACAAAGGCCCAGGGTATCTGCTGCAGTTCACGGGAGTCCCAGAGAGACCGAGCGCAGCGTAACTGCTGCACCACCTGCCACGAGCGCCGCCTGCTGGGCGAATTCCTCTGGTTCTCAGGACACTTGGCTTCTGGTGCAGCTGCTGGAACAACAACGCTCTCAGGACAATGAGCACGTCAAGTTGTCAGTTCCCCTGGGGGCCCAGCTTTATAGATGCCTGGGAAGCTGTAACATGTGCTCTCAAAGCTACTTTTGATGTTTCAGAAAGGCTGCACAGGTGACTTGAAAGGTAGAATTCTCTGGCTTTTCAGCTCCACTGGCCCTGCAGTGGATCAGAAGTTCTCTGAGCAGTTACCTCCTGGACTGATATGATATTGGCGCCATGCCATGCTGGGCCAAGTCACTTCAGTTGTGTTCGACTCTGTGCGACCCCATGGACTGTAGCCCCCGCCAGGCTCCTGTGTCCATGGGATTCTCCAGGCAAGAATACTGGAGTGGGCTGCCATGCCCTCCTCCAGGGCATCTTCCCGACCCAGGGATTGAACCCAAGTCTCCTTCGTCTCCTGCATTGGCAGGCAGACTCTTTACCACTGAGCCACCTGAGAAGCCCCGGACAGCTGTGTGGCCAGCTAAAAGCCCCTTCGGTCCTGGTCCAGCCCCAGACCTACAAATGCCCATAAGACCTGTCTGAGGCCCCAGGCCCCAGCCATTACCCTCTAGTTCTCAGCCCTGGTTGTACACTAGAAACCCCTGTGGAGTTAAAACAAAACAAAGCCCAGGTTCCTCCCAGCCTGGTGAGATACGGCTCTTTGGGGGTGGGCCCTGGGGATGAGCAATTTTAAGAGCTTCCCCGGTGGTTCTAACAAGTGAGGGACTGACTCTTGAGGCCTGCTTCCCACCACCCCCTGCCGCCAGACACTGCAGTGCCTGGAGAGGAACGCCAGCCCCCTGGGACGCCAGATCTGCAGATTTTCGAAAAAAAACAAACAAAAATCTGGATAGTGTGAAATCTCTCAATTCTCAAATGTTGAGTTGTTGTTTTGGCTTTTAATTCCAATGAAAGTATGTTTTAAAAAACATTTTATTGTAAAAGTAATAGTAGGTTTATTGTGGAAAATTGGGAATATATAGAGTGAGATACAAAGAAGAAAGGGCTTCCCAGGCAGGACCGTGGTAAAGAACCCCCTCTCTGCCAGGGTAGGAGACATAAGAGATGTGGGCTCGATCCCTGGATTAGGAAGATTCCCCTGGAGAAGGGAATGGCTACCCACTCCAGTATTCTTGCCTGGGAAATCCCATGGACAGAGGAGCCTGGCAGGCTATGGTCCATGGGTCGCAAAGAGTTGGACAAGACTGAAGCAACTTAACACACACACATAAAGACGAAAATGAAATTCACTTATAATCTTAAGTGCCTCTTAGGTTCTGAATAGGCAGTGATTCAGAACATTCTGAAAGAGAGTCCCTATGTCAGTGTGCTGGGGGAGCGGGGGCCCCCGGAAGTCTTTTCCTATGGAAACGGAGTTCCATTTCTTGAAAGCCTGGACACGCAACACCTTAAAAACTGGCCCCTCAGACCATTGATGCTTGTCAGAGACAGACTTGGAGAACATCCCCTGCTCTTTAGATCAATATTTCTTCTTCTTGATACATAATAAAAATTAGATTTAGAAAGAAATCTTTAGGGCAGAACTTCTGCTGTCCGATGGCACTGGCTCTGGAGGGCAAAGAAGCCCTCTCGCTAGGCTCGCATGTGCCCCCTGGTGGCAGCTGGAGGGATGGCGTCACAGGGCTGGGCTCCAGCGCCCGCCCTTGCTGCTCTCAAGTCAGTGGTTCTCAAAGTGGGGTCTTGGGACCCAGGATCACCTGGGAACCTGTTACAAACACAAATTTTCAGGCCCTAAACCTCAGTTCTTCTGCATAGAAACTCTTGAGGGTGGGGCCCAGCAATCTGTGTTTTAACAAGCCATTTAGGCACTTATGATGAAACTTCCAAGTTTGAGAACTACGGTTCTAAATAACCTCAGGCCTGGTACCAGATACTGTGTTGAAACGGCCCAGGCTCTGAGGCAAAAGGCAATGACCGTGCCGAAGGTGCTGGTGCTGGGTTAACACACCTCCTCAGCCCCACCTCCCTCTCGGCCCTCAGGTGTCTGGAGGCTGCAGAGCTGGGGAACGGGCGGAATGGACCACTGCCCAGAGTAAACCCATCCTGGCTTCTTGGACACAGCTCAAAAGACCACACCATGTTGTATGACGCTAAACCTGGGATTCTTAGGACAGAGATCAGAGGTATAAGGGCAGGATGATTCCAGAACTCTCTAGCAAGCCCTTCCTGAGGGCAAGACTTAAACTTCAGCAGAGGAATGAAAAGACACATTGAGGTAGGAATAAAGCAGAGACGAGGTAAGCCCAAGGAAGGAGGAGACCAGGAAGTGTGGTCCCCTTTGGCAGATGGATCAATCTTTAACCAGATACCTTCCAGGAAGAAATGCTTCATAATTCGATTACTGTCAAAATGAAAAAGCCCCACGTTGACTCAAGATGCCGCTGAACCGGTACCTGGGGAAATTCGATCTGGGTAAAAAACACCTAAGCCCCCAGTAGGTTCCCTGCAGCAAGGCTTTCCTGACAGAGAAGTGACTGTTTGCAGGGGATCCAGCAGTTAAGGAAATCTTGGCACCTGGAAAATTCAAGCAGGAGTTTGTAGAGAAAATGTGACAAGAAAAACAAGGTTTCAGCAAAAACCAGAGGCAGGCAGATGGAAGAAGTCACGGTAAATATGCCACTTCAAATTTTCCCCTCTCCTAGAAACAGTTGTTTATACTGTCATTCTAACAGAAAATACTATTCCGGAGATGTTCTGAGTTAGTTAAGACATCATATTTCAGGGTACATGTCTCATCTAATAGTTAGCTTTATTCATTCAGTAAGGATTCATCGAGCACCCGCTATGTGGCACTCACTGTTCTAGGTGCTGGGGTTACAGGGGTCCTCACAGAGTTTGCATTCTAATGAAGAGCGGGGAAAGGTAATACACGAAATAAGCGAAAGGTGTTACACTTTGGGTTCTTCCTCTCCAGCTTGCCCCTCATTGATTAAGTTCTCATTCTGAATTTTCAAAGATGAACTAGAAGAGGGACAGTGTTGAGGCTTCGGGTTGGGAAAACCGGCTAAGGCAGGGCTTCTTAACAATTCATAAGCAACGGAATCACCCGGAGACATTGTTCAAGTGCGGGTTTAACCAGAGGCCTGGAGAAGAGCTCCCGGGTGCAGGCCACGTGCTAAGGAGCTCCCTTGGAAGTCAGGCTGTGGGGACAGAGTCCCCAGCGTGCCCAGTCGGCCCAGGATGCCGACTCCCAGCCAGGCCGGCCAAACGGCCACACCCTGCGGCAGCTCCAGCTCCGGAGCTCGTCGGAGGCCCTGGCCAGTGCACGGAGCGCTCTTCCTCCTGATTCCCACAGTGTCTCCTCCTGGGCGGCTGGGCAGTCAGGAGCAACGCTGCTGCCGTTTAGTCGACCTTCTTAAAGGCAAGGAAACAGCACCCACCCGAGAGGTTGTGCTGGCGGCAAGCCGAGAGCAGACTGCCCTCCCCATCTAGAGGGCTCTGCCCAGCCCAGAGCAGACTAGGGCCTTCAGAGAGGGCAATGCTGCAGGCCTGTGAAGCCAGCTCAGCACGAAACACCACTGAGTCACAGAAAACCCGGTGTTTATGGGGCTCAAGGGCCTTTAACCTAAACAGGTCTAGTTGCTGCAGGCCACAGTTGACTAGTTTTGGCCTTCCTTGAACTGGCTCTGGGGTGGGTTTCCAGTTTCCTGTTTTGTCTTCCTCTGGGATGATGTGAATTTCGCAGAAAGCAATCTGAGAGCAGCTGTTAAAAATGTTCAGCCTTCCAGGTGGCTTGCCACAGCCCTGTGGAAACAGGCATGTGAGCCTGGGCAACTGGGATGGCAGGAGAAAGGACTATCCCCTTCCTTTTAGGCTGGGAGCCATGAGGAACTGTTTATTCTCATTTTGTAGGGGGTCTTGGAAAGATGATCAGAGAGGGAATGGGCACACAACAGCTATTTCCTGATGTAATGTTGGGAGACGTCAATAAAGAGAAGTTATCAGCCAATCAAAAGGCATGCAGGCTGCTTTTTCTGTAAATCATCATCCGGAATGGCAAACATTATTTTCTGGCCTGCAATAAATGATACTGTACTATCACAGAACCATTTCATGATGGCCCTAGAATAACAAAGACAACAACTGGGGATCTCCTTGGTGGGAAAGAACACGACAGTGAGAGGCTCTGGGCAGACACATTCCTTGAGGGAGGGTGAAGGCAAAAGCCAAGCGGAGGGGTCTCCCCTGGGGAGCCCAGCTCCCAGAGTTAAGTGTGGTATGTTTGCAGCAGCCTAGGTGGCCGAGACTCAGGAAGGCTGTCCAGCCATAGGGCCAGGGCTGAGGTGCCCAGAGCAGAATTTTCCAAAACTGGAGCCAAGGTCAATTGTAACAATGGCCAAGAGAGGAAAAGAGCGGCCCAGAGGGGCAGGCAGCTGGCTACTCAGAGGATGAAAACAGGCAAAGCCCCTAGAAACAAGGCAGGACTACAGACATGGTTACCCTGGAAATCAGCTCAGGACGCGTAGCAGAAGGGAAACCCGATAGGGTACTGGCCACAGAGAGGCCGGACAAGACTGTGGAAAATGGAATTTGCTCTTAAAAATTTCTCACCAACTACCTTCCGACTCCACCCCTAACTTGCTTTTTGTACCAGAAAGCAAGTCAACTTTGTTTCTAATGCCATGGAGAAAGGAAAAGGCGGGGAGGGAGGAGGAGGGAAGGAAGAGGGAGGGTGAGGGGTAAGAATGGATGCATCCTAAGTAAGACCAGAAGGAAAACCGCCTGAGAGCTGGGGTGGGCTCGTCCCATGTCCTGCACCTGAGCCCCGCTGTCAGGGCGTGGAACCGAGGGCAGGAGAGTGAAAATCTAAGGCTCATTCAGAACAATCTACCTTGTGTGCCCTCCTGAAAAGTTAAAAAGGCAGAAAACTAGTTTTTATCTGTAAGAAAGTGTTTATTCTTTTGAACCCCACAGGAAAAAAAAATAAGAATGCAGCCAAGACCAAGTATTTAACCAAAGTAGTGTCCCAAAAAGGCAGCAAAATGGGGGAAACCTCAACACAAAGTCAGTAACAATTTTCCATGTTTTTGCACAAAGATGAAAAAAATCTATGACAATTCCAAATAACACTTTCATGGTGACAATTACACAAGATGATTCAAAAATGCAAAATGGCAGCAACATGCACACCTGGCTAAAGCTAGAAGTTTTTAATCCCAAAATAAGATCTGTGATTAAAAGGATGATTCTTTTTAATACTTCTATTTTGCTGACTTGCTTGTCCTACTTAATTTGCTTTAAATGAGACGTACATGCCAATTAACAGGAAATTGTAGAACTATGTCCTTCCAGAATCCATGGCAAGGAAGCCAAGCCAATGTTTGGTTTCTGAATTTTCCTAGTTTCCAAATACACTTTTGCTTTGCCCCTCCCTCTCCCAGACCCTCCCTCCACCCCCACCCTGATTCTTAAAACACTTCCAAAGGTTGCCAGTGCAAACACTTTTCTACCAATGTATAATACACACTTGAAACTGAAATCTTTGTGCAGAATTTTGAGTTTTAAACTCCTAAAGAAAAAAAAAAAACCCTCCTTGGCACAAGAGCTGAGGAATTGTCAAGTTTTTTTTAAATCGTCAAACAGAAGATGACGAAGACTGGAAAGCACAGGTAAAGGAAGTTAAAACAAAAACAAAACCTAGAATTGCAGCTTTTATTAGCCAGCATTGCAGTCTCTCGAACACAACCACCACCCTGCTCCCGCGCCCAGGGTGCCTGCCTGGAGGCCAGTTCAGAACAGGGTGGTGCTTTCTACGAAAGGAAACAGAAGGTGTCTGTGGTGGCAACAAACAGCCCAGCTACCCACCAGTTTCACAGCAGGATCCGTGGTGAGCTTGATAGAGAAGACAGATGATGGCAAAGGGGGAAATTGTTTAAAACCCAGTTTCCTCTTGAATGTCTTTTCCCAAGGCACTGTGGACAGGCTGCTGCTAGCTGGTCGCCAGGGTGGACACACCGATGGGGACACACGCGTCTGAGACACAAACCCCGTGACACTCTCACAGCCTCATCGCCTGAGTCTCTCCCCTCGGCTGAAATGGCACTCCCTGAATTTGTTTGGTCCTTGGAGGGGTCATCAATTTTTATTTTCTGTAATATCTTCAATACAGCTATGGGATCAAAGCTGTGTTAGGTTACTGAACCTTTTCACACCAAAAACTAAAATTTTCATTATCATCCCATGTGAACCCAATGAGCAGATTTTGCTTGCTGACTTAAGAACAAAACAAAGATAAAGGGCTGAGAAGCAAAACCTCTGCTTTTTTTTCTTTTTCTTCAAGAGGAAACTGTAAGAATACATAAAAGGCAAAATTGGCTACTTGAAATCCAAGAATGGTTTTAATGTATTGGCCGAGAAAAATAAACTGCAAAGTTCTGTGAGGTCTTCTAAAAATTTACAAGAAAAACCGATGGGCAGTTCTAATCAGACTTGGATGTTATCTTCCCCCCTTTTTAAAAACGACAACATATACAGTCCCACAAAATACAGTATCAACTTTTTTGTTTTATCTTGACTGCCAGAGACGCTCCTTTGTGATGCCTTCTGATAACCAAATGGCTGAACAAAACACACTGCTGGCCTTCATTTCTTCAGGGGCTGGTAAACAGAGGCATTGGGATCGAGTCCAGAGGGGCTGGTCTCCACAAATTTGGAAGAGTAGTGGGGGGACACGGGGCTCAGGGGGCTGGCAGCAGCACTGTACGTTATGCTGGGCATGACGGCCATGACTTCAGCTATCTTCTGTTTTAGGTCCTTGATTTCCTGGTCTTTCTGAAGAATTTGTCCTGGAAGATCAAAGACCTGCCATTAGTGAGAAGGAAGGGCTCACCCAACACAGTGCCCTTTTGGGCCCATCAATCCCAAGTGGGTTCAACTCCAGCTTTGATGGTTTGCAAGGGGAGACACTTTTCCTGTAATGGGCCAGGAAATATTTTAAAAACTGCGAACCACATACTGTTCTTGTCATTTTTTTCAAGACCATACTAAAATGTAAAAACTGTTCGCAGCCCACCAGTGGTACAAGAAAAGCTGGCAGGCCAGACGTGGCCCATGGGCCACGGTGTGCGAGGGGAAAGCAACTGTGTGTAGGCAGGTGTAATGAAGCACAGAGCTTGTGCACCAGGAGCCATGTGCTGAGCTCAGCAGCTGCTCTCGACTTACGGCTCTGCCTCTCGAGCTGAAACACTGCTTGGGGAGGACGGAGCATCTCTGAATCAGGGCAAGCAATGCAACCAGCTCCCGCCTGCTGCACGGCCGCTTCTCTTCCTGTGCTTCTCCTGTGCTCTGTGTTGTTAACTCAGGAGGTTTCTGTTTCTACTGCATCACAAAGCTGTCCCTGCTCCTTCCATCTAAATCAGACCCTACCCCTAGTCCCCAACTCCTCGATTCTCAACACACCCTAAACTTCCCTTTCTGTCACTTTCTTCTTTGTAATAATGCTAATAATCACTATGGCTAACACATATGTGCCAGACACTGTCCTGAGTGCTTACACAGACGAATTCATTTACTTATCAAAGCAACTCTCTAAGGTGGGAATTATCATCATCATCCATTTTATAGATGAGGAAACCGGAGCACAGAGAGGTGGAGTGACAGAGCTGGGATTGAACACAATGCAGTCTGGCTCCAGAGTCTGCATTCTGTCTCCTATGAGTGTTGAAATGGGTGATGGTTAGTGCCCATCGGAGAAGGCAATGGCACCCCACTCCAGTACTCTTGCCTGGAGAATCCCATGGACAGAGGAGCCTGGTGGGCTGCAGTCCATGGGGTCGCAAGAGTCGGACACGACTGAGCGACTTCACTTTCACTTTTTACTTTCATGCATTGGAGAAGGAAATGGCAACCCACTCCAGTGTTCTTGCCTGGAGAATCCCAGGGACAGGGGAGCCTGGTGGGCTGCCGTCTCTGGGGTCGCACAGAGTCGGACACGACTGAAGCGACTTAGCAGCAACAACAGCAGCAGCAGCAGCAGCAGTGCCCCATATCTCTCCCCTGGCCCACGAGCTCTGTGAGGGCCAAGACTGTCCCCCCTTTTTCGTCTTTGCCAAAACCTTAGTGTCTGGCTCAGTGCAAAGCTGAGACCCTGCAAGGTATATATCCTACCAAAGTCATTCAGTTATCAATGGCTGAGCAGGATTTAAACCCAGGACCACCTGGTTCCAAAGCCCACGTAATCTCCATGCTTTGATGCTCCCTGGTCCACCAGGGGAAGAACCTTAGGAGGAGCCCTTGTGAAATGTAAACGCCGAAAAAAGTCAGAGGCTGCATTTGAGTTGCACTCATTTTGAGTCCTACAGAAGATGGTAATGTATTTGAAATGTAAGAGAGCCTGGTGGCAGATTTTAAACAATGATATAGTAGAGATGAAAGCCATTTTGGAACCAGGATGAATCAAATGATAGAGAAAGCAGGAGAAAGGCAACAAGGGGTTTGATTTAAATTACAAAGTTGGGTTCCTATTAGAATATTCCGAGCATGACAGAAGAGAGAAGTAGTGGGGAAGGCAGAGGCAAAGAGCTGCAGAAAGGAACTGCTCCCCCCGGCTTCCTTCACGTCCCCTCAGCTTCCAGTAAGCATCAAATACCCTCCTTCTCTTTGAACAAAGAAAGCCTCAGATGAATAAAATAAAATAGTGGCATCTGATACACGAGCCACTGTATCTTCTTTTCCATGCAGATTTAAGCTTGGTTTCTTTAATCAGTAACATACAAACATTCCCAGAGCTTTGGAAAAGACAGTTCTCTCTGCTTCTCTGTGGCTTTGCAGGAATTTCTGGGCCAACAAGGAAGTATAATCCGTGCTGAGAAGCCAAGCTCCCCTCGGCTACAATGAGACCAGGTGCTGCTTCTCTCCAGGAGGTAACCTCTTTCGAGTCTGCAAATCCAAGCAAACAGGAGGAGGCAGAGAGAGGGTGGCCACTTCTCAGGGAGCTGAGCCAGCCAGGCAGAAAAATACAGTGTGTGCTCAGAAGTCTGGCTCTAAAGCAGGATTCCCAGGAAGCTTCTTTTTAAATGTCTTTCCTTGAGTCCGCAGATTCATAGGCCTGATTCTCAACCCTCTTCTCTTCCTGCTCTGTCGCTGCCATCCCAAGCCACGCCTATGGCTTCACTGACCTTTCACGGGGTATCCCACCAGCCCCAGGGTCTCTGGCCCTCTCTCTGGGTGTAGGCCCCAAATTCCCACTGACTGATGAAGACCTTCAGCTCAGTGTTTGGGAGGCAACTCGAGATCAAAGCATCCCACACCAAACTCACTTTTTCTTCTCATTCCTTAAATCTGTTCCGCTCTTCTTCCAAGGTTTTAGCAGCACTGCTGGAACACGTCACCCTCTCTCCTGAAAACCCAGGAGTTACATCCTCTAGTATTGTTTCATTCACGGTCCCCCTAATCCACTCTCTTCTTCCACATCCCCCAGCTAAGGGTCACTGGACTGCTCCCCTGGACGTTCTCAGCACTTAGCACTTTCTTTCCTTTGCTTACACTGTTCCCTCAGATAACAATGGTCTTCCCTGCCATTCTCTGCCTTCAGAATTCACCCTTTGAGGTCATGTACCCACTGCTATATTCAAAATGGATAACCAACAAGGAGGACCTACTGTATAGCACATGGAGCTCTACTCAATTTTATGTGGCAGCCCGGATGGGAGAAGGGTTTGGGGGAGAATGGATACATGTGTCTGTATGGCTGCGTCCCTGCGCTGTTCACCTGAAACCACCACATTTAGTTCAGTTCAGTCGCTCTCTCTGCGACCCCATGAACCACAGCACGCCAGGCCTCCCTGTCCATCGCCAACTCCTGGAGTCCACTCAAATCCATGTCCACTGTGTTGGTGATGCCATCCAACCATCTCATCTTCTGTTGTCCCCTTCTCCTCCTGCCCCCATCTTTCCCAGTATCAGGGTCTCTTCAAATGAGTCAGCTCTTCGCATCAGGTGGCCAAAATATTGCAGTTTCAGCTTCAACATCAGTCCTTCCAATGAACACCCAGGATTGGTCTCCTTTAGAATGGACTGATTTGATCTCCTTGCAGTCCAAGGGACTCTCAAGAGTCTTCTCCAACACCACAATTCAAAAGCATCAATTCTTCAGTGCTCAGCTTTCTTTATAGTCCAACTCTCACATCCATATATGACTACTGGTATTAACTGGCTATACCCCAACACAAGATAAAAAATTTGACGTATGAAAAAAAAAAGAATTCACCCTTCAAAGTCCATTCAACGGCCCCTCCCGTAGGAAGCTGCCTTGACCTCTCCTCTGGCCTTTCAAGGCGCCTGCCTCTACCGTGTGGTGGCAGGCCTTAGGTGTGGCTTTCCCTGGTGCGGCATTTCTCACAGCATCCACCCTACCCTAGCCCTAGTATTAAGACATTATCTGCCTTCTTCACGTGCATTCCCTCATGAAACTAAGTGAAAGTCTTCCAGAAGCAACATGGCAAATGAAAGCACAACATACTGAATGTAGAAACACACTTGAAATACACCTCCCTGGGACACTCAGTTTTAACACTCTATTGACCAGAGACATATTAACACCACAGGCATTAGTTCCTGCAAAAATCCCCTGGTCAATAATGTGTCAAGAGTGTAAAGAGGTCCCTAAGACCAAAAAGTCTGAGTGCCACTACCTGAGTGGAACCTCAACTAGAGTATGTCTTGTTTATCTTGTCTCCTTTTCACCTTCTAGTAAAATGGTTTGCATAGACCTAGTGTGAATGCTTTGCAAGTACCTGTTGAGATATTCTTTTCCTTCTACTAAGTCAAGTGCTTGAAAAAATTTTTCTTCAGTCATCTATTTGTGGCTTACCAACTTCTTGAACAAAATCTAAATTTCTTTTCATTAGGTCATGTCAGGTCTCTATTCCGAAGCCTTCCAAAGCTTCCCATGGCATTCAGAATAAAGTTCTTTCCATAGGCAGCGAAGCTTGGCAGAATGTGGCTCCTGCTACTTTTGATCCTAAAAACTCTCCCCATCACTCAGGCTGCAGCCCCACTGGCCATGACGCAAGTTCCCTCTAGACACTCACCTACTCCCTCTCTCTCTTCTCCCAGTCCCTGCTCAAACGCTACCTACTCAAAGGCTCTTCCATGTCCTCCACGTCAAACTGGCAGCGCCCCTCCACCCCAGCACAGGCTCCCTTGCCACTGCTTTCTTTCCTTCACCGCACCCTTCCATGTTACATGTCTGCCCATCACTGTCGGTCCCCTAGGGGATGCTCACAGTGTGTGGTACACAGCGAGTCTCAGTAACTTCTGCTGAGGATCAGCCTGCCCTCCAGACCCTCCTCCTCCTTCCATGCCCTCATCTGCAACCTTTGCTCCAGTCAAACAGAGCCAGCAGCCACCTCGCTCAAGCTGTTTCTTCTGTTTAGACGCCTCTCTTCCCCTCCTGCTCACTACACCGCTTCTTCACTGGGGCTAACCCCTTCTCATCACTCAAGACCCAGGTCAGACATCAGCTCCCCTGAGAAATGGCCCTCTCTAACTCTCCAGACTGGCTGAGTATCTGCCGACGTTCCCAGGGAACCCACACACCCTGTTCCACTGGCACCTTCTGGTGACTCTGCAGTTCTCTACATACTTCTGTAACACTCTGAGCTCCTTGAGCACAGAAACACATACTTTTCCCTGTGTGCCCTGCTGGACATGTTCTCATCTCAAAATTCGTCTGCAAAATGAATTAATGTGATGATTCCCACGTTCATGATGGGCACTTATCAGACCACTTGAAGGGTGAGTGCAAATGCCTTTGGTTAGAGCTCTAAGGAAGCTGCTCTCTGTGCCCCCGGGCATCCCTGACCTGGGCCCGCTGCTCGCCTACCTTGGGCAATCTCGAGCTGCCGCTTTGCGTCCCCCAGTGCGGAAAACAGGTCCAGCTTGATTCTTGTCTCTGCACTCAGGCTGTTCTCCAGGTGCTGCGTTTTATCTTGCATGGCCGAGAGGGCTGACATTAACACCTCAGTATCCTTCTCATTTTCCTTATACTTCCGAAGCTCCTATCAACATCATCAAAGCAGCAATGTTACAACACAGTTTTGGCATTGATGCCTACAAATTTGAAATCACAAATAAAATCCCACCATTACTGACCTGGCCCCTAGAACATAGAACTCTGCTGCTTCACAGGTTTAGACCTTACCCTTTAGAGGGAGTGCAAAATGTATTTATATACAGTGATTTGCACATACAGACAGTGACTGTGTTGGGTTATTTCGAGGTAACAGTGGACTCCGTCTCCAAATAAAACACTTTCTTAAAATCCTTACTCAGAACCACAAAGACCCTGTTGCCAGTTGCAAATGGTGCTATAATGCTCTAGTTAAATTAGCCAAAACTCTACTCTCAACTTAAAACTAAAAACTGTAAAAATCTTAAATTATTTTGATAGGGCATATTCCAAAACAAACCCACTTAAAACATCAGACGCACGCACACACACACACATATACACTGATATTTTGATATTTTCATTTTAAAAGAAACTGAAAACATAGTGAATTAAAAAATACTTAAAAGTCCAAAGAAAATAAAAATCACCCAAAATCCCAATGCTGCAAAAAATTAGATATATCTTCTTCTAGTCTTTTTTAAGCCTATGTATCTTTTAGCATAATTGAAATCACACTAAATGTACAATTTTCTAAAAACTTATATAATCTACACTTCTTCAAAAATACAATTTTTATTGAATATATAATATTCCTAAATGTATCAGTTCAGTTCAGCTGCTCAGTCATGTCCAACTCTTTGCAACCCCATGGACTGCAGCATACCAGGCTTCCCTGTCCATCACCAACTCCCGGAGCTTGCTCAAACTCATCGAGACAGTGATACCATCCAACCATCTCATACTCTGTCATCCCCTTCTTCTCCTGCCTTCAATGTTTCCCAGCATCATGGTCTTTTCCAGTGAGTTAGTTCTTCGTATCAGGTGGCCAAAGTATTGGAGCTTCAGCTTCAGCATCAGTCCTTCCAATGAATATTCAGGACTGATTTCCTTTAGGATGGATTGGTTGGATCTCCTTGTAGTCCAAGGGACTCTCACGAGTATTCTCCAACACCACAGTTCACAAGCATCAATTCTTTGGCTCTCAGCTTTCTTTATGGTCCAACTCTCATATCCATACATGATTACTGGAAAAACCATAGCTCTGACTAGATGGACCTTTGTTGGCAAAGGTCCTCTGCTTTTGAATATGCTGTCTAGGTTGGTCATAGCTTTTCTTCCAAGGATGGCTGTAGTCACCACATGCAGTGATTTTGGAGCCCAAGAAAATAAAGTCTGTCACTGTTTCCATTGTTTTCCCATCTATTTGCCATGAAGTGATGGGACCAGATGCCACGATCTTCGTTTTTTGAATGTTGAGTTTTAAGGCAGCTTTTTCATTCTCCTCTTTCAATCAAAAGGCTCTTCAGTTCCTCTATGCTTTCTGCCATAAGGGTTGTGTCATCTGCATATCTGAGGTTACTGATATTTCTCCAAGCAATCCTGATTCCAGCTTATGCTTTACCCAGCCCAGCATTTCGCAAGATGTGACAATATACAGCCTTGGCGTACTCCTTTCCCAATTTGGAACCAGTCCATTGTTCAATGTCCGGTTCTAACTGTTGCTTCTTGACCTGCATACAGATTTCTCAGGAGACAGGTAAGGAGATCTGGTATTCCCATCTCTTTAAGAATTTTCCACAGTTTGTTGTGATCCACAAACAACTGAGACTTGCCTGTGAGTGTCCAGGAGTCTCTGGCGAGGTGTGGGTCGACAGTGGCCTGCTGCAGGGTCAGGGCACTGAATACAACAGTGCCTGCACACGTCCTTTTGAAGGAAGCCACCATTACCCTTACCATAGTTTGGCCTCAGGCCAAACAACAGGGAGGGAACACAGCCCCGCCCATCGACAGAAAAATCGGATTAAAGATTTACTGACCATGGTCCCACTCTTCAGAACAAGACCCAGCTTCCCCCCTTCTCACCAACCCCCAACCAGTCAGTCTCTCCTGTCAGGAAGCTTCCATAAGCCTCTATAATCCTTATCCATCAAAGGGCAGACAGAATGGAAACCACAATCACAGAAAACTAACCAAACTGACCACATGGACCACAGCCTTGTCTAACTCAATGAAACTATGAGCCATGTCATGTAGGGCCACCCAAGATGAACAGGTCATGGTGGAAAGTTCTGACCAAACGTGGTCCACTGGAGAAGGGAATGGCAAACCACTTCAATATTCTTGCCTTGAGAACCCCATGAACAGTATGAGAAGGCAAAAAGATACGACACTGAAAGATGAACTCCCCAGGTACGTAGGTGTCCAACATGCTACTGGAGAAGAGTGGAGAAATAACTCCAAAAAGAATGAAGAGACAGAGCCAAAGCAAAAACAATGTCCAGTTGTGGATGTGACTGGTGATAGAAGTAAAGTCAGATGCTGTAAAGAACAATATTGCATGGGAACCTGGAATGTTACGTCTATGAATCAAGGTAAATTGGAAGTAGTGAAAGAGGAGGCAAGAGTGAACAATGACATTTTTAGGAATCAGTGAACTAAAATAGACCGGAATGGGCGAATTTAACTCAGATGACCATTATATCTACTACTCTGGGCAAGAACCCGTTAGAAGAAATGGAGTAGCCCTCATAGTCAACAAAAGAGTCTGAAATGCAGTATTTAGGTGCAATCTCAAAAATGACAGAATGATCTCTGTTCATTTCTAAGGCAAACCATTCAATATCACAGTAATCCAAGTCTATGCCCCAACCACTAATGCTGAAGAAGCTGAAGTTGAATGGTTCTATGAAGACCTACAAGACCTTCTAAAACTAACATCAAAAAATGATGTCCTTTTCATCACAGGGGACTGGAATACAAAAGTAGCAAGTTACAAAATACCTGGAGTAACAGGCAAGTTTGGCCTTGGAGTATAAAATTAAGCAGGGCAAAGACTAACAGAGTTTTACTAAGAGAAATCACTGGTCATAGCAAACATCCTCTTTCAACAACACAAGAGATGACTCTGCACATGGACATCACCAGATGGCCAATACCAAAATCAGATTGATTATATTCTTTGCAGGCAAAGATGGAGAAGCTCTACAGTCAGCAAAAACAAAACCAGGAGCTGACTGTGGCTCAGATCATGAACTCCTTATTGCAATATTCGGACTGAATGACTATACAGTGGAAGTGACAAACAGATTCAAGGGATTACATTTGATAGACAGAGTACCTTAAGAATTATGGATGGAGGTTCGTGACATTGTATAGGAGGCAGTGATCAAGACCATCCCCAAGAAAAAGAAATGCAAAAAGGCAAAATGGTTGTCTGAGGAGGTCTTACACATAGCTGAGAAATGAAGCAAAGTGAAAGGCAAAGGAGAAAAGGAAAGATATACTCATCTGAATGCAGAGTTTCAAAGAACAGCAAGGAGAGATAAGAAAGACTTCCTCAGTGACCAATGCAAAGAAACAGAGGAAAATAATAGAATGGCAAAGACTAGAGATCTCTTCAAGAAAATTAGAGATACCAAGGGAACATTTCATGCAAAGATGGGAACAATAAAGGACAGAAATGGTATGGACCTAAATGTATATGTACCATAATTTATTAAATTTCCACTATTAAGATTATTTTCAATTTTTTTGCATTTATTAATATATACCACTGTGATGTACATCTTTGTGTATGAATCACTGGTGAGATTTTAAAATATTTACCTTAGGCTGGAATCTGAGAAAAATATTTTTAGAAAATACATGGTCTTTCCAGAATATTATCCTTCCACCAGCAACATATAAGGCCTATTTCATTGCACCCTTACCCAGGCTGTTATCACTGTTTAAAAATTGTTTGCTAATTTCACAGACTATAAATGATACTCAATTTTAATCTGTCTTTGGTGATAAGGACATATTCTTACACTGTTATCAGTCATTTGCATTTTTTGTGAATTATTTATTCATATCCTTTGCCTATCTTCTGTATATTTGAGCTTTTATTAGCAATATTTATGAGCTATTTACATATTGAGAATATTAATCCCTTATTTATAACATTTGTTGCAATATCTGTATCTGTCCCAGGTGATGTTTTTCCTTTTATTTTTCCACTTTGCGATTTAAAACAAAATGAGTTTCTTTTCCTGTGGAATTCTGACTCTTTCTCTGGCATTTCCACTGTTTCCCATATATTTCCCATGAAGTAATGGGACCAGATGCCATGATCTTCATTTTCTGAATGTTGAGCTTTAAGCCAATTTTTTCACTCTCCACTTTCACTTTCATCAAGAGGCTTTTTAGTTCCTCTTCACTTTCTGCCATAAGGGTGGTGTCATCTGCATATCTGAGGTTATTGATATTTCTCCCGGCAATCTTGATTCCAGCTTGTGCTTCTTCCAGCCCAGCGTTTCTACTCTGCATATAAGTTAAATAAGCAGGGTGACAATATATAGCCTTGACGTACTCCTTTCCCTATTTGGAACCAGTCTGTTGTTCCATGTCCAGTTCTAACTGTTGCTTCCTGACCTGCATATAGGTTTCTCAAGAGGCAGGTCAGGTGGTCTGGTATTACCATCTCTTTCAGAATTTTCCACAGTTGATTGTGATCCACACAGTCAAAGGCTTTGGCATAGTCGATAAAGCAGAAATAGATGTTTTTCTGGAACTGTCTTGCTTTTTCCATGATCCAGCGGATGTTGGCAATTTGATCTCTGTCTGGTTCCTCTGCCTTTTCTAAAACCAGCTTGAACATCAGGAAGTTCACGGTTCACGTATTGCTGAAGCCTGGCTTGGAGAATTTTGAGCATTACTTTACTAGCGTATGAGATGAGTGCTGCAGATGGTGACTGCAGCCATGAAATTAAAAGATACTTACTCCTTGGAAGAAAAGTTATGACCAACCTAGATAGCATATTCAAAAGCAGAGACATTACTTTGCCAACAAAGGTCCGTCTAGTCAAGGCTATGGTTTTTCCAATGGTCATGTACGGATGTGAGAGTTGGACTGTGAAGAAAGCTGAGCACAGAAGAATTGATGCTTTTGAACTGTGGTGCTGGAGAAGACTCTTGAGAGTCCCTTGGACTGCAAGGAGATCCATCCAGTCCATTCTAAAGGATATCAGTCTTGGGTGTTCTTTGGAAGGAATGATGTTAAAGCTGAAACTCCAGTACTTCGGCCACCTCATGCGAAGAGTTGACTCATTGGAAAAGACTCTGATGCTGGGAGGGATTGGGGGCAGGAGGAGAAGGGGACGACAGAGGATGAGATGGCTGGATGGCATCACTGACTCGATGGACGTGAGTCTGAGTGAACTCCGGGAGTTGGTGATGGACAGGGAGGCCTGGCGTGCTGTGATTCATGGGGTCGCAAAGAGTTGGACACGACTGAGCGACTGAGCTGAACTGAACTGGCATTTCTTTTTCTGTGCTATCAGATGAGTGTCGATTTTCTTTTTCCCGTTGTCCAGCTATCCCACAGCCCTCACTGATTAACCCTTGCTGTTTCATCCATTTCTGATCCACCTTCCCTGCACTTTAGGCTTTGATTCTGGGTCATCTATTCTATCTGCCACTGGTTTTTTATGAGTCCCCTATAACTCAAATTACTGTAACTTTACAACTTAAGACATTAGTTTTAAATGTCCCTTTCAAGACCCAACATCAAATACTTTGTCAAGGTATACACAATCCCCAAACTGGCACTGTCCAAAGAACCGGCAGTTTCCTACTCCATGCACATGCAGTTTTCCTCCACTCCATGCCTCGAGTGGCCATCTGTGAGGCTCAGAGCCACCCAGAATGGTCAATTCCCTGGCAATCGATACAGAGTTAGGGCTAAGAAGAGGTATATCAGTTCCATAGCACACTAATTTGGCCTGTAACCTGAAAAAGTGAAATGAATCTCTGGTGAACCAAATTCTGGTATAAAACATGTCAGGGATCAATATTTCTGGCTTGTCTTAGAATCCAGTTAAATTAAATATAGCTTGAATGAGCTCGACAAGATGAGAGCTTCTTTTGGTCATATGGAGATTTTCAAACGCGATGGGGTTTGGCTTGTATTAGTAGGGGCTATCTCCTCATGGCAGCACAGAGCACAAATCTAACAGAGAAGAGGAATTCAAGTGCAATGAAGTTGGCTGTCCTCCCTTACCTGAACTTTCAGCTCTAATTCTCTGATCTGGTCTTCTTTAACCTTCATGTCCATTGTGAGCTTCTTGCCCTCTGCTTCTAATTCTCTGATCCGATTCCGTAAGGTTTCAGTGCACTCTCCCCTTTAAAAAGAAGAGAAAGGAAAAAGAATTCAAACAAGTACAGGTTTAATCATATTTCAGGACCAATATTTTTCTTGTACTCACAGAATCAGATTTCAGCTTTTGGCTCAGTCTGCTCATTCTCTCTGTACTTTTATAATTTCAAAAGTCATCTAAAATGATTACTAACTGGGAGTCTTAGATGAGCCAGATGTCAAGCTAGTACTTTTACCCATACTGCCTCCTGTACTGGAGTTGGGTTTATTATTCTGTTTTCCAGAGAAGAAAACTGAAGCTATTTAGATATAATATAATCCTGAAAAAGCGAACATAGTCCCAAGGTTGCCAACTTGTCGGTCATAGAACTGGCTGAGAACTGAGGTTTTTCCACTTTGCCAATCCACCAAGCTTCCCATCAGGCAACATGACCTGGAACACTGCACACAAGCTGAGCAAGACAGAACCAGATGTCTTCTGTCTCCAGCAGAGGGCAGTGAGCTAGGAACATTTTCACTTTTGACGGGCTATACGCATTGCAAACATCACCTTTCTTTAGGCATGATATTTTGACAAGCCTGAAGTAAATAGAAAGAGAAGGAAGCAGCATTAGAGTTGCTTCTCAGGGTTATAATAAGGAAAAACTTAAAAAGATGATGATAATAGCAAGTTCAAAGCTGATGAGCCATTTAGGCCCGGTGGAGTAGGTATCCTTTGCCCACAAAAAGGAAGGTCCAGAGAGACTCTTCAAGGTTTGAGATTTATTTAAGAACAAAGACAGCCTCTACATGAATGAGGGCTTCCCTATTGGCTCAACTGGTAAAGAATCCGCCTGCAATGCTGGAGACCTGGGTTCGACCCCTGGGTTGGGAAGATCCCCTGGAGAAGGGAAAGGCTACCCACTTCAGTGTTCTGGCCTGGAGAATCCCATGGACTGTATAGTCCACGGGGTTGCAAAGAGTCAGACTCGACTGAGCTACTTTCACTTTACTACATGAATGATGGCAAACAAGAACCATCCAAGGGTTAAAGCAGAGAAAGCAGAAGAGATTAAGGGTAGAGACTGAAACCAACATACTGATTCTCAGGCGTAAGAGCCACTGAACAATATCGTTAAGAAAATGGCATATCCACCTCAGGGATTTTTTTAAAAAACAGTAACTGTTAGATGAATTAAGGAGAGCACAAGCCACACCAGACAACTGTTCAGGAAAATCTCCTGCAATGCAAGTGCTCAGAAATGTTTACAAATCTTTAAATGATGGACAAACAAAACTCATCACATCCTAGGCAAGTCAGTAAAGGGTCTTATGAATTTGTAAAGATCCTGATGGGCCAAGTCAGCTCAGCCAGCTGCAGTCCAGAGTCTGCTGGGGTAAGGCAGGATCACACAGGAGAAAGACCTCTCCATCCCACTGATACTTCTAAAAGGTGAAATGATGGTCTACCAAGTATCCTACAAATGCCAGAGCTGAAAAGAAGGCTAGAAACGTGCCAAATACAAAAGAGAAAGCAGTAGAACTATATCACATGGACACAGATTTGGGGATAGAAATTTAAATGAAATAAATAATAATTTACCCTCATGCTGCATCTGTAAACCCATAACTGACCCTCACCATGCAGAAGAACTTCACCAGTCGAAAAAATGAAGAAAAAGTGAAAAAGTGAAGTAGAAGCTAAAGAGAGACAGAGAGGGAGAAAAAGAGGCTCTTAAGTCTTTCCCCATCTTTTTTAAGGTCATTTGACAGTTTGCTGATGTCCAAAAAGGCATGAGCAGTCAGGACACAGTGTCTGGGGAAATGAGATTTTATCTTTCTTGCATTTTAAGATAAAAACTCCAGAAACACACAACTTAGTAATGACAGTTCTGCAAGGGAACAAAAGTCCAGATCGGCTCTCTCAAAGTATGTAGTAATATCAGTCTTACAGAAAGTGACTGGAACCCCTTTTTGAGCAGCATTCTGCCTTCCAGGTGTGGAAGGCACAGTAATTCCCTCATCCTGCTTTACAGAGGTCATGAGGGATGAAGTGGTCACGAGAGCTTGAGCCTGCACAGACGGAGTTTAAACCAGTTAACATAACAGTACTTAACAGCAATCCATCCGTGCATGATTGTCTATTTCCAGACCTGCCCAAGGCATCAAATTCCCATTCTCAGTCCAAGGAAAGCCATACAGGTGGCATGGACCTACCTTGATGCAGCAGCAAATGCGACAGCCCGGGCAGCAGTAGCTTCTTCTAACTTCTTCCTTTTTTTCTCCTCCATTAACTGCTTTTCTACAAAACTTCGGGCTTCCTGCTCAGCTTTTAGCTTTTTCTCCAACTGGCTGATATTCTGCTTATCTTTCTGCTTCATTTGCACAGCATTATGTAATCTATATGGAAATGATTGTCATACAGTTTTACAATTAGAAGTGTTCACCAAAAACCCTGGAAAGACATGGCTTCTCTTTATCATTTTAAAACCAAACAGGAGATTTGAATAGCAGATCACAGATGTCAACTCCCAGAGGGCCCAGGGAAAATACAATCATTATTATTTAACAATTCCTAAAAACAAATAAACAAGCTACTTTACAAAATACAGAATTGGACCTAGCCTCTGCTTTACGGGGCTTTTCTGGTGGCTCAGATGGTAAAGAATTCACCTGCAATGCAGGAGACCTGGGTTGGGAAGATACCCTGGAGGAGGGAACGAGTATCTATTTCAGTATTCCGGCCTGGAGAATTCCATGGATACAGTTCATGGAGTCACAACGAGTTGGACACGACTGACCAACTTTCACTTCACTTCTGCAAGTGATCTACAGAAGGTAATCCAGAAAACAGGATAAAACAGGTCTCTAAGAGAGGAAAAGATAACTGGAGAGCTAATTCTACTGCCTCGTAGAACTTCAGTCTGAGATCCAGGAAGGGCAGATGGAACCAGCCCCACTGAAGCGGAGGGGCGGGGGGGGGGGGCAGGTCTTTCCTTGCATGAACACAATGCGCCACAGCCCACTGCAGCCCTTCCTTCCCAGCTGGGAGGCGTTTTCTCCCAGTATCCCAAAATAGAACTCGTAGTTAGAAGCACAGGATGCTTATTTCAGATAGAAATTTCAGCCACCTTCTCTGCCTTGCTACTCCTCCTCCTCGCTTTATGTATCAATATAAGGTGAGTTTTTCTCACTGTATCAACAACGCTAGAGCCATCACACACATACATGAAACAATGGAAAGGCTATTTGTCTATAATGCTTTAGCTTTTGAGTTACATTCCCTGAAAATGAGGAAGGAATCCTCTTTCAAGGGAAAGCCCAGACAGCTCAGCACCTTCAACAGCAATCACTAGCCCAGACACCCAATGCTTAGAGATTTAAAAAAAAAAAAAAAGATAGACCCGCATTGAGTCAAGAAGTAATTTCAGAATGAATTAATGGAAAGCATAAAAGAAAAGCAGGCTTTTGGTCTGCCTCTTCAAATAAAATCAAAGTTCACTGCCACTTTTAGTTCCAGAAATCAAAGTACAGAGAGTCTAATCCTCTGGAAACTTTCACTCAAAGGAGTAAGAGCTTCAAATTGTGGCAGAAATACTTCTGGTCAATTTTACTCAAATTGTCACAAAAGCTCAATGACTATTTTAAACTAAGAGCAGAAGTTATTAAATGAGAGAAGACAAATAGTATTATTAAACTGTTTTGTTGGGAGGGGGGTTCAGGATTGGGAACACGTGTACACCCGTGGCGGATTCATGTTGATGTATAGCAAAACCAATACAATATTGTAAAGTAATTAGCCTCTAATTAAAATAAATTAATTTTTAAAAAATTTAAAAAAAGAAAATAAACTGTTTTGTTAACATTAAATGTTTTTATAGATTTTGTAACACACTGAATATCTCATGCTAAATACTTTTAACATTTTATTTTAAAAAACCCCTCTGCTAGATTCTTTTGTCATCATGAACCTTGTGCTCCAATCCCTGAAAACAAAAGTGATGCGAGGCTGCTAGGCTCCCTGCCGAAGGTCCACAAGGCGCACGTACTTGTTCTGCAGCAGCTCGTTCTCCTGCCGGAGCTGGCCCATTTCTGAGCGGATCCCTCGCTCGGTGCTTGAGAGAGAGCTGATCTGACTCCGGAGCTCCTGCTCCACTTGCCTGCTGGCCTGCAGGTCGGCCTTTAACTTTTTAATGTCTTGTTCCAGCCTAGGAGAAGGAAAAGAGCAGCATCTTCATCACTGAAGGGGCACCCCTGGGGCTCTGAGAGAGACCCTGGCTGAAGTCCTTGAGGGCTGGCTGGACGGCGGAGCATCCCGCCATCACTGCAACTCCCGTCCGCAATCAGCCTTTGAATGAGTGCTTCTGCCTGGGTCCCCATGCCTTCCCACCAGAAGGTAACTTTTGCTTCTCCTCAAACATTTGTGAACACCGACAGGTGAAGATGGTGACTTGTATCTGAGCTGCTAACAAAGGAGGAGGGGGAGGCAGAGGGAGGGTGGCTGAAGGGGAAGGTCCCCTCCCCACTGGTGAATTCCCCATGCTCCTCAGCACAGGAGATATGCTCATAGCAACCAGCTCAGGACCCATCTGCTTTGAGACATCCTGACAGGTCAGAATCTACTCTCTGAGATTCCCTCCCACCATGGGCCAAGAAGACAAGCGTCTGAGACAAACTCCTGAAACTGCTATCATCCTTGCTAAATGATGCTCACACTTGCGGTGACTGTGACAGAAGAGCTCATTAGACTCAACAACAATGAAAAAAGGAACAAATTACATGATCTACGAATCATAAGAAAACTCCATCTGTGAAATGAAGCTTATCTTTTCAATTCTTCACTCCTATTTCATCTATTTCTTTAAAACAGTCACAGTTTCACTCCAAGTGACATGCACCGGGGAACTATTATGTGCACGTGCAGGACTCAACAGGGTCGACAAGAAGTACATGTCAAGCCCCTTTCTTCATGAGAGGACTTTCTGAGTTCACTAGAGGCCAATAAACAGACATCTGAAATGATTAGACCATAACACAGGGAGGCCACAGTTAAATGCATGCTAAAAGGAATGACTAGTATCTCATGAGAATATATGTGTCAGATGCTATCCTGTAGATTTTAACGGCACGGATTCATTTAACCTGTCCAACTATGAGGTAAGCTGAAAAACCTTGGCAGGTTATTAGTCCATTTTTAAAGATGAAGAAACCTAGATTCAGAAAAGTCTTCAGCCTAAGGTCACACAGGCAACCTAGCTCCACAGTCCACTCTCTTCTCCCGCCGGCCAAACTGTGGCTCCATCAGCCATAGCACGGCGTGGGGAGAAGTGCCACAGGAGTTCCGAGCAGAGAAGATGGAAAATGAGCTGGGCCTCAAAGGTTGGGCAGGATTTGGAGAAGCAGAAGGGGAGGATGAGGCATTCTAAATAAGGGGAAACACTCTCAAAAGCACCACTAGCCACAGATATAGGGACAGGGCAATCAGTCTGGCCTCTGAGGAAGGGACCTACTCTGGTAATAGAGGGAGAAAGAATAGAAGGGGGTTGGAGATTGGACTGTGGAGACCGGCACTGAAGGTCAGGCCAAGGATGACTGCCAGGAGAGATTCAGAAGACACCTGTTCCTACAAACTTACAGGTAGGCAGATGTCAGTTTGCTCTGACAAGATTCCTGTGCATTTCACTAATCCAACATAGCAACAGAACCAAGATTTTTGGAGGGTAATGGTGATTGCTCCTTAGAACTGCCCGCTCCACAGCCTAGGGCCTTACAGATATGTTTCATGAAACATTAAATCCCCAGGGCCCATCAATCACTGCGATCAACACTTACTAAATGCATACACTGTGGCCGGGTATTCCTTACAAAACCAAAGAGCGGCTTTATTTACTTTTTTCCCTTCAGCCACCTGAAACTAAACCTCAAAATCAAAAAGTCATGCAACATCTATTGTTATTTCCAGGTGCAGGAGCCGAAAGAGCACAGACTAGAGACCCCATGTTCCAGAGGCACTGCCGGGTCTCCTGACACAGCTCGGTCCCCAGGGAAGGGTCACGAACGGACATCACGCCACACTTTCCCTATTACCAGGGTTATTCCAGTTGAATGTACTCCCAAAACGGCTCTAAACAATCACCAACTGGCATTTATACCATCCCCACACCATCCCTCGTTCACCCAAAGTAACCCAAGGCATATTTTCCAAAACAGGTCGACGCCGTCAGGTTATCTCCATTAAGAAGTCTGGGTGAAAAACGTGTTAGCTAATTTATCTTTTTGAGAAGTCAGTTTCACTGCCTGAGGAGTACATTTTTAGTCAAAAAAGGATGAGCTTTAAGAAGAGACTAGGGACTTAGCATGGTTTAGAAATGGGATAGAGGATCAGGACTCTAGACTCAGCTATGGTGCCAACTCTGTGACCCTGACCAAGGCATGTAACCTTTCAGGACTCAGTTTCTCCATCTGAGGCAAAATGATCTCTAAAGTTCCTCTCAACTTGGTCTAGGATTTCTAGGCCTGACACACTTACCACTGGCTGCTGATCTGCTCCTTCAGATCAGCAACCTAAGCTGTACCATATGTAGGGCCCAGGAATCAAGTTCCACACAACCTGTTACTGGGGCAAAGCATGTGCCGCAGTTGGGAACAAGAGAAAGATTAAATACACAAAGGCTCTGTGTGTGTGTGTGTGCGCGCGTGCACTCTCAGTTCTGTCTGACTCTCCGAGACCCCACAGACTATAGACCGCCAGGCTCATCTATTCATGCAGTTTTCCAGACAAGAACACTGGAGTGGGTTGCCATTTCCTCCTGCACAGGATCTTCCTGACCCAGGGATCAAACCCATGTCTCTTGTGTCTCCTTCACTGGCAGAAATATTCCTTGCCACTGTGCCACCTGGGAAGCCTCTAACGTAAATGTCAGATGTCAATAATTTTGAAGTTATTACTTTTTTGCAGTTTTTAATCTACAAAAGCCAAACTTTCCCACCATGAACTAAGAATAACAATATTCTGAATGAAACTTTCAGAGTTCCTTGAAAAATGTAAAAAAAAACAAGGGAGTTAGTGAAGTTATGAGAGCAAAACAAGCAGAAATATCAAGAGTGTAACTTCTGGAGATCACAGAACGCTAAACAATATCTTCTGTGTGGAGAGCTATGAAAATTTTGTCAAAGACATATAGCAGTACAACATAAGAGATAAAGTGACATGGTTACAAGGGTGTGTTTACTTTGTGAAAATTCATAAGCTGTATAATTAAGATTTGTGCATTTTTGTGGATGTGTGTTATACTTCAATAAAAGACTTATTTTCAAAAATTAAATAACTTAAGCTCACAAGGTATAGAATTAAAATGCTTCAGGATTTTCGTAACTGCTGCTATTAGTTCTGTAAAACTATGAATGACTGTTTTCCAAATCTGTTACTTAACACCAGCATTCCCCAGTTTAAGAAACACTGCTCTACAGGAAACTATAACAACATGTAAGATAACTTAATGTGCTAAATGGTAAATTCTCAGTAATTTTTTAAATTTATGAGGGGAAATTTTTCATTCTCTCTCTGCAGAAAGCATTAATTTCATGTTGAATATTCACTATATTTTAAATCTTTACTGAGGTAGGTGGTAAAATGATTTATAATCCTTTACTGGATTTATGTTTTTATTGGAAAAGTGATACCCAAAGTAAAAAACTGCATACAACAGAAAAGAATAAAAATGTAAATAACTCATAATTCTTTCATCCAGACAGAACCACTATTTGTATCTGGTTTACTTCATGTCTGCATGTCTCTCTTTTCTCTTTCTTAACACACATAAATATTAATATTGCTGACAGAGTACCACGTGCATAGTTTATTTATCTTAAGCACCTTTCCACACTATTAGAAACTTTTCACAAACAACTGCTGCATAATATTACATTGCACAGATGTACTGTACAATCCTACTTTTAAAAATATACCTCAATCCCTGCAAAAAATGTAAACATGAGTTTTTAAAGAATTATGTGCATTAGTAAATTGAACTGAATTGAGCCAGTCAAATGCCAGGGGCATTTATTAGAAAGATAACTACCTGTTATAATGGTATATTTAACCCTTTTGTGTTGAAGATCAGTACTTACTAGGTAAAATGCAGATATATAATTTACTGGTGAGAAGCACCAAGAAGTACTAATTAAATGGTATTAAGAGGTTAATGCAAAATCTTCAAATGTATTCATCGGATTGTATTAAAATGTCAATAGCTGCAACCTAAATTTGAAGCAAGTGGTCAGGAAGAAAATGAGACAGAAGTAATAGTTTATAAACCTTAAAACTAATTTCAGTAAATAGGAGTCAAAAGAAAGGAGGATGCACGCTCTGCAGCCCCTGAGCCACAACTGCGGAAGCCCACACTCTAGAGCCTGAGCTCAGCAGAAGCAGCCACCGCGGTGAGGGCGCCCAACCAGAGAGCATCCCCCACTTGCCGCAGCTAGAGAAAGCCCGCACGCAGCAGCGAAGACCCAGCACAGCCAAAGATAGATAAATGTTTTTTAAAAAAAGAAACGAGGCAAAAACATTCATCTCCAAGCTTAAACCCATTTATCAGAGCTAATTCCTATTTTCCTCCCTACGCAGCACAAGATTAAGGGATAAAAGAGAACTTTTCCTCCAGCAGAGCTACAAACTCATCCAAAAAAGAGAAATAAAGGATCACACAGATCTTAACCACACTTTGGAAAGGGCTTAGGCAGCGAATAAATGCACTCCCTCCTTGCCCAACTCCTGTGGCACCAGTCACCCCTACAAAGGCTGCCCCAGAGTGCTGCCACTTGGGATAGAGACAGGGCACACGGCAAAGCTGGAGTCTATGTGTCCAATAAATACATCCACTTGGGCCCCGTGGGACGAGCCAGGGGTCTGACCAACTCACAACATCACTTATGAGGTCCAGGCACCTTTCCGAGCCAGTTTATTCATAAATTCAAACTCAACTTCTAAACTTGTGAAGCTACCTCTGAACTTCAGCACACCACCTAACTCATAGCCCTTCCACTTACCGGCCCAGCTGACTTAAGGGCAAAACTGACACTCCAAACCTCACCTCTAGCTCCTCTTCTCCCTTAGCCCACTCAACTGAGGTAAGTTATAATGTAAATGGTTAACAATTATTTAATTTTAAGGGGAGATTTTACAGTTTAATAAGGGGTAATTTCCTAGCCTACCAATAAGTATGAAGCTCAAACCTCAGTCTTTCAAGGCAAGCTAGGTAGAAAAAATATCTGTGAGTATCTTGAAGCACACTTGCTGGTAAAACAAAGTACAGTATTCATGTGTCAGCTTTCAGTTGAAAGAAGTATTGTTTTTAAGTATATGAAAAGGTAGGGAGATATCTGACTTCCCTGGTGGCTCAGACAGTAAAGCGTCTGCCTACAATGTGGAAGACCTGGGTTCAATCCCTGGGTCAGGAAGATCTCCTGGAGAAGGGAATGGCAACCCACTCCAGTATTCTTTGGAGAAGGCAATGGCAACCCACTCCAGTACTCTTGCCTGGAAAATCCCATGGACGGGGGAGCCTGGTAGGCTGCAGTCCACGGATCTTGGAGAGTCCGACACAACTAAGATATTTATGTCTAAATGTTTGTAATCCTCATCTTTGGTGGATCACTTGAATTACAGCCACAGTACTGACTTCACTGAAAGTATAAAAGTCTCCAATGTGTACAGCCAGTACCTTCACATTTTAATAAAGCCTGAGGTGTTATGAGGCCTGATTGAGAATACACAAGAACTTTAACACTCTGGGGCAATAAATTTCTCCAGTAAGTGTGCGTATGTGCTAAGTCACTTCACTCGTGTCCGACTTTTTGCAACCCCATGAGCTGTAGCCCACCAGGCTCCTCTGTCCATGGGATTCTCCAGGCAAGAATACTGGAGTGGGTTGCCATGCCTTCCTCCAGGGAATCTTCCTGACTCAGGGATCGAACCTGAGTCTCATGTCTCCTGCATTAGCAGGCGGGTTCTTTACCACTAGCACCACCTGGGAAGCAAGTTCTGCAAAAAAGAGGGAGACTTTTCTTAGCCAGGACTTCACCTGGGAAGGACTAGGTTCCCCACATACTCTGAGTCACACTCCACACCCATTCCAGAAAACAACCTGTATGTACGCCAGAACGACCCCATGAGGCCATCAGGAAGACAAGGAGCCTGGGCTCTGATGGTTATCTCTGAATTCTAAGAAGCTCTGACAGAGATGCTGTAAGCCCTGCAAGAAAACACAGAATTTACAATGCTGCTCGCTCTGTAAGAAAAGGGGCTTCAAAGCTCATCTCCAAATTATACAGCCAAGTGACTGAAAGATGAGTTTTTTACACACACCCATCATACCAGCCAAAACAATTCACTCGTTTCCAGACATCTTGTCTTTAATTATACCATCCCTCCTGGAGGAAAGGCCTCTAATTTTCAAACCTCACTCATTCAAGGCCCAGTTAAACAATAAAAACAAAAATGGCAATAGAAACATATACATCAACAATTACTTTAAATGTAAATGGATTAAATGCTCCAACCAGAAGACAGAGACTGGCTGAATGGATACAAAAACAAGGCCCATATATATGCTGTCTACAAGAAACCCACTACAGACCTCAAGACACATATAGACTGAAAGTGAGAAGATGGGAAAATATATTCCATGCAAATGGGAAGCAAAAGAAAGCTGGAGCAGCAATCTTCGTATCAGACAAAACAGACCTTAAAGAATACTACAAGAGACAAGGAAGGACACTACATAATGATCAAGGGATAAATCCAAGAGGAAGACATAACAATTGTAAATATCTATGCACCCAACACGGGAACACCTCAATACATAAGACAAACACTAACAGGCATAAAAGGAGAAATTGACAGTAACACAATAAGAGGAGGAGGCTTTAACACCCCACTCACACCAATGGACAGATCATCAAAACAGAAAATTAATAAGAAACACAAGTCTTAAATGATACATCAGATGAGATGGATCTCATTGATATCTTCAGGACATTCCATCCAATGCAGAGGAATACACCTTCTTCTCAAGTGTTCATTCTCTAGTATAGACCACATCTTGGGTCACAAATCAAATCTCAGTAAATATAAGAAAATTAAAATTGTATCAAGCGTCTTCTCCAAACACAATGCTATGAGATTAGATATCAATTACAAGAAAAAAACTGTAAGAAACACAAACACATGGAGAGTAAACAACACATTTTTCTATATAGCTAACAGGTTACTTACTATGTAAGTAATAACCAGTAATCTTAGTTATTATTATAGTAATAATTGTTAATATTTATACTATTGGTTATATTATTAATAATATATTAACATTAATTAATATAATTAATTATAATATTAATAACATCAATATTATAATTGATTGGTATAATTAATATTACTACTAATAATAACTAGTAGTAAATAACTAACTAAAGGTTACTGAAAAAAATCAAAAGGGAAATCAAGAAATTTCTAGAAACAAATGACAATGAAAACATGACAACTCAAAACCTATGGGATGCAGCAAAAGCAGTCCTAAGAGGGAAGTTTATAGCAATACAATCCTACCTTAAGAAACAAGAAAAATATCAAATAGACAACCTAACTTTATACCTAAAACAACTGGAAAAAGAAGAACAAAAAAACCCCAAAATTAGCAGAAGAAAAGAATCATAAAGTTCTGAGCAGAAATAAATGAAAAAAAACAACAGTAAAGATTACTAAAACTAAAAGCTGGTTTTTTGAGACGGTAAACAAAATCGACAAACCTTTAGCTAGACTCATCAAGAAAAGAAAAGAGAAGAATCAAATCAACAAAATGAGAAATGAAAAAGGAGAGGTTACAATAGACAATGCAGAAATATAAAGGATTATAACAGACTATTATTAACAAATATACAGCAATAAAATGGGTAACCTGGAAGAAATGGACAGATTCTCAGAAAAATTCAATCTTCCATGATTGAACCAGGAAGAAATAGAAATTATGAACAACCCAATTACAAGCATTGAAATTGAAACTGTGATCAAAAATCTCCCAAAAAACAAAAGCCCAGGACCAGATGGCTTCACAGGAGAATTCTATCAAACATTTAGAGAAGAGCTAATGCCTATCCTTCTAAAACTCTTTCAAAAAATTGCAGAAGAAGGAACACTTCCACACTCATTCTATGAGGCCACCATTACCCTGATACCAAAACCAAAGACACACAAAAAAGAAAACTACAGACCAATATTACTGATGAACATAGATGCAAAAATCCTCAAAAAAATTTTAGCAAACAGAATTCGTCAACACATCAAAAAGCTCATATACCACGATCAAGCTGGGTTTATTCCAGGGATGCAAGGATTCTTCAATACATGCAAATCAATCAATGTGATACACCATATTAACAAACTGAAAAATAAAAACCATATAATAATCTCAATAGATGCAGAAAAAGTCTGTGACACAATTCAGCACCCATTTATGATTAAAACTCTTCAAAACATGGGCATAGAAGGAACTTATCTCAACATAGTAAAGGCCATATATGATAAGCCTACAGCAAACATTATTCTCAATGGCTAAAAACTGAAAGCATTCCCCCTAAGATCAGGAACAAGACAAGGGTGTCCACTTTCACCACTATTATTCAACATAGTTCTGGAAGTCCTAGCTACAGCAATCAGAGAAGAAAAAGAAATAAAAGGAATCCAGATTGGAAGAGAAGAAGTAAAGCTCTCATTGTTTGCAGATGACATGATACTGTACATAGAAAACCTTAAAGATAGTATCAGAAAATTACTAGAGCTAAGCAGTGAATTTAGCGAAGTTGCAGGATACAAAATCAATAAACAGAAATCATTTGCATTTATATATACTAACAATAAAAAATCAGAAAGAGAAATTAAGGAATCAATCCCATTCACCATTGCAACAAAAAGAATTAAATATCTAGGAATAAACTTACCCAAGGAGACAAATGACACCACCCTTATGGCAGAAAGTGAAGAACTAAAGAGCCTCTTGATGAAAGTGAATGCTGCTGCTGCTGCTGCTAAGTCGTTTCAGTCGTGGCCAACTCTGTGCGACCCCATAGACAGCAGCCCACCAGGCTCCTCCGTCCCTGGGATTCTCCAGGCAAGAATACTGGAGTGGGTTGCCATTTCCTCCTCCAATGCATGAAAATGAAAAGGGAAAGTGAAGTCGCTCAGCCATGTCTGACTCTTAGCAACCCCAGGGACTGCAGCCTACCAGGCTCCTCCATTCATGGGATTCTCCAGGCAAGTGTACTGGAGTGGGGTGCCATTGACTTCTCCAAGAAAGTGAATGAGGAGAGTGAAAAAGTTGGCTTAAAGCTCAACATTCAGAAAACTAAGATCATGGCATCCAGTCCCATCACTTCATGGCAAATAGATGGGGAAACAGTGGAAACAGTGTCAGACTTTATTTTGGGGGGCTCCAAAATCACTGCAGATGGTGACTGCAGCCATGAAATTAAAAGACACTTACTCCTTGGAAGGAAAGTTACAATCAACCTAGACAGCATATTAAAAAGTAGAGACATTATTATGCCAACAAAGGTCCGTCTAGTCAAGGCTATGGTTTATCCAGTAGTCATGTATGGATGTGAGAGTTGGACTATAAAGAAAGCTGAGCACCAAAGAATCGATGTTTTTGAACTGTAGTGTTGGAGAAGACTCTTGAGAGTCCCTTGGACTACAAGGAGATCCAACCAGTCCATCCTAAAGGAGATCAGTCCTGGGTGTTCATTGGAAGGACTGATGCTGAAGCTGAAGCTCCAATACTTTGGCCACCTCGTGCGAAGAGTTGACTCATTGGAAAAGACTCTGATACTGGGAGGGATTGGGGGCAGGAGGAGAAGGGGATGACAGAGGATGAGATGGCTGGATGGCATCACTGACTCGATGGACGTGAGTCTGAGTGAACTCCGGGAGTTGGTGATGGACAGGGAGGCCTGGAGTGCTTCAGTCCATGGGGTCACAAAGTCAGACATGACTGAGAAACTGAACTGAACTTAACTAAAGGAGACAAAAGAACTGTACACAGAAAATTATAAGACACTAATGAAAGAAATCAAAGACGACATAAACAGATGGAGAGAGATTCCATGTTCCTGAGTAGGAAGAATCAATATTGTGAAAATACAAAATGCAATCTATAGAGTCAATGTGATCCGTACAAAGTACCAATGGCATTTTTCACAGAACTAGAACAAAAAATTTCACAGTTCATATGGAAACACAAAAGACCCCAAATAGCCAAAGCAGTCTTGAGAAAGAATGGAGCTGGAGGAATCAACCTTCCTGACTTCAGATTACACTACAAAGCTACAGTCATCAAGAGAGTATGGTACTGGCATGAAACAGAAACACAGATCAATGAACAAGATAGAAAGCCCAGAAAGAAACCCATGCACCTATGGGTACCTTATTTTTGACAAAGGAGGCAAGAATATACATACAATGGGGCAAAGACAGCCTCTTCAATAAATGGTGCTGGGAAAACTGGATAGCTACATGTAAAAGAATGAAATTAGAACACTTCCTAACACCACACACACAAAGATAAACTCAAAATGGATTAAGGACCTAAATATAAGACCATAAACTATAAAACTCTTAGAGGAAAACAGGCAGAACACTCAATGACATAAATCAAAACAAGATTCTCTATGACCCACCTCCAGGAGTAATGGAAATAAAAACAAAAGTAAGCAAGGTGAAAACACAGCCCTCAGAATGGGAGAAAATAATAGCAAATAAAACAACTGACAAAGGATTAATTTTCAAAATATACAAGCAGTTCATACAACTGAATACCAGAAAAACAAACACCCCAATCAAAAAGTAGGGAAAAGACCTAAACAGACATTTCTCCAAAGAAGACCTACAGATGGCTAACAAACACATGAAAAGATGCTCAATATTACTCATTATTAGAGAAATGCAAATCAAAACTATAATGAGATACCACCTCATGCTGGTCAGAATGGCCATCATTAAAAAGTCTACAAACAATAAATGCTAGAGAAGGGTGTGGAGAAAAGGGAACGCTTTTGCACTGTTTGTGGGAATGTAAATTGATACAGCCACTATGGAATACGGTATGGAGATTCCTTAAAAAACTAGGAGTAAAACCACCATATGGCCCAACAATCCCACTCCTAGGCATATACCCTGAGGAAACCAAAATTGAAAGAAACACATGTATTCCATTGTTCATTGCAGCACTATTTACAATAGCTAGAATGTGGAAGCAACTTAGATGTCCATTGATAGATGAATGGATAAAGAAGCTGTGGTACATATACACAATAGAATATTACTCAGCCATAAAAAGGAACACATTTGAGTCAGTTGTAATGAGGTGGATGAACTTAGAACCTATTATACAGAGTGAAGTAAGTCAGAAAGAGAAAGATAAATATCATATTCTAACACATATATATGGAATCTAGAAGAATGGTTCTGAAGAATTTATTTACAGGGCAGCAATGGAGTCTCAGTGAACTCCGGGAGTTGGTGATGGACAGGGAGGCCTGGCGTGCTGTGATTCATGGGGTTGCAAAGAGTCGGACACGACTGAGCAACTGATCTGATCTGATCTGATCTAATGGAGAAACAGAGAACAGACTTATGGACATGGGGAGAGGGGAAGTGAGGGTGAGATGCATGGAAAGAGTAACATGGAAACTTACACTACCATATGTAAAATAGACAGCCAAAGGGAATTTGCTGTATGGCTCAGGAAACTCAAACAGGGGCTCTGTATCAACCTACAGGGGTGGGATGGGGAGTGAGATGGGGGGCGGGGAGGTTCAAAAGGGAGGGGATATATGTATACCTATGGCTGACTCATGCTGAGGTTTGACAGAAAATGACAAAACTCTAAAAAGCAGTTATCCTTCAATAAAAAAATTAAATAAATTTTAATAAATTTAAAAAAACCCACAAAACTCTCCGGGATGAGGTGCTGACTTCTAAGGGCCCAATGTTCTCTATCCTTCGGAAATCTGAAAACTCTTACTGTTGCTCTCACTTGGCACTAAACCACTGCCCTGTGCTCTGTTTAAACTTGTTTGGGTTTTTAATCGTTTCCTGTGCATGTTATCTTATTTCTAAAAAGCGTATGAATTCTCTGAAGCCAGGGACTGACAGCACTCTACAATTAGAAGCTGGAAGTGTGTTTCTAAAGTTTCTTTCAGTCTTTCCAAGACCACGCCTCTAACCCTCACTCTGTGTGCATCTCCTCAGTGCTTAGAACAGAACAGGGTCAGTGTCATGTTATAGAGGCTCTGGAAACAACCTATCTGGAGCAGGATGCCAGATTTTTAGTTTAAACAGTGGCTGATGAAGACAGGGGTAAAGGGGCATTTGCTTATCAGGAAGGCAGGTGCACATGAAAAGAACGAGTGAAGAGCAACTGGTTCATCTCGGGAAGTACCTAATTCCATTAGGAGATCCCCAGCATACATTCATCATACAAGACAAGACTTGTTTAGGGACCACACAGCTGTCTCTGCAGGAAACTGAGCTCATAAATCAAAGCTCTGTCCCCAGAAGAAATACTGTTTGCCCTCTCCACCAACTCCTTCCTTTCCCCCCTCTCCAGGTCATTCACCCTGATAGGATAGGCAGCATGGGTCATTCACATAAAGACACGAATGTCTCTCAACTTAAATGAGGCCTACACTGAACAAGTGAAGCTGTTTTAGTATATCCAATGAACCACAACTTTGGAAATAAGGAAATGAAGCTGCCTCAGGTTTCACTGTGATTACTACAATTGCTTACCAGGCACAAGTATCAAAAATAAGTAATAACCTGATGACCTGACTGCTAGGTGAAACCGTATTAGAATACGTTAGGTCTCTGCTCCCTAAGCTGTCCTTTTCATTAAAGAACAAAAAGAGACAGGAAAGGAAATCTAAAGGATTTCACTGGCCACTCAGGGAAATGGGAAAGTGAATTCTTGAAGCCCCTCAAGCATAAAACTAGGGGTGCCATGAACTAGTATTTTTAATGAGGTCCTTAAAGGATATGGTCAGATATGACAGTTTGTATCAAAAGTCTTCAAAATGTTCATATCTGCTGATACAGCATCCCATTCCGAGGCTGGAGATACACACAAAGATTTGTGTAAGAGTGTGTTTGTTGCAATAGTATTTATACTAAGAAAAAAAATCAGTATTCAACAGAAAATGGACTAAATAAATTGGCTAAATAAATATTCAACAGAAAATTGGCTAAATAAATTGTACATTCATGTGTCTGACTGACACGCAACTATTAAAAAACCACTGAGGAAGAATATTCAATGACATGGGAGAATACTCATGACAGAATCAGTGGGAAAACATAATTATAAAACAGTATACATAGTATATGAGCTCCGTTTTGTGAAAAGAAGAAGTATGTATGCAAAAGAAAAAAGACTGAGAGAATGTGTATGTAAGACAGCGGCCATCTCTACTTTCAAAGTTGGAAGTAATCAACATTTGTAACTTATTTTTAATATTTTAATTATTATTTTCTGATTGGGAGAAAAGTTTTTTTTTTTTTTTTTTTTTAAGAGGAGGCTGTTTATTTGCTCTGCATGGTTTTTCAACATTCACTGTTACTCTCAGATTTGCCCACATCACAGGCCAGTTTCAGAATAATGTGAAAGCCTTAGGAAAAACCCAACTGTTTTACTTCTTAAACTTTTTAGGTCACTCCAAAAAAGGGGAACTTAACTTTCTGAAGTAGAAAACGCCTCAGTTCCTAAATCTACATCAACTATTACTTCCCATCCATCAGTCCCTATCAAAGCAACAGTCTAAGTCGAGATTCAAATCCAGCTGGTCTGTGAAATCTGTGAATAACCAGTCTCATGTCCCCTGTTTTGGTGTCTGCTCCAAGAATATGGCAGAAAAACACCCTGATGTGGAAGAAGTCACCATCCTTAGGCATAGGAGGCCTCTATATTGTATCATTTGAGGAACACCTCTGATAGCTCAGTTGGTAAAGAATCTGTCTGCAATGCAGGAGACCCTGGTTTGATTCCTGGGTCAGGAAGATCCCCTGGAGAAGGGATAGGCTTCCCACTCCAGTATTTTTGGGCCTCCTTTACGGCTCAGCTGGTAAAGAATCCACCCGCAATGTGGGAGACCTGGGTTCAATCCCTGGGTTGGGAAGACCCCTGGAGAAGGGCAAGGCTACCCATTCCAGTATTCTGGCCTAGAGAATTCCATGGACTGTATAGTCCATGGGGTCACAAAGAGTCAGATATGACTGAGCGACTTGCAGAGAGACTCAAACTACACTTCTTATCGCGAGATTGCTCCCTTTCCTGCTAAGTGGTTGGAAAGCCTCATGGTCAGGTGTTGAGGACTGCAACAAAAAAGGGAGCAGTCTTTTGACTCTGGAGGGGTGCTGTCAACAGGTGCATGTTTTCCAGGAGCACAAGGAACTCAAGGATAGGAGAAGGCAAAAAGCCCCATTAATACATGGCAGATCAGCTCATGGGATTGCCAGACAGTCCCTAATTAAAAGTCCTTTCTACAGAAGTCCAGTCTTGATTGATGCGGTCAGGAGGGGATGAACAAAATACAAGAATCACAGGAAGGGTCAGGTGCACAGGTTATAAACCGGTGAACCAATCTGGCCCATAAACATGTTTTGTTTGACCTTCTTCTACATGAAGTAAAAAAAATACTTAACTGTGACATTTCACATAAAGATATCTGTTTTTGGCATTTCTTCTAAATATCAGAAGATTTAGCAACATTGAGCCTACAATCCTGCAGAGCAACAACTGGCTGTCCTGTCTGGAAGGGCATGTGCTTTCAAACTCCCAGATGCCATGTATAGTACTGATTATGAATGATGCCAACCCTGGCCCCCAGCTCATGCCTATGCCCTGCCTCATTCCTATATGTGTCTGAGTCTGCTCTACCATCTCTAGAGTCAGGGGAGAGGAAGGACAAGGGCCCTTCTCAGTTTGCTGCACTGTATTTCTATTTCAAATCTGTTTCAACACTCTACCAAGAAAGGAGAAAGAGACCTGAGAGTAGGGAGCTGTCATTCTTCTCACAAAAAAGAAACTAAAACTTGTTTTAATTCTGAGAGGCCCAGCTAGCTAGCAAAAAGGTTTCAGAGATCCCCGAGAGATTTGCACAGACTGAAGTATACTCACACTGGCTGTCAAAGTATTCAAATAGCTAGTTTCTAAATGAGAACGTGAGTAACATTTAAAGACCACAGTTCCTTTTCGTTGGAGTTCCTCCCCTTCAGGGAATCCACCCCTAATCCTTAGCTGGTAATCTTAATTCATTATGTGCCGATGGAGCATACTGACTCAGAATTTAACACAAAATTTTATAGCAGTTCCTTCTGAATTCTAGGGAGCAAACTTTCTAATTGTCTAATCAGAAATTCCTATTGTTGGAATAAAATCTCAGTACTCAACATAAAAGTGTTTCTAATGTGGACTCACCCTATCAAATAATTTACATGTTATTTCATAATTTATCTATGCAACACAGATAATTATTTCCTTTGATCACCTGGATATGGAGACACTAAGTAAACCACTGACTTAAATTCATTAATGCCTAGCTTCTAAAGTGGTGAGTGGTTTTCAAGCTATAAAATAGGCCTGCCTAAGTCTAAAATTATCATGCTTCTCTGACTACATTTATATCCCAGAATATTATAGTTTTAAATCACTGCAATGATTAAAACAAATTCAAACTATATTATGAATTAACATAATAAACAAAGCTAACCAAGTAAAACCCCTAGGTGCCTTAAATACTACGAGCAAGGCAGAAAATGAAAACAATCAGGTCTGACAACACGTTGGCTCAGAAACAATGCTAGACTAATATAAATCAGAAACGTGTTTCCACAGAGACACTAAACTTACTAAATATTAATAGAAATACACTCCATTACTTATTTTTTTCCACTTTATCATTTCCAAAGAATTTAGTAATAGCTACTAAATAGCTACATACAAGATATCTAATCTAATCTAACTAGAACCTCTAAGTGTCTAGATAAAATCTTCTTTCTGAAATGTCACTTATTTTACTAATTTTACCTCGACGCTGGATATGATACTGCTACGAATAAATGATCAAATGCACCTGCAGAAATGGAAAGGCCTGCTTTGGCAGCCACCACTCACAGGGATAGTGTTAGGCACGTCACATGCAGCACGGGTTGTCAGTGCAGGCGACAGGGGGCACACGGACGGCAAGTAGCCAGGGTGAAGTCCAAAGCCCCAATCACTGTCTCCCAAGATCAGATTTTCTTTCACAAACTATTCCTGACACAGAGCAAAATATATTCAAATGAAATGTATTCAGAAGAAAACAAGCCAATGTACCACTTTCTCTCTGGCACCTGAGATGATATACAGGGCAGTCAACACATTTTCTAACCAAGGGGATTTCCTTGGAGGGACGGTTCTGGAACTGAAACGTGGGATCTGAGTTCTCTCTCTCTAGCTACCACAAAGACAAAGAGAACGGCTAGGACTAAGCAGGAAGAGAGAAGGCAAGAGCCACCAGGAAAGAGGAATAAGGCAATGCAAACAGATTTTCTCTGCGTTCTTGGCTGACATGTGGTTTGTGCCTAGATTCCCTGGCCCTGCAGCATAACCATCCCACTGCCAGAAAAAATGGCTTTTTCAACAGCTGTCCCTTGGAGTTTTCTTCCCTTGCCCTTATAACTTCCAGAAATTCCTGAATCTCTTGCACAGCAAGGAAGGGGGCTTAAGAGTGGAAACTCTTTTTATTTTTTAGAAATAAAGTCAGTAACAACTTACTCAAGAACAACTAACAGTGTGATAGAAGGTCCTTGGCTTGGTCTAATGTAACACTAAGGTTTCCCAACTTCAAAAGCCTTTGAATTACACGGCAGCGGCACCGCACTGCAATTACTGAGGCCCGTCTTTCTTCTCTCGGCCGCCTACCTATTATTTTTCCTGGACAAAGGTAACATTTGTTCAGTAAGTATTTATTGAGCATCTACCATGTGCCAATCACCATATATTGTGGCAAAAGAAAAAAGGGGAAGACAAGAGCAAAGGTGGTCCCTGGCCTCATTGAGCTTCAGTTCAGTTCAGTTGCTCAGTCGTGTCCAACTCTTTGCGACTCCATGAACTGCAGGACACCAGGCCTCCCTGTCCATCACCAACTCCTGGAGTTCACCCAAATTCATGTCTGTTGAGTCAGTGATGCCATCCAACCATCTCATCCTCTGTCGTCCCCTTCTCCTCCTGCCCTCAATCTTTCCCAGCATCAGTGTCTTTGCAAATTAGTCAGCTCTTCGCATCAGGTGGCTAAAGTATTGGAGCTTCAGCTTCAACATCAGTCCTTCCAATGAACACCCAGGACTGATATCCTTTAGGATGGACTGGGTGGATCTCCCTGCAGTCCAAGGGACTCTCAAGAGTCTTCTCCAACACCATAGTTCAAAAGGATCAATTCTTCTGCGCTCAGCTTTCTTTATAGTCCAACTCTCACATCCATACATGACTACTGGAAAAACCACAGCCTTGACTAGACGGACCTTTGTTGACAAAGTAATATCTCTGCTTTTTAATATGCTGTCTGCTGCTGCTGCTAAATCACTTCAGTCGTGTCCGACTCTGTGCGACCCCATAGACGGCAGCCCACCAGGCTCCGCCGCCCCTGGGATTGTCCAGGCAAGAACACTGGAGTGGGTTGCCATTTCCTTCTCCAATGCACGAAGTGAAAAGTGAAGTCACTCCATCGTGTCTGACTCTTTGCGACCCCATGGACTGCAGCCTACCAAGCTCCTCCGTCCATGGGATTTTCCAGGCAAGAGTACTGGAGTGGGCTGCCATCGCCTTCTCCGAATATGCTGTCTAGGTTGGTCATAACTTTCCTTCCAAGGAGTAAGCATCTTTTAATCTCATTGAGCTTACATTCTATTATGTGCATAATAAGCCTGTGTAAAAATTCAAAGTATGTAGAAACAGACAATGTAGAAAGTAAACATCTACTATACTCAACTATAATTGACCATTTGGTATAAACTATTTCAAATAATCTTCTGCGTATGAAAAGAATACTTACCCATATTTTGTAATGGGGTCATACTATCTGATCAGTTTTTCTACTTCCTCCCCTTTAACAATCCATCTTGAGGTCTTTCCATTACATTCTTTTTAAGATACGTTTCCACCTTTCAGGGCTTCCCTTGTGGCTCAGCTGGTAAAGAATCCGCCTGCAATGCAGGAGACCTGGTTCGATCCCTGGGTTGGGAAGATCCCCAGGAGAAGGGAAAGGCTACCCACTCCAGTATTCTGGGCCTGATGAATTCCATGGACTGTATAGTCCATGGGGTCGCAAAGAGTAGGACACAACTGAGTGACTTTCACTTTTCCACCTTTCAAGAGAATCCTCTGTAACATTCCCCACTTTAACTATTGTGATCCCCCACGTAGGACTCTTTAGGGACTTGAGATAAGGCTGGAAAAGTCCATATAAGGCCACCTTCCCCAGGTACTTACCCCAGTGAATGCACAAAGGCTCTATCTCTGGAACTGACTGCACTGTCTTGTTTCCTCCCCAGAGTTGGGTCTCAGCTTTGGATTCTATCCTCGCTTTGTGCCTACACTCTCTAAGATGACAAAACAGAGGCTTCTTGGATTCTTTCTTTATTATGCTCTTTCTTTACAGCTACTCACACCAAAATCATACTGAATCCGCTGATAATTAAAAATCAGTATCTAAAAATATGACCCTTTCCTTTCAGTGGATATCTAACTTTAAATTGTCTGTAGATGTCTTAAAATGGGGCTTCCCAGGTGGCCTAGTGGTAAAGAATCGCCTGCCGATGCAGGAGACTCAGGAGATATGGATTCCATCCCTGGGTCAGAAGATCCCCTGGAGAAGGAAATGGCAACCTGCTCCAGTATTCTTGCTTGGCAGGCTGCATTCCATGGACTTGCAAAGTTGGACACAACTGAGCGTGCACACGCACATCTTAAAATGTGGGGAAATGAAAAATTGGAAGTAGTGTAAATTGTCTGTTATTTGTCCCCAAACAGCAAAACCACACTAAGGAGTCTTCTATAAGGCAGAGTTTACACAACAATTTAAAACACTGGTATGTGGAGACAAGATTAAGTTCAGAAGTACAAAGACTGAGAACTGCTTAGTCAAACCACCTGGGCCATCTGTGCCACCAGCTAAGTCCCATCAAGGAAGAAAGTTGGCTGTTCTTAGCTTTTGCTATCTTTGTCCCTCATAAGAAAAACACAAAATCACAAAACATAAACATAAGATTTATAGTGGCTAGAAAGTGGAATGAAGGCCAGTGACATTCTGCTCACCCACCAGCTTAAATTAGAAAGAGATGAGTCACAAATACTCATATCACAGCCTACTAAAACACAATACTAATCAATATATTCACTGATGGACCAGAACATTATAAAGCCTATTTACCAACTATGTTGTCATCAATCTATATGCTCCCAAAATATTTCCCTAAGACCCAGAAGTGGTAATATAAGTTAGTTCCTGGGTATGAATGTAAATTAAACACTCCCCTATGTCAGTGAATAGGTTAGAATTTCTTAGAGAGCTTCTCTACCCCTTCGAACCCCTACCCTCCCCCGCCCCTGCCAACCTTTGCTGAGGCAGGGCTACCATACTTGCTTAGTGATTACTGGAAAAGTCCTAATAAACGTTCTCTACCTTTCCCCCAAGGCTCTTAAGTCTCCAACTATGCAGAACTGTATGAACAAAGTAAGTTATAACATTTTGGTGTGCCTGAAACAGCCAAATGAATTTAGAGAAGAAAAAAAAAAAGAGTAACTATTCAATAAATTACAGCATTCCCCAGATTTCCATTTTCCCCTGAAGAAAAGCTACCCCCCCCCCCTGCCCTCAGAACTTACCACGATGGCCATGCCCATGCCTCAGACTTTTCAAGCAGTCACCAGTGGCCTTGCCCCAGGGTTGATGTTTACATCCCCTATCTTAAGTTCTCCAATTTGAGGCTCTCGGGTCTGCTCTGTCAACGTAGGCCTATCCCAGGTTTATTCCTAAAGAGCAAATTCCCTGCTAGGGGGCTCTAGGGTGTCTGAACTAGACTAACTCCCATGGAGTCCTAATGAGAGCTGCATTCTTAGAGATCCTATAAATTTTTGGGGGTACCAATGGATGGCCACCTCCTGTTCAGAAATAAATACACCCCTGTGTCTTTGGCAAAAGCAAGAATTTTTAAAACTCTTAAAACAGCATCTCTCTAGAAGAAAGGAAAATTAAACAAATTCTAAAATTCTAAGCATTTCTTCTATAGATTTTAGCCAAAAGAGCACAAAATTTAGCCCCAGTGCCAATCCTTGTGCCAACTTTAGATGTATATATATTTGAAACAAACAAAAACACAAGAATTTGTAAAACAAAAAACAGAAAAACAAAAAAACAAAAAAACACAGAACAATAAAGCAGGTTATTAACAGCAAAGGCAGAAGTCAAGAAACTTTGGTTCTGGTCCTTGTAACTGTCCCTCCAGCTGGTTACTAGGACTAGTCATTTAATCTTCCAGGGCTTGTTTACTTCCCTGATGAAATGACAGGGCTGGTGAGGCTGGTCTAAATATCTCTGCAACATTCTAAATTCTACTCAGTTTCATTAAATACATCTCTTCTAGGCAAAGTGTGGATATTTTTCCTTTATGACTCTTCACACTAAACATTATTCAACTACATTAAAGAGTTGATATCTTACTAAGGGTAAGCATGAGAAACAAGAAAGATTAATCTGTCTTGAACACAAAAACAAAGAAAGAAAAAGTGGGATGGAAATTAAACAAAGAAGAGACTTCTACTTCAACATTTCTACAGAATATGGATTACTTTACGTTTTGTACCCAGTTTTAAATTCTCTCCCTTAACCAAGAAACTGAAACAAGTAACAAATTCCAAACAAGAAACCCCACAGTCTTGGGCTGTGTTTGAGAGGAAGCACTGTGCCAAGTACAAACAGAAGTGCTGGCTCTTCTGCTTGCGGGCCCTGAAGCTACAGGAAAGCAGCTCAGGTGTTACACCCTGACCTACTAGACCTCAGACAGATCACTGAATGATCACACAGAACTGCCACGGAATATGCCATATCAAGTGAAAACCAGGTGCGGCTAAGTTGGGAAAATGATTTCAATATAATTTAGGTGAAAAATCAGGACAAAAAAAACTATACAAACGCTATGGCCACATCTATATAAATTCAGTTGATGAAAATACAAGAAAAATTTAAGTGATTTTGTCATATATCTCCTTTTTTCCACCTAAATTTTCTATAATTTTTTGCACACTTAAAATATTTAAAAACTGACCACTGGAGAAAAAATTGAGCAAACCTCAGTCTAATTTACATGATTCCTTTTAACCCAGTACTTAGTTAAAATAAGTGATCTTCCTCATTGCTTTTTTGTTTATATATAGAATTTTTTCCATGTCACAATTAAAAATATTTTTGGCTACCAACATTATAAGTCTGTTTCTAAATAACTTGGGTAAAGAATTCAGAAATCACGCTGGCAGAAATTGGGTCATTTTGTAAGATACTTATTTCTCAAACCAAAAGATGCTTTACCAAGTTTCCAAACTTTTCCTGGAAAGTGGCCTACAAGCAACGCTTACTGCCAAGTTCCTCACCTTCCCCAACCTTAGCAATCTACCAGCATCCTTTTTAGTTGCTGGCTAGGAAATCCCATGGACAGAGGAGCCTGGTGGGCTGCAGTCCATGGGGTTGCTAAGAGTCGGACACGACTGAGCGACTTCACTTTCATGCACTGGAGAAGGAAATGGCAACCCTCTCGTGTTCTTGCCTGGAAAATCCCAGGGACGGTGGAGCCTGGTGGGCTGCCGTCTATGGGGTCGCACAGAAGTCAGACATGACTAAAGCGACTTAGCAGCAGCAGCAGCAGGAACATCTTTGGTTTTGTAGGCAAAAGAGTTTCTGTCACAACTACTCAACTCTGCCACCATAAACCAGCCACAGACACTACATGAATGGATGAATGTGGCTACGTTTCAATAAAACTTACTTTACAAAAACAGGCAGTGGGCCACCTTTGGCCTGTGTGCAGTCATTTGTCAGTCTATGGTATACGCACACTAGAGAACATCCTTGGAGTTTGGAGAGACAACGAAAAGACCCGAAGGACTGCTTGCTCCTTCACAGGGAACGACCATCAGATCTTACTCTGACAGCCATACCAATCTTTAAGACTTCTATATTAATGAATTCCCCCCTGCAAAGTCAATGAATTGGTTCCTCAAATATAGCAGTTTTTAACCATGATATTGAGACACACACAGCTATGTGGAATGTGTTGCATTTACTAATAATACAAGACTGGTTTTCAAGTGATTTTTTTAAAATTTATTAAAGGGACAATCAGTCTTATCCCTCTAGCCAGCCTGGACCTGTACACAGCCCTGGATGTACCTGCAAGAGCGAAGAACTCATGCACAAACTGTTGAAGAGACTTCAAGCCCAGCCTTTTCCATCTGAAGATAACAAATCCACTCTCTGGCTAACACCTCAAATATGTCAGGTTTGGATCTGTTAGAGTCTTAATATTCATCAAAACATATATGAAGTCAAGGAAGATATATTTTCCTTTCATAAACTTTCACTGTTATCACAGAAAAACTTGAAAATGCATGAAAGATGAAATAAAAACTAAAAGACCCAATACTATCAAGGAGAAATAACTACTATTATCGTTTTGGCTCCTTTCCCGTCAAATCCTTTCTCTGTGTAGATCAGAAAAACAAAATGCTTTCAGTAAGATTCCTCTCTACTTTCTTCATGAAATATTATATTATAAGCACTATCCTATATTATTAACTGTCTCAAAATATGATTTTTAATGTATTAAAAATCCATCAAATAGATGGACTATAAATATTTAAGTTTCTCCCCTACTGTTGGATATTTACATCATCTATTTTTTATACTATTACATGAAAAGTTGAAAATAATCCCATGGAAGCTTATGAAACTAATATTTTATATTTATGTATTTGACAGCAGGTATGCTCGGAGGGATTGGGGGCAGGAGGAGAAGGGGACGACAGAGGAGAAGATGGCTGGAAGGCATCACCGACTTGATGAACATGAGTTTGAGTGAGCTCCGGGAGTTGGTGATGGACAGGGAGGCCTGGTGTGCTGTGATTCATGGGGTCGCAAAGAGTCGGACACAACTGAGTGACTGAACTGAACTGATTCCCTAAAACAAAGTTATACTCTGGAGCCCTTCAGATCAAGGCACATCAGAATACACATCAGTGACCACAGGGAGAGGTATATCCCTCAGGCGCGGGCTCAGGAGCACTGGACCCACGACTAGAAAACAGGCCATCTGAGTCCTTGAAATTCTTTATTAAAGGCAGATGAGGTAGTAGAGATAACCGACATGACAAGTGGGGCCCAAGTGAGATGGTATCACAGAACTGAGCCTTGATTGCTCTCTCTGTAACACCCAACAGAGGAAAATTGTTTTGACTTGACTGCTATTATTAAAATTGTGCAGGAGAGAGAATGTTAAAAAGCTGGTGGCAGATGTTTCATTTATAGCATATAATAAATTTGTGAGATATTCACTTTGATATAGAAGGTCAACTAATTGGTCTTTTTCCCCTGAGCAAATGAAAGACAGCTGTCTGCTGAGTGTTTTCTCCGCAGGGAACGATGGGGCAGAATGTCAAAAAAAACACATGTGAATGTCAGCCTGGTAACAGCAGCAGCATGGTATGTTTCCAATAGTGGCCAAGGGTTATGAAACCTCTAGAGCCTTAAGGAGTAGAATCCACCTGTACTTCCCTTTATCTAGCTGTCAATCAGAGAACTAAAACAAATTATTAATCTAATTCATATAATTTATAATACTAGAAACTTTCCCTCATAAATTGTCTGCTCTGAAACAAGCCAAACAGGAACATGAGATAACTTAGTGGAGAGAGGGAGTCACAGCGGCCCTCTTGAGCTATGTATTTTTGAAAGGTCCATGAAATAATGCCATTTACAATAATATGGATGGATATAGAGATTATTATACTAAGTGAAGGAAGTCAGAGAAAGACAAATACCGTATGATTTCATTTATATGTGGAATCTAAAATATGGCAAAATGAATTTATTTGCAAAATAGAAAAAGACACATAGACACAGAAAACAAACTTACAGTAATCAAAGAGGAAAGGGGGTAAGGGGATAAATTAGGAGTTTGGGATTAGCAGACACCAACTACTACATATAAAATAGATAAACAACAAAGTTTTACTGTATAGCACAGAGGACTATATTCAATACCCTATAATAAACCATAATGGAAAAGAATATGAAAAAGAATGTAGAGATATATGTATAACTAAATCACTTTGCTGTACACCAGAACCTAACACAACACTATAAATCAATTACACTCCAATTTTAAAAAATAATAAAGAGAGAAAAATAAAATAAAAAAGCTCCAGTTCAGATGTCAGTTTCCAAATTGAAAGATATGAAGTACAAGACTCTTGAGAGTCCCTTGGACTGCAAGGGGATCAAACCAGTCAATACTAAAGGAATCAGTCCTGAATATTCATTGGAAGGACTGATGCTGAAGCTTCAATACTCTGGCCACCTGATGCAAAAAAATGACTTATTAGAAAAGACCCTGATGCTGGGAAAGATTGAGGGCAGGAGGAGAAGGAGATGGCAGAGGATGAGGTGGTTGGATGGCATCACCGACTCGATGGACATGAGTTTGAGCAAGCTCCGGGAGTTGGTGATGGACAGGAAAGCCTGGCTTGCTGCAGTCCATGGGGTCGCAAAGAGTAGGACACAACTGAGCAACTGAACTGACTGACTGATGAAGTAAAAGGAATGTATATGTATTTTATAAAATATATAAAACACAGCAAAATTAAGTCTGAGCCAATCAAGGTAATACAACAATGTTCATCTTTAACTTAAACATGGGAAAAGGAACATTTCTAATTAAAATCTGAATCTAACACTGAACAGTTGACCCTTGAACAATATGCAGATTAAGCCCAGTGTAATTTATAGGTGGCCCTCCATATCCATGGTTCCTCCACATCCACAAACTCAACCAACTAGGGGCTATGTAGTACTGCCGCATTTACTAATGAAAAACACGTATAAGTGGTCCCATACGCAGTTCAAACACGTGTTATTCAAGGATTAACTGCATTGACCTATGGAATTTTTAGAAAGAAGATTATTTTTTGTACCTGACAAAGATTTGCATGAACAGGCCACAAAATTCTTTTCGTGTCTATGCCACACGATCTTTGGATATGCAAATTGAAAAAAGACTAAAGATACGCCTCTCGAAACCACGAGAAGAATCAAGTTATGTGTAAATTTGTCAAATATGGGAAGTAACCACTATCACCTCACACTGAGCACACTGGAAAGAGCTTTAGTCAGTGCTTCTGGATGGTGCGGGTGACCAACAGACCCGTGGGAAAGAAACACTAAATGTCCAACACCACAGAGTTAACTGTCACAGAATCTGATCACAAACAACGCCTACAGGCCTACTCAGAAATACGCTTCTCAAGACCCAAGTCAAGTTTGTGGGAAGTGTAGGCAAGGACACAGCACACACACTTACCTTACCAGTGCATCTGGTTTGCTTAGCTGGTTATTAGGAATACAGTTTTCCATTAAGTCCTTGTGTGCACTTGGGCTCTTGCTAGTGCATTTCTGCTTCTTCTCGTTTTTACTAGATGAGGAAGGGATGCTCCCGTTTGTGGCGCTGTGACTTCGAGGTGAGGAGTTCACCACGCCACTGGCATTTTTGTAGTTTTTTGAGGAAGCAGTGCAGGAGTCCTCTTTCAAGAGATTTTCTGTACTTCCCACAAGATCATTATTTAATCTTTTACTGTTGATATGGTTTTCCATATACTCAATTTCTTGTATTTTAGAGTCTACAGGTTGTAGAATATTGTTGTTATTTATTCCAAGGTTGTGTTTTTTGGCATCTTTGTCTTTTTCTTTCCCTTTTTCTCGGTATTCTATCTCTGGCAAAGTTGTAGAGAGTTTTTTGTTGGCTGGGATACCTCCGTTGTGGTGTATGAGGATTGAGGAATCCATATCAGGTAATCCTTTGGCTGCTACAATACCAAAAACAAACCAACAAGCAAAAAAAAACCCACACTGGAATATTTAGTTGTAAAAATCCAAAATGGATGGATTCAACAAACGGTGTCATCTACACTTAGAAGCGCACTGCATTGAGCTGCCAACCGATTCAGAAGCAAGAACCACACCACACTGTGCTAACTTCAAGAAGCAAAGCCAAATAAATTTGATAAGCTGCACATTTAGAAAATCATCATCATTTCAAAACACCACGTCATTAAAGTTCTGACCTTGAAAAGAATATGAGGATTTTACAACTAAGTCATACCTCATTTATCAGTCAAATCAAACTTGTCTATCACTGGGGTGACAGGACATAGGCAGATCATAATCTTAAAGGTCACATTTAAAAAATGCTTGGATTAAACAAAGTTAATAACTTTACTGAAAAGATAGATTAAATGAAACAAACAGGTGTGATGTTAGCATACAGGGCACCTATCCTTTGTCTTGCTTCTATCGTTAAAGTAATAAGAAGTCTGTTATCATTTACTAGGCCACTTTACAATGAATTTTCTGTATAGGTCTACATATTCAAACTTGACAAAGCGCACTTGAAGAGATAATTTTGCACCACACCAGAGAACAAGATTTTGTCATGTATCAACTAAAAACAAAAACCAAAGAAAACTGGTACTGCTGTCTGTTCACTTATTGAATTGGTTACATATTTATTAAAGAGGCTGTATTAGAAAAAGGTCATTCTAAGATCCATGTTGCATTATACAAACCATTTAAAATAAGACCTAGCCATGTTTGCTCTATTCAGAAGAATTCTGATTTGTAAAACAATTCTGTGTTTACATCTCTATCTGGCTTATACTTGGCTTGCTACAATTACAAATGCACATAGTTACATATACTATTGTCACTGAGAATAAATATTTTAAAATCTTCATAACAAATAAATATTAAAATAGAAAATAAACTGTAAAAGGAAATGAAATAAATTTTAAAAATAAACATATTTAAAAGCACATGGACACTAGGCAGAAAACATCATACATATTCTATATTTCATGACGAAGTAAAGCAACAGTCCTAAAAAGGAACACCAGAAAACACTAAAAGCCATGGTAACTTCCCAAAGCCCTAGCAACTTTTCTGAAAAAATACTACTGACAAACAAACTACTAACTAACCTACTGAGCCAACAGCTTTAGAGTAAAGACCTACCTTCCTCGGCCTCTTTTTCTTGCTTCTGTAGCATCTGTTGCTCTGGAGGGAGGGCTTGTTGAAGAAGCTGCATGTAAAATTCGTTCTCTTTTTGCACTTCTTTTTGCTTCCTCAACCGCATTTTGTAGCTTACATAACTTTTGAAGCCAAAGCCCAAAGTCACCACAGGGTATCCAATACTAGAAAGAAGACAATTCTGCCAGTAAATTGTAAGTTAAGAAAACAAGCAACACATGCATCCAGCACATGAGGACCCTATGACTGATTCATCATTATAGATGATGATAATAGCTGAGCATTCAGTAAACACATGTAAATATGTCTGTTGTGGACATCAGGCAGCTAGCACGCAGAACAAACCCCTGTGGAACAGCAGGACCGTTGGACCATAAGAAGCTGCCCATTAGGCCCTGGCAATCTTCAAATACACTCAAGAAGTTACCACAGGGACAGTTGGATACAGTGGCTAAAGTCTTTGATTAACATGGAACCTGCCTCATGCATGGTTAGGACTTAGGGATCTGTATGTTTTTAAGAACTAAAAAGGTAGAGATTTTATGAGTGATCATAAGTAAACATTGCAAGCGTTAAACACATCATTTGGTTTTCAATACTAGAAGGCAGGGTCAAATTCAGGTGACTCATCTTCTTGCTGCCTGAGAAATGTCTATCACTAGCTATTTCTGGAAAATTAGTTCATAAACACTCTATCAAACATAAATTAAGAATCGTTTAACCAAGTATCTGATATTTTGAGAGCCAACGTTTGGTTTGCACCAACAAATTAAACCAGCTGTACTTACAACTCTAATCTCTGGGACAAAAAGTTGAAATATTTTCATTCAAGCCATCAGTCTAATATTGTTTCAAAGCCTCTGAAAACATTGTCAAAACTTTTCTTAAGCTTCATTAATGCTGTTATTTAGTTGCTAAGTCATGTCTGACTCTCTTGAGACCCCACAGACTATGTAGCCTGCCAGGCTCCTCTGTCCATGGGATTTCCTAAGCAAGAATACTGGAGTGGGTTGTTATTTTCTTCTCCAGGGGCTCTTCCCAACCCAGGGATCGAACCTGCGTCTCCTGCATCTCCTGCATTGCAAGAGGATTCTTTACGGCCACCAGGGAAGTCTCATTAACATTAAAACATAATTTATCAATTATAATTAGTCTAAATGTGATCACACCACAAATTTATAGTGACAAGCGTATTGACCAAGTCTATTTAATTCACTTTTTTGTGAAGATTTTAAACATATTGGTAACTATTTTTTGGTTGTTGATTCCTATTTGTTTTGGTTTCTGCCATAAATATTAGCAAAAATTGGTATATTTAAAAGATACGTACATTAAGTGGTGATTTCTACAATAGATATAAACAAAAATCAAGATTATTTTAAAAAAATGTTTCATGGTTTAAGGTTAAAAATAATAGTCCTTAAAAATTATTAATAACATTAACTTGCTTTTGTAAACATGCAAAGGAAATTTTAAAATCATTTAAGCTCCATGAAATAGTCATATATTTCATCAAGGCTTTTTGGAATCATTATCTGATTACAATAAAAACAGATAACAAGTATCAGACACCTATGTACATGGACCTAATTAAACACTTCACATATATCACCTCATTTCATCTTTCCCATGACACCCCATGAGACAGCTTCCCAATACACAGGTAAGAGAACTAAGGCTTAGAGAGAGTGACAAGTCCAAAGCACAAAGCTGTTAGGGCCACAGCTGGGATTCAAACACTCATCTCCCTGATTAGAGGGCTCATGTTCTTTACCACACCATGTTACGTTGTCTTCTGAATTCATATAGTATCTCTAAGAAAAAATTTACAATTAAATTTACCATTCTACATTGAAAACACTGAACTGGATTACAGATTAAGAATATACATAATACTCACCAGTGAGCAGCAAATGGGCGACAAAGGTCTACATGAAAATTTTTGAGATCTTTAAATCTAATTGCTGCTTCAATATAAACAAAGAGTATCCAGAGGGATACTGTGGGCAAACACACTCCCCTTTCTGTGGGAAAGCAGCAGAGAGACAAGCATCAATGAAACATTAACTAATATAACAGATGGGTTGTTTGGGAGACTGGTTCAACTACAGTAACTTTCATTTAAGACTTTGAAACTAATTAAAACGCAATTTGATCCAAATTGAAAGCTTTCATATGACAAAACATGCTATGGAATCATAGACAAAAATAAAAACTAGTATTCTGGCAGAAAATATTTACAACATATGTAAAACAAAGAAATCATAGCCCTAGCATACAAAGACCTCCTACAAATCAATAAAAAAGGCAACTGAAGAAAAAAATTTGGAAGTTATAAAAGAAAAAAAAGTGTGTGTGTGTGCACTCAGTAACTCAGTTACAGACAGTTAAAAAACATGTGAAAACATGTCAACTTCCTTACTGATTAGGGGGATAAAAATTTTTAAATGAGACTCGATTATTTTAACCTATCAGATAAAGCCAAAATTTTAAAGATGGGTAACAGTACAGGGAAGATGTGTGAACGGCTTCCCTCTCATTCTTAGCAAGAATATAAATTGGGGTAACTTTCTTATAAGCCAATTTGGCAGTATAATGAAAAATACTTATACCTTTGACCCAGAAATTCCAATTCCAGGAATCTACTCTATAGACATATAAAAGAGCCCTGGGATAAATGTATAAGAATGTTCAATGTATTATTTGCAATAGCAAAAACTAGAATTTAGAATTAACTTAAATGCCTATCAATAGGAACTGCTGAATTATAATAAATCTATATAATGAAATATGATGCAGCTTTTCAAAAGGATTAAGACCTGTATTACCACAGAATGATATGTAAAAAAACAATTTTTAAAGAATGAATTACAGCACTAAGAAATGTTTCTGACATTCAAGTATTATTCAAAAAAGCTTTTTTCTTAACTACAGGCTCATATTCCTTTTGTAATTAAAAACAATTTTCAACAGAGGAAAAAACAATTTGCAATAGAATAAACAAGACTCAAATAATCAGATAATTCTCACTGGGTTTTAGAATCAAAGTCCATAGGCTGGGTCCACCTGTGTCAGGACACGACTAGTAGTGGGTATTTTATGAAGATGGAACAAAAGACATGAGATCTGTAACTCTGGAAAGATCCCCTTTGAAAGTGTATACAGCAAGCCAGTTAAAGAAGAGACAAATGGAGGGAAAACTCAGTGACCTGAAGAACTAGATGGCTTTTTTCTAAGACTCTTTGGATTGGATGAAACAGAAGAAAAATTACAGAAAAATTAGTCCCAAAGATTAGTTCCACTTAGTCCAACTTCCTCATTTTATGGAAGAGTAAAGTGAGGCCCAGAGTTTATATAAACTGTGTCCAAATTCACAGACACAATACTGAATCTGCTTCTAAGGAGAATTCAAGTCCCCACAGACCTAGTCCATAAGATGAGAAGACAAGCAAAGTCCTGTGAAAACAGCTAACGGTTTCAACCATTCTTATAGATTTAATAAACCAAAAAAAGGGTATTTTTGCAAGGTAGGAAGACAAAAGTCAATCCTTAGAATTATCCATTTTCAAATTCATTTCAAAATACATTTAAAAAAATTTACATTCTGTAAATATCTAATTTCTCTATTAATTTCTGAAGTTATCATAAACTAAATAAGCATATTACAGGAAAAATAGAAAAATTTGGACAAATTATTCATATTTCTACATCTAAATAAATAAAACCACACTGAAAATATTTCTGAACTAGTTTAATAGTTATGTTGTACATACAGTTTTACATCCTGTTTTCTCCCTCTTAACAACAAGGAAAAAATTAATGACGTAATATTTTCATGCTCTTGTGGCAATACATAGTTTCATCAACCATTCCTAACATTCTTTTTTAAAATGTTAAATTTTAACAACGAAAGAGAAATTAATCCCAACCTATAAAAACTGCACTCATATTTACTGGGCCTAATAAGAACACAGGGTTTGTTCTGTTTGCTTGCTAACCACTCCGAATTAAAATGCGCTTCATAACTTAGGTATTCCAACATGCATTTCTGAGCCTAGAGCTAAAGAGAGACCAATATCATTTATTATATTAGCTTCACTGCTGCCTTGTGGGCCACCCACTGAATTCCAATAGGTTCTAATAATAGTTACATGAGTAGCTTTTTCCTCAACTAATAAGACACTATTAAAGCAACTTAGAAAATCATTATAGTTCATCAGAGTCACAGATTATTTGAGCTGGAAGGTTCCCTTAATTATTATCTAGATCACTCCACCCTCATATGACAGAAAAGAAGCTGAGACCTAGAGAGAATAAGTGTAAATGGCAACTCACTCGAAACTGAAGCCCAGGACAAGAAAATACAAGTAAAACCCGGTATATAGAAAAATCACTTTAACTAGAGGAAAGCAGACTAGGAAGAAGCACGCTAGCTTATAAATTCAGTCAGATATGAGGGAGTGCTAAAGACGGAGAAAACCATGCTCACAGCAGATACTTAAAAAATACAGCTGAATCGTGTCTCCTAACATGGGACAACATCATCCTTCTAGCATTTAGAGAAGAGGATGAATGCTGCTCCAGAGAGCTTTTACTAGTTGGTGCTCTTTCAGTGGTCAAAATGCTACAGGTTACAGCTGGGCCTAGGAATCAAGTTTCATGCAGCTTTTGCAGACAAGTGCGACATCCCCACATGTCTGTGAGCCAGTCCTCACATCCCCATGTGTCCTATGCACAGGCTTTGTAGTGGACTGGAGTTATTAAAACATTTCATCTCATCTTAGTTTGTAATAGCATAAGAATAGCTCTAAGAAGGGAGGTGACTATGTAGTTCCACTCAAGCCAGAACACACCTGAAATGTACATTGTGGTTTAGAGAGCCACTAAGAACTAGGGAGACCAAAATGGTGAAAGTGCTTAAAATAACATACAAGGAAAAGCTGATGGAATCAGAGACGCTTTGTCTACAGAAAAGAACACAAGAGGATATGACAGTGTGTTTTAGTCTAAAGAAATGTTAACATGGATGGACCAGGACACCTATTCAGTGTCGCTCTAACACAAGGGTCTAATGTTTGGATTAGAGGGATGGTCTGTAAGCCTGCTGAAACTGAAAAAAAAATGTATTCCCTATATTCCCATATATTTTTCTGGAGAAAGCACTTTACCAACTCGAAGTGATCAGTGCACCACAAAACAGTCAAGATATCCTGGGTCAAAAGGGTAAGAAGGAAAATTCTGGCTCAGTACGAGAAAGAATTTTCTATTCCAATTGCCCCAAAACAACACTAGTAAGTTTCTTGTCACTGTAGATTTTCAATCAGAGATTAAAACACCATGTACCAGCAATGCTGTGGGGATTCTTATACTAAGTAAGGGTTCAACTAAATGACTTCTGACATTCCTTTTAATGCTGAAGCTGCAGGAACATTTTTCTTGTTTGGCACATGGCTGTCTTCAAGTCTACCTAAATAATAATTGCTTCAATTTTTAAAAAAATATGGATACTTCATAATGAGAGTTGGTAACTGAAATGCCTACAATCAAAACATCAAATCATAAAGGCTTAAACTTTTAATAAAAAAGAAATACACTTTAAAGGTATATTATAATCTATTATGAAAAGGGATCTTTAATGTCCACATTAAACTCAATTCTAAATAATTTATTCAAGGAAATCACCTTTTAGAAGTTTGAATCTAAGATTTCAATCCATCTAAGAAACCATTAAGACTTACCTGTGTGCCATACGTATTGAACCCACACATATGTACTAGCAGCAAAAAAAAGCCATTGAATGGGTATAAATAGCAGACATATTATATTTGACGTGAATGCTACACAAACAAAAAATACTGAGAAGGCCTAAAGGGAAAGACAAAATAAAAAGCACATATTAGAACTTGTTCATTTCAAACAGAGATTATTAAAACCACGTTGAACAAAATCTCTGAAGCTGCTATGCAATAACTACAGAGCAAGTTAAAATAGAAAATTTTAAATATTTAAAATCACTCATATAAAAAGATGTGGTTAATTCAGCATTGAAGAATAATCCCATTTATGGCCTCAAATCATGAAGAATTGGACCAGAACAAATTGAGGTTGATTCACAATGAGTTTATTTAGACTCCACAGGTGGGTTACCTAAAAGAAACAGAATTTAACACAGAAAATTCTCCTCTTTCCTCACAAAACATTACTAAATAGCCTCATTCTTAAAGGACAGGCTGTTGGAGCACAGATGAAACACAACCGTGGTTAAGAAGAGCACGGATGTCCAACAGTGCAGCTTCCTCTGGACACATCATTATCTACTGTTAACAGGACACAGCCCGAAACCATCTTTTCAAGGCATGGATCTGCTCTGACCAGAGTACCAGGCCTGGGTAGAAGAGTTACAGGTTTAAGATGTGACTCTGGAACACAACACAACTACAGGTCAATCAAGGGAGCAAGTCCAGGCCTGTGCCCTTGCTCTAATCCAGCAGTTCTCAAAACATGGTCTGGGGATCCCTGGGGATTTCTGAGATCCTTTCAGAAGTCTTCCAAGTAAAATAATTTCATAATAATACTAAGGCATTATCTCTTTAACACTCATTTACTCAGGAGTATGGTGGTATCTTCTAGAATACATGACATTGATATTCATTGACTAAAATCATTGATTACATAATACATGATATTGGTAATAACTGAGTTTAGAAGTGGATATGAAAATCAGCTGTCTTCTATTAAGCCAGACATTAGAGAGGTTTTCAAAAATGTAGTCAATCTTTTAATTTCTTTTTTGTTTTGGAAAATATAGTTCAGTTCAGTTCAGTTCAGTCGCTCAGTCATGTCCGACTCTTTGTGACCCCATGAATTGAAGCACGCCAGGCCTCCCTGTCCATCACCAACTCCTGGAGTTTACTCAGACTCATGTTCATCGAGTCAGTGATGCCATCCAGCCATCTCATCCTCTGCCGTCCCCTTCTCCTCCTGGCCCCAATCCCTCCCAGCATCAGAGTCTTTTTCAATGAGTCAACTCTTCACATGAGGTGGCCAAAGTACTGGAGTTTCAGCTTTAGCATCATTCCCTCCAAAGAAATCCCAGGGCTGATCTCCTTCAGAATGGACTGGATGGATCTCCTTGTAGTCCAAGGGACTCTCAAGAGTCTTCTCCAACACCACAGTTAGGCTTTCATTTTAAGTTTTAATGTGTATTAACATGTAATGGGTTTATTACAGCTATTTTAAGTAATTTAAGTATTAAATTTTCATTTTAAATTTTATTTTAAATAAAATTTTAAATTTTTAAATTAAATAAGAATCAAAATTTTTCCTAGACTTAATTTCTAATATAGTAAATATGGATAAATGTAACCCACACAAATAAAAGCCTTCTGGAGTCTTCAATAGCTGTTAACAGTGTAAAGTGTCTTAAGCACAAAAAGTTTGAGAACCACTGTTCTAACTCTAACCCAATCCCTAAGCCAGAGGCTTCAGAGGTACTTCAGAGTAGAGCTGGGCAGGTAATTACTGCTTCCCCTGCTACTCTGCCTCTCCCTCCTGAAAGCCTCCCTCCCTCCCCTTCTTTTCACTGGAATGGGCAAGGAGGAGGGAGTGTAATGATCTGATCAGTGGATTTAGACAAAGTGGCCTGAAAGGGCAGTTTCAGCCCACAGACCCTATTAGCTCAATACAGTCACCTAAGTGTTGCTCATAAAATCTACTTTAAACAGTTTTACTAGCAGTTATTGAAGACTTTCTTAGAAGGGTAATTAAATCCTTTATACTTGAAAAACATGTATTAATAAACATACCAGTCCCTGGTATCTGAAGGAATCATAAACGCTTCTGATGAAAAGCCAAAATGGCCATAGGTACTCAAATCTGAATTCCAGGACAAAATCTGCCAGGAGGACAAGTGCCCACACCACCAGGAACTTCAGGTATAAAAATGTACTGCAAAATATAAAAATAAAGAATTCAAGGTCATTGGTGAAGAACTAGAAAATGAAAATGCACTACTTTATTTAAAAGAGAAAAAATATCTTCCTATACTATGAAAACAATGGAGATAAAAGACAAAAAGAGATGCTGCCCTGGCCCATGTAAATTTTAAAAGCTCTGGTGTTCATTCTGAGACCCACAACTATCAAAATAAGATGATGACCCAAAATACTTAATTCCATTTAAGATGGAAAAAGCCCATTTAAATTTCACAACTATTTTAAAATGTGCTAAGTGTCTGACTTCAAAATACTGCAACACTCTCAAAATTACAGCTTTCAAGATGTTCGTCATTAGAAGAAATGTCATGGTTGAGCAGCTTCAAATTTGCTGTTTCCCCACCCCTCTGCATCTGTTTGAAGTCTTTGAAATTCTTGATGCGCATCCCTACATGCTTGAAGAATTCTGTATTTCCCCCCCTCTTTCTCCTCTTGCCTCTCTCTATCTGCATTAACCGAACAAAAACCAAATAACTTCCCCAAACAGACAGACATTAATTTAGGAAGCAGATGCCAATCACTTCTAAAGGCCATGAGGGTATCAAAATGTACACTAAAGGAAAAACCGTGAAGGATCCCAGCACTGCCCTAGGTGAGATACTGATGTGTCCCACTTCCCTTTGGACTTTTGTGAAGTAGGAACACACTTTGATAAGCCAGTCAGAACACCTATCTAACCACTGTAGAATCGCAAAGCAAAGTAAGGGCCTGGATTAAAAAAAAAACACTTTTCATATAATCTAAAATCCCATTCTTCGAATTCATTAGTTGTATTAAAGATAATGAAGCTTTCAAACTATGCCTATTAATAAGTCTCTAAGGTCTTTAAGTCTAAGGTCTTTAGTCTGGTCAGTTCTAGAGCAGGTTAAATATAGGTATTTAAAAAAAAGATTTTCCAAGATATTCAGGTCGGAAATGCCTAAATTCAGTTTGACTTGGGCTATAGCTTTGCATGGTGTTCTGCAACAGAAACATTTCAATACTGCTGTGATTAAATCAGCTGTTTGAATATACACCATGAACAATAAATCAAGACTTCTAATAAATAATTTTAAAATATATTAAAATAAGGTACAAAAAGACTTATATTCTTGGGGGTAAAATCAATAAAGCAGGATCCAGCATAGAGGATTCTTTCCATGCCCTGTAAAGCCACACAGGTAAAGAATGTCAGAAACAGACACAAATGACCCTTAATGTTATATAGTGGGGTTCCCTGGTGGCTAAGACAGGAAAGAGTCTGCCTGCAATCTGGGAGACGTGGGTTCGACCCCTGGGTTATAGTATCATGAGGATACATAATTTGCAACTAGAGTCAATTTCTAATACTGATTCTTGGTAGAACTTCTTTAGGCATGACAGTAAGTTCTGATGAAGAGGTTTGCTGTAGAATCAAGGAACCCAAGGCAAACTAGAACACAGGTTTGAATCTCAAGTCCAACTTTTACTTTCATTTCACTGGAGTTACGTTAGCCAGATGAGAACAGAGCTCTCATTCTCATTCATTAAACCCACTGCTGATCCAGTGAAGAGCAAGGGATAGTTTGTTAGAAGGAATAACTGAGTCATGCAGGCATTCAGGAGCACAGATTTAGTCTGAAGCTAGATTTCCAAGTTTGGCTTTAGAACTAAGTGGCTTTTTCCTTGTAGCTGAATAAGACATGGTGGGCACTTCCTTAGGCTAGTTGTCACTACTCCCCAAGTGGAGAAGGTAAGAGTTCTACCAACTACTCTCTGCCCCAAATGCTCCCAAGCATGGCAGGAGCCTAGTCTTGCTGGCAACATTCCATTTCACTGTTTAGACAGCATCATGGAGAAGTAAATGGCTACCACTCCAGTATTCTTGCCTGGAAAATTCCATGGACAGAAGAACCTGGCAGGCCATATAGTCCACAGGGTTACAAAGAGTCAGACATGACTTAGCAACTAAACAACAACAAATCTTAAGAATGGCAACCTGTTGAATACTTTTTAATAACTCAATCATTTAAACCTATAAGGCATTAGAAAATGATTATCTTTGTTGTAGTGACTACTCATTTTCAATTCTGTAACTCAAAGGGGTTCCTCTTGATCTATTTCATTTCTTTTCAAACAACTGCTTTCGTAACTCTGATGTTCCCTGACACTCATATCTTATGGAGTCACATTTAGAAGTATACACATTAAAGGAAACTGGATCTTTCACAAACATGTGCTATACCTTCAGCTTTCCTCAGGCTCCCCCTTCTAGGTGGGCCTACCTCTAAAATCAAGAGGCAATCTTAACAGTTGATTTTACTCTAAGAGTAGTTTCCAACTTTATAGATTCACTTCAATCTAATAGAGTTTTAGAATATTCAAGATAGTTGCCTGATTCAGTATTCACTGAGCCTTCTATATCAGTAATTTATGCCTATTAACCTTCTACAGGTACAGGTACAAAAGTTAAAAGAAATTTAAAACTACTGCTCATCAGTGTAGAAAATCTGACTAAGAGATGACATTCTATGGGGGAGAAAATTTTAGAGTTTTAAACCATTATTATAACATTCCAAAATATTTCTATTAAATCGTGAAAAAATATGCTATACTTAATCATATTTTTTCATGATTTAATAGTTCATAATATGACTTATGGCTAACTTGTTACCTTAATTCTCCAATCCAAACAAATTTACTAATTACTGTAAACTATCTTGAACAAAAATTTAAAGCATAATTGCAACAAAAAGATATTTTCCATAATAATATCCTGAAATAAGGGCAGACCAATAATATCTTTTGATAGTCTGATAACTTCTACTCTAGGTGCCAGTGAAATACAGAAGAGATATGCAAATATTAGGTTTACTATTGGTGACCTTTTCACAGTAGATATTAACCATAAGATTCGTTTTTCTCCCCTTGCCACTTAAAACCATTTTTTAAAATTGAATCTATTTAGAAATAGTCCATCTATGGATTAATCCCGTATGATTAATGAGAGGTAGTACTGAACATTCTTTTTTTTTTTCCCAACTAAAAGTGCACTTTCTCTCTAGAATCTCTTGCAAGCTTGTCACTTAGATCATTGTCTGAAGTCACACAATTAATTACCATAGGGTGGCCATAAATCCTCAGTACCTGACCTTTTCCCTAGGCAGACTAATGGCCATTTAGTTCACTTGGTCCTCACCACAGAAATGAGTCTGTGAAATATTTCTCTGGCTGGGCTAAAAGTGAAAAGTGAAGTGAAAGTCACTCAGTCATGTCCAACTCTTTGTGACCCTATGGACTGTGGCCCACCAGGCTCTTCTGTTCATGGAATTCTCCAGGCCAGAATACAGGGGTGGGTAGCCGTTCCCTTTTCCAGGGGATCTTCCCAACCCAGGGATGGAACTCAGATCTCCTGCACTGCAGACGGAGTCTTTACCATCTGAGCCACCAGGGAAGCCCCTCTGGTTGTGCTAGTAATCATCTACTGCAATGCCAAGCTTTCCTGTCCTCTCTGTAAGAGCAACAGTGAATCCCTTTTGCCTTTCACTATGCAGCATGATACTTCTTGAACCAAACTGCTTTGTCTTCTACTGTTACCAAATACTTCTTCCTATTGGACATTACCTCTAGAATATTTGCCCAGCCTCTTGTTCAGCTAGTATCCTGCTAAAAGTCTTATTATATGTAATTGTAGTCTTGCTAAAGTGTGGTCCGTGAACCAGCAGCATCAGCATCAAGTATGAGCTTTTCAGAAAAGCAGTACTTCTGGGCCCACCCCTTATTCAGTCTAAGCTTATGTTTTAATCAGATGCCCAGACTCTTTAAACTCTAGTGTGCATACATTAAAATTTGAGAAGAGTACTAGCTTCTGTATAAACGTCTCATAGCCAAAGAACTTCCACTGAATTCCACAATGTCTCAGAAAGAAGACAACAATCTACTCAGATAATCAGTACTTATCTCCAAACTGTTAGCTGTCCATCCCTCAACTGGGAACATTCAAACTGTTCAGGGTCAATTTTTCTACATTTCTTTCTCAGTCACAGATAAGATCCTTAAAGAAATACAACTTAAACTAAATGAAACATTTCCACTACTACTCATCCTTCAGCATGCAGCATGAATATTTATTCAAAAAAGGCCTCCTTGACCCAACAGTAAAGACTAGTACCCCATTATACGCTCAGAGTTTCCTGTACCATAAGAATCATATTATAGTTAAATAACATTTTGTATGACTCTTTAAATGCAAAGTCCATGAGAACAATGGAGGCCCATTTTGTTCCCTGCTTTATTCTCAATGCCCAGCACAGAACCTTGCACACCAGAGAAACTTAACAAATATTTGAATGAATGACCTGCTGTGCATAAGAGTGTTTAGGACCAAGAGTAGGGCTTTTATCAAAGCACACACTTACAATAAAGGGAGAGGGAGAGATGATGCACAGGTGACTCGGAAGGGGTCTGAACACAGCAACAACAATGAAGATGACAAACACAGCTTCTTCCTGAAGGATGACCACGCGCCTGCTCCGAATCTGTTCTCACCAGTTTTTCCGCAAGGAACAGAGGCATCTTATCAGCTTTGCTCTGGATGCCAGATCATCACTCCATTTAGCCTACCTGACACTGGTTCTGACTACTGTGAGGGCCCTCAAAGTTATCTTCTATTAAGCCTAATATTAAATAAATCTGTAAAAATGTAAAAGCATAACACTCTTCTCATGGATTTATCATCACTATTTTTATATGAACTAGTATTTCAAAATTCTTGTCTTAATTTCTAATCCAGCAAAAATTTTAGATATAACCCATAGAAACAAAAGCTCTTTGGACTCTCAATCACTTTTAAGAGTGTAAAGAAGTCCTGAGAGAAAATATTTGAGGAATGGTGGTCTACAGAAAGTCGTGCATGAGCCTCAAGACTAGAATCACTGCTATGTTCTGCAACCAATACTTGTATTAAATCCAAAAAAGGAGAGCAGCCTGAGAAGACCTAAGCTGTTCTGTATTTTTCTTTTCTATTCTGGGCCTCCTGCAGGCTGCAAAGAAAACCATGCTGAAGTCAATCACACACACACACACACACACACACACAGATTGGAATGACAAATCTTAACAGGATGAAATACATCCAATTTAAAAAGAAAAAACTCTAGAATGTAAATCACTGAAAAAAGCTTTCAAGAATTGTTTGTATAGCATTTTTCTAAAGTACTTTATGACTCAAGATATCAAAGACAGGTTTGTTGTAGTTCAGTCACCAAGTCCGACTCCTTGCCACCCCCTGGTAACACGCCAGGCTCCACCATACTCCACTATCTCTCAGAGTTTGTTCAAAATCATGTCCATTGAGTCGGTGATGCTATCCAACCATCTCATCCTCTGCTATTCCCTTCTTTAATGCCAGGTACTCTAACCTAACACAACTGGAAAGTTTAAAGTTTTAGAATTTCTGCTTCAAAAACACTTTCAATAGTGTGGACGCTAAGGGTTTGGGATGAAAATGGGTGAAGACATTAGGAGAAAGAAGACAAGCCAGAGGTCCTAAAACCTGTGCTAACATTGCATAAACATCAGAGATTTATTTCATAAGTGAATCAAGTATTATGCTTCATATCTTCAACAGTAAAGATCATCTACCTAATCACACTTAACATTTACATTGCCCTTATGCTCAGTTGAAAAAGAATCCGCCTACAATGCAGGGGACCCTGGTCTGATTCCTGGGTTGGGAAGATTTGCTGGAGAAGGGATAGGCCACCCACTCCAGTATTCTTGGGCTTCTCTGGTGGCTCAGCTGGTAAAGAATCCATCGGCAGTGCAGGAGACCTGGGTTCAGTCCCTGGGTTGGGAAGATCCCCTAGAGAAGGGAAAGGCTACCCACTGTGGTATTCTGGCCTAGAGAATTTCATGGACTGTATAGTCCATGGGGTCGCAGAGTCGGACATGACTGAGCAACTTCCACTTTCACTGTGTAACTCTTCCAAAAGCTTTCATATTAAAATTATCTCATTTTTATCCCTACAACTATCACATAAGCAGAGCTGTTATTGCCATTCAATAGAAAAGAAACCTGAGGAACACAGAACAGGCTGCAGGGCACTGCTGAAAGAGCACAGGAGTGGAAGCAGGGAGACCAGAGAAAACAGAGTGAGTTCTACATGCACTGTTGTGTTGCTACTCAAAGATAGATAAATTTCCATGTATAAAAAAATGGGTAGGATTAACTGTGGAGGAAAACCAAGAAACTTGTATATAAGACAGAACTCTATTTCTATTAAGAAATACTTGTTTATCTATATGGATCGAAGAAGAAACCATACTTATAAATTATATCACAGTGCTCATTCCAGAACAGGAGAACTAAGGTTTTTTACATTAGACTTACACGTTGTCATACTGCTTTAGTTTCTCTAACAAGCATGTGTTATTTTTCTCAACTCTTCATTTTGAAAGTTTTAGATTTATAGAAAAGTTGCCTAAATACTACAAAGAATTCCCTTCTATCTTTCCACTCAGATTTCACAAATGATGAAACATTTTATCAAGTTTCTGTCATCACTCTCTCCCTATATATGTGTACATTTTCCCCTGAACCATCTGAAAATAATTTGTAGACATGTCCCCTTAATTATTTTTTTAAAAACAAAAATATTTTCTTATAAACCACAGCACAATTATCAAAATCAGGAAATCAACATTGATTTAGTACTATTACCTGACCTATAGACATTATTCTAATTTCAGTAATTATCTCACTAATGTCCTTTATAGCAACAGACAGACCCATTGATCAAGGCCAGGATCCAGGTCAGGATTCAGTCCAGGATCACATTTTGCATTGTTGTCACACCCATACTGGATTGTTTAATAGAAAAGAGATTCTCATTTTGAGAAGGAAAAAAGATCAATGTCCTTGCACAGGACCCTCCTGGTAACTGCTGCTTCACCTGAAACATGAAGATAAGGACACCTGTTCTACATGTAGTAGAGTCTGAGAGGACCAAACTCTGCTATGTTACTGCATGTAAACACCATTCAGAAAGGATGAAGTAGCACAATAAGTAAGAGAGCACAGACTTCAGGGTTAGACAGATAGAGGCCTCTATCAAGTACTGAAACCTCCTGCAATCTCAGTTTTCTCATCTGTGAAACTAGTATCTTTCCTGGAACTAAGTAACAGAATGAAAATAAAATTATAGTAACAACAGTATAAAAGAAATCAACTTTTCAAGCAACCATGCCTGTGTCAGATACTATGTTAAGTATTTTACATGACTTAGGTCAATTATCCTTATAACAATCCTAAGTGGACAATATTATTTACTATCCTCATTTTACAGATGAGAAAACTGAGGGTTAAAGCAGTCATTTGCCTGCTTTAAATCACATAACTAGTGTCAGGGACATTACTTGAACCCAAGTTCGTATGATGTTAAAGCCCTTATGCTTAACTATCACATTGGACTTCCCCATCTTCTTACATGCACAATAAATATTATTGCCCTTCTTTATATCCCTCTGTATGTATATATTCAAGTTACATAATTCTTTAATTTTCCAGGAGAGCCAAGCTTTAAAAAAATAAGCTAAAACACTTTACAAAAGAATAAATCCTCAGTACCTTAATTCACAAACTATGAATCAATAAACTTAATTTGTAAACACTATTAAGTTTTAAAAGCAGAAAAAGATGCTAAAGTCAAAGACTCTTTACAGAAATAGCCATGGCACAAAAGATGGGACAATTCAAGACTGCTCTCCAATAATAGTCATACTCACAGAATGGTCACTGTAATAGAGAAAGATGTAATTTAAAAAGAAAAAGACGACTCATTTTTTAAAAAAGCCAGAAACACAATGAACCACGAGGTATAGTTTGTCAAGCCTAGAAAAAGACAAGAAAATAATACTTATTACATCTAGAAGACTCCAACCTTAGTATTTCTATCATCTGAGATAGGGGTTTTTGTTTGACCAAGAAAACGGTCCCCATCCTCTCCAGAGCTCAAGGGACCTCACTAAGAGATAGGCAGAGTACTGACTTTAGTACAGAGTAGCTTATTTGGGTTTTAAAAGTGTTTTGAAGATGAGCAAAGTAATAATATAATTTTAAACAAGAGTGTGATTACTTCTAGCCAACTCCCCTGCTCTGGGTAGGAAGCAGATCCCAACAGCCTTAATGAATCAGTGATTCTTATGGATACACCTAAAGTGGACTGGGCGCACCATTTCAAGCCACTAAATGCAAAACCTCCAAAACAGAAACGGCAACAGAGGAGGATGGGGTGAGGGATAAATGACTTCTGACGTTATAACCCTGTGAGTCAATGTCAGCACATGGCTCTTAAGGATGGCAGAGGTAAAAATACAAAGGAAGGAAAGCCAGTGCTATGAAGGGGCTTCAAAGTCGGGATGACAGGCACCTTAAGAAGGCTGATGAGCTGAGGCCAATTTGATGTCAGTTAAACTAAATGTCAAAGTAAAGACAGAAAGCCTCAAAGAATATACTCTAATAGTTGATTACCTTTTTTAAAAAAAGTTTCCATTACCAGAATGCATTTCCTGAAGGTGAGAGACCTTGAGGAAATAGTTACTCCTCAGGTATTTGAAGAAATCCATGATGGGAAAAAAAAGGGCAGCAGAGGGTATGTGTTTCTCCTGTTGGTATGTACCATTCTACTTATGCAGCTTGTTGAGAAGAAATTTATTTTTTCTTCTGGACCTATTTCTTGAAAATGATCCAAGTAAAATAATTACACCCAAATCTGGGAAGCCTAGAGAATAAAGTAATAGCTATATTTGAAGGGCACACTAAATTTCATCAAGAAAAGTAACCCAAATTATAGTATTTCACTTTGAGGTTTCAACTAAGTTTATAAAATTTCTATCTGATCCTCCAGACTCCACAAGATATATGTTCTATCTTGTTATAGCCCCTTAAGTCTATCATCTGGATGGTAGCCTAGAAAATGACAGAACAAAACACACATATAGCCACATAAAACCCCAAAGGGTTAGTATCTGGGAAACCTGGGAGAAATGGCCAAAGAAAAAGACTCTGGAAATAGAAGTGCTTACAGAACATGGATTGGGTCCACAGTATATAGGTATATAACAAGAAAGTGAAAATAATAAGCTATTGAGATAACTATTAAAATCAATCTCCAAATCAGTGAGGTTCAAGAAAAGCCATGAGAAACTAATATGAAGAAAAAGGAAAGTATCATTAATAAAACAGGATGCTTTTAAGCAAATAATCTGAAATACTGAAATAGATCATGTTCACTCCCTTCCCCACCTCAACTGATAGCAGCAACTTAAAGTAATTTTCAAAACATCTAATGAAACTAAACTGTCAAGAACACTCAGACAAGAAGAATCATAAATGAAAGCTGGAGGAAAGTACTTTATTTTTTTAAGGTAGTACACTACTAGCAAAAATAAAGTACAGAATTCCAGTGTGGAAGATGTTTAAATGTATTTCACAGAAACTACAAATATAAGAGTTAAGCTAAACACCTCACTAGAAAGGTTAGTGAAAACATTTCAATTCCTAAATTTTCCATTGTATTTACCCCTTTTCCCAATATCCCTCTAAAACAATACTGCGTTTATCACTTTTCTGTCAAGTCCAGCACCACTGAAGTTAAGGTTTACAAGATGATCAAAATGCTTTTAGGCTGTGAGGTTGCAACACTGGTATCTGGGGTTTCAGTTGCAGAACACATGTACAATTAAGGCAGCCAAGGGTCAGGCCAGCCTGGAGTGGCTTTAATAAGCATGGCCCAAAGAAGTCTAAAACCAGGCTTAGGAAACATCATTAAGATGGTAGGAAAAGCAGTGAAGTGAAATCTCTGGAGATGAGATTATTCAGACAAGGGTCTGAAAAAGGAAATTAGGAAGCTGAGAAATATATAAACTTTGACCATTTACAGAAAGTCAAAGGCCAGAAAATTCTCCTCTGAAATAAAGATGGGAAAAGTTATGGTACATATTAGGGAAGTCCCCAGTCCTAAAATGTAAAAGTCAGGTACAGTATTACACTGATTAACCTGCAGGCAACATATTACAAGCAGAACTCAGCACACCATGACAGGAAGTATCCATAAATCCACAAGTGAAGGGGTGCTTCCTTCAACTACCAGTTTGAGATATAAAATAATTTACGGAAGCTTAAAACACACACATGCCTTACTTAAAATTCTTATTATACTTACTTGGGTAAGCAATGATTTTAACTGCGGAGACTTTAAACATAAATGTTTCTGCCTCTGTCTCCTACTCACCAAAGCTTGTCTTCTCATCTTCCTATTATAAAGTCAGTAATTCTCAGAGGGGGTGGGGAACCCGGCAAGATGAAAGGTGTGGAACCACATAGAATTCCCTTAAGGCTTTTAAAAACTACATAGCACTCCAACCCCATCGCACCTGAAGAATCACTGCATGGAGTAATTAGATATTACTTTGGGGAGTGTCTGGTGCATGTGTGAAGGCAGATACAGGGAGAGAGTCACTGCCCTAAAAGCCAAGGGCTTCTGAAATATTATAGTTAAGTAGACTTATTCATTTTACTTTCTCTTATTAAAAACTTTTTTCATAATTTCCAAAGTACTTTCACATCAATTTCATTTGAGTATATGTATTTCCTCACTTAGTGGTGACTGCCTACTTCATCGTAAAATAGTACAGGGCAAAGTAAGTCTGTTAATGCATCAGGTAAACCAGCAAGCGAAAATTTAATTCAACTAAAATATTTCTACTTGGACAGAACTCAAAGTTCTCTGGAACCTCAAAATCACTATACAAATTTAAGAGGGAATTATTATGGTCTCCTAGACTGTAAACTCCTTGAAGACAAGAAATCATATCTTATCCTGCATCCTCCATAATTACTTAAACAATGACGGTTCTTAAATGAGTGGAACAGATTGGCTTATATGGATTTATTTACTAATTCACTTGCTCAACATTAAGCACTGAATTCCTATTCTCTGTCAGGTTCTGTGCGGGCTCAGATTTTTTCAAAATGGCACTGAAGTTTTAGCCCATAATGATGTAAAAGAAAATGATCACCATTCCTATTTCCTTTCTCTTATTTTTGATTATTAACTTGACTGAAATAACATATTTCTAATACATTTCAGTTTTCAAATGATGGGTATATACATAAATGCAGGTAACATTAACATAATGTTAAAAATTCATTTTCCATCTACCTTGCCCTGAAACAGAATTCTACCACAGCCATACTGATAATAATGGTATCATTTGACAATCACCTCCGTCACAGTTGCTGGATTGCAGCCCATGATTAAAAGCATCTCAGCAACAGGGATTTTTTTTTTTTCCTCAGCAAGACCAAGCAGCAACTGATCCCTTGTTTTGACTACTCAACTTTTGTTGATAGTTGTAACAAATTTTATGGTCTTTCCTGACTCCTTTAAAAAATAAACCAAATATGGTAAACTGTGATAACAACAACATGCTAAATAAATAATTTTGTATTAAGATGCTAGAATTCATACAGAATTTCACAAACTGGACATTATCTCCTTTTAGTCCTCAAAACTCAATTGACAGGTGAGAGAACTAAGGCTCAAAGCTGTGGCTGCCTTGTCTGTCCCAAACGGCAGAGCTGGGACACTCAAGTCTGAACCTAGGTCTCCTGACACTCTCAGTCCAGTGCTCTCTTCACCACAGCTCCCTCCTTGTTAGCCCAAGCTCAGAGCTGTGCAGACTGAGAACATGCAAATATTAAGTCCATGAAAGGTTACGCTGTGAAACAGTAGATAGTGGTTATCAGAACTGTCAACAGAGCCTCAGAAAAAAACAAAGCTCTCTATTTAATGAGACCAAAATTGGCCAGACGTTGAGAAACAAAATGGGCAATAGATGGTGTTACAAACAATTTAGTGTAGACGTAAATGCGATGATGAACAGAAATCTGATACTCACAAATCCTCAAACACCACAACTCATAACTAGTTCACTCATTCTGTCTGCTTCAGAAATAACTGGAAATTTTCTAAATCTCCTTTGAAAACAAAACTGCAAAAAACCTTAACACTATGATCTTGTTCTTCAGATCATAATATTCCATAATATAATAATATAAACTAAGAAACAGATAAGTAAATTGAACCACTCACTTGATATATGGTGCTCTAACAGAAAAGACAGAAATATATGTAGGTCTTTTATTAACATTTGACTTAAAGAGTATCAAAGAGAAGCTTAAACAGATTTGAGAGCTGAAACACTATTGGTTTTTCACAATCTTACAGATGAAACTCTGAACAGTTGTATAGAGTATTTACTATTAACCTTTAGGGTAAGAAAATTCAAATTTCAAAAGTTCATTAGTAAAATAATAGAACTTCATTAGACAATAAATTCACATCTTCACACTGATGCACACTAAGTGGTAACTATGGAGCATATACTAAACTGCCCATGTATGTTCAAATACAAAAGAAGCTGAAATACAACAGAAAACATGGAAACAATATGGGATTCTCAATCTTCTGACTATAAACAGGTGCATTTACGTTAGCCATTCAAACAGCAGGGTTGTCCTTGGTTTACCAACTCTGTTTAATATGCTTTCTCTATTGTGTCACCATTAATATTAAATTGTTCAAATCATTTTCAATAGGCAGGGGGAAAACCCTTCCCTTATTCAAAAATTATAGTGTGTGTAACTTGAAGAGAACTTTCCCTCATCCATTAAATTTGCAGGAAAAATGTTTTTTTTGCTTTTACAGCTTTTGCTTAATTGGTCAGGTTTGATTGACTCAGCATGGATTTTTGGCCTGCTTGACTTACTGCTATACTCTTACTAGCCAGAACAGGGGCTGGTCCATAGTGCAGGTATTTGTTGAATGTATGAACTCCTTCTATGATCTGTGGCTCCTTACATAAGAATATATCCAACAACTTCTTACTTTAACTGACTTCTTACCTGCTTTTAAGCTTGAAATAAAGAAAACATCCAATGTTTACATCAGTCAGCTGCTTGTGAAAAGCAATCTTTCTAAATGTGTAAACAGTAGCATAAGCAAGGTGTCCAGCTATGCTCAGGCAACTTGGGTGTCATCAGTTACCTCACATATTTCTCTAAGTTCCACAGCTAAAAGAGCTAAACTGTAAAACACCGCCAGGACTCAATTTAGCTTATATGCACATCCTGAGAATTCTCCTCTAAAATCATTTCTTTATCAAAGCAAGTACCATTTAGAATTAACACAGTGAGAACCAGAAAATAACAGTCGAACACAAACGCTGCTGAGGGAAGCTGGGATGGTCACTTAGTTGCCCCGTGAACCTGTTGTCCTATCCCTCGGTATTGAATTCAATTTCTATTTAAAGGGACACAGCTTTGCTTTGGGGAGGATTAAAAACAAAACAAACAAACAAAAAAACCGTGAGTTTGGAGAAAAAAATCCCTTTTAACGGGTTCGAAGAAAACTATCTGCTTAGAATTGTCAAAATAATGCGGCTGAGAAAAGGGTCATCTCGCCTGAGTCTGGAGCGGGGCCACAGCGCATGATTTGGGGGGTGGGTATGAGCTTCAGCAGTCGGTGTCAAGTTTGAGATCCCGTAAGAGAAGTAAAAGGCGAGAGGGGGCAACGTGACCACCTGCCCGGTCAGCCGAGGGACCGCGGGGGAGCCCCTGTCTGCTCCCAACTTTGTCAGCCTTCCCCGTCACCGGGGCATATGGTCCACGCGCCTTCCAGCCCGGGCCGGCGACTCCCGGGCCAGAGGGGACTGAGGGGCGGGGAGACAGAGGCGGCCCGTGGACCCCGGGAGCGGCCCCGAGGGCCCGGCGGGCACCGGCGGGGAAGGGGTCGCCGCCCCTCCCCCCCGGCGGGGCCCGGACGCTCCCAACGGCGGCGTGGCGGCTCCCTCAGCCCGCGCCCGCCGCGCCCTCGAAGCCGGGCCGGCGGCCCTCGCCACGCCCCGCGCTCCCCGGGGCGGACCCCCGGGGCCCCCTCCCTTCTGGGCAGCGCTCCTCCGAGGAGCCCCCGGCGCGGGCGTGCGGCCTAGTCGGGGTTACATAACGGGGCCCGGCCCCTCCGGAGCCGGCCGGGGGGCCCGCGGGGCCCGCGCCGGCGGAGGCGGGGGGCTCCGCCACTCACCTGCCGTAGATGCCCTCGGTGATCCGGTTCCGCTTTAGGGGGCGGCGGAGCTTACTGCAGTCGGCGTTCCGCCGCTTCATCCTCCCGCTGGGGGGCCGGGTGCCCGCGCCGCCGCCGCCGTCTCTCACCTCAGCCGCCGCCGCCGCCGGCCCGCCCCGCGTCGGGCCTGGACTCTACCCCTGGGGCCGGTCACACAGACATGGAGCCAGCACCCGGGGGGGAGGGGGTGGGACGGGGAGGAGGGAGGGGGGCGCTCAGAGCTTCCTCCGCCTTCGGAAACAAAGAAATGACAATTCCGGGGCCCGCCCGCCCCAGCACCAGCCAGCCGCCTACCCCGCCTCCACCGCTCCGACGGACGGCCTCTCGGACCAATCGCAGGCGCCGCTACGCTGCTGCCGGCCAATCCCGGGGCCCTCTGAGGCAAAACGGACTCTAGCACCTACCTCTTTGAAGGACAGAAGAGTGCACCAATCATGAAGGTGTCTGGGCCTGCGTCCGAGCCTATCAGAAACGATTTAAATAGAGGCTTATAAATAGGCCCTATAAATATAACATCCTATATTCTGCCTTGTTACGAAGGTGCATTTCTTTATTGTTGGGTTGCATTTCACTGTATGAGAATTCATATTAGAGCATGCAGTGCTTTTTTTCATTGTTAAGCTATCCCTAGTGCCCTATGAAATCGCGAGGCCTGGGTTTGCGGCATGTGCGTTTTTGCGCTGAACTGAAACTCCGGTCCGCCGCATCCTTATGTAAGGAGCTGGCCGCATCCTCCTCGTCCGGGAGGCGCCGGGGGCCCTTCCTGAGGATCCTGGAGTGCTCGGCCAAGCCGGCCGCGTCTGCGAGCGACGGGGATACGAATGACAAAGCAAACCGCGCGGCACACACACACACACACACACACAGAGGCACACGCACACACCCTGCCAGCTTCCCGCGACGTGGTGGTGACAGCGCGGCGGCCAATCGGAGGAGGCGCGGGGCGGGGCCTCCGTGGTCCCGCCTCCTGGAGGCGCGTCACAGGGGGCGGGGCCGTGGTACGCGCGCCGTCGCGCGAGGCTGCTGAAGTGGGTGTGTGTGGGGCGGTGCGGCCCGGCTCCACGTCCGCAGGGCTCACTTTGGCTGCGGCGGCTGCAGCTTCTTTGGTAACCGCGCTAGCTGGACCTGGCAAGCGTCCACGTCTATGCCCCCGGGCAGGGTTCTGGTACCGCGGGGAAGCCGGGTCAGCGACCCTTCTCACCTAACATTCCTAGAGCGCTCAATTCTGCGCGAAGCACCGCGCTGGGTGCTCTACATCTGTTTGTTCTTTTACTCTTCATTGCTCCCCTGCAGCATAGGTATGGCAAAATAGCAGTTAGAAAAGACAAAGTTGTTTGTTTTTTTTTTTTAAGAGAAAAGAAAAGAATAGATGTCAAAAAGAGGAATGCACATCAGTAAAGAAAAACTGGGGAAACGTAGGGAAGTTGCTGAGGGCGGGGGGTGGGAAAGACATCCATGGATCTCATCACCTTAACAGAACTACTGTTAGCATTCTGTATTTTTCCCTTTCTTTCCAGTTTCCTCCCCCTGGATGATATATTACTACTATTACTGTTGTTTTTATTATTATTAAGACTTTCAGTTTTGTAGTTCTGTTCTTTGACATAAGCATTTTTACATGTTATAATGAATTCATCCTTCCTAAATATTTCTGATGGTTGCAAAATCTATCAAGTGACTGTACCAACTTAACCGTTCACCAACCGAGGGACTGTTAGATGGTGTTGCTGCTGCTGCTGCTAAGTCGCTTCAGTCGTTTCCGACTCTGTGCGACCACAGAGACGGCAGCCCACCAGGCTCCCCCGTCCCTGGGATTCTCCAGGCAAGAACACTGGAATGGGTTGCCATTTCCTTCTCCAATGCATGAAAGTGAAAAGTGAAAGTGAAGTCACTCAGTCGTGTCCGACTCTTAGCGCCCCCATGGACTGCAGCCTACCAGGCTCCTCCATCCATGGGATTTTCCAGGCAAGAGTACTGGAGTGGGGTGCCATTGCCTTCTCCAGTCAGACGGTCTTACAACACATCTAAAAAACTTACAGGAAAGTAGATGCCATCTTGTTTTGTCCTGGGATGCGTGGACATCTCCCGGCCCTGTGATCATTCCCTTAAATAAAAACCCACCCCAAGGAGGAACTTGTAATTTATCCCAAATGCATCATCCTCAACTGCTGCTGTTACTTTATACTGTCAGAAATATTTACAAAGATTACCCAGTGCCTGGAAGACAAGACCCATTCTGTTTATTATGGCATCCAAAGCTGGTCACAAGCGGGGCCCACCCCTCTTTTCCAGGCCTCCCCAGGCCAGCCAAGCCTTAATCTATTCACTGTCCTCAAACCCACTAAGACAAATATGTCTTCCCTCTTCCATGCCTTTGCTTCTACAGAGAGCATCTCCAGCAGTACTGTTCCTAATCTGTGGTTTCTTGGATGAGACTTGTCCATTCACCTGGATGAAAAGCTGCTTGGGGACTGGATTCATACCCTATAGAGATGCATTTAGAAAAATTGTAAGAGTATCTGCTTTTTCAGACCAGGATTGAATTCCAGCTTGGCCACTTACTAGTTTTGGCAAGTTACTAAATGTCTCAGAGCCTGAGTTTTCACTCAGGTTTGTTTGAAGGTTGTTACCAGATGATGAACTCTCAGGGCCAGACATGCAGTAGGTTACTGCAAATCATTTCTGTTAACAGTATATCTGTTTTTCATCCTTCACCTCTACTCCAGCCTGTTGATAAAGTGTCGCTGGGCAGCCAAGGATAACAAACAAAGTTTCACCAAGGCTACCTATCATTGTGAAAGCATCTGAACCTAATGCTCTGCTTGAAGCAACAGAAAAAGACTTCTGTTGCCAAGTTGCCAAGGTTGGTTGCCAAGGCAGGTTGATTCATGGAAAAGCATACAGGTTGGTTCATGGAGAAGGATACCTAAATCAATATTACTGGAGGCATAGGTACATGGTGAGATCATGGCTTCAGACTCCATGGGGTCTGCCAACTGGAATAGCCCTCTTCTCCATGACTGCAAGTTTCCAGATTACCTGGGCCAGCAACTAAGACAGTCAACTCTGCAAGGTTAGAGGCCATATCTTTGGTCTTTCCTACTCCCCACTGAGTCCCTGTTGTCTAGGACAGTGCCATGGCACACTGTAGAATGGATGGGTCAATAGTCCATAAAAAAGATGAGAGAGGCACTGGGGTCACTTACCAGCTTTCTGAAGCTCTCTGGCTAGCCTCCCATCAACCAGGTTCCTGACAAGGGCATTCCATGCTGTGGAGAAGTATAGAGTGGCTGGGAGTTACTGTTAGTTGTTGGGCTTCATGGGAGCAGAGGAAGGGCAGAGAGAATCCCAGGGTGATGGCCCAAGAAGAAGCAATCTGGAGGTCTGGGTTCCAGTCCCACTTGAGATATCAACTTGCTGGTGTCCTGAGTTGAGTGACCTGTCCACTCTGTGCCAAGATTACCTCTTAGAATCACTTCAAGCCCTATGTTTAGAAGCAGAACATATTAGTTCCATTTTGCAGATGAGAAAACTGAGCATCAGAGAAAACAAGATCATGCAGTTGCTATGGTAAAGGAATTTGGCTTGAGTCATAAGCTAAGATGTATGGAGCCTTGATGCTCTAGGCATGTCCTCTGGTGCCTGTAAATAACTCTGATGTTAAGGGTAGTTGATCTAATGATTGGCTGGAGTGGAATGATGGGAAAGGTCTTCTTGCCAAGAGACCAAGGACATACTACTGTAAGTCTTCCCTTCTCCATTCCCTTCCTCTCACTCCTCCTGCCCCAGCTGGACTCTGTATTTTCCTGGCCCACCTTAGCCAAAACCCCTTTGGCTTGGCCTAAGTTCCAGCCTTTCAAACTGAAAGGACCTTTTAGAATCCTCAGCACACAAAATTGGCCTGAGATGAGGCAGACCTCCTGCCTAATACAGAGCTCCCCAGCTCCCCACACTTCCTCCACCAATCAGGAAGCAGGGGAGATCAGCAGTGGCCATTTAACAGATGAGTAAGACAGAAAAGAGAAATAATTTGCTCTCATTCCAAAGACCGAGTGCCAGACAGGAATTCAGGGCTGTTCCTCCTCTTCTCTTGGGACTTTCAGATGGCCAAGGGGTTGGAATTGGCGCAGAAGTTTCAACTGAGCTCAGAATAGCCTAGAGGAGATCATCACGTGCTCTTTCACATCCAAGGAAATTACATGCCCACCTTTTCAGCAGCTTTTATCCCCTCAAGCCCACCAGGCAAGGCTGGCCCACCTGCCTTGAGCTTTGTTCCTGTCTCATGGGAGTCACAGGAAAATCCAGACTTTGGATGGCCATTTCTTATACATTTGTCTGCATCCCCCAGAGAACCCTGTTAATGAAGGATATTTATAGTAGTGTTTAGAACAGAAACAGTTTTATAAATAACCCAGATATCCCACAGAGGGGCCTGGTCAAACAAATGATCACATAGCCTTACCATGGAAGTCAGTGTGCCCTGGAGAATGATGATATTTAACACTTATTTTGTGCTGATACTCCTCTAAGCATCCTATGCCTTTTGATCTAATCCTCACAGCAACCCTATAAGGAGGAGATTACTGTGCATGCGTGCTAAGTCACTGCAGTTGTGTCTGACTCTCTGCGACCCTATAGACTGTAGCCTGCCAGGCTCCTCATTCCATGGGATTTTCCAAGCAAGAATACTGGAGTGGGTTGCCATGCCTGCCTTCAGGGGATCTTCTGAGCCCAGGAACTGAACCCATGTCTCCTGCATTGGCAGGCGAGTTCTTTACCACTAGCACCACCTGGGGAGCCCAAGAGATTACTACTGGTGCTATATTACAGATGAGAAAACTGTGGCACAGAGAAGCTAAGTCATTCGCCTAAGGTCACACGGTAAGTGATAGAGCAGGATTCAAATCCAGGTAGTCTAGTGTCTGAGCCTGGACATTTATCCATCATAATAGTGTTGTAGAAAGATTTTTCCTAGTTTGGAAACTGCTTATGGTATACTGTTCATGAAAAAAAGCCAAGTTACTAAACATGTGCTATATAATCTCATTTTTTGTAGGGAAAAAAACAAGGCATAAATTCACATGAATAGAAAAAAATCTGAAAGATTATATACAAAAAGAAGTAGAGCTGGTTTGGAGAGATGATGAAATCATGGGTGCTCTATGTAAGTCTTACAGACCTCTGCATTTTTGAGGTTTTCTAAGGTAAACATGTCAAGCTTATGCAATAATAATCATTTCTAACATTTATGGTAAGTTCTCTACATATGTGACACTTTATGTGTCCTACCTCATTTAATCTTTACAACCAGCCTATGAGATGGATACTGATTTTCTCCACTTTACAGATAAGGAAACAGACTCAGAGATATTGATCATCTTACCCAAGGTGACCGAGCTAATAATTTGCAGAGCTAGGATTTGAACCCAGGTTGCCTGACTCCAAAGCTCATGTTTGTTAAATAGATAAATGATTGACTTAGCCACACTCTAACTAAGCATGCCCAGCTCAGAATCACACCTTTGGTGTGGACAGGATTCCAGAGAGAAGATGAGGGGCGCCTACATACCTCCTTGGTCCCTGCCCATGACTGAGTTTTCCAATATTTAACTCAGATGAGGAGGACATGGTAAATGTTCTCATAGAGTTTCTACAGAAAATGGACAATCACATGTGAAAGCTACAGTTCAGCTCAGCTGCTCAGTCATGTCTGACTCTTTGCGACCCCATGGACTGCAGCACTCCAGGCCTCCCTGGCCATTACCAGTTCCTGGAGCCTACTCAAACTCATGTCCATTGAGTCGGTGATGCCATCCAACCATCTCATCCTCTGTTGTCCCCTTCTCCTCCTGCCCTCAATCTTTCCCAGCATCAGGGTCTTTTCAAATAAGTCAGCTCTTCACATCAGGTGGCCAAAGTATTGGAGTTTCAGCTTCAACATCAGTCCTTCTGATGAACACCTAGGACTGATCTCCTTTAGGATAGACTGGTTGGATCTCCTTGCAGTCCAAGGGAGTCTCAAGAGTCTTCTCCAACACCATAGTTCAAAAGCATCAGTTCTTCTGCGCTCAGCTTTCTTTATAATCCAGCTCTCACATTCATACAAGACTACTGGAAAAACCATAGCTTTGACTAGATGGACCTTTGTTGGCAAAGTAATGTCTCTGCTTTTTAATATGCTGTCTAGGTTGGTCATAGTTTTTCTTCCAAGGACCAGGCATAGTCTGTCTGATTTGATTCATCATACCCGTAGGAAGTCTGGTCACTCAGACCAGGAGGCCACAGTCATGGCACCACTTGCCCACGTTCATTTCCAAAACACAGGTTGCCAAGCATGCTTATGTAGTCTCACATTTATAATAACTCTGTGAGGAAAGCAAAGCAGCTCATCTTATTTGACTCATAAGGAAATTGAGACTGTAAGTGGTTTAGTTAATGGACGACAGAATTGCAAAGCAGTTAAGGGCACAAGCCGTGGCATTGGATGGATGTGGGTTGGGTTCCGACTCTGCTGTTTACTAGCTGTGTGACTTTGGGTGCTTGCATCACTTCTCTGAGCAGCAGTTTTCTCATCTGTCAAATGGGAGTGGTGATGCCTGTACTCACAGGTTTGAGGGAAAGAGTAAATGAAATAATGTCTGTAAAATGCTGGGTCCAGTGCTTGGCGTTCCAGAATCGGCAGCTGTTATTCAGTCGACAGGTATTTCTTGAGCACCTGCTATGGACTAAACACCAGGTGCTGAGGATACAACAGTCAGAAGTCCCTGGGCTCGTGTCGTTTGGATCTGAGTTGGTGAGGGCAGGAGCATGTAGATGCCTGAGGGAAGGGGTGCTTTGGACACGGGGAACAGCAGGTACACACAGAACAGTTTCCCCCAACATTTTGTTATGAAAGATTTCAAACATAAACCTAAAAAGTTGAAAGAAAGGTACAGTGAAAAGCCATTCACCTCCCACCTAGAGTTGACAATTAACATTTGACTTATGACATTTCTGCTCTAGATCCCATGTGCTTTCCCAGGGACCCTGCCTTGAAGATTTGGAGTCAGACTATCTGGAACTGTCGTCAGAAAACAGGGGTCTTTTGCAAGAGTCAGAGAGGTAGAGAGAAAACTCCCCTTTTGACCAATCTTTTGGGAGAGGCCACCTGTGGGGTCAGTTCCCTTTTATTAAAGAAAGCCTTTCTGTTCATTCAGGAGCTTGGCCCTCTTGTCAAGTGGTCTGTCCTTCACTGGGCAGGATCAGGACACACAGGGCTTTAGGATGCCCCTGTGGGAACCAGCTACCGTCATCACTGAGTTTGCCAGCATGTAAACACAACCGTCATGGGCTCCAAGCCCAGGGGCTGGCAGCGCCTGGAAATCTCTAGTGTTCATCTGCCTGACATTTGGTGCCCCTGGGTAGGTAGGTACAGCTGCCTGGTTCACAAACTGCTGGTACAGGACCCAGGCCAACAAGGGTCACATTCACTTATCCCCCTCACAGGGGAGTCCCCTGTTAAGGAAACTTCCATGACCAAAGACATGGAAGCAACCTAAACGTCCATCGCCAGAGGAATGGGTAAAGAAGATATGGTACATATATACAACGGGATATTACTCAGCCGTTAAAAATGAAATGATGACATTTGCAGCAACATGCATGGACCTAGAGACTGTCATCCTGAGTGAAGTAAGTCCGAAAAGGAGGGAGAAATATCGTGTGACATCCCTTACATGTGGAATCTAGAAAGAAAGTATACAAATGAACTTACAAAACAGGAAGAGACTCACAGACTTAGAAACAATCTTACAGTTGCTGGGGTAGTTGGGGAGGATCAGGGAAAGGGATAGTTAGGGAGTCTGGGATGGACATGTACACCCTGCTATATTTAAAATAGATAAGCAACAAGGACCTACTGTATAGCACATGGAACTCTGCTCAATGTTATGTGGCAGCCCAGATAGGGAAGTTTTGGGGAGAATGGATACATGTATATATATGGCTGAGTCCCTTGCTGTTCATCTGAAACTACCACAACATCATTAATCAGCTATACCCCAAAACAAAATTTAAAGTTAAAAGAAAAACAAAAAAGAACAAAAAAGAAGTACCGATGGCCAGAAAAAGGCCAGAAATCAAAACTGAGACTGACCATGAGGGCTGAGCTCTAGAAACCGGTACTTACTGCCTTATTTACTGTTGAGATAGCAGAAGGCTTGGAATCCTTTGTTGCTAGTCTTTCAGAAGTAGAAGACGACGTGGGAGTTATCTGGGCTAAAGTTAGGTGGTTAAACACCCAGGTGCTCAAGATAGACTGCCCAAGTTGAAATCCTAGCTCTAATACTCACTAACCCCATAACCTTGGGCAAGTCACTTGATATTGCTGCGCCTTAGCTTGTTGTAGAAAGGCTGACAGTCCCATCTCACAGGCTCCTTAACTGAGTTCATACATGTAAAGTGTCTAGAACAGCGCCTAGTGTACTAAATTTTAGCTCCCCGAGATACCTAAACCAAAAGTAACCAGGAGTGGTTTGTAGCCAATTTTTTTTCCCGATGCATGTGTTTACATACAGTGTTATTATTACTTCACAAAAGTGGGAACATGCACACTGTTCTGTAATGTCCTTTACCAAATAATATATCCCGTGTGCCATTTTTGATAAACCTTAAAAGCATTTTCTTCTGGATTTTTCTGCATGTTCAGAACGATTATATTGGTGGCAGATTATGTGTCCTGTAGTTTACTTAACCTGTCCCCTGCTACTGTACGTTCAGGTTATTCTCAACGTTTTCTTTTTTGTAAATAAAGCTGCGCTGAGCAAGAAATGACTAATGTCAATGACTGTGTGACCTTGAGTATGACCTTCTGGGTTTAGTTTCATCTAAAAACAAAAAAGACAAGATTCTACCAGGTGATTAACATCTCCCATAATCCACATATGAATCATTCACAAGACATCTCTGACAACTAACCATCAGCTTCTGCTTGCATTCCCCTAGTGACAGGATGCTCACTACCCCATGAATGGTCAATAAAATATCCACTCATGTTCGGCTACAATCTGCCTCCCTGCTACTCCTAGCCAGGTTTTAGTCTCTGGGCCCTCATAAATTCAGTCTACACACAGTGGCCAGTGACTGGGGCCAGTGTAGAAGTAAAAATGTTGAGTCCTCCTTCTCTCCCTTTCTCTATATCTCAGATCTCCTGCTAAGCAAATGGATGTGGCCATAGGAACAGTTAGCTGCAGGGGCAGAACTAGATCCCAGGCACCTTAAATCCTATTCCAGGGGACAGTCCTCCATTGTGGGGTGGGGATACTGAGGCTGGTGACTATCGTCAAACACACTGCAGTGTTCATGCCCTAGGCAAGTCCTGGGCTGCTCTGTGAGCAGGTGACCAGAGTGGGGGACAACTTTAGCCTCGGGCTAGAGCGGGACTCCCACCAGGGCTTTCCTAGAGCTGGATCACCTCCTCCTTTCAATTGTCACACCTGCCCTTGAAAGATTGAGAAACAGGTCAGATTCTGTGTTTAAATACAGATTCAGATAAAACTAATTTCAACGGTGTGGCTCTGAGGAGTTCGTTATCCTAGGTCCTCCCAGGACTTAATATTGTTCTTTGCTTTCATTCATTCATTCATTTGCTATATCATTTTTAAGAGCCCACTGGGTGCCCTCTCTGACCTGTGGTAAGGTTTTAAGGAGAAATTTTGCCAATCCAAAGCTCCATCTAAGCATCCATTTCCCCATTTGTGAAATAAGGGTGTTGACCTATTCTCTGCCTTTCTTGCAAGATGCGGTAAAGGTAAGTGAAAAAAATTCTCGTGTTTGAGGGTCGAGTGAATGAATGCCCTCTTTTCAACTGGACACAGTGCCTGCCCTGTGGTAGGAATGTAGCAACTACTTGTCAAATCAATAAATGATTGAATGAATTAATTAATGTTAGAAAAAATGCATTTTCCTCCTCCCTGTCACTGTCTCTCTGCTCCTGTGTTAACTCCACAGATATGTTGGCAGGACCAGCCTTGCAGCCTGAGATAAGGCCTTACCCGGGTGTCTCTCCTGTCCCTCCCCTTAGTGGGTGTGGGGCTAAGGGTAATGCCCGGTGCTGGTGGAAACGCTGCACAGAGACGGACACAGGATGGGCTCTAAGTACCAAAAGTCTGTGCGGGTCTGGCTGCCCCTGTGTGCCATAACACTGGAGGTGATTTTCATTGTCATCTTCTTCTTTTTCACCTCCTATTCAGCTTCTGTAGATGAACAGAAGAAGCTCTTGAGGGACTACCGAGGTGAGTGTCCAGAGGGGAGGTGGTCACAGAGGCAAACAGCTGGTGCAGGGAAGAGGAGGTCCTCCGGGGGCATAGGGCCTCCTTTCCACAAAGTCTCTGAAGAAAGGGGTTCCCTCATCCTCTTCGATCTTTTGCACAAAGACCCAGCCAAACATGCCGTCTCTTCTTTAGGACCAGTGTGGCCATCACCTCTTCCATGAAGTCTTCCTTGTTTTGTCAGGGCAGAGGAGGAGCCTCCTTTTCTCTGTTCCTAGATTTCCCTTTGCCAAAGGGTCTTCACAATTCTCTGCCTCCGCTGCCCCCTCTTCTCTTTCCTTAACAGCAAGGAATTTCATGGTGTTGTTGGGTTTGAGGGATTTTGTTTCCTTTTTTTTGGTCTCTTTTTCTCATTTTTGTACCACCTTCCTTTTGGAAGCTTCCTTCTTACTTAGGGGCTGGGAAGTCTTCTTTCTGCCTGCAGATCCTCAGGCGTAAGCTCTGGCTGAAGGGAATGTAGGATGGTTGTTATTTTATATATATGCAGCTAAAAATACTCATAGACTGTGATGAGAATGACTCTTAACAAGATAGACATCCACAGTGGTGTGGCTTCTGCTTTTATAAAAAAGTTGAGAGGAGTTTTCAAGTACCTCAGAGAGTCAAGATGTTGTTTATGATAATGGAAGGACCTCCTTGAGTGAGGTCCCTGAGACCAAGCAGAAACATGAGCCCGGCTGAGTGCTTGCTTGTTTCTAAGTGATGTTAGCTAGTTGACTAGAAGCAAAGGGAAGGCATCCCTGGGCCCTCAGTGGTAGAAAGAAGGACAAGGAGATGACTTGGGGAGGGAAGTCCCTACACTGCTTCATGAGCTAGCCCAGAGAGGGCACTCAGTGCCGAACAAGCAAGGCCTGGGCACAATTTTCATTCAACTTACTGTAATTCTTTTCAATCGGGTACAATGTAATTCAATCCATTCATTCATTCATTTGCTCAATCTATTACAAACCATATGGGATCCAGACACATGCTAATCAGAGCTGGTATTTACTGATTACTTACTATGTACCAGGCACTCCAGTATTCTCTCCTGGACAATCCCATGAACAGAGGAGCCTGGTGGGTTACAGTCCACGGGGTCGCAAAGAGTCAGACAGGACTGAGCGACTAAGCATTCATGCACACACCAGACACTATTTTAAATGCTTTACACTGAATCCTCAGTGTCACCCTATGAGATAGGTACCATTTTTAAAAAATGATAATTTTATTTATTTACTTTCGGCTGTGCTGGGTCTTTGCTGCTGCGAAGACTTTTCTCTAGGTGCGGCAAGTGGGGGCTACTCTCTAGTTTCGGTGCTTGGGCTTCTTGCTGCAGTGGCTTCTCTGGTGGAGCGCAGGCTCTAGGGTGCTCTGGCTTCAGTAGCTGTGGTTCCCAGGCTCCAGAGCACAGGCTCAGTAGCTGTGGTGCAGGGGTTCCAAGGCATGTAGGATCTTCTCAGATCAGGAATCGAACCATGTCTCCTGCATTGGCAGGCAGATTCTTTAGAGACAGGTACTATTATGATCTCCATTTTTCATAGGAGGAAATTAGGCACTTGGACATGGAGCGATTTGCCCAAGACTTCAGCTAGCAATAGCAGAGCAGTTTTAAATTTTGCTGTTGTTGTTCAGTTGCTAAGTCGTGTCTCACTTTTTTGCAACCCCTTGGACTGTAGCCCATCAAGCTCCTCTGTCCATGAGATTTCCCAGGCAAGAATATTGACTAGGTTGCCATTTCCTTCTCCAAGGGATCTTCCAGACCCAGGGATTGAACTTGAATCTCCTGGATTGGCAAGCAGATTCTTTACCACTGAGCCATCAGGGAAGTCCTTGGTTTAAAGTTAAGTAGCCTTATATTTCGGAGAAGGCAATGGCAACCCACTCCAGTACTCTTGCCTGGAAAATCCCATGGATGGAGGACCCTGGTAGGCTGCAGACCATGGGGTCGCTAAGAGTCAGAAACGACTGAGTGACTTCACTTTCACTTTTCACTTTCATGCATTGGAGAAGGAAATAGCAACTGACTCCAGTGTTCTTGCCTGGAGAATCCCAGGGATGGGGGAGCCTGATGGGCTGCAGTCTATGGGGTCGCACAGAGTCGGACACGACTGAAGCGACTTAGCAGCAGCAGCAGCCTTATATTTGGGCTTCTCTGGTGCTTAGACAGAAAAGAATCCGACTGCAAGGTGGGAGACCTGGGTTCGATCCCTGGGTTGGGAAGATCCCCTGGAAGAGGGCATGGCAACTCACTCCAGTATTCTTGCCTGGAGAATTCCTATGGACAGAGGAGCCTGGCGGGCTTACAGCCCATGGGGTCGCAGAGTCGGCCACGACTAAGCGACCAAGCACAGCACAGCACAGCCTTATATTTAAAATAGAAAAGCAACAAAGACCTGCACAGGGAATTCTGCTCAGTTTTCTACAGTAACCTAAATGGGAAAAGAATTTTAAAAGGAATGGACCCACGTATATGTATAATTTAATTGCTTTGCTGTACATCTGAAATGAACACAATATTGTTAATCAACTATGCTCCAGTATAAAATAAAAATTAAAAAATCAAATAGATTCAATAAAACTAAATTAAGGGGAAAAGATAAACTTAAGCAGCCTAGTTTGAATTTCCGTGCACTTAACCATGATGCTTCACAGCCCCATTTTACAGTCAGGTTGAGTCTCTTGTCATATAATCAGTAGGCATAGGAGCCAATATTTCAACTTTGTAGTTTGGATCCAGTTTCTTTACCCCTAGGCTGTGCTGCTAACATAGACATAAGTGTCCTTAGAAGCTCACGCCCTATGGCAGCACAGAGGAGGGCCCACAACCCAGGCGGGGAGATGGGGGTGCCAGGAAAGGCCTCTGGAGGGAAGTGACTACCCAGCTGGGCCTCAGAGGCTCAGGTAGAGTAGCCATATGAAAAGGGAGGGTCTCGAGCACAGCAGGAACCATTGTGTTCATCAGACTGGACCAGGCTGGAGTTTAACCCTATAGTGCTGTCGGAGCGTAAAGAGGGAAGCAGTGGGTGGACCCATTCTCTTGAGTAAGCAGGCTGCCCTTCATTCTCTTGATCTATTAGGAAGCAGGAGTGTGATCAGTTTGGGTTTGGTTATGGAGAAAGCCATTCCAGGACTGGCATGGGGGTGGGGAAGGGGCCTGACTTGAGGTGGAAGCCAGTGTGGGGACTGTAGTGTTGTATGGACTGAGGGGCTTCAAATTTTTCAAGCATGCCCCGTATTTCTATGTTCTATTTAAATCCTGCTGCAGTAATACATTTTGCACATTATCATAGATGTACGTAAATTAGAAAATCGGAAAGAAAAAAGGAAATAGAAAATATTTTCAAATGACTGATTGTGATGGTGTCAGTCACTCCAGGCAGGGTCCATTGTTACCGTGAATGATAGTGGGTGGCAACTGATTCCTCAGGGTCTTCTAGATAATTTCAAATTATCTCGCTTGACTTCTTGTCAGATGGGATTAGATGGGGTTTTTTCTTTAACTCTGAATGTGACTGACGGACAGCGTGCACAAGAAGTTTCCTTCTACCCTGTTTCCGCGCTTGCCTGACATTATTCTTTTGCCTTCAATCTGTGGTTTTTGGCAGTTGTTTGAGCTGTTAGTCCATTTTGTGAAGGTTGCTGCTGCTACTGCTACTGCTGCTAAGTCGCTTCGGTCGTGTCCGACTCTGTGCGACCCCATAGACGGCAGCCCACCAGGCTCCCCCGTCCCTGGGATTCTCCAGGCAAGAACACTGGAGTGGGTTGCCATTTCCTTCTCCAATGCATGAAAGTGAAAAGTGAAAGTGAAGTCGCTCAGTCGTGTCTGACTCTTAGCGACCCCATGGACTGCAGCCTACCAGGCTCCTCTGTCCATGGGATTTTTCAGGCAAGAGTACTGGAGTGGGGTGCCATCGGCTTCTCCGAGTTTGTGAAGGTTAGTTGAGTTAAAACTAGATAGCAATCTGTCAATCTACTTAATCTAATCCAGTCCACGTAAACTATAATAAGTCATTTAAACCAGCCAATTCTAAAAAAAGACAATTTTGAGACAACCTGGAAATCTGAATAAAATGTGAGTATTATGTAACACACAGGCATTATTGTGAGTTTTGTTAGGTGTGATAATAGCATAGTGGGTGGTTTTAAACCTATTTAGAAGTAGGTTTAACAATTTAACAAATAGTGAGCCCTATTTGTTAGAGAAGCATCCTGGAAATAGAACAATGTCTGGGATCTGTTTCATGCCAAAAAGAAGAAGAAAAAGGAGAAAGAGGTAGGGAAGGAAGAGGGGGAAGGCGGAGGGGGGAGGGGGAAGAAGGAGATGGAGAAGGAGAAGGAGGGGAAGAAAAAAGAAAGGCTAAGGAAGGAAACAGGTGGAGAAGATAATAAAAACGAGATTGAATGGGATTAACACACTACTACATATAAAATAGATAATCCACAAGACCTACTGGTTTAGCACAGGGAACTCTACTCAATAGTCTGTGTTAATCTCTATGGGAAAAGAATCTGAAAAAAGAATGGATGTATGTATGTGTGCAACTGAATCACTTTGCTGCACACCTGAAACTAACACAACAAAAGAAGAAAGGAAGAAAACAAGGGGAGAAGGATAATTAAAAACAAGCCTGACCCCATGTGACAGTCATCAAAGCTGGGAATGGGTACATGATGTTCACCATGCTCCTCACTCTGTTTTTGTGTATGCTTAAAATTTCCCATAATAAAGCTGTCAGTTAAGCAAAACAAAACCCTGTCATTAGTCGCAACAAGATGAATATGGAGAAATACATGTCACCCCCCATTCAGGGGCCTAATATTCCCTCAGGACACCTTCCAAAGCTAGGGTACTGAGCTGAGATCCTAAGCAAGTCAGAGGAGGCTCCTGGATTCATCTGAACATTAAATGCTTGCAGAGTTGCAAAACTGACCAAGTGCCTTTAGGGGGAGAAGAGCCTAGATCAGTGGTCCTCAAATGTGGTCCCCAGACCAGCCACCTCAGCATCCCCTAAGAAATACCTGGGCCCCCATCCATACCTACTGATCCAAAACTCAAGGGTGGGGCCCAGCAGTCTATGTTTTACCAAGCCCTAATTGACTCAAACACACAGAAGTTTGAGGAGTGCTGGAGCTAGGCTGATTCACATCTCTGCTTCACTTCCTCTTCTTAGCTGTGAGACCTTGGGCAAATCACTCAATCTCTCTCTGCCTCTGGCACACGACGATAGTACTTACTAAGTTGTTGAAACGCTTGAAAAAATGAACACATAGGAAAACTGATAGAGTATTAGCTTTGAACTTCCCTTGCAGTCCAGTGGTTAAGACTCCATGTTTCCAATGCAGCGGGCTTGGGTTGGATACCTGGTCAAGAAACTAAGATCCGACGTGCCAAAAAGCACTGCCAAAAAAAAAAAAAAAAAGTATTAGCTTTTTATTATGAATAAACTTTAATTTCTTAAATGTTTTAGAAAAAATGAGTAGAAATAGCAGTGCTAATATCTCTTCTTCTGGCAGCCCCTTCGGATTGTCTAGAGAATTTTCTGAGGGGTGTGAACCCTATTCTGATGACCACTGGCCTGGTTGACCTGTGATGAGGTCAAATGGGCAGGGGCGGTAAAGGAGAAGCAAAGAGTCAGATTCAAGAGTTATTTAGGAGACAAAATTGGCTGTTCTTGGAGAAAACGAGAGAGGAGTCAAGGATGGCTTCAGATGTGTGATTGGCAGATGGAGGTGCCCATTTCTGAGATGGGAGGCACAAGTGGAGGGGCAGATTGTGGGATAAATGAACAATGATATGTTCATTCTGGGCTTGGGATTGAGGTGCCAGTGAGATGCCAGGGGAAAGCAATTGTATCCATTATCTCTTGCTGCATGACAAACCACCCCCAACCTTAGTGGCTCAAAATAGTAATCATCTAATTTGCTCTGGATCATGATTCTGTGGTTCAGCAATTTCAGCTGTACTGTGGTTACACAGGTCTGTCAATTTCACCTAGGGTCACCATGCATCTCCGGGGCTTCCCTGGTAGCTCAGCCAGTGAAAGACTCCACCTTCAATGCGGGAGGCTGGGGTTCGATCCCTGGGTCGGGAAGACCCCCTAGAGAAGGCAATGGCAACCCATTCCAGTATTCTTGCCTGGAGAATTCCATGGACAGAGAAGCCTGGCAGGCCCATGGGGTCACATAGAGTAAGACACGACTGAGCAGCTAAGCATCCATGCACATACCGTACATCTCCAGCTTGGAGCTTTGACTGGGGCGGACAGTCTCTGATAGCCTCATTTGCATGTTTGTCGGGTGATGCTGGCTGGACGCTTAGCCCATGTGGTTCCAGCAAACTAGCTCAGATTTTCACATGGCAGCAGAGGAATTACAGCAGTAAGAGAGGGCAAGACCCACTGCACAGGCGCTTTTCAACCCTCTGCTTGTATTGTGTTTGGTGATGTCCCATTAGCCAAAGCCAGTCACAAAGCTTAGCTCAGGTGGGAGGGGTCTATACTGGAGGGCATGACTCATTGGGGCCCGTTACTGTGACCATTTGTCACATAGAGCCTGCTTGAATGCTGCCAGACTGGGGGACCATCCTGGGCCCTGCACTGTGGCTACCACCCAGTTACCCCCATACTCCTTAGAAGCAGGAAGGAGAGCTATTAAAAGACAAGAAGGGCTTTGCCAATGACGTGTACTGATGTCATCGGCACTCAATGTACACTGTACATGCTTCAGTCGTGTCTGATTCTTTGCGACCCCATGAACTGTAGCCTGCCAAGCTCCTCTGTCCGTGGGATTTTTCAGGCAAGAATACTGGAATGGGTTGCCATTTCCTCCTCCAGGGGATCTTCCTGGCCCAGGGATGGAACCAGCATCTCTTGTGTCTCCTGCATTGGCAGGCGGATTCTTTACCACTGTGCCACCTGAGGAGCCCACATCTTAGCCTTCATGGCCCTGTTGATTGGGAAACCTCTTTTTCTTTTCCCAGACTGCTGTAGGGGTAAGGGTAGGGTGGGAGATTGTGGGGGAGGGGAAGGAAGCATGAGGCTCCATGGATGGTTCCAGACCAAGGCTGCAGAGGTACCGTGCGAAGTCGGTGGTGGGGAGCAGACTGTGGACGTCCAGCCCAGAGTCCGAGGAACAGGAACCGGGCCTGGCTTCGGGGCTGATTAAGTGTCTGCAGGTCAGAGGGAGGTGGAAGGGTGTGTGGGGAACGGTGGAGACTCCCAGGGGCAGCCAGGCTGAAGGAGTGGGAACAGTCTTGTCCAAAGACACAGCTAACAAGTGGCAAGTCCAAGATAATTTATAGTCCCTAACATTTACCATGCACCAGTGCTAGGCTAAGCGATTCACAGGAGCCAAGGAACTCACTACTAACAGCAAACCTCTGAGCAGGTGCCATTATTTCAGACCACTTTACAGACTAGGAAGCGGGGGACACGGAGGTTGAACCAGGCTCTGAACTCTGACAGCCAGACTCAGAGGCCCACACTCAAATTTGACACTAAGGAGAGTGAAGGATGGAGGGGAGGCAGGAAGGTATAGTGATTAAACCCAGAGCCAGGATTCAGGTCTGCCAGCACCATTTGCTAGCTGTGTGACCTGAGCTAATTCCAGCAGCTCTCTTTGCCTCCCTTTCCCCAGCTGTAGAATGGGGATAATCAAAGGTACCTCCTGCATGGGCTTGTCATGGTCTAAGCCTGGCTGGCACTTGGAAGAGTGCCTAGTTTGTGGAGGGCATGGTATATGTGCCCGCTGTTACAATGATGTTGATTATTGCCCTACAGGACTCCCAGGTTAGACTGGCTCCAAGTCGAGGGACTTGCATAAACTTCTCTGGAAGGCCCACCTTAGATCGTGTGTAAAGCCCCTGGAGCGATCCTCTCCTTATCAGCCCTGGACACCTTAGGTCCATTATCTTATCAGACCAGCAGCTCATGCAGGGCACAGCACAGGCTCTGAGAGGTGGAGGCTGATACCAGTGGGGATGAGCCCTGAGCTGGGACCCAGCGTTGAAGCTGGGATACAGTTGTGAGACATGGGAGGAGCGGGGGTGGACCAGAGCCCTGCGAGGCTGGGAGAGGAAGTGGGAGGATGCAGGGGGTGAGAGTAGAGGGACTCTGAACGCAAACGTGATTTACTGATCAGTTTGGGGTGAATAGCTTTGTCAACAGCTCCAAGAAACTGCCACCCTAATTTTATCCCCCTGGCTGAAGTACAAGCCCAAGCCCACCCGCCCCCCAGGGACAGTGTGGGGTCGTAGGAGGAGAGTTCTGAGCTCTGTACTTGCAGCAGGCATGGCAGCTGTGCCTGATAAAGCCCCCAGCCAAGAGCCTCTGACTTTTTATCTTCAGAGCCCCATGGACCGCAGCCTACCATACCAGGCTCCTCCATCCATGCGATTTTCCAGGCAAGAGTACTGGAGTGGGCTGCCATTTCCTTCTCCAGGGGATCTTCCCAATCCAGGGATTGAACCCGGGTCTCCTGCACACAGGCACTTTACCATCTGAACCACCAGGGAAGCCCTCTTCAGAGCCCCACCTCTGACCTAATCCTGGTTCCCTGCCCTTCCCACATGCTGCCCCCTGAATACACCAGAGCGGTGAGGTCCCTAGAGAGTATCAAGTCTAACTCCCATGAGCTACAGATAGGGAAACTGAGGCTCAAAGAAGGCATGGGACTTGCCTTAGGTCCCTTAGTGAGGTGTGGGCAATCAAGAGCAAGAGACAGCCGAGCACTGAGGGGAGGGCACTGCTCCAGAGTCCAGAGCTTGGCTCTGCTGCAGACATGCTGTGTGCTCTTGAGGAAGTCACAAGCTGTCTCTGGATCCCTTCTGTAGAATGAGAGGAAAATGGAAGGGTTCCCCTACTCATGGAATCTTCAGTAAGTCTGGACCCTTTGCATATAGCATTTCTGCAAAATGGGGGAACTGTTGTTTTTTTTTAACAGCAGTTTTTAAGGAAATATTAAATTTGCATATCTAGAAACAGGGCACTCAGAGCTGGTACACTGGGACACCCCAGAAGGATGGGATGGGATGGGGATGGAGGTGGGAAGGGGTTCAGGATGGGGGACACATGTACACCCATGGCTGACTCATGTCAATGTATGGCAAAAACCACCACAATATTGTAAAGTAATTAGCCTCCAGTTAAAATAAGTTAATTAATTTTTTAAACAGAATTTGCATACCTAAAGTGGAGTGTGATGTCTCCAATTGGCCACAGGCCTCACTACTCCCCAATATACACTATGACCTTCATTACGTAGTTTCCTGCTCGGCTCCTGGAGGAATTCCAGCAGTCCCAAGAGGAGCCCCTATACAAAATGTGCCCATTCCACCGCCATTCCTAAGGGGATGCAAGCAGGAGACTGAAACACTTCCTCCCCTCCCTCTCCCTTATGTCAGAGAAGAAGGTGCAAGAAGTCAGATCCTCTTGATGGTCCACTTCTCGCCCACTCCACAAGTCCCCAGATCCCATGGAGATGCCTGGGTCCCCTGTAATCAGGTTGACCTGGGATTATTATCCACCCAAGTCCTGTGTGCAAGACCCTAGCTACCTGTATTTTTCAATGAAAGTAAATTTCAATGTAAGTTGAAGAGGCTTTGGAGAGCTCTGGAAAGAAGAATTTCCTTGTTGCTATCAGACCCAAGGCTGGAGACCAGGTGACTTCTTACTGCTGTGAAGGTGATGATGGTGCTGGTGGTGAATAGCCGCTATTTACTGAGCTTTCTCCATGTGCCAGGGACAGTGCCAAGCTCTTGAACAAAACATTACTTCCTTTGGATTTCCCAGTACCCTCTGAGCGGGGATAATTGCCCTTATTTAGCTGATGAGGAGAGTAAACAACCCAAAGGCCATGCAGCTAAGAAGCTGAAACATACAAATTGCCATTCTTATAGGTCAAATGGTCAGATATTGGCAATTTAATATGATTTAACCTAATAGAGAATGATAGAGTTGGGGTCAGACAGAATTGTCTGACCTCAAAGCACAGGCTTTTTTTAAGAAAAAATTACTTACTCTCTTCATAACAGTTGTAGACAATTTTAACGCTAAAATTTTTTTTAAAAATAGAACTCTTCTAAACCCAGAGATAATCTCCGTGGGGGCGGGGAGCAGGGGGCGGAATTCCTTTAAGACTTCTCTCCAGGCATTTGCACACATGTGAACTTAGTTGGTGTTTGTTGATAAAATAGTCTTTACTATTCTGGAGCAATTACGTGTATTATACCATTTGATTCTGGCAACCTGATGAGGGAGGTATAATTATTTTTGCCACTTAACAGAAGAGAAAACCAAGAGGGCAGATAGTGTGGTAACTCAAGGCACAGGCTCTAGAGCAGACTCTCTAGGCTGAAATCCCAACTCTATTGGCTGGAGCAAATGATAACTCCTCTATGCCTCAGTTTTCACATCTGCAAAATGGTGATAATAACAGCACCCGCAGTGAAGGACGCTTGTGAGAACTAAATGAGATAGTTAACGTGAAGTGGTTTAAACAGCGTTGGCATTTGGCAAACATTTAGTAAGTGTAGGCGATTATTGAAGCTCAGAGATGTTAAATAGCTAGATTAAACCACACAGCTGGATAGTGCCAGAGCCCTGATAGAACCCCAAGCTTATCTAGTTTCAGAGCCCAAACCGTTACCCATTTTGCAAAGTTGGAGCCGATTCAAAGCATCCGCCCTTTCCTCTTCCTGGTCCCCTCCGGAACACCAGCTAAGTCCCTCTCGCCCATCTGCCATGGCAGCCACCGCACAAAGTCTGAGGCTGGGAAAGGGAGGATCACCCAGGTGGTCCTGGTGCTTTCCGATGGCCCCGCAGGTCCCCTTCAGAAGGAGTCAAAGGAGAGAGCTGTTTTTTGTAAGGATAATTTGGTTCTTGCCTGTGAACCTCTAGACCTACTACTGCCCCTTCTTTTCTGAATGACCTGAGCTAAGTCACCAAATTATGTGGCCTTATTTTCGCTTACACATGATCAGGAGGTTAAACCTGATTCTCAAAAAGCAAGAGGTCAGTACCTTTACTGAGTGTCAGCTATGTGCCGAGGACAGGTCCTGACTCCCCACGCACGTTCATATTATTGTGTTTAGTAATAACAATAATTGCTACCTTTGCTGAACACTCACTGTGGGCCAGGCTCTGTGTTAGCTCAGTCATTCCTTCCCTCAACCCTGTATGTGTTATCCCCACTATTCAGATAAGAAAACTGAGGCTTAAAGAGGGGAAGTAACTTGACCAAGCTCTCTTCAATGATCCTTAATGCCCCTTTCAGCTGCCGTTCCATAAAACTCTAACACAACCCTCCACCTTGTCTGCTTCTCTTCCTCCTTCTTGGACTCTTTACCCTGAGCAGCATTCCAGGATGTGTTCATCATGGCAACCTTTGGCTTCGGCTTCCTCAATACTTCTTTGCGGAGACATTGCTGGAGCAGTATAGCCTTCAATCTCTTTCTGCTGGTCCTCGGGGTGCAGCTGGCAGCCCTGCTGGATGGCTTCCTGACCCAACTCTCCCTTAGGAAGATGGTCATCGATATGTCCAGGTAACTAGATGGCTGCTGGATCACTTCTGGGTTCTTGGGGGTCTGGGGTCCAAGAGAGCAGATTCTAGAAGTGCTAGGATGTCTCTTTCTAGCGCCAATGCCATGCAATATTCAGGACTTACTTAAACTAACAAGTCATACATTGTCTAAAATTCATGTTTAACTGGCATCCTCTATTTAATATGACAACCCTCCTCTATGGCATCACAAGAGACCCAGATCTACAGCCCTCCTTGTGTCCTTTCTTTCTTTTTTTATTGATTTTGAAAACATATAGAGTGAATATTAGTTCAAAGAAAAAAATAATAGAGATTAGACAAAAAGAAAGAAATCTCACACTCAGAAAGGTAGTCTCTTGAAAAGAAGAAAGTACCTTCAGTCTTCAAATGCTGGTGGACAAGAAATAGCCATGCCTTTAGTTTCTTTAAATTAACTTTGATCTATTTAGATGCCTTTAGAAGAACTAGCAAAATTAACCTGTGTTGCTAGATGTCAGAATAATGGTTACCTGAGGTGGTTCTTGATTAGGAAAAGGCTCAAAAGAAACTTATGGGATGCAATAAACATCCTCTTGGGCTTCCCTGGTGGCTCAGTGTTAAAGAATCCGCCTACCAATGCAGGAGAGGCAGTCTCAATCCCTGGGTCAGAAAGATCCCTTGGAGAAGGGAAATGGCAACCCACTCCAGTATTCATGCCTGGAAAATCCCATGGACAGAGGAGCCTGGCGGGCTACAGTCTGTGGGGTCACAAAGGAGTCAGACACGACCTAGCGACTAAATAACAAAAACGTTTTCTATGCATTCTGGGTGGTGGTTACACGAGAGTGTATATGTGCATATACGCCCGGTGCTACATGCTCAGTCATGGCCCTGTGACCCCACAGACTATAGCCAGCCAGGCTCCTCTGTCCATGGGATTTTCCAGGCACAAATACTGGAATGGTTTGCCATTTCCTCCTCCAGGGGATCTTCCCTGACCCAGGAACTGAACCCACATCTTGTGTGTCTCCTGCATTGGCAGGCGGATTCTTTACTACTGAGCCCCTGGAAAGCCCATATATGCACATATACACATCCATAAAGTTGTACAAATCTGCAGAAATAAGTCATTCACAGTCAATAGGAGGAACAAGGTAAAAAAAAATGTTTTTAATTGTTTTTTGGTTTTATCCAGTTCTGAAACTTTTTATTGCCCATATGATGGTAAATCCCATCTCAAGTATCTGGGGACCACATCACCTTACAAGGCCATTCTACCCTCCCCTCTGATACCCTGCTAAAACTCTGGGCACTACTGTCAAACACCTCTCTGTGAGCCAGGCTCTGTGCTGGGCACTTCACAAACATTATTTGTTTAACTCTCTCATGGAGGGGTCTGACGTGGTGTACCGTCAAGGAATGAGATGCTCAGAGCTCACAAGACACTTGCCTAGGGTCACACAGCTAAGTGGTAGAAGTGGCTTCAGTTTTCATTCTGTAGCCTTTCCCACACACTGCAAAGTGGCCATGATAAGAAACACAGTCTAGCCAGCTCCCCATTGGCCCTGAAAATAACTCTCCACCTTTTTTTCTTTTTTAATTCGGGCTTCTTTTATTAAAAAAAATTTTTTTTTTCCCCATTTTTTGGCCACGATGATTTTTGGCCTACAAGATCCTAGCTCCCCAGCCAGGGATGGAGCCCTCACTGCCTTCACTGGCAGTGTGGAGTCTTAACCCCTGGACTGCCAGGGAAGTCCCCTCCACATTTTTTCTTTTAAACCATTTTAGAGCTGATCCCCAGGGGGAATCTATAACCCCACCCCCACCCCAGCAAGCACCCGGGGAGTGACAAAGGGCGTTCTGGGGGAGCCTGACAGGGTGGTCCTGCAGGGTTTCTGCAGCCTTGGCTCAAGTCACACAAGCCTTTGGGCTCCCGCACCTGAGTCTCCAGGCATCTCCAGTCTGCCCCTTCTTCTGACGTCCTGCCTGCAGGAATCTGTTTGCTCTTGATTCAATCTGGAAAGACAAGAAGAGGCCGTTTACCACCTGAGTGAACACCCCTGCCCCGCCCTGACTGCTCGGATCCTCCTGGCAGTGACCCCCAACGGGACTGGCTTCACAGAATTGAACAATGGGCTCCTTTCTGACCTTTCCTGCTCTGACTGGGGTGGTGGGCGGTGCCCAGGGCTGCCTCCCAGCCGGGCCCTCTCCCTCTCCCTGTCCTGAGGCCTCACCCACCGGTGCAGACTGACTTGACTCTAAATCGGTTCTGCCTTGAGTCATCGATGACCAGTCCCTTCAGGACAGGGGCCTGTCTTATTCACTCTTCTCCTCCTTTGTTTTCCTCACACAGTAAGGACTTAGTAATTGGTTATTGGAACAAAGATGAAAATGAAAAAGAACCCTAATATATGTGATGTTTTTAATGCTGTACTTTGAGGGCCTATCATAGCAATAACTAGCTCCTGACTGTGTTTGACTCACTTTGCCCTCCCAACAGCTCCAAAGGCCTTGCCTCTACATTTACAGATGAGGACATGAAAACAGTGTGGTTAAGGCATTTGCCCAAGGCCGCACAGCCAGGAAGTGGCTGAGTCAGGACTCCAGCCTTGGCAGCCTGGAGAGAGATTGTCCTAAGCACTGCAGTTCACTGTCTCAACACCGCCCCCATCCCTGGGGTCTGAAATCCTGCCACTGGCACAGAATCTCTTGAATTAGTCCTTTGCCAATGAAATGAGCTCTGGGAGTTGGTGATGGACAGAGAATCCTGGCGTGCTGTAGTCCCCGGGGTCGCGAAGAGTCGGACATGATCGAGTGACTGAACTGAACTGAATGAAATGAGTGTTCACCAGGAAGATAACATGGTCAGCCACAATGAAACACTGAGTGACCCATTATTTCCAATAATTCCTGGTCCCTCTGAGACGTTTTCCCCATACCCTTTGCCCTCCTCTGGCCTTTCTTCCAAAATCTTTGAGCCTTCAGCAGGACACTACTTTGGCAGCAAACAGTGGGAAGGCTGTGTCCAAACTTCAGAGCCCAGGCTTTGGATCCAGGCCGGCTGGGTGGGCTTGAACCTTGTGTTTGTCATTAACTAGCTGTGTGGCCATTACCAAAACAGTCACCTCGATTAGTCTCAATGTCCTGACCTGTTAAATGGATGTACTGGATGGTACCTAGCACCATCGCTTTACAGAGGATTACCTGGAGGATTTAAATTTAAATGAGATGATGTACTTGCAAGACTATTACCCATAATGCTCAACAGACGATGATGGTGATGATGGTGGCAGTGGTGGTAGCATCATCATCAACTCCTAGGGGGAAAGGTGGTCTCAGCAAGGTGCACAGAGGAGGGTGGGTTGGCTTAACCACCATGGATTGTCCAGTTTGGGTACCACCTCCCCCAGGAAGCCCTCCCTGATGAGTCCAGTTCCTAGTGCTCTCTTCCTCCAATGAACCCCTCTTGCCTCGTGGTATCACATGCCATGCTTGACTCTTTGCGACTCCATGGACTATAGCCTGCCAAGCTCCTCTGTCCATGGGATTCTCCAGGCAAGAATACTGGAGTGGGTTGCCATGCCCTTCTCCAGGGGATCTTTCCAACCCAGGGATCGAACCTGAGAGTCTCCTGCAGCTCCTGCATTGCAGGCATGTTCTTTACCTACTGAGCCACTTCGGAAGCTGCGTGATATCACAGATCGTCTTAATTGACAGGGTCGTGATGTCCTCTTTGTCTCTGCAGGCCAGTCGTAAGTGCCCTGAAAACAGAAGCTGTTTTCTCCTTCCAAATCCCCACACTAAGCTTGCTCACTTGTCAAGGGAAGGAAAGAGTCAGTAATAACACTGAGTTAGTTCTTTGTGCCCGGAGAAGGCAATGGCACCCCACTCCAGTACTCTTGCCTGGAAAATCCCATGGATGGAGGAGCCTGGTGGGCCACAGTCCATGGGGTCGCTAAGAGTTGGACACGACTGAGCTACTTCACTTTCACTTTTCACTTTCATGCATTGGAGAAGGAAATGGCAACCCACTCCAGTGTTCTTGCCTGGAGAATCCCAGAGACGGGGGAGCCTGGTGGGCTGCCGTCTATGGGGTCACACAGAGTCGGACACGACTGAAGCGACTTAGCAGCAGCAGCAGTTCTTTGTGCCAGTCCTGGTGTGCTCCACACACGGGCATGACCATTCCTTCTAATCCCTCACCCCGCTTTCATGAGATAAGTATTACCATCATTCTTATTTTACAGATGAAGAAACAGGCTCAGTGAGATTAAATAGCTAAAGTAGAAAAGCTGGAACTGGAAGCCAGACTTGTCCTTCTTCTAAACCCAGTCTTTTTTCCACTACAAGGAGAGGGAGAGATGAGGATTCAGTTCAGTTCAGTTCAGTCGCTCTGTCGTGTCCAACTCTCTGGGACCCTATGGACTGCAGCACAGCCAGGCTTCCCTGTCCAAAGCGGTGCCTGCATCACCGGAGGGATGGCAGGTGAAGAGCGCCCTCTATTGAGCATCTGTGTGTGATGACGGCAGAAGAGAAGCCCAGGGCAGAATCCTAGCAGTCAGATGTTCCTATGAGAACCTCAGCGCATCTTTAGTTTGGAAGAGTGTGTCCAGATCAATCTCTCAACGTGTGGCTGCCACCCTGATGGAAGAAGAGAATGAAAGAGATTCCAGACTGGGCAGCATCCATCCCCATAAGAGTAGAAATGTTGTGTGTTTGCTCTCCTGTTCTGTCCCCAATTTCTTGAAAAGTGTCAGGCAGAGAGTAGGTCCTCAACAAGTGTTTGTTGAATAAATGAATGAATGAATTAGAGGCATTGTTCCTTCTCTGTCATCCCTGTCTTGCCCATTCTCCCCAGTATTCAGAGAGCCACCATGATCGCTACATCTGTGCTAATCTCCGCGGGTGTCGTCCTGGGGAAGGTCAACCTGCTGCAGCTGGTGATTATGACGCTGATAGAGGTGACAGCCTTCAGTGCCACGAGGCTGGTCAGCATAAGCTACCTCGATGTGAGTCCTGGTGATGTGAGGAGGGACCTCTGGGATAAGGAATGAGCAGGTGGAAGGGGAGGGCTCCATCTCCATTTGATAAAGCTTCTGTGATGAAAAAAAAAATTAGAGACAGGCCAAAATGGGGTTGTAAAAGTGTGGTGTCTGCTCAACATTTAAACACACTGAGCAAATGCTATGGAAGGGGGTTCCCACAATAAAAACACGGCTGTCAAGGAAAGAGGTCAGTTCCTCACCATAGGCAGCGCATTATAAGCCTTCTCCTGCTTTGTTATGGTCCTCATGGTGGTTGTTTTAGAAAGCCGCATTAAGTAAAAGTCATCTCCTCTCTTCTCTGCAATGTGTTAGTTTAGCTGGTTCAGGGAAGGGTTTAGCATTGATTTTGAGAGTTCATGTCTTCTTAAAAACTTCATTTCAGCCTGGGCTTCTTTTGTGGAAGGACTCGGGGGAAACCAGAGCCATAAACCAGAGCTGTTTCAGCTCGGACACAACTCAAGAAATGAGAATTCCAATTTGACAATTGCCAAATGTGGTTTTTATATTCCTGGGAGACCTCAAAGAGATTAAAAATGCAAGATCTCTTCCACAGACTTACATTTTTACATGTGACTAAGTGTTCCTTACTTTTTCATTCATTCATTTCACAAATATTTGTTCTGAGCCTGTTCTGTACCAGGCAGTGGGAAAATGTGACTGTCATGGAACTTTCTTGTTTATTGGCAGAGGGAAAGACTGCCAATAATCAATAAAATAGGCAAAAGAGATAGCATGTTGAAAGTGAAAGTATTAGTCGCTGTCATGTCCAATTCTTTTGACCCCATGGACTGTAGCCTGCCAGGCTCCTCTGTCCATGGAATTCTCCAGGCAAGAATAATGGAGTGGGTTACAAGTTCCCTGGGTCAGGGGAACTCCCCAGCCCAAGGACTGAACCCACATCTCTTATGTCTCCTGTATTGCATGCAGGCAGATTCTTTGCCGACTGCTCTATAGCAGGGCTCTATAGCATGATAGATAGTGATAAGTACAATGGAGGAAAAAACACAATGAAGGAAGAAGATAGGAATAGTTGGGAGAGGGGATAAGGTGTTAGAGAGAGTGGCCAGGGAAGGCTTCATTGGGCAAATAATTTCTGAGTAAAGAGCAGGTGGCAGCAGGTGTGCAAGTCACGTGGGTATCTGAGGACAGGGGCAGATCAAGAGCAGAGCTGTGGGAGTGGTCTGCATCTTTCAAGAGTAAGATCTTATTACTGACACTATTCCTTTTAATTTTTTATTTTATTGTTATTCTTTTTTGGCTGCATCATGCCATGTGGAACTTCCCTAGCAAGGGGGACTAGGAATCTAACCTGTGTTCCCTACAGTGAAAGCATGGAGTCTTAACCACTGAACCACCAGAGAAGTCCACTGATACATTGTTTAGAATTGTTGGTATATAATGATAATAAGCCTGAAATGCAGGAGATCCATGTTCCATCCCCGGGTCAGGAAGTTCCCCTGGAGAAGCGAATGGCAACCCACTCCAGTATTCTTGCCTGGAGAATTCCATGGACAGAGGAGCCTGGTGGGCTACTGGCCATGGGGTCACAAAGAGCTGGACTTGACTGAGCGGGTAACACTTTCATTTTCAGCTGTAATAAAAAGGAGATGGACTTTTAGTTGCTTTTATTACTGTTTTAAATTCTCAACAGGCAACACATCCCCTTATTGCCTGTACCCAGAATAGAGCACTCCCTCTACTCTGTACTCCAGGCAGTAGAACAGGTGATCCAAAGTGGTGCTGACATGAGAGCATGGCTGTGGCTTTGAGGAAGAGCCAGGGAATGAGCAGGAGGGAAAGTCAGAGGGGTTGTGGGACAGCAGGTCATGCAGAATCCTGTTGGTCATAGTAAGAATGCCTACTTTGATACTGAAGGAGACAGGTGCCATTGGGGGATTCAGAGCAGAAATGTGCCATGAGCTGACTTAGATTTTAACAGGATCGCTTTGGCTGCTACATGGAGAAGCCAGTTGGGGGACAAGGGTGGAAATAGGGAGACCAGTTAGAAGGTTATCACAACAATTTGGGCAAGTATTGAAGTCGGTTTAAACCAAGGTGGGGGTCACTGGGGCATGGCAGTAAAAATTCTGCCAAATCTGGATATTTTTTTGAAGGCACAGTGGACAGGAGTTAACAGTAGCCCACTGAGTTATGAAGGGTTACTAAATTTGATATTTGTGTCAGGGGAGTGTATAATTTCCTCGGTTCAGTCTTGCCACAGCAAAAATTTGAAGTGACGGACGGACCAGTGTTACAGCTCCATGTTACAGTGTAGTTTTATTTAGAAAGCAAAGGAAAATAATCCTTGAGGGCAGGTCGACCCAAAAGACAGGAGAGGAAGAGAAGCCCCTTCCTCCTCCTTTTATATATTTTTTTCTCTTCCCTCTGACCCTGCCCTATGTAAATTGGGCTAGCCAGGAGGGCTGTTTGTTTAACCTCAGGTCCTCACTCCTTTGTTCTATTTTCACGGTCTTTTCCCTCCTTTGTCTTTTAGCCACCACCATTCTGGACTCCTTTTTCCTATTCTATCTACCTAACATTTGTAAAGCAAAATTAGTACATAGCTTGAATTTTCTGAAGACTTTAGCTTGGTATTATAAAATCTCTGGCAGCTTCATGTTGCAAAGTTTATGTTACTCATACTCCATGCAAAGAGTTGAAATTCTGCCAAAATGCAGCAGTGGGGTACGTGTCCATGTAGCTTTTTCCCCAGGTAAGTGGACTTCGGCCCAAAGCATTCAAAGCCAACCAGAGGGGAGTTCCCTGGCAGTCCAGTGGTTATGACTCAGCTCTTTCACTACTGTGGCCTGGGTTCAGTCCCTGGTCAGGGAACTAAGATCCCACAAGCCGAAAGGTACAGCCAATTAAATAAATAAAGCCAACCAGAAAACTACCAGGAATAAATAAATACACAGCAACTCATGGGGCTCCTCGGAAAGGGGGACTGCTGGGTGGAGTCAGTTTCCTGACTTCAAGTCATGCCTCTTGAATGAAGGCAGAACTTCCTAAATGGAAGGCAGGGATTTCCCTGGGAGCAGAGGCTGCTGATGCTCACTGCTTCCACTGGGTTTTGTTGCAGATGAACATGCATGTAAGCATGATGTATATGCACATGTTTGCGGCCTATTTTGGGCTGACTGTGGTCTGCTGCCTCCGGAAGCCTCTGCCCAGCGCATCAGAGGACAAAGATCAGACAGCAACGAGCCCCAGTTTGTTCACCATGCTGGGTGAGGACAAGGTGATGTGGGTGGGCTCAGATCTGGGGTGAGCAGGAGGCTCCAAAAGGGCTCTGCAGAAAAATCTCTCTGCTTTTCCAACTTTCCCGGGTGTCTGAAGCCCCTTTGTAATGACCCATTTCCTCAAGCAATGTTTGATGAATTCACATCTTTGAAGGAAGCATTCCCCTCTAGGGAACCTCTCTTCATTGATACCCAGAAGAGAGGAGAGACTTGTTACATCTCAGTTTAAATGAGGTTATCCGGGAACTGCCTTGCTGGTCCAGTGGTTAAGAATCCGCCTTACAATGCAACGGGGTGAGGGTTCAATTGCTGGTTGCTAACCAAGATCCCACATGCCCCAACTAAGACCTGATGCAGCCAAAAATAAATTTAAAAATAAATAAATAAGATTAGATTATCCAATCCTTTTGTCCTTAACTTAAAGAAAAGAATTAGATGGATGAAAAAAGGCAGACTTGGGAGTGGAGGAAAGAATGGGAACTGGAAGAGAGAAGTAATAATGTCTAATCTGAAGGGTTTTGGTAGAAGTGATGAATTTAAGGGCTGGGAGAGGCTTAGAGGAAGGAAATCGGCAGTGAGACTGCCAGCAGGCAACTGAATACCAGGCCGTGGGGCCAAGTGGAAGAGTTCCATTAATTTTAAAAAAATAATCATGTGGCCATCATAGGCTAGAGTCAGGAGGCTTGGGTTTTGGTGATTTCAACTCTCTGGGCCTTACTTTTCCTTGCCCATAAAGTATGTTAGCTGGGCCCTGCCGACTTAAGAATTCAGAGAGGAAACCAGACTTGTCCAAAGTTGGTGAGCAAGAAAGTAACAGAGATGAGACTGGCCAGGTCCGGGAGCCTCCTGTCTGAAGTCCCCTGAGACTGAGGCTTTGGAGCAGGAATACTGGTTCTGGCCACTGACCCTTTCTGGTCCACAGGCACCCTCTTCTTGTGGATATTCTGGCCGAGTTTCAACTCTGCTCTGCTGGAACTTGCAGATGAAAGAAAGATGGCCGTGTTCAACACCTACTACGCCCTGGCGGTTAGCACAGTGACCGGCATCTTAATGTCAGCCTTGGCTCACCCTCAAGGGAAGATCAATATGGTGAGGAGAAGGGCTGGCCCTTGGGCAACACTTGGGTCTTCTAGGCCATATTCATTCATTGGCTTCTATTTTGGGGGGCATTTACTCATGTTCTTTGTCAACATTGGGCTCAGAGTTTTACATAATTCTTAATTCACTTAATTCTTACAATAGCCATAACAGTAGGTACAATCAAAGAGCTTCCCTGGTGTCTCAGTGGTAAAGAATCTGCCTGCCAATGCCAGAGATGTGGGTTCGATCCCTGAGTTGGGAAGATCCCCTGGAGAAGGAAATGGCAACCCACTCTAGTATTTCTTGCCTGGAAAATCACATGGACAGAGGAGCCTGGGGGCTATAGTCGATGGGGTTGCAAAAGAGTCAGACATGACTCAGCAACTAAACAACAACAGTTACAATCAAAGCCCCCTTTTTCTGGTGACAAAGTTAAAGCCCTGAGTGGCTAAGCATCCAAGGATACATAACAACTAAGTGTGAGCATGGTTAGGATATTGAGTAACTGCTTTCAAGCTAAACGACTCCCGATCAGGGTGACTGCTCCCTGAGCCCGAGACATGGGGTGAGATAAGACCATTGATGAAGTCTCAGCAGGGGGGAGGGGCTGGTTTCAGGATCAGAGATGCAGGGAGGATGTTATAGTGTTGTCTTGCTATCAGCTTACCAGTAACTTAGATGCTGTCCTCTAGCTTACTTCATTTACCCACAAGCTATTCCTTTGCAGACTCACATCCACAAGGCAGTGCTGGCAGGAGGTGTGGCTGTGGGTGCCCCTTCTTACCTGATCCATGCTCCTTGGCTTGCCATGGTGCTGGGATGTGTGGCTGGGATGATCTCCATCGGGGGATTCAGATACCTGCAGGTAAGGAGCTGGGCGACTGATACCTGCTGCTTCGGCCTTACGCCAAGGTCCAGGCCCCTAGACTGTGGTGGGCCATCACGTATTGCTATGCACTGCATTAGGCGCTGGTTGGCAGCTTCTCAATTTAGCTTCAGAGCTTGGGTGAGGGACCTGTCCAAGCTGGATGATGCTTTTGCTAAGATCTGGGGAGCAAGTAACAGAACCAATTCAAGCTTGCTCAGGAATAAGGGGGATTTGTTATAAGGCTACTGGGACACCACTGAACCCAAGGATAGGAATGCTGCTGGGAGCCCAGGAATGACTGGCACCAGGGGTGGGAGTGTTGTGGGGAGCCCAAGAAGTTCCTGCTCTTCCTTTTTTTGCTTTTCCTGAACACCCGTTCTCTTTTCACTGTTCCTTCCTCTTCTATTCCACATGGTGGAATGTCATCTTTCTCTTCAAGAAGGCAGCCATGTGAAATTTCTTGGTACCAACCGCAAGTTCTTTGGAGAAGGGATTCATTGGTCTAACTTGGATAATATGCCCATCTTTGGCAGGGGTGGGAGACAAGGCACATGATGCATATATGGCTTTTGTCCATGAACCATGTGAAGGGAGATGGGAAAGGCAGCACCCAAAAGAGGGGTGCTGGGTTGATTATCCAGGTCATCTTCACTTCTGATTGTTTAGTTCTTCTTCTGAGTGGATGGATTTATCCTCCTTCAATATTCAACAGATAAGATCACAATGCTCCATCAGAGCCCATTTGTTACAACACACTTCTAAGAGAAATATTTAAGAACAACAAATCTTCATAGGTTTGAAGACTTGATGGAAGAAGAGGGAATAGATTATTGGTTGACACAAGAAGCTGAATTTGAATGAACCATGGATATTCAGGGAGGCAGTTTCAATCCCAAATAGGGAAGAATTTACCAACAGCTCAATCTGACCACAGACGGAGCAGTCTGCTTTTCATCTCTGAAGTGGAAACACACATCTTTTATCTCCTCTGACTTTGAGGCCCTCTGATGAAAGTAAGATGTGCACAGCCAAACATGTGTCATAGGAATTTCCTAGAAGTCCAGTGGTTCAGACTCCAAACTTTGACTGCCAAGTGCCCGGTTCAGTCCCTGGTTGGGGAACTAAGATCCCTCAAGCTATAAGGTGTGGCCAAAACTCGTGTATCATGAGTTATCATCAGGCTCAGTGTCCATCATTTTCTCTGTGCCTCAGGTTGCTTGATTCTATCGCCAGGGGAAGGATTCAAAGATGATTCACTGATTTTTTTTTTCATTCATTTGCTCAACACATTTAACAGACATCCTGTGTCCCAAGCTGTAGTGTAGTGAAGAAAATGGATAAATAAACACAGCACAGTTTAAGAACTGCTGCTGCTGCTGCTAAGTCGCTTCAGTCATGTCCGACTCTGTGCGACCCCATAGACGGCAGCCCACCAGGCTCTAGAGCACATCTAAGCTGGCCTGAGATGGGTCAGGAAATGCTTCCCAGGGCACAGGATGTCTCAGCTAAGCACTGACAGGGAACTAATATTCACCAGGGAAAGAAGTGGAAAATGTCCTCCAGGCAGAAGGAATAGTGTGTTCAAAGGCTCAGTGGTGAGAAGAGCATGTGACCCAACCAAGACACAGATGTTCTTTTGGCTGAAGCATCAAGTTCATCAGGGAGTGTGTCTCTCACCAGAGCTTTGAGAGATGGCTGGTGCTCAGGAACACCTCCTGGGGGAGCTGAAGAGTCTGAATTGTTAATCTGAACACAGTGAGGATTCTGAGGAGGGAACTAGCCTGATAAAATTTGCATTGGAGGCCTTTCCTGGTGGTCCATTGGTTAAGATTCCACCTTCCAATGCACGGGTCATGGGTTCAATCTCAGGCCCGGGAACTAAGACCCCATACACTGCAGGGCAACTAAGCCTGTGTGTGTCACACTACTGAGCCTGCACACCACTAGTGTCTGTGTGCCACAGTGGAAGACCCTGTGTGCTGGAACTAAGACCCAACGAAGCCAAATAAACAGATATATTGTTTAATTTGCATTGGCCTCCACATCTGTTGGCTCACGGCCATCTGGGAGGCCACGTGATGAAATGGAAGGAGTGCTGACTGGGACTCTGGTGGAGTGGTCAGCTTCTTACCTTTCAATCACCCAAGTAGTCTCTTGGATGGAGTTAGGTTTGGGCTGGACCAGTGGGTTTCAATCAACCGTTGGGGACATGGACAATGTCTGGAGACAGTTTTGGTGGATATACCTGGGAGAGGGCTGCTTCTGGCATCTAGAAGGTATAGGCCAGGGATACTGCTAAACCTCCTATAATTCACAGGAGGGCCCCTCAGTGAAAGAAAGTGAAAGTGAAAGTCGCTCAGTCATGTCCAACTCTTTGCAACCCCATGGACTATACAGTCCGTAGAATTCTCCAGGCCAGAACACTGGAGTGGGTAGCCATTCCCTTCTCCACGGGATCTTTCTAATCCAGGGATCGAACCTAGGTCTCTGGCATTGCAGGAGATTCTTTACCAGCTGAGCCACAAGGGAAGCCCAAGAATACTGGGGTGGGTAGCCTACGCCTTCTGCAGGGGATCTTCCTGACCTGGGAATCAAGCCGGGGTCTCCTGCATTGCAGGAGGATTCTTTACCAACTGAGCTCCCCCAACACAGCCCCAAATGTGAGCAGTATGGACCATGGCCAGCAGCACTGGTATCATCTGGGACTTTGTTAGAAATGTAGAATCACAGGCCCCAGACCTACTAAATCCAACTCTGCATTTGGATGAGCTGCCCAGATGCTGTGAGTACACACGCAAATCTGAGAAGTACTTATTTAGCTGAGCCCTAATGCCCATCCCCCGGATGCCCTGGATGCCAAGGGTCTGGGAAAGGGTGGGGAAGGTGTAGCAGTCCCACATGTAGCTCTGCTGATGATGATGTTTGTCCCCAGGCGTGTCTTCAGCGAAAGGTGCAACTCCACGACACCTACGGCGTGCACTATACCTTCGGCTTGCCGGGTCTGCTTGGAGGGATTGTCAACATCATGCTGATGGCGCTTCAGGCCCAGGGAGTCGATAAGTCCACGTGGGTCACTTGGCTCAGCCCCCTGTCACTCCATCCATCTCAGGAAGCAGTGTGCCCAGAGTCCTTGGCTGGGGGTGAGGGCCATACACTCAGGGCCAGGCAGTCAGAAGGCTTCAGTGAATATCTGTTGGCCAATTTATTCCAAAATTCCAGATAAGTCCCCACCTTGTATGGACTGTCCAGGTCACTTCTTTCTAAAGCAGTTAGCTTAAGTGAAAGGAAAAGCTGATAGTCCTGCTGCTGCTGCTGCTGCTGCTAAGCCGCTTCAGTCATGTCCGACTGTGCGATCCTATAGACGGCAGCCCACCAGGCTCCGCCGACCCTGGGATTCTCCCGGCAAGAGTACTGGAGTGGGTTGCCATTTCCTTCTCCAATGCATGAAAGTGAAAAGTGAAGTCGCTCAGTCGCTCAGTCGTGTCCGACTCTTAGCAACCCCATGGACTGCAGCCTACCAGGCTCCTCCATCCATGACATTTTCCAGGCAAGAGTACTGGAGTGGGGTGCCATTGCCTTCTCCATGATAGTCCTGAGGCCTCTCCAAATGTAGACAGAGGAGGCAGTCAGGCCCAAACCAACTGAGTCCATTTCTCAGCCCCTGGTGATTTAGGTGGTGGTGAAATAACCATGAGGTCTTGACCTGGGCCATGCTACCTAACCTCTCTGAGCCTCTGTCTCCCCATGGCAAATGAAGATAATGGTAGTACTTCCTCGCATAGGGGTGTTGGATGCTAGGCACTGTGTGGTTAAAAGGATTTGATATGTGATATGTTCATGTAGGAAAATGCTGAATACTGCTCATCCCTGGGACCCAGAGAGGAAAAGTATGTGGTTAATGTCTCAATTGTGAGGTGGGAATGTGGGTCCCTGGACCAGAGTCAGGTCCCACACCCCCCAGGCAATCAGATCAGATCAGATCAGATCAGTCGCTCAGTCGTGTCCGACTCTTTGCGACCCCATGAATCGAAGCATGCCAGGCCTCCCTGTCCATCACCAACTCCCGGAGTTCACTCAGACTCATAGACAGCAGTGATCAGAACTCTGACCATAGCTTTCTGAAAGTTGTTATCTTCTTGTTCTCGCTTTCTGGGTTTTTCTTCTGAACTTATCTTCTGAATGTGGCTCACACATAATGAAAGAGTGACTTGTGCATGATACAGGAATAGATTTTTCCAGATGAACCCATACAGTGATAACAACAATAAAATTACTGATGACAATCAGGACTATTTATTGACTGCTTTCTAAGTACTAGGCATTAAGCTAAAATCATTAGGTGTACCATCTTATTTAATCCTCACAACTACCTGGTGAGGTGTTATTAGCTTTCCCTAAGAAATGATACCTTGGGGGAGTTAGATGTCTGAAGTCACATGGCTGGAAGCTGGCTGTCGAGGTGGTGAGCACCAGCGGTGGGTGATGAGAAATTGTGTTTGGAAGCATCTCAGAGAAATCATGGAGAGCTAGTTCCTTATAATTCCAACAACAGAGACAACCATAGCCCCAGATTATAGGGATCATCTATGAGCAAATGAGACATACATCCTTGAGCTGCTTAGGGATGAGGAGGATCCCATTTGGGGATGAGGAGAGGATGGTGTATGTGAAACAAGGCATCTCAGTAACGGACTCCAAAGGTGTTCCTGCTGCTGTTTTAATAACTGTGTGACTGTCGGCAATTTCTTTCCTCTCTCCGGGGCCCTGAGTCCCCCTCTATAAAACGACGGGTTGATCTAGCAGGGTCCTACACTCAGATGCCTGTAGGGACCAGGCTGCTGCTGCTGCTGCTGCTGCTGCTGCTGCTACTGCTGCTAAGTCGCTTCAGTCATGTCCGACTTTGTGCAACCCCATAGACGGCAGCCCACCAGGCTCCCCTGTCCCTGGGATTCTCCAGGCAAAAACACTGGAGTGGGTTGCCATTTCCTTCTCCAATGCATGAAAGTGAAAAGTGAAAGTGAAGTCGCTCAGTCATGTCTGACTCTTTTGCGACCCCATGGACTGCAGCCTACCAGGCTCCTCCGTCCATGGCAGGTAAGGTTAAAAATGAGACCAGCAGGGGGAGGAAACCATGGGCATTTGTTCTTCAGTGCCCGGCAGCTTAAACCATCCAGAGACTCGGGATCAGTATTGTCAGATCTAATGACTTTTATTTTTTTTTTTAATTTTATTTTATTTTTAAACTTTACATAATTGTATTAGTTTTGCCAAATATCAAAATGAATCTACCACAGGTATACATGTGTTCCCCATCCTGAACCCTCCTCCCTCTAATGACTTTTAAAGAGAAGGCAGAAATCCAGAGTTATGCACATACTCCCCAAGTATTGGCAAAAGATTCAAAATCATTAGAAACACATGCGTGCTAAGTCGCTTCAGTTATGTCCAACTCTTTGCGACCCCATGGGCTCCCCTGTCCATGAAATTCTCCAGGCAAGGACACTGGAGTGTGTTGCCATTTCCTTCTCCAGGGGATCTTCCCGACCCAGGGATCCAACCTGGGTCTCTTGCATTGCAAGCAGATTCTTTACCATCTCAGCTACAGGGAAATCCCCCATTAGAAACACTGTGTGAACCAAATTCTGCTTGTGGGCTGCTGACCTGGAACTTCTGGATCACTTGCCCTCCCCTCCCCCGAATTCTGTGATTCTCTGGCTCTCCCAGAACAGTGGTTCTCAACAGCAACAGTATCTCCTGGGACTTGTTAAAAATGCAAATCCTCCCCTACCCCAGACCCACACAATTAGACCCAGCAGTCTGTTTTCTCAAGTCCTGTATGTGCTTCTCCTGCAAGTTCAGGTTCGAGAGGTGTTGCCCTATAGCAAAAAATAGAAACAAAGCAAAACAAACAACCAATCCGCTGCTAAGGGATTAACAACTGGCTTTCTGGTGAAACAAAGCCCTGACTTAGAGCATTTACTGATTACTCTGGTGCCAATACTCTCACCATGGCTGATTTCAAGCCATCAAAGGGATACTCCCAAACATGGAGTTGAGAGGAGATGAGAGCTGCGTGAGCCTGACTCCAGCACCGTCTCCAAGTCAAGTCTCATCAGGATGAGACAGCTGAGGACCAAGTATTAGTCTTCTCTCGTCTGCAGGAACTTGGCAAAGGGAAGGGCACAGTGACAGCAATGACCTCTCTCGGGGTGGCCTCTGGTCTGCTGAAAGTAAAGGGCACAGGCTTCGGGGACAAATAGAGCAGGGTCACACTTAACAGTTGTGTGACTTTGGGCATGGTATTCAAACTCTCTCTAAAGTCTCAGTTTTCTATCTGTAAAATAGGATGATAAGATGCACATCCCAGGGCTGCTGTGAAGATTCAGCAACATATAAGAAAGGGCTCAAGGCTTCGCTAGTGGCTCAGACAGTAAAAAATCTGCCTACAATGTAGAAGACTTGGGTTCAATCCCAGGAGGAAATGGCAACTCACTCCAGTACTCTTGCCTGGAGAGTCCCGTGGACAGAGGAGCCTGGTGGGCTACAGTCCATGGGGTCACAAAGAGTCAGACACCACTGAGCAACTGACGCTTTCACTTTCTTACAAGAAAGGGCTCAGGACAGTGCTTGGCAGGTAGTAAACACTCAACACACGGCCCCTTTCTTTAGGATAGTTACTGATGCTGCTGCCTCCGTAAGAAGGGCATCTGGATGTAATGGAGATGGCAAGAGGACTGGGCTGGTCGTCAGAGCACTTCCCAGGAAGTGTGGATCAGCTGCTTTAGTAGCTCTGTGTTATCGGACACGTCATTCCAAAGAATGACTTTCCATTCTTTCCACGAACAGTATTTGCCCATTTCCCTATTCAGGTGAGTGAGCGTAAATGAGTCAGATGCTGTGCCTGGAGCCTGGATGGAGCATTTTTCACAAATTGTGGGATTTTAAGTGGTGTGAAGACACACTTGAAGAGCACCGGATCACGCAGTGCAGGCGCCCTTTTGCAGTTCTCACGCAATTGGTTGATTACATCAGGGAAAAAGGCTTCCCTTAGGGCTGTCTCCACACTCTTCCCACCCTCGCTGACCTCCAACTTCAACAACAGCAGAGGAAACCTCAGTCTGAGATTTGCCCCGGCTGCTGCATCTAAAGGAGATTAAAGCAGTATTTTTTTTCACTGTGTCTTGGTTACCTCCTACTTCTCTTCCATTTAAGCTAGTGACACAAAGTTCCTTTTAAATAGATTTATTAAAATTTTTTTTAAGTTTACTTAAAGAAAAATATATGGGCTTCCCTGGTGGCTCAGATGGTAAAGTGTCTGCCTGCAACGTGGAAGACCTAGGTTCGATCCCTGGGTTGGGAAGATCCCCTGGAGAAGGAAATGCCAACCTACTCCAGTACCCTTGCCTGGAAAATCCTATGAACGGAGGAGCCTGGTAGGCTACAGTCCGTAGGGTTGCAAAGAGTCGGACAGGACTGAACGACTTCACTTTAAAGAAAAATATTAAAAACAAATCTCTGGGGCTTCCCTGGTGGTCCGGGGGTAAAGAATCCGCCTGCCAAGGCAGGAGATAAAATCCGCATGCTGGGTGGTCACTAAGCCCGAGCACCACAGCTACTGAGCCTGTGCCCTAAGCCCAGGAACTGCAACTGCTGAAGCCTTGCACTCTGCAGCCTGTGCTCTGCCACGAGAGAAGCCACTGCAATGAGAAGCCTGAACACCACAACCAGAGAGTAGCCCCCGCTCGCCACAACTAGATAAAGCCCACACTCAGCAATGAAGACCCAGCGCAGCCATAAACAAATAGATAAATAATAGTATCCCTGGAATGCAGACCTGGCCAAATCTGAGAAGGGAGCCCGCCGATGTGGAGATTTGGCCACTTTTGTGGGTAGGCAGAGCTGCCTGGTTTGAATCCCTAGAAACACCCATTCCAAGCTACGTAGCTATGGGACCCTTGGTTCACTTTCCTAACCTGCTCCTCCCATTTGTGAAGGAGGGACTTTCAGATGGTGAACTGTAGAGGCTGAGGCCCTGGCGCAAGGAGCCCACCCTGTGTGGGGAATGTTAACACAGCCATTTCTGCCTCATCCATTTCCACTCTCAGATGGCAGTAGGATAGAGGGAATTTGGGTTGTAAGTAGCAGATTTGGGTTTAGCCTTTAATCTACGTACAATGCAGGAGACCCTGGTTCGATTCTTGGGTCAGGAAGATCATCCGGAGAAGGGAATGGCTACTCACTCCAGTATTCTGGCCTGAAGAATTCCATGGACTATTCCACGGGGTCGCAAAGAGTCAACACGACTTAGTGACTTTCGCTTTTCAATTTTATTCTACACTTACTACTTTTTTAAGAAACTTTTTTCTTGTAATACAATCTACTTCCAGAATAGTCAAGTATCATAAGGGTTGGCTTCCCTGATGGTCCCGTGGTAAAGAATCCACCTGTCAATGCAGGAGATACAGGCTCCATCCCTGGTCCGCGAAGATCCCACATGGCACAGAACAACTAAGCCTGTGCTCCACAGCTATTAAGCCAGCGCCCTAGAACCTGCGCTCTGCAAAAAGAGAAGCCACTGCTATGAGAAGCCCACATACTGCAACCAGAGAGTAGCCTTCACTCACTGCAACTAGAGAAAAACCCACGCCGTAGCACCAAAGCCCCAGCACAGCCAAAATAAACAAAAAAAAATTTTAAATGTATCATAAGAATACCACTTAGTGACTTCTGACACAGCCAATAACCAGCACACAGAACTCTGTGTCCTGTCCCAGGGCAACCACCAACCTGACTTCTAAGAGCAGCAATCAGTCTTGCCTGCTTTTGTCCTTTGAATGCATAAAATCATACAGGAGGTCTGCTCTTGTGTTCTTCTTGGCTTCTTTCACTCAACTTTGAAGTTGTGAGATCCATCCATGTCGTTATCTCTGTAGATTGTTCATTTTCATTGGCGAATAACATTGATTTGTGCTTGGGCTTAATTGATAAAGGCAACTGAATGACAACATGGAGAGGTCAACGTCATTGAACGGAAACGTCAGTGTTCCAATTGCCCTGGAAATGAGAGGCAGGACATACCATGCAGGGACACGTGAAAGCTTATCACATGCAGGGAGCAGGCAGTAGAGAGAGACGGCAGCAGAGACTATGTCTTTAGGACTAGAGTGGCAGGGGAGGGACACAGGGATGTCCCCTACAGGCCGAAAGTGAAAACACAAATGTTAGAGCTTGCAGTTGGGGGCTTGCAATGAAAGTTGACTTATGAGAGATCGAGGTAAACAATGTTGACACTTAGTTTGGCCCTGCAATAAATGAGTGGCAAATACAACATTTAAGAAAACATAGAACAGAGTTCCATTATATGAACACAGCACAATTTACCCATTGTCGATGAGCAATGGGTAGTTCCTAGTGTGGAGCTAGTATTGTTGTTATGAATGTGCTAGCACTTTTTTTTTGAACCTACAAATGTGCTTCTGTTGAGTGTATGCCTAGAAGTTGAGTTGGATCGTACAGTTTTCATACAATCTGCTTCAGTGGATACTTTCAGTTTTCTATTGGGGTTTATACAGTAGAAACTGAGAGCTTCCTTTACCCAATATATAATTTAGACATCAAACTTACTGTTTTAATATTCATTTGCTTGATGACTACTTAAGCGTAGTACTTTTTTTGGCATTTGAATACCTCCTCTTTGGAAATGTCTGTTCAATTTCTTTTGCCTACTTTTCTGTTGTATGTTCTGACTTTTTCTTATTGATTTCTAGGAATTTTTTTTTTTTTTCCTGGGGTACTGAACCAGGAAGCAAAAATATGGAACACTTCACGAATTTGCGTGTCATCCTTGCGCAGGGGCCATGCTAATCTTCTCTGTATCGTTCCAATTTTAGTATATGTGCTGCTGAAGCGAGCACTGATTTCTAGGAATTCTTTAAAAATTCTGGATATTGGTCTTTTGTCAGATATACGTACTGTAAATAGCTTCCCCAGTTTTGTGGGTTATTTTTCACTTTCTTAGTGATGTCTTTTGATGAACAGAAGTTCTTAATTTTATTATAGTTCAATGTATCATTGTTCCCTCTGTTGAGTTCTTATGTGTCCTGTTTAAGACATTTTTGCCTACTACAGGGTCACATAGATGTCCTCCAAGGGCCACTTAATAGCTTATTTATTTATTATTAATTTAGTTTTTTTAATTAGAGGCTAATTACTTTACAACATTGCGGTGGTTTTTGCCATACATCGACATGAATCAGCCCTGGGTGTACATGTGTCCCACCATCCCAAATCCCACTCCCACCTACCTCCCCACCCCACCGTTTAATAGTTTAAAGTGAAGCCTTGGGGTTGCTTTGAAGGAGAGAAGACAGGGAAGTATGTTCAAGGTGGGGTGGGCAGGGGAGATGGGTCTGTTGGCCAAGTTGTACCCTATCTTGCCCTTATAGACATAAAACCTTTCTTTTTCTTGCCCTGAGAGACATAAAACCTTTATCTTTAATTGCCTAATGAGGAAACTCAGGACTCCAAGGTTAAGTGCCCAGGGTCACACAGCTAGTGACAGAACTGGGACTTGAACTGGGTTTTCTGACTTATGGCCTAGTTCATTATCCACGAACTAAACTAAGCCAAAGAGGATCTTGAAACCCCTCCTACGTGTCTGAGCAGCTTTGCAGGAGAGTGATGGGAAGGGGCTTCCTGGGGAGGGACATTTGCTCTCCTGGCAGCCTTGCTGGCAGCGTCAGGAGAGTGATGGGAAGGGGCTTCCTGGGGAGGGACATTTGCTCTCCTGGCAGCCTTGCTGGCAGCGTCAGGAGAGTGATGGGAAGGGGCTTCCTGGGGAGGGACATTTGCTCTCCTGGCGGCCTTGCTGGCAGCGTCAGGAGAGTGATGGGAAGGGGCTTCCTGGGGAGGGACATTTGCTCTCCTGGCGGCCTTGCTGGCAGCGTCAGGAGAGTGATGGGAAGGGGCTTCCTGGGGAGGGACATTTGCTCTCCTGGCGGCCTTGCTGGCAGCGTCAGGAGAGTGATGGGAAGGGGCTTCCTGGGGAGGGACATTTGCTCTCCTGGCGGCCTTGCTGGCAGCGTCAGTACTGATGCACATAGTCCTTTTGATCCCCAGTGGTCTTTGCGGCCTGATGCCCCAATGTGACCAGCTCTGCTTTGTCATTTCTAGGCTCGGCTACAAGGTACTCATCGACCTCGGGGCGCTGGCCTTCACCATCATCATGGGTGTGGCCTCTGGCCTCTTGACAGGTCAGTGTGAGACCACCCTTCTTCCATCATCGTCCAGGGCACAGGGTCTAGGCCGAGATTGCAACTGCCCCATGGTTGGGCATGTATGTGTCCATCTCCTTCCCCATGAACCCACCCCCTTCAGCTCCAGCCAAATAAGGCGAAGGGCTCATATCTTGATTTAAAAAAACAAATGAACACAGAATCACAAAATTTCAGAATTGGGAAGGCCCTCAGAGGTCACCTGAACACTATAGCCTCTTGAGCCCAGGACTGGTGATTTCACTGAATTTTGTACAGAAGACTAAGGAAACCCTGATGCTTACAGAGCTTACCTTTTATTCCCTGATAACACTTATACTGCTATTTTGTTCAGCAAATAGACGAGGTACTAGGGACACAGCAGTGAACAAACCAAATTCCCTGGTCATACCGAATGGATACTCTAGGTGGAGAAGGAGCTTTCACCATAAACAGAAAAAAATACGGTACATCAGATGGTGATAAGCACTATGATGAGAAATAAATCAGGGTAGGGAAATGCAGAGTCATGGTGAGAGTGGGGTGCTCTTTAGGAAGGGTGGTAAGGAAGGCCTATCTAAGAAGTTGACCTTTAAGCAAGGACTTGACTGCAAAGAAGGAGGGAGACATACTGTGTATTTATTTGGGAGAAGAACTTTCCGTGAAAAGGGACAGCAAGGCCAGAGGCACTGAGGCAGGAGCATCCTTTGCTTGTTTGGGGAATAGCAACGATGTCAGTGTAGCTGATGTAGCTGGAGAGATGGGGAGAGGGGAAGGGGTTGGAGACAGAGTGGAGCAAGGAGCCAGATCATTCTGGAGATGAGAGGCCATTAGAGGTCTGTAGGCAGAGGACTGAAGTAAAGAATCTTGCAAGTGTGAGTGTGAAAGTCGCTCAGTCATGTCCAAATCTTTGCGACCCTCTGGACTGTAGCCTACCAGGCTTCTCTGTCCATGGACTTCTCCAGGCAAGAATACTGGAGTGGGTAGCCATTCCCTTCACCAGGGGATCTTCCTGACCCAGGGATCGAACCCAGGTCTCCCACATTGCAGGCAGATTCTTTATTATCTGAGCCACCAGGGAAGCCCCCAAAACACACATGGCATGTGGGATCTAGTTGCCTGACCAGGGATCAAACTGGAAGTGCAGAGTCCTAGCCATTGGACCACCAGGGAAGTCCCAAAAGAATCTTGGGGAGACAGCAATTTGCCTGTCTTACTTATACACAAGATGAAAACATGCTTTCTGTCCAGAATTGTTCACTGTTACTCTACAGGTAAATACCTTTTCTTGGTTAGACTCTCACATATTGTGTCTCTAAGCATGGAGTGAACACCAAATAAGAGACAAAATAGCCAAAGCAGACACTAAAGAATGGTGTGACCTTGGGTGAATGGTGTGACCATGTCACTTTACTCTTTCAAAGCCAGGCATTGGCTGGCTTTCTATAAAGTGGATGGATTATAGTAACTAATCATTTGGCATCCTTTCAGCTCTAAAACATGTATGATAGTACTTTTTCTGGGCCACACAGCATGGTTGGATGGCGTCAGTGACTCGATGGACATGAGTTTGAGCAAACGTCGGGAAATGGTGAAGGACAGGAAAGCCTGGCATACTGCAGTCCAAGGGGTGACAGAGTCAGACACCACTTAGTGACTGAACAACAATGGCATGGGGAATCTTGGTTCCCTGACCAGGGATTGAAGCCATATCCCCTGCATTGGAAGCACAGAGTCTTAACCATTGGGCTACCAGGAAAGTCCCGAAAGTGCTTTCTGGAATTTTCGAGAATGAGATTGGCTAGAATTGCTTTAAGGTACCAATTGGCCTCAGCTTTCAACAGAGTCTGAGACAACTGATTAAATGCAGATGAGAACAAGGCCTCCTGCCGTAAGTTTACATTCTCTTGGTGGTGGCAGTCCAACCCCAAAGAGAGTTGCCAGATTTTTGAATTTTGCCAGAATTCTGAATTCTGCCAACTCAGAATTCAGAATTAACTGAGCATCCTGCATCTTATTTGGCAGTCCTACACCTGGGCGCTCATGCCATTCACCACTGCAACCAGCGTAGACCAAGTGACACTGAATTGTGCTGTCTTGTAAAGCAACTCAGAGGGCTTCCCATGCTTCACTGAGATCAAGAAAGAGAATAAAGACACTCCTATTATTCCTTTAAGAGTTAAGAACAATGAGCTTTCATCCTTATATGTTGCTTTCTACTTGAGGAAACTGGTGATTGAAAAGTACCTGGACAGGATTTCCCTGGTGGCCCAGTGGTTAGGACTCTGCACTTCCACTTCAGCGTCGCAGGTTCAATCCCTGGTCGGGGAACTAAGATCCTGCATGCTACTTGGCCAAGAAAAGAAAAAGAAAGACAGCCTTCCATGTGTTGTGTACCACAAAGACATTCCCTAATATTTCCCCAAGTTAAAAAAAAATTTATGTGGACAGTATAAGGGGAAAGAGGCCTCCAAGAAGCCAGGATGGCACTAAATTGACCCCCTAAAATCAAGCATTTTACCCATGAAGAGACCCCTTTCTGTGAAGCCCTCCCATAGGCACTTAGGTAAGAAACAATCTTGGCGACTTCCCTGGTGGTACAATGGTTAAGACTCTGTGCCTCCACTCCAGGGGCACAGGTTCCATCCCTGGTCAGGGAAGTAGGATCTCACATGCTGTGTGGTACAGCCGAAAGAGAGAGAGAGAGAAAATAAAAAGAATCTTATCAAGCATGGTTAAAGGTTTTCCCAGTTCAGGCAGATTAAAAATAGCAGATTAGAGTTAGGTTTCCAGAGGTGAGACACACTGCTAGAAGTTAGCAGTAAGAACAAAGAGCCTAGCAGGAGAAAATAAATTCTTAAAACCAGACACAAGAACATGAGAAGCTTGGGCTGCCAGAGAACAGGCCAGTAACTTTTAGCAGCTGTGGCCCTTCTCCACGTTATACAGCGCCTTTGATAAATGGATATTCCTATCAACAGCTCTAATTTTTTTTACAAGTCTAAATGTGTTCAGTGTTGTCTCACAAGACAAGAAAATATATTTTAGATGGATTTTCATCAGTGATGAGTAAGCCTCAACTACCTGAAAAATATATGTAGGCAACAGAGGTTCATTTATGAGTAATTCTAGCTAAATGAGGTGTGTCGATTACACTCTCCATGCCAATATCAGTTAAAGGCAAACACTGTGAGAGGCAAGTGTGAATGAGCACACGCCTACTCTTGTTAATCTTACTGTTTAATACACTGGGATGGATCATCATTAAAAATGCACAGATAAGTCTATCAATGGCGTTTCCCTGCTTCACATGAAAGGTAAGCATGACTTTATGTCCTGGAAATTCCACTTTGAGCAGCTGGGGGAATACACAGGGCCCTAGCTCTCTGGGCAGAGGTGGGACAGCTGACAAGAACAAGCACAGAAGCACATGTTATTACCTGCTTTCCTAACCAGTGGAATCTGGAGCTGAGGTCACTGTGACTTTCTTGGAACCAGGGAGGATGAACCTGCGAGGGTGGCTGTTTGAGTTGCTCTCCATGGTAGCTCTTGTGTTTAAATGAATCAGCTTTCAAGTGGGGCTTTGTCCAACAGAGTCCTTCTTCTCTGTCTTGGGAAGCGTGTTAGATCCATGACTATCATATACCTCTCAGTATAATCTAAATACTTTGGATATATTTGTTCTTACCAGTTCCTTTTAAAAGATCTCTGTAGAACTAATTAAACTGATCCAGGAAGGACAGTGCTTCAGTGTGTCTATCTCCAGGTTGTGGAAGATAAAAGGATTTCTGTTGAGTTATCATAGGTGAGATATGATAGTCTGATTAACTTTGAGATAATGCAATCCTCTAAATGTGTAACATTTATTTATGAACTTAAACAGGTTTGCTCTTAAACCTCAACATATGGAAATCAACTCACAAGATTCACTATTTTGACGACCAATCTTTCTGGAAGGTAAGATTTTTAACCTATTAATGTCATAGGTTTGGAGTCAATGGACTTAAAGATACCTGGGGTATGTACGTTAACAAATGAAAATGAAGTAAGGAGCACTGGAGGAGAAGCAAATCCACGATACGTGTGTGTGAGTGTACGTGTGCGTGTGTGTGTGTGTGTGTGTGTGTGTGTGTTGGTGGTGGGTGGGGAGGTAGTAGATGCTCCCATCTCCCTGATGCCTCAAAGTCACTGAGGGTCAGGGATGTGGGAACTGACCCTGACCATGTCTCCTCCCCATCTGGAGTCACTAAAGTGGGCTAATAGTTCGACAGGAAGGTGATAGAATCCCGCGCTGCAAACACCAGAGGCCCACAGGGGCCAGGCAGTCCAGTCCCCTCATTTGCTGGACTTCCGAGCGGAGCCATGACTGTCTAAGTTCTGAGAGGAAGAGAGGGATAAATTACAGCCAGTGGACACGAGAAAGCTTGTGGTGTAGGGATCTGGGGTCAGTGAGTCGAGAGATATGCAGCTCGACTAATCGCTAACAGTCTAGGTGACATTGTAGGGCTGGGAAGAAGGTCAGGGCTCGTTCCCTGAGACCCCACTGCCTTCCACCCTTTGACCTGCACTCGCAGTTCACAAAGTACTCTGATGTGTGTTGCCTTAGGTAATCTCCCAACTGACGCTGAGGTTGGCCTTCTCACCCAGCAGGCCAAGATACCGACCACTAGGGGGACACAGAAGCAGCCTTATTGCGGACCTTGGTATTCAGGTCTGTAGGGGCCAAACTGAGAACCTACAGAGAAAACCCACCTCTTCTTCTCCTTTATCTCTGTGCTCCTCTTCCTCTTGAAACAGCTTTCTGGAGGTATACTTGACAACAAACTGCACATATTAAGTATATAATTTGATATCTTTAAACATATTTATACACCCCTAAAACCACACCATGACCACACCAAGGTAAGAACATATGTGTCAGGACTTCCCTAGTGATCCAGTGGTTAAGAATCTACCTTCCAACGCAGCGGGTGCCAGTTCAATTGTTGGTCAGGGAACTAAGATCCCACATGTCCCAGGCAACTAAGCCCATGTGCTGCAACTACTGAGCCCTCCTGCCACAGCTAGAGAGGCTGCGTGCCACAATTAAGAGCTGTGCGCCGCAATGAAGGATCTCACATACACAATGAAGATCTTGCATGCCACAATCAAGACTTGATACAGCCAAATAAATAAATAATATGTTTTGAAGGAAAAGAACATATTCACCACCAAAGATTTCATCCTGCCTCTTAGAAACTGCTCCCTCCCAACTCCATCCTGTTGCATCCCCAGGCAACTACTGAACTGCTTTCTGTCCCATGGATTAGCTTCAGTTCAGTTCAGTTCCGTTCAGTCACTCAGTCGTGTCGTGTCCGACTCTTTGCAACCCCATGAACCACAGGACGCCAGGCCTGCCTGTCCATCACCAACTCCTGGAGTCCACCCAAACCCATGTCCATTGAGTCAGTGATGCCATCCGACCATCTCATCCTCTGTCGTCCCCTTCTCCTCCTGCCCTCAATCTTTCCCAGCATCAGGGTCTTTTCCAATAAGTCAGCTCTTCGCATCAGCTGGCCAAAGTATTGGAGTTTCAGCTTCAACATCAGTCCTTCCAATGAACACAGGACTGATTTCCTTTAGGATGGACTGGTTGGATCTCCTTGCAGTCCAAGGGACTCTCAAGAGTCTTCTCCAACACTACAGTTCAAAAGCATCAATTCTTCTGTGCTCAGCTTTCTTTATAGTCCAACTCTCACATCCATACATGATCACTGGAAAAACCATAGCCTTGACTAGACGGACCTTTGTTGGCAAAGTAATGTCTCTGCTTTTTAATATGCTGTCTAGGTTGGTCATAACTTTCCTTCCAAGGAGTAAGCGTCTTTTAATTTCATGGCTGCAGCCACTGTTTCCACTGTTTCCCCATCTATTTGCCATGAAATGGATTAGCTTACCTTTTCTCTAACTTTACGTAAATGGAACCACACGGCACGTATTCTTGTCTGGCTTCTTTTACCAAGTGTAATTATCCTGGGATCACCCATGTGGTCATGTATAATCTGCCTCGTCTTGAACCAGCTTCTCTCTATAGCCACTGGCTTCTCCCAACAGCCAGTCTCTCCCAGGCCCCTGCGAGTGCTCTTGTCCCTTTAGCAGAAGCAGGGTAATCCAGTGAAAGGACTCAGGAAACTGGTTTAATCCATCCATTCATTCCACAAGTATTTATTGAGCAACTGTTACATATGAAGCACTCTGCTCATGAAGATACCACAAATAGGACAAATATCCACCTCAATTATTTGAGCTGCAGTAAATACTTGCTGAACAAATGAAGGGAAACTGGGGAACCCCATCTAACACCAGCCCCAGCGGGAGCAGGTGAAATAGAGTGTGTCCCTGGTACAGTAAGTCCTGGATTCTAGTCACTTCTCTGCAAGGTCTGATGTAGGCAAGACCTTCGACTTCTCTCAATGGTTAAAAAAAGAACAGTAACCTTTGTTCTACCTCAGGGGGTTGTTCTGAAAGTCAAATGAGGTCATGATATCTGTGACTACATTCTGTCTAATGCAAGCCACCACGTGATCATGAAAGTTTATGACTAGGGGTTTCAGTTCAGTTCAGTTCAGTTCAGTCACTCAGTTGTGTCTGACTCTTTGCAACCCCGTGAATGGCAGCACGCCAGGCCTCCTTGTCCATCACCAACTGCCGGAGTTCACACAGACTCACATCCATCGAGTCAGTGATGCCATCCAGCCATCTCATCCTCTGTCGTCCCCTTCTCCTCCTGCCCCCAATCCCTCCCAGCATCAGACAACCACAATGGAATGTGTTAAGTCTCACAGCTATCGCTTACTGCAAGCCTATTGTTTCCGAGTCTGTGCTGGAAGCTTTTCAACATTATCTGATTTTTATCCTCACAAAAACTCTGCGTAAGAATAAGTCTTCCCATCTAAAGATGAGTCACTTGTCCAAAATGACAGAGCTAGTAAATGGTACAGGAGGAAGCTGAATCGGTGTCTGTCTGGCTCCAGAGACACACGTGTGTATGTGTGTTGTGTGTTTTGGTCAGCTACTAGAGAATGGCTATTTCTCCTTCTGATTTTTTTTTTTTTTTTACAGCTGAGTAGAACCATTTTTTCAGCAGGATAATACTTATAGCTTGCATTTGAAATGTAAGAATATGAACTTCCCAAGCTGATAAATCCAGGAATGATTTTTTTTTGTAAACTAGCCAAAAAGACATCTTAAACATTATAAAATGCCCTTATTGTACGTCATAGAAGCAGACTACTAGAGGTTAGAAAGGACATTCCTTCACTGATTGCCCAGATCATGCTCAGCACTTCCTAGGGTGGGATACTCACCAACCCCAAGGATACCCATCTCATCCTTGGATGACAGATGACACTATTGGGTTGGCCAATTAAGTTCATTCAGGTTTTTCCATAAGATGTTATGGAAGGAACTACTTCACATGGAGACTTGTCTCCTTTCACCAGAGGTGTTCAAACAAAAGCCAGGTAGGTGGCCATGAATGATCCATGTAAAGAGCTGTATGAAATGAGATTTACCCAAGAAGTCTTCCAATTCAGATTTTTTGAAAGAACTTTGTGATAAAGGTTATTTGTGATAAGGCCTTTGTGATAAAGTAACATTTTGGGCAACATAAGTTTCAAAAGATCAAATCAGAATCAATATGTGTACAATATTGAGTGTGTAACGGTGTAATAAAAAGTTTGCTTTCCTTTTACAGTTTCCACATTTGGCTGTTGGATACTAAGGGAAAGCATCCAAGAGAAACAAGGCCTGTTTGAAAACAAGACAACTTTTCACCATTGCCAATTTTTGTGTGTGTGTGTGTGTGTGTGTGCAACCACTTGTTATAGCAAAGTCTCCTTATGTACAATGAGACAGGTCAGAGATAGATTTGATACTAAGAATAAAAGACTAAAAATAATCTTATAATGATTTTAAACAATTGTTTAGTTTCATGAAAGATGATGCTATGAATAGTCTTGGGTACAGACACGTGATGGTGGTGGGTTAGTTGCTCAGCCATGTCTGACTCTCGTGATCCCATGGACTGTAGCCTGCCAGGCTTGTCTATCCATGGGATTCTCCAGGCGACAGTACTGGAGTGAGTTGCCATTTCTTTTTCCAGAGGATCTTCCTGACCCAGGAATCGAACCCAGTTCTCCTGCATTGCAGGCAGGCAGATTCTTTACTGATTGAACTATGAGGGAAGACATTAAGATTTTGGTTCAATTTTATTGACAATTCCTAGATTTTTTCTTGTGCTTAATAAAGTATTAAGCTACACAGCTAACTCACCTGTATCAGCAGAGCAGCTGATATAAAACAAGGAAAAACTGAAGACTCAGATTTAATCCTTGCTGACATTATGCTTTTATTCCAGTGGTTTTACAAGGAGTTCTTATTCCCTGAGCACATCCTGAATTTAACTGTAGGGAAGACATTTGTGATCCAACGTGGAGACAGACTGCCTCAAGATTTAAAAACTAGTCCTATGACCCTGAGGATATCATTTAAATCGCCATTTAAATGGGTTCCCTTATCTGTAAAAAGAGAAGGTAAACTCCAATCCCTAAGATCTCCTCCAATTCTCACACCTGTGGATCTAAAAAACAGTGGTTTGACAGTGAGATGACAGCGATACAGTCATTTCCTTGAGTAGCTGATGACCAGGCAACATTCAAAACATACACAGTAGGGACTTCCCTGGTGGCCCAGTGGTTAAGACTCAGTGCTTCGAATGTAGGCGGGTGCAGGTTCGATCCCTGTTCAGGGAACTAAGATCCCACATGCCACACATGTAACCAAAAACTAAAAACAAACAAAATAAAACATACAGACTGGGAGAAAACTGTGGCTGGCATAGAAAGAGCACCACAATCTAAATCATCTGAGAGGTATTTGGTGGTTAATGAACAGCTGCTAATTGTTGCAAGCTTTATTAATATGACAGAACACTTCAAGCTTTAGTTCTGAAGAACATGTACCCACATAGTTAGCTAGCTCATTAAAGAAAAAAAATTCCCATTATGTCTAAGTGGGGAGCCTGGGGGATAAAAGAATTCCAAAGAGGAACAGACTAAGAGTTCCCAGTAGCTGAACACTTGTCATTATAATTGACTTCACTTGGTCTATTTTGAGCTTAGCGGTTCAGCAGAGATACAACGAAATGGAATTCAATTTATTATCAAACCAACAACAAGACAGTCAGTCACGGGAGTAAAGAGCAAGTCCCTATCCGCTTCCTCTTTCCTTCCGTGGTGGCTGTGCAGGGACTGTCAGCGTCCCACCAGCCCAGGGTCACAGCTGAGTCATTACCACTGCCCTTCCCCACAATCAGTGGCACGAAGGGACACTTCTAAGGAAACTGGTGGCCAGATTATGGGACTTCTCCCTTTCAACATATTCACTCACCCCTTGGGAGACCCTCAGTAACTTTTTACACTGAAATAGTTACAGAATTTTTGGCAAAACCATGCATTAATAAACCAAACACAAAGGAGAGTGAGAAAGAATTCTGACCACTGAATGGTTTTTAAAAACAAGAACGTGTTTATATTTCATCATTGTTTATAGTTCATCTGATATTTGACACAGACCAGGCCACATTTAAATAAACACATTAAATCTTCAGAACATTTTAACTGAAGTTTTGGACCTTAGATATGACAAATACTCATGTAAGATGTTTCCATGATTTCTTTTGTGATTTATTTTTATAAACATGATAAAATGTAATAAAAATTTCTCACGTGAAACACTTTTCTTCAACATTTTACAAGTTAATCAAATGTAATCAAATGTATATCACAATAGATTTTGCTGTGGTTGTTGTTTAAAGAGAGAGTTCTCGTGATTTTAGTATTATACAAATTTAAGTTGAGAGAAAGAAGTTTAGAAAATGGCATTACAAAAGACTGGGAGTGAGTAGTAAAAAAAAAAAAAACAAAACAAACAAAAACAAAACCCACGCAGGGCTGCTGGGCAGTGACGAATCAGAAGCTTTCACTGCCATAAGTCTTCAGTGCGGCCAAACTTAAAAACGAGTCCTCTGTGAAAAGAACAAGAAATATCACATGACTGGCTGAGTTTGGGAAAAAAAGACGACGAGAGATTTAGAATTGTGGGAAACTAGCGACAAAATAACTGATGAGCTGTATGGAAAAAACCCCTGGGATGTATCAGAACAGAAACTGATCGCTCTATGGTATTAAGCTCTGCCGATGTACTCAGCTGTGCTGTTTACCACAAACTATCCTGCAACCTGAACTTCTCCTACCCCTCTTAAGAAGTTAACCAGTGTTTAGTGTGTAACCATTATATGTCTGATATTATCTATTTCCTTTAACAAGCCTTTTCTGAGTCAAGATGGCAGTGCGAGAAGCTAGGGTTATAAAGGTAAAGATACAGGCCCGGCCTTCAAGTTGCTTATGCTCTCGATGACACAATGTGGTAAGTAAAGGGGGTCAGGGGTGGGGAGAGGCATATATACCACATGTTAAGGGAGCAGAGAACGTACGGGGATGTCTTTATTTTTTTATATATTTATTTATTTGGCTGTGCCAGGTCTTAGTGTGATGTGGGATCTAGGATCTGGTTCTCCAACCAGGGATTGAACCCAGGTCGAACTCTGCATTGCAAGTGCAGTCTTAGCCACTGGACCACGAGGAAGTCCTGCATGGGGATTTATTTTGCCTGAATGTGTCAGGAAAGGACTTACAGAGGTGGTGATATTAGAAGAACATGGAAGGATAAGCAGGAGTTTGAATGGCAGGGTGGGAGAAGCAGGAGCTGGTGGGATCGTGAAGATGTTTTAGGGGAGGAAACAGTAGATCAAAAGGCAAAGAGAGGAAAAATAAAAAAGGCAAAGAGGAGTAAAAGACCACCTCAGGCAAAGCCCCAGAGGTGGACGTGTTAGGAAATGCCCTCACAGAGCCTACACTCTGGGTTTTATTTTGGGAAGTGTCTATAGCTATTTTTTAAGGCTTCAATTTAAGAGGGCAGATGCCTAAGAACACACACACACACGTTCGTTTGGGTTTTCCTGTATGATCTTATGGAAAAACCTGAACAAAGTTTTTGGCTAATTCATATATACCTTGATATAAATACCTCTGGTGTATTAGAGCAGCGGAGAGTCCAGTATGGCTAGAGTACAGTTTAAGAGACAAGGAGAATGAGAAATGGCAGTGGCCAGGATTTAGCAAGCCAACTGACCAGAGTGGCAAACTGCCCACAAGGGCCTTCGGGAGCCTCAGATGAGTCAAGCGGGGGGGCACTAGTCTGCGATCTACTAAAGGCAGCTTGGGCACAGGCAATGCAGGAGCTGGGACTACGCAGAGACGCATCTCCGGGTAAAAGAAACAACTTCGGCTCCAGATGATTGTTGCTGAACCAGGACCCAGGGTCGGCAGATCCTCTAGTTTTTCAAGAATTCAGATTTTTAGGTAAAAAACCTTCATTTTTAAATGTCAGCTCAAAAAAAACAAAACAATACTGTTTTGAATTTTGCTGGATGGCCCCTAGGGGCAATCTCTTCTATCAAAGTGTTAGTCACTCAGTGGTGTCAGGCTTATTTGTGACACCATGGACTGCAGCCCATCAGGCTCCTCTGACCGTGGAATTTCCCAGGCAAGAATGGAGTGGGCTGCCATTTCCTAGTGTTTTAGAACACTGATACAGGGAAACTGGACCCAAGAGAGATATCAGTCAAGAGTGTGAAGTGCCCATGAAAGGATGAGAATGACTGAACCTAACGAAGGAAATGGACACAAAGAGAGGAGGGTTACGACAGTTCAGAAGCAAACTCATCAGGGCTTGGATGTTGGGGGGCTAAGGCAAGGGAGAAATGAAAAGTAGACACTACAATGGCATCTGCTGGTTTTCATTTGTTTTCTCATCTGTTTCCAATTTCCAGTGTATACTTAAAGATGTACACTCAGTCAAAATGGTCAATTTTAAAACGTTTCATAGGAAATTCCCTAGCGGTCCAGTGGTTAGGACTCTGCACTTCCAGGGGGCCTGGGTTTGCTCCCTGGTTGGGGAACTAACATCCTGTGAGCCGCTCAGCAAAGCCAAAACAAAGTAGGTTTCACAGGCCTTTATAAAGGGAAGCACTTGAGTGTTTTTTGATGAAAAAAAAAAATGCGACCAGGAAGTCGTCTATACCCTCTCATGGAATTCTCCTTTATAAAGGATTTCATAAACCTCCAAAAAGCGATTGATCTGTGTTCTTCCAGGTAATTTCAAAACTACTGCTACAAAAAAAGAAAAACTAGAGTTGGGTATGAGGGGCCCCTACTCCACAGAGAGCTTAAAAGAAGCATGGCTTAACTTTAAACCCTAGTCACCAGATGCAATCTGCAACCTTAAGAGTTTCTTAGGCAAGAGTCAGTCCCTCTTGCGTTGTCAGATGGTTACCTTTGGTACTGATTTCTGTTTCTGATTTCTGAACAACAGTTTCTAAGTTTGTTGCTAAGAACTGTTCTGTTATAAATCAAAAATGGTAGGCAATCTTCTACAACTATTCTGACGACAGTGTCTATTAGCTGGATGTAACTTCTATTTGCTTACAGTATTTTCACAAAACCAAATTAGTTTTGGATTTAATGAGTACAATAGCAATACATGAGAAATTAACCAAACTTGTTGCATAGAAAAATAATGTTTTATAACTAATTTGAGACAAGCCAGCAACTGGTTTTTAAGGTTTTGTGAAATGTGATAACTACTGTATGAATTCATGTGTTTCTTCCCTCATTGGAAAAGATAACATTTTCCCACAAATCTCTCAATCCTCTGGCTCCTCCTCCCTGCTCTGACAGAGGAACTTCTCTGCCGGAAATAGCATCTCAAAGTGGAACTTACTTTATCCTCCACCTCTGCTAGAGTAATAATGATTATAAGACAGAAGGCTGCTGTTTGCCCTTCCCTGGCTGGTTCTTGGTAAGTCCCCTCCCCATCACTCCATCTGAAGCTTTTCTGACCCCTGCCTCTGACCCTGTTACGCTACCTTCCGTTGGCTGAAGTTGTGGGACACTGAATTCCCACGAGCACCTCTAACCCTGTGGAGATTCTGGAGTACTGAGCTCAGATGCCTGGTCCTTCTTTAAAGACGTTCAAGCCTCAGCGTTATAGCTTGAAAGGAAAAGAAATTCTAAACATCAACACTGTCCCTCTAATAAACACATGCTATAATACATCACCCTATAAAATAACAAATCTACCCATATTTACCAAATTTACATAACTTGGGGAGTGAGGTTGGTTCACTTCCTATTTTTCAAGTACAGTGTTACATTCGTTAAAAAAAAAAGAGGGGGGAGGGCAGGAAGGAAACAGAACTAATATTAAGCAACTGGTTGAAGACTCAACAAAGGAGAAAATGTTAATTAAACTCATTCGAAATTCCATCCTCCTGGAGCCTGAACTTCAGAGTCAGATAGTCTGAATTTTAGCCACACGGTCTGGAACATGATTTCTATGCCTATTTCTCACATATAAAATGATGGTAACAGTGGAGCCACCTTCAGAGTTTTGGGAATCAATTGGGAGCACACGTGTAACACACTAAGAATGGTGCCTTGCACATAAAAAGTGCTCAAGGAACTTTGGGCATTATTATTTTCTGCACAAAAATCAATGGCTTAACATTAGGAAAAAAAAAAACTCTTGGGTTTTCTCCACTGGTTTCAAGATGCAAGGTATGACCCAAAGAGGCTGTATATTTTGCCACATGTAAATTCACATTTTTCTTATTTCTAAATTGACTTTATAAAATTGCAAAAATGCATTGTGGTGGAATGGAAAAAGTGTGAATACCAACTGCTGGCTATCGTTAAAGGGTAACTATTAGCATTCCATTGAGTGGTTCAAGTAGACAGGAGTTATCTATTTCCTTTTAGGAGGTGGGTGGGAAGGAACAAGGAAGGGAAGGGACAGTCCTAGAATAGACTGTCCTAGAATATACAGCAGTTTTGTTTTTTTTAAAAAAACCTTTTCTGGATTTAGGACATTTTTGAAAATTTGATGAAAGCCATAGGCTTTCTTCCCAGAAATAAACAGAAAAACCAATGTCTTGCAACGCAGACATGTCTGGTGGTTCCCAATCTTTAGAAGCCTACCCATGGAATGGGAATTAAGAACTCCTGATACATAGGATAAAGAGAAGTTTCTGTTGTTTTTTTGGGAGGTGGGTGAAGAGGGAGGCTAGGGAAAGGGGAAAGGGCATGCCCTATATGTCCAGAAAAGAATGAACATTAGAAAAGATTAGTGATAAAAATATTAAGGTTTTTAGGGTCTAAGTAATCTTTTAATTTGTCTCTACATCAGAAGGATAAAAAAAGGTCAAGGCTTTACACCTCAAATATCACACACAAATTCTAGTGACACCAAGGACAGAAAGAACCATAAAATGCATCCAGAAACAAAATTTTAAGGAGAAATGGTTTTAAGCAGGCTTTCATTAAAAGCAACTGTTAGAGATATAAATTTTAAATGAACAGTGTCAGTGCTAGATAACTAAATCTACATGAATCACAATTCTTCATTAAAGAGGAGGTGGTGGCATTTAAAAAAAAAATCAATGTATGTTTCCAAGGTTGGCAGTAAACCAACCCACGTATTAAAAATATCTGTTTCAGTCTCATTCTTCATATTTTATGACAATAACATGAGGGAGAGGCATTAGACAGGGGGAAATTAAGCAACTAAATACAGTAAATGACATAAAACTAAGTATTATTTAAAAAAAAGAAAAAAAAAAAAAGATAGGATGAAGAATGCAAAACAAACTTACCCAAAAAAGATGAAGGCATTTTGGAAAAATACAGCAATCCCAGGGTATACTATGGCTTTTTCTATAAAAGTAATTGTAACAGTTAGAGGTGCATGATCTCAAAACATTCAGTTTCTGATAAACTGGTGAATATCAGTTTTCCTGCCTAACATAAATCGACTTTTCTGGCAACTATGATTGGTGTGTGTATTAAATGACACAGTACATATGAGAGTGTAGTTCTGGTTTAATAAACGGTAGCTTCCTTCATTTATTTAATAAATACCGAGCACATATTGTGTACTAGTGCTGCTGAATGTGCTGAGGATAATGCAGTAAATAAAACAGGCAAAATGTTTGCCTTCGTGGAGCTAAACACTGTTGAGATTAAGTAAGAAGAAAAAGTAAAGCAGGAAAGGTATTGGAAGTGTACTGAATGATGATATACAGGTGGCCAGAAAGACCTCATGGGAAGGTGACGCATGGAAAGGTATAAGGACACAAAGAAAGTGAGGGCAGGAGCCGTGCGGAAGCAGCAGAACAGCAGCGCAAAAGCCCTGGGCTGGGAGCACGCCCAGTACATCAGAGTAGTCAACGGGCCAAAGAGAGGGAAGCAGGAGACAGGTCAAAGAAGGACGAGGCGCAGGGGGTGGGTGCGGTGCAGATCCTGCACCGCTTCACAGTCGTGCTGAGGACTCTGGTTTTCGATCTGGGTGAGAGGACAAAAAATCACTGCAAGGTTTTGAGCAGAAAAGTGACTTGAGCTGACACACTTCAGCAGGATCTTCTGGCTGCAGTGCTGACAGTAGACTGAAGGGGGGTGAGGGTGGGGAGGGGACACAAACAAGCTCTTGTAGGGAATCAGGCCACAGACTCTCATGATGGAACCAGGGCGGGAGCAACACAAGAGATAGAAAGTGCTCATATTCAGGATATACTTGAATAGCAGAATCAACAGAATTTGTGGATGGATTAGGCTGTGGGATGTAAGACAAAGAGGTGTCATCTTTGACAGGACTTAACCACCCACGTTTTGGGCCTAAACACCTGGATGAAGAAAGTAGCCACTAAGATAGGAAAGACTGCCAAAGGACCATTTTGTCTGGATTTTATCCTGGACTGAAGTTGAAATTCTCCTAAGTTTTTACTGTTGGAGCTGTCAATGATCACTCACTGACAAACCGAGGCTTGATGAATAGCAACTTTTCCTCCTAAGAGTTTTAAATTAATCTGATTACCATAATAGCTGGTTTGTATAGGCCCTCTGTACTAGAAAGCCACATTAAATAACCATTACCACTAGAATGACTCATAAAGATTCTATATAAAGGCACTTCATAAAATTACAGATTTGCTGCTAATAATTCTCAAAGCATAACTTGGCTTCAGAAGCCTTTAGGAAAATAACTTCAAAGTCTATGAGATGAACACATTTCTACAAAAAGGGGCTCTGTATTAATAGTTGTTATTTAGGAAAGAAGAATTATCAGTAATTTTACTTTCTTCTTTGAGCTCTTTTATATTCTCAGTTTTCTACAATGAATAAGAATTATGCAATTCACATGATAAAAAAGTAACATTTTTGTTTTTAAAATATGATGATGATAAATTTTGTAGCAGCAAGGGAATTTCATATGATAGGCAAAAGGCTAGGTTCAAAATTATATTACAAACTATTTAAGAAACAAAAGAAACCAAAGAAAATATACCAAAATATTTAAGAGCAGTAAGATTATTAGTTTTTCTTCTCTTTCTTTTTCTATATTTTTAGTAACATGGTTTTATAATAAATTACATAAATAAAAGAACTATAAATATTTAAAACTGCCTATCATTCCTACCTGCAAGATTTAAACAATTTGAATAAAAAAAAACCAGGAAACCAATTATTTTAATCTAAGAAATTACATCTTATCCAACAAAGTGAAGTGTTAAAATATGAGCTAGATTAGATTTCTGCTGGTCTGGTTTGGCAAATTATTAATATTTTATTTTTTCTATGATAAGCATAGTCGATTTAACCTACAATACTCAATGAATTTCATATTTTTCTGGGGTCCCTCAAGGCAAAAATTCAACCAGGGGCCTAAGAGTAGGTCTCTTCCTAGCTAGTCTCAAACTGGCCTTATATAGCAGATATGCATTAAGTGTTAATTCGCTTTTTTATCTAATAAGAAGATGATGATATATTATCAAGGAGGCTGAGCTCAATAAATTTCAATTCTAGGATGTTAAAGCTTTGCCTGCATATTATTCAGCAAGTCAAGACTTGCCAAATAGCTGGACAAGATATGTGTTCTGCTTTTGAGGTTTTTGAAAGTCAAACAGAAACAAGGTATGGAGCTGTGTCCCATTCCTTCCAGGCTCTAGATGAGAAGAAAAAATACAGGAGAAAGGAATACTAAAAACATAGCAAACAAACAAAACAAATACAAATTTAGATTAGGGAAGGGGGTTCCTGGGCACAAATGCATCACTAGTAGTTGGCTGAACTATACAAATAAAACTTTATTCTAAAATAAAACAACTTTAATGCAGAATTTCAAAATGCCATTGAAGTAGAAGGTAAACCGTGTTTTCTCTTACCTTTAGCAACATACCCTCCAAAAAGAATCCACATGGATGCAATCAGAGAGCCAAAGGCCAACATGAAACCAATGAACAGCCAAATGCGAGCACCTTAAGAGAAACAGTATTTTACCAGAATTGTTTCTTACATGGCAGCACTCGGTTCAATTAGCTTTTCAAAAGAAGACAAAAACCCGGAGAGAAAAACACGTGCAGCTGCCATCAGAGTCTAAAGCAAGAACAGTGGGAACTGTGCTAAGGACAGTCAGTGTGGACGCTGGCCGTTTCCCTGTTGACTTTTGTCTTTACATTCTAAGTGCCTGCTGCTGCTGCTAAGTCGCTTCAGTCGTGTCCGACTCTGTGCGACCCCATAGACGGCAGCCCACCAGGCTCTGCCATCCCTGGGATTCTCCAGGCAAGAACACTGGAGTGGGTTGCCATTTCCTTCTCCAATGCATGAAAGTGAAAAGTGAAAGTGAAGTCGCTCAGTCGTGTCTGACTCTTCACGACCCCATGGACTGTAGCCCACCACGCTCCTCCGTCCACGGGATTTTCCAGGCAAGAGTACTGGAGTGGGGTGCCATAGCAGCAACAGGGAAAGACAATCAACTTACAAATCACATTTATATAATATTTATGAAGATTTACTATAAAATAAACAGAGTCACGGCATCCGGTCCCATCACTTCATGGCAAATAGATGAGGAAACAATGGAAACAGTGACAGACCTTATATCCCGGGCTCCAAAATCACTGCAGATGGTAACTGCAGCCCATGAAATTAAAAGACGCTTGCTCCTTGGAAGAAAAGCTGTGACCAACCTAGACAGCATATTAAAAAGCAGAGACGTTGCTTTACCCACAAAGGTCCATCTAGTCAAAGCTATGGTTTTTCCAGTAGTCATGCATGGATGTGAGAGTTGGACCATAAAGCAAGCTGAGCACCAAAGAACTGATGCTTTTTGGTGTTGGAGAAGACTTATGAGAGTTCCTTGGACTGCAAGGGGCTCAAATCAGTCAATCCTAAAGGAAATCAGTCCTAAATATTCATTGGAAGGACTGATACTGAAGCTGAAACTCCAATACTTTGGCCACCTGATGCGAAGAACTGAGTCACGGAAAAGACCCTGATTCTGGGAGAGATTGAAGGTGGGAGAAGGGGATGACAGAGGATGAGATGGTTGGATGGTACCACCGACTTGATGGACATGAGTTTGAGTAAGCTCTGTGAGTTGGTGATGGACAGGGAAGCCTGGCGTGCTGCAGTCCATGTGGTCACAAAGAGTCAGACACAACTGAGCAACTGAACTGACTGACTGAAACAGTCATTAGCTCGCCTAAAGTGAATTCTGAGATGAGTTTATTTAATTAGAACAAATGCATTTTAATAAAAACCCTGCCTTGCTCAATAAAACACAGCAAATAATGTTATATGTAAATTTCTGATTTCATACCCAAGATATAAAACAATAGTTCTGAAATAATAAGCTCTTACTTATAGATGTGATATGATACACAAATACAACCAGCTCTGGACCCTCAGAGCTGTGCTAACATTTATCTCTTCATTTAGATTTTACAAGGTCACAGTATATCAGTATATCTGTATTGCTTCTACTTAAGTTCATCTATTGATAACAGAGAGTGAACCAGAGGGAGTCTGAAAACACAGACCAGAATTGACCACTGCGGTTCTTTTTATTTCATTAGGGCAGGGGCAAAAAAAGTTGCCTGAAACTTGCCTATATTCAGGTTTATTTTTGTATGGATATAAATTTACCATTTAAAATGCTCAATAAGTATCTGTGTCCTCAAATCTTTGACTAAATTGGACTCTACAGGAAGCTGTGCTACACACTTCCTGTACTGTGCCTACCTTGGGCACATGGCCATGGGGGCCAGGGTACATGAGTTCCTTAGGGCAGAAAGGCAGGCCTGGGGGAATCTTAGCACTACAACTCTATTATCCTATTCAGTTTTGCAAGATTAAAAGAGTTCTGGAGACTGGCTGCACAATAAAAATGGATGTACCTACTACTGAACTGTACAGTTAAAAATAGTTAATTTTATGTGGTGTATTTTGAAACATGCCAAAAACTATGAATCTAAGCTGTAGCAAAATGCTAATTCAATCAAGTAAGGTTGGCAAAAAAGGGAAGAAAATAATTTATATAGTAAAGCTTCAAGTACTAGAAAGTCTATTTTGCACTTTGCATAATGCATTCTTTATTATACACTGTTTTTTACTATACACTGTATACATTTATATCTATACAGTACTATTATTGGACAGGGTTATATACTCAAAACTTTGTATTCTGAACTATTTGGCAACCATTGACCAAATGTGACTTTTACCTTAGGCCTTGGAACCTACAACCTCTCCTGAGACACATGTCCATCTTATACCCGATCTGAAGAAGTCAGACAAGTGGCCCTTCCATGTATAATTCTTATTTTAAGAGTGTACAGTACGATGTTGTTTGCATCTATTTACCTGTTTGACCCAGGCAACCTTCACTGTAACTGTCACCTCGGACTTGTCCATTTGATACGGCATTAATCCTGTATGAACAAAATAAACCAAGAGATCAGGGTCTCTGACTCTAAGAGGAAATTATCCATGACATCAAACTGCCAGGTACAATAAGCTGTTGTTGAGTTGCTAAGTCAGGTCCAATTCTTTGCCACCCCAATGGACTGCAGCATGCCAGGCTTCCCTGTCCTTCACTATTTCCTGGAGTTTGCTCAAATTCATGTCCATTGAGTTGGTGATGCTATCTAACCATGCTGCTGCTAAGTCGCTTCAGTCGTGTCCGACTCTGTGTGACCCCATAGACGGCAGCCTACCAGGCCCCGCCATCCCTGGGATTCTCCAGGCAAGAACACTGGAGTGGGTAGCCATTTCCTTCTCCAATGCATGAAAGTGAAAAGTGAAAGTGAAGTGGCTCAGTCGTGTCTGACTCTTAGCGACCCCATGGACTGCAGCCTACCAGGCTCCTCCGTCCATGGGATTTTCCAGGCAAGAGTAAAGGAGTGGGGTGCCATTGCCTTCTCCAGCTATCTAACCATAGAGTTCTGCAAATTTAAGTCTACAGGAGTCTTGAATAATGGGTTCATACAACAATAGGCAAGGCTCCTCAATCAGTATCCTGTAAAGCACTGGATATAGTCCCCAGACCAGCAGAATCAGCATCAGCTAGACATGCTTTAAAATGAGAATTCCCTGCTTCTACCCCAAGTTTATTGAAGCAGAAATTCTGGGTGTAGGGCCCAGCAATCTGAATTTGAACAAATCCTTTAGACGACTCTGATTCTTGTCAAAATTTGAGAATGAAATTCTTAGAATTATATCTTGCTAAGATTGGAATGATCTATCTAGTTTTCTGTTTGTACACATCAGACATACTCAGCATGAAGAGATGCAAGCGGTAAAATCTTGCTCTGTCAATCCCTGACACATGTTCCAAACATAAAAAGTCTTTCACTGAGCTTCACAGAATACCGCTGTAAATTGAGACAGCCTTGCTTTCTTTAGAAGTCTGCTCTGGGGACTTTCCTGCCAATTCAGTGGCTAAGCCCCTACACTCCCAGTGTATTTGGGGGTGGGGTGGGGGGCTGGGTTCAATGCCTGGTCAGGGAACTAGATCCCACATGCTGCAACTAGAGTTCCCATGCTGCAACTAAAGAGCCAGCTCAGCCAAATAAGCAAATATTAAAACAAGAAGAACAGAAAAGAGGACCGCTGTTTTTTCTTCCTGAGTCCTTCTCTATGATCTGACGTTTCAACTGCAACCCACATGTTAATTCGGTAATATTTAAAAATCTTAACTCTACTCAACTATATGTAAAACATATTTCTCTTGCGACAATCTGTGCAAGTCGTGTCACTAGTGATGATACTTACATTAAGAAGGCTACGGTTGCTATAACACCACACGCGTGGTAGGAATGGTTGAATTCGTCCATGCGGGGATAAATGACAGCTGCATCTATGATAATCCACCAGCCTGTAAAAAACTAAGACAAACCACGGGAGGAGAAATGACAGTTACTTCATATCTTACTAGCTAAAAAGCGAAGAATCTGAGTGAAGAGATCCCTTCTAATAAAGTCCAAAATTTTCTTAAATGTTCCAGCAGTTTCTTGCATATAATTAGCACTTGGCTTAGTATCTAATGATAGATACCCTAAAGTCCCACAGCTATCATTAACACAAACTTCTTTTCTAAGATGATTACAATCATTCTTTTATATTGTCATTTAAAAAGTCTGTGATCTAATTTTTGTGAATATATTGTCATTTAAAAAGTCTGTGATCTAATTTTTGTGAACTAGAAGTAAATTATATTTCATGTCAGGAGAAAGGAAAAAAGTCGTTTAGACTTGAACTGACAAGAGTGGCCTGTTGCTGATGATAAAAGCCTCCAGAAAGATATTATTGAAAATGAAAAAAACAGTACTCAAAATAATATGGGGAATAATTATTATTGATAGAATTTTAGCTAGTCTCTCGGTGCTGTGAAATAAAAATGTGCCGTGCAGTACTGCTTTCTCTTTTGATGAACTATAGTGCAGTTTCAGGGCTGATGCTAAATTCAATTAAAACACAAAATGATAATTTATCTTAATTGAATTTGGCTCTGGACATCATCAAGGGCAAACATAAAATGAAAAAAGACATTAAAACTGCATAAATATTTTTTATCACTTGAGCAGACACTTACAATAAGATGATATTAACCAAATTCTGACATGTAATTTAGCAGATTTGGAAAGTAATCCCCTTCTCTATCCCCACTTCCAACCTTGACCTAGTTAGCTCTGGGAACTGCCATCTTTAGGCAATTATTTATAAATAACTATTTTAGGTTAATCAAATTATTTTTATCAGGCTACAGACAGATCTATATTAATGACATTTTTACTGGGTAGCACAGTATTCTTTTGCCTTTTTTTTAAAACCCTTTGAGCCCAACATACTCAAGATATTTTCTTCAGAGACTAAAATTCAAAGCTTTTTTTTTATATAAGAGCAGAATTTCTATAGTAGTTTTATATCTCGACATTACTCTGGAAAAATTTAGGACAATTATTTTTCATAGATTATAACTGTCAAGAGGCTAGGCAAAGAGCCGTATTTAAACTTAGATTTTTGTTTGTTTACTTAAAATTCACTCTCTAGAGTATATGTCAACATTAAAGCACACAAAAAAAATCACATGCCTTGAAGGATTTGTAAATAAGAATTTTATTCTATAAATTACTTCTAAACAATATATTCTAATGAGCTCTTTATTTATCTAATGAGACTGAAAAGTTAAGTTATGGAGAAATGCAGTCATATCTTTTGAATGGTTTTGACCTGATTGTTTCTTGAACACTTCTTGGTAACTTCATGTACTCATTAAGAAGAGGCATAATCCATGTTGTGAATAAATACATAAAATATACTGTCTCACTATATTATGTTTTATGCAGTAAAAGAAAAATAATATCAAATTTTAAGCCATAATGTCAACTCTTTAAATGAAATACCTAAATCCTCTCATAAATAAAAATATCAACATTTATTTTTAAAAATTCAGTGGTCAAAGATAAAATAAATAGTACATACTTAAAGAAATCACACAGAATTCAAAATACATAAAAACAAACACATCAAATTAAGGAAGGCCCAAATGATCAAGGACACTTACTAGAACACCGGCAGCAATGGAAGCAATAGTATTGCGCTTTTCCCCCCAATCGATGCACTCTGAGCACCTCAAGCCTTCCAGAAATCCAGACATTTTTTCAGGTCACTTAAACAAACAAATAAAACTAACTTAATATAGTACTTCTAGTGAATTGCTTCAAATCTGACTTATGTTTCTAGAAAATAACAGTTTAGGAATAATTTAATAAAAATGAAGTTACAAATACTTTATTTGCTACATATACTTCAGAATATTTGAGATTCAAGTTTTGATGAATTTCCACAAAACTCTGGAAAACAAAGTGTGGACTCATTTAGTTGTTGTGGTTTTGTTTTTTCAATTTAAAGGATGATTTTAAGCAAAAGTGGGTATCTAAATATTGGAAAAAAATTATAATGATTATTAACTTTAATTCCAAACTAAGTTATTATGTGCTTTAGATATTTAGAGTCCAGGAACACTAACACAGTGAAGAGACAAATGATAAAATTTTGATTCTGAGTTAAAGTATGGACTCAGATGAAAAATATTTCTCTTAGCAATTTACACATTTTATCTATAACATGTTTCTTCACATCAAGTCCTTTCACTTCATTGTTTTTTTCCAAGCCTGTCTTTTGGCTTCATTTCTATGTAAAAGTGAAAGTGAAAGTCGCTCAGTCGTGTCCGACTCTTCGAAACCCCATGGACTATACAGTCCATGGAATTCTCCAGGCCAGAATCCTGGAGTAGGTAGTCTTTCCCTTCCTCAGGGGATCTTCCCAACCCAGGGGATCAAACCCAAGTCCCCCGCATTGCAGGCAGAATCTTTACCAGCTGAATTATAAGGGAAGCCCTCTATGTAAAGAACAGCCGTTTCATTTTAATAATCTCTACCTCTGATTCTAACATGTTTTCCAGCCAAAAAAAAGGGCACGAAATTGAAGTCAGTATTAACGCAGACCATTCAAAAAGGAAAAAGGGAATAAAGAAAGGACAGGAAAGGAAGGAGGGGCTTCCACGATGGATCAGAGGGTAAAGAATCCGCCTGCAATGCGGGAGACCACAGGAGGGCGGGTTGGAGCCCTGGGTCGGGAAGATACCCTGGAGGAGGAGGGCATGGCAACCCACTGCAGTATTCTTGCCTGGAGAATCCCATGGACAGAAGAGCCTGGTGGGATACAGTCCAAAAAGTAGCAGAGTCAGACACGACTGAGCGACTAAGCACGCGCGGGCGCGCGCGCGCGCACACACACACACACACACACACACGAAAGGAAGGATGAAACGAAAGGAAGAAAAAGGAATCCACTGCTAAATTACAACGGATAATTGCCATAGACAATTACACAAAACATTCCTTTGAGCTGGGCTATATAGACCCGGTGTGAGACATATCCATATTATCTCTGTCTCAGAATATGAAAAAGCCTGCCTTAAGTGTAAATTGTTAATAAGCAAGCAAACATACAAATTCCTACAGTGAATCTTAACCTCTATGAAGCTACTCTGTAGTTGGCAACCGGGGTTGTTACAAAAGTAATGAATCCAGTTGGAAACTCCCTTTTAAAAATTAAATTAAAAGCTGTGCTAATAGGACTTGAGGACAAGTCTAATTTTGAAAATTAACTTAAAAAAAAAAAATCTTCCTTAGGAGGAACAGGATCCTTAGGAGGATCCAGTATCTTTTGCTTTCGATCTACCCCGATGACGCCACCCCGAATCCTCCGTTTTTCTTTGGTTTACGACCCGCACACTCAACCCCAAACTCCGCCCCTCCAGATTCCGGGGATGTGAGGTGTAGAGGGTGGCCAGCGACTGGGAAGACGTGGGAACTAGATCTAGCTCTTCTAGCTCGGCCATGTCCCTCGCCGAGGGGACCAGCCGGCTTAAACTCCTTCCCGGGTGTCAGCTTCCGCAGATCTGAAGTAGCGGAGGCGGGGGGGAGGAGCATGGTGATTTTCGATTTTCAGGGATCCTGCGACGTCCAGGGGAGGGCACAGTCCGGAGCGCGAAGGTGGTCGCCCTCTCCCGCCCCCGGCCGAAAACAGGTCAGCAGTAAGTAGGCAGGAAAAAAGGGTCCAGCAAGGCGCTGGCTTGAGCCTGCAGCTTCCCCAAGAGGATGGACGCAACGACCCAGGCAGCATCAGCCGGGCAGACGGTTCCGGCCTCAATCGGCCGGCCCCTTCCCTTCCCCCGACTCCGGCCTGGTACTTACAGTTTTAAATCCAGCCTGGCCGGTGCAGTAAGTCCTGAGCCCGCTGCCCCTCCAAGTTCCAGCCAAGAAAACAAAACACCCACAGGCCGCCGGATACCCGGATGGAGCAGCCCCGCCCCCAGGGCTCGGTCGCGCATGCGGAGACGGGGCAGAGAGAACCCGGCTTGGGTAAAGTGGAGGACCGGCTGGAGGCGGGCCGGAGAGAGCCACGCCCACCGCGCGGAGTCTCTGCTTACCACCCCCCCGCCCCACCCCGGGCCGGCTCGCTGTTCACGTCAATTCAGTTCAGATCAGACGCTCAGTCGCGTCCAACTCTTTGAGACCCCATGGACTGTCAGGCCTCCCTGTCCATCACCAACTCCCGGAGTTCACTCAAACTCATGTCCATTGAGTCAGTGATGCCATCCAACCATCTCATCCTCTGTCGTCCCCTTCTCCTCCCTCCTTCAATCTTCCCAGCATCAGGGTCTTTTCAAATGAGTCAATTCTTCCCATCAGGTGGCCAAAGTATTGGAGCTTAAGCATCAGTCCTTCCAATGAATATTCAGGACTGATTTCCTTTAGGATTGACTGGATTGATCTTACAGTCCAAGGGACTCTCAAGTATCTTCTCCAACACCACAGTTGGAAAGCATCAATTTTTGGAAAGTCAGCTTTCTTTATACTCCAACTCTCACATCCATACATGATTACTGGAAAAACCATAGCTTTGACTATACAGACATTTGCTGGCAAAGTAATGTCTCTGCTTTTTAACATGCTGTCTAGGTTTGTCTTCCAAGGAGCAAGCATTTTTTAATTTCATGGCTGCGGTCACCTTCTGCAGTGATTTTGGAGCCCAGGGAAATAAAGTCTTTCACTGTTTCCACATCTATTTGCCATGAAGTTGAAAGGTTGTTGTTGAATCACGCGAAGACACCGGGATTCTTGGCCCCCGGAGGAGAAGAATTCAATCGGGGCCAGAGACGAGGCTTGATCGCTCAGAGCTTTTGTGTAATAAAGTTTTATTAAAGTATAAAGGAGATAGAAAAAGCTTCTGACATAGGCATCAGACGGGGGTAGAAAGAGTACCCGCTTGCTAGTGTTAACAATGAAGTTATATAATCCAAAGAATGTCTGGAGGTTGTAAAGACCTCATCAGACCGACTCCCATAATTTACATTTCAAGATAACACTGTTCTCAGGCAGGATACATCCTTGTAAAGACCAGGTCTACTACCATAATTTAAATTTTAAGATAATAGAAGGTTTAATCCAAAGACTATCCTTAGGCAGGATACATTATTGTTATATAATCCTAAGAAATGTAGAGAAAGAAAAAAAAGTTTGTCCTTTCTTCCTCCTTGAGAATTCCAGACCCCTCTCTCCTTGGGGACCCCTAGACTCCTTATCAACCTGCCTAGGAACTGACTCTCTCAAAGTGATGGGACTGGATCCCATGATCCTCATTTTTGGTAGCCGTTCCTGTCTCCAGGAGATCTCCCCAACCCAGGGATTAAACCCAGGTCTCCCGCATTGCAAGTGGATTCTTTACCAGCTGAGCCACCAAGGAAGTCCAAGAATACGGAAGTGGGCAGCCTATCCCTTCTCTAGTGTATCTTCCCGACCAAGGAATCAAACCAGGGTCTCCTGCATTGCAGGTGGATTCTTTACCTGCTGAGCTAGTTTGTTAACATGATACTAAGTCCCGGAAATGCTCAGAATTGGCATTAAGAAATATATTGAAAAGACCCTGCTTTGCAGAAAGTTTTCACTTTCGTCTCAAGTTCAAAGGATTTGTTAACAAAATAAGCCCCTCTTTTTCTACAAATAGATAATATTAATACTTATTAGAGAATTATCTAGTTTACTTTCAATATACTAACATTAAAAGAAAAGAGAACTAATAATAGAGGATACATCACCAAATAGGATTTTGACCAACATACAGACTTAAACAGTGCTGGGAAGTCCCGTGACAGCACATCTGGAATCCCAATTGGGAAAAGGTGCTAGGCAGCACTCCTTGGGGTGAGGATTGAAAAACTGCAGTTTGGAGTTCTCACTTATAATCCCAGGACATAAACTGATATCATCATCAATTTGTAAGCAAATTGCAGCTCTGGTTTCTTGTTAATGCTGTTTGTTTTGTCCTGTGAAACTTGGAATGTTGTTAAGCCTGGGGCTTGGTTTACAAGACCCCATCTAGGGGCTCAATAATCTCAAGATTCATCCCCTGTCTTATCTATGGTGCTATAAGGGTTGCACCCACCTCAGGCAGTCCAGGAAGGTTAACAAACAAGATCAGAGGCCTGCTCTGCTTTGTCTCTGAAGTCTAAACAAGATTATCTATTTCAATTCGTTCCTGGGGTTGGGAAGATCCCCTGGAGGAGGGCATGGTAACCTGCTCTAGTATTCTTGCCTGGAGAATCCCTTAGACAGAGGAGCCTGGAGGGCCACAGTCCATAGTGTTACAAAGAGTCAGACACCACTGAAGTGACTTAGCACGCACAGACAGTACTCCGGTCTCAAAGATCTGGGGACTAGTTTTGCCTTGTGTGGTCATTTTGTTAATAGGCTTCACCCAGAGCTCCATGGTTTGTTATAGGAACATAAATTAGAATTGGAAGTCACTTCCCTCCCAGAGCTTCAACATTTTGCTGAACATTTTGAAAGAACAGTAGAATAGAAAAAGGCTATCAGGCAAATAAATTCAAGGTAACAATCCTGACCCAACTTCAAGAGGTATATTCCTACTCCATGTTTTGACCCTATTGGTAGAGATACTTGTAATCATAAGGGACGTTGGTAGATTGGCCCACTTTTAACAATCCAGTTGCCCTGTAAGAGAGCCCACAACTCCCAGATTCTTGTGATGACTGTCAACAATGATAAGGCTCCAAGAAGTTGCCCAGTAAGCTACTTTCAATAATTCCTTTAACTTAAGAATGAAAATTAAAGTAAACTTAAATAGAGAATTTCTACCATATTGATAGATACCAGAGCAGCTCTATTTACTTATTTCTTTTCTTTCTTTCTTTTTTTTTTGGCTGTTTCACATGACTGGCAGGATCTCAGTTCTGCATGAGGAAATGAACCCAGGCCATGGCAGTGAAAGTCTCGACTCCTAACCACCAGGGCCCCAGGGAGCTCCTTCCACACCCCCACCCCTCAACTCTATTTACTTTAAAACTGTCAAGGCGGCTTCCCTGGTGGCTCAGCAGTAAAGAATCTACCTGCCAATGTAGAAGACATGGATTAGATCTCTGGTCAGGGAGGAAGATCTCACATGCTGCAGAGCAGCTAAGCCCATGTGCCACAACTATTAAGCCTGTGCTCTGGAGCCTGAGAACCATAACTACTGAAGCCTGCACCGCAATGAGAAGCCCACAAACTGCAACTACAGAGTAGCCCCCACTTGCCACAACTAGAGATAAGCCCATGCAGCAATGAAGACCCAGCCCAGCTAATACACAAATAAAAATTTTAAAAATATTAAAACAAAAAGAAATAAAGCCACATGATACATGAAGCACTTCCTCGAAGTAATGTCAAGTTCCAAGAATTCCTTTATTGGAACCCATAACTGTTGGCTCTTCCTCTGAAAGTGATATTTTACTATTATATGATACTACCCCTGTGAATTTCCTAGGTACAGCTATTCACTATTTATTTATACAGCTATTTACTATTTACAATAGTCAAGATGTGGGAGCAACCTAAATGTCCATCGACAGTTGAATGGATAAGAAGTTGTGGTATGTGTGCGCACAGCACATAAACGCACCCGCCCCAATGGAATGTTACTCATCTGTAAAAAAGAATGAAGTCATGCCATTTGCAGCAACACGGATGGAGCTAGAGATTATCATACTGAGTGAAATAAGTCAAAGACAAATATCATAGCATATCACTTATATATGGAACCTTAAAAAAATGATACAAATGAACTTATTTGTTATACCTCAGTTGGTAAAGAATCCACCTCCAATGCAGGAGACCCAGGTTCAGGCTACCCACTCCAGTATTCTGGCCTGGAGAATTCCACGGACGGTCCTTGGGGTTGCAAAGAATCGGACACCACTGAGCGACTTTTTCTTTCAGTTTCGCTTTCACAAAACAGTAATAGGCTCACAGAAAACAAATTTACGGTTAGCAAAAGGGAAAGGAAGAGAGAAGGAATAATTTAGGAGTTTGGGATTAAGAGATACAAACTACTATACACAAATAGATAAACAATAGGACCTACTAGGACACAGGGAACTACATTCAATATCTTGCAATAACCTATAATGGAAAAGAATCTGAAAAAGTATATATCTGTAAGTGAATCACTTTGCTGTATACCTGAAACTAACACAACATTGTAAATGAACTATACTTCAATAAAAAGTTGTTTGTTTTGGGTGGAGGGAAGACCGGCTTTCTGCATTATAAAGCCAAGTAAAATTTTCATCAGGAGAAATAACCTTAGAATTTCCAGACTCATCTGACACTGAGGCATTATGTATTCTCTAAGCCCAAACTGATTGTCCTGAGGAGACTACTAAATTCCATAAAGTAAGGTTGCTATTTGGCCACCTGATGAGAAGAACTGACTCATTGGAAAAAACCCTGATGCTGGGAAAGACTGAAGGCAGAAGGAGAAGGGGACGACAGAGGATGAGATGGTTGATGGCATCACTGACTCAATGGACATGGGTTTGGGTGGACTCCAGGAGTTGGTGATGGACAGGGAAGCCTGGCGTGCTGGAGTCCATGGGGTTGCAAAGAGTTGGACATGACTTAACGGCTGAACTGAACTGAGCTGATATATATCTCTGAAATCCCTGATACTCTATGGGCCTCTTCCATGGATGTGGAAACAATAAAAAGTCCCAAGCTCATTAAAATTCAGAATGATCCTTCTAAACCACTTCCTAATTCACCTCAGTACTCCTTGAAGCCTGAAGCCATACACAGGCTCACCCATATAACAGAAGATGTAGTAAGTCAGAGGCTTAATATCCCCTGTATCAGTTCTTGGAGTGTTCCTATCTTGCCTTTAAAGAAACCCTGCAGACTGGGATGGAGATTTGTTTTGTTTTGTTTTTGTTTTGTTTTGGATGGAGATTTGTGTAAGACCCTAGAGCCGTAAGCAAAAGCCATTGTGATACTGAAGTTTCTAGAGGTACCAAATCTAATTACTTTGTTGGCAAATATACTAGCTGAGTCCAAATGCTTTAGTAGTTGTAGACTTATGCTCTGCTTTCTTCAGCATCCTTGTGGACAAAGTAAGTCAATGTTTGCTTTTACTTGGAGAAACCAGGAGTCTTACTGGCCAGCAGTGCATCAGGGGTTTACTGAGGCTCCCTCATACTCTTCACAAATTTAACATCGGGATTTTAATACTCTTCTGGAAGTTCTCAGAGACTCTGCCTTGATATAATATGTAAATGATATGCTTCTTTGTTCCTCATCCCTGGAGAACTCAGGAATCAAGTCAACATATCTGTTACAATGACTGGCTTATAAAAGCTGTAGTGAAGTCACTCAGTAGTGTCCAACTCTTTGTGACCCCGTGGACTGTAGCCTACCTGGCTCCTCCGTCCATGGAATTTTCCAGGCAAGACTACTGGAGTGGGTTGCCATTTCCTACTCCAGGGGATCTTCCCAACCCAGGGATGGAACCTGGGTCTCCCACACTGCAGGTAGACTCTTTACCAACTGAGCCACCAGGGGCTCCTATAAAAAGCTGTAAGACCTCAAGAAAAGCCTCAGTTCTCAAAAGAGGTAGTTCATTATCTAGGTCATGAATTCTCTGCAAAAGGGGTCTTTCTGTCTTTCAGTTCAGTTCAGTTCAGTCGCTCAGTCGTGTCCGACTCTTTGCGACCCCATGAATTGAAGCACGCCAGGCCTCCCTGTCCATTACCAACTCCCAGAGTTCACTCAAACTCACATCCATCGAGTTGGTGATGCCATCCAGCCATCTCATCCTCTGTCGGCCCCTTCTCCTCCTGCCCCCAATCCCTCCCAGCATCAGAGTCTTTTCCAATGAGTCAACTCTTCACATGAGGTGGCCAAAGTATTGGAGTTTCAGCTTTAGCATAATTCCTTCCAAAGAACACCCAGGACTGACTGATCTCCTTTAGAATGGACTGGTTGAATATCCTTGCAATCTGAGGGACTCTCAAGAGTCTTCTCCAACACCACAGTTCAAAAGCATCAATTCTTCGGTGCTCAGCTTTCTTCACAGTCCAACTCTCACATCCATACATGACTACTGGAAAAACCATAGCCTTGACTAGACAGACCTTTGTTGGCAAAGTAATGTCTCTGCTTTTCAATATGCTGTCTAGGTTGGTCATAACTTTCCTTCCAAGGAGTAAGCGTCTTTTATTTTCATGGCTGCAGTCACCGTCTGCAGTGATTTTGGAGCCCAGAAAAATAAAGTCTGACACTGTTTCCACTGTTTCCCCATCTATTTGCCATGTTTGTCAGTTTTCATTCCAATCCCAAAGAAAGGCAACGCCAAAGAATGCTCAAATTACAGCACAATTGCACTCAGTCACACACTAGTAAAGCAATGCTCAAAATTCTCCAAGCCAGGCTTCAACAAAACGTGAACCGTGAATTTCCACATGTTCAAGCTGGTTTTAGAAATGGCAGAGGAACCAGAGAGCAAATTGCCAACATCTGCTAGATCATTGAAAAAGCAAGAGAGTTCCAGAAAAACATCTATTTCTGCTTTATTGACTATGCCAAAGCCTTTGACTGTGTGGATCACAATCAACTGTGGAAAATTCTGAAAGAGATGGGAATACCAGACCACCTAACCTGCCTCCTGAGAAACCTGTATGCAGATCAGGAAGCAACAGTTAGAACTGGACATGGAACAATAGACTGGTTCCAAATAGGAAAAGGAGTATGTCAAGGCTGTATATTGTCACCCTGCTTATTTAACTTAAATGCAGAGTACATCATGAGAAATGCTGGGCTGCAGGAAGCACAAGCTGGAATCAAGATTGCCGGGAGAAATCTCAATAACCTCAGATATGCAGATGACACCACCCTTATGGCAGAAAGTGAAGAGGAACTAAAGAGTCTTTTGACGAAAGTGAAAGAGGAGAGTGAGAAAGTTGGCTTAAAGCTCAACATTCAGAAAACTAAGATCATGGCATCCGGTCCCATCATTTCATGGGAAATAGATGGGGAAACAGTGGAAACAGTGTCAGACTTTATTTTTTGGGGCTCTAAAATCACTGCAGATGGTGATTGCAGCCATGAAAATAAAAGACGCTTACTCCTTGGAAGGAAAGTTATGACCAACCTAGACAGCATATTGAAAAGCAGAGACATTACTTTGCCAACAAAGGTCCATCTAGTCAAGGCTATGGTTTTTCCAGTGGTCATGCATGGGTGTGAGAGTTGGACTATAAAGAAAGCTGAGCACTGAAGAATTGATGGTTTTGAACTGTGGTGTTGGAGAAGACTCTTGAGAGTCCCTTGGACTGCAAGGAGATCCAACCAGTCCATCCTAAAGGAAATCAGTCCTGTGTTCATTGGAAGGACTGATGTTGAAGCTGGAACTCCAATACTTTGGCCACCTGATGTGAAGAGCTGACTCATTGGAAAAGACCCTGATGCTGGGAAGGATTGAGAGAAGGAGGAGACGGGGACAACAGAGGATGAGACGGTTGGATGGCATCACCGACTCAATGCACATGGGTTTGGGTGGACTCCAGGAGTTGGTGATGGACAGGGAGGCCTGGTGTGCTGCGGTTCATGGGGTCGCAAAGAGTTGGACATGACTGAACGACTGAACTGAACTGAAACTTAATTTCAGGTGATAGAGGGAGTCACTTTACTGGACAAATTATGAAACAACTAGATGGAGGGTAATGGCACTACTATTGGCCCCGTCATCCTCAATCTTCAAGAATGGTTGATTGTAGTGATGGCATTCTAAAATGAAAATTGGCCAAACTAACTGAAATCACAGTATTACCTTAGCTTAAAGTGTTATCTTTAACTCTTAGGACAATAAGATCAGCACCTTTTGGGAGACAGAAGTTGATGTCTGATGAAATCATACCAGGCAACCCATGCCCTTAACGATAGAACCACACATGCTCAACCAGCTCTTGTGAACTCTGATATGACCCAGTACTGTAAGACTCTAGTGCAGTATTAGAAGCTTATTTCCTGCAGGTCAAAGAGGCCTGCAGAGAGTCTCCATCTGATGAGGGTCTACCCCACACATCGGAACCCAGTGACAGTATTCAAGAAAAGACAGCAACCAAAAACTGTACTTGAACCTTGATGGGAAGAGCCCCATCATTCTTTTAACCTATCAGATGGTAGTCAAATTACAGAGTGTTGAACCCTGGGTTCATATCTTTCAACTAAAAAGAGCTCCCTCTTGGGACTTGGTGCTCCAGTGGCTAAGCCTCTGCACTCCCAATGCAGAGTTAGATCCCAGGTTTGATATCTGGTTGGGGAACTAGATCCCACATGTCACGCCGAAACTAAGAGTTTGCATGCGGCACAGCCTCCCCCCCACCGCCCCCACAAAAAAAGAGCGAATGGTTCTATTAAAAGATTAGTGAAAGAGATTTAAAGGTGTCTTATGGACCTTTTCACACACCATCGATTCCCTTAACTTTCCTCTACATTTAAACTGAGACCCTGTGGCATCACGTGCCCTCACGTTCTAGTCTTGGCTCCCCTGAGTACCTGGAAGATGGCATATTTGAGAAATAACTCCTGAGAGGACAGAGGCTTGGGAAAGAACACTCAGTTTCCTTCTAGCTTCAGATGCTGGGATGCAGAGGTAAAGAAGAAATTCCCCGAATATGGAGCTCAGATCTTCTGGGGGAGAGAAAAGACATAAACAGAAGAAACATTAACCAGAGGAACCTATCAGGTGTAGACAGAGAACAACAGTGACTGAAGCTACTAACTGTGGATGTGACCTTTCCCTCATGGTAAACACAATGCCAGAAATAAGAAAAACAATACTCTTGTCTCCAGGGAACAAAGAGGTCATTAAAAGCTTTGTCTCCAGAGCTAGGAGTACCTGAATTTAGTGCCTGCCTTGGTTACCAACTAGGCCTGTAGTACTGAACATGTGATGTAACCTCTCCAAGCTGCAGTTTTCTCGGGTCTAAGCACTATCACTTTCACTGTGGGCTGTGATGAGAATTACATGAGTATGGAAAAGGTATTTTCATAGTTCCTGGTACCTAGGAAAAGCTCAGTGGATATTTGTTGAATGAATGAATGTGAGCTAGTAATCTCAAGAGCTCTCTGAGGGAGATAAGACCTTGGAATATGTGAAATGCAAGAGGAGGAGGGGTCCCAGGGACACTAATAGAGGGACAGTAAAGCAGGGTGGTCAAGGTATAGGTTTTGGAGGCAGTCAGATCTGGGTTCAGATATCAGCTCTGTAACCTCTAATACTATGAGCAGATCACCTAATTCTAAACTTTGTGAACAGTAAAAAAAAAATGAAGCAAAAATGACAAACATCTTTTTTTTTTTTTTAATTGCAGTAAAATATGTACAGCATTGGGCTTGTGTGCTCAGTCACTCAGTCATGTCTGACTGTTTACAAGCCATGGACTGTAAAGAAGAGCCAAGGCTCTTCTGTCCTCTACTATCTCCCAGGGTTTGCTCAAAATTCATGCCCATTAAGTCAGTGATGCTATCTAACCATCTCATCCTCTGCTGCCCCCTTCTCCTTTTGCCTTCAATCTTTCCCAGCATCAGAGTCTTTTCCAAGGTGTCAGCTCTTTGCATCAGCTGGTCAAAGTATTGGAGCTTCAGCATCAGTCTTTCCAATGAATGTTCAGGGTTGATTTATTTTAAGATTGACTGGTTTGATCTCCTTGCAGTCCAAGAGACTTTCAAGAGTTTTCTCCAGCACCACAATTGAAAAGCATCAATTCTTCGGCACTCAGCCTTCTTTATGGTCCAACTCTCACATCCATATATGACTACTGGAAAAACCATAGCTTTGACTATTTGGGCTTTGTTGGCAAAGTGGTGTCTCTGCTTTTTAATGTGCTGTCTAGGTTTGTCGTGTCTCTCCTTCCAAGGAACAAATATCTTTTAACCTCATGGCTGAAGTTATTGTCTGCAAGCCCCAGAAAAGAAAAGAAGTTCCCCCCAAAAGAAAATCTGTCACTGTTTCCATTTTCTACTCTTCTGGGATGGGGCTGGTTGCCATGATCTTTGCTTTTTTAACGTTGAGTTTCAAGCCAGCTTTTTTGCTCTCCTCTTTCACTCTCATCAGGCTTTCCTGGTAGCTCAGCTGGTAAAGATTCTGCCTGCAATGTGGGAGAGCTGGGTTCGATCCCTGGGTTGGGAAGATTCCCTGGAGAAGCAAACAGCTATCCTCTCCAGTATTCTAGCCTGGAGAATTCCATGGACTGTATAGTCCATGGGGTCACAAATAGCTGGACATGATGACTGAGTGACTTTCACTTCAGTCTCATCAAGAGGCTCTTTAGTTTCTCTTTGGTTTCTGCCATTAGAGTGGTATCATCTGTATGTCTGAGGTTGTTGATATTTCTCCCGGCAATCTTGATTCCAGTTTGTGATTCATTCAGCCCGGCATTGGGCCAGTTGTCTTTCTGCTCCATATTGGGTCTCCACTCCCTCATCTTTTCTCCACACAGCAGCCAGAGAGGCTTTAAAATATAAATCAGTTTCTATTTCTTCTGTTCTCCGTATGCTTCAGTGGCTTCTTCTCTTGTAGACTAGAATGTTATGAGATCCTTCATGGTCTTATCACTTATCACTCGCCCCCAGCTCATTCTGCTCCATCACACTGGCTTCCTTGCAGACCCTGGAACACACTGCTCTCCTTCCCTAGAACCTTTGCACCTGTCTTTTACCTAGAATGTTCCTCCTCTGCACAGCCACAGGCTCACTACTTCACTCTTTTCTAGTCTCTGCTCAGATGTTACTTCTTAAGAGAGGCCTTACCTCCACCCTGTCTTGCATAGCAGCTGCCCCTACACACGCAAGTTGTCTACTTCCTTGTTTGCTTTTTTTTAAATTCAAAATATATATCACTACCTGACATTACATTCTACATCTTAATTTGTTTATTGTCTGTCTCTTCTATTAGAAAACAAACTTCATGAGGTCAAGCACATAGTACAGTTTGTTTATTGCTGTATCTTAAGCTCAAAGTTCAGTTCAGTTCAGTCGCTCGGTCATGTCCGACTCTTTGTGACCCCATGAATTGAAGCATGCCAGGCCTCCCTGTCCATCACCAACTCCCAGAGTTCACTCAAACTCACATCCATCGAGTCGGTGATGCCATCCAGCCATCTCATCCTCTGTCGTCCCCTTCTCCTCCTGCCCCCAATCCCTCCCAGCATCAGAGTCTTTTCCAATGAGTCAACTCTTTGCATGAGGTGGCCAAAGTACTGGAGTTTCAGCTTCAGCATCATTCTTTCCAAAGAACACCCAGGACTCATCTCCTTTAGAATGGACTGATTGGATCTCCTTGCAGGCCAAGGGACTCTCAGGAGTCTTCTCCAACACCACAATTCAAAAGCATCAATTCTTTGGCACTCAGCTTTCTTCACAGTCCAACTCTCACATCCATACATGACCACTGGAAAAACCATAGCCTTGACTAGATGGACCTTTGTTGGCAAAGTAATGTCTCTGCTTTTTAACATGCTGTCTAGGTTGGTCATAACTTTCCTTCCAAGGAGTCAGCGTCTTTTAATTTCATGGCTGCAGTCACCGTCTGCAGTGATTTTGCAGCCCCCAAAAATAAAGTCTGACACTGTTTCCACTGTTTCCCCATCTATTTCCCATGAAGTGATAGGACCAGATGCCATGATCTTAGTTTTCTGAATGTTGAGCTTTAAGCCAACTTTTTCACTCTCCTTTCACTTTCATCAAGAGGCTTAAAGTTAGCACTCAATAAATATTGGTTAAATTAATTACTGAATAAAACAGGTTTTTTTTTTTTTTTTTTACAAGGAAGTTGGATGTTAGGTAAGGTGGGTTACGTAAGGTTACGTAAGGTGGGTTCACATTCTGGGACTCCTGAACTGCTAGATATCTTTATATATATATAAAGTTTTATTTGCTTATTTTTGGCTGCACTGCATCTTCATTGCTCTGCAAGGGCTTTCTCTAGTTGTGGCGAGCAGAGGCCACTCTTCATTGCTGTGGGCAGGCTCTAGAGCACTCTGGCTCACTAGCTGTGGCACACGTGCTTAGTTGCTCCGTGGGCATGTGGAACCTTCCTGGACCAGGAGGTGAACTCATGTCCCCAGCATTGGCAGGCAGATTCTTAACCACTGTAACCAGGGCAAGTCCACTGATATCTGATCCATTACAATTTTATAATGTCTGTTAATAACTATTGTTATGGACTGAATTGTGTCTCTATGCCCACCTCCTGTGTAGCCCTAACCCCCATTATGACTATATTTGGAAACAGAGCCTTTAGGGAAATTATTAAAGTTAAGTGAGGTCACAACAGTGGGACTCTAATAGGACTGACGTCATTATTAAAAAGAGGAAGGGACAGATGTGCACAGAGAAAAAGCCATGTGACTATACAGTGAGAAGGCAACCATCTGCAAGCTAGGAAGAGATGTCTCACAAAACCAACCCAGCATGATCTTGGACGCCTAGCTTCCAGAACTGTGAACAAATTCATTTCTGTGGTTTAAGCCACCCAGTCTGATTTAAATCACTATGAGTGATACCATCTTAGAAAGTGAAGGGTAGTTTTTTGGACTCTGTGGGAGAGGGAGAGGGTGAGATGATTTGGGAGAATGGCATTGAAACATGTAAAATATCATATATGAAACGAATCGCCAGTCCAGGTTCGATGCATGATACAGGATGCTTGGGGCTGGTGCACTGGGATGACCCAGAGGGATGGTACAGGGAGGGAGGTGGGAGGGGGGTTCAGGATGGGGAACACGTGTATACCCGTGGCGGATTCATGTTGATGTATGGCAAAACCAATACAATATTGTAAAGTAATTAACCTCCAATTAAAATAAATAAATTTATATTAAAAAAAAAGAAGTCAAGGGTAGTGAGGAAGACACCCCCATCATGTTTTGTGGGTGGCTTCATATTAATTGTTTTATGTACTGTATAGGGGGAAAAAATCCATGAAATGAAATTGTATTATCAGTTGTAAATAATCAATAGATTGGTTCTCTTTCTTTCAAATAGTGTTCATCATTTAAAAATCTTGGAAAAATAAATTTACACTCAAATTTCATATGTGCAGCTATATTAATGTAAGTGAAATCTTGGTAACTGGGTAGCTCATTCATTTTTAATTTTGTTTAAGTGTTATGTTATGGAAACATTAAAGATCTTGATCTGTCAGAGTTTTTCACAAAAACAATACTTTGGCCGAACCAAGTTTCCCCACAGTAATAACCTACATACAGCCATATTCAGTGACTAAATTGTTTTATGCTTTTATTACAGAATGGAGTTCATTCTGACCATCTATCTAAACAAAATGAGACAAACAGCAATAGAAAAGAAAGATGGAATGCTGGGATGCATCTGCAGTCAATGCACAGAGCTGGGCATTCGCTACAGAAGAGCATTTAAACACTGCTGCAGAGTGTCCATCCCCGTGTCCTGCAACCGAGCGGCTGCAGGGTCCTGCCCTTGGTCTCCAAGTCTGATTACAAGCACTGCCAGGCTCATGGGGCTGGTCATTCTGCTGGAACACCAAACAGACTTCAAAAAGGGAAGTACAGAAATCTTGAGACTAGTAGTGTATCCTAGCTAAAATTTCATGAAGCACATAATTGTAGTTGTAACAAGCAGTCTTTATGACCACATATTTACTGTTAAAAAAAAAAAAGTAGAAGCTCTGCCAGATTGTTTATTAAACTTATTAATGTTTGAACTTTTTATTTTACAAATTTCATAATATTCTCTCATTATCCATGTTAATTTTATGCAACGCTACATAGGACCTAATTCTCTAAAATAAGTGGTTCAGATAAAAGTATATCTGCCTTGGGAATTCCCTGGTCGTCCAGTGTTTAGGAGTTGTCACATTCACTGCTGAGTTCAATTCCTGGTCAGGGAACTAAGATCCCACATGTCTCTAGGCACGCCCCCCCCCACTCTCCAAAAAAAATCTGGCATAAAGCATTTCTTTTGGGGCACGCAACATAAATTCAGTATTAACTCACTTTATTTTTCATTCATTTAAATACTGAAAATCTCTATGGTAAGACAGCAGATCTTGGAGGAAAAAAGTCATACTAACTGGTCTCCTTTTGAACTCATGTTCACTAATTTCAAGTAACACCTAGCTGTCCTGCTCTATCTAGTCATTTCAATGTAAAAGACTACAATGGACCTTCTTCTTCCTCTTCAGATCTTTAATATCTTCTGCCCCTCCTCAATCTACCTGTTTCTGACAAAGTAGGCCCCAGTTGCTTGACAATGTTCACATTCATGGTTCCCCGTAATGTGCCCTAACTCTGCAGCTTTATCTTCCAGAATTCCCCACCACAAACTCTTTGCTCTAGCCATGCTGGTTTATTTTCTGTCCCCAAATTATAAAATGGGCAATTCTGTTTCCAACATTTTGCTAAGAACTTTGTTCATGTCTAAAATATTCCCAGTACTTCCTGGCAGTCCAGTGGTTAAGACCCCATACTGGGGGTGTGTGTGTGTGTGTGTGTGTGTGTGTGTGTTCAACCCCTAGCTGAAACCTGGGGGACTAGGGAAACCAGGATCCTGCATGCCATGTGGCACAGCAAAAAAAAAAAAAAAATTCCCTTCCTTTCCTGGGAATTCCCTAGTGGTCCAGTGGTTAGGACATTGTGCTTTCATTGCCATGGGCCTGGGTTTGATCTGGTTGGGGAACTAAGATCCCACAAGCTGCAGCGTGGCCAAAGCATACATATATACATAGATAAATTAACAAATACATACTTCCTCTCCTTTCCCTCTGCCTGCCCTTCAAGATTTATTTGAGAGGCTATTTCATTTGTTTATTCAGTAAACATCAACTGAGTGCTCTACATGTGCAATATGGTGTCTGGAATATTGGGATACAGTGGAAACAAGCCTGTACTTATGTAGTTTATATTCTAGCAGGAAAATGACATATTACAAAATGAATTAAAATTTTATTACAATTGTGAGAAGTGCTACAAATATCAGGCACAGGAAAACAGGATAAACCTATAATGGGGAAAATTAACTGGTCTGGGGGATCAGAAAGGGTTTCTTTCAGACATTGTTGCTTTTTGAAAACTATATGGCGATATATTAACTTATATATTATAATTACACAGAACTTTTAATCCAGAAATCCCACTTTTGAGACTTTATCATATAACATTAAAAGTACCAGTAGTTAAAGGGGCTCAAAGTGTGACCCTGGCTCCTAGTGAAGTTGCAAGCATTGTAATGTATACTATCCTACAAAGCCAGGCTGGTGAATTGAGGGAAGGAAGTGAAAGTAATCCAGTGTGTCATGAAGAAATATTCAAGTAGGTGGACTCATCATGAGATGCACAGGACATTCCAGAGAATTCAGATTTAGGTCCAGTTACATAATACAAAGTATCCAGCACATGAAAGCTTGCTATAAGATCTCAGAGGAAGTCTCCCAGTAAAGATTTATTCATTAATAGGGTTTGGTGAAATGGTTGTTGAACATGGGGCAGTAGCCAGTCCTAGCTTCTCAGAGCATAGTTGGCCAAACGGGCTGATGTGTGGTCCTTTGCCTATTTGGAGGCAGTTTGCTGTAAAAGATCCTGTTCTGCTGGTAAAGCATCACAGTTGCACTGCTTTGTAACTTGAAATAAAGGTCACCTGTTGTTAGGCTGAGGACAGAATAGGTCATCTTTATATAGGGCAAGACAAGTGCTGAGTCTCGTGAGACAATATCTGTGATTATGTTATTGTTGAACCAAAGCTGCAAAAACTTGAGTATGGTCAATAAAGGCTGTGAAGGACTTGAGGGAGCAGGACACAGGGTAGATTGCAAGACATGTAATGTTTGAAAAGGAAATCTCTTACAGTATCTATATAGTAGCCCTGTGCAGTATTTCTCCTTTTTCTATTCTTGACCTGTTGACATTCTCGTTATTACATTGCCTCTTACCGTGCCTTTACTAAAGTCAGATTCTTTGTGCAGGCCTTGTAACATAATCCACAGATATGGATTAGTTATGCTTCCTCTGATGTTCAGGTGAGTATGGCCGAGACAGCTCATCTGATTCAGGAACAGCACTCGACTGAACAAAACTGTGCACTGAAGAGTTCTATTGCTGTGCAGAGTAGAACAGTCCTCAAGTGAGCAATAGAGGTGGCCATTAGGCATGGACACAAATGTCACATTCTTAGTTAGGCAGAGGCACAGATCAGTCTTTATCTTGTAATGACACCACCAGGAATTATACCTTTCTGGGTTATTGGGAATGACACTGGGAGGTACACATCTGGATCTGTGTGCTGTTTGCTTGCTTTCCCTGGCCCTAACCCAAAAGCCAAATAACATGTACAGGAGACTTCTTAACACCTCTTCATGGTGGCTGCGATGGGGCCACGGTGGTCAGCTTCCATGGTGATACTGCAGGTAACATTCTCACGGCAGGATACGGAAGTGTTAAATTGCTACATCAAGGGGTGTCTCCTAAATTGCATTGAAGCCCGGTATTTTGATGCCAGAATTGCCAATTCAAAAAACAGTCATCGGGAGGAATAGTAGGAATAACAGCCTAGTTATATGTGGCTCAGTAATCACAGGCAATTAAGGGCGAGCTCACCTCGGGTAATGTAGGAACCAATGGCAGGAGTTCTTTGGGAGATCTTGGAAGACAGGGATGTCACATCAGACTGGAGTTTATTGATCTTTGTGTTAACTGCCTTGACTATAGCTAATGGTTCTAAAGCAGCTCTAATAACAGGGATGTCTCATCTCAACTCATCTCTAAGATAAATGAGTATGTCTTCTGTGTCAGGATTACTCAGAGCTCCATTTCCCTCTTCACAACTCTCACCCTCTAGACGAGCTGCATAGTTGCAAGCTCATCTTATCCTGTCTCTGTTTGAGAGAGCTAAGCTTACCCGCTGAGCTACTACCTCAGGTGTTTCGGAAGTAATTCTTTGAATAGTGCTGGGTTTTCATTGCAATCAGCTACTCCAGGTTGTATCCTGGCTCTGTTGACCCTGAACCCATGTATTAGGATCCAGTGGAGAAGCTCTGCTCTGCAACTGCTCTGACATTGTTGGAATCTGACTTTGGGTCCAAGACATAGTTTTTAGTGGTGGAAAAACTGGATACGACGTGAATGTCCATGAATAAGGCATAGATTAATTTCTGGCCCTTCTAGCCTGTGGAATATTAGATAGCTGATTAGAAATAAATTACATCTATATGGTTTATCTTAAAGGATACTGATTATAAAAGCAAATTTCAAATCAGTTTGTTTAGAAAGAGACCATAGTCACAAAAAATAGCATATTGTATTTGAGAGAGTTTGAATATGTTAACATTTTTTCTTAGTTATGGGGAAAAGACTGCGGCCCTCTTTCATAGGATTCCAAAGATATAAGCATCTGAACGCAGAGTTCCAAAGAATAGCAAGGAGCGATAAGAAAGCCTTCCTCAGCGATCAGTGCAAAGAAATAGAGGAAAACAACAGAACGGGAAGGACTAGCGATCTCCTCAAGAAAATTAGAGACACCAAGGGAACACTTCACGCAAAGATGGGCTCGATAAAGGACAGAAATGGTATGGATCTAACAGAAGCAGAAGATTTTAAGAAGAGGTGGCAAGAATATACAGAAGAACTGTACAAAAAAGATCTTCATGAATCAGATAATCATGATGGTGTGATCACTGACCTAGAGCCAGACATCCTGGAATGTGAAGTCAAGTGGACCTTAGAAAGCATCACTACAAACAAAGAAAGCTAGTGGAGGTGATGGAATTCCAGTTGAGCTATTCCAAATCCTGAAAGATGATGCTGTGAAAGTGCTGCACTCAATATGCCAGCAAATTTGGAAAACTCAGCAGTGGCTACAGGACTGGAAAAGGTCAGTTTTCATTCCAATCCCAAAGAAAGGCAATGCCAAAGAATGCTCAAACTACCGCACAATTTCACTCATCTCACATGCTAGTAAAGTAATGCTCAAAATTCTCCAAGCCAGGCTTCAGCAATACATGAACAGTGAACTTCCAGATGTTCAAGCTGGTTTTAGAAAAGGCAGAGGAACCAGAGATCAAATGGCCAACATCCGCTGGATCGTTGAAAAAGCAAGAGAGTTCCAGAAAAACATCTATTTCTGCTTTATTGACTATGCCAAAGCCTTTGACTGTGTGGATCACAATCAACTGTGGAAGATTCTGAAAGAGATGGGAATACTAGACCACCTGACCTGCCTCTTGAGAAACCTATATGCAGGTCAGGAAGCAACAGTTAGAACTGGACATGGAACAACAGACTGGTTCCAAATAGGAAAAGGAGTACATCAAGGCTGTATATTGTCACCCTGCTTATTTAACTTATATGCAGAGTACATCATGAGAAATGCTGGGCTGGAGGAAGCACAAGCTGGAATCAAGATTGCCGGGAGAAATCTCAATAACCTCAGATATGCAGATGACACCACCTTTATGGCAGAAAGTGCCATGATTTTTTTGAGGGGGTCCAAAAATCACTGCAGATGGTGATTGAAGCCATGAAATTAAAAGACACTCCTTGGAAGGAAAGTTATGGTTACTCTAGATAACATATTAAAAAGTAAAGACATTACTTTGCCAACAAAGGTCCGTCTAGGCAAGGCTATGGTTTTTCCAGTAGTCATGTATGGATGTGTGAGTTGGACTGTGAAGAAAGCTGAGTGCCAAAGAATTGATGATTTTGAACTGTGGTGTTGGAGAAGACTCTTGAGAGTCCCTTGGACTGCAAAGAGATCCAACCAGTCCATTCTAAAGGAGATCAGTCCTGGGTGTTCTTTGGAAAGAAAGATGCTGAAGCTGAAACTCCAGTACTTTGGCCACCTCATGCGAAGAGTTGACTCATTGGAAAAAACTCCGATGCTAGGAGGGATTGGGGGCAGGAGGAGAAGGGGATGACAGAGGATGAGATGGCTGGATGGCATTACCAACTTGATGGACATGACTTTGAGTGAACTCTGGGAGTTGGTGATGGACAGGGAGGCCTGGCGTTCTGCGATTCATGGGGTCGCAAAGAGTCGGACACGACTGAGTAAAAGAACTGAACTGATACTTATAGGAAATGTATTATTAGCTTTTACATTATAGATCTTTGGATTTCATTCCTTGTTACAAAATCAGCTGTATTAAAATTAATGAAAAAATTTAATTTCGGTACTTAATTTTTCTTAACATATCCAATAGTATCTAATATAATGAACATTCTGTAAATATTTGTGGAAGGAGAAATGGGGTTTATATATCTTTCATAGGGAGAAAAAGATAGTTATCTTTTTCTATGAAATGAAAATTAATGATTAATGATTTAACTAGTAAGTCATTAATGGTATGATGAAATATTGCAGAACCTCCACAATGTGAGCATCACAATCAGTGTGAGGAAGAGAGACTTGATCAGGTTGGCAAAATAAAATAGGAAAAAGTGAAAAAGGCAACGTAAAATAAACAATGGGCTCCAATGGAAGAGATAAGGTCGATAATGCAGTTATTCTGATAAATGTAAATAGGTTGAATTTACCTATTAAATGAAAACAATCTTAAATGTTGGGTATAAAAACTGCCCTAGGTGTTATTCACCTAACTCAGCTAGATGTTGTGTACCTTTCAAACACATAAAACAAAAACACTTAACAAAAAGGATCCTATTCAGGATCCACAAATATCATCAAAATATCTTAGAATACACCTAGCAAGGCAATTGTAAGATGTGTATGGATAAACGCTATAAAACTTTAGTGAGTGTATTAGCTTTCTACTGCCTCAGTAACAAATAGCCACAAACTTAGTGTCTTCTTGGTGTTGTTGTTCAATCGCTCAGTCATGCCCTACTCTTTGCGACCCTATGGACTGCAGCATGCCAGGCTTCCCTATCCTTCACCATCTCCTGGACCTTGTTCAAACTCATTCCACTGAGTCAGCAATGCCATCCAACCGTCTCAGCCTCTGTTTTCCTCTTCTCCTCCTGCCTTCATTCTTTCCCAGCAACAGGGTCTTTTCTAATGAGTTGGCTCTTTGCATCAGGTGGCCAAAGGATTGGAGCTTCAGCATCAGTCCTTCCAATGAATATTCAGGACTGATTTCCTTTAGGATGGACTAGTTTGATCTCCTTGCAGTCCAAGGAACTCTGGTCAAGAGTCTTCTCCAACACCACAGTTCAAAATATCAATTCTTCAGTGCTCAGACTTCATTATGGTCCAACTCTCACATCCATACATGACTACTGGAAAAACCATAGCTTTGACTGGATGGATCTTTGTTGGCAAAGTAATGTCTGCTTTTTAATATGCTATTTAGGCAATCACAGTTTTTCTTCCAAGGAGCAAGCGTCTTTTAATTTCATGGCTGCTGTCACCATCTGAAGTGATTTTTGCAGCCCAAGAATATAAAGTCTTAATAGTGTCTTGCTGCTGCTGCTGCTGCTAAGTCGCTTCAGTAGTGTCCAACTCTGTGCGACCCCATAGACTGTAGCCCACCAGGCTCCCCTGTCCCTGGGATTCTCCAGGCCAGAACACTGGAGTGGGTTGCCATTTCCTTCTCCAATGCATGAAAGTGAAAAGTGAAAGTAAAGTCGCTCAGTTGTGTCCGACTCTCAGCGACCCCATGGACTGAAGCCTATCAGGCTCCTCCGTCTGTGGGATTTTTCCAGGCAAGAGTACTGGAGTGGGGTGCCAACCCCAATTTATTAACAGTTCTGTGAGATGGGTCGCTGGTCTAAAGTCAAGGTGTCAACAGGGCTGCCAGTGCATTCTTTCAGGAGACCTAGGGGCAAATCCCCAACATCTTGCTCAGTTAGGTATTGAAGGAATTCGGTTCTGAGATTGTAGGACAAAGAGCTCTAGTTCCTTGGTGCTGCCAGCAGGGAACCATCCTTAGTTCCCACAGACCTCTCTGAGTCCTTGCAGATATTCCATAACATTTCAGAAGCAGCAATGAAGGGTGGAATTTTTCTCTTGCTTTGAGTCTCTCCTCTGATTAGATTGGGCTACCCTATATAATGCAGGATGTGATTTTGCATCTTCCCTCCAAAAACAGTGGCCTTTGTAAAAATCTCACCCTTGACTTGCAAAGCAGCTAATTAATACTCCTCCTTACAGAAGTGGTAAATTCATTGGATGAAAACTTATTTTAAGGCAACTGTCATGCTTATTAACAATGTGTGTGTGTGTGCATGTGTGTGTGAGACAGTCACTCAGTCGTGTCTGACTCTGTGACCCAATGAACTGTAGACCACCAGGCTTCCCTGTCCATGGAATTCTCCAGGCAAAAATACTGGAATGGATTGCCATTGCCTTCTCCAGAGGATCTTCCTGACCCAGGGATTGAACCCTGTTCTCCTGCATCACAGGCAGCTTCTTTACCACTTGAGCTACAGGGAAATCCTTATTATTAACAATTAATATGTCTAAAATGGTCATCTGAGTTAAATTCACCTATTCCAGTTCATTTTAGTTCGCTGATTCCTAAAATGTTGATGTTCACTCTTGCCATCTCCTGTTTGACCACTTCCAATTTGCCTTGATTCATGGACCTAACATTCCAGGTTCCTTTGCAGTATTAGTCTTTAGCATCAGACCTTGCTTCCATCACCAGTCACATCCACAACTGGGTGTTGTTTTTGCTTTGGCTCCATCTCTTCATTCTTTCTGGAGTTATTTCTCCACTGATCTCCAGTAGCATATTGGGTACCTACAGACCTGGGGGGTAATCTTTCAGTGTCCTATCTTTTTTGCCTTTTCATGGGGTTCTCAAGGTAAGAATACTGAAGTGGTTTGCCATTCCCTTCTCCAGTGGACCACATTCTGTCAGACATCTCCACCATGACCCGCCCGTCTTGGGTGGCCCTGCACCGCATGGCTCATAGTTTCATTGAGTTAGACAAGCTGTGTTCCATGTGATTAGACTGGTTAGCTTTCTGTGATTGTGGTTTTCAGTCTGTCTGCCCTCTGATGGAGAAGGATAAGAGGCTTATGGAAGCTTCCTGATGGGAGAGACTAAATGATGGGGAACCTGGGTCTTGTTCTGATGGGCGGGGCCATGCTTAGTAAATCTTTAATCCAATTTTCCACTGATGAGTAGAGCTGTGTTCCCTCCCTGTTATTTACCTGGGGCCAAACTATGGTGGAGGTAATGAAGATAAAGGTGACCTCCTTCAAAACATCCCATGCATGTACTGCTACACTCAGTGCCCCCAGCCCTGCAGGAGGCCACCACCAACCCACGCCTCCACGGGAGACTCCTGGACACTCACAGGGAAGTCTGGGTCAGTCTGCTGCACTCAATATGCCAACAAATTTGGAAAACTCAGCAGTGGCCACAGGACTGGAAAAGGTCAGTTTTCATTCCATACCAAAGAAATCCAATTTCAAAGAATGCTCAAACTACCGCACAATTGCACTCATCTCAGTCAGTCAGTCAGTCAGTTCAGTCACTCAGTCATGTCCGACTCTTTGCGACCCCATGAATTGCAGCACGCCGGCCTCCCTGTCCATCACCAACTCCCGGAGTTCACTCAAACTCATGTCCATTGAGTCGGTGATGCCATCCAGCCATCTCATCCTCTGTCATCCCCTTCTCCTCCTGCCCCCAATCCCTCCCAGCATCAGAGTCTTTTCCAATGAGTCAACTCTTTGCATGAGGTGGCCAAAGTACTGGAGTTTCAGCTTTAGCATCATTCCTTCCAAAGAATACCCAGGACTGATCTCTTTCAGAATGGACTGGTTGGATCTCCTTGCACTCATCTCACATGCTAGTAAAGTAATGCTCAAAATTCTCCAAGCCAGGCTTCAACAAAACGTGAACCAAGAACTTCAAGATGTTCAAGCTGGTTTTAGAAAAGGCAGAGGAACCAGACATCAAATGGCCAACATCTGCTGGATCATTGAAAAAGCAAGAGAGTTCCAGAAAAACATCTATTTCTGCTTTATTGACTATGCCAAAGCCTTTGACTGTGTGGATCACAATCAACTGTGGAAAATTCTGAAAGAGATGGGAATACCAGACCACCTGACCTGCCTCATGAGAAATCTGTATGCAGGTCAGGAAGCAACAGTTAGAACTGGACATGGAACAACAGACTGGTTCCAAATAGGAAAAGGAGTACATCAAGGCTGTATATTGTCACCCTGCTTATTTAACTTATATGCAGAGTACATCATGAGAAATGCTGGACTGGATGAAGCTCAAGCTGGAATCAAGATTGCTGGGAGAAATATCAATAACCTCAGATATGCAAATGACACCACCCTTATGGCAGAAAGTGAAGAAGAACTAAAGAGCCTCCTGATGAAAGTGAAAGAGGAGAGTGAAAAAGTTGGCTTAAAGCTCAACATTCAGAAAACTAAGATCATGGCATCTGGTCCCATCACTTCATGGCAAATAGAGGGGAAACACTGGAAACAGTGTCAGACTTTATTTTTGGGGGCTCCAAAATCACTGCAGATGGTGATTGCAGCCATGAAATTAAAAGATGCTTATTCCTTGGAAGGACAGCTATGACCAACCTAGATAGCATGTTAAAAAGCAGAGACATTGCTTTGCCAACAAAGGTTCATCTAGTCAAAGCTATGGTTTTTCCAGTAGTCATGTACAGATGTGAGAGTTGGACTGTAACGAAAGCTGAGAGCCAAAGAATTGATGCTTTTGAACTGTGGTGTTGGGGAAGACTCTTGAGAGTTCCTTGGACTGCAAGGAGATCCAACCAGTGCATCCTAAAGGAGATCAGTCCTGAATATTCATCGAAGGACTGATGCTGAAGCTGAAGCTCCAATACTCTGGCCACCTGATGTGAAGAACTGACTCATTGGAAAAAACCCCGATGTTGGTAAAGATTGAAGGTGGGAGGAGAAGAGGACAGAAGATGAGATGGCTGGATGGCATTACCGACTCAATGGACATGAGTTTGAATGAACTTCAGGAGTTGGTGATGGACAGGGAGGTCTGGCATGCTGCAGTCCATGGGGTCGCAGAGTCGGACACGACTGAGCGACTAAACTGATGTCTAAAATGTATCCTACTTATACATTCTTGGAAATAAAAGTCATCAGTGTTTAATCCCTAGCACCAAAATTATAACTGGAATAATCTCAGACGTCATTCTGAACCTTCAGTAAATTAAAGGTCAGCTATGGGTATCTCTGCAGTCTGTTTTTACCTTTCTTACTTTTTCTAGCCAAGACACATTTACTAAGACAATGCATGCAATGACACGCTTTCCGTGACGTCTCAGGAGGGCGGCCCACCTTCCGGACACGGGTCAGGAGGGAGTGGCCAATAAGGGTCCCGGGAGGCACAGCCCGAGCCTGCAGCTTCCCAGAAAAGGAGACCACGCCCCAGTCAACGGCCGGGCATCAAGCCCCAGCGACTAGTGTATCCCGCACGATGCTGCCTCATTTTGCCCCACGTACAGCGGAAAACCCAAACAACCAGCGGCTCATTTTGCCCCACGTACAGCGGAAAACCCAAACAACCAGCGGCTGATATCCGGATGGCGCGAAGGCGTGCCCGCGCATGCGCATCCCAGAGGCCAATGGGCGAGGCGGAGGGTGGGGCTGGGCGGGCAGAGAGGAGACCGCCAGTTGGACGAGAAGAGCCACGCCCACCACGCAACGTCTCTGCGCACGCGCCGAGCGCCAGCTCCTGGTATTTTAGACGCGTCTGCCGTCGCCCTGTTCAAATCGTGTCGGGACGTCTGATCTGGAGGGTTTCGGTAATCGTTTGGGGAAGAACAGTGACAACCTCTTCGTCCTTAGCTTCTCCAGGAAGGCGTGCGTTGGGCCTTTCTCTCATTGAGTGAGGCATCGACGGCCTGTGGTGGGTCTTCTGGTGACAGGGTGCCCCGTCAGTACCTCAAGACGTGTGTGTTCCCGGGCCTGTGTGAGCCCCGCGGGTGGGGGATGGAGGGTGGCCGGGCGGGAAGGCCGGCCGCAGGCGGCGCCACTGCCTAGAGGCCAGGAGGTTAATTTTCTCCTCGACCTGGGGCCGCCCTTGCAACTCACTTCCGGAACTTAACCTTTTTTTCTTTTCTCGTTTGTTTTTAGGAACTGAGTTTCTGGCAAGGGATACTCGTAGAAGAGTTAGCTGCCGGCCGAGATGTCCAGTTACGTGAACGACCTGTGGTCGGGTTCGCCGCCCAAGGCCTCGCCCTCGTCCTCGCGGTCGGGCTCATGCAGCCAGCCGTCGTCGGCCTCCGGGAGCCGCTCTCCGTCCCGTTCCAGCGTCTCGAGCCGGTCGTGGTCCCGGAGCCGCAGCCCGCCCGGGCGGAGGAGCCGCTCCAGGTCTCGCTCCCGAAGGCGCCACCAGAGGAGGTACCGGCGCTACTCGCGCTCTTACTCGCGGAGCCACTCGCGTTCCCGCAGCCGCCGGTACCGGGAGAGGCACTCCGGCTCCACTCGGAGGTCCTACCGGTCCCGCAGCCGCTCCCGCGGCCGCTTGTATTACCGGAGTGCCTACGCCATCGCGCGAGGCCGCCGCTACTACGGCTTCGGCCGCACCGTCTACCCCGAGGAGCGCAGAAGCTGGAGGGGGCGATCCCGGAGCAGGTCGCGGAGCCCAACCCCCTTTCGCTTGAGTGAGAAAGGTGAGTCTTTGGAGAGGCCTTCGGGGAAAGAGGAAGGACCCCAGCGGGTTAATAGTTAAGACTCCGGTACGGTTGGCACCCAGTTTTAAAATGGACCACTTTCTTTCCTCCTAGAGCTTAACACCGTGCATTAAATGGCTTGGTGGAGGGCAGTTCTGGGTGGACCAGCTCTCAAAATGCTACTGATTTATTGACCAAGCTTTGATTATTGGTGGCTCAGACGGTAAAGCGTCTGTCTATAATGCGGGAGACCTGGGTTCGATCCCTGGGTCGGAAGATCCCCTGGAGAAGGAAATGGCAATCCACTCCAGTACTATTGCCTGGAAAATCCCATGGACAGAGGAGCCTGGTAGGCTACAGTCCATGGGGTCGCAAAGAGTCAGACACGACTGAGCGACTTCACTTTTCCTTTCCTTTGATTATTGAGGGAAGCTTACTTTTCTAAACAAAAGAGGTAGAATTCTCTTTCCATAAATAGAAATATATTTTATACGTGGAGATACTGTTTAAATATCTTTATGTTACTAGTGTAAGAACACTTTGATTTTGAGTTTTTTTGGAGAAATGATACCGGATAAACGAACATTTTGTGTTTCTTTTTGTAGATCGAATGGAGCTGTTAGAAATAGCCAAAGCCAATGCAGCAAAAGCATTAGGAACAGCCAACTTTGACTTGCCAGCTAGTCTCAGAAGTGTTCCTGTATCTAAAGAAAGAAACCAGGAAACAGCTGTACTGACTAATGGTGCAAAGTCTGAGGTAAGTATTTTGTTTATTTTAAAAATAATCTCAAACTTCATCTCTAAACTTAAACTTAATATTAAAATAAAGAAGCTCTTCAGAAGACTACTACCAGAAAGAGCTGATTATCCATTTTTATTTCATTTACCCTAGACTGTTTCTTGGAATGGCTAGCTAATATAATTTAAATAACAGACCTGACAATATTAGATAGGGTCTTTCCCATGAAAGTGGGAGACTAATGACCTTTGTTTTCAATTGCCATAATCCTGATTACTTCCATAATTGTAGCTGGCACTTTGATGTCTTTGTAGTTACCAAGTTTTTCTAGCTAGTTTTTTATAGAGTATCTGTAATTCTCATTTGCAGGGTTATGTTCCCACAGATTCTGTACTCAACATACAGTATAGTTTATCTGCTTTATTTCTGTCTTATAGAAATCATGAATGTGGTCTCCAGACATTGATGAAGAAAGTCTGTTGGTAATTGATACATGCGCAAAAGCATCAGAGGTTAAACTAATTTGAAGTCTATGTTGACACTTGAAAGCTTAGTTTTTTGTTGGTAGATTCCGATGCATGCTAGAATTTGGGACAAGCACCATTTGGATAAGATACTAAAGACAATTTTTAAATGAAAGTGTACTTTGTAATGGCGGGGCATCTGATACAGATGTCCCTTTCATAATATATGCAATATATTCCAGATGTTTTGAGAGATTACAGAAGAAGAGGCCTGCTTCATTTGCAGATAAGTTTATTATAATTCTCCAGAAATGTGCAGCATAAAATGCATAGCTTTAAAAGTTTACAATAATTAGGAATTAATACACTCAGTTAACATAAGAACAATGGGTTATCTCCTATCATGCAGACTCAGATGTGGGTTTGCCTAAGCATTAGTGGTGGACAAATAAGAGTTGAGTTGATTTTTCAGGTGATTAGGTACCCAACTGGATGGGCAAATGCCTTAGTTCTTTTGCAACTAGGTATATTTTGGTATGATTTTATTTTCATAGTTACTTGAATTTAGATCAGAGGGATACATAACAATACTGCTTTATGGAGAAAGGTGTCTTAAATCATTGAATCAATTTTATGGGAAAAACTTAACAAAAGTACTGTTATTTTAGGATGTTGATTGGTTAGATCAAACTTGATTTATGTCTCTACAAGTAAATTTATAATACAATTGGACTGCTTTTTATACCTACAAGGGTATCACTTCTAAAATTTACTTTCTTTTACCTGTCTAGCTATCAGACACGTTAACAGAAGATGGAACAAAAAATGCCAATGAAAAGTCTTATCAGCAAAAAAGCATCACTTTTAGCTCTAACGTAAGTATATCTAAGCATTGATCACTCAAAAACTAGACTTGGAATGTATTTCTGTCACTGCTGCGGCTGCTAAGTTGCTTCAGTCGTGTCCGAATCTGTGTGACCCCGTAGACAGCAGCCCACCAGGCTCCCCCATCCCTGGGATTCTCCAGGCAAGAACATATGAGGGCTACTAAGCCACTAAATAGAATTTTTAATACTTTTTTTTTTGTGTGGTCCTCACAAGTGACCAATAGGTTCCTACTCTAATATGCACATTCTCAGTTTCAGCGTTTTCCCCTTTTAACTGTTCCCTTTGTCCTTTTTGATTGTTGTAATATTTTAAAATCTCAGAATATCCTATGATTAGAATAATCAGCTAAAGGCTTAATAAAATTTCAAAACTATCTTAATATCTCCCTATTGCAGTATGCTTTGCACGTATCTGATTTCCCCTACTAGTGTCTTGGCTTAACAGTTTGATGGAATCAAGTTGCAAGTGAGGTCCATGGCTTTGCATTTGGTTGGTGTCTTTTATTTAATGTGATATTTTAAATATATAATATATGTGTTTGGGAAGCTGACTTAAGAATTTGTTTTCTTTCAGAATTCTGTAGCAAAGCCTATGCTTCAGAAATCAGCTAAAGCTATTGCTGAAGAGAATTCTTCAGGATACCCAAAAATAGATAAGAAGAAAAGTCCGTATGGACTATGGATACCTGTCTAAAAAAAACCAACAGCTAAGGTTGCCTGAAATGCACTTTTTTTTTTTGCAAGTTTGTGTTTCTAGCATTATTCCATTCTTGTGAACCATTTAGTGGTGGTTTTGCAATTACAAATGACAACACAAAAATATGTAAATACTTAATTTAAATAATGATTTAGATTTCTCTTACAGATGGGAGATAGCACAAATGGACCGCAGGTTACACACAGGTGGGATTCTTGTATATTTATACTTCTAGATGTTTTATATAATATGGATGTTATGTAGAAGTGAAATTTTTAAAAGCAAACAGTAATTGAACTGTTTGTGTTGTAAACATTTTGTTAATAAATTTGTTTTTATTATTTTAGTCTCTCTTGATTGTGTATATTTTACATAATGGGTTTTTATTTAATGAAGAAGAATGAGGTAGTATCTCCTTTAAAACCTTCCTGTTCCCAGATCCAAATCCATGGATTGATACCATAGGGCTCAGTGACCTCACCTGGGAGTTCGTGAGAAATGTTGAACCTCAAGTTTCTACCCCAGATCTGAATTAGAAATTGAATCACAACCGTGTTTCCTGTTGATGTAGATACTCATTAAAATCTGAAAATTTTGGCCTTAAAGACTTAATATTAGCATAATGTTGTCCTGAACTGAGCATCAGGGCAGGAAACTCAGAGGTTGAAGTGGAGTTGGTCAGTGAGCTAGAAAACAGAGGCTTTAGTTGCATTTGTTTTTTTCTATCATGTTTTAATAAATATTCATTGATTTGAAATTCTTGAATGCTTCTTATTATAGCTGAGAAGGAACTTAACTAAGCATGTAAAAAAAATGAGTGTTACACTCAAGATCTGGACAGTTGGTTTAAACATTAGCTACAGACTTTTGTAATTTCTCCTGTTACTATAGTAGTGGATACCAGAACTAGAAAGATTTAAGCCATTTTTAGATGGTCTCTCCAAGCATTTGACTAATTGCATAAATGTTTGAATTTAAATTAAAATTAAAATTAAATTCAATTAAATTTAAAAAGATAGTGGAGATCCTCAAGTGGGATGTAATACTGTATTAACTAAAGCTGTGCTATCCAGTATTTACGTGCACATCCCGTTAAGACAGCCACAAGCCCCGTGTGTGCTTTTGACTATTTTGGAAGTTGACTAGAATGACTGAGGAACTGAATTTTTTTGGTGATACAATGTATTAGGGAGTACTAGTTACATAATTACGGTAATAAAAGGTGTTTATCAGTTTCACAATCAATAGCCAGACAAAAAGTAAAAGATGATTACAATTGTAAGTCATAATGGGAACATGATTAACAATATAAAATCATACAGTTTGAGGGAGTCAAAGTGATGAGATAAGTGAAAGTGCATACATGTGTTTTCATCCATCCGGCCAGTCTGGTTGGTTGATGTGTTTAATCCATTTACATTTAAGGTAATTATCGATATGTATGATCCAGTTACCAATTTCTTAATTGTTTTGGGTTTATTTTCTGTAGGTCTTTTTTATTTGTTTGTTTCCTGCCTAGAGAACTTCCTTTAGCATTTGTTATAAAGCTGTTTTAGTGGTTCTGAATTCTCTTTTGCTTGTCTGGAAAGCTGCTCCATCAAATCTGAATGAGAGTCTTGCCAGGTAGACGTATTCTTGGTTGTAGCTTCTACCCTTTCATCACTTGATAAATATATCTTGCCATTCCTTTTTGGCTTGTAGAGTGTCTGTTGAGAAATCAGCTGATAACCTGAGGAGTTCTCTTGTATGTTATTTGTTGTTTTTCGATACTTTATTAAAAACAATAAAGTTTTTAATACTTTATCTCTGTCATTAAGTTTTGTCCATTTGATTACTATGTCATGGTATTGGTATGCTCCTCCTCGGGTTTATCCTGCCTGGGACTGTTTGTGCTTCCTGGACTTGGTTGACTATTCCCTTTCCCTTGTTTGGGAAGTTTTCAGTTACTATATTTTTTTAGGTACTATCTCTCCTTCTGGGACCCCTATAATGCAAATGTTGGTGCATTTAATGTCCCAGAGGGTCTCTTAGGCTGTCTTCATTCTTTTTCATTCTTTTTTTCTATATTCTGTTCTGTGGCAGTGATTTCCACCATTCTGTCCTCCAGGTCATTTATCCGTTCTTCTGCCTCAGTTATTCTATTGATTCCTTCTAGCACATTATTCACTGTTTGTTCTTTAATTCTTTTTGGTCTTTGGTAAATGTTTTTTTTTTTTTTGCATCTTCATTGTTTTCTCAAGATCCTGGGTCATTTTCAGTATCATTATTCTTTTTTTTTTTTGGAAGGTTGCCTATCCACTTTATTTAATGGTTTTTCTTGGGTTTTATCTTGTCCCTTCCTCTGGGATATAACTGCTTTTTCATGCTGATTAACTTTGAATAATGTGGTTTTTGTTCTAGCTCTTGTGAAACTGTGGTTCTTCATGCTTCTGTCTGCCTGCTGGAGGAGGCTAAGAGGCTTGAGTAAGCTTCCTGATGAGAGGGACTGGCGTGGGAAAAAATGGTCTTAGTGTGGTGGGCAGGGCCTTCTTGCACAGTAAAGCTTTAATACAGTTATTGGTTGATGGGTGAGGTTGGACTTCCTCCCTGTTAGGGCTCTTTGGATTAATGGCGACCTCCAAGAGGGCTTATGCCAAGGGGTAACTTTCTGAACTGCTGCTGCCAGTACCCCTGTTCTTGTGGTGAGCCCCTGCTGACTCACATCTCTGCAGGACACCCTCCCAACCAAGGTGGTTTTGGTTCAGCTCTCCTTTTGGGTCACTGCTCCTTTTCTCTGGGTCTTGGTGCATGCAACATTTTGTTTGTGCCCTCCAAGATTGCAGTCTGTTTCCCAGTCCTGTGGAAATCCTGTAATCAAATCCCCTTCAAGGCCAGATTTCCTAGGGATTCCCAGTCCCTTTGTTGGATCCGCAGCCTGGAAAGTCTGAGGTGTGGTCCAGAACCTTCACAACAGTGGGAGAACTAATTCAGTATTACTGTTCTCCAGTTTGTTCACCCACCTGGCAGGTATGGAGTTTATCGTGATTGCGCCCCTCCTACCATCTCGCTGTGGCTTCTTTGTCTTTGATATGGGGTATCTTTTTGGTGGGTACCACCATCCTCTTGTCAATGGTTGGTCAACAGCTAGTTGTGATTTTGATGCTCTTGCAGGAAGAGATGAGTGTACATCCTAGTCTGCCATCTTGAACTGGGAGCCTAGAACTGAATTTTAATTTATTGCAAAGTGCAGATAATAAATATTTCTGTGTAGAATATTGTATTGGATAAGAGCTGCTGTTAAATTTGACCCTATTAAAAATGTAAATGTGCAAAGACTTGGGTATATATGTCCCTGGACATCAAATTTGTTACTATCTTTTAGGTAGTCTTGGTCACATTCTCATCCTTTAAGCCAGCAGCACTTGATGTGAACAAGGAATTTCCTGGGAGAAAGTTTTTCTGGGTGAAAAAAAATGTTTCTTTTCCACTTAGTTTAACAGTGGTTATTGGGAGGGTAATTTGCTTCTAATTTATGAGAGTTTAAATAGTAGGTTCATTTTTATTCTAAGGAGACCTGAGAATATCAATAGACTGGCCTAGTTACATCAAAGTACAAGAAAACAGGATTGGTTTTAGGGTTTGTAATTTTTTAAAAATGTGGATAACATGAACACCCAGTTAGTATAATTTGTTGGTATATCCTTAGCAAGGTTACAGAACTCCCCAAGGTATTCTTTGTAAGGGAAACTTTTGCAATGAACTGATGACAAAATGCTACGATACTTTTCACCTTCACTTAGCTGGTGACAGAAAGGCACCTGCTTTGATTGTGATTTGTGTTCAAATACAGCCTTTAATAGCTAAGTATACAAGTCATGTAACCTCTTTAACCAATCCTCCTATATAACAGATTAGCCAAATCTGTTACTATGGACGTGTGCCACTTCTGAGTTTCCTTCTGCAGTGATCTTACCTTTCAGCCTTGTTCAGTCGCTTAGTCTTGTCCGACCTTTTGCAACCCCGTGGGCTGCAGCATGCCAGGCTTCCCTGTCCTTCAGCATCTCCCAGAACTTGCTCAAACTCATGTTCATTGAGTCTGTGATGTTATCCAACCATCTGGTCCTCTGTTGTCCCCTTCTACCTTCAATCTTTCCCAGCAGCAGGGTCTTTTCCAGTGAGTCAGTTCTTCACATTAGGTGGCCAGTATTGGAGCTTCAGCTTCAGCATCAGTGCTTCCAATGAATATTCAGAATTGATTTCCTGTAGGATTGACTGGTTTGATCTTGCAGTCCAAGAGACTCTGAAGTGTCCTCTCCAACACCACAGTTCAAAAGCATCAATTCTTCAGTGCTGAGCCTTTATGGTCCAACTCTCACATCCATACATGACTACTGGAAAAACCATAGCTTTGACTAGACAGACCTTTGTTGGCAAAGTAATGTCTCTGCTTTTTAGTATGCTGTCTAGGTTGGTCACAACTTTTCAAGGAGCAAGTGTCTTTTAATTAAATGGGTGCAGTCACCATCTGCAGTGATTTTGGAGCCTAGAAAAATAAAGTCAGCCACTGTTTCCATTGTTTTCCCACTTGTTTGCCATGAAGTGATGGGACTAGATGCCATGATCTTGTGCTGTGCTTAGTTGCTTCAGTCATGTCTTACTCTTTGTGACCTATGGACTGTAGCCCACCAGGCCCCTCTGTCCATGGGATTATTCAGGCAAGAATACTGGAGTGGGTTGCCATGCCCTTCTCCAGGGGATCTTCCTAACCCATGATCTTAGGTTTTTGAATGTTGAGTTTTAAGCCAGCTTTTTCACTCTTTCACCTTCATCAAGAGGCTCTTTAGTTCCTCTTTGCTGCCTAAGGATGGTGTCATTTGCATATCTGAGGTTACTGATACTTCTCCTGGAAATCTTGATTCCAACTTGTGCTTCATCCACCCTGGCATTTCACATGATGTACTATGCATATAAGTTAAACAGGGCAACAATATACAGCCTTGATGTAGTACTTTGCCAATTTTCAATCAGTCCGTTGTTCCATGTTCAATTCTAACTGTTGATTCGTGACCTGCATACTGATTTCTCAGCAGGCAGGTAAGGTGGGAGTACCAGGGAATGGTATTGCCATCTCTTTAAGAATTTTCCACAGTTTGCTGTGATCCACACAGTCAAAGTCTTTGGCGTAGCCAATGAAACATAAATAGATCTTTGTCTGGAATTCTTTTGCTGCTTCTATGATCCATTGGATGTTGGCCATTTGATCTCTGGTTCCTCTGCCTTTTCTAAATCCAGCTTGAACATCTCCAAGTTCACAGTTCACGTACTGATGAAGCCTAGCATGGAGAAAGATTCTAAGCGTTACTTTGCTAGCATGTGAAATGAGTGCAATTGTGTGGTAGTTTGAACAATCTTTGGCATTGCTTTTCTTTTGGTTTGGAATGAAAACTGACCTTTTCCAGTCCTGTGGCCACCGCTGAGTTTTCCAAATTTGCCGGCATATTGAGTACAGCACTTTTAACAGCATCATCTTTTAGGACCTGAAATAGCTGGAATTCCATCAGCTCCACTAGTTTTGTTCGTCGTGATGCTTCTTAAGGCCCACTTGCTTCACATTCCGGGATGTCTGGCTCTAGGTGAATGATCACACCATCGTGGTTATCTGGGTCATGAAGATCTTTTTTATATAGTTCTGTGTATTCTGTGTATTGTTCACTTAGGAAGGCTTTCTTATCTCTCCTTGCTATTCTTTGGAACTCTGCATTCAGATGGATATATCTTTCCTTTTCTCCTTTGCCTTTAGGTTCTCTCTCTTCTCCACTATTTTTAAGGCCTCTTCAGACAACCATTTTGCCTTTTTACATTTCTTGGTGATGGTTTTGATCACCACCACCTGTACAATGTTATGAACCTCTGTCCCTAGTTCTTCAGGCACTCTATCAGATCTAATTTGTTAAATCTATTTGTCACTTCCACTATATAATCTAAGATTTGATTTAGGTCATACCTGAATGGTCTAGTGGTTTTTCCTACTTTCTTCAATTTAAGTCTGAATTTTGCAATAAAGAGTTCATGATCTGAGCTAAAGTCAGCTTTTGCAATAAAGAATTCATGATCTGAGCTAAAGTCAGCTCCTGGTCTTGTTTTTGCTGATTGTACAGAGCCTCTCCGTGTTTGACTGCAAAGAATATAATCAATCTGATTTCAGTATTGACCATCTGGTGGTATACATGTGTACTTGTGTTGTTGGAATAGTGTGTTTGCTATGACCAGTGTGTTCTCTTGGCAAAAACTCTGTTAGCCTTTGCCCTGCTTCATTTTGTACTCCAAGGCCAAACTTGCCTGTTAACTCCAGGTATCTCTTGACTTCCTACTTTTGCCTTCTAGTTCCCTATGATGAAAAGGACATCTTTTTTTGGTGTTAGTTCTAAAGGTCTTGTAGAAATTCTACTTCTTGTAGAAGGTCTTGTAGGTCTTCATAGAACTGTTCAGCTTCTTCGGCATTAGTGGTTGGGCCATAGACTTGGGTTACTGTGATATTGAATGGTTTGCTTTGGAAACGAACAAAGATCATTCTGTCGTTTTTGAGGTTGTATCCAAGTACTGCATTTTGGTCTCTTGTTGACTTTGAGGGCTACTCCATTTCTTTTAAGGGATTCTTGCCCACAGTAGTAGATACAGTGATCATCTGAATTAAATTTGCCCATTTCAGTCCATTTTAGTTCACGGATTGCTATAATGTCAATATTCACTCTTGCCATTTCCTGTTTGACCACTTCCAATTTACCTTGATTCATGGACTTAACATTCCAGGTTCCTATGCAATATTGTTCTTTACAGCATCAGACTTGACTTCCACCACCAGACCCACCCACAACTGGGTATTGTTTTTGCTTTGGCTCAGCCTCCTCATTCCTCCTGGAGCTATTTCTCTGCTCTTCTCCAATAGCATATTGGGCACTTATGGACCTGGGGAGTTCATCTTTCAGTGTGATATCTTTTTGCCTTTCCATACTGTTCATAGGGTTCTCAAGGCAAGAATACTGAAGTGGTTTGCCATTCCCTTCTCCAGTGGACCACATTTTGTCAGAACTCTCCACCATGACCCAAATATCTTGGCTTATTTTCTTTTTACTACCAAGTATGCTGAAAAGAGGGCTTTCCTGGTGGCTCAGATGATTAAGAATCTGCCTGTAATTCAGGAGACCTGGGTTGGATCCCTGGGTAGGGAAGATCCCCTGAAGAAGGATATGGCTAGCCACTCTAGTATTCTTGCCTGGAGAATTCTGTGGGCAAAAAAGCCTGGTGGGCTACAGTCCATGGGGTCACAAAGAGTTAGACACTACTGAGCGACTAATACTCCTAACTCCTAATGCTGAAAAGAATATACTTGCTCCATTTTTTCATAATCATCCCATGAAGTCCTGTCAGTCTTTAACTTGACCTTGTTTGGGTGTGGCCATGACTACCATGTTCAGTCTCTTCTAAGCTTTATAACAAAAGATAGCTGCGTATTCCCAGACTGTCTTTATGTAAGTGGGATGCAGTTGCCTAGGTGTGATAAACCATGTTATGAACTGTGAACAAATAGCAAGCAGGTGCTGACAGTGAGAAATTGTACCAAGAGACTAGATTCAGTGCTGTCCAATATAAAGGAGAGCCTCAATGAAAAAGATTAAAGAGGTCCATTCATTTTTTATCCCAGTATATTTAAAAATATTTCAACATTTAATGTAAAAAGAGGTGATTTCCTACCTTTTTTTGGTAAGGTGGTGTGATTCAGTGTGTATTTTACACTCAAAGCACACCTCAGTTTGCCCTAGCCACATTTCAACTGGTAGCTAGTCACATATGGTAGATGGCTACCGTGCTTAGGAAAAGCACAGCCCTAGATGTTAGGTTCAGGTCTGTAATACTAGTGTTTAGTCACTAAGTCACATCCAACTCTTTTATGACCCCATGGACTGTATGTAGCCCACCAGGTTCCGTTGTCCATGGGATTTCCCAGGCAAGAATACTGGAGTAGGTTGCCATTTCCTTCTCCAGGGGATCTTCCCAGCCCAGAGATGGAACCCATGTCACCTGCATTGGCAGGTGGGTTCTTGACCTCTGAGCCACCAGGAAAGCCCTCAGGTCTGTAATACTTTGCTTTTTTTTTTTTCCCTAGAGAAGTCTAGCTTACTGAACTAACTACAGCATGCTGTCCTTTGGTTTTCTTTGCTGAAACATCAAGTTTACCTAGTGAAATAAAACTTGTTCTTATGAGGGCTCACTTTTCACTATTTCCTTATGGAGTCCTTTCTCAAATTTTTCTGTCATTCAGGCAGATTGCTATACATTTGTCTTTGACCTCTTCTATTGTCTGCAGTGGCTCTCTGTCCTTTGCTCACTGTTGGATTCTATCCTTGGCCTACTCCTTTAACCTCTGTTGCCAGTTTTCTCCATTCTGCCTTTAACTATCATCTACTAACAGGATTAGCAATTTTCTGAATTCCAGTTTGCAATGCTTGCCTCAGTGCTTCAAAATGAACCTTTCCTATACTGAGCTTATTACAGTATTGCCTGTTTGAATTAGTGACTTTAATCATGCACCCAGTCACCTTCAAAGATCATACTGACATCTGATTTTTGGTTGGCTCTTAGGAGTGCTTCTCTCCTCTGTAGAAATCCTTTTTGTCTTTTAAACCCAGGTCAGTATCATGTCTATGAAACCTATTAATTTTTCCCTCACTTCCTTTTCCCTTAGTTGAAATGTATTAAATGTTTCTTTGAAAATACTGGAGAACAAAAAACTCATTTCATTACTATTGATAAGATTGGGCTGCATGGGTGTGCATTTGTGTCAAATTAAGTTAAAAAATTACTCTAAGTAAAATTACCACTTCTGTTCCCATTCTCCAGAGGCAATCACTGTAAATAGTATGATATACATCCTAGATTTTTTTATGCCTGGACAAACCCCTCTTTATATAGATAAGAGCATCTCTTCATTGTAGATCTATCTCATTCTTTAATTGTATGAATGTACCATAGTGTTACAATTTCCCTATTCACAGTACATTGAATATACCTTTATTAATAGCACTTATATAGCCATCTATATGTCCATCATTAGCTAAATCATATTTTCCTACTCGTTTATCTGTAAGCATTGCCCAATTTACTGATCTCAATCCTAGTTAATGTTTTTATTCACATGACATGGAATAAATAATCTTCACTTTCATGGGACACACAGTCTTCTGTCTTGTGTTTCCCGTGTATGTATGTATAATTACTACTAAAATCAAATATCCTAAAACCAATTGGAATAAGGTTAGAATTCCAGTTAGCCTTAAAAAAATGGATTGTATTATATATATTGTAATAATTCTTTGACCAAGTATTTTAACTTACATTCTTCGAAGGAATATTTGCATTTTGAAGGATGGCATATTTACAAAATGCCATTGGAGAATCAGTCTCTTACCGTCCATACTTGCCCCATACATGTACCTGGGCCATGGAGTAGAATATGAGAGAGGCAAGAACTTGTTAACTGACTGCTCTGGGCGGATGAGGGGATGGGGAAAGTTAAGGTGAATTTCCAGTAGGAATTTCTATTGCCTTTCTTTCACTACCTACCATAGCTTACAAGAAGAATTAGTGCCAATTTAGCATCTGAAGTTCCCAAGTTGAACCCTGCTGCTGCTGCTAAGTCGCTTCAGTCGTGTCCGACTCTGTGCGGCCCCATGGACTGCAGCCTACCAGGCTCCTCCGTCCATGGGATTTTCCAGGCAAGAGTACTGGAGTGGGGTGCCATTGCCTTCTCCGAGTTGAACTCTAGGTCAAGTCAAACATGAGAAATTTCAAGTCATGATGATGATGATGACTTGGGTTTGTATCTAAGAATTTTAAGCCTAGCAGAGTACACACATTAAGTACACACCTAAAACACAAATCCAAGACAAGATTTTTCTGAAACAAGTTAATAAATATGTAAGTATGAAAATACAGTCATTTGTAGGACACATCTTTACAAGTTATAAAAGGGTGTCCTGATTAACTGGTACAATTTGGCAGTCAAAACAGTTCCTGAAGGAGATTAAACAGCTGTTCCCTCTTTCTAAGTTAATTTCAGCTGTAGATTTCTCATAGAATCTTTCTGCCTTCTTGTTGAATTTAGCATTCCTTTCATTAATGTATAATGACATCTCCAGCTATATTTGTTTCATTTTTTAATTCTGTAGAAACCTATGCTAATGCTCAGTCACTTCAGTCGTGTCTGGCTCTGTGCGACCCCATAGATGGCAACTCACCAGGGTCCCCCGTCCCTGGGATTCTCCAGGCAAGAACACTGGAGTGGGTTGCCATTTCCTTCTCCAATGCAGGAAAGTGAAAAGTGAAAGTGAAGTCGCTCAGTTGTGTCCGACTTTTAGCGACCCCATGGCCTGCACGCCTACCAGGCTCCTCTGTCTATGGGATTATCAAGGCGAAATCCAAAGCTGCTTGCTTTTTTGTTCTGAGTTAAGACTGAAAGCAATATATTTAGAAAAGTACCCTGCAAGGATATATGTCCAATGAGCATTGTTCTTGCAGTTTACTTTTTAAAGTTAACAGTACTATCAAATGTGAGAGAGGAGAGTAAAAAGTTGGCTAAAACCTCAACATTCAGAAAACTAAGATTATGGCATCTGGTCCCATCACTTCACGGTAAATAGATGGGGAAACAGTGAAAACACTGGCAGACTTTATTTTTTTGGGCTCCAAAATCACTGCAGCCATGAAATTAAAAGATGCTTACTCCTTGGAAGGAAATTTATGACCAACCTAGATAGCATATTAAAAAGCAGAGATGTTACTTTGCCAGCAAAGATCCGTTAGTCAAGGCTATGGTTTTTAGTAGTAGTCATGTATGGATGTGAGAGTTGGACTATAAGGAAAGCTGAGTGCCAAAGAATTGATGCTTTTGAACTGTGGTGTTGGAGAAGACTCTTGAGAGTCCCTTGGACTGCAAGGAGATCCAACCAGTTCATCCTAAAGGTGATCAGTCCTGAGTGTTCATTGGAAGGACTGATTTTGAAGCTGAAACTCCAATACTTTGGCCACCTGATGCGAAGAGCTGACTCATTGGGAAAGACCCTGATGCTGGGAAAGACTGAAGGCAAGAGAAGAAGGGGATGACAGAGGATGAGATGGTTGGATGGCATCATCGACTCAATGGACATGAGTTTGGTAAGCTCCAGGTGTTGGTGATGGACAGGGAGGCCTGGCATGCTACAGTCCATGGGGGTCACAAAGAATCGGATATGACTGAGCGACTGAGCTAAACTGATGGTATAAAGAACAATATTGCATAGGAACCTGCAATTTTAGGTCCATGAATCACGGTAAATTGGAAGTGGTCAAACAGGAGATGGCAAGAGTGAACACTGACATTTTAGGAATCAGTGAACTAAAATGCACTGGAATGGCAAATTTAATTCAGATGACTATTGTATCTGCTATTGTGGGCAAGAATCCCTTAGAAGAAATGGAGTAGACCTCATAGTCAGCAAGACTCTGAAATGCAGTACTTGAGTGCAATCTCAAAAATGACAGAATGATTTCTGTTTGTTTCCTAAACTAACCATTCAGTATCACAGTAATGCAAGTCTATGCCCCAATCAGTAATGCCAAAGAAGCTGAAGTTGAACGAGTCTATGAGGACCAAAAGACCTTCTAGAACTAACACCAAGAAAAGATGCCCTTTTCATCATCAGGGTTTCTCTGAGTTCAGTTGATAAAGAATTCTCCTGCAATGCAGGAGACTTGGATTTGATTCTTGGGTCATGAAGATCCACTGGAGAAGGGATAGGCTACCCACTCCGGTATTCTTGGGCTTCCCTGTGACTCAGCTCGTAAAGAATCTCCTTGCAAAGAGGTAGACCTGGGTTCGACCCCTGGGTTGGGAAGATCCCTTGGAGAAATGAAAGGCTACCCACCCCAGTATTCTGGCCTAGAGAATTCCATGGGTGCCATAGTCCATTGGGTTGCAAAGAGTCAGTCACGAATGAGGGACTTTCAACTTCACTTCAGCCCTCCCCACTTCAGGGAGCCAGGAAGTGTACCTGTTACTTGTCTTCACTTACCCCTTACGCAGCAAGATTTCCAATAATGCTTTGGTTGAATTCATCTGGCCTCTTACCACTTGCTATTGATTAAAAGAGTCCAAGAGCCCTGCCTGGTCCGTTACACTACCAGCCATATAGTAATTCATGTTTCTTCACAGGCTCACCAATAATAGTGTGTCATTGAACTTTGAGATTTTTGTCATATTTCCATCTCTAAAATAAAAACAATCCACTGAGATTCTGATTAAATAACATTTACACTTTTTGGAGATACTTCTTTGTGATAATACATTTTTCTTTTGTCTTCCAACCAGAAAATCCTTAATCACTTACTGAGATTTAAGTTTTTTAACTTAAAACTATTTTGTAGTTTTCCTCATGTTACTGTTTAAATCTTATACAGTATCTCTCTTTTAGCGGACTACTTTTTCATTTCCACATCTAATTAATGGTTGAAGAAAAAAAAATATTTTCATGCATTTCTCTTGTATCCAGCACCTTTGTTGTTGTTGTTGTGGCTAAGTCGTGTCCCCCTCTTTGCAAACCCATGGACTGCTGCACGCTAGGTTTCCCTGACCTCTTGTATCCAGCACCTTAGTGAAAGTGAAGTCGCTCAGTCGTGTCCGACTCTTCGCGACCCCATTGACTGCAGCCTACCAGGCTCCTCCGTCCATGGGATTTTCCAGGCAAGAGTAATGGAGTGCCATTTCCTTCTCCAGAACTTTAATCCAGCACTTTACTGAATTATATTAACTTTTTGGCACTATTATTAATTCTGGCGCAGTTTCCCCGTTGAGCATGTTGGAACGAACAGAATGGATGCGCCCTGCTCTCCTGCATCCCATCGATTTTCAACATCGTTGGGGGGAAACGAAAAATTAAAGACTTGAAAAATCTCTTACATACATTGAAGAGAATGAAAATGGTGCCATACGACAGTACTAAGGGTCTACGCGAGACAAGGTAGTCAGGGGAAGACCTGCTTTGGAGGAACTGACCTTCAGTCTAAGCGCTGAAGGGAAAACACTTTCCGCTTAAGGGTGAGGTACACAGTTGAGGTAACTTTCCACAAGACTCCTCTAGCTTGGCTATGCTCCGCCACACGCCGGCTACCGAAACACTCCTGCCCCGCCCGCCCCGCCGCGCGCCCGCCCCGCCCGCCCGCCGCCCGCCCCGCCCCGCTGCGCCCGCCCCGCGCCCCGCCCCGCCCCGCCCCGCCGCCCCGCGCCGCGCCCCCGCCCCGCCGCGCCCGCCGCGCCCGCCGCGCCCGCCGCGCCCCGCCGCGCCCCGCCCCGCCCGCCGCGCCCCGCCCCGCCGCGCCCCGCCCTGCCCCCGCCCCTGCCCCGCCCCTGCCCCGCCCCGCCGCGCCCCTGCCCCCGTCCCTGCCCCCGCTGCGCCCCTCCTCTACGGCCTTTTGCAGCTGCGCAATACTCTGCCCAATTGAAAATGTCTCACTGCCTAAAGGGGCAGGGATTGGCCCTAAATTCCTGAGGCTGACGGAAGAGGCGGGGTTTATGGTAGGCTATTATTATGTATTGACGCGACAGTCCAAAGGTCGGCGGAAGTGTTGGATGTTGTTTCCGGAAGTGGGAAAGGAAAGCTTGAGATGGCGGCTGCGACTCTTACCGAGAAGGTACGTGCGGCTGGTTCTATCTAGGGTTCTTAGTTGGGGAGGGTTCTGAGGGCAGCAGGGGCGAGAAGTGGAGGAAGTGCTTGTGTGCCGGGTCAGGAAGGCGCAAATAATGTGGGGCCAGGATCGGCGATGAGCGCCTGGCCCAGCCCGCGGGGACTCACCTGGGCTGACCGGGAGAAGCCTAACCGGCCCTTACTCGGCCTCTCCTCTTTCGTATAGGTGCCGGTGGGTGGAGCAGAGGAGCAACAGCCTCCCGCAGGAGCCGAGGAGCTGGCCTCCCAGAAGCGCGAACAGAGACTGCGCAAATTCCGGGAGCTGCACCTGAAGCGGGTGAGTTGTCCTGGAGGCCACCTGACACTTGTCACCTGGCCAGGCCCGTGCACATTTGTGGAGGGAAGAGGAAGGCTCACCTGTGCGTGTGACAGATCAGCAGAGCTGGATGAAAGTTCTGTCCCAGTGGTTCTCAACCTGGCAGCACATTGGAGTCACTTTTGGAAACGGACACACTTTCTCCAAACCTTTTTTCGAGTTTGGGGGGTCTCTCACTAACAGCCTCTCTGCAGTATGACCCCAGTAAGCTCTTCCAAACAGAGGGAACACATGCAAAGGAAAGGAATTCATATCAGGGATGAGTCCAGCAAACAGCTGGCTGCAGTTGGAGCCAAGAAACAAAAAAGCAGCTCTTGACTGTTTCAACTCAAAGGGTCCTGACTGATAGCTCGGCCATGGTTTCACAAAATCCTCACCCAGACTCAGACTACCACAGTGTGACAAATGCACAGCGATACAAACCACAGAAATGACCCCACAGCACCGTCTTCTGCTAAGACCAGTGGTAAATATAGCACTAGCCTCACTCCCTTACTCCTGCCTCCCGTATAAAAACTTAAGTATGTTCATAAAAACAATCAGAGTATGCCCTGACTTTCTGATCCTGCCTAAGCCAGAGCTTCCTGCAGTCACCCGATATAGACTCAAATTCTGTAAGTAGGTGTTAACCTTTTCACTGAAATGTCTCCAGTTCCCTGTGGTTTGCTGTTTCCTTCTGTGTAGCACATTCAGCTTTGACCACACGTGTGTTCTTGGTGTCTGGATGGCAGGAATGACAGGTTGAGAGAAGTCTGTTTCTTTACCCAGAAAAATTTGATACAGAATCAAACACACTTACCTATTTACTTGGAGGGACTGTGTAAAGAACATGGGGTTGGATATTAAGAGACACATCTTCCTGGACTAACTGCCTCCAGCCTGTGACCCAACAAACATCTAACTTAAGGTGTCCCTGAGATAGTATACTTGTTTTGGTTTATGCAGTTAAATTTATTTTAAAACAGACTCTTCATACAGTAATTTAAATGGGGAGTGCCTTTCACTTGCCATAAGGTAAACTGCTAAAATATCTAAAGAGCAGAGTACTTGGGAAAGGTTAGAGATACTATGATAGGTATTAAAGCGCAAGCTTCAAATTGAGGCTTCTTCCTTGAATTAGGATTAAAAGGGAATTGAAAGTAGAATATTTTTTTTTTCATAATGTGAGACATTAACCTCCAGGCATCTGGAATAGCACACCAGTACAGCTCAACACATTTCTTGACTGTATACAAATGTAAGACCTTGCTTAAAATCCTTTGATGGTTCTCTTGCTTTTAGGATAAATGGAGTCCCTTGTTAATGTGCCTACTTGGCCTTGTTTAAAGTGGTGAAAATTTGTTTGGATTTATTTTTATGTTTCAGCCAACAACCTTTTTGTGTTTATGGTTTTAGAATGAAGCTCGTAAATTAAATCACCAGGAAGTTGTTGAAGAAGATAAAAGACTTAAGTTACCTGCAAATTGGGAAGCCAAAAAGGCTCGTTTGGAATGGGAACTACAGGAAGAAGAAAAGAAAAAGGTTAGGAACTGCTCTGCTGTCCTCATAAGTGGTCTGTTCTATTGTATTGAGATAGTAAAAAAAAGCTCTTTATCAGCTGCCACACTTTGGGCAAGTAATTTAATCTCCCTGTGATTGTGTTTTCTCATCTGTAAAATGGGATCTGTAATAATTACTTGAGTTAATTATGAATTAAATGAGTCAGTGCATTTGGAACATTTAAGAGAGGGTCTGACACTGGATAAATGTTGAATAATTATTATTTTTTAGATTGATGTATTCACTTCTTATATAGTAGCAGATAAGCAAATTTTTCCTTCACATAGTAATGGTTATTTTAAATGTATTGCTTTATATTCACTTAAAATAGTTCAAATAATTGCTTGTATCATAAGGGCAAGCATTAGCTTTTTTCCCTTTCATTTAGGAATGTGCAGCGAGAGGGGAAGACTATGAGAAAGTGAAGTTGCTAGAAATCAGTGCAGAAGATGCAGAAAGATGGGAGAGAAAAAAGAGGAGGAAAAACCCCGACCTGGGATTTTCGGGTAAGACTGAACTTTATTGAATAGGCCTCTGAGATAAGCATGCCTTCAGTGTTTCTGGTTTTAAGAAAGGATATGCCTCTTCATGGAATATTCTGTAATAGACTTATACTCCTAAGAAAAATACAAATACATCATATATGGCAGAAGTGAAAAAGGCTCTAGTTGAATCAGCTGGATTCCTTTATTCAGGGCTAAAATTAAAGCCTGTTGGTCAGGATCTTCAGGATACAGGCTATGCTAATAATTTTGATTTTTCTCTGAATAGTAATGATCAAATAAGGTAATATATCATTTCCAATTCTCATTTTACTTTTAGATTATGCTGCTGCCCAGCTTCGCCAGTATCATCGGCTGACCAAACAGATCAAACCAGACATGGAAACATATGAGAGACTGAGAGAAAAGCAGTAAGTTGACAGGATTAATGCAAGTCCAGTTTCATCCTGAAGTGGTATTGATGTATTAAAACTTGTGTGTTTACATAAACATATATACATAAATACACACTGTAGTGCTTAGGTATGGATTAGCAATAGCTGGGTTTTGTTGTTGTTGTTGCTGTTTCTTGGCTGTGCTGGGTCTTTGTTGCATGTGGGCTTTCTCTGGTTACAGCAAGTGGGAGTTACTGTCCATTGAAGCTACTCTCCGTTGAGGTGTGTGGGCTTCTCGCTGCGGTGGCTTCTCCTGTGGATCGCAGGCTCTTGGTGCACCGGCTTCGTTAACTGCAGCACTCAGGCACAGCAGTTGCCCCACATGGGCCCTGGAGCATGTGGGCCTCAGCAGTTACGGGGCATGGGGTTAGTTGCTCTGTGGCATGTGGCATCTCCCTGGACCAGGGATCAAACCTGTGTCCCCGGCACTGGCAGGTAGATTTTTAACCACTGGACCACCAGAGAAATGCTCAACAACTGTATAAGGATAGTTTCAGGTCTTGATGACACTGTTTACTGCTCATCCACAGCAGTTAAGCTAACCACATGATTATCTTGCTAGCTAGGCATTCTGCAACTGGGTGTTGAGAGATTACCGTAGTTACTCATATTTTGCGACATAGAATGCTTTAGTGCCAGGATAGGTGAACTGCTGTAAAGGACCAGAGAGTGAATATTTTAGGCTTATAGGCTATCTGGGCTCTGTCACAGCTACTCCACTCTGCCCTTGTCATGTGAAAGCAGCCATAGAGTAGTCCTAGACAGATGGGTGGACTGTGTCCCAGTAAAACTGTTTCTGTAAACAAGAGGCTGGAATTTGCTGGCCTGCTGTAGTGGAAAGAGAACCTGAAGCTGGAAGCAAGTCCTTTAACCTCTGACCCTTGGCTCTTTCATCTGTAGAATGAAGGTGTTGAACTAGGTGATTTCTTAACTTTCATCCTTTACAATTCTGTATCTTTTCTCTTGTTTTTTTAAAAAAGATGAGATAGGATCCCACAGTAAAGACATTTAGGTATTTTATCTCTCTTCATGAATGGTAGTTTAGCCTGAAAATGTGGAGCACTTGCAGTGTTACTCCAAGACCATGTTGCTGTCTTTTCAGTGGAGAAGAGTTTTTCCCAACGTCCAACAGTCTTCTTCATGGGACACATGTGCCTTCCACAGAGGAAATCGACAGGATGGTCCTAGACCTGGAAAAACAGTGAGTACTCCATACAGCAGCCATCTCATTAAATGTTTCGTGAAAAAATGGACATAACGTGCTTGGAATGAATTAAGATAGATGTTCTACTCGCTCATGTCTGACCTTGCATCTCTAGTGGTATTGGGGACAGAGAGCAAGTATGAATTGAATCCATTTGATTTGGAATGAAGATGTAAAATATTGATGGAATTGAGTTATTATAATTGAAAATTATAAATAAAATTATTCTCTTAAAGAAATTATTCTTAATTCTACTTTAACAACCATGGCACTCTTTGATTTAAAGAAGTATAAATGTTCTAGTAAACTTACATATTTGTGTTTCTTAATACTGATAGGGTTGTTTTTCCTGATATTGATCAGGCAGAGCAAAATGAATTTAATTTATAGGAGCTCATACACTTCAGTATTAAGATTAGTGTCTAGTACATACTATATACTCTGTTCATATTAGCTGTGGTTATTAATATAATTATATTTATTATAATTATTAATTAATAATATAATTACTGTTACAATCATTTCCTTTACTTCATGTATCCAGTTCCTGGCAGTGCATCATTGTTCTTTTAGAAGCATTCTGCAGATTTGTTTGTATTTACTGAATTTCATGGTTCATACCCAGGGATATGCTGTTAATTGGCAGTTTCAACTTCATCTTGATGAAAACTGGGCTTCCCCCTCCCCAAAGTGTGCTAGTTTAAGTGTACTGATTTTTTTTTTGTCATGTTTTATTAATACCAAAAAGGAAAGCAGTTGTGAAATTTATTTTCTTCTCCCAGAATTGAAAAACGAGACAAATACAGCCGGAGACGTCCTTATAATGATGATGCAGATATTGACTACATTAATGAAAGGAATGCTAAATTCAACAAGAAGGCAGAAAGATTCTATGGGAAATATACAGCTGAAATTAAGCAGAATTTGGAAAGAGGAACAGCCGTCTAATCCCATCAGGAACTGTTTAGAAGCTTGAGAATAGAGTGAAAATTTCTGCTAGCAAATTGAAGTTCTCTTCAGAGTTACACTGTAAACTAGAGCTCCGTTTGTGCCCTCCCACCCAGCATTTAAAAATAAATGTTTTTTCTTAAATGTATACTTCATGTATATTTCCACATTTTTTGTGCTTGGATATAAGATATATTTCTTGTAATGTACTTGTTTTGTAAAAATCTACTTTGTATAAATTCTATTATTTTTCTATGTATTTTAAGTGTGTATGACGAATCTTTGAAGCATTTTGGGTTTAAGGAATGCTGGTAGCGTATGTAAGTGTAGTCCTTGTTACTTTGAGTATTTTGATGAATTTGATAAAATCTAGAACTGGACTTGGGAACCATGCGGGGTTGTGGACTCCATAGCTAAGGATGGTGATGAGGAGACGACAGTGGCTGCTGGAGGGCAGGAGCAGCTGTCTCCATAGAGGGCTGCTTAGGACCAAGTTCAGGAAGTGGAATTGTCCTCCTGTAAACAGTGGCCAGATGTAGTTCCCTTTTGGAAAGGAGCTATCTTGTGGATGAGAGTCCCTACTAAGCATTGTATCATTTAAAACACGTATCTGGGGACTTCCCTGGTGGTCCAGTGGTTAAGAGTCCGCCTTCCTGGGTTTAATCCCTGCTTGGGGAACCAAGATCCCACATTCTGAGTCACTTCAGTCATGTCTGACTCTTTGAGACCCTATGGACTGTAGCCTGTGAGTGTCCTACGTCCGTGGGATTTTCCAGGTGAAAACACTGGAGTGGGTTGCCCTTTCCTTTTCCAAGATCCCACAAGCCCATGCCCTGCAACTGGAGAAACCCATATGCCTCAGCAAAGACTCAGCACAGCCAATAAATAAAATGAGTATTTGTATTTATACATTTATATTTACGTAAATATACACACACATGCTTCCATTGCAAACGTGGTCAGAATAGTACAATGAGTCCTACAATAATTCAGTGCCTGTCTTTAATAATTACCAACTTATGCCAATCTTTGTTTCATCTTCATTTCTATTCACTTTCTATAACTCTCATGTTATTTTGAAGCAAATACTAAATGTATAATTTCATCTATAAATATTTCACTATCTGAAAGATTAAAAAAAGACTACAATGCTATTATCGCAATAATAGTCCTATTTTAATAAAACTAAAGAGTAAAAGATCGGTATAATTTTTTCTGTGTGTTGATAAAAATGCTAAGTACCTAATTAGAACATTCCAAATTAAGAAAAACCTGAAACTCAAGAAAATTTCACAAAAACTTCAGCTTTAGTAGTTATAATTAATAACCACTGATGCTTATTCCCTTTTAAAATTTATGTAGTACTTTCTATTTCTGCTCTTATTTTATCTTCTAGCATTTAATCTCTGTGCAGTTAGGTCTGACCACAGCCTGGATGCTACCTCTGAAAATAAATATATATATTTTTCTTAATATGTATATTTCTTATTGAAGTATAGTTGACTTATAATGTTTCAGATGCACAGCAAGATGATTGAGTTATACACATTTTTTGGAGATTATTTTCCAGTATAGGTTGGTTCAGTTCAGTCGCTCAGTTGTGTCCAACTCTTTGCAACCCCATGAATCACAGCATGCCAGGCCTCCCTGTCCGTCACCAACTCCCGGAGCTCACCCAAACTCATGTCCATCGAGTTGGTGATGCCATCCAGCCATCTCATCCTCTGTCCCCTTCTCCTCCTGCCCCCAACCCCGTTTTTCCAATGAATCAACTCTTTGCATGAGGTGGCCAAAGTATTGGAGTTTCAGCTTTAGCCATTAGTCCTTCCAAAGAACACCCAGGACTGATCTCCTTTAGAATGGACTGATTGGATCTCCTTGCAGGCCAAGGGACTCTCAAGAGTCTTCTCCAACACCACAGTTCAAAAGCATCAATTCTTCGGTGCTCGGCTTTCTTCACAGTCCAACTTTCACATCCATACATGACCACTGGAAACATTTTGGATTTTTGAGGCCCCCAAAATAAAGTCTGACACTGTTTCCACTGTTGCCCCATCTATTTCCCATGAAGTGATGGGACTGGATGCCATGATCTTCGTTTTCTGAATGTTGAGCTTTAAGCCAACTTTTTCATTGTCCTCTTTCATCAAGAGGCTTTTTAGTTCCTCTTTGCTTTCTGCCATAAGGGTGGTCATCTGCATATCTGAGCTTATTTATATTTCTCCTGGCAATCTTGATTCCAGCTGTGCTTCTTCCAGCCCAGCATTTCTCATGATGTACTCTGCACATAAGTTAAATAAGCAGGGTGACAATATACAGCCTTGATGTACTCCTTTTCCTATTTGGAACCAGTCTGTTGTTCATGTCCAGTTCTAACTGTTGCTTCCTGACCTGCATACAGATTTCTCAAGAGGCAGGTCAGGTGGTCTGGTATTCCCATCTCTTTCAGAATTTTCCACCAGTTTATTGTGATCCACAGAGTCAAAGGCTTTGGCATAGTCAATAAAACAGAAATAGATGTTTTTCTGGAACTCGCTTGCTTTTTCAATGATCCAGCGGATGTTGGCCATTTGATCTCTGGTTCCTCTGCCTTTTCTAAAACCAGCTTGAATCTCTGGAAGTTCACGGTTCATGGATTGCTGAAGCCTGGCTTGGAGAATTCTGAACATCAGTTTACTAGTGTGTGAGATGATAGGTTATTACAAGATACTATAATTCTTGTGCTAGACAGTAAACCTTTGTGATGTGTTGCCTATCTGTTTTTTAAAATTACAAATCTAGCGTTCTATCCATACGAAGTCAAGTGGAATCAAAATGTCATAAATTTTTTAGGCAAAGATTGATAAATTTTCTAAGATACATATATTATTGATACGTATACAAAAGCTTTTCTACTGTGCTTGAGAAAGGCTTGAGAAAAAAACATCAAAAAAAAAAAAAAGATGGAGAAATTGGAAAACTAAATGAAATGGTAGCACTGAATATGAAATAGAAGAAACAAGCTAAAGTAAAAGATCATCACATAGTCCAGTTGTTTTTAAACATGACTGCTCATTAGAAACATCTGGAGCTCTGGAGGAAAAAGAAGCAATACCTGGGTATTTGTATTTTTCAAAAACAAATTTCAAGATAATTCTGATATGCACCTGGATTTTAAAAAGTGATTACAGGTTTTCCTATTAAATCATAGTTTTGGTGATACAGAGTTCTGTTTTTCTGTTGACCAATCATGATACAATGGTGTTAAACAGTTAATAGCTATATAATCACAATAGTGAAGAATTCCAGAAAAACATTTACCTCTGTTTCATCAACTACGCTAAAGCCTTTGACTGTGTGGATCATGACAAACTGTGGAAAGCTCTTGAAGAGATGGGAATACCAGACCATCTTACCTGTCTCCTGAGAAACCTGTATGCGGGTCAAGAAGCAACAGTTAGAACAGTTCTGTATGGAACAGCTGATTGGTTCAAGATAGAGAAAGGAGTTTGGCAGGGCTGTCTGCTGTCACCCTGTTTGTTTAATCTGTACGCTGAGCACATCATGAGAAATGCCGGGCTGGATGAGTTACAAGCTGGACTCAAGATGGGGGAGAAACATCAACAATCTCAACATATGTGGATGATACCATTCTAATGGCAGAAAGTGAAGAGGAAGTAAAGAGCCTCTTGATGAGGGTGAAGCAGGAGAGTGAAAGAGCAGGCTTAAAACTCAATATTAAAAAACTAAGATCATGGCATCTGGCCCCATTACTTCATGGCAAATAGAAGGGGATAAGTTCAGAGTAGTGACAGATTTCCTCTTCTTGGGCTCTAAGATCACTGCAGATGGTGACTGCAGCCATGAAATCGGAAGATGATTGCCTCTTGGCAGGAAAGTGATGACAAATCTAGACAGTGTATTGAAAAGCTCAGACGTTACCCTGCTGACAAAGGTCCGTATAGTCAAGGCTGTGCTTTTCCCAGGGGTCATTTACGGTTGTGAGAGCTGGACCGTAAAGAAGGCAGAGTGCCGAAGAATTGAACTGTGGTGTTGGAGAAGACACCTCAAAGTCCCTTGGACAGCAAGGAGATCAAACCAATCAATCTTAAGGGAGATCAACCTTGAATACTCATTGGAAGGACTGATGCTGAAACTCCAGTATCTTGTTCATTTGAAAACTCGACCCATTGGAAAAGTCCCTAATGCTGGGAAAGACCGAGGGCAGAAGGAGAAGAGGGCGTCAGAGGATGAGATGGCTGGATGGCATCACTGATGCAATGAACATGAACATGGGCAAACTTTGGGAGATGGTGAGGGACAGGGAGGCCTGGCATGCTGCAGTCCCTGGGGTCACAAAGTGTCTGACACGACTGGGTGACTGAGCAGCAACAACATGTCCCTTCATCTGGGACTCTGGGCCATAACTTTATGCTTTTTCATCATCACGTAATATGGTTTTGCTTTAGCTGCTGTGGGACTCTGGTTCTTGCTCTGTCTGCCCTCTGATGGAGGAGGCTAAGAGGCTTGAGTAAGCTTCCTGACGGGAGGGGCTGGTGATGGGAAAAACTGGGTCACGCTGTGGTGGGCAGGGCCTTGCTCAGTAACACTTTAATCCAATTATCTGCTGATGGGTGGGTTGCACTTCCTGGTAGTTTTTGTCCTGAGATGACCCAGCCCTGGGGACTACATGCTCTATGGTCGGGTTAATGGCGACCTCCAAGAGGGTTTACGCCAAGGCGGACCTTCCCAGCCCGATGCTGCCAGTGCCCCCATCCCTGTGGTGAGCCCCTGCCCACCCACGCCTCCACAGGAGACCCTCCAACACCAGCAGCTAGTTTTGGTTCAGTCTTCTGTTGGGTCGCTGCTCCTTTCCTCTGGGTCTTAGTGCATGCAAGGTTTTGCTCGTGCCTTCCAAGTCTGGAGTCTCTGTTTCCCCCAGGCCTGTGGAATTCCTGTAATCAAATCCCGCTGACCTTTCAGGCCAGATTCCCTGGGGATTCCCAGTCCCTTTGTCAGATCCCCAGGCTGGGAAGCCTTAGGTGTGGTCCAGAACCTTCACGACAGTGGAGAGCTTCTTTGGAATTATCGTTCTCCAGTTTGTGGGTCGCCTAACTGGCGGGTATGGGATTTGACTTTATGCTGATTGTGCCCCTCTTTGTCTTTGGATGTGGGGTGTCTTTTTTTGGTGGGTTCCAGCATCCTCCTGTTGATGGTGGTTCAACAGTTAGTTGTGATTTTGGTTCTCTGGCAGGAGATGAGTGCACATCCTTTTACTCCACTATCTTGAACAGGAAGCTCCTGAAAATAAATATATTTCATTTCCCATTTCCACTGCCTTAGTTCAGGTGTTTAATCCTGAGTATTGCAATAGCCTTAAACAAAAACACATCAAAACACACTGTCACATGGAATCTGGCAAGGTATTTACAAGAATATATGGGCCAGCAGGGTTTATTCTAAGAATGCAAGAGTAGCTTGAAGGCCTGTTAATTGCCTGTCCAATATCAATTCTCTTCATAACCAACCAAACCCTGATTTTTTTGGGTGAATTTGTGGTAAAATTTCCAGCTAAACATTTGTTTTCCCCTGACTGACCTGCTATTCCAGGTTGCTATAGCTCTGGCTAAGATGACACAATCTAATCTGAGAAATCTTCTGCTTTCCTCGTAAGGGAGCCACTCCCTGCTTCCCCCGTTCTTCTTCCTGCTTGGATCATACATGAGAGGGCTGGAGTTGTAACAGCAGCCTTTTTGTGCCATGAAGTAGCAAGCATGAGGACAGACTTAATGCGCCAAGGAGAGTGGAGCTTTGCATTCCTGTTTGCAACACTGAGAAGTGGCGCCAGCCCTAGACACCTGCCTCTCATCTTCCTGTTACCTGCTGCTGAAGAAATGTGTGAACAATGCATGGTTCAATTTCAGGACAGATGTGAAATATACAAAAATCAGTAGTTTTTCTCCACTCTAGAAATAAATACCTAGAAATGGAGTTGGGAGGAAATAGGTTACAATAGCAATAACTATTAGTATCTGTATATACATATACATATATATTTATATATATTGGCCAAGCCTGAGGCATGGGATATTAGTTCCCCGACCAGGAGTGAATCCATGCCCCCTGAATTGGGAACAAAGAGTCTTAACCATCAGACTACCAGGGAAGTCTAGCATATATTTGATGTGGAGTCTGCTCCTGTGGGTGGGGTTGGACCAGCGGCTTGTGCGGGTTTCCTGGTTGGGGGAACTTGAGTCTGTGTTCTGGTGGATGGAGCTGGATCCTCTCTGGAGGGCAATGCAGTGTCCAGAGGTGAGTTCTGGGTGTCCATGGGCTTTCCAGGTGACATGAGCGGTAAAGAGCCCACCTGCCAATGCAGGAGGCATAAGAGATGCAGGTGCAGTCCCTGGGTTGAGAGGATCCCCTGGAGAAGGGACTGGAAGCTCACTCCAGTATTCTTGCTTGGAGAATCCCATGGACAGAGGAGCCTGGTGGGCTGTGGTCCATAGGATTGCACAGAGTCGGACATGACTGAAGCGGCTTAGCACACACGCACAGGTGGAAAAGCACGCATATGGTGCTTTTCTACAAACAAACAAAGAAAGCTTATGTGAAACTTATGGCTTCGAGCAGCCTGTCTTTTAATGTTCAGGGTTGTGTTCCTGTTTTGCTGGAGGATTAGCATGGAGTGTCTTGCACTGGAGCTTGCTGGCTCTTGGGTGGAGTTTGGTCTCAGTGTAGGTATAGATGTCCGTCAGCAGATGAATGGATAAGGAAGTGTGGTACATATACACGATGGAATATTACTCAGATATAAAAAGGAATGTATTTGAGTCAGTTCTAATGAGGTGGATGAACCTGAAGCCTATTACACAGAGTGAAGTAAGTCGGAAAGAGACAAATACTGTATATTAATGCATATATATATATGTGTGTGTGTGTGTGTGTGTGTGGAATTTAGAAAGATGATACCGATGATCCTATATATAGGGCAGCAAAGGAAACACAGATGTAAAGAGCAGACTTTTGGACTCAATGGGAGAAGGCGAGGGTGGGAGGATTTGAAAGAATAGCACTGAAACATGTATGAAGTGAAGTGAAGTCGTTCAGTCATGTCCAACTCTTTGCGACCCCATGGAGTATAGCTTACAAGGCTCCTCTGTCCACAGAATTTTCCAGGCAAGAGTACTGGAGTGGGTTGCCATTTCCTTCTCCAGGGGATCTTCCCGACCCAGGGATCGAACCCAGGTCTCCTGTGTTTCAGGCAGACACTTTACCGTCTGAGCCACCAGGGAAGCCTTGAAACATGTATATTACTGTATAAAAATAGATGACCAGTGCAAGTTCGATGCATGAAGCAGGGCACCCAAAGATGGTGCTCTGGGACAACCCAGAGGGATGGGGTGGGGAGGGAGGTTCAGAATGAGGGGGATACATCTATACCTGTGGCTGATTCATGTTGATATATGGCAAAAGCCATCACAATATTGTAAAGTAATTATGCTCCAATCAAAATGAATTAATTAATTAAAAAAAAGAATGTTGTTGTTTAGTTGTTAAGTTGTGTCTGACTCTGGCAACCCCATGGACTGTAGCCCGCTAGGCTCTTCTGTCCATGGGATTTCCCAGGCAAGAATACTGGAGTGGGTTGCCATTTCCTTCTCCAGAGGATCTTCCCGACCCAGGAATCAAACCCGTGTCTCATGCACTGGGAGGTGGATTCTTAAGACACTGAGCCACTTAACACTGAGCCTGGGTTAAACGAGAAGGCACAGGACATATGTGAAAAAAATTATAAAATCTAATTGAAAGAGTTAACATGAGACTTCAACTTTCAGTCAAGATGGAGGGATGGGAGATGGATTTATCTTGCCGCTTGAAACAAAAACACAAGAAGCTTATGTGAATGGCAGTTTTCTCTCTTTCACCACGTTGGGTCTCAGTTGCAGCACGCGGAACCTTCTCTGTGTCACGTGGTATGTTTCAGAGGGTGGGGTCTCTTTCTGTGGCGCCCTGGCTCAGTAGTTGTGGGCTTAGTTTCCCTGCAGCACATGGGATCTTAGTTCCTGGACGAGGGATCAAACACACATCCCCTGCATTACAAGGCGGATTCTTAACCACCAGACCACCAGGGAAGTCCCAGCAGTTTTCAAGATACTGGAAATAAAACAAGGAGGCCCAGTGGTTCCTAAGAGAGGAAACAAGGGTAGCCCTATGATCAACTGAGCTCACTGGGTTTAAAGAATGTCCAGGCTATGGCGCATGGTGGGAGAAGCCAGGCAGAGCCCAGAGGTGCCCAGAGTGCTGGAGAGAAGGGAGCTGCACGCAGAACTGGGAAAGTCCACAGAGGTCTCAACAAGCATAAGGCAGAATATGTGTGTGAGGAAATGACTGGAAGCTGAGGGAAGAGTCGAAAAAGCAAGAGAGTTCCAGAAAGACATCTATTTCTGCTTTATTGACTATGCCAAAGCTTTTGACTATGTGGACCACAATAAACTGTGGAAAATTTTGAAAGAGATGGGACTACCAGACCACCTGACCTGCCTCGAGAAACCTGTATGCAAGTCAGGAAGCAACAGTTAGAACTAGACATGGAACAACAGACTGGTTCCAAATAGAAAAAGGAGGACGTCAAGGCTGTATATTGTCACCCTGCTTATTTATCTTATATGCAGAGTACATCATGAGAAACACTCGGCTGGAGGAAGTACAAGCTGGAATCAAGATTGCCGGGAGAAATATCAATACCGTCAGATATGCAGATAACACCACCCTTATGGCAGAAAGTGAAGAGGAACTAAAAAGCCTCTTGATGAAAGTGAAAGAGGAGAGTGAAAAAGTTGGCTTAAAGCTCAACATTCAGAAAACTAACATCGTGGCATCTGGTCCCATCACTTCACGGCAAACAGATGGGGAAACAGTGGAAACAGTGGCTGACTTTATTTTTCTGGGCTCCAAAATCACTGCAGATTGCAGCCATGAAATTAAAAGATGCTTACTCCTTGGAAGGAAAGTTATGACCAACCTAGATAGCATATTCAAAAGCAGAGACATTGTCAACAAAGATCCATCTAGTCAAGGCTATGGTTTTTCCAGTAGTCATGTATGGATGTGAGAGTTGGACTATAAAGAAAGCTGAGTGCCGAAAAATTGATGTTTTTGAACCATGGTGTTGGAGAAGACTCGAGAGTCCCTTGGACTGCAAGGAGATCCAACCAGTCCATCCTAAAGGAGATCAGTCCTGGGTGTTCATTGGAAGGACTGATGTTGAAGCTGAGACTCACTTTGGCCACCGGATGTGAAGAGCTGACTCATTTGAAAAGACCCTGATGCTGGAAAAGATTGAAGGCGGGAGGAGAAGGGGACAACAGAGGATGAGATGGTTGGATGGCATCACCAACTCGATGGACATGGGTTTGGGTGGACTCCGGGAATTGGTGATGGACAGGGAGGCCTGGCGTGCTGCGGTTCATGGAGTTGGACTCGACTGAGCGACTGAACTGCACTGAGGGGAGAATAGCGCCTGACACTAGCGCATGGCCAGGAAGAGTGTTTCCCACGAGCTGAGCCGGAAAACTTCGTAATCCATGTCTGAGGTTTTGCCTCAGTAGTGGAGATTAATTAGCCCTAGACTAACCACTGCTTGGGTTTTGCCTAAAAATCTTAAAAGTTCAGACGTAAAAGAATCAAACGATTTCCCTCGGACACACAGAGCAGACTTGTGGACACAGTGGGGGAAAGGGAGGGTGGCATGAATTGAGAGAATAACATGGAAACATATGTCAAACAGATAGCAAACATAGAGAATTTGCTCTATGACTCAGGAGGCTCAAACTGGTGTTCTGTGACAGCATAGAGCGGTGGGATAGGGTGGGAGGTGGGAGTGAGGTTCAAGAGGGAGGGGACACATGTATACCTACGGCTGAATCATGTTAACATATGGCAGAAACCAACACAATATTGTAAAGCAATTATCCCCCAATTAAAAACAAATTAATTTTAAAAACTAAAAAAAGAATCACACTGTTTCCAAATAGTTTAACTATATCCTAGAACAAAGATTAAGAATCATTATAATAAACACAGAAATATCCAGTACCTAAAAAATCAAGTTCACAGTGTCAGGCATCTTCAGAGAAACAGGAAAATAGGACTCATAATGAAAAAAAAAACTAAATCAACCTACACTTACCAAGAAGTGACACAGACATTTGAAGCAAGAGACAAGTCAGTTACTATAACTGTACTTCACATGTTCAAAAAGTTAAGAAGAGACATGAAAAGGCCTCCATTGAACTTCCTGACATGAAAATTACATGTCTAAGAAGAAAAATATGCTGAATGGGCTTAACTGTAGATTAGACGTCACAGAAGAAAGTAGTGGACTTGAAGACATAGCAACAGAAACCCTCCAAAAGGCAAGATAGAAAGTAAAAGAAATAATACGCAGGGCATCAGTGAATTAGGGGACCCTGTATGTGTAATTTGGAATTTCCAGGAGGTAGGAGGGAAGACACTGCTGCCCATAAAAGGCGCTGAATCTGAAGTCTAGTCTTTCTCTGTCGAAGGATGAGAAAACATGAGAAATGTCATGAAAGACATATTAGCACCAAGCTGAGGTTTTTTCCTTGACTTTAGCCGCAAAGTTCAAAAGGGACCACCTGTCTCAGGCGTGCTTACCTTCAAGACACATCTTGTCCTTTGGAAAATGCTGTGAGGGAGAATGGAGATGATCTATGTCAGTCTCTCCGAACCCATCCACAGTTCTGATGAAACTGAGTGCCTAGAAGAGGGAGTGAGGTCTGTTTGGGGGGATATAGAGGATGTGGCTGGAAACAGAGGCAATGTTAGCGAGCCCCCTTTGACACCAACCTGACTGCTGCTGAGGCCCCATTGGTGGTGGTTTAGTCACCAAGTCGTGTCTGACTCTTTGCAACCCCATGGACTGCAGCCCACCAGGCTGCTCTGTCTATGGGATTTCCCAGGCAAGAATACTGGAGTGGGTTGTCATTTCCTTCTCCAGGGGATCTTCCGGACCCAGGGATCAAACCTGGGTTTCCTCCATTGCAGGAGGATTCTTTATGACTTAGCCACCAGGGAAGCCTGTTAGCCATGACTTATTCTAAGAGGGAGGTGGCAGAGGTCCTGTTTAATTCCCCCTACACCCCATCCACAGCAGTCTTGTCTGAGTAATCCCCTGTAAGAGCATTCCTTCCTACCTACCCTGCCCACCAGGGCAGGGCTGCTCCCCACTGACCCTTTTCTTCCACACTGTAACATCTCAGTGGGGACACTTTCCTCACTGGCTCATTGATTTCAGAGGCCTTCCCAGAGAAATGGAGGCTTAATTCTCACATGACCCAACTATGTTCTCCCATTTGGAAGGCCTGGTTGAACATGTGGTGAAGCTGCCCATAACAAAATGATTTAGCACATTGTTCCCAGCTGGTCTGGGGTGACTTTGCCCCTGTTGGGTTCTTCTTAAGGCCTTAGTGAAATGGGGGGGGGGAGGGGGTGGCGGTGGCTACTAGCAATAACCTCACAGGATGGTTGCTGGTATTAAAAGGATAATCCATGCAAAGCTCTTAGTGCCATGGGCTTTGTTGATGTTGTTGTTGAGTTGCTAAGTTATGTCTAACTCTTTGCAACCCCATGGACTATAGTACTCCAGGCTCCCCTGTCTAACACTATGTCCTGGAGTTGGCTCAGATTCATGTCCATTGAATTGGTAATGCTATCTCATCCTCTGCTTTCCCCTTTCTCTGTTTGCCTTCAGTCTTCCCCAGCATCAGGGTCTTTTCCAAGGCCACCATCAGGTGGCCCAAGTATTGGAGCTTCAGCTTCAGCATCCATCCTTCCAATGAATATTCACAGTTGATTTCCTTTAGGATTGACTGGTTTGATTTCCTTATAGTCCAAGGGACTCTCAAGAGTCCTCTCTAGCACCACAATTTGAAAGCATCAATTCTTTGGTGCTCAACCTTCTTTATGGTCCAGCTCTCACTTCTGTACACGACTACTAGAAAAACCATAGCTTTGACTAGATGGACATTTGTTGGCAAGATGATATTTCTGCTTTTTAATATGCTGTCTAGATTTGTCATAGCTCTTCTTCCAAGGAGCAAGCATCTTTTAATGTCATGGTGGCAGTCACTGTCCACATAGATTTTGGAGCCCAAGAAAACAAAATTTGTTACGCTTCCACTTTACCCCTTCTACTTGCCATAAAGTTTGCAGAGTACGTGCTCCTGCATCTTGGCAGTTCCTGTTGTCACCCTTATGTTCTCGAACAGGACTCTCCTCTCTCCTTTCTCATGGCAAGAGACCCTGTGCACTAGCCATTAAAAGCATGGATTCAGGGGAGTTTCCTGGTGGTCTAGTGTGGATTTGGTGCTTCACTGCTGGTGCCTGGGTTCAATCCCTGGTCAGGGAACTGAGACCCTGCAAGCCACGTGGTGTGGCCAGGAAAAAAAGAAAGCACAGTCTCAGGTGTCAAACAATTTAGATTCAAATCTCAGTTCTTCCATTTCTCAGGCAAAAATTCTTAGGCAAGTCACCTGTACTGTTCACTCAGTTCAGTTCAGTTCAGTCACTCAGTCGTGCCCTACTCTTTGCGACCCCATGGACTGCAGCACGCCAGGCCTCCCTGTCCGTCACCAACTTCCAGAGTTTACTCAAACTCGTGTCCATGGAGTCAGTGATGCCATCCAACCATCTCATCCTCTGTCGTCCCCTTCTCCTCCCACCCTCAATCTTTCCCAGAGTCAGGGTCTTTTCAAATGAGTCAGTTCTTCGTATCAGGTGGCCAAAAATTGGAGTTTCAGCTTCAACATCAGTCCTTCCAATGAATGTTCAGGACTGAGCTTCCCTAACAGAGTGCTGTAGACTAGGTGGCTTAAACTGTACAAATTTCCTTGTTCACAGTTCTGGAGGCTGGAAGTCCAGGCTTAAGGTGCCAGCAGGGTTGGTTTCTGACAAGGGTCCACTCCTTGGTTGCAGATGGCTACCTTCTTGCTGTGCTAACATGGCCTTTTCTCTGTGCATGTGTATTCCTGGTATCTCTTCCTCTTATAGGGACACTGATTCTATTGGATTAGGGCCCCACCCTTATGACGTCTTTTAACCTTAATGACCACTGTAAAGGCCCCATCTCCAAATCTAGTCATATGGGGGGTTAGGGTTTCAGCATATGAATTTGGGGTGACATGATTCAGTCCATAACATGTCAGCTACTTTGTGCTTCAGTTTCTCCAGCTCTAAAACATGTTAATAATGCCTACCTCTGAGGACTGTTGGGAGGATTTAATGAGTGTAATGCACTTAGACATGTCTGGTTTATAGCAGGTACCATATGAGTTATAATAGTAATAACAAAATGAATAAGTACTGTCCCTATAGAGATTTCCTATACTCTTCCTAATCAAGATAATACCAATTTATTATTATTATTTGGCTATATTACATGGCATGTGGGATCTTAGTTCTCAGACCAGAGATTGAAATTGCACCCCCTGTATTGCAAGCACAGAGTCTTAACCACTGAACCACTGGAGAAGTCCCAACAATTCCAAATTGAATGTTCAAAAATCTTCAAGGGAGGTAGAATTTCTGTGTGATTTGCTCCCTGCCCCCAAAAGTCTGGCTTTCTTTTTTTTTTTTTTTAGGACCAGCAGAGACTCTTGAGAGTCCTTTGGACTGCAAGGAGATCCAACCAGTCCATTCTGAAGGAGATCAGCCCTGGGATTTCTTTGGAGGGAATGATGCTGAAGCTGAAACTCCAGTACTTTGGCCACCTCATGCGAAGAGTTGACTCATTGGAAAAGACTCTGATGCTGGGAGGGATTGGGGGCACGAGGAGAAGGGGATGATGAAGGATGAGATGGCTGGATGGCATCACTGACTCGATGGACGTGAGTCTGAGTGAACTCCGGGAGTTGGTGATGGACAGGAAGGCCTGGTGTGCTGCGATTCATGGGGTCGCAAAGAGTCAGACACAACTGAGCTACTGAACTGAACTGAGAGACCTCCTCTTCCTGCTGATCTGAAGCTTTGAAGAGATAGGAAACCCAGGAGCTTTGATGTCCCCCTTCCCCAGACCCCTTCCCCTCAGCACAGATTGGTGCTGTCTCAGCCGCCTTCCTCCTTCAGCAAAGCTCTCTTCAGAGCTCACTGCTTATCCAGGATTAACCTCATGCTCCCGGGGGCTGCTTCTCCAATCCAAGACAGTTAGACTCAAAGTCCGGTTTCTGACAAACGACAACCACTTGCAGAACCCAGGAATCTGAGAACCAGAGGTCTCACCTGGATTTTTGCTGCGGTTAGAACCAGCATATGCTAAGTCACTTAAGTCATGTCCGACTCTTTGCGACCCCGTGGACTGTAGCCCACCAGGCTCCTCTGTCCATGGGATCCTCCAGGCAAGAAGACTGGAGTGGGTTGCCATGCCCTCCTCCTCCAGGGGATCTTTGCAACCCAGGGATGGAACCCACATCTCTTATGTCTCCTGCATTGGCAGCAGGTTCTTTACCACTTGTGCCACCTGGGAAGCCCCGGTGGAACCAGCACTCAAGATCGAATCATTAAAATAAAAACAAAAAAAATTCCTTATCTATAAAATGTTCATGTTTTGAATGAATAGTCTAGCTTTGGATCCAGTCCTGTTTCTGTGGATGAGGTTGACGGATTTTCGTTTGGACACCTCCAGCTTGTTGGGAGCTCAACAGGCTGGAGGGACCATGAGAAGCTGAGAGATACTGACAACATCTCAGATGGCTGAGGCCTGTGTGTGTTCATGCTAGTGCGTGGTGTGTATGTGCATGGTGTGTGCTGGGAGGGGCAGGTGTGTGTTTCTTTGGTTGGAAGTGACCCTTTGGGGAAAGATGCAGAAAATAACTGACAATCTCAGAAATGCTCTACAATGTGTGGAGTGTTCTAGAATGTCACTCACCACATGTATGCAAAATGTAAACACCTAAATTATACCACCATTTTTACAAAATCCTGCTTTGGCATTTCTCATTCTTATTAATATAATAGAAGCCCTCAAATAAGGAGCGGTCTAGCTCTCAGCTGTTGCTTAGGGGCCTGTGTGGGGCCTTAAGGGACAGAGCCTGACAACACGAAGTGGTGGGGAAGGAAAGCAGGGACCCTTAAACGGCCTTTTGGAGAGATCATAGCCACTGTTTAGCGTCCTCTTGTGGGACTTGAGGAACATAGCTTCAAAATCAGTTGTATTTTGGCAATGGCACCCCACTCCAGTACTCTTGCCTGGAAAATCCCCTGGACAGAGGAGCCTGGTAGGCTGCAGTCCATGGGGTCGCTAAGAGTAGGACACAACTGAGCAACTTCACTTAACTTTTCACTTTCGTGCATTGGAGGAGGAAATGGCAACCCACTCCAGTGTTCTTGCCTGGAGAATCCCAGGGACAGGGGAGCCTGGTGGGCTTCCGTCTATGGGGTCGCACAGAGTCAAACACGACTGAAGCGACTTAGCAGCAGCAAGAGAAACATTCAGCCTTTCCCTAGATAGAACATTAATCCACAGTAATTTAGAAAATTAAATTCTTCCATTCTTCCAATTGGAAGGTTCAGAGGGAAGGTGTCCGACCCTCAGCGACCCCATGGACTGCAGCCCACCAGGCTCCTCCATCCATGGGATTTTCCAGGCAAGAGTACTGGCTGTGTGCAGGGCTGGCTTAAACTTTAAATCCCCTTCCAACTCTGAGATTGTCTAATTCTACAAGGGAAGAAAACAACTTGAGAGAGATCTTTTTAAAATATTGATTTATTTGGCTGTGTCGGATCTTGGTTGCGGCATGTGGTATCTTTGATGCACCACGCCAGGCCTTCTGTTGCTGCACACGGGCTCTCTAGTTGCGGCTCACCAGCTTAGTTGCTCTACAGCATGTGAGATCTCAGTTTCCCCGATCAGGGACTGAACCCACATCCCTTGCATTGGGAGGGAGATTCTTAACCACTGGCCCACCAGGGAAGTCCCTTAAGCAAGGAGATCTTTGATGGTGTTTTAGAGCTGATGGTTTCAGGCTCTTCGGAGAATGGGGATGACTTTGAAAGGAGAAGATGTCCGTGAGCTGTTCCCCCACTGCATGTGGCCCCTGGGGGCGGGTAGATAACTGGTCTCTTTAATTGATGACTCTTCAGATCCAGAAGAGCTGTGCTCCTTGACTATACTCCAGAAGCCTTGGTTCCTTCTGAATCTGATTTAGATGATCAGATCCTGGACTTTAAGCTGGTGCTGTAATGGGATGAGGTTTGGTGGTTTGCAGGAGGGGACCAGTACATTTTGCATGTGGGAGGGAGGTGAATTTTTGTTGGTGAGGGGTTGGGCTGTGGCAGGTTGCAATTTCCAAAGATGGGCACACCCCTAACTACCCCTTCTGCATGCTCTTTCTACAATTTGACATTGATGATCCTCCATAATGATGTGGAGGTTAGTTTTCTAGCTCTGCTCTGATAAAGTACAGTTGCCCTTGGGTATCTGCAGGGGATTGATTCTAGGAGCCTCCATGACACCACAATTTGAGGATATTCTCAAGTCCCAGACTCGGCCCTCCACATCTGTGCGTTCTGCATCCGAGGATATGGGCTGACAGCACCACAAACCGGGTGACTTGAACCACAGACCCTATGGTCTCTCAGTTGTGGAGGCTGGATGCCTGAGATCCAGGCATTGGCAGTCTTGTTGCCATCTGAGGTCTGTGAAGGAGAATCTCCTCCCTGCCTCTTTGCCACTCTGACGGGTTGTCTGGCACTCTTTGGCATGTCTTGGCGTGTAGCAACATCGCTCTGATTTCTTTATCTTCATGTGGTGTTCTCCTGGTGTGAGTTAACTGTCTTCAGATTTCCCCATTTTATAATGACACCACTCGTTTGAAAAAGGGCCCACCTTAATGACTTCATTTTAACTTGATTAGCTCTGTAAAGACCCCATTTCCAAATAAGGTCACAGGCTGAGGCATGGGGATTAAGACTTTCACACATGAATTTTGTTGGGGTATATGTATTAGAGAAACAGAACCAACATGTATATGTAGCTTTATGCACATGTATACAATCTCTATATAAATTTCTCCATATAGATGGATGTATTATGAGAAACTGGCTCACATGATTTTGGAGGCTGAGAAGTCCCATGATCTTCCATCTGCAAGCTGGAGACCAAGGAAGGTCAGTGGTAAAATTCAGTCCGAGTCTGAAGGCCTGGGAACCAGGGGAGCCGAAGGTGTGAGTTCTAGTCCAAGGGCAAGAAGAGACTGATGTCCCAGCTCAACAGGCAGGATGGAACAGGATGGATCCTCCCTTCCTCCTCTTTTTGTTCTATTCAGGCCTCCAGTAGATTGCAGCTTGCATGATCCTACCCAAACGGAGGAGAGCAATCTACTTTTCTGAGTCCATTGATTCAAACATGAATCTCATCTGGAAACATCCTCACAGACACACTCAGAAAGAAAGTGGACCAGTCCAACTGACACATGAAAGAAAGCATCATGGTTGCATACTGTAATCCGTAACTGGGAGGGACGGTGTTTCTTCTCCTTGAACTTGGGTGGACATTTGTAACTGTGATGGAAATGATGCTGAGTGACTTCGGAGGTTCAGTCACAGAGGCAATATGGCTTCCACCTGGTTCTCTCTCAGGAATCCAGCCACCATGCCTAGAAGAACATGCATAGGCCTTGTGAAGGTCTTAATCAACAGCCTGCATCAATTGCCAGACATTTGAGTGATATTTGCTATTTCAATCCCCAGCCTTTGAGTCTTCCCATTGAGGCCCAGATGTTGTATAGCAGAGTCAAGCCATCCTGCCCATGTCTGATCCACAGAAACTGTGAGAGATAATTAATTGTGGATGATTAATTTAATTTAATCAATTTAATTAAATTAATTTACGCCACTCACTAAGGGCAGGCGGCTGCGACAGGCACACTAAGCGCGGCTGTGAGGAGCTACCCCACGTCCGAGGTTGGGGCAGAAGCCGGGAGGACCCCATGCCCGAAGGGCAGCGGCTAAGAGGAGTTACCCCACGTCCGAGGTCAGGGGCAGCGGCCGAGAGTACCAGACTGCGATGGCGCAGGAACGGCCGAGAGGAGCTACCCCGCATCCGAGGTCAGGGGCGGCGGCCGGGAGGAGCTACCCAATGTCCAGGGAGCCGTGGCTGCGCGGGCACAGGAGGGCCTAGAGGAGCTATCCCACGTTGAAGGTCAGGAAGGGCGGTGGTGAGGAGATACCCCTCATCCAAGGTAAGGAGCAGCGGCTGCGCTTTGCTGGAGCAGCCGTGAAGAGATACCCCACGCCCAAGGTAAGAGAAACCCAAGTCAGACGGTAGGTGTTGCAAGAGGGCATCAGAGGGCAGACACACTGAAACCATACTCACAGAAAAATAGTCAGTCTAATCACACTAGGACCACAGCCTTGTCTAACTCAATGAAACTAAGCCATGCCCGTGGGGCAACCCAAGATGGGCGGGTCATGGTGGAGAGATCTGACAGAATGTGGTCCACTGGAGAAGGGAATGGCAAAACACTTCAGTATTCTTGCCTTGAGAACCCCATGAACAGTATGAAAAGGCAAAATGATAGGATACTGAAAGAGGAACTCCCCAGGTCAGTAGGTGCCTAATATGCTACTGGAGATCAGTGGAGAAATAACTCCAGAAAGAATGAAGGGATGGAGCCAAAGCAAAAAGAATACCCAGCTGTGGATGTGACTGGTGATAGAAGCAAGGTCCAATGCTGTAAAGAGCAATATTGCATAGGAACCTGGAATGTCAGGTCCATGAATCAAGGCAAATTGGAAGTGGTCAAACAAGAGATGGCAAGAGTGAATGTCGACATTCTAGGAATCAGCAAACTAAAATGAACTGGAATGGGTGAATTTAACTCAGATGACCATTATATCTACTACTGCGGGCAGGAATCCCTCAGAAGAAATGGAGTAGCCATCATGGTCAACAAAAGAGTCTGAAATGCAGTACTTGGATGCAATCTCAAAAACGACAGAATGATCTCTGTTCGTTTCCAAGGCAAACCATTCAATATCACAGTAATCCAAGTCTATGCCCCAACCAGTAACGCTGAAGAAGCTGAAGTTGAACAATTCTATGAAGACCTACAAGACCTTTTAGAACTAACATCCCAAAAAGATGTCCTTTTCATTATAGGGGACTGGAATGCAAAAGTAGGAAGTCAAGAAACACCTGGAGTAACAGGCAAATTTGGCCTTGGAATACGGAATGAAGCAGGGCAAAGACTAATAGAGTTTTGCCAAGAAAATGCACTGGTCATAACAAACACCCTCTTCCAACAACACAAGAGAAGACTCTACACATGGACATCACCAGATGGTCAACACTGAAATCAGATTGATTATATTCTTTGCAGCCAAAGATGGAGAAGCTCTATACAGTCAGAAAAAACAAGACCAGGAGCTGACTGTGGCTCAGACCATGAACTCCTTATTGCCAAAATCAGACTTAAATTGAAGAAAGTAGGGAAAACCACTAGACCATTCAGGTATGACCTAAATCAAATCCCTTATGATTATACAGTGGAAGTGAGAAATAGATTTAAGGGGCTAGATCTGATAGATAGAGTGCCTGATGAACTATGGAATGAGGTTCGTGACATTGTACAGGAGACAGGGATCAAGACCATCCCCATGGAAAAGAAATGCAAAAAGGCAAAATGGCTGTCTGAGGAGGCCTTACAAATAGCTGTGAAAAGAAGAGAAGCGAAAAGCAAAGGAGAAAAGGAAAGATATAAGCATCTGAATGCAGAGTTCCAAAGAATAGCAAGAAGAGATAAGACAGCCTTCCTCAGCAATCAATGCAAAGAAATAGAGGAAAACAACAGAATGGGAAAGACTAGAGATCTCTTCAGGAAAATTAGAGATAGCAAGGCAACATTTCATGTGAAGATGGGCTCGATAAAGGACAGAAATGGTTTCTGTTACTACATGTAATTGAAAGAAGAAAAGGGAATTTTAAAAGCCATTTTGAATTTAAACATTTCACTAATTCTGATTGTAATTTTGTTCTACTAGACTGACTTTCTCTCTCTGTCTCTTTTTTTTTTGCCAGACATACTAAGAGATGGGACTTTAGTGGCTGAGAAAACAATGATCTTTTCATTTGTTGTAGATACAGGTATTCTAAATCAATGGCATGTGAGTTGATCAGTTTTTCCTAATACTTTGTTTATTATTAGGGAAAAAAGAATTTTGGTTCCATAAGCCAGGCTTACAAAAATTTTCAGCAAAATTTTTACACACTGAGCCACAAGGGAAGCCCAAGAATACTGGAGTCGGTAGCCTATCCCTTCTCCAGTGGATCTTTCTGACCCAGGAATTGAACCAGGGTCTCTAGTCTTGCAGGTAGATTCTTTACGAACTGAGCTATCAGGGAAGACCCCGAGCAAAATTAGCCTATATAAATAAGATTAAATTTATATCTGTACATTTTTCTAAAGGGGCTGTACAAATGGCCAGTAAACACACAGAAAAGATGCTTAACACTATTAGCCCTCAGGGAAATGCAAAGTAAACTACAATGAAATATACTTCACATTCACTAGCTATAATCAGAAAGACAGATAATAACAAGTGTTGGTGAGCACATGGAGAAATTGGAACTCTCCATACATTACATACTGGCAGGAATATAAAATGGGGCAGCTGCTTTGGGAAACAGTCTGGAAGTTCCTCAAAAGGTTAAACAGAGAGCTACCACATGACCCAACAATTCTTACCCCTGAGTATGTACCCCAAAGAAATGAAGATATCTTGCCACACAAAAACTTGTAAGCAAATGTTTGTAGCGGCATTCTTTATAATAGCCTCAAAGTGGAAGCAGTCAAATGATGAATGCATAAAGACTGTGTGGCTTGTCCACACAATGGAATACTATTCAGCAATACAAAGGCATGAGGGGCTTCCCTGGTGGCTCAGTGGTAAAGAATTGACCTGTGAATGCAGGAGACACAGGTTTGATCCCTGATCTGGGAAGATCCCACATGCCACAGAGCAACTAAGCCCATGTGCCAGAACCTCTGAAGCCCGAGCACCCTAGAACCCATGCTCCACAAGAGAAGCCAGTGCAATGAGAAGCCCGTGTACTAAAGAGTAGCCTGCGCAGCCAGACCCAGCACAGTCAAAAATAATATTAATAAATAAAAATTTAAAAAAGGAATGAAATACTGATACCAGCTGCAACATGGATGAATCTTGAAAACATTTGCCAACGGACACAGTTCAGACACAAAAGACCGTACACGTTATGTGACCCCATTTATATGACATGTCCAGAACAGGCAAATCCATAAAGCCAGAAAGGGGGTTAGTGGTTTTGCCAGGAGCTGGGTGGATGGGAGAGGGAGTGATGGGGCATGACTGCTGATGGTTATGAGTCTCCTTTTAGGATGATGAAAATGTCCTAAAATTATATTATGGTTGATGGTTGCACAATCCTGTGAGGAAGCCAAAACCCACTAAATTGTGCCCTTTAAAAAGTGAACTTTATGGCATGAGAATTATACCTCAACTAGGCTAGTATCATTTCTGATTGTAATCATATCATGACAAGACTTCCACTGAGTTTGGATGGATTGTTTAATGTGCAGGCTTCACAAAATTCACTTTTGGTGTGAATTTCCAGGAGGCCTCTTGAGAAAACAAAGTAGTCAAATCAGACTCTTGGATTCCCAAGAGACACATGTGATGGCCCATCCAGAGAAATATCAACAACTCAGTTAGAAATTTCATTTAAAAAGCTATATTGAGCACCTATTATACGTTAGGGAGTGTTCTAGAAACTTGACTATGTCAACAAATACAATTTAAGGACTGGTTTTAGCTACGCTGCTTCTCGCAAGCACTTGTGTATGCTAAGTCACTGCAGTCCTGTCCGACTCCATGCGATCCTATGGACTGTAGCCCACCAGTTTCCTCTGTCCATGAGACTGTCCCGGCGAGAACGCTGGGGTGGGTTGCCATTTCTTTCTCCAGGGGATCTTTCTGGCCCAGGGATTGAACCCGTGTCTCTTGTGTCTCCTGCATTGGTAGGCAGGTTCTTTACCATTGGCGCCACCTGGGAAGCACAGGGTGCTTCTAATCACTCCAGGAAAAGTAGCTGCAGGTATTGATTGATATCAGCAAGGATTTGTGACTTTCCTCCTGCTATTTTTTGGAGAGATTTGACCCACTTCAAGAAAAAAGGAGACCTGAAGATACAGCTTTTGAAACAGCTTTTTTTTTTAGCCCATACTTAAGAGAGTCAATAGCAGTTAAGAATGGCTTTGGCTGTAAATAATAGAAATCCCAACAGTGCTGGCTTGAATAAAGAGGATATTGTTTTTCTAAAAAAAATGGAGAGGTGGGGAGTTGTTCAGTGACTTGTAAGATCACCAAGAACCTGGGAGCCGTCCCTTTTGTCCCACTTTGGCTTCTCAGTGTATCGGCCTTTTGTCTTTGTCTTTGTGACCTGTGGCCACCAGATGGTGCCCAGCACTCGGTACCGTGTCCTCTTACCAGTGCCCAGCGAGGAAGAGAGGGCTAAAGTCCCCCAATTTTTCTCCTCTGGAGGCTCAATGTATTCTGGAAACCTTTCCCAGTATCATCGGCTGGAACATGATCGTGAGCTGTATCAGTGCATGATGTACATAGCCAGTGGGGTGGCCATGGTTCGCTGATTAAGGCTGGGTGCAGTTGGGACTGGCTCTGGGTTTTAGTCCAAACTGGGTTGGCACCATGAATCTCCTTCTGGGACCCATGAGGACAAGAGGGTACACCAATCGCACATTTCAAGCCCCGGCCCAAACCACGTGGTAAAACATCACCTTGGCTGAAGCAAGTCACAGGGCTAAGCCCAAAGTCAGGGGACAGGGAAAGCCCCTCAGTCCACTATGAGGTCATGGCAGGGAGTGAGGTGTAATCCTGCTTCAGGGGAGTGCAGGCCACGTCTGCCTTTCCCTAGGCCAGTCAGCGGGGCTTGGATTGCCATGGATGGCTTAGACCAAACCCGACTCGTAAAGGTGTAGTGGTGAAGAGCATGGTCTGTCCTTTGTCCGTGGCATTCTCTAGGCAGGAATACTGGACTGGGTAGCCAGCCATTCCCTCCTCCAGGGAATCTTCCCGACCCAGGAGTTCAACCTGGGTCTCCTGCATTGCAGGCAGATTCTTTACTGTCTGAGCCACCAGGGAAGCATGGAGAAGGACATAGGGGATCAAATTCCAGCTTCCCTCCCTACCAGCTGTGTGATCTGAGGAGATCAGTGTCATGACTCAGAGTCCTCATCTGTAAAATGAGGGTAATAATAGCACCCGTTGTGAAGACCACAATTGCTTCTAAAAGTGCTTAGCACGCAGTGTTGTTGTTTAGTCTCTAAGTCGTGTCTGACTCTTTTGCGACTCCTATAGCCCGCCAGGCTCCTCTGTCCAGGGGATTTTCCAGGGGAGAATACTGGAGTGGGTTGCCATTTCCTCCTCCAGAGGATCTTACCAACCCAGAGATCGAACCCACATCTCCTGCATTGGCAGGCAGATTCTTTACCACTGAGCCACGGGGGAAGCCCCTATTGGCACACAGTAGGGCTGTGTAAATGTAGCTCTGATTCTCTGGGGCCAGCGGAAGGGAAGATCTTGCTGCTCCAGCTGTCCCCGAAACTGTAGCTCTGCGCGTCTTTCTCATTCCTCCCAAACAGCTCACCAGCTAATGCTCTGCAGTTGCTTTTTCATTAGTTGCCACAGAATTCCCATCCAGTAGCTCCTGACCACTGAGGTTTGCAGTTAATGGTGGCCTCACACTCGGAAACATGAAACGGAATGATCTACTCCAGCTTTGTTAGGCTGGAATTGGCCACTTGAATAAAAAGACAGCTGCTGCATTACCTGCTCTCGGGCCAAGCTGGAGACAGAAAGACTGTCTTCACCAGATGGTCCACGTGCTGGGGCTCCAGACTCCTCAGGGATTCCAAGGGTGTTCATTCCAGAGAATTCTCAATCAAAGAGCAATCCCAGGCAGACACATTTTCACACTAGCATATCCACAGCATGTGTGGGGGGAAAAAAAAAGCGAAGATCTGGGTAGATCTAAGTGAAACTAATTAGCTGTCAGCTGTATTGCATCTGGAGATCAAATATAAACTGTTGGCATCAAAAACTGTTCCGGTCCCTGTCATTTCCGTTCTCCTGGTACAACGCCATCCTTTGTTGCACGGGCTCAATGTGTTTCTCCACGCTGACAGCGATCCAGCAGCCCGCCAAGCGTGGAATCCCAAGTCATCTGCTATCAGCAATTGTAGTGTCCCTTCATTTCGTGCCAGGTGGGGTTAGATAGAGCTAACTGGGATGAGTTGGAGAAGGAAATGGCAACCCACTCCAGTGTTCTTGCCTGGAGAACCCCAGGGATGGGGGAGCCTGGTGGGCTGCCGTCTATGGGGTCACACAGAGTCGGACACGACTGAAGCAACTTAGCTGAAGCAGCAGCAGCAACTGGGATGAGTCGGTGGGAGTGGGTAATCGCACTGTCAGTATGTCAGTTACCCATTCACAGGGTCCTTTATCAGGGATGAGTCGGTGGGAGTGGGTAATCGCACTGTCAGTATGTCAGTTACGTATTCACAGGGCCCTTTATCACTTCTACTGTTCTGTGTGTGCAAATGTCACAAAGCTCAGGGTCTGAAACAGGCTCGTTTTGGCCAGTCTCCTGCTGAATTTTGTCAATGACACCAGGTTGAAGTGGTTTATCAATAGTGGGTTGAAGAGCTGGGGGTGGTGGGGGGGTGTGGATTTTTCCTTTCAGGAGAGATATATGCATCTGGTGATGGGAGAGTGGCCAGAGAACAGAGCCAGCCGTGGTTTTTATTCTATTTAGGTATTTAAAGTGTTTTTCTCCTGGTGGAAAATAATCTGTTTTTGGTTTAAGTTGATTTAAAATTGCAGCCATGTTATCATAAATAATGTGACACCTCACTCTTTAAAGAAGCTTTGAATATGGTTGTGTGTTCCCAAGGATACAAATGACAAATTTGCTTTGTGAATTTGATTCTTTTCCATGGCAAAAGATGTGTAATTTTCAGTACATTTTAAAAACCAAAGAATAGTTGGCATAGGGTACCACTAAGAACTGTCCACTAGGTGGCAGTATACCTTTAGGTTTTTAACGCGTATCACCGTAGGTCTCAGACCATGGTCCCTGAACAGCAGCATCTGCTTTGGCTGGGAATTTGTTAGAAATGTGAATCCCTTGGCTCCACCTCAGACCTACTGAATCAGACGGTCTTGGAGTGGAGCCCAGTAATCTGTGCTTTAACAGGCCCTCTGGGTGATTTTGTCGTACTCTCAAACTCAAGAGCCACTGATCTAATTCAGCTTAGGTCTTTCTGTGATCTGAAAATGCCAACAATTACAGGCGACGAAGTCGGGTGGGCTTTAGCCACAGGTGCTGTGATTCAGAGAAGCCACACGTGTCTTTTATCCTGAACTTTTCCCAGTGTCTAAAATGTCCCCCATTGATCATGATTCAGGATTAAAGTATAGAAAGTTCCAGAAGGAAGTGAGCCTCTAGATACAATGTATTAACCATTATAATCCCCTAATACCAAAGAACTATTTAGATTCTTGGGCCAAAGAATTGTTCTGGGGCCCAACAATTGTTTTTGCAAATCAAGTTTTCTTGGAACAGAGCCATACTCATTGGCATCTTGTCTATAGCTGCTTTTAAGGTGCAGAGGCAAGAGTTGAGGAATTGTGACAGAGACTGTGTAGTCTTCAAAGCCTGAAATAGTTACTATCTGGTCCTTTACAGAAAAAGGTTTAGGTTTAGATAAAGAGTTATCCAGAGCTTCCCTGGTGGTCCAGTGGTTAAGAGTCTGCCTTGCAATGTAGGGTACATGGGTTTGATCTGTGGTCCGGGAAGATTCCACCTGCCATGGGGCAACTAAGCCTGTGTGCCACAACCACTGAGCCTGTGTGCCCTGGAGCCCATGCTTGGCAACAGGCCGAGCCCCACAATGAGAGACCCGTGCCCTGCAACTAGAGAAAGCCCGAGTGCAGCAACAAAGACCAGCAGAGCCAAATAAACAGAAAACATTGTCTGAAAAAGTTACCTAAGCAAAATCTCGAGGGATTGGATCACCAGACACAGGGCAGTTGAGGGACCCAAAGTGGGAGACCTTGAGTAGTGGTTTGGGCAAGAATGTGGGGGTGAGGAGAGACTGTATCGGGGAGATGAGAGGCCTGGGTGAAGGTTGACAGGACACCGACATGCTACGTGTCCGACTCTTTGCGACCCCATGGACTACATACAGTCCATGGAATTCTCCAGGCCAGAATACTGGAGTGGGTAGCTGTTTCCTTCTCCAGCGGATCTTCCCAACCCAGGGATCGAACCCAGGTGTCCCGCATTGCAGGCGGATTCTTTCCTAGTGGAGCCTCAAGGGAAGCCCGACCTGCTACTGGTGCTCCAAATCTACATACCAACCAGCAAGTCGACTAACTAGAATCACCTTGACTCATCCGCAAATAAAAACTATTTAGTCATCTATAATCAGCTAAGATGTTTCTTACAGGAACTTTTCACCCACTTACTTTCAAAGGACTTGGAGTGGGCATGCAGGTTCACAGTACAGAGAAAAATAAGATGTTTGCGGATAAAACACGACGGACCACGTTCGTCAGGCTTCTTTCCACTTATTTCCATTCCTAGTATCAGCTGTTAGGCTGGATTTCTTGAGCATTTTCTATGTGTTTTAAGCCTGTTTCCTGAGCAGTTTTCAGACATAGCATCTATTGGATCTCTATGACAGCACTGAAAAATACACCTCTATTCTTTCATTTATCAAGCGAAGAAACCACTCAGAGAAGGCAGGTAACTCTTAGATGGAATAGGCAGACCTTGGACTTGAAACCCCTGGATCTAAGTGTGCTCTTAATCAGAACTGGGTGGACTGTTCCTCATTCCGTCCATCTGGAAGGTCTTTCTCATTGTGCTATTCTTGGTGTTCTTTTTATAAACTGGCAGCTAGGCCTTGCAGTCTTATTTAAGTTATTATATTTTTACCCTTCCTAGGAAGACTCTAATTAATTAATCATATAGAAATCATTCTCTGTTTCGTCCATTAAGTTAAACTGAGGTCTTTAGAGAGAGGAGTTAGAAGCCTTGTGAGAAGGGGGCAGTCTCAGGGATGGCTTTGATTAAACATTTCAGAGTCTCAGGCCAGAGGCATCAAGGCAAGAGGCTGATATTCAGAACAGAGGCACCAGCCCCTGGCCACCGTTGGGCACGGAGAGGGGATGGGACAAACCAAACTCCTTGGGCCAGGATCATTCGTTAGACCCAGTTCTAGGTATTGGCCTGTGGAAGACCAAATTACCTGAGGCTGGCAAAGGCCCCTGATCTCCATCCTCAGACTGACGTGGGTAGCTGGTACAGGCCCTCTTAGTGAGCAGAAAATCCTATAAGGGCCTCTGGAAACACTAAGAGACGTGCCGGGGTGCACCTAGCTCCTTTATTCCTTGGTGTTTTATTTGTTGTCTGGGGAAGTATTGACAGGTGTACAAATCAGAAATAAGTGTGGGTGCCCTTGGAGAAATGCTTGCTCTGAAGGGCTTGGTCTCCTCCACCCTTACTTTTAAAAATTAATTAATTTAAATTAACTTATTATTTTAAATTTTTATTTATTTTTGGCTGCATCAGGCCTTATTGTGGCATGTGGGGTTCTCTAGTTGCAATGTGTGGGCTTCGTTGCCCCTTGGCACGTGGGATCTTAGTTCCTTGACCAGGGATCGAACCTGAGTCTCCTGCACTGGAAGGCAGGGTTTTAACCACTGAAGCACCAAGAAAGCGCCCTTCACCCTTACTCTTTGCAGGAGGTGCTGAAGGTGGAGTAAGGTCTTGGCTTATGTGGCATACGATATTGGTAGCTGGATGCTTTCACGGCCTAAACCCTCCCCCTTCCTTCCCAGTCTGGCCACATGTGGGAGGACACGGGTGGTGACATGGACTTTACAGTCACATCCCCTGGAGGGAGGCAGCCTTGAGGACACGCTCCCTGGAGATTTATTTACCTGTGAAACTGACCTCTTGGTAGACTCCAGAGAACTTGTCCTCAACGGGCGACCTCCAACCCGCAGGGGTGAGAGGTGAACACGGAAGCGGATGACCTGGAGGGACTGAGGGGTTGCAGAGGTTGTCTGCTCGCTGGGCAGGTCCAGGGGGACGGAGTGAGTTGCAAGAGAGCAGCAAACAGGGATACAGCTGTAACAGAGGATGGACTGACGAGGGTAGGAAGATCACGACATTTTCAAAAAATGCAGAGGGACTTCCCTCATGGTCCAGTGGCTCAAACTCTGCATTCCCAATGTAGGGGGCCTGGGTTCAATCCCTGGTTGGGGAACTAGATCCTGTATGTCGCCATCAAGAGTTTGTGCGCTGCAATTAAAAGAACCTCACACTCAACGAAGATCAAGGACCCTGTGTGCTGCAGCTAAGACCCAGTGCAGCCATGAAGATAGATAAAATAAATCGATATTAAAAAAAGATGGAGGGTATCAGAAGGGGCCTAAAGATCCATTCCACATCAAGGAAACATCCCACACAGTAGCTGACTTAGCGTGTGTGAAGCCCCCCAAATGGGTGGTGTGCTTAAGGGCTGAACCGCCAGCCACACATCTTGACACTTTGACTTGTGTGCTGAGGCTCCCCACAGAGGCCCAGGCTCCATCTTGCTTCTCCCCGAGTTCCTGCCATCTGTCATGAGTTCCTACCCATCAGAACTTGGGTGCCACATGGTACTGACCTTCTGATGGGCATGACTTCTCCTGGATGAGCCCCACCTGGGGAGGAGGCGAACTCTGACTTGCTGCGTCCCACGTGCCTGCCGCCCCCTTGGCACTGCCCTGGATGCCTCTGGAGCATGCAGAGAGCCGGCCAGGGTCTTCTGGGGGCCGGGACTGGAACGGGGGCCTCCACATTCCTGCCGCTTTCCAGGGCCGTCTCCAAATGCCTGTCAGCTGGTGAAGGCGGGAGTTGTGTGCGCCAGCTGCAGGAATCAGGCTGAGTCAGAAGACCTCAGCTTTCAGATAGGAGAAAATCACTTTGGAAAGAAACAGGCTGCAAATAACCTATAATGACCAGAGCCAGGCCCTGGCCGCTTTGCTCTGGCTTTAGTGCAATGTCCCAAGATATTTTTGCAAAGCCTGAATCTGGCCAGACCTGAAACTTCCTATGCCAAATGCTTTCTTCGCCTTAATTTTGCAAGTTGGGAGTCTTTTGAAGGCCACCTCCTCTGCAGTTTCAGGTTCACTTACCCTTGACACATCACGAGGCTGTCTGGTGAGCGAGAACTGTTCACAGGAGCAGATTTTAGGGATCAGCGGCCAAAGCAGGAAAGATTTGGTCCACCATAATAATACATGTTCCTCCAGCGATTCATATATATTCTTCCACATGGAGAGAAAATTCTGGAGACAGGTGACAGGTTTGGGATCCCTGATGGAGGTGGGGGGGGCCTCTTCAGACACCCTTGGGGCACCACAGGGACCCGAAGGACACTTTCTGCTGCCCTAAATCCTCCTTACTTCACTCTTCTCTTGGATTCTAGAAATGCTCCAGTACCCAAACCACAGACTCCCAGAGGCCTGCCACATGTGAGCAGCTGGGCCTTGGTTTCACATTGATCGGCCTCTTCTATCCCCACCCCTCCTTCCCCATTTCTTCCCAGTATCCTGGCCCCCCGGCCTTTGATGGGGGTGGGGTAAGGGCCCTATGATTGGCTTCAGTGGAACTGACCCTGGAGTCTGAGCTCTGGAATCAGGCCCAGAGCTCCAGGCCCTGCAAGGACACAGAAATAGAATCCCACAGCCTTTGATCCTCTGTGTCCAGCTGTCCCCTGGGGTGTAGCCTTGCTTTCCTCCCGGCTCTGAATCCTCGGTGAAACGAGCAAACCAGGTGTCATCTGGCCACTCTGCTCAGGGCAATCGCTTGGAGTTGAACTTGGGATCAAAACCCTGGGTTTGCTCCTCTGCAGCAGTATGGGGCTGGAGACGACAGGGAGCAGTATTTCACACACACACACACACACACACACACACACACAACCTCTTTATTTTGGCTTCGTGTTGCAACAATGCCTTCTGAGTCAATTCCACTGGGGCTCTGGTGACAAACCACTCTGAATGTGTCTGGTGGTTTACAGTGTCAGCAGAGCCCTGTGATGGGATTAGAGCTGTTGCAATGTGCTGTCGCTGGCTCCCCCTCTGTCTCTCCCGGCCTCTGGGCCTCTGCGTCTCTTGCCCTCTCAACACGGCACCAGCTGGAACCAAATCTGAGTGTGGGCTTGGGCAGCCTCTGTCCTGACTGCCCATGTGTCGGCGTGTCTTGGCACAAGTGCCCTGGCAGAGCCAAGCAGATGAATGGGTAATTAAATAGAGTGTGTCTTTACTGGGGCTCATTTCCCTGTTTCCAAATTTATTACTTAATTAAAGAGCATTCACAGCCAGCCAGAGATGCTGTGTCTTCTGCCAAAGGATAAGTTCATATAATACCCTCTTTTGCCTTTTATTTTTTCCTCTTCTTTCTCTCTCTCTCTCTCTCTCTCTCACACACACACACACACACACACACACACACACAGGGTTTTAGATCAAATAAACGCATTGGCTTTTGGTAATTTGAGGTCACTCACTGGATAAGACCTGGATACTTTTTGCCCCAGCATAAGACAGGAGACCTAGTACCAGCTTCTCCTTTCAGTGGCCACTTAATGGGCTTGCGGCTGAGTCCAGGGAGAGACAAGGCATCCAGGGGAGGTGGCTCAGACCAGGCTGGGGCTGGCAGGGCCGAGGGGGGCCTCCAGATCCTCATTGCCCCATGGCCTGCTCTCTGCCGCTGCTGCCTTGGACGCCCTGCACCCAACCCCCACAACCCAGCCCCCACAGCAACGCCCCCCACCATTCCTCCTGCTGGCCCATGCAAGATGAGCCTGTGTGCTCTGGAACACAGCAGACTATTGTTCCAAAGACAATAAAAAAAGATTGGGAAATGCAGTGGCTGTCACTCTCCAGCGCTCCCAAGTCAGAATTCGACGTGTGTGTTCGAAACGTTGGGGCCATCTCGTAGGGGCAAGGTAGGACAGGAGGGAAAAAAGCCAAAGGGCTGCGATCAGGCACCCCCAACAAGAAGATGAAAAGGGACAGCCCCTCCCTCAACCCCCTGTGACAGATTTAAAGCTTCAGTAGTGGCCCTCGAGGAGTTCCCAAACAGCGCCTGCCTCATCATCGTGGCCATTAAGCTGAGCGCAAATGACCCGGGAGGGCCCTCAACCCGTCAGGCCCGCTGTCACCAGCATGGTTTATGGCTTCTGAGCACCAGGTCCCCCGTGGGCAACACGATCCCTTTTTCCCTCGCCAGTGAATCTGGACTTGTGAGCTCGTAAATCCAGCGGGGTTTCCCAGGGGCCGGTTGACATCTAAGCGGTGTGGGGGTGAGGATTTACGGCTGAGTTACCGGGAGCCACAGGTGACCGACGGAGACGTCAAGGATGCTGACTCACCCACCTAAGGCAGCAGAAAAAGGTGCCCGACGCTGGTGGCTCCAATAGAGAGACGCTTTGTTGGCGTGATGCATTAACGGCCCCAGAGGCCGCTGATGGTTACGTGGGCACTCTTGTTTTCCTGCCCTTGGCACTTCAGGCAGGAGGCCGAGCCGGGATTCCACCTCAGTCCAACCCCAGGCCTGCTTCTCCCCAGCAAGGTGGGCGGATCCTCACCACTCACAGGGGTCCTGTCCCGCTTCACCTTCTGGACTGCCTTCGCTCCGCCTTGGGCTGGCTTTGTCCGTTTAGAACCACCGGGGCTGGTTGTATCAACACAGATATGGATATTTAGGGTTGCTGACAGGCAGGTCACGGGCAAGGGCAGGGCTTTGCCTCCTCTCCACCCACCCAGAGCCCTCCTGCCCTGTACAAACATCCCCGGTGCCCCCTGACTGGTCCCCATCTCCAGTCCTCTGAATCTGCAGAGCTTTCACTGTAGGGTTGTTGGGAGGATAAAAAATAATCTCAGGACTTCCCTGGTGGTCCAGTGGTTACGACTTTGCCTTCCAATGCAGGGAGTGTGGGTTCGATCCCTGTTTGGGAAGCTAAGATTCCATGCCTCCCCCAGGTCAAAAACAAAACAAAACCTTAAAACAGAAGCATTGTTGTAACAAATTCAATAAGACTTAAAAAATAGTCCACATCGGATAATCTTAAAAAAAGAAAAGCTAATCCCTGCATAGGCTTGACCCGCAGTTGATGTCTGATGCATGTATGCATGCTAAGTTGCTTCAGTCGTGTATGACTCTGTGCGACCCCATGGACTGTAGCCCACCAGGCTTCTTTGTCCATGTGATTCTCCAGGCATGAATACTGAAGTGGGTTGCCATTTCCTTCTCCAATGCATGAAAGTGAAAAGTGAAAGGGAAGTCGCTCAGGCGTGTCCGACTCTTGGTGACCCCATGGACTACAGCCCACCAGGCTGCTCCATCCATGGGATTTTTCAGGCAAGAGTACTGGAGTGGGGTGCCATTGCCTTCTCCATGATGGTGGATAAGTGTTAGTTTTTACGGATTTTCTCATCCCAAACTCATCCAACACACCTGCCGGGTCTGGTGGTGAGACGGAGAGACTACCCGCCTCGTGGCACTTCAAGTGTGTGTGTCTCATCCCTGGAAGCCCCTCGCAGACTAGGTCGCATCTCTGTGGCCCTAGGCAGGTGCCCCCACCCCTGGGTATCGGAGGAACCACAGACAACCCTCCACAGCCGACTGACCCGGGCGGGGCTGGGTCCCCGAGTCTTGTATTTGGGGAGTTTGTTGATACCGGCTTCTCGGGGGACTTGAGGCCACCTAGGAAACCTCTGTCCTGATAGTGTTTCCAGGGCCATTTATAGGGGGAGGGCACGGTGACCTGAAAGGCCTCTCTCCAGACTGTCCTGGGTGCTCTGGGCCTCTGGAGCTGGCCTCCTGGGTTGTCACGCTGCCCGCTCCCACCTCCGTGACTGCACCATCCAGACCCCGTGTGCACCTGCCCTTCCCGCGTCCTCCTCCTCCCAGGCAGGGCTTGCCTGCGTGGCCCGGAGCTGTGCCAGCTCCCCCAGAGGGGTGGGAGGGCCGCCTGGGCTTCCTGCCGCGTCTCAACACGCATTGTTGGTGCAGACAAAGGCAATGGATTTTTCGTCCAAGGTGTGACCCAGCCCGGCACATCCATCAGGGCCTGCTGTCGCCCCGTTTCTTTCTTTCCCCTTCTCATTTCCGCTTTGGGCTGTGGGGAAACAGCAATTGTGAAAGGACCACTTGTTAAGATAAAAATCGCAGCTCTTGACAATGCCACCACTCCAGCCCCCCTGGCAGCCCAGCCGTGTGCCAGGGGCAGTGCTCGGGGTCGCCGCCCAGGGCGGAGGCGAAGCTGCCCTGCCTGGCTCTAAATCTTTGCCTCCTGATGGCTTCGTGCCTGTTTCCTCATCTGTCTAATGGGGATAACAACAATTCCGATCACAGGACTGGAAGGGAGCATTCATTCAATGAGTCCATTCATTGTCAAGTCCCTGGAACTGTGCTGGCCGAGAGTAAGCTCTCCGTTTGTGTGTGTGTGTGTGTGTGTGTGTGTGCTCAGTTGTGTCTGACTCTTTGCAGCTCCATGGACTGTAACCAGCCAGGCTCCTCTGTCCTGGAATTTCCCAGGCGGGAATACTGGAGCGGGTTGCCATTTCCCACTCCAGGATATCTTCCTGACCCAGGGATTGAACCCACATCTCCTGCATTGGCAGGCGGATTCTTTACCACTGGTGCCACCAGGGAAGCCCAAGCTCTCCATGCACAATGCTATTTTATCAGGAAGCATGAAAGGGACACAATTTGTGGAAAAGTCCAGAATCCCCTAGGAGTTTGGGTGGGAGCATTTGTATCTGAGATGGACGCTTCCAAACCTAGTTGTTCATCAGTCTCTCCCAGGGAACTTTAAAAAATCTATCACACCAGAAGTGTCTACTATTTCATTCATGGCATGGTGTTTAGAAGCTCAGGCTTGGAGGCAGCTGGCCTGGGTTCCACTTTGGGTTTCTGCCACTCACAGGCTGCTCACTGGACAAGTAATCTGACGGCACAGAGACTCAGTTTGCTCATCTGCAAAATGGGTATCCTTGCAGCTGCAGCCAGGATCCAGTGGGGTTGAGGTAGCTAATTCTGTGGTAGCTTAGTTCTTCATTCGGTTCCTGAGTAAGAGGTTGGGCTGCAGCCAGGAAGGAATGAGCCCTCAGCCCCTGAGGAGAGCAGACAGAATGGAGGCCAGCATGGCGGTGTTTCTTGAGAGCCCTAGCCACACGTTTAAATTCTCCCACGGAGGCCGGCATTTGTTTTGAGATGTTATGACCTGAAGACCCCAAAGAAACAGAGGCCTTGACGCTTCCCCCCGTGGCCCTTTGTCTGTCACGCGTGGGAGGAGCCGCCCTGACCCGTGGTGCTCCCGAGCCCTGCAGCCCCCTCCACTCCGCCCCCCTCCTCGAGACCAGACAGTGGGAATGAGCACACAGACAGATCCTCCTAGCAGGGTCTGCACCTGAGGAACTGAAGGCCGGCTCCCCAGTCCAGATTAGATCGGGGCTGGGTGCAGGCCCTGTGCCTGGGGGTGCTCAAAGACAGACCCCAGGACCACCTCAGGTGTGGGGCCATGTGAGAGGGTGGGTGTGTGTGAGAGGGTGTGAGTGTGTGAGAAGGTGTGACTTGCTTTAGGGAGTGTGTGAGCATCCTTTAGTGAGTGCGTTGGTGTTAGTGTATAAGAGTATAGCTCTGTGTTTGTGCGCTGGTCAAGAATCCGCCTGCAATGCGGGAGACCCCGGTTCAATTCCTGGGTCGGGAAGACCCGCTGGAGAAGGGATAGGCTACCCACTCCAGTATTCTTGGACTTCCCTGGTGGCTTAGCTGGTAAAGAATCCGCCTGCAATGCAGGAGACCCCAGTTCAATTCCTGGGTTGGGAAGATCCCCTGGAGAAGGGAAAGGCTACCCACTGCAGTGTTCTGGCCTGGAGAATTCCATGGACTGTATGGTCCATGGGGTCGCAAAGAGTCGGACACGACTCAGCGACTTTCACTCACTCACTCACTAGGTTTGTGCAATGAGGTATGTGATAAAGTATGTGAGTGTGTGTGAGCGTGCGTGTGTGAGGGTGTGAGAGGGAGGAGGGCTTTGGTCAGAGCCCTCAGTTGGGAGCTGGGGCCAGAGAGGCCCTCTCTCGGGTTTCATCCATGGTTTCCTGCGGGTCCCCAGAGTCACCTCCTCTCCCGGCAGTGGTGCTTCCTTCGTCCCCTCCTCCTGACCCAAGTGTTCGTGCCAGCTCTCAGGACTGTCCCTTCTGCCCCCTCTAGGGATGAAGGGTTGCGTCTGTTCCTCCCTCTGCCCCACACAGGGGCTCCTTACAGCCAGCTGTCACCCCTGATCTCAGAGCCCGCTAGGGAGTGGGTGAGGCCATCAGATTTTTTGGCAAGTGGGTCAGGCTGGGGGCGGGTGGCTGTCTCTGGAATGCATCGGGGGCTACCTCCAAGCAGACGCGGGAGAGACAGGCATCTTCCATGAGGCCGTCCCACCCGGCTGGGCTGAGGGAGCCCAGGGACAGCAGGACGCAGGGGTCTTGCAGGGCTGTCTGGCTGAAAGGGGGCAGCCGAGCCCCCCAGTTTTGGGCCCTGAGAACTAGTAAAGTGCACCTTTCTCGGTCTTGGAGCCACTAGGGGTGACAAATTCTTCTTTTTTTTTTGCCAGTTGAAGGTGTTAAAACTGTGGCCAAAAGTAGACCACTGCTATCGTATCACAAAAAGAAGGAAATTTGAAAAAAGGGAAGTGACACGTCTCAGGTTAAAGAGCAGTATTTTCCAAGAAAGGACAGTTAGTGACTTTCCTAGAACATGATTAACCTTGGACCAGTAAGAGGGCAGGAGAGCAGAGAGTGGGCGGAGGCAGCGCTTTGGGGTCCAGGGGTTGAAACCACGGATGGGGTGAGCACAGCAACGTGGAGAGACCACCAGCCCTGCCCCTTCCACTCTGGGTGCCGGGACCTGTGTGTAGCAGGGAGTCCAGCTCTGCAGCTGTGGGAAGTAGCGGGTGGGGGAACCAAGGGGTGCAATATCTGAAACCACCTCCAGGGGCAGGGGTGTCCAGCTTGTGCGTGTGCTGAACCACCCCTGTTCAAGTGCTGGTGCCAGGACTTACTCGCTGTGTGACTTTGAGAAGTAACTCAGCCTCTCTGGGGCTCCACTTTTTTTTTATGTGCTTAACAAAAGTGCCCATCTCCCATGGTTGTTGAAAGGATTCAATGAATTAATACACAAAGAGCCTCAGATAGTCCCTGAGGCACAGAATTCAATTGCTGTTATTTATTTATTATTTTTTTAAAAGTATCCATTTATTATATTTTTGACAGCACTGGGTCTTCAGTGCTGCGTGTGGGCTTCCTCTAGTTGTGGCCAGCGGGGGCTTCTATCTAGTTGCGGTGCTCGGGCTTCTCATTGCAGTGGCTTCTCTTGTTGCCGAGCAGATTCCAGGGCTCCAGGGCTCAGTAGTTGTGGTACACGGGCTTAGTTGCCCTGCGGCATGTGGAATCTTCCCGGACCAGGGATTGAACCAGTGTCCCCTGCATTGGTAGGCAGATTCTTAACCACTGAGCCAACAGGGAAATCCTAGTTATTATTCTTCTCTTTTGGGGGCTCCTTCCACTTTTTCAGAGTCATCCCATGAGCAGAAGGATCCAGACATTCCCTGTGTGGCTCTGGGGGACAAAGCCCACATGCATACATGCTGTGAGCCAGGTTCTATATCAGACAATTCTGTACCTAATCTTGAAGGGGGCTCTCAGTCCCATTTTACTGGGTGAGGAATCCGAGTCTTGGAGGGTGAAAATTTCCCAAGGTCACAAAGCTAGGATGATGCAGAGCTGGGGGAGGCTCAGGTTAGTCTGACTCCAAAGCCTCCCATGTCATTTTGTAATGAGTTGGTAGAGCAGACTTTAAGCATCACCTTATCAGGGATCATGGCTGTCCTGTTCAGCGCTGTGTGGTCAGCACCTTCCACAGGGCCCAGCACAGAGCCATGCTTGGTCAGTCTTTGATGAATGAGTGATGGGAAGTATTGAGTTTCCTGATGGCGAAAGTCTTCAAGGAAAGAGCTATCAAAGACGCCATACACATATTAGGGACCCACTGGGCTTCCAGCCCTGGATTCTATGGGTCTGTGGTCAGACCCTCAGGGCATGAGGGCATTTTTGAAGTGTGTGCACAGCCGGAAGCCCCTTTTACTTAATATTCAGAGATGCTGATCGGTCCCTCCAAAGCCTCCAGGGAGTAGCAGACAAGTTCTTTGTTAGGGATCCCCGCCTTAGCACCCCCTGCCTTGCCACCTGTATCGGTGACTGATAGATGGCTCCATTCACCCTCTGGTGGGGGCCTCTGGTCCCACATCCAACCATGGGGCCTTGGGTCACGTGGGGACTTTGTCTTCAGGGGCTCCACTTCTGCCTAATGGTGTGCTACAGCTGGTGGATACTAGATCGAGATCCATGTATTAAACCATCAGGAATTTTTATGAGCCAGTCATCATTATAAATTGCATTATGTAAGCTTACAATTAAATTATATTAAAAACAAGGACTAGAAGTATTCAAAACCCACCACTTCCTAATTATTTCCCTACATTTCACTATTGTCTATGGTCTTGGGGTTATTTACAGCCATTGCATCTGTAGTGGAAGCAATATATAATGCTACAAAGACTTCACAATAGTAGTTTGACGTTGGCTGTGGTGGGAATACTTAGATCCCAGAAATTGGGGAATTCTGCAGTCAGGAGGACCCCACCCCAGGAGCCAGTTGTTAATTACTTGGCAGCACACTGCTGCCTCTGCCTGTTGCTGTTGTTGTTGTTCAGTTGCTCAGTCGTGTCCGACTCTTTGCGACCCCGTGGACTGTAGCCCACCAGGCTCCTCTGTCTATGGGATTTCCCAGGCAAGAATACTGGAGTGGGTTGCCATCTCTTCTTCAGGGGATCTTCCTGACCCAGGGATGGAGCCCACGTCTCCTGCATTGGCAAGTGGATTCTTTACCCCTGAGTCACAAGGGAAGCCCGCTTCTGCCTGTACAAACAGAGACTTAGGCTTTCGGAATCTTATTGACAGTGGGGGTGGATGACTAGGCTCTAGAGAGGGCTCAGTATTCAGAACCTGTTGGGTTTTACCCAGACATTTTCATTTCTAGCTTCCTGGACGCTATTTTATTGTACTAAAAGCATTCCCCCTCTTTTCTTTCATTACTGGAAAACTTAGAAATAAATTTGAATTGGTCCTGTAGCAGGCAGCATGCCTTGTATTTCGCACACTGATTTCATTTCTAGCATTTTGTATTTTCCTACCCGTATTTCACTTTTACTTTGTCTCCCCTTTTCCTGTTTTACATGTAAATTAGAGAAATATGTATCTATCTATCTGGCTGCACTGGGTCTTGGTTTTGGCACACGGCCTTTCATTGTGGCATGTAAACTCTTAGTTGTGGCATCTAGGATCTAGTTCCCTGACCAGGATCATACCCAGGCCCTCTGCATTGAGAGAACTGAGTTTTAGCCTCTGGACCATCAGGGAAGTCCCATATATGTAAAGCTTTTTTCTGCAGTTTTGTTGCAGTATAATTGACATAGAGTAAGCCACACATATTTAAAGTGTGCAGTTTGAGTTTTAATAGATGAATGCATCTGTCAAAGCATCACTACCATCGAGATACTGATCATATTCACCTCTGAAATTTCCCTCATGCCCTTGGGAATCCGTCCCTCCCATTCTCCAGATTACCCCTGACTTGCTTTCTATTGCTGCTGGTTGTTTCAGAATTTTGAAAACATGGAATCTATAACATATACTTTTCTTCCCTCCGAGTCTGGCTTCTTTCGCTTAGAATAATGTTTTTTGAGGTTCATCTACATTGCTCAGGCACCAGTAGTCTGCTGCTCTTTACTGCCGAGTGATATTCCATTTAGGGATATGCCTCTCTTGGTTTGTGCATTTACCTGTGGATGGACATTTGAGTTGTTTCCACTTTGGCACTGTTATGAATAAAGTCACTGTAAATATTTGGTTAAAAATCTTTACGTGTCTGTACGCTTTCATTTTTCTTGGGTAAATATCTAGAAGTAGAACGGCAGGGTTATATGTTAAATCTCTGCTGAACTTTAAAAAAAATATATTTTACCAACTGTCTTTTTTTATCATTTACTTTAGTTTTATTTATTTGTTTTTGGCTGCACTGGGTTTTCATTGCTACATGTGGGCTTTCTCTAGTCGCAGTGAGCGGGGGCTGCTCCCTAGTGATGGCGCTCGGGCTTCTCGTTGCGGTGGCTTCTCTTGTTGCAGGGCGTAGGTCCTAGGTGTGCAGGCTCAGTAGTTGTGGGGCTTAGCTGCACAGTGGCATGTGGAATCTTCCTGAACCAGGGGTCGAACCCACGTCCCCTGCATTGGCAGGCAGGTTCTTAACCACTGGCCCTCCAGGGAAGTCCTGCTTAACTTTTAAGAAACTGCCAATTTCAGTCTGTTTGTCATGCTCTGTGACCTTGGGCAGGCGACTTAACCTCTCTGGGCTTCGACTTTGCCATGGAACTCGATGATGTAGTTCCTGTTCATTTCTACCTTCACACAGCTCTTTAGGATAGACGAAACTGTCTTGGTGAAAATGCTTAGGGCTCTCAGGAAGAAAAGTGAGCCTGAGAGAGCCAGAGTCTTATTATTTCCACCATCATCACACTCTCAGAGCTCTTTAGTTAGGTTGCTCATCTCCCCTGTGGACCTGAAGGGGATGCTGGGTTGGGATGCGGGACACTTTAGGTTCCTACCAAATTCGACACTGCCCAGCCCTTTCCCTAGCCTCTCGGCAGTGCTGATGCTGTCAGAGATGACAAGCCTGGGAGCTGCCCGCTGAGAAGGCCTTGGTCAAGGTGCTGGGATCCTCCTGTGACGTGAAGGACCCTAATCAGTTCTATAGCTCACAAGCCAGCTGGGGAACCTTGTCCTCTGATCAAAGGCAACATTAAATGATGAAGCATGCCCACACCCAGCCTAACAAACTCTTAACATCCAGACGACTTGGTTAGCAGGGACACTTGCAGAGGGCTTGAAAGGATGCTGCAGGTTTGTGGCTTTGTTCTGAGGCCTTGTACGGCTGACACTTCTGTGCCGTGCGTGATGGTGAGATTGTGTGTGTGTGTGTGTGCGTGTTGCGGGAGTGGGACTGTCAAGGGGACTTTCTTATTTGGTGTGACCGAGTGGGCTTCCCGGGTGGTACTAGTGGTAAAGAACCCACCTGCCAATGCAGGAGACTTAAGAGACATGGGTTTGATCCCTGGGTTGGGAAGATCCCCTGGAGAGGGAAATGGCAACCCAGTATTCTTGCCTGGAGAATACTATGGACAGAGGAGCCTGGTGGGCTATAGTCCACAAGGTTGTAAAAACTCAGACATGACTGAAGCGACTTAGCACGCACAAATACATCTGACTGGGACTAACGTGGTTAGGTTTCAGGAGAACAGGTCTGGAGGGGGTGGGGAGATGGGGAGGATTCCGTGCGCAGGCTGGTTGAAGGAACTCCCCCACGTAATTCCAGACCCCCGGGGCCCATGTAGGGGCTACAGATTCTCCAGCTTGGCTGAACCGCTGCTATGCACGGCCTCTCTGGGCGCCTATGGGTGCCTAGCAAACACACCAGGGCCCGTGAATGCCCCCTCCTCCCTTTGACGTGCGGCAACAGATGCATCTTCTTGAGGACTTGCAGATTCAGAAGGAAGCTGATGTTCAAGATGCGTCAGTTTGTCCAATCTCCCTGCCTCTGCAACTGCAGTTTCTCATTTACGTGCTGGAGACTGCGGCAGAGGTGGGAGGTGAGGGAGAGTGCTGGGGAGGAAGGAATAATGGGGGGGGGGAGATTTGTGTCAGCAAATGAAAGAGCCGAAGTTTTCATGTGTTTCTGGGGAAATAGAACTTTGCAGGGCTTATGCTTGACAGTAAATCAAGGCGGCTGCTTTGGGCAGCTGTTGGCTCTGTGTTTGCTCCAGGGGTTGGGATGTGGGTGGGATACAGGGCCAGGCAGAGCACTTCCTGGCTGCAGGCGTGAAAATGGTCCCAGGTATGGGGTCTAAGAGAGAACAGAAGCTGGCTAATGAAGGTCAGGTGGGGGACAGCGGAGGGTTAGGGGCAAGGACATCTGCTAAGCCAAGGCTGTTCCCTGCTTGTTACCTCTCACACCACGTCCAAACCCAAGTTCAAGTTCTTTGCTGTGGGCAGCACATGTTTTAGACTTCCTGTTGCCAGGTGACGTGGGAAGAGGTTGGAGAGATCCTAGGGGGTGGAATGAAAAGGGGAGCAGTTGTTCAGAGTGTGGATGCAGCCAGGGGAAAGTTCGAAAGCAAAGCTGGACTTCTGCAGGGCTAATGAGTTTGGAAAATGTTTTCGCAGAGCTATTTCAGCTCAGAAGGCTCTCCGAGGACTAGGCAGCATCGTGCTTAGCTTTGCAATTTGAGGAAATATTTTGTAATGTAGAACTGATGGAGCACTCAGCTCCCTCCTACCTGGAGAACCTCTTCTTGCTTGATCCAAACCCTGACCTGTCTATCCCTCAGAGGGCGCCCCTGAAACCCCATCTCCAGGATGTTTGGTGTCTATGTCACAGCCTGTTTATTGATATTTCAGTTAGACTTTCTTAACTGAGTTGGAAATGCTCTGTCAGGAGCCTGCCTCCCTAACTTGTTAAGCAGACTCAACAGAACTCATTGATTACATATGTGCTGTGTCCACAAGCTGAGGTGCACCTTCTGTGTGTGTGTGTGTGTGTGTATGTGTGTATGTGTGGGGCAAGGGGTTACCTGTCTACCACCCAGGGAGCTTGGGACACCTTGGGACCCCTGAGACCTCTGGCAGAATTGGTGAAGGGATTGACTTTGGAAGTGCAAGCAGGTCAGGCCCCCAGAATGATGGAAATGAGATTTTCAAAGGAAGTTGGTCGGTGGCAGTATGCACTGGTACCAGATTTCTGGAGGGTCATTGGCAAGATGCCTTAGAAGCCTTCGTTTTGTCTGCCCGTCAGCCCAGCCTTTCCACATCTTCCAAGATTGTATCTAAGGAGGCAATCATAGATACGTGTAAAAGTTTACTCAATCTCTTGGGGCCTCAGTTCCTTGATCTGTCCAGTGGGGATGCTCAGTTCTCAGCCTCCCTCTGCAGAGGGCTGCCAGAAGGATAATGTGCGTGGTGCCCAGGCAGCTGTTGGTTGTCACTAAGCCTGAGGACGGCGAGGCTGAGTGCCTTGCTCCAGGGCACGGAGCGAGGCAGCCACCGGGCTGGGACAGGCAGGCAGTCCACAGCACCCAGGAAGTGGAGGATGGGCGCGAGGAGGCATCGAGAGTGCTGGGTGTGGGACAGAGGCCAGGATGTCCGTCTACACACCTTCCCCCAGTTTCTCTGATTGCTCAGTGAAGATAGCGGTCCATCCCCCTCCTCTGTCTGCTCAGGTGGGAAGGCAGAGTCTTTCAGTTTTGGGGTCTCTCAGGTGACCCTGGACCCTTCCAGAAGCAGGAAGTTATGGCAGGAGCCCCTGCCCATCCCCACAGTATCCCTCAGCTCAATTCATCTGGGGACACACAGCACCAGGAGGCCTTGGAAACGCACGCACACACACCCTCCTCCCTACACTCCCCCCCACACACTCCCATGTATCCACACACACTCACATACTTACACACGCTCACATACTCACACCTACACACACACACACTCCCATGTACTCATACACACTCGCATACTTCCACACGCTCACATACACACACGCTCGTTTCCAGTCTTCCCGGTCTCCATGAAACGCAATTCTAACAGCGCTGTCAGCTGAGGTGAGTGGTTCCGTTCTGGGGTCTGCCTCCGTAAATGAACCTGACAGGTGAGGGAACGTGGCTGAGAAACCCTCAGAGGCTGGTCAAGAGTGAAAAGCTTTTTATTTGCTGGTTCATTCTGAAATGCTGGCAGCAGGTTGGCAGGGGCGGTAATCAGTAACTGGGTTACAGGAGAGAAGAGGTTCAGCAGAGCCTCCATCCACGGGCAGAGACACAGAGCCCAGCCTGGGCTAGAGCAGGAGGCTTTGGGACCAGGCAGTGGCTCTGGCTGGGGGAGCCCTGCTCACACGAAGACCCCTCGTGGTGGTGGTGGGGAGACTCTGGCCTGGAAGTTGCCACCAATAGAGCTGCTTTTGTGACCCTTAGGGGCCTACCAGGCTTTGAGGCTCTGTGACTGTGGCCAAAGCCATCTCACCTGACTGGGCCTCAGTTTCCTCTTCTGCAAAATGGGAAAATAAAATCCCTACTTCATTTGGTGTCGTAATGGTTTAATGAAAGAGTGAAGGCCAAGGCTTCTGCGGTACCTTGGAGTGGGTGAATTCACTACAAATAAGTCCAGTGTGTGGACCCTTCACCATGAGCCAAGAACCCCCACCAAGAACCCTGAACCTGGGTAATCACTTCGAGTTCTCACAACAGCCCAGGACGACGAATATGATTATCATCATCTGCGTTTTACACACGAGGAAACTGAGGCGCAGGAAGCTGGCCCAGGGAGCCTGCTTAGTCACTGTGCTTCTGTCTCCCGGGTAAGTGGAGAGGGATGAAAAAGACTTTTTTTTTTTTTTTTTTAGGAAGGCAGGAGGTGGAGAATCAGCTGGAATTGGCTCTTTGGCTTCTGTTGCGGTTTACCCATCTTTCTCATATCCCATTTTCATGAGATGGCACAGTCTACCACGTTCTGGAAACTCAGTGAGGGCCTGAGTCCTGCCTCCTCTGCCAGTGAGCTCGGCTTGCAGAAGGAAGGGTGGGCAGCCAGCCCTATTTTACACCATGAGATGGAGGGTTGATCTCAGCCGTGTTTAAAATTTTATACTGTTCCCACCCAGATCTTTCCATGCATGGCACATCCTTCAACAGACACTCCACTGTGGCTCATAAAAACGACTCATCCTTATATCCTGCTCTCATGCTGCAGACTGGGAAAAACAAATCTGTTCTAGAACGTCCCAAGACCAGGAGGGAAGCTGCCCCAGTGGAATGCTGCGGTGGGTCCAGATGCAAGCAAAAGAGCATCCGAGTCCCTGCAGATGACGCAGTTGCCAGAAACGAAGCTCTTGCCTGGGACCAACTGTGTATCTGATTTGGAGAGCTCCTGGCCCCACAGGTATTAGTCATCTGTCACCCGCCTTTTTCCTGCACAATTACCAACGAACAGGAGTGACGTTATGACGCATTTCTTTGCTCAAATGACTTTTGTGGCCAAGTGGGGCCCCCAAATGATTAGGTATTATATTGTAAATATAATTTAGAAAACTATAGTTTCTAAATATTTCTAAATTTTATTTCTAATGTTTCTAAATATTCCAGGCTCAGAAAGACTATCCTAGGATGAACAGGACTGACTCTCTTCTTGATGTTGAAGCGTTCAGTTGAATCCTGATTTGAAAGGAGAGGACCAGGTACAGCCGGCTAGATCTTATATTACACCAGTGATTTACCCTAGCAGTTGCTTTTATACAGCAAGTGACAGGTAACTGCTGCTTTTTGGCCAGTTGCATCCCTGAACCAAAGGAAAACCTGCTTTTCTTGGGTGTTTGATCACCTTCATGAGAATCTTTTGTTTTTTTCCTCTTGGAAACTTCTGATTTTCCTGACTTTCAGAAAGTCACTATTCTCTGGACATCTCCAGCCCCACGAACCCTTCCATCTTCCCTGTCCGCCACAAGCCATCTGTCCATCTTGCCTTCTTTATACTTTTTGAAGGGTGGGTTCAAGATGGGGAAAGTGGATCATCGTGCTCCTGGTTCTTAGCTGCAATGCTCACTGGACAACCTCTAAGCAGATGCAAAGCCAGGCCACAGTTTCCCCACATTCTGGACAATTTTCAACTCTCAGTCAAATTTAGAGATGAAAAATAGCATCTTGCAGTTCTCTTGTAAAGACTGGAGATAATGCCCACTTGGCACCTAATAATGGTACTATCGATATTATTTTTTTTCCAGGCAAACCAGAAGTTCATAACAGCATTTTCCCCCCCTTTTCAGCTTGATTGAGGTGTAATTAGCATATACCCCTGTACACATTTAAAGTGCACAGCATAATAACTTGAATGACTTGACTTACATATAATGTGAAATAACGACCATGATAAATTTAGTTAACATATATCATCTTATATAAACACTCATAATAGCATGTATATGTATATATTAATGGACTTGAAAGTCCTATACAGGATTGCATGACAGATCAATTTCTCTTGAAAGAGCAAAAGGCTTTGTAAGAAAGGTTTCTATTATGAGATAATTATAGATTCACATGCAGTCATAGGAAATAATACAGAAAGATCCCATAGACTCCTCACCCCGTTTCCTCCAAGTGTCAGTGAAAATCAAAGTCACTCAGTCGTGTCTGACTCTGTGACCCCGTGGACTATACAGTCCATGGAATTCTCCAGGCTAGAATACTGGAGTGGGTAGCATTTCCCTTCTGGCAGGGCATCTTACTAACCCAGGGACCAAACCTAGGTCTCCCATATTGCAGGCAGATTTTTTACCAGCTGAGCCACCAGGGAAGCCTGCATAACTACAGTACAATATCACACCTAGGAAATTAAAACTGATACAATCCATTGAAAATTAATACAAGTACAATTCATCGACCTTATTCAGACGTCACTAGTATTACGTGCACTCATTTGTGTTGTTGGTGTTTAATTTGATTAGCATTTTATATTATAAACAACGTCAAGATCTTATTGGTCAAGGAAGTGCTCTTCCATTTTCTAAAAAATGACTGGGTTGTGACGGTTTATTGGTGTGTTTCTCCGAATAGCCAACAGATTCTTTTGGGGAAAGCCTGTGTCCTCTGCATCTTTATGTTCCCATAGCTCAGCAAGGGCCTGCCTCAGATAGATAACAATATAACAAACACTTACTGAGCACCTATCACTTTGCAGACAAAGGTCCATATAGTCAAAGCTGTGGTTATTCCAGTAGTCATGTATGGATATGAGAGTTGGACCACAGAGAAGGCTGAGTGCCAAAGAACTGATGCTTTTGAACCCATGGTGCTTGCAAGAAGACTCTTGCAAGTCCCTTGGACACCAAGAAGATCAAACCAGTCAATCCTAAAGGAAATCAACCCTGAATATTCACTGGAAGGACTGATGCTGAAGCTGAGACTCTTAATACCTTGGCCACCAGATGTGAAGAGCCGACACATTGGAAAGACCCTCATAATGGAAAAGATTGAAGGCAGGAGAAGGGGGTGGCAGAGGATGAGATGGTTGGCTGGCATCACCGACTCAATAGGCATGAGTTTGAGCAAACTCCAGGAGATAGTGAAGGACAGAGAAGCCTGGTGTGCTGCAGTCCATGGGGTCGCAAAGAGTCAGGCGCTACTGAGCAAGAGGACTGAACTGAACTGATGTATGAAACTGTGTTCTGAGTGCCTATCCCACAAGACACATTCTATTACTATTGTTTCCACTTTACAGATGAGGAAACAGAGCCCTAAGATGCTCAGGAAACATTGCCTGAGTGAGTGAGAGTCTGTGAGGGATCTGGCAGCATTAATCATTGAGGATGGCCCTTTTTCTCATGGTGAATCCCAAGCTCCATAGTATCAGAGAACAAATGCTGCTCATTAATTCCTTAAACACCTCTCTCTTCTGGAAGCATCATGTATCATGTAGGAGTTAAGGGCAGTTTCCAGAGTCAAGTTTTATGAGTCCAAAACTACCTCTGCCACTTAGCTGTGTGGCTTTAGGCTAGTTACTAAAATTCTTTGGACCTCACTCTTCTCATATGTTAAATGGGATAGTAGTAGTACCTGCTGCAGAGGGTTGTTGAGAGGATTAAATAATAAGCATCAAGTGGTTAGAGTAAGACCTGGCAGTTTTCAGAGTAATGCATATCAGGGACGATACTTCCTGTGCTTTTAACACCACCATTGCTACTGGACTCCAGAAAGCCGACACACGGAGTGATATGGCACCCATTTGTGGATCATTCCCCCATTATAATTAAAGTTCCTACCTTCTTATGCTTGCAGGCACTGGACTGGAAGACTCTGGGCTAGGACTGAAGGTTTCCTTGGTGATAATAACATTTATCTTGGGAGGACTGTTCTGGAAAATGCTAGTGGCTCCTTCCTCCTTCCCCTCTTCATCCTCCTTTTTAATTCCTCCTATAAATAATTGTTATGAGCTTGTTAGCTCCTATATCAAGCAGATGGGGACATAACAATAAGCAGAACCTGGCTTGATCCCTGCCCAGATGAAGCTTACATTCCAGTGAGGGTTGGGGAGCTGTTGCCTAGATAATGACACAAGGGCAGTGACATCACAGATACAGCCAGCGCTGTGGCAAAGGACAGGTGTGGGGACAGGTGAGAGATGCCCCACCTTGTTCTCTGCTCACCAGAGGGGCGAGGCGCACAGTGTGGCAGTCAGAAGCAGCAGCCGCTGATCAGCCAGGCTGATCTTGAAGCTAAGCCGGGGAGAAGGTCCTGGTTTACAAAGTAACCATCAGAGCTGGCACTTGCTGTGTGCCCAGGTGCTTTCCATGTAGTAACTCAGGCCAACCTTACATCAAAGCTACCGTCCCATTTTACAGATGAAAAAACTGAGGCTTAGATTCAGGAACTTGCGCAAGTGGAAGATGCTCAATCAGCAATGTACGCATGGCTGAACTTCTTTTATTTTTGCCTGCCCTGGGTCTTTGCTGCTGCACACAGTTTCTCTCTAGCTGCGGGGATCAGGGGCTACTCTCTGGTTGCGGTGTGCGGGCTTCTCACTGTGGTGGCTTCTCTTGTCGCAGAGCACAGGCTTTAGGCGTCTGGGCTTCAGTAGTTGCGACACACAGGTTTAGTTGCCCTGAGACAAGTGGGATCTTCCTGGGCCAGAGTTTGAACCAGTGTCCCCTGCATCGTAAGGCAGACTCTTAACCACTGGACCACCAGGGAAAGCCCAATGCATGGCTGAATTTTAATTGTTTCCCACGAACAATGGACATTTGTAGGCATCTCATGTACTGAACATCCAGAGGGCAGGTAGTGACTATAAAAGGTCAATCATATCCCTCTTAAATCTTTCCTCTTCTAGGAGACCTAACCAACTAAAGAGAACTAACAGATTATAAATGAAGCCTGCTTTCATTTCCAACAGTATGCTGGGCCTTGCACTAGGAAATGTACACCATTATCTCATATAACAACATATACATGAGCTTTTCCAGTTCCAACAGAAGCGTGGTAACTTCCTTCAGCAAAATAAAAAGAAAGATCAGATCAGTTGCTCAGTCGTGTCCGACTCTTTGTGACCCCATGAATTGCAATAAAAAGAAAAAACCAACCCAAATTCAACTAAGATAGCAGCCTTCGTTACAAGTGGTAGATTTCAACCTCCCTCATTCTCTCTTTTTAAATGACTTTGTGTGACATAATGTACATTCCATAAAATCTACCCATTTTAAGTGTACAGTTCAATGCTTTTTAGTAAAATTACTGAGTCAGGCATCCATCACCACAATCAAGCTTTAGACATTTTTGCCTCCTCAATATGATCCCTAGTGCCCATTCATAGTTAATCCTTGCTCTATCTCTGAGCTCCGGGCAACCACCAACCTAATTTCTGTCTCTACAGATTTGCCTTTTTGGGACCTTTCATTAAGTGTGTTAATGTATGTTAATCATACATTCTGTGGTCTCTTACGTCTACTTTCTTTCACTTGGTATAATGATTTTGTGGCTTATCCATGCCGTAGCAGGTATTTGTTCTTCATTCCTTTTCATGGCTGAATAAGACTCCACCGTGTGGACAGACCACGCTCTGTCAATCCGTTCATCTGCGGTGGGTGGCGGGTCGTTCCCAGCTTTGCGGTGTTAGGAATGACGCTGCTGTGAGCCTTTGTGCACGAGTCTTGGTGTGGATGCCTGTTCATTTCTCTTGGGTCAATACCTAGGCATGACCTTGGTGGGGTCGTATGGTAAGAGCACATTTAACTTTTGAAGAGACTGCCAAACTGCTTCCATAGGGGCTGGGCCGCTTCACATTCCCGTCAGCGGGGAGGAGGGCTCCGATTTCCCCCCCATCCTCACCAGCGCTGGTCGTTGTCCATCCTCTTTCCCCCTCTCTTCTTAAAGGAAATGACTGCGCTTTAGCTGATGGAAGGCTCCCCGTGCACCAGGCATGGGGCAGGCTGCAGCTCCCCAGGCTTTGTCCCCACGACCCTACGAGCAGGTGTCCTCGTACAGCCCAGACTGAGGGCCTGGGTGCGTTGACATGTGAGGCGAGCTGCTCAGGCCACGGCCGAAGTGATCTCCTAGCGGGACGGGTGGACATGGGAGTCGGGCCCAAAGACAGCACAGTGAGAGATGCTGGGAGTGGCTGCTGGGGTCCGAGGTGGGAGGACCGGGCCTGTCTCGCTGAGGCCTGCGGCCCAGAAGAGACTGGAAGGTAAGGCTGGGAATTTTCCCTGTATCACATGCCCCCGGGAATGACCAGTTCTGGAGGCCCAGCCCCTCCCCAGTTCCTGTCCCCTGGAACAAAGAGGCCCTCAAGTCCTCCTGCCTTAACCCTGTGCGCCTTCCCCTTTCCCTGCCCCCGCCTCAGGCTTAGAGAGAAGCACAGTGTCCAAAATAAGGAACATCTTGTTCTCCGCAGGGATAGCCTCGCATGTGATGCCCCACTGTGAGGCCCTCGGCTGTTAATTATGACAAGATTTCAAGGAAGAAAGTTTCCACCCAGTGGCCAGCAGGTAGGAGGCCGGCCTGGGCTCCACGGCCCTCGGTAAATGACCTCGTTGAGTCGGCGTCTCCCTGGATTGCAATTACAATCCTTCAGGCCCGACACAAAATCATTGGGCTGGTAAGAGGAGAGTACCTGGGTAATGTGTTTAACGAAAACTAACCTGGTTAAGCCCCGACTCTATTGAAAATGAGAAAGTGCGGATGGGCCCGATCGATGCGTCCGCAGCCCAATTTACTCCAGAGCTGGCTTTGGATTTCAGTTAAGTGGGCCAGCCCGAAAACGGGGACGCTCGTTTTATTGAATTACCTCTTTGTCGTGGAGTTCAGATGATGGTGGAGTTTGTTGCGTCAGCCGCGAGGGCTGGTGGACGGAAGGGCCTTTGGTATCGCGTGTGGACTTGTCAGCCCGCCTGCAGACCCCCCTGCCCACACGAGTGTGCACACAACCCTCTCCGGAGTAAGAAGGATTAGTAAATATTTATCCCCACTCCTCGGGGAGTTGAAAGTACAGATGTGATCAAATACTCATTTACTCCCCACCCACCATGCCTGCCCATCCCCCTTGGCCGTTGGCAGATAAATGATGTTATTTGAAGGTATTCTTGAAATTTCTGATGGAGACTGTTTCTTAAGTGCTTTTAGAGCAGGCCTATACTTTGTAATACTTGTCATATTCTGGCTAGTAAACTCCTGGCCTTTAAAAGCCGGAACCTTACTCTGTTTCCTGAATCCGAGGGAATAGGTCATTAACTGTGAATTTCAAATGAAGCAGATTTACAGTATATATCACAGAAATAAGTTTATGAGAGACAGCAAATACCCAGGAATCCATGGAGCAGAAACAAACCGCGAACCTGGTTTTTCTTTTCTTTTTCAGGTTTTTGTGGCTGATTTGGCCAAGGCCAGGTCTCTAGTTCCAAGTTCCTAATAGAAATATCTTTCTGGTTCTGTTCGGCTCGCATCCCCATTCAGAACCCCACTGGGTGAGGTTCCTGGAGATCTTGACTGTGGAAATGCCCCTGTCTGGAGGTTAATTCTTTGAGATAAGGGTGGGGAGTGGGTTTGGCTGGGTGGGGGAAATGGGAGAGAGGTTAAGGGAAGCGCAAGTGAGGCTGGATCAGCCAGGCTGGGGGCCAGTTCTGTGTGTCTATGCTTGGCCAGGCTATAATATCCAGTTACTTAATCACACGCGGATCTAGGTGTTGCTGGAGAATCCCTACAGAAGGAATTCTGTAGATGTAGAATTGGTTATGGCACCCCACTCCAGTACTCTTGCCTGGAAAATCCCATGGACGGAGGAGCCTGGTGGGCTGCAGTCCATGGGGTCGCTAAGAGTCCGACACGACTGATCGACTTCACTTTCACTTTTCACTTTCATGTATTGGAGAAGGAAATGGCAACCCCCTCCAGCGCTCTTGCCTGGAGAGTCCCAGGGACGGGGGAGCCTGGTGGGCTGCCATCCGTGGGGTCGCACAGAGTCGGACACGACTGAAACGACTTAGCAGCAGCAGCAGCAGCAGAACTGGTTGCTTTTCAAGTGACGCATGTTACCCTTGATAGTGTAATGTCATCTAATCAGCTGAAGGTCTTAGGAGCAAAACCAGAGATGATTTCCCAGAGAAGAAATTCTGCTGCAAGACGGTTGTATCAACTCATGCCTGACTTTTCAGTCGCTGGAAGAATCCAACCTGCTGCCTTATAAGATTTTGGACATGCTGGTCTTCACAAATGTGTGAGCCAATACCTTAAGATAAATCCATCCATCCATCCATTCACTCACACACCCACCTATCCATCCAGCCATCCACCTACCTACTCATCCATCCATCCACTCACCCATCCAATCATCCATCCACCCACTCACCCATCCATTCATCCATCCACCTATCCATCCATCCATCCATCCATCCACTCATCCATCCACCTATCCATCCATCCATCCATCCACTCACCCATCCACCTACCTACCCATCCATCCATCCATCCATCCATCCACTCACCCATCCACTCATCCATCCACCTATCCATCCATCCATCCATCCATCTACCTACCCATCCACTCATCCATCCACCTACCTACCCATCCATCCATCCATCCATCCATCCACTCACCCATCCACTCGTCCATCCACCTACCTACCCATCCATCCATCCATCCATCCACTCACCCATCCACTCATCCATCCACCTACCCATCCATCCATCCATCCATCCATCCACCTACCCATCCACTCATCCATCCACCTACCTACCCATCCATCCATCCATCCATCCATCATCCATCCACTCACCCATCCACTCATCCATCCACCTACCCATCCATCCATCCATCCATCCACTCACCCATCCACTCATCCATCCACCTACCTATCCATCCATCCATCCTATTGGTTCTGTTTCTCTGGAGAACCTCAATTGATACAGCCGGTATCTGGCAGTAATTTTTGGACCTTTTCTCTTCATCATTTCTGAATGCTTTTCTTCACTTGCTGCCATCTTGAAGGGGCAGGAGAGACCTATGCAAGTGCTTTGAGCAAATCATGGCACGTGGGAGTGCCCAGGGGGGGCAGTAGCTAGTTTCCGTCCCCAGTTTCTCTTTTTGTCTCTCCTTTGAGTCAACCTTGAAAGAAGATAATAACCAATACAACAAGCTAGTGAATATGACAAAAAGGAAGTAGACTCCTAGGGACAGAGAACAAACCAGTGGTTACCAGGGGGTGAGGGGTTGGGAGTAAGAGGTGCAAACTGTTAGGTACAAAGTAAGCTACAGGGATATACTGTGCAGCATGGGGCATATGGCAAATATTTTATAATGACTATAAATTTTTATAACTATAAACTATAAATTTAAAAATTTCAAATCACTATATTATATACCTGCCACTTGTATGATATTGTATATCAACTTTACTTAAATTATATATCTTAAGATATATATATATACACTATATTATATACCTGCCACTTGTATGATATTGTATATCAACTTCACTTAAATTTACAATATTCACTTAAATATTGTATATCAACCAGTTTTTATCTATCATTCTTCTATCCCCTCATCCACCCACCCATCCTTCTATCTCTATCTCTCTACCTATCTATTCAATTTAGAAAAAAATTGGGAATAATATACATTCATAGGACCTTAGCTTTGAAGGGCACTTTTTGATATCTAGACTCTTCATTTTACTGATGAAAAAGCCAGGAAGCTCAGGGAGGAAGTGACTCACCAAGAGCAACACAGCGCATTAGGGTCCGTGTGGGGATGGCACCCCCAGGTGTCCCTGCTCCCACTGCCTCTTCTGTGGCCCCGATTACATTTCATCAGGGCAGAGCTGGTGAGCCTGGGGGCGGGGTGGGGGAGTCTATCTGGTGTGTGCTCTGCCCCTCTTCTGCCCACATCCCTTCTCCTATTTCAGCCCGTGGGATGCCATCTGGAGTAGGTGAGTCGGCTGTTAGTGACAGCTCTCTAGTGGGTTGTTTCTAGGGTGTCATGGTTAGAAGAGCCACCTGCTGTTGAATATTTACCATGTGCCAGGCACTGCACTTGGCACCCTAGGAAGGTCGTGAGCAGGAGGTCAGCCCAGGATCCCAGCTGCTAAGTGGCGCCTTTGGGAGGCCTCACCCTGGGTCTTCTCCTGGAGTGGAAACCGCCTGTGCTCCTGGGAGTCAGAGGGTCTGCACCCTCTGGCCAGCTGTGGCTTGGGCACTCTCAGATTCCTTTTCCTTACCTGTCACAAGCAGCACCCACTCTGCCTCCTTGGAGCTCTGAGCACAGTAAAGTGCCATGCGCGTGGATGATGCTGCCACCCCATGACTTGACTCTTCTCCCAGGCACAGCAGTGCAACCAGCTACTGTCCTGTTTCCACCTCTCTCTTCATCTCCACAGGGTGAAATGTGCCCCAAGAGAGCCACCCCGGGACCAAGGCTTGGCTGAGGACTGTGGGTGCCTGGTGGGGGTTTTGATGTGTGGTCTTTGATGTGGAGGCTGGACAATCAGGAGAGGATCCTGCTCTGTGGGGCCAGGATGGTGCCTGAGACAGTCACGTCTTTGTGAACCCTGCCCGGGGGGCATCCGCCCACAGAAACCTGTTGATTCAGAGCCGCCTCTTGTGGGGAGAAGCAGCCTCGAGGGGAAGGGGAACAATGAGCTTGTCTTGTTAAGAGCAGAGTCAGGTGGGGGACAGCGCTATGTGATTTGGGAAGCACTCAGGAGCCCTGTCAGTGCTTGGGAACGGAAATGGCTTCATCGCTGGCAGGGATGCAAAGCTCTGGAATGTGCGGGAAGGGTGTTGTCTAGGCGGCTGTGTGATCGAGTCCCCACCTATTTCTTTCATCCTATGCCACCTTGTTCTTTGCCCCCTGCTCTCTGGCCCACAGTGGCTATGCTTCATCTGGCCTCAGGGCCTTTGCACATGCAGATCTCTGCTCTGAGATTTGAAATATTCAAATATGCAGAAAATTACAGAACGTGATTAAGCAGATAAACTGGATAACCGTTTCTGAATTGATGTTAATATTTTGACACTTTTGCTTCAGAATTCTTTTTAATTGTAATAAAACCACATATCATTACTTTTGTCTTCTTAACCATTTTGAACTGTACAGTTCAGTAGTATATTTACATTACTGAACAATCGATCAATCGCTGGAACTTTTTCGTCTTATAAAATTGAAACGTTGTAGCCACTAAATGCTAAAGAAGGATTTACCTGGCCCTCCAGGGGTTAAGACTCTGTGCTCCCAAAGCAGGGGGCACAGGTGCAGTCCCTGCTCAGGGGAGATCCTGCATGCTGCGGTGCACCCAGAAAGAAAAGACCAGTGAAGAATATGGGATAGTTCACCAGCTTGTGTATCATCCTTGCATGGGGGGGCCAAGTCCACCTTCTCTGTATTATTCTAATTTTAGTCTGTGCTGTAGCCAGCACAAAGCACTTGCTTTGTTTTGATTTTTGTTTTTATACTTTTGTGTGTGTGTGTGTGTGTGTGTGTGTGTGTGTGTCGGGGCGGGGGCGGGGGGTGGCCCTGCTGCATGACTTTTGGGATCTTAGTTCTCTGACCAAGGATTGAACCTGGGCCCAGGGCAGTGAAAGCACTGCATCCTAACCACTGGACTGCCAAGCGATTCCCAGAACACTCCTTTTGTTTTTATTTATGTGTTCATTTTCAGTTGCCCTGAGTCTTTGCTGCTGCACACAGATTTTCTCTAGCTGCAGTGAGGGGGCTACTCTCTAGTCGTGGTGTGCAGGCTTCCCACTGCAGAGGCTTCTCTGGTTGTGGCCTACAGGCACCAGGCACGCAGGCTTCAGTGGTTGTAGCTCGAGGGCCTAGCTGCTCCATGGCACGTGAGATCTTCCCAGACCAGGGATCGAACCCACGTCCCCTGCACTGGCAGACAGATTCTTAACCACTAGACCACTAGGGAAGTTTCTAATCATTTGTATTCAAAATTCAAAAGCTATGAAAAATAATGCCCTATCCTCCTTTCCCTGTCCTCCAAGCACCTTGCTCCTCTCAGAGGCCTCTGGTGTTATCAGTTTCTAGAATATGCTTTCTGAGATATTCAGTGCATGTACATCTGTTTATTACATATGCATAGGAATGTGTAGGGCTTCCCAGGTGGTACAGTGGTAACAAATCTGACTGCCAAGGGAGGAAACACAGAAGACGTGGGTTCAATCCCTGGATCAGGGAGATCCCCTGGAGGAGGAAATAGCAACCCGCTCCAGTATTCTTGCCTGGAGAATCCCATGGACAGAGGAGCCTGTGGGGCTACAGACCATAGGGTCGCAATGAGTTGGATATGACTGAGCGACTGAGCTCATATATGTGTATATGATAGCACTAATGTTTACTGTTCTGTCCATTGCCTTTTTTAAATAAAGCTTTTATTTTAGAATAGTTTTAGTTTTATAGAAAGCTTGCAAGGATAGTGCAAAAAGTTCCTGTATACCTTCCATCCAGTTTCCCCCAGTGTTAACAGCTTGCATTAGTATGGTCCTTGTTTCATTAGTAAGGAACCAGCCCTGATACACTTCTATCAGCTAAACTCCTTGGCTGATTCTAAGTTCACTAGCTTCCCCCTAAGGTCCATTTCCTGCTCTCACTTGCCATTCAGGACGTCCCTCTGTGTGCAGCTATCTTGTCTCTTTGGCCTCCTCTAGTCGGTGACAGTTTCTCAGACTCCTCGTTTCTGATGACCTTGACAGTCTTGAGGAGTAGTCATTGGTTAGTCGTTTTGTAGAATGTCCCTCATTTAGGGATTCTCTGATTTTTCCCCCATGCCTACACTGGGGTTATGGGAGGAAGACCACAGAGATGAAGTTACTTTCTGTCACTTCACCTTGGGGGGGGGATCACATGTTATCAACATGACTTCTCTCCATAACATTCCCTTGACCCTTAGGTTAAGGCTGTGTTTCCAAATTTCTCCACTGGAAAGTTGCTCCCTCTGACCCCTTTCAATATTCTGTTCTTTGGGAGGAAGTTGTGATGTGCAGCTCACACTTAAGGACAGGGGAGTTGAGCTCCACCTCTTTGGGGTGAGTGAGCATCTACATAAATTCGTTGGCATTTTTGAACATGGGATGTGCATCTCTTCTCCCCGCTTATTAATTTTCAATCCAATCACTTATTAGTATCAGTATGGACACAAGGATATTAATTTTATACTATGAGTTATAACCAAAAATTTATAGGGACTTTTATTCTTATAGGATCAGAAGAAGATGAGGTTCAGGGAAGGAAGCTAGTAGGTTTTTAATTTTTTTCTTTTAAATGAAGGCGAAATTCACATAATATAAAACTAACCATTTAAGAGTGAACAATTTGGTGGCATTTAGCTCCCTTGCAGGGTTATGCAGGCATCACTTCTGCCTGGTTCCACAGCATTTGCATCGTCCCCCCGAGGAAATCTCATGCCTATTAAACAGGCACTCTTCATTCCCCTTCCTCCTATGCCCTGGCAACCACCAGTCCGTTTTCTGTCTCTATGGGTTTGCCTCTTCTGGACTTTTCACATAAATGGGAGCATATAAAATGTGGCCTTTTGTGTCTCTTCACTTAGTATAGCGTGTTTGTGGTCCCCCATGCTACAACGTGCTTCATTGCCTTTTATGACGGGATAATATGTATCCCGTTGTTTGTATGTACCACAGTCTGCTCACCCATTCATTCCTTGCTGGACATCAGGTTGTTCTCCACGTGTCCTTTGGCTCTCGTGAATAACACTGCTACAAACATGCATATAGTGTATTTGCTTGCAGTTCCTTTGGGTGGAATAGATGGGTCCTTTTGAGGAACTGCCAAACTGTTTTCCAAAATGGCTGTGCCATTTTATTGATACATTCCCACCAGCGTTGCATGACATTTCCAACTTCTCCACATCCTTGCCTTCACTTGTTATTTTCATTAAAAAAATATAGAGCCATCCTAGGAGAAGGCAATGGCAACCCACTCCAGCACTCTTGCCTGGAGAATCCCAGGGACGGCAGAGCCTGGTGGGCTGCCGTCTATGGGTTCGCACAGAGTCGGACAGGACTGAAGCGACTTAGCAGCAGCAGTGGGTGTGAAGTGGTGTCTCAGTGTGGTTTTGGGTTGCACTTCCCTAATGATTTGTGGCAACCCACTCCAGTACTCTTGCCTGGAAAATCCCATGGATGGAGGAACCTGGTATGGTAGGCTGCAGTCCATGGGGTCTCTAGGAGTTGGACACAACTGAGCAACTTCATTTTCACTTTTCACTTTCATGCATAGGAGAAAGAAATGGCAACCCACTCCAGTATTCTTGCCTGGAGAATCCCAGGGACGGGGGATCCTGGTGGGCTGCCATCTATGGGGTCGCACAGAGTCGGACACAACTGAAGTGACTCAGCAGCAGCAATGATTTGTGATGTTGAGCATCTTATTGTGTGCTTATTAGCCATTTGTATATCTTCTTCATCTATTTTTCCTCCAGGGAAATGTGAGAAGGTTAAAATAGACCTTTATTTATTCACTTATTTCAGCTTTGTTGAGGTATAACTGACATATATAATTGTGAGGTATTAGAAGTGTACATCATAGTGATTTGATACACATATAAATTGTGAAGGAATTTCTTCCCATCTAGGTAATTAATCCACCCATCACCTTATTTATTTATTTTTGGTGAAAACAGTTTATATCTACTCTCTGAGCAAATTTCAATTTATACAGCGCAGTGTTATAAACTAGAGTCACATGTTACATCAGATCTTCAAAATTTATTCATTCATTAGTACTGTCTAATTTTCAGACTCCACTCAAGTCTGCCCAGTTGTCCGAACAATATCTTCTATAGTAAAGGATGCAATTCAGAATCATTTAGTTATCCTGCTTTTTTTTTTTTCCTTCAGTCTGGAACAGTTTCTCAGTCTTTCTCTGATTTTCAGTGATCTTGACCCTTTTGAAGACTGCAGGTCAGTTACATGGTAGGCCACATCTAAGTTTGACTTTGTCTGCTGTTTCTTCAAGATTAGACTCAGGTTTTACATCTTCAACAGGAATATCACAGCAGTGATGCTGGGGTTGTTCGCCATGCAGCCTCTTGGGTGGTGTGATTTTCTTTTTTTCCCCATTACCATTGAAGTTCTCGTTGAGACCTTGATTCAGGCGTTGTCTGCCACTTCTCCACTGTCAAGTTATTCTTTTTCTCCTTGTAATTAATATGAATTTTAGGAGGGAGGAGACTTTAAATATCCTGATTCTTATCAAACTCAATTTATTAATATATATTACTATTTCCTATTTTATTTGCTGGGTCAATATCTGTTTTTATTTTTAAATAGACTTTAATAGCCAATGCAGGAGATATAGGAGATGAGGGTTTGATTCTTGGGTTGGGAAGATCCCCTGGAGAAGGGAATGGCAACCCACTCCAGTATTCTTGCCTGGGGAATCCCATAGACAGAGGAGCCTGGCGGGCTACAGTCCATGGGGTTGCAAAGAGTCAGACGTGACTGAGTGACTGAGCAGGCACGCATTTGTAGAGCATTTTTAAGTTCACGGCAAAACTGAGTGGCAAGTAGAGATTTCCAATACGCCTCCTGTTCCCACACACAGCCTTTCCGACTATTAACATCTTGCACTGCAGTGGTGCATTTGTTACAGTTGCTGAATCTATACCAACATTATTATTACCCAAAGTCCATAGTTTACACTGAGATTCATTATTGGTGTTGTGCAGTCTACAGTCTCAACAAATGTAGAGTAACATATACCCACTACTGTAGTATCATACAGACAGAATATCACTATCCTAAGTATTTTCTGTGTTAAACCTATGTATCCCTCTCTCCCTGCTAAGCCTTGGAAACCACTGATCCCTTTACTCTCTATAAAGTTTTGCATTTCCCATCATATCATATGTTTGGTATCATACAGGATGAAGCCTTCTCCAATTGGCTTCTTTCGGTTAGCAATACTAAAGTAAGTTTTCTCCACGTCTTTTCACGGGCTGATCATTTTCATTAGTGCTGAGTAATAGTCCATTGTCTGGGCATACCGCAGTTTACTGAACCTTTCTCTTACCAAAGAACATCTTGGCTGCTTCCAAGTGTGCGCAATTGTGCATAAAGCTGCTATAAACATCTCTGTGCAGGTTTTTGTGTGAATGTAAGTTTTCAGTTCATTTGAGTAAATGCAAAGGAGTGTGATTACTGAATTGTATGGTAAGAGTATGTTTAGTTTTGTAAGAAACTGCCAAACTCTCTTCCTAAGTGGCTGCACCATTTTGTATTCCTACCAGCAATGAATGGGGGTTCCTACAGCTCCACATTCTTGCCAGTATTTGGTGGTGTTAGTATTTTAGGTTTTGGCCATTTTAATAGGTGTGTAGTGGTACCTTGTTGTTTTAATTTGCATTTCTCTGTTGGCATATGATGTCGAGCAGTTTTTCATGGGCTTATCTTCCATAGATAAATCTTCTTTGGTAAGGTAATTTCTTTAAGTCTTTTGTCCATTTTTAAAATGTTTTTTAAGGTGGTTTTCTTATTTTTGGGTTTCAGGAATTCTTTGTATATTTTGAGTAACAGTCCTTTATCAGATGTGTCTTTTGCAAATACTTTCTCCCAATATGTGGCTAGTCTTATTCTTTTGATAGTCTTTTCCAGAGCAGAAGGTTTTAATTTTAATGAGTTTCAGCGTGTCAATTATTTCTTTCATGGATCATGCCATGACAAGGTCAGTTATATTTTCTTCTATGTTATCTTCTAGGAATTTTATAGTTTTGAATTTTACATTTAAGTCTATGATGCATTTCGAGTTAATTTTTTAATAAAGAGTGTAATGTTTATGTCTAGATTAACTTTTTTGCAGGTGGATGATCATTTGTTCCAGCACCATTTGTTGAAAAGACTTTGCTCCCTCAAATTGCCTTTGCTCCTTTGTCAACTTGACTGTGTTTGCAGGCTGCTAAGTCACTTTAGTCATGTCTGACTCTCTGTAGTCCTATGGACTATCGCCCACCAGGCTCCTATATCCACGTAATTTTCCAGGCAAGAGTACTGGAGTGGGTTGCCATTTCCTTCTCCAGTGGATCTTTCCAGCCCAGGGATCGAACCCATGTCTTCTGCATTGGAAGGTAAGCCCCATGGCTATGCTTATGTGGGGTCATCTCCGGGCTCTATATTCTGTTCCATGGACCTATCTGTCTATTCTTTTGCCAGGATCACACTGCGTCTTGATTAATGTAGTTTTACAGAAAGTCTTGAGGTCTGGGAGTATCAGTCCTCTAACTTTGTTCTCCTTCAATATTATGTTGGCTATTTTGAGTCTTTCATATTTTCACGTGAACTTTGGGATTGCTTTGTCAATATCTTAAAAATAACTTGCTAGGATTTTGGGATTACATTGACTCTATAGATCAAGTTGGGAAAAATTGATATCTTGACAATATTGAGTCTTACTACCTATGAACAAATAATATATCTCTGTTTAGTTCTTTGATGCCTTTCATCAGAGTTTTGTAGTTTTCTTTACATAGATACTGTTTATATTTTGGTATATTTAATTTCATTTTGGGGAATGGTGCTAATGTCAATGGTATATTGCTTTTATTTGTTTATTTTTCTGTTTTCTTGGCTGTGCTGTGCAGCACGTGAATCCTAGTTCCTCAATCAGAGATCAAACCTGTGAAACCTATAGTGAAAGTTTGGAGTCTTAACCACTGGATTGCCAGGTAAGTCTTGGATATTGCTTTTCATTTCAAATTTCACTTATTCATTGCTGGTATATGAGAAAGTGATTGAGTTTAGTATATTAACCTTATGTCCTGCATTTTTTATAATTGCTTATTAGTTCCAAGAGTTTTTTGTTTAAGACACATTTTTAGGGCAGTTTCACATTTACAATAAAATTAAAAGGAAGGCTCAGAGATCTCCTATATACACCCTGCCCCCACATATGTATGGCTTCTCCCAATATCAACATCACTCACTATAATGGCCCATTTTTTTAGTCAAAGATAAACCTAATTGACATAATAATTACTCATGGTTCAAAGTTTGTTTTAAGATTCACTCTTGGTGTTGTCTATTCTGTGGATTTGGACAAAGGTATAATATTTCTGCTTTATTGACTATGCCAAAGCCTTTGACTGTGTGGATCACAATCAACTGTGGAAAATTCTGAAAGAGATGGGAATACCAGACCACCTGACCTGCCTCTTGAGAAATCTGTATGCAGGTCAGGAAGCAACAGTTCGAACTGGACATGGAATAACAGACTGGTTCCAAATAGGAAAAGGAGTACGTCAAGGCTGTATATTGTCACCCTGCTTATTTAACTTCTATGCAGAGTACATCATGAGAAAAGCTGGGCTGGAAGAAACACAAGCTGGAATCAAGATTACCGGGAGAACTATCAATCACCTCAGATATGCAGATGACACCACCCTTATGGCAGAAAGTGAAGAGGAACTCAAAAGCCTCTTGATGAAGGTGAAAGAGGAGAGTGAAAAAGTTGGCTTAAAACTCAACATTCAGAAAATGAAGATCATGGCATCTGGTCCCCTCACTTTATGGGAAACCGATGGGGAAACAGTGGAAACAGTGTCAGACTTTATTTTTGGGGGCTCCAAAATCACTGCAGATGGTTATTGCAGCCATGAAATTAAAAGATGCTTACTCCTTGGAAGAAAAGTTATGACCAACCTAGATAGCATATTGAAAAGCAGAGACATTACTTTGCCAACAAAGGTCCGTCTAGTCAAGGCTATGGTTTTTCCAGTGGTCATGTATGGGTGTGAGAGTTGGACTGTGAAGAAAGCTGAGCACCGAAGAATTGATGCTTTTGAACTGTGGTGTTGGAGAAGACTCTTGAGAGTCCCTTGGACTGCAAGGACATCTAACCAGTCCATTCTGAAGGAGATCAGCCCTGGGATTTCTTTGGAAGGAATAATGCTAAAGCTGAAACTCCAGTACTTTGGCCACCTCATGCAAAGAGTTGACTCCTTGGAAAAGACTCTGATGCTGGGAGGGATTGGGGGCAGGAGGAGAAGGGGACGACAGAGGATGAGATGGCTGGATGGCATTGCTGACTCGATGGACGTGAGTCTGAGTAAACTCCAGGAGTTGGTGATGGACAGGGAGGCCTGGCGTGCTGCGATTCATGGGGTCGCAAAGAGTCGGACACGACTGAGCGACTGAACTGAACTGATTCTTCTGCAACTTGCTTTCAGTATTCTAGAAATGTTAACATACCATTTACATAATCAAATACTAAAATTAATTACCATTATTCTTCTCACCTAAATGCAAGCTAGAACTCCATTACCATGCTTCAATTCTGTTGTTATCACAGTATCTTAATTTTACTTTGGTTTTTAAATCTTGCATGGTATTAACAGTTTGGTCAATCTATATTGCTTAGAAATACTCACATATTCACCATCTTCCTTGCTTTCCATTCCTTCTTGCTTTTCTAAGCTTCCATCTAGTATTAATTTCCCCCTGACTGAAGAAATCCTTTATCATTAAAAAAAAGTAAGGATCTGTTTATGGCAAACCTGTTTGGTTTTCATTTGTTTAAAAATGTCTTTATTTTGGTCTCATTTTTGAAGGTACTTTCTCTAGATATAAAATTCTAGTTATGTTTTTTTTCAATACATTGAAGACATTGAAAGTGAAAGTTGCTCAGTTGTGTGTGACTCTTTGCGACCCCATGGACTATACAGTCCATGGAATTCTCCAGGTCAGAAAACTGGAGTGGGTAGCATTCCCTTCTCCATGGGATCTTCCCAACCCAGGGATTGAATTCAAGTCTCCTGCATTGCAGGCAGATTCTTCACCAGCTGAGTCATCAGGAAAGCCCAAAAATACTGGAGTAGGTAGCCTATCCCTTCTCCAGCGGATCTTCCCCACCTAGGAATCGAACCAGGGTCTTCTGGATTCTTTACCAGATGAGCTACCAGGGAATTGAAGACGTTACTCCACTGAGTATTGGCATCTCTTGTTGCTGTTGAGAAGTCAGCTGTCAGTCTAATTGTCATTGACTTGGAGGCCGTCTGTCTTATTTCTCTGGCTGCTTTTTTGGAACTTCTCTTTCCTTTGGTGTTTTGCAGTTTCATTATAATGTGTTCAGGTGTTAGAGTTGCCAAATAATAATAATAATGATACAGGATGCCCAGTTAAATTAAAATTTTAGATAAACAATTATATTTTTAGTATAATATGTTCCAAATATTGCACGGGGCATGCTTTTACTAGAAAAAATTCATTCTTTATCTGAAATTCATACTTAACTAGGAATCTTGTAGTTTTATTTGCTCAACCTGGTAACATTATTGAGTGTTCATTTCTTTATTTACCCTGCTTAGTCTTTTTTAGATTCTTAAATCTATGGCTATTTACCTTCATTATTTACAGATATTTCTCAGAGCTGATGGTTGATTCAACAGTCATTATCTCTTCAAATATTGTCTCTGCCATATTCTTTCTCCTCCCTCCTCTGTAACCATGATTAGATATATGTTACAACTTTTCATATGCTCCATGTATCTTAATCTCTCTTTGATATTTTCTACTTCTATGATTTTTGTTTTATTCTTCTTCAGTTGGTTCTAAGTCACTGTTAAAGTCATTTACTGAGTTTTAAATTTCAGTCTTCATGTTTTTCATTTTTAAAAGTTCCTTTTTTAAGTCCATGAAGTCATTTTTATAGACACTCACTTGTTACGTATATTTTCAAATGCCCTTTAAAAATATCATTAAATATGTTAGAATTATTTTAAACGGCATGTCTGATAATTCTAGTGTTTGAGGTCTTTGTGGGTCTGAGTCTACTACCTGTTGTTTCTGCTGACTCTTGTTCTGGATGCCTGGTTTCCTTGTGTGTTTTGTGATTGTGACCATGAGCTCATATATCAGGATTTTACCTTTGGGTAATTTTTGAGACTGTGTTGGAGGTCGATTTCTACAAAGGATGTACGTTAACTTCTGCCAGGAGCCTGTGGTTATTACCGGCTTGAGACCACTTTAAACTAAACTCTTGGCTTGGTATTTTTGGACCACCCAAGTAGAGTGAATTTAGGCTGCAAAGCCTCTTATTAGGGTTGGCTTGTAGTTACAAATTCTGAGACAGACTTTTTCCCCTGCTTCCACTCATTGCCAGTGTTCAGTATAAGCAATTTGCCTGTAGTCCCCAGAGAGTAGAGGGCAGGGTGGTTTTGGACTAGTCCACCTTGACACCAATGGATAATTCTTTGGGCTTTATGCTGAGGGTTTTTTCCTTAGAGTTCTCACTTTGGGTGGGCTCTGAGTTTTGTCTCCCATCTGTACCCCATGTAGCTTTGGAATAACATTAACCTCTCTGAGTTCCACTGTTCGCTTACTTTTTGGTTCTGATAGGCATCAACTTCTGAAGACTTAGTTGATGTAGTTATTTTTTTTTCCTAGCTGGCAAGTTTGGTTAGTTTTGGTTGGAGAGTCTAAAGAGTGTTTTAGGGCAGCATCCTGCTGGAAACACAAGACCCTCATTTCCCCTGTTAGCAATTTTTTAGTGAAAACCTGTGAAATTAGCTTCTGGGTGGTTTTCTCGTCTAATATGATATTGCTTTTGGACACACAAGCAGAAGACACGGTCAGATGTAGTAATCACTTTATTGAACCTTTAATGTGGGCTAGCATGTTCATTCATTCATTTGCTCATCATTTTTAAAAAGCCTCTATTAAAGGACAGGCTTTTTGTTAGGTCCTGGGGATTCAGGTGGAGAGGGCAGACTCCACCCCTGCCTACTCTCATGAGGCTCACAGTTCAGTAACTTGAACTTACAGTACCGTGCTAAGCACTTTGTTTTTTAAATTATTTATTTATGTGGCTGTACATGGTCTTAGCTGTGGCATGTGAACGCTTAGGCACAGCATTCAAGGTCTTAGTCGAGGCTTCCACGATCTAGTTCTCTGACCATGGAGAGAACTCGGGTGCCTTATATTGGGAGTGTGGAGTCCTAGCCACTGGACCACTGGGGAAGTCCTTACATTCATTATTTAATTTAATCCTCATCACAACCCTGTGGGTTGTAAACAATTATTTTATAGATTAGGAAAAGAAGGCACAGAAAAATTACATAAGTTACAGAAAAATTACATAAATTTGTAATATGTAATTACAAAATTACATAATTACGTAAGTTGCAAAGTCAGACAGCTAGTAAGAAGGGATCAGGTCTGTCTGGCTACAAAGCCTTTGTCTTTAACATTATGCTCTTTGTTACGCCAAGAGAGGGCACTGCTGGGTATGCCAGGAAGAGAGGGCACTTTCTTTCTCACATGTGTGGAGGGATATGTAAGTAGAAGCCATTGTTAGTTTTCTTAGGAAGAATATGTGTGATAGTTTAGGTTAACTCATGATCAGAGCTTAGATTTCTGAGACAGGACTGAGCAGATGAAACCTCTTTTTTGGGACCTCCATAGTCATTTGTATCACACAATACTGTTGTTGGATGTGGAAAGCAACCAGGAAGAAGGAATTAGTAGCATCCAGAGAGGTATCTTGGGAGAAGGCAATGGCACCCCAATCCAGTCCTCTTGCCTGGAAAATCCCACGGGTGGAGGAGCCTGGGAGGCTGCAGTCCATGCGGTCACTAAGAGTTGGACACGACTGAACGACTTCACTTTCACTTTTCACTTTCATGCATTGGAGAAGGCAATGGCAACCCACTCCAGTGTTCTTGCCTGGAGAATCCCAGGGACGGGGGAGCCTGGTGGGTTGCTGTCTCTGGGGTCGCACAGAGTCGGACACGACTGAAGCGACTTAGCAGCAGCAGCAGCAGAGAGCCATCCTGAGGTTGTGATGCTGATGTTGTCACTTCTGGAACGTGCACCCTGCATAGCAGTAGTGCTGGAAGCCAAGTCTGTCCTTGATGTGAGGCTAGCTGGTTCCCTGGATGTGAACACCTGCGTTTCCTTGCTTGTTAGACTGTCAAACTTCCTGAGGGTCAAGCCTGGGTAACTTGCACCCCTGTACCTCCTGCAGCATCCAGAGTAATACTAGCTGAATGCATAAATAAAAGGAAATAAACTCCTCTGCCCTCAGTAATTCTGTTGAAAAGTTTTTAAAAGTAAGTAAAAAGCAAGGCAGAGAGGGAAAGCTACATCCAGTTAAATGCAGAGTTCCAAAGAATAGCTAGAGGAGACAAGAAGGCCTTCGTCAATGAACAGTGCTGAATAATAGAAGAAAACAACAAAAGGGGAAATACTAGAGATCTCGTCAGGAAAATTGGAAACATCGAGGGAACATTTCCCCCAAAGATGGGCACAATAAAGGATAAAAATGGTAGAAACCTAGTACAGGCTGAAGAGATCAAGATGAGACGGAAAGAATACATGGAAGAACTGTATAAAAAAGATCTTAATGAACGGGATTAACCACACGATGGAGTGGTTAGTCATCCAGAGCCAGACATTCTGCAGTGCGAAGTCAAGTGGGCCTTAAGAAGCACTGCTGTTAATAAAGCTAGTGGATGTGATGAAATTCTAACAGGACTATTCAAACATGGATGATGCCATCAAGGTGTTGCATTCATTATGTCAGCAAATTTGGAAGACCCAGCAGTGACCACAGGGCTAGAAAAGGTCAATCCTCATCCCAATTCCAAGGAAGGGTAGTACCAAGAAATGTGCCAACCATCGGACAGTTGCACTCATCTCCCACGCTAGTAAGGTCATGCCTAAAATCTTGCTTGCTAGGCTTCAGCATTATGCAAACCAAGAACTTCCAGACGTCCAAGCTGGGTTTAGAAATGGAAGAGGAACTAGAGATCAAATTGGCAACATTCATTAGATTATAAAGAAAACAAGGGAGTTTCAGAAAAACATCTATCCCTGTTTCATCAACTATACTAAAGCCTTCTACTGTGTGATTCATGACAAACTGTGGAAAACTCTTAGAGAGACAGGAATACCAGACCATCTTACCTGTCTCCTCAGAAACCTGTATGTGGGTCAAGAAGCAACAGTTAGAACCCTGTATGGAACAACTGATTGGCTCAAAATCAAGAAAGGAGTACGACAGGGCTGTCTGCTGTCACCCTGCTTCTTTAACCTTTACACTGAACGCATCATGAGAAATGCCAGGCTGGATGAATTACAAGCTGGAATCAAGATCGGCGGGAGAAATATCAACAACCTCAGATATGCAAATGATACTTCTTTAATTGCAGAAAGCAAAGAGAAACTAAAGAGCCTCTTGATGAGGGTGAAGGAGGAGAGTGAAAGAGTCGCTTAAGACTAAATATTAAAAAAACTAAGATCATGGCATCCGGCCATTTGCCATTACTACATGGCAAATAGACAGGGAAAATGTGGAAATATTTCCCCATTTGGAAATGTGGAAGACAGATTTCCTCTTCTTAGGCTCCAAAATCACTGCGGATGGTGACTGCAGCCATGAAATCAGAAGATGATTGCTTCTTAGCAAGAAAGCGATGACAAACCTAGACAGTGTGTTGAAAAGCAGAGACATTACTCTGCTGACAAGGGTCTGTATAGTCAAGGCTATGGTCTTCCCAGCGGTCACATACGGTTGTGAGAGCTGGACCGTAAAGAAGGCAGAGTGCCAAAGAACTGATGCCTTTGAACTGTGGTGCTGGAGAAGACACCTGAAAGTCCCTTGGACAGCAAGGAGATCAAACCAGTCAATCTTAAGGGAGATCAACCCTGAATATTCACTGGAAGGACTAATGCTGAAGCTGAAGCTCCTGTAGTTTGGTCATCTGATGCTCACAGACAAGTCATTGGACAAGTCCTTGATGCTGGTTAAGATTGAGGGCAGAAGGGAGAAGAGGGCGTCAGAGATGGCTGGAAGGCATCACTGATGCAATGGACATGAACTTGGGCAAACTCCGGGAGATGGTGAGGGACAGTAAGGCCTGGCATGCTGAAGTCCAGACATCGCAAAGAGTCGGACACGACTGGGAGACTGAACAACTTTTTGATATTGTATATAATGTAAAAATATTTAAAATAGCATATAAATAGTATTTCTATGGGTTTTGAATGTTCATGGTAGAAATTTCATAAATATTAGAAATATAATAATGAAAAGACCTTCTCCTGCAGTCCCCCCAACCTCTCCCACCCCCATCATCCCATACTCCAGGAAAGCTGGTGCTAATGTTTTGGTGGATTGAATTACAGTCTTTTTGAGGCAGGCCTGGGACCTGGGACCCTTTGCACCAAAGCTTGCACCTGGACTTACCTTTCCTGGAGCTACAACATACAAAGAAACAATATGGAACTAAAAACAGCTGCATGCATGCCCAGTTGGGGCAAATTCTGGGCCAAAAGATACAAAGACAAAAAAACACCCAACTACCATTTCTGAAGAGCAAAGAAACTGGGTATTGGGAGCGAAGCAGGGTACTGCACATGTCCCCACCACAAAGGAGCAGGCAAACCACCTAAGCCACTCCTATAGTCCCACCCCTGGACCCATATGCTGCTGCTGCTGCTGCTGCTAAGTCGCTTGAGTCGTGTCCGACTCTGTGCGACCCCATAGACGGAAGCCCACCAGGCTCCCCCATCCCTGGGATTCTCCAGGCAAGAACACTGGAGTGGGTTGCCATTGCCTTCTCCAATGCATGAAAGTGAAAAGTGAAAGTGAAGTCGCTCAGTCGTGTCCGACTCTTAGCGACCCCATGGACTGCAGCCTACCAGGCTCCTCCGTCCATGGGATTTTCCAGGCAAGAGTACTGGAGTGGGATGCCATATGAGGAACGAGCAAATCCCATTCCCACCCCCACCCCCACTGCCCTGGGAGCCAGCAAAAGAACAGGTTACTTGTTTTCACTCCTACCTGCAGCTGGCCCAGAAGCCCCAATAAAGTCTTACCTGAATTCTTTGTCTGGTCTCTAGTCAATTTCTATTGATTGGAGAAGGTCAAGAACTCTGGTTGGTATCATTTTCTCTACCTATGACAATCCTGGCATCCTGCCACCTATGTAATTTGCTACTCTGTGCTTATCACTCAGGAGTCTTTGGAAGCCTTTCCCAAATCTTAAATATTCTTCAAGGACACAATCTTGAAAGGCTGTTGGATGTTTCAGACCTTTCGAGGTCTGAGCTGGTAAGAGCTGGACTGCACAGAGAACCTAGGGCCTGTGGGATCTGGGAGGTTGGAAGTAGACCATCTCCATCTCTGCTGTGGCTGTCGCAGTTCATGGAACATCCACTCTGTGCCTGGGCTCTGGGTGGCAGGCAACCCACCCCCTACCCCCCATAACTCTCTGAAGAAAGTTCCTTGGAGCTAGAAGCTCTGGAAGGTGCAGAGAGGTGAAGTGACTTGCTGAGGGGCAGACAGCTAGGAAATGGTGAGCGATGATGTCTATTTCCAAGCCTCCTGCACTGATCTGCAACACCATTTCTGGCAGTTGAAGGAGCTGCCCGACATGCCAGGAAGAAGGAAATAGTAACATCTGAAGCAGTACCCTGTGGTTGGCTGCTGCTGGGGCCACCCTGAGAGCAGAGAATTGGAAGCTTGTTCAGTGTGTTACAGCCCCAGCTTCCCATCTGAGGACTCACCGCGCGCCCCGTCTCCCTGCTCCGCACAGTAGCTGTGAGGTTAACTGGCTCGGATCACAAGCTCACGGCTGGCTCTCTCCTCAGGGTGGCAGAGGAGCCCCTGGTGGGAGACAGGGAGAAAGGGGATGAGAAGCTGGGGGGACCCAGGCAGTGAAACATCTCTGCCTATGATTCTCCCTTAAAGAGCCTTTGGTGGTTCATTAGCATGGAGTAGAGGATAATTAGCTGACTAATTATGAAGGGGGAAAATCCCTCCCCCCCCCCGCCCCCCGCAAGCTATCCAGTTACATCCAGGGACACAGAGTGTTGTCCTCTCCAAGACCTTTCCTGCTATTGTTCTTCTCCAGAGACTAGGGGTTTCTCGCCTGTGTGATAAAGGCTCCTATCTGTGCCAATGGTGACACCATTTGTCACCCTCAAAAACTGAGCCAAGAACACGGGGTCGGCGGCAGGGTGGGGGGCGGTTATTGTGAGCAGTAATGGCTATTACATGAATCGGCATTCCTTTGCAGCCACAGGCTTAAAAACTTCCTGGTTATAATTAGAACCATTTCTAAGTGTTCTGACACATCCAGGGGGGCTGCCCAGAGCTCGCTGAGCTGTGGGGCGCAGAGCCAGAAAGCTGGGTTCTAATCCCGCCTTCGGCCACTGTGGCTGTTGGCTCTGCTTCATTGGGAACCTCGGGGTTGGGAGTCCTTGGGCTATGAAAGAAAGAGCTGCTTCCTCGAAGGTCACTGCCCCGCCCCCACCATCACATCCTGATTTTCTTTCAGGGCTTCTCTCCCTTTCTGCTGGGGACTCAGGGGTGGTAAGGTTGGAGGGTGTAACACCAGCCTGACTCCATAAAATGTTTGGATTATGCTGTGCTGTGCTGTGCTTAGTCACTCAGTCGTGTCTGACTCTTTGTGACCCCATGGACTGTAGCACACCAGGCTCCTCTGTTTATGGAGATTCTCCAGGCAAGAATACTGGAGTGAGTTGCCATGCTCTCCTCCAGGGGATCTTTCCAACCCAGGGATTGAACCCAGGTCTGCTACATTGCAGGTGGATTCTTTACTGTCTGAGCCACCAGGGAAACCCAAGAATGCTGGAGTGGGTAGCCTGTCCCTTTTCCTGGGGAACTTCCTGACCCACACATCAAACTAGGGTCTCCTTCATTGCAGGTGGATTCTTTACCAGCTGAGCTACCAGGGAAGCCTGTTTGGATTATATATTCACCTAAAAATGTTACATTGTTTAATTTTTATAATTGACATACAATAAATGGTATATAAAGGGAAAATGTTACGTTTTTAGATGAAAGGATTTTAGTAATCATTTAACTGTGTGGTATTCAATCTGGGGAGAGGTTTTCAAAAAACACGTGTGAACCAGTCTCCCAGCTCAGGTATGGCCTCTGAAAAGGGCTCTCTGTTTTTCTGTTTTTTGAGCTGTTGATTCACAAGCATCTGTGAAAAATGAGACAGAAAAAGCTGCTGTACTCTTCGCCCAGTTTCCTCCAGTGGTAATGTCTTGTAAAACTATACGGGTAGACCTTGTTTTATTGCTCTTCACTGCTGTGCCGATACTTTAGTTTTTATAAATTGAAGGCTTGTGGCAACCCTGCATTGTCAGATGATGGGTAGCACTTACTTTAGCAATAATATTTTTAAATTAAGGTATGTACTTTGTTGTTTTAGACATGGTGCTATTGTACACTTAGTAGACTACAGGAGCGTATAAACATCACTTTGATATGCACTGGGTAGGAGACCAGAACATTTGTGGGACTCACCTTCCTGAGATCTTTGCTTTATTGCCGTACTATGGAACCCAACCTGCAACCTCTCCCGGGCATGCCTGTAGTCACAACCCAGATATTGACATCAACACAGTCAAGGTTCAGAACATTTCTGTTCCCATAAGGATATGTCATGCTACTTTTAAAGAGCATTTGTATTTGTCTATCTATGGCTGCGCTGGGTCTTTACTGCTGCTTGCGGGCTCTCTTTGGTGGTGGCTAAGGGGGCTGGGGCTACTCTTTGTTGCCATGTGTGGGCTTCTCATTGCGATGGCTTGTTTTGTTGCAGAGCGCAGCCTTTAGAGTGCGCAGCAGTTGTGGCTCACAGGCTCTAGAGCGCAGGCTCAGTGTTGTGGTGCACGGGTTAGTTGCTCCTTGGCAGGTGGACTCTTCCTAGATGAGGGATTGAACCTGTGTCCCCTGACAGGCAGGTTCTGAGCCAGTGGCCCACCAGGCAAGTCCCATGCTGCTGTTTTCTGGCCTCGTTCACTTCCCTCCTAACCCCACCCCTTCCATTGTTGTTGTTGTTGTTAAGTCTCTAAGTCGTGTCTGACTCTTTGTAACCCCATGATCTGTAGCCAGCCAGGCATCTCCATCCGTGGGATTTCCCAGGCAAGAACACTAGAGTGGGTTGCCATTTCCTTCTCTGCCCCTTCCTTAACCCCTCTCAACCTTAATCTGTTCTCCATGACTATCGGTTTGTGGTTTCAAGAATATTACATACATGGAATTATGCAGTATTCAGTCTTTTGGGATTGACTTGTTTCATGCATCATAGTTCTCTGGAGATCGATCCAGATTGTCCTGTGTATCAACAACAGTACTTTTCTATCATTTGCTGGGTATACTACTGTATATCAATAGTTCCTTTTTACTGGTGTGTAGTGTTCCAAGGTGGAGAAGGCAATGGCACCCCACTCCAGTACTCTTGCCTGGAAAATCCCATGGACGGAGGAGCCTGGTGGGCTGCCGTCCATGGGGTCGCTAAGAGTCGGATACGACTGAGCGACTTCACTGTCACTTTTCACTTTCATGCATTGGAGAAGGAAATGGCAACCCACTCCAGTGTTCTTGCCTGGAGGATCCCAGGGACGGCGGGGTAGCCTGGTGGGCTTCCGTCTATGGGGTTGCACAGAGTCGGACACGACTGAAGTGACTTAGCAGCAGCAGCAGCAGCAGCAGCAGTGTTCCAAGGCAGGTGCAGTGGTAAAGAATCCGCCGGCCAATGCAGGAGATGCAAGAGGAACTGGGTTTGATCCCTGAGTGGGTGAGATCCTCTAGAGGAGGAAATGGCAGCCCACTCCAGTGTTCTGGCCTGGAAAAATCCATGGACAGAGAAGTCTGGTGATCTGTATAGTCCATGGGGTTGCAAAGAGCTGGACATTACTGAGCACACACACATTTTCAATAGTTCCTTTCTACTGGTGTGCGGTGCTCCCTGGTATGAATATACTGCAGCTTGTTGAACCGTTTACCCATTAAAGGACATCTAGATTGTTTCCAGTTTTTGGCTGTTACCAGTAAAAATGCTATAATCATTCAGGTACAGCTCTTTTGTGTGTGAGTGTAAGTTTTCATTTCTCTGGGATAAATGCCCAGAAGTGCAGTTGCTGGGTCATATGATAATTGCATGTTCAGTTCTTAAAGAAACCGCCAAACTGTTTTCCACAGTGGGTGCACCATTGTACATTCTTATCAGCAGTGTACGGGGGATCCAGCTCTGCATCTTCATCAGCATCTGGTGTTGTCACTGTTTTTTATTTCAACTATTCTGGGAAGTGTGCAGTGGTATCTCGTTGTGGTTTGTAAGTTGCCTTTCCCTCACGGTTAATGATGTTGAAGATCTTTTCATGTGCTGATCGGCCATCTGTAGATCCTCTTTGGTGAAATCTCAAGCAGTTTTGATGGGCAGCGCTGGTCGCTTACCAGGCCTCATCCACCCCCCTGCCCAAGAAAGTAGGCTCTCTCTCTCTCAACAGTTCTGCTTGTCAGTGAACAGTTCCTGCTCAGGTCAAACTAATGCCTTGGGAATAAGCCCTGTGCCCATTTGTAGACCTTTGTCATTTGTAGCCTCTAAAGTAACTTAAACTAGGCGGTGTGATACGATGGCTGTATCTATCAGGAGCACTCTTGCTGGTGCTGGGATCTCTGGGACCCAGACCTCTGGGAGTGGGGGGCACTGGCTGGCTAGTGTTGGAATCTAGGGGTCAGGCGGGGACAATGAAGTGTTTACACAATTGCTGGGAAAACTGCAGAGTGGATCCAGCTTCTGCTACAAGAAGAAATTGCTGCTGCTGGGGTGAAGGGTGAGGGTCATTAGGATGACCTCACAGGAACAAAACCAATCTCCCTGTTCCATCTTTGGGAATCTATTTCCTGGGATCCCTCCTGGATCAGTCAAGTCTGGTCAGGAGACAGAAATCACGTCACTTATTTAAATAAGGAGAATTAACATAAAGAATTGTTAACCAGGTATAAGGTTGTTAACTAAGTCGCTGGAAAGGTCAAAATAGAATATCAAGGACTTGCAGAAGGGATGGGAGAACAAAAGAAAAAAGTTGGAATTATGAAGACTTAGGCTTCCCTTGTGGCTCACACATTAAGAATCTGCCTGCAATGAGGAATACCCAGGTTTGATCCCTGGGTCCAGAAGATCCCCTGGAGAAGGGAATGACAACCCACTCTAGTATTCTTGCCTGGAGAATCCCATGGACAGAGGACTGGTGACCTACAGTCCTTATAGGCTCACAAAGAGTCAGACACGCCTGAGTGACTAACACGCAGACACACACAGGAATTTAGAGGAGCAGCTCCATGGAGAGGAAACACAGACCTCTGAGGGTGAGGCTTAGCTGGAGCTGGTGTTTCTGAGACCAGATGAGAAGCCCTGTGGGCCTGGGACCCAACTCTTTTTTTTTTGCGGGGGGGGGGGGCGGCGGGCTGTGCTGAGTCTTCATTGCAGCACACGTGGGATTTTATTCCCTGACCAGGGATCGAACGTTCATCCCCTGCATTGGAAGGTGGATCCTTAACCACTGGACCACCAGGGAAGTCCCACCTGGAGCCCAGCTGTTAAGGAAGAGATGCAGTCGGGCTGGTTCTGGTGTCTCTGAGTGGGGCTGTGAGGAGAAGAAGCAAGCAAGCCTCCTTCCTCCCCCAGCCTTGCGGACTCTCTTTACCTGCTTCATGGCAGAGCCTACTGGCAGAACCGATGTAGGCTGCTGAGTCCCCACTTGTATCACAGAACAGATAGAGAAGTGCAGGGTTTGAGTGAGAGACATTAGATTCGTGACTGGCCTCACGGCCAAGAATCCTGGCTCTGGAATCAGACATGCCTGGATTGCAATCCTGGCTCTTGCCAGCTTTATAGCTTGGAGCGGTCACTTTACCTCACTGAGGCTCAGTTGTCCTAGAAGTGAAATGAGGATAAAATGCCCACAGTGAAGAACTGTTCACAGGGCTTACATGAGAGAGTGTATGTGAGGCAGTTAACACTGTGTCTGGTACATTGTTGTCCAGTCCCCAAGTCACGTCTGACTCATTTGCGACCCTGTGGACTGTAGTCTGCCAGGTTCCTTGTCCATGGGATTTCCCAGGCTAGAATACTGGAGAGGGTTACCATTTCCTCTTCGAGGGGATCTTCCTGACCCAGGTATCGAACCCCCATCTGCTGCATTGCAGGCAGGTTCTTTACCACTGAGCCACCTGGGAAGCCCCACCTGGTACCCAGAGTATACAGTAGATAAAACTTTGTAACTCATACTCTCCTAATTGGCATACATGTGAGTGGTCCTTGGGATTGGAACAGGAGCCTATTACCATGGATACGGTGGAGCTAAGAGACCAGAGACTTGGCTATAGTTTCCACTCTGGTTGCTTGCCATGTGACCTTGGACATATCACATATCCTCTCTGGGTCTCAGCTTCTTAGCTGTGAAGTGAGAGGTTAAATGCTCCAAGGCACTTTTCTGGTCAAAGGACATGGCCCCGTCTATCCAGTGTATACAAGTTGTAATTGTAGCAAAACTTTATTTGCACTGAGGTTGGAAAACAAACTCAAGGACATTTAGTGGGTGAGAAACAAGACTCTGTGTACTCAGGGTTCACATGGTCAGAAGGTCTGCTGGGAGTTCTTCTGGAGAACAGCTCACGATACTGATGATGGGTAGGGAGGGAGAGACCCCTTCCCACTTTGGAATCTCAGCAGAGCCCACTCCTCCACTTGCTCAAGAGACAGCTGGTCTGGCCCAGTGGGTCCCTAACCTGGCTGACCGTTGTCATCATCCAGACAGGCTGTAAAAACATACATTCCTGGGTTCCTCCTCCGAGACTCAGTTAACAGGTCCAGGAGCAGGACCTTGGACTGTCTCTAACAAATACTCCAGGGAGGTCTGCTGGAGGCTATTTCCCAGATCAGTGTTTGGGAACCTCAGACAGGCTGAGGTTATCCCCTGTCACTGCAAATTATGTCTCTCCCTGGCGTGTTTCCACAATCATATGGACATTAATAAGAACGGATGATGTTTATTAAACACTTACTGTGGGCCAGGAGTTGTTCCAAGCATTTACACAATCACACACGTCTATACAATCATCTGTGTAATAGCATTATAGTCATCTTTATGAGTATACACACACACCTAACAGCCCCTGCGATGGGTAGGTGATATTAACAGCCCCATTTTGCAGATGAAGTCAAGCAAGTGATTAAGAGGTTAGGTAAGTGGCAGAGCTGCTGCAGCTGGGTCAGAAGGTACCCATAAGTTCAGGGCAGGGCCATAGCACACGTCTCGGCAGAGTGATCTAGGGGCTCAAGCAACATTTGTTCATAAATGTGGAGTCAAGAAAGGCTGCGTGGAGGGCGCAGCCTTGACTAGTGCCTGTGGTCCTCAGATAGGAGAACGCCTAACCTGTGATGGCAGTCTGCTCGCCGCTGGCTTCCTTCCCTGTCTCTGAGACTTCTGCTTTACTGACACGAGGTGTGTGCAGCCGGGGCCACATGCCACCAGCAGACCCAGGGGACCAAGCCCCGTTTGGGCCAGCGGCCACTTCCTCCTGCTGTCTGTCCACAGGGAGCCCATGTTCCCAGGGCTCCGCTGGGCTCCAGTTCTGAGACCGGGGATGACCTAAATGTCACTCAGACCCCATCTGGGCTTGAGATGGGAGAAGAGGAAATGGGCTGACTTAGCTGCAGGCACGGTTTAGAGTTACACACAAGGGGCTTTCTGAGACGGGTTTTTGGGGGAGAGGCTGGTGCCGTAGCAACTGTCTGGGCTCTGGGATTGGCCAGACCCACAGTCAGGCCAAGGATCTGTGATCTCAGGCAAGTTACTCAACCCCTCTGTTCCGTTCTTCATCCTGGAGATAGAGATAACAACAGCAGCCCTTAGCTGCCTGGGTTGTGTGCTCTGGGCTGAGTCAGGGAGTGTAAAGCACCCGGCATGGGGCACAGCACATTAGAAGCACTTAATAAATGTCTGTTTTGTTATTATTAACAGACCAGTTAGGGCACATTCGATACTCATTTCTCATTATTTTCAGCCTCAAAAGTGGAAGCGGTGGGCCATGCTAGGGGAAATTAGCATTGGTGTCTTTTTTTAATCCACCAAATATTTATGAAGTGTCTACTACTCGGGGCTCCCCGTGGGGATACAGCTGCGACAAGGTGACCACAGTCCTTGCTGGTTGGGAGCCACCAGCCTAGAGGGTGGGGTGCCACAGTGACATGCCCTGGGCCAGGGTGGGTAGGCACAGGGAGTGCCCCAGGCACTCAGAGTCTTTTGGGGTAGGGATGGTCAACAGCTTCCCAGGACCTCCAGGAAGGATGGGAGCTGGGGAGCCAGGACCCTGGGTGGGAAGTGGGGTGAGGGAATGGTGTTCCAGGCAAAGGGAACAGCCGTTGCAAAGGCTGAGAAGGGAAAGTGCCAGGCATTCCAAGAACTGAAAGCGAGGAGGCAGATGAGGCTGGGCGCGCCTCTGCAGGAGGACTGGAGGGAAAGACCAGCAAGCTGGCTGAGAAGTGGAGGGACCCAGGCCAAAGCTCTCCGTGGCTCGTGAGGCTCAGGCTGTAACTTCACCCTCAGCTGCCTGTGGGGCAAACAAGCCCTTATCTGTACCCCGGCTTCCTTTCTGTGTGCTTAAGCGATTCTTGGTCGTCACCACTGTCTTCTCTGGACTGTGTTTCTGTTCAAATTATCCTTGGCACCCTTCTGCCTGCCCCTCCCTATTATTTAATTGAAAACCATTCATCCAATTAGCAGCTGTCCAGATGGTTTTGGTGTGGCTTTGCCTGGAAGGACTGGGCTACACTGGGTGACATCTTGGATTTTTTTTTCCCAGCTCCAAGAGTCCATCATCGGGTTCCCACATTTGTCTTGGCCCGAGAACGTTCCAAGGCGGAGATCAGAGACCAGGAATTTGGAAGCCTCTTGTTGTCTCTGGGGCCAACCATTTCCAGCAGCATGGCTGAATCCTGGGCGTCTGTTGCTGCCATTTCTCCATCCAGAAAGGGGCCAGACCTAGATGCCCATCTGACCTTTGAAGAAGGGGTTAGTGACTATGTGATGTGTATGGTGTTTAATTTTCTAGCTCCCTTCCTCAGACACTGAGGCTCCTCTCTTTCTTCCCCCCTGCATAGCCCTGCATATTTTCTCCCCTGATATTCTGCTGCATTTTTTGGATGCAGATGTGGCAGGAATCAGTGGGGATCTCCATTTTCAGCTGGGTCCTGAGACTATCCTATTTGATCTTTTCTGAGTCTACATTAGGTGCTTTGGTTCTCAGAGTCAATATAAAGGCTGAACTCTGCAGAGCTGTTGAATACAAAGGACCTGGCATGGAGAATCAGGAGACGTGTTTGTGTCCCGGATCCCTCACGTATCTGTGTCTCTTGAGAAACCATTTTCCCTCTCTTGAACGTCAGTTTCCTCACATGCACTAACACAATGGAAAACAAAAAGAATAATAATAATACAGAACAGTCATCGTACTCACTTTTTTCCAGGCACCGTGATAAACCTTTTGATCGCAGTAAATCCTACAGTAAACCTGTTGGCATTATCATTCCATTTTACAGACAAAGAAAATGAGGCTTGGAGAGAACCTGACTTGCCCGAGATCACAGATTGGCAGAAACAGGACTTCAACCCAAGTCTATGGAGTGCCAAGACCCTTATGATATTCTGCCCGGCGGTTGTTTCAAGGACGAAGGGGTCACAAGTGACTGAACCCACTTTGGCAAGTGTGTAATGAAACGTCAGCTGAAAGGATTTGGAAGACTAGAAAAAGCAGTTCTGTGTCTTGAGTCTCTGGCGCTGCAGTCCTCATGTCTTACAGTAGAGTGCAGTGTAGACAGACAGCAATGGAGCACATGAACGAGAGACCAGAAGAAGGAAGCAGGGAGGTCTGCAAGGTGGTACCCTGCGGTTGTCTCACTGCAAGCTGTTGGGTTTGCCAGCCTTTGCTGTCATCGGTAATATTGAAGCAGGGGTGTTCTTGACAAGCTAATGCAATGGTTGGATTTATTCCATTTCAGGGTTAGACTAATGGCAATCAGTGAAAACATTTTCTGGAAATCAGATATTTGGATTGGTTCTACTCTGTAGGGTCTCGGGAAGTGGGGGGGGCGGGGGTAAAGGATAAGCAGTCACTGGAAAAGCACTGTGGCTGGTAGATCATTCTGTCCTGTGCTGTGGAGACCCTGCCCTCGGGTCAGGAAGGCAAGCGGATGTGACTAGGAGAGACCAGAGAGAAGCTCTATTGAGTAAGTAAGACCATTGAGACTGAGTCATTTTTGTGACCACAATTCTCTTCCAAAATACTGTGGCTCTTTCTTAAACTGACAGATGCATGGAGCCTCGTCCAGGCCACACTCTCTGGGGCCACCACAGCGCTATTGGAGCTGCCTCCGGCTCTGTGGGAGGAAAGGAGGCATGTTGAACCTTCTTGAATGTGTCTTTGGGGCAGGAAATAGCTGTTCAGGAGGGGAGGACACCCAGCGTTAACTTGCTTGATCAGAGGACACAGGGAGCCGCTTTCTGGGCAGAGGAAGGATGGGGGCAAGGGTGGGGACCCTTGGCTGTGCGCTCTTGCTTGGGGCTCAGGCTCCTCCTCACTGGAGAGGGAAGGCTGGGCCTAGTCCCCCAGCTTCCTTTCCCCAGGGGATGACTGGTCAGATATTTGAGAACCTGGCCTGGGCTCGCTCTAGAGAAGATCAATTTTTGGGTTCCATTCATTGTATCCAGTGAACTTGATAAACCGATGGCTGGCTCCAATCCCCAGAGCACCAGTAATGTGTAAAGATCAGGGAGGGCAGGAAGCAGTAAGGAGCCCAGCATCTGACCTCAAGGTGACCTGGAGGCCAGTCGAGAGCCGAAGGGCTTTGGAGACCAGGTAAGGGCTGGGGCACTTGGAGGATTTGAGGGAAGGCTTTTTTAGAGGAGGGGCTTCTCTGATGGCTCAGCAATGCAGGAGACATAGGAGACTTGGGTTCGATCCCTGGGTTGGGAAGATCCCCTGGAGGAGGAAATGGCAATCCACTGCAGTATTCTTGCCTGGAGAATCCCATGGACAGAGGAGCCTACAGTCCATGGGCTCACAAAGAGTTGGACATGATTGAGCACACACGCACATTTTTTAGAGGAGGCAAGACTTGGACTAGATCAGGAAAGTTGAGCAGACATTAGAATCCCCCCAAACACTTTCTTTATAATGTTCAAGCAAACAGTACTTCTTGTTTGTGTCCTCAGTAAAGGGTCCAAAAATAGTAAAAAAAAAAAAAAAAAAAAACCAAGGTGAAACAGAGGTGTCAGGAGTTCTCCAAGGATGCCAAGACTGGCAGCCGTGGGTCCTGTTATCCAGACTCCAGGGAAAGAAAGGGAGTGGGCCACTGGTGCTGACCCTGTAAGCATTTTGCCAGCCTGGGGGTGGGAGGCACTGGAATCCCCCTCTGTAGCAGTAATGAGATTCCAGGGTGGTAGATGGGCATTGGATCCCGGGTACCACAGAAGAAACCCCAGTGGTACCAGCTGAGCAGGGACCAGACCTGGCTGCATCTCAGACTCAATCTGGGAGCCTGAGTCAGACGAGAGGTCCGACTCCTTGGCAGACCTGAGGAATCAGGGTCTCTGGAGGTGGGAGCCTGGAATCTGCGCTAGGTGGATCTCTCTTCTGGGCCATTCACTGCAGGAAGCATTGGCCCAGACCTTCTGAATTTTCCCACCAGCCTTCCTGTCCCGGCGTGACCCTCAGATTGGGGCCTACGGCTGTGATGCTGTCGGAAACCTGGGAGGCCCCCTCTCCCCACGTTTGTGTGAGGCCCTCAACACTCATCTCAGCAGCCCTGGCCCACAGGGCAGCCAGCCCCCTGGATCCTCCCCAAGCTCTTCTCTGAAGCAGCAACCACTTGGCATCTCCAGTGATCCTTTGTCCCAGTGGAGAGAGACCAGAACATGGATAAATGCAATTGTGAAAGCAATTTTTCTCAGACCAGGATCATAGAAGACAATTCCTCAGCATTCAAATATTATAATGAGTCCAAGTTCCACTTCAAAGCAGGCTAATTTAATAATAGGAAGAGCTGGGGCTCAGAGGAATTCTAATTAGATTTCTTTCCACACTGCCCCTTGAGTTTTTTTCTGAAGAGCAGCCAGAGCTGCTTGATTGTGTTATGTTTGGGTCCAGCGTGAAGAAACTTGGAAGCCAAGCCTGGCTGGGGGAAGACCATTCATCTGACTAAAGCCTGACAACTCAGATCCTGCTCCCAGCAGGAGAGGAGTCTGGCTACCGTGAAAGTCAAATAGGATTTGGGGTGGCAGGAGTGGGGCTGGGTGAGGGAGGGGACTTGGGGTAGCAGAGGGCTTCCCGTGCCAGCTTGATGAGATGGGAAGATGGGGTGGGTTAGGAGAGTGAGATCTGGAGCGAGACTACAACTTCCTTTCCCAGCAATGTGACCTAAGTATGTGGCGTGACCTCTCTGCACCTCAGTTTCCTCATCTGTGAAGTGGGGTTAATGATGGAGCCTACCGTATAAGGCAGATGGGAACACTGAATATACTAGAACACATATAGTGGCTAATGTAGTACCTGGCACTGAGTACTACTATTATTACTCTCTAATGTAAGGAAATCAAAAGATGGGAGAGGCTTCTCAAGGTCAGGGCTGACTTAGCTTTGCATAAATCCACTGGGCTCAGAAGCCAGCTTGGAGGAAATACCCAGGAGAGGGTCTATTTCTGCTACTGTTACAAAATCAAAGAAGATCACAGTTCAAGTCCTGGTTTTGCTGCTTATTAGCTGTGCGACCTTGGACAAGTTGCTTTACATCTCTGGGCTTCAGTGTCTTTGGCTATAAAGGAATGACAGCAATAATAAACAAAGAGAGGTGTGGCACTAAGCGAAGATGTGCGCTAGGGGAACCTACTAGCCCAGGCTCATACTGGGGCCATAACAAATATTATTACCCAAACCATCATTCTGTAACACAAACCTTTTCACATGTTTCACCTCTGGAATTTGGATGCCTCTTATGATTGATGGTGTCTTACAGTTGCTGTTGTCTGGGCAAACACAGAAAGCTCCAGAGTCAAGACTTGCAGAATGGGAGCAAGAGATGTATGTGGTAGAAAAATCCAGGGGGAAGTTAGGAACACCATGGTTGGAGGAGAGGATTTGGCAAATCCTCCAAGTTTGGCAGCATTGCCCACAAGGGGTCAAAAGTGAGCTAGTGCTATTGAGGCTTCTGATGGACACTTGGAGGTTGGGGATCAGCCTTCAAAGTTGGGGTTGAGGCGGGTGGACGGTGGGGATGCCCAGGATCCAAACTCCTAAGGATCCACTCCTGACCCAGGTGGGATGCCAGGCAATGTTTAGACAGGAAGTGGTTCTACAGGAAGCCTGGGCCTGGGAACTTTTTTGATCAAACAGCACTCAAGCTGTGCCGTTTTGCATTTTGCCTGGTGCCAATTCCATGCAGGATGTGAAGTATATTAGGGCTGGAAGGGCCTCTCTGGTTGCTTTGTGGAGGAGGAAGGAGTGCAGTAACTGCTGCACATGGGTTTTTCCTCACTTCCTAGGTACACTGTTGCATCCTGGGGAGAAGGAGGGACCTGATTGCTCACCTTGGAGCCCTTTCAGGAGCAAAGAGGCCCTGGCTGCTGCAGGCAGCCTTGATCTGCCAGAGACAACTAGAACCGTTGAACACACATGGGGGATCTGAGGCTTTCTAGGAATCAGGCTCTGTGCTGACTGCAAATACATTTTCTCTCTCCTTATTGTAGCAACAGCAATAATAGCTGTTGCTGGAGGGCTCACACGAGCCGGGCACAGCGCCAAGCCCTGGGCAGTCCTCATTTCATTTGATGTTGATGTGGCGTCTGTTGCAGATGGGCTAAGATGAGGGCTTTTGCCCTCAGAGGACGTGGACTCAGATCTTTGCTTCTTCCTTGTAACAATGGGAGTCACTTAACCTATTCAAGCTTCCGAGTTTTCATCTGCCAGGTGGAGGTGATTCTAGTGTCTCAGGCTATTATAAAGATTAGAAATGCGCATGCTTGCTCCTCCATTGCATCTGGCGTATTTAGTGGGTGTTCAACCAACTCTAGTAATTGTTTGTGTGGAAAAGAAACTTCCTGGCAGTCGGAAAAGTTAGGCATCACTGAAGATGAGGAAACAGAGGCCCAGAGAGTTAAATGACTTGCTTAGGATCCCACGGTGACAGGTGGCTGGGCCGGGATTCAACACCAAGGACTACTGGACACCCACCCTTTACTCAGGGCTCTGCTACTTCCTCAGGGGCCAGAGCTGCTGTCCTCCTCATGTGGCAGGCCCTGGGGAAGGGCCTGCAAGGCAGTGTCCCCAAAGGGCCCAGGCAGAGAGTGGGCAACAGCTTGGCCATGTGGTGAAGGGCGTGGAATCTGCAGTGTCATCCTGCCAGGCTGACACTCCCTGGCTGTGTGACTTTTGGCCAGTGAGTTAACCTCTCTGGGCCTCTGTTTACCTTATTGGTAAAATGAGGATTAAATGCAATAAGAAGTGTAAAGTGCTCAGCCTTGGGCCTCCTTATATGTCCAGAGCTCAGAATTGGAGCTTCCCAGATGCCACTTGTTGTTTTTATGGCTATTATTATCACTCTGGGGTGGTCACCCACTTGAAGGTGGGTCCTCCACCCTCCTCCCTAGGAGCCTTCAGAGCCAAAGAGTGGCCCAGCAGGACCTCTGGGGCCATGAGGCATAGCTGTTTGAAGTAGTGTCCATTTCAGTCCTGTCCACTTCTCCAGCCAGGGCAGAGGTCCAGTCTGGCTGGTTGGCAGTCCCAGCTGCCCAAGAGTCAGGTTGGCATTTCATGATAGGGAAGGTTGGATCCTGGCACCTGCATACCTGGCAGGAGGGGGCCAGGTTCCTGATGCCCATCTGGGGACATTGTTTAAAGGACTCCATCTTCAGATGCCTCGGCCATGCCCCAGTGCTGACCACAAGCCATATGATGCTGGGCTGCAGCCTTCGGGCTCTGCATGGACTCTATTCTCTGGGGAGGAAGAGGTGAAGGATTTCCAAGCCAGGACAGAACCCAGAGTGGCTAGAGCAGACCAGTGCCTCTATACTTAGAGCCTGAAGACATCAGGCAGCAAATGAGAGACATTTAGAGGCTCTCTGCCTGATTTCTCCAGAGAAGGCAATGGCAACCCACTCCACCACCCTTGCCTGGAAAATCCCATGGACAGAGGAGCCTGGTAGACTGCAGTCCATGGGGTCGCAAAGAGTCCGACATGACTGAGAAACTTCACTTTCACTTTTTACATTCATGCATTGGAGAAGGAAATGGCAACCCACTCCAGTGTTCTTGCCTGGAGAATCCCAGGGACAGAGGAGCCTGGTGGGCTGCCGTCTATGGGCTCGCACAGAGTCAGACACAACTGAAGCGACTTAGCAGCAGCAGCAGCAGCCTGATTTCTCTGAGGTTGAGGCTCAAGAACGTATCTTCCCTACTTTAACTCTCCTTTCTTATTGTTCTAGACATAAAGAAAATTTAGATAATCCAGGTTACCCCAAAGAAGAAAATTAAAGTTCTCCACAAACTCACAATTTGAGGATGATGCTTGCTAGTGTTTTGGTGCCTGTCCTTTCTGTCTTGTTCCTATGGGCAGGTACACAAGTAGACTTTTCAAAACAATCCTGGGAAATTGAATCACTGTCTACGTAAAGTGCTTAGAACGGTACCCAATACATGGTAAGTGTTTGACAAGTATAAACTATGATCACTATTTCCGTTTTATAGCCTGATTTTTCTCAAATAGAATTCCAGTTCATGAGAATGGAAACCTTGTATGCTTTATTCATTTCAGTGAGCTAGTGTTTAGCACATAGTAGGTGCTCAGTGAACATGTTTTGAATAAATAGATGAATAGACATTTCTTCACCTCATTAGATTTTCATCTGTGGTTCATACATTTTGTTGTCGTTTAGTAGCTAAGTTGTGTCCGACTCTTGAGACTCCATGGACTGTAGCCTGCCAGGCTCCTCTGTCCATGGGATTTCCCAGGCAAGAATACTGGGGTGGGCTGCCGTTTCCTCCTCCAGGGAACCTTCCTGACCCAGGGATCAAACCTGCGTCTTCTGCATTGGCAGGTGAACTCATTACCACCGAGCTACCAAGGAAGCCCACCCTGTTACATTTAATAGCAGCATAATAATGCATTGCTGAATTCGTTTCTAAACTTGTGCCTGGTGATTATTTTAAAAAGTCACTCCCAACCTCCTAACTCTCCACCTCAACGAGTGTCCTCTCCTAGACTTCATTCCCATCTGCAAGAGATGGGGGATTCTGGGTTCCCTGGAGCCTGGGGACCCAACATCCCCTCAGAGAAGCCAGAAGTCAGCCTGTGGGCTGCAGCACCCTCTTTGGCTCACAAAACCACCAATCATTGACTTAAACTGTCTAGGTAGCGCGCAGACGAGTAAAACCCCAACTCCTGCATTTTTGATGAAGTTGACATTATACAAATGCTCAGGGCTCACTTGGTCAGACCCGGCAGTGAGGGGCTGAATCAATAATGAAACACTGGGAGGAATAAAACATTAAACAGGGAGTTCTGCAAGGCAAGCAGCTGGGGGGGTGGGGTGCGCGGTTTCAAGTCAGGTGACCCAGCATGGGCCGTGGCCGATGGTCCCTTTTCTCTGGCTGCTAGGCAGGGAGATGGCGCGGCATGCAGATTATCCTTGATTCCTACAAGTGTGGTAGGTGGCCATGTGACTTCCTGGGAAGACCTCTAGACCAGAAGTCCAGACACAAGGAGATAGGGTTCATTTTGTGGGCCCAGGCAGATGGTTTTTGCCCATCTGCCTCAGTTGGGAGAGTAGATTCTAGATGAGGGTACCTGTGTCCCAGGTGTAAGAGTCAATGTACTCAGCATGAACTTGGGTTTGGGAAGGTCCAGATATGTAGTCTGTTAAGAGCCACAAAACAGGACTCAGGAAATCCATCACTTGGATCTGTTCTAGCTCATTTTCAAGCTTCTCTCTGTTCCAAGGTTCTTGTCCTTGGGGTCATTGAGAAAAGCCTTCTTCTGGCTTCTGCTCCATCCAAAGCATATTTGAAGATAATGCTCTGTAGCAAAGGGGACCCCAAGCCCCAGGTTTCACTTTTCACCCCAGGTCACATCTTTGGCTCTTACCACAGGACCTTGAAATTTGGGACAAGAATCTGCCTGTTCCCCAAAGAGGGGTGGGGCTGGGAAAGGGAGGAGAGAGGAGCCGAATGGGCTGAAGTGAACTGTGGGTGCAGCCGCCAGGTGGGGGGTGTCTCTGCATTTACTCCATCACATCCCCCCTTTGCCTGCTTATTCGCTTTCCAGAACTTGAATCCTTGAAGCCTGGTCTGTGGCCCTGTGGCACTGGGAATGGCTGAGTGTTATTGGAAATGTAACACCTTGGTCCCACACACACCTACTGAAACAATCTGCATTTCAACTTGAAGGTTCAAGGTGAAGACACCCCTGGCTGGGTCGGGGTTCGGGTGGGTGGAGGGACAGCCCTGCTCTCAGAGCAGATGCTAGTTTCACTGGAGGTGATACCTGGGAAACGCCTTTCCTCTGGGGTGGTTTATCTCTGCTTCTTCTTGAAACCAGATTGAGTCAAATGACACTTTCATCTGTTGGTTTGAAGGCATTTGAAAGGACTTCCCCACTCTACTTTTTCTGTTGTGAGAGTAAAAACAAGACATTCAACAAACATTCACTGAATGCCTTTTACGGGCCAGAACCTGGGCCTGGGCCTGGCAGTTGGAGGAGGGGATCTTAGGTTCGAGTATGATCAATCAGGAAACACCTGAGGATGCAGACCGTAGCCAGGTCAATCCCCACACACAGCTCTAACTACAGGAAGGGCCTCCTTAGGTATCTGGTTTACCTCTCTCATCTGCATTCACAATGGATCGGCATCATAGCAGAATCTCCTGGGGGATTTTTCTCAAAATGTGATCCCCCTCAGCATGCCTGCTTCAGTAAGGCTGAATCAAAAAGAGCTTTCCTGGTCATTCTGATTCTCAGTTTTGACCTACTAAGAACTACTGCTCTGTAAGGTGTTGCGATGATTTCTTGTCCTTCAGGAGCTGAGATGGCTTGTCTGTCATGATCAAAGCATCACTGGCCATCAGAGCTCATTCCCTGGCGGTGGGAGACTGCTAACTGAGCACTGACATGCAATCCCTTTTTCCTGGGAACACAGCTGGGCCACAAGTACCAGTCTTCCTTGGAGTTGAGAGGGGTCATGTGACGATGTTCTAGCTAATAGAAAGTGATAACACCTCTTTGGAGCTGAGCCTGGAGAGAGAGGTTGGATCTTCTCTCTGAGCTCTCTACAGCCAGCTGGGACCTCAACCACGCAGATGACAAGTTCCCAAAGGAGGGCAGAGCCACAAGATGGAAGGAAGCTGGGTCCCTGAACCACCACATAGAGCTGAAATACTTGCCAGCTATCAACATTAACCTCAGATATGAATGAGAGACACAAATATACTTTTTTTCTTAAAGCCACTGAATTTGGGGGTTTATTTATGTAATGGCAGCATACCTTGCCCTAACTAATTCTTCCCTCTCTGCCCCACTTATTTTGTCCCAACACATTTTAAGCTCAAATGTTCAGAATTTCAGATTTAGCCTATACTACTGCACTAATAGCTTCCCTGTTAGTTCAGTTGGTAAAGAATCTGCCTGCAATGCAGGAGACCCCAGTTTGATTCCTGGGTTGGGAAGATCCGCTGGAGGGATAGACTATACACTCTAGTATTCTTGGGCTTCCCTTGTAGCTCAGCTGGTAAAGAATCCACCTGCAATGTGGGAGACCTGGGTTTGATCCCTGGGTTGGGAAGATCCCCTGGAGAAGGGAACAGCTACCCACTCCAGTATTCTGGCCTGGAAAATTTCATGGACTACATAGTCCATGGGGTTGCAAAGAGGCAGACACGACTGAGCGACTTTCCCTTTCACAGCACTAATATTCTTATTTGAGAGTAGATAGGGCTTTTGCTTGGCTTCCCGGGTGGCTCAAATGGTAAAGAATCTGCTTGCAATGCGGGAGACCTGGGTTTGATCCCTGAATTGGAAAGACCTCCTGGAGAAGGGAATGGCTACCCACTCCAGTATTCTTGCCTGGAGAATCCCATGGACAGAAGAGCCTGGTGGGCCATAGTCCACAGGGTCACAAAGAGTTGGACATGACTGAGCGATTAACACAACACACATAGGGCTTTTGCTCAGTACAGTCTAAACTTCAGTATATTGTCAGGGTCTTTTGCACCTGATTTTAATTTGTTTAATTTGGTTTATTTCTTGAGCAGTTCTATTTGTAAGGCCTGATAGTTATAAGCTTTTATTTTCCCTTACAGATCTTCCAATAGAGAAATTGTACTTATTATTTTATAGTGAAAAATATTACCATATCTTGCAATTACCCCATGGGTCCATAGGATACTTTTGTAAATCTAAGATAGATTTTGGGATTTTAGTGATCTTATTTTTCCTATCTCTTGAAACACTTCTCTATTTCCTAATCCTAGAAATCATTTCATCATTACTTGCCAACTATTCTCAACTACACTAAAGGACTGAAATAATAACAAAAGGGAGCAATGATGGAATTATTTAGAAGAATGATGTGACACGGGTCATCACTGTTATGTCATCTACAGTTTTCTTACTGTACTGCTATGGCAGGCAGTACACGTGCATGCGTGCTAAGCTGCTTCAGTGGTGTCTGACTCTTTGTGACACTATGAACTGTAGCCTGCCAGGCTCTTCTGTCCGTGGGATTCTCCAGGCAAGAATACTGGAGTGGGTTGCCATGCCCTCCTCCAGGGATCTTCCCAATCCAGGGATTGAACCCATGTCTCATGTCTCCTACATTGGCAGGCGTGTTCTTTACCACTAGCACCACCTGGAAATTAATGGCCCCTCAAAGATGCCCACATCCTAACCCCTGGAACTTGTGAATACATGACCTTGTGAGGCAAAAGAGACTGAAGATGGGATTAAGTTAAGGACCTTGAGATGGGAGATGATTCTGGATTATCTGGGTGGCTCAATATAATCACAGTGGTCCCTAAAGGAGTCAGAGAAAAAGATGTGACTCTGAAAACGGAGCAGCAGAGTGATACAGCACGAGAGAGATACAGCATTGCTGGCTTTGAAGACAGAGGAACGCGGCCGAGAGCTAAGCAACGTGCCTGAAAGAGGCAAGGAAACGATTCTCCCATGGAGCCTCCAGAAGGAGCACAGCCCTCACTGACATCTTGATTTCAGCCCAGTGAGGTCCATTTCAGACTTCTGACCTCCAGAGCTAGATGCTAATATATCTGTGTGGTTTTAGGCCACCAGCTTCACGGTGTTATTTACCAGATGTAGTAGGAAACTAAGACAGTTTCCCCAAGTATTGCATCGTCAGGAGATATGAAGAGAAATCTGGAGATACCAGTTTATAGTCTGACTTCTGCTTTCACTGGACACAATTGAGAAATGAGAATGTTTTCCTTTTCATCCCTAATGACAAAGAGAAGAAAATGGACAGAGGAAAGCATTTTGAAATAATTGGTTTATCCAGAAGATGAATGCAGAGAGCCAGATAGCATCACTTTAGACTCACGTTAATGAGGATGGTGAAACTGATCACGTAAGTGAAATCTCAGGTCATCAGTCTTCAGATGACGATGTCTTAGATGAATTTCCTCAAACTCAAGAATCAAAGATTAAGCCATGTATTTCTAGGGAAAAAAGAAAAGACAATCTTCTCATCTAGTCACTCACTCAACCAGCAGGACAAGAATCCAGACCATTCTCTTTTACTACAGGATGTATCACACTATTTTCATCCTTTGTGATGTTTGTACACCAGCATCTACTTGAGATAGTTCAGAAGCAGACAAAAGCTAAGGCAGGTGTCAACAGAAGGTCATTGGGAGGTAATACTTGGAGTATAAATTTTAAAAAATCATTAGATTATCATAGATTCTCATTCTGATTGGAGAGTAGAAATATAAAAATGCAATTCTTTTGCATTTATGGAATTGAAGAAGGTGTCCATCTTCGGCAAAATTAATAGCCATCAGAGGTTTTAAAAAGTTCAAGTACCACATTTTGGATTTCCAAGTGTGAGAAGACAAATCAGAAATGGTGAGCATCTAGAATCCAGTGAAGATATACTTTGAATCTGAAATCAGTGTTTTACCAGACGTGTGTGTTCCTATTCATGTGTGAAAGCTGATGACCGTTAGTGAGATGTTAGTTACATCTGGAGGATGTTGCCCATATCAGATACTTTCAAAACCAGGAAAACATAGAATAAAAATTTTAAGTTTAAATTCTTATTAGAATATCTAATAGAGCTGTTCTTCTCTCTCCCTTTATTCTTATTTCTGTAAAATTTTTCAAAAAAGGACTTAAAATATTTTAAAGTGGTTCATGAAGTCTAGATGGTAAATGATAATGACTACTTTTCTGCATGCACTAAAGACTGAAACAATATTTCTCTCCATTCTTCTCTTTGTCATAATCATGCCACCGAGACCAGGGGGCTGTTTGAGTCAAGGTGTGACTATGAGGTGTGCTGTTAAGACACGCCTCACTGAGCCTCTTCAAAGACAAGACTTGATAGAACATTTATGTGTGGAATTGTCTCCCAGGCTTGGGACAAACCCTGCAGAGCCCTCTCTGTCACCTGCCATCCGCTGAAAAGCTAGTTATGTAGGGCCCAGTCATTCAGATCATATAGAAAGACAAGGGCATAAGCAAACCTGGGCTTCCTTCTCTCTTTCTCTATTTCTTTATTTACTTCATCCATCCATCCATCCATTTGAACATGCCTTCAGAAAGATTTGTTTGGCTCTTACCACTGTGCTTGATCAGAGGAGTGGTTCTCAAAGTGTGGTCTTTGGGTCTCTGGGGGGCCTCTGAGACCCTTACAGAAGGTCTGTGAAACAGGCCTCCTAACATGAATTGAGGCAGTGGTACCCAGTGTACTAGGGCCATTAAATTCTTCATGGCCATGCATGCGCAGTGAAAATGAAACAAAGTTAGTTTTGTTAAATCTTCATCTTTGAGTACACATCTCTTTCGTATTCTGTGTGAGGAAATGGGGAGACACAGAACTCTGCATAAGGAAGTCTGATGGTTGCCTTGACAACAAACACTGGTGGATTATTTGGGTGGTGTGCGAAACTAGATGCTTCTTTCATGGATCACTAAGTTTATTTGAAAGACTGGTAGACAAACCACCGTTATGCAGACTTGGGTATCTGGTAGATCTTTCCTTGAAAATGAACCCAAAGAGTCTGCCACTTCAAGGAAAATCATGGACAGTATTTGTTGTCAATGATAAAATTTGAGCTTTCAAGTGAAAAATTAGAATTTTGGAAAGCTTGTATCTGCCACTGTGAGCTTGACAGCTTCTCAAGACCTGCAGACTTCTCTGATGAAATCTGTGGTGGTATTAACAAATACGATTTTTGGTATAGAATAATGAAATGTGTAAACATTTGGAAGATCTGCATAATTCAAGGAACCACTGTTTTCAAAGTAACTAGTGTATGATGTTTTCATTTTCCAGGGCTGCCTTAACAAAGTACCGCTAACTGGCACTTTGCCTTAAACAACAGCAATTTGTTTTCTTCTAGTTCTAGAGACTAGAAGTCCAAGATCAAAGTATTGGCAGTGTTGGTTCCTCTCAAGGGCTGTGGCGAGAAACGGTTTCATGTTTCTCTTCTAGCTTCTGGAGGTTTGCTGAGAATCTTTGGCATTCCTTGGCTTACAGATGCACCACCTGATCGCTGCTTTTATCTTCATTTGGCAACCTTCCTGTATGGGCCTGTGTCCAAATTTCCCCTTTTTATAAGGGTACTAGGCATTTTGGATTGGGAGCTTCCCTACCTCAGTATGACCTCATCTAATAATACCTGCAATGACTCTTGCCACTTTCTGAGGCCCTCGGGGTTTAGGACTTCAGCATATGAACTGGGTGTCGGAGGAGGGGTGGATACAATTCAGCCCGTAACACGTGAAGCACTTGATGCCACAAAATCGTGCATGGGTAAAAGATTCATTCAAAGTTCAAGACAGATCCAAGTATTTTAAAATAACTGAATATAAAAAGATTCACGTGGTTTCAGATTCCACATTGTAACTAACCTTTAAAAAACTGCTATTGTTGAGTTTTGGTGTAGTAACAAAGAAGAATATGCATAGCTATCTAAAAAGGCTTTTAAAACACTCTCCCCTTTCCAACTACATATTGTGTGAGGCCAGATTTTCTTCAAACACTTCAACAAAAATAACATATTGAAACAGATTGAATGCAGCAACAGATATGTTTCCAGCTGTCTTCAATTAAGCCTAATATTAAAGAAATTTACAAAATAAAGCAATACATTCTTCTAATTAATATTTTTGTTTTGAAAAAATAGTTATTTACAAAATTCATTAATGCAAACATAAAATGGGTTTATCATCAGTATTTTAAATGAATTAGTAAATGTTTAAAATTTTCTAAATGTTTAAAGTCTGTTTAAATTTCTATTCTGGTAAATATCTATAGCGCGATCTCTCCCCTGGCACTACTGATGTTGGTTTGATAATTCTTTGTTATTGGGGCTGTCCTACGCACTGTAAGATACTAGCAGCATCTCTGATCTTTACCAACTGGATGTAGTATTGCTCTTTGCTTTTTCGCTACTTCCTGGAAGTTGTGACAACCAAAAATGTCTTCAGATCAGATCAGATCAGATCAGTCCCTCAGTCGTGTCCTACTCTTTGCGACCCCATGAATCACAGCACGCCAGGCCTCCCTGTCCATCACCAACTCCCAGAGTTCACTCAGACTCACATCCATCGAATCAGCAATGCCATCAAGCCATCTCATCCTCTGTCATCTCCTTCTCCTCCTGCCCTCAATCCCTCCCAGCATCAGAGTCTTTTCCAAGGAGTCAACTCTTTGCATGAGGGGGCCAAAGTACTGGAGTTTCAGCTTTAGCATCATTCCTTCCAAAGAAATCCCAGGGCTGATCTCCTTCAGAATGGACTGGTTGGATCTCCTTGCAGTCCAAGGGACTCTCAAGAGTCTTCTCCAACACCACAGTTCAAAAGCATCAATTCTTCGGTGCTCAGCCTTCTTCACACTCCAACTCTCACATCCATACATGAACACAGGAAAAACCATAGCCTTGACTAGATGAACCTTTGTTGGCAAAGTAATGTCTCTGCTTTTGAATATGCTATCTAGGTTGGTCATAACTTTCCTTCCAAGGAGTAAGTGTCTTTTAATTTCATGGCTGCAGTCACCATCTGTAGTGATTTTGGAGCCCAGAAAAATAAAGTCTGACACTGTTTCCACTGTTTCCCCATCTATTTCCCATGAAGTGATGGGACCGGGTGCCATGATTTTCGTTTTCTGAATGTTGAGCTTTAAGCCAACTTTTTCACTCTCCTCTTTCACTTTCATCAAGAGGCTTTTTTGTTCCTCTTCACTTTCTGCCATAAGGGTGGTGTCATCTGCATATCTGAGGTTATTGATATTTCTCCCGGCAATCTTGATTCCAGCTTGTGTTTCTTCCAGTCCAGCGTTTCTCATGATGTACTCTGCATATAAGTTAAATAAACAGGGTGATAATATACAGCCTTGACGTACTCCTTTTCCTATTTGGAACCAGTCTGTTGTTCCATGTCCAGTTCTAACTGTTGCTTCCTGACCTGCATACAAATTTCTCAAGAGGCAGGTCAGGTGGTCTGGTATTCCCATCTCTTTCAGAATTTTCCACAGTTTATTGTGATCCACACAGTCAAAGGCTTTGGCATAGTCAATAAGGCAGAAATAGGTGTTTTTCTGGAACTCTCTTGCTTTTTCCATGATCCAGTGGATGTTGGCAATTTGATCTCTGGTTCCTCTGTCTTTTCTAAAACCAGCTTGAACATCAGGATGTTCACGGTTCACATACTGCTGAAGCCTGGCTTGGAGAATTTTGAGCATTACTTTACTAGCGTGTGAGATGAGTGCAATTGTGCAGTAGTTTGAGCATTCTTTGGCATTGCGTTTCTTTGGGATTGGAATGAAAACTGCCGTTTTCCAGTCCTGTGGCCACTGCTGAGTTTTCCAAATTTGCTGGCATATTGAGTACAGCACTTTCACAGCATCATCTTCCAGGATTTGGAATAGCTCAACTAGAATTCCATCACCTCCACTAGCTTTGTTCGTAGTGATGTTCATAGCCAAATGGGCCCCAGTGGAGAACCTCTGATTATAGATATAGCCAGTATAAACCAAAGCTCTTTGGGGTCCTCAGTAATTTGCTAAGAGTGAAAAAGGATCCTGCAACTAGAAATTTTTAATGCTACTGATATAGGGGGAAATCGTTCATGGCACTTGCCCTCATGGAACTTAGGGTTTCATGGAGGAGACAAGCATGAACCACACAGCGGCAGAATTGCAACCTTGGCCGAGTGTTCTGGAATATGATGTATACGACGCCACAAGACCTCCTCGTCCTCTCTGCTTGAAGGAGCTGCCATGAGTTAAGAGGAAATCCAGGGAAGTCTGGAGTCCTGATTGCCACCAGAAAGAAGTTTCTAGAAGGACTGGGAAGTCAACAGTGTTAAGTGATGCTGAGAGTTTGAGTAACATGAGAAAAGCCTCATTAATCAGTCCTCGGTAATAGACCTTTTTTGTTGTGTTTACTAAAATAATTTTGGCTGAAAACAATAGAAACTGACATCTTTTCTAAAGGAAAAAAATGGTAATTTAATGGGTACTGAAATAACTGATAGATTCAAAAGAAGTTTCAACTTGGGCAGGGAAGTTGGCCAGGATATCTCAGCACTACAGGCCATTCGTGAACCTACTTTCAGGGCCTATTAGACTGTTCGAGTACTATTAGGTAAGGAGTCTAAGCTGAGTGGGGATTTTTGGAAGTTAAGCGATAAATGGAGTTGGGACCCACCTCACATTAGTCTTCGCAGATCTACTCTGAAGTCATTCACTGGTCCTCGGGTGTTACCTGGGAAAGATATGCTTGGAAGCTGGATGGACCCTTTCGTTGTTTCCCAGACCTGTGGAGGTAAAAGCCATTATGGTAAGAGATGAAAAACGGAAGCCCTTGAAACTCTCCTACTGCCGCTCCCGGCCAAGATGGCAGATCAGAAGCAGTAGTGTATTTGAGGAGAAATTGCAGGGATTAGTGCCCCCAACAAAGACTTGAAGGGTGCATGAGTGGCGATCCACATCGCATCCCTATCCAATCCGCCTATCTAGCTTGAGTGGATATGGCCCATAGGAAACTTACCGGGTGGGTACCGCAATCCCAGCTGCTGTGCTGGACGTGATTTACTGACTGGAGCAAATCAACACAAACTCTGGAACTCAGTCTGTGACTATTAATCTGGTGAACGCATTTTTCTCGGTTCCCATCAGTAGATAAGAGCAAATACTATTTGCTTTCACATGGCAGGGACAGTAGTATAACTTTATTGTCTTGCACCAGGGCTACCTTCACTCTCCTGCTTTCTGATATGATATAGTCCTTAGGCATCTTATAGTCTTGATACTCTGCAGAATATTTTATTGGTTCACTATATTGATGATATCATGGTAATGGACCTGGTGAGCAGAAAGTAGATACCAAGACACCCTTGAAAGACCCATATGTTCCATAAGGATGGAGGGTATAAACTCCACAAAGATTCAGAGGCCTGTCATAAAATTGGTGAAGTTTGTAGGGATACAGTGGTCTGGGGAGTGCTAGTATGTCTCCTCTAAAATAAAGGACAAATTGTTGTGTCTTACACAACTCACTCCTAAGAAATAGACCTAATGCCTAGTGGGCCCTTTTGGATTTTGGAGGCACTGCTTATACACTAGCTAAAACTGCCCTGACTCGTTTATTAGATGACTTGGAGGCTGCCAGTTTTGAGTGGGTCCAGGACAAGAGAGGCCTCTGCAATGAGTCCGGATTGAGATGCCAGCAGCGTCTGCTTATTCATTCTGCACAGTTCCTAGGGCCCACAGCACATTTAAGGGCCCATAAAACATTTTAACTTTAGTTTATTTTAAAATCAAAAGGAAAAATCAATCTAATGATCATGAATTCAGCCTAGATTATATCCATCTTTATACCAACGGAGCTGTAAAATACACTTTCTTATTTATTTATTTTTTTTGATGAAAGAAAGGACCCACAGGGACTTCCTTGGCAGTCCAGTGGTTAAGACTTTGCCTTCCAATGCAGGGGGTACAGATTTGATCCCTGATTAGGGAGCTTAGATCCCACATGCCTTGCGGACAAAAGATTAAAACATAAAGCAAGCAATATTGTAACAAAGATTTAATAAAGAATTAAAACCAAAACAGGGCCCACAGAGCAAAAATGCCTGGCCCCCACGAAAGCCATAGTGCTGCTCTGGGTGCTACTCTGCCTTTGGGATCCAGTTGATTTGATGGTGTTAGAAGTACCTTTGGGCTTCCCTGGTGGCTCAGATGGTAAAGAATCTGACTTCCATGCAAGAGACCCGGGTTCAGTCCCTTGGTTGGGAAGATCCCCTTGCCTGAGAATTCTATGGGCAGAGGAGCCAAGTACCTATGGCAGATCAGGGCACCATTAGAGTATCAGGTCAGTCTTATTAGGACAGTCAGAGCGTGGGGACCCTAAGGTTCTGTGTCAAGGCCATGCCCTCTCTGGCAGAGAGCTACTCTTCATCTGAAAAGCAGCTCCAAGCAGATTGAATGTTTAACAATGGGTCACAAGTGCCTGTGGGGCCAGAGCTGCCTGTCACTTGTGTCTTGTCAGAGGCTCCAAGTCAGAATGCTAGTTCTAATGCTTCAGGTTGGATGATGGAGGTGGTTAATTTGGGGTTGAGGCCAAGTGAGTCCAGGAGACACAAATCAAGAACAGATAGAGAAGAACCCCCCATAGCTACTTTCTTCAAACTCACACCCCTATCATAGCTCACACGTGTCCTTGATGGGGGTTCTTCAAGACTGATAGAAGGAAGAACTTAGTTTGGTTCACAAGTGAGCCGAAGCAGTATGTGGAAAACCAAAACTGAATTGTTTCCACCCCACTCAGGGGTGACCTTAAGAGGTATGGTGAAGGGAAATCCTTGATGGGCAGAGCTGTGTGCAGCACGCTCTGTGGTCCCCCTTGCACAGACAGAAAAGGGACCTGAGATACAGGGAGACATGACCTCCTGGGTGCGGCTAATGGCTTGGCTCTTCTTTCTGGGGAGGCCAGAACCAAAGCACAGGGCTTAGTTTCTTCCAGGCACTCGCTGACTCCTACACCAGTCTTCTCAGGTGGCTATTTTTGTTATCCCCATTTTACAGATAAGGAAACTGAGGTACACAGGGGTTTAGTAACTTGCTCAAGGTCTGATAGCTAATGGAGCACTGAGCCAGTCCAGCGTTAGACTAATTTTTATAGTAGAGTCGAGTCACTCATGCCATATTGGAAGTTGGGACGTCTGGGTTTGAATCCCAGCAATGACGCTAGTGTCCTGTGGCCCTTTGGATGTGTATTCCAGGTCTCTGTTTCTTCTTCTAAAATGTAGCTTTTGTTGCACAGCACAGAAAATATAGCAATAATTTTATAATAACTCTAAATGGAGTATGGGACTTCCCTGGTGGTCCAGTGGTTAAGAATCTGCCTGCCAGTGCAGGGGACACGGGTTCAATCCCTGGTCCAGAAAGAGCCCACATGCCGAGGAAGCAACTAAGCCTATGCAGGCTCACAACTACTGAGCCTGCACACCTGGATCCATACTCCAGCACAAGAGAAGCCACCGCGATGAGCAGCCTGCACACTTTAACTAGAGAGTATCCCCTGCTTGCTGCGACTAGAGAAAAGCCCGCTTGCAGCAACAAAGACCCAGCACAGCCAAAAAAATGAAAGAATAAATAAATAAATGGAGTGTAACACATAAAATTCTGAATCACTATGTTGTATTCCTGAAATGAATATAATATTATAAATCAACTATGCTTTCATGCAAAAAAAACCACCACCAATAAAAAGTAAAATAGAGTGTTTGGACTCTTATTATCAATAATGCCGCTTCTTGCTCTAAGCTCCTTGATTTCTCTGGGGCTTCCTGGGGTTCAGTGTGGGCTAGGTTCAGGGGGATGCAAATATGAATAAGCCATAGTTCCCCAGGAAGACTCTGGCCCCTCTGTAAGCTACTTCCATAAAGCCTGCATTCTTTGCCTACCTGAGCAATTATGGGTTTGGAGGTTTTTAAATAATGATTTCAGCATGTGCTTTGTATAAACAAAGGTTGGGGAAGGGAGATGAGGGGAATGTGGGCCTGGCTCGTTTGTGCAGCTAAAAATAGAAACGTGCAAGTCCTACAATGATGAGGCAGAAACTTAAAACAAATTTCTTGGAAAATTCGCTCCCCATGCCACACTGCCCAGGTATTTCCCCTTCTCTGCCTCGTGCAGATGGAGCAAGGGAACTTGGGGTGAGGGCCGGGTATCACAACACACACTTCCTTCCTGGCACCGAGGAGGAGGGGCCGAGGAGACCGAACTGGGAACAAAACGTCTGTTCAAGAGCCTGATTCAGGCTGACATGGGCCTTTGAGCTCCCTGAGTGGCATTTACGGCCACAGATATGGAAAAGAAAATAAATCTCCCAGGCCCGGCATCTTGCTTTAATTAATAACATAATCAAGTTTCTGGCCCCGTGGAATGGAAGGATTTCAACACTCAAGAAGGCCCCTCTGGCAGAAGGCAAGAACTGGGCCCCCTGGCCAGCCAGCGGCTGGGATTCAGAACCACTTCCTGCAGGGAAACAGGAAGTACAGTGGTTGTCACGATCCCTGGTGTCTCCTGTGCGTTTATTATGAATCCTGGACTGTCACCTTTACTTCTCCCATTTGGTCTCTACAGAACAATTGGGCTGGCTCTTCCCCCCATTTTTCAGATGAAGAGACTGAGACCCAGAGATATTTGGGTGATTGGCCCCAAGTCACACAGCTAGAAGGTGTGGAGCTGGGATCTGAATGATCTGAAATCAGGCTGAGTCAGGAGAGACCGAGAGGATGGAGCTGAGGCTGACAGACGGACCAATGGGCGAGGCCTCCTGTTCTCCCCAAGGCCTTGGGATGATCTCTTCAATCAGGATTGCCCACCCTCTCTGTTTGAGCTGATGTAAGTGTCTAAGGACGAAAATGTGCGTGGGAGTTGAGGAGTGACAGCCAGATTTTAAAAATGGATTTGGAAGGAGAGAAGTGGTAGATGCTGAGGAAAGCAAAAAACATGTGTCAGGAGCCTTGGGGGCTGGACTGGACACCCAGAGGTCCCGCCAGGGCTCCCTGAGCCAGAAGCAGAATGGAGAGAGGCCCTTGGTTGGCTAGGAGCTCTGTGATCCTCTGGGTACTAAGCCAGGCTGGGGGCCAGATTCCTGAATTTCCTCCTGCATGTGAGAGGCTGCTATGCATGGCCTTCCTGGCTGGATGCTTGGCTCTATTTGGAGGCTCCAGTGAGTTAAACAAACGCAGGAAATCAACAAGTCATGATTTGGCCCTGATCTACCTTTTTCTTCCCTCTCCCCTTGCACCCTCCATGTCTCAGCTATGTGGGTCAGCGTGTGGGTCCCTTGGTGACCCTGGTTTGCATGGCTGTCCCCATCACCTGGAGGGTTCACTCCATCATTGCTGATGCTGGAGTCCTCTCTACCTCTCACCAGACAGCTCCAAAGCCACCTCCTCCAGGAGGCCTTCCCTTCAGCCGGAAGTAGTTCTCTTATCTTGGAGCACCCATGACATCACATCTCCTCCCTTCTCATTACTGGGATATTTTTTACCTTGTAATTGAATCACTCGATTATTCACAAGTGCTTATGGATACTTGCTTTGTTTCTGGAATGTTATTCGACCCATGTCCTGTGCCTCCAGGATCCTCAAAGCCAGAAGCTGGTTGTAGTTTTGATGATAATTAAAATAGTATTTTCCAGCTGCTGAATGCTTACTCTGTGACCAAGCAAATAGCATTTTATAGGAGTTATTTTGTTTAGTCCTTGAAATTATGGGGTTGGTGTTACTATCTATATTTTACAGAAGAAGGAACTGAGGCAAACAGAGGTTAAATTGTCCAAAGTCATCAGCTAGTCAATGGTAAAGTCTTGACTTGAACCTGAGTAGTCTAATGGCAGAGTCCGAGCTCATAGCTGCTAGTTCAACTACCATAAACTGGGACTTCCCTGGTGGTCCAATGGTTAAGAATCCGCCTGCCAATGTAGGGGACACAGGTTCGATCCCTGGTCTGGGAAGATTCCCCAGTGTTGAGGAGCAACTAAGTCCATAGGCCACAGCTACTGAAGCCTGCCTGCCTAGCGCTTGTGCTCTGCAACAGGAGAAACCACCGCAGTGAGAAGCCCACCCACCGCAATGAGGAGTAGCCTCTCTCGCCACAACTAAAGAAAGATGCACGTAGCGATGAAGACCCAGCACAGCTAAAAATAAATAAAAAATTTTAAAAAATACCATGAAATGTGTGAAAGTGGCTGGTGGGGTGCCTGCCCATGGCCATGGATTCTCAAACATTGCTTGACTGTGAGCTCCCCACACCGGGCCCGATACTGAACTTGGATTCATTTGTTTCTAAAGTTTGTAGATTGAATCAATGAAGAAAGTATCTTGGTAATGAATTCATGGGAAGTTCCAGGAACTTTCTTGGTTATCTGCTGCTGTATAACAAATCATCCTGAAACCTAGTGACTTAAAATAACTGTTTAGTATTATCCCTGACAGTTCTGTGGATTTGATGGGATTCAGTTGGGTGGTTCCGGCCTAAGGTCTCTCCAGTGATTACAGTCAGATGGCAACTGATGCTAGAGTCATCTAAAGGCTCACCTAACCTAGACATTCAAGATGATTGAAGCATCTCTCTTGCCAGGTAGCATCTCCATGTGGTTGGTTGAGCTTCATAAGGAAGCATGGTGGACTCAAGCTAGTTGATTTTTTTCATGGTGTCTGACTCCATCCAGAGCAAGCATTTTAAGAGGCCCAGGCTGAAGCCTTGAAAGTCACATGACCCAGCCTTGGAAGTCACATGACCCAGCCTTGGAAGTCACATGACTCAGCCTTGGAAGTCACATGCTATCATGTTGGCACACTGAGGACTGGGAGCTCTGTTCACTGGTTCAGAGGGAGGATATTTTTAGAGACTAGTTACCATGGAATCAGGGCTTTCCCCAGTGGCTCAGTGGTAAAGAACCCACCTGCAATGCAGGAGCCTCAGGAGATATGGGTTGGATCCCTGGGTCACGAAGATCCCCTGGAGGAGGGCATGGCAACCCACTCCAGTATTCTTGCCTGGAGAATCCCATGGACAGAGGAGCCTGGTGGGCAACAATCCCTGGGGTCACAAAGAGTCAGACACGACTGAAGCAACTTAACGTACACACACCATGGAAGCAGCACTAAATCATGAAGGCCCCAAGGGCTTCAGTCACTCTGGCATGGCTGAAAATCAGGATCTACTCTGGAGACTTGGGTCAAGTGTTAATTTGCAGGTAAACTTCTGAGTAAGGAGAGCTGACACTTCTTTGACCTGTAATGTCTCCGGCATTCTCACACTCTCCCAAAGAACAGCTGTTTGTCTAAATTTGGGCCCTGGAGTTTGGTTCTTCCAGAACCAAATTCCCCAAGTCCAAGTCAAATGGGCAAGTTTTTACTGAGCACTTAATATATGCTCTGCCCAATGTAATAATACTCACATTTTTGAGTGCTTGTACCTGACATTCTTCAAAGTGCACATAAGTATCATTGGGCATAATCCTCATAACAATCCCACGTGGTAGGTATTTCCACTAGCCTCATTTTATTTATTTTTTTTCAAACTTTAAACTCTTTATTTTGTACTGGGGGTATGGCCAATTAACAATGTTGTGGTAGCTTCAGGTGAGCAGCAAAGGGCCTCACCCATAGATGTACATGTATCCGTTCTCCCTTAAACCCCGCTCCCATCTAGACTGGCACACAACATTGAGAAGAGTTCCCTGTGCTCTGTCATAGGTCCTCCTTGCCTATCTATTTGGATTATAGCAGTGTGTACACGTCAATCCCAAACTCGCTAACTATCCCTTCCCCTCGGCGATCGTAAGTTCATTTTCTAAGTCTGTGAGTCTCTGTTTTATAAGTAAATTCATTTGTATTATTTCTTTTTAGATTCCACATATAAGGTATGTCATACAATACTTCTCCTTCAGTCTGACTTCCTTCACTCAGTATGACACTCTCTAGGCCTACCCATGTTGCTCCAAAAATGTTATTAGCCTCATTTTAAAGGTGAGAAGAGTGAGTCACAGGGAGGTTAAGTAACTTGCCTAATTTCTTATAATCAGCAGAAAAGTTCAAGATTGGAACTCTTGTTTTCCTGGCTCTAGAGTCTGTACTTTTTAAAAAAAATTACGTATTATTCATTTATTTGACTGTGCTGGATCTTCGTTGCAGCATGTAGGATCCAGTTCCCTGACCAGGAACCAAGCCCTGGCCCCCTGCATTGGGAGTGCGGAGTCTTAGCCACTGGACCACCAGGGAAGTCTCCAGAGTCCATGTAAATTCCTGGTCTGTTAAAAAGACTTGACCTGGAAGACACTGGCCCCACTTTCAAGAAAAGTCTAGTAGAGAAAAGAAGATTTAAAATGCTTTGTTAAATCTTTGTTTGGGAAGCAATTCTGTTATATTTTACTGATCCATGGAAAGGCATCTGTCTCTCTGTAGTGATGGTATGACGTATTTCATTTCACAAGAATTTCTCCTGAATTATCCATCAGAATTAGGAGGAAATGTTTGAAGTAAGAAATCATAATTTAAAAATCTTCATCTGCTCAGACAACAGCGGGTCACTAGTTACACTAGTAAGCTTTTGCTGGGTAAGAAGCCACACCAAAGTGTAGCGGCTTAAACAGACATGTGTTTGCTCAGGAGTCTATGTCTTGGCAGTTTGGGCCAGTATCAGCTGGGTTGTTCTTCTGTTGGTCTCTGCTGAGTTCATTCACTTGACATTCACGTGTTCATTCACATGTCAGCTGACAGATGATTGTCTCACTCACTTGTCCAGTATGTGGTTGGCTGTTGGCCGGGGCGACAGTGATGACTGAGCTATGTCTCATCTTCCAGCAGGCTACCTAAGGCTTGTTAACGTGGGTATCATTATGGGGCTCCGTAGAGTAGCGAGAGCAGGCAGTCCTAATGTCTTTGCTTACATCACATTGCTAATGTTCCATGGACCAAAGAAAGTCATTGACCAAGCCCAAATTCAGAGGTAGAGGAATAGAATCAACTTCTTGTTGGAAAGAGTTAGAAAGTCATGTTGAGAAGAGTCATGGGTCTAGGGATGAAAGGAATCTGTGGCTACTTTTGCAGTCTGTCAGGTTATTTCCCTAAAGTCAAAAGATACCTGTAGGTAAGTAGAATAATGGATCCCCCAAAGGTGTCCACGTTTTAGTGCTATATTCATGAATGTGTTAGCTTCCATGGCAAAAGGGACTTAGCAGATTAATTCAACTAGTAATTCAAATAATTCATTATTACAGTATTAATAATTTAACTATTAAATGAATTAAAGTATTTTTAAATGATTTTTTTATGTGGACCATTTTACAGTCCTCTACTGAGCTATTGAAGGGATGGGCGATGTGGACCACTTTAAAATTCTTTATTGAATTTGTTACAACTTTCCTTCTGTTTTTTGTTTTGGTTTTTTGGCCGCGAGGCATATGGGATCTTCGCTCCCCAACCAGTGATTGAACCTGCACTCCTTGCATTGAAAGGCGAGGTCTTAACCCCTGGACCACCAGGGAAAGTCCCTAATCCAAGCATTAAATTAAATATCTTTAGATGGGGAGATTATCCTGGATTATCCAGGAAGACCTGATGTAATTACAAGTGTTGTGAAAAGTAAAAGATGGAGGCAGGAAGAGTCCTGTCAGAGAAGGAGACATGATGACAGAAGCAGAGATCAGAGTGATGGAAAAGGGAAATGCAGGCAGTTTCTAGAAGAAAAGGTGAGGAATGAGCTCTCTCCTAGGGCCTGCAGTGGGATCGCAGCCCTGCCAACATCTTGCTTTTTAGCCCAATGAGACCTCTGACCTCAGAACTCTAAGAGCACATTAGTATCACTTGTCACTAATTTGTGGTAATTCGCTACATCACCAATAGAAAAATACAACACCTGACAGCCATATGACCTTTATCTTAAGACCAATAATACCAGTTTGTGATTAGTCAAAAATAGGTAGTAACATTGATTTTATTAGAAAGAACAAAGATCTGGGCTTTCAGACACCCACTCCATGCAGTCTTCAAATCCTAGAACATAAACGCTCCCTGGGAATGCTTTCCTCTTAAAATCTATTCAAGAGGGGGGTTGGAAGAAGTATTTGACAAATCTTCAGATAAAACCAGGGTTAGAAAGAGCAGAGTTGAAACAGTATTGCAAGAAGAGTACCATATTATGTTTACGAGTTGCTTTCCTTAAATCTTCTGATCTTTTAGGACTATTTCACTCTTTCTTATTTATCGAATACTTTTCATAAAAATTTTTTTCCCCAAAGAATAATGGAATATAAAAGGCTTTGACCATTACCAAGTTTCCATTGCTCCCCTGCTGGCTACACAACCTATTTGCTGGTAAAATCTCTAAGAGGAAATAAGAAGCTTCCCTCTTATTAATCAATAGTGACAGCCACGTCACACACAATCAACAGAACAGAGTGAGGCGGCCCATCATTCTGAAAGTGAGTGCGTGGAAGGAGCCCTGGGAACGCACTGGAGATTCATCAGTGGAAATCATGAGTGAGATATGGAGGTGGCCTCTCCAGTGGGCAGGAGTACCAGGGTGTCCCTTTGGTGGGACTTCTTATTAATACACCCCAATTTCTCTGGTTAAGACTTCAACCAGGGACTCCCCTGATGGTCCAGTGGCTAAGAATCTGCCTTCCAAGGCAGAGGATGCTGGTTCAATCTCCAGTCAGGGAACTAAGATCACACATGCCTGTGGGGCAACTAAGCCTGTGTGCTGCAAGTACTGAGCCCACGCGCCCCAGAAAGATCCCACAGGCTGCTACTAAGACCCGACACAGCCAAATAAATAAATAATTTTTTTTTTTTTTTTTTTTTTTAATTTCAGCCACTAGATCAGAAAGTGGAAGATCCATTTACTTCTGTCATGAATTGACAGAATACCAGAGGTCGTAGCTGTATCAGGCTGTCTGAGCTGGAAGCAACTTCAAAGAGCAAAGGCTCAGCCTTTTCTTTTCCAGACGGGGAAACAAAGCCCAGAGAGAAGTGACTTGTTCCAGGTCAGCCAGAAAGTTGGTGGAACTGAAACTCCGTATCTCTTAATTCTTGGACCAATCTCTGGGCTGTGCTTTAAGCAAAAAAAGGGGAGAAGGGAATGGAGAAAAAATAGGTAGAAGCAGAGAAGAAAGAAAGGGATAAGGAAGTAAAAGGAAGAAGCAAAGGGGGAAAAAATGAAAGTAAAGGAAGCGCGTGTTCTCCAGACCAGTGGATCCCAGATGCCTTCTGATGATCAGCTTCAACAGGGTCATCTGGTAAGATCAAAGAACATAAAATCTTTCCTAAAATACAGCATGAGTGAGAAAGGTTAAAAATAATGCAAAGTGATGGTACAATAAAATAAAGTGCTGGGTACCTTTATCTACCAATATCTTGGTATTTCCAATACGCAGATATTGCTGGGTAACAATATATACCCCATGTTTATTGTAAGGATCAGGTGAGATTACAGATGTAAATGTGCCTGACTGTGACCAGTAAATCCCTATGTAAAAACACCAGGGTGTCTGACCTTAGGCAGATCACTGCTCCTCTATGAGCTCTATTTCCTCAAAATTTGCTGAGCAGCTGGTGTTGGCAAGAACTGAAATTGTTGGGACCCAAAAGAAAGAAAGGATTTCCCCGGTGGCTCAGTGGTAAAGAACACACCTGTAATGCAGGAGACACAGGAGACGTGGGTTTGATTCCTGGGTCGGGAAGATCCCCTGGGGGAGGGGCGTGGCAACTCATTCCAGTCTTCTTGCCTGGAGAATTCCACAGACAAGGAGCCTGGTGGGCTATGGTCTATACGATTGCAAAGAGTCAGACATGACTGAAGCGACTGAGCATGAGAAAAAGAAAGAAAACAAGGTGTTTCTCTTGAAGAAACTCTCTCAGTCCATTTCCCTGGTTACATTTATCTACTCAGGCTGACTGCAGTGGGCAATTTATCTAGAGAATGTGAGCAGCAAACCCCTTTTGCCTTAATTGACCAGATGCTCCTGAGAGGAAAGGAGTGGTGCCTTCCACTTTCTGCCCCACCCACTGTGCCCTGCCTGCTGGCTGAGGCCCCCAGTCTAGGGTGTCACCTCCTGCCTGGCCGACCTGCGGTCCCCTGAGCCAACAGGCCCAGGCTGAGCAGGCGAACTCCATTTCTGGCTCATCAGTGACTCATTTTCAGAAGTTGCGCCTTGGGGAGCTTGTTAAAAGGCCGTTGGCATCCCCAGGAGTGGGGCTCAATTTGCGTTTATGAATGAACCGCTCCAGAGAAATCAATGAATATGTCACTCAGGTCAAGTAAACAAATGCGTTTTCTCCTCAGAGACCTGGTGCAGGGCGGTGAGCCTCCCCATGAGCCAGGGGGCTTCCGAGAAGCCGCTCTGTCTGGGTCGAACCCCAGGTTTGGGTCAGCACCCTGGGCAAGGCCCTGGCCCTCAGTGAGCTCTGGTCTACCCCACCCCCACCTCCTGAACCCCACCCTCACCTTGAGGGGCCATTCCCAGAGACACAGATTCTCTGATATTTAATGGATGAGAAAATCCTATAGGAAAAAACCCTTCTGCAGCTTCTGCATTCCCGTCTTTTCTCTTCCTTGTTCACTGATTCAGGGGACATTTATTAAGAACCTACTATGTGCCTGTCACATATATGCTAGGGACAGGGACTCAATGACACCTAAGACTTGGGCCCTATCCTTCAGGGACTCATATTCTATGCCCCAGAATCACCAGAAAAGCCTTTTAAACACACCAATGGCCAAGCCATCCTACTCCTAACTGCCCACCTTGTCTTTTTCGTTTTGCATTAGATTGTGCTATTATTTTTTTATATATAATTTTATTTATTTAGTTAGTTTTGGCTGCGCTGGTCTTCCTTGCTGTGAAGGCTTTTCTCTACTTGCACTGAGTGGGGGCTACTCTCTAGCTGCGGTGCTTGGGCTTCTCAGTGTGGTGGCTTCTCTTGTTGCAGAGCACAGGCTCCAGGGCATGTGGACACAGTAGCTGTGGCTCTCAGGCTCTGGAACACAGGCTCAACAGTTGTGGCAACAAGGGCTTAGTCACTCCCAGGTATGTGGGGTCTTCCCAGATCAGGGAGCGAACCCATATCTCCTACACTGGCAGGCAGATTCTTAGCCACTGAGCCACCAGGGAAGCCCAGATTGTGCTATTCTTATCAAAATTTTCTTTTTAAAAAACGGATCTGTTGCTTCTAAACATGTGAAAAAGAGATGACTTGTTGTCCATGTGAGAAATCATACGACTTTGACTTTTTACTGACACAATGTTCAAAAATCTTTATAGGTTGACTGAGTTCCCACGATGTTTAGAGTTCTTTCCGCACTGGCACTTGAAGGAGGATTTGAAACCAAACCTTGAACTCATTTTAGTAAAGTGAAGCGGCAGGTTATCTGCAGAGAGAAGGTTTCTACTTATCAGAAGACAGTGTTCCCCCAACAGGAAGTGAGCCCCGCTGGTGTCTGAGGCACTGGCTTCCTCACACAGACACCAGGGAGGAAGCTCTTGCCCATCCGAAGAGGGTTTCTCACCGTCAGTCGTACTCATATTGCACCCAGAATATGACATGGTGAACATTCATAAAAAGAAATTCTTCCCAGAAACTTGAGGCCTCATGGGTACATGTTTAGAACACTAGAAGAAAATTACTAACAATAGGAGTCAGTTTTTCTAAAAAAAAAAAAATCTTTCTACAATACATAGTTTTAAAGTTAAGAAATGTATCCATCTTTTTATTTTCTCAAGGCATATAAAAATTAAACAAAAATACCAGTTCTGGAAATTAGACATTTTGTGATAAATCCCTAAGGATTTACTGCCTCAAAATGGTGGCACACAATATGAGGGTCATAGAGAAAATCCTGATGGTCTTAAGAGTTCCTGGTTCCAACTGTTCTGAGACCCAGTCATATTTCTGCTGTTTCACGAGATACTGATGTGTGTTCATTTTTAAAAATTGCCCTGTTCGGCTAAGCAAGTTGAAGTTGGATTTCTGTGGCTACCTTGCAACTAAAAAGAGCCCTGACTCGCACAGACCTGAAAGGATTCTGAAATATTTTCTCAGCGTAAGTTGGGCTACGTTTGGCTACAAGTGACTGAAGTAAGGGCTTCCCAGGTGGTGCTAGTAGTAAAGAAACCGCCTGGGTTGGGAAGATCCCCTGGAGGAGGGCACGGCAACCCATTCCAGTATTCTTGCCTGGAGAATCCCAAGGACAGAGGAGCCTAGAGTCCATGGAGCCGCAAAGAATCAGACATGACTGAAGCGACTTAGCACAGCACGCACGCACAACTGAAGTAAATCTGAAAGAGATTTCACATGACGAGAACACTATTTCATTTATCCAGACATCTCGGGGTTGATTCCACAGGGCACGATGACAGCACCAGGGACCCAAGTGCTTTTTGTTTTTGCTCTGCCAACCTCAAGTGCTGGCTTCTGTCGTCAGGCTGGTCCTCGTGTGACCACAAGATGGCCGCCATGAGCAGGAAGGAGCCTCTCTCCTCACCTACCTTTTTTCTTTTTCAAGCCAGAGAGGAAAGTCACCTTCCCAGAAGTCACCTCAGCCAGCTTCCTTTCAGGTCCCATTGACCAGAATCAGTTCCCATGACCATCTCTAGCTGCAAGGGAGGCTAGGAAAGTGATCAGCTGGCATTTTCAGCCTCTGAGGTAGAAGCAGGTTGGCTGATGAGGAAAGAGGAGGAAAGGCTGCTGACAGACAACTGATAGTGTCTGCCACACTTCCTTTCATGTCTTCATAACTATTGTGAGGGAAGAGGAAGGTGTGTACTGGACAAGTGATAGCTTCACAAGGAATGTATTTGTTGAAGGAATATATTCCATACAACATTGTGGCTGCCTCCGTGTCCTGGTGGCCGTGTTTTGGGAACTACACATGAGCTCCCTCTGCTACAAAGCAGGATACGGTTTTTGAACTGTTAACTGAGAGGCCTTGCTTTCTGGTGTTTCCTTCTTCCCCTTGACCCGTCCCTTCAGTTCACTTGACTTTTCTGTTCATTGCCTCAGGGAAGGGGTGACACAGCAGAAATGCAGGGAGAAAATGAATGACTTTTTAGCTTTGAGTTTCAAAAACTTACATTAGAAATAACTCCCAAGGCTAGGAAAAAATTAGAGAAATTGAGAGGGAGGAGTTGGTGGGTAGGGGCAGGGAGTTGGCCCTGGAGAGAACACACAGGCAGGAGAGGAGTCGATTTCTGCTCCATCCTGAGGAAACCATCTATGGCTGACCCCAGGGGGCTGCATGGATTGGGAAGCACACTGCCCAGAGTCCTCGAGCCCGCCGTGGCTGGGTTGCTGGCCCATGAGGTCTTCCCAGCGTCTGCAGTAGGAGCACTGCTCAGGGACCAGCCAGCTGGCACTGTGCCCATCTGTGTTCTTGGGGACAGCCCCCTTTGACATTCCAGGACACTCAAGTCCCCAAACATAGGGCTCATTGGAGGCAGAGTAGGGAGAAAGGGCCAGCCCCAGCCCATCTCCCCAAACTTGGTTGGGACTGAACAGAACCAGCTTGTGATCCATCTGGAGCTGGGAGTGTGGACACTCCTCTTGACAGGATGACAATGACAGAAAGAGGGGAGGGCTGGGTTCAGCACAGCAGAGAGCCTCCTGCAGGCAGGCACGGTGGCAGGTTCAGACCCAGAGAAGGGAGAACCTGTTCTCCATTCTTACCAGTTATCACCCCTGCTCTGGAGCTGGGCAATGCCTCGGGCCACCGGTCAGCATCTCTGGGCTGTCCCCTCTCTGAAGAACACTGCTCTAATGGGTTAACCTTGCCCTGGCATGTCTGTCGACTTGGCTTTATTTTGAGGAGCTGAAAGTGCTTCTCCCTCTCTTACAGTATGATGACCCCATTCCAATCTGAAGACAGGGGAACTGAGGCCCACCATGGTTATTAACTGAGCTGTCGTGCGTGCATGCTAAGTCACTTCAGTCATGCCCAGCTCTTGTGACCCTATGGACTGTAGCCCGCCAGGCTCCTCTGTCCATGGAATTCTCCAGGGAAGAATACTGGGATGGGTTGCCATGCCCTCCTCCAGGGGACCTTCCTGACCCAGGGATTGAACCTGTGTCTCTTATGTCTCCTGCATTGGCAGGCAGGAAGCCCTAGTGGTGTGCTTCTGTGCTCCTGTCAGCTCTATGCTAATGTCCTCCACGTATGTTCCTTACGGGACTTCGCTTAACTCTTACAACAATCCTATGGGCCAATGTGGTACCCAGTTCCATTTTAGAGATGAAGTGCAAGAGACTCAGAGAGAGGTTCGGCAACTTTTCCAAGGCCACAGAGCAGAGCTGGGATTCCCACCGGGTCCTCTGTCTCCTGGAGGTTTTGCCAGGCTCCCAGTTAAACGACTTGTCCAAGGTCACGCTGTAACTCAGGAGCGGGAGGAGACCTTCCCCTTACTCCTGGCCCACGCTCTCTCCGGCATTCCAGAACGCCTCTGCTCTCACTGCGAAGAGCCGCTAGGGCACTGAAGATGGGGCAGAGAGGAGGGCAGAGGCTGGGCGGAACACTCCCTCTCACTACCCCCCCACCCCCCGCCCCCAGTGTCTGTCGAGGTGGCAGGAGACAGCTCACAGCCCTCTCGCGCCTGCCCATCCCTGCTTAGCTGACCCAAGAAAGGGCTCCCACCGCAAACACCCCGCTGTTTACTTGCCCCCGTGGAGGGTGACAGGCATCAGGGGGCCTGCGAGGGGAGACGCGGCCACACCAGCCATCACCTGGAATACATTACGGCAGCTGTGACTAATTAAACTTTGATTTCCTCAAATTTCGATCTTCTTGGAAATTCCTTCAGAGCCGCACGGTGTTCAAGGCTGTGGCAGAAAGTAAACACCAGTGCGGCAGCGGGGACCGCCAGGCGGCCCGTCTCGGCTCCCTCCCTCCTTTCCTCTCGGCCCTCCTCTGCTTTTCTTCCTGAGGCCTCACCAGAGAATCCCCAACCACGGGCCCGGAAGATTTGGGGTTTGATTTGGGATTTCCACCTAGGTGAAAAAATGCTCCTTCTGTCCTCCTTGGGGGGTGGCAAGGATGCGGCAGGAGGGGGCTGCGTCCTTCACCCCCATGGGGCGCCTGCAGGCGTGAAAACACCCTTCTGGGTGGCCTGCATCCGTGGGTTCCCACCTGTGGCTTGCTTCGAGGTCACCTCGGGCAGCCCAGTGTCCTTAGACCCAGAGGGACACGGCGAGGGCCGGCGGGCGGGAACGGGTGCAGGAGAGGCACGTCGGAGTGGCTGGAGGTGGCTGCTTCTTCGTGTGGTCATGTGGGCCCTGTGAGGCAAGCACGTCCTCCTGCCGGTCCAGGAGGGTTGGGCTGAGGCTGACAGCCTCCACTCCCTGCTCATCTGTTATGTGCCAAGCCCTCCCATGGAGGCATTCACGTCCTTTCCCTCCAGGCTTCACAGCAGTCCTGTCAGGATGATAAGGCAGTGATGTCCTGTTCTACAGACAAGGTCAGAAGTCAGGAGGTCCCCTGAGGTCAGAGAGGTGACAAGACTGGCTCAAAGCCACACAGCAAGAGCTGAGATTGAGACCCTGGTTTGTTTGAAGCTAACACCTACGTTCTTCCTGACACATCCCAAGGCCCTCACTGCTGGAAAATGCTTTGTGTCGTCTGCCAAAGTAGAAATGGCAGACTGTTGCTTTGGAAGTCTTGATTATGGCCCATGATTTTCCCTTTTTAAAAGATTAAAGAGGTTTTTAACGTTTTCTTTCTTAATTTGAAGGCATCAACAAATACTTGTTTCATATAGAAAAATTGGAACATACAAGGAGTGAAAAATGAAAATAAACATCCATGATCCCACCAACCAGAAACCACATCTGTTCTCATCCTGCTCTCTTGGATTGTGTGCGTGTGTGTCTTTCTGTTCATTTGAAAACTATTCATGGAGTATGTGCAATGGAGATGCCGATATGATGAAAGGGGAAGCCTATGGACTCCGTGACACTGCATGGCTCAGTCTTGGCCCTCCCAGTTACTGAATGTGACCTCAGCAAGCTTCTTAACCCCATGTGCCTCAGTTTCGTCTCCTGCAAGATGGATATAATGGCAGCATACAACCCTGAACCTCTTAAGATTATCATGAGGGTTCATGGGAATAATGCATGGAAAGCACTAATACAGTGCCTGGTACATGGTAAGCTCTCAATAAATGCCAGCTGTTATTCTTTGTGCCAGATTGCAAGCAAAAACAGACAGGTCTCTGGCTGCATGAGTCCTCAGTCTAGCAGGGGAAGAAAGATGTTAATCAAATCATCACACAGGCCAGGGGCAATTTGCCTTCAACGTGCTACAATGAGCTAAGAGGGCTGCACCCAGGAGGCTGATGTGGGCAGGGAAATCCTGAAGGATTTGTGTAGAGGTGACTCTAGAGCTGAGATGTGAAGATTGCAGAGAAATGAACTAGGCCAAGTTGGGAGGGAAGGGTATGGCAGGCAGAGGGAACAGCATGTGCTAAGGCCTGTGGGTGGACTGACATGGTCAGTGAGGCTGAAAGAAGGCCATCATGGCTGGAGTGGAGAGTGGGGGAAGTGTGACAAGAAACAGGAATAGAGAGGCTGGCAGGGTCGGATCCTAAGGCCTCATAGGGGGCACTTGAGTTTTGCGCTTATCACAATAAACTGTGGAAAATTCTGAAAGAGATGGGAATACCAGACCACCTGACCTGCCTCTTGAGAAATCTGTATGCAGGTCAGGAAACAACAGTTAGAACTGGACATGGAACAACAGACTGGTTCCAAATAGGAAAAGAAGTACGTCAAGGCTGTATATTGTCACCCTGCTTATTTAACTTCTATGCAGGGTACATCACGAGATGGACTGGAAGAAGCACAAGCTGGAATCAAGATTGCTGAGAGAAATATCAATCACCTCAGATATGCAGATGACACTACCCTTATAGCAGAAAGTGAAGAGGAACTAAAAAGCCTCTTGATGAAAGTGAAAGAGGAGAGTGAAAAAATTGGCTTAAAGCTCAACATTCAGAAAACAAAGATCATGGCATCCGGTCCCACCACTTCATGGGAAATAGATGGGGAAACAGTGGAAACAGTGTCAGACTTTATTTTTGGGGGCTCCAAAATCACTGCAGATGGTGATTGCAGCCATGAAATTAAAAGACACTTACTCCTTGGAAGGAAAGTTATGACCAACCTAGACAGCATATTCAAAAGCAGAGACATTACTTTGCCAACAAAGGTCCGTCTAGTCAAGGCTATGGTTTTTCCAGTGGTCATGTATGGATGTGAGAGTTGGACTGTGAAGAAAGCTGAGCACTGAAGAATTGATGCTTTTGAACTGTGGTGTTGGAGAAGACTCTTGAGAGTCCCTTGGACTGCAGGGAATCCAACCAGTCCATCCTAAAGGAGATCAGCCCTGGGATTCCTTTGGAAGGACTGATGCTAAAGCTGAAACTCCAGTACTTTGGCCACCTCATGTGAAGAGTTGACTCATTGGAAAAGACTCTGATGCTGGGAGGGATTGGGGGCAGGAGGAGAAGGGGACGACAGAGGATGAGATGGCTGGATGGCATCACTGACTCAATGGACGTGAGTCTGAGTGAACTCCGGGAGTTGGTGATGGACAGGGAGGCCTGGAGTGCTGCGATTCATGGGGTCGCAAAGAGTTGGACACGACTGAACGACTGAACTGAACTGAACTGAGAGCAATGGGGAGACATTTAAGGGTTTAAAGCAGAAAAGTGTAATGTGATTTGATGGATTTAAAAAAATATATTTATTGGGCTGCGTCGGGTCTTAGTTGCAGCACGTGGGATCTTCACTGAGTTATGCATAATCTTTCGTTGTGGCACACAGACTCTCTTGTTGCGACTCACAGGCTTAGTTGCCCTGTGGCATGTGGGATCTTAGTTCCCTGAGCAGGAACTGAACCCCTGTCTTCTGCATTGCAAGGCAATTCTTAACCACTGAACCATCAGCCAAGTCCCCGATCCAACTGATTTTTTTTTTAAATGTCTTGTCTCTATTTTTAAGAATTTTGTTTATTCATTTAGTTTTGGCTGTGCTGGGTGTTCGTTGTTGCACGGGCCTCTCTCCACTTGTGGTGCTCAGGCTTCTCAGTGCAGGGGCTTCTCTTGTGGAGCACGGACTCTAGAGCGTTCAGCCTTCAGTAGTTGCGGCTCATGGGCTCTAGAGTGCAGGCTCAATAGCTGTGGCACATGGGCTTAGTTGCTTCCAGGCACGTGGCATCTTCCTGGATCAGGCCACCCCGATGGACTGTTGAAAGATCGCTTTGGTTAGTAGAGAAGAGGTTGTCAGGGCAGCCAGAGTGGAGGTGGCCACGGGATCATCCTTGGACTGTTTAGAAGGCCCTGCTCTGGTCCACTGTGGTCTGTGACTCTCCTGACAGAGAGACAAGTCTGTGGGGCCAAGGGCCCACGTTCCCCTCCCCTGGGGCCTCTACCCAAACCCTCCCCACCGCAGCCTGTGTCCAAGGCTGTGTGGGCCTCTGCCCCCACTGTCAGCATGGGTACCCCCGGCTTGAGGATGGCCAAGCGGTGGGTGTGTAAGGGTGTGGCTGTGGCAAAAGAAGGCAGGGGACGGGGACGGCAGTCCACATTCGGCCCCAGCGTGGCCACCACTCAGGAGAGAAGTGGGCAGACCCAGGAGGTGTTCGGGATGTGAAATCTCTGGGAGTCAGTGAAACACATGGCAGGGAGATGGGGTGAGGGTGGGCTTCTCCTGCGCTCCACGGGGGACTCCATGGAAAGGACCTGGCTTGGGTGGAGGGTAGATTCTGAGCTGGGTCTGCCCATGTTAAGGCTGAGGATCTCTTGAGGCATATAAAAGATATCAAACAGACAGTTTGCTTCCTCTCTTTCTCTATGCTCACACACTCACACACACACACACACACACACACACTCTTACATATTTGAAAATAAAATTTATTCCATGTATGACTGATCTTCTTGGGATAATGTGTCGAAAGGCTCTGAACCCAAGAAGCTTGATCTCCACCTGAAGACTTGTCCTGTTAATCTGCCTGTAGTCTTGACCTGTTAGTGTGAATTAGTGGCTCAGGGCCCTTTCAGTTTGGCTCCTGACTGAAAGCAGTCTCTATCAGTGTGGGGAAGGGGTAATCTAGGAACACGGTGCCCTACTTGCCCTGTCACTAGAGAGGCCCTCATGAAGGGGCATGAACCAGGCTGGCTTCCCTCTTCCATGGGCAGGGAGGCTGGCTATGGCACTGGCTCCATGGATGAGTCAAAGCCAAGCTCCTCCAGGCTTCTAGCCCTGACTTCTGTCCCTGTTCCTCAGCCTATAGGTGCACGAGCTCTGCTTCTATCAGCACAGTCTCTGTGCCTATCAGCAGTTCACTCCTTGCTTACTGAGTTGAACTGCAGGTGAAAAAGTGAAAATGTTATTTGCTTGGTCATGTCCGACTCTTTGCAACCCCACGGACTGTAGCCCACCAGGATCCTCTGTCCATGGAATTCTCCAGGCAAGAATAGGGGACTGGGTTGCCAATCCTTTCTCCAGGGGATCTTCCCGACCCAGGATCGAGCCCAGGTGGATCTCTGGCCTTGCAGGCAGATTCTTCACTGGTCTGAGCCACCAGGGCTTTAGAGCTGTAGGCACCTTTTCCAAAGTGTTCTGGGCGGGGAAGGGATCTGACTACCGAAGCCTACGGCCACACGTGGCTCTGAGCTGGGGCCTGGGGCCTCTTTTGTTGTCCCCAGCTAGCAGGGAGGCCCCTGACACTTCACTGTGCCTGGCTCTGCTTTGTACATCTGGGCTCTTGAGTGAGACCATCAGTGGATCTGGGCCAGCAGTTTGGCTGCCGGTGCCCTCTCCTCACTCCCTGATCAAACAATCACATGTGGGCAGTGTCTGAACTTCCCCAGCTTCCCAGGGGCAGGGAGCTGGGAGCTGGCAGGGTACTCACAGCCCGGCTGGCCACAATTATTATCTTGGAGGCCAAGTGCAGGCTTCAGGCCCTTAGAGAATAGGGCTGTCCACTCACCTTGGCTTCTACCCTCTCTTCCCAGGAAGCTTTGGACCCGGAACTAATGGAAGGAACCACAGAGAGGGGAGAAAGGGAGCCCACCTTTCCCCCTTCACTAGGTCCAAGGGACAGAGGTGCATTCTGGGTAGGCTCAGAGGTCTTCCTGGTCAGAGAGTCTCAGGCTCTCCAAGCAGGAAGGGACCTTCAGAATCAGGACATATGAGGCTCAGAGAGGTTGTGACTGGCCCAAGGTCACCCAGCAGCTGAGGTGGTCTCAAACTCACATCCTCTAGCTCTGATTCCCTGTCTAGGACTCTCTTCCTAGCTCCTTTTCAAGTTCCTCATTTATCCATTTTGCCAACAAATACTTACGGTGTGCTTCCTGTGTGCTCATTCTAGTGCTGGGTGCTAAAAGCTCCTGACCCCAAGGGGTGTGCTTGTGGGAGACAGACAGCGAACAATGAACAGAAGAACGAAAAGGGAAGGCGCCCAGTATCTACTTGATAAATATGTGTTGTATAAAGTGAAAGTGAAAGTCACGCAGTCGTGTCCGACTCTTTGCTACCCCATGGACTGTCCATGGAATTCTCCAGGCCAGAATACTGGAGTGGGTGGCCTTTCCCTTCTCCGGGGGATCTTCCCAACCCAGGGATTGAACCCAGGTCTCCTGTACTGCAGGTGGATTCTTTACCAGCTGAGCCACAAGGGAAGCCCAAGAACACTGGAGTGGGTAACCTATCCCTTCTCCAGGGGATCTTCCTGACCCAGGGATCAACCTGGGGTCTCCTGCATTGCAGGCAGATTCTTTGCCAACTGAGCTATCAGGGAAGCCCTATGTGTTGTATGGAAAGCTGTAAAAAATAAAAGGGGGTGTGATGAAGTGTGGGGGTATTATAGATTGAATATTTGTGTCTCCCAAATCCATGCAGTGATGGTATTAGGAGGTGAGGAATTTAAATAGGAGACAAGTAGGTTTTGAGGGTGGAGCCCTCCCAAGTGGGATTAGTGCCGTTATAAAGAGACCCCCCCCAACCCCCCTGCCAGAGAGCTGTCTAGTTCTCTTTCCACCATGTGAGGATACAATGAGAAGTTGTCAGTCTGCAACCTGTAAGAGGGCCTTTACCAAGAGCCTGGCCATGCTAGCAGCCCAATCTCAGACTTCCAGCCTCTAGAACTGTAAGGAATAAATCTCTGTGGTTTATAAGACACCTAGTCTATGGTAATTTGTTATAGGAGCCCAAACTGATGCAGAGAGCTACCTTCAGGTGGTAGAAGAAGTATTCTTAGCAGAGGGGCCATCTGAGGAACAACAAGATGGAGTCAGTCATGCAAAAATTTGAGGCAAAAGTATTCCATAAAAGATCATAGCCAAGTGCAAAGGCTCTAAGGTTGGAATGAGGTTGCTGAGGCTGGAGGATAGTGGATGGGAGGTAGAGTTGGGAGTATGAATTCAGAGAGGAAGTCAGATCAGGCAGGTCTTGGTGAGGAGATGGCAGGATGATCTCAGAGAGGCCCCATAGCTCCTCAGCTCCAAGCAGAACCCCCAGATGGGTGAGGCTCTTGGAGAAATCCAGGCCTCCACAACCCCGGGCAACTTACTTCCTGTCCTGTTCTTTGGAGAAGAGAAAGGGCAGCTTGGTATGTGCAAGTGCCAGGGCCTAGGAGTGTGGGGATCAGAGTTCTGGTCTGACTGGTTATGTGACCTTGAGCCAGTCTCCTCTCCTCACTTGGCCTTAATATTATCAGCTGTGGAGTGACAGAATTGGACCATTGAGAGTTCTCAGTTCTGAGGATGGAAGTGGAGGAGAGTGGAGAGGAGGGAAGGAGGCCAAGTAAAGCTCAAAGTGACTAAAGGGTGTCTGTGTGACTACATCCAGAGTCATCCAGGAGGTTATCATGATGAGGAAGTTTGGGCCTGTCTGTGACGGCAGTGGCATCACTGCCCTCAGTTCCATCTGGGAGTGGAGGGCCCTTGCAGTACAGGCTGATGGACAGCAGAGGGCGTCAACTGAATGGCTAGGAATCCCAGGAAGGAGGAAGTAGTTGGTCCCCAGTCAGAACATGATGGTTGGTGACTACCAAAGATTTCTCTCTTAATAACCAGTGATAACTGGAATGGATCCACGTGGATTTATTTAACAAAGATTCACTCCAGGCTGAGTTCTGTTCTAGATCTCAGGGAAGTAAAGAATGATGTTAGGAACAAGAATTAGCTTTCATCTCAAATGTTGGTTTACTTTGATTGGAGCACCATGCCTGGAGCAAAGTATTAAAAAAAAATTCGGAGGCTGCATCCCAATTAAGGAGGGTAGAATACTGTGATTAATTAGCAATGTCTGTCAGGATGAGGTTGGGGAGGGACACACGAGTATCAGGTATTTGCTGTCTCTTCTCAATGCAACCTCATTTTGGACAATTGAGTAAACTGAGATGTCAAGTTTATATGTACAAGGTCATGTACAAGATCACACAGCTGGCAAGTCACAAAGTCAAGACAATGTACATTGTGTGACTGAGTTGGCTGGCCAGGTTTCTGGGCCTGTAGAAATTGCATCTCCAGGCCTGCAGGGACTCTCTGGACATTGGTGCCATCAGCAATGACCACTGTGGTAACAAGCATGCTTGATGGTGGGAGAGAGCACCAGATATATTGCCATATTGTCATGCAAGGATATTGGGTACTTAGAGGTCTAAGCTGGTGACCAGTTGGGCAGAATGGACCATTCGAGTGCCCATAATAGGGGCCAAAGAGCAGCCAAGCAGTGGCAGAGCTCAGGCCTGACCCAGGCCATTGGACTGGGAAGCCCATCTTCATTTCATGGCATCCTATGCCTCCTGAGCTTCCACTGATTTCAGATGGGTGGAGGGTGCCATGCTGGAGCCTGCTGGGGGGTATGAAGGTGCCCGAGGCAGAGTTCTTGTGTAAGGCACTCACTGCCTGTTGGTGAGGACAAGTGCAGGACAGTGTGGCACAAACACAGAGCAGGAGGAGGAAGGGTGTGTCAGAGGTGCCAGCAGCAGAGGGAGATGGGAGGGCAGCCAGTTCTCATCAGGGAGGCCTGGGGAGGCCTTGGGAAGGAGTTGCTTAAATGTGAAGACATATTTATTGCAATTTGGAAGATACAATAAAACAAGAAACGAAATTACAGAAACCCTGAATCAGTCTCATTACACAGTAATAATTACTGTCAACATCCTAGTCACGTGTGTACTCAGTCACTCAGTTGTGTCCGACTCTTTTGCGACCCCATGGACTGTAACCTCAGATATGCAGATGGCACCGCCCTTATGGCAGACAGTGAAGAGGAACTAAAGAGCCTCTTGATGAAAATGAAAGAGGAGAGTGAAAAGCCTGGCTTAAAACTCAACATTCAGAAAACAAAGATCGTGGCATCTGGTCCCATCACTTCATGGCAAATAGATGGGGAAACAGTGGAAACAGTGTCAGACTTTATTTTCTTGGGCTCCAAAATCACTGCAGATGGTGACTGCAGTCATGAAATTAAAAGATGCTTGCTCCTTGGAAGAAAAACTATGACCAACTTAGCATATAAAATGCAGAGACATTACTTTGCCAACAAAGATCCATCTAGTCAAAGCTATGGTTTTTTCAGTAGTCATGTATGGATGTGAGAGTTGGACTATAAAGAAAGCTGAGTTGACGAACTGATGCTTTTGAACTGTGGTATTGGAGAAGACTCTTGAGAGTCCCTTGGACTACAAGGAGATCAAGCCAGTCAGTCCTAAAGGAAATCAGTCCTGAATATTAATTGGAAGGACAGATATTGAAGCTGAAGCTCCAATACTTTGGCCACCTGATGCGAAGAACTGAGTCGTTGGAAAAGACCCTGATGCTGGGGAAGACTGAAGGCAGGAGAAGGGGATGACAGAGGATGAGATGGTTGGATGGACATAAGTTTGAGCAAGCTCTGGGACTTGGTGATGGACAGGGAAGCGTGGCGTGCTGCAGTTCACGGGGGCGCAAAGAGTCGGACACGACTGAGCGACTGAACTGAACTGAACTAAGGCTCCTCTGTTTATGGCACTTTCCAAGCAAGAATACTTGAGTGGGTTGCCATTTCCTCTTCCAGGGGATCTTCCCAACCCAGTGATTGAACCCATGTCTCCTGCATTTCCTGCATTTGTATGCAGATTCTTTACCACTGAACTATCTGGGAAGCCCCATCTAATCTGTACTTACACGTAAATATATGCTGTATATATTTGATTTTTTTTTTTTTTACTGTGGTGGGTTTTCTTTGCTGCGTGGGAGGGCTAAGCAGTTGCGAGGTGCGGGTTAGTTGCACCATGGCACGTGGGATCTTAGCTTCAGACCAGGGATCAAAACCAAGTCCTCTGTATTGGAAGGCAAATTCTTTACCATAGGACCACCAGTGAAGTTCCTGAATTGTCTTTTTCATTGCTTAGTGCAGTGGTTCTTGAAGAGTGATCCTTGACCACAGCATATCAGCTTCACCTAGGAACGTGCTAGACATGCAAATTCTTGCCCCCCAGCCCCACTACTGAATCCGAGGCTCTAGTGAGCCGGGGCCAGCAGTTTTATCACATCCTCCAGGTGATTTTGCTGCTTTCTGGTTTGAGAACCACTGACTTGGTTTATTGTGTACGTCTTTCCATTGTCATTAAATATTCTTTGATGGTCGCGTGTTTAATGCTGGAGTGATCTTGTACCATATTGACTTGAATAGTTCTCCAAATTAGTGACTGTCTTGCATGCCTATATGTTCACGTGTGCCTTAGGGCTTGTTTTAGGAGGCGGTGCCCTTAGAGCTGGTGGCATTGTGGGCTGGGGGGGAGGTGTTGCTGTGAGCAGGGCCGGGAGGGGAAGACGCTGAGACTGGACCTGTCTCTGGTTCGGGACAGTGTGCAGACAGCAGGGCCCAGAGCCCACCTTCCCCTTCATCCCTTGCCCGGAGTGGCCCTGGCAGAGCAGGAAGCAAGTGGTGAACATGTCAACATCAATTGGGAGGGACTTTGGCAAAAAGAGTCCAGATTTCCTGGAGCCGATGGTCTGTGCCATGAGGCAGAAGGAAGCCACCCTCTGCCAGGAACAGACCCAGCAGAAAGAAGCATAATAGCTTATAAAACGGCTTCGGTGCACGTCCCTGCTGGCCTTGGCTTTGCTTTGTTTTTGTTTTCTTTTCCTCCCATTTTTGTGTATGTATAAAAATTGGATACACTGGGCAGTCCTGGGTTGCCCTACTGCCTGAACTGCCATTGTAATTCAACCACTGTCTTCTTTCCTGTTGTAGCCTTACAGTTTCAAATTTGGGTCCTTGAACTTCCAGATGCTCAAGCTGGTTTTAGAAAAGGCAGAGGAACCAGAGACCAAACGGCCAACATCTGCTGGATCATTGAAAAAGCAGGAGAGTTCCAGAAAAACATCCATTTCTGCTTTATTGACTATGCCAAAGCCTTTGACTGTGTGGATCACAATAAACTGGAAAATTCTGAAAGAGATGGGAATACCAGACCACCTGACCTGCCTCTTGAGAAGCCTATATGCAGGTCAGGAAGCAACAGTCAGAACTCGACATGGAACAACAGACTTGTTCCAAATAGAAAAAGGAGGACGTCAAGGCTGTATATTGTCACCCTGCTTATTTAACTTATATGCAGAGTACATCATGAGAAACTCTGGGCTGGAAGAAGCACAAGCTGGAATCAAGATTGCCAGAAGAAATATCAGTAACCTCAGATATGCAGATGACACCACCCTTATGGCAGAAAGTGAAGAGGAACTAAAAAGCCTCTTGATGAAAGTGAAAGAGGAGAGTGAAAAAGTTGGCTTAAAGCTCCATATTCAGAAAACTAAGATCATGGCATCTGGTCCCATCACTTCATGGCAAATAGATGGGGAAACAGTGGAAACAGTGTCAGACTTTATTTTTTGGGCTCCAAAATCACTGCAGATGGTGATTGCAGCCGTGAAATTAAAAGAAAAAAGAAAGAAAATTTAAAAGAAAGCTGAGCACCGAAGAATTGATGCTTTTGAACTGTGGTGTTAGAGAAGACTCTTGAGAGTCCCTTAGACTGCAAGGAGATCCAACCAGTCCATTCTAAAGATCAGTGCTGGGTGTTCATTGGAAGGACTGATGCTGAAGCTGAAACTCCAATACTTTGGCCACCTCATGCAAAGAGTTAACTCATTGGAAAAGACTCTGATGCTGGGAGGGATTGGGGGCAGGAAGAGAAGGGGACGACAGAGGATGAGATGGCTGGATGGCATCACCGACTTGATGGATATGAGTTTGAGTAAACTCCAGGAGTTGGTGATGGACAGGGAGGCCTGGCGTGCTGTGATTCATGGGGTCACAAAGAATCGGACACAACTGAGCGACTGAACTGAACTGAGGGCCTCCCTGGACCCCCACCATTAGTAGGTCTCCCCCAGATGCCCAACCCCAGTCCTAGAGAATTGTCAAGGCCTTACTATTTACCTTTCCTCTCTGGCTCAGCTCTGGGTGGAGCAGCTACAGGCAGGTGACACTGGAGATGGAAGGGCAGCTTCCACCAACCCAAATTCATTGGGATGATGTGTGAGTGGACAAGGCGTCATCTGTGAGCTGTGCTCATACCCCAACCCTAATAGGCTCAATGGAAGGCCAGGGGGCGCCCAAGCTTCAGGAGGCTGTTAATCTCTTGAGCCCCTGGGCACCACAGAGGGAGGGCCTGGGCTTTGGGCAGGGAGCTGCAGAGAAGGCCAAGGCTGAGGTAGCCCACACCTGTGACCAGGAAGTGCTGGCTGGGGCCCTGGTCAGGTTGCAGCCCAGGTTGACCCACTGATCCTGCCATTCTGCTGCTCAGGAAGCTTGCTGTAGCTCCCCAGGCCTGTGAAAGTCCCAGAGTCCTCGCGTGGGCTCAGGGGCCCACCTTTCTATGGCCCCAGATCTCTCCATCTGTACTCCCTCGGATAGTGCCTGATAGACACTGGCAGAATAAATGAAAGAAAGAATGAATGCCATGCTCACCAGCCAAGCAGCTCACCTTTTATATTAACCCTGAAGTGCCTGCTATATTCTCCTGCCATCCTTGTCTGCACTGACTGAGACTCTGCCAGTGACTTGGCCTGGCCTATGGCGGCTGCTCCATAAAGGTTTAAAGTGAAAGTGTGAATGTATGAATGAATGAAAAGATGGGATTAGGTTCCAGGCGCCCAGTGAAGTCGCAGCTGCCCCTTCCCTGCCTTCCATGTGGTCTGTGTGCCTCCCATGTGGCCCCATTTCCACCCGTGTCTTGTGCTCTGTGTGTGTGTTGGGGGGAGGGTGGCTTCTTTGTACCCCTGTAGGGTCCAGGGCTCTGCCTGGCTCAGACCAAAGTCAGGAGAGTGACCATCCAGCTGCAGCTCACTCCTGGTGGGTCTGACTCAGTCTGTAAGTCACAGGTTGCTTCACATTCGAACTGGGAAGAGAACCCTTCTGGGGGTTGTGCATATTTATCAATGTGTTTTATTCATCCTGACTCCAGAAAGGATGACCAAAACAGACATGTAGACACTAGAAACATTAATGCAAAGTGAACCAGAGCAGTGAATGGAATTGAGGAGATGACTGTACCAGAAAATCTGGCAGAACCCCAAATTTGTCTCAGAGCTTCCTAGCCATTTCACAGGTGAAATGAGGTAAACTGAGACCCAGAGAGAAAGGAAGGGACTTGCTCCAAGCCACATAAATAACAAATACCATATGCTATGCATCATCTCACTGAAACCTCATCAGAGCCCTACTAGACAACCACCCCTAAATCCCCACTTCACAGATAGGGAAACTGAAGCATCCAAGTCCACATACCAGTTTCAAACCCTGGCTATGGAAACTGAGTCTTAGCCATTGCCCTATCCTGCAGCTCTCTGGACAAGAAAGAGGGGCTTCCTTGGTGGTCCAGGGGTTAAAATCCACCTGCCAATGCAGGCAATACAGGTTTGATCCCTGGTCAGGGAACTAAAACCGCACAGACTGTAGAAGAACTAAGTCCATGAGCCAAAACTAGAGAGAAGCCCGCACATCGCAACAAAGAGGCTGTGCTGCCAACACCACCCCCGCCCCCCGCCCAAAAAAAAAAAAGAAAGAAAAAGAAAGAAAGGAAAAGTGCTGAGGACTCACCCAACTCTGAATATTTTTCCGAGTCTTTGGTGCTTTCAGCACGCTAGCAGAGAACAGTGATAGGTTCCAGAGGAAGAGTGGCTGCCTTACAGGGGTTCAGTATGCTTTTCCTCTCAAGTAACTTCCGTGTGACAGCCACAGCCTTAGCGCAGCGCTGACAGTAGCATTTCAGGCGCCGAGTCGGGGAGAATACTTTAGGCTCGTCCAGCTGCCCTCATGGAGGAGGTTTTCTCCTCAGCAGAGGCCAAAGCTTCTGTTGGCTGTGGGCTTCCTGGCAGACTCTGCTGTGTCACAGCCTTGGGAAGGGTTGGTGCTCAGAGAATTCTGCTCAGGAAAAATTCTGGGCAGAATTTTGCCTAGCTCATTTCTTCAAGAGCTGCAATAAGGAGCCCCTATCTGTTAAGAATGCTGTAAGACAGAAGACTGTCCCCAGGAAGCCCTGGGCTCTGATCTTACTGGATCTGTTAATTTCTTTGGAAGGAACCCAGCTGTGGCATCTGACCTTGGCTTGGCTATCCTTCACTGCCTTCCTGGCTCCCCTGGTGGCAGACATGGTGTATCAGTCCTACATGGGTCTAGCTTATCCCCCTGGCCTGCCTCTTTCACCAGGAGGCTCATAGGATCACTGGATTTGGGGCTAGGATGGGACCTTGGTGGTCCCGTCTGGGGCGTGTAGCAGAGAACACAGCCCACCCTTCAAGGTAACAGAACCTGATTCCAATTCCAGACCTTCTCTGTGGGATCTTGCATACAGTTTTTCCAATTTCAGAAATCTCAGCATTATGTCCTAACACTAACACTATTTTCTGCCCCAGTCTCACTTATTTCTTCTCCTGGGACTCCAGTTACACATACGTTAAATAGTTCATTATTTTCCCAAAGGTCCCTGAGGCTCTATTCACTTTTCTCCAATCTTTTTTTTATCTCTCTGTTCTTTCTATTGGGTAATTTCTATTGATCCATCTTCAAGTTCACTGACCCTTTCTTCTTCCATCTCCAATCTAATGTGAAGCCCGTCTAGTAAAATTTTCATTTCCATTATTGTATTTCTCAGTTGTAGAACTTCTATTTGAGTCTTTTAAAATTAGTTTCAATCCCTCTGCTGAGTTTGGGTTTCATTTTCTTACTACTTTGCACATTTGATAATTTTTTTAACTACAAATTGCTCCCCCCCCCTTTTTTTTTTTTACTATGGATTGTTCTTTGTAGAGAGTCTACATTCTTTTATCTTCCTCTGAATGTTGTTGATTTATGTTCAATTAGGTAATTCAATCAACATTCAGAAAACTCAGATCATGGCATCTGGTCCCATCACTTCATGGCAAATAGATGGGGAAACAACAGAAACACTGACAGACTTTATTTTTGGGGGCTCCAAAATCATTGCAGATGGTGACTGCAACCATGAAATTAAAAGATGCTTGCCCCTTGGAAGAAAAGCTATGACCAACCTAGACAGCATATTGAAAAGCAGAGACATTACTTTACCAACAAGGGTCTGTCTAGTCAAAGCTATGGTTTTTCCAGTAGTCATGTATGGATGTGAGAGTTGGACTATGAAGAAAGCTGAGCACCGAAGAATTCATGCTTTTGAACTGTGGTGTTGGAGAAGACTCTTGAGAGTCCCTCGCACTGCAATAAGATCCAATCTGTCCATCCTAAAGAAAATAAGTCCTGAATATTCATTGGAAGGACTGATGCTGAAGCTGAAACTCCAATACTTTGGCCACCTGATGTGAAGAACTGACTCATTGGAAAAGACCCTGATGCTGGGAAAGATTGAAGGCAGGAGGAGAAGGGGACGACAGAGGATGAGATGGTTGGATGGCATCACCAACTTGATGGACATGAGTCTGAGCAAGATCTGGGAGTTGCTGATGGACAGGGAGGCCTGGCATGCTGCAGTCCACGGGGTCACAAAGAGTTGGACACGACTGAGCAACTAAACTGAACGTAGGCAGTTCAATAACTGGCCTATCATCTTGAACTTGTGTGAATTTGGTTTTATACCTTGTTAAGGCAGAGCTGAGGAAGTTCAAATTTTTTCCCAAGCCCCTCTAATATGCTGGGACTCAGCCTCCAAATTCTTTCTTCCTTGTGGCTTTTATCCAGGCTTGTTTTAGGTTTTGGCAGAGAGGGTATAGAATAGCCCCACTCAGGAGCAGGGTATCTCAATGTTGGCACTTTTGACATTTTGGGCTGGCAATTCTGTTGTGGGGGCCATCCTCTACCTGGTGGGCTGTTTAGCAGCCACCCTGGCCTCTGCCCACTAGATGCCACTAGCAACCCCCACAGTCATGGCCATTAAAACTCTTTCAGTTCAGTTCAGTTCAGTTGCTCAGTCGTGTCCGACTCTTTGCAACCCCATGAATTGCAGCACGCCAGGCCTCCCTGTCCATCACCAACTCCTGGAGTTCACTCAGACTCACGTCCAACGAGTCGGTGATGCCATCCAGCCATCTCATCCTCTGTCGTCCCCTTCTCCTCCTGACCCCAATCCCTCCAGCATGAGAGTCTTTTCCAATGAGTCAACTCTTCGCATGAGGTGGCCAACTTTTTCACTGTCCTCTTTCACCTTCATCAAGAGGCTTTTTAGTTCCTCTTCACTTTCTGCCATAAGGGTGGTGTCATCTTCACATCTGAGGTTACTGATATTTCTCCTGGCAATCTTGATTCCAGCTTGTGCTTCTTCCAGCCCCACATTTCTCATGATGTACTCTGCATATAAGTTAAATAAGCAGGGTGACAATATACAGCCTTGACGTACTCCTTTTCCTATTTGGAACCAGTCTGTTGTTCCATGTCCAGTTCTAACTGTTGCTTCTTGACCTGCATATAGGTTTCTCAAGAGGCAGGTCAGGTGGTCTGGTATTCCCATCTCTTTCAGAATTTTCCACAGTTTGTTGTGATCCACACAGTCCAAGGCTTTGGCATAGTCAATAAAGCAGAAATGGATGTTTTTCTGGAACTCTCTTGCTTTTTCCATGATCCAGCAGATGTTGGCAATTTGATTTCCGGTTCCTCTGCCTTTTCTAAAACCAGCTTGAACATCAGGAAGTTCACTGTTCACGTATTGCTGAAGCCTGGCTTGGAGAATTTTGAGCATTACTTTACTAGCATGTGAGATGAGTGCAATTGTGCGGTAGTTTGAGCATTCTTTGGCATTGCGTTTCTTTGGGATTGGAATGAAAACTGCCCTTTTCCAGTCCTGTGGCCACTGCTGAGTTTTCCAAGTATGCTGGCATATTGAGTGCAGCACTTTCACAGCATCAAACTGGCTTTAGACATTGCTAAATGTCCTCTGTGGGAATGGGGCAAAATCATTCCTGGTTTAGAACCGCTGATCTAAGGGGTGGTCTTACTTCCAGATACTTGGAAAGAATCCCATTATCAAAGTGCCTCAAATACACATTTTGACTTCCTCCTCAAATGAGACTACTTACCTATCTTACAGGACCCTTGACTACACAGAGCCCATACCCCATTTATATACCTCACTGATGGAGCAAGTTACACATTCATATGTATTAAAGTACATCTGGGGGCAATCTTGGAAATTCCACAAATTGCAGTATAATTTTTGGGTGTTAAGTTCACTATATGTAAATATTTTAAACAGACTTTAATATTTGTAACTTTTTGTTGGCATTTCCCCACTTTTTAATATGATTATCCTCCCAAGGTTGAAATGACTGGGGCCGTGTTAGCTGTGGGGCTCAGAACGTGTTTCCTCCCCGGTCTGTTTCCCAGCATGCTCTGTTGATGGCTTCCTCCTGGCTTTCCTCCCCGGTCTGTTTCCCAGCATGCTCTGTTGATGGCTTCCTCCTGGCTTTCCTAAGAGGCACCACTATTCCTCTCTTTCTTCTAGAGACAAAGGCTCTATCATCTTTCCTGCAGAAAGAGCCCAAGGTCCAGCATTAGGTAAGGTTCCTGGTGAGGGATGGGGGTAGGCTCTCTGGTGAGCTTGTGTGGAACTTTCTTCAAGTCTGCTCTGGGCTAAGATGTCAGCAGAAATCTTACAGGAAGAAGGAGGTAATTTGGCTGCTGTCTACACCCTATTGGGGTTTAACCCAAACTACACTGATTCTTCTCTATGTGGTTTCTTGACAATGTAAAGACCAAAAATGGTTAAAAAGAAATGGCAGCCAAAGGACACTTCAGGACAATACTAGGCTTCCTTACATGAATTCATATCTTTTAGAACCACAGGAACCTCCAGAGTGACAGCCATTGTCACCCCTGAGGAATGATAACTGAGGAGGTGTGGGAAGGCTAGCAGTGGGGAGATGAGGGCTTTTGTATTATTTTCAAAAAAGAGAAACAGGCAGATTCAGGGAAATCATTGACCCACCAGGAGGCTCTGCCTTGCCCTGTGGTAATATTCTAGAACAGACCAGTCAACAGATACTGAAAATGACAACTTCTGGGAGAAAAGTTTTGCCAAACTGACTTATTTTCCTTTTGATCTGATGAGCAGGCTAGGTGGTGGCGAGAGCAGATGGAGCATGACGAGGAACCTCCCCAAAGACTGTGCCTGATGGGTACGCCTCACCATGAGCCCTCTCTTCTGGATCCCGAAGCTCTCACCATTCCCCAGTTTGTGTTAGTTCCTTGAACTGCCCTGAGTCTTCCGCTCACTTCTGGTAGCTCTGTGCCTTCATCCCTGCTTGTTCCTTCCACTTGGAATACTCATCCCCTCCCTGGTTTCCCAGGCAACTCTTCCTCATTCCTGGGACTCAATTTAAACATCACCTCTCCAGGGAGGCCTTGACTCTGGACATCCTTCTTCTTCTGTGTGAAGATAGCATCTCCCTGGCCAGGACTGGTTCCTCGCCCATCCCAAATGAAAGCTCCAGGGTCTGTCACATGTGTTACTGTGTGTGGAGGGCAGGTAGCAGGTGCATGCTGACTACCTGTGGAATCAGTGAAAGGAAGTTTTGGGGGCTTATGTCAGCCTGTGTCCTGAAAAGTGGTCGAAGAACCTGGAAACAGTTAACTTGGAAAAGAGGAGGCTCAGAGGAAGTCTGTCATTTAGAAGACAGGCTCTGTACTTACAGATGATGTTACAAATGGCAGTACCAAGACCCACAGGTAGAAGTTAGAAGGAAACAAGTTTTTGCTTACTTAACTGGAACCCATTCATGCCAGAGACCATGGGTTGCTTACACCTTCTTCTTTTTTGAATTTATTTTGAATTCGAAGATACTTGCTTTATAATGTGTTCATTTCTGCTGTATAATGTGCATCATTCATAAGTATACACATATTCCCTCTTGAACCTCCCTCCCATCCCCCACAACCCACCCCTCTAGGTTGTCACAGAGCACCAGGCTGAGCTCCCTGTGTTATACATCAGCTATCTATTTTACACATGGTAATACATATGTTTCAATGCTACTCTCTCAACTGTCTACTCCTTCTTTAGTGACAGAACCCCAGTTTTACCCAGAGCATCCCTGTGTCGTTAAAAGATCACATTTTCCAGTCTATTTTGTGGCTAGATGTGACTATGTGATTAAATTTGTGGCCAAATGGAAGTTGTTGCCTGGCACTTTTGGGAAAGCTCTTCAATGGGTTTCAGACAGCTGGCATATGCCATTTCACCTTTTCCCCTCCTTCTTTGCTTGCATCTGGGATGCAGACCTGATGGCTGGAGCACCAGCAGCCATTTTGGAACATTAGAAAACCATGAGGATGCCACATGTGAAGGAAAGTGGAGAAGAAGGAGAATGAACCAGAGATCCTAAGATTATTGTAGAGCTACCACACCTATTCCAGCTCTTCCTGACTTACATGAGAAATAAACCTTTATTTAAGTCACTGTTACTGGGTTTTTCAGTATGCAGTCAAAACCAGTCTTAACTGATATACCAAATGTTTCCCCTCTTCCTTCGTGAAGGTCTCCATCCTCTGGTACATTTAGGGAACAAGCCGTTTTATCTGGCTTATCTAGCATCCTCTGTGCTGTGGGCTTAGATACCCCTGCTACCACCTATTCCTGACCCTCACCTTTGGCTTCCTGCTCCTGACTCTTCTCTTGTCAGCCTCTTTGCCCCACACTGGACACCAGGCTTCTGCCTTCATCTTTGTGAGGTACCCTAGCACAAGATATTTGTGTGTAGCAGGTATTTCCTGAAGGTTGGGGCACAGCAGGGGGTAATTTCAGCAAAGAACAGGAACAAGTTTCGAAATCAATGCCAGACATCACATTTCTAGAAATGTCTTGGCCACACCCTACCAGCAGAGGTTTTTTTGGTGGCAGTATCCTTCCTTTAACTCCCAGTCAAAGAAATAGTCTCTCCTGTTTCTCTCTCCCCTTTCCCAGTTACTAACCAATGGTCCCAAGTTCTAGTTCCTCTCCTTTGCAGAGCAGGTGGGCCCTGGGCCTCCTCTGTACAGAGCCCCTCTCTCCTGGTCTCCATCTATTGCTGAAATTGTTCTTTATCTTGGATCAAGTTTTTCAATAGGGTCTATTCCCTCTGACTGAAGTGAACCCTGGGGCTGATGGGTTGGAGGCTACTTCTTTTCAGATGTGCATACTTGGCATCTCTGTAGGGGTGGAGGTGGGGGGCGGAATCCCTATTTTTAAAATAAGCTCCCAGGGCAGTAACTGAGGCCTGGAGAGGAAGGTCACACATCTTGTGACCAGCAAAACCTGAAGTAGATCTCAGATCTGAGATCTGCCAGGACTCTTAAACTACTCTGGGCCACAGCCTGGGTGAGATCCCAGCATGTCTGGGGTCTACTTCCTCAAGGATCAAGTCCCGCTGGCTGACTCCATGGCAAGCATTCAGCTTTTTGAATTTTTGCCTTGAAGAATCAAGGAGAAACCCAGAAGCTCATGTGGGTGCCCTCAGAGTCTGGAGGCCACAGGCTCTGTGGGGTGGAGGTCACCCCTGGCCCAGAAGATAAACTGAAGCACAGAGAGAGAATGAGACCAGCTTCGTCATCCTTTGCAATGTGCTTCGTTGCGAAAGTCTGACGCTGCAGCTGCCTGTAAACTAAGCAGGAGGGAGGGTATGGTCTGTTACTGTCTCATATGAAGGAAAAAAACCTGAAGCAAAGTTGAAGCCGACTTCACACACAAAATAACGGAAGAATCTTTCTATCCTCTTCTGCTTCGTCTCTCATGGGGGCTTCCCTGACGCCTCAGACAATAAGCAATCCGCCTGCAATGGCCCGGGTTCGATCCCTGGGTCAGGAATATCCCCAGCAGAAGGGAATGGCTACCCACACCAGTATTCTTGCCTGGAGAATTGCATGGACAGAGGAACCTAGTGGGCTGCAGTCCATGGGGCCACAAAGAGTCGGACATAGTGTTTTGTTTTGTTTTTTCCTTTGTTTTCTGTACAAATGTTACATTTGAATTTAGGACCAAGGTGGGAAAAATCATCTCCAGGGCCAGCAGAGATCCTGGGGAATTTGTGCTTCAGACAGTCCCTGCTGCATCACCGGCTTTGGGGCTGGCACTGGGTCACTCTTCTGCCCCTGGGGCAGGTGGGCCAGTCAAGGTCTCTGCCTGTTTCCTGGAGAACTGAGGAGGCCCCGCTCCTCTGGGGACACTGGCACTTCCTGGCCCCCTGCGCTGACACTCAGGAGTGGGGCTGTAAGCTGTTTATTGCATTTGGGCACAGAACCTCTGGACACTTGAATCTGAGTGTGTCCAGCTGTGCACGGACACATTTCTGATTACGAGCAGATACATAGAGAGCTAGATCTGGCTTGAAAGAACCTGCAGACAGTGGACCACCAATGGCTGGAGCAGCTGGGGGTCCACCTCCCCGGGTGTGTAAGACCTTAGGGTCACTCCTGCTTGAAGGCTTGGGGCTATTCTCCCCTCCCCACACTGTCACAGGAGGAATCAGCACGGATAGCCCTCTGTAGGTTAAAGGGTTGAGGGGCTTGAGTTCTGTTTGTGTCTGTGCAACTTTAAGCAAGCCACTTAACCTCTCTGGGCCTCAGTTTCCTCACTCACAAAGCCAGGGAGCAGAGGAAACGGATGGCTGAAGTCACTTCCAGAGCTGACTTTCTGGGATTCAACTGGCTTTGAATGGGCTGTGCTCCTAGCTGGAGCCCAGGGAAACGGGAGGGCATTCCTGAGCAGAAATAGTCTACCTCAGTGGATGGAAGGACCCTGATGGGAGATGTGGGGACAGGACCCCAGGTACAATGACAGTCGAACCTTTTAATCATGGCTCTTTGTGGGGGTCGAGGCTAGGGATGGGTCAGGGCTCCGTGGATAAACTCAGGCAACTGTGATCCCCAAATCACTGACTGTTTTTAAAGACACTGAATTTCAGAGCTCAGGTTTGGGCACAGCATTGAATCCTACTCACAAAGAGGGACAAGGGACTGTGAGCTCTGGGCCTCGCCTTTCTTCTGTTCAAAGGGCTGGACTTCCAGGTGTCTTATGATGTCTCCAAGCTCTGCCACCCACAGGCCCTCCCTGTGGCACTGGCCAACCAACCACGATGGCTGCCATCTTCCAGAAAGAGGTAATGTGCTGGACACCCCACACCTGCGTGGCCTCAAGGCCCATTTTTAAGGCTCAGAGAGGTGAATTCACTCATCAAGGTTGCACCACTAATTGGAGGCAGAGTTGGGGCTTGAACCCTGGCCTCCTGTCCCCAGAGCCTGCATTTGTTACTGCTGGGCTGTCCCCACCCTGTACCATTACCTCCCACCCTCCCAGCACGCTCTTCCCTCCCTCCTCATTCCCTCTGCCCCCTCCATTCTGCCTCTGTCGACCCCACAAGGCTGCCTCCAGCAATCCAGCCCTACCTGCCCAGTGTCTTCAACATCCACTGGGCTGGAAAGAGGCTCTGGGCCACAGTGCTCACCCCATTTGCCCAGCAGCAGCCTTGCCCACCCCAGGGCCGTTCTGGCTTGCGACCAGTAGCTGCAGAGAAACCCTGAGCTCGATTTTTCTGACCACCCGATGGCCACCGTTCCCTCCACTTAATGAATTGCAGGGGAGCATTGGGTGGTCGACAGCAGAGGCCTGCACGGGCTGAGTTGGAAATTAAAAGCGGCGTCCGAAGGGTGGGTTTGAAGGCAGCAACAGGAACCATGAATATTTTACAAGAAACCGGAATTATTAATGTTTCAATAAAAAAACAAAACCCCAGTGTCCATGTGAAGATTACATGTGACTTAAAGCCTTCAGAAAACCGCTGTGGTTCTCCTTCTCTCTCTCTTAAACCACTCAGCACGGCTTCGCTTAAACCGTCCCCATCTCGCCAACCCTCAACCCACCGGCTCTAAATGGCGGTGCATCCGCCCGGCCGCCCCCAATCATTAGCGCGGCCCCCGCCTTCCTTCGGAGCTATGGACGCACCCGAGAAATATTTCTGGAAGACTATTTACGAACTTCCCCATAATCATCAATCATACGGTTAAGAAGGGATGGAGCAAGATTTCTTACCTCAAGGAGGCTCTAATGCAAAAAAGCTATTTACTTGGGCACGGACGGGGGCCTGCGATTCTGTTGCCATTACTATAGAATACATAATAGCATCAATAATTAAGTATAAATTGGATTTAATATTTTATGCTGGCGACATGTAATTTACACTCTACCCGAGAAATCAAAGGTCATGTCTGAAATAAATGAGTGTGGGGTTGGGCGTCCAGTGGAATTAGCACATCCCCCCCGACCAAACCCCTCCGCCGCCTCCTGGCAGCTGGAGCCCAAGGGGAGGAGGGCGGTCGGCAGGGAGCGGAGAGTTGGGGTCTGGCGGCCTCGGGGAGACGCTGGTCTCCGGAGTGCGGCTCTTTAAAAGAGGCCCCAGGCCTCCCTGGGGTCAGCGTTGCTTCTAGAGGCTCTGAGGAGGGGGGCACTTGGAGATGCTAAACCCAGAGGCAAGTCCGCCCCTGAGACAGGGCTGTGGCTCCGAAAGGCTGGCGGGATTCTGAGGGGACACTGAGGCCCACGCGAGGAAAGCCTCGCCCCACATCACACAGGGAGGCGGCAGGGTCAGAAGAGGACCCAGGGCTCCTCCGTCAGCTTTGCTCGACGGGTGGGGCGCGGCACCGTCGCCCCAGACCTCGGGGGTGGTCTGCACGCCCCCCTGGAGGGGCTGACCCTGGCCTGGGGGCTGGCGCCTGGCTGTATCCTGTGTGCTTCTCAGAGCTGTTCAGGCTTGGCTGGGGGGTGGGGGTGGGGTTGCGGGGACGCTTGGTCCCCAAGCGGCCGGTTTGGGCTCAGGCCAGTGTGGTGGTGAGACACTGCTGCTGCTGCTGCTAAGTCGCTTCAGTCGTGTCCGACTCTGTGCGACCCCATAAACGGCAGCCCACCAGGCTCCCCCGTCCCTGGGATTCTCCAGGCAAGACCACTGGAGTTGGTTGCCATTTCCTTCTCCAATGCATGAAAGTGAAAAGTGAAAGTGAAGTCGCTCAGTCGTGTCCGACTCTTCGAGACCCCATGGACTGCAGCCTACCAGGCTCCTCCGGGCATGAGATTTTCCAGGCAAGAGTACTGGAGTGGGTTGCCATTTCCTTCTCCTGGAGGGTGGATAAACAAGGACTTCGCGGCAAGGATGGCTGTTTGGCATGAAGGAGCTGAGCATGCGCATTTGCTCAACTGTCCAACAGCTCCCTAGGTCCCCGGGAGGCAACACAGAGTCCTCTTTTTGCCGTGTAAAGTGCTCCCCATCTCCTGCCTCAATCCCTCAGCACTGCATCCCAGGCTCCAGCTACACCAAATCCAGCAAGGCCCCGGGGACCATGCCCCTCTCACGCCAGGACTTTGCCCTGGCTCGTTCCCTCTGCCTGGGACACCCTTCTCTAGATCCCCACGGGACTCCTCCTCACTTCCCAAGACGTTTTTCCAACCAGCCTCTGCCCATACTCCCCACTCCCTTCCACCATCCACCCTGCCCCTGGTTCATCTTTCTTCCTGTGCTGGCAACGTCTGACATTTTAATAGACTTTCAGGGTCATCAAAGTCTCCCCTGTCCTGGAATGTCAGCCCCCAGGAACCTCATTCCACCTGTTCACTGCAACTTCCACAGTGCCTGGAACAGCGCTAGGCTCATAGTATGTGCTCAATTAAAATTTGTTGACTCAAAGAATCTGTTACATCCAAATCATCTTTTATGTCTTAGGGTAGCCATCCCCTCCTCTAGGGACCTCTGACCCACTCTCCTCATCCCGCACCCCTCCAGTCCCCGTGCCCTCCTCTGCTGGGTCAGGTGCTTCCTCAGCACCCCAGGGGATCATATTCTAGTGCTGATTTTGGGAGGTTACACCCATCTGTTTTCTCCTCTGTCTGCTCTCCATGTTCTGCTCTTGGAAGCCTCCTTGGTGTCCACTGCAGGGTCTGCATATGATAGAAGCTCAGTAAATGAAGGCACTGGGCCACAGTCATGTGGGCTGGTGGTGGGCATGGGAAGCAGATGGGAATGGGGAGGAATCTGAGGGTTTGGAGCCCAAACCTTGAGCTCTAGGCTGCAGGAGTTTCTAGAAGCTGCTAAGGCTGTCTTAGGAGGTGGCTCCAGCCAAGAGATAGGAGTGGGGGCCAGGAAGCAGAACCCCTCCTTCCTCTACCGACCACACATCAAGAGCACATGTTGGGCAGGGAGCTGGGAGGCGCCCAGGAGAAGAGTTCCGTTTCCTCATCTGTCCTGACAGAGTGGACTGGATGGGCCATGCCATGGACAGAACGTGGCTTTCTCCCTCAAGTTCACATGTTGAAATCCTAACCCACCCCCAAAGACAATGGTATTAGAAGGTGGGGCTTGGGATTGAAGTATGAGGGTGGAGTCCTCATGAATGGGATGAGGGATCTTATAAAAGAGGCTTCAGAGTGACCCCTGGTCCCTTCCACCGTGTGAGGACACAGCAAGCAGGCACAGCCGTGAACCAGGAAGAGGGTCTGCTGCAGAACACAATCATGCGGATACCTTCATCTTGGACTTTTCAGCCTCAGGAACCTTGAGAAATAAATTTCTGTTGTTTAGAAGCCACCCAGTCTGTGATATTTTGTTATAACAGACCAAACTAAGACCCCAAAGCTTTTCCAATTTGAAAATGCCTGGGGATGGGGGTGGGTCTTAGGAACAACTGATGTTTGTTGGAATGACTGTGGAATTTAAAAAGTATTACCTCACTTAATCCCCACCCAGTCCTGTGAGGCAGGCACTGTTATTCTCCCCGTTTACAGGTGAGGAAATTGAGGCACAGAGAGCTTCGTGGCGTGCCCAAGTTCGCAGTCTGTAGTAAAGTCAAGACTTGAACTAGGCTGACCGGCTCTAGAGTTTAGACTCCAAACACCAATGTCCTACCTGATGGCTGAGGTTTAACCCTGATTATCAGCTTGGGGTTAGAAGAGGGGCAGGGGTGTGGTCTGAGTCCTTGTTGAAGAGTATGGAGTGGCTGGAGAGGGGGCCCTTGAAATGCAGGGGGAGGTGCTCTTCAGCACATGGCAGGGCAAACCCACATCTTTCTTGCTGCCCCTCCATGCTCCCCACCCACATATGTAGACTAGACTGAGATCTAGCCACCTACTCGCTGTGTGAGCTTGGGCATGTCTCCTTTCCTCTCTGGGCCCTGGAATCCTCACTTGAGGAGGTGGGTTCCAACTCCAAGCCCCCTTCCAGTTTTATCAGCCTGAGATGCTGCGAGTCTGTCTCTCTTTTCCTCTCTCCTTCCTTCCTCTAGCTCTCAGTGGGAAGCCACAGGGCTCAGGGGTGTGTTGATGCCCCCGTGTGAGTCAGTCTCTTGGGCCCAGAATAGGTCAGAGAAGGCAGAAATGGGACCCGGCAGGGTGACTGGAAGACACAGCACAGCTGGTTGATACTAAATATTTGTTGAAGCAAATTGACCAGGAGGAAGGCACTGGAGTTTCTCCTCCAGGAGCCTCCAGCAGATGTGTTCAGTGCAGCCAGCTTAGCCAGAGGTGAACATCTGCCTGGTGGAGGTTTCTACATCTGGCGAGAGGGCTCCATGCTGAGAGGCTGGGGCTGGGCTGGTCGGGGGACATGGGGGCTGAGTTTGTGGTCCCCGATCTTGTCTGGGGTCCAGACCACTGGCCAGATCTTTAACAAAGTGTCAGGCTGACCTTGGTCACTGAACTTCCTCCTTTCAAAGAAGACATCATCACATCTTGACTCCTGTTATCATCGAAGCATCTGTAGCCTGTTTCACAGATGAGGAATCTGAGATTCAGAGAGGTAAAGAAAGCTGCCCAAAGGGATACGGCTAGTGAGAGGCAGAGTCAGGGTGGGACCTAGGCCTGGTGGCTCTCCATGGACCATTCTGCTCAGGCCACTCTAGGGGAGAGAGAGAGAGAGGAGGCAGCTGGAGAAGGGTCACCAATGGGATCTGCCTCAAATCCTGGACTTCCCTACAGTGGCTGTGCAGCCTTGGCTAGGTCACTCAACCTCTCTGAGCTTCTGTTTCCTCATCCATTAAAACACAGCTCAAGACATCCAGCTGGCATGAGTGGTATAGGCAGGAGTGGACATCAGACCCTGGCAAGCAGTAGGTGTTGAGGGCACGGACTCTGTAATGTCTGAGCTGGTGTTGGTGTGGATCACCGTCATCAGATGATAGAGGCCTGGTTCCGCAGAGGACAGAAGAAAGAGAGGGACGGGGTGTGGCGGGCCCTGGGCATCCTCAGCGCATGGCGTCTGAGTTTTAAGAAGGAGGGTCCCAAGGGGGCAAGTGGAAGCCGTGTTGCCTGTCCCAAAGTCACCTAGAAGTCACATAGAATCACTAACACTATTATCTCAGGCCCACCCAGATTAAGGGAAAGAGCGGAGAGGGTGGTTGTCACCGTGTTAAAAGACCATGTGGATGAAGGTCGTCACGGTGGTCGTTTGGAAAATACATCTGTCACGCTGTATGAGTTCCGTGGCCCGGGAAGTTCACATAAAAGCAGCTTTGATGTCCCATCTGCGTTCTTCTCTCACATCTGGGAGATCCATGTTTACCAAACTGCTTTTCTTCACTGAAGACTGTAGCAACCGGTGCTCCAGATCCGCCCACAGTTAAGATAGCGTGGCCTTGAGACATGGGGCTAGCAGAGGCCCCAGCACCAGGCGTAGGACTGAGGCAGAGAGGGAGCTTGGCAAGCCTGGGCTGTGGGATCTCAGAGCGCTGTACGCGAGCAGCCCAGTATTCCTGGGCTGCGGGGGGAGGGCAGTGGCATAAGCTGTGTGTCCTTGCAGAGGGTCCCCTGGGCTCAGATCTGCAGCCACCAGCACAGAGAGGTCAGAGACCTTTCCTGGGTCACACAGCAGACCATCAGGAAAAGCAGGAGCAGAATGCAGTTCTTCTGTTGGCTTGCTTGGGGCTCCTGCCAGGACACTGGGTAGCCCGTGAATCTGCAGAAGAAATCTCCTGGGAGCCTGGGCGTGAGTGCGAAGTAGCTCTGTCAAGGGCAAGCCCTTCCTTCCAGGGCTGAGTCCCCCCGCTATCAGAGTAGGGTGGGGTGGGGGAGGAAAGGCACCCCAAGTGCTCTTCTTGCCACGTGACATCGGCCCTCCTTCCGGGAGAGGTGGCTCTCAGTTCCCACCTCCTGACTCTGGCTTTTGCAGCCATCTGTGATTGAAGGTCAGCATCTCCTTGCTCTCTTCAAACAGGCTTTGAGCAGCCTCATAATTGGAAGCCCCACAGCTGGGGCTTGAAGAAGGAGAAAAGTGTCATTTTCCAACGAGTGTTCCCTGGAACACTAGGCCTTCGGTGTATTAACGGGGGTTCTGCCAAGATAAAGGGGGAGGCTTCTGTAATCAGTCTGGGAAATGGTTGAAATAAAATCAAACTGTATCGCAGGACTTCTCAGAGTATTCTAGCCTTGTAGCTCTTCCGGAAGGGAACTGGCATTTGCAGTACTTCCCAAACTTACTTGACTGCTGAATCTTCTCTCCCTTTCCTGTCTTCTATGGAGCATCTTGAGAGACTGATGTTTCCTGGATCACATTTTGGGCGATAGTGTCCGAGAGCAGCGTGGATGTTAATGAAGGCAATTTTTAAACAGTGAAAGGAAAGCAGCAGCCATAGGGACATGTCAGACTGGAGTCAGGGCACCTTTTGGGGCAGCGGGCCCCAGGACGCCTTGCGGATACCATCTCTCTCACCACAATAGAGCTCAGACCGGCAGTACTTCTGGGTATCTTAGGCCTTGAAGGGCCATGCCCAGGGCTGTTCCAGCATGGGGGTCCCGAGATCAGAGAGAATGAGTGTGTAAAAGTGGCTTAGTGGTGTCCGACTCTTTGTGACATGGACTGTAGTCCTCCAGGCTTCTCTGTCCATGGGATTCTCCAGGCAAGAGTACTGGAGTGGGTAGCCATTCCCGTCTGCAAGGAATATTTCCGACCCGGGGATCAAACCGGGTCTCTTTCATTGCAGGTGGATTCTTTACTGTTTCAGCCACCCGGGGGATATCAGAAAGGGTTGATTTATCCAGCGGGGTCTCCTTCCCTCCTGCCTGTTGAGTGGCACCAAGAATCCCTGAGGCCCTGGGCCTTGGGAGGTGGGAGGGGCAGGGCCCAGGCCTGGGCTCTGGCAGCTCCTCCCTCCCTGCTGAGCCTGGCCTGTGGCTAATGTCGCCCTAATGCTGTGGTCAGGCGGCCACATGGCTGGGCTCCCTGGACTGGCAGGGCCGCATAATGGACGGCCCAGACCCGCCCGCTAACGGCTCCATTAAATGTGGTCGATTTTTTTTTTTTTTTTTTCTGGTTCCCGGTGTTTTAAGCTGAGTATCTCTGGGCAGGCATTCAAAGCCCCGTTCCAGAGCTAATCTCAGAGGCAGGGGCAGAGCAGGCCCGGCTGCATTAAACAGCTAAATCGGGCTCAGGGTGGGTGGAGCTCACTCGAGGAAAGAATAGCATCTGTGGGCTTGGCCATCGGTCACGGGGCTGGCTGCTCTCCCTGTCCTTCAGGCTCTTGAAGGGGGTTGATGGGCAGTGGCAGGGGTGCTGGGGAGCAGTTCCAGTTGAAGAAATTGAATATGGGGGCTCGGTGCCTTTGCTGTGTGTCCTCTAGGCAATTGCCGACCCTCTCTGTGCATTGATTTTCATGCTAGGACTCATTCCTTTGTAAGCCTCTCCACGGATGGGCTTCCCTCACAGCTCAGTTGGTAAAGAATCCACCTGCAATGCAGGAGGCCCGGGTTTGATCCTTGAGTTGGGAAGATCCCCTGGAGAAGGGATAGGTTACCCACTCCAGTATTCTTGAACTTCGCTTTAGCTCAGCTGGTAAAGAATCTGCTTGCGATGCAGGAGACCTAGGTTCGATCCCTGAGTTGGGAAGATCCCCTGGAGAAGGGAAAGGCTACCCACTTCAGTATTCTGGCCTGGAGAATTCCATGGACTGTGTAGTCCAGGGAGGTTGCAAAGAGTCGTACACGATCTAGTGACTTTCACTTCCCCTTTCTATGAATGGAATCCAAGAGGTTTGGAGAGTTGGACAGTCTCTGGGGATACCAAGATATTGGGGTTGGGAGGAGTTTGAAGGCTTCTGAAGCCTGAGGAGAAAGTCCAGCTATTCATAGCACAGGGACCGAAGTCTGGGGTATAGGCAACGAGTGGCTGTGGCAGGTCTAAAAGGAGGGTAGCAAAGGCCCGTGATGGGAAGCTGGAAGCAGGAGAGACTCAGACATGGGACTGGATGCCTTTTTGCCCCACATAATAATCTGAGCCCCTCTTCTCTCTCTCTGGGGCTAGGACCCCAGAGCAGAGTAGCTTGCAAACTCAGTTATGTTGGGAGAAAAGGGGTGGGGAGGGGTAAAAGCCAGGACAGGGTTAGAAACTCCTATTATTGAGCCCTGGGTGAGGGCTGGGCAGAGTCTGGAGAGGATGTGAACTTGCTGAGAAGCCATGGGGCTCCAGCTGGAGTTGGGGGCACAGGGGGCTAAGAGCAAGGCAGGCTTGATGGCAGATCAAACCTCACGAGAGCCAGTAAAGGTCTCAGAGGTCAGGTTCAGTCCCTTAATGGGGACACTGAGGCTCAAAGAGGAGACAAGCTTGCTGGAAGTCCCAAGGTGGCAGAGCTGGGCCTAGAACCTGAGTCTCTGATTCCCAGAGAACAGATGTGATGACAGAGCTCTGGGGAAAGGAGCTTGCCTCGGTCCTCTCCACACCTCTCCCCTACCCCACTTGTACTTGGTCGCCAGCCTCTGGCCTGTCAGTAATCTGCCACTCCAGGCCCCTAGACGAGGGACATCTTTACCACCCAAGGTGGAGCAGGGCTGGCCAGAGGCATGGGAACAAGATTGACAGGGGTCAGTGATGTAATTTCTTATCCCATCTTGGCCACCAGCTTGCTTAGAGGTCTTAGTCGTTTCTTCTCTCTGGGTCTCGGCCTTTGTATAAACTGGGAGTGATTGTCCTGGCTTGGTGGATCCTTCCAGCAGGGGAATTTAGGCCTGTGCCGTGCTGCAGGGACTGGTGTTTGGGGCTTCTCCAGCCAGCATCCCACCTACCTCCCCGACAACCTGCCTTGTCTCACCAGCTGTCCTTCCTTCCCCTCCTCTTGGACTCTCATGAATCCTTTTCACTCCTGCCTGCCACTGAACTATACTCTCTGAGTCATTATTGAATGTCTCCTGTATACCCCACCCTTGCCATAAGAGAATCAACAGTTCAGCTGGGGAGACGGGGGAGGCAGGACATGTGCCCAGTGCAGTGAGGGGCTGTGTCACCTTCCTGATGCTGTTGTGACAAATGACCACTCTCTCACTGGCTTTAAACACACAAAACTGTTCTCTTGCAGTGCTGTAGATCAGCAATGTCCCTGGGCTAAGGTCAAGGTGTCGGTCTGTTGTATTCCCTCTGGAGGCTCTGGGGAGAATCCGTTTCCTTGCTTTGTCCAGCTTTTAGAGGCCACTCATAGTCCTTGGCTCGTGACCTCTTTCCTCCATGTTTAAAGCCATCAGCCAGCATCTTCCAGTCCTCTCTGTGACTTTGACACTCCTGCCAGATGGTCATCCACATGGTCCCAAAGAAGCCTCAAGGGTAACCCAGGATACTCCTCCATGTCCAACCCTGAACTTAAGCAGACCCTCCAAGTCCCTTTGCACATCACAGATTTCAGGGAGTGAGACATGGGCCCCTTTGGGGGTCAGTATTTTCTGTCACTATAGGTGTCAAAACAGTGCCTTCTTCCAAAATTTTTAGGTGGCACAGAAGTCCTGCCCAGGCCTTGCTTGGAGCCATTCTTGGGTTCAGATCCCAGCTCCTCGACCATGAGCTGCATAGCTGATTGGCAAATCTGTCAACTGCACTGAGCCTCAGTTTCCTCATCTGTAAATCAAGGATCATAGCACCCACCTCACAGGCTTGCAGAGAACACTCAAGATGCTGCTGGTAGAGTACAGACCACAGAACCCAGTCTGGGGTTACTGGGTTACTGGGTTACTCAGTCTGGAGTAACTGTTCAACAAATGGTTGAAGTGAAGTGAAGTCGCTCAGTTGTGTCCAACTCTTTGCGACCCTGTGGACTGTAGCCTACCAGGCTCCTCCGTGCATGGGATTTTCCAGGCAAGAGTACTGGAGTGGGGTGCCATTTCCCTCTCCACAATAAATGGTTACCTCTGCTTTAATTTTTAGGCAGCATAAAACCTGCCTTCTGGTTCTGAGGGGGCTGCAGTGGATGGCAAGGACAAGGAGGAGGTGAGGCTTAGGCTCCACCCTGCCCTGACATCCTGGGGATGTGTCTCAGGGCTAGAAGGTTTCATGATACTTACATGTACTGGAATATCTGGGCCAGGCTTGCCCCTTTTGTCTCAATCTGATTCTTTTATTCATATCTCTATCATTTGCCAAACTACTGAGTTAGAGGTACAGTGGTGAACAGGACAGACACATGGACTCCCAAGAAGATGAGGTTCCAGTGTGTGTGTGGAAGAAACAGGCAATGAGCAATAATACTATTATGTATTATAAATATATAAAATATACTATTATGTACACAAGATAATTCTAGGTTTCTAAGTGTTAGGAAGGATGTAAACAGGGTATTATGAGAGAGTATCATGAAGTGGTTGAGGAAGTCTCTCTTCTGTGACATCTAAGCTGATCCCTAAAAAGTGAGATGAGGTAGGCCTGGGAAGAATTGGATTAAAGCCTTGACCTAGACCTAGGGAACAGCAAGTGTAAAGGCCTGTGGTAGCAAAGACCTTGCACATTCAAAGGCCAGTGTCAATGGAGCAAGTGTGCATTCATAGTATAACTGAAGATGAGGTGGGAGGGAGGCAGGGCCAGTCCTGCCAGGAATTTGGATTTTGTTCTAAAGATGAAGGGTGTGGCTCAGATGGTAAAGAATCCACCTGCAATGTGGGAGACCTGAGTTCAACCCCTATGTTGATAAGATCCCCTGGAGGAGGGCATGGCAACCCACTCTAGTATTCTTGCTTGGATAATCCCAAGGACAGAGGAGCCTGGCGGGCTGCAGTCCATGGGGTCGCAAAGAGTCAGACATGACTGAGTGACTAAGCACAGGAGGGCCTGAAGAAGGGGACGTGATGGTTTGGTTTATGTTTTAAAGATCACTCTATCTGCTTAACTGAAAACAGATTGGTGTACAGTGGGTGGTAGTATGTATGGGGGTGGGTTGTATTATTCTTCTCAGTCATTCACTTCTCTTGGTGGGAGGATCATGCATTCCTGCCTCACTGGCTTCCAGTTTGGTTCTATGAATTACTTTGGCCAATGAAATGGGAATGGGAGTGACATGTGCCATTATGGGGGAGAAGCTTTAAGGCATTGTGTGATTTGCAATGTCTTTTTTTCTTCCTCCAAAACAACTTGTACTGTTCTAGAGGGAGGTGGTTCCATCTACCCAGGTACAGACTACAGATGACATGGATCAGAGCTGCATCTTACTGCAGTGAACAGGCAGTGTGACCCAAATACGTCTTTATTCCTTTCAGTTGCTGAGACAGGGAGACCACTTGTTACTGCTGCACCGCTTAACCTGACCTGACTAATACAGGGCCCAAGAATGGAAGTGGAGGAACCACCAAGAAGGTCATCCTTCTGGTTGAGGTGAGAGATGAGGTGGTCCAGTCCAAGGACGTGGCGGAGGAGTGGGGACCTTCTTCTCAACATTAGCTTTCTGTGAAGTTTAGCCCTGACTGGGAGTCAGAGAGACAAGCTGGGAGTTTTCTTCTCTGCCTCAGAGTCTACAGGAACCACAGAGCCTGTTTTCTGGGGCACCTGGGCCTCGGTCTCCTGGCTGTGCTGGGCTCCCTTTGTCACCCAGGGACAGAGGTACTGGCTGCCCAACTCCAAATCTAGTGGCCTGCCTCATGTAAAAACACCAATGTCTTTGTCTGAAATTAGGGCTGGCTGGCATATGGCATGAGGACGGTAATTACTTTTGGGGTTGATGGTCAGAAGCCTGGATGGAGCCGCCTAAGTTTGCTGTCCTTTATATCCTGGGAGGAGGCGGGCTGAAGATGCCGGGGATAACTGCTCTGTAGGCAAAGTCAGGGGAGAAGGCACAGGCCATGATGGGAGAAGGGTCTCCAGTGCTTTCTGCATCAGCCAGGAAACACCTGAATATCCCCCAAAAGTTACCTGCTGGATGGACAGGGCAAGACTTGGCATGCTGAGAAGACCTATTCCAGGACAAAGGATCCTGCTTATTGTTGGTAATAACCAAATTCACCATTTATTGAATCATACTATAAACCAGATACTGTGATAAGTGCTAGCTGCCTTGTTTAATCTTCATGACAATTCAGAAGGGAAGGTTTACTCATTTTAAAAGTGACCAAAGCAATATTTTCCTGATGGGCAATTTTCGTTCAGTTTAGTTCAGTTCAGTCGCTTAGTTGTGTCCGACTTCTTGTGACCCCATGAATCACAGCACGCCAGGCCTCTCTGTCCATCACCAACTCTCAGAGTTCACCCAGACTCACGTCCATCGAGTCAGTGATGCCATCCAGCCATCTCATCCTCTGTCATCCCCTTCTCCTCCTGCCCCCAATCCCTCCCAGCATCAGAGTCTTTTCCAATGAGTCAACTCTTGGCATGAGGTGGCCAAAGCACTGGAGTTTCAGCTTCAGCATCATTCCTTCCAAAGAAATCCCAGGGCTGATCTCCTTCAAAACGGACTGGTTGGATCTCCTTTCAGTCCAAGGGACTCTCAAGAGTCTTCTCCAACACCACAGTTCAAAAGCATCAATTCTTTGGCACTCAGCTTTCTTTAAAGTCCAACTCTCACATCCATACATGAACGCAGGAAAAACCATAGCCTTGACTAGACGGACTTTTGTTGGCAAAGTAATGTCTCTGCTTTTGAATATGCTATCTAGGTTGGTCATAACTTTTCTTCCAAGGAATAAGTGTCTTTTAATCTCATGGCTGCAGTCACCATCTGCAGTGATTTTGGAGCTCAAAAAAATAAAGTCTGACACTGTTTCCACTGTGTCCCCATCTATTTCCCATGAAGTGATGGGACCAGATGCCATGATCTTCATTTTCTGAATGTTGAGCTTTAAGCCAACCTTTTCACTCTCCACTTTCACTTTCATGGGCAATTTTAACCATTACAGAAATATACAAGGAAGCTTGTGAGAACTTCCATTCATATTGCTCATAGATATATTCATTTCTTTGTCCATTTTATAGAGGAGAAAACCGAGACTCAGAGAATAATAATAATAGTGACACTTAAGGCAATGGCACCCACTCCAGTACTCTTGCCTGGAAAATCCCATGGACGGAGGAGCCTGGTGGGCTGCAGTCCATGGGGTCACTAAGAGTCGGACATGACTGAGCGACTTCACTTTCACTTTTCACTTTCATGCATTGGAGAAGGAAATGGCAACCAACTCCAGTGTTCTTGCCTGGAGAATCCCAGGGACAGGGGAACCTGGTGGGCTGCTGTCTATGGGGTCGCACAGAGTCGGACACGACTGAAGCGACTTAGCAGCAGCAGCAGCATTTCTTGAGCATATAGGGTGCTCCAGATTCTACTGTCACTGTTCCCATTATTTCCCCATCTATTTGCCATAAAGTGATGGGACCAGACACCATGAAGTTAGTTTCTGAAAGTTGGCTTAAAACTCAACATTCAGAAAACTAAGATCATGGCATCTGGTCCCATCACTTCATGGCAAATAAATGGAGAAACAATAGAAACAGTGACAGACTTTATTTTCTTGGGCTCCAAAATCACTGCAGATGGTGACTACAGCCATGAAATTGAAAGATGCTTGCTGCTTGGAAGAAAAGTTATGACTAACCTAGATAGCATATTCAAAAGCAGAGACATTGCTTTGCCAACAAATGTTCATCTAATCAGAGCTTTGTTTTTTCCATAGTCATGTATAGATGTGAGAGTTGGACTATAAAGAAAGCTGAGTGCTGAAGAATTGATCCTTTTGAACTGTGATGTTGGAGAAGACTCTCGAGAGTCCCTGGGACTGCAAAGAGATCCAACCAGTCCTTCCTGGAAGAAATCAGTCCTGAATATTCATTGGAACGACTGATGATGAAGCTGAAACTCCAATACTTTGGCCACCTGATGCGAAGAACTAACTCACTGGAAAAGACCCTGATGCTGGGAAAGATTGAAGGCGGGAGGAGAAGGGGATGACAGAAGATGAGATGGTTGGATGGCATCACCGACTCGATGGGCATGAGTTTGAGCAAGCTCTTAGAGTTGGTGATGGACAGGGAGGCCTGATATGCTGCAGTCCATGGGATCACAAAGAGTAGGACACGACTGAGTGACTGAACTGAACTGAACTGAGATTCTACTAAGCACTTTTCATGCCTTGTCTCATATACTCCTCACAGAATTCTTGGGAGGAGATAGCTCTTATCACCCCCATTTTACAGATGAACAACTGAGTCTCAGAAGCCCAATTAAATGGCCTGAAGTTACTTACCAAGGAGATAAGAGGTGGAACTGGGATTTGAGCACAGAGCAGTCAAAAAACGTTGTATCCAGTGTCTGCTGATTCCTCCCTAGTTCCGGGCCCTGTGTCAAGAGCTGGGAGACAGATACTAGATGCGGATCCTGACCTTGTGGCCTCATTCTTGGGGGAGAAGAAGAGGACAACACAGTTTTGAGAAGGTCTTGTGTGTAAAGTAAAAGGTGTTTCTGTGTTTGTATTTAAGGGGAGAGGGAGGGAGGGGGATTCTAGGGAAGTTTGGGGAGCTGTTGGAAGCCGTGAGTAGCCAAGGTGAACAGAAAGAGCCCTGGACAGGAGTCACTGGCCTTGGCTCTTGTCCCAGCTCTGGCATCACAGTTCAGTTCAGTTCAGTCGCTCAGTCGTGTCCAACTCTTTGTGACCCCATGAATTGCAGCATGCCAGGCCTCCCTGTCCATCACCAACTCCCGGAGTTGACTCAAACTCAGGTCCATCAAGTCGGTGATGCCATCCAGCCATCTCATCCTCTGTTGTCCCCTTCTCCTCCTGCCCCCAATCCCTCCCAGAATCAGGGTCTTTTCCAATGAGTCAACTCTTCACATGAGGGGGCCAAAGTATTGGAGTTTCAGCTTTAGCATCATTCCTTCCAAAGAACACCCGGGACTGATCTCCTTAGAATGGACTGGTTGTATCTCCTTTCAGTCCAAGGGACTCTCAAGAGTCTTCTCCAACACCACAGTTCAAAAGCATCAATTCTTTGGCACTCAGCTTTCTTCACACTCCAACTCTCACATCCAAACATGACCACTGGAAAAACCATAGCCTTGACTAGATGGAACTTTGTTGGCAAAGTAATGTCTCTGCTTTTGAATATGCTATCTAGGTTGGTCATAACTTTCCTTCCAAGGAGTAAGTGTCTTTTAATTTCATGGCTGCAATCACCATCTGCAGTGATTTTGGAGCCCCCAAAAAATAAAGTCTGACACTGCTTCCACTGTTTCGTGATGGGACCAGATGCCATGATCTTAGTTTTCTGAATATGGAGCTTTAAGCCAACTTTTTCACTCTCTTCTTTCACTTTCATCAAGAGGCTCTTTAGCTCCTCTTCACTTTCTGCCATGAGGGTGGTGTCATCTGCATATCTGAGGTTATTGATATTTCTCCTGGCAATCTTGATTCCAGCTTGTGCTTCTTCCAGCCCAGCGTTTCTCATGATGTACTCTGCATATAAGTTAAATAAGCAGGTGACAATATACAGCTTTGACGTCCTCCTTTTTCTATTTGGAACCAGTCTGTTGTTCCATGTCCAGTTTTAACTGTTGCTTCCTGACCTGCATATAGGTTTCTCAAGAGCCTCATGAACCCTCAAATTCTTGAATAGGCCAGAGTTGCTACACCCACAGGCCCTTTGCACACACTTTCTCTGCTTTTTCTTCGGATTTCAAATTTTTTATCATTTTATCAAGGAAGCATTACTGACCCCCACGACAAAGTCAAGGCCTGCCCATTAGATGTTCCCTTATGGTATTTATGGTATTTGTGCTGTGTGTAAAAACCTCAGTCCATCAACTCAGATTTGCAAGAAATGGATTTTCTTTATTTTTATGTCCCATTGGTCTAGTTGCCTTTGCATTTATGAGAAAGAGAGTGAGAGTGTTAGTCGCACAGTTGTGTCCAGCTCTTTGTGACCCTATGGACTGTAGCGTTCTAGGCTCCTCTGTCCATGGAATTCTCCAGGCAAGAATACTGAAGTGGGTAGCCATTCCCTTCTCCAGGGATTGAACCTGGGGGTCCTGTGTTGCAGGCGGATTCTTTACCATCTGAGCCACCAGGGAATCCCTATCTCTGTATTAATACCACACTATCTTAATTACTGTACCTTTATAATAAGTCTTGATATTCAGTGGTTTAAGTTCTTTAACTTTGTTCTTCAAGATCATCTTGGTTATTCTTAAGTTTTGTGTTTTCATGAAAAAAAATTTAAATTAACTTTTAGTTTCCACCAAAAAAGCCTGCTGGGATTTGGATTTGGATTGCATTGAATCCAAATTTATGGATTCTCTCTAATTTATGAAAAATAGATAGACTTACAACATTGAGTATTCTCATCCATAAATATGGTATACTCCTATTGATTTTAAGTCTTTAATTTCTTTGAATAATGCTTTCTAGTTTTCTATCTAGAGGCCTTATAACATCTCATCTTAGATTTATTATTAGCTATTTGATATTTTTTATTCTGTTATAAATAGTATATTTTTACATTTAATTTTTAAATTATAATTAATATATAGAAAAATAATCCAATCATTGGCTAAATTTGTCAAATCATTTAAGTTATTTGTACATTATTTTAGGTTTTTTGTGAACACAACCACATTGTCTCCTTCTTCCTTTATAATATTTATGCCTTTTTCTTATTATTCTGGCTAGGATCCTTAGTATAATAGTGATAGTAGATACAATTGTCTTATTAGAAATCTCAGAGGAGGGACTTCTCTGGTGATTCAGTGACTAAGATTCCACACTACCAACGCAGGGGCCTGGGTTCAGTCCCTGGTTAGGGAGCTAGATCCCACATGCTCTAACTAAAGACCTGGCACAGCCAAATAAATAATTTTTTAAAAAGAAATCTGAGAGGAATGTTCTTAAAATTTTGCTCTTGGGTATGATGTTGCTGGGAGGGATTGAGGGCAGGAGGAAGAGGGGATGACAGAGGATGAGATGGCTGAATGGCATCACCGACTCGATGGACGTGAGTCTGAGTGAACTCTGGGAGTTGGTGATGGACAGGGAGGCCTGGCGTGCTGCGATTCATGGGGTCGCAAAGAGTCAGACACGACTGAGCGACTGAACTGACTGACTGATGATGTTTGCTGTGGTCTCATGTAGATACTTTCTGTCAGAATAAGGAAATTTTTCTTTCTAAATATTTGCTAAAAGTTTTAAAATTGTGAATGATGTTAACTTTTATCAAATGATTTTTTGCATGTATTGAGATGATCGTATGATTTTTGCCATATATTTCCTTTATTCTATTGATTATGATAATTGATTTTTTTTTTTTTGAAGTATATTGATTTATAGTATTATATTAGTTTCTGGTGTACAGCAAAGTGATTCAGTATTCAGTATATATATATATATATATATATATATATATATATGTATATACGTATATAGATATATCTCCATGTGCTATATGGTAGGACCTTGTTATTTATCTATTTTATATATAATAGTTTGTATCTGCTAGATAACTGATTTTTAAGTGTTAAACTAAACCTCTCATTCCTAAGGAGAAAAATCTCAACTTGGTTGTGACCGTAATAGTCTATATACATATGGATTTGATCTACCTGTATTTTGGTAAGGATTTATGTATCTATCTCATTTTATTCTTACAAGAACTGTGCAAGGAACATAATTCTTATAATCTCCACTTTACAAATAAACAACTGAATCTTAGAGTAATTAATTAATCACAAGAGATTGGTTAATAATTTTCTTTTCTTGCAATGTTTTGTTATCAGGGTTATTTTGGCCTCAAAATATATTAAAAATACAATTTAAGAATCATTCTTTGAAATAGTTTGTGTAAGAATGATATGATTTCCTTCTTGTATGTTTGGAAGAATTCAACAGTGAAACCAACTGTATCTGAAATTTTTTTTCTGATACTTCTTTTTTTAAATGGATATCTTTTCTCGAAAGTATATGGGACCAACTAGGTTTTCCATTTCTTCTCATGTCAGTTTATGTTAGTTGAATTGTTTGGGAAATTTGTCCAGCTCATCTAGATTATCATTTATTATTGTCAAACTCTACATAGTATCTTTAAAATTAATTTTTATATCTTTTTATTTTGGGGGGCTCCAAAATCACTGCAGATGGTGACTGCAGCCACGAAATTAAAAGATGCTTACTCCTTGGAAGGAAAGTTATGACCAACCTAGATAGCATGTTCAAAATCAGAGACATTACTTGCCAACAAAGGTCCGTCTAGTCAAGGCTATGGTTTTTCCTGTGGTCATGTATGGATGTGAGAGTTGGACTGCAAAGAAGGCTGAGTGCCGAAGAATTGATGCTTTTGAACTGTGGTGTTGGAGAAGACTCTTGAGAGTCCCTTGGACTGCAAGGAGATCCAACCAGTCCATTCTGAAGGAGATCAGCCCTGGGATTTCTTTGGAGGGAATGATGCTAAAGCTGAAACTCCAGTACTTTGGCCACCTCATGTGAAGAGTTGACTCATTGGAAAAGACTATGATGCTAGGAGGGATTGGGGGCAGGAGGAGAAGGGGACGACAGAGGATGAGATGGCTGGATGGCATCACTGACTCGATGGATGTGAGTCTGGGTGAACTCTGGGAGTTGGTGATGGACAGGGAGGCCTGGTGTGCTGCAGTTCATGGGGTCACAAAGAGTCGGACATGACTGAGCGACTGAACTGAACTGAACTGAACTGAATATCTGTAAGCTCTGTAGTGATATATCCTTTTATATTTCATATTTTGGTTATTTACACCTTCTCCTACATAAAATCAGCTTTAGGAAGTTCAGTGAAGCTATCCAAGGCTACCAACCTACATACAACCCAGGCTTTTTCACTCTGGGGTTTTGCTGCCTCCTTTGGTTTTCCCTGGAATTAAGATGCATTGATTTTTTTTTTCAGAGCCTATGACGCTTTCTATTGCCCTCCTATAACACTTGGCCTACAGGAAATACAGTGTAGGGTCCACCTTTATCAGAGAGCTATAATCTCTACACCACTCTTCACTACTTCTGTCTCTCCCCAAATCCCATATGCCTCCCTGCTACTCACACACACACTCATTTACACTTGCATCAGCTCAGGAATCTTTACATAATCTGAGGGATGAGGTAGCTTGCTCTCACTCCGTACATAATCTCCAGAATTTCTCCATGACCTAAGGTTTTGATTCTCCTTTTTGTAAATCAAAAGAGACTTCTATTTTCTTTTTCTGCTGTCTCATTGTTTCCTTGAACTCAGTCAAGTCATAGCATTGAGAGATGGGATGAGTGGTTAGAAATGAAGGTTTGGAAGCAGACAGGTGAGCTTGAGACAGTCACTTAACCTCTCAGAGCCTCAACTTTCCCAGTTGTAAAATGAAGTTAAGATACCAATCCTGCCTGCTCACAGTGTAGTGATGAAGACTCGAACGCTCAAAACAAGGATGCTTAAAGACAGTTTTTTTTTTTCTTTTATGAACTATACTATCCACTCAATAGTTTATATAAACACGCACATAGAGTTTAAAAAATAATAATTGTAAATAATAGAAAACAATACAATATAATTAATAAGGGCAGCCCCAATGGCTCAGTCAGTAAAAAATTTGCCTGAAATTATGGAGACCCAGGTTCCATCCTTGGGTTAGGAAGATCCCTGGAGAAGGGAACAGCAACCAACTCCAGTATTCTTGCTTGGAGAATTCCATGGACAGAGGAGTTGGTGTGCTATACAGCCTATGGAGTATAGTTACTGTGAGCTATCCCATCCATTCAAAAGTTTATATAAACATGCACATACAGTTTAAGTAATAATAATTGTAAATAATAGAAAACAATATAATATAATTAATAATAATTATAAAATGGATATCTGTGTCCACACCACCCAGCTCAAGAGATTACTATACCTTTGAGACTCCTTGTGAGTCTTGACAGATTCTTGCCTTTCTCCCAAGAGAATTTTATATTAATTATTCTCCTCATTATATTTCATTTCACTCCTTAAAAAGATATCCTTTAAGAGTTTTTTTTTAAGTTTTGCTTATTTTTGAGATTTATATAAATTAATTCTACTATGTATGTCTCTTTCTGTGACTTGCTCCATTCTTTCATCATAGCACTGGGGAGTCCATTGTGTGTGTGTGTGTGTGTAGCTGTAATTATTTTCACTGCTGTATAATATTCCACAGTAGAAACAGATGACAATGAATTTATCCATCTCCTATTGATGGATGTTTGCATCATTTCTATTTGGCTTATTTCAAATAATGCTCGATGATCATTCTTGCAAATGTCTCCAAACCACAGCTATGACCTAATTTTTTTAGAAGTAAAATTGCTAGATCTTAGGGTATGCATATTTCATTAAAAAACATGATTTATTAGGTGTATTTGTTTCCTATTGCTGCTGTAACAAATTACCACAAACTTAGTGGTTTAAAGAAATAAGTTTATCATCTTATAATTCTGGAGATAGAAGTCCAAAACGAGTATCATTAAGCTCAGTTCAGTTCAGTCACTCAGTCGTGTCCGACTCTTTGTGACCCCATGGACTACAGCATACCAGGCTTCCCTGTCCATCACCAACTCCCAGAGCTTGCTCAAACTCATGTCCACCAAGTTGGTGATGCCATCCAACCATCTTATCCTTTGTAGTTCCCTTCTTCTCCCACCTTCAATCTTTTCCAGCATCAGAGTCTTTTCAGTTGAGTCAGTTCTTCACATCAGGTGGCCAAAGATTGGAGATTCAGCTTCAGCATCAGTCCTTCCAATGAATACTCAGGGCTAATTTCCTTTAGGATTGACTAGTTTGATCTCCCTGCAGTCCAAGGGACTCTCAAGAGTCTTCTCCAACACCCCAGTTCAAAAGCATCAATTCTTTGGCACTCAGCTTTCTTTAAAGTCCAACTCTCACATCCATACATGACTACTGGAAAAACCATAGCTTTGACTAGACAGACTTTTGTTGGCGAAGTAATATTTCTGCTTTTTAATAGGCTGTCTAGGTTGGTCATAACTTTTCTTCCAAGGAGCAAGCATCTTTCAATTTCATGGCTGAAGTCACCATCTGCAGTGATTTTGGAGCCCCCCAAAATAAAGTCTGTCACTGTTTCCTTTGTTTCCCCATCTATTTGCCATGAAGTGATGGGACCGGATGCCGTGATCTTATTTTCCGAATGTTGAATTTTAAGCCAACTTTTTCACTCTCCTCTTTCACTTTTATCAATGGGCTCTTTAGTTATTCTTTGCTTTCTGCCATAGGGTGGTGTCATCTGCATATCTGAGGTTATTGATATTTCTCCCAGCAATCTTGATTCCAGCATTTGCTTCATCTAGCCTGGCATTTTGCATGATGTATTATGCGTATAAGTTAAATAAAAAGCAAAGTGACAATATACAGCCTTGATGTACTCCTTTCCCAATTTGGAACAGTCTGTTGTTTCATGTCCAGTTCTAACTATTGCTTTTTGACCTGCATACAGATTTCTCAGGAGGCAGGTCAGGTGGTCTGGCGTTCCCATCTCTTTCAGAATTTTCCACAGTTTGTTGTGATCCACAGAGTCAAAGGCTTTGGTGTAGTCAATAAAGCAGAAGTAGATGTTTTTCTGGAACTCTCTTGCTTTTTTGATGATCCAACGGATGTTGGCAATTTGATCTCTGGTTCCTATGGCTTTTCTACATCCAGCTTGAACATCTGGAAGCTCATGGTTCACATACTGTTGAAGCCTGGCTTGGAGAATTTTAAGCATTACTTTACTAGCGTGTAAGATGAGTGCAATTGTGCAGTTATTTGAGCATTCTTTGGCACTGCCTTTCTTTGGGACTGAATGAAAATGGACCTTTTCCACTCCTGTGGCCACTGATGAGTTTTCCAAATTTGCTGACATATTGAGTGCAATAACTTTCACAGCATCATCTTTTAGGATCTGAAACAGTTCAGCTGGAATTCCATCACCTCCACTAGCTTTGCTTGTTGTGTTGCTTCCTACCCATTCCAGGATGTCTGACTCTAGGTGAGTGATCACACCATTGTGGTTATCTGGGTCATGAAGATCTTTTTTGTATAGTTCTTCTGTGTATTCTTGCCACCTCTTCTTAATATCTTCTGCTTCTGTTAGGTCCATACCGTTTCTGACCTTTTTTGAGCCCATCTTTACATGAAATGTTCCCTTAGTATCTCTCATTTTCTTGAAGAGATCTCTAGTCTTTCCTATCCTATTGTTTTCCTCTATTTCTTTGCACTGATCACTGAGGAAGTCTTTCTTATCTCTCCTTGCTATTCTTTGGAACTCTACATTCAAATGGGTATATCTTTCCTTTTCTCCTTTACCTTTCACTTCTCTTCTTTTCTCAGCTATTTGTAAGGGCTCCTCAGACAGCCATTTTGCCTTTTTGCATTTCTTTTTCTTGAGGATGGTCTTGATCACTGCCTCCTGTGTAATGTCACAAACCTCTGTGACAGTTCTTCAGGCACTCTGTCTATCAGATCTAATTCCTTGAATCTATTTGTCATTTCTACTGTATAATTATAAAGGATTTGATTTAGGTCATACCTGGATGGTCTAGTGTTTTCCCCTGTTTTCTTCAATTTAAATCTGAATTTTGCAATAATGAGTTCATGATCTGAGCCACAATCAGCTCCTGGTCTTATCTTTGCTAACTCTATAGTGTTTCCCCATCTTTGGCTGCAAGAATATAATCATGTCTGATTTCAGTGTTGACCATCTGGTGATGTCCATGTGTAGAGTCTTCCGTTATGTTGTTGGAAGAGGCTGTTTGCAATGACCAGTGCATTCTCTTGGCAAAATTCTATTAGCCTTTGCCTTGCTTCATTTTTTACTCCAAGGCCAAATTTGCCTGTTACTCCAGGTATCTCTTGATTTCTTACTTTTGCATTTCAGCCCCCTATAATGAAAAGGACATCTTTTTTGGGTGTTAGTTCTAGAAGGTCTTGTAGGTCTTCATAGAACAACTCAACTTCAACTTCTTCAGCGTTACTGGTCAGGGCATAGACTTGGATTACTGAGATATTGAATGGTTTGCCTGGGAAATGGACAGAGATCATCCTGTCATTTTTGAGATTGCATCCAAGTACTGCACTTCAGACTCTTGTTGACTATGATGGCTACTCCATTTCTTCTGAGGGATTCTTGCTCACAGTGCTGCTGCTGCTGCTGCTGCTAAGTCACTTCAGTCGTGTCTGGCTCTGTGCGACCCCATAGACGGCAGCCCAGGCTCCTCCGCCCATGAGATTTTCCAGGCAAGAGTACTGGAGTGGGTTGCCATTGCCTTCTCCGCTTGCTCACAGTAGTAGATATAATTGTCATCTGAGTTAAATTCACCCATTCTAGTCCATTTTAGTTCACTGATTTCTAAAATGTCAGTGTTCACTCTTGCCATCTCCTCTTTGACCACTTTCAATTTACCTTGATTCATGGACTTAACATTGAAATATTGCTCTTTACAGCATCAAACTTTACTTCCATCACCAGTGACATCCACAACTGGGTGTTGTTTTTGCTTTGGCTCTGTCTCTTCACTCTTTCTGGGGTTATTTCTCCACTGATCTCCAGTAGCATATGGGGCACCTACTGACCTGGGGAGTTCATCTTTCAGTGTCCTATAGTTTTCCTTTTCATACTGTTCATGGGGTTCTCAAGGCAAGAATACTGAAGTGGTTTGCCATTCCCTTCTCCAGTGGACCACGTTTTGTCAGAACTCTCCACCATCACCTGTCCGTCTTGGGTAGCCCTTCATAGTTTCATTGAGTTAGACAAGGCTGTGGTCCATGTGGTCATTAAGCTAAAACAGAGGTATTGTCAGGACTGTGTTCCTTTTAGAGGTTCTAGGAAAGAATCTGAGTGAACTCCGGGAGTTGGTGATGGACAGAGAGGCCTGGTGTGCTGTGATTCATGGGGTTGCGAAGAGTCGGACACGACTGAATGACTGAACTGAACTGAACTGAACTGAGGAAAGAATCTAGTTCTATGTCTTTCCAAACTTCTAGGGGCTTGCTTCGTGATCTTTTCTCTATCTTTAAAGCCAACAGTGTAACATCTTCAAGTCTCTCCCCGATTCTGAGGCTTCTTTCTCCCACTTATAAGGACTCTGTGAAGGTCAGCTGATTAACAACTTAATTCCATCTCCAATCCTAATTCCCCTTTGCCATGTAACCTGAGATATTCATAGGTTCTGGAGATTAGGCTGTAGACGTCTCTTGGCGGTAGTGGTAAATCATTCTGCTATCATACTAGATGATGCAAATTGTCTTCTAAAGTGTTCGCCTATTTATATTTCTGCTGGTATAGGCCCGGGGCTTCCCAGGTGGTGCTAGTGGTAAAGAACCCGCCTGCCAGTGCAGGTTCGATCCCTGGGTCGGGAAGATCCCCTGGAGGAGGGCAGGGCAACCCACTCCAGTATTCTTGCCTGGAGAATCCCGTGGACAGAGGAGTCTGGGAGGCTACAGTCCAAAGGGTCGCAAAGAGCTGGACACAAGTGACTTAGCACAGCATAGCATAGCATAGGCCCACTCCCTCTGTTTCTATAAGAACCACTGTTTACATTTTATTTACTACATTTTTAATTTTATTATTTTGAAGTAATTTAAAATTCCCAGGAAATTGCAGAGACAGTACAAAAGTGTACTTGTACTTGACTTTTTCTTGCTCTCTTTTCTATCTGTCTTCCTTCTTCCCTTCCTCTCTTTCTCTCTTTCTTACTTTCTTTCTTGTTTTGTCTTATGACATTTTACCCCATGGATAGATTTGAGCAACCATCACCAACTGGTATAAAGACCTCTTTTAAAGCCTAAGCGTGGTACAGATCTTCGAGATCATCGCGAAAAGGCTGGCCCCGGAGGCCTCGTGTGGGTAAGAAGAATGGCTCAGAGCCAGGGAATATCCTGGGGTGAGACCCCGAGGGCGGTAAAGAGAGGGTCATGGCACTTGAGATGCTGATCTGTTAGGAGGCAGCTCTGCCCACAGGGGTCCTGGTGAGGGTCACCTTGACCAAGTCCTTCCCAGTGCTCCTGAGCACGCAGGCACCAGGGAGAGCGATGACTTTAACTCTTCCAGATTAATCCTGCTAAGTTGCAACAATATTGATATGCTATTATTTTCCATCTTTATTCATCCCCCGGCGAAGAAAGAATGACTCCCCCCAGGCCATTCATAATTGAAAAATGCTTTTAAGGCCTTTAAGAGTTGAATACTAAATTTCGCAAGGTGCCTGCTTTATTGGGTCTCCAGTCACCAATGATACATTTGCTCCCTAATGTTCTTTAAGGAAAGGCCCTCGAGTAGCCTGATGGATGGGACCGATCAAGATCAATGCTCATTAGTGACTCTGGTGGCCAGGTGGGCCAGGGCTGCTCACTTGGGTAGCTGGACCGGGCAGGGGACAGACTCTCAGCAAGAGACAGAAGCAAGGACTCTTGGCTTCCACTTGCCTTGGACTGTGACTCATCGTCCATTCATTCATTTATTCATTCATTCACTCAATAAATTCTTACTTTGCCCACTGTATGCGAGGCCTGATGCTGGATACAGAAATGGATCAGACCCACCCCTGTCCTCAAGGACCTCTCAGGACACATACAAAAATAAGGGCAACAGAGCAAGTGCTGTGGGTCTAATGCTAAGAGTGTACTTGGGGCCTGGGGAGCGTGAGAGGGAGGTTAGTTTTCCACAGGGGACTGGCAAGCAGGAAAAGCTTGATAGCAGAAGCGACATTTTAATGGTGTGTGATGAATGTCTGGGGTTCGAACACAGGTGGTTGCCAGGGTGGGAAGGGTGTTCCGGGCACAGACACCAAGCCAGGCAGAGGCATGGAAGTGTGAGCAACGAAGCAGAAAACTAAGCCACTTGACTTCTTAGGTAAGTCAACATGGTGGCTTCAGGAAGTGGTCAAAGCAGCAACTCAGAGACTCCTGGAACTGAATGTGGAGACAGAATAAGAAGGTTCCTCAAAAAAGCACGTCTCGGGACTTTGCTGGCAGTCCAGTCGGTAAGAAACCATGCTTCCACTGCTGGGGATTTGGATTCAATCCCTGGTTGGGGAACTAAGATCCCGAATGCCATGTGGAGTGGCCAAAAAAAAAAAAAAATAGAAAAACAGAAAAAAAAAAACTACCAAAAGACATGTCTTAACCCCTGGTGATTTGAAAACCATCAGGCAGTCATCCCTTACGATTATACAGTGGAAGTGAGATAGATTCAAGGGATTAGAACTGATAGAGTGGCTGAAGAACTATGGATGGAGGTTTGTGACATTGTACAGGAGGCAGGGATCTAGACCATCTCAGAGAAAAAGAAATGCAAAAAGGTAAAATGGTTGTCTGAGGAGGCCTTAGAAATAAATAGCTGTGAAAAAAAGAGAAGTGGAAGGCAAAGGAAAGATATACCCATCTAAATGCAGAGTTCCAAAGAATAGCAAGGAGAGATAAGAAAGCCTTCATCAGTGATCAGTGCAAAGAAATAGAGGAAAACAATAGAATGGGACAGACTAGAGATCTCTTCAAGAAAATGAGAGATACCAAGAGATATTTCATGCAAAGATGGGCTCAATAAAGGACAGAAATGGTATGGACCTAACAGAAGCAGAAGATATTAAGAAGAGGTGGCAAGAATACACAGAAGAACTGTACAGAAAAGATCTTCACAGCCCAAATAACCACAATGGCATGATCACTCACCTAGAGCCAGACATCCTGGAATGTGAAGTCAAGTGGGCCTTAGGAAGGATTACTACGAGCAAAGCTAGTGGAGGTGGTGGAATTCCAGTTGAGCTATTTCAAATCCTAAAAGATGATGCTGTGAAAGTGCTGCACTCAATATGCCAGCAAATTTGGAAAACGCAGCAGTGGCCACAGGACTGGAAAAGGTCAGTTTTCATTCCAATCCCAAAGAAAGGCAATGCCAAAGAATGCTCAAACTACTGCACAATTGCACTCATTTCACACGCTAGCAAAGTAATGCTCAAAATTCTCCAAGCCAGGCTTCAACAGTATGTGAACCGAGAATTCCAGATGTTCAAGCTGGGTTTAGAAAAGGCAGAGGAACCAGAGATCAAATTGGCAACATCTGTTGAATCATCGAAAAAGCAAGAGAGTTCCAGAAAAACATCTATTTCTGCTCTATTGACTATGCCAAAGCCTTTGACTCTGTGGATCACAACAAACTGTGGAAAATTCTGAAAGAGATGGGAATACCAGACCACCTGACCTGCCTCCTGAGAAATCTGTGTGCAGGTCAAGAATCAATAGTTAGAACTGGACATGGAACAACAGACTGCTTCCAAATAGGAAAAGGAGTAAGTCAAAGCTGTATATTGTTACCTGCTTGTTTAACTTATATGCAGAGCACATCATGAGAAACTCTGGGCTGGATGAAGCACAAGCTGGAATCAAGATTGCTGGGAGAAACATTAATAACCTCAGATACGCAGATGACACCACCCTTATGGCAGAAAGTGAAGAAGAACTAAAGAGCTTCTTGATGAAAGTGAAAGAGGAGAGTGAAAAAGTTGGCTTAAAGCTTAACATTCAGAAAACAAAGATCATGGCATCTGGTTCCATCACTTTATGGCAAATAGATGGGGAAACAATGAAAACAGTGTCAGACTTTATTTTTGGGGGCTCCAAAATCACTGCAGATGGTGACTTCAGTCATGAAATTGAAAGATGCTTGCTCCTTGGAAGAAAAGTTATAACCAACCTATATTAAAAAGCAGAGACATTACTTTGCCAACAAAGGTCCATCAAGTCAAAGCTATGGTTTTTCCAGAAGTCATGTATGGATGTGGGAGTTGGACCATAAAGAAGGCTGAGCACCGAAGAATTGATGCTTTTGAAGTGTGGTGTTGGAGAAGACTCTTGAGACTCCCTTGGACTGCAAGGAGATCCAACCAGTCCATCCTAAAGGAAATCAGTCCTGAATATTCATTGGAAGGACTGATGCTGAAACTGAAACTCCAATCTTTGGCCACATGATGCGAAGAACTGACTCATTGGAAAAGACCCTGATGGTGAGAAAGATTGAAGGTGGGAGGAGAAGGGGACAACAGAGGATGAGATGGTTGGATGGCATCACTGACTCAGTGGACATGAGTTTGGTGATGGACAGGGAAGCCTGGCATGATACAGTCCATGGGGTCACAAAGAGTCAGACATGACTGAGTGACTGAACTGAACTGAGGCAAGCATCCCCGAGAGAGGACAGGACTCATTCAAGTCTCACAACTGGGTAATGGGGAGGAGGGCCAGGACCTGCGGGGAGCCCCTGGCTAGGATTCTGACAGTACAGCTGTGGCCTCATGGAGACCAAAGTTCCACTTTGACATTGATCTTGAACCTTGATTTATCATTACACACAAACATGGGATTGTTACACGAAACTTGAAGTCCCTCCAGCTATCAAATTCTATGAAGCCCAGAGAGATGAAGAGTCTTATGCTGGATCACACACAGCTAATTAGTGATACAGGTAGACAGAAAGTGGGGACATAAAAATAAATTTAAACAAGAAAAAGTGGGTGATGGGAAGAGGTTAATATTTGGTAAGTGCCTAGGGCAATGGTCTCTTTATTTGCATTTTCTCCTTTAATCTCCAACCAGGCTTGGTGGTACACCCTTCACACCCAGTTTTCAAGAGAAACTGAAGACTTAGAGGTGAGGTGACTTGCCCAAGGTCACACAAGGTGGACCCAGGATTTAAACCTAGATTTAAAAAAAAAATTAATTTATTTATTTTAATTGGGGGCTAATTACTTTACAATATTGTGGTGATTTTCACCATACATTGACATGAATCAGCCATGGGTATACATGACTGCGCCCCCCTCCCCATCTCATCCCTCTGGGTTTTTAAATAAAATCTCAAAGCCCATGTGCTTCCCGTTGTCCTGGGTTGTCCCTTTAGGGGCCTCAGAGAGAAATGTAAGCAGACACAGGACAACTGCCCATTCTGTGGTTCTTCCGGGGCCTCGGGGCTGGCTCAGCTCAGGGGTCCAACCACCACATTGAATCTCAAAGACCATGTCAGTGTCATCAAGTGACCAGGTAGGTCCTGTCCTTTGTTCTCAAGGAGTACGTCAAGGCTGGATATTGTCACTCTGCTTGTTTAACTTATGTGCAGAGTACATCATGCGAAATGCCGGGCTGCTGAAGCACAAGCTGGAATCAAGAGTGCCGGGAGAAATATCAATAACCTCAGATATGCAGATGACATCACCATTATGGCAGAAAGTGAAGAAGAACTAAAAAGCCTCTTGATGAAAGTGAAAGAGAAGAGTGAAAAAGCTGGCTTAAAACTCAACATTCAAAAAACAAAGATCAAGGCATCCAGTTCCATCACTTTATGGCAAATAGATGAGGAAACAGTGGAAACAGTGACTTTATATTTGGGGGCTCCAAAAATCACTGCAGATGGTGATTGCAGCCATGAAATTAAAAGACACTTGGTCCTTGGAAGAAAAGCTATGACCAACCTGCTGCTGCTGCTGCTGCTAAGTCGCTTCAGTCGTGTCCGACTCTGTGCAACCCCATAGACGGCAGCCCACCAGGTCCTCTGTCCCTGGGATTCTCCAGGCAAGAACACTGGAGTGGGGTGCCATTGCCTTCTCCGATGACCAACCTAGCAGCATATTAAAAAGCAGAGACATTACTTTGCCAACAAAGGTTCATCTAGTCAAAGGTATGGTTTTTCCAGTAGTCGTGTATGGATGTGAGAGTTGGACTATAAAGAAGACTGAGCACCAAAGAATTGATGCTTTTGAACTGTGGTGTTGGAGAAGACTCTTGAGAGTCCCTTGGACTGCAAGGAGATCCAACCAGTCCATCCTAAAGGAAATCAGTCCTGAATATTCATTGGAAGAATTGATGCTGCAGCTGAAGCGCCAAAATTTTGGCCACCTGATGTGAAGAACTGACTCACTGGAAACGACCCTGATGCTGGGAAAGATTGAAGGCAGGAGAAGGGGATGACAGAGGATGAGATGAAGGCAGGAGAAGCAGACGACAGAGGATGGCATCACCAACTTGATGGACATGAGTTTGAGTAAGCTCTGGGAATTGGTGATGGACAGGGAAGCCTGGTGTGCTGCAGTCCATGGGGTTGCAAAAAGTCAGACATGACTGAACTGAACTGATGGAGGCTATTGCTCAGTCTCTGTCCAAAGATTGGAGGAGAGGCAGGGAGGGGATGTGGCCAGGGAGAGGGCAGCCAAGACAGGCAGAAGGGAGGCCTAGGGTATCAGCTCTGGATCTCTAATTCATCCCTGGGTAGGCCTCTCTCCCCAGAACCTGCAGAGAAGACAAGAGGCATTGGTCTGGCCTGGGCCTGACTCTAGGAGGAGGCAATCAGGCCTCTGATTCCTGCACTTGGTCCCCGGCCTTGTGCCTGAGTTGTGTGGCCTTGAAACCAAGCCCCTGCCCTATGAGCCACACCATCCCAGCGGCCCATGAGGATGCCAGGGCCGGCATAGCTATGCGTTGCTGCTCTCATGTCCTCTTCAGACCCAGGGAGGCAGCCAGCAGTGGCATAGACACCTGGCACAGTCACAGAGCCCAGCTCTGTCTTGCAGACATGCTGCCTTCGTTCAGTAAATCTCACCCTGGAGGCCTCATCCAGCATGGCAGCCCACGGTCCCCTTCTCTCCCTGGCACCATGAGCCACCCAACCCCTGAATCGAGGCCCCTTCAGCACTAGTAGGACCGGGCTGAGCCCACTGCCCCGTGGGGTCCCCCACCCATGAGACAGGTGGCCTGGGGCTTTCATCCCCTTCCCAGTCTCTGCCCCTCCAAGCTGCTTACTTTTTATTAAAATGCTGCACGTCTTCCCACCCCACGGCTTTCCCCCAAATCTCTGAGGCGCCAGGTCTTGGACACTCAGGTGGTAGCTCAAGCATCACCCTATCAGAGAGGAGCCCCGAATGAAAGCTATCCCCCCAACCGTCTCATCCCCCTTACTTCCCTCTCTGAAATCACCCTGTTTATGTGTCTAATTTGTGTGTTATCCATCCGCCTGCCCCGCACCCCAGGCATCTCTTTTATTATTGAATAAATGAATGAATGTGTGAGTGGGTGAATGAACAAGTGAGGGAATGCTGACCTGCCTTCCTCTGCACTCGGAAGGGCCCTGTGACTTAGTGTTTAGAGACAAAGTACAGCAGGGTTGAAATCGGCTCTGCCACTCACTAGTTGAGGGTAGTAAACAAGGGACCTCACGGCTCTGAGCCTGTTTTCTCATCCAGACAGTGGACTGACGACAACATTCTCCAGGTGTCTGAGCAGAGTGCACAGAAGTGCACAGTTGAGCGTCTCACACCATAAGATCTTCCTGCAAGACAGCTGATGCATCTCTAGGCCGAAGATTTCCTGTGGGTGAGTGGGTCTGGGCTCACGGCTGGTTGGGGGTGGGTGAGCTCTGGACCTCAGTTTCTCCATCTGAGATGTGAGCTGACTCCTTTTCTATGAAGATACAGGAGAAAGTGTTTGGGGCAATGCTTCACACACTGGGAAATCAGGTAGGCCTGGGTTTGGGCCACAACTTGAAGAATCACCAGCTGTGTGATCTTGGCAAAGAACTTAACCTTGTGGAAGCTGGATTCCCATCCAGAAATGGGGCCACTATTGAGGATCCCAGCTTGGGGTCCTGTCCTTGGGGTGCTCACCAAAGATGCTGAGTGGAGACAGGCAATGAAGGAAGAATTGGAGCCAGTGCCAGTGAGGAGAACACACTCATATAGGATGTCCAGGGAACCAGCAAAGGGCCTCTAACCCAGACTTAGAGACAGGTTCTCATTGGAGCTGACATGGAAGCTAAGACCAGGAAAAACAGCACATACAAAGGCCCAGTGGTGAGCAAAAGCTTGTTCTCCACAGCCCCCCTCTTACTTGCTTTAAAGACACCCCTCCCTTCAGTGGCTCTCTAGCCTTTCCTATGAAAGGCTATTTAGAAACCAGGATTCTTAAATATCCCAGCATAATATGGAGCCTGTGGATCTCTGAACTCAAGCAATCGGCCATCAGCATCTGTATTAGTTAGCTCAGGCTGCTAGAAAAAAATATCACAGACATTGATCTCCCACAGTTTTGGAAAGTCTGAGACCAAGGTGGCATCTGATTAGATCCCTGATGAGGGCCCTTGTCCTGGCTTGCGGACAGCCACATTCTCATGGAGTCCTTACATGGTGGAGAGAGGAAAGAGTGAGTGATCTCTCTCTTCTTCTTATAAAACCACTAACCCCACCATAAGGGCCCCACCCTCCTGCCCTCACCTAAGTCTAATTATCCCCCCAAGGCTCCAATATATGAAGGCTTCAATATATGAAGTTGTGGGGACATAATTCAATATACAGCAGCATCTGCCAGTGGCCTGAGGGCAGAACAGGAATATATTGGAGCTGGAAAGACTCTCAGTGGTTTTATCCCAGAGGTTCAGCCTTGTGAGGGCAGGCGCTGAGTCTGTCTGCTGCCCAGAACACTTGTGGTACCTAGTAGGTGTTGGGACAATGCTCATTAAATGGAAGCAATCCGGTACAGTTCTATGAGGGGGAGGAACCCAGGTGGAGCCCGAGCAGAGGACACGTCTGGCGTCACACTGAAGGCCAGTGGCCGACCTGGGACCAGAACTGATGCTCAGACCAAGCTGTCCCAATCTGTCACGGGATGAAGTTTCAGGTGACCGGGAAGTGGGCCAGGTTCCAGGGACAGGAAAAACCCAGGATGAGTCAACACTGCCCTCTCTTCCTTCAGCTCCATCTTCATCCTTGTATTCAACAATGACTTATTAAATGCCTACTATGTGCCAGGGACCATTCTTGTGGTGGGGTGACAACCATGAACAAGCATCTGATTTCACGGAGTCTAGGCTAAGTGGGGGGAGGCAGGTGAGATTAATAATTAAAATAGGATAGCCGGTGGTGGAAAATTCCATGGAAGGGGGGAAAAAAAAGAGCAAGAGGGGAGAGAGAGAGAAAGAGAGCAAGAGGCAGGGCATCTTTACTGACAAATGTGTCAGAGAAAGCATCTCTGATAAGGTGACATTTGAGTGAGGTCCAAAGGAAGATATGGGGACATTAAAATATGGCCACACGTTCTCTGATATTCTTCCCTTCAAGAAATACAGCTTAACTGTTCTCCCCTTGAGTGTGCACTGGACTTGGTGACTCACTTTTTAATTTTTTTATTTATTTGTTTTTGGCTGCGCTGGGTCTTCATTGCTGCATGCGGGCTTCCTCCAGCTGCAGCAACTGGGGGCTATTCTCTAGTTATGGTGCCCAGTCAAGCTTTCCGCCCTACTGACATTCTAGCTGCAACCTCCTCAGAGAGTCTGCACTCCTTTATTCTTGATCCACAAAAACTATGTGATAATAAGTGTTTGTTGTTTTAAGTCACTAAATTTGTGGGTAATTTGTTATACAGCAATAAATAAGAAGGGGAGGAGCCAACCACAAGGATACCCAGAAGAAGCGTGATCCAAGCAGAGGGGACAGCAGGTGCAAAGGCCCTGGGCCTCCAGGCAAGGAAGGCAGAGACTCCATCAGGGGCTCTGCCCTTGTCTGTAAGGTTCTCAGTATCCTCATTTGTCAAAAGGAGGAAACAGTACCTCTCTTACCTGTCTCAAGGGACGTTGTCCAATGAGAAACTTGATTGCATGGACCTAGGAAGGTTCAGAGAGGGCTGGGACTTGGCCGCACAGTCAGATAGGGCCAGCCTGAGGTGCAGGCTGTGGCTGCTGACCATGATTCCTGACCCTTCCTGGACCTCCTGGATGAGACTCCCCAGAGAGGATCCTGGGAGTTGTATTTGTCTTTACCTGCTGGGTGCTTTGGATCCATACACAAGATTGTGCGCCCCTGCCTTGCAGCCCTCAGTCTCCTCAGGCTCCCTGCAGTTCCTGATCTCCCTAGAGCCAATTAGCCAAGATCTATTCATCCTCAAAGTCTGCCCCAGGCTTAACCTCCTCTGGGGAGCCTTCCCTTACGCTCCCCCAATCCCAAGAGTCAGACTTTTTGGCCACTGGCTCCCCTCTGAGCCTTGCTCTGGCTTCTTTGGCAACAAAAGCGCTATTGATTGCTCGTGCTGTGGTTCTTGGACATTGCGTTGTAGTTATTTCTTTAGATTCCGAGTCTCTGAGGTTGAAGAACATCTATGTGTTGTTGGTGTGTGTTAGTCGCTCAGTCGTGTCTGACTCTTTGTGACCCAGTGGACTGTAGCCTGCCAGGCTCCTCTGTCCATGGAATTTCCCAGACAAGAATACTGGAGCAGGGAGCCATTCCCTTCTCCAGGGGATCTTCCCAACCCAGGGATCGAACCCAGGTCTCCTGAATTGCAGGCAGACACTTTACCAGCCGAGCCACCAGGGAAGCTCGGTATCCATCTGTACAAGCCCAGAAGTCAGTATGGGTCTCTGTGTTCTCTTCTGTAGGCTAGTGTCCAGGAGGCCCTCAGTCCAGGGTCCTGGATGGATAGACTGGTGAAAAGATGGAAAGGAGACTGGAAGGAAGGAGGAGGCAGGATGGGAAGAAGAGGAGGGGAGGGATGGGAGATGATTTGGAGGAAGGATGAGAGGAAGAGTGGGAGAAGGAGGAGGAGGAGGGACAAAAGGAGCAATGGGAGGAACCAGGGGGAGGATCAGGGAGGGATGGGAGGAAGATGGAAAGAAAGCCTGGAGGAAGCGTGAAGAGAGATGGGAGGAGAGTGCGAGGACCTGGGGGAAGAAGGCTGAGAGCAGGGGTGAGAGGAGGGATGGGAGGAAGGATGGGAGGGTGGATGAGTGGACGAACGAACGAATGGACACAAAAGTGGGTGAACACAGTCTCTCCCACCACCGTACCTCCGCCCACCCAGACTGGAGCTGCGGCTCGCAGTAACTCCAGTGGGCTCGCTCAGTTAACCAGGCCCCTGTTTTACTAACGGTCTCCTCTGCAGCAGAGGCAATTAGAGTCAACGGCTGGCAGCTTCTCCCCAGGCAGCCCCACCTGCCCTGTCCTGTCCCATTAACTTCCAATTCAACAGCCATCCCCGACCTACAATGTATAATGAAAGACATTCAAAATATATCCAAATGGCATGAGTATTGATTTATTAATGCTGGGGAATGTTGCTCTAATTGAATTGAGATCCAGGAAGTAAGTTAATGTAGCTGACGGTGCTACAGGAATTGAATTACCCCAGGGCCCAGAATTATTACCTTTTCACTCTCTTTGTTGTCAGTGGGATAAATAACAAATCAATTGACAATTCACGCTGGTGGCAAAAAAAAAAAAAAAAAAATGTCCACAGAGCCCTGAACAGAGAACTGAGGAATGGGTGTGGGTGAGGGGTGGGGAGCTTCCTGGAGGAGGTGGCAAACGACGGTGAGCAGAGGAGGGTCTGTGTGCAAGCCCAGAGACCTCTCTTCTCTAGTCTAGCAGTCAAGTAGCCAGAGTTCCCTAAAACTCCAGCTGCACGGACTGAAAGGGCAGCACAGCTGGCTGTGAACATCTGTGAATACATCTGAGAACCAGAGATGGAAGGGGCTTGGGTCAAGTCACACAGGGAGTCTCCTGGCAATTCTCCCCTCCCTGGCCTCAGCTGCTGGCACGTCCCGCAGTTGAAAGCTCTCCTAGAGCCACTTCAGATGTCTGCTCTGCTCTTCTCCCGCTCCCTCCTGCTCCAGGCTTCTCTGCCCCCGACGGCCCGCTGGGACACTAGGCATCCTCTGGACAGGGAAATTTGAGGGCAGAATGCTGAGGGCGGAATGTTCCCCTCACCTGGCCACTGAGAGATCTGTGCTAGGATTCTGGAAACTTCTCAGAGGATGAAAGACTCTAGTCTGCTCCATCAAGAGAAAGGACCTCAGGAAGTGAGGCCAGGAGACTGTGATTTCAACTAGCATCCTTCCCCCGCCCCCTGCTGCTGTCCTCCTGTTCCTCTCTAGCAGCCCTCTGGGTCTTCCAGCCTTTTCCTTCCTCCCCTTCAAGGGGGCCCTTGGGCAGGAATAAACAGTCTCTCTGAAATAGACGACCATGGAAATGGACAAAGTTGGCAAGCCAGCCCAGCTCTGCCTGTGGCTAGCTTTGTGCCCCCAGGGTATCGGGTTCATCTCTCCTAGCCTTAGTTTCCCCACAAGTCCAGTGGAAATCCACCCCCTGGGAGCCTCATGAGACAGTGGCTCAGAAGTGCTTTGGAAAACGTGGAGCGAAGGACAGCCAGGGCTGGCGAGCGTCTGCCAGGGACCACACACCCTCCCGCCAGACGCCTCTGGCCGTGGGCTGTCCAAATGGGTGTCTGCAAAGCAGCCCGGCTGGCCTTGTTCTGGTCAAGGAAGAGAAAGGCTGAGTTAATTAAATCAACAGCTAACAGTGCAGGTTACCCACAAAAGTGAACTTTAGTGCCCCTAAAACCACTGACCAAAGGAGGGCTGGGAAAAAAAAATGAAACCACAGTTGGAGTAAAATGGAAAAAGAAATCATCAGCTCTACATCACTTCAGCCAGCCACAGGTATCAGAATATTAATTGGTCTTTGACTCGATTTGGCTGTGGGAGTTGGGGCAGGCTGTGGCTTCTGGGAGCCCAACCGAGCGCCATGGGGCTGGCCGCAGGGCATGCTGGGAGGCGGCTAGCCACAGGGACTGGGAGGGGGGTGGGGGCAAGGCTGGGGCCCCCTCAGGCCCGGGAGGGAAGGGTGGGTGGGCAGGGGCGGGCAGGTGGAGTGAGTGTGGAAATGGGTGTGAGTTGGGGGGGTGGGGGGTGGGCACTAGAGTGTGGTGACTGGGCCCTCTCAGGCCCAGTGTCTCATGAAAAAAAAAAAACCTCAAACAGCTTGGTCACTCCAAAACTCTCCACACAAATTTGTTATTGTTTGATTTTCACAATGGCTCTAGCAAGAAGGAGGTAATTCCTACGACAGAGGTGGAGTCTCCCAGATATGCTTGGAAAGCACCAACCACAGAGGCAGTGGCAATGGCGAAAATGATGGCAATGTTTGCTCTTGTTTAGGAAGTGACCGCTTGGGCTCACAGCACAGTGCCAAGGTACAGAGGAGGTGCGTGAAGAATCTGGGTCGAGATGAATTTTCCTAGACTCAGAATTGACTCCCCAGACAGCAAGCCGCTTCTATGCCTGCCTGGCCCAGGCCTGGCCCCCATCCCTGACCCTGAACCCCTGCAAGGCTTCCCAGGGATTGATCTGCAGGGCGTCCCAGCCCTTCTATAGGTCCCCGCGTGTTCAAGCCAACTTTGAGTATTCAATTCTACTCTGCTGGGTGGCTCTTTCTGCTGCAGCTGCTGTTATGACACTAAAGGCCCATGGAAACAGAGACCATGTCCAATCCCTCTACCGCCACCGGCCTGCTGGACATGTTTGTGAAACCCGGGCACGGGGAGCATCTGAGGGGCCAGCCACCTTCCCCCAATCCTCTGCAGGGAAAATGTTCAGTGGAGCCCATGTCACAAGCACCTGGACGCAGCTCTGGAGCGTCAGCAGCATCCGATCTCTTTGCCACCGTGTCCTACATCTGTTCAGGGGCCTGTGCCAAGGAAGGCCTGCCTGACTCCCCAGGCCTTTATCCAGCCTGGGCCGCTGTGGGCAAGAAGGACGGTTAGATCATCTGTCTGCCCCTCCGTTCACAAAGGAAGAAAGTGAAGCACAGAGAGGGGGAGGGATTTGCTTGAGGTCACAGAGCAAGTTAAAACCTAGCACTCCAGGTTCCAAGTTTCTTTTCAAACTTCTGGGGTTCCAGGGGTCATGGAAGTGGCACTAAAGCCATAGCTCTAGCTGCAAAGTGGCAACTGACTTTGGCTTCAGCGTCAGGGAGGGCAGAGGGAGTTCTGGAGGCTGACAGCCTTGAGAGCCCAAGTTGGTCCCAAGAGGCAACCACACTGTGCAGGAAGGTGGGCCTCATTTTGCCAGAACTTCTGTTTTCTCAAGTGAAGCTAAAAGTTTGAGCTTTTATGTGAGGTTCCACAGCTGTTAAATGTTGGCAAAACTGAAAATTTTAATAGCACGGTGATATGCAAAGCAAAATGACACATTTGCTGTCTGTGGGCTGTAGGTGGTGACTTCGGGGCTGTCTTTCGTGGGGCCTGGTGGGTGGCATTGCAGGAGGAGCTGAAAGGCTGAGCACTCTGACAGGATTTGAGCTTTGAGATACTGTTGACTTATTGCATCATTTATTCATTCCTTCACTCCTTCACCCTCATGGCCTGGGCTTTATCGTCTGCCTTCTTTGTCCAAGGAAGTTCTGGCCTCCCTCTGGCAGAATGAACCTGTCTGAGCTTCCCAACATCCCAGGAGCCAGGATGGGGGCAAGGTAGGATTTCAGACACAGGAGCCTACTGCTGCCTGTCCCAGCATCTTCCGGGGCAAGGGGCAAGTCTTCCTGGGCATGGTAGAGGGTGGAGTTGAACTGCCCACATCACAGATCCAACCCTTGGTTTTCGTCCCATTCTTACCACGGGGATTAAAATTTTGGATTGAACAGACCTGGGTTCAAATCTTGGCTCTGCTACTGACAAGCTGTGTGACCTTGAGCAAGTAGCTACCCTTTTCTGAGCCTCCGTAAAGGAGACATTGCAGATGCCTGGCTGTGTCCCCATTGGCCACTCTGAAAACCTTCCCTTGTTCAGTTCAGTTCAGTCGCTCAGTCGTGTCCGACTCTTTGCGACCCCATGAATCAGCACGCCAGGCCTCCCTGTCCATCACCAACTCCCAGAGTTTAGGAGATGGCTTTTATTATTACTGATGATATTGTGATTTGGGGCTGACACCCAATCTCAAAGCCAAGATCATTGGAGCAGCTTCGAGGTGGGAGCCTGGCTGCCCCACCCTGAGGACCTCAGGGTGGATCGAGGACTTAGAGTGGGGCAGGGAAGACTGTGGCCTCTGTGATGGGGAGGGTGGAATCTGTGTAGCAAAGAGGGTTGGGCCCCGGGGGAGCCCGTCTGCACCACTCCCACCCCAGACCTCTGAGTGGTTAGCGAAAATGGTGCTAATGGGGCCAGGCCCAGCTGTGACCATCACCATCAAGGAGGAGGGGTGGGGCCCGAGGGAGGGGCAGGTGTGGGGTGGGTGAGGGGGTCCTGCAGCCTGGCCTGCCCAGCACCCACCCAGTGCTCCAGAGAGGCCAGGTCTGCTTCCATCAGCACAGGGGTTTATGGTGGGGGGTGGGGGTGGAGGAAAAGCTAGGGTACCCTAAGCTATCTCCTTGGAAAATCAAATACAAGTTCTTCAACCTGCCCAGATCCTTGGAGTTTCTTGATCCAGGACCTTGGGGAGACAATTCCCCACTCTGAACCTGCTTCCTTGTCTTTAAAATAGAACTAGTGATAATATGACTTCCTAAGATTGTCTTGACGTCAGTAAAGATAAATTTGGGCTGGAGGGGAGTGAGCAAGCTTCCTACCTGAGAAAGGGCACGGCCTCCTCTGCCTGCCCAGACCTCTCCTTGCCCCAGTTGACTGCTCTGCCCATGGTCTGGAGCCGGGCATGGAGCCCCAGTACTGTCTCTGACTTCCCTGCCTTTGGCCTCAAACCTCACAGAAATCCCCATGGCTGTGGTTGTTGCAGGGCCTTCATGTCCTAAGGGATGCAGCTCCCCACAGATAAAGAGCTTAGGATGCTCCCCTAAGTCCTAAGGAGTGAGGTTCCAAGTGAATCTCTTTTGCCCTCTGTCAGGGCACACTTCCCCGAGCATCCTCTCTGAATCATGCTCCTACCTCCGGGGATAGTTGTCCTAGATTGGGGTTTCCAAGTTACCACAGTCAGACTCACCCTCTCCTGCTTCACACCCAGCTCGCATGATAATCTTAAATCCAGCACTCGAGAGTTCATAAAGCCCATCGTATGCTCAGCTCTCTCTCTCACTGACTCCTCTGAGTCAGTGCCTGAGGTTCTGGGCTGCAGCTAGGACTCCCATTTTGCAGATAAGAAAACTGAGCAGGGCCAGGACCAGGGTGAGGCAGGCAGGTGTCCCAAATGTCAAGTTTAGTTCAGAGTTTGGCATCAACCTGGCACTTCTAGGGGGGTGGAGAGTCAGCACCCATGTGGGCCTGGCTTGGCCCACCCGGGCCCTGGCCCTAAATCAAGGCTGGGGAGGAGGGGGGCTACCAGCCCTGCCCTACTCTCTCAGCAGGGAGGGAGTGAGTTGGTCACCAAGGTCAGTCTCCCCTGAGCTCTGGGCTGGGACTCTTTCCGCTTGAATGGAGGGCCTGTGAGTGGGGAGATGACCCTAGAAGAAGGAAGATGGAGTCTGTGGGTCTGCGTGCGCTTGGAGTCTGGTTAAATGCAGGGCCTGGAGGTACACGGGAATCTGCAGCTCAGAGAACAAGCGAGCCTAAACTACAGTAGGAAGCCCAGAGAAAGAGGGGTGTAATTCTAACGATCAACCTCCCAGAAGGCAGAGGCTGCCCTGACTGGGGGGTACTAGTGTCTGGTGGTGGGGAGGGGCTAGTATCTTTGAAGCTGTGAGAGCAGGAGGCCCCTGGGGCAGTCCTCTTTTGCAAAATCTGGTAAAAGTGAAAAAACAGCACAAAGTCTGAGACCCAGCCATCTCTAGAAATAACAATAGCCACTGGCACTTTCCCCGTGGCAGGCAGTTTTAAGAGCCTAATGTTTATGCACTCGCTGAATTCTGGCAAGGACCCCCTGAAGCAGGTGCGCTGTTATTATCCCCATTTTCCAGATGGGGAAACTGAGCCTCAGAGACAGCTGACCTGCCCAAGGTCACCCAGCCGCTAAGTGCAGAGTCAACTCCTGTATCTGTGCTCTTAGTTGCTATGACATGGTGCCTCTACCCTCAAAAATATTCTCCTGAGGGTGATGAGATGTACTGGAAATTTCACAGAAGCTTTGCTTGTAAGAGTGATACAACCAGAAGGAGCCACATTACTGCTCACGGACAGGAGCAGCCACACACTCCAGAACAACCCAACAAGCCTTCCGGCAGTTGGACAGAGTGAGGTCAGACTATTCACTGTAACTGCACATTTCCTATGGAAATGACATAGTAACTGAAAAAAGTAATGTGCTGCTGTGTGCCTAAGCCCATTGTTAATACTAGAGAGAAAAAAATAATAACCAAATTATGCTCATTTCACGAAGTATTGATAGGGTTGGAAGATTCCAGACCAAACTGCTGAGGTTGTTTCTCAGAGGAAGGATGAGAGGGGTGGGATGAGGGCCAGTTGGATGGGCCAACCAGCTTGGCCAAGAGTAGGAAACGGTCACAACGAGCATGTGCTATTTTTGTAATTAAACAGGAAACATTTTAAAAAACATTTTTTAATGCATACTTTTTTTTTTTTTTTGCTTTTAAATATTTATTTATTTGGCTGCATGGGTCTTATTCGCAGCACATGGTATCTTTTGATGCAGCACTTGGGCGTCTCTCCCCGCGGCATGTGGGATCTTAGTTCCCCTACCAGGGATCGAACACACGTCCCCTGCATTGCAAGGCAGATTCTTACCCAGGTAAGAACTATGTTTCTTAAATGAAAAGATATTAAAGAATCTTCAAAAGGTGGCTTGAGGGCCCCTCCCCTAGTTTAGATTCCCAGACTCGGGAGGACACCTCTGCCGTGATAGACTGGCAGACTCAGGTCTATTCCTACCCAGAGGGGAATGCGAAAGCATCACAGGGAAAGTCTTTGCTTTTTGTTCTGCACTCAGCACCCTTTGGGCTGCAGCAGCTGAGGGGTTGGCGTCATGGTACCGCATCTTCTGTTGCTGGCCTGTGGTGGCAAAGGGCAGTGGGCCAGGCCTTTCTTGTCCAATCCTGATCACGTGTGTGAATTTTGGGCTATTATTTTTCTCCAGCCTCAGTTTTTTCACCTGTAAAATGGGAATAATATCTTTCTCTGGCTTGATCTAGGGTCGAAATAAAATGTCCCTGAGAACTGTCAAGGGGAGAAAGATTTGAGGACTAGTTATAATTTTTCTTTACTAGAAAACTTTTGGGTCAAAGAGATCAGGGTTTGAATTCTAGTTCCTCCACTGACAGCTGTGGACAAGAGGGTGAGCTCCTCTTGTTGCCCACCAGGGTTCTCGATGTTCCCCGATCAATAGAAATTGACTAGAGATCAGACAAGAAATTCAAGCAAGGGCTTCCCTGGTGGCTCAGTGGTAAAGAATCTGCCTAACAGTGCAGGAGACACGGGTTCGATCCCTGGTCTGGGAAGATCCCACGTGCCGTGGGGCAACTAAGCTCATGCGACGCTCAAGAGCCCAGGAGCCACAACTACTGAGTCCTGTGTCTCAACTGCTGAAACCCATGTGCTCTAGAGTTCGGATTCCACAACAAGAAAAGCGACAGCAACGAGAAGCCTGAACACTGTGACTAGAGAGCAGCCACCACTCACCACAACCAGGGAAAAGCCTGTGCAGCAACAAAGACCCAGCGAAGACGAAAACAAGCAAATAAACTAATTAAAAAAAGAAATTCAGGCAAGGCTTTATTGGGGCCACTGATGCCGCAGGGGAAGCAAGAACTAACAACAGATTCCCTTGCCTGCTTACTTCCCGAGGCGGGGGGCAAGCTTGTTCTTCACAGAGGGTAAGGGGAGGGGTGTGTCCAGGGATTAGGCTGCAGGGGTGGCTTAGGTGTTTTGCTCGCCCGCTTAGGTGGCATTTTGTGCAGGAGGCACACTCAGAGCTCTGCTTTTGCTCCCAACACCCTGTCTTTGCTCCAGGCTCCTCAAAAGTTGGCAGTTGGGTTGTTTGGTCTCTTTGTATCTTTTGGGTCCAGAATCTGCCCCCACTGTGCCTGCACACAGTTACTTTTAGCCCCATGCAGCTTCTTTGTATTTTGTCACTCAAAGAGAGACGTGCCCAGGTGCAGGCATTGCAGCACTGCCGCAAGAGTCCCAGGTCTCTGACCTCAGTTTCTTCATCTGCAAAATAGAAAGGAAAGGATACCATTGACATGGTTGCATAGAAATTCAAGGAGTTAATTCAGGACAGCAATTCAACCTGGTCCCTGGCCCACAGCGAGGGCGCCTTCAAGGGTTTCCGTGATGAGGACGAAGGAGCAAGGAGCTTCCCCGGGTGCGGGTGCGGGGCTCAAAAGGGCCTGAGGGGCTTATAGGATGTTTGGGGAACCAAGGCCCAGGAGGAGGGAGAACACTCAGGAAGTTGGGCCTTCTTTCTGCCGTGACTTCCAGAAGGGGAACCAGCCTTGGGGTTCGGCAAGCAGAGAGTGGCCACGATGGTGAATCCCACAGCCCAGCCTGGGGGGCCACTCTCCCACCACACACTGGCAAGACGGCTGGGAATGGGGAAGTAAGAGGCGTCTCCCTGGAAGGGCCAGACAGGCTCAGCCCAAGGTGGAAAAACCCTCTGGTCAGCGGGGCCTGGGGGGTGGGAAGCACGGGCCCCTGCATGGCCACCCGCACCCCTGCAGGCCAGGCCACCAACTCTCCCCTCTTGGGTCCTCTGGTTGACCAAAGCCAGGCTAACCTCCCTGAGGCCCAGGGCCACCTCTGCCGGCCTGGCCTTTCAGTGGCTCCCTTGTGTCCGCAGAGCAGAGCCTCCTCCAGCTCCTCACCTGGACCTTCCAAGCCCGCCTTGGTCCAACCTCCACTCGCCCTGCGCCTTCATGGTGTGGCCTGATGGGCAGTGTAAGGCCGGGCCTGGCCCTGGAGTTCTCCGAGGCTGATGACGGAGCTGCGCCACCCGCGCCCCCGCCCTGTCCTCAAATCCCCACTGTTGGATTCTCTCTTGGACTGTGTCCACACTGGCTCCTGTGACGTAATCAGCACACTTTCTCGTGTGCAGGTGGCACTTCCCAGTTTACATGGTGTCTCAGCCATAGTCCCGCAGAAGAGCCTGCCGGGGACTGGGCCCCTGCTGTGGGCGCTGTGGAGATGTACCCCAGCCAGTTCTCCTTCAGGAGGTCCTGTCGCATGGAGCACAGTGCCCAGGGACCCAGCTGCCACCTCTCTGGAGCCACCACTGTGTTGGCACCGGGCCAGGACCCCCAGATCCCCCTACACCATACCTGAGCCCAGTGGCGGGGTCGGACCTGTGTCCTGCTCTGAGGGTCCTTCCTGCCTATTGCTCCCTTTCCCTGTTAGGCTTCCCAGCTGTTTCCCCCAGTAGATCTGCACATCTAACCCCCCCCACCCCGGCCTCTGCTTATCACGTGACCGTGCTAAGCCGTTTCAGTCATGTTTGACTCTTTGCAACCCCATGGACAGTCTGCCCTGTCCATGGGATTCTCCAGGCAAGAATACTGGAGTGGGTTGCCATTTCCTCCTCCAGGGTGTCTTCCTGACCTAGGGATCAAACCTGGGTCTCTTCTGTCTCCTGCATTGGTAGGCAGATTCTTTACCTCTAGCACCACCTGGGAAGCTGGGCTTATAGCAGCCGGCCCACACTCTTATTTTACAGATGGAAAAACTGAGGCTTAGAAGTGGGAAGTGACCTTGCCAAAGGCACTCAGCAAATTGCAGCTAGAGCCAGTTCTGGCACTCAGACTTCTTCCTTCCATCACTTCCTCCCTCTGCTTCACCCTCTCAATCCAAAATTGAGATCAAATGTCAGGACGGCCTCCTCAAGAAGCAATGCTGACTCTGGAGGTGTTTGACCCAGAAGAGATCCTTAGCTTAAGCCACATTTGGAGAGACCTGACCTGGGGACTGGGGCAGCTGGAGAGGCCTCCTACTCCCATTTGTGGGGGAAATGGGGCCCTGCCGCCCTGGGCAGGGTTCTCTCTAGGGAGCACAAGGGCAGGATTGCAAGGCTGGCTTTTAAAGCAACACAACATCATTAAATCTGTGATGGAGCCCAGGCCCTAATGGCTTATCCAAGACTCTCTGTCGCCATTCCCCACTTCTGAGGAGGGCGGGTCAGGGGCTGAGGGATGGCTGGGGTGGAAACACTCTGGGGACCCTGATCTTGGACTTGGCGAGGAGGCCTTTTGTCAGGGGGCTCTGTCTGACCAGTTCTGAGTTTCACCGTCAGGGCATAAAGCTTTGGGGGTGGGGGTGAGGGGCTTGTGGAGTCCCTGCCATCATCCACAAAGGGAAACTGAGGCTCAGAGGGCGATGGGACTTTCCCAAGCAGCCCTAGAATCTTCCTGACTGCTCTCTCCACCCAGCGATACTCCCCCAGCCCCACCCCAACCCTTCTCAGACAAGCTGTCTTCATCATCCGCCAAAGGAGGCCCGATTTCTGCTTCTCCCAGGACGAAAGCAATCTACAAGACTCACTCCCATAGGCATCACGTTGCCTGTCTAGATTCCTCATCTCAACAGGGGCTTTATATTTACCACAAAAGCACACACCTTGTCACGTATCATATGATGACACCATTGTAGACTCTGTTCTCCGGATAAATCACAAGCCCTTCCAGGCCCTGTGAGGTTGGCCCTGCCCACATCTTTGACCTCCCCTCTCTGTAGCCACTCTGCCCTGGATGTCTGTGCTCTGGGCCCCCAGCCCGATCCCCGCAGTCCTCCAGGGCAACTAGCACCTTCCCAGAACAGGGCTGGCTGTCACCCTCTGCACCCCACGCCTTACCCGTGGGTTTCTACACACCCCTCAGACCTCAGCTCCAAAAACCTTTCTAAAACCCTGAGGCCCATAGTAGTGGTCCTGCCACCGAATCCTCCTTATCTTATTATATAAATATGTTTGGGATTCTTCATTTCATGTGTTTATCCTTCCTGCTCTAGAGCAGGCTCCAAGAGCAGGAACACAGCACACAGTGAGGAAGGAAGGGAGGAAGGAAATAAGGGAAGAAGGAAGGAAGGAGGGAGGGAAGCAAAGGCAGAAACAGTCAGGAACCAGGAACATAGAAACAGAAATAGATGGTCAAACTCCCGGAGAAGGGCAAGATAGTTGCTCAGGCTGAGTTCCAAATCTGAATTTGAGCTTCCCAGCAGCCAAGGCAAAAAGGAACATCTGGTCAGTTACATCAGTGTTGGTGTCAGAAAGGAGGAAGCCCAGCAGCTCCTCGGGGACAGCCCAGCTCTCTGGGGGAGGGGCGCTCAGTGACGCATGGCTTGTGTCCTCGGCATCCCTCCACAGGTGCACTAGAGGGGATCCCGAGGCTGCTTCTCACCCCATTTGTGGGCGAAAGCTGAGAAAGGGATGTTGGAAAGCAGCTGGGAGATGATGCCTGTGCTGAGAGCCTTGGGTGGGCCAGGCTCGCCCGGAGGACAGTGTGGCAGGGCGTCCTCTCCTGCGCATGCCGACGCCGCACGGCGCTCTGTCCAGGGCATCTGTGTTGTCATCCAGCCGGTGGCCCAGTTCCTCGTCTGGCTCTTGGCAAAGCTTGGCTCCCGGAAGACCCTAGGCAGGGCTCCATGCCTGTGCTGCAGGGTGGGATGTGGTGGTGGAGGGTGGGCTCTGGGGTCAGCCCGTCCCCCACACACCTATCCCAGCTCTGCCGCTTCCCACCACTCACCTCGCCTTGCTGAGCCCATGGTCCTTCTGCCTTCATCCCCTGGGGATCGTCCAGTACCGCCCTCAGGAGGATGCTGGCAGGATTGAACATGACAGGACGCGTCAAAGAATACACACGGTAGGGTCAAACGGCCACGAGCACTCAGCGTCGCTGGCTTTTGGGCTGCCCAGAGCCAAAGCCAGAGGCTCTCACCAAGGACAGAGACCCCACAGAGGCCAGCTGCGTGTGCAGTGCAAAGGCCTGGGGTGGGTTTCTCATGGTGGGACTTTGGGCCAGCCTAGAACGCGTGTGTGTGCCCACATGCATGTATGTGTCGAGGAGAGGCAGGAGGCCCCTGTCTGGGAAGAGAGACATCCCAGGCCCTTCAGGTCACGGGCTCAGGCTCAGTTACACGCTATGCAGGGTGGAGGGGGACGGGCTTGAGTTGTTCTGGGGAGAAAGGGACAGGGCGCGAGGCCAAGGAGGGACCCCGGTGATGGGTCAGGAAGGAGGGGTGTACTGGGGCCCCAAGAGGAGGGGAGAGTATGTCCAGGGGACGCAGGGTAACACGCACTGGCGTGGTCCCCATCCAGGCCGAGTGCATCACATACCTTACAGTCAACCCCCGGGCGTACACCAGTCTCCGCGCTACCTTTGAGGAAACTGAGGCACAGGGAGGCTGAGAAACGAACCCAAGGTCACAAAGCGAGTGTCCTAGTCTGCTCTAACAGAATTCCACACATGGGGTGCCTCAAAGGACACTTGTTTCTCCCAGTTCTGGAGACTGGAAGGTCCAAGACGATGGGGCTGGCAAGGTGGGTTTCCTCCTAAGACCCCTTCTCTTGGCTGCAGGCCCCTGCCATCCTGTGTGTGTTAACGTGGCCTCTGCTGTGTGTGTGTGTATGTGTGTGTGTGTGTATGTGTGGGTGTATGTGTGTGTGTATATGTGTGTATATGTGTATGTGTGTGTGTGTATATGTGTGTATGTGTATGTGTGTGTGTATGTATATGTGTGTGTATGTGTGTGTATGTGTATGTGTGTGTGTATGTATATGTGTGTGTGTATATGTGTGTGTGTGTATGTGTGTGTGTGTGTGTGTATGTGTATGTTTGGGGAGGGGTATGGAGAGAAGGGGAAAGAGAGAGAGAGAGACAAAGAGAGGGAGGAGGGAATAGCACTCTGGGGTCTCCCCTCATAAAGGCACTGATCCTGTTGGATCAGGGCCTTAACCCAGGGCCTCGATTAACCATCATGACTTCCTCAGTTGTCGCCTTTCTGAATACGGCCACACCAGGGGTTAGGGCTTCAACATATGAATTTGGGTTGGGAGGAGGGAGGAGACACAAACATTAGCTAGGAAGGGGCCGAGCCAAGATCTGAACCAGACCGCCGGGCCAGTCCATAGCTCTGGCTCTGAAACATACCAGTCAGATGGCAAGGGGCTAGGGTTCAGGGGCTTCTAGGAGGTCCAGCTGGAGACAAGGACAGGAAGAGGGCCCAGGGCAGGCAGCAGCTGCAGCAGGGGAAGGAGCAAAGGAGGCAGCTTCCCCGGGAAGGTCAGGGAGGGAGGCAGAGTGGGGGAAGCTGGTCTGGGCAGGGCGGGGGGCTCATTAGCAGGAGGCCCAGCTGGCCGGCTGCTCCAGACCGTGAACTTGGCAAAGGGCAGCCGCCCAGGGGCACAGGGTAGCAGGTCCACGTAGAAAGGGCTCCCGAGGGGGCCCTGGCCAGATCAATGAGGGCAGCCGGGTCGATGAAGACTCAGCGGGCCCTGGGGGCTTGACCCTGGCCCCCAGATAGGGTAGCGACGGCTTGCCCACCGTGTGAGAGCGTGTGCTCAGCCCTTGCCTGCCAGCGGCGCTTTTACTGAGGAGGCGCTATGTCAGGTCCATCACTTCTGCAGCCTCAAAACCACCCTGCAAAGCTGCTCTTACTATCCCCATTTGACAGATGAAGAAACTGAGGCTCAGAGAGGTTGAAGGATCTTGTTCCCGTTGGGCAGTGACTCAAAGAGAGCCTGACTCTGAGTCCCAGACTCTTGAAAATGCATCTCAGAATCGTCTCTCCTTGGTCATGTCTTAAATTCCTTCTTCTCCAGCTGGCTGGATGGACAGATGGGCAGGTGGTCCTTGCCCCTGTCCTTTGTCTCTGGTTTGGTTTCCTGAGTGAACAGCAGGTGGGGGTGGGGATGGGAAAACAGACTTGAGCTCCACAGGGCAGCTGAGCATAGATTGCTGGGCTGAGACCCAGCAAGGAAGCTGGGACAGAGGACCCGATGTCCTCCCCACACAGGCATCTGCATCCCCATGACCAAGTGGATGAGGCCTGCATGGGACAGTGAGGCCTCTCTCCCAGGCTGCCCCCTAAGATTCTGCCCCTTCAAGGCATTGAACCTGGAGCATTGAACAGGTAGCAGCCTGTTCAAGTGCTGTGAACCTACTGTGTGCCAGGCAGAAGGCTAGATGCAAGGAATTCCATAACAAGTCAAGCTGGGGCAGTCCCTACTTGCACGGGGCTTAGAGTCTGGCAGGGAAGTCCGGCATTCATCACTGAATTACACACAACAATTGAGATTACAGCTGAGGCCAGGACTATGAAGGTGCCTTGAGACAGTACAATAGTGGCGGGGTGTGAGTGGGAGGGAGGCTTAGCAGAGATGGTCAGGGAAGGCCTTCCTAAGGAAGTGGCCACTGAGCTTTGCTTTCAGAATGAGCAGGTTAAGGAAAGAGTGTACAGCCTGTGCAAAGGCCCTGTGGTTGGAGGGAACAAGAAGCATACAAGGGCCTGAAAGAAGGTGGCTGAGGGGGAGAAGGCTTTGGGGAGGTGGCTGGAGGTGTGGGTGGGGCCAGAGCACCTGGCACCTTGAAGGTCACCTGGAGGAGGTAAGAACACTTCCCTAAGACTTGCAGGATGCACCGAAGGGTGTGGTCCCACACCACTATTTTGTATATTCTAGAATATACATTTAACCTTTCATATCTCTGAAGGTGAGATGCATTTTATAATCCATCATTTGTCTAAGCTTTACTGGCAATCCTTTTCTTTGTGGGACAAAAAAATATGGTGTGTCTTACAATCAATTGAAGATGTCATCCACCCAGGGGGATATAGGAGGAAAGATGAGAGAGGCCCCCATTTGAAGAGTTAAGGAGCCTGGAGTCCCACCTGCTCACGCTCACAGGAGCCCTGGACCCTGCTGCTGCTCCCAAGACTCCAGGGAACCCAGGCTGGAAATGAAGGGTCTTGAGCTTGGAAACCTTTTTACAACACATGTGCTCAGGCTCCAGCCCAGACATGCTGATTCAGAGTCTCCAGGGTGACTCAGGAGCCCATAGATCTCAGAGCCAGCTTGATTGTTGCTGGTCTGTTTACTCTCCAAGGCCCCTGCTTGACCGTCCTGGATTCTGTTTCTGGAACATGAGTTTTAACATGCACAGGATGTTATACCCTTTAAAGAGCACCCCGAGCCCTACACATAGTAGGCTGGTTGCTGGAACTGCAGATACAGCCCCTTAAACAGCCTGAGGTCTTTTCCCCAAGACCCGTGGGAATTGAGGTCCCAGGGTTTCTCACGGCTACCCTCCTCCCACTGCTTTTTCCTGCCAGATAATCCTTTTCCTGCAAAGTTTTCTGAGGGCAAAGGAGAGGTTCCCTCATTCCCCACCTTGGCCTGGCCTTTACCTTCGTCTCTTTCCCTCCCCACCCACCCCACCCCCACCGTTACACACACTCTTCGGGCCTTTGCTGTTGGCTGGGTTGTGGCTGATATGGGTCACAGAAGGCACCCAGCAACGAGGATCAATAGCGGATCCAATTTTCCTGCTTCAATTTTAGAGCTTTTTAGCTTTGCATCAGTTTGACGCAACTGGACAGAAAAACAGCTGAACGGCTGCCCAGACCCCAGAGACCATGCCTGGGAGCTCTCCCCGCACTGGTCAGATTGGCCTCTGAGACATAGCCAAGGCAATACAGGGGCTGTGGCTCCCCTTCTCTCTCTAGATGACCACCCTGCTGGAGGGAGTTTGGCGAGGGCCAGCTGGATGAAGGGAGTGTCAGAGGAGGGGCATGGAACTTGCTCTGCGGCCCCCAAGCCGGGGCTGTTGTCATGGTGGGCGAGGCAGTCTGTAACACACTTGCTAAATGTGGACACAGAAGCCCTCCTGTTCATGTGTCGACTCCAGAGTTTTGCTGAGTCCCTGGTGGCAGGGCTGTGGATGAGCATGAGATGGGAGATCTGGCCTTACAATTCAACCTGCTGACCTCTCGCCCCAAGTCATCCCCAGCTCCTCAGACTTCAGACCTCAGGAGGAGAACACAGAGGCAACATCCATGGGAGGCTATTCATCTCAGCAATAGCAAAGGCTGGGAACTGACTGAAATGCCCATCAAGAGGGAAATAGTGGGTAGGACATGGTATATCCATACAACAAGTAACGTTGAAACACGCCGATCTGGAGAAATCTCCAAGACACGCTGATACATAAAGAAGCTAATCACAGAGGCATGAGACCAGCATGGTTCTGTTTTGTCAGGAAGCGTGTGTGCAAGTCTGCAGGAGTGGATACCTCCTGGACAGCAGTGCCTCAATAATTTTAGGAAAAGGATACCCAAGTCATACCACGGGGGCTTTTACTTCTTAATTTGTATGCTTCAGAAAGAAACGATGGCATATGGATGCTTTTGCCTTTCTGTCTTGTTTTGATTTCGGTATAAAATCTGCAGCAGCTAGTCATGATGATGGTAGATCTGTGTGCACAAATACGGGAAGATAGCCACACCACCCCATAAAAGAGCAGGTCAGAGAAAACTACATATGGTACGGTCCATAAAGTCAGCCTTGCATGTGAAGAGCTGAATAATACCTGCATGAGCTTTATAAATGCACAGATAATGATCTGCAGAATAGATGCCAGGCTGCTCACAGGGGTCACCGAGGAGGGAAAAGGACTTGCAGGGAGGGCATGACGGGGGCTGTCACTCCTAACCCCCAAGGCTTGGGTTGCCTTCAAGACATAGGGACCCTGAGAGTGGGTGGTGAGTGGCAAATGAAAACAGCCAGGGCAGCAAGGTGGGGTGTGGGTGCCCATGGGCCTCGGAGATGGTCATGGTCCTGGGGTACCTGGGGCTGACCATTCTCATTTGAACGTCACATCTTGGGTCCTTCTGCCACCCTTCCTGCTACTTCCATGACTCAGAGGCCAAGAAAGGAGGGATGTATGCATATGTGGGGATTTCTCCAGTGGGATGTTTCTGCCTGTCTCTGGGGTTTCTGGGTAACTAGAGGACCCTCAAGGAGCCTACCTACCCCCAGCTCCTCCTCCTCCTCCTCTCCCAGCCTTTTCTGGTGACCAGGGGTGATGCCAGGGCAGGCAGACATGGCCTTGGACACTGGCTCCTGCCCCAGGACTGACCACAGAAGGCACGTGCAGCCCAAGGCCTCCACAATGCTGACCTTTCCAGAGCCCTGATGAGGCATTAGTGTCCACACAGAGGCTGAGCCTGGCCCTCAGCCGATCCATTGACTCCCAAGTGCCCAGCGCCTCCTGACTGCCCCTAAACCCACTGAATAAATGAATCATAGGAATGCAATGAGTAATAGATCTGCTGGTGGCCTGGGAATTGGAAGCAAACAGAATCCCGAGGGGACCTTGGGATGGACAGCCCAGTTAAGAATGGCAGGATGGATGCTGGGGATTTGAGGGTGAAGAGGGGACCCAGATAGCCCTGTTCTAGGAGCGGGGAGTCCTGGTCTGAGCAGGGCAAGGGGAGGAGGAAGGGCTGGCAGGGCTGGGTGGAGAGGTGACCACCCCCCACACCCCCGCACCCCTGGCCATGTGTGCCCTCCAGTGTGGCCACAGCTGCTCCGGACAGGTCTCCTGGGGGCAGGATGAACTTTGTGCAGGGAGAGCTCTAAAAAGGGCGGCACTGGGCTCTGCCTGGAGGGGTCAAGGTCTTATAGCAAGTGAGTTCTAATCCTGGCCCCTCCTCTTTCTAACTGAGTAATGTTGAATAAGTTACTTAACCTTTCCGAGTCTCAGTTTTCATCATCTGTAAAATGGGGTGGTAGCAGTACCTCTCTCCTAGGCTCATTTGGGATTAAAATAAGACGATGCATTTAAAGCACTTTGTGCAGCACTGATTTTTATTAAGGGCTGAAAAAATAGCAGTGCCTCCCGCACCTTATCCATGTTAGTATTATGGGTTGTCTCTCAGAAACGTGTGGCCACACAGGGGTCTAAGTCGGGATGACGGGGGTTCATGCCTGGAGGGGACTTTGAAAGTGCCCTCTGAAGAACTGGTGCCCAGGAAATGCTGCCTGCCTCAGGAAGCCGTGTTGCTGTGGGTTTGGGTCTGGGACCTGCCGGTGTCACCCTGGACGAGGTTTGGAGGTGTGTGCAGGACTGCAGGAGGTAGTCAGAGTGGGGCTGGGGTGAAAGCTAGCCTTGCTCAGGGGCTGAGGTTGTGATGTTGAATAACCTGCTCCAGCCCTGGGGTCAAGGGGCTCTGTAGCCCCTTTCCCAAACAATCTGCAGGGGTCAAGCCTTTGCCAAGAAGTGGCTGCCCTGAGGGATGCTCAAGCTGGGCAAGGGTGTCTATAAACAACCCCTACCCCTGATACCAGGGTCGGTGGGAGACCAGATGGGAGCAGAACTGTGCAGCCACAGCAGAGGTGGGCTGTGGGTGCCCACACACTCCATGGAACATCCTGGATTGCTGCTTTGCTGTCAGGTGTGAGCCCCACGTTGATTTCCAGGTGAAGAAAGGGGCTTGAGCAGGGCAAAGTCTCTGCTGAGGTTGGCCTGAGAACCAAGTAATTTCTTCCTGAAACTGGGACCTTCTTCCAGGAGCCTGTAGGCCAGGCCGGTCACTTTCCCAAGCCTTGTGAAATGAGTCTCAGAGTGTCACTGACTTCCTCAAAGAGAAAGCTCTTAGGAACATATTAGCCTCAGTTTCCTCATGTGCCAAATGGGCTGTCAGGAGACAGTACATGTAAAGTATGTAGCACAAGGCCCTGCTCTCAGCACCAGAGAGAGCCCTGATCCTTTTCTCTCATAATAGTGCTTGAGGCCGAGGGGTCTGGGATTTCAAAATCACCACTCCCATCGACCCATTTTACAGAAGGAAAGGAGACACAGAGAGGTGGCCTGGCAAAGACTGCCCAGCAAGGCTTTGGTGCAGCAGAGACTGGTCGTGGGACCCTGCCCTCTGCCTGCCCGCATCCCTGCCTCGTCCCCTTCCCCTCACCCCCGGGGTGGGGGCTGGTGTCAGGAGAGTAAGGCCCAGTCTTACTGGCCCCCAGCAGTGGCCCTGGGGCACCTGGGGACCCAACTCATACACTCCACACCGCGACATCCTCCAGCTCCCAGGCCCGGCTGGACCTGTGGTCTGGACCAGCTGGGCTCCCATGGCTGGTGGTTGAGACCCCAAAGCCACAATAGGCTGGGTGTATTGATTGAGGACCGTGCCTGAGCCCCTAGTGTGGGTAGGGCTCTGAGATGGGGCGGGAGGGGCCCTGCCACCCCTCCGGGAAAGCACTCACGCTCTGCTGAGCCCTGCAGTCGATGGGAGGCGAGCTGGGCCTTTGGAAGGACTAGAGGAAACCATGGACCAGACGCCTGTGCTGGTGGTTAACGGTGACGATGGCCAACATTTACTTATCGGGCTCACACGCTGCTCTAGCATTTTACTCGGCTTCACTCACTGAATCCTGATGATTCTTGAACTAGGTAATACCATTCTCCCTTTTCCACAGCCAGGAAATGGAAGCATGGATTGAGGTCCCTACGCAAGGACACACAGACAGGAAAAAGCAGAGACAGGATTTGAACCCAGGCCGCCAGGCTCCAGGGCCTGAGCTGTTGGCGCCTGCTTGGAGGGGAAATGAGGGCCCATGAGAGGCCTGTCCGTGGTGAGAAGGGGCAACTCTTGACCAGACAGTCAGAAGCCACCGGCCACCACTGTGGGTTAATGCCCACCGAAGGCCTGCCTCTCTGCAGGTGACGGCCTGAGCTGAGCCCCCAGGGACCCTACCTGGGGCAGCCCATGTGATGGTTGGACAGCTGGGCTTTGGGGACAAATGGTTTGAGGCTGGACTGTGGTTCTGCCCCTCCCCTGAGTGAGCTGGGCTGGGTGCCCGAAACGAGAAGAACGTGAACTGCTTACGTGCACAGAGCACGTGCTATGTCCCAGGCGCAGCTGGAGTTGGGCCCAGCAATGAAGTCCCAGACTACAGTAAGTCCCCGCCCTCACAAGGAAACAGAGGCGAAGAAGGAGGGAAGGGCTTGCCAAGGGGACTCCACTGCCTGATGAGACGTCCGGGGACACACATCCAGCTGTTCTGATCACTTTTCTGTTCTAGAAAAGCGGGAGCAGAAGGTGGCTATCCCAGACGTTCAGGGCTAAAACTCCTGGCTGATGGAGACCACCCCTACCCTGGGCCTGTTAGACTTGACTCTTGCCTCCATTATCTCCCCTTCCTTCCCCCTCCTTCTCTTCTCCCTTCCCTTCCTTCCTCCCTCCCTCACCTTCCCTTCTTTCTTTTCTTCCTTCCTCTCTCTCCTCCTCTCTCTTCTTCTTTCTTTCTTCCTACGGTCGTGAAGCATCACCCACAATCAAGATACAGGACATTTCCAACACCCCACAAAGGTGTCTCCCTCTCTTTGTAATCAGTCAGATCCCTTCGCCCATTTCTCAGCCACTGATAACCACTGATCTGCTTTCTGTCCCTACAGCTTTGTCCTTTTTAGAATACCATGCACGTTGACTCAGACACTGTGTATACACTTTTGTGTCTGCTTTTTCACTTAGCAATGCTTGTTTAGGTCTATAATTCATTTTGAGGAGATATATACATATATGGTAAAGTTTGCAGAACTGAAAACCATAGAGGGTTTTTTCTCCCCAGGCCTTGGCGCCAAATGGAGTTTGCCTCATTGGATTTTGAAATTGGTAGACTAGTAACTCTTTTAGTTCAGTTCAGTTCAGTCGCTCAGTTGTGTCCAACTCTTTGCGACCCCATGGACCGCAGCACACCAGGCCTCCCTGCCCATCACCAACTCCCGGAGCTTGCTCAAACTCATGTCCATCGATTCAATGATGCCATCCAACCATCTCATCCTCTGTTGTCCCCTTCTCCTCCTGCCTTCAATCCTTCCAGCATCAGGGTCTTTTCCAATGAGTCAGTTTTTCACATCAGGTGGCCAGAGTATTGGAGTTTCAGCTTCAGCATCAGTCCTTCCAATGAAAATTCAGGACTGATTTCCTTTAGGATGGACTGGTTGGCTCTCCTTGCAGTCCAAGGGACTCTCAAGAGTCTTCTCCAACACCACAGTTCACAAGCATCAATTCTTCGGCGCTCAGCTTTCTTCACAGTCCAACTCTCACATCCATACATGACCTCTGGAAAAACCATAGCCTTGACTAGACAGACCTTTGTTGACAAAGTAATGTCTCTGCTTTTTAATATGCCATCTAGGTAGGTCATAACTTTTCTTCCAAGGAGTAAGAGGCTCTTTAGTTCTTCAGTAACTCTTTATCTCCTTCCATTTTCTCCCATTTTGAATGGGAATGTCTATAATAGCCCTGAATCGTATGCCTGTAACCACATATTTTGTGTTTGGGAAGCAGAGAACTTGTTTTCCAGTTTTACAGATGGAGGGAATTTTGCCCCAGGAGGGATGCCATCCAGAGTCCCACCTATACCTGAGAACTTTGCAGATGTGATTAGGGATCTTGAGGTGGGGAGATTATCCTGGATTATTCTTATAAGAGGGATACAGGAGGAGTCAAATTAGAGGAAAAGGTGATGTGATGATGGAAGCAAAAATGGGAGTGATGCCCTTTAAGGATGGAGGAAGGGACCACAAGCCAAGGAATACAGGTGGTCATTAGAACCTTAAAAATGCAAGAGACTGGATTTTTCTTCAGAGCCTCCAAAATGGAATGTAGTCCTGTTGACACCTTGCCTTTAGTCCAGTGAAACTGATTTCAGACTTTAAAAAAATCTTCAAAATCATACATTTAAAGCCCTTGATTTTTCAAAGGAACCCAGAAAAGTTAATCAAAAAATCCAAAAACAATCACATGAGTTGGAGAAAGGACAATAACTAGAAACCATATGTTTGGACTGCTAGCCAGCTTTTCCAGTATGTTGTATGAATGCATTTTTATAAGATAACACAATAGTTGTGCCAGCTAAGTATAGGACCACTGACCTTCTGCACTGTGACCTGGAGTTACATCACTGATGGCAGGATGTACTGACATCTTAGGGGCTTCCCTTGTAGCACAGTTGGTAAAGAATCTGCCTGCAATGCAGGAGACCTGGGTTCGATCCCTGGGTCAGGAAGATCCCTTGGAGAAGGAAATGACAACCTATTCCAGTATTCTTGCCTGGAGAATCTCATGGACAGAGGAGCCTGCCGGTCTACAGTCCATGGAGTCACAAGAGTCAGACACGACTTAGCGACTAAACCACGACCACCACTAACATCTTGGGGAGGAAGTTAGCCCTGTGGATAGATACCTCCAGAAGGAACTTCTTAGGCAACGAGCCCTGCCTCCCAAAGACCCTGAGAGGGGACTGGTCTTGACGGGGTTGAGGAGCCCCTCTTGTCTTTTTCTTCTTTAAAATTGGAGTATAATCACTTTACATATTGTGTTAGTTTCTACTGCACTGTATCATGAATCAGCTATACATGTACATATATATCCTCCCTCTTGAGTCTCCTTCTCACCCCTACAGTCATCACAGAGCACAGAGCTGAGCGCTCTTAGTGGCCTGCCTAGCCTCCACTCCCTTCAATCTCATCTCTAATTTCTCTTCTTTTAGTTAATTTTTATCAGAGTATAGCTGATCTATAATGCTGTGTTAGTCTCAGGTGTACAACAAAGTGAATCAGTTATACATACACATATATGCACTCTTTTATAGATTCTAAAGCTATGATCAATCTAGACAGACTATTAAAAAGCAGAGACATTACTTTACCAACAAAGGTCCGTCTACTCAGAGCTATGGTTTTTCCAGCAGTCGTGTATGGATGTGAGAGTTGGACTACAAAGAAAGCTGAGCACCGAAGAATTGATGCTTTTGAACTGTGGTGTTGGAGAAGACTCTTGAGAGTCCCTTGGACTGCAAGGAGATCCAACCAGTCCATCCTAAAGGAAATCAATCCTGAATATTCATTGGAAGGACTGATGCTGAAGCTGAAACTCCAACAATTTGGCTACCTGATGCAAAGAACTGACTCACTTGAAAAGACCCTGATGTTGGGAAAGATTGAAGGTGGGAGGAGAAGGGAATGACAGAGGATGAGATGGTTGGATGGCATCACCAACTCAATGGACATGAGTCTGAGCAAGCTCCGGGAGTTGGTGATGGACAGGGAGGCCTGGCGTGCTGCAGTCCATGGGGTCGCAAAGAGTCGGACACGACTGAGAGACTGAACTGAACTGATTCTCATATAGGTCACTCCAGAGTACTGAGTAGAGCTCCCTGTGCCATACAGTGGGTTCTTATTAGTGAGTTCAGACTTCTGACCTCCTGGACATGAAGTGGAGAAATTTGTGTTGTTTAAGGCACTGTGTTTGTGAAAATTTGTTACACCAGCAATAGGAAACCAGTGCACTAACACAGCTTTGAAGCATAAAGAAGGACTTGTTTTTTTTTAGATATTATGACATTATAAAACTATAGTAATTAAAGAAGGATGATTACTCCATAACAGAAGAGCAAGCCTACAAATACATCTGCTTACAAACGGGCCTGAGCATATGGCAGAAATCAACCTTTACAGAACAAGCTGTTTAGTAAAGAAACGGTGTTAGGTCACTTGGCTCTTCAGACATAAAAGGTAAAGTGAGAGCCCTACCTCACACCAAACATAAACATAAATTTCAGGTGATATAAAGTCCTAAATATGAAAGAACAAAATTTGAAATTTTTAAAAGAAAATATTCATTCATGACATTGCAGTAGAGGTTTTCATAACAAAATATAAAAGCTCAAGGCAGGCAAGTTAGTTGCAGTTGCCCAACTCTTTGCGACCCCATGGCCAGGCTCCTCTGTCCATGGGATTCCCCAGGCAAGAATACTGGAGTGGGTTGCCATTCCCTTCTCCATGGGATCTTCCTGACCCAGGGATCCAACCCGGGTCTCCTGCATTGCAGGCAGATTCCTTACTAACTGAGCTACTAGGGAAACCCCTAATATATAAAAGCTCAAATCATAAAGTAAACATTAACAGTTAATCTTCTGTGTGGAGCATACATCTGTGTTGAGCATATACTATGAATCAAGGTACTTTTGTTAGCACATGTCTGCATGCTAAGTCACTTCAGTCATGTCCAACTCTTTGGGACCCCATGGACAGTAGCCAGCCAGGTTCCTCTGTCCGTGGAATTCTCCAGGCAAGAAGACTGGTGTTGGTTGCCTTTTCCTCCTCCAGCCACTTATCCGACCAGATCCTTCTCCTGATGCAAGCCCCTGCTGGCCTTCTCGTGCCTTCTGAGCACAGTGACCCTCAGTTCACCACCTGTCGTGCAGGTCCCCACCCTGCAGCAAAGGTTCCTACCACTCCCCTGGATGCGGTGGCACGGTAGCTTTTTGGCATTCTCTAAGCATGACGTCCTCCCCCATGCCTCTGAGCCTTTGCGCATGCCCTTCATCCTGCCTGGAGTGTATTCTCTTTCATCAGCCCCTGGACAACTGCTACGTATCCTTCAGCACCCAGCTCAAATCTCGTGTCCCCAGTGAAGCCTCCTCAGCTTGCTGAGGGACCATTACCTGTATGATAACATTGTCACTTCCCTCCATCTATACTGAGTCCTTCCACTATTAGGGAGGCCTCTGCATCACAATGCGATTTAGTGTTGGCTCTGGAGAGAGACAGTCCTGGGGAGGAATCCCAGACCTGCCATGTACTGGCTTAACCTTTCTGAGCGTTGGTTTCTGTAGAACGGGGCAGCGAGACGGACCTCTCAGTGTTTGATGGCTGATCCAGCGGCGGGCTCTGAAACTAGAACTTGAGGTGCAGGTGGTTCCCATGAGCCAGGGCCCCAGGGAGCCCTTGCAGGGGAGTTAGGAAGTAAGAGCAAGGGACTGTCACCAAGGAGGGCATCACCCAACAAGTTACTGCTGGAGGCGACAGGGCTGAGCCTGCCAGGGAGTTTGGGGACAGCGCAGGGCAAGCCTTAGATCCACCCAGCTAGGGAGGTGGGACCTGATTCTGCCAATCATCGAATAAGAGCCACGCCCAGGGGAGTGCTAACTGCCAGGCACTCTGGCCTGCCCCCTACCTGTGATTAGGGAAAGCTGTCAGGTGGGGCCTTAAAGACTGTCAGGTTGGCATGCTCAGAGTGGGGAAATGGAGAGGGCATTGGCGGTACCCACCACAACCTCCACACTGCGTGCTCAGTAATTGTGTGGCCCACCTGTTTTCTCATGTGATTCCCGAGACAGTCCTGGAAAGGGCATTCTGCCCATTTTACAGATGAGGAAATTGAGGTCCAGCGAAGTTCTCTGCGGTTTTTAATTTGTTGAATAAGCCAATCAAGAACAAGCAAATAAACAGACCTCTCTGAAGTCACAGATTGAGTCAGTCTTTAAGGACAGACCCCAAGACCCCCTGATTCCTCATTGTGGCTTTTGCTTTTCCCCTCTCTGCCCAGATGCCTCCCCACGGAGCCTGCACAGTGACTTGAATCTGTCCCCACCCCACCCCAGGCGGTGACTGGGCAGGTGGTGACTCATCTCCAGGCTCGGATGAGGAAAGCCCAGGGGTGTCAGGAGGTTGGGTTCTGGTCCTTGCTGTACCTTTCTGCTCAGAACAACTTTGGACAGATGCTGGCCACCTCTGGGCTCCGTTTCTTCATCTGTTGGATAGGGGTAGGTGTGTAAGATCAGCCAAGTCCCTCAAGCTGTTAGGACAAGGGAAGGCTTTAGGCTGGACTGCCCAGACTCGCTGAGGCTGTCATTGGGGCTGGAGGGGACTGATTCATTCCCTCTGTTCAGTACTCCACTTGGCATGGCTGGGGCTCAGTGGTCAAAGCACCCAGTGATTTGCCCCTGCCTAGCTCTTAGGTCCAGAGCTAGGCAATGGCACCCCACTCCAGTACTCTTGCCTGGAAAATCCCATGGACGGAGGAGCCTGGTGGGCTGCAGTCCATGGGGTCGCGAAGAGTTGGACACGACTGAGCGACTTCACTTTCACTTTTCACTTTCATGCATTGGAGAAGGAAATGGCAAACCACTCCAGTGTTCTTGCCTGGAGAATCCCAGGGATGGGGAACCTGGTGGGCTGCCGTCTATGGGGTTGCACAGAGTCGGACATGACTGAAGCGACTTAGCAGCAGTTGCAGCAGCTCTTAGGTCAGCTTTGGGCTCAATGCAGCTCCATTGACAGCTTTGTTTCACAGACCTGCCCTCCCAGCTCTGGCCATGATTGAGCCCTGACCTTGGCCCATCTGGTCTTTGACCTTGGTGATGAATGGAGTCTTGATCTGAACACAGGCTGACTCTGTCCCTGTCTCAGACTGACCCCAAACCGTATACTGACTCTTGACCTGGCCACCAACTGACTTTTGATCCCAGCTACAGATTGAGCCCAGCTACAGACTGACCCCTGATCCAACCACAAACCTCAGACCCAGACTGACCTCTGATCTCAACCACAGGCTGATCTCTGATCCCAGCCACGGGCTGACCTCTGACCCCAACCACAGGCTGACCTTGGCTTTCTGGGCAGTGCTGGTCAGGCCAAGATTAGTCATCAATACTCCTCAGCTACTCACCCTGCCAAGTGGGTTTGAAGTACCACCCCCTCCAAGTAGAAAAGCCCCTCACTGAGCTGGAGGAACCCTGGGCAGGGTGGCAGGGAGGCTGGGCCTGTGTGACTCTGAGGTTTCACCACAGTTGATCACAGCCTCCAACTCCAGCTCTGCATTCATCAGGCTGGGATCCAGCTCCTATCCTTGGTTGATTAGTCCTTCTGGAGTCTGCATCCTGCCCTAATTCTCTGGGGGCTCTGATCTCTGGGGTGCTGGATGTGATGTATTCCCTTGGATACTAAACACCCTCTGAAGAGCCCTCATACAGGAGACAGAATACAGGGTTTGGATCTCAGCTCTGCTACTGACTCACTACGTGACCTTCAGCATGACCTTCCTGGCTTCAGTTGCTCCATCTGTTCTGCCTCTTCCCTGCCAGACTTGGAAAGTGTTCCTTAAACTGGGGTATGTATGAAAGGGGTTTGGTTCAGTTCAGTTGCTCAGTCAAGTCCAACTCTTTGTGACTCCATGGACTGCAGCACACCAGGGCTCCCTGTCCATCACCGACTCCTGGAGCTTGCTCAGGAGTCATGTCCATTGCGTCAGCGATACCATCCAACCATCTCATCCTCTGTCGCCCCCTTCTCCTCCTTCCTTAAATCTTTCCCAGCATCAGGGTCTTTTTCAATGAGTCAGTTCTTTGCATCAGGTGGCCAAGGGATTGAAGTTTCAGCTTCAGCATCAGTCCTTCCAATAAATATTCAGGCCTGATTTCCTTTAGGATGGCCTGGCTGAATCTCTTTGCAGTCCAAGGGACTCTCAAGAGTCTTCTCCAACATCACATTTCAAAAGCATCAATTCTTCGGTGCTCAGCTTTCTTTATGGCCCAACTCTCACATCCATACATGACTACTGGAAAAAACATAGCTTTGACGAAACAGACTTTTGTTGGTAAAGTAATGTCTCTGCTTTTTAATATGGTGTCTAGTTTGGTCATAGTTTTTCTTCTAAGGAGCAAGCATCTTTTAATTTCATGATTGCAGTTACCATCTGCAGTAATTTTTGAGCCCAAGAAAATAAAGTCTGTCACTGTTTCCATTGTTTCCCCATCTATTTTCCGTGGAGTGATGGGACCAGTGCTTATTGAACTTCTATGCAGAGTACATCATGAGAAATGCCGGGCTGGATGAAGCACAAGCTGAAATCAAGATTGCCAAGACAGAAAGATCAATAACCTCAGATATGCAGATGACACTATCCTTATGGCAGAAAGTGAAGAAGAAATAAAGAGCCTCTTGATGAAAGTGAAAGAGGAGAGTGAAAAAGTTGGCTTAAAACTCAACATTCAAAAAACTAAGATCATGGCATCTGGTCCTATCACTTCATGGCAAATTAGATGGGGAAACAATGGAAACAGTGAGAGACTATTTTTTGGGGCTCCAAAATCACTGCAGCCATGAAATTAAAAGACGCTTGCTCCTTGGAAGAAAAGCTATAACCAACCCAGACACCATATTAAAAAGCAGAGGCATTACTTTGCCAACAAAGGTCCATCTAGTCAAGGCTATGGTTTGTCCAGTGGTCATGTATGGATGTGAGAGCTGGACTATAAAGAAAGCTGAGCTGAAGAATTGATGCTTTTGAACTGTGGTGTTGGAGAAGACTCTTGAGAGTCCCTTGGACTGCAAGGAGATCCAACCAGGCCATCCTAAAGGAAATCAGGCCTGAATATTTATTGGAAGGACTGATGCTGAAGCTGAAACTTCAATCCTTTAGCCATGTGATGCAAAGAACTGACTCATTGGAAAAGACCCTGATGCTGGGAAAGATTGAAGGCAGGAGCAAATGGGGATGACAAAGGATGAGATGGTTGGATGGCATCACCAACGCGATGGACATGGGTTTGGGTGGACTCCGGGAGTTGGTGATGGACAGGGAGGCCTGGTGTGCTGCGGTCCATGAGGTCTCAAGGAGTCGGACACAACTGAGCAACTGAACTGAACTGATGGGGCCAGATGCCATGATCTTAGTTTTCTGAATGTTGAGTTTTAAGCCAGCTTCTTCACTCTCCTTTTTCACTTTCATCAAGAGGTTCTTTAGTTCCTCTTCACTTTCTGCCATAAGGGTGGTGTCATCTGCGTATCTGAGGTTATTGATATTTCTCCCAGCAATCTTGATTCCAGCTTGTGCTTCATCCAGCTTGGTATTTCGCATATTCTTGCGAATTTCTTGGTATTTCATATATATGCAGAGTACATCTCTGCATGTAAGTTAAATAAGCAAGGTGACAGTATACAGCCTTGACATATTCCTTTCCCAATTTGGAACCAATCCGTTGTTCCATGTCCGATTCTAACTGTTGCTTCTTGACCTGCATACAGATTTCTCAGGAGGAAAGTGAGGTGGTCTGGTATTCCAATCTCTTTAAGAATTTTGTGACAACTTCTGGAGAAAAATTAAGTAGAGGTGAAAGATGGAAAGCTTTTTGGGAGGGTGGTAGAGTCCCTCAAGATGGCTTTTGAGCAGAAAGCTGAAGTAGAAGAGGAAGTGAACCATGGGGATGTCTGAGGGAAGAGTGTTTAAGCAGAGGAAACAGAGAGTGCAAAGGCTCTGAGGCAACAGTCTCGCTGATCCATCTCGCTCAACTTTGAGTTTAAACCACCATTGTATCCCTTTCATCCTGGAGTGCACAGTCAAGGATATCTGGCTCTGCGTGAGTGATCACACCATCGTGGCTATCTGGGTCATTCAGATCTTTTTTGCACAGAAGAACTATACAAGAAAGATATCCTTCAGCGTTCTGCTCAAAAGTCATCTCGGGGGATTCCACCTCCCTCCCCAAAAGCTCCCCATCCTTCCTCCCTACTTAGCTTTTCTCCAGAAGTTGTCACCACCTAGCATACAATATACTTTAATTATATATTATAGTAACTTATTTTGTCCAGTGTCTTTCCCCCTTGTGTGGAATACAAGTTTCATGAGGACAGGGATTTTTCTCTGGTTTGTTTGCTGTTGTGATCCTGACACCTAAAACATAGGAGCATAAAAGATGCTTGATAAATATTTGTTAAGTGAATGAATGGATGAATAATAACTGACTCATGGGACGTACTTAAACCACAGCACCCAGCACTAAATACTTAATTGATGATACTTTCTGTCATGGTGATTGTCGTCATCATCAATGGGTGATGCGGCTGAAAGGGATTGGGTCTGGCCTTTGGGATGGTGTGACGCCCGCCTCCTACAGGAGCCTTCAAGTCCACTCCAATCCAAGTTGACTGCACTTGCTCAGATCTGCAGTGGTTATCATGTGGGGAAGTTGACTAAGCCCTACACTTGGAATCTGCCAGTTTGGGCTTCACTTCCCAGCTCCTCTATTCTTGGCTGGGTAGCTATGTACACAATTATGTCCTGTCTCTGAGTCTCAGTTTCCTAACAGTCAATGGGGAGAATATGAGTGGCTATCCCATAAGATGATGTGGGCCTCAGAGTGATGGGCCATCCATGGTGTTGGGTGCACAGCTGGCCATGGCTGTGGTCCCTGGGACTTAGACACACACACTCTCTTCTCTGTTCTGTGGGCCAGCCTGCTTCATTTGTTGGACTGTAAGTCCCTGGAGGGACCGGAACCTGATCCTCTTGGTCCCTTGCCTTCCCAATAGCCTGAGGTTGAAGTTGAAGCTCCAGTACTTTGGTTACCTGATGCAAAGAGCCAGTGCATTGGAAAAGACCTTGATGCTAGGAAAGATTGAGGGCAGGAGGAGAAGGGGGTGACAGAGGATGAGATGGTTGGATGGCATCACTGACTCAATGGACATGAGTTCGGGCAGACTCCAAGAGATAGTGAAAGACTGGGAAAGCTGGCTAGCTGCAGTCCATGAAGAGTGGTGTCAAAGAGTCAGACACGACTTAACTCCTGGCCTACACCTGTAACGTGGAGATGCATCCCACTGGCTGATGGATGGACACTATCCTGACCGTGCCTCTGGGTACCTGACAGTTACAGCCACCAGGGGGCGCCCTGGCTATGTGCACAAAGGGCTGCCCCGGGCTGGTAACTTCTAACTTCTGCTATTCCCTTCACAGACAAGGAAAGGCTTGGTCCATACCCGAACCTGTCAGCTATTTCTACCATTCTGGTGGAGAAAGAGACCAGGAGACTCGGATTCCCAGCCTGGCTTTGCTGTTCACATGCTGTGTGATCTTGGAAGGAAAACCTCTCCCTCTTTGGACCTCAGTTTCCTCAGCTGTCAAATTAAGAATACCAGCCATGGTACCAGCTATTACATTGTGGGACCCAGAGTTTGTCTCAGCTTGCTTTTAGTCAGTAACTATGTTCGTGCCGGCCACAAAGTATTTCCTCCTTTTCCTCCTAATTCCTTCTTCCTGATGCCTGGAGCGAGGTCTTGCCTTATTATACATGCTGCCCTCTATTGGCTGGCAAGAGAACTACAGCTTCAGGGACCGCCCTCAAGTATGGTTCAGGGGAAGAAGTCAGAGCTGGGGACGTGTTGGAGGCCAGTACTATCAGGCCAGTGATTCCCTTAACGAACATTTATTGAGCTCCTTCTGCATACCAGGCCTAACGCTAGACCCTGAGAACACAGCAATGAAGACAGCATCGCCTGTGCCTTCAAAGAGATCACAGGCATTGCAGGGTCTGCACATCTGGGGGTGGGGAGAGGCGTTCTTTGGCCTGCTCCATACTTCTGTGATCTGATACTGGAGTGTAGTGGCTAAAAGCATGGATTCAAATCTGGTGTAATGATGATTCAAATCTGGTTCAATGACCTTGGACTTCCTCAGTGCCTTTGTTTCCCCAACTACAAAGTAAAATAAAAATACTACTCGTTTCATAGAGTTGCTGATAGGGTTGAAGTAGTCATACCTCTAAAGTCCTGAGAACAGTGCCCACTCAGTGCTAGATAGGTGCCAGCTACAATAATAATGAAAACATATTTGTGGAAAGATGAAAGGAATAGCATCCGATCTTAATTGGATAAGAGCTTGCCTGCATGAGCTATCTCTAAGCAAGTATTTTATGAGGGTCAGGGCAGTTGAGTGCATTTTGCAGTGGGCATTTTCAGTTCAGAATGGCCCCACAGGGCTCTACATGAGGCCTGAGCTGGACATCCCAGCTGCCACCAGCAGAGGCAGGGTGACGGCGGAAACAGGGTGGCTGACGCAGTCTGTAAGGGCGATCCCGTGCTGATGGCGATGCTGAGGCGGTGATGCTGATGGTGATGCTGATAGCAGCACTTAGTCATACTGATGATGGGGATGACGGTGCTGACGGTGGTGGTGGTGATGGTGATGGTGATGCTGGTGATGCTGCCAGGAGCTCTGGGGCTTGGTACAGGGGACCTGACCTAACTTTCTTTTCTCCAAATCTCTTCAAGCCTCAGCCACCCTCAAAGTCCCGGGACGAGGAGATGGGATACAGATCCCCTCTGAACTTCCTAGGGGCTATTTTTGAGCCCGAAAAAGACAATCATAATCGAAGCACTAAGTAACCTCCTCAGCCTTCCTATAAGGGCGGTGAGACAACTCGTGTCTCTTGGCTTCAGTTTCTTCTCCTGTGAAATGGGAAAGGGGAAGAACGCACGTTGATTCTGAAGTTGAAAATTTTGCTTTGAAGACTTAATGAAATCTGGACCCTCCTCTCAGGAAATGCAGACACACACATGCAACCAAAGCTCCACACACACTGACATACAACCACACACACAAAAGAACTGCACATACATTCAACCACGTGCACGTAACCACATACATTCAACCGCGTGCATTCAACCGCATGCACGTAACCACAAGTCTCTGCGCCATCCGGGAGTTTCCAGCTCTTCTTCAGGTCCATAGACCCCGGTTCTATCCCCTGGGTGGACTAATCTCTAACTGTCTATCAGCCCTGTCATCTAGGACTCCCTGATCCGAGGCCCTCTCTCCTGAAGCCCAAGCCAGGCCTGGGTGGCCTGTGCCAGGGGGCACCAGGGGGGGCCTGGTGTGGATGGGCTGCCCCTGTCTGATCCAGCCTGCCCATTCCACTGGCCCCTACCAGAACGGCAGCTTGTGCTTGTGGTCCTGGGCGTGTCTCTTGGCCTATAGGAGAGGAGGAGTTGGTGGGTAGGAGCCTCGACCTGAGGGGTGGGTGTCAGTGGTGATAGCATCTTTGGCTACTGATGTGGGCAAAGTGAGTTTTTCACACTCGGCCCCACCAGGAACATGGCCTCCGGTGGTGACTCACTGGACTCAGGGAAAGAGATTTGCATTTGCCACTGTTGCTGGTACAGTGGTGAGCAGAGCTGCCTTTCAAGCAGTTGACCCAGGTTCGATTCCTGGCCAGTGCAACTCGTGTGGGCTTCCCTAATGGCTCAGTGGTAAAGTCTTCCTGCCAATGCAGGAGACGTGGGTTCGATCCCTGGGTCAGGAAGGTACCCTGGAGAAGCAAATAGCAACCCACTCCAGTATTCCTGCCTGGGAAATCCTATGGACATAGGAGCCTGGTGGGCTACAGTCCATGGGGTCAGAAGAGACTTAAGAGACTGAACAGCAACCACCAGGCAGCTTTCTGGGGCCCAGAACGTTCGTTATACGTCGAGCCTCAGGTAGGGGGCAGCAAAGAGAACAATGAACCATGAGATCCGGGTTCCAGTCTGATTCCACTTTGGCTAAAAAGCCGTTCATGGTCACAGCCTGTCACAGTTTGCAACACATCCCTGTGAATCATCATAGGTGAGCTCCACCGGAACCCTGGGAAGTACAGCTTGCTCCCTCACTGTAGAAAAAGGCTCAGAAAGGCTGATCGACTTGACCAAGGTCCCATCGCTCGGGAGGCTTTGAACCCAGTTCTGGCTCCCAATCCAGGGCTTTTTCCAAAACCTCAGAACCCTTGCTATACCTGACTGTGGAAATGGGAGCAACCCCCTTCCCTCTCCAGATATTGGACACGGGGAGCCCTGGGAGCCTTTCCAGCCCTGAGCTTTTAGGACTGTCTGTTTTCATTCTCTGAGGTAGCAGGTAGGGGGATTATCGCCCCACTTCACAGATGGGGAACAGGTCCAGACGGGGAAGCCACTTGGCCAAGGCCGAGGAAGTGGCAGAGGTGGGATGAGAAACCGGGTCTGCAGACCCCTAGCCACAGAGCCGGGGCCCCAGGCCGAGCTGAGTTTCTAAGAATAAAGCCGGATCCCAGAACAAACCAAGAACAGGGACTTTTGGGCCCAGCTGTTTCCCAAGTGTGAGCTCAGGCAGGGCCGGCCTGCTGGGGGGCGGGGGGTGGGAAGGGGCGACCACTTCCTGCTCGGGCTGGCGCGGTCCCCATGAGGTGGTCATCAGAGGCCGACCACTTCCCGGTCTGGGCCGCCTTCCCCTTTCTGAGCCTGGGAGGGGACGGGCAGCCCAGCGAGGCGCCCCTTGCGTGCTGCGGCCTGGACGGCGTCTGGCCTCTTTTCATTTCCCCCGCTCTCCGCGTCCCTCTCCACAGCCACCAACGGTCGGAAGTTGCGCAGGGCGGCCTTGCCCCGTCCCCCGTCCCTGGCCCTGTGCGTGTGCTGGGCCCTCGTGGGTGCTGCCCACGGAGGGTCTGCCGTGAGGCCTTCTCACTCCCCACCGAGTCTCAGAAAGGGGGTTGGCAACCCCAGGTCACACCGCGAGTAAGTGGCAGAACCAGAGTTAGAACTCAGATGGGCCTGCCTCCAAAATCTCCATCCTTTGTACGTTTAACGTTCCCCAGGTGCCCCCAGACAGACGTCTGAGCCCGAAGGGGCTTGGACGTGAAAGGTATTGGAAGGATCCCACTGGACACTGAGCCCCGAGGGCAGTGAGGGCGTCTGCTTCTCCTCCCTGTTCTGTCCCAGAACCCGACCCATGTGCCTGCTCTGGAGCAGGTCCCCGGGGACACACGGAAAGACAAAAGGCACCCCACCACCTGCTCCCAGCCAACTCCACAGATACGTGAGAGCCCTTGGTCTGGGGACACAGAACGGAGGAAGACGTGGTCCCTTACCCCTTACCCCATCATCCTTATACAGGCGCAGTGCTCCACATTTTTTGTTTTTAAGTTTTATTTATTTTTTGGCTGTGCCTCATGGCATGCAGAATCCTAGTTCCCCGACCAGGGATCGAACCCGTGCCCCTCGCAGTGGAAGCGCAGAATCTCAACCGCTGCACTGCCTGGGAAGTCTCTGAAGACTTTTAAATCCGCCTCAAATCCCACGTAGGAGATCACAACAACCTATATACGTAGTCCTTCCAGCGGGGAAACCAGAGGCTCATAGAGTCTCAGAGTGTTAAGGAGGCAGCCAACTGTAGGGATACAGAGCGTGGAGCCAGACAGGGCCGCCTTCAAACCCCAGCACTTCCCAGCCGAGGGTGGCCTTGGGGAAATGACTTCATGCACCACTTTCCTCACCTGCAAAATGGGAACAAAGCAGCAGAGACGGTCTTAACTGGCCGCCATCCGATGGATTCTCTGGATTTATAAACCTTCTCCCTTCCTCTGAAAGGCAGACTAGTGAGTGTCACAACGCTCTGAATGCTGCAGGCTGGCGGCTTCTTTCCAATGCCATCAACTCCTCCGGCTGGCTCAGGAAGGCCTGTCCTTGAATCTGTAGCTGCCAGTTCTAACTGTTAAACCAATGCAACGTGAGTGAGAGCGGGACAAAGAGTTGATGTGTCTCTGAAAACTAAGAAAGGGCCTCAGAAAGATCCAACAGAGGAGAACTGTCCAAAGAAGAAGAGAAATGCCGAATTGAGTGTGGGCAAGACCATGATAAATTAGGGCTTCCCTGGTGGCTCAGATGGTAAAGCGTCTGCCTGCAGTGCAGGAGACCTGGGTTCGATCCCTGGGTTGGGAAGATCCCCTGGAGAAGGAAATGGCAACCCACTCCAGTACTCTTGCCTGGAAAATCCCATGGACAGAGGAGCCTTGTAGGCTACCGTCCATGGGGTTGCAAAGAGTTGGACACGACTGAGAGACTTCACAAGACAATTATAAAAGATCAGAGAAAAAATTGTTAAAATCCATCAGAAACTTATGTTGAATTAGGTGTAGGTTAAAACTTGGTGGGGGGTGTTATTAAAAATCCAGAAGGATTCTGCTTACAGATTGCTTGACAACTATCTCTAAGATACCTCACTCCATTTGAAAGAAACCCAAATGGGGACCATCAACTCTGCTGCACAGGTTTGTTTTATGCAAGGAAAACAAGGCAGGACTCTAGCTGGAGGCCTTGGTCTCAAAGAGCCTTGGCCCTCCTGCAAAAGATCATCTAATAAATATAACATGCACGCATGTATGTTTAATATAATGTCTATTTATGTATCGTAAGATGTCCTACTTTAAATATTCTCTTTTTTCTAGTAATAGACCACTAGTTTTGCTCTCATTGGATAGGAGATTTCTTCTATTAATAGGACTTACCTCATGGTGCGGATGTACGGACTGAACGAGGTAACATATGCAAAGCATTTGGTGCAATGCCTGGTACACAGCAAATGTTCTGCAAATATCAGCTATTATAGTTATCTTCAAATCTAGGCCTCCACTTGGCAGATGAGCAAACTGAGGCTCAGGGGACAAAGTAACTTGCACGCAGTAACAAAGTAAGCGGGTTGCATGCACATCAAAGCCTACAAATGGATCCTTGAATCCCAATCTGATTCCTGAATTCCCTGGGGCCTCTCCCCAGTCCAGAATCTCAGAGGGCTAACGCTTCCCAGAGGAAGAGTGGAGGGCAGGCGGCAGCGGGCAGGAAGAGCCCAGACAGAGGGTGGGGCCTCGGGCACCTCTCAAGAGCAGGCACCCCACCCTGACCTCCCACCACCCACCCCACTCCGGGGGATACAAGACTTCTCCCTCTAGTTACATTTACGTTAATTGCTAAGTTTATCATCTCAGTGGCCCCTCTGTGTTCCTTCACAGATCCTGTGTATTTTTATCTCAAAGAGCTTCATTCATGTCTTTAATTATTTGTCTCCACGGCTGTCTCCTCTAGCAGCCTGGGAGTCCCCGGGGAGAGGGCACCAGCTCTGATTCATCTCTAACCCCCGAGCCCAGCCCAATGCCTGGCACCAAGGGGCCACTTTACAGATGTTTGCTGAACAAACGAGCTACTGAACAAATGTTAAGTAATAGGGCGCCCTGGATCTCTCGTTGACTTCCTGGCTTGGGAAGTAGCAGAGACCTGGAAGACATGGCCCTGGTCTGCTCCCCTCCGGCTCCTTTTTCTCCTCCTCCATCCCTCCAGCCTCCACTTCCCAGGGAGTCCCGAGAGACACAGGTGGGGTAGGGCAGACGCTGGGAAACCCAGCCCGGGGAGCGAAGCTCTTCTCTTCAGGGATGGACAGGGTGTGGTGTGGGGCTTTGTCTTCTCTGAGTCACCTCCTTGGTGCCGTGGGTCTGACTCAGAAGGAGAGTGAGAAGGAGAACTTTGTCAGTCCTGGTTTCCACGGGTCCTGGGCCCCGCCAGGTGGGAGGAGGGGAGAGGCCTGGCATGGGAAGATGTTAGGACACACGGAGTAGACCTCCAATCTCGGAAGCACCAAAGCCCCACACTCGGCTGCACCTGGAACTGAGGCTTGGAAGAGGCAACTGGGTGTGGTGGAGGGAGGAGTCGGTCCTGTCTTTATCACCTCCCCTCCCTGAACCTCAGATGCTTCATCTTTAGCCAGAGACTTAGACCCTGGACTCCTCCAGCCAGCTCCCAGCTGGGGGCCAGAGCTTTCCCCAAAGGCCGCTGGGGTCTGCGAGAAAAGACCCACAACCAAGAACTGCCAGAGTCTGAGCGCTGGCTACGTGCTGGGAGCTGGAATATCGTCTGTTTACAGATCTCACCAAGTCCTCACGCCAGGCCCCTGGAGCCCCATTTTGCAGACGAGGAAACTGAGGCTCACATAGTCAATGACGTGACTCATGTGGTACCCTGAGCTAAAGGGGGAGCCGGACCCAGGATCTGCTGATCCAACGTTCTCCTCCTTGTCTACTACCCCCCATACCCCCCCCAACTATCCCACCCCAAGATGCTCAGACTTGGGGGGCTGGCCACTGGTCCTTGTCCCTTTGTGTGTGAAGCCAAGTGGTCACCTCACTGGGGAGCCCTCTGGTCGTCTGCAGCCGCCCAGACCACCTCTCCTCGAAACCCTCAAGCCCCAAGTGGGTTAGACAGCTCTGGCTTAGGTATCTGATTTCCCTTTTATTGTTTCTCTTCTAACCTCTAGTGAGTTTGGAGAATTTGCACATTTACACAGAAAAGAAAAAGGCAATTCATGCTTTATCCTCTTCAATCAACATTTGGGTACATGTTATTCCAGTATTAATTTTATGCACACACACCCACAGTTTTGTTTTTATGCGAACAGGATCAGTGGTCAACAGACATTTCCTGAACCCACACTGAAGGCGAGAGTGGTGCAGTCTTCCTGGTCCTCTTCCGTCTCTTTTTGTCTCGACACGGGGTCCTGCTGGGCAGGGCAGTGCTCCCGAGGTGCTGCAGGTGTGGGAGAAGGAGAGCCCTAGGGGCATGGGGCTCTGTAGCTGAGCGGTTCCAAGCGTGAGCTTCATTCTTGGTCTCTGGCTGTCATTTGACGTCTCTGAGCCTTGGCTTCCCTGGAAGCGATCATCACGGCACCTGTCATGACACAGGTGTGAGAACTAAACAGGAAAATGCATGGAAAGCGTCTGGCGCCAAGTCAGTGCTCGACGAAGATTCTGTTGTGTTCTCTGTGGGTGGTGGGGCCTCTGGGCCAGGGGTGTCTCTCTTCCTGACATCCTGAGGATCCAGATCGTGGGAGATACCTAATGCCAGTTCAGCGATTAAAATCTTGCCTGTTGGGCTTGAGGTCAGGGCCTGGAAAACCTTTTCACCACCCTGTGGTGTTTCCAGAAAACAGAATCTGGCCCCAAGCATCTTCCTTCTTGCGGGTTGTGAATGTGGGTGTGATTCTCAACCGAAAAACCAGAGCTGACTTCACAGTTGAAGACCACCCGTCAGTCTCCCTCTTGGTGACAACCGCGACCCCTCTGGGTTTCACCCCTCCCACCCCCCGGACTCAGGTGGGGCATGCTTCTGTGGGTGACACGGCGGGATTCAGGTGGTCCTACAGGTGCCCACAGCACTGGGCAACTGGCTGGTGCTCATTCAATGAGCAAACCAGCTGGCTGAGGGCGTGGGTGCTGGGAAGAACTGGGGGAAATTTTATCCTTTCTACCCAAACTTCAATCCCCAGTGCTCACCATAGAGCCTAGGGGTGCCCGCAGGATCCAGCAGGCTGCAGACCACCTCACCCCCCTGTTCAGAGACCCTTCTGTGACCCCTCCCCGGGCTCATTCCGTCTTAAGTATGCCAGCTGCTCTGTTTCCTGGGAGAATTTACCAGGGCACCCCTGAATGTGCTCTGACCCCAAAAGATGGTTGGCTACTGATCGACATTTTGGCATCAGGGCGAGATATTCTAAAGCGGCGGTCCCCAACCTTTTTGGCACCAGGGACCCGTTTCGTGGAAGACAATTTTTCCATGGACGGTTTCGGAATGATTCAAGCACATTTATTGTGCACTTTATTTCTGTTTTTGTTAAATCAGCTCCACCTCAGATCATCAGGCATTTGATCCTGGAGGCTGGGGACACCTGTGCTGGATAATCAATCTCCTGTAGGCAACCAACTGTTCCACCTGCAGATAGAACCCTCCTCAGGGGGTTGTCAGAGCAGCCCGTCTACTCAGCCATCTCCAGCGCCCCAGGGTCCGCAGATGGCTGACACAGAACGTGCAGTGAGAATAGGGCTGGGGTCTCCACGTGCTAAGAGCGCTGTGTGGTCCTGGACAGGTGGCTGAGCCAAGGCCTGCAGGAGGCTCCCCCCAGCCCCTCGCCCAGCGACAGGCACAGCCACGAGGGCTGGGGGTACAGACAGGGCAGCGGGAGGGTCCCAGATCAAGGCAGGGGGGCACCCAGAGACAAGCAGTGGGAAGCCGTGTGGACTTAGGGAGTGGTGTTGGCATTAACCAGGGAAAGTGAAGCAAGAGGAAAACAGTAATAATAATGATGACGATAATTTTCCATGGGGTCGCAAAGAGTAGGACACAACTGAGCGACTGAACAACCACCACCACGACAAGGACAAGTGAGGAGCTTTGCTCAGATTATCTTCTCTAATCTTCCCAGTGATCCCTCTTGTATGGCAGACATCAAAGACAGTGGAATCTGGAGTCAGATCGCTGGCGTTCAAATTCTGGCCCACCAAGCCTCGTCCCCTCATTGCCCACAAGATTTAAAAAGAGCCCCTACCTTCTGGGTAGTTGGGCTTGTCTGTGAGTGATCAGTTGGCCCTGGGGCAGAAAGGAGAGGATCAACTCATGTGATTATTAGTTCTATGAATGCAGAGGTGGAGGCTCAGAGAGGCCAAGTCACTTGCCCAAGGCCACACAGCAAAGAAGTGGCCAAGAAGAATTTGATCTCAGATCTCTGTGACTCAAAGCTGTACTGCTTCCCAAAACCCCCTGCCTCAGTCCCTCCTGTGTCTCTTCTGTTTCTTCAGGAGAATGAAGTATTCAAATGACATATATTTTAGAGGAGAGAGGAGAGGAAATTGCTGGAAGTCACACAGTGAACCTACGGTCTGCCTGGACCCTTGGAGGCAGACCCTCACGCCAGCGCCTCCACCCACGGCTCTGCGGCACCTGATGGTGGGGCTGCTCTCTTACCAGACCCCTGCCCTGCCCTGCCCTGCCCTGCCCTGCCCTCACCTCCCTTGGGGCACAGGAAATGATGGCCACGATCCATTCCAAACCACAGGGGAAATTTTATGTCTGGGCTGGACTAGAATCCAGCCAGAGCCCCAGCTCAGACGTTCCCAGTCATATGCAAAGGGTATGTAAGCGGGTGGGAAGGGGCATTACACTTCCACTCCTCTCTGACCTTGGGATTTCCCTCGCCTGGTGGCTCTGAATCAGGCGGGCTTCCGAGCTGCGGACAGAGGTCCCTGACCTCACCTGCACAGACCATCTGGACGCCATGCCCAAGCCAGGCCTCGGTCAGCTCAGCTCCAGCTTCAGATCAGAGGCAGTGCTAGGCAGAGCAGATGGATCTCCCCTGCTGACTCAGCCCAAACTTTCTGTGTGATCCTGGATGGGTCCCTTGTCCCCACTGACCCCAAATCCACTGTCTCAAATCCTCCCTGAACTGCCGTCCAGGAACGCACAGGGAACTTTCTTCTGCGTCTAAAAGACCCAGCCTCCTGAACCCAGCACTGAGAGAAGCGCTGAGGTCAGCTGCGGCTTTTCCACCGCGCAGGTGCTTCTGGCTTCTCTTCTGTTCACCCTCTGGGCTGGTGTGAGGCAGTGAGCCCTCCAAGGAGAAATCTTGGCTCTACAAACCGCGAAGGGCTGGGCAAGAACCGCAGATGGCTCCTCCTTAGGTGGGTCCAGGGGGCAGCTTTTGGCCCTGCTGTGGCCTAATGGAGCCCTGGCACTAAACTGGCCAGGCCTCTCTAGGCCTTTCCTAGGGGTGCTTGGGTGGCAGCAGGCCGTGCCCGGGGCCCCTGGGGCTGGCAGGGCTGAACCTTAAGGCAAGGGTGTGGTTGAAGCTGCTCCCAGACCTGGGCCGCCCCAGACAGACCAGAGCTGACTTCTGGGGCCCTTGACAAATCCTTTTTCCTTTTTGTTTCTGGTGGTAGTGAGGGAACCATATGTTTGGACACCTGGATTCAGGACTCTGCTCTGGACTGGCCTCCTTGAGGGGGAGGGGAGGGGTGGGCGCCTGTGATGAGTCCCTTGCCCTTGGTGGGCCACAGCCTTTTTCTCTGTGCCGTGGGGAGACCCCCATGATTCTGAAGCCAGGGCGGGGAGTTGGAGTGGACGGAGCGGGGGCCTGAGTCTGAGTCCATCCGTGCCTTTCTGCGTGAGGTGGGCCGCCGTGGCCTCGGGGAAGACAGCGCACTCCGTGTTCCAGCAGCCTGGCGGGCGGGGGCGGGCGGGGGCGGGCGGGGGCGGGCGGTGGGCGCTGAGGGTAGTCTTCTGCCCATCTCTGCCGAGCCCAGACGGCCAGCACTCACCTTCCCAATCAAGCTCGGTCTCGGTCTCCGTTTGGGGTAATGGAGCTGCGCAGACCTCGGCGAGGAGCAGCCTGTCCTGGCCACGTGCCATCCCCCCCTCCGCCCCCTGTGAGACCCACCAGCTAGGAGAGCCCCGGGGGTTGGTGGAGGCCACATGGCTTCACAGATGCAGGAAACTGAGGCCCAAGTGAGCGAGACCAGCCTTCCCCAGCCCGCAGGCCCTGTTTCGTACCGCCCCCCCCCATCTTTGCTCTCTCCCCCTCCAGGAGCATCTGAGGGATGGCGTGGATCTCACCCAGGTGAAGAAGCCTGCGTCTGGGGCTTCAAGTCCTGGTGCCTCAGCTTTCAAGCTTCCAGACTTCCCTGTCCCACCCTTCCTCCCTGCTCCCCGCCGACACTGTGTTCTCATCTGTGCTCCAGGCAGGGTGAGGGTGAGCAGGGAGAGGGCAGACCCCAATGTCCAGGATGGCCTCGGTCTCCTCCCCACCCCCCTGGCCTGTGCAGGGGCCCAGGCCTCTCTCCCACAGTCCTCCCACACCCTGCCTGCGGAGTCCCTCCTGGGAGTGCTCCTGGGGCCTCTACAGGCCCAGGCTGCCTCTCACGAGGCCAGCAAGGCAGTCAGGAGAACCCAGGAAGGAGACAGCAGAGATGCTGGGTGGTGGGCCCCCAAGGCCCAGGCCCTTGCAGGCGTGTTCACAGCATTTGATGCCAGAGGGAACGTCTGCATCTGGTGTCAGCCGCGCCGCTCTTGCTGGTCTTCTGCACCGTTCCTACCTGGTGGGCGGTGGTCACGGCTTCTTCCGTGGTTCGTCTTCCATTCCTCCCCAGCTCCCTGCTGGTGGGGCTTTACCCGATGATCACAGCCTTGCCCCTGCTGGTGTGACTGCTGTGACGATGCCCTGCTCCAAGAGCACAGAGAGGGCCCCTTTGCTGGCACAGCCACTCCTGTGATCAGATAAGCTGCACCCCCTGGCATGGCTGCTGGGTCTGGGTCTGAGGCCACAGCTTTCTGTGTTCATGACAGTACCCAGGGCATCTGCCAGACATCACCAGACCAGAACTGCTGCCCCTTCCACCAGGGTAGTTCAGATCCATCTCTCAAGGGCCCCCAGCCCCCTCCATTTTCCGGGGATCCAAGACTGTGTGCTCCCCTCTGCCCTGGAACTTCTCTCTGTCCCCAACCCTACCTGTGTTAAGCACCATCAGCCTGGGCAACCTCTGGGCCCCCAAGGATAGAGCTGAGCGCTCGTATCTCATGGGACCTCAGCTGCTGCTAGGGTGGGCATACAGGACACCCTCCTGCTCTCTTACTCCTCACGAAGCTCCAGGGTCATAGTAAGCAGTCAGGGATTCCACAACTATGGAGGGCTGGCCACTTGCTGTCTTTGGAAAGTGGTCCTCTGCCTGACCCCTCTGGGACCCTCCTGTCACCCCTAAACCCTCCCTGAACAGCAGGTCCCAGGGCCTGCCTTTCCCAGAGGTCACCAAAGGCAAGAGGGGAAGTTCCTAGAAAACTTTCCGAGTGACCGCTGCTCCACACTCCTCCAAGCCTCTGGCTGCCTTGGTGGCACTTATTCAGTCCACAGCCTTGGAAACCTACCATGTGCCAGGTACTGTCCCCGCCTGGGGTTGCAGCCATGAGGGGCCAGACTCGTCCCTACCCTGGGGACAGTCATGGTCTAGACAGACACCCAGGCAGAAAATTGTGCAAACCATGATTTAAGCAGTTACTATGAACATGCAGAATGTGAGGGCATTGTGAGGGCATGTACAGAGCCAATCCTGGAAGGCTCCAGGAGGAAGTGACCTTCAAGCTCAGGTCTCAAGTTTGAGGAGGATAGGGTCAGACAAGTGGTGGCAGGGGAAGTGCTCAGGCAGAGGAAAACTGCATATGCAAAGGTTCTGAGCAGAAGGGGCATGCTCTTCATAGCTCCTGGAGTCCAAATCCTTTTCTTTTTTTGAATATTTATTGATTTATTTGGCTGTGTAGGGTCTTAGTTGTGGCACATGGGCTCCAGAGTGTATGGGTTGTTCAGTCGTTGCTCTGCAGTATGTGAGATCTTAGTTCCCCGACCAGGGATTGAACCCACATCCCCTGCATTGAAAGGCAGATTCTTAACCAGTGGACCACCGGCGAAGTCCCTGGAATCCAACTCTTCAGCAGCCACCAGGTGCCAAGCTCCTGAGACAGGCTGGCCCAGTGTTAACCGCTCAGGTTCTGGGGCCACATCATATAGGTTTGAATCTCACTTTGCACTTACGAGATGTGAGACAATGCGGAAATAACTCGACTCCCTGTGCCTCAGTTTCTTCCTCTGTAAAACGAGATAATACTATTGACAGTAAAGGACTTCCTGGAGTTGTTGGGAAAATTAAATGCAATCACTCAGGTAACAGAAGCACCCAATAAACATTAGCAACTCTTCCTAACCATAAACCCCGTCCATGGAGCACCTGCTGTGTGTCAGACACCGTGCTACAGGTTCTGCAGTTAATCTTTCCGCAGGTTGCAAGCTTGGACTCAACGGCCCCATTTCAGAGATGAGAAGACTGAGGGCAGAGGCCCGAGTCACTAAGGGGGAGACTGGTTGAGGTTTCGGAGGGCTCAGGGGCGGCTTCATGGAGGAGGTGGTGGCTATGATGAGTCTTGAGGATGGGCACCCTCCCAGCCAGGCAGCTCCCCAACCGCAGCTGAGCATTTCAGCCCTTGGGCTTCCTGAGTCTGGTGATAACGGGACAAAGGGGCAGCTCAGGGCACTTCCAGGACCTTCCAGGAGTCCCAGCGAGGGAAGGCCCCATCAGGCCAGGTTCTCAGACCAGAGAGCCTCGAGCGAGCGCCAAACAACAAAAAGGCTTTTCTCACTCAGGATGAGTCACCAGACCGAGAGAGCAGACGCCCGGTCCCTGTGCTGAAGAAGACGAAACCACACATCTGAAGAAGTTTCCCACGGCCACCACTTGCTTTAAATAGCTGCAGAGGAGTGGGGGAGGGGAGGTTGGGAGGCAGGGTTCTCCTGCCCTCGGGCCCTGGGCTGGGGTCTTCACCCCTCCGCTCCGCGGGAGCCTGGCCCGAAGTGCCCCCCTCCCACCCCGCACCCCGAGACTGGTGGTTGCTGGGAACGCAAGGCCTCACGGGCACCAGGGGAACCCAGCAGAGGTCCAGAGCTCGTGGTGGGATGATGGGGTGGTGGTGGTGGGGGGGAACAATGGACAGACAAACAGCTGGAGAGACATCCCGCCAGGCAACGGGTGTGGGGGTACAGGCCCGGGAAGGGGGAAGTTGACCTCCCCCTGCACCCTGGTGCAGCCTCCCGGCCCCCAGTCAAGCTTCCTTGCAGGTCACCTGACTCCCCTCCTTGCGCTCCAGCTGCCCCCCCGCCGCCCGCCCGGTTCGTGACTGAGCCCCGGGCGGCGTTTCCGGAGGCAGGCCAGGAGCCCAGGCTGCTGACGCACTTGCCGCCCCCCCGGGCCGGGCCGGGTGAGAAGAGCGAGCCCCCCATCCCCCTTTCCCGTAAGTGAGCTCACCCCCCAGGCCTCGCAGGAATTCTAAGAAGTGGAAACCTCTGCACCTGCTCCTCGCCCACCATCTCGGCCTCCCCACGTTGCAGGGAGGAGGGGCGGGGGTCCTTCCTCCTCTCCGGCTCAATGCTCAGGCCCAGGCTGGGGGCTCAGGGGCTGACAAAGGTTTCTCTCCCACTTGGGTTAGGAAGGACCCAGAGATCAGGTTAGCTCAGGGCGCCCCCTTGGCTTGGGCTTGTTTTTCAGAAGATAAAGGGGGGAAAATCCAGAGAGGCCTGGGCAGTCCATCTGAGTCCCTCCCAGGCTGGGAGGAACATCTCCTCCTGGTGTTCAGACGGCCCTTGTGGGCCAGCAGTGGCTCAGGAAGAGTCAGCCCTTAGAGACTAGCAGAACCAAGGCCCAGAGAGGGCAGTGACTCAGCCATGGTCACCAGTGGAGCCCTCAGCTACACCCCTCCAGGGGCCCACAGCCCTGGGCAGCCCACTGATAGCACCATCACACATTTATTGAGCATCCTTTGGAGGGACCCAGGATGAAATAAGACGACATCCAGCTAGAATCACAAACATAGCAACTAGCAGTCAGCGGGGGCCCAGGCCAGGGGTTCTCAGTGCTGGCTTCTCAGCCAGAGCGCTAGGCTTTGCAAAAACACCGATTCTAGGCCTCTAGCCCTGAGACTACGATTCAGTGGATTGGGAATGCGCCTAGGAATCTGCATTTTATAAGATTCCTCTAATTGATCGGATGGCGGAGAGGCTCTGGGACAGACTGCGAGTGGCTCCAGGGCAGGTGTGCCCTGGAGGGTGATTTGCAAGGGCTTCTAATGGGAGGCTCTGGTGAGGCTACAGCCTTCCCCTCCTGCACCAACCTCAGCCTGCACACGGGGTCCAGCCCCAAGGGATCTCAGAAATGATACATCACTGAGTCAGGAGCTGAATGAAAGGATGTCCCCCACACCTTCCTCTTGCCGGGAAAAGTGGGGGCCAGTATCTGAGCCCCAAATGTCTGCTCATTCTTGTCCTAATACTCAGGAAGCTTGGTTTTCTCTGGCCTGGTGGCACCTCTCTAGGGAATTTGGAAAGCAGCCAGAAGCTCACAGGCTGGGCTGCCTGGTGGTTAGGGGCTGGCCTGCCAACCCATCCCACCCCTGTGCCTGCGCTATGTCCAGCCAGGGTCAGGGAGGAGCCCTTGGCCAACCAGGGGGTCTGAGGCAGCTGGAGCCCTCAGGTGAGCAGGAATTGTTTTGGTCCGGGACACAGGGCCCACCTTCTAAGGCCACGGGTCCTCTCAGGGACTCTGTGTCCTCTTCTGTACAATGGGCGAAATCAGGAGCAGAGTGGGGAGAGAGTGGCTGGTTGAAAGCCCACAGTTTGGCTAATAGCAGTGGCTGGTGGGGGGGCCCCCCTGCAGGCCCAGATGCCCCCCCTGGTGGGGCGTGTCCCGAGCGCCTCTCTGGTCTGTATGGAGGTCACGGTGAGGAAGCAGAGGGCCTCTTCAACCTCCCCAAGGCCTTCCTCGGGCAGGCCACACCCCCTCCAGACCTCCGTTTCCTTCGGGCAGATACCCCAACTCCAGAAGGTCATTGTGAGGATTAAACGAACACAATCACCTGACCGTGTGAAGAGCGATCCTTACTTCAACTGATTTGTTTCTCACTAGCCTGTGAGTTCCAGGAGTGGGGGCTGGTCTCTGCGTCCAGGGCCTGTCACAGTGCCTGCTGCGTGGTGGGTGACCCGCTCGTGTTGGCGGAGGGAATAACGGGTTAGAGAGAGAGCTGCCTTCTCTCAGCACGCATATGTGTGCACATGCGTGTGTCCGTGTGTGGGGGCCTGCATGCTCACTCCCGTATGTGGGTTTGAACCATTGTGGAAATGTGGGTCTGTGCATGGGCCTGTCTGGGTCTAGGCTTTGCATAGGGGTCTAGCGTGTGTATATTTGCATGTATGTCTTAGTCTGTGTGCCTGGATGCATGCGCCCATGTGTACGAGTGTGCTCAGCCCACAGGTGTCCAGGCCTTATGTGGTTAGTTCTTTGTGTGGGGGGTGGGGTGGGTGGGTGCCCCTTACTCTCCTGACCTCGCCCTTCCCCTGAGACTCCAAGTAATGGGCCCACCTGGGAGAGCCAGACTATGCAAAACTGAGGCCAGGCCTGGGGAAGCCCCTGGAGAGCGGCCCCTGGGGACTGGCTAGGCCTCCGCCTCCCCCCAGTCCCCCTCACAGGCCCCCTCCCACGCTCCCCACCCTCACCACCCGCATAGAACAAACAGCCTGCCCCCTCCAGAGTCCTGTGAGCCTCCCCTCCCGGGCCTTCACACTGTCAGGAGCCAGGTCCCTAGATTCCCCTGCCTCCCCAGCCCCACCCTGCCTGCTGTCTGCACCCCCCGCCCTCCCTTGATACCATGCCTGGAGTCTCTCCCTGTCCTCTGTGAGACTCCCTTTCACTTCTGCACCTCCCTGAGCTGCTGTTGCAAGCTGTACCATGCAGCAGGTACTTGGCACTTCACCAACAGAAAGGTCTGGCAAGCGCCCCATCTTACTGATGAGGAAACGGAAGCTCAGAGAAGTTAAGGAACTTGTCCAGGGTCACACAGCAAGCAACTGAGCGTCAGACATGAACCAGACTCCATATCCAGATGTCTTACCCACTAGGCCACACTGCTGTCACGCTTCAAGTCACCTATAAATGGCCAAGCCTTGAGGGGCTGACCTTGTGAACCTCCCCTCTCCAAAAGGGGCCTCGGGGGCTGGGCTCCATCTCATACACTCACAGCTAAAGAGGTGGAGGCCTCGGGCTCAGGAAAGGGCTCATCTTCTTAATGGCAGAACTGTGGTCCGTCCGTGCTTCTGGGTCGGAGCCACATTGGGCCTAGACACTTCTGCGCTCACCCCAGTCAGGCCAACTCGAAGCCCCCCAAGTCTTCCCATTGCTTGGTGGTCCCCACAGAGAGATCAGAATCCCCTTCAGCAGGGTGATTCTTGTTCCTCCAGGTCACGCTTCCATTTGGCAAGGGGGTGTGCTTTGGGGGAGCCACGTGGCTTTGATTTAAATCTCACCCTGGAAAAACAATGGTTTGGATTAAGGGAAGAAACAGTTGGTGAAAAGTCATGAAAAGAAAGGAGGGCAGAAGCGGGACCTTGTAGCAAAAATGATCCCCAAACTTTTAAACCCTCATTCCAGAGGTTTCTCAAAGCCTGCCGTCCAGCCATGACCTCCCACGCCAGCACACTCCTGCCCCTTCAGTAGCTGGGCGGGTGACACTGTGTGTGGGGTGTCCCCCAGGCCTCTGTCTCTCCTCTTACAGAGGAGTAAACTGAGGCTCGGAGAGGGTGACTATGGATTCTGGTGGCTTCCATGCAGTGAAGAATAAAGGTGGGGGGAACTGGGGGCTCTGGTGCTCCCATTTTGTTGGCAGGAGCTTGCCCTCTTTAGGCCTTCTTCCCCCCTGAGAAAGGGAAGAAAAGGGGATTACCGTAACTTATCACCACTGGAGCTGAGTAAAGCCCAGGAAGCCCACACAAAGGCAGCCTGTTCAGCTCTGACCTGCTGACCTTTCCACTTGCCAGACTCTGCACCAAAAGCTTCTCATACATCTCCTGCACGAGTCTTCCCAGGACCTCAAAGTCCCCATTTCACAGATGAGCAGACTGAGGCTCTGATAGGCTAGGAAATTGGCTGAGGTTCCCCCCCGCCCCACCCCCCAGCTAGGATGTGGTGATTGTGTCTTGAGGCCAGGTCTTTGCGGCCCTGAGGGCTGTTTCCAGCCACTGGGCTGTGAGACTGAGGCCAGGAAGTTAAGAGTGGAGGGGAGTCAGACTAGGGAAGTGAGAGCTGGGAAAAGTCTGGAAGCAGGCCCACAAGAGCATTTTGTGTCTCCTGAATCACCAACCTTTAGAGCTGAGAAGGCCTCAAAGATTATCTATGCCTCCCTGGGGAATAGTAGGGCAGAGCAGAAATTGAGGCCAAGGAAGGTGGGACACGTCCAGGGTCACACAGGGGTTGGTGCAGGGCCCAGTTACAACCACGTCTCCCGAGGGTCAGCGGTGGCTTTGTGGCATGTATCCAAGCTGTCCTGGAGACATGTGGATGGCCTTCACTTTTGGGGATGACATCTCTGGCCCAGCAGGCCAGTTTCAGGGATGGAATGGCCTGTGTTCTTCCAGAACTCACATCTATGTCTCTGACATGGCTGCTTGGGGTCAGGATGCTGTGGCTGTGGTTATGGGTCCATCTGAGACCAGGGTCAGAGCATGGTGTGTGGCCGGCCCTGGTGTGTCAGTAATCCGGGCTTGGTCTGTGGCTGGGGTCAAGGCTGAGGAGTCTTAGGCAATGAATACTGGAGTGGGTAGCCGTTCCCTTCTCCAGGGGATCTTCCCAACCCAGGGGTCGAACCCAGGTCTCCCACATTGCAGGCGGATTCTTTACCAGCTAAGCCACCAAGGAAGCCCATGAACTGACTACGGAAGACCAAATGGACTTCAAGCCCTAAAAAACAGGGTTACTAATGGTTCGGTTGCAGGACCTGTGGCGTGCTGAGATAGAGGTAGGAAGCTGGCCTCTGGAGTCTCTGGGGGCAGAGATGGGGGCTCTCCATCCCATGCAGCTCCCCTTCACACCCACTGCTGCCTGGCTCCAGGTGTGTGAAGATGGTGGGAGCACCTGGCAATCCCCCTCCACCCTTTTCCTCTGAGAAGATGCAGCAGTCAATCAGGCCATTCCCTCTCCTGACTTGCCTCCTATCGGACCAGAAGAACCACTGCCCCTCAGTTCTGGGGTTCCCTGGGCTCAGAGCCCAATCTTGGCCCCCATGATGGGGACAAGAACCATCTGGGAGAAGGGCGGTTCTGCTGGACTAGGTGTGGGGATGCTGAGAAATGGATAGTCAAGGGCATTGTTCCAGTTCAGGATGCCCCTGAACTATTCCTGTTATTGGGCACTCAAGCCATATGAAAGTGAAGTTGCTCAGTCGTGTCCAACTCGCAGCGACCCCATGGACTGCAGCCCACCAGGCTCCTCCGTCCATGGGATTTTCCAGGCAAGAGTATGAGTATTTCAAGCCGTATGAGGTTGAGCCAAATACCCCCGTTTTATGGATGGGTAAGTGGAGTGCTCAAGGTCACCAGCTGGCAGGGATGGAGCTGGGTTCATCAGGCCGGCCAGCTCTGAGCCTGGGCCATACCCACTCCACACGTGGCCTCACCAGCTCCTTGGCTCATCCTGGGCTCCAGGGGGCACCCCCAGCTGAACAGGCCAGGATGAGGCATCACCTGACCTGCCTTCTCAAGATCACAGGAGAAATGGTTTTCCCTGGAGGTGGGGAGAAAACCTCGGCTGATACGATCTGCTGATCTATCCCCCTCAGGTTTTGATGTCTGGTGTCCCCCATACCAAGGCAATGATGATAATAATAAACTGGCACTTCTTGAGGACTTCATATATATGGGGCACTATTCAAAGGAATTCCAAGCATTCACTCATTTTATCCTTCCAACAACCCCATGAGGTAAGAACTATTATTAATCCTATTTTTAAAAGTCAGCTTCAGTTTTTAGAACAGTTTCAGATTTACAGAAAAATTGAGAGGCCAGTGCAGAGTTCCCATGTACCCTACACATACGGTCCGTTTCTCTGTTATTAACATCTGACGTTCATCTGGTGCCTTTGTTACAACTAACAAATTGATGTTATTAATTAATGTCCATACTTTATTCCGATTTCCGTCATTTTTGCCTGCTGTCATTTTTCTTTTGCAGGATCCCACCTAGAACACCACATTATATTTAGCTATAATATTTCCCGAGGCTTCTCTTGGTTCTGACAGATTTTCAGACTTTTCCTTTTTTTTTAATGTTCCTGACAGTTTCAAGAAGTTCTGGTCAGGTATTTTGTAGAACGTCCCTCTGTTGGAACTTCTCTAATGTTTTTCTCACGATTAGACTGGCGTTATGGAATCTGGGGAGGAAGGCCTTGCAGGTAAAGAGCCATTTTCATCACATCATATAAAAGACACATAGTATCCATATGGCTTACCACTGTTGACGTTGACCTTGACCACTAGCGGAGGTAGAATCTGTCAGGTTTCTCTACTGTAAATTTATTCTCCCCGCTCTTTTAAACCTTTCCCTTTCCATACTGCTCCCCTTGGAAGGAAGTCATTAACCTATGTTACAGGTGCAAAAACGCGCCCAGAGAGGGTAAGTAACTTGCCTCACGTCACACAGCAAAGGGCAGAGCCAGGATTTGAACCCTTGTAGTTTGGCTCCTGATCCCAATGCTTCCAATTGTACCGACCAGAGTTCTTGGCCTTCTCTGATCAATAAAAATTGACCAGAGGCCCGACAAGAAATTCAGGCAAGGCTTTATCGGGGCCACTGCCACAGCGGGGGGTCGAGAACAAACCACAAGTTCCCTTGTTTGCTCACTTCCCAAGCTTGTTCCTTATACAGGGTAAGGGTGGAGGTGTGTCCAGGGGTCAAACTGGAGGGGTGGCTTAGGTGGTTTGCCCACCCAGTAGGTGGTGTGTGTGCAGGGGGCATGTTTTTTCTCCCAACACCCTGTTTTTGCTCCAGGCTCCTGAAAAAGTGTGGCAGTGGAGTTTTTGGTCTCTTTGTATCGTTTGGATCCGGAATTGGCCCCCACGGTGCATGCTCGCAGTTATTTTTAGTCCCGTGCAGTTTCTTTGTATTTTGTTGCTCCTGGAGAGATGCATCCAGGTGCGGGCATTGCAGGAAAGGGTCCCAGATCCCAGTCTGTCTCACGACCAGTTGCCATAAACTTCCAAGAGCCTAGTGAGTAGCAATCCCATGATTTTAGCAAAGCAGGACAGAGTGGGGCAAAGTGCAGAGACTTGGGGCCACATGGCCTGAGGGTCAGGCTGTATCCTGCCGTTGACTCTGAGCAAGTCACTTCACATCACAGGGGCTGACGTGTAGGGTCAGACAACAAACAGGGGCCTTAGAGTCTCAGCACCAGTCTGCAGATCCAGGCAATGGCACACAGCCAGGGCAGGAGAAGCCACCCTGAGCCTCCAAGCGGCGTCCCATGAGAAGGTGTCCCCTCCAGCCTGTCCTGCATGGGGACAGTTGGCAGCGCTGGCCTTGACTTTGCCAAAAGGATGGGAATCAGATCCAGGTGTCAAAGCCCGACCTTTGTCTGCTCATGATGACCACACCCTCTGAAGACAGTGAGAAAACAATCTCCAAGAACTGAGTAGGAACCACCTTCTCCCCATTTTACGGAGCAGAAAATTGAGGCTTCAGGCTAGGAAGGGACTTGGCCAGCGTCACCCAGTGAGGTGCAAGCACATGCCTGTCCTGAGAGGTGCCTCATGATAACAACAGGGGCTACCTCTGCCTGAGCAGAGCCCCCACCAAGCCTCCGCGTGTCTGGTCTCCTCTATTCTATCAGGGCCGTCCATCCGACCACCAGCCTCATCTTGTTGGGAATGCCACTAGTGGGGTCAGTTTAAGGTGACACTCACTCTTCCAGCAAATGAAAGACATCGCAGTCCAGGTTCGATGCATGAGACAGGGTGCTCAGGGCCGGGGCCCTGGGATGACCCTGAGGGATGGGATAGGGAGGGAGGTGGGAGGGGGGCTCAGGATGGGGAACACATGTACACCCATGGCTGATTCATGTCAATGTATGACAAAAACCACTACAATATTGTAAACTAATGAGCCTCCAATTAAGATAAATAAATTAACTTAAAAAAATGAAAGAGGTGAGACTCGAGCCTAGCAGTCAGGCACCAAGCCACGTGTCCCCATGGTGCTGTGTCCCCATGTGTCCCCAGCCTCACTCCCAGCGGCCAAGGCCAGGGGACCCCAGGGTGTGGCAGCCTCATGCCCAGCCCCCCTCGTCCCCACATCTTTGCAGAAGTCCGGCCCCTCTTGGTTCCACAAGGAACACTGTTCCTTTTACCCTCCAGCCCGTCTCACGAGAGGTAAGAGGAAGACAAAACCACAGACGCAGGCGAAGTGACCCCACACCTGCCACCATTTCCCCTGGTGGATTTTTCCTCTGCCTCTGAATTCAGAGGAACCAGCCAAACGGGAGAAGAAACTAGGCTGGGGGTGAAGCAGCTGTAGCCAGGGGTGGGTGCGGGAGATGGGGTGGGCAGTACACGACCAACCAATTGCAATCAGTTCATTTAGCATCAGCCTTGAACAGTGGGCTTCCCTGGTGGCTCAGTGGTAAAGAATCTGCTTGGCAATGCAAGAGACATGGGTTCGATCCCTGGTCCGGGCAGATCCCACATGCCATGGAGCAACTAAGCCCAAGCACCACAACTACTGAGACTGTGCTCTACAGTCTGGGAGCCGCAACTACTGAGCCCACGTGCCTAGAACCCATGCTCCTCAACAAGAGAAGCCATAGCAATGAGAAGCCGGCACGCCACAACTAGAGAAGAGCCCCCGCTTGCGACAGCTAGAGAAAAGCCCATGCAGCAACGAAGACTGGCACGGCCAAAAATAAGTAGATAAATTAAAAAAAATAACCTTCAGCAGAGTCAGAACCCTGCTGGGTTGAGGGGTGCCAAGACCCAGTTCTGGTGCCACTGCTCTGCTGTGTGACCTCAGACAATTGGCTTGGCTTCTCTGTCTTCATTACCCCACCTGTAAAATGAGAAGCTTGAATTCATCAGTGAGGCTCAACTCTGGCTGCACTCAGGACCCTTTAAAACATACACTTCATTAAGGTTCTGGGGAGGGCACCATTTAAACCCACCCCAGGTGATTCAGCTGGGCAGGCAGAGTTGACATCCCACCGCCAGCTTGTGTGTGGGGCCCTTGGGCTCTGACATTACCCACACACCACCTCACAACCATCCAAAAAGTAGAACTCCCATGGTCCCCTTTCCACAGAGGAGAAGCTGAGACTCAGAGAGGTGGAGTAGGTTTCCCAAGGTCACAGCTAGGAAGGAGCAGAGTCGTTTCAAGTCCAGACTGCACACGTGAACGGCTGTGCCTGAAGACCTCAGGGTAAGGGACCCGCACAAATTCAAGAGGGCTCCGGATTAAGCACCCGGACTTTCCAGCCTGCCGCCTGGAATCCAACCCCAGCTCTGTCACTTACTGGCTGTGTGACCTAGGGCAACTTACTCACCCTCTCTGTGTGCTTCAGTTTCCCCGTCAATGAAATGGAAATGGAAACCGAACACATGGGGCTTATGGGGGTTGCTGGTGATACTTCGTTTGTACAGCAGCACGGTGCAGAGTCAGCGCCATGTAAGCTGTGATCGTTATGATTATCTTACCTGTGCTGGTGGGACGCACCCAGCTGTGAGCAGTGGTTACTCTGGGAGTGGGCTGGCAGGATTTCCACCTCGTACTCACCACACTTCAGTAGCATTTTTTTTTTTTTTTTTCAATGAGCATTTAACCTCTATTGTGATATACACGCTTTTTTAAATAAAGAAAACCTTGGGCAGAGCTGAGGTGTGAGTAGGCGTCAAGAGGTCTCTTGTGGCAAGTTGCTCTCTTTAGAGAAATAGAAGAGGGGAGCATTTGATTGTACTTCATAGAACCTGAGTCATGGCTCGTGGGTGTGCGAGAGGCCAAGGCATTTCCATCAGCTTGAACAAGAATCAGTTTCACCCCCACCGCACACTCGGGGCTGCAGGAGGAACACTGGACGGAGAGCCCGGAGATCTAGGATTAGCCTGACATTCTGCCATCGCTGGTGATGAGGCCTTTATTTCTTTGCTCAGTATATTCTCCCCAGTGCCTCCTCAGTGCCAGGCCCAGGGCCCCTTGGGCTCTGAGGGTCCACTGCTTGCCAGTCCTGGCACGAGTCCTGGGGGACAAAATATAGGACAAGGCAGAGGTTGTCCTCAGACTTCTGTGACCAGCAGTCCCTCAGGGGAGGCCAGCGCTATCAGATCACCCCACCAGCAAATGTTTAGTGGCTATCTAATGTGTGCTGGGGGAGAGGAGGGGGACAGGGGCTCTGAGAGCCTCGATGGGGGCTGGCAATGGTCAAGGTGAGGAGGAGACGAAGGATGCATTGCAGGGAGAGAGGACAGCATAAGCAAAGTCCAGGGGGCGCAAAGGAACATAGTGAGCCTCAGGGAGGGAAAATGTGCCTAGAGCGAACAGGGCAAAGGGGAGCTTGGTATGAGATAAGAGGGAATGGAGGCAGAACCAGGCCATACAGGAGGTCATGGTGGGAATCTGGCCTTCATCCCCCAAAGCCACAGGCCATGAAAGGAAACCAGGGAAGAGTCAGGAAGGTCTTACCTAGTGAGATTTCCCCCAAAGCCTGGGGAGAAGAGATTAGGTAGAGGGTCAGAGTGGACCGCTTCCTCTAGCTGCATAGCCATGGGCACAGAGCAGCATCAGTAAATGGCTCTTCCTCCATAAACTTCATCAACTCATAGAGGCAAAATTTAGACCAGTCTCTTTTTATTTAATAACTTCTTTTCCTGAATACAAAATATGTACTCTATAGTGCAGAACCATGGGGAATGACCAAATATAAAGGGCTGCCATGGGAATTAGGGGCTTAGCTTACTTCCTGGGTTTCTCATCAGATGGAGAATCAGGTGTATAGGATGTAGCTGTAAGTGTGTGTGTGCTCAGTCACTCAGTCGTGTCTGACTCTTTGCAACGCCATGGACCGTAGCCCACCAGGCTCCTCTGTCCATGGAATTTTCCAGGCAAGAATGCTGGAGTGGGTTGTCATTTCCTCCTCCAGGGGATCTTCCCAACCCAGGTATGGAACCCGCATGCCTTGCATCTCCTGTGTTGGATTCTTTACCACTGAGACACCTAGGAAGGCCATAAGGATAAAGAGGAGTTCCTCAACCTGTTCTAGGGGCTGTTAAGCTGCTAAGATTTCTGGGTTCCTGGATGAGTAGTGAGTTCCTCATTCCTGGTAGTAGGTAAGCTGTCAGAGTATACGTTTTAGAAAAGAAGTATGACTCTTATTCAAATATAGATTGAACATACATCAAAAGTTTGTTTAACTCATGAATGAGAAAACCAGTAAGACAGTCATGCTGCTTCAAGGGAGAACAAGAGGAAGACAGTTACAGGCTACTGGAGAAAGAACATTGGAATAAAATAGCTCAGTTAAATACAAAACTGGTTAATGTCCTAAAGGACCAAAAATCTGTAATCTTTGGGTGTTTCCTACTAGAGAGAAATCTATCAGTTAACGTACAACTTCTAAAGTCATGCCTTTTAATAGCATGTGCCAATTGGTCAAAGTTAAATCCTCCAGATAATTAAACACCCTTGGTGGGTCAGTTATATAGCGCTCCAATATGTCTTTGAAAAGACACGTTGCCCTCTATTTGCCTGTTTCCAAGTTTCGATACTTTTTCTTACAAAGCTGTGCAAATGGCTCCAGTGAGAGGCTGCAGGGGGATTCTGGTGGCAGAGGGTTGTTTGGCATATTATTTTTTTGTGATGTAAAATATTACCCAAAACTTTGTGGCTTAAAACAATCAACTTTTATTATGTTGCAATTTCTACGGGTCAGGAATAGGAGAGCGGCTCAGCTGGCATTTCTGGTTCAGGGTCTCTCATGAGGTTGCAATCATATGTCGGATTGAGCTGCATTGACCTGAAGGCTTACTGAGGCTGGAGGATCTCCTCCCAAGATGACTCAATCACATGACTGGCAAATTTGGGCAGGGTTTTGGCAGGGCTTCTCATGTGGATCTCTCCATGGTTGCTTGAGTATTCTCACGATATGGTGGCCAGCTTTGCTCAGTGATCCCAGAGAGTTAAAACAGAAGTTCAGTTCAGTTCAGTTCAGGACTCTTTGCAACCCCATGGATTGCAGCACGTCAGGCCTCCCTGTCCATCACCAACTCCCGGAGTTTACTCAAACTCATGTCCGTCGAGTCAGTGATGCCATCCAACCATCTCATCCTCTGTCGTCCCCTTCTCCTCCTGCCTTCAATCTTTCCCAGCATCAAGGTCTTTTCCAGTGAGTCAGTTCTTCGCATCAGGTGGCCAAAGTATTGGAGTTTCAGCTTCAGCATCAGTCCTTCCAAAGAATATTCAGGACTGATTTCCTTTAGGATGGACTGGTTGGATTTCCTTGCAGTCCAAAAGACTCTCAAGAGTCTTCTCCAACACCACAGTTCAAAAGCATCAGTTCTTTGACAGCAATTTCTTTTATGACCGAGGCTCAGAAGTCATACTCCATCATTTCTCCAATAGGCTATTGGCTACACAAGTCATTCCTGCCCAGTGTGGCTGGGGACTTCACAAGGGGGTGAATATCAGAAAGTGAGGATCACTGGGGCCATCTTGGAAACTGTATCCACAGCTGGACGCCTTTAGTGTTATTTCAGCTGGAGGCTGAGGTTGGTGCAGGTACCAAGCAGAAGTTACCTTCAGCTGTCCCACTGCCCTTGACACTTCCTATTTGGCTCCTTAAAGCTGCTACCCAGCCAAGGTCATGGGGTAGGTGAGTCTGCACCAAAGTCTGTCGTTGCAGCACCTCATTGCATCTTCAGAACAAAAGCTGCTCTTCCCATCCCAGAATCTCAGCCCAGAACCAAGCCTCACTCTGGAGAGCTAGGCTGATCAATCGGTCACACCTTAGTATGAATTAGTAGAAGTAGAAAAAGAGATTTGGGATGACAGTTGGTGGGAAACAGAGTCAAGGGAAAGTAAGCCAAGCAGGGCACTTGGTGGGATTCCCCAGCAGGGAACAGCCTTTCTGGGGAGGACCAGAAAGGACCATCGTGGGGGGAGCATTAGAAAGGGGACACCTTGGGCAGTGCAAGCGTGGGGCACTTAAGTGGGTCAGTGATTGGGGAACTTGGGATGGGAGCTGGGGCCTACTACTCAGGGTCATCTGGGGTCACTCAGCGCCCAGGTGAGGGCATCAGGAGAGGGCAGGAGGCATGCAGGGGGAAAGGGCACAGCAAAGAGAAACTTCCGACCCTGGTGGGCGGACACTGGCTGGCAATTAGAACGTGGTGGGCTGGCTGCCCACTGATGTGGCTGGTTGAGGGGTGGTCCACAGCCCCCTAGTGACCTGCAGTTGGGCCACTCCAGGCCCCGTGGAAAGCTCCCCTGTGGAAGTGGAGCAGGAAGAAGAATCTGTACTTTGCACAGCGGGCTGGCAGGGACCCAGGGGATGGTGACCAACCAAAAGGCTGCATTCCCAGGAGGCCTCCCAGGCGTCAGGCCCATCAACAGAGGCCCACCCAAAGCTTCCAAGTGAGGGAGCTAGGACGAAGAGCCCCGAGTTCAGGGTCCAGTCTTGGTCCTGTCCTCGGCTGCATTGAGCTGAGACCTCCGGCAGACTCCTTCCCCCCGTCTGGTACCCAGTTCCCTTCTGTGGGAAAGGCTGGGGCACCATGATGGTGGAGCCAGCTCAGGGGGCTACCCCAAGTGTTGGCCTCTTCCCTGGCCAGGGCTGGAGGGCTGCCAGGCCTCCTCCTTCCTCATTCCCTGGGCTGGTCCTCACTGAAAGAGGAGGTGGGCAAACAGGAAGGAGGACAATGATTCCCAGGGGCCCCATGGCCAGCTGATGCCCAGGATCTGATCGGGGGTGGGCAACTTCTGGGGGAGGTGAGAGGCAAATCCAGCTGGGATTTGAGGTCTGTGAAACTGTCCTAGAGGCGTTTATGCAAGGAAGAAAGGGAGGGAGGCTGCCAGTTTAGGGGGTAATTATTTTGCAAAACTTTACGAAGTTTTGGAAAATCTTGTTTCCCCCTTCATTGAAACCATTGTTTTTCAAGGGAAATTGAATTAGAAGGTGGTGGCTGCTGGAGGGGTCTGGAGAGGGAAGAGTAAGCCACATGTTTTTCTAACTAACTAGGCGTCTGTCCTGTGCCAGCAATTCCAGAAGCTCCTCAAGTCTGTGTCTAGGACCACCAGGACTGCGGCCAGGGCTGGGAGAGAGGTCCCAGCAGCTCTGGGGACAGTGGCAAGGCTGGCAGTGCCCCCAAATCAGTCCCCTTCATCTGGGCTGGGAGGGCAGTGGGCTTGAGCTGAGAACCCGGGTCAAGCCCCTGGTTCTGGGATGGAAGCCTGAGAGAGGCTTTTGCAGAAAGCCAAGTGGCCTTGCACAGGTCTTCTTGTCTCTCCACAACCAGTAATCAGAAGGCAAGATAGGACAAAAACTCTCCAGAAGGTATAAAGTGCGGCTGTCTTCATTGCAATTAGCATCCCCATCATGACTGTGTTGCGAGATGGTTAACCAGCACCTTCCTTTAGGTCAAGTCCATAGAGACTGGCTGGGGTGATTCGGTGAAAGTGTGTTCAGTGAGAGAGAGTGCAGGGATTGACTGCTGATGCCTGTTATGAATGTGGATGGGGAAGTAATATTACATGTGTTGGGGATTTGCCTTCTCTAATCTAACCCAACTCCCTCAATTTTCTGATAAAGAAGCTGAACTCTAAAGAAGCAAAAGGGCGTTTCAAAAGGTGACTATTCTGGCTTCCCAAGCTTATTGCCACGTGGTCACTCAAAAATCTTTGGTGACTCCTGCTGCCTAAAGAATAAAGTGACTCACTCTGAGCTGCTTCCAAGCACACTTTTCAAATGTTATTTCCCTCCCTAGGACTGTGTTCCAGCTGAGCAAGACCCTGTAGGACCCCATCTCACCCACCACCCAGCCTTTATCCCTGTGGCCCCTATGCTGGTAACGCCCTTCCCATGTCCCACCTGGTCAGTTTTCTCTCCCACCCCAACCCTCACAGCCCTCCGTCTCTATTTTCCCTCCTGGTCCTGGTCAAACTTTATATTTTACACATATTCCCATACGTTCTCTTCGCTGCTGAGTTGTGAGCTCCTGAACCCGAGCAGGTTGGCTACAAGTTTTTCCTCTCCCCTTTCCTCACACAAGGCCAGGCACACAGACCCTCATCAAATACTCAGTGAGTAAATGAAATGAATGGCTAACCTCACTGCAGGAGGCGGTGGCCTCCTTACCCTGGACGCTGAACCCTTGACTCCCGGATCAGAGTTTCTATGGAAATCTGGCTCTCCCATGTCAGCTTTCTCTTGGCTTCCCCAGGCCAGATAAGCCTCTTTTTCCTCCCACCCTTGCTCCCTCCCACTCACCCATCCATCCTCCTTAGAGGTATCAGGAGGACCCCATTCAAGGCTGGCCTGATCTAGACTAATGCCTAGAGGTATGATACTGTCCCTCCCCAACACTGCCAGATGAAGAGAGCCTGGAGACCCAACCTGAAACTCCATCATCTCCCCAGCCCCTGGGCTCAGCCCGTCTCTCTCCTCTGATGACCCTTTATCCCTAAGCGTGAGGAACCCAGTGCAGAGAAAGACACCTGATTGGAGGGGCTGAGTCATATGCTCTGACTGCCTGACCTTGGACAAGTCCCTTCCCCTTCCTGGGCCTCTCCTGCACAGGAAATCAAAGGACCCCTCCAACTCTCCTGTGCTTCCCTGGTGGCTCAGCAGTCAAGAATCTGCCTGCCAGTGCCTGCCACTGCAGGAGACGCGAGTTCAGTCACCGAAGTCGGGAAGATCCCCTGGAGGAGGGCATGGCGACCCACTGCAGTATTCTTGCCTGGAAAATCCCTGGTGGGCTATCATCCATGGGGTCGCAAAGAGCTGGACACGACTGAGCAGCTAAACAACAACAGAACCAGCTCTAACAGATGAGGCTCATTTGTGCCTCTCAGCAGAGCGGGGGGACTGGGACTATGGGGGTGGAGAAGGGACCCCACTCTGTCTTGTCCTGAGGATCTGGCCTTTTGCCCTGGTGCTTGAGCCCCCTTCTCCAGCACTCTGACTCAGACTGCCAGGGAGGCTGTGGCTCACGAGCCCGACTGTGCCAAAGGCCTTCCTGGGCCAAAGTGATGGTGAGCTGGAAACCTGAAGACAGATCCTCTTTCTCTATACATTTGGAAAACTGAAATGTTTCCTGGAGGTGGGGGTGAGGTGCAGAGGGTAGGGAGGTGTGACTTTGATTAGAGACATTAACCTTAGTTTTGGATTTTTTTTTTAAGTTTTATATATATAAAACTTTTATAAATTATATATATGTAAGTGTGTGTGTGTATATATATATACACATATATATATATATATACACTAATTTATATTAAAAAAATACATTTCTGCAAAGAAAGGGAGGCTCCAGGAGAGAGAGAGAGAAAGCGGAGGGAGGGGGAGGGGGAGGGGAGAGGAGAATCAGGCTCTAATGACTGGGGCATCGCCATGCATTTCAGAGCTACCTGCAGACGTCCTGACTAGGTATTCAAGCCCTGCTTCACCTTCCACTCCTCCCCCTCACTTCTCCCCTAGGCTTCAGAAAGCAGACTCCAGCCTTTGACCCTTTACTCCTGTAGTTTCTCCACCTAGCCTGTCCTCCCTACTGGCTCAGCCTTGCTGTCTCTTGGAGATGCAGGACAGGGTGAGAGATTCAGGCTCTGGGCTCCAAAAAGATTAGGTTCCAGCCCTTCCTCTGCCACTTTCCTGCAAGTGATCTCACCTCTCTGAGCCTAATTCCCTATCTGAAAGATGAAGTAATAGTAATAGCATCCACCGGGTTTGAGATTTCAACACTCTCAAATACTTAGAAGGGGGTCTGGTATGTGTTAAGTGTTTGAAGTCGTTAGCTATTAAAAAATGATAAGGCCCATAAATGCACTGCTGACAGCCTGCCTTTGCTGACTACTCAGCAGGCAGCAGGTTCTCAGCAAATGTCTATCACTGGTGAGGCTGCACATGGGGAGGGCAGTGGAAGGGCTGGGCAGCATCTCATCAAAGCCCTAGCCCCTTGGCTGGCCTCATCTACAACTGATCCCAGACAATCTTGTACTGTTTGATTTTGGAACCATGTGAGTGTGTCACTGATTGCCCTAGTTGCTACTGCTACATAACAAATTACCCTAAAATTCAATGGCTTAAAGCAACGATTTTTTTTTTTTTTTTTTTGCTCATGAGGTTGTGGTCAGGAAGTGCTTGGCTGGGCATCTCTGGCTTGGGGTCTCTGATGCAGCTGCAGTCAGGTGTGGGCTGGGCTGCATTCATCTGAGGGCTTGATGGGGCTGGACATCTAAGCGGGCTCCCTCCCACAGCTGGCTACCCATGCTGGGTCTCGACTCGGGGCTCAGCCATGCTCGCAACTGGAGCACCTCCATGTGGCCTAGCACGGTGACCTCAAGATAGTCAGATGTGTTCCACCGAAGCTGACTTGTTAAGCAGCAGGGTCCCAAGAGAAGCAGGAAGAAACTGCATGGTCTTTTACGACCTAACACTGAAGTCTCATCATATGACTTTCATCAGATTCTGTCGATGGAAGCAGACACAGGTCCACCTATACTCAAGGGGAGGGGGGCATAAAGCCCACCTCTTGATGATATGAGTGTCAAAGAATGTAGGATACTTTCTAATCTGCCACATTGAATTTTTAAAATTTAATTTAATTGTTAAAAAATTTAGGAAAAACTTATATCCCCACACTAAACAGAAAACCAACATCAAAAATAAATATAAGGAAACTGCAACTGCAAAAGTAATTGCAAACATGAATATAAGGAGAGTAAAAACACTGCATTACTTTCCTATTGCTGTTTAATAAATGTATCAGCTCAACTCAACCAAAATTTATTATCTCACAGTTCCTGCAGGTCACAGCCCAGGCACAGGTTAGCTGGACTCCCCTGCCCAAGGTGTTGGCAGAACCGGGGCCCAGGCTCCTCTTTCAAACACACTGGTGGTGGCAGAATTCGGTTCATCGTAGCTGTGGGGCTGCCTGCTTTCTTGCTAGTGGTCAGCTGGGACGGCCCTCAGTTCCTGGAGGCCGCCCGCAGTTCCTTGCCATGTAGCCTCCCATATGCAGCTCACCATTGGCTGTTTGCTATCACCCTGGTCTGCAGAAGTCACTTCTGGGCACTTTATCTTCCTTGAAAGTCTCCTCTGATTAGGCCAGGCTCACCCAAGATAAACTTCCTTTGATGAGCTCACATGCATAGATCCTGCTCACAGTCAATGAGACAGGAATACACATGGCGTGGATAGGAATCTTGGGGGCCTCTGAGAAAGCTGTCTACCACAAAGGTTCTGAAACTCCAGCTGGATACTACGGTGTGTGGAAGCCTCTGACTCTAAGACCCTCTGTTTGGATGGAAGATTGGCAAGAACAACAGTGTTAAAGACCCCCTGCCAGCACCTAACTGATGGGAATCAGAGGCACCAATGAGAATAGAAAAGGGCATTCCTGGCTCACTCTGGAGTCAGAGCCCATCAACAAGCACCAGAAACAACTCAGAGACCAGATAGCACTTAGGCCTTTCCAGTGACTAAATTCTGTGACTTTGGGGCTACCCTGGTGGCTCAGGGGTAAAGAATCTGCCCACGAGTGCAGGAGACTTGAATTTGATCCCTGATCCAGGAGGATCCCCTGTGCTGCAGGGCAACTCAGCCTGTGTGCCACAACTATTGAATCTCTGCTCTAGAGCCTGGGAACCGCAACCCTTGAGCCCACGAGCTGCAACTACTGAAGCTCCGTGCCCTGGAGCCTGTGCTCTGCAACAAAAGAAGCCACCGCGATAAGAAACTTGCGCAATGCAATGAAGAGTAGCCCCCGCTCGCTGCAACTAGAGAAAAGCCCACGCAGCAACAAAGACCCAGCGCAGCCAAAAATGAAGTTTAAAAAATGATTAAATAAAAATTCGGTGACCTTGACCGTCAATCTCCGCTCTGTCCTTTGTGCCTACATGGCCTTGGGCTGCTCACGGTGAGCCTAGGATTTGAGAGCGGACTCTGCAAACTGTCAAGTGCTGGGCTAATGCCTGGGATTGTTATTCTTCATCCTGCCTCCTGAGCTAAGCCAAGCTGGACTTTGTAACTCCTCTGGGTACCCGCACAGGTTGGGCAGACTGGATTCGGGTTCCCAATCCATTATCGTGGCATTAAGTAGCTTTCAGTGTTACTGGTGCTGGGGGTGGCTCAGAAGGGGCCGGGCTGTGCCATCTCAGGGGTCTGACAAGAGAGGCGCTCAGGGGTCTTCCCTCGGGATAATCATCCTAATTGCTCTCCAAGGCCTGTGTTATAGAGGTGCACTAATCAGTATTTGCTATTTTCACGGCATTTCATGTATTTTAGGGTGGAAAGTGTAAGTGTTAGTTGCTCAGTCATGTCTGACTCTTTGCAACCCCATGGACTGTAGCCCGCCAGGCTCCTCTGTGCATGGAATTCTCCAGGCCAGAATATTGGAGTGGGTAGCCATTCCCTTCTCCAGGAGATCTTCCCAACCCAGGGATCAAACCTGGGTCTCCTGCATTGCAGGCAAAGTCTCTACTTAATCAAACCTGCGATTCCACAGACAAGATTTCTTAGGATGAGGTTAAATCTATTAAAGTTAAAACAATGAATACATTTTTTAAAACACATGAAGTAAAGAATATTATGTGCAATATGAGTTTAGAATAAGAAACGTCTTGAAGTTGTTACTGGAATGACTGAAATTTGGGAAAAAAAAAAAAAAGCATGTTTGGGAGGACAGCTCACCACAGAGCGGGGTGTGGCTCTGTTTCTTCCTGAGTCATCAAGCCAAAAGTCAGGGAGTTGAAGTCGGGTCCCTGCCACCAGGCCGAGTTCAGGATGCTCTTCTCTCACAATGGCAGAGAGCATCTCTTTGTAGATCGAGCTGCCTGGCTGGATCTGGCAGGAGGGTAGTTCTGCTATGTCCTGTCAGGCTAACCAGTGTGTAGTCTGCGGCCATCCTAACCCAGACCAAAGGGTGACCTGGGCTGAGGCCGCTGCCCGAGGGTGCCAACTTCCTGCTGAGGAAGAACCCGAGAGCTCCTGAGTCTGATTTCCGGTGGCCAGGGAGGGGACAACGAGGGAGAGCTTGTGGCTGGGGTGGAGGGGGTCCAGGGTGGGGCGGATGGATGACGGGCTGGGCAGGGAAAACCCAGGCAGGAAACACGGTCAACCAGCAGGACTTCACCTTGGGGACAGAGAAACCAGCATCAGCGAGGAGTAAATAAACCCACCCTGTCCTGTCCGAGCCTTTGTGGAGAGGCTAGCCTTGTCTCCGCGCATAGGCACGGCAGGCAGCAGCCATCGCCGGGTGCAGGGAGGGAGAACCAGGGCAGATGCTCTGGGATCTTGTGTGGCCTCTTCAAGGGGCTGGAAGACAAGCCCACAGCCCCGTCCTGATCCAGGGACCACAAGGGCTCAGAGCTGGGTCTCTGCTGGGATGTACAGGCCTCTGTCTGTTGTTGGGGAGCGCTTGCACGGAAGGGCAGGATGGAAAAGAAAAGTGGGGGGGGGAGTTTGCACCCCAAGCACATCCTCAGAGCTGTAATAACAGAGTATGACACCCACTGGGCACTGACTGTACAGACCCTTCACAGCGTTAGCTCATGGGTGCCTCCTGACTCCCCAGGGAGGGAGACACTCTTATACCCACTTTACAGATGTGGAAACTGAGGCCCAGAGAAATGGAAAAACTTGCCCAAGTTTACACCTGGGAAAGCAGGGAAGTGGCCAGGCCCTGCCGATGTCACCCTCAAGAGCCAAAGTGCATTGTTCCATCGAGAAAACATGTCCTTCATATGAACGTAAGTAACCGAGATGAGCTCACACCCACATAACTGTTCTGCAATCGGCCTTTCCCTCCGTGTGCTGAGAACCTCTTGACGCCTTATGATCTCCGTCCTGACATTTCTCAGGGCTGAGAAAACCTAGGTCTGGACTGGTTGGTCCCAGTCCCGTGCTGGGCATGATGGAGGAAGGGGATGACAGGGAAAGAAGACAAGTCTCCAGGACATGCAGACAGTGGAGCCTGGCACCTGGTAGAAAGTTTCCAGTGAACATTTGTCCCCTTTGTGCCAGGCCCTGAGCTGGACAGTGGGTGCAGACACACACTCGACGAGGCCCTGAATTTGGGGCGCTCTCTCTGGTCGGGACATGAGCAGGGAATCAGTTAAATCCAGGGTAATGAGTTGAGTTGCCTGCAAAGAAGAGAAACCCGGAGCCCTCAGAGCACCCAACAACTAACCTGAGGGGCAGTGCTCTGCTGTGCGGGCCAGACGATGGGGTGGTGAGCCTGAGGAGGGACAGTTCTCTCGGGAGGGACCCGTCAGAGAGGCTTCATGGGGGAGCAGGACCTGGGCACCTTGGGAGGACGCGCCAGGCGCAGAGCCCAGAAATGAGGGAGCAAAGGCCGCAGAAGGACGGAGCCTGGGAAGCAAACAGACAGTTGGTCACCCTGGAGCAGAGCTACTTGGCGTCAGCACTACCAATCTTTGCGACCAGCTCTTTTTCATTGGGAGGGGCTGTAAACATGCCCTGAGGGATGTTTACAAGCATCCCTGGCTCCTGCTCACTCATTGTGACCCCCTAGCTGTGACAACCGAAAGCATCTCTAGACATTTTCAAACATTTCCTCCCCCACCCAGAGGAGCAGAGTCCCCAGGGCCTGAGAACCATCACCTTTGAGAAAAAGAGAGGCTGAGAGACGAAGGCACTTCTCCAAGGCCATACAGCAGTAAATAGCAAGCCTAGGGCTGCTTGAATCGCAAACACATGGACTTTCCACGGGGCCGTGTGGCTGCTCCTGGCGTGGGGAATCGGGACATCTGGACGGTGGCCCTCGTTTTGCGTCTCATGTGCTGTGTGTTTCAGGCAAGGCACTCCCCGACTCTGGGCCCGTTTCTCGTCTCTCGACCTGACAACCACTGAGGCCCCCAGATGCTCTGATGTTTAGATGCCCTGCCCGCCCAAGGGACCAGGGAAGGGTCAGCTCGGCTGGCCTGAGTGGGAAGTGGGGCGAACGGCCAGAGGTGGAGAAGCAGTTGGGGGGCAGGGTGGTTAGCGGGCGCTGAGCGTCAGGCCCCGCTGTCTGGGTGTCTGGGTTTGGTCACCCTCGTGCGTCTGTCTGCCCACAGGCATATCTCGCTGGGATGTGGGAGGGCTCTGAGCTGCTCACGGTGGGTGTGTTTAAAGGAGAACAGAGGGGACGGAGCAGGGGGAGTGGGAAAACAGGGGTCCGCAGGGTCGCTCAGCCCTTCGGGAAGCCAGTTTGTCTTCATAGCTATCACCAACACTCCTTCCTTTGACTCCTGCCTGCCAGGGCTTTGCACTTAGTGCTCAAGAAATGGTTGTTTTTTTTTTTTTTTTTCCTTTTAAGAATGAATGAACTCCAGCCCAATTCCCACCACAGCTGTGTAGGAACCAGTTCCAGGCACCCTGAGCCCTCCCAGGCCTGTAGTTTAACCACCACCCCTGCCTGGTGAGTTAACTATCATCAACCAAGGCTCCTGCCTCCCTGCGGTCCTTCTTGGTCTCACCCTCCTCTGCCAGGGCCTGGCACACACTGTGTGCGCCCCATATAGGGACGAGATGCTCCCCGCCATGGGGTCAATCTCCAGCTCCCTGGTAGAGAGCACCTAGCGTGTAAGCTGGGGGACGCCTGGCAAGGAGGGGCTCGGAGCCCCCCTGCTCCCCACCTCTCCTGCCCCCCACGCTGCGGTTTGCTCACAGAGGAAGCAGCAGCTGGGCCTGAACACGAGGCCTAGAGGCGTGCTTGTCGGGGCCGTGTGGAAAGTTACAGCCGCCACCACTGAGGTCTTTGAAGACCAAGCTGTTTGTGCTCCCCACAGCTATTTGTGGCCACGGCGCCCCCCCCACACCCCACCCCAGCCGTGCTGGCTCAGAGCTGGAGACTGAGCAGAACTCAGAGCACTGTGGCTAGACCCCAGCCAGCTGGGACCCCAGCCAGACCAGGTCAGCCTACAACCCAGCCCACCTCGCCAGTCTAGCCCAAGCCAGACAAGCCAAGCAACCCAACCTATCTAAGCCAGCCCAGTTCTAGAAACCCAAGTGACCCATCCCATCCCACTAGCTTTACCCAACTAACCTTGCCTGCACCAACCCAAACCAATCACCCAACCGACTAACCCAAGCCAAGTAATGAGTTCAGCCCATGTAACCAAGCCTAATTCTGTCAACCAGACCAACTCAAGTAGCCCTGCCCCACCCACATAATCCAGTTTATTCAATGAGTTATCCCAACTCAACCCACCCATCCCAAGTCAACCAATTCAACTTGTTATGGACTGAATTCATATGTCAATACCTAATCCCCAACATGGTGGTATTTGGAGGTGGGGCCTTTGGAGGTAATAAGGTCATGAATGTGGTGCCCTCATGATGGAGTTAGTGCCCTTATAAAGGGATGAAGAGAGCAGAGCTTTCTCTCTACCTTGTGAGGATATACAAAGAAAATGTCCAGTTGTAAACTAGGAAGAGGGCCTTTACTAAGAACCTAACCTTGCTGGCACCTTGATCTTAGGCTTCCAGCCTCAGACCTATAAGAAATAAATGTTTGTTGTTTCAACCATCCAGTCTATGGCATTCTGTTTTAGCAACCACAGCTGAGTAAGACTCAACTCAGTAGCCCAATGTAGCTAGCCTAGCTGAATCCAACTAACCAGCCAAATCCATCCAAACCAGCCCAAACCAACCCAACTTACCCAACCCAAATGAACTGACCCAAGTAAAGCCAAGCCAATAGCCCAGCTCAACTAGCTTAAACCAACTCAATTTACCCATGCCAAGCCACCTCAGGTCTCTCAATCCCAAGTAATCCAACACAATTCAACTAAACGGCCATTTCCCCAAACCAGTCCAGTCAATGAAACAAACCAATCCCACTCTATTAACTGGCCCCATCCAATTAACTCAGTTTATTCCAACTTGGCCCAGATAACCCAGCCTCACCCAGCCTGACTAGCACACCTAACTCAACTTATTTCAACTAGTTTAGGATAATTCCTCCCAATCCACCTCATTCCTGTTTAACCAGTCCAGGTCCAAAAAGACTACCCATGCGCTTCCTCCAAAGGGTACCCCAGCCCAGTTCTATCCCACAAGTTGCTATTAAGAAGCTACTCTTCAGGCTTCTCTGGTAGCTCAGTGGTAAATAATCCACCTGCCAATGCAGGAGACATGGGTTCGATCCCTGATCTGGGAGGATCCCACGTGCTGCGGAGCAGCTGAGTCTGTGCACCATAACCATTGAGCCTGTGCTCTAAAGCCCAAAGTCACAACAACTGAGCCTACGTGCTGCAGCTACTGAAGCCCGTGCACCCTAGAGCCCATGCTCCACAAGTGAAGCCTGCTCGCCACAAGCAGGGAGTAGCCCCACTCACCACGGTTAGAGGAAAGCCTGCATAGCAGTGAAGACCCAGCCAGCCAAAAATACATACATAAAGTTGTGTTTTTGTTTTTGTTTTTTTTTTAAAGAAGAAGCAACTTTTCTTCAGAATTAAACAAGTCCCTGACAACAGGATGAGAAGAGACTAGGTCCTGTCCTCAGGGCCCTCATGGTCTCCCAGAATTTGGGAGACAGCCTCTATAACATGGAGGGATCCCCTGTTGTGAGTTCAGTTCAGTTCAGTTCAGTCACTCAGTCGTGTCTGACTCTTTGTGACCCCACAGATTGCAGCATGCCAGACTTCCCTGTCCTTCACCAACTCCCAGAGCTTGCTCAAACTCATGTCCATAGCATCGGTGATGCCATCCAACCATCTCATCCTCTGCTGTCCCCTTCTCCTCCTGCCTTCAATCTTTCCCAGCATCGGGGTCTTTTCCAATGAGTCAGTTCTTCGCATCAGATGACCGAAGTATTGGAGCTTCAGCATCAGTCTTTCCAATGAATATTCAGGACTAATTTCCTTTAGGATGGAGTGGTCAGATCTCCTTGCAGTCCAAGGGACTCTCAAGAATCTTCTCCAATACTACAGCTCAAAAGCCCCTGTTGTGAAGGCCACCTCAAATTTGACACAGACCTGCAACATGGGAGAGGCTGTAGCCAGAGCCATGGGGCTTCTGAACACTGGGTACCAGGGCTGACATGACCTATGTACGGGTCCTGAAGAATGGCAGGGTGGACAGAAGGAGAAGGGAGGGAAGGGCAAGAGCAAATGCCCAGAGGTGGGAAAGCCCTACCTGACAAGCAGGATCAGTGTATTATGGCTAGAGAGCTGGGGGCATGGTGGGGAATGTGTGTCTGGGGGGATGGATGAGAACAGAAGGGAGGGCTGGGAAGACAGCATAGAGCCGCTGAGTGGACTTCTATGTCTTGGGCAATAAGGAGCCAGGGAGAAGGATAGGGTCTGATCAGACACGTTTTTGAAGATTTCACCTTAAAGGACAGAGTGAAACAGGGGGACAGAAGGGCTAGTCTGGGTCAGGAGGCCATGAAGATGCTGCAGGTGGGATGTAGGAGGAGTGGAGCAGCAGCAGGGAAGGGAGAAAGGAGGGAAGGGAGGAGAGTCAAGAAAATGCGGAGAGAACAGAGAAAGCCGCATGTGAGATCAGCCTGGAGGGGCCTCAGCGCTGCCCCCAGCTCAGTGTACCCCTTCTGCAGATGTGGGCACTGCAAGCCAGAAACCAGGGTGTGTCCAGGCTTAGACCCTCAGCCCAGTGTTCCTTGCCCAGCAAATACAGGAGCCCAGCTCTGGAAGCTATCATAAGGACCCTGCCTGCAGGCTCAGCTCCTGAGGTCCCCTTCCTGGAGGTCAGCCCCACCCCCATAGACAAGCAAAGACCGCAGGGGAGGCTACACCTTGGGAGACAGGTACAGGCCCTGGGGATGGGGTGGGGTGGGAGGTGGGGGTAAGTATCACGAGGCCTTTTGTAGGGAACTTGCCAGGAGAAGGTAGGAGTGGGGGAAAGCAAACAGTAGTTGACACTGGGATGGCAGGGGTCAGGCTGTGAAGTGGACCAGATATGCACTAACAAGGACCATGCCCACTCCATGAGCCCCTTCCCTGGCTAGTGCAACGTGCCCAAACACCAGGGAACGTTGTCACCACCATCAGGGAGAACAGAGCTGACCGTCCTTACTGATGATTGATCTGAACTTCTCCTTTGGCCCCTGGGAAACTGAGGCCCAGAGAGGGACAGAAACTTGCCCAAGGCTACACAGTAGGTCAATGTCAGAGCAAGGGCTAGAACCAGATTGATGATCCCAGGCCAGAGCTGTCAAACACACACCACCAGGCTATTTTTCAGGTTCAAAGTCCAGGGCTAGAGCGGAACAGCAATGAGCTGAAGCCCCAAAAAAGTATCAAGGTTATCCCTGAACCTGGAAGTTGTCTCCTGGGCTGTCTTTTCCTCCTCACAGGCTGGGGCTTCCCAGCATGCTCTGCAGTCTGGCCACGCCAGCTGACCTCCAAGCAAAGTGTTTCCGAAAGTCAAGGGGAATTATTTCCTGGCTCCAAACCCTCTGCCCTCATCTGCTAGGCTGAGTCCGATCAATTTTAGATTTGGAGAATAACAGCTGTTTTCCTTGTGCTGATAGCACAGATCAGTAGAAATAGCCCTGTCCTTGCCAGGCCAGACAGGTTTGCACGGCGGGTGGGCAGTGGGTCTATATCAACCCAAGACCTTGGAATCCCACCTGCCCCAGCTGTCTGGGGAGAGGCCAGGGATATTAAGGGAGAGAGGCCAGGAAATACACACATACACAACCCACTGTTTCTCAGAGTGAGTTCCCAGAGGAGGGAGCAGGGTTTGGGGCAGGAGGCAGAGAGGTGCTAAGAGCCCAGAAGGTGGAAAGCATGTGGAGCAACTTCTCTGAGAATGCATCTCGTTGACAGAGGGAAAGTGAGGCTCAGAGAGGAGCCAAGACCTCAGGGTCACAGGTGAGTGAGGTCAGAGCTGGGATTCCCAGACCTGGGACATGGCCTATTCTGCCTCCTTGAAACCAGAACCAACCAGGAAACTAGAGAGAGGGTCCAAGAGCCATTACCCTTGCTCCACAAAGACAGACAACCTCCCCCAGGCTCAGCACAGGTGCTGCAGTGAGTAGTTTAAGCACGTGGACCATGAATCAGACACCTGAGCTCATATCGCAGGTCTCCACAAATTGGCTGTGTGGGCTTTTGGTGACTCAGTTTGCCTACCTGTAAAATGGAAATAATAGCATTTTTCTCAGCTGTGAAGCATTCAGAGCAGCACTGGGAGCATAGCCAGGTCTCAGTAAATGTTAGCAGTTTTATTTCCCAGCACTTGACAATGAATGGTTTAGTAAATAAATGAGGACCTTCTCCAAGATCACAGAGTGAGTCAGCTGCAAAACCAGCACCAGACATCTGTAAAATGAGTAGAAAAATGCTGAGAAGAGGCAAGGAGAGGATGCCCAAACTTGCTTGGGACAGTGCCGGTCACGTGACAAGACCCATTCCTCAGCTTGAACTCAGGGTTGGGCTCTCATTGGCCCATCTTGGGTCACATGCCCAGCCATAAACCAATCAGAAAATCTCTGGGTGGACAGGTCTGGGTCACGTGTTGGCTCCAGAGATGGGGGCGTGGCTACCAGAACAGCAGGAACTGGACCTCAGGTAGTGATACGGCACGGAGAGGTTACCCCCTCACATCCGGAGCTCCTGGAATCTGAGCAACCAGGAAGAGAAAGAGTAATATCGCCATCATTTCCAAGCACTGCCCACGGGGGTACGCACGTCCAGCCTGTCAGGTGGGGGCTGTCATCACCCCATGTAGCAAGTGAGGACACTGGGGCAGATCTGAGTCATTAAGAGCCTCTGAAGGCGGGTGCCTGGGAGGAAAATGTATGGAGCTCGTCTCTATCAGGGGCCTCCTCAAATTTAACTGAGAAGCGTCACAATGTTCTCCTGTCAAATGGCTGTTAGGAATGTAAAATCAACGGTAATAATAGTTTGCATTAATTAAGCACTTACTATATGCCGGGCACAGCTTTAAACATTTTTCATGTATCAACTCGTTTAACCTATGTAATATTCCTATGCGGTAGGTCCTGTCATTAACTCCACTTTACAGATTAGGAAATTGAGGTGTAAATAGGTTAAGTAACCTGCTTAAGGTCGTACAGCCAATTATTAGGCGTTTCAAGAGAATTTCAATTAACCAGGTTTTGCCATATACAGGGTGGAGATTTCAGTTAGTATCTATAGAGAACACCTCCCTTCCGCTTCCTCCCCATTGGACAAAATAACTGTTACCTCAGCACCACCTACTTGCCAGGCATTTTTCTGGGTATATGACCTCCATTTAGTCTCTCACTGGTAAGAGTCATCCCCATTTTACAGATGAGGACACTGAGGCTTGGAGAGGCAGAGTGTTGTGTGCCTCAGGTCACACCCACACCAGAAAGAGCTGAATAGAGTCTGGACTGGCCGGGGCCCCTTCTTGCTCTGTGGTGAGGACCTGGATAAATGGGGCACAACAGCAGTGTACAGTGGAATGTTCCCTGCCCGTCCCAGCTCTCTCCCAGCACATGTCCCATAAATCTGTCTTCCAAAAGGCTGGGAGTGGCCTGGGTGCCCCATGGGCTGCTCTGTCTGAGACCTGATTCCCGGTGACCTTGGCATCAGCTCCTCCAGGACCACAGCCTGACCCTTGTTTTGCTCAGAAAGCCCACACATCATTTCACACAGGAAATTCAACCTGGCCTTCTCACGTCCTGTTCTCAAGAACAGGGGAAAAAAACCTGTAAAGTGAGTCGCTGTGTTGTTTTTTAAGCCGACTTTGAAAAGTTTCCTGAGAGGGAGGGAGAGTCAAGAGAAGGAGAGAGAGAGAGAGAGAGAGAGAGAGAGAAACCTGCAGGTAGAAATGGGAGGGGAAATGTGTCAGAAGGACCAAGAATCAAAAAGGAAGAGAGATGGAGCAGAGGGGGCTTCTGGGAGGAGCCCACGATGGGAAGGCATCAGATGGCACCAGCAGGTGATGGAGAGAAACAGAGTAGCGAAGGGAGCCAGGGGGGCTGAGAGAAGCACAGGGGTAATCTGAGCCTGGGGAGGAGCCCCACCCCCACCTCCAGGGCCATCCTCACCCGCATCTCAGTTCCACCGGCCTGGGCTCCCACCACCTACTCATTCAGGGCAGTGGAAAGGGGCCTCATTTGGGGTAAGACAGACCTTCAGAGGTGCGCTTGAGCCAGCTGGTGCTGGTTGCTATGAGCTTGCAGGAGGCAACTGTGAAACCCTTGGGAATTTTGTTGGTAACTTGAAATTGACCATGGACCTTGGTGGGAGTAGTTACACCATAGAAGTTGGCCACAAATCAAGGCTTTCTTTTTTTTTTTTTTTTTTGAAAGCCAGAACACCACTGCCTGAAGTTCAATTCCATCCATGTCTCTTAACAGCTGTGTGACTGTGGTCTTGTCCCTCTCTAATCCTCTTTCTCTTCCTGTGCAGTTAGAAGACTGATACCCGGCCTCCCAGGGCTGTTGGGAAAATGAAGTAAGAGTCTGTGTGAGGCACCTGCACACAGCAGACACCTAGCATATGCTCCCTTCTTCCCTTGGAGAACTCGGAACCCTGTTTCTCTTCACCCTCTTCGCTTCCCCTTTATGTCTGAGGTTCCCCTGCTAGAGGAAGATGGATTTAAGCCTTCTTGTCATTCAGTAGTTAAGTAGTCCTCTTCCGGGTAGGGGAGGACATTGGTATGTTTCTCAGGCCTTTAGTCATTTTAATTCAGTAGATATTAAGCGTAGGAAGGGAACAGGGAGGCTAGAGGAAAAGATGGAGTTGAAGATGTATTTCCTAGAATCACAGAAAGGAGAGATGAGGTGGCATATCCCAAAATGACTGATGCTCAGAAATACGTGACATGTGGCTTTGAAACATGGAAATCAAGGGAGGCTCCCGAGGAAGGTCACATTTGAACTGGGCTGTCCTCCCTTCCTCCCTCCGTTCCTCGTTCCCCCTTTCATCATTAGATTATAATTTATTTGTTCATCATTCATTATTCAGCCAGCATTTCCTGCTCACCTGCCCAACTGAGGGGATGAGGACACAGGAGAACATGTTCCCCCCTCCCCCCTGGAGCTTGTGGGCAAGTCAGGGAGACAGGCCCACAAGTGGCCCATTTCAGTGAGTCGTGGTCCCCTTTGCAGGCTGGCTGGATCGCGACACATGCAGATGGTCAGGCGGTCATTCCAGGAAGAGGAAATGGCATGAGCAAAGGCCCAGAGGCTGGATTGGGTGGAGCATGCTCAGAAGCAGTGAGGAGCCTGAGTGGCTGGAGAAGCGAGATGGGCAGGAGAGCAAGAAAGAGAAGTCAGGCCCTTGAATGCCTGAGACAGGACTTTTTTGCTTCATAGGGTAGGACCATTTCCAAGGACTGACAGCCTAAAGCGAGGAGGAGTGGGGAGGAGGGTCCCCAGAGACCCTGGTCCCTAACACCAGTGCTGCCTTCCAGACAGTCCTGTTCCATGAGCCAGCCTTCCTCTGCAGAGCTAGGCAGCTGCAGTGGACACCGTGTTTGGGGCACCCCCAGCATCTGTCCTGTCTTCCTTTGAAAACGCTATCTGGATTTTCTTGTAAGGAACCACCCATCCTTCCTGCTCCCTCCTCGTGGTTCTGCATCATCTGATTACAAGTGAGATCAGGCCACTCCTCTGCTCAAGATCCTCCGATGGCTCCCACCACCCTGGAAGGATGAGAGAAAATCCTCCTCGTGGGCTTCAGGCCCTACGAGCCTGGCCTGTGTTACTTTCAGACTCCTCCCCTCCCCTCGCTCACCTGCTCGGTTCACATTGGTTCCTTCACTTTTCCTGGGAACATGCCAAGCCTGCTCTCGCCTCAGGACCGTTGCATGTGCTGTTCCTCTGCCTGGAATGTTCTTCCAGGTCACGGTGTGGCTCACCCACTCATTTCATTTAGGCCTGTCCTCAAATGTCCCCTCGTCAGAGAGGCCTTTCCTGACACCCATGTAACTTTCAGTCCTCTTATCTTGCATACTGTTTGCTTCTTAGTGCTCTTTGCCATCTGACATATTCCATCTTTGTTTGTGCTTTGTGGTTTATTATCTCTCTGACTTCTCTGGGCCTGGCCAGTGAGAGCACTGAATCCAAGTGCATTTAGCCCTTGGTTTAAAGGCAAGCACATGATCCAAACCAGGCCAATGAGAACCTGTTCTGGGATTTGCCTAGATCTGTGGAAAGGAGAGCTCTTTTCCTGGGACTGCTCAACTGAAGAAATGTAAAATTTTGGTTACTGAAGGCCACAGAAACTAAGAGGAAACGGGTGCCCAAAAATTAGGCCAAGACTGAAGAGAGCATTATGGGGAGCTGCAGAAGAAGAAGGAGACCTTATCCTGATAATGCTGTTTGAGCTTCTGGATCCAGCCATGCCTGAAGCCATAGCCCCTTGGAATTTTCAGTTATATGAGCCAATCATTAGACCAGTCTGAGAGAAATTTCCATAACATGGAACCATAGAAGTCCTTACCAACTCATCTCAGTCCTGGCCATCCCACTGTGAGAAGCTTTTATCTACTGAACCACAATCAGAAGAAAGCTTCAAGGATAGCAGGGGTTTCTTGAAACCATATCATTTGAGAAACTGTTGAAGGCAGATTAGCCTGGTGGCAAAGAAACCCTGCAGGATTTAGAGTCAGAGCAGGCTTCCTACTCTGTCCTGTATTGGCTGGGTGACCTTAAGAAACCCCTTCACATCTCAAGGCCCACAATGGGAGTGCCCACTCAGGGACAAGAGCATGAGATAACATGAGTAGCATGCATGGCTCGGCATCTGGAGAACAGCTGATAGGAGAGCTGGCTTAGAGACTGGAGACTGTGGAGTGGGTGAGGGGTTAGCATAGTGCTGGACTGGGCAGAAAGGGACAGGGGGTGGGAGACAGAGTGGGAGAGGGCAGAACTGTGACTACTGAGTGAGCAGACTCCAGCCCAACGTAAAAGGGAAGTTTCACCTAGTCAGAACTAGCCAAAAATGCCATGGGCTGCCTTAGGTAATGAATTCCCTGTCACCAGAGGCATGTAACCATTTGCAAATGGTATAGAACTGGCTCAAGCGTTGGGCAGAGGCAGACACTAAAGTCTCCTGAGTTCCATGGAGAGTAGGGAAGCATCATGAGCCAGTTCCCTGGAGATTTCAGTTTCAGCCAAACTGCTTCCCAAGGGACGATTCAAAGCCTGACTCCACCCCCAAAGCTGTTCAAATGAAACCCTAGGCTTTGTCACATCCGTGTGTTTTTTCTTCAAATCTTCAGTTTCCAGTTCAGAGTGATTCCATCCCCTGGATGTACCTCAAGGCAGGGAACAAACAAACACGTAGGCGTCATCGTCAGACCACAGAAAGGAGGGTTACCTGCTCCCCTGGCCGGAGTCTCAGCAGTTGGCTCAGGACAAGTCACATGACCTAAGCAGGCCAATCAGTGGCAACCCCAGAACTTTTGCTGGAATTATTTGAAAAGCAGCCCTCCCTACCTATGGTTTGCTAAGCTTAGACAATGACTTAGGACATAAGGCAGCTTTCTTTGTGCCTCATGAGGAAAGCCTGCTCAATAATGAAGTCAACACAGAGGAAAGTAGAACAGCAGAGAGATTCTAAGGAAGAGGTCCACTCTGTTGAGCCTGGAAGGTTCACAGTTTGCAGAGGGAGACCTGTGAGAGAGCTGAAGTGGCAGCACCGTCTGGAGGTCCATCTGCTGACCTCCTTCTCCGGGGAAGTCAGTCTTTTTTTCTCTTAAGGCCATCCACTGATTGGATGTGGCCCACCCACACTAGGGAGGACAATCTGCTTTACTCAAAGATTTAAATGTTAACCTTATCTACAAATACCTTCCCAGCAACATTTAGAGTGGTGCTTGATCAAATATCTGGGTCCTAGCACCTTGCCAAGTTGGCACACAATATTAACCATCACAGTTGGGTTCCTGTCACTTGTAATAGAGCTTCCCTAGGAGCTCAGCTGGTAAGAATCTGTCTGCAAAGCAAGAGACCCTGATTCAATTCCTGGGTCAGGAAGATCCACCAGAGAAGGGATAGGCTACCCACTCCAGTGTTCTTGGGCTTCTCTTGTGGCTCAGTTGGTAAAGAATCTGCCTGCAATGCGGGAGACCTGGCTTTGATCCCTGGGTTAGGAAGATCCCCTGGAGAAGGGAAAGGCTACCCACTCTAGTATTTTGGCCTGGAGAATTCCATGAACTGTATAGTCCATGGGGTCGCAAAGAATCGGACTCGACTGAGCGACTTTCACTTTCAGTTATAGTAACCAAGGGAGTTCTGACTAGAAGCAGGGGAATGGACCAGGTGACCTTTCTGTCTTTTTCCACCTGAAACAGAGGTGATAGAGTGTTTTAGAAAGAGCCCTGGATTAAGTGTCAGAGCTGAGCACAAATATCTCTTGTTGTAAGAAAAGACATAAGAAAGAAGAAAGAGTAGGTGGAAATGAAAGTCAGTGTGAAAACATCTGATCACTCCTGTCTGCTTCCCCCAAAACTCTATTTGATGGAAGATGTTCCGCTGGAAAGATAAAGCGGGGAGTGGAAACACCCAGACTGTGCACTCAGGAAGGCCAGCTCAGTCTGGACGCTGACTCTTCCTGGCCTGTGACTCTGGGGTGTCCCTCAGCCTCTCTGAACCCCAGTTTCCTAACATGAAATGGTGGCATTAGTACTGGCGTCACCACACCATCGTGTAACTTTCAGAGGCTGGTTTTGTGAATTGTACGGCTGCATGTAATAGGTGCCTAATATACGTGAGCAAAACCTGAAAGGGTAGAAAATCCAGCGAATGCCTTCACTGATGCCCATGCTCTACACCACACGGTGCCAGACGCTTAGGGGGCGCCAGAAGCAGAAGCTAACGCCTTGGCTACAAGAAGCAGGGAAGAGTGGAAGCTTCCTGGGGGAGGGGCACTAAAGCCGGGTCATGAAGGGTGAGAAGGATTTAGACAGTGGCAGAAGGAGGGGAGGGACTTCCAGGAGGAAAAATCCCTGTGAACAGTGATCTGAATTTTTTAGGTGCAAAGCGTACCCTATCCTGACTAGTGCAAGGTGCATAATTAAAAGCATCAAGAAGGTTACCTGGAAGGCCTCAAACTCCAGGCTGAGGAGTGGGGAGATGTTACGGTGGGCCCTAGGGAGCCATGGGAGATGGTAGAGCAGGAGAGGACCAGGCGTGTTGCCTCCCCTGGGGCTGCAATGGAACTGAAGAATCCATCCCAGCCCGGGCTCCAGGAGTGAGCGGCCTCTGCCCACGCCCTCCCCAGGTTTCCCGGAGGCCCAGCTGAACAGTTCGAACCACCGAGGGAAGCAGACAGCAGCCGGCTCGTCTGACACCTCGACCACATTCAAGACAAGAGGCTTATCTGATGTGCCTTAATGTACAGAGTTGACAGAGCAGGCAAGGGAAGTGTCTTGATTTCTCTCTTGCTTCTGGTTGCTCTGCTTTGGAAATATTACTGTAGGGGCTGGAGTTGGGGATTGGAGTGGGGGCGGGTGTGAGTCCTGGACTGTCGTCATCGGGCCACCAGGAACAGCAGGGCCCAGAATGACACCGAGGCCAGGCCCCTGGTGCCACTGTAGTCGCTGGCCCTGTGAGGCTGGGACAAGCTTCCTCTCTCTCTCTCTCCCCTCTGTCTCTGCTGCACCTGAAATCCCACCGTCTGAGCTTCCACCCCGCTGGCCGAAAGCCTGCTCTGCCTACTCACCAGAGCGCAGGGGAGGAAGGTGGCTCTGTGGTCTGGGCCTCAGAGGGAAGGCCTTTGGGTGCTTTTCTGGGAGTGGATTCTGACAGGGGAAGGATGGAAAGCATAGAGATGCTAAAGGTTGGGGGACAGGACAGATCAGGCAGGGGAAGGGACAGATGGGGACCCTGGGACTTCTGAAGCCCATCTCCGCCCCCTTTGGTGCAGAGCTCCCATGTGGGTCACTCACGCCCCCTATTCCTCTACATCCTGTCCCCACCACACCAGCCCTTGCCACGGAGCCCCCAGGTCCCCCAGGCCATGGTTCATCTTAGGGAGTTTCTTTCCACCTCCCACCTGCTCAGAACTTGACTCTTTCCAGAGTACACCACCTCTCTGCAGCCCTCCAAGAGAGCCTGCCCCTCCCTCGTTTCCCCACTGTCCAGGCTGCTTCCGGACGCTGCCCCGAAGAGTCCTCGCCTTGCCTCCCATGGAATCTTCTGCTCCTCTGGGCCGCTCACCTCTTCACTTGCACCCTTGCCGTGGTCCCCTGGCCACACCCCTCCACCCTTCCAGCCCTAGGCCCCCGAAGGCCATTTTCCTCTTTGCTCCAAGTCTGAAACAATGAACGAGTTGATAAATGGATGAGTGAATCAATGACCTGGCATCTGCTGCCCCCACTGAACCCCTCTCACCTGAATTGCACCCCGTTAATCACCAACGCCGCCATCCTCCTAACCGAATCCACGGTCACGTCTCAGGTTCTCTCTGCCCCATTGCCTCCCATCCATGACACCTTCCTTCCAAACCCTGGCCTGGACCCCCTCTACCTTCCCAGTCACCTTCCTGAGCTCACCTGTCCCCCACCCCCCACATCCCTCCGGCTGGTGCGTCCCAGCTTCCTGCCCTCCATTTGGATCTCTTCATACCCATTCTTCCGTGGCCCTGAGTGGGCAGGTGAGGCCCACATTCCTTTTGGGCTGCAGAGCGATACCTCTACCTTCCTGCTGGACACCTTCTCCAGGAGACCTGCTCAGACATGGCAGGACCAACCTGGACCCCTCGCAACTCAGGACCTCCCAGGTCCCGCCCGTGTTCCACCCTATGCCCTCCCACTAGACAGGCTCCAGCCCAGTGTTCCTCACCACCATCCACCCAGCCTCCAGACTACAATGCCACAGCCACACGTGGCTCATTCTAACCAGCATCCTAAGTGTCTCTTGAATCCATTTCCCCACTTTCTTGTCACTTCCAGCCACTGTCCTGTTTCAGGCCTTGGCATCACCAAAGCCTGGATACCTCCCTGCCTCCAGGCAGATACCTTAGGTATAGGTAAGGTATCTCCAAACCCCTTTTCCCACCCACATAACTCTTTCCAAATGCAAACCAGCCTCTCTGCTCCCACTCAGTTCCCCACATGGCTCCCCATGGCCTGCCCAGGACTCAGGGCAAAGGCTGTGGCAAGATGTACCGGCTGTCCATTTTGAATCTCCTTTGCTGCTTTGAGGCCCACCTGTCCACAGTCCAGACCCAGGTAGGACTGATGATCAAATACAGAGTTTCCAGTTAAATCTGAATTTCAGATAAATTGGACTCATTTTTTAGTGTATCTCAGGCGATTTTTTGCCTCCTGCATTTTTATTTGCCAAGTCTGGCAACCCGAGGTCCAGAGCCACCTCATGCTGTGTCCACTGACCACTGGCCACCAGTGGTCTTGACCACAGACTGGCTCAGTTGACCCTTGGCATGTGGAGCCGACCTTGTGTGGCGGGAAGGTGGGGAGCCAGCTGCCTTCTTACCATTGCTCTGCACAACTCCGTTTTTGCTGCTGCTGTGGCCTGGAATACACTGTTATTGTTGTTCAGTCACTCAGTCGTGTCCGACTCTTTGAAACCATGGACTATAGCACGCAAGTCTTCCCTGTCCTTCACCATCTCCCAGAGTTTGTTCAAACTCATGTCCATTGAGTCAGTGATGCCGTCCAACCATCTCATCCTCTGGTCCCCACCTTTTCCTCCTGCCCTCAGTCTTTCTTAGCATCAGGGACTTTCCCAATGAATAGGCTTTTCACATCAGGTAGAACACACTTCTCTGGACTAAATGCTCATGACTCATCCCCTTGTTCCCTCGGGGTGGGGGTCATTTGTCACCCGCTGAGAGATCCCCAACGACCTACCTAGACCAGCCCCTCCCTCTCTATTTGTCCCTGTTCCTGCCTCGATTTCGTCATCTCGCGGGCTCCACCCAGCACGATTCCCACTTACCTGTTTGTTGTTCTTGACCATTTCTCTCCTCGCCAAGGACCCAGCTTCAGGAGGACAGAGACTTTATTCTGTTCACTGTGAATCTTAGAATTGAGACTTGTGCCTGGCACACAGTAGGTGCTAAATGAACACCTGTGAGTGGGACAAAGCAATGCAGCCTCCTGCCATTTCAGCTCTCTGCCCCAAGGAGCCACACACGAGGTGGCTGGACACACTGCCCCGGCTCCCCAAAGTGAAGGAAACCAGAGCTGCTGCTGCTAAGTCACTTCAGTCGTGTCCAACTCTGTACAACCCCATAGACGGCAGCCCACCAGACTCCCCCTTCCCTGGGATTCTCCAGGCAAGAACACTGGAGTGGGTTGCCATGTCCTTCTCCAGTGCATGAAAGTGAAAAATGAAAGGGAAGTCGCTCAGTCGTGCCCGACCCTCAGCGACCCCATGGACTGCAGCCTTCCAGGCTCCTCCATCCATGGGATTTTCCAGGCAAGAGGACTGGAGTGGGGTGCCATTGCCTTCTCCGAGGAAACCAGAGGGGACTCCTCAAACATTGGTGGAGGGCTCTTTGGAGAGCTGTCACATGGGAGTGGGTGGAAGTGGCTGCAGACCTGGGAATCTGTGCTGTGACAACCTCCAGATCCACGTGGGCCACAGACCTTGCCCCGCAAAGACCCACACCATCGAGCTCCTTCCCTCAGGCACCCCTCTGGCACCGCGGAGCCCACCGTGAAGGTGGCCATCCCAGGACACCCAAAGGGCGAGCCTTCCCCAGTCACAGCTCCATCTGTGACCTGGGCCAGCGGGCAGAAGAGGGGGAATCTTAACCTTTATGCGGGCCCTGGGCTCCTTTGGGAATTTTATGAAAACGAGGGACTGGAAACTACATATCTGACATGATTTTGTGTGTGGTTTCGAGGAGTCCCCAGGTCCCCCGAAGCTTGTATACTCAGGGGAAGAATGCCTGCTGTGGAGTCATGAAAATTCAGCTATGGTGATGACATCTGGGGAGAAGAAAGAAAAAAAGGAGAGAGAAATAGACCCTGACTCAAGAGAGAGACACACACCAAAGTATTGACAGTGTCTAATTTTAAGTAAGAGGTGTGGGGTGATTATTACATTTTTTTTTTCCTCTTTGGTCTTCCCAAGGGTTCAGCATTGTACATGTGTGGCTTTTGTAATCAGGGAGGGAGATGCTAACTGCAAGGAGAGGAGGAAGGCAGGAGGGGGGTTTGGTCCCAGGGTTGGGGGCAGGGCAGGCAGGCAGGCCTGGAGGGGGGCTCCGGGGCGCAGAGCCCGGCTCCACTCAGGGCTGTGGAGCAGCCCCTCACCTGCAGAGTCAGGAACTTGCCTGGCTTGAGCTTCAGTTTCCCATCCATTAAATGGGGACAAGGGTGACCTTAGCCAGCAGGTGCGGGTGAGGATGGAGCAGTAGGGGCAGGGAACGTGTAAAAGTCCAGCGAACAGAGCTGAACCCCCAGTCAGCTCCCCTCCCGCCCTCCCCCTACCCTGAGGCAGCTTCAGGCCCTTTGATCTATTTCCTCGAAAGAGGGAACTTGAACATCCATGCATGAGGGGCAGGGTGGGTAGGAGCTGGGGTTGGGGGTAGGCAACTTCCCCTAAGCCCCTCCAGGTTCCTGGAGGGCCCCTTCCCCCACGCCAGGGACAAGACCATTTTCCAAGGGTCCTTGGTCCTCTGAGGGGCCACAGGCCACGGCAGGGGCCTCCTGGGGTGGGCTGATGGGCAAACCTGAGCCTGTGGGGCTGACCTGTGGGGCCAAGGGGACTTGTTGAAACGACCTGCCAAATCCAGTTCCCCGATGTCCTCCTGACCCTCAGTTGGAGTACAAGTTCAGAGAGGTTGAGGTGTTCGCCCTGGGTGCACAGCAGCAGGTGGCAGAGCTGCAAATTTAACCCAAGTCCTTTCCACCCGCCGCCTTGATGGGTGCTGTGGTCACTCCCATTTATAGACACAAGAGTCATATCTTGTGCTGTGGAGCAAATGGCAGAAGGGGTGTGAACCCACTATGGGTGGCCTGGCTGGCAAGCCCGTGCCTTTCCACGTGCAAAAGTCACTTCAGTTCGGCTGAGAGCCGTGCACTGAGCAACACACGACAGGCGGCAAGCCCCAGGTAGGCATTTTGGAAGCAGGGGCCCAGTCGTGTTTCACGCACAAGGTCCATGCTGTCGGACCCTGGACAGAGCACCAGCTGCCAGCCCAGGATCCCAGCGAGTAGGGGTCTCAGCTGCACATTCAACTCCTAGGTCTGCCGAAACGAACCCTCACAGACTGGGTGGCTTGAAACAGCAGAAATCTATTCTTTCACAGTTCTGAGGGCCAGGAGTCCCGAATAGGGGTGTGGGCAGGGCAGTGCTCCCTCCCGAGGCTCTCAAGGACAGTCCCTCTCTGGCCTCCTCCCGCTTCCGGTGGGGCCAGCGTTCCTTGACTTGCGGCCACATCCCTCCGGTCCCCGCCTCCTCTTTTCCGAGTGGCCTCCCTTTGCCTCAGAGACACGTAAGATGGCACCTAGGGCCCACTGGATAAACCCAAATAACCTCAGCTCAAAATCTGTAATTTAACCACACCTTTTACCATATAAGGGTGGGCTTCCCTGGTAGCTCAGCTGGTAAAGAATCCGCCTGCAATGTGGGAGACCTGGGTTCAGTCCTGGGTTGCCATATCGAGTTTCCCAGGTGGATCAGTGATAAAGAATTTTCTTGCCAAAGCAGGAGCTTCAGGAGACGATCCCTGGGTTAGGAAGATCCCCTGGAGTAGGAAATGGCAATCTGCTTCACAATATTCTTGCCTGGAGAATCCCATGGACAGAGGAGCCTGGTGGGCTACAGTCCATGGGTTCACAAAGAGCTGGACGCAACTGAGCACGCATGATTGTTACCATACAAGGCCATGTTCTCTTTTTGCCATATAAAGTAACCTTCACAGTTTCCGGAGACTCTTTCGGGGAGTCACCACTCAACCCATGACAGGCAGGCAGGCCTAGGGTGAGGTGTTGGGACAGGGAGACCCCTCATGGAGGGTATTAGTCGGGGGACAGGTTCAGAGGAGACAGCCTTATCTCAGGGAGGTGGGGACAGGGGCCCCAGGGCTAACCTTAACAGGAAGCCACCACATGGGGTGTGGGGAGGGAGGGTGGTTGAAGGTTACCCCATCCTTCTGTCCTTGGTGACAGGGGTGCAGCCTGCAGCGTGTGTGTATACACAGCTCCAGTCCCCCTTCAACTAATTCTCTAGAGAAAACCTAACGCGTGCACATGTGACCGTGTTACACCCCCGCCCCAAGACTTACCAACACTCTCTTCACCTCTGGTTGCCTTGACATCCTTCCAGAGCTGTCCCCGCCTACCTGTTCAGCCTACCCTCTGCCTGGGCCTACAGCCTTGATCTGCAGCTCCCGGGTCAGGCTGGCTCCTTGCCCTCCTCTGGTCCCCAGCCCATGCTGTGCCCTCTACCTAGCCCGCTCCTCACAGACCTCACCCCTACCCATGGGTCACCATGGCTCCTGACTCTGTAAAATGTCACTTCACCCGTGGCTAAAATGAAGTAATTATTTGTGAAGTTACTTGTCGAATGTCGATTTCCCCCTTCAGCCTCTAAGTCCCATGAGCGGAGAGATTGCACCTGTTGTGTTAACCGCTGGGTACTCAGTACCAAGCACAGAGTGTTACACATGGTAAGCACACAATGCACAACTGTTGAGTAAATGACACACACACCGAGCCCAATGGCTCAAGCCTTCTCGTCTTCAGTGTTTCAGAAAAGGAGGGCCCTTCATTCAATCCCTTGTTTGGTCACGCGATCATGGATTCGTTCGTCAAACATCATGTATGCTTGCTTCGGGGATCTGGAGACACACTTCCTGTTTTTGCAAACTCACAGAGGGTGGAGGGGGCCAGACACAGGAATGACAGCAGCTAGAGATACGGAGCGAGCAAAGAGGTTGGATGACAGAGCAGTTTCGTGCAGGTGTGAGCTTTCTACGGACAAGAAGCAAGGGCTGGGAGCAGGCAGGCCTCTCGAGAGAGATTATAGGAGGGGGTGGAGTCCTGGAGATGTGAGGACCCCACACCCAGCCTGGAAGGAAGATGGAGGGAAAGAGCAGGGTTTTCCTGCGGAAAATGGGAAGTTGTTGAAAGCATAGGCGGAATACTGGCTGATTCTCCCCCTGCCTGGCTGATAGATGGAGGATGAGCTGCCATCCCAGCAGACAAGAAGAAACACGGGGATTATTTTGAAGGTAAATAGCATATTAAAAAGCAGAGACATTATTTGCCAACAAAGGTCCATCAAGTTAAAGCTATGGTTTTTCCAGTGGTCATGTATGGATGTGAGAGTTGGACTATAAAGAAATCTGAGTGCCAAAGAACTGATGCTCTTGAACTGTGGTATTGGAGAAGACTCTTGAGAGTCCCTTGGACTGCAAGGAGATCCAACCAGTCCATCCTAAAGGAAATCAGTCCTGAATATTCATAGGAAGGACTGATGCTGAAGCTGAAACTCCAATACTTTGGCCACCTGATGTGAAGAGCTGACTCATTGGAAAAGACCCTGATGCTGGGAAAGATTGAGGGCAGGAGGAGAAGGGAACGGCAGAGGGAGGATGAGGTGGTTGGATGGCATCACCCTCTCGATGGACATGAGTTTGAACAAGCTCCAGGAGTTGGTAAGGGACAGGGAGGCCTAGCATGCTGCAGTCCATGGGATCGCAAAGAGTTGGATACAACTGAGTGACTGAACTGAAATTCAACAGTCAGACAGAAGAGTGATCCAGGACCTAGCCTGGGGACAGGGTGGATGACTGTGCCACTCACAGAAGAAGGACAAGTAGGTTCTGAAGAAGTCACTTTGGGAGCTGTGGCATTTGCATCATCTGTGGAAACTTTGAGTGGACTACCGGGGAGATGGTTGGCTAGTTCCACGTGTATTGGTTTTTCTCCATTCCCCCCACTCGGATCTGCTCGTTACCTTTCCCTACCCCTGCTCTGTGCACCTGGAGGCGGCCATCTGTGACCTACCTGCTTGGTCTTTGGGCTCCCTGACCCCCCTGCTGGGTTCAGCCAGAGGGAGGCGCTGCTGGAGGGGCTCCTTGCTCACCTGGCCTGCCATGGTTTGGGCAGTGTCTGCATTCCTTCTGTGAGGCACCTCCCTTCCCAGAGCTATTGGCTTCCCGAACCATCTCCACGTCCCGTCCCCTCATCCCAGTGGTTTTCCATTGCGTCCCATTGCTGCTAGAATCTGGAAACATCAGCACACCTTACTGGCTCCCTCATCCTGCCCCAGCTCCACAAAGCTCTGCTCTTTTAAACGCTGCTCAGCCAAGCCTTTGGGGGGTACCACCTGTTTCCTGCAGGATCCTGACTGATGGTCTCTTGCAGGGACATCCATTTCTGGGATCTTCATTCTGTTTCATTGGCCTAATCGTCTCGTGCTAGTACCTCTCTGACTTGATGACTTTAACGTGTCCTAGGTCCTGATATCAAGCAGGATGAGTCTTCTTGCTTCCCTCTTACAAAACTGTCTTGTCTTTTCCTGGCCACTTATTCTTCCTCATGAGCTTTAGAAACAGTTTATCAAGTTTTATGGAAAAATCCTAGAATTGCTAATATAATTTATAAATGAATTTTGGGAAGAACTCACTGTTATTTTTAAAATTTATTTATTTTTAACTGAAGGACAATTGCTTTACAGAATTTTGTTGTTTTCTGTCAAACTTCAACATGAAGCACTCACGTTTTCTAAAGTTGAGTCCTCCCAAACACAAATAAGATCGATCTGGAATCCTTATTTCCATCAAAATCTTCCCCACGATCTAGAAAACAGAGGAGTGGGTTGAAGGCCTGTGTTCACGTCTACTTCCCAGGTGTGGAGTGCTGTTGTTGGCTAGGTGATTGGTGCTGGTGTGTTTTTTTGGTTTGAGGGGTTATTTTAGGTTATCTGACTACAGGGTCAGAGAGAACAAGAGAAAAGATAATAGCAGTAAAGTGTAGGAACCTAGAAAGCATCTGTGGGGCAAGCCCCTGACTTGGCAGACCTGAGTGGCCTAAATCCCCACAGACATGCCGTGGGAAAGCAGAAAGCAGCTCCATATCTTACACAGCAAAACTGCAAAAGACTCAGGGATTGGGCGCAGGAGAAACATCCAGAAATGGGGTGGGGAAGGCACTGAGAACAGGAGGGATGTTTGAAATGCAGGAAGGCTTCCCCTGCAGTCCAGTGGCTAAGAATCCCCCTCGCAATGCAGAGGACGTGGGTTCAATACCTGGCCACATGGGTTTGATCCCTGGCTGGGAAGCTAAGAGCCCACAGGCCACAGAGCAACTAAGCCCACGTACTGCCAACTATGAAGTCCGAGCACTCTGGGGCCCGTGTGCCACAGCTGAAGTCCGTGCACTACGATGAAGAGCCCGAGTCCTGCAGCTAACACCCGAAGTGGCCAAATAAATAAATAATAGATAGATAGATAAGGAAAATCTATAGGAAGCAGTTAGACCCCCAGATTCTCTCTCCTATCTCAGTAGGATACTTGAGGTTTACTTTTTGGAGAGAAAAAAAGCAGAGGGTCTCTAGACAGGCAGGGACCAACCACATAAAAGGCAGGGGCTATGGCATAAAAAAATGAAGGATCAAGAGAATGTTACATATAGGCATTCACAACCCTCTTGCCCCCAAACACTGGCAGTCAGTCCAGTACCTTCTAAGCACGTTAGGAGAGTCTACCCCTAGGAATCCGAGCAGACCAAGGTGAAAGATCTAAAGATACTGGCCAAGAGAATAATCTAGTCTGACCCCTCTATGAAGTCCAGAGTCAGGCTCACACAATTACACAGAGCTTCTTTCCTTATAAATAGGGCAGACAGCCAAAGGTCATCAGCCATACGAAGAAAGCCTCTACCAAGAAAGATAAGACAAAATAAAATGGAAAAATAAAGCAACTCAAAAGAAACACACTAGGCAGGGAGATGAAATATGTTTTTAAGTCTATCATTAATATCTTCAGAAGGATAAGAGAAGGTACTGCATCTATGCAATAAGAATAGATAGGAAATGTAATAATTAGAAAACGGAAAAGTACAAATTCAAATTACTGTAACAAAAGTTAGAATAGAGACATGGAAAGAGAAAGATGAAGATATCTCCCCCTGAAAGACTACAAAAACACAAGAAAACAGAAAATAGGAGAGGATAGAATTTTAGAATTTATGAAAATCTTAAATTATTTAGAACTTTGGAAGCCTCAACAGAAAGAGAGAACAGTGAAAAAGAAAAAATTATCAAAGAAATCATTCATGAAAACTGCCCAGGACTGATCACGATAAAAGTCTAAGTCATAGGATCAATGGAATGTCCAGAACAATGAGGGAAAATAGAACCATACAAAGGCATGTAATTGTGGAATCTTGGGACATTTGGGCAAAGACTATCATCAAAACTTTCAGAGAGAAAAAAAAAATAAGCTATTTTCAGAGATTAAGAATCAAAATGTCTTTAGACTCATCAGTAGCAACATAAGAAGCAAAAAGACAATGGAGAGATACCTTTGAAGAGAGAAAATTATTTTAACTATGACTTCTATGCCCAGCCAAACTACCCATGGTGTATGACTAATGACATAATCAAATGCTCATAAATAAATCTACCTCTTATGCACCCTTTCTTAGGAAGCTACTGGTAGATGTGCTCCATCAAAACAAGGAAGTGAATCAAGAGAAAGAGGGTGGATCCTGAAAACAGAGCCTCTGGTGGAAGAAGTGGCAAAGAGAACTCTAGGAAAACAGTGTAGAAAGCTCTCTGGTAATTGAGCAGCACACCTGGAGAGCAACCAGTCCAGACTAGAGCAGGTTAGGGGATTCCAGAAGAGAGGACTCTGTAAATGAATAGATACTATTGAATTTCATAATAGGAGATGTGGACAATTAGTGGAGAGTTTAGGAATACATTTGTGGTAAGCACACAGAAAATTATGCAAATGAAAAGCTAAACAAATTATAACTCCAGGGAAAACAAAAGGCTATGCAATCAAGGAAATGTGACCAGAGCATATTATATGAGCCAGCTGGGAAAGCATGTGCCCAGCTGAAAAAAGGAAATATTAACAGACAGCTCATCTAACCAAAATAACTACTATCTTAGAAGGATAGAAATGGTGCATGGTAAGAAGTTCAGGTAAAAGGAGATAAATCCTCTTCCATGGGGAAAGTCCATAGGTAACGTCTAAAACAGAAGAATCACAATGAGCTTGGTGAACACGTTATTTAGAGACACAGAAAAAAAGTGAAAGTGTTAGTCACTCAGTCGGGTTGGGTTCCCTGCAACCCCATGGACTGTAGCCCGCCAGCCTCCTCTGTCCATGGAATTCTCCAGGCAACAATACTGGAGTGCGTAGCCATTCCACTCCCCAGGGAATCCCCTAAACCAGGGACTGAACCCAGGTCTCCCACATTGCAGGCAGACTCTTAACTGTTTGAGCCACTAGAGAAGCCCCTTAGAGAAATAGAGTAAGTGCTAAAAGTTGAATGTGTTTTTCTGTGAGGATTGGTGAAGAGTGCCTTATAGAAGTACTTGACTGTTTAAGTAACTTCGAGGGGAAAAAGTTTAGATAAAAATTAATAAACAAAGCGGACTTCTTCAGCCAAAGTGATGGAGAACAGGCTCTCCTTCCATTCAGCCTACTCCCTGGCACCACGCTCCTCAGGGCTTTCAACACTTTTAAAAAATCAGGATCCAAGGGGATTGCTCTGGTGGCCCAGTGGTTAAGACTCCACACTCCCAGTGTAGGGCACACAGGTTTGATTCCCTGGTCAGGGAACTAGATCCCACATGCCACAACTAAGACCTGGCACAGCCAAATAAATAACATATTTGTTAAAAATGTCCAAAATGCTGAAGCATGGATAGGGGAAGTTCAAGCTCTGGGATAGGCAGGCAGTGATTTTGTGCCACAGCTACTGTGTCAATTAAATTATGTCTCAATTAAAAGACGCTTGCTCCTTGGAAGAAAAGCTATGACTAACCTAAACAGGGTATTAAAAAGCAGAGACATTACTTTGCCCACAAAGGTCCATCTAGTCAAAGCTATGGTTTTTCCAATAGTCATGTATGGATGTGAGAGTTGGACCATAAAGAAAGCTGAATGTCAAAGAACTGATGCTTTTGAACTGTGGTGTTGGAGAAGACTCTCGATAGTCCCTTGGACTGCAAGGAGATCAAATCAGTCCATCCTAATGGAAATCAACCTTAAATATTGATTGGAGGGACTGATGAAGAAGCTGAAGCTGCAATACTTTGGCCAAATGGGGTGAAAAGCCGACTCATTGGAAAAGACCCTGATGTTGGGAAAGATTGAAGGCAGGAGGAGATGGAGATGACAAAGGACGAGATGGTTGGATGGCATCACCTACTTCAAAGGACAGGAGTTTGAGCAAACTCCAGAGCTGGTGATGGACAGGGAGACCAGGCGTGCTGCAGTCCACGGGGTCGCAAAGAGTCGGACACGACTGAGCGACTGAACAACAACTGCTGTGCCAATACATCACTTCCCTGATGTCGTGACAGCTCAGAAGGGTTGAGAAGATACTGAGGAAGATGCCTTGAAATACGAAATCCTTATTTCCCAGAGCCAAGAGATGCCTTAGAAATCACACACCCTCCCCAAAGAGTTCCCCTAAAGCACAGACTGGACATTTTCTGGTCTTGAGTGACTGTTGTCCAGAGGAGTGACAAGAACTGTTGGAGGGTCATTATTCCTAGGATAACCCTCAATGAAGGAGAGACGGGAGTAGGTAGATACATACTCCAGCTCCCTGGCCTCTGGCGAAGCAGTTGTGCGTGGTTTCCAGTCTCTTCCTCGGAGGGTTCCCGGAGGGGAGGATCTCCAGGGATCAGAGCAGCAAACTGCTGCTCCTTCACCCTGTATGGGCTGCCTTCCCTTCCCTGTGCCTCTTCCCCGATCCCTCACTCCTGCTTCCTGGTGCCAGCCCCCAAATAAACTGCTTACACTTATTCCCTAGGTTCAAGGTCTGTCTTTGGAGGAACCCCAAAACTAAGACAGGGCTTCCCAGGCAGCACAAGTGGTGAAGAACCCGCCTGCCAATACAGGAGACACAAGAGACATGGGTTTGATCTCTGGGTCAGGAAGATCCCCTGGAGGAGGAGGGCAGGGCAACCCACTCCAGCATTCTTGCCTGGAGAATCCCATGGACAGAGGAGCCTGGTGGGCTACACAGTCCACAGGGTCGCAAAGAGTCAGACACGACTGAAGTGACTTAGCACACACGCACTCGAACTAAGACAGTGATCTCACTCCTACCTTTTACATACAAGGAAGTATGACCCTGAGAGGGGAAAAGAACTTGTTTGGTTTCACACAGCAAATTGCTTGCAGGACCTCGCATCGTGGAAAGAAAATCTGGCCGCAAGTCAGGCGGTGTCGCTTTTTGGTCTTAGCTGTGTGACCTAGTGGAGAAGGTGATGGCACCCCACTCTAGTACTCTTGCCTGGAAAATCCCATGGACGGAGGAGCCTGGTAGGCTGCAGTCCACGGGGTTGCAAAGAGTCGGACACAACTAAAGCAACTTAGCAGCAGCAGCAGCAGCAGCAGCAGTGTGATCTAGGGCAAGTTCCTGCCCCTCTCTGAGCCTGTAGCCTCACTGGCCAGGACTTTCTCCTTACCCTAGGCAGCGCTTCTTCTTCTTATAATGCTGCCACTACACGCAGATGCTCAGAGCATCCTATTTAAAGTCAAGAAAATGCACGCGCACAGTGAGGAGGAAGCCACAGCCCTGGATGGTAGCTAATTCTTTAATTTCCTTGAGGGCAGCAGAAATTCCTGGGATACTAGATCGGTGGCATATGAAATGCCTCACCATTTCCCAACCGCATAATGACACCCCCCCTTCCTTTTGCCTGGGTCAGCAAATTTGCTGGCCGGCACACCCCTGCAAACGGGGTCATTATGATTGAAGGAGAGAGAGAGAAAGGGAGGGAGATGGGGGGGTCATTAAGACCAAATCATTTTTCAAAAATTGCAGCCCTATCCAGACTCCTCTGGGGGCCCAAACCCCTCAGAGAAAGCAGCAGGGATTTGGGGGGGGGGTGGTATCTGGATGGGGGGATGGGAAGCTGGCAGCCAAGCTCAGCAAAGCCTTCAGGAATTCCAGCAGATGAGGCTCACCACCACGGCCTAACTCTGCAAACTCCGGTGGGTCCCTTTTCTTGGTGGAGCCTCAGTTTCCTCAGGAAGATGGGAGATTCCAGTACCTCCAGCCCTCACGGCCCCCAGCACACCCAAACACCACCACTTGTTGGGAGAGTGAACTGAGGCCATAGGAAGCTCTGGGGCTGGGGTGCGGGTCTGAGCCAGAAGCCCTGAGTCGGCCGCCTTGGGGAGATCCTGGCCTCACTGTCTGCTGTCCAGGTGATTCTGAGCGCATTCATTGTTTCCCTGAGCTTCAGTTTCCTCAGCGGTAACATGAGACCCACGGCTGGTAAAACAGACTACCAAATCCCGGCTCCATCGGTCCTGAGTCAAACTTGGGCAAGTTGCTTAAGCTCTCTGAGATTGTCTCCTTGTCCATGAGGATGAGTTCATTTACCTGAGGCTCTTGGGAGAGTGCTTGGCCTGTGGGAAGTGCTAGTTTATGATTACTGTTATTATTATTATTTTCGGGTTTGTGGGGAGAAAGGACTGGGTGTGGGGAGGTGGCCTGGCCCCAAACAAGCCTTCCCTGAACAGGAGAAGAAGGAGCCCTGAGCCAGAGTCTGCAGCGCGTGGCCCTGGGGGCGGGGGTGGGGGCACACCCTTCCTCGCTGCCCTCCTGCCCCACCACCACCCCTCTGAGGGGTGCCCACCTCCAGCAGGGTTTGTGGTCACACGAAGCCAGTCCCTCCGCAGGTCGAAGCCCCTGGCAGAGCTCTTTGATGCTAAAAATAGATTATTCCACTGAAAAAACCCAGAGAAAAAGATCGTTTTATGAGCCAAAAGGGGCCACAGCCTGGGGTTTCCTTGCTTCCTCCGAGGGGCCTGGGACTCCGAGGGAGGAAACGTGTTATGGGCAAGGCTTTCCAGCTCTCAAAGGAACACAGCCTGGGGACCTGGGTTCAGGTGGCCGTTGACTGGAGTCGGCCTTCAGAACCCAGGCAGGGCCTTGGTGGGACTGGGCTGGAGGCAGGGGTCTGCCAGGGGGGCACCAAGGACCCTGGGGAAGTGGTGAGTCAGCCACACGCCCCCTCCTACGGCCCAGTTCTGCCCTGCCCCCGACCCCACACACAGCAGCCTTAAGCATTGCTACAGAGGCTCGTCTAAGAGCCAGAAAACAGCTTACTCCAGCCAACTGCCTACGTGTATTCCTCCCCGGGGTGGTCCCTCCTCACCTGCCCACCCTGGGAGGAGAGAAAGGCTTTTGATTTCCCCCATCTCGAAGATGAGGGAAAGGAGTGAGATTGGGAAAGGACCAGCCGACACCAGCATCACACAGTCAGGAAGTGCCAGAGCTGGGACCTGAGCCCAGCTCTCCTGACTCCCAAGACCCCAGCACCTCGGCCTCCCTCGTGGGGCACTTGAGGGAGACAAGGGAAGTCAAGGGGGGCCCTGGGGGTGGCTGGATGTGGCGGCAGCAGACCAGCTGTTGACTCCCTCTTACCACGCCTGAGACTGGTGAGGCCCTTCGCCTCTGCCAGCCTCAGTTTCCCCAGCTGTAAAAGGGAGAGAACCATCTTGGCTGTGTCTGCCCAGGGTGTTCGCGTGCGGGGGGCAGTGGAATGGGGGACCCGGGGGTCATGATTTTAAGTAGTGAGGAAACTCAGTCCAGAGAGGGAGGCAGCAAGCCCTTCCAGGGGGCAGTTGATCAGCCCAGCCTGGGCTCTTCCCTCTTCAGGTGGCTCTGTGACTCCTCCACCCACTTCTCTCTGCCTCTTTTGACAGAGAGCTTGTGGCTGAAATATATTCAAGCCCAAACGTGCGCTAGTGGTGGAATTCCAGGCGGAAGGAAAAGCCACGGTGTGGAGCTGTGGAGGTCCCTGGTGAAGCAGATGCTGAGAGTAAAGATGGTTACAGGATAGTCCTCAGTACCCCCAAGCCTCTGGCAGCTCCACGGGATGGCAATGAGGGGTCCAGCGAAGGGAGGCCTGCCTGCAGAAGGGGGCTGAGACCGGAAGGTGGGGGAGAGGGAGGGGGCAGTTCTGAAGGGGGCACCCTGAGCAGTTTTCTGAAACAAACAACAGGAAAGAGAGAAACTGGGGGTGGGGTGGGGAGAAGCCCAGAAAGCGGATGGTGGGCAGGTTGGGTTTGATCCTGCTTCTTCCACCTGCAAACTGGGTGCCCTTGGGCGGGTCTCCTGGCCTCTCTGACTGCTCCCAAGAGATGGCCGGAAGACCACTTTGCATGGGGGGCCGTCCTGAGAGCCCACCACTGGAGATTCTGTGCAGAAAGCTCTCATCATGTGGATCCCACCTGGTAGGTTCTTATGATGATCATTGATGATCATTGATCTGGGTATCCTGGCCCCTTGGGTAGGCAGCATGCTTGCAGAACTCATCTGCTACCCTGATCTCATGATAGATCAAGAGGTGGTGACCTGGCTAGTGGGGAGAGGGAAGATGGAGTTGGGGGCGGGGACATCTCATCTGGACATCTCTGCACTCAGCTCTGAAGGTGGAGCCCCCTGGGCAGCCTGTGTACTTCGTCGCTTCAGTCGTGTCCGACTCTTTGACCCTATAGACTATAGCCTGCCAGTTTCCTCTGTCCGTGGGATTCTCCAGGCAAGAATGCTGGAGAGGGTTGCCATTTCCTTTTCCAGGGGATTTTCCTGACCCGGGGATTAAATGCACTTCTCCTGCATTGCAGGCGGTGTCTTTCCCTGCTGAGCCATTGGGGAAGCCTGCAGTAGATATCAAATATCATTCCAGCACCTTCCTTGGGCCCAGCAATGTGATTGACTGCTGGAAAGCTGGAGTTTGAACTTGAAGACCAGTGCCCACCTCAAATCTGCTCGCTATTCGCTGCAAGCTGGCTCTGCTGACCCCTAGAAACTAAAACGTGGGGTTAATCCCTGGGATTAGTCTTTTCCTCATCAGAAAAGTGAAGAGAGACACACCTATCCCACAGGTGGTTGGGAGGGTCCAGTGGGCTCAGAAATGTGCCATCTTTGTAAAGTTCACAGACAGGCCTAGAAGCCAGTGCTTGTAATTCCTCAGTCACAGTCACCCAAAGCCCTAGTGAAACCATCAGCTCTGCACACAGGTTAAGAAAACGAATTTCGTCACCATTCACAGTAGGTGTTTTCTTAACTGACCCCAGTGTAAATGGTCCATGGAGCTCACGGGTAATTCTGGGGTAATATACCAGTGGATATATGACTGGGTGGCAGGTCCCTCACTGGGACCCACACCTTCTGGCCCCACCAGCCCACTGAGCTGTCAACTTGCCAAACATCAGTTGGCTTTGTTCCCATACCCATTCACCCCCATTGGGTTTCCATGGTTACAGAACTCCAGGGGCTACCATGCCAGTTTGGGGCCACTTTGCCTTCAGATCTATCTACTCCCTCTCCTGTTTGACTCTATAATGCAGAGATCTGATTCCACTGAGTCAGTTTGCTCCAGCTCCTTCAGCCATCGGGAGGCACCAGGAGGAGACGGAAGGATGGGAGGAGGGGAGAAGTTTCTTTACTCTTTGTCTCAGGGGCCTCTCCATGGCGGCTGAGCCTCCTCTGTGGCTCCAGTAAATGCGAGACTGGCCCTCCACGCTCCTGCTTCCGCTGGGGGCACTGGTGACGTCACTCCTCCTTGTGTCCCTCGGGTGGCGGTGGCTTCCTGCTGTTGGGGCTCCTCCCCACCTCTGTTTGTCTTCTCAGCTCTTCTATCACCTGGGTTTCCAATAATCCCTGAACTAAGGTCCTTCCTTCAGTTTCCGTCACCCTAAGTGGCTTCTGTTTTCGTCACTGGACCCTCACTAGCGGTGATGTGATGTTATGGGTGGTGTGAGGCAAAGCGGGGGTGTCTGTCTCTATGAACACTTTCCAAGGTTGAGTACCTTGGAAAGATTCATTGAAGGCAAGTTGCTAAAAACTAAGCTGAATTAAGTGTGGGTGAAACATTGTGAAAGATTGGGCAAAAGGCTCAGCACTGCTACGGTGCTAATCGCTTCATAAGCATTTTTACGTCTGTGTTCCACGTTAAAGAGGACAAACCTGGATGTCGCAGGAGACTCCTTCTGGGTTGATTTAAGACAGAAGAACAAGAGGGAGGCCATTTGGTACACATTGATAAACTTAAACATATAAAAAGGAGCATCACTATTTTTTTTCAGTGATTTCCTTCTTCAACCAAAATTTTAGATTAAATGGTTCAGAGGCGTCTGTGGTACCAGATATTTTTTTTCTAGTGGAGAACAAGAGGACACTCGACTGCTCACTACATACCGAGAGGGTGCATGGTCAGAAGTGGCAGCAACGGGAGTCCTGGGAACTGGGCGCCTACTGAGTGCCGGGCATGCTCACAGTATGTTTTTCATTTAATCCTCTTTGCAATTGTAAGTGGGTCCCATCTCACAGGCGAGGAAGCGGGCTCAAAGGAAAAAGGCTTTGCCCATGATCTCACAGCTCATAAGGACCAAAGGCAGGCTTCAGGAAGGTTCTTCCCTGGGCAGCCTTCAGAGGTTCGTGCAAAGACTGGTGCATGCTTTTGAAAGGGCGCGTGGAGATTATAAGCCTCTTGAGGGAGAAACCAAGCTCGTTACCCAGCAGGCCTTTGCTGCATGGTCCCAGGAAGGCAGCAAGCCACCTGCCTCACACATGTACCCCCTTGGGCCCCCCTCCTCCCTGGGTCTGAACTCAGCTTCCCAGGGAGGGGGAGTCCCTCAGAGTGACCAAATTATAGGTGTTATGGGGGAGCCCACTCTTACGTGTGGAAAAAACAGCCAAGTGCGTAGGGTGGTACATTAGAAACTCGAGGCGGCGGCGGCAGAGTGGAAACAGCTCCTGGGCAGGGAAGCAAGGGGCCCGGGTTCCACTGACTCACTGGTGAGTTCAGAGTGCGTCTCTGCCCCTCTGGGGGCCTCAGTTTCCATTCTGTTAAAGGGGGGTCTTTCCAGTTGTTTTCATCTCTGATCAGTTTCACAACATGGCAGACTCCAAAACACTCCAAATTTAGCCAGGAGGCCAAGGCCCCTTGGCCGGCTGTGCCGCTGACCCACCCCGATCCCTACCGCCCAGCCCTGCCCAGGCCAGGCCAGCCAATGAGTTTCCAGCAGGGGCAGTCTATACTCCTGTGTGACCGTGATGGCTCTTTTCCTGCACTTACTCATAACGGAGCCCGAATTACATCACCCAGACTCAGGCAAGGAAGCCAGACTTCACGGCGTCCTCACTTAGCTGTGTGTCCTCCGAGAAATGTGTTATCCCCATTCTACAGGAAAGGAAACTGAGGCCCAGAGGAGGGCAGTGACTTGGCCCCACGGCGTTGCAGCTGGGGTTCAGCAGAGCTGGACTAGAAGTTGAATCTGACCTCAGAGCCCTGCACATTTCACTTAAACCTGCTTCCTACCTGGAGAAGTTAGAACCCCACCCCCACCCCCAGCAACTTGCCACTAGGGAACAGAAGACTGAGTTTCCAGGAGGACGCAGGTGAGACACAGACGGCGAATTTCCAAGGGCACGCCACTCCCAGGTGACCCAGGGAGGCGGTGAGCAGAAGCAAGTCTCCTTGGGACCTGGGCCAAGCTCCTCTTCCCCCGGATGCCCCTTCTCCGCTGTCTTAGCCTACAGAGATGACGGAGCCTGGGCCCAAGCTTGGGCTCCCTAGGAGAGGCCGGGTGGTGGCGCCCAGGCTGCAGAGGGCTCTTGGGAGCCTCGGGGTTTGGCTTAGAGGACACTGCAGAGCCCTGGGGTGTTGTGGCTGAGGCCCAGCCTGGTGAGCCAGAAGCTGACATTCCAATCCCACTCAGAATACTGTGTGGCCTTGCATGAGCTGACTTCAATGTCTCGGGCCTCAGTGGTCTGGCCCATGAAATGGGAGAGTAGTAGAGCTTTCCAGGGAAATGGTGAAGCTTCCACCCTCCCCCCAAAGCCTGACCTGGCTTCTGGGAAAACACGGAAATGTGGAGTTGAATCATCCTCCATGTCTTTTCTACTTCTGAGTCCCTCTGGGAGTTGAAGGATTCAGGGGGCTGACGAAGGACACTGGGAGCCGGCAGAGGGGGAGCGGGAGGGTTGGAGGCAGTGGGGACCGGAGAGCAAGAGGAAAGGCCTAGAGGCAGGCAAGTCCAGGCACATGAGGCTGGAACAGAGAACCCCATAGAGATGCACGGGTGGGCAAAGTGAGCAAAGGGCCTTGAATGACTGAGTGCAGCCCTCAGACCCCAGGCTCTGCACAAGGCCCCTTGACAAGCCCCTAGGAAGCCCTTTCTGGAGGCCCAAGGGCTCCAGCGTGAGCGCTGGTGACGCCCCTTCATGTATTTCCCCCTTGGTGCCTGATCCCAACTCCCATAAAAGCTCCCCGAAGTGTCACCCAGCCACACGCGTGGACACCTCTCTGGGACTGAATTGGTTGACGATGGCCGGCTGACAGCCACCCACAGCCCAGGGTTGGGGGTGCCTGGAGGGATCCGGGCTCCTGGGGCTCCCTGCTACCTGGGCCCACACTGGCCTTCATTAAAAAGGAGTTTTCCACAGGATCCAAACCACCAGCCAGCCACTCCTGCCCCAGCCGCTTTCAGTTCTGCTTTTGGGCCGCGTGCTGAGGCCAGCCCCACAAATAAAAGCCATCCCTTTTTTCTCTCTCTCTCTCTCTCTTTTTTTTTTTTTCTAAAAAGGGAGTGAGGCAGCCACAAGATCTTCTAAGAGGCTGTGACATCACGGCCCAGGTGACTGCTGCCCAGCCAATGGGCCAAGGCCGCGAGCTGGCTTCTTGCATCCTGTGAGCTGAGGTTGGGTTGACACCGTGAAGGCCTGGTCCCTCAACCACAGAACCACAAGGCCAGGCCCTCGGCCGCCTTCGGGGGGCCCTGCGCCGGAGCTGGTTGGCTCCTGGTCCTCCCACCCCCGGCCGCCCTCGCACCCACTGAGCTGAGCTCTGACGGGGGCGAGCCTCATTCATTCATTCCCGTGGCGCCTGGTGCTGGGCTGCCTCTGCTCTCACCGCCCCGCGACTCCTGCCCTGGCTGCCGAAGGCCCCTTCCCGCCATCTAATGATACACTCTGCATACGCTTCTGTTGAAAATTTGTGGCGAGACATTCCTGTGGGACCGGGAATCCAAATTCTTGGGTACAAACAGAAACTTACTTTCCTTGGGGATTTTTTTCCTCTCTCGCTCACACACACACTCTCGCGTTCTTTCCTTTTTTCTTTTTCATAGCAGTAGGTGGGGGTGGGGGGGGAGTGAAAAGGACGAAACGACAAAAAAAAAAACAAACAAAAGGCAACCCCCCCCCACTTTATTTTCAAAAGTAGCTAGGAAAAAATAAAACAACAGCCAACCAAGTTATCCCAACCCAACCCTCAGAAGGGCTGAAACCTCGCCTTCCTCAGAGCAGGGCATGGCATCGAACAGCATCTTCGATTCCTTCTCGACCTACTCGCAGACCTTCATCCGCGGTGAGTAATGAGCGCCCTTTTGGGTGGGGAGCTGGGGCCAGGCCCCGGACCACGACCCTCCACCGCCCGCCCTGGCTGCCTTCAAGGGCCCAGGGTTGGTTACCTAAATCCGCTGGCTTCTGAAAGCCGGAGGTGGGAACTGGGCTTGGTGGCCTCCGTGGTCTCCTGGAGTGGGACATCTTTGTGAACTTTTATCCTCAGCTGGTGGGGACCGTTCGTGGTGAGGGTCATGGATACCACGAGACCTCAAGACCTCAAAGACCAGAGCTCCGAGGGTCGTGAGGTGGAGAGGACACGGGGGTGTCCCTGTGACCTCACGAGGCTTCCTGCCTCCCCCGGGGGGCTCTGGGGCCCTGAAACCCTAGCCCCTGGCCCTTCTGGGGTGCTCAGACCCTCTACCTGTGCTCAGGGAGATACTCAGATTCTCCCATCCCCCAGGGGCCCAGCCGGCTTCTGCCCAGAGCCGCGGAGCAGGCAGTGGGCAAGTCTTACATTGGTGGACTCAGAGACCTTCCCAAGGACCTTCCCCTAACTCTGCATTTTCCGAGGAACCCCTGGGACTAGGGAAGCAGAGGGAGAAAGGGGTCCAGGCTTTTGTTGGAATGCATGCAGCTCTGGGTGGCCCTGAGCCTGGATCAGAGTGCGGGGAGCAGGCCTCAGGAAGGTCTGTGGATTTGGTCATGGGGAGAAATCAGTTGTTTCTATATATGGCCTAGAGGGACCCAGAGGTCTAAGTCATGTCCCTCAAAAAGGATTTAGTTCCCAGATGCCCCACTGGGAACCTCTGATTGAGGCTAGAACTCAGGGGGAGACTGTTCCTGCCTCTGTCTGGACCTTCGAGGTGACGTACCCGGGCCTCAGACAACACCCTGTTGCCTTCCCCCTCACTAGTGGGAGCCCAGATGGGGCTGTGGCACCTGGGATCAGGGGTCAAGAGACCCTGAGGCCAAGATCAGTGGCTACCCTGCTGGGCAGCCTTAGACAAGTTACTTAACGTCTCTGTGCCTCAAATGAAGGCCCCTCTGGCTGTGACATTCTGATTGCCTGAGGCTGGGAATGGCCTGTGTGTGAGGGCAGGGCCTCGGGGTTGTACACTGGGACGACTTCTCCTCTGGAATAGAGGGATGGAGTGGAAGCCAGAACTCCAGGGTTTGGGGTCCAGGCCTTGCCTTTGCTCTGCTGAGGTGGTCAGCTGAGATGCAGTAGCCGGTCTGACTGTCCATCTGCCCATCTGCCTGTCCCGCTGTGGACTGACTCCAAGCCAGTCCTTGGGCAGCCAGCTCTGTGCAGGGACCGAGGCACATTTGAGTGCTTATTGTTCAAAGGCTTCTGCACGGGCTTGTCTGAGGGCTGGACGCGCTCCCTCCTCCCTGGAGAGGGGCTGAGGCAGGCTGTGCGGCTGCAGTCGGGGGGCTGAGTTGGGGAGAGGCGGTTTGTGGGGGCTGCCATCCCTGTGGTGGGGGCACTCCTGTCAAACCTGCTTGTGGCCGGTGACCAGCAACAGCCCTGGGTCTGGGAGCCGAGCGCCGTGGGCTCCTTCCTTCCAGCGGCTCCTATTATAACGCTGCTCCCTTTGTAGTCCTGCGAGCTAATTAAAGGCAGTGCTGTGGCAAGAAAATAGGAGTTTATAAAAACCATTTGCTGGGTCTTTGTAATCTGTACTTCTCCCTCCGTGAGCAAGATGGAGAAACGTTGAGCTCAAAACAAAGGAAATTTAGGAGCCAGGACTAAAGGGCCACCCACCTAGGGTGGGCTCCTGAGAGATGGTAGAGGTGACCCGGAGGGAGAGGGAGGGGACAGCTGGTGGCTTTGGGCTGGCTGTGTGCACAGAGCTGGGAGCCTGCCCGGTAGAGCGTGCTGATCCCTGGAGGGTGATCTGGTAAGCTAGGGTGGGGGTGGGGTGGGGTGCTCTGTCTGCCGTCTGAAGCTTTCCCTGAAGTTCCATGTCCTGTCCACACCATCTGGCCCCCTGTCTTGCCCAGTTCTATCCCCCCCAACAGTTCCCACTCACTTAGACGGATCTGCCTCCCAAATTTTGTCTCCAGAGGTTTCCCAGTTCTGTCCCCAGAGAGATCCAACCCTGGGGTCCTGCAGCGCTCGTTCCATGCTAATCCACGCTTAACCTGCCGGAAGCCGGGGACCTTTGCGGACTCTCAGGAAGCCTATGGACGCCTCAGAATTGTATTTTTAAATGCATAAAACAAAATACAAAGAACTATGAAGAAAAAAAAAAAAAAAACCTCAGATCTATAGAAACGCTGTCTTCAAACTATAAAAAAAGCCAGTGTGTGACACCGTGACCATGGGCCTCTCAGTGGGGACAGTAAGGGCCATGATGCGACAGGGAAGGGCATACACAGTATTTCAGGAGAATCGTGACAGCCCTAAGGAGACTGAAGGATGTCTGCAATTTCCACGGGCGACAAAGTCACTGTGGAAAAAAGATGCTAAACTTTAGCTAGAGGTCAGTGAAAGGAAAGACGTCATGTGTTTCCTGCCGAGTCCATGGAGGCCCTGAATTCAGGCCTACGGGCCTAGTTCCTTAGCTGGAAGTGGTAGAGCAAGCGGGTCTCAGGACATCACCACCTCCTGAGAGGTTTTTCGACTTGGGTTCTGGATTCCAGAACTCCTCTCAGTTCTCTGTGATGACGAGGTCTGGGGAGAGCCTGGCGTGCGTGCACATGTGCCGGCCAGGCTCCTCTGCCCATGGGATCCTCCAGGCAGGAATACTGGCGTGGGTTGCCATTTCCTCCTCCAGGACATCTTCCCGACCCAGGGATCGAACCTGGGTGTTCTGTGTCCCCTGCAGCGGCAGGCAGATTCTTTACCACTGAGCCACCTGGGAGGATGGGGAGAGCGTGGAGAGGTGTTTGATCCCCACCTGAGTTAGAGGGTGAGGAGGGGACGAGAAGAGGGCGATGCTTACCCCACAGAGCTGGCAGACTGATGGCAGAATCCCAGGCACTGAGGGGGCGAAGGGGGCTCCTGGGGTGCATTTCTCCGCCTTCTCCCATCTCTTCTCCCGAGGATTCTCCCAGGGAGGAGAAGGGGTATGAATCCTCTCTTTGACAAATGGGGAAGCTGAGGCCTAAGAACACACTGCATGACTATGGACAAGTCCTGCCCAGTCTCTGGGCCTTGGGGTCCCCACTGGACAAACGGGGCTATGGCTTGGGAATGCCCAGGGGCCTGTCCACAGCCCTTGGAGGGCCAGCACCTTCATTCTGGATCTTCCCCCGAGGCCTATCTCTGCACCCGCTGGGGTGTCCTCTTGCAGCAGGCCCCCCTCATAGCACCCCCAAAATGCACCCTCCCCAGGACACTCAGGGAGGGCGCCCCTCCAGGGAGGGAACTGGAGGAAATGGGTCTAAACTGCCACATGCAGGAATCGCAGGGAGGTAGAGGTTTTCCCCGACTCAGTAATTCCACATACGCTCATCAAGGAGGAGATAATGAGATTCAGGCTGGGTTCTGGAATCAGACACTCCAGGCTCAAGCCCTGCCTCCGCCCTTCAGAGCATCATAGCCCGAGGCAAGTTGCTTCACCTCTCCGTACCTGTTTCCCCATCTGTAAAATGGGAGCGATGATTACACCAACCTCATGGGCTCTGGAGAGAATTAAACAAGCAGGGTACCTGGCACAGAGTAAGCGCTTGCTAAACGTTTTCATTTTTCAAATTATCCTGAGCTTGGCCTTGTGCTGGGAGCTCAGCTGCAAGGGTGACTAGGTCAGGCTCTCCACCCTTGAAAAAGTCACGGTCTGGTGTAGAAAGAGATGGTGAACTGAAAATTGCACCGGGATGGGATAAATGTTATAAGGAACTAAGAACAAGAGGGCTGGGGGATCAGAGAGGGCGACTGGCCAGACAGTTCTGCTGGAGCTGGGCCTTGCAGGCTGAGGAGGTGACCAACGGGGAAAGGATGTCCCAGGCAAGGGGCAAGGTGGGGAAGCAGCAAAGGATGTGTTGATGCCAGGCGCCTCCTGGGATGGCTGGGGGGCGCCATGAGGGATGAGCTGCTGGAAGGGGACTAGGATGGGCCTGTCTGGCTGGGGTTCTCCGAACAGCGGTGGGCAGCTGACCGGCAGCTCTGCGCCTGAAGACACCTGGAAGGAATGGGAAATGGCCTCTCAGGTGTCAGCCAGGCCTGTGCAGAGGCAGGGGGTGAACAGAATGGCCCTGGGCAGAGTCTGACTCAGAGGTCACCAGCCAGTGGGGCAGCTGCTCAGACCAGAGAGGTCACTCACTGTGTCCTTTGCTCAGCTCTAGGCAGTGGGCAAACAACAGGGGACTCTCCCAAGTCCCGGGCACCCCACGATGGTTGGTCACCCCGAGCAGTGTGCCCTTGGCAGCTTCCCCTCCCCCACAGCCCCGGGAGATGAAGGGACTGACCGCCAGCCACCCACACCCACTCCGGCGCTTGCCTGGCGCCACCTCTGCGGAGCCCCTTTGACGGCGGCTCCTGAGGCTGCCCTGCACACGCCCGTCTCCCCAGACCACCCTGCCTGTCCAAAGTACCCCCCAGGCAGGAAGGGCATTCCTGGGAGTCCCCCCACTGGCCACAGGGTCTGGGCGGGCATGAGGCGGCCCCACACAGTGGGACTGTGTGTCCAGGCCTCACCCGTGCCCACGACGGCGGCCGGCGGCCCCCAGCAGCCCCACTGGTCACATAGAGAGCCCATTGACACCCTGGCCTGGAGGTGGCCGCATCAAAGCTGAGGCCTCCTCGGCTACTCGGGGGGCGGGGGGGGCCTCTCGGGGGAGATGGGGGCCAGGAGTCGGATGCCCCCAAGCAACAGGGCCTGACCTTCCAGAAGGCTCTGAGAGCAGGAAGGCAGTGGCACCCCCCCACTCACCCCACCCCATCCTCACCTGGGAGCCAGTCTGGATGCCTTCATCGACAGGGACACTGGAGTCCGGGCTCAGGGTTCAGTGGGGCAGAAGGATGCTGGTCCTCCAGCCATCTCCTGGGGATACCTGGTCTACAGACCCTTCCTCAAACCCACCAAGCAGGGGGGTGCCCCACTGGCAGCTAAGGAACCTCACCCAGTCTTCAAGACTGAGCTCACCCATCCCCTCTTGCCAGCAGTATCCCTCAGGACCCTGCGGCCCTCAGGGTTCCCTGGCCTCCTGGGTGCTTCAGACCCAGGCTGGCCTGGGCCTCAGTCAGTCACTCGCGCCTTGGTGCCCAGTAGCCTGCCTTACCTGCTGGAAGTTAGGGGGGCAGAGGGAGGTGGGAAGGAAGGGTTTGACCCCCTCAGTGGATTTGGAGCCCGAGTCTTCCATCCCACCCTCCTTGAAACGGCACCTCCTGGAGGAACACAGCCGGGTTGGGAGCGAGACTGTCCTACCTGGAGACATGGCGAGAAGCAAGAACAGTGAGTGAATTCAGGAGAAACGTTGGAGCTGGCAGGCAGAGCACCTCCGCCTTGGTTTATAGATGGGGAAACTGAGGTCCTGAGAGGTGTGTGGTCTTGTGTGAGGCCCGGACACAGCAGGAACACCGACTTTCCCCAGCCACTTGGGGACCAACCTCACACGTAGCTCAGGAGTCAGGCCAGGTTGAAGCTGTTAGGTTAGCTGGGTGACCCAACACGTGACTTCATTTCTTTGAGTTGGTTTCCTCCTCCGTAAGATGGGGCTAGAGTGGTTGCAAGAGAGGAGGCAACCCTGCCCTGAAGGCCTGCATGGCACTTGGTCTATAGTGAGTGCTCGCTCGGCATGGCCACCTCCTCGAAACTCTCGGCCCTGTGCGCCGACCCGTTCGCTAACTTGCCACTTGCCGACATTCCCATGTCTCAACCCCCAGCTCTGTCTCTAATACTGACCCCTGGTGTTAATGCTGGAGAGGAAAGTGCAGGGAGCCTGTAAGAAGGACCGTCAGGCCCCTTGTCAATGGCTCCAAGAGACGGGAATGGAGAAGAGCCAATATGAAACGCAGTTAGTCACAAGCCCAGGCGGCAGCCAGGTCCCGCCACTTCCTTGCTATGTGGCCACGGGTAAAGTGTGGCCTCTCTGAACTCAGTTTTCTCATCTGTACAATGGGAAGAACAAATGGTAGCCACTTTAAGGCATGCTGGGTGGGTTAATGAGCTCATGTATATTGCATGCTTAATACAGGGCTTGGCGCAGAGGCAAGATCTCCCCAATTATGGAAATTATGACTATTTAGTGTTCCTGTTCCTCCTGGGCAAGAGTCTGACTCTGAACTGGATGGGGAAGGTGAGAAACCCACCTCTCTCTTCTCAAGGCCCAGTCTAAAGACCTCCCCTTCTGGGGAGCCTTCCTGGGTTCCCCCCCTTCTCCTCTCCAGGCCTCAGGAGTGCCCTACCCTCCTCCTGGCAAGGGGAGTGCTCCTGGGAGCAGGTTGGGCTTAGAGGAGGGAGTGGTGGGGGCTGAAAGGACCAGTGAATGGATGGACCAACACAGACTCTCAGGAGGGTTCCAGCTTCTCCCCTTACTTCCTCTTCACCGTCTGGCTCGTTCTTTGAAACAACGCTTGCTGGTGGGAGTCTGAGCTCTCATGTCCAATCGGCACAGCCGTGTGAAGGTTTAGGTTCCTCTTTGGGGTTTTCATTTGCGTCTGGGAAAAGTGTTTTTGGCAAAAGGTTCAGACTTACGTGTGGGCGGATGCCCATAACTTATGATTTGCTGAGGTGACCGAAGTTAGCCCCCTCTAGAACATCTGACTGAAATTCCTCCATGGCGTTTGGCCCCTCTGGGGTGAAGGGCTGCCCACTGGGCTTTTTTAGAATGCAGGGTAATTTCAGGGATCTGCTCACCTTTGTAAAGAGGAGAACAATGGCTGGGTGTAGAGGAAGCAGAAGACATAAGGGAAGGAAAACTTGGGGAGCGCAAATGAAAGGGGTGAAAGGAAAGGGGATGGGGAGGAGAAGGAAGGTCCATTTTGGTCATGCCCCTGCCTCAGACTCAACTCGCCCAGGTGCCCTGTGGCTAAAGACAAACACGCCACTATGGCCCTGAGAAGTGCCCCCCCTGAGGACTTTCCTTCCATCCTCCTTGCCCCCCATGGAGGGAGCCCCCCACCCACAGCTCTGGCCAGCAAGATGCAACAGGGACAAGATGGTTGGAGCAAGGAGCCCCATGTCCTAGGTAGCAAGGGTTCACGGCACTGAGCCTGGTTCTCCCCTATAGAGCAGCCATGTCCCCTCCCAGAGGGCGGAGGACACCACCTGTGGGAACAAGTCCGCCTTAGAAAAAAGACTGGAAGGAAAACACAAAAATGCTGTAGTTTGTGCTACATGATGCAATGATAGTGAGGAGCATTTATTTCTAATTCTTTTGATGGTTGTAGGTTTTCCAAAATGTTTAAAATTTTTATTTATCTATTTTTGGCCATGCTGGATCTTCGTTGCTGTGAGTAGGCTTTCTCTAGTTGAGGCAAGCAGGAGCTATTCTCTAGTTGTGGTGTGCAGGCTTCTCATTGGGGTGGCTTCTCTCATTGCAGAGCAAGGGTTCTAGGGCGAGTGGGCTTCAGTAGCTGCAGCAGGGGGGCTCAGTAGTTGTGGTTCCCGGGCTCTAGGACACAGGATCAATGGTCGTGGCGTACGGGCTTGGTTGCTCTGGGACATGTGAGATCTTCCTGGATCAGGGATCGAACCCAGGTCTCCTGCATTGGCAGGAGGATTCATTACCACTGAGCCACCAGAGACGCCTGGTTTTCCAAAGTTTTAAACACTGAACACGTATTGCTTATAAATTTAGTGGGGGGGAACTTTAGTTTTTCAAAACGAAGAAGAGGAAGGGGCAGCCCCACCCTGTTAGGAGCAGGTGAACTGGGTCCCCTGTCAGTCGGGGTTGCAGCCTGGGGTTAGTCTGCTCCCGTCCAGCTAAGACCCCGCCGGCCGGCCCTGGTCTCTGTTCCTCTCCCCACACCCCTTGCCTGTCGCCTTCCTCCCGGGCTCTCTCCCACCTGGCAGTGGGGCGAGGGTCTGCCCTGGGCCAGGCGGAGCCGTACACATAACAGGTGCTCAGGAAATGCTAGTGGCCTGTACCGTGGTCCCAGTCTGAAAACAGGGTTCCCTGGGAAGGGCTGGTTTCCCTGGATTCTCCCATGCCCAGTGCCCAGGACCTGGGTGCGATGTAGGCCAGCCGGTGCTGTTCAGTGGACATTTGCTGAGTACCATCTGCACGTCAAACACTGTGCTGGGCACTGAGGATTCAAGAGCGGACCAAACAGACAACACTGCCTGCCCTCCTGGAGCCCGTGATGTATGGAAAGAGTTTTTCTCAGGAAAATGCCCCAGTGAGAAAGGCCAGCACCTCTTTGGCTGATGCCCTTCCTATCGATATAGAATCTCAGCCTCCTGGGATCTCTGTAAATGTTCCCATTGCCCCGCTGAATCCTCATCACAGCTCCGTGTGCCGGGCACCACTACCTTCATTGCAGAGATGAACAAACAGAGGCAGACTGACAGGTGATGGGCTGAAACTAACATTTCATAGAAGAAAGACCCTAAGGAAGGGAGATGGGAACCATGTTTGTTAATGACTTGCTGTGTGCCAGGCACTGTGGGAGCTCCCATTTTAATCAGTTAATCTCTAATCCATGTAGTAGGTGCGGTCAATGTCACCCCCATTTTACAGATGAAGAAACTGAGGCCCAGCAAAGGGACGTAACTAACCCAACTAGTTACGCAGCTAGTAACCACCAAAGCCCAAATTCACATCAGAATCTGTCTGATATCAAAGCCAACCCAACAAAAGTCTCCTTTCTACCTGGCAGACATCTCTTCTTTAAGGTCTCAGCTTGCCACCTCCATGGAGGTCTCCCTGATTCCTCCAGGCAAGGTGATCCATATTCTCTTCTGTGCTACTAGAGTATCTTCAGGCCCTTCTTACTTACTTCCAGGCTTCCCAGAAAGGATAGGATCTGGGATAGACAGATCTTGGAAGGGAGGATCGTTGGTGTTCCAGGGAGAATAAATGGCATCAGCAAAGATATGGCAGAAGGACCTTGTAGAGACGCTTGCTTAGAGATGAGAGGGCCTGGGGGGTCCTGCAGCGATGTGGAGGGAGAAGACGCTAGAAGGAAGGTAAGCCAAGCCTAGAGGCTGGGCATGGCCTTCAAGGCAGTGGGGTCCAGGCAGGATCCGAGCGAAGCGGTGATGTGGGGCACAGCATCCCGTGATGCACCGGGCTGCTGTCTCTGAAATAGGCCAGTGTAGACGTGCGCCTTGAGCTCCTGTGTGTGAGTAGAGACCACAGGGGCCCTCCTGCACCCGCTTGCAAGTCCTATTTTTATCACTCTCTAGACACACATCTTAGTAACTAAAGCAAACTTGTTCTCAGGCACGTAGAGTGCGCCATGGATGGGCTCGTCTGTGGTCTGACGAGGACAAGTCGACGGTTTAGAGCAGCCAAAACGAGACCCATTCCGGGGAGAATCCCGGGACCCGTGCCCATGGAACAACTTTGCAGGACATGGTGCAAAAGGAGAATGCAGGGCCCCTTGTTTGAAAACCATTAAGAATGTACGGATGGCAAAATACCGAGAATGAAACCAAGAGTGGGGCTCTGCTGCTTCTTTTTAAAAAATATTTATTTATTTATTTTTGGCTGCATTGGGTCTCAGATGTGGTGTGCAGGCTCAGAGGTTGCGGCCACAACTAGCTTAGTTGCCCCGAGGCATGTGGGGTCTTAGTTCCCTGACCAGGGATCGAACCCGAGTCCCCTGCACTGGAAGGCAGATTCTTAACCACTGGACCACCCAGTGGGAAGTCCCAGTGGGGGCTCTTCTAAACAAGGGACCCTTTGTGACTGCTTGGCTTGCATTTCTGTGCAGCCGACCAGCCTAGAACAGCCCTGAGCAGGAGGGACCCTGGGCTGAAAATGAACCTCTGTCTGCTTTTCCTCCTTGTGCTTCATACCTTTGACTTGTGCAGGCTTCCATTCTTCATGTGTCCACAATTTAAAAAATAATAATAAATGAAGTCTTATGTAAGCACATCCCTTGAAGCTTTTAGAACCAGCAAGAACTTTAGGGAAAATATGAATTCACCAAATGCCCACCCTTCCTGCATTTTAGGTTGTTGATCACCTGAAGGACCTAGGAAATGTGAAAATAAATTCTGTAATCTCAACACTCAGAGAAAACCGCTATCATTCAGTGTATTTCAGTCTAGACTCTCTTCCCCTGTGTCTGTTTTTTTTGCCTCTAGAGGGTTGTTCCCTTTACAGGTGAGGCCATACAGAGACTTATGATATATTCTGGAACTTCACCAAATATATTGATAATCAATATGATATATGTTGGGATATGTCTTGCAAGAGTCTAGAGCGATGCTATTCAATAGAACTTTCTGCGAAGATGAAAACGTTCTGTCTCTACTGCCTCACGCTGTAGCCACTCACTGCGTGTGAATACTGAATGCTTGAAATGGGCTGGCCCAGGTCCACAATGAGTCTGAATAAAGGACTGAATTTTTAATATTATTTTACCTTAACTATTTTTATTTAAATAGCACATGTTGGACCATCTAGACCTAGAACCTATGTGCCCAACTGTCAACCCACATTATCTCTTGAGGTGAGGTTATGAAGTTTTTCATTTTCCAACTCAGAATGTTTGATAAGTCTTATACCCAACCATCATGAACTGCTTTTTGTAAGCAGAATAAAGCTGCTGAAGATTTAAGTTTGTAATGTATTCAGTGCTATGGTGGGGAGGCTTTAGATTTTTAAAAGCATATCACCAGGGAAGATCGATCCTGAAAGAGTGAGATCTATTTTTATTTCTCCTATCAATGTGCACGAGAAAGAATGTGGGGTTTAGAATCAGAAGCTGTGGGTTTGCCTCCTGTATCTGCCACTTGCTGGTTGTGTGGCCATTTAACCTCCGTGAACCTCAATTTCCTCATCTGTAAGATGGGGATAGTGATGCTACTGACCTTGCCAGGATGCTGTGGGGACTGAATCAGACAGTGATGATGAGAACGCAGGGGACCAGCTGAGCAGTAGAAGCAAGTTACTGGACATGATTTCCGTAGAGGTGGAACCACTCACTCATCTCTGTGGGGGGCACTGCTCACATCTCTGCCATTTCCTAGAAACCAGGAAATGAGGGGGACATCTCTCGACGTGTGTTCGGCAGATGTCATCGGGTGCCGAGCAGAAATGAAGGGGGCTCATAAAAAGGAACAAAATAATGCCACTTGCAGCAACATGAATGGGCACAGAGATTGTCAGACAGAGTAGAGTAAGTCAGACAGAGTAGAGTAAGTCAGACAGAGAAAGATAAATATCGTATCATACGTGGAATCTAGAAAAATGGTACAGTAAGTTATTTACAAAGCAGAAATAAAGTCACAGATGTAGAAAACAAACTTAAGGTTACCAAGGAGGGGCAGGGGGGTGAATTGGAAGATTAAGTTTGGCATGTATACACTGCTGCCACTGCTGCTGCTGCTAAGTCACTTCAGTCATGTCCGACTCTGTGCAACCCCATAGATGGCAGCCCACCAGGCTCCCCCGTCCCTGGGATTCTCCAGGCAAGAACACTGGAGTGGGTTGCCATTGTCTTCTCCAATGCATGAAAGTGAAAAGTGAAAGTGCAAGCCTAGCCAGTCAGAATCGGCTCTGCTGCTTTCTTGCTGGTAAGCCATTACCCTCACTGGGTTGCAGTTTCCTCAACTGAGAAATGGGCCAGCGGTCATTTGAGAACCCAGATGGGGAGGTTTGTAAAACACAGAGCGTGGTCTACGGAGAAGGCACTTGATGGATGGCGGTCGTCTCCTTCATCAGTGCATAGTTGGGGAAACTGAGACACGGAGCCGTGGGAGCCCGGAGGTGGGGAAAGCTGAGCCAAAGCTGAGCTCAGAGAGCACTCCAAGAGCCAAGCCAAAGTCCGATGGCTGACCCAGGTCCACGCACGGCGCGAGCAAAGGGCTCCTTTCCCATTTGGCAGGGAGTGACCCTGCTGCCCCTCTCCTAAGAGCACTCTGAGCCTCTCCCCCGGGGCTCCTCTCCCTGGAGTCCCTCCCACCTGTGCAGGTTCTGTGTGATCCAGCACTGTGCCCCAAGCCTCCTGCCTAGGCATCTTGCAGCAGTCCTCTGGAATTTTCTATCTGGGTCCCCCACATGAGGTGAGCAGCACTCACAGACATGCTTCTACCCCAGTTCATGGACCCCCTTGCTTGTCCAGGGGAACATTCCTTTGCCCCAAGTCACCTCTGAAATTGTGGGCTCAGCACTTGATGTCACTGCTAACTCTGAAACCCCAAGCTGTTGGTATTTTTGTCCCCATTTTGCAGAGGAGGAAAGTAAGGCCCAGAGAAGTGAAGTCACTTGCCTAAGTTCACATCGTGTGTAGGGGGTGGAGCTGGGGTTGGATGCCAGGCTCTGCTCCCCACTGCCACAGGGTCCCCCACGGGCACAGCACAGGACACAAAAGGCAGCTCCTGAGTGCACATGCTGGATACACACCACACACGCCCCCCGGCACCCCTGCATGTCAGGGGCTTTGTTGCTGGGGTAGAAGCTGAATGACTGAGTGGGGCCCTCCCTCAGGCGGGGCCAGCTTCATGGGCTGCCACCCATGGATGGCACAGTGCTCCAAGTTCAGAAGGTCCCCACACTTGTGTTTCCTGCTCTACAGTTGCCTCCTGACATTGCTAATAACTTTATCCTTGGCTAAAAGGGGCTGCTGGGGGTACATGCCAGCTCAGACTCCAGGGTGGCCCCATGCTCTGAGTGGAGGCTTGCCATTCAGCCGAGGCAGGATGGAAGCTGGGTTTCTCTCCCCCCTGCCCCAGGTTGGGGGGGCTTGGCCCAGAGTAGTGGGCCTGGGGCGTTGGGTGGGCTCCTGAGGCTCTCCCTGCCTGAGCAGACAATGGGACGAGTGAGGCAGGCACCTGGCCTCGCCTTTGGACACATTGTGGCCCTCCTCGATAAGCTCACAAGGCCCCAGCTGATGAGGCGAGGAGGGACTACAGCTCAGTCAGGGATGGGGCTCAGTCTGTGACCATGTGGGGCTCCGATTAGGGCCTGTCTTGTTCACAGCCAGGTTCCCAGTGGTAAGCTAGGTTGGATTCCTAGGAGGGCTCAGTAAATACCTCTGGAGGAATGAATAAGGGAACACAGTTTTCCCAGAGGAGCCAAGCCTTGGATCCCAACCCTGGGATGATCTGCACTTTCAAATTAGCCAGCCCTGGGTCTGAATCTTAGCTCTGCTACTTACTCCCCATGGGATATATTTAACCACCCTTTCACACATTTTCCTCATCTGGACAAGAGGGAAAATAACAGTTCAGAGAATTAACCAAGATAATATTTCAAGTGCTTAGCTCTGCCCGTAGCCCCAGCGAAATGCTCAGGGTGTGAGAACTAAGGTGATATCAAAAAGCTCTGCCAACTCCTTCCTCCTCAAAGATGCATGGTATTTACTTTGATGCTAAGATTTCCAGCTTTAACATTTTTTAGGTGGTTTTTCTGTATTTCTCCAAGGTTTTCATTGCACTCATATTACTTGTATCACAGGGACAGGGGTGTGTTATATAAGACACTCAATTAATATTGTTCAGACAGTAAAGAATCTGCCTGCAATGCAGAAGACTTGGGTTCAATCCCTGGGTCTGGAAGATCCTCTGGAGAAGGGAATGGCAACCCACTCCAGCATTCTTGCCTAGAGAATTCCATGGACAGAGGAGCCTGGTGGGCTACACAGTCCATGGGGTTGCAAAGAGTTGGACATGACTGAGCGACTTCCCCAGTTGCTCAGTGGGAAAGACTCTGCCTGCCAATGCAGGAGACACATGTTCGATCCCTGAGTCAGGAAGATCCCCTGGAGGAGGGCCTGGCAACCCACTCCAGTATTCTTACCTGGAGAATCCCATGGACAGAGGAGCCTGGTGGACTACAGTCCACGGGGTCGCAAAGAGTTGGACACAACTGAGTGATTGAGCACGAGCGACTAACACAGTTAACGTTATTTATTAACGGTATTGTTTGAAATAGACAATAAGAAGGAGGTAAGTCAGAGTCAGCTGCCTGCAAGCATTCACTGGGGTCCCAGCTCCTTGGGGCCCTGATGGCATTTGGGGCTGTGCTTTCACCCACATGCACCCCTCCCCAACAAGTAACCTCACCCACAGATGCCACTGCCTCCCGTGATCCATCCCCCACGGGCACGCCTTCCCCACATGTACCCCCCTCCACTTGTGCCCCTCCCCACCTGTACTCCTGCCCTTCAGGCGCCCCCCTCACCCACAAGCTTCCCACCTTCAGGTTAGCCCAGTCCCAGCCCAGGGCTCTGGGTAGGAGCTGTAGGTGTGGTCAGGCCACCGTCACAAGCTGCCCCAGTTCAGCAGCCAAAGTCTGACACCCTCTCTCTACGTTAGGCCCCCAGGCTGTGTGCCCACCACCCCCCATGCTCCCCACACCCCCACTCACAGAGGCAAACACACATCAGAGGCTGCACCCACTGTGACAGACACCCGACTTTTCAGGAACCCCTGACTGTGGGGACCCGGGGACATCTGGTGGTGTGGTCTGAGGGAGACCGCAGGGGAAGCAGCTTTGCCCTACCCAGGCTGGTCCCCGCTTCTTGGGCCAGGAAGTTCATCCTCTTCCTGGGCAGGGGGGAGAGTCCCCAGACACCTGCCACTGGGCCGTGTCCATGTGGCTGATGCTTCGAGAGAGATGAGGCCTTAGGGAAACCCAGGACAGATGGGACAGAGTGGCGGCCCCAGCTCAGAAGTAGGTTCTCCAGCTGGGAGATGCTTCAGAGGTGCCCGGAGGGGACCTTACAAGTGGGGAAACTGAGGCCATGCAGGAAGGTCCCACTCTGGGTCACCCCAGAAAGGCAGAGGCAGAGGAGGTGGGAGCACATGGCAGAGAAGCAGTGAGGAAGGCAGGCCCGGCCCAACCCCTCTGGGCTTCGGTTTCCCTCCCATCACATGGGGACCACGCGGGCACCTTCCAGATCCAGCAGCCTGATCTGCTGGGAGCTCTGGAAGGCTTCAGGGAGCTTCAGGTGAAGTCCACTTAGCTCCCTGGCTGCTGCGGGAGAAGAGGATGCAAATAGGAGGGGTCCCCAGGGACCTGGGTTAACCCCCGCCACCCCCCAAGCTCATTTCTGGCTTCTTCTTCCTGTGGGGTTGGTTAAAAAATAGCCTCCCATCTGCCGGGGCTGGAGGGGGGAGGTTCCATCTGGGGCTGTTAGGTACCCCCAGCCTGGCCTAGGACAGAGACTTGCCTACTCCAACCCCCCGAGGACCAGGCTTGGTGGCCTATGATGACGTGGCCTGTCTGACAAAGTTCTGTCTCCCTTTGACTCAGCACTGAGGTATCACCACTGCTGGGCTCAGAGAAGCCACACGCCCAGGAGGCTGTCCTCCGAGTCCCTGCTCTCCCATTTCACAGATGGAGAGGGTGAGGGTTCACGCATGTACCGGGACAGAGGACAGGACCTGGCCCACCCAGCTTGCAGACCAAAGCTTCCTCCTGGCTTCCATCAGACAGTAGCTAGAAGGGGCAGACCCAGATTACAAGGCTCACAGCTCTCTAGGGCAGAACCAGTGGCCTACAGGGGTGCAGCCTCTGGGGGGCGGGGCAGAAGAGTCAGCTTTATACCGAGTCAGGCCAACCAGAGCTGAACCCCAGATGCCCTGTTTCCTTGCTCTGTTACTTCTACAAACCACTTAGTTCTAGGCTTTCAGGGATCTCATCTGTAAGATGGGAGACAGTCATCCCAACCGCTAAGGAGAGTTGTAGGGGTGCACAGAAATGCATAGGGCCTGCTACGTGGTAAATTCAGCCACTGAATTATTAACACGTGTGATGTATATGCAGGCCTGGGGCCGTGAGCACCCTCAGAGATGTCTCAGGCTGCTGCATTTGGAACCCAGTGTCTGAGATGGAAGACACGAGCCTTAGACCATGACATGGACAAGTGGCTGAGTACATGAGTATCTTCAGCCTGGATGGAACCAGAGAGGCCTTGGATGTAGATGGGGCCATTCTTCTGAGGAGGTCAAATGATCCCCAGGGTTTCCTCCCAAGGCCAGTGGTAGGAGTGGGGCTGGGGAGCAGCGGGCAGGTGGTGTTGGGGGCACAACAGTGTCCACGTGGGCCTCCCAGTCCTGGAACGTTCCCCAAGGGAGGACCCAGGAATGCCCCCAAGGCGTCCACACCGGGGTATTCCAGGCAGTGTCTTCACAACTGAAATCTGGAAACACCCCAAAGGGCAGACCACAAGGGAGCACCCTGGTGGTCCAGCCAGAGGTGGGAGTCTGTCCATACTTAATCCCCACCACTGCCACTCAGCACAGTCACATCCCCCGCAGGTGAGGAGAGGATTAACAACATGGGGAAATGCACACTGTAGGTTGGTGAGTTTCAAAACCAGGTTCAAAACACGGAGTATAGGTTCCCACCGTTAGAAAAGAAAAGAAAGAGGGAGGGAGAGAAGAAATTAAATCTATACATACAGTGAGAATACCAGAAGGCTGAAAACCAAAATATTAACAATTGTTCTGGGTGGCAGGATTATGGATGGTTTTAATTTTCTTGTACATAATTTCATTATTTTCCAATTTTTCTTTAATGAGTGTGTATTATCCTTCTAATTAGAAAAAAATGTGTTTTGCTTCCAGAGATGGGGGTCTACAGGTTAGAGACTGTTCTTCCCTTTTCATAGACTCTAAAACTGAGGCCCAGAGTGAGATGTTCACTCATTGCCTTGTTCATTCATTCAGTCATCCACTGGTCCTTACATCCTTCCGGAAAGCCCACTAGAGGAATGCTCAGTTCTAAGTTCCTGGGCCAAAGAGCTGAAAGTACTCAGTTCTGTCCTCAGGGTGGCCACAGTCTGGGAGAGTAAAGGACACAAAAGCAAGTCCTTATAATTCACTCAGAGGAGGGGACAAGTCCTCCTGAGAGCATCAGAGACAGTCTCACAATGAAGGGGAATTAGGACCAGGCTTTGATGTATCAGCAAGGGTTCTGCAGTCAGAGAAAAGCGGGAAGCCACCCCTCACAAAGCACCATGGACTATTAGAGAGAAAGAATCTGCTCTCTGTGGGAAAGTGTATCAGGAGATAAAGCTAGAATGTTCTGTGAGGGAATTCAAGGGCCCTGAATTGCTTGGCTCTGCAGGCTGTGTGACTGAGAAAGTTACTGAACCTCTGGGGCCTCAGTTTCCTCATCTGTAAAATGGGCTAATGACCTCATCGGGTTACTGCAAGAACTAAGTTAGCAATCGTAATGCACTCTGAATGGTATTTGGTATACAGGAATGGTCATGAAACTGTTTGCTTTCATGATTGGTTGTTATATACCCTGCATGCACTCTGGGAGCCAAAAGGATTTTTAAGCTAAAATTTAATGTTCATTCATTTATTTATTTATTTCAGTCATTCAACAGATACTTATTGAGATCCTAGTATGACCCTAAGCCTTTTTTTAATCACTGGCAACAGAGTTATCAGACAAAATACAGGATACCCAAGTCAGTTGAATTTCAGATAAACACTGAATGATTGCACTTGCTGGGACAAGTTTATACTGAAAAAGTGTTTCTTGTTTGTCTGAAATTCAATTTAACTGAGTATTCTGTATTTTTATTTGCTAAATCTGGCAAGTCTAACTGGGGATGTGAAACCAAATGGAAAAAGATTTGCTGTAACAAATCACCGCCAATGCAATAGTTTAAAGCAACAGACATTTATTATCATACAAATCTGGGGGGTCAGAAAGCCTGCATGGGTTTCACTAAGAGTAAGGTGTTGGCAGGGTTGTGCCTCTTTCTGGGGCTGCAGGAGAATCCACTTCCTCATCTTGCCCAGCTTCTAAAAGCCATCTGCTTTCCTTGACTACTGGCCCTTTCCTGCCTTCACGGCCAGCAATGCTGGGCCAAGTCTTTCTCATGCCACCATGTCTCTGGTTCCGCAGCTTTCCAGATCACATCTCCCGCTGACTGCCCTCTTCTGCCTCCCTCTTCCACTTTCAGGGACTGTTGTGCTGTATTGGGCCCATCAGATAATCCAGAATAATCTTAATGTCAAAGTCCTAAACCTTCACCATGTCTACAAAGTTCCTTTTGCCACATGAAGTAATGTATTCAGTTTCAGGGGCTGGCATAAGGGCATCTTTGGGGGCCATTAATCTACCTGCTGCTGGGGCTCCATGAAGGCCTTTCACTGGGGTGTCAGGGACCTGACTGAGGTGGGGAGTTGAGCCACGTGGACTGAATGTAAAGCCTTTCCAGGCAGAGGGAACAGCATGCGCAAGGGCACTGTGGTGGGGATATAACTGTGTGTTTGAGGACCAGCAAAAAGGCCAGTGTGGCTGGAGCGGGATGAGGGAAGGGGAGAGTGGAAACAGACGAGGACAGGCAGACGGAAGGTGGGTGTGGTCATGAAGAACCCCACAGGGCTGACTGGAAGGGCAGAATCAGTGATGCCCCTCTCCACTCCCCACCCTCATCTGCCTTCAACCCCTGCCCCCAAGACCATCCTGTTCTGCTAATACCCACTCATATCAAAGGCCAAAGTGCCCTCCGAGGTACTGCAAGCTGAGAAGGAAAAAGGGTTCCAATGAATTAGACTTAAGGATCTTCAAGGTCTTCCCAACACTAGGCATGCCTCAGTCGCATCTGACTCTCCGCTACCCCATCAACGGTACCCCACCAGGCTCCTCTGCCCATGGGATTTCCCAGGCAACTGGAATGGGTTGCTGTTTGCTCCTGCAGGGGATCTTCTCAACCCAGGGATCAAACCCTCATCTCCTGTGTCTCCTGCATTGGAGGGCAGATTCTTGACCACTTGCGCCACCTGGGATTCCTTCCTGTGTTGACCCACTGTGATTCCCAGACTCTTAAGACCCTCTGATTTTAAGGATCTTATATTCCAGGACAAAAGCCTCATAACAGTGTGACCTTAGGCAGGTTATTGAACCCTGCTGAACCTCAGTGTGCCTGCCTGAAAGTGGGGTGACCATAGAACCCAGCCTCCTGGGCAGAGGGATGATGCCAGGAGTTAAACTGTACCATGTGCTCAGCACCATGCCTGGCACACAGTGAACACTCAAAAGCTGTGCATCCTGATGACAAAGATTCTGACGTTCTTGGAGTCTCGGAGCCCGGAGTCCGAGACCCTGCCTCCAGGAGCCTGACACTGGCCAGCTGTGGAATTCCAAGTCTCCGGCCCACCCCCCTACACACACACTGCCAGCGTGCCCCTAACGCCCTGGCCTCCTCCACGTGCTGGGTGGCAGGCCTACCCCACAACCACATGAGAGACCATTCCCCCAGGGTGTCCCCACACCTGGGAAAACCGGCAGCCTGCCCGGCGCTGGCCCCGCCCAGTGGCTGGAACACCGGGCAAGATCAATGGAGCCCGACTGGGCTCCCAGGCCCGGCACCTTGTTCCAATCAGGGCTGGGCGCCTTCCGCTCGGGACCCCCGCCCGGGGTTGGGGGGCCCAGCACCACCCCTCCTGGGCCCTGCCCAGCGGCCCACGTTTCCAGCCCTGTGACTCCTGAGGAGCTGTGCCCAGGGCCGGACTCCACTCTGGCTACTGCCTGCCTGGACTTGGAGGTTTTAGAACATGCTGGATGGTGGGGGCTGGCCCGAGGAGCACCAGGCTGGGGATGGGCTTGAAGGAGTCCTATACGAGCCCCTCCAGCTCCAGCTCAGTTTCTTCAGCGGCAGGTTGGGCTACTTAGATTCACCCCGCACGTGCTTCTCAGGGCTACTGTGGGAGAAGCAAGAAGGGAGACGCAAGATTCAGAGTCACGGACACTCCCGGTGCAGAAAAGGCAGGAGAAGGCAGATGGGAGCAGCGGGTCCTGCCGCGCCGTGGGCCCTCACGTATGTTCCCCGCTCCCTTCCTCCATCCTGAGTCCTTCAACCTCAGGTCTTGGCTCAAATGTCACCTCTTCCAAGAGACTTTCACTGACAGCCACCCCATCCCGTCTAGGGAATTAGGGACCCACCCACTAGGCTTCTCAGGTGGCGCTGGTGGTAAAGAATCCACCTGCCAAAGCAGGAGACATAAGAGACGTGGGCTCAATCCCTGGGTAGGGAAGACCCTGGAGGAGAGCATGGCAACCCACTCCAGTATTCTTGCCTGGAGAAATCCCATAGACAGAGGAGCCCGGCGGGCTACAGTCCATAAGGTCACACAGAGGCGGACAAGACTGAATCGACTTAGCACGTACATACTAATTTTGCTGGCGTGTGTATGTATTCACTCCTTGTTTATCTCCCGTCTCCCCTGCTGGAATCAAAGCCATCGTGTCCATTGCTGGATCCTCAGCACCTAAAATAACTCCCGGCACATAGTAGGTGCTCAAAAAATGTTTGTTGACTGAGTGAACCTAGCACCTCCTCCATCCATTTGCTTATTTCTCCTTTTCCTTTCCCACTCTTTCCCTCATCAAATGCAGTGCTCCCCTGTATGACTAGGAACATTCTCCCCTGTGCTCCTGGGACGGGGCAGCCTGGTGGACTGCCGTCTATGGGGTCGCACAGAGTCGGACACGACCGAAGCGACTTAGCAGCAGCAGCAGCAGCATGCTCCTGGGATGGGACCAGGTTCTGTGAGCTAAGGACTCTCAGACCATCAAGCCCCCCCGCCCACTTGGTTTGTCTGAAGTTTGGAGATGGAGCAGGAGGAGGACCCAGCCTCACCCAGGTTCTGAGCACATTCTAGGATCCCCTTTCAGAAGCTCACTCAGGGGCACCCCAAAAGTCACAAGTGATGAACATCATCTTCTTGCCAGTGACAAATTCACGCCAACAGCAAATGACAAAGAGTGCCCAGTGTCTGAGCCTGTGGCCAGACATGCCAGGTGGGAATCCATGAGCTTGCTCTAGTCTCTGTTCGGCGCTGCCCTTATCCTCAGCCCTGCCCCAAGGGCCAGAGGCCTGCTAGGCGAGGAGGGGCAGAACACTGCTCGCTACACGTTACTGGCGTCACTCTGGGCTTCCCAGGTGGCTTGGCGGTAAACAACCTGCCCGCAGTTCTGGAGACGCAGGAGACACGGGTTCGATCCCTGGGTCAGGAAGATCCCCTGGAGGGGGGAATGGCTACCCATTCCAGTATTCTTGCCTGGAGAATCCCATGGACAGAGGAGCCTGGCGGGCTGTAGTCCACAGGGTTGCAAAGAGCCAGACACGACTGAGTGACTGAGCAGGCATGCACAGCATCGCTCTGGCATCACCCCATTCATCTACCCCTGCTGGCCTTTGGTTCCTGGGCGTCATCTGTGGAATCGGGGCCACAGCTCTGTCTTGCATCCATGGTGTCTGTGCTCTCTGTAGGCCAGGCAGGGCAGCTCAGGTTGCCAAGGTTCAAAAGCTCAGCTCTGACCTTCACCCAGGGTGTGAACTGGAGCCAGTTATTAACCTCTCTGTGCCTCAGTTTTCCTAGTGGTATAATGGAAGTAATAATAAGGTTACCTAACACACAAGGTGGGCTTCCTAGGTGGCGCTAGTGGTAAAGAATCTGCCTGCCAATGCAGAAGACGTAGAGGCCCAGGTTCAATCCCTGGGTCGGGAAGATCCCCTGGAGGAGAGCATGGCAACCCACTCCAGTGTTCTTGCCTGGAGAATCCCATGGACAGAGGAGCCAAGTGGGCTACAGTCCATGGGGTCGCAGACTCTGACACAACTGAAGCAACTTAGCCCTCGTGCATGCAACACATAAGGTGGCTGTGAGGATAAATGATATGATATATGTCAAGTGTGAATAGCATTAGTTATTGTAAAAGAAGGGCCTGGCCCCTGGGATTAGGCTGCTGCATACAGCAATGCACAATTTCAGCATCAATAGACCTAAGGCAATGGCACCCCACTCCAGTACTTTTGCCTGGAAAATCCCATGGACGGAGGAGCCTGGTAGGCTGCAGTCCATGGGGTCGCTAGAGTCGGACACGACTGAGCAACTTCACTTTCACTTTTCACTTTCATGCATTGGAGACGGAAATGGCAACCCACTCCAGTGTTCTTGCCTGGAGAATCCCAGGGATGGGGAGCCTTGGTGGGCTGCCATCTATGGAGTCGCACAGAGTCGGACACGACTGAAGCAACTTAGCAGCAGCAGCAGACCTTGGTTCAAATCCCAGCTCCACCCCTTCCTAACTGGCTCCAGGAGACTTATTCAACGCACTTCAGTCCCTCACCTGTAAAGAATGCCCAGTGACAGATACCTGGAGGGCTACTCGTAAGGTCTAATGAGCTCGGTAGGGACCGTGCTTAGCAGGGGCTAGATACACTGAAATTCTCAGCATGGTGGGGTTGTCATGATGAGGGTGGCTTCGAGTCCACCAGACGATTCAGCTGAGTGAGCTGGTGGACAGGACAATCTGGTTGAAACAACGATCTCGCCAAGAGTAAACAAGTCCCAATTTTGATGCACCACGGGCAATTCTGCAACTCTATGCAAATTTAAGCATTTTTGTCTATTCTTTTTTCAGAAGTTTCAGGGAGGACGAGCTTTTCAAATATTTTTTATCTTTTGCTTTCCTTTACTGCATAATATAGTAACGGGGTATATAAAAATATTATCTAAGTTATAATAATAAGATAGAGACCCATAAACCTACCACCCATCTTTTTAAAAACCCCACTAAGTGGACCTTAGGGCTCCCACCAACACCCCCTCCCCAATCACATCCCTCTTTCTCCTTCCCTGCTGCCATGGTCACCCACTCCCCTGGTCTTTGTGTTAACCATCATCTTGTTCATATGCTTTTTGCTTTCAACGTCATTTTCCATTTATGAGTAGATACTTTGGAATAAACTGAAAGGCAGAAATAAAGGATGTGAGCCATTGAACTACTAAAGTTTACTTGTGGGGAAACCATGGAAGATGGTCATGTGTGTGTGTTCAGTCATGTCTGACTCTTTGCAACCCACATTGGACTGTAGCCAGCCAGGCTCATCTGTCCATGGAATTTTTCAGGCAATAATACTGGAGCAGGTTGCCATTTCCTCCTCTAGGGATCTTCCCAACCCAGGGATCAAGCCTGTATCTCTTGCATCTCCTGCACTGGCAGGCGATTTCTTTACCACTGTGCCACCTAAAAAGATGGTCAATTCTCCCCATTTTACAGATGAGGAGACTGAGGCTTGAGAAGGCCCAAAGTCACACATTAGCAGGTAAAAATGCCAGGGCAAGAACTCAGAGTTGGTAGGCACTGTGTCACTAACTGTCAGGTCACAAATGAAACTTTGGTTTCATTCTCTCATTTGTTCAATAAGTGCTTACTATGAGCCAATCTAGGCTGGATACTGGCACCTGGTCCAGCTTCCAGTTCCATCCAACACTTGTATTCCCACTACAGTATCCTGACTTCAACTTGAATACCTCCCACAATGGGGAACTCTCTACCTCCCGAGGAAAATCTCGTTCTGGGAAGGAGGTTAGCAGATACTGGGGATGTGTCTGAAAGCTTTGGGTTCACAAACCACCTAGAGAGTCAATGCCCCTCGACTAAGAACAAATAGAAACTTCCATAGCCAGGCCTCAACTCCTCCCAGTGCCTCAGAGTTGGGTCCAGCTGCCTGTGTAACCTTGAACGAGTCCCTGATCTTGCCTGGACTTCAGTGCCCCCAGTTGCAGATTAACATGGAATTCTAGAACATTGAAGATGGACAGTCCTCCTGGGGATCAAGTGTGTGCCAATGCATTTGTCTCTCTGATGGGGTTTGTTGGAGGCCCAGAGAGGAAAGGAACTTGCCTGGGGATACCAGCAAGGAATAAGGGGCTAGAGCCAGGTCATAAGTCACGACCACAGTCAGGCTCCATTCAGCGCCAACTTTCTGATTCATGGAGGACTGGTTTGAGTTTATCAAGGTGCAAGGCACAACTGCTTCCCCAATCGATGAGGGCAGCAGAGGAAAACTGGAGCATGAAAGAGTGGAGGAGGTCAGTCACGAAGGACTTCCAGATGTTTAGAACAGAGAGCTGGGGCCAGGACTCCCACTACGTCCCAGGCCAGACTTAAGGCAATGACCCACCTAGAAGACCTAATAAATTTAAAAGTGGAACAAACAGCTATAAAACTGGGACTCCCGCCCCCCCCAAGTCCTATGTGTCTAGGCGCAGGTGCACTGCTACCCAGCCTGGCAGAGAGTGCCCCACTCCCCACTGACTGGGTATGACCATGAGTCCCTTCACTGGTCTGGCCTAAGTTATCCCTTCTGTTTTGGGAGAATAAAAAACCCTGCCCATGTAAAAGACTGCAGAACGGGGAGCGGTTCAGACACTGGCTTTGGCTTCAGAGGGACCTGATTCCCAGTCTAGGCTTCCTGGCTGCATGGAAACCTCTCTGAGCCTCAGTTTTCCACATGTGCCGAATTCAGAAAGTTGTTCTGAAGTTCATCTCAGCCAATGTAGGTGGCTCAGAAAACACTCTCCCTAGGCCTGGATCCATGCAAGGGGCCGGGGGACCTGTGGCAATTGGCTGATGGGAGGACCTGTTGTGCAGGACCGGTCATATCATTGCAAAATGAAAATACAGGCCCCTTATTCAAAAAGTAGTGAAGAAATGTCAAGACAGGGATAGCAGGGCAGGAAGCCAAGGGCAAGGTCTGGGCGACTACACGGCTCATGGGCCCGGGAAGCTGGCCCCGTATGTGGGGACATCTGGCATGGCTCAGACTCGGTTCAGGTTGAGGGGCTGAGGCCCTGACACCCTGGCTTCCACTAGCAAGTGGAGGGCCACCCGCTCTCCCCGGGGCTGCAGCTGGGATCACGACCACTGGGCCCGGCCACGCTCGGTGGCCATCGGAGGCGGCATGAAAGACCAACTGTTCTCCACCTCGTCCTACCCCGTTTTTATCTCATGCCATGCACACAGCACATAGTTGATTTCTTTCCGCAAAGAGCTTTTTTTTTTTTTTTTTTTTTTTCTTTTCCAAGGGCAACGCTGGAAAGCCATGTGGCTTTTATTGCTGGCAGGAATGTCTGAGGCGTTCCTCCACCACCACATGAAATGGAGCCGTAATCTTCATCTGCGTAAGGCCAAAGCCCCCGGTCTCCTCAGAGCCATCGGCCTCTGAGATTAATTAAGGCTTCACAAGGACTGACAGTCATTAGAACCTTTTTGGGGAGGTGGAAAATCCCTAATGGGACTGGCTGGGCCCGGGAGCCACTGGGTGGGCGGGGGGGTGGGGGGCGGGAGGAGGGCCTGCAGTGGAGAGGAAACTACCCTGGACCAGAGTCAGTGGGCGGCGGTGAGAGGGGGTCCAAGGCTCTGCCCTTGGCCTAGGCTGTGACCTTGAGCAAGACCCTTCCCCTCCCCAGGCCTTGGTTCCGCCCCTTGATAAACGGGAGATTTGGATATGCTATCTCAGAACCCTGTGGAGACTGACATTATAAAATCCTGAATCCTGCCCACAATTCTCATGCCAGGATTCTAATTCTATTCCATGACTGTAACTTCAAGCATCTGATTCTGGTCCATGAGAACAGAGTGTGGTAGTCAGGAACGTGGGCTCTGCAGCCAGTCTGCCTGGTTGGAATCTGAGCACCACAGTTTCCCAGCTGTGTGTCCTTGGGCAACTTACCTAGCCTCTCTGTCTTTGGTTTTCTCACCTGTAAAAGGGGGTGATAACTGTACCTCTCCCATAAAAGTACTGGGAGGCATGGATGAACTTAACTGCCATCAGTAATGATGAACAATGCTCAGAAATGTAATCGTGTGATTGCAATCCTATCCCCCAAATTGGTTTGGCATACCGATTTCTTGGAATCCCATTCTTGCCACCTGCTTAAGGTTTGGAGACATGTTGAACCTGGAAACTCTCCTATCTTTCTTCTACTCTGCAAGAGGAAACAGCCACTCAGAGAGCCCTTTCCCTCCATGACTGCCAGAGCTGAAGCCCTGTGGTGGGACTAGGGGAGGGCCATGCTCTTCCCGGAAACCATCTTGGGCTGCAAGACACTGGGCTCTCCTCTGCCCCCAACAGAAGAGTCCTCTGATTTGATGGGTCCAAAAGCGGGTCATTTGGCACCCACCCATTGCCGTGGATGGAGGAAGGCCCTGTGACCAGCCAGCAGGGGGGAGACAGAGCCCAACTCTGCACCAAGAAGTCATGTTAGAAGGGTCTTTGAAGGACTTCCCTGGCAGTCTAGTGGTTAGGACTTGGCAGTGGCCTCGGGTTCAATCCCTGGTCAGGGAACTAAGATCTCACAAAAACAACAACAAAGAAGGGCCCTCAAGACCTTCTTGTTTGAACCTCTCAGGTTCTGAGACCCAGAGGAAATTAGTTATTTACTGTCTGAACCTCAACTTCCCCATCTGTAAAATGGAGAAGACAAAATCTCAACCCTGCAGAAGCATTGTGAGGGTTAGTGATAACTGAGGTAGCACCCCCAGCACACGGCAGGAGTCTAATCAATTAGGGTAACTATTCATCATAGACCGAAGAGCTCTGCCAGAATTATTTCTGCTTTATAGATGACCATGGGCTTCCCTGGTGGGAAGCTCAGCACTAAAGAATCTGCCTGCCAATGCAAGAAACAGGGGTTTGATCCCCAGGTCGGGAAGATCTCCTGGAGGAGGGCATGGCAACCCACTCCAGTGTTCTTGCCTGGAAAATCCCATGGACAGAGGAACCTGGCGGGCTACAGTCCATGGGGGTTGCAAGAGTCGGACACGACTGAGAGACTAAACAACAACAACAGATGACCAAAGAGAGGAAAAAGAGGGCAGTAGGAAGACCAGATCCGGGGGGGGGAGCCGAAGCCAGAATCCACTTCCCCGGCCACTGATGGGGCCACCTCCTCTCCTCTGGCCAGGCTTGTGCTGAGACCAGCGCCCTGCCCTCCTTCCACCCTCTCCCTTTTGGAATCTGGGCATCCAGATGCCATGGGCATCCTTGCAGGGAAGCATGTCATTTCTCCTGGAGCAAGGGGTGGCAACCAGCCGGGGGGGGGGGTGGGGTGCAGTGTGGTTCTGGCCCAGGGTTCCACCTGCGGGGTTCCAGCAGGGTGGGCGGAAGTCAGGCCACCCCACTTTGGGGGCCACGCCGTGCTGCCCCCAGCCTTGCCAAGTCCTCTTCTTTTTCGGTGACACGGGTTAAGTCTCTCCCCATTCTGGACCTCAGTTGTTCCTATCTGTAAATTGGGGACTACAGCTGAGTCAGCCTCCTCTCAGGTGGGTTAGTTCCGAGGTGAAAGGAGAGCGGGCAGTGGGTGGGCCTCAGTGGACAACTCCTGGAGCCCCTTCCCTGAGTCCGAAGGGTCTGCTCATTTCCCAGTCCACAGCTATTTAACAGATGTCATTGCCTCTAGCCCCCCCCACCCTTTTGCAGTGAACCGTATTGAGGTCTTTCAGTATCCATCCATACGCCGGGCTCTTCCCGTTTCTTCATTTAACCAGTGCAAGGTCGGAGGGGGGAGGCAAGGAATGTACACAGCCATTTGGGGTGCCTCCTGTCCAAATTCTGAGTCAAACTGAGCTTTTAATCTGGTTCTGGTCCTCTTTAGCCAGAAAACCTTGGGCAATGTTCCTTTTCATTTAAACTGGCGTTAACACCTACCACAGACAATTGAGGGTTGAAAGACCACTTCAAGCCCAAACACAGTGCCGGTACATGGGAACGTCTCTGCTGACGTGGCTGTTACTGCTTTTCCACTTTACCATCCAGGGGACCAAGGTTCAGAGAGATGCAGGCCCTGGGCAGAAGTCCAACCAGCCAACGGCAGAGCCTGTAGCTGTGTCCTACCCACCGTCTTCTCCCCAGCTCCTCTCAGAATCTGGCCCTTTCCAAAAGAAAAAAAAATCTACAATTTGAGAGGACACCTGTCTTCCTGCTCCAGTCCTCTCAGCAGAAGCCTTCCTGAAAGGCTGCCCAGGGCGGGTGGCCTCAGAGCTGGATTCTCTAGGGTGAAGGCTCCCTGCCCTGAAGGTGACAACCCTTCAGCCACATTATTGTCTTTCATGACCCTTTCTCACTAATTATATATGTATATTTTATTATATAAATATTAATATTCCCTGGTGGCTCAGACAGTAAAGAATCCACCTGCGATGCAGACCTGGGTTCGGTCCCTAGGTTGGGAAGATCCCCTGGAGGAGGGCATGGCAACCCACTCCAGTATTCTCGCCGGGGGAATCCCCATGGACACAGGAACCTGGCGGCTACAGTCCATGGGGTCGCCAAGAGTCGGACACGGCTGAGCTACCCCCACTACCGGATAGCATATATATTAATATTAAAACTTACATATGTGTAAATGCATATATCTGAAATAAGGATGCAGACAAGCCCTAGTTTAATTAGCACAGTTGCTTTCTTATTCTTGCACATAGAACAACTGATGGTATATCTGATTTGGTGAAGCACAATACCCGTCCCCTTCAGGTTGTAAAATGGAACCATCAGAACAACCTCCGTTCACAGTAGAGGAGACTGAGGCAAATCGAGGGACAGGAATGTTCCTCCTGGAGTTCCAGGGCACAAGGCATGAAACAGGTTTCCCCATGGTTCCCTCTGGAGTGGGGGTGTGGAAGCCAGGTTGGGAGACGTCATTAGCTTCTAGCTGACAGTCCTCTGTGTTATTCACTGGACTAGGGCTCCTGGGAGCGGCTCCAGGGAATAAAGGGAACAACCACCTCCCGGGGAGGGAGAGGGGGCTAAGGCAAGTTTCAAGTTAGGAAAGTGTCTGCCTGTGGGGAGGTAGGGGGCGGGACCAATGGGTTTCCTGAAGGAGGGTCTGAGAGCCCAGGGGAAGGTGAGTCCTCAAGATCAAGACATGGGTAGTCCTATGGTGGTGGCTGAAAACCCTCCTGCAAGCTGCCTCTGCCTGGAGGCAGTCCTTAGTTCCCCTGGGGACCCCACCACCACCTCCAGGAGAACCATCCGGGACAGGACCACCATGGACCAGGCTCTGACTCGGCAAGCTTTAAATGTGAGGACTGGATATTTCACAAACAGAAAATGTAAGGCCCAGAGAGGGGAAGGGACTTGCCAAAGGCCGTGTACAAGGGGTGATCAGGACTTATTTTTGAGCATAACAGTACCAGCTTGCATGGATGGAGCACCACCTATGTGCCAGGCGTGTGCCAAGCACTTTACGCATGATTCTAAGAGACCACTGTTATTACTCCCACTTCACAGAAGAAACAGATGAGGCTTGGACAGTTTTAAGCAATTTACCCCAGATCACGGTAGGTGGTGGAAGAATTCAGGCAGGGGAACCACAGACCCAAGCTCCTTCCACAGCCAGTGAACCTCTTAGAAGGTTTTCCAGAGCATCTGCATCCACTACCTGCCACAGACGGGGGATCCTCACCCCTCCCCAGGCACTGGGACTCCCTGGGAATCAGACTCACTCTCAGAAGCTCTCTGGTGGGAGGGGAGACACGTGCAGGCACCTCACTGCCAGGAACGCAGCTGAAGCCCCTCCTAAACACCCTCCAGCAGCAGGAACGGGGCACCCAACACAGGATCATTCTGACTCCCTCCCCCTGGGGAAGGAGTGTCTCCCAGAACCCAGACTCTGCAAGGCCCCAGGTTATGTTTCTATTTACCTAGCTCTGGGCCAAGGTAGGTCCGCACGTCCTGGCTTCCTCTCCCTGTTGCAGACAACCTGGCATGCCCTTAGATGGGGGCTATTCGACAGTGTCTGTCAATGGGTCCCAGAGAAGAAGAAGGGATCCCTGTCCACACAAGATGGTGAAGGGAGAGATATCTGTGGGCCCCAGGGCGGGAAGTAGATTTCCAATTGAAACTGTCTTTTGAAAATGGGGAGAGACAGGGTGGGGAGAGGAGAGAGAGGTGTGATGCTAGGTCTGTCAGTCTAGGGTGGGGACAAAAATGGGTTGGTCTTAGGTTGAAATTGGGACCGAGTTGGTCTGTTCTTGTGTGTGCTCCTCCCCTGGGTTCCCCGAGAACAGGACAAGACTGCGCACGTCTACCAGAGAGAACGTTCTGCAGGGGGTCAGAGGGTGCCGGAATGCTCCGAGGTCTGAGATAAGGCACAGAGCGTCCACGTCCATGGGGGGCGGGGAGGGCAGCCTTCGATCTACCACAAAGCCACTGGTTTGTCCGATATGTGGCCGCACAGACGGTGAGGAATCGGGTGGGAGGGCGGCTTGTAGGAGCCGGCCGGTGGCGCCTGGTGCACATCTGTGCCCAGAACCTCCGCGGCTGGCAGAGTGCAGGCGTCAACTAGCGGTGGGTCCCGGGACTGCTCCTTGCCCCGCGGCCCCGGCGATCTCCGGCTGGGGACCCAAGTGTCTACAAACCCAGGTTTCCTGGTTCAGGCGCCCACCGGCAGCGAGCGCCTTTCTCTTGGGCTGGAGCCGTGCGGGCACTTGTGGCCAGGTGCTAAGACCCACAGGAGTCCTATCCTCAGGAAACCCATTTGTAAACCGGCCGTAGGACGAGAGGGAGAAATCAGGCGGAGAGACCAGGAAGGGAACGGCTGCAAACCAAAACCACTCAACAAATCGAATTTACAAACCCCAGATGCAGCGGGTCCTGACCCCCAAAGCCGCTCCGGGGCAGCATAGAGTCACCCGCCCTTCCTGGCCCCGGGCCCTACCTGGACAAGACAAGGTGGGCCTTTGCAGAGGGAAGCTCCCAGAGGTCGGACGCCCCAAGGCCCCTGTTCCTCACTTTCCTCCAGTTCTGCAGCCAGTGCCAGCGCTCCAGAGAGTGTGCAGGCCCCTCCTGGCGATCTGCAACTAAGTACAGGCTCTATAAAAAGGTCCAGCGAGGGACCTTCGTTGTCCCCGCTCTCTAAATGGTCTGAGGGGGACTGGTGTGAGGCTCTGACAGGGCTGAGGACCAGCTCTCCAGGTGGTCGAGGTTGGGTCAGGTTGGGTCGGTCTATCCTAGACCCGATACAGGGCTTGATTTCGTTTGGCAAAGACTAAGTGGCCCGCGATGGGTCAGATCCAGGGCGAGATCTTGCTGACGCCATCGGATCCTATGTTTCTCCGCTCGCTCCCGAGGCTTGGAATCCGTCGTTTTGCACCTGTCCAGGGCCGGAAACAACGAATATCCAACCCGATCTCCAAAACGGCGGGCAGACTCTGAACGCGTTCGTTTCCCAGACTCCAGGGGGTCCATCTGGGGCGATAATCCAGAGCGAATGGGGGCTTGATCTTTCCAGTCCTCCTCCTCTGTGTAGCCTGTCCCTAGGCCCGCTATCCCGGCGTAAGAGGCTGGAGAGGGGATCGTTTGCCTGTTTTGCCTCCGGGAGCGGTTGGGCCACGCGGTCGGGAAAGGGGAGAAGGGGAGAAGGGGAGAAGGAGCGAGGACCCCGGGCCGGCGAGCAGAAGGTGCCCCGGCAGAGCTGTCTGCGTTCTTGCCGCAGGGCCAGAGCGCACTGCCCGGGAAGACGTGGGCGTGGACCCGCGTGGGCCAGTTTGCATACACCGGGTGGATGAAAATTCCCTGCTTTGGAAGCCGGGGCCCTTATCCTTTGCAGCCTTTCCCGCGCGTTCTCTGCACGGTTTCCTTCTCATCACGAATTCTGGTCCTCTCCTACGAAGCAGGACGGCGTTTACATGCCCGCGGGGGGTTGGGGCTTGGGGGTTGGGGGAGCGATGGGGGAGTGGAAACGCTCGCGTTTTTCAGGCACCGTCGTGTTTTTCAAAGAGCCATAGGCCGACGACGCAGCGAGGCCTGCGCGATCCTGAAAGTCATTTTTGGAGGGGAGAGCGGAGAGGAATGGTGTTACTCGCCCCCACGCCGATGCGGGCACGGAGGGGACACTCTTCTCCCTGGCCCCGGGCCGCGAGGAAAGTTGCGCACGGCTCAGTGCTGCAGAGGCCTCTGGCTGGTGAGCGTCATCTCGTGTGCGGTGGAGTTTCTGGGGTCAAAATAATTTGCGGGACAGGTAGGGGCAGGGAAAAGGCACTCTGGGGCCGCTACCCGCTTGGTGTTACCGGACTTGAGGTCCGCCCCCCCTTCCCCGCGCAGTCCCCATCTTGGGGGTGGGGGGTGCAAGCTTCACAGGCCGAAAGCAGCTGGAGCTGGGGAGGCCTGGCTGCCGGCGGCCGGGAAGGGCACCCGAAGAAGCTGGGGGTGGGGGGCGGGTGGTGGCAGGAAGGACTAGACGTTTTAAACAAATTCTCAGCCTCGGCTCCAGCTCCCAGAACTCTGCAGGAGCCCAGGGCTGTCGCGCAGGGAGTCGGGGGGCCCAGACCGGACCCCGGGCGCCCTCCCCGGGCGGAGCCTTCCGCCCCTCCCCGTTGGGCGGCCTTCGGCGGCCCCCGTTCCTCCCCGGCAAGCGCAGCCGAGGTGCCCGCGATGGGGGCTCCCATTGGCTGCGCTACGCGTCGCTCGGGCCGGCCCCGCCCTCGCGGGCCCCCGGGGGTACTAACCCCGCGCGGGCGGCGGCGGCGGCGCGGCCACTCGGTTCTCGAGGATTTTGTTCTGGGGCTGCGGCCGCCCACTCGGTGGGGCGGCCGCGAGCGGGCTGCGGACGGCGGGCGGGCGGGCGGCGGGCCCCGCCGCAGCCTGAGCGAGGCCGCCGGGACCGCCGCGAAGAGCGGCCGCACGCGGGCCGCGCTACACCCCCAAGATGCGGGACTAGCGGGCCGGGCCAGAGGCGCGGCCGTCGGGGGGGCGGTGAGGCCTCGCGGCGGGCGTCCCCGGGCGCCGCCCCCCGCCACCCCACCCCATCCCACCCCACGCCCCGGCGACCTGAGGCCCCAGCCCGGCCGCTTCTGCTTTCCCGCTTCTCGCAGCGGCAGCAGCAGCAGCGGCCGCGGAGGAGAGGCGCCCGCGCCGGCCGCCCCCGGGGGAGCCGAGCCGCCGCCGCCGCCCGCCCGGCGCCCTGACGGCCGCTGTTATGCGTATTCCTGTAGACCCGAGCACCAGCCGCCGCTTCACACCTCCCTCCACGGCCTTCCCCTGCGGCGGCGGCGGCGGCGGCGGCGGCGGCAAGATGGGCGAGAACAGCGGCGCGCTGACCGCGCAGGCGGCCGTGGGCCCCGGCGGGCGCGCCCGACCCGAGGTGCGCTCGATGGTGGATGTGCTGGCGGACCACGCGGGCGAGCTCGTGCGCACAGACAGCCCCAACTTCCTCTGCTCCGTACTGCCCTCGCACTGGCGTTGCAACAAGACGCTGCCCGTCGCCTTCAAGGTGAGTGCGGGGGAGGCCCTTCACCCCCGGGCGGGAGGACACCGGCCAGGCAGCTCCGGGCGTCTCCGCTGCAGGAGTCAAAGCCCCGGAAAAGGGAGGGGAAGGGAGGCTCCCGAGAGACCCCAGGGGTGAGAGCCCGGCCGCCGGGCCCCCCGGAGCTTTTGCGCGCTCCACCCGGGGACTTGGGCATACACTCTAGAATGCACCCGGCACGGATGACTTTTTAAGGGCTTTGCCTTCTTCGGTCTTGGGGTGGTGGAGAAGAGGGGCCCTGCGGAGAGACCGTTGATGCGGAAACGGGCGGATGGGGTTTCGCTCTTCCCCAACCGGATCTCTCGGATACAGCCCTGCGGGCAGCGAGCAGGGCAGAGAGGAGCCCTGGGACCCGGGCGAGGACCCCGGAGGCGGGGTGCGGAGGGTGGGAGAGGGCCTACCCTCCCCTGCCCGCACCCCTCCTCCTGCACGGCTCTCAGAAAACACTTCCTGCTCACACCGTCAACTCCTGGCTTCTGAAATTTTACACCGGGAGGCTCCAGGCCGTGATGGGGGGCCCTGAACCCTAAACGATTGCTGGCCGGGAACCCGAATGTCAGACCGAGATTGGGGGAGGGGGGCGGTGCGCTCCCACCCCTGGCAGCCCCTAGTAGCCATCCCGAGGAGCTTTTTTCTCTTTGCTGGGGAGTAGGCGACTGTTTCATTTTCATTTTTTTTTAAGGGGGCAGCGAGATGAAACGAAAACGCCTTGGTTTTCCCCTAAACCTCTCACAGCTGCCGTGAGAAAGGGCAACGCAGGAAGGGCCAGCGGCTGGGGGTGGCGGGTGCCCAAGGTGGCTGGAAACAGCGGCTCCTGGCAGCCGAGGCCGTCTTCGGTCCCATTAAGACGCCTCCAAATTGGAAAAAGGGATGAGTGGCTCTTTGAGGTCTCCCGGGTGACATCTTAAAATACCACTGGGGAAAATCTCCCGGGGAGGAGGGGGAGGGGGAGGCCCGTGTGACTTTAATCCTCAGATCGGAGGTTTTACTGTCACTTGGAGCTTAAAAGGAATCTTTGAAATTAAAAGAAGACAGGATGTTGACAGGAAATCTGGCCTTTTTAATCAGACCCCAAACATTTTCTCCTTGAAATTTTTACCATCTGGATCCCTAGTCCCTGCACGCGGTGGCCACGTTTAAATGGCTGTGACTGCCTTTGCAGTCTGATTTCCTTTGCAAAAGGCATCTGCCTCTCCACGCTCCTTGGGGCCTGGGGTGGGGAAGACTGTGTTAGAGGGGCATCTCCACCTTCATTTTGCAATTCCCCAGCAGGTGCATCCTCCTGCTATCAGAAGCCCCTCTCTCACTTTAAAGGGGATTTCTGGGCAGCCCCTCTCAAAACAGCAGTTTGTTTTGCGTTTTGCATTTTCCCTGCATAACGAATTCAGGCTCTGCAGAGGCAGATAAACTGGGCCTGGGCCGCATTTCGGGGCCCCATTTCATACCCCAAAGGGCTCTTGCATTAATTGAATGTGGGGGAGCAGTCCCGTTATTGTTGTTGTTGATATTATTTTCACTCAGAGTCTCGGTTGCTAGGAGCATGTTGATTCCTCTTTTGCTCAAACTGAAGGGAAGAGAGGAACTGCACCCCAGGACATAGCGGCTGTGCTCATTCCTCGCTTTCACTTAGGTTTCATTGCATTGAAAGGATCAGTTCTTCGGGACGTGACTTAACCAGTTGATGTAGGATTTGGGTGTGGAAAGTAGAGATTTTTGCCTTCTGATTTTTGTGGTATTGGGGGTGGGGGCGCAAGTGTCTATCGTTTTTAAGCCTCTAATCCACCCCCACATTTGAAAAATCCGCACTGCGCCTGGGCCGCGTAGGGGAGCTGCTGACCCTGCCCCTCCCCTTCTTTCGCTGGCCTCTCCTACCTGCCTAAGCTGTCCCCCTGCCCCCGTGCCCTCAGGTGGTGGCGCTGGGGGACGTGCCGGATGGAACGGTGGTGACAGTGATGGCGGGCAACGACGAGAACTACTCCGCTGAGCTGCGCAACGCCTCGGCCGTCATGAAGAACCAGGTGGCCAGGTTCAATGACCTCCGCTTCGTGGGCCGCAGTGGGCGAGGTGAGCGGAAGGGCGACTTTGGCGATGGCAGAGGCGCAGGGAAGTAAGCTGAGAACGAGGTTTTGGGGTCCTTGCAGAAGCCCTCGAAGCAGGTCTCCAGGCCCAGCTCTGTCCAAAACAGCAGTTTGGAACTCCTTAAGGTGTTTCAGACCCTTTTGAAGACGTGGAGAAAGTTAGGGTCCTTGGCCAGAAAAGACACAGTTTTCTTCCCGTTTCTGGGGTTTACTAACTTGTGAAGCCTTCTGCGTCTCCCCTCTTTCCCAATTAAGCACCTCAGCCTCACAAAAGATGCTGGGAGATCGTGGACCAACAAGCTCAAAATGGGGCCTCGTGGGTCTTTATGGCGTGGCGCTTTACTTAGAAGCTGGTTTAGACAAATCCTTGGTCTTTGGGGCCCCGAACACCCCAACCACTCTCTCCACTGGGGTGGAGTCTCCCCGACACTTTGAGGCTGCCTCTCCCCAGCTGTGGTCTCCCGAAGCCACAGTTTCGCCAGCCCCTTTGAACCTTAAGGTGGTTTAGAAAAGAAAAAAAAAAAAACGAATGCAGTGCAGGATGCTGGGTGCTGGAAAGCAGAGCTTGAAGGCTGCCATCTTCCACTCTAGAAACAAGGCTGGTATGCCACCCTGCCTATCTGATCTTCCTGGGGCATTATGAGGGAAGGCAGGACCAGACGCCACTGTGGCTGCCGCCAGGGGCTATTGAGTGGGAGGCGGCTGGGACCTGAAACCCCATCATCACTTCTGGATTAAGAAATCCTAGAACCCCGGCCGGGGCGAAATGGAGACTTAAGGGCTTGCTGGCCCTTTAAGACCAGGCGGCCGAAAAGCTAAAAGCGGGGAGTGTCCTTTCCAGGCAACCAGCCGACCCCTCCAGCTTGTTAAGAAAGCTAGCTAGGTTCCCTCTGCTTCCAGTCTCCACAGAGGCTGAGGCAGAATTGTACTTTTCATCACCAATAAACAAGACCTTCTTAAGGTTTTAGTTCCCTCTGAGCCGCCAGCCCAGCTCGGAAACGGGCATCTGGGCACCATTTTTTCCTCTCCAGCCGTTCAATGTATACATACAAATGTCAAACATATTTTGACTTTTCAGCATTAATTAAAACCAGGGCATTATTTGCATGTAATAACTGTTTACTTGTTACTTTTTTATGAAACTGAAATAGTTTACATTCTTTCAAACATTTCCTGTTCCTGTTGGCTCCCTTCCCCACGCACAGATTTCTTTCAAACGTTGCCCTTAACTGGTTGCAGGTTGATGGATGGAAAATGTTTGCTTTTATGAATTAAGCTTTCATTGCTGCTCCTAATTAGTCTCCAAGCCCCCTTTGTCATTCCCAGTCTCTCAAGCCTTTTGCAACTTAATCCCAGCCCCAGCCCCAAGTGGAGAGTCGGGCCACTGGTCGGCGGGGGCTCGTTCGGGTGCGGTTGGGTGCGGTTGGGTCTCCGGCGGTGGCTGGGTCCAGCAGTGGCTGTGGAGGCCCCCTGGAGCTGCAGCAGAAGGGGCAGTCAGTGCTGGGAGCCCAGCGAAGCGTCAGGAGTGTCCCCCACTCCCTCTCCTGGAAAGTGACAAATTGGTTATTCTGTGTGTTCCTGAGACCTCACCTGGCCATCCCCTCCACTGAAAATTATTTCTTGGTAGTATTTATACCCACAGACCTGCACCCACCCCGCAAGGCCCACAGAGCGGGAGCTAGGTTTCCAAAGCATCATTCAGCCGCGGGCTCTTGGAGGAGGCACTGTGGAGGGAGGCTGGGATCCTGACTCTGGGAGGTGCAGGAGGTGGAGTTTACAAACTCCATTCTCTCTCCAATCTCAGTGGTCCTAGGAGGCAGAAGAGGCCTGAGTGGGAGTTCCGATGCCCATGGAACTCGATGAGCCTTGCAGACCTCGGAGGCTCATCAGTCAGCCTGGGCTTTGCGACCAACCAACCCGGTTCCAGTCCCAGCTCTGCTGGTGACTGGCTGGATAACACTGAGCAAATGGCTTACTAACCTCTGTGTGTCTCGGTTGTTGCCTCATCTGTAAAATGGGGCAATACTCGTACCTCCCTTGTGGGATTTCTTAGAGCATTAAGGAAACTGGTGCTAGTGTATCGGTTGGCACCTGCTGAGAACGGGATACAGGTTAGAGACTGTGTTACTTCAGGTGCCTGGGACTGGAGGAGACCTTTGAAGTCTCTTTGAGTGGTGACAGTCACTGATTCTCTGATTATGGTGTGGTTTGGGCGGGGGTGGGGGAAAACCAGAAGATGTGAATTGTTGAGTGGGAGAAGTGGAGGCGGCTGGCAGTGAGGAAGGAGGGCACAGGGGTCCTGTGGCATGCAGCCACACCTCTGCTGCGCCCAGCCTGCCCATTGGGAAATTCCCTCCCACGAACGCATCGGTCATTGACACAGACAGTTTGGGCCACGTTAGGAATCAGGACAGCCTGGGGTTTGGGACTCCAAGCGTTTCTCTGGCTCTCTGACTTCTGCCAGAACTTAAGAAGCCGGATGGAAACTTCTGTTCATCTCCTTGCTTTTTATCCCTTGATCCTGCCTTAATTCTAAGAAAGAGATTTCCTTGCAAGACATATACACAGAACTACCACAGAGCTCTCATGATAAGCCTGAAAGTGTAAACCAAGAGAAGAAAGGGAAGGAAACCAAGTCATTCTCCTGCAGTGATTAGGGCTGATGTCCCCGCCCTGCCAGACGCAGCACCCCTTCTCACAGAAGATTTTTGCAACATGCCCTCTACCATCCTACGGTTGAAATGTGCATGATATCGTCGTAATCTATCCACCTATATGCATTCTCAAAATTGATATAATTCCATAACTCTAATGGAGAGAAAGGAAAAGTAACTTATCACAATGTATCTATTTGAATATGTAAATGTTGGAGCAGACAGACACTGTGGGGTGGATGGATGTTTGCACCTCTAGCGGAAGCCCTGTGACCTCCAACCCTACAGGCCAGGTGTACGTGACTCAAAGTCTGAATGTGGCACCGTCGCCAGGGTCACAATTTGCTGAAGCTGTGAGAAATTTTTGGCAAAACTCTGAGCAAAAATTTTTTGAAACAATTAAGGAACTATCTTCTTGCCTGGAAAATTCAATAGATGTTAAAAGAGTGCAAAAACTTCTGTTTTATGTAAAACTGAGTTAGGCTCATGGCTCAGAGACTGTCTGTAAGCTGCTTTTCACACAGAAGGAGTGAATAATCCATTGCCTTGTGCAGTGCTTGATATTTGTATCTCCCCACCCACCACATCCCACCCCTTGAGGACCACGCACCATAAACTCCCAAAATGGCCCCTAGTCAAAGCTGTGGTTTTTAGCTGAGCACCAAAGAACTGATGCTTTTGAACTGTGGTGTTGGAGAAGACTCTTGAGAGTCCCTTGGACTGCAAGGAGATCCAACCAGTCCATCCTAAAGGAAATCAGTAAATATTCATTGGAAGGACTGATGCTGAAGCTGAAACTCCCAATACTTTGGCCACCTGAGGGGAAGAACTGACTCACTGGAAAAGACCCTGATGCTAGAAAAAATTGAAGGTAGAAGGAGAAGGGGACAACAGAAGATGAGGTGGTTGGGTGGCATCACTGACTCAATGGACCTGAGTTTGAGTAAACTTCGGGAGCTGGTGATGGACAGGGACGCCTGGCGTGCTATAGTCCCTGGGGTCGCAAAGAGTCAGACACGACTGACTGGCTGAACTGAACTGAACTGAACTGAGGAGGGGGCTACTGGCCTAGGTGAAGATGAAAAGAACTGAACTGTCATGAACTGGTTAAAAAGAAACCTCAGTGTGTGGCAAGAAATTTGGAATGCGATTGTGGACACAGGCTTAGGGGGACCGCTGGTGGGAGAGGAGTAGATGGCTTCTTGGTCGACCCTGAACAAATCCAGAGGCCCCCAGAGATGCGTCCTCCCCCTGTCCATGAAGCCCCAGGGGCGGGGACTCGTTCCACAGGAACCCAGGCCTAGAGGGACAGAGACTTGCCCAGCACCACACTGCCAGACCTCACCACGTTCTGCTGCATTCAGCAACCGAAACCCGGGTCCTCTGGCGAAGTCTGGACGCCGTTCTCAGCCCCACAGAGCAGCAATCTCCAGACTAGGACTCCGGCCCCCACTTGCAGGGCCACCTGCCCACAGTCCAGGAGTTGCACCTTGATGTGCAAGTGAGCCTGGGATTCCTGCACAAAGTCCTCTCGGCTTCCTGCCCTTAAGAGACGGCTGGATGGGTTTGCTGCCAGGCACAGAGAGAGGCGAGGGGTGCTCTGGGAGATGGCTTCCCCCACCTCTGGTTCGCGGAGGTGGGGGGCGCAGCCTCCTGTGGCTCCTGACACCTGACCCCTCCCACTCCTGCTCCCAGGTCCCAGCTCCTCCCTCCCTCCTCTCTGTGGGTACCTGGGAAGGGTGGTGTCAGGCCTAGAAACTGGGAGGAAGCTGTTGAGGTGGGCTGGTGATGTCAGGGCTGGCCTGTGGCTTGCTGCCTAGTGGGGTGGAGTTTTTCACACCCAAGGAGTAGATGCTTAGGGTCATTGTGGCGGGTTAGGCTCCAGTAAGTGCTAACCTTTCCAGGTTCTGCTTGGTTATCGTGTGACCTGGCCAACTCATTGCCCTGCTGTGAGCCTCAGTTTTCTCATCTGTAAAATGGGAGCAGTAACCTCTGCCCTTAATTCATTTCACAAACATTCTTTGGGCACATGCTGTGTGCCAGATGCTGTCCTAGGGGCTGGGGACAGAGCAATGAAGACAAATATTCTGGCCCCCACTGAGCGTATCATCTACTTGTTCAGTTGCTCAGTCGTGTCTGGCTCTTTGCGACCCCATGGACTGCAGCACACCAGGCTTCCCTGTCCTTCACTACCTCCCAGAGTTTGCTCAGACTCCTGTCCATTGAGTTGATGATGCCTTTCGACCATTTCATCTAGTGGAGGGAGACAAGATAAACAAGTAGATGGATTATTAGCAGTAATAAACCTTAGGAGGAAATTCAAGCCTAGCAAGTGGAAGTGGGAAGGTCTGTGATGCTTCACAGTGAGCTTCTTAACCTTTCATCGCTCCAGGAACCCCTTTAACAGTCTCAGAATAGTGTTTTTCAACCTAGAGGGGTGGGATGGAGCGGGAGGTGGGAGGGAAGTTCAAGAGGGAGGGGACATATGTATACCTACGGCTGATTCATGTTGATGTGTGGCAGACATTTATACAATATTGCAAAGCAATTATCCTCTAATTAAAAATAATTTTTTTAGAAAGTGGACCATGAAAAAAAAAAGAATGAGATAAAATGCAAAGGATGGTGATGAAAGCCAATTAGATTAAAACACAGTTAGCAAAACATTTTTTTTTATGTGATAAATATGCTGTCTTGTTAGCCTGTTAAATAGCAAGATCTAGCAATGGGTTTGATGATGACTATGACTTTGAAGTTGTGACGTGCACAAAAGATATTTAAAGAAATCTGCACCGTCTGTAACGTGATATGTTAGTATCTGTGACGTCTGTTGGCGACAAGGTCACGGAGACTGCTGTCATGCCTCTGTGGTTTGTTGCCTACGTTCATCCTTCAGAGAGATGCTACATTCCAGGTGGAGGCTAGGGAAGACACAGTTGCTGTCCTTTTCTTTTTTTCCTATCGCACTTCTCAAGCCCGCTCAATTCTAAGAGGCGTGCCAGGATAAAAATGCCTCCTTTAGATGAAGTGACCCGGGAGGGCCTCCCTGGGAAGGTGACTTTTCAGTGACGACCTGAAGCAAGTGAGGTTAAACGCAGAGGGCTTCAGTGATCTGGCAAGTGCAGGGACCCCGCAGCCCATTGGCTCTGGGCTGGCCACCTAAACCACCCTGGTACCAGGGAGGCAATGGGAAGGGTCAGAAGCCCAGTGACCTCTGGACAGTGCCTGACTGGTTAGGGAGAGGGTCCAGCAGGGAATGGACCTCAGAATGAGAGGAAGCAGTAATGGGGCAGAAGGGTCCCTGGGAGGGGGTGGGCGGAGAGCCTGAGGCCAAGAGACTTTCTGCACGCCCTGTTTCCAGAAGCCATGGAAGTGCCCCTGTGGTCTGAGAGTGAGGGGCCAGGCTAGTTTCTCTGGCCCAGACGCCAGGTCAGACGCAGGTGCATTTCCATCCCTGCCTCCAGCCGCCAGTTCTGGAAAGTTCCTCCACAGAGGCCCCTCTCTGCCCCAGTTCGAGTCACACCTCAATTTAAACGGCTACCCTTACCCTGCTCCTTCCCACACACACACACTCTCCCAGGCTCAGAAGCCCCCATTGGTGTGGCCCCAGCAGCCTGACTGGTTTTTTTTTTTTTTTTTTTTTATCCAAGTATCTTTGCTTTTAGGGGCTTCCCTGGTTGTGACTCGTGGAGTCGCAGAGTTGGACAGGACTGAGCGACTGAACTGAACTGGTAACTCAGACAGTAAAGAACCTGCCTGCAATGCAGGACACCCGGGTTCGATCCCTGGGTGGGGGAGATCCCCTGCAGAAGAGAATGGCCACCCACTCCAGTATTCTTGCCTGAAAGATCCCGTGGACGGGGAGCCTGGGGGGCTACAGTCCATGGTGTCACAAAGAGTCAGACATGATCGAGCGACTGACACACACATCCTTGCTTCACAGTGCTGTTAGTTTCTGCTGTAAAGCAAAGTGAATCAGCTATATGTGTACATATATCCCCTCTTTTTTTTTTTTTTTTTTTTCGGATTTCCTTTCCATTTAGGTCACTGCAGAGCATTGAGTAGAGTTCCCTGTCTATACAGTAGGTTCTCATTATCCTACTGCTGCTGCTGCTAAGTCGCTTCAGTCGTGGCCGACTCTGTGCGACCCCATGGACGGCAGCCCACACGGCTCCCCCGTCCCTGGGATTCTCCAGGCAAGAACACTGGAGTGGGTTGCCATTTTCTTCTCCAGTGCATGAAAGTGAAAAGTGAAAGTGAAGTCGCTCAGTTGTGTCCGACTCCCAGCGACCCCATGGACTGCAGCCCACCAGGCTCCTCCGTCCATGGGATTTTCCAGGCAAGAGGACTGGAGTGGGGTGCCATCGCCTTCTCCTCTCATTATCCTAGTCTCTATGTTATACATAGTAGTGTGTATATGCCAGTCGTAATCTCCCAGTTCATCCCACCCACTCTTGCCCTGTGGTGTCCATACATTTGTTCTCTTTGTCTGTATCTCTGTGTCTGCTTTGCAAATAGGTTCACCTGTATCATTTCTCTAGAATTCACATATATGTGCTAATATACGCTATTTGTTTTTCTCTTTCTGACTTCCTTTGGTCCGTGTGACAGTCTCTAGGTCCATCCATGTCTCTGCAAATGGCACAGTTTTGTGCCTTTTTATGGCTGTTTTCTTTTGCGCTGGGTTGTCCTGTTTCTGGGGCTGGAATTTTCACTCCCATCACTGGATCATCAAGTACCAGCCATGCTAAGCTGGCTATTGGTCCCTCCCACCGACACACACTCCTCAAACTTTTGTCTCCCACCTGTGAAGTGGGAATGTGGAATTGGGTCTGCCTGTCCTGGATGGGTGTTGAGAAAATGAGGACAGCCCTGGGGGACGCAGGTGCACAGAGCCACTGGCCGCTGCCCTCGGGGGGTCCCCAGGCACGTAACTGGGGACCAGAGGTAGGGGTCTCAGAGGCAGAGCAGAAGGAGGCCAGTGCGACTTGGGGTTCAGTATCCTCGCGCACCCCCCACCCCCCAACCTCATATATCGTGGAGACTTCGATGAAATGGAGAACAGGGCAGGAAAGGAGACTCCAACTTCAGAAAAGGTGCTGGGAAAATTAGGTTGCCCTTTGAGGAAAAACCTTTACCTTCTACCAGGCCAACCGGTAAATCCCTAGAAGAATCAAAGAGCGATGTAAGAGTTCGAGAGGATGATATTGATCGAAGGTACCCTTTATCTGCTTGTTCCACGGGGAAACCTCCCCAAACATGAAAAGACAGGAGCAGTCACCAATCAAGAGGCAGAACTGAAAATGCAAATCAGCTCGGAGTCAGAAAGCGAAATCTAAGGGCCAGTGAAGTGGGAGACCGATTGCCACAAACAGGACAAGGAGAGTGTTAAGAAGCTTGCTAGAGAGCGGGGTGTGTGTGTGTGTGTGTTTAAGGCGTTAAAACCTTACAACTCTGGAAGACCGTGAAGCAGTCATTTGTGTTGGATGAGAACAGATGATAAACACATGAAACGTTTCAGTCTCACTGATAATAGAACAAAGGTGTTGAAGTTAAGAGCGTTTCAGAGATCTTCCGCCTTGATAGACTTGGTCCTGAAGATGCTGAGCACATCACAGTAGACTCGGCCCCATTCCGATCACCATGCTTCTCTCTGGAGAGTCATCTCACTGCGGAGATCAGGGCCCCTGAATCCATCTCAGCCCTCTGATGCGATGAAATCACTCACCGCTGCCTGGAGTCTAATCTAAGGAAATAAGCAGAGGTGTAGACAAAGATTTTTATAAACAGAAGGTCACTTTCCTTTTATTTTAAACGGTAACACAAAAATCATGATTTTTAAAGTTTTTTTTTCTCCTCCTTAGGAATTTTGAATGGAGACTTTTGGGGCCAAATGTCTATCTAAAAATAGAACAGAGTTCTGGAAATAACAGTTGTGTCTACAAATGAAATGTCTGTAGCTCCCAAATCAGTCCTTTTTCAAGCCCCAGTTGCACATGCCAATAAGAAATGAGCAGCAGCATAAATACCCAAGATAAGGAGACGGATAAATAAAAGATGAGGCTTCCATGAGTGGAAATATTTTGCAGCCATTAAAAATGAAGTTTATGAAGAATTTTTAATGACATAAGTGCTTATGATGTGATGTTAAGTGAACAGAAAAAAAAAAAAGAGGGTACGGAAATATTTACTTTAGTGTCATTTTTACAACTGTGTAAAAACACACACTCGCCCGAAAAGGGTTGCAGGAGAGAACAGTCAAATGTTAATAGTGTTTCTCTCTAGTTAGTGGAACTGTGGGTGGTTTCTTCTTTTTTTTGTATTTTCTGTATTCTCAAATTTTTCTCTAAAGGTTATGAATTATTTTCAGGAAAAAACATGTACCTATCCTGGCTCCCCTCCCCAAAATCCTGAGAGTCTCTGAGGAATAGCACAAAGGCCAAAAAACAGGGAAGAAATAAGCCAGGGAGGCCAGAACGCAGGGCAGGGGGAATGTGATCAAATGGGTGCCAGGCCTCCAGGGGGCCTTGAATGCCAAGCCCAGCAGCTTGATGTTCACTCAGAGCCCTCTCTTTACCTCGGGGTCACAGGAGAGAGACCGGCCCTTCTGGAAGATGAGGGCTTCAGGCTGTTGTGAATAGCTTCCTGGTGCCAACCTCCTGCCTTTATTTCCGCCCCAGGTAAGAGTTTCACGCTGACCATCACCGTGTTCACCAACCCCACGCAAGTGGCCACCTACCATCGCGCCATCAAAGTGACCGTGGATGGACCCCGGGAGCCTAGACGTAAGTGCCAAAGCCATTGAGCCAACTGGGTTGGGGAGGAGGGCCCAGTGGGGTCACCAGAGTCAGGCAGATGGCACTGGATCCCTGGAGCCGTGGGGGACTGCAGTCCTGCCGCTCAACTCTGCACCCCGGCCTCCCTGCAGTACGTGCTGATGCTAAGCCTGGGGCTGTAGGAAGCCAGGCTGCAAAGGGGAGGTGATGGAATCAGCTTGACCTCCACCCTGCCACCCCGAGTTGACTGCCCATTGGGGGGAATATGGAAAGGAAAGAATGGAAAAGACTGCAGAGAGGGCATTGTGTGTTTGGGGTGGAGATGGGGCCAGGTTGGCTTGACTCCACCCCAGCTTCCTCTGCCAGCGTGGGAGGGAGGGAGCACGCGAAGCAGGTGCTGCTTGGGGTGCGAGGCCATATCCCCTCCTTGGAAACCCTTCCTTTGAATCTCAGGGTGTGACTTAAGTCTCATAGAGCCCAGACACTCTGACCCCAGGACCCACCTCTTGAGATAGGAATGCAGATCTGATTCCGCAAATGTTTATTGAGCACGTATTCTCTGCAGGGAGCAGGGCATCTGTGCATTTTAGCATCAAAGAAGGTTTCTGTTTCGTTGCTTCTGCCTGCTGGATGACCCAGAGTTTCAGATTCAGATTAGGGAAACCGGAGGAGCAGCTGCCACTGTGGGCCAGAGACCAGTGTTTCCTGAATGAATGAGGGAATGAATGAATGAAACAAAGAAGCAGCCAGTCATCTCTGGACTGGTTGCTTCCTGACCTCAGAGCAGAGCTCTTATGTGGACTGGCCCCGACTTGTGGCATGATCGATGTATTGAGGCCCTTTACAGTTTAGAAAACCCTCTCACATTTCTTGTCTCATGGGATTCTGAACCAGGGGGTCACTGGGTTCCCAGAAGGAGGAATCCAGCCCTGGGGATGTTGGGAACCTGGCCAGGGCCTCACACTGTCTTAGGTGTAGGGAGGTGCCCTGTCTTCCCACAAATAGCTTTCAGTTCCAATTCCAGGCCTAAGTGGGCCTGAGGAAGGAGGCTGGGAAGGCGCTGTGGCTGTGCAAGGGCAGCCTCAGTGAGGACCAGCCAGGCCTGGCCCTGGGCCACTCTCCCCTTGGGGAATCAGGCCTGGCCCCCTGATCTGTCCAGCCCACGCCAGCACCTGGCCACCGGGAAAGGGCTCAGAGCTGGGTCTTACAGCCCTGGAAGTGTTTCCCTGCAGGCTTGTCAAGGCCACCTCCTCTAACCCCCTCCACCCAGGCTCCTGATCACAGTCATCAGGCCCAAGTGATTCACCTCCCAGCTGGCACCTGCCCTGGCCAAATTCCTGCTGGTTCCTTCCTGCAGGGATTAGATGTGGATGGGCCCATGACTATGACCTTGGGCTTTGTGACTCAAGAGAAGTCTTGTCTCCTTTTTGGTCTTGGTTTTGTCATCTGTGAACGAGGTCAGTGACCCCAAGAGTCTCAAGGCGGTGATGTCTGGGAAGCCCTTGTGAGCCACAGGTGCCTGGTACAGAGAGCAGATTCTGACCCGGCTTGCCTGGCCGGGGGACCTTGGGGCAGTCCTTGACCTCTCTGCTCCTCGGCTGCCTCCTCCAGGAAGTGGGATGATACCTCCCAGCCTGCTGGCCAGTGATGGCATGTGGATAGTATCTGGCTGTAGCAGTGGGAGGGTCCTTGTGAGTCTCTGGATCCCCGGTGTTCTGTTAATCCTTGTTGTCTGGCTTCCCCTATACTCCCACCACCACCACCACCACCACCATTGGTCAATGGTTGAACCTTTCTTGGTCAGCAGCAGGGTGGCTGCTGAGAAACCCAGGTCATAGTAATAGAGGTATTGAGTCTCTGATGAAGGAGGTGCTGTTTTACTGTAAGTCTCCAGGGGCTGAATCAGGATGAATGGGAGCCACAGTTGGGCTCAGCATGATGCTGAGCACTGAGGAGCCACTCCATAAAGCGGCGAGCTTCCGTGCATAGAGGCCGGTGGGCAGGGGACTTGGAGCTTGATGGGAAGGGTCCCAGGACCCAGCCAATGCCTGGATCCCTCAGATTCCAGAAGGGTCCAATGCCTGGACCCGCTGTGTTCAGCCCTGCCCGGCCCAGAGCTGCCCACCCTCCCCAACTAAGGCCGCTGGATGAGGAAGGAGGCTCAGCTCTCTGCCCTTGAGAGCCCCCCAGTCGAGTCCTTGTCTGCTCGTCTCTCCCTAGGTCTCCCACACCTGAGACAGCCCCTTCCTGGGGTGAGCTGGTTGGGGCAGGGATGGCATAGTTGGAGGCAGCAAGAGGAAAGGAACGAAGCTGGGCTCTGAAAGACCCTGGAGTCAGAAGCAAGTCAGTGTGGGCCAGATCAGTGGTTTTAAAGCAGTTTCTTGAAACAAAATCTTGGTTGTTGTTCAGACACTAAGTCATATCCAACTTTGCAACCCCATGGACTGCAGCACTCGCCAGGCTTCCCTGTCCTTCACTGTCTCCAGGAGCTTGCTCAGATTCATGTCCATTGAGTTGGTGATGCCATCCAACCATCTTATCCTTTGCCGCCCTCTGATCTTAGCAGAAGCTCATTTATAGAAAAGGGCGAATGTGGGAGGTGGCCCTCCTGGTCTCCTCCCCTCTGCCCGGCCCTCAGGGCGGGTCTCCCCAGCACCCCTGGTTCCAGCTCCAACCTGGCCTGCACTCGGCCACCTTTGGACACCGCCGCCTCCTTTCTCAGCTTCCATTTCCCCACCTGTAAGTGGTCAGAGGCCGGCTCAGCTGCGTTTGGTCAGCGAGCGTTCCCGGGATGCTGGGCCCTTTGCAGAGTCTCTTTTGGGGAGGGCTGCGCTGTGCGCCACGTAGGATCTCAGTTCCCAGACCAGGGGTCAAGCCTGCGCCCCTGCAGTGCAAGTGTCTTAACCACTGGACTGCCAGAGAAGTCCCCCAGAGTCTCTCACCTGATCCTCAACTACCCCAGGAGGAGACATGCCGGCAGACAAAGCCGCTTGCCCCAGGGTGAGCTTCGGTACACCCTTGGGGCTCCACCCGGGGCTCAGGGAAGCCAGGGCTGCATGGAAGGGGCTTCCAAGCCCAGTGTGCTCATCTGTAAGGCAGGGATGGCGTTAGCTTGTGCTGTGGGGAGCTGTGAGCGTTGCATGAGTCTGTCGCTGACTGGCTCTCAAGACTCTCCTGATGGATGTTCGCCGGGTTTTCCTTCTGGGCTTTTCTCCTGCTTTGGGACCGCACCCCCACCCCAACCCCATGTGAGGGCTGAGCCTTCTGTGGGGAGGAATGGGAGTCGAGGCTGGTCCCGGGAGCCAGGGAGCGGGCGCCTTGCAGCTCCCCGAGGCCTGGCTGTGGGTTCTGTGGCTGGGTCGTTCCCCTCCGCTGCCCTGCAGAGCGTGCCCAGTCTGCAGCCAGGTGGCCAGCTGGGTTTGAAGGCTGGCTTGGTGGCTTCCTGCCTGTGTGGCCTTGGTTTCCGAGGTTCTCAGGGCTGGTGTCCCTCAGAGTCACCAGGGGCTGGTTACGAAGCAGGTGGAGCAGGATCCTGAAACATGGTGGCAGGCGGGGTCGTGCTCGAGCGGGCCTGGGCTGGACCACAGTTGGGAACTACTCACCCCATCTCCCAGGCTCACGGGTGTTGTACTTGAGAGGGCTTCCTTGGTGGTTCAGGCCATAAAGAATCTGCCTGCAATGCAGGAGACCCAGGTTCGATCCCTGGATCAGGAAGATCACTGGAGAAGGAAACAGCTACCCACTCCAGTAATCTTGCCTGGGAAATCCCAAGGACAGAGGAGCCTGGCGGGCTACAGTTGCAAACTCAGTTGCAAACACTGAGGTTGCAAAGTGTTGGACACAACTGAGCAACTAACACACACTTGGAAGGGTGGGGCACAGGTTCCTCACTGAGGCACCGGCCCATCTTGCCTGGGGCGGGAGTGGGGGTCGGGTCTTTTCTTCCCCAAAATATACATGGGATGATTTCAACAAATACTACTTTCCTGGGGCCCGACCCTGTATCAGGCATTGTTCTAGAAACTGAGGAGGCTGCACTGAACCCAACAGACCAGGTTCTGGCCCTCCCAGGTCTCACACACTTGGGGTGGGGAGAGATGGTAAGTCATGCTGCTATCACCACGGCCGTGAAGCCCAGATCTGACGTGTGACTGGGCCCCCTCCACCCTCCTCTCCTCCGCCTTCCTCTTTGCTTACCCCACTCTGGCCGCGCTGGCCTCTTGGCCTTTGCCCCGCTGTTCCCTCTACCTGGACATGCCTCTCCTGACAGCCCTGGACACACAGACATCCCCGTTCCCCTAAACTTCCTGTCTTTCGTTTTATTGTCACCTTCTAAGATGCTATATAGCTCACGCATTTATTTCACCTATTTTTCATCTTCCCTGATTACTGTTTGTGCCCCACCCCCACCCCAGGGGGGTGGGTGGTCCTTTGCTTTGCCAGACATTGATGTAGACCCTGGAACACAGACGTGAGCACGTCGTCGGTGTTCAGTAGGTAGTTGTTGAATGGATAAACGAGGTAAAACAAATGATTTAGCTAGATTTCTGGTAGTGAGAAGTCCTGCAGAGACAACCGAAGCTGGGGGAGGGGTGGAGCGAGCAGGGCTGGGACCCACAGGGAAGTGTCACCTCCTGAAGAGGTGATGTTGGAGCAGAGGCCTGAAGGAGGTGAGCACACAGCCACGGGGGCGGCTGGGAGCTAGAGACAGCATGGGCAGGCCAAGTGACCCTGAGCCGGCCACCAACCTCAGGTCGCCACAGTTCCATCCTCCATTCCAGGTGTGGGCACTGGAGGGGTGCCCAGGATGCCCACCCCCAGGGAGTGCACCCAACAGGCAGGAAAGGGTTAACCTCAGACCTCCTGTGCTCCCCGGATGAGGGTCCTGGCTCCCAGTTCCCACCTACCCACCCACCCCCAGGGAGTGCATCCAGCAGGAGGGAAGGGGTTAACCTCAGACCTCCGGGGCTGCCCCCTAATTAGGCCCAGGCCGCTGGAAGCCCCAGTTGTGGCCCCAGGAGGGACCCGCTGGCCCCTTGCCTGCCCGCCCGCTTCTCTGCCCAGCCGCCGACCGGCTTTCATCTGCTCACAGGGGGCCGATTCACAGCGGACCACCCCGGGCCCAGCACCCGCCTGCGATGCCGCGCGGCTGTTAAGAGCCGGGTGTAAATCTCCTGACAGGCCACAGAGCGGGCCTCGGGCCCGGGTGCCCCACCCGTGCGGCCAGGCGGACAGTGGCCGCTGTGTCTGAGCTGTGGCTGCACCAGGCCCGGGCCGGGTAGCCAAGGAGGTGGCCGAGAGGCTTCAGATGGCAGAAGGGCCCCGTGGCTGGGGCCCACATTGTCGCCCGCAGACCGCGCCTCTCCCGCGGCCCCACCCAGCGCTGCTGCTCCTGGCTCCTGGCTCCGGTTGGCCTGCTGCCCTTCTCGCCCCTTCCACGGCAGGACACGGACCTGGCCTCCTGCCAGTCCGGCCTCGCTGCCAAGGAGCCCAGCTGTCCTCTCTCTCGGAGGTCTTGGGAAGCCAAGACCTTAGCAGCTGAGCTCCATGCACCCTGCTCACCCTTCCAGGTTTGCCCTTCGCCACGTGCCTCCACTTTCCCATGTGGAAAACGGGTGTGATGGTAGCAGCCTCCCAGAGGATCATCATGGCCCTTGGAGATGACATGTGTGGCCTGCCTAGCACAGTGCGTGGCCCATCGAAAACGTCTGCTCACGTGGTTGCCATGCTCGTCTCGAGGGGCTTGTGTTAGGCCAGGGTGAAGGCAGGGTGATGGCCCTGATGGCCCCCAGGTTTCCCCCCGGGAGCACTAGGTCCCTGGCAGTCCCTGAGGACCCAGTGCTGGCCCAGGGACGAGCGATGCCTGGGAGGAGAGAGAAGGGAGGCCCCTCCACCTCCGCTGGAACCCAGCCCTGGTCCCTAGGCTTCTGCCGCTGTGACCCCCTGGTGAGTCACCCATCTGGCCCGGATCCAGTGTTCGTCCCCCAACTCTGATCCTTCTTGCACACCTATGAGGCCACATGCACACACCTCCCCCCAACACTTCCCCCCACCACTGACCAGATCAGTGAAGAGGAGCTGTGAATCTTGAGGGCCAAGGCCAGGCCGGGTGTTTCATTCTCCTCAGCCTGTCTGTACCCTCAGGAGTTAAGAGTGTGAGCTCCGCTTCACAGATGACGCACCGGAGGCCCAGGAGAGAGAGTGGCCTGCCCTAGTCACCAGTGGGTGAGAGCTGCCCGGGACAGGCCCCGGGTCGCTGGGCCCTGGAGGCTCACACACGAGGTCAGAGCCCGGATTGAGGTGACATCAGAGGGGCCCTCAGTGAGTTAAGCCCAGCTGCTTGCAGGGGGTCAGGCTGCCAGGCCCAGATGGCAAGGGGGGCGTGCTCCCCCAGCGTCCCATCCTCCATCTGTTCGGAAACACTTGGGGGCCCATTCTCTGGCTCAGCCTCAGCCCAGGGCTTAGACAGTATGATAACCACTCGACAGGACTGGAAACCGAGGCCCAGAGGGAGGAGAGGGACTTGGGGGGTTAGAGCAGGATGTGAGTTTAGAAGGTTGGACTGGGCTTCAGAGCGGGGCGGGGCTCCTGCTGGGGTCCACTGAGACCCTCTCATCTGCCTTTTCCCGGGCCCGTCGTGGCACTGGGCCCTGGGCCTAGGCTGGGCCCTAACAGCCAACCGTTTGGATCCCCCCTGACTTTGCAAAGCCAGGCTCGTTCCCTGTAGGGTGGGCTCCAGGAAGGCAAGGTGGCCAGGTGCTTCCGTGTGACCTCGAGCATGTCACTGGCCTTCACCGAGCCTCAGTTTCTTCACCTGTGTACTAGGGACAGTGGTGGGACACCTCCCCACCTACCTGCACCCCCCCGCTGCCCCCCACCCCCCGCCCCGCGCCACGGGGATGACACAGGTGAAACAAGGCAGAGTGTGGCAGCTGCTGAGACCCTGCAGTGGAGAAAGCGCTCAGTAAGTGTCAGCCACCGTTTTTCTTTCCATCCCTGCTAGCTACTGCTCTTAGCCTTGCAGAGGAGCTGTGGGGCTCCGTGCTGGGAGAAGGTGGCTTCCTAGATGGGGTGGGGGGCTCTTGGACTGAGCCCCAAAGGATAGGAAGACTCCTGACAGAGGCTGTACCTGAGCCGCTGCCCTGAAGTGTGCGAGGCAGAGAATACTAGAGAAACCCTGCGAACAGAAGGAGCAGACGGAGGGGCCCCGAGCCAGCGACCCCCGCTTCCTCGCCAGTGGCTAGTTCTTGGAGTCTAAAGTCAGGGACTTTCGAAGCTGGAGGGGCCTCAGGGAGCAGTATGTACAGAGGGGAAACTGAGTCCCGGCGTGAAAGGGCTGGGCCCCTGGTGACCCGGTGAACTGGGCCAGAGCTCCCCGCCCCCAGCTCTCACTGTGGGTGGCGGAATGAAAGAGGTCTATTCTGAAGGCCCATCTTCTTTCCTCGGGCACAGGGAGTTCTGTTCTCCCAGTGTGAAGGCCGGGGCCCTGTGGCTCTGAGACTCTCTGGCACCCTGGCCCCATGGAGCCGCCTGGGCTCCCCTTTGCCCCTCCCAGGCCTTGACTCGGGGGTTCCACAGCAACACGGAAGCGGTTCCCCCACGTGCCCTGAAAACTCCCCTCCAGGAATTCTGCCCTTTGCGAAAGTAGGGTAGCATGTGGTTGGAACATGTGCTCCGGGACCACATTACCTGCTTTATATCCCAGACCAGTCACTTAGCGTAGGGTTCATCTTGAAGCCTCAGTGGCCCCATCTGTACAATGGGGACGAAAGGGGGGTGTTCAGAGAAGGAGCACTGGACTTGGGGTCAGGGGTCTGGGTGCTGACGCCGACTCTGGGTGCTGGCCTGGCTTTGTGTCCCAGACAGGACTCACCGACCTGGCCTCAGTGTCCCTGTCTCCACGTGGAGACGATAATCCTGCCGCCCTCGGTGTGAGCTGGGGTAGAAGTGACCACACAGGGGACAGTGACCTGGGAGGGTGGAGAGCATCCAGAGACCTTGTTTGGTCGGAACCACGACCCGCAAGGGCACCGTGTGGCCCTCCCACTGTGGCTTGGGGTGGGGGAAAGGGGTGTGACTCAAGCTCAGCTACCGGCTACCAGGCTGCGGGCGGTCCTTGAACCCAGGCGGGCTGTGAACCCCGCCCTCCTTCCGTCGGCCCGCAGGCGCCTCTGTAAACACTCTGTACTCAGTGTGACTCAGAAACGGGACTCTATCCGCCAGTGACAATAACAGCAAGGCCTGAGGTTTGCAGCAGCTTTTGTGTAGCCCCATTGGCTCACTTCAAGCTTGTGGTTGACTAACACACCCGGATCCTTTGCACCCGAGCTGCTGTCAGGTCAGTCTGCGGTCTCCACATCTATCCAGCCGGCTTCCTCCCTGTTGAGATTGTTCTCAGTGCATCCATGATCCAGCTCATCCACGTCACCCTGCCGTCCCCAGTGGCCGCAGCAGCTAGGGCGAGAGCACGCCCTCCAAGGCCTGCCAGGACCGAGGTTGAGCCCCGTGGCACTCCCCTGGAGACCCTTTCCCCAGGGCTATCCATTAGTCAGCCCTAGACGGCTCACGTTAGACAGCCAACCAGAAAATGAAACCTCAAACTTGGAGGCTACAAACTGGCAACCCCTGAGCAGGACATATTGTGCCAAGTGGGTTATTGTGTTGTTGCTGTTGGTTTCAGTATACCAGGCTTCCCTGGTGGTTCAGCTGGTAAAGGATCTACCTGCAATGCAGGAGACCCGGGTTTGATTCCTGGGGCGGTAAGATTTCCTAGAGAAGGGAACAGCTACCCACTCCAGTATTCTGGCCTGGAGAATTCCATGGACTGTATATAGTCCATGGGGTCACAAAGAGTCGGACATGACGGAGTGACTTTCACCTTTCAGTATTTGGGTTAATCGCTGACATATATAATACGGGAGATTTCACGGAAAAGCAGGTTTATGGCTTCTGGTAAATTGGAAACTGGCAACACTGGGCCCACCTCCATCGGGGCACCAGTCAGCTGGGCTGGATGGCAACTGCCCCTTCTACAAGGCCCACCCTCTCCAGTCTGTCCCAGTCTCCACCCATCCCATCTGCCTGATTTATGAAACTTGCCTGGTCCCCTTAGGCATCTGAGTTTGCAGCCTCAGCTCCAGCCACATTTACCCCAGCCCACGTTTTTCCTGTTTCCAGGGGTCCTGGGAGGCAGTAGTGGGGCCTGGCTGGTGCCAAGTGGGCCCATTTTGGCTGCCACATGTCCCATGGGCCTGGGCCTGGGCCCTCCTTGGAGGAGAAATTGGGTTCCTTGGTTCTTGGTGGCTTGCTGAGCCCACTGTGGCCCCCAGGACAACCGGTTCCATTCCTCAGGGCTCTCAGATGCCTATGTGAGCTGGTGGCAGGGGTGTGGAGCCAGCCTGGGGGCCTGTGGGTACCAAAATCCATTGCATCCTCATTTGAAAATCAGGAATCAGGCCCATTCTGCAGCCTCCAGCTCTGTCCCCTCGTTCCCAACAGCAGTGAAGAGTGCCATCACACTTACCCAGGCCCCCCGGGGGGGCCATATTCTGAGACTGTCGTCTTCTTTCTCTGTCAAGCTAGAAAATTCCTCTTGTCACGGCAGACCCCAGGACTCAGGCAAGCCTTCTCCTCTCCCCGAGCCCATTCCCCACTCTTCTTTTCCAAGAATCCCAGGTCTAGAAAATCCTCCCCACTTCCTCGCTGTGTGACCTCAGGCAAGCTTCTTTACCTCTCTGAGCCGCAGCTCTGTTGTCTTACAGAAAGAGGACCAGGCCAGCCTGCCTGCCTCAGCAGGAACTTGGGACACACACGGGCTCAGCAAGGCCACTCTGCCCCCACTCATGGCTCCTCACCACGCCCCAGGGTGGGTTCCCAAGGTTTTGCGGAAACTCTGTGGTTTCTCTGAGGCGGGGGTACTCTCTGCATTTATCAGATGACGAAATTGAGGGGCCCCCACCCAGGTGGGCTGTGGAAGAGCAAGTTACAGAATGATACAACCAGGCTGAGACCATTCAAGAAAGTTCTATGAAAAACTTGCTCTGTGTTTTCCATGCACATGAAACCCTAAAAAAGGCCTGGAAAGAAAGACCTCCAAATTGATCACTTGGGGATTTCTGGGTAGGATTTAGGGTGGGTCCGAGGAGTCATTAGCCTTACCTGTAATGCTTTTCTTTTTGGAGGTATTCACGTGTTGCTTGTGAAATGTAAAATGAGTAATTGGAAAAGTGCGTGTGTGTATGAGTGTGTGTAAGGGGGTGATCCCTGTAAGCCTGATGTCATTCAAGAAGGGTTGAGGGTGGCCTTGACTGGCTGCTTAAAGGCAAGGACATGGCCATCTTGACCCGGCTAGCTCCTCCAGGGTCTTGGAGACGAGGCTGGGGTCCTTCTTGTATGGTAATGGCAGAAGAATCCTGGAAAACGCTGGTAGTTTGTCCAAGCTCAGTGCCCCAAGTAGGTGCACTGATCCCCTGTCCCCAGCTTCTGGACAAAGATGGGAGTCCGGCCCCTCACACAGTGCCCCGCAGCACTTGCTGGCATCCTGGTCAATTTCTCCTCCTGTCTGAGGCCCAGAGGGGAGAAGGCATGTGCTGGGGGTTCCCAGGTAGCTCTGGACTGCAGGAGCCGGCACTCCCATTCTGGGCCTTGTCTCATTCCTCTTGCAGATGGAAATGCTGGGGGCGGGGGCAGGGAATGCTGGGGGCAGAGAGTGGTACCATCCCTGGGTTCTCTCCCTGCCTTCCACAGAGCCTGCCTGAGCCCCTATGCATGCCTGTTGCCTCAGGTTTCTCTTCTGCCAAAAAGTGTAACATAGGGACTTCCCTGGTGGTCCAGTGGCTAAGACTGCCCACTGGCAATGCAGGGGCCAGAGTTCGATCCCTAGTCAGGGAGCTAGGTTCCGCATGCCCCAGCTAAGAGCTGACACAGCCAAATAAGTGAAAGTAAATATTTTTAAAAAGTTTAACATAGAGGTGTAGATCTCGGGCTTTGAGTTGAACTCCCAAGTTCAGATCTTGACTCCACAACTTACTGGCTGTGTGGCCTGGAAGCTCTCTTGAGTCTCACCTGTGGCGTCGGAAGGTCAGGGTAAAATCATGGCAGCCGCAGGGCGGCCCGTACTGACTGTTCTCTGTTCAGAAAAGAGGCTGGTAACGGCCAATGGGATCTCCCTTGCAGAGGCCTAAGGTTAGACCGCAGGGAGAACTTCCCAACGGAGCAAGGTGTTTCTGCCCACCCCACCCCCAATCCCGGGATGAGCTGCTCATGGGCTCCATGCTCTGCAGGGCATCGGCAGAAGCTGGAGGACCAGACCAAGGGATTCCCCGACCGCTTCGGGGACCTGGAGCGTCTGCGCATGCGGGTGACACCCAGCACGCCCAGCCCCCGGAGCTCGCTCAGCACCACCAGCCACTTCGGCAGCCAGGCCCAGACCCCCATCCAAGGTACGTCACCCAGGGACGGCGGCGGGCGGGGGCGGCGGGGGAGCGGGGGGCGGGCGGCGGCCTGGGCGTGGTCCCCGGGCCTCAGACCGGAAGCTCATCAGAAGGTCCTTGACTGTACCGCCCTGGTCTTAACGACGGAGTGCGGGTGCCCACTTGCTCTGACACTCGGCCCACTCTGAGGGCCTGCTCGGCCCGGTCCTGGGCTCAGCCCTTCCTTCACTCAGCAAATAGATACTGCCGCCCTCCCTGTGCCATCACAGTGCCTGGCCTCAAGGATCAATGTGAATAGGCAGACAGAGTCCCTTCCCTGCCCCGCCAGGAGCTCCCTGTCCCCTGCGGGAAATAGCCATTGGTTCCCCAGCGTGCCTGTTGGAGTTGGACAGGACCTGCCCCAAGAGCCTGAGGCAGACACCTGTCTCCCGAGGACATGGTGGGCCCCCAAACCTCGCCTTTCTCATCTGAAAGCCAGGTGGTTGGTGGATGCCTCTGCCCGGGCCTGGGTGATGTTCAGATGATCTCACTGCGCTCAGAAAAACTTCGTGAAGTCAGGTTGTAGCCCTGGAGGGACACAGAACTTTGACCTAAGAAAGGTCCCCGGTGACCCAGAGACTTCCCAGACAGGGGGGAGGAGGAGGGCGGCCTCTGGGCGGAGGTGGGGGATGGAGTGTCTCCCCCGTGGCCGGATGGACGCGGCAGGCCATGGGACCCCGGCCTCAGGCGGACTGTCCAGGTGCACGGGGCCTGGCGCGCAGCTCTCCGGGTTCTCTTGGCCAGTAGGATGGGTGCTGGGGGCTGAGTGCACAGCTGACCCTCAAGCTAGGCGGGGACTGAGCGCATCCATCCCCAGCACTGGCCGAGGACGGGAGGGCCGGCTGCCATCAGGCGCCGCGGGTTTGTGTCCTTTCTCGGCCCTCCGGGCCCTGGTTAGATTCCATTTGGCAGATGCGTGAACTGAGGCTTCAGAGGTTGAAGGGCCACCCTTGGGTCACACAGACCATCACTGGCCAGATTCAAAACGTCCACAGCACCTGCCCTTGGGCACCTCCTGTACTTCTGAGGGCCTAGGGGGTCCCTACTGGGTCTCTCTGTTAAGGGAGGCCCTGCCCTCAGCCCTGGCCATGTGTGCCAGGCATGATGCCACACTGAAGCACTTGATGAAGCCCCCTGGCATGAAGAGAAATTTCCTCCCTTCTGGCCTGGGGAGCTGGGCCTTGGCCCTACTGAGCCCTGAAGGTGGGGAGAGGCGCCCCCCGCTCCCCGGCCCATCCTGCAGCTCTGGGCCAGGGGCTGTCCACTTTTGAGACACTCAGCAACTCTTGAGCCCAGGGGATTGCAGGGTGGAGGGGTCTGAGCTCAGGTGGCAGGGAGAGGTCTTCTGGGCTCGTGCCCAGCCCTACCCAGAAGCTGTCCGTGTTTCCGTCGCCCATTGGCCGGCCTTTGTGCAGGTGAAGTGGTCTAAGATGCCAGGCCTTCTGCCATGGGCAGGGCTGGCGCCCAGCCAGGAGCTCCTGGACCCCAGCAGGTGGGCACAGAGTGGTGTCCCGGCCAGCAGCTCCCATGGAAGGGTAGCCCCCCTCCCCTTTCCAGCTGTGTGGACAAGGTTTGGGAAGCAGCACCTGACGGAGTCTGAGACAGATCTACTCACCCCTGTCTAGCCCCAGAGGGCCATGCCTGGCCCAGCAACAGCCAGAGGCCCTACCTCCCCGGGGCCTGGGAGGAGAGGAGGTCAGGCCTGTGTGGGACACCGGCTGACCCCACCCTACCCCTTTGGAGTGAGAGGAAGGGCTTCTGACATCCAAGACCAGGGAAGGAGCCTGACCTTTGCAGTCGGGTAGGCTCTAACAGGCACTGGCTGTGTGATCTCAGGCAAGTCGTTTCCCCTCTCTGAGCCTCAGTTTTCTCATCTCTAAAGTGGGAAGAAGGAGGTATCTGTCACAGAGGGGCTGTTGGCAGAGCCAGGTCTGGGGAGTCCCTCTTTCTGACCCTCCCCTCCTGGTGGGACAGATCTCTGCCTTCAGACTCCATCCTGGGGGTCCTCTTCAGGGCACCCGCCCCCCACCACTCCTCTTGGTTCCTGTTAACAGCTTTGACCCCCCAGCTTTGGTCACTGGCAAGCAGCGCTGAGGCCCCAACCCTCCCATACCCCAGCCCCCAGCCCCCTGGCTGCAGCCGCCCACAATGGGGGCTTCTCACAGCTCAAAGGCCTCATTCAGCCACCATGCAGCAGCTGGGGCAATTTGGAGAAGAAAATAAACATTTCCTTCCAGTGTTGGGATTGGCTGCTCGACAGCGGCCTGGCCAGCTCGGGTTTCCTGGGGCTACTGGGCTGGAGGGGGTGAGGGTGGTGGGGGGGCAGGAGCTGAAGGGTGCTGAGGGCAGATGCTCTCCCCGCCACCCTGCCCTGGGAGGGAGACAGAAGGGGATGGTGGCAGATCCAGGCAGGCCTGCCTGCAGCCCACGGGACCCTCCGAGTGCCACATACACCCAGGCCCACCCGGCACAGCCCCTGTGTTTCCCAGACTGCAGTCCTGTCTTCGCATCCTGGGGTCCCTGTTTGGCCTCCCTTTGTTTTGAAAAAAGGCTTCCCTGTCATAGGGGCAGCGCTCACTTCCCTGAGCTCAGAGCAAGGTGTTAGTCTCATGCTTGGCTCTTCCGGGGGGTGCCAGGCGATGCCCGCAAAGCTTCTCCCCCGGGGTTGGGAGGTGAGGACAGGAGCCAGGCTCCCCTGACCCCCTAGGCTTCGGGGCAGCACTGACCAGTCAAGAGATCTGTTAGGGAGGGTACCAGGTGTGCCAGAAGACCCCAGTCTCCCGGACCTTCGCCCCCCACATCTTCCCAACCTGGAGCCTGGGTGCAACGTCACATTCTGGTCCATGTCCAGGACCAGAGCCTGCTGCTGAGGAAGCAACCCCCAGCTGAGCCGGGAAGACCCCAAAGCCCAGAGAGGTTGCAGGTGTCATCTGAGGCCACACAGCGCCTCAGGCAGATCTGGGAAAGCAAAGCCTGAGAGCACCTGCAGCTCTTATCCCAGCCGTGCCTCAGGCCCTGCAAGAAGTGCCTGCCTGGAGCTGGCCAGGGGAAGGGCTGGGCACCTCCCGAGTCCTCTCTGGCCCCTAGTTTTTGGTGGACAAAGGGCTTGGGGACTGACTGACTTCCCAGTGGAACTGCTGCTGGGAGCTCACCTGCCCGCCCCCAACTGCTGCCCAGAGTCACCCCTGTGGCCAGGGTACAAGGAAGGACCAGGGTCAGGGGCTCATCTTTGCTGGGCCCCAAATGGGCCGGTTTTCCTGGGTGCCAAGAACGGGAGGTGTCACAGCCACAGCGGCAGCACAGGCCCTCATCAGGCCCCTGCTCTGGGCTCAGTGTCAGCACTTTGCATGCATTAAATCCCTAGGGCCTATTATCGTCTCCATTTTTCATGTGGGACAGCCCGATGCACAGAGAGGTTAAGTGACTTGCCCAGGAACACACAGCTAGTCAGTGTCAGAACTAAGATCTGTATCTAAGCTTGGAGACGATACAGTTAACTTCCAATGTGCTGCCTCAGAGATGGGACAGCTCCCCCTCAGGCACGTGTGAGTGCTCAGGACCAAGAACCCCGGGTTCCCTGCCAGGTCCTGCTGTGTGACCCTCCGGCGAGTGCCTCACCCTCTCTGAGTCTCAGGTTTCCTACTAAGGGATTTGGACTCATTCCTGAAGCCTCTTGGGAAGTTGAGGGTTTGGGAGTCTGTGATTACAAAAGGCAAGGCGGAGGTGAGGATACCCTCGTCTTGGAGCCAAACCCGGGAGGAGTCAGGGCAGGGCCTGGGCTGGACCCTGGGTCTCTCTGCGATGAGGGCAGAGTCCAGGCCACCAGACCCCTCTATGTGCATCTCACTTTGTTGTGGAGGCAGGTGAGGGTGGCATCTGACCCTCGTCTGGCCACCAGGCAGCTCCAGCCTGCGGGCAGCCGTGGAGATGACAGGCCCAGGGAGAGGCCAGGTGGCAGGAAAGGACAGAACCGCTGTGGACGCAGCCCCCTCAAATGTAGGCCAGACGGCTCCCGTAGCCTCGCTGAGCCCCGCTGGGCAGAGAGGTGAGGCGGGCGCACGCACACGGGTACATCCCAGCAGGAGCAGAAAGCAGAGAGCCCCTGACAAGTTCCAGTCCCTTCCGTGCAGCATGGGAGAAGCCATCTTTCTCTCTCCGCCTGTTTCCTTTATCTGCAAAAAGCAGGGCTAACTCCTTATCTTGCAGAACCACCAGAGCCCCTCTTCGCACCCATGGTCTTCCCAGCTCTTACTTAACCCAGAGGGAGAGAGGGAGGCAGGAGCTGTTGGGCCAGGCTGCTGGGTGGCCGGTGCTGGCCCTGTCCTCAGTGTCTCTGACACCAGCAGCCCAGCTGGAAGCCCAGCTTCACTCCCTCAACGGGCCTCTGCCCGGCCAGGCTGTGACAAGGACTCCGGGAGGAGAGAGACAAGCCCTCCCCCTCCTCTCCCTGTCCCGGCAGGTGACCCCCGGCCACCCACAGCCCAGATACCTGCTCTCACCTGTCCGCAGGTGGGGGCCAGATTTGGAGTCCACAGGCTCCAGCCCCCGAGCAGCCCAGAAGGGTCAGAGCAGAGCCAGATCTAGAACCAGGGGATCCCCCACACGGGCCTACGAACCAGAGCCTGAGGTCCTTTTTTTTTTCTTTCTTTAAAAATTAATTTATTTTTTAATTTTTGGCTGCACTGGGTCTTCGTTGCTGCCTGTGGGATTTCTCCAGTTGTGGCGAGTGAGGGCCGTTCTTGTGGGTCACAGGCTTCTTACGGCGGTGGCTTCCCTTGTTGGCAGAGCAGAGGCTCGGTAGCCTGGCCAGACGGCTCAGTTGCCTTGCTCATGCGAGATCTTCCCAGACCAGGGATCGAACCCGCGTCCCCTGCCCTGGCAGGCAGATTCTTAATCCCTGGACCAACCAGGGCCGTCGCCCGAGGTCATCCTTGAAGAAGGGCCCCCGGGCGGGAGGAGGGCGGTGGGCGTCGGGCTGCGAATGACCGGTCCTCCTTGCTGTCCCCCCCGCTTCCACCAGGCACCTCGGAACTGAACCCCTTCTCCGACCCCCGCCAGTTCGACCGCTCCTTCCTGCCGCCCCTCACGGAGAGCCGCTTTTCCGACCCCCGAATGCATTACCCGGGGGCCATGTCAGCCGCCTTCCCGTACAGCGCCACGCCCTCGGGCACCAGCATCAGCAGCCTCAGCGTGGCCAGCATGCCGGCCGGCGGCCGCTTCCACCACACCTACCTGCCGCCGCCCTACCCCGGGGCCCCGCAGAACCAGAGCGGGCCCTTCCCGGCCAGCCCGTCCCCCTATCACCTCTATTACGGCGCGTCCTCGGGCTCCTACCAGTTCTCCATGGCGGCCGGCGGCGGAGGCGGCGGCAGCGGGGGCGACCGCTCCCCGACCCGCATGCTGGCCTCCTGCACCAGCAGCGCCGCCGCGGTCGCCACCGGCAGCCTCATGAACCCCAGCCTGGGCGGCCAGAGCGACGGCGTGGAGGCCGACGGCAGCCACAGCAACTCGCCCACCGCGCTGAGCACGCCCGGCCGCATGGACGAGGCCGTGTGGCGGCCCTACTGACCGCCTGCGGCGGAGTGGACGGCTCTCGCCGGCGGCGCGCGGCGGGGGGATACCCCCGAGACCCTTCCAGACAAGTGCGGCTGGCCCAGCTCCAAGGCTCAGGGCGCCAACTGGACTTAACGCTCCAGGGCAGTCGTGGGCCCCAGACGGGTCCACTGTCCTGAGAGGCGGCCCGGAGCTGGTGGCCGGCTCTAAGAGCGTCTCATCCCAGAGCCACGATTTTGTACAGAGGGGTGGGGACCTCCTCCAGGACCCCGCCCCCAGCCCAGATCCTGTTCATCTCATCCCATGTCCCTGTGGGAGAAGCCCCCTCCTGCCACCCACCCCCTGCCCCCCCAGTCATGCCCACTGCTGTCAGGGGCCCAGGCCCCTGGACCGAGACCATCTCTTTCCCAAAGAGAGGTGGTATTGGCCCATATGGTTTGCCCTCTTATCCACCGAGCCCTACAAAGACCTCCCGTTGCAGTTTTCCTCAGAGACCCCTCACCCCGTGGGCCCAGCCCTTCCCTCCACACTTACACAAGTCGCAACTGGAAGGTTCCCGCAGCCCTGAAAGGGGGGCTTCCTCATGGTATGGAAGAGGAAGGAACCCCTCCAGAGGCCCCAGGGGGTCACTAGCAGAGATGGAAAGAGAACACCCCAGGCCCGCCCCACCCCTCCCCGAGCTCTGCTCCCTGACAACTCTAAGAGGCCCCAACCTGGTCCCAGGGCCCCAGAGCAGACTGACCTGTGACAGCAGGTCCCTGAAACCAGGGCAGGCACCTGCAGACGGGTCCTCCGTGCACTTTACCAATCCAAGCCACGCGCCCTCTCTCCTCTCGGTGGACTGGGAAGGGTCCCTTTTCCCCTAGGCTGGTCTCCACGTTGCCATTTTTGGAGAGAGCACCAGAACTGGACGGGTCCCAGCAGAAAGCCTTGGGGTGAGGGGTCATCATGGGGTCAGATGTCAGCCTCCCTGTCCTACCTAGGTCCAGCCAAGCTGCACACACCCCTGACCCCCAGCCTCCTGAGAAGGCCCCGCCAAACCTCCCAACCTCTGACATACACCCTCCATCTTTAACCAGTCTGCTCCCAAAGCAGTTTTGAACAACAGCAAAATAAAAAACCAGTTGTCAAAGCTGATTTTAGAAAAAGAAGTTTCTCAAACATTTTCAGACACCCAGTCCCTTACAGGAAAAGGTCCCATGATAGTGAATGATACTCCCCCCACCCCCTCGAGGGTGTGGAATTGTTAGCCGCCCCCCCTAAAACCTCCTCAAGATGTCACATTCCTTCAGCAGCATCCCACCAGCTGCCACCAAAGGGTAACCCTGCTGCGGAACAAAGGAGGCGCTGGTGAAAGGCTGGAATCTCAACGTCTGTGGCGCTCAGGCGTTTGTTCTAGAGGGTGTGAGCTGGGGCGCAGTGGCTGAGTGACGGCAGATCACAAGAGCTGTGAAGGGCTTGGCAGCCTCAGCCCCAGCTCTGTTCACGGGAAGTGCTACAGTTTGCAGATGGGAAGACAGTCCTGGCCCCCGGGTTTAGGCACGTCTGAGTGCTCTGGTTCTAGAAAGGCATAAGAAACCCACTCCTGAGGTTTTTTTTTTTTTTTTTTAATTCTAGAAAGGCAGAAGTGGAAAAGGACAAGAAAACTCTTAGAAGCGTTGGGCAGCATGTGGATTTAGTCACTGTTTTCGGCCCCATCTTCTGTGCAGGTGGGAATCTCCTCCACACAGCGCCCCTTGGCGGTTGTCTCTGTAACAGCCCTTGGCCGGCCCGTCACCCCAGCCTGCAGCAACCGCCAGAGAAGCACACGGGATACACACTCAGGCAGGTTAGGAAGTCCTTCTGGTGGTCTTACTCAACCCCCCTCTTGCTGCAGTTTGTCTTCTGGAAAAAAAGCACGTCTCCTCCCTTCAAAACAGCTTCTGGGGGATTCCACTGACTCTCAGGCGGGGCGCAGGTTCTGAGGGTGGCGAGCTCCCCACTCCTCCTCAGGAAGCAGCTACAAATTCACTGCCCTGGTGTCTTCTCTCCTGTTCCCTGTGGTTCTGGACGGGCCCCAGGCCCCAGGGGGAGGCACCCTTGGGTCCCCAGGGCCCAGCACTTTGTAGCCCCCCCCAACAGATGACTACCCGCTTCCTGATATCCAAGCCCTGGCTGGGGCAGGGACCGGAAAATAAATTGACCCCCTCGCCCCCTGCCCAGTCCCCGATTAAAAGTGATGGTAGCGGTGCTGAGTCTTGTTTTTTAATGCCCATGGTGGGTGCAGACAGCTTGGGGTGGTACAAGGCTGCTTTAAAGTCATACGAGGCAAACACTGACTCAGAGAGCACAAGGAATCAAGGGGTTTGGGTACCATATTACTGTAAGCCTATTGGTGATGGGTACAGATTGGTTGTGACATATTGTCATGCTGAGGTGTTCATACCTGCTATACGCATACCTTCCGTAAAACCGTCCCAGGGCCGGGAAGAGGGTGGGGGAGGGATGGAAACTTGCTTTGCACTATAATTTGCTTGGTGTGTTTGTTTTTAATGCACAACTTGCTTGTACAGTAAACCGTCTTCTATACTATTTAACTGTAACATGGAATTTTGGCTGATTTGTTACAATAATAGGACTCTGAGAGGTGTCAAAGGAGCCTAGTGCCAGACCTCCAGGGCTGTGTGTATTGGCTTGGGGGTGGGGGTGGGGGGGCAGTGGGAGAGGATGGACCCCTCCCACCATGACCAAGGAGGAAGAGGGCAGAGCCAGGGGGCAAGACCAGGACTGACCTCGCTGTCTTGGAGACCCACCCGCCTACAGCACCCTGGCCTCCCTGCACCCAGCTCCACCAGGAATGGCCACCCTTGGCAAGGGCAGCTCGCGAGCCTCTTCCTGGTGTGGCTGGAACACCAGGGAAACTGACGTCTGCAGGTGCCAACATCCCTCCTCCCGTCACAGGCGACCCATGACTTCTCACGAGTCCACAGGACAAACAGAGCCCCTCCTCCAGCTCGTCCCCCAGGCCCTGAGTTAGGGAGGGGCCAAGGCGGGTCTGTGAAGTGGCCTCGGTGAGGGCCCCTCAATGGGAACTGTTTGCTGCAACACTTGACAACCTGGCAGCAGTCAGAAGTACAAAGCAAGGGGCGCCAGCAGCTCCTCCAGCATGCGGATGAGGGGACTGAGGTGCAAAGAGGGGGTGTCATCTGGCTCCGCCTCTCCGCAGAGTTGTTTGTGGTCTATGGCGGGGCCCGTGGGTGTGATGGTGTGGGGACCCGGCTGGGCTGCCTCCCTCCCCATCCCACCAGCGAGGAGGCCTGGCCCGCCGTGCCTGTCCAGCTGGGACTTGTGGAGGGGAAATTTCATAAAACAGACCTTATTTCTGAGCAAAAAGACTTCAAAAGCTAATCCCAAGACTTTGCCTTGTTCAGTTAGATTGGTCTGCCCGAAACCCAACACCCAGCAGGAAGTTCCCCTTTCCCCAGCCAAACCCTGATCCCCGCCCCTCTGCCCTGCAGCACCCCTTCTGCCCCAGGGCCAGCGGAGTCTTCTCTGAGCAGGAGTCCAGCCAGAGTGGCAGGCTGGGTCTGTGGGTGTGTTCTGAGTGCCCTCTGCCCGGATGAGCAGGACTGGTCCCGAAGCAGCATCTATAATAAGCCAACACTCTGCTTCCGTGTATGTGTTTATGTGGGGGCACTTTGGAGGGCTTCCCAGGTGGCGCTAGTGGTAAAGCACCCTGCCTGCCAAAGCAGAAGATGTAAGAGACGTGGGTTCCATCCCTGGGTTGGGAAGATGCCCTGGAGAAGGAAATGGCAACCCACTCCAGTACTCTTGCCTAGAGAATCCCCATGGACAGAGGAGCCCGGCCGGGCTACAGGGTCACAAAGAGCTGGATGCAACTCGGAAGTGACTTAGCAGGCTTGGAGGGGATGTGGGAGGTTCTGAGTGAGCCCCAGTTCAAGCTCCTTCCCGCCAGCCACATGTGGGTGCCACAGCTGAGAGAAAAGGAGGTGTGGCCTCCACAGCCCCTGACTCAGAGCTCCAGCGCCTTCACCCCAGAAGGCACAGACCAGTACACTCAGCTTCCCAGAAGGAAACGGGAGGTCCAGAGAAGTCGAGGACTTGCCTGAGGTCACACAATTCTGGGGCTGTTGAGGCAAGCGCTGCAGTGACTACATCAGCCTGCAGGTGGCAGCAGACAGCATGGACCTTCCCCTTCAGAGAAGGAAGAAAAGGGACGTGGCCTCACTTACGGTCAGAATTCAGGTTAGGTATTAAGAAGAACTTCCTAACCTCAGGAGAGTCATCCCAGAAGGGCCTGGGAAATGTCTCTATATGGAAAAAGGGTTTTCTTTCCTTCTTGAGCTCTGTGGCCGTGGGAGGTCCCTGTCCCTCTCTGAGCCTCCCTTTTCACTCAGACATTACATACGCACCTACTATGCGCCAGGTGTGTAGCAGAACCCAGATCCCATGACCCCTGGAGGCCCCGCTTTGGGACAGCGGTTTACTTGGCTTGAAGGGAAGGTTGATGTCCCTGGCCCGGCAATTGCAGCCCACTACTGGAGCCCTAGCCCAGGCCCAGGCCCCCCACCTCCTGCACCTCCCAGCCAGGGTAAGGCCTTTCTGTTCCAGAGTCTGTGAGCCCCGGAACCCTAGAATTCCATTTTGAGACTCGAGGACTTGGACCAGTTTGGAAAGTGCCTACAGGCTCATCGGCCCCTGCCCAGCCCCACAGGCCTGTATCCGGCCTGGCCAGAGACTGAGAGAGGTGGTCCAGGCCTTGGGACGCCCAGGGGTGGCCTGCTGGGCACCGGGCTGTGCTTGACACCCCCTGTTGAGGGATGGAGTGGCCCCAGATATACTCCTAGCCTTCTGGGCTTCTGGCCTTGGAGAAGACTTGGACTTTCATTGTGAGAGATGAACGCCTTGGCAGGGGTCTCCAGGCCCAGGGTCAGGGGGCAGCTGTGAGGGTCAGAGGAGACTTGCAGTGAGGGGCGGCCTGGTGTGGGGCCAGCCCCGGTGTTATGGGGAAGGGCCTCAGACCTGCCTCTCTCCCCCGCTGCCCCAGACTGCACCCCATAAACACAGCCAGCCAGCCCCCGCCCCCGTGGCGTGGCCCAGGGGGCAGTGCTGAGCTGCCCCAGACACCCAGATTGGCCATGTGAACCGGGAATGCACCTCAGTGGGTCGGTTCATTTTGGGGTCGTAAATGAAATGAGCTGTCAAACGGACGGGTTGGGGGTGGGGGTGGGGCGCCAGAGTGAAAGAATGAACTGTTCCTTGCGGAAACTCAGGGTGCCCCCATTCTTCCCCATGAGGGCCAGGGGAGCCGGGGTGAGGGGCCGTGTCCCCCAGCATCTGCATCCATACCTGTGTGGCCCAACAGCTAGAGGAGCCGGGGAGCCGGATTCCAGGCTTCCTATTTTTAGTTTTGCAGCTCAAGGCCTGCTGTTTGTTTTATACATTTATATTCGCCCGCAGAGGGAGCCGGCCCTGAGCCCGGCCCGGAGGCAGCCCTTGAGCGGAGGGGAGGGGAGCAAGCCCTAGAGCCCGCTTTCTGGAGCCATCCTCCCTTGGTGCCCAGGCCAGCTGCTGAAACCGGGGTGGCCTCATGGGTGTCCTAACGGGTGGCACCCATTTGGGCCACACACCCCACTCTGCTCTTCTGAGCTGGTATCTTCGAGGCCTTGGCCAGAGTTCATTCACTCATTCACCAGAGACGCAAGCCCCATGCCACCCCCACGGGCTGGACCGTCGAGGAAAAAAGGCCCATGGGTGTGCCCCCGGGGAGTTCATGGGGCAGGAAGACAGGAGGGCTCAGCCAGGGGATACAGGGTGTGAGTGAGACAGGATGGGAAGATGAACAGAAGTTCTCTAAGCAGTAGGAGAGCCTCTGGGTGGAGGGAACCACACGTGCAGCACCTGGAGGACAGAGGTGCGTCTAAGCTGGAATGGATGGTGGGGAGCACGGAGGAATGGTGAGGGGACCATATGGGAGGCGAGCAGCCCAGGAGCTCGCAGGGGCTGAAGGTCGAGCTGAGGGGCCTGGATTTTGGTTCTGCAGGCACTGGGGAGTGGGGGCATGTTCAGATGGGTGTGTGTTGGGGGGATCACCACGGCAGCTGGGACTGTGGACTGCACGAGGGTGCAGAGACTGGCTCACAGGCTACTGCAATAGTCCAGACAAAGAAGGGTGATGCCTGTGCGAAATGGCTGGAGGAGGAGGCATCTCCAGCACAAAAGTCACAGGAAGGATTGTAGTTGTTGTTCAGTCACTAAGTCATGTCCGATCGACACTTTGCTACCCCACTGATTGCAGCATGCAGGCCTCTGTCCTCCACTATCTCAAAGCTTGCTCAGATTCATGTCCATTGAGTCGGTGATACTATTTAACCATCTCATCCTCTGCTGCCCCCTTCTCCCTTTGCCTTCTGTCTTTCCCAGCATCAGGGTTTTTTCCAGTGAATCAGCTTTTCCCATCAGGTGGCCAAAGTATTAGAGCTTCAGCTTCAGTATCAGTCCTTCCAGTGAATATTCAGGGTTTATTCAGGAAGAATCCAGTGCCCCAAACCTCAGACTCAAGTGTCTCTTGGTTTCCTGGGTTCATGGGATTTGATGGAGCCACTGGGGACAGAGTTTTGATAATAGTTTTTGTTGTTGCCACGTGTGTAATAACAGCAGCCCTGCCCTCTCCGTGATCCTTGGGCTCCTACCCTGAACAGGTCTTAGTGAAGCCTTATGTCCTGACTCACGACAACCCCTCACCATCCCTGAGGTCACATACAGCCTCTCAGACTTAAGAGTCCAGGGCTCAAAATCTGGTCCTGGCACCTCAAAAATGTAATGATTGTAAGATCTAATGTCTGAGGTTCCCAGATTCTGTGTATTGAATTTTAAAATCAAAATTTTAAAATTGAAGTATAGTTGATTTAGAATATTATGTTTGTTTCAGGTATGTAGCCTGGTGTACTCTATTTTGCAGTATTTTTGCAGATGATACTCCATTAAAAGTTATTACAAGATAATAGCTGTAATGGAAGGACTGATGCTGAAGCTGAAACTCCAATACTTTGGCCACCTGATGCGAAGAACTGACTCACTTGAAAAGACCCTGATGCTGGAAAAGGCTGAAGGTGGGAGGAGAAGGGGACGAGAGAGGATGAGATGGTTGGATGGCATCACTGACATGAGTTTGAATAAACTCCGGGAGTTGGTGATGGACAGGGAGGCCTGGTGTGCTGCAGTCCCTGGGACTGCAAAGAGTTGGACACGACCGAGCGCCTGAACTGAACTGGACTGAGCTGGATAGCTGTGATTCCCTGTGCTATATAGTATATCCTTGCTGCTTGCCTATTTTCTACATAGTAATTTATATCTGTCAATTCCATACCCCTAGCTTGTCCCTTCCCTTGCCCTCTCCCCTTTGCTAACCTCTAGTTTGTTAGAGAATATTGTGCCTGTGCGTGTTTAGTCATGTCCGACTCTTGGCAGCCTCATGGACTTTAGCCCACCAGACTCCTCTGTCCCTGGGATTTCCCAGGCAAGGATACTGGAGTGGGTTGCCATTTCCTTCTCCAGGGGATCTTCCTGATCCAGGAATCGAACCTGCGTCTCTTGCATCCTGCATTGGCAGATGGATTCTTTACCACTGCACCACCTGGAAAACCCTTTTAGTGAAACAAGTCAGACAGAGAAAGACAAATACATTATGATATCACTTATACGTGGAATCTTAAAAAAGAATACAAATGAATGTGTATACAAAGCAGACTCACAGATATAAGATCACATTTTAAAATTACACCAAATAATACATAGTCATGGGAGAAAACGTAGATTATACAGGTTATCAAAAAGAGCACAAGAAAAAAGAAAAAGCACAAGAAAGGTTACTTATAATCCCACCTCTCCAAAGATAACCATTGTTCATATTTTCAGGAATTTTTCCTCCGTGCAGATCTTTATTTTCTATAAATATATAAATATTTTTCCAGGAATAAAGTTTTTTCTAGCCAAGTACACAGTGTATATACAGAATATCAGTTAATATTATTAAAAAACAAGTGAATCTAGAGTGAAATCACTGGAAGATTGTGGTTATAGCTGTTTCCTGTTTTCTTCTTTATATTTTTCAGTGTTTTTTCAAGTTTTCTAAAGTGAGCACATTTGTTAGGGGCATAGTGTATTAAACTTTTAGACCTTGATAAATATCCAAGCAGAGGAGTTCAAAATCATGCTTGGACCAACTCTTTTGACATTAGCTAAGGTGTCACCTGTTCTACATAGCCTTCCTTGGTAACCTCATGCTGAATTTGGGGCCTTCTCTGCATTTATCTTGGAAATAATAATCAGTATCAGTTCAGTCGCTCAGTCATGTCCAACTCTTTGTGACCCCGTGGACTGCAGCATGCCAGGCCTCCCTGTCCATCACCAACTCCTGGAGCTTACTCAAACTCATGTCCATCAATTTGGTGATGCCATCCAACCATCTCATCCTCTCTTGTCCCCTTCTCCTCCTGCCTTCAATCTTTCCCAGCATCCGGGTCTTTTCAAATGAGTCAGTTCTTCGCATCAGGTGGCCAAAGTATTGGAGTTTCAGCTTTAGCATCATTCCTTCCAAAGAAATCCCAGGACTGATCTCCTTCAGAATGGACTGGTTGGATCTCCTTGCAGTCCAAGGGACTCTCAAGAGTCTTCTCCAACACCACAGTTCAAAAGCATCAATTCTTTAGCGCTCAGCTTTCTTTTTAGTCCAGCTCTCACATCCATACATGACTACTGGAAAAACAATAACTTTGATAGCTAACATTGCATGTCAGGCACTATTATAAATATTTTGCCATGTTAACTCAGCTTCTTAAGGTCTATACTATCAATATCCTCATTTTAAAGCTGAAAAAACTGAGAAACAAGAAAGGAATCCCCTCCTATTTCTAATAAGGGTAGAAAAATACCTAGTAAGCGCTTCCCTGGTGATTCAGATGGTAAAGCATCTGCCCGCAATGTGGGAGACCTGGGTTCGATCCCTGGGTTGGGAAGATCCCCTGGAGAAGGAAATGGCAACCCACTCCAGTACTCTTGCCTGGAAAACCCCATGGACGGAGAAGACTGGTAGGTTACAGTCCATGGGGTTGCAAAGAGTCGGACACAACTGAGCGACTTTTTCTTTCTTTCTTTCTTCTTTCGATACCTGATAAAGTTGGGCTTAAATGTCCCATCAACTAAAGGTATAGGTGGCTCAAAGTAAGACTTGACTTTAGGAAAAAGTTGTTATTTCTTGCACACCTGAGTTTGTGCCCCATGAATCATCTTTGACATAAAGGCTGCCCATTAAAGGGGGAAAGAAAGGAAAAAGTTATGAGAATATGCCTTTAAAAAAAAAAAAAAGGAAAGCAGAAACGGAAAGCACACAGACTTACAGCCCTTTCTCCGCATCTGAGAATAATGCATCTGTCTTTCTGAATTGTGAACCTGAAATTTGACAGAGGCATGAAATCAAGACAGAAATGACATCTCTAGACCCTCCGGTGACCCCACCGCCCATCCTGCACCCTCAAGGGTGAGGGTGCCCTGTGAATGAGGCCTCCCTGGGGGGCTGGAGCCCCTGGCGGCAAGCTCCCTCACTCTGCAGGGGGACACACAGTGGGACGACCAGCTGAGGGGGCGGTCTTCCCCTCCTCAAACAAGTGCTATTTCTCTTTCCATGAAAACAACTCAGTTCTAAATCACCGACGCCTGAAGCTAGAAAAATACGCGGCCCATATTATCATAAAACTATTTTAACATGACGGGGCCCTCTGGGCGGCAGGAGGGGTGGCCGGGAGCCCACAGCAGCCCCTTCCAGTTGCAGCCCCTGGAAACGCTCAGGGGGACGAGAAATTTGGTTTTCATTAGCAGCGAATGTGAGTGGTTCTATCGCTCTGAATGGACCTTTGATTCTGGCTGGCGATGGAATCTTTCCAGGACCAGTGAGATTTGTTTTGTTTTGTGTGTGCGTGTGTGTTTTTTTTCATAGAAAATGGGCCAGGCCCTTCTAGCTTACGTCTTCCCGAACTACGCGGGAATTAGGCGACTCCCCAACCTCTTGACTTCTAAGATCAACAGCTAGGGCCGGCAGGAGGGGCACCCGGGACCATTTGGCTTTATTGACTCTGAGGTTTTATTAAAAATGTTATGTTTCCTTGAGGTCTGCGCCAGACCCAACAAGAAGCCCGGGCCAGGGAGGGGCTCGCCGGGCCAAGGGGATTTTCACCACCTGGAAGACAGCCCACCTTGACCTCCCTTCTCTCACCCCAGTGACCCCCAGAAGTGGCCTCTACTTTAAAATCTCCGCAGAAAACCCTCTGGCTTGCCTCCTATTGATTTCAAGTGAAGGAACACAGGCCACTCTTAGATTCATTTGACACATATTGGTTCACCACCTACTACCAGGATGGGGGCTTGGGATGCAGCTGTGAATAAGCCAGAATCCTCAGCCCCTTGGAGCTTAGGCCCTAGTAGGAGAGAAAGACCATAATCAAGCAGATAAACATGTGCCATGATTTCAGAAAGGAATAAAGGCTACAAAGAATAAGATGGGAGAATATGATGGCAGGAGACGCAGTGCTGCAGGAGGACATTTGAAAAGGTGGTCAGCAAAGGGCCTTCTGAGGAGGGGATTCAGGCTGCCAGGAGCTTCAGCCAGGTGCAGCCGAATCTCTGTGCCAGGTGGCATCTTCCCTGAAAGACGTCTGGAAGGTGTCCAGCGTGTCTGGAATCTGGCAGACAGCCATTGATATGGCCGACTCTGTTCACGAGGTCCCACAGCAGAGAGGGGGCAAAGCAGTTTGCCTATACCCGACAGGGGCCACAGAACCCTCTTCCCGGCCCCATCTGATCATCAAAACAACGCTCCTCTGCGCTATCTTTTTTTTCTCCCTTTCCTTTAATTAATTAATTAATTTCTGGCTGGGCTGGGTCTTCGTTGCTGCGTACGGGCTCTCTCTGGTTGCCGTGAGCAGGGGTTGCTCTTCGCTGCGGTGTGCTGGCTTGTATCGTGGTGGCGTTTCTTGTGGGTCACAGCCTCTCGGGACACGGCCTTCAGTAGTGGTGGTGCCCGGGTGCACTTGCTCCACGGCAGGTGGGATCTTCCCAGACCATGGATCGAAATCCGTGTCCCCGGCCCTGGCAGGTGGATTCCTACCCACTGTGCCACCAGGGAAATCCCAGGGCTGTCTTTACTCAGGCACCCTAGACACAGATCCAGAGGCAGGGATTTTTGTGGGGGGAGGGGGGTTTCAGAAGCGGAATGACAAATAGGACAGAGCACGAGAAGAAAGCTAATTACCGTGACGCATTTGGGCTGGAGATTTTCCTCCTTCTGGTCTTGCGGGGGACTCTGGAGGGTGCATTGCACCACTGACTTGCCCCCCAGGCGGCCAGTGTGACTGACCGGCCCCTCACAGGGGAGTGACCTCCCTGGTAGGCTCCCTGCGATGAGACAGAGTGCAGTGCTCCAAAGGAGGGGGAAGATACGAGCTGCTAGAGCCGACCTGGCGGGCCAGAGTAGCGTCAGGAACATCAAGAGGATCAAGAACACTGGTATGAATGCTATCAGAGCATAACCCACCCCTCCTCCCTGGGCCCGCACCCCATGCCCCTGCTGCTGGGGAAGCAGGAAGTGGCAAGAACATGGCCAGAGGGTGGGAAACCTCCGTGAAAATTCAGGGGTCCAAAATGCTGCTGTAGAGAGGAACATGGAGCTGAGGCAGGTCACACCCTCACCTCTAAGAGAAGTTGCTACATTTTTGCACCTTTAACCACATAGTAGGCAAAAAGTTCCCCACCAGGGACTTCCCTGGTGGTCTAGTGGTTAAGATTCACCTTCCAATGCAGGGGTTGCAGGAACTAAGATCCCACATGCCTCCCAGCGAAAAAACCAGAACATAGAACACAAGCAATATTGTAACAAATTCAATAAAGATTAAAAATGGTCCTCATAAAAAAAATCTTAAAAAAAAGTCCTCCCACCAAAAGATACATCCATATCCTTATCCCTGAAACCTGTGAATAGTTTATTTGGAAAATGGGTCATTACAGATGTAATTAAGGATCTCAAGATGAGAGTATAATCTTGGGTTATCCGAGCAGGTCCTAAATCCAATGACAAACATCCTTATAAGTGATGCACAAAGGAGGAAGCAGCGTGATGACAGAGGAAGAGATTGGAGTAAAGAAGTCACAGGCCAAGGAGTGTCTGGAGCTCCCAGAGGCCAGAGGAAGCAAAGAAAGGATGGTTCCTGGAGACTTTAGAGACAGCACAACCCTGCCAGCACCTTGATTTCAGGCTTCTGACCCGCAGAACTTTGAGAGGGTAAACTCTTACTGTTTTAAGCCACCTTCTTTGGCCTCTTTGAATTTCGAAACAGTGTATTCCACACTTGGGAGTATTACTCGGATCTGTTTATTAGGTGATGAGGAAGTTATCAACTTTGTGTGTGTGTGTTAAAATACATATAACAAAAGTTTACTATCTTTACTATTTTAAGTATGTGGTTCCGTGGTATTAAATGCATTCACATTATCCTATAACCATCACCACCATCCATCCCCATAACTCTTTTCATCTTGCAAATGGAAAACTCTATATCTGTTAAATGATAACCCCCAAGACCCTGGCAACTATCACTCTACTTTCTGTCCCTATGGTTTTGACTACTCTAAGTATCTTATATACATGGAATCATACTGTATTTGACTTTTTGTGACGGCTGATTTCACTTAGCGTTAACATCCTCAAGGTTCATGCATGTTGCAGTATATGACAGGATTTCCTTCGTTTTTAGGTTGACTACTGTACCACTGTATGGATACACTACATTTTGCCCATCCATCCATCCATTGATGCATACTAAGACTGCTTCCATGTTTTAACTATTTGTGAATAATACTGAGTGTAGAATATATCTTCAAAACCCCTCTTTTTATTCATTTGAGTATATACCCAGAAATGGAATTTCTGGCTCATACAGTAAATCTATTTTTAATTATTTGAGAAGCCACCATACTTAGGGGAGGGAGATATTTTTTAAGTTGATTTACAATATTATATAGTTTTAGGTGTACAAAATAGTGTTTCAAAAATGTTATAGATTATACTTCATTTCAAGTTATAAAAATATTGGCTATATTCCCTATGTTGTATAATATATCCTTGAGCTAATTTATTTCACTAAACATAATACCTTCAAAGTCCATCCATTTGGTTGCAAATGGCAAACTTTCATTCTTTTTTCTGCCTGAGTAATATTCCATTGTATATATACGCCACGACTTCTTTATCCATTTATCTGTTGAAGGACACTTGGGTTGCTACCGTATCTTGGATATTGTTAATAATGCTGCTATGAACAGTGACATTAGTGGTACAGAAACCGCCTGCCAGCAGAGGAGACATAAGAGACAGGGGTTTGATCCCTGTGTCGGGAAGATCCCCTGAAGGAGAGCACTGCAGCCTACTCCAGGATTCTTGCCTGGAGAATCCCATGGACGGAGTAGCCTGGCGGGCTACAGTCCGTAGGGTAGCAGAGTCAGACGCAGCTGAAGTGACTTAGCACATGTGAACATTGGGATAGATCTTTTGAAATCAGTGCTTTCATTTTCTGCAGAAATATATCCAGGAGTGATTGCTGGATCATATGGAAGTTCTGTTTTCAGTCTTTTGAGAACCACCATAGTTTCCCATAGCGGCCACACCTGTTTACATTCCCACCAGCAATAACCAGATGGTCCCTTTTCTCCACATCCTGGCCAATATTTGTCATTTCTGGTCCTTTTTACTGTAGACATTCTGACAGTTGTGATTTTTCAAGGTAGTTTTGATTTGCATTTCCCTGATGATTAGATATAGAACATTTTTCATGCTCTTCTTGGCCATCTGTGTGTCTTCCTTGGAAAAATGTCTGCCCATTTTTCAATTGAGTTGTTTGGATTTTTTCTGTTGAGTTGTACGAGCTGTTTATATATTTTAAGTATTAACCCTTTATCAGTCTATCATTTGCAAATATCTTTTTCCATTCTATAGGTTGTCTTTTTGTTTTGTTGACAGTTGTCTTTGCTGTGCAAAAGCTTTTAGGTTTAATTAGCCCCAAGTGTGACAGCTTCCCTGGTGGCTCAGACGGTAAAGCGTCTGCCTGCAATGTGGGAGACCCGGGTTCAATTCCTGGGTCGGGAAGACCCCCTGGAGAAGGAAATGGCAATCCACTCCAGCACTCTTGCCTGGAAAATCCCATGGATGGAGGAGCCTGATAGGCTACAGTCCATGGCGTCGCAAAGAGTCAGACACGACTGAGCGACCTCACTTTCACTTGGGCCCCATTTATTTAGTTTTTGCTTTTGTTTCTTTGCCTTAGGAGACAGATCCCAAAAAAATTGCTGCAATTTATGTTGAAGAGTGTTATGTCTATGCTTTCTTCCAGGAGTTTTATGGTTTCCAGTCTTCATTTAGGCCTTTAATCCATTTTTAGTTTATTTTTGTATATGATGTGAGAAAATGTTCTACGTTCATTCTTTTACATGTAGCCACCCAGTTTTTCCAGCACCATTTATTGGAGAGACTGTCTTTTCTCCACTGTATATTCTTGTCTCCTTTGTCATAGATTAGTTGACCATAACTGTATTGGTTTAATTTGGGGCTGTCTAGTCTGTTCAGTACCATCTTGTTTTGATTATTGTCACTTTGTAGTATAGTCTGAAATCAGAGCCTGTGATGCCTCTAACTCTGTTCTCCTTTCTCAAGATGATCTGGACACACAACACAGTTGTCCACAGTGGCTGTACCACTTTACATGCCCACAAACAGTGCACAAGGGTTCCAGTGTCTTCACATCCTCACTAACATTTGTTATTTTTTTAAAAAACTGTCATTTCTGAGACAAAGAAAGAGATAACTCTGTAGAGGCTGAGGCTGCAATGCAAGCTGCCTTGTTATTTAAGCCATGTGACCAAGAAGATTCCACAGTGCTAGATAGGGATATTGGACAGAGTCTTTGGCAAACCCTAGTGAACTGAAGCGACTTAGCAGCAGCAGCAGCAGTGAAAGAGTGCTAGGGCACACTCCTCAGGTTTCCTGCAGCAGAGAACTACTCTTAAAAAAAAAAAATAGTTTCTGACATTCTCCTGATTCCTAATTGGGACTGCATGCCTGACCATGAGACACTCAGCAGCTATAGGGTAGCTCTCTCCAGAGTGACCCTTTTGAGATGGGTATTATCAAATCCATCAGGTCATAATATTAGGGAGGCACAGCAGCGATCCATTACAGAATTAAAATTATATATTTGGAATGGGGACTGAGTGGTCCAGAGCATCCAGGCAAGCTCTGTGAAGAGGTGCACCAGGCCCCAGGTCACCCACTTGTGCCTCGTCTATACCTGTCCCTCCACACTCTCCTGTGTCCTCTACAGTCGACTGTCAGAGAAGTCAAGGAGTCAGGGCCAAGTTGTGTGTTGGTGCACAGTGATGAGCTATCCATGTGGTCTTCCCTTCACATGGAGGAAGAAGGACCACCTATAGGCACTAACTGGATGGCCAGAAGCCTGAAAGGACAAGATTAGATCTCAGATGGCGTGGCTGGGAAGACCAGTCTCAGCAGGATGTGTGGGAGATGCCTCAGTGCCCCCAAAGGTCAAGTCCATTTTCAAAGCACCACCAGTCACAAGTCACTGAGTCTCAGGACCTGTGAGATGGGTCCCTCTGTGGCTCCTCTGGGCTAGGTTCCTACATCAGTCCTGGCCATAGCAGGCTCCAAGTATGTGTATCCGTCTCAGATTGGGATGCCCAGAACAGACTTTGAGAAGAGGACCCTTATGAAAGCCAATTTCTTAAGACAAGTCACAAACAGATTTGGGGGAACTGGACATGGAGAGTGAATTAGTCAGCTCTACCCTGACCTGTGGGGGAGCTCTGGAGTGTCAGCTCCACCTCAGAGTTAGTCCCCAGCTGAAGGCAAATGAGCTGGGCTTTCAAACTCCTGCATGAGGACCAGTCAGTCATTATCATGCTAAGGCGGCCCAGAGGACATAAATGCCCAGGCACTTCTGGATCTGTGTGTGTGTGTATGTGTGAACAAAACAGCTCTAGTAGCTCAAGGGGATGCTGACAGAGCTGCAGTTGCAGGCTGTTAGAAGCAAAGGCAGCCAGGAGGGGCTCACAGACACAGAATGTCAGCTCCAGTGAGTTTCCCAGGAGCCACAGCTCCTCGCCTCGGGCATGGGGTTTCATAGCGTCCCTTCCAAAATCATGTTCTTCCTGGAACCTCAGAATGTGACTTAATTCGGAAATAGGATCACAGCAGATGTAATTAGTTAAGATGAGGTCAAAAGATTAGCATTAGATGAATAGAGTGGGCTTTTTTTTTTTTTTAAGATGCAATGTCCTCTTTTTTAAAATATTTGTTTCTCTGGCTGTACCAGGTCTTAGTTGTAGCACACAGGATCTTTGATCTTCATTGCTGCATGCCGGATCTTTAGTTGCAGCATGTGGGATCTAGTTCCCTGACCAGGGATCAAACCCAGGGCCCCTGCATTGGGAGCATGGGGTCTTAGCCAGTGGACCACCAGGGAATTCCCCTGAGTGGGATGGGCTTTGCATCTACTATGATTGATGTCCTTAAAAGAGGAGAAAAGACACAGAGACAGAGACACAGGAAGAAGCTCAGGTGAAGAAGGCGGAAACAAGGGACGCGAGGGACACCAAGGCTTGCCAGCAGCCCCCAGCAGCTCGAGGAGAAGATGGAACAGACTTCCCCCCTCAGAGCCCCCAGAAACAATCAACTCTGCCAGCATCTTGATTCTGAATTTCTAGCTTTCAGACCTGAGGGAAAGTACATTCCTGCTGTTATAAGTTACCCAGTTCGTGGTCCTTTGTTATGGCGGCCCTAGGACATGAGCACACCTGGAAGGGCCTGGGTGATGGGCAGAAGTCGCAGCTCACAGAGGCACTTGGCTTTGACAAAGAAGCCAACTGACCCGCACTGTCCCCATCTGGCCAGAGAGCCTTGGAAAGATATTTATGTTCCAAAAACAAATGAGAAAAAGCAAAACCACATGCTTCCATCACCTTCCAGGAGATGAGGAGCTGCTGCCCCACCCAACAGAGACCTGGATCTGGGCCATGGATGGAAGCACCATTAGTCTGGGCTGGAAACACATTCAGGTGCTCCAGAGGTTGTTTTTGGAACTGCACTTGGCCAGATGAGAGAGGCGCTGGGCCTGGCAGTGGGACCACAGCCCAATTAGGGGAAGAGGAAGGAGCAGACGGGTACCAGGTGAGCAAGGGACGGGGGGTCATTCTTCTTTGCTCCTGGAGACCCTAGTCATGAGTTTTGGCCTAAGAAGAGTAGCAGAAAAGAAGCTTGGCTGGGATCTTGCCAAGTTGTCCCTCTGGGTGGGAGGCAGCAGCCATGTCACCTCAATCCTGGCATCTGTTACTAAACAGAGCATCCCCCTGGGCCAGAAGAAATCTTCAAAGAGCAAAAAATCCACTAGTAAGAGCTTCACCCAAACTTCACTTACTCAAGTACCACATCCCCACTTTTTGCATATCTGGCACATATCAGCTTCATAAGTATTTTACTTCACATTTATCTTTAAATTATTGCCTCTTTTTCATCTCTTCAACAAGTGGTGATGGGATAATTGGCTACCCATATGCATAAGAATGAAGTTGGACCCCTACCTCACATCGTATACAAAAACCAACTCAAAATGGGTCAAAGAGCTAAATGTGAGCACTTAAATCTTCATGACTTTGAAATTAGCAATGGCTTCTCAGATATATGACCCCAAAGCACAGCAACAAAAGGAAAAAAGCAGATAAACTTGACTTCATCAAAATGAAAAAATGTTGTGCATCAAAAGACACTACCAACAGAGTAAAAAGGCAAACTGCAGATTGAGAGAAAATATTTGCAAGTCACATATCTAATAAAGGATTAGTATTGAGAATATATAGAGAACTCCTCAAACTCAACAATGAAAAGACAAACCAATTCAAAAATGGACAAAGGACTTAAAAGACAATCTGGAAAGAAGATATTCAGGTGGCCAAGCAGCACATGAAAAGTTGTTTACTATCACTAATCATTCAGTTCAGTTCAGTTCAGTTCAGTCGCTCAGTCGTGTCCAACTCTTTGTGATCCCATGAATTGCAGCACGGCAGGCATCCCTGTCCATCACCAACTCCCGGAGTTCACCCAAACTCATGTCCATCAAGTCGGTGATGCCATCCAACCATCTCATCCTCTGACATCCCCTTCTCCTCCTGCCTCCAATCCTTCCCAGCATCAGGCTTTTCCAATGAGTCAACTCTTCGCATGAGGTGGCCAAAGTACTGGAGTTTCAGCTTTAGCATCATTCCTTCCTAAGAACACCCAGGACTGATCTCCTTCAGAATGGACTGGTTGGATATCCTTGCAGTCCAAGGGACTCTCAAGAGTCTTCTCCAACACCACAGTTCAAAAGCATCAATTCTTCAGCGCTCAGCTTTCTTCACAGTCCAATTCTCACATCCATACATGACCACAGGAAAAACCATAGCCTTGACTAGACGGACCTTTGTTGGCAAAGTAATGTCTCTGCTTTTCAATATGCTATCTAGGTTGGTCATAACTTTCCTTCCAAGGAGTGTCTTTTAATTGCATGGGTGCAATCATTAGGGAAATGCAAATCGAAACCATGATGAGATACCACTTCACATCCACTAGAGTGGATGTAATGTTTAAAACAGAGAGAAAATGGAAAGTGCTGACAAGAATGTGTAGAAATTGGAACCCTCATACATTGTTGGTGAGAATGTAAAATGGTGCAGCTACTTTGAAAACACAGATTGGCATTTCTTCAAAAAGTTGTGCACAAGGTTACCATATGACCCATATAGATGTATACTCCAAAGAACTGAAAATAAGTAGTCAAACCAGTGCTTGCACATGAATGTTTGTGGAAGCACTATCCACCTTGGCTAAAAGCGGAAACAACGGAAATATCAGTGGGTGAATGGGTAAACAAAATGGGTCTATCTGTACAATAAACTATTATTCTGCCATTAAAAAAACTGAAGGACTGAGGCATGCTAGCTACATAGATGAACTTTGAAAACATTGTGCTCAGTCAAGTAAGTCAGACACGGAAGATCTCATATTGAATAATTCCTTGTATATGAAATATCCAGAATAGTTAAATCCATGGAGACAGAAAGCAGATGAGTGGTTGCCAGAGCTTAGGGGAAGGAGGAATGAGAAGTAGGTGCAAGGGTCTCTTTTAGGGGTGATGAAATGTTTGCAACTAGGTAGAGGTGATGGTTGTGTAATATTGTACATTCAGTGCACAATGAGATTAACAAAAAATGGAAAAAAATCCAACCACCCATCAGTAGTAGAAAGTATAAACAAAATGTAGTATATCCATACAATGGAGTATTATTCTGCCGTAAAAAGAAATCCAGTACAACGTGGAAGAAGCTCGAAACCATTATGCTAAGTGAAACAAAAGAGCAGTATTACTATGATCCCGTTTGGAAATATCCAGAAGAGACATTGACATTAACATTGTCTATTGTCCGTAATGTCCAGAAATGTCTATCCTTAAAACAGCATGGATTAATGGTTCCTAAGGCCTCAGAGGAAAGAGGAATGGAGTGTGACTGCTAAATGGTACACCATTTCTTTGGGGGTCAGTGGAAATAGTCTGAAATTAGTGGTAATGGCTATATGATGATGTGAATACACTAAAAATCACTGAATTGCACACTCTGTGAAAGGTTTAACTCTACAATATATGAATCATATCGTTTGTCAAAGAATTGATTTTGAGTCTGGAAAAATTGGGCACCATCCAGCAGGACTGAGGCTTTTACTCTTCACAATACCAACACTCACCTCACAGCAGAATGAGCAGACCAAGAAGCTAACGCCACGGTTCTCAAATTTTAGGTTTCGGCAGAATCTCCGAGAGGGTTTGTTCAAATACAAACTGCTGGCCGTGTTCCCAGGGCTTCAGATTCAGCAGGAGCCCAAGAATGTGCATTTCTAACAAATTCCCAAGTGATGCTGATAATGCTGCTGGTCTGGGGACCACACTTTGAGAAGCAATGAATTAATTCATGAAAAGTGCTGTGGGTCTGGCCCCTGAACAAGGACTCACTATCACATAAGCACATTTTAATTCTTCCCCACAACCACAACTGGGAGGTTTGCAGAACCAGGGTTATTATCTGAGTGGTGAAACTGAGGTCTAGAAAAGGCAGTAGCCACCTGGAGGCATGACGATGGGAGGGAGCCAGGCTGGGACTTGAGCCTGGACATTCTGGTCCATGCACTTCCCTCTGACTCCCCCGCCCCCCAGCTCCTGAAGAACATGCTAGGTCCTTTCCAAACTCCCAGTGCTCCAACCCACTCAGTCCATCTCCAGCAACCTCCTTGCTCTTCTGCAGTTTGATCTAAACCCACTGCTCTGGATCGGCTTCACTCTGGATGCTGCGTCCTACCACACCCTCCCCCAGCTCCAGAGCAGGTCTCAGCCTGATCCTCCCTGTCACTCTCAGCCCCATCTGCCAGAGACCCAGGACTTGGCCCTGGCAGGCATGGTTGGGGTAGGCCAGCCTGAACCAAGACACAGAAGGAAGGAGTGGTCCTGAGGTCTCCAAAGGGGTCACACAATGCTTTCAATGAACCCCTCCGAGCTCGGGTGAAGCCAGGATGCACACCATCCTAGTTGTTCCTGCTAATTTCAGAGAAGTGGTTTTTCTCCAGGGCAAGGAATCAGACAGGCTGCAGAATGACATCTCTCCACCCAGGTCTGTCATGGGCTCCTTCATTTAAATATTTCCTGGCACTTGCTCCACGTCAATGGCATGCTGGACTTTGAAGGAACATAATATATGGGGCTTCCCCGGTGGCTCTAGTGGTAAAGAAGACAATGCAGGAGAAATAAGAGATGCAGGTTCTATTGCTAGGTCAGGAAGATCCCCTGGAGCAAGGCATGGCAACCCACTCCAGTATTCTGGCCTGGAGAATCCCATGGACAGAGGAGCCTGGTGGGCTACAGTCTATAGGGTCACAAAGAGTCAGACACGACTGAAGCAACTTGGCACGCACACACGCAGATTTGCAGAAGGTCACTGCTAGGCTGGGAAGAGGACGCTGACCCTTTGAAATAGTCATCACAGGGGTGTGTCTGTGGTGGAAGCCCATAAGAACACCTTGAACCATTCCCAGAGGGCACAAGCCCTACCTTCGTCTGTACCCAGAAAAGATGATCCAGAAGCAGTCTGGTGTCAGAGCCGTGGTTTCCCTGTCTTTCCAGGTCAGAGCCAGAGGTAGTAACACCCAGCTGACCCTGAAGAAATGGGCAGATGCCAGCAGCTTAGGGACTGGATCACCACTGAGACTGCTGGCCACGAGGAAATCGAGATGCTTCCGCTCCACGGGGCTTAACCATCAAGACAAGCGACTTCTCAAAGGAAACTGCTTCCGCAAAGGAAGATGTTCAAAACAGTAATAATACCCTGTATCTCAGCCATCCTAAGAGGCATGGCCTTCACATTTTAATAGCTCTGAAATCAGGGTGCGTCTCCCAGTCTCTGCTGGCCAGGAGCCCTCTGGATGGAGTCACCATTGCCTGCCCAGCACTCTGGGATGGGTTTCTGTGGCTTGGAAGAAAACCCTGGAGACAATAGAGAAGCATTCTTTTAACCTTTAGGAAACAACCCCATCGTGGGTAAAGCAGACAGACGTGTTCAGCCGCATTCCTCACTGGGAATCAAATGTGGGAAGAGCTGCAAAAGGCAGGGCCAGTGTAAGGACCCTCACCTCTCAGTCTATCTGTGGAATTCTTGTAAAAAAAAAGTGCTGCTTCAGAGATTCCTTGGTGGAGATGGGCTAGGAGAGCACAGAGGGGCCTTCTAGGCAGCTGGAAAACTCGCTCCTGACCCTGATGGTTCAGTTCGGTTCAGTTCAGTTCAGTCGCTCAGTCGTGTCCGACTCTTTGTGACCCCATGGACTGCAGCACGCCAGGCCTCCCCGTCCATCACCAACTCCTGGAGGCTACCCAAACTCATGTCCATCGATTTGGTGATGCCATCCAACCATCTCATCCTCTGCCCCACCTCCTGATGGTGGTTACAGTCAATGAGGGGGTGCTGGTATACCAACCTCTGAGGGTGGTGGGGAGAGGGAGCCCTGAACTATAGCACTTGCCAGTTTCCATGGTGTAAATATTCCCACCATGGCGACTAAGAGTTTAATTTAAAAACTGGTTTGCAAAAGTCCTAGCTATTATTACTTAACAATCAGCCCATCACTGATCATACATGTACACATACATGGGTAAAAGCCCATCAGAAATACTTACGATTTGTGCATATTATTATATGAGAACTTTGGTTCCATAAAATGTTTCTAAAAAACAGAAAGGGAGAGTGAGGTCTGTATCACCAGTGCTGGCCGGCTCAGCGGATGATGTTGTGTGAAAAAGCATGAGCCTTGGCTGCTCCCTGAGTCGGAGTCAGATTTTGTATGTGAAGAAGTTTATTTTTATATAAATTTAGTTTCTTTTCACATAAATTTGTTTTCATACAAATTTCCTCTTATGTATATACAAGACTGTTGTATATAAATATACATACATACGATATGCATCTAAGTCTAAAAGGGTTCTTTCACTAAATAGGAAACAAACTCTAAGTGATAAAGTACCATGTCTTAGTGTAACTGACAGCATTCCTATTTCCTAAGATATATAAAATACTAGTATGTCTATGTTCAATCATGTGGATTTATTGAAATATACTAATGTGCTTTTTTCCAGTTTTACGGCTGTTCTCAAGAGCTGGTTAGAACTCTGGGCCAGCAATCACAAGATGGGTTCTAGGTCTAGATTTGCTGCTGTGTGACCTTGAGCAAGTCAGTTATCCTCTCTGACCTTCAGTTTTCCTACCTCTGAAATAAGGAGGAGGAATTCCCTGGTAGTCCCGTGGTTAAGACTCCAAGCTTCCACTGCAGGAGGGCACGGGTTCGATTCCTGGTTGGGAAAGTTCCACATGCCTCCCCAAGGGGGTGGCCAAAATAAAATAAAATAGGGATGATAATATCCTTTGGGGACTTCCCTGGTGGCTCAGTCAGTAAAGAATCCAACTGCAATGCAGGTGACCCAGGTTTGATACCTGGGCCAGAAAGATCCCCTGGAGGAGGAAATGGCAACCCACCGCAATATCCTTGCCTGGAAAATCCTATGAACAGAGGAGCCTGGTGGGCTACAGTCAATGGGGTCGCAAATATCATTTACCTTATATAGCTGCTGGGAAGATTAAAGGAGAACTGTTTGCAGCGTGATTGAGAGTCTTAATTTTAGAAAGGCATAAAAAAGCTCAACAAAGGGCAACAAATTGTTGTCACTGTCATTTCTTAGTCTCTCTGAGCCTCCATCTATCAAACAGACACAGGTCCCAGGTTTGCCAGGAAGATCCACTGAGCTGTTGCGTATAAAAGTGCTATGCAAACTAGAAAGTGCTCTGCTAACGAGAAAAAGTGGTAAGAACAGTCTAAGGAGTGTGTGCAACAGACATGAAACACCTCAGAGCATCAAGACCACGACTAGACACATTACCCAAGGGAGAGAGTGAAAAGGGAACCGTGAAAACACACGTCAAGGCTCAAACTCCACTTCCACACGTGGAAACATCTGCCAATCTGTGGTTAGACCTGCCGCCCAAGCCCCAGCCTCTTGGTCATTTCAGAATGGAGAAGTGGCCATGGGAACGGCCTCCTCATCTGCAGGGGACTGACGTAGGGGCTTGGATGGAGGGTGAGGGATGAGGCACCAGAGCTGAACTGAAAACGTCCCCAGGAAGGTATCCTGTGCATTTCCACCCCACTGCCCAGCCGTACCGGGGCAAGACCATGTGGGCTGGCCTGGCACTTACGGAACCAGGCCTTCACAGATGAGAAGTGGGTTCAGATCCCAGCTCTGTTTCCCAGAGCCAAGTGGGCGTGGACGCTCTCCTCTCTGAACCTCAGATTCCCCAGCTGAGAAATGAGGATAATATAGCTAATTTCATGTAGTTGGGAGAATTAAATAATATATGCAAAGTAGCACTGGGGAAGCAAAGTCAAGTCTGTCAAGTTCTATTCCCTGATGAATCAGACAGACCAACAGGGAGATTCGAGCCTGACGTCATGTACTTAGTGCTAAATAGGAAAGGAAGCACGAGGTGCTTTGAATGGGCAACAGGGTGCCATCACCCAGTATGGGGTGCTGGGAGGTTTTCTGGAGGAGCCGAATCTCATCAGATGGGTGAGAGTCAACTGGGTGGAAGGGGCATTCCTGGCAGTTATGGCGGCACTAGCGAAGCTGGGAAGCATGAGGCAACTGTCTTACACAAAGGGTTCCTGCTACAAAGACAAACCCTCATCTTCAGGAGGGGAGTCACAGACACTTCTCCTTTATCCCGAGCCAGTGTTCGTACTCAGCAGGCAGCGAAACGGACTCCTGCTGCTGCCCCTAAGGTTAGAGAGTGAGCTCCCTGGCACCTGCAGCATTTAAGCACAAATAGTCATAGGCCAGGTGTGGGCTTCCAGCCTCAAACACTTTCCTGTCTATGTTGCAGAGCGGGTTGATGCCTGTGGGCTCTGTTGCCCAGGCTCCCTTGCCAGCCAGTTTTCAGTTACGTTCTGCCCCATCGAGGCAGATGGAGGAGGGGGGCATGAAGGGAGAAGATGGACTATTCCTCCCACATTCGAGTCTGCCCCGGGGGTGGGGTGGGGAGGGGCGGGTCACTGGAGGCTGGTGTGTTTCCTCTGCGCTCCACCCAGCCAGGTTCCAGCTGGCACCAAGCAGCCCGGGATTCTGGGCCCTGCACACCCCAGCGCCTCCCCTGGTCCCTCCACCCATGGGTGGTGGCAGTTTCCCACGATGGCTGATCTCTGGGTTGACTCATCATTCCCCGCTTTGGCTTCTCAGCTCCCCTATAAACAACCTAGGGAACCAGCACCCTGTTTTAAGTACATCTATCTGAAATACCCTTGGACTGCAAGGAGATCAAACCAGTCAATCAACCCTGAATATTCATTGGAAGGACGGATACTGAAGCTGAAGCTCCAATACTTTGGCCACCTGATGTGAAAAGACTCGTTGGAAAAGACCCTGATGCTGGGAAAGTTTGAGGGCAAGAGGAAAAGGGAGCGGCAGAGGATGAGACGGTCAGATAGCATCACCGACTCAATGGACATGAATTTGAGAAAACTCCAGGAGACAGTGGAGGACAGAGGAGCCTAGCGTGCCGCCGTCCATGGGGTTACAAAGAGTCAGACAAGATTTAGTGACTGAACGACAACAATCTGAAATATCTAGAGTGTGTCTGTTACTTAACTAAACCTGAAATGACACAACTCCTTACTGAAAGTGTGAAGTGAAGTCGCTCAGTTGTGTCTGACTCTTTTCGACCCCATGAACTGTAGCCCACGAGGCTCCTCCATCCATGGGATTTTCCAGGCAAGCGTACTGGAGTGGGGTGCCATTGCCTTCTCCAGGGGATCTTCCTGACCCAGGGATTGAACCCAGGTCTCCCGCATTGCAGGCAGACGCTTTACAGTCTGAGCCACCAGGGAAGTCCTTACTGAAGCCACATGAAAAGCCTTGTCCTGAGAAATCAGGGATAGAGGTTGATCCAGAAGGTCCTTCGTAAGCCTTTGACTCTCACCCGGGTCCTCCCCTCCCATCCCAGTGCCATCTTCCCTCTGATGTGGCACCGGACCGGCTGCCTCCACCCTGACAGGTAGGTCCCAGAGCAGAGACTGAGCCTCCTCTAAACCACCAGACAAGCCCAGTAGCCTTTCGCGGCCACCAGAGCACAGAGTCCTTCTGAATGGCTGGGAATAACTGCAGGGCACTGTAGGGGACCGCGCTGTTTTACACACTGGCGTCTGATGCAAGCCCGGAAAATCCACCAGTGCCCTCTGGGCCAGCATCCGCATTCGAGGAGGAAGAACGAGGTCAGAATGGGGAAGTGGCGCCCTCCAAACCCAGGCCTGGTGCCCTTTCTCCTCCTGTGTTGTCCTATGCCCGGGCACCTCCCAGGGGTCTTTAGGGCTGCTGGCACCCTGGCAGGGACTGCTGCTGCAGTGGCCTGGCCAGCCCCCCTTGAGAAGGTGTTCTACACAGCCCTAAGTTTTTAAAAGTGACAAGCTAGGGATTTCCCTGCTGGTCCAGCAGTTAAGACTATCGCTTACAATGCAGGGGGCATGGGTTTAATCCCCGGTCAAGGAAGTAAGATCCCACATGCCACGGAGCAGCCCCAAAAATACAAGAACAGAAGTGAAAAGCTAGAGATAACTTAAGTGACATCAGCAGGAGTTCAGTCACAAAGCACAGTCGGCCCACCCCTAGGCAGCTGTTTGACCAAACTCGATGTGCCCTGTGTGTTTGGGGTGCAGAGACCTCAGAGCAAAGGTCAGTGGCGGGGGCGGGGGTAAGGGATGAGATGGAAGGATAACTCGTTTTCACAATAAATCCTTTATGCTATTTACATGGCCGAAATGGGCACAGCATTATTCTAAGAACAGTAAAGTTGTTTTTCATATTTGATTTTTTTAAGAAAAAGAATGAGGTTGTGCTCAAGGTGCTGACGCGAAAACCTCTTCCTAATGAATGAACGATCACTGTGGGTAGTGCTCCCTTTGGGAGCAAAAGAGATTTACTTCCATGAGGAAAGAAAAATGTTTGAAGGCGCCCCGCCAATCTGTCGACAGAGGTTAAGATTTGGGGAGAGAGAGCTATGAAAGGGGGCCTTTGCTTTGTACTCTATACACTTCGGAATTGCTTCATAGTTTTACAGCGAGCTTGTTTTATTTTTGTCACTTAAAGACGAGAGGAAGAAAACACGTTTTCAGTTTAAAATGCCCACGGTTGGCTGGAGTCTCCTCTGGTCTCCGGGCACGTGGCTGGCTCAGCCTGACCCTCCTCTGGCTAAGGACAGGGGCAGTCTAGGAGCCCGCTCCATGCCCCAGACAGCTGTGTCTGTGCTTTTAGGACAACAGAGAAAGGAATGGATGGGAGAGGGCTGGCAAAGGCCCCGATGTCACATAAGCCTACCTCGTACATGGAGGAGGTCAGAGGCTCCTGTGTCTTCTCTGCGTTCTGCACCTAGTCTCATGCTTAGCCCTGCATGGAAAAGGAATCCAGGCAAATGAAGGGGTGGGAGGTGGGGAATCAGAGCTAGAGCATCCTGATGGAGGGTGGCTGGGGGGACCAGAGAACAGACCCAGGTAGCCGTAATCTGTGTGTGGATTAGACACATGATGTGCTCTATGTGGGGACTTCCCAGGCGGCTCAGTGGTCAAAAAAATCCTCCTGCCAATGCAGGAGACACAGGAAGATCCCCTGGAGGAGGACATGGCAACACACTCCAGTATTCCTGCCTGGAGAATCCCAAGGACAGAGGAGCCTGGCGGGCTCAGTCCACGGGGTCACAGAGTCAGACACGACTGAGCAACTAAGCACGAGGCCCCACGTGCTCTGTGCAGTCCCAAGAGGAAAGACTGGAGCCCCTGGGAGGAGATAAAGGATATAAAGCTGGGCTCTGCAAAAGAGAGAACTGCCAACAGACCTGCCTAAGACTGGACTGAGCTGTCTTGAGGGGTGGGGGATGAGCGTCCTGTCATCAGAGGAGACCAAGCTGAGGTGGGTGATGCCCAGCAGGACTCTGTAGAAGTGACCAGTCAGTGGATGGAGGGGTGGGTTCTGGGACCTCCCTTCCACCCTGAGAGTCTGTGATCCTGTGACTGGGGGACCCAGGACTGGAACAGCCCCCTGCCGGTTCCTCACTTTGGGCCAAGTGCTAAGCAGAGGGCTCTGCGAGCACAAGTCCCTCAAGCCTCCCAGCAAAGTCGCAGGCAGGGAGGAAACTCAGGGTCCCAGAGTGACACTGGCAGGCCCCACCCCTGCAGAGCGCCTTCCTAGAGATGTCCCATGGGCACCCCCATCAGACCGATTGCACTGGGGAGAAAATGGCATTTCTAGAAAGACCCATCTTGCTAAGGATCATGAGCTGCGGATGGGCATTAGATGTCTGGGGTTTTTTGAGGGTGTGGCAACTCCAGGGACCAGTCCAAACCCCTGCCTCCAATGGGGGTGCCTGGGAGAATACATTCCAGAGGCTCCCTGGGCACGTCTCTGAGCCCCTTTCTGGGGGCCTCCTGGGTCCCCCGCTGGCCCCCCACTTTGGTCTGTTCACATCTTCCCAAATCTGGGAACATTAGGCTCTTCTTGCCCCTTGAGCTCCCCTACTTTGCACCCCACTGCCGCCCTTTAATCCACCCTGCCCACTCCCGGGGACCAAGGCCTCTGGATGGATGTCTCCTCCTCCCGCCTCCCAGCAGCCCTGCCCAAAACCCTCCTGCTCTTCCCCGATCTCAGCAGGATAGCCTCTCTCTGCTTCGAGGAAATGACACATGTCCTAAGACACACGCCCACCTCCTGAGATGGATACACAAGCCCCCTGTGAAGGGCCCCCAGCTGAGGATGGGGGGCATCGAGGAGGCACACGAGCACCCCGGGAAAGCCATCTACTGTTCCCATTAGGCCTTCCAGCTCCGGCCCGGCCCCCAGCCTCTCTCTCTGCTGTCCCTGCCCTGGCCTTCCTAGCACCTCGACCACACCAGCTCTTCCCTTCCTCCCCTGCCCGGGCACTCCCCTGAAGAGCTTCCCACACTGACCTCCCACGTCTTGGCCTCGGTCGGAGGTCACCTTCCCCAGAGGCCTTCTCTGGCCGCCCACTCAGCACCCAGCCTTGGAGGCAGCTCTCCCACCCATGCCCACCCTCCACCCCACACCGGGTCACCAGCCTGGAAAACTCTCCCTGGCCTCCGGGTTGACTGTCGGTTCCCAGCATCGGAGGTCACCTCGGGGGACCAGGACTGTCTGTTGTGAGAAGGGCCTGCCAGGCACGAAAGCAGGAGTGTTATAGATGCTTGTTTCAGGAACACATAAGCAGCACTTGGCAGTTTACACGCTGCCCTCCAGCCCACCACACATTCAGTCCACACAAGCCCAGCAGCAGGTGGTCTCTCGTCCCTTCTGAAGATGAACAAAGGCTCAGAGAGGTGAAGGGACCTGTCTGCCTGAGGTCACACAGCCAGCAAGCGGCAGACCGGACACAGGCCTGTCTTTCTGATGCTAAAGCCCTTGCCCGCTCTTCGACAGGATGTTGTGAATTCCGGCCCTGGTAACACATTCTGTGGGCTGCTTCTCGCCTTGTGCCAGGAAGCCACACTGAGTCCTGCCCTGCCCAGCCGGTCACCCAGGGGCTGCTGTGGTCAAGGTCTGCTTAGGGACCAACTGTCCCCCAGGGGTCAGCTGTGCAGGAGGCCAGAATAGGCCTCGGCCTTTCCTGGCTGTGTGACCCTGGGACAGTCACCCACTCCTCTGAGCTTTGGTTTCCTCACCTGGAAAATGGACATCTTAATAACACTCACAGTCTGCTACAGAGCCAGAGTCCAATCAATGGAGACCATGATTAATGCTATGTATTCTTCTGCAAATAAATTAAAAGGTTTTCAATACAAAAGTACAACCTCAGTACATTCCTGTTACCAAAGCATTGCAAATAAAGCTGATGGGCTCCTAGCAACCGCTGTTGGCTTGGTGAGTAATTTCCATTCCTGACCTTTCCACTGCATCTGGAGAGACAGGCAGGGGAAGGGGCACGGCGGGGGGCGGTGAGTTAAAAAAATGAGCATCACCATCCTGTATGGCTTGGCCTGAACTTTATTTTCCCATCAGCACTTTGTCTCAGAGACATTCTGGTGCTTCCAGGACGTGTTTCCCTCCTGCCTTCTACCTTGACCTTCACAGGCCCCGATGGGAAACAGGCAGGTGATATCCCCAGTCAGCAGATGGAAGAACTGAAGTTTCTAGAAACGACAACTGCCCCAGGTTACAGAGGAGGAAGGGGTGGAGCCACAGGAAAGCTGAATAGGGTGTCCCCTGGGATGATCCACCCACGTGGGGACAGGCTGCTCAGCGCACCTTCATCCACTCATGCATTCACTCACTCATTCATTCACTCACTCATTCATTCACTCACTCATGCATTCACTGCTTCATTTGCTCATTCATTCACTCAACCTTTGCCAGGGGCCTGTAGCAAGCCAGGCTTCCTGCTTCGAGGAAATGACACATGTCCTCAGACACATGCCCACCTCCTGACTTGGATATATAAGCCCCCTGCTAAGCACTCGCCACAGAGGATGGGAGGAGCATAGAGGATTCCAACAGGGGCCTCAAGCAATTTCTACTCCAGACGAGGGATGATAAATCCATACCTGCTCCCAAGACAGTGCAGGCCATTCAGACAAGAAGAGACGAGGACATTCGGGTCTGGGTTCTTTACAGTCTTAAAGACAGACAGACATTTTTTTATTACTTGAAAAAAGGAAAAAATAGAAAGAAAGAAAGCACAAACCTGTCAGAAGTTATAACAGAGGTTCAGCTGGTAACTTGGAGCAAGAAATGGGGGTGACTGGAGGGCTTCGCAAGGCTTTACCCCAGCGGGTAAAGCCGGGAAGCCAGGAGCTGTCAGCAGAGCTCAGGCCCCATTAAAAAGGCCCCCAGACCCGAAGGTCACTTCCTCCCGTGCAGTGGATGTATTTATTTTATAGATCTGCCAAATGCAGGGGAGAAACCCGGGCTGCCAGGAGAGAGAAAAGCGGGGAAAAGTAAACATCGTCAAGCCGGTGTTTTACAAGCCGCATTAAATCCCCTCACACGACGAACCATGCGGCTGCTAACGAGGACGACTCCGTAAAGTCTAGGGGATGGCGAGTTGCGAGATGCAGGAAATCAGATCATGGTGGATACAAACGCACGCGTGCACACACACACACACACACACACACACACAGAACCGGTCCCAGAGGAAAGGGGTTAGGGAGAAAAGATACCTGCAAGGTCAGAACTCTGGGACCATCCCAAGCAGACTCCCTTGATTAGAACCCTCCAGGGCAGGGTCACCCGTGCGGGACAGCCGGGTCTCACTTCTTGTCCCCCTGCCCCTCCCAAAGCGCGGAGGAGCTGGGCCTGGCTCCACTTCTCTCCCTCACACTCATCTACACATCTTGACCAAACCGTCAAAACCATCAGAAGGTCCTCCATGGGGGGGTGAGGGGTAGTGTCCAAAACTGCCAGCACCCCACCCCCTGGGTTGCAGGAAGAGACAGTTTTCCCCACGTGATGTGGCCTGAGGGCCCGATGAGACTTGAAAGCGCTCAGCTGCAGGGCCTGGTACAGTCTTGGTAAATGGGAGATATTATTTTTATGTCATGTTATTATCATCAGCAGGGACCTTGGGAGACCCTGTATTTGAGGTGGGGGGAGGTGAGGGAGATGGAAGAAGACTGAGGAAGCTGGAGCACAAGGGATCAGGGAAGGATTGCTGAGCAGTGTCCCAGCAGAGACCAGGCCCATCCAAGGAACTCAGCGAGGGTCCACAGTAAGGTTAGGAAGCTGGGGTGAGGCTTGAGTCACCGCAGGTTACCTAGACAGCAGTCAGAAAGGAAAACTGGACATGGATGAGAGCAGGGACCCCCCAGGTCCCCTGAGGATGGAGTCTGAGCATGGGTGGTGGGGGAGGGGGTGGTCTGTCAGGAGGAAGGACAGGGAGTGGCCTGGAAAGATGTCTGGTGTCTGCTCAGTTGTATTTAGAAGATTTGCCCCAAAGTGTGTGACCCTGGGGTCACATCTGACCACTCCGAGGCTCAGTTTCCTCTCTGAGAATCTCAGGGTCCCTCATGCCCGCCATCTGTGGCTCAGTCTGACGCCTCCCACTGGCCCCACCAAGCGTGGTTCCTGCACACCCAAACCTGTGCCCTCCGCCTCACCCCAAGCCTCCCTAGCTTAGGCAGCAGCCAAGAATTTCTAATTGCCTCTCCCTCCAAAACAAACAGTCCAGGAGTCATGATCCAAGTGTCTTTTGGGTCTGCTGTGGATCTCCTTGAAGTCCCGCCTGGTTTCTTTTAGGACCCCTTTATACAAAACATCACTTTATCTGACAATTGAGAAACAGCTCCGGGTTCTGATGTTTGTTCTGGAGAACAGGTAACCTGGCAAGTCCCAGGCTGGTGAGTGCAGAGTTGAAATTATTCAAGGCCGCACCCCAGCCTTCTCAAGCACCTACCCAGACTGCAGAGGCCATGTAGTCAATTCATCCAAGTTAACAACGGGTTCTGCCAAGAGGGAGTGCCCGTCAGAACCCACATCCCTGTAAGCCAACTTCTGGGCAGGCGGGTGGTAAACTGTTCATTGTCTAGAAGACGGCCTGGGGCCTGGCGGGCGGGGGGTGGCGTCAGGGCCGCAGACTTTAGCATCTGCACCCCCCTCTGCAGGGCTTCTGAGGCCCCAGTTATGGTCACAGCCAGAGGAACCAGCAGCATCACTGCATTTTGGGGGAGCCCAGGGCAAGCTGTGATCCCCAGTCTCTCAGGGGCCACGCAGCTGGCAAGGCAGGACAACTGGGTGCCTTTGTGGGTCACACCCAACCTCACCTCCTTCCTGCCACCCTGCCCCATGTCTGATGCCCCAGGGAGCGGGGAGCGACAAGACTGGGACCCGTTGTGGCCCCAGCACAGAATCCCCACCGCCTTCCTGACGCCCCTCTGCACCTCCGAGTGGTGGGACTTCTGCCTTGGGGACCTACAGGTCAGCACACAGCCACCAACGGTCTCCAAGAGAGGGTGGGGCCCTGGATTTCCAGATATTTCTGTCGCCCAGTGGTTCCTAAATGGTGGGGGTGGGGGGGCACATGAGTATGCCCTGGAGTGGGTGGAGAGGGCCTCATTCGAAACCTGACTACACAGACCCCACTTTGGACTTGTGAAACAGAACCCCTAATGTCCTGGCCCTGGAATATGCCCCTGGGCCCCTAACAAGGCCACAGTTCTTAAGGCACAATCCCAAGAGCCAACAGACCCAGGATGGAGCCCTGATTCAGCCCCTTATGAGCAGCGCAGCCTTGAGCAAACAACTGAACCTCTCTGAGCCTGTATTCTCATCCCTCGAGTGAGGGTAATACTGGCACCAATGAAACAATTCGAGACAGCGCCCAGTGCAGGGCTCAGCCCAGAGAGACGCCCAGTAAACACCGCTGCTGTCACTGCAGTCGCTGGGTGCTCGGCAGCCTGCTGGTAACCACTACCTTGCTCACTTTCAGGCTGGAAGCTCTCTCTGCCCTGCCTTGCTGACCAAACTGCCCCTCCCAGTCGGATTGCCACATGCAGTTGCCTAGTCTGCGCACTGCACAAAGTGCTGTCGGCGGCACTGTCGGGCCTGGAATCCAACCTGCCTCCACTGAGCCAGGCACGCTGGCATGTGAGCTGTGCCCACAAGGGCCATGTTTTCTACTCTTTCCAAAAGCACCACACGGGTAGCAACGGGTTTTGCGGAGCTCAGGCTACTTCCCATCACGGGGCCGGTATCAGCCTTTGCCAAGGACTGTCATCCAGCCCCGGGTCACTGGAGCCTGCCTGGTTCGTAAAATTATTTATATGGAGGACAACTCGGGAAATTCGAAAATCCATTTATTATTAGATGATATTAGGAAATGCTTGTTAATTTCCTCAGGTCTTGGGTTATATAGAAGAATATCTATATTCTTAGCAGATGAATGTTGAGTTATTTAGGAGGGATATGTTGTGAAGTTTACAGCTTACTTTGAAATATTCCAGCCGAACTGTAGGGCTAGAGATAAAGAAAGGTATAATATAAATGGGGAAACACACGTGACCACGTGACAACAGTCGTCACATTTAATGGTAGATGTATGCATGTATGCTTCCCCAGTGGCTCATCGGTAAAGAATCTGCCTGCAGTGCAGGAGCCCCAGGTTAGATCCCTGGGTCAGGAAGATTCTGGGGAGAAGGGAAAGGCTACCCACTCCAGTATTCTGGCCTGGAGAATTCCTTGGACTGTATAGTCCGTGGGGTTGCAAAGAGTGGGACACAACTAACACTTCTACTACTACTGTATGCATATATGTTAGACTAGTCTTGCATCTTTTTATGTGCTTGATAATTTTATAATAAAGATATTCAAATAATAATTTTTAAGAAGGGAATGGTGAGAAAGGGGCTCTTGAGTCACCTGAGTGCCCGTTGTCCTCTCCTCAAGGTGCTCTGCTGTCTTCACCTCCAGGAGGGACCCTCCTGGGCGGACTCCTGTTTCCTTTGGGGATATGGGGGACACAGCAGATCCACTCAGAACACTCAGTGGCACTGACAGGACCTTCCCAGGGTAGGAGCAATGAGCAGCTCATGCCCCCCACGCCCTCCTCCCAGGGTACTCTTTTGGGAATGAGAAACTCTAAAGAGGGATGTTCCTTGCTGTACTTTGCATAGTCAAAAAATGGAAATAGTCTAACTGTCCATTTACGGGGAGTTGAAGGCATAAATTTAACAGCCATGTCTCTGCGCCTTGTGACATGGAAGTATGTTCAATAACATCCTGAGTGAAAAAGCAAATTGCAGAACAATATGTAATGCTTTTAAGAGAAAACAGTCCCTACATATGTTCTGGAAGGTGGCCCACTGATCTATTCTCAGTGGTTATTTCTGGAGTGTGAGAGTAGGTGATGGAGAAGAAACTCACTTTCCACGTCAACCACGTTTGCATTTTTTGAAAATCACAAATGCATTTTGCATTACAGTTCTACACAGATCTCAGATCACTGACTACCCTCTGCACAGTGTAGTAATACCAATACCCACATAGGACTGCAGGGAGATCAAACCAGTCAATCCTAAAGGGACTCAACCTTGAATATTCATTTTGGAAGGACTGATGCTGACGTTCCATAACCTGATGGAGAAGAGCCAACTCACTGAAAAAGACCCTGATGCTGGGAAAGATTGAAGGCAGGAGGAGAAGGGGGAGACAGAGGATGAGATGGTTGGACGGCATCACCGACTCAGTGGACCAGAGTTTGGCAAACTCTGAGAGATACGGAAGGACAGGGAAGCCTGGAGTGCTGCAGCCCAGTGGGTTGCAAAGAATCGAACATGACTGAGCAACTGAACAATAACAGAACATACCACATGCCAAGGATGTTAGGCATATTAACTCAGTTAATCCACATATGATTTAACACACACTACCATCTTCATCCTTCCCGGTTTACAGGTGAATGAGACACAGCTCTTTAAGGAACTTACCCAAGGCCACACAGTTAGTGTCGAAGCTGGGATTTGGACCTGGGCAGTTCTTCTCTACCAGTAGTACCATGACAACTCTACTGTATCAGCACAGAGGCCTGGACACAATGCTGTTCCATTTCCTCCTCGTGGAGCTCTCAGAAGGGCTCCTTGCCTGACTCGAGACTCCCAGAGCAACTGAGGAGCCTGACTGGAGATGGTCCAGGTGGCAGCATGATCTGAAGCTGGGGGAGGGGCCCATCTTCTTCTAAGGAGGAGAAGAGACGGGCACCGGAGGAATAAAGTAGACACACGTGTATGTACAGGTGACACAGACACTACCAAGACCACCCAGGGTTAATCCTGCAAATCAAGGCCCCAGCTGCTCATTGGACAGATGAGGAAACTGAGGCCTGGAGACAGGAAGTGCCCGAGTCTGGATGAGTCTGGTCAGGACCTTGCAGAGGAAAGCGGAAGAACAAAGACCGCCCTTCACCCCACAGGCCTTGCCCCACGTGGTCTTGTTCTCCACAGGCAGTGAGGATGTCTTGAAATCCTATCTGCTTCCCGTGAGCAGTGAAAGGTGAGGCCGCCGGGGGGAGCCAGTCACGGCTGGGACCCGACCGCTCCAGCGCACCCCATCCTCGGCATCCCTGGGGCGGGGCCTGGACAGAGGCAATGCCACGCTGGCCTGGAGCCACACCTTAGAATTCTGAGAATAAGCAGCAGCCCCGACACCCTGAGGACACACCCCGATGTTCGCAGTGGCAGATCTGAGGCGTGAAATTGTGGGTAATTTTTATTTCCTTCTTTGTACTTTCCCACAGTTTCCAAATTTTTATTGGGTGAGCACACATCAGTGTTATAATTAGAAAAAAATTACTGTTTTTTTTCCCCTCCAGGAGAAACCAAGGACGTATCGCAGGAAGTAATTCATCCAAATGAAGGTAAAATGTGTGACTCTTGTTAAACGAGAAGAGAGAATAGGAGAGGGCGCAAGGGGGACGACCAATATTTGTTGGGTGCCTATTACGTGGCAAGCATAGGGCCAGGGACCCCTCATCCATTATGTCTTCAATGCTCACACCGACCCTGGGAGTTTAGCGCCTTGATCCCCATTTTATAGATATGGACGCTGAGAGTGAAAGCATCTTTCCACTCACCAAGCTGCCTCTCCAAGAGGTGGCAGAAAATGCAGCTCCAAAACCAGTTTGGTGATTTCCCTGGCGATCCAGTGGTTAAGAATCCACCTTGTAATGCAAGGGACACGAGTTTGATCCCTGGTGTGGGAACTAACACCCCACATGCTTCAGAGCAACTAAACCCCACAACAACTGAGCCTGCGTGCTCTGGAGCCCACGTGCCACAACCAGGGAGTCTGCTGCAATGAAAGATCCCGCATGATGCAACTAAGACCTGACGCATATTAAACAAACAAGCAAACCAGTTTGCTTTACAGTATCCATTATCTAGGGCTTCTTAGAGAAGAGTCACCAGTTTCTCACAATACAGCTGCCCTTCCAGCTATTGTTTGTCAAGTCTTTTGATGACAGCAGGTCATTTTTATGTTCTGTATACAATGTTTTATCTGGAAGTGTTAATGCCTAATGCAGATAAAGCTGCAGTGGATTCCGTCTGCCATTTGGTTGCCGGTAGCACAGAAAATCTGTACAAACCTTTTTGGAAGCAATAGGTGACAATAGAGCAAGACTCATAAACAAGTTAAGATCTTTTGACTCAGGAATTCCATTCCCAAGCATGTATTTCTAAGAACTACTTCAGCAGAAAAAAATAGAAATTGACATGCATAAAGATGTTCATGTCAGTATTAACTACAATAGCAAATGACTGATAACACGACAAATGTGATTTTGTTGTTCAGTTGCAAAGTCGTGTCCAACTCTTTTTCGACCCCTTACGCTGTCCATGGGATTTTCCAGGCAAGAACACTGGAGTGGGTTGCCACTCCCTTCTCCAGGGATCTCCCCGACTCAAGGATCAAACACACATCTCCTGCCACATCTCCTACACTGCAGGTGGGTTCTTTACAGCTGAGCCACCAGGGGAAGCCCCAACAATGTGATGGGAGATGCTTTAGAAAGTGGCTTTTTATGATGAGTAGTTTTTCTGAATGTGATAGCCAGCCCCCAAGTTGCCTTCCGTGAGTCTCACCTCCTGGTAGTCATGCCCTGGTGAAGTTCCCTACTTGATGCTGAATAGAACTGACTTAGTAACCAGTAGGGTTGGGTAGAAGTGACCATGTGTCACTTCTAAGGAGAGGTCCTGGAAGATGTTGCAGCTTCTGCTTTGGTCTCTTGATTATTCACTCTGGGGGAGGCCAGCCACCACACTGTAAAGAAACTCAAGTCACGAAGAGGGCCTGGGGCCTCCGGCCAAGAGCCAGGTGAGTGCACCACTTTGGGAATGGATGGCCAGCCCCAGTCAAGCCTTCAGATGACTGCAGCCCTACCCAACATCTCAAGGGCAAATTCATGACAGGCCGCAAGCCAGAACTGCCCAGTTAAGCTGCTCTTGACATTCTTAACAGATAGAAACTATGAGAGACAATAAATGCCATTGTTTTAAGTCACTAGGATTTGAGTCATTTGTTTGAAAGCAATACACACGATGGAATTCAAACAGGACGAAAGTAAAAAGTGATTAAACTATTGTTACTCACACAATAGCCGTAGTTTCACAAACACGATGAATTTCACAAATACAATGTTAAGCCGAAGAAGCCAGATACCAAAGAGGACATTCTCTGTGATTTTATTGGCACAAAGATCCTAAATGCGCAAAGTTAATCTTGGCTGTCTGCATAGTGGTTCTTTTTTGGGAGGGGAAGCATGGTGGCCACCGGGAGCAGTTAGCAGGGGGCCTCCAAGTGCTGATAACGCTTCACTTCTTGGGCTGGGGGCTATATGGTTTAGACAAGATCGGCCACATTCAGGGTGGTATGGCCACACACTGGGGGCTGTATAGTTGAGATCATGGGTATGCTTTTTTTGTAAAAACTCATCAAGCTGTACATTTATGACTCATGCTCTAGTCTGTATGCACACTATATTTCAACATGAAATATTTCTAAATGATCATTGTATGGATACTGTTTGAAATCTAGAGACCGAAAATGAGGTTCTGGGCCATGAAAAGGGAAGAACTTCAGGAGAGTCTGTACAATGATTTGCAGTCCTGTAAAACACACATATGGAAGGCAAGATGGAAAAAAGATGAAATGTTTGTGTTGCGAGGCAGGGATTCTGGGCAACTTAAAAATGTTTTAAGTGTTTCATTTAGGAATGTATTAGACTGTCTTGTCAGAGAGAATGAATAAAGGGCCAAGAGGTATAATACATTTTCACAGGGGGTCTAACCAGAGACTAAAATACGATCCTATAAGGAGTAAGCTTTTTATTCACCCAAAATTTGACCACCCAGAATAATGCCTTCCCAGAGATTTCACAAGCTGTTCAAGTGCGGTTTCTCTAGCAGAATCAGTTATTGAAACTGCCGTCCTCATTAAGCAGAAAAGTGGGCGCCCGTGCTCAAGGTTCGCGGTCCGGCTGGGCGTGGAGAGAAGCTAGGCCAGGCGGACAGGAGGTGTTGGCGACGTGGTGGGCAAGCAGAGCAGCAGGTATTAATTTGCTGTAAAGTAAGGAAATTTGCGGGCCTGGAGGAACTCTCCCAGTGCTGATAGTAATAGAATCAGAAATATCACCTTCAAATCCCCAAACAGCTGCAGGCTCAGAAGACAGTGGAGAAAGTTCTCCAATTTCACTGAGCTATAAATTTTGGATTTCCCATAACAGCTTTCCAGAACAGGTTCCACATTGTTCTCAGTAGAAATCACACATTACAGTATTCGGTAGCATCCTGAAGACACAGACTCTGGCACACTCCTTCCGTATGCCCTCTCCCAGCTCAAAAACCGTCAGTGGATTCCCCCACTAACCCCCAGCACAACCTTAAAAAGTGTCTCTGGCCCAGCATGGTAAAAAGTAACAACTCCAACCCAGGCACCCCAGACTGTGTCACCGCCGGCCACCTGGCCAAGAGCCCACTGTATCTATCACCTGGGAACTCCCTTCACCAGATGATCTTTACATGGGGAAGGGCTTTCTAAGCTTCAAAGCCGTGGAAGAAACCACAGAGGAAATGCTTGACAGTCCCACGCTACATAAAAACAAGAAATTCCGGTGCGATTAAGAAAATCAAGCAAAATTAAAAGACAAACAACTGGGGGGAAAAGTTAGCAACAAATACCACAGACAGATGGCGAGGGCCCTTACTTTATAAAGAACCCACATAAATCCGTTTTGAAGATACATATACAAAGATGCTCATGGATAAAAGGGCAAATGGCTTAATAAAAAGCAAATATAAGAGGCTAACAAACATGTGGAGGCGGAAAGAATGCTCGATCTCTCTAAAGGTCAAAGAAACGCAAATAGCAATAAGATAGATTAAGTTATCAAAGACACTGCTCCCTGCTAACTGAAGCACAGAGGGATAGCATTCGCGTGTAGGCACTGGGGTGTGTAAATTCGTGAGCTATTTCTGGCAAGCCACTTGGTGATCTTTATCAAAAGCCTTAAAAATGTTCCTACTTTGTTCACATTTTTTTTTTTTTACTGTTTCTTTAGAAACTTTTCAGCAAATAATTTGGTGATATTTATCAATCTTCTTGAGATGTTTGTACTTTGGACTCAGATTTCTGATTATTTTCTCCGAAATCTAAAAGTTGACATGCGGCTGAAGATGGATGTACGTAAAGACATGCCTGCTGCAATGTGAACAGGCTATAACGAAAAGCTGGAAAGAACCTAAGTGACCTACAGTTGGGGAGAGGGTGAGGCAATTACCGTACGTCCTTGTGACTAAAAGCACTGGGTAAAAAACCTTGTAACAGTCAAGGGTTCCAAACGGTGTGGGGAAACGCTTATGAGGTAATAGGTTTGCAGTGGGAAGTAAGCTCTCAATTTCTTAAAGAAAAAAAAATTTTAGCCAATAGAAGGGAACCCCACACATGGATTGCCTCTGGCTGGTGAGCTTAGGGGAAATTTGTATATGTGCTTCTTTACCGTTTTCCGTGATTTTCGAAATGTCTTCAGTGTGCAGAATTACTTTGATAATCACTTAAGTAGTTAAAATCTGTAAAAAAAAAAAAAATTCTCCTTGATACAGTCGATTTTTCTAGTGAAAAGCAATTGTTCCTTTATGAATTGACACGTAGGTTCAATAAATATTCGTGAGCAAATGAGTGAATAATGCTTTTAAGACTCTTGTGAATTATTTCTCACTTTCTGCTTTTATTGCCTGGTTATTTGTGTATATGTCTTTCTCCCTTGTGACCCTGGAAGGTCTCAGAAGGCAGAAATCACATGTCTCCATTTATTCACATCCAGCCAGTGCCTTGAACCCAGGAGGAGCTCCAAATGTTATTTTTAAATGAATGGAGCATATCATACAGTTATGTGTTTTTTCATATGAGATAAAGATTCAGGATGCCAAAGACTATGACAAACCCAAGCCTCCTGAAGTAGAACTCCCTGAAAGCCAAGAACAAGGAGATCAAAACAGGGGTTCTAGTGGCAACTCTGCCCCAACCCGGAAGCCATCAGGTATTTATGCCAAAGCTGCTGTCTGGTCCTGAAAGAACTGTCCTAGGAGCCCTCATGCTGCAGGTAATACCTACGGGACCCTGGGCAAGTCACTCATCCTTAGTTCACTCATGGGTGAACCAAAGACGCTGGAGTACTTCTAGCTTGCTGTCACTAGGATTTCTAAAAAGCATCTGATAGTGAAAGTTGGTTTGGAATACCAAGGTGAAAGGGATCTTCAGAACACGGCAGAATTGTTCTTAAAAAAAAAAAGCAAAACACCCTGTATTGATAAACCAAATCAATAATGTGCACCCGTGAGCTGGGCTCCACTTCACTGACATTTTTGTCTTTCTCATCAATCTTAATAATTAAATTAGGCAACCTTAAGGTTCTGGCAAGGACCCTGGGATTCCTGGAGCATCTGTAGAGATAAGCAACAATTCCTCTTGCAGTCAATGATTTCAGAGAATGAGATGACTCACTGAAATGTCAGTGCTTCCAATGAGGGCAGAGAATGGAGAGGATCCTGGGCTTTTCTTCTCTTGCCCCTCCTTGGTCCAGAATTCTCCCATTCATCCGCAGCAGGTGGTTTCGCTGGTGTACAGTGACCTCTGCAGACAGCAGGGTGTTGCATGTCTGTCTCTGAGCCGAAGAGGAGAGGCCCCTCCTGCTCTCCCCAGACTCCCAGAGTCCCCTCTTATCAACCAGGACCCCCTCGATCACACAGAAATGGAGCGCTGGCCCTGAATCTTGGTTCTTAGTATTAGAGCCCTGAGCTCCGCGTGCTTTGTCCCCACTTGTATGCACTTCAGAGACTGGAGCTGTGCATGGTGTAACCAGGAACTCCCAAACTCTCCACGAGAAAAGTCCAGTAGGAAGCTCAGGGCTACTCCACCACAGTGCCAAGGAATCAGGCTTCATGTGTCCCCAACTTGAGCTCCTTCCAACACTGGAGAGGCGACAGCCCGGAATCCAGTGCTCTGGAGCCAGATGGCCTCCATCCGCTCTTGACTGCATGAGCTTGGGCCAATTACTGAAACTCTGGATGCTCAATGTTCCTTATCTTTAAAATGGGGTTAATACTCCAAGAGACAAGCTGAAAAGATGAAACAGTTACTTATATTAAAAATATATTTATACCTATACGTATATAAAGTCGCTGCCGTCTCTGGGGTCGCACAGAGTCAGACACGACTGAAGCGATTTAGCAGCAGCAGCAGCAGCATATAAAGTCGGATAATTGACAGGGGCTTCCCTTTTGGCTCAGAAGGGGAAGAATCCGCCTGCAATGAGGAAGACCTAGGTTCGATCCCTGGGTTGGGAAGATCCCCTGGAGGAGGGAATGACTACCCACTTCAGTATTCTTGCCTGGAGAATTCCACGGACAGAGGAGCCCCAGTGGGCTACAAGTCCATGGGATCACCAAGAGTCGGGCACATGGTGTTTAAGGAAAAGCATTTATTCTTCTTTGAGGAAATCGGAGAACGAAGAAACACTGGAAGGAACGGAAGCAGGTCCATTTCTTGTAAGAAATGAGATCAGAAATGGGTGGCTGGCTTTTTCTTCCCACCCCCGCCCCCCTCCCCCAATGGCCGTCCCAAAGGCAGCTAGCCTCCCTTGAGGACAATGCCCCCTCCAAGGCCGTCTACAGGCGGGGCCCTCCTCCCGGGGGACAGGGTCAAGTTCAGCGCGGGGAGCCCCCTCGCGGAGGCACCGGGGCGGGGCACCTTGCGGGAGCTGGACCCAGGAGTAGGGGGCCCGCCCCTGGCGCGAGGGCGAAGCTGGGAGGAGGCCCGGGCCTTAACGTCGGCTGCATCCCGGCCCCCGAGTCCCAACTGCCCCCAGACCGGCCAAGAGTTTCGCTTCCGAGACTCTTCCTCCAGCCTCCGCGGGCCCAGCGCGTGCAGTACTGCGCAAAGAGCTGCAAGAAGCGGCTCCGCGCGCAGCCCCGGGCCGGGGGGCGGGTGGGCAAACCAGAGCCCCCCGGAGACCTGACCTCAAAGCAGGGGCCCTCACCCCCTGGCCGCCACCCCCCGAAAAGGGTGCAAGCCGGGCCCGCGGGGCCTGCGGCGGGCGGCAGGGGCGGAGATGAGCGGCGGCGCGGGGTGCGTCGGTTCGCCACAGGAAGGAGGGAAGAGGCCGGAGGCGCCTTCACAGCGCGGCAGCCCTGACAGATCTGATAAAAGAGGAAGGAAGCCCTCGACGCGGCTGAGCCGAGCTGCCGGCTCCCCAAACCGACGAGGTCCTGCAGCTGTCACGGCCCCTGCGGGCGCGCGGCGGCCCGGCCAAAAGACCGGGGAGCCTGCGCCCCCTGCCGGTCGTTCGGAGCGACGGGCCCGGAGAGCCGGCCTGGCTGCGGGGACCGGGGCGCGGCCACCGCCTCCTCCGCAGTTCAGTTCACAGTTCAGTTCAGTCGCTCGTCGTGTCCGATCTTTGCGACCCCATGGACTGCAGCACGCCAGGCCTCCCTGTCCATCGCCAACTCCCGGAGTTTATCCAAACTCATGTCCATGGAGTTGGTGATGCCATCCAACCATCTCATCCTCTGTCGTCCCCTTCTACTCCCGCCTCCACTCCTAGGTGGTAAAGGCCGTGGGTGGGTAAGTCCCCGAGGCGGGCGGGGGGCGCGGATACGGGGCTTGCCTGGGCCTGGATCCTCTATCTTCGGCTCCCTGCCAGACACCGCAGAGGAAGAATTCTCAGGTTTGCTCCAGCTGGGCTCTGCTTACCTAGTAGTGTTTAGTCGCTCAGTCGTGTCCAACTCTTGCGATCTCACGGGCTGTAGCCCGCCAGGCTTCTCTGTCCATGGGGATTCTCCAGGCAGGAATACTAGAGTGGATTGCCATTCCCTTCTCCAGAGGATCTTCCTGACCCAGAGATGGAACCCGGGTCTCCTGCGTTGCAGACAGATTCTTTACCCGTTTGAGCTACCGGGAAGACCCTGGCAACCCAATTACCTTGGCAGTCCAGGGGTCGGAGCCAAGCCCACCCTACTGAGAAAAATATAGAAGCCCTTCTAAAGATGGCAGAGCACCGCTCCGGGGCTCTGATTTTGCTGTCGCTTCCTAGCTGTGTGACCTTGAGCAAGTCCCCTGTGCTTCAGTTTCATTTATAAAATGGGAATCATAGTCTCCACCCCACAAGGTTGTAGGGAAGACCGAGTTAATACATGTAAAAGTGCTTAGAACAGCTTCCTGGCTTAGTGCACATATGTCTGTTAAATTGTTTAAATTTCACTGTAGCGTGAAGGCTTGTTGAACTTGCTGTAACTGGTTCCTTATTCTGGGGATTTTCTTGCTGTCTATATAATAAAATTTTATATATATAAAATTTTATTTCTTTTGCCTGTGCTGGATCCTCCTTGCTGCTCAGGCTTTCTCTAGTTGTGGAGAAGGGCGGCTGCTCTCTAGTTGTGGTGGAAGGGTTTCTCATTGCCCTGACTTGTCTCGTTGTGGAGCACAGGCTCCAGGCGGGGGGCAAGCTTCAAGAGTTGCGGTTCCTGGGCTCTAGAGCACAGACTCACTAGTTGTGGCACAGGGGCTTAGTTGCTCCGCTGCAGGGGGAAAAATAAATAAATCTTCCCCCAGCAGGGGTCAAACCTGTGTCTCTTGCATTGACAGACTCTCTACCACTGAGCCACGAGGGAAGCCCTCTTGCTGTCTTTCAACCAAGCCAATTTTCTTTCAGTTCCACTGCATTGGGAGAACTTACTTTGTATGATGCCACTCCTTTGAAATGTGTGGACGCTTGCTTTCTGGGCCAGCATATGGACTGCTCTGCTAAAACCTCTGTGTGCACCATGAAAAGAATGTACTTTCTGCAGCTGTCAGATGTAATGTTCCAATGTCAATTAAGTCAAATTAGTTAACTGAGTTATTCCATACTGAGTATGTGGGTGTGTGTGTGGTTCATTTCCTGCTTGTTCTATTAGTTAGTGAGAGAGCTGTTAAAAATCTCCTGAATGATGGTGAATTTGTCTATTCCTCCTTTCAGCTTCACTAACTTTTGCTGTATGTATCCAAGGCTGTGTTATTAGATGAGTATAAATTTAGGAGTCTTGTATCTTCCTAGTGAATACAACTTTCATAATTATAAAAGGGCATTGCAATGGCAACCCACTCCAGTACTCTTGCCTGGAAAATCCCATGGACGGAGGAACCTGGTGGGCTGCAGTCCATGGGGTCGCTAAGAGTCGGACACAACTGAGCAACTTCACTTTCACTTTTCACTTTCATGCATTGGAGAAGGAAATGGCAACCCACTCCAGTGTTCTTGCCTGGAGAATCCCAGGGACGGCGGGGCCTGGTGGGCTGCCGTCTATGCGGTCGCAGAGTCGGACACGACTGAAGCGACTTAGCAGCAGCTTAGCAGCATACGTGTCTATATTGTAAAGTGTCCTTCTTTGTCTCTGGTAAATACTTCTTGCCTCAAAGCCTGCTTTTTATAATGGTTACACCCAACTGAAAATAAATAAAAAATAAAATACAATGGTTACATGCACTTTCCTGTGGTGTTACATCTGTGAATTTCAAACTTTCTGTGTGGTTATGAAGTTTGTTTCTTGTAAATGTCATATATTGGGTTTTGATTATAAACAGTTTCATACTCCCTTTTAGTTGGATTGTTTACCCCACTTATATTGACTATAACTAATTGTGTAGACTTTATAGCTAACCTTTTGCTGTTTTCCAACTTTTGTTCCTTTAGTCATTTTTCCTTTTGGAAAAAATCACTGGATTTTTTAAAAATTCCATTTTCCTCTTGCATCTTTGATAAATGTATTACTGTACTCTTGAAGCTTAGATTTTCAAGCTATTTTTATAGTTATCCTACTGCTACTGCTAAGTCACTTCAGTAGTGTCCAACTCTGTGCGACCCCAGAGACGACAGCCCACCTGGCTCCGCTGTCCCTGGGACTCTCCAGGTAAGAACACTGGAGTGGGTTGCCATTTCCTTCTTCAATGCATGAAAGTGAAAAGTGAAAGTGAAGTCGCTCAGTCGTGTCCGACTCCTAGCGACCCCATGGACCGCAGCCCACCAGGCTCCTCTGTCCATGGGATTTTCCAGGCAAGAGTACTGGAGTGGGGTGCCATTGCCTTCTCTGATAGTTATCCTAATAATACCTAATCTTCTCGAGATTACAATATTTATTACAGTTTTGTTTTAATTAGCAGTTTTACTACTTGCCAAGTACAAACAACCCTTTCTTCCACCCTCCCACACTACTATACATGCATAACATATAACCGTTATATATTCCACACTACATATTTTTAACAATATATGTCCTCAAGACATTACTGTGGTTTAAAAGTCAATATTCTTTCATATTTGCCTATATACTCTGTTCATTGCTCTTCATTCTTCCTTCTGGTTCTATACTACCACCTGGGGTCATTTTCCTTTAGGCTGAAGTACTTCCTTAAGTATTTTTATAGCACATGTCTGATGGTGCTTAATTCTCTCAACTTTTGTCTGTCTGAAAATGCCTTTAGTTTGCTTTTGAGAATATTTTTACTAAGTTGGCAATTCTAAGTTGGCAGACCTTTCTCAGGAGTTTTAAGACTCTGGCTTCCAAAGTTTCTGCTGAAGTCAGCCACTGCTCCTTCAAAGGTTATGTATTTCTCTCTGGCCGTCTCGAGAATTTTCTGTCTTGGGTTTCCAGCATAAGATATTCTTAAGTGTGCCTTCTGGTTTTGCTTTTACTCCATAATGAATTTGCTGAGTTTTACGAATAGGTAGGTTCAAGTTTGTCAACAGTTTTGGGAAATTCTCAGCTATTATTTCATCAAATATTGATTCTGCCCCATTCCCTTTTATGTCTGGGACCTCAGTTACATGTATCTTTAGGTTGTGTTCATCATGTTTCTCATGCTCTTGGCTTTTTGTTTAGTTTCTACATTCTTTTACTCTTTGCTTCCATTTGAATTTTTCTGTTGGCCTATCTGCAAACCTAATCCTAGCTCCTGCTGTGTGCACTCTGCTGTTAAACCCACACAGTGAGTTCTTCATTTCAGATTTGAGCTGTTACTGCAATATTCTTTTCAAACAGCTTTATTGAGGTTTCACTTACAAACTGCAGAATTCACCCATTTAAGGCAAACAAAATTTTTTTAGTAAATGTGTTAAGTTGGGCAGCCATTAGCACAATTCCCCCCTCTTTCTTCTTTAAGAATATATTCTGGTTGACATCTAAATTGAAATTTAAGTCAAATACAAAGGAAAGAGACATCACTAGCTTTGCCAATAAACCTGTCTATACGCTGTTTATCCAAAACTTTTAAGCAGGCAGAATGGCCCCCTTGTAACTTTTAAAAATTGAGATATAATTCCTATATCATAAAGTTTACCTTTTAAGAGTATACAACTCAGTGGGTTTTAGTATATTCACAAAGTTGTGCAATCATCACTCTTAGCTAATTCCAGAACATTCATTTTCATCACTCCAAAAAGAAACCTGTACTCACTAGCAGTTATTGCCCATCCTCTCCTTCCCCGGCTCTTAGCAGCCACTAATTTACTGTCTCTATAGATTTGTCTATGCTGGCCATTTCATATACATGGAACCATATAATATGTAGCCTTTTTGTGTCTGGCTTCTTTCACTGAGCATGTTTTCAAGGTTCACACTGTAGGTTGTATGAGTATTTTTTTAATGGCCAAATAGTATTCCATTATATGGACATTTTATCCAGTCACTGGTTGATGGCTATTTGCTTCCATTTGGGGCTATTATGAAAAACCATGCCATGAACATCATTTCTCCTGGTTATAAAGCTAGGGGTGGAATTGCTGGGTAAGTATTACTAGTTCTATGCTTAGCTTTTTGAGGATCTGCCAAAGTGGCTGTACCAGCGATGTATGTGTGAGTTCTAATTTATCCACATCACTGCAAACACTGATTGTCTGTCTTCTTGATCACAGCCATCCTAAAGGGTGTTTTTAATGGTTTTTGATTTACATTTCCCTAGAGATGGGAATACCAGACCACCTGACCTGCCTCTTGAGAAATTTGTACACAGGTCAGGAAGCAACAGTTAGAACTGGACATGGAACAACAGACTGGTTCCAAATAGGAAAAGGAGTACGTCAAGGCTGTATGTTGTAACCCTGCTTATTTAACTTATATGCAGAGTACATCATGAGAAACGCTGGGCTGGAAGAAGCACAAGCTGGAATCAAGATTGCCGGGAGAAATATCAATAACCTCAGAAATGCAGATGACACCACCCTTATGGCAGAAAGTGAAGAGGAACTAAAAAGCCTCTTGATGAAGGTGAAAGAGGACAGTGAAAAAGTTGGCTTAAAACTCAACATTCAGAAGACGAAGATCACGGCATCTGGTCCCATCACTTCATGGCAAATAGATGGGGAAACAGTGGAAACAGTGTCAGACTTTATTTTTGGGGGCTCCAAAATCACTGCAGATGGTGACTGCAGCCATGAAATTAAAAGATGCTTACTCCTTGGAAGAAAAGCTATGACCAACCTAGATAGCATATTGAAAAGTAGAGACATTACTTTGCCAACAAAGGTCTGTCTAGTCAAGGCTATGGTTTTCCCAGTGGTCATGTATGGATGTGAGAGTTGGACTGTGAAGAAAGCTGAGTGCCAAAGAACTGATGTTTTTGAACTGTGGTGTTGAAGACTCTTGAGAGTCCCTTGGACTGCAAGGAGATCCAATCAGTCCATTCTGAAGATCAGCCCTGGGTATTCTTTGGAAGGAATGATGCTAAAGCTGAAACTCCAGTACTTTGGCCACCTCATGTGAAGAGTTGACTCACTGGAAAAGACTCTGACGTTGGGAGGGATTGGGGGCAGGAGGAGAAGGGGACAACAGAGGATGAGATGGCTGGATGGCATCACTGACTCGATGGACATGAGTCTGAGTGAACTCTGGGACTTGGTGACGGACAGGGAGGCCTGGCGTGCTGCAATTCATGGGGTCCCAAATAGTCGGACACGACTGAGCGACTGAACTGAATGACTAATAATGTTAAGCTTCTAGGTGTTGATTGGTCCTCTGTAGATCTTCTTTGGAGAAATACATATCTAAACCCTGGTTCATTTTTTGGTTGGGTTGTGGGGTTTTGTCTGGCCACACACCATGGCATGCAGGGATCTTAAGTTCCCTCACCAGGGACTGAATCCATGCCCGCTGCAGTGGACGCAGAGTCCTAACCACTGGACCGCCAGCAAAGTCCCCAGCTGGGTTGTGTTTTTATTATTGAGTTTTAACAATTCTTTATATATTCTGGATACTAGACCCTTATCTACAACCTGTATTTAAAACAGACCTCTCATGTCCGTTTGCGGTCAATTCCCACTCCCAACCCTGTTGTTCACTCGCTCAGTCATGTCTGACTCTTCGTGAACTCCAACCCTAGTAACAGGCAACCACTAAGTTACCGCTGCTGTTTCAGGTAAGCCCACCTTTTAATGAAATTTTGTCTAAGTATTGTGTCATTGTGGGACGTTTCACTCTGCCTTTTGGTGGCCCTGGGCTTAGCTTCTGGCATGTCACGTAGAGCTCTGGAATTCAGCAAATGTCCTGGGAGAAAGCCAACAACTTATTTAAGGTGTCTCAGGTTTCCAGTATGTCGTCACCAAGGACCATGTGTTTTCTTTTACCCAGAAGTGCCCCTCTGCATGGGCTAAACCCAATCTTCAGTTCCTGGCCCAGAATCAGCAAATACTCCCTAAGGAAAAAATGGCCAGACCATCAGTTTACCTCAGAAAGGCTTCCTCTTCTGAAATCCAATTCATTTAGTCATTGCTTCCACAGTTTTCTGATGTTTAAAAGCAGTATTGAATTTTTGGTATTTTAAACCAGTTTTTTCTGGTAGTTGCAGCAGGAGTGTTGAGTTGATGTGACCTAATATATCCTACTCATCAATTATATTAAGCTTTTAAGACTTTATATCCTGTCAAGCAAGTTTCTTTTCTTTCCCTCTCCTTCCAGATATATGTTGGCTATTTGGGGAGCATACTTCTTCCACATTTATATTTTAAATCCATTTATCTGTGTCCCGCCCCACCCTCCCAAAAAAAAACCCTCTTGGGATTTTGTTGGGAAAATATACTGAATTTATAAATTACTTAAAACAAATGAAATTCTTATAACTTTTACATTCTCCATCCACAAACATGGTATACCTATCCATTGAGTAGGTTTCTTTTAGGTTCTTTAATAATATTTTGTACTTTTCTCCATCAAGGAATTGCACATACTTTATCAGGTTTTATCCCAAATACCTTAGAGATGATCTTTTAAAGTACTTTTTAAAAAGAATAGGTAATGTATTTATGGTACAAATTTCCAAAAGCTCAAAAAAGTAACACTGACAATTCTCATCCATTTTTCTGTCACCCAGTTTTCTTCTAGAAGAAATGAATGTTATCTATTTATTTTTAATGTGGTTAATGTTAGTATATAGTTCAATCTTGTATCTAGTAAGCAATTGAATTTTATTATTTCTAATCAGATCAGATCAGTCGCTCGGTCGTGTCTGACTCTTTTCGACCCCATGAATCGCAGCACACCAGGCCTCCCTGTCCATCACCAACTCCCGGAGTTTACTCAGACTCACATCCATCAAGTCAGTGATGCCATCCAGCCATCTCATCCTCTGTCGTCCCCTTCTCCTCTTGCCCCCAATCCCTCCCCAATTTCCTCTGATAGAAAAGCATCAGAGTCTTTTCCAATGAGTCAACTCTTCACATGAGGTGGCCAAAGTACTGGAGTTTCAGCTTTAGCATCATTGCTTCCAAAGAAATCCCAGGGCTGATCTCCTTTAGAATGGACTGGTTGGATCTCCTTGCAGTCCAAGGGACTCTCAAGAGTCTTCTCCAACACCACAGTTCAAAAGCATCAATTCTTCGGCGCTCAGCCTTCTTCACAGTCCAACTCTCACATCTTTTTTATATATGTATCATCTACAAAGGAGAAGTCACTTGGTCCATCTTTTTCCACTCCTTATTTCTTTTACTGATTTTACTGCATTGGTATAGGATACCTCAAATACAGTAGTTATGTAAAATAGCTGAGTAATGGCTGTGATAGAAGGCAATCGTATTTTGCTTCTGACTTTAATGAGGGCTTGTTTCACATTTATTTATGAAATTTGCTGTAGGTTTTTGGCAGATGTCTTTGTTGGGTTAAAAAAAAGTTAACCTTTGATCCCGTTTTGCTAAGAATGGGTACCGTGAAAGTTTTTGTAAGTTATTTTATGTACCTACTGAGATGATCGTATGGTTTTCCCCTTTAATCTATTAAATGTACTGAACTGCCCCCTCAAGAAAAACAAGATAGTCTCAAATAAACACTTTTACCCCAAATTGTTATTTATTTTCATGAGAGGGGGAAAAAAGAACCTTTTATGATAGTGAAAATATATTTTATTTTTTAATACAATAGCTGCCAGCAATATACTGGTTCCAGGGAGAGAAAAGAAAAGACAAGCATTCTACAATAAGCTTTCATTTTCCTTTTCAAGTAATTAAAAAAAATGCTTCAATTCTGTTCAAGTTTATGATTTGGGGGAGTTGACATTTTTTTCCATAATAAAAGTATAATTTTGAAAGCCCCAACCTTGGTAATTTGTAAAGGATGGGATAAAAATAATGATACAGTATAATAATGAATGTTTCTCTCTCTCTGAATCAAATACTGATTATAACCAGTGTAAGAAATTGGTTAATCAATAAATTTGATGAAATGTGTATCAAAATGTTCATGAAAAAATACATTTCTATTTCTTCTCATTTTTACCATGTAGATATTTTCTAAATGGATTATTTTAAATGCACAGAAATAAAAGCTATCTACTTTAGCTCTAAAGAGATTCAAAACAACAGAAGTAAATGTGCCTAAATTCTAAAGTCAAACAAATGAGTGTAAGAAATAAATGTCAGAAACCTCTTCATTGTATACAGATTGCTCAAGGGTTTAAAGATAGTTGTATAAGCCAAAGTTACCAAGAAATAAAATCTTGTATGAATTTTATCACAAAAGTCAACAATCTTGGTAAAAGGAAATAACAGAACTATACAGAAAATCCACATCTATATTTTTTTTTAAAGGGAGAAGTTATATCAACTGAAATAGTAGACAGCCTTCCAAATGTTGAACACAAAAATTTCTCAGAACCCCTTGGAAACTATAAGATCTTCCATTCAGACTCTTATCTTGTTTAAGTGAAACAAAAGGGGTTTAAATGAAGGGGAGAATGATTCAGTAGTTGTAGAAATAATATCAGACTATTTCTATTACATCAACCCATACACTACATGAACTACCATGAAAACTTTTCATGTCCCAAATTTCCCAAGACTGTAAGCTATGATTTTTCCACAAATGTAAGATGGGGTTAAAAAGGTATGTTCTAGGGTCATCTTTTTTTACTAGCTTTTGTCCATTTGCCAATCTCAATCTCAATCTCATCTAACTTTCCTGATAAAGTAATAAGATCTGTCTTTCTACAGAAACACAACTCTGCCTTCATCAAAATTATAACAGATAGACCCTCCCCCTTCCTTGGATATCTAGAGAGACAGCCAAGTGTAATCATGGGGTACATTTTTTAAAAAGAAGAGAATAAATATCCAAAGTGGCAAACTCTTCACAACTGAATTTCAGAATGTGTTCTTCATCCCTGTTTTGAGGACTGTAGCTCTTTCCGCATTAGCCCTCTACTCTGCATCACTTAGTCCACCATTCACTTGAAACAGACGCCCTGCTTCGCCTGAATTATGCTTTAAGCTATGAGGCAAGATTCAGTATCACCTGACGCCAAGTTGGTCCTATGGTAAAAGTAAGTGAAAAGTGAAGACGGCTGTCTGTGTACTGGTGCACAAGTGATGCAATTCACCCATGGAAGCTGCTGCCACAGAATTTCTCAATATATAACCTGATAGTGCTTCTTCCTGGAACAAGATAAGTCATCATCCAATACTTAATTACAAAATGGTGGGTACCCTAAATTTGTTCAGCAATAAGGAGTTCTAAAAAAGGTAAAGCAAAGAAATCTCCCTGAGCCAAATGGATACAATATGGAGTTTTTCTTATCTTTCTACACCAAGCTAATTACTGATAGATTTATATAAATGCACAATGCTTATAAAAAATCAGGCTGCCTTCCATAAAGCCAGTGTTTACTAAATGTTAGCATATCATAGGAAAAAAACATTGCTATTTTAAAGAAATATACTTAAAATTTCCAAAAACAGCCTATGAGAAATAGCACTTCTTAAACAAGTTAGGTATAAAAATGACCAAAAACATTACTATAGTCACAACCAGTCTTTGGAGTAGTACACAGAAAGTCATTTTTTTCTTTTTTAAGTGAATAAATACCTAGCAAACTTTTATTTTCATCAAGTTTATCCTCCCTTGTTACCACACAAAAAATTCCTGGTTTAGGACTTCAGTTTAAGAAACAAACATGCAGAGTGCTATTCCTCAATGTAGCTTCAGAAAAATTTAATTGAAGGAAATGCAATGATTGAGATTAGGCAAAACTGCAGTAAATATGAAGTCACCATCACAACTATAATTTAGTCCAAAAGGAGTGAACCATACCTTGCCTGAAGTCTAACAGTAAATGGGATGGAATAATAACCTGTTTAATCTTATTTTTAATATAGGATTTATACTGCACTCTTTAGATTATCAAATATGCTTTATAAACAAAACTCTACTTGATATGTTGACAAATCCATGCTATCTTCCTTAGGCTAACTTTTACATTACTAATCATTGCACTGCTAGAGCTAAATGAACCAAATATCAGTGTACATAGTGTTGCTCAGAAGATCTACAGACAGCAAGGCTGATGCTTACCTTAAAAAAGAGCACTTTTACAATATAGGAAGAGAGCAATAATGTTCCAAATGAATGGCACTGGACAGAATACATATAACCAGTAACATATTTAGACTGAGCGTATCAGGTGCCCATTGGTTTCTCTTATATTCATAATATGCTTGAGAAGATCTTGAAAATACCATCCTTCCCTCTGAACTTCCAGCTTCTAAGTAGTGTCAGATAGTATCATTAGTATGAAAGAAAAATGCTTTTAGGCAAAAGTAAAAATCCATGTACAAAGTAAAATAACAAAATCTGCACTGACTTTTGGTAGAAAGCACTCTTCTCGGGTGGTAACATCCTTTAGTACATATCCAGGATAGACTAAACTGAAATAGAATACTTTGATACAGTAGCAATCCTTTCATATACTCTTACTAAATATTATAAAATTCCAAAAATACATAAATATTCCTTGTACCATGCATTATGCACCAGTTTGGGCCTGACTGAAGGGGTCACGGTTACTATTTTTTAAATTTTTTTTACGGTTACTATTTTAACAGTTGAACAGTGCACCTCAAAATTTCTGTCATCGATACACAGTGAATGGACTCCAGGGATGAAGGCTCCAGAGAGATGGCACACTACCTTTAAACTACCGTTAAAGTGAAAGTTTGTGATGGAGTGTCTCCAAATTGGAGGAGAGGAGGATACAGGCTAGGGGATATAGGCAGGGTAAATGAATTTTAAAATAATACTGCTTAGGAGTATATATATTTCGAGAGAGCTACTATACCTTGTCTATCCTTTATCCTAATCTGGAATAACTGCATGTTCGTGCCAAATAAAGTTTCTACTTTCTAGGAAGAGGAGCAGTCTGTTAGGGAAAGTATGTTCTTAGTCAGGGGAAGATGTGAAGACGCTTCTCTCATAAGTGCTCTTTTATTTGGTAAGTCTCTTGGCTACATCACTGTATGCTATTTCAACCTCCTTATCACTGGGGCAGGTGTTGGTGAACTCATCCCTACTGTAGGCATTAGTTAGGTATCTCCAGATGCCAGTCATTCCTTTTGGAATATCGAAGTTGCGGTATTTTTTTGCCACCACCTAAAATACAAAGAGATCAAAAGTTAATGTTTATATGCCATGTCTTATAAACCAGACATGTATCTGATTTTAGGGCAAATTAATTCCGTGAACCTCTCAAAACTGCCTCTACTTGAAGTCTGTCCCCTTCATTATAACTAGACATTTAAAATAATGATAAGGACCGCAAACCACACCAGAAATTCAGAAGTGTGGTGGTGACTGCAAACGCCTGCCTTTACCAACAAGAGAAACAGTCAAGTGCAATCACTGGATAAATACTTTAAAACATACACAATAGTTTAGGTCTTCGGTCCATTTTTTGATTGGGTTGTTCTGATGTTGTTAAAAATCATGAGATGTTTGTAAATTTTGGAGACTAATCTCCTGTCAGTCACATCGTTTGCAAATATTTTCTCCCAATCTGTGGGTTGTCTCTTCATTTTGTTTGTTTCCTTTGCTGTGCAAAAGTTTTTGAGTTTAGGTAGGTCCCATTTGTTTATTCTTGTTTTTATTTCCATTATTCTGAGAGATGGATTGAAAAGATATCGCTGCAAACACACACACTAGTCGAGACCTGTTTTTCTTGACCTTGATCTTTAGTGCACAGCACAGTGTTTCACACACTGTCACTTGTGTTAGCCGCTCAGTCGAGTCCGACTCTTTGTGACCCTATGGACCACAGCCCGCCAGGCTCCTCTGTCCATAGGATTCTCCAGGCAAGAATACTGGAGTGGGTTGCTGTGCCCTCCTCCAGGGGATCTTCCCAACTCAGGGATCAAACCCATGTCTCTTATGTCTCCCCACTAGTGTTACCTGGGAAACCCAGTAAATGTAGTCACACAATAAATGCTCAGTAAATATTTTCTGCCTTGCAAAGAAAAAGCCAGGTGATCAAAGAACAAAGTTTGATGCTGTATGTAAGTGTAGCAAGCACTTTAAAGTTACCTTGAATTTTTATGCAGTCACAGAAAAAAATTTTTTCCATTTCTCATAGGCATTGATTTTAATACACAATTTTCCATTTAATACACCTTAGGGTGTTTCACCTATTGCCTAGACAACATTAAGTTACACTGTTTGGAGGTTCTAAATAGTGAGTGTCAGAATACCAGTCAAGTTTTACACACAGGGGGAGTCCTGTCTTTGTAAAAAGGTATCAGGTTTAAGAGCAACGTGACCCACATCCTGCAGGCCTACCTTGACAATGTGCAGCTTGGGCAGCAGGTTGCAGTCAGCTAGTGTCATTTCATTGCCATCCAGAAATTTACGTGTGGAAAACTTAATGTCCTCCATACTATTCTCATCAATTTCATCAGGGAGGGGAGAATTCAGATATTCATCTAGTTTCTGCAGTGTTTTCAAGAGACCTCGCTCCAAAGCTGAAAGAAAGATGGAAATGCTATAAGAAGGAAAACCACCCAATCCCCAAAGTCTTACTTTGAAGTAAGACTTCAAGAAGTGTTACTCCTTCAGTCAGTAACTGGTCTCGCTGACACTGGGGTACAAAACAGACAAGGTTCCTACTCTCCCGGAGCTTATTTATTCACTTGGGGAGGAGAGATGAGACAAATTTACAAGTAAAACTACAGATAAATATAAAAACAAGTATGATCATTTCAGATAATGTCATCTATAAACATTTGTTAATAACTAAATGCCCCATATACAAACGCATCATGGCCCAACACAGTTGATGTCTAAACTGGAAAACAAAACAAACAAACAAAAATGGATGAGAAAAGACAAACCTATTATTTCAAATATAGAGAAGAAAGTCTTGCTGAGACAGAGATTCTTGCCCTCAATTTTAAATCCTGCTCCTATAAAAATATTTGGATTTATATCCATGAAATGTGTTAAGAAACACCAATTCAAGTAGAGAAGCCTGAAGTTTCTGCACTGCCTTAATATATACAAGAAGCCAAAAATAGCACTATCTTATAATAATATGAAAAACAGAGAGCAGATGAGAGTTCAATTTACAATACTGAACTGGAGCCCTCTTCAGGTTTCCCTGGTGGCTCAGACGGTAAAGCGTCTGCCTGCAATGCGGGATACCCAGGTTCGATCCCTGGGTCGGGAAGATCCTTTGGAGAAGGAAATGGCAACCCACTCCAGCACTCTTGCCTGGAAAATCCCATGGACGGAGGAGCCTGGTAGGCTACCGTCTATGGGGTCGCAAAGAGTCGGATACAACTGAGCGATTTCACTTTCAGCAAAATAGAGTTTGTTGCTGTCTATTCACTAAGTCGGATGTGACTCTTTGCAACCCTGTAGACTGTAGCCCACCAGGCTCTTCTGTCCATGGGATTTACCATGGGATTTACTCCATTACTAATGGAGTGGGTTACCATTTCCTTCTACAGAGGATCTTCCTGACCCAGGGGTCAAACCTGCATCTCCTGCACTGGCAGGTGGATTCTTTACCGCTGAGCCATCAAGGAAGCCCGCAAAATACATTAAGATGCTAAAATTATTATAATTCAGAGAACAGTAGCATGCAGCCCCTCTGTATATTTAGAAAGTCAAGGTCGGTGACCCTTAGCAAAGAGGGGATGGGAACACCATTAGAATGGGTATGAAGTAACAAAGACAGACCCTTGCTTATCCCTTTTTAAAAAAAATTTTTTTTTTACCTTTTATCTTCTCAACCCACCTGTATCTCCCACCCCCAGAATAGATGAGTTCACAATGATGAGTACAGTACATGTACTTGCCATAAAAGAAAGTTAAAATCATAAGGTGACACTCTGTATTACTTGTAAGTTTGAATAAAGTTGGATCCATTACAGAAAAAGGGAAAGCTTTACATGCTATATACTAGATATTTCACCAGCAACACAAATGTCCAAACACAACACTTGCTCCAGACTGCTCCCCCCAACTCATCCCTTGATCCCTTCAAAGCAGTCCAGACAATAGATGGTGGTCTTAGGTAGATGGCTGTAGGTATAAAAAGGGTTTAGAAGTACATAAGAGATAAAAACCTTCTGAGCTTGGAAACCAAGCTGAATATGGAAAAAGGACAGAAGTATTCAACAAAACACAAACTGAAGCCCTAGTATATGCCAAGTTTTGTTCTAAGCGTCATTAAATTCACTACTGAATAAAACATAAAAGGTCCCCACTCTCTGAGTTTATACCTGGGAAAATGAAAGTGGTATAGAGAAGCTGATCAACAAAAGACTCTCATGGTGATCCCTTCAGTGGGAGTGTGGAGTCTTATTCCCTGGACCACCAGGGAGGTCCCTTCAGCTTTTTTTAAGTGGAGGTGTAGGTTATAGGGTATGCGTGCATCCAATTTTAGTAGAAATTGATCAGTTTTCCAAGTTCAGCACAGCAAGCAGCAGGTATGGACGTTCCAGTGACTTCACAACTTCAACATTTGGTATAGTCTCTTTAATTTTAACCCTTTTTGAGGATGACAGATTTGGTTTTAATCTTTTCCTCTTTATTGCCTCTTTGGATATCTGCTTTTTGTAAAGTGCTGTTTGCTCAGTTTTCTCTTGGACTATCTGTTGTACTGACTTGCAGTTTTTTTATATACTGCAGATGCAAATTCTTTGTGCTTCCATGTATTACACATTCCTTCTTGCTTTTCACTTGCTTAATGATGACTTCTGATGAACATAAATCACTAAACCTAATGTAGTCCCATTTATTTTTTTCTTTTATGATCAGTACTTTGTGTTCAGCTTAAGAAACCTTCTGTTCAGTTCAGCTGCTCAGTCGTGTCTCTCTTTACAACCCGATGGGCTGCAGCACACCAGGCCTCTCTGTCCATCACCAACTCCCAGACTTTACTCAAACTCATGTCCATCGAGTTGGTGATGCCATCCAATCATCTTATCCTCTGTCAGCCCCTTCTCCTTCTGGCTTCAGTCTTTCCTGGCATCATGGTCTTTTCCAATGAGTCAGTTCTTCGCATCAGGTGGCCAAAGTATTGGAGTTTCAGCTTCAGCATCAGTCCTTCCAATGAATATTCAGGACTGATTTTCTTTAGGATGGACTGATTGGATCTCCCTGCAGTCCAAGGGACTCTCAAGAGTCTTCTCCAACCCCATGGTTCAGATGCATCAATTCCTTGGCACTCAGCTTTCTTTATGGTCTAACTCTCACATCCATACATGACTACTAGAAAAACCATAGCTTTAACTAGACAGACCTTTGTGGGCAAATAATGTCTCTACTTTTTAATATGATGTCTAGGTTGCTCCTAACTTTTCTGCCAAGGAGCGTCTTTTAATTTCATGGCTGCAGTCACCATCTGCAGTGATTTTTGAGCCCCCCAAAATAAAAAAGTCTGTCACTATTTTCATTGTTTCCCCATCCATTTGCCATGAAGTGATGGGACCAGATGCCATGATCTTAGTTTTCTGAATGCTGAGCTTTAAGCCAACTTTTTCACTCTCCTATTTCACTTTCATCAAGAGGCTGTTCAATTCCTCTTTGCTTTCTGCCATAAGGTAGTGTCATCTGCACATCTGAGGTTATTGATATTTCTCCTGGCAATCTTGATTCCAGCTTGTGCTTCATCCAGCCTGGCATTTTGCACGATGTACTCTGCAAATAAGTTAAATAAGTAGGGTGACAATATACATCCATGACGTACTCCTTTCCTGATTTGGAACCAGTCCATTGTTCCATGTCCAGTTCTAACTGTTGCTTCTTGACCTGCATACAGATTTCTCAGGAGGCAGGTAAGGTGCTCTGGTATTCCCATCTCTTGGGAATTTTCAACAGTTTGTTGTGATCCACACAGTCAAAGGCTTTGGCATAGTCAATAAAGCAGAAGTAGATGTTTTTCTGGAATTCTCTTGCTTTTTCGATGATCCAATGGATGATGGCAATTTGATCTCTGGCTCCTTTGCTTTTTCTAAATCCAGCTTGAATATCTGGAAGTTCATAGTTCACATACTGTTGAAGCCTGGCTTGGAGAATTTTGAGCGTTACTTTGCTAGAGTGTGAGATGAGTGCAATTGTGCAGTAGTTTGAACATTCTTTGGCATTACCTTTCCTTAGGATTGGAATGAAAACTGACCTTTTCCAGTCCTGTGGCCACCGCTGAGTTTTCCAAATTTGCTGGCATATTGAGTGCAGCACTTTCACAGCATCATCTTTTAAGATTTGAAATAGCTCAACTGGAATTCCATCACCTCCACTAGCTTTATTTGTAGTGATGCTTCCTAAGGCCCACTTGACTTCACATTCCAGGATGTCTGGCTCTAGGTGAGTGATCATCATGGTTATCTGGGTCATTAAGATATTTCTGTGTATTCTTGCCACCTTTTCTTAATATCTTCTGCTTCTGTTAGGTCCATACCATTTGTCCTTTATTGTGCCCAACTTTGCATGAAATATTCCTTTAGTATCTTTAAATTTTCTTGAAGAGATCTCTAGTCTTTCCCATTCTGTTGTTTTCTCTATTTCTTTGCATTGATCACTGAGGAAGACCTTATCCCTCTTCTTGTTATTCTTTGGAACTTTGCATTCAAATGGGTATATCTTTCCTTTTTTCCTTTGCCTTTCTCTTCTCTTCTTTTCTCAGCTATATGTAAGGCCTCCTCAGACAACCATTTTGCCTTTTTGCATTTCCTTTTCTTGTAGATGGCCTTGATCACTGCCTCCTGTACAATGTCATGAACCTCTGTCCATAGTTCTTCAGGCACTCTATCAGATCTAATTCCTTGAATCTATTTGTCACTTTGAACTGTGGTGTTGGAGAAGACTCTTTAGAGTCCCTTGGACTGTAAGGAGATCCAACCACTCCATTCTAAAGGAGATCAGTCCTGGGTGTTCTTTGGCAGGAATGATGCTAAAGCTGAAACTCCAGTACTTTGGCCACCTCATGCAAAGAGTTGACTCACTGGAAAAGACTCTGATGCTGGGAGGGATTGGGGGCAGGAGGAGAAGGGGACGACAGAGGATGAGATGGCTGGATGGCATCACCAACTCGATGGACGTGAGTTTGAGTGAACTCCGGGAGCTGGTGATGGACAGGGAGGCCTGGCGTGCTGCAATTCATGGGGTCGCAAAGAGTCAGACACGACTGAGCGACTGAACTGAACTGTATAATCAATCATAACGGATTTGATTTAGGTCATACCTGAAAACCACTAGTGGTTTCCCCAACTTTCTTCAATTTAAGTCTCAATTTGGCATTAAGGAGTTCATGATCGGAGCCACAATCAGCTTCTGGTCTTGTTTTTCCTGACTGTATAGACTTCTCCATCTCCAGCTACAAAGAATATAATCAATCTGATTTCCGTATTGACCATCTGGTGATGTGCATGTGTAGAGTAGTCTCTTGTGTTGTTGGAAGAGGGCGCTTGCTATGACTAGTGCGTTCTGTTCGCAAAACTCTGTTAGCCTTTGCCCTGCTTCATTTTGTATTCCAAGGCCAAACTTGCCTGTTACTCCAGAAATCTCTTGACTTCCAACTTTTGCATTCTAGTCCCCTATGATGAAAACGACATCTTTTTTTGGTGTTAGTTCTAGAAGGTCCTCACAGAACCGTTCACCTTCAGTTTCTTCAGCATTACTGGTTGAGGCATAGATTTGGATTACTGTGATATTGAATGGTTTGCCTTGGTTATCTAAAGGCAAATTATGAAGCTATTCTCCATTATCTTCTGGAAGATATTTTACCAAGTATATTTATATCTCTAATCCACTTAGAATTGATTGTGTATAGAGGGATGTTTTTTGACTCTGCATTCTGTTTTTTGTTCTATTTGTCTATCCTTCTGTTAATACCACACTGTTTTAGCTACTGTACCTTTACAACACATCCTGATATCAGGCAGTATAAGTTTTCAAACACATCTTTCTTCAAGATCATCTTGACTATTCCTGGCTCCTTACATTTCCCTCATAAACTGTAGAATTAGCGTGTTAATTTACATGTGTGTAAGCACACGTAGATACACACACAAACTGTTGAACTTCTGAATGATCTATAGATTCAACACAACTTCAATTTGAGAACTGGCATCTTTATAATTTTGAGTGTCCCAATCTATGAATATCATTTTTTTTAAATTTTATTCAGTTTTATGAAATTAAAAGAGATTGCTTCTATGTTTTCTATGCAGAAGTCTTGTCCATTTTTGTTAAGTTTATTCCTAAATATCTGATATTTTTTATTGTATAAATATTTTTATCACATTTTCTAATGCTTCTTGCTAGCAGGCACAAATAAAACTCATTTTTATAATAGCCTCATATGCAATCACTCTGATAATTCACTTTTTTTTAATTCTTAGGGTGTGTCTGTAGATTACTTTGGATTTTCTACATTTTTGATTATATTAAGAATAATGACAAATTTATCCCTTCTTTCACAAGTCTCATATAATGCATTACTTTTTCTTGCCTATTATGCTGGTCAAAACCACCAATACAATGCTAATAGAAGTGGTGACAGTAGCACTGTGTTCTAGTTTTGGTTTGAAGAGGAAATCTTTCACTATTCCTCTATTAAGTATGACTTTTCTGTGGATTCTCTGTCAGATTAGGGAAATTCCTTGCTATATATAGTTTATTTTTTTAAATAAACATTTTAATAGTATTAAATTTTATCAAGTACTTTTTCTGCATCAATTGAAATAATATCATAGTTTTTCTCTTGTATTCTATTATTGTGACAATTTGAATAGATTTTTTTGAATGTCCAATCCTCCATTCCTGAATTAAACTCAACTTGACTATATATATGATCTTTTATCATATTGCTGGATCTGGCATATTTTGTTTTAGACTTTTATGACTGTTTGAGAGAGACTGGCCTGAAAGACTCCTTCCTTTTGATGTTTTTCTATCGTTTGACCTTAAAAAGCAAGCTCAGACGTATTTCCTCTTTTCTGTTTCCTGGAAGAGTATATGCAAGACTGATGTTACATCTTCCCCAAATACTTAGAAGAGTTCATCAGTGAAGCCATCTTTGTGAGACGGTTTTTAATTATAGATATAAGAGAATTCACATCTTGAATCACTTCTTGTAATAATTTTCTTACATGGTACTCTCCGTAAATTTATGCAAGTGTTTTCAAATTTATAAACATAAACATTTTCATAATATCCTCCCCAAATCATTTAAATGTAAGATCTGTAGTAATTCCCTTTCATTGCTAAAAATGGTTATTACCTTCTTTTACTTGATTTTTCCTGTGAAGAATTTATCAATTTTCTTATTATACTTTTCAAAGAACTTTTAGCTTTGCTAATCCTCTCCTAGTTTTCTTCTATTTCATAAAATTCTATTCTTTGAGTATCTCATTCCTTCTACTTTCTTGGGTTTAATTTGCTGATCTAACTAAATCCCTAAGGTGGATACTTTAAGGTTACCAATTTTTAGCTCTTTTTTTCTAATATACAGATTTAGAGCTATAAATTTTCCTCTAAAGAAGCTTTGTGTGTGTACACTCAGTTTTGTCAGACTCTTTATGGCCCCACACACTGTAGCCTGCCAGGCTCCTCTGTCCATAGAATTTTCCAGACAAGAATACTAGAATGGGTGGTTACTTCCTACTCCAGGGGATCTTCCCAACCCAGGAATTGAACCTGCATCTCTTGTGTCTCCTGCACTGGCAGGTGGATTCTTTACCACTAGCACCACCTGGGAAGCCCAAATGATAGCATATAAGTTTAGACGTGGTATATTTTCATCATATTATTCTTCAACCCATGGGTTATTCAGAAAGACACTGCTTATTTTTCAAACATGTAGAAATTTTCTAGCTGTACTTTTGCTACCAATATCTAGCTTATTTTCTTTGTGGTTGATATGATGTCAATTTCTTTCGGAAAATTTTTCAGATTTGCTTTATGGTTCAGCTTTATGGGTTTCCCTAGAGGCTCAGAATACCAGACCACCTGACCTGCCTCTTGAGAGATCTGTATACAGGTCAGGAAGGAACAGTTAGAACTGGACAAGGAACAACAGACTGGTTTCAAATCGGGAAAGGAGTAAGTCAAGGCTGTATATTGTCACCCTGTTTATTTAACTTATATGCAGAGTATATCATGAGAAATGCTGGATAAAGCACAAGACGGAATCAAGTTTGCTGGGAGAAATATCAATAACCTTAAATATGCAGATGACACCACCCTTATGGCAGAAAGTGAAGAAGAACTAAAGAGCCTCTTGATTAAAGTGAAAGAGAGTGAAAAAGTTGGCTTAAAGCTCAACATTCAGAAAACTAAGATCATGGCATCTGGTTCGATCACTTCATGGCAAATAGATAGGGAAACAATGAAAACAGTGACAGACTATTTTTCGGGGCTCCAAAATCACTGCAGATGGTGACTGCAGCCATGAAATTAAGATGTTGCTCCTTGGCAGAAAAGTTACGACCAACCTAGACAGCATATTAAAAAGCAGAGACATTACTTTGCCAACAAAGGTCCATCGAGTCAAAGCTACGGTTTTTCAGTAGTCAGGTATGGATGTGAGAGTTGGACTGTAAAGAAAGCTGAGCACCAAAGAATTGATGCTTTTGAACTGCAGTGTTGGAGAAGACTCTTGAGACTCCCTTGGACAGCAAGGAGATCCAACCAACCTGTCCATCCTAAAGGAAATCAGTCCTGAGTGTTCATTGGAAGGACTGATGCTGAAGCTGAAACTCCAATACGTTGGCCACCTGATGTGAAGAACTCACTCACTGGAAAAGACCTTGATGCTGGGAAAGATTGAGGTGGGAGAAGAAGGGGGCAACAGAGGATGAGATGGTTGGATGGCATCACCAACTCAATGGACATGAGTTTGAGTAAACTCCAGGAGTTGGTGATGGATAGGGAGGCCTGCATGCTGCAGTTCATGGGGTCGCAAAGAGTCAGACACAACTGAACTGAACTGAACTGAACTGAGTGGCTCAGATAGTAAAGAATCTGTCTGCAGTGTGGGAGACCTGGGTTCAATTCCTGGGTTGGGAAGATCCCCTCGAGAAGGGCATGGCAACCCACTCCAGTATTCTCACCTGGAGAATCCCCATAGACAGAGGAGCCTGGCAGGCTACATAGTCCACGGCGTTGCAAAGAGTCACACACGACTGGGTGACTAAGCACACACACACACATCAGCTTTACAGTCAATTTTGTGTTTCATGTGCATTTGAAACACAAGGGTATATTCTGCAGTTTGGGGGCACTGTGAGATTAAATTTATAACATCAGTGAGATTAAACTTGTTTACTGTCTTATTCAATTCTTCTATATTCTCACTGAATTTTTCTTTTTGGCAGATTCTAACAGTTACTAAAGGAGTCAGTTAAGATCTCCCACCAAGATTGTGGATTAGTTTATTTCTCTTTTAGCTCTGTCAATCTGGTTTATATATTTTGAGGGTGAAAGGGAAAGTCGCTCAGTCATGTCCGACTCTGTGATCCCATGGACTATACAGTCCATGGACTTCTCCAGGCCAGGGTAGTGAATTTATTTATAAATATAAATCTAGAGTTATTTTATTTTCTTGGTAGATTGATCTTTTTAAATCATTCTGAAACATGTTTCATTATCTCTAGCAATGCTTCTTTCCTCAAAGTCTACTTTGTGCAACGTCTATATAGCTTTACCATCTTTCTTTTGGTTAGTATTTACACTGTTACATTCAACTTTCCTGGGTCTGATGATCTGTCTATCTATCTGTGTGTATTTCAAATGTGTGTGAAGGGGGAGTATTTCTTCTTGTACAAAAACAACTATTTTTAATCCTGTTAGCAAATTTTGTTTTCTACTTGGGAGTATCTGAATCATTTACATCTAAACAAACTTTGGTTTAGAACTGCCATCATACATTTGTTTTCTATTTGCCTATTCTTGTTCTCTTCTACTTTCTTGCCTTCTTTTGGATTAATTAAAAAATACATATTATTATTCATTTCTCCCTCACTCATGTATTACACATTTTTTTGGCTAGAATGTTTCCTTGACTTACTAAAGCTTAATTATAACTTTTACCATTTTCAGGATAATACAAGAGCCCTAGAACACTCTAACTGTATTTAACTGCCTTCCTGTCTCACCTGGGCTTCCCTTGTGGCTCAGCTGGTAAAGAATCCACCTGCAATACAGGATACCTGGGTTCAATCCCTAGGTTGGGAAGATCCCCTGGAGAAGGAAAAGGCTACCCACCCCAATATTCTGGCCTGGAGAATTCCATGGACTATACAGTCCATGGGCTCGCAAAGAGTCAGACACAACTGAGTGACTTCACTTCACTCACATGCTACTATTGGTTTTTCTATTAATTTGACATATATTTTAAATCTCAGAAGTTACTACTGTTCTATACAGACAGTATTCATTTATATTTTGTAATATATTTGTACTACTTTTTGGTTTCTCTTCCTTCCTACATCTCTGGGTATTCATTTGAAATCATTTTCCTTCTGCCTGAAAAGCTACTTTTAGTAGTATTTCATTTAGTATGAGCCTGCTAACATGAATGTTTGGTTTCTGTTTATTTGAAAATGTCTGTTTTGCCTTTACCATTTAAAATTCATAAATAAAAAACAATCATTACTTTCTTATTGTTCAGTTGAAAAACTTGATGAACATATGTTAAGAGAACTGATTCTCAGAGCAGTCACAGGACATAAAGTAGATATTATCCTATCTTATAGATACTGAGATAAAGGAGAAGAGAATTTGCCCTTTCTCAACATCAAAGAAAGGAGACATCTGACATCTTGGAATTTGACTTGTTACAACTCCCTGAATATTATAAAGTGAACTGTAAATTTCAGAGGCTCATAGAGGAGGCAGTAAGAAAAAGCTGACTAGTTAGCAAGTATATGGATCCAGAGGATCTTCCTGACCCAGGAATCGAACCAGGGTCTCCTGCATAGCAAGCAGATTCTTTACCAACTTAGCTATCAGGGAAGCCCTTATATGGCTCCAGGGCTGTAAATATAAGTGTCAGATCTTGAGGCAAAAATAAAATACTTGGAAGTGCTTGCTTTCACTTTTGAAGATTCAATATGCTTCTGTCAAAAGCAGTGAATACAGAATAAATACACATTAGATACAAGGACTTGTTCTTTGATCAGATTACAATGAACAGGATAGTGGCCTACAAGGAAAGATAATAAGGAATTCAAACACTGAAATAATGTCTCAAACGGCACTTGAGTGGCATGACCAGTCTAAGCAAGTTTACGATCTCTGATCTGCTCTAAATAAATCCTTTTCCTGAATTAATTCTCAAAAGTACCCAAAAGAAAAATAAAATATCCTAAATTTACAAGGTCTCTAATGTACAGTGTTTACATTTGTAGCTGTAAGGCACTAAAATTCAGAGGCTAACAGAACACTACAATTGCTGCCCTGTAATTTTGGACTTAGCAAAATACCTGCAATGAAGTCGACTTGCTGTACTCGGCCAGTGTTAGTGATTTTTCATAGTTAAGAATGCTGGAATAAAGGGTGTATTAAAGAAAACAAAGAAGGATGAATTAGTTTGATACAATTTTTATGTAACAATATAAGGAATGGATAAAAATGAAAAATGAGGTAACGAGAACTAAAAAATGAGGTAACAAGAACTAAAGAACATCATTTAATAAACATAATAAAGTTTTGAAGACAAACCATCACAGAGGAATTTGAAGTTGGTTAAGATGAAAATCTCAAGGGTAACCACTAGGAGGCAGTAGCAGGCCATCAGAAAGTAATTCCTTTCGTGCTGCTGTATGGCGAAACAATACAATATTGTAAAGTAATAGAAAGTAGCTCCTTTCATGTTGCTGTACGGCAACACCAATACAATATTGTAAAGTGATTAGCCTCCAATTAAAATCAATAAATTTATATTAAAAAAAAGAAAGTAACTCCTTTTTTAAGCTCCTTGTCTTTTGTAACTAATAACAAGCACTATTATTCTCTAATACCCCTACTGTACTAATGCTGTATCTCTAAGAAGGTATTTCAAAAGTTCTCAAAAAAAAATTACGAAGTACAACAGAGGCTATACAAATCATTTTTAAATTTAATTGTGAAAAATAAAAATATTAACAAACACTCTCACAAACACACAAACACACCAGGATCAGAAGTGTGGGGATATGAATACCTTCACGGTGGGATGATAAACTGGTATAGTCTTTGGAGAACAAAATCTTTTGACCTATTTGAAATCTAGCACAAGGACATCAGAGGCAGCACAGTTTGTCATAATGAAAAAACTTGAGGCACTCTAAATGTCAGTAGTGAAATAGTTAACCAAAAATATCCATATTATGGAATATTAAGCAGCATTTCTTAAAGTGAGGGAGATCTACACTTTGAAATGGAAGTATTTCTACCATATAATACATGATAAAGACAACTGCTGTGTGTGTACACACACACACATACACACACAAATACACATTTAAGTACAATATGTGTGCACAGAAAAAAGAAGGAGACATCCTAACTGTTGGGGAACAGGTTATATGATTGACTCAAAAAGGACACTGAAGTTTTATTAATTTCTGTACTATTTTAACTTCTTCAATAAGCATGAATTACTCTATGAATTGTGTAATTTGAATGAGTAAGAACAAGGCAGAAGGCATTAACTATAACAAGACAATTTCTGTTACAGAAAAAGAATATAATTTATAGTGAAGAAAAAAATTATGTGCACTTACATCAATAAAACTATTTTAAAGCTACTGCTAGTTTTAATAAAGAGGTAATCTTACACAAGCAATTTTTAAAGATCTGGTAACATGTTGGCAGAAAACAGAGAGAGGTATTAGGTACTTAAAAACGATTAAATACCCAATACAGTTTCACTGCTACAATGATGAACAATCATCCTCTATTTCACACACTTTTTGGTGGAGGGCAGGCAGCACAAGAGAGGAGGTAAACAGGGAGGGAGAATAAACTTTGAATAAAAAGGAACTAATCAGAACCTAAAGATTCCTTGCCTCCATTTAAAAATGGGAATTGAGACATTATGGAATATGCCTCTGAGGATATAATGGCAGATTCATCATTGCTAAATTCACTGACCTCTTAAGAATATTATAAACATCAACAGACTAACAAATTATCTATGGGTTACACTTGGGAGCTTAATAAATTATATAAATTAAGGACATCACAGAATTGGAAAAAAAAAAGTGTGAGATCTGGGACAGGTCATACCTAACCCAACCCATAAAAGTAATTACCCATTAATTTCTCCTTTAATGTTTCAAAAGAAAACACAGTTACTCTCGGTCACCTTTACATGTTACTAAAGAATTATATGTTTTATCTATCTATGTTTCCTTTATTTTATTCTCTAAATCTTTTTTATTTACTCTGTACCCTGATATAAGCGTTGGCCCTTCTGTTTCACTAGCCCAACTGCTAAAGTATCCAAACATCTAATCCCTTACATAGATAGAAGTAGGTCCTAAAAGGCCTTAAAACTGTCCAAACACACTGAATTTTGTGAAATGTTTAATAGGTTTTAAAAACCAATCAAAGACTTGCCTACTTTAATTTACCATGTAAAATAAAAAATCTATCAATGTATATGTAGGCTGTTTATTATTTGGAGGAATAAGAAGGTAGATCATTAAGGCTTATTTAAGGTATTTAATTGTACTAAACAGACAGATAAAAGACCTGCAACAAACATACACAAGGGAGACCCAGTAAGCTCCAAAGTGATTTGGAATACTGTTTTCTAAAGTCTCATGGCAGTGTGGGGGGAAGTTGTTTGGCAACTGGAATTCTTATTTACCAATAGGTAATTTAATATAAAAAGCCTTCTAAGTTATGCGCGGTATAATCCACTATGTTGTTTGTTCTTATTGGTTACAGCATTCAAAGGACAGTAAATGTAGGTGGCTACTTAAGACAGGAACAAATTGATAGGAAAAAATAGAATACAAAGTTATACTTAAGTGAGTCACTTTCTCCCCTAGTCTCCTCCCCCATTCCCAGCCCTCAAAGCAATTTTTTTTTAAAGCAGACACATTTTATTTCCCTCTCCTCTTTACCAAGCATCAAAAGAAATTTCAACCACCCTCTAGTTTCCAAGAGCCACATTGAGAAATAAAAACATTATGACTTTAAGAGAGTTCATAGAACAAGTTCATAGAAGATGTTCAGCAAGAACATCTGGGTGTACAGAGAACAGTCACCTGCAGGAAGGAAGGTAGAACAGAGGAGAGATACTGTCTCTGGATAGGAGGGGCCCCAGTGAACTGTTTACTCAGTGTATAAAAGACTCATGCAGAACCATTAGTCAAAAAAAAAAAAAATAAAGACAATTACTAAGGAAAATTGCTCCCTAGCTACGGCAGCTACTCAAACACATTTAATAGATGTAAGACAGGCCTGAGCACTAAAGTTTTTCCTTTCCCTATAGAAACACGATTTCATGCAGTGAATATCATTCCAGAAACCACTGAAATTCAATACTAAATTGTAAAATGCTGCAATTTAAAAATTTAATAGTAATTTTTAAAAGCCTGAATAGCTTGGCAATCTACCCACCGAAATAACAGAAGGAAATCGGCAAATGTGTCAACTTTTTAAAAGATGTTTATTCTTGCTCAACTGGCACTGATATTTTTTCCCTTTGGTATTCTTGCTCATTTGGGGCCATAAACTCCACCCAAAGAACCCCACCAAAGCTACCAAACAGTCTAAAATTATGATGGATTATATATAGTGTCTTTAGGAATTGGCGCTTTGGTAATTACTGTTACTTTTAATTAAACACTAATGCTCTCTCTATATAGTTTTTGGCAGAAAGAACAATGCTTAACATCCCAAAGAAAAGGCGAAGTGACTGAACGGTGTTGTTAGGACAAGGTTCATTCAATGGGACCTCTTTTAAAGAGACTTTCCTTTTACTATATGTAAGTTTGCTAAATGAAATAAGACAGTGTCCTTTAATAAATAAAAGAAGGAGGTAGCATCTGCACTACACAAACCATTCTCACCAGGAAAATAGGACTTGAAGTGAAAACCTTAGTTTTAGCATACAGAGACCTTTGCAAGGCTGGTGTGTCCAAATGCTCTCTTAGAGCAACTCCAAAAACTCCAATTAACCATAAGGGTAATTAGCACAAAAATCCACCCAGGCTGACTTTAGGTTCCTGGCACCCAACAATAGTTTAATTAAGCTATATCAATCTATTCCAACCACTACAACCACCCAATCCATTGTTTCTGAGACTGTAATTTTCTGTATAGCTCCCTTCATGGTAACTTCTCAGAAGAATATAAGAACAAATCCATTCAATAAATATTTAGTCACACACCCACTTTATGCTAGGCACAGTTAATCAAAAAGAAACAGAAAAAGAACAATTTAAGGACTTACTCTGGTTTATCATCAAATCTCTGATCAACTCTGAAAGCTAGTTTTTAATACTTTAAGGAACGGCCTCCAAAGTAATCATTTATAATCACTGTCATAATAGGGTTTTCTGATCTTTGTTCCTATTTTTGGTTTTGTTTTGGAGGTTTTTTGGGGTGTAGGTAGGAGGGACTGGTTCTACATTGCTAATTCAACCACTTGTTTTTTTTTTTTTTTTACCTTCATTAGCCTCTGGCCTGGAATTCTTGATATATGCAGAGAATTTGGCAAAGATGTCCATTCCAGCAGTATTTGATTCTGGGTGTTTTGGTGAAAGCTTTAAGTACCTAAATGAAAAATGTAATAATGGATTATACAGCCTCCAAAGATATATTAGCATAAATACTCTCAATCAAACCATTGTGATAGCAGTTACTAGACATCTTTTAACAGTTATTACCCTAAGAAATGCCATCACCAGTTTTCCACAGTACTTTTAAGATGTACTTTTCCTTAGGAAACAAAGTTCTGCACAGTGCTTTTGTTCACGTATTAATATTCTTGGCATCCAAAGGGCATCCGCACCCCATCTCCATTTTATAAATTAAAATTCTGGGAAAACAGTCTACTTGTTCAGAGAGTGGTGCCAAGTCAATGGGCGTCTTAGTAAGAGAACTCTAGAGCAGAGCTGTCCAAGAGAACGTTCTGTGCTGACAGAAATATTATATATCGGAATTGTCCAATATGGTAGCCATTAGTGACTTGTGGCTATCCAAATAGGAATCTAAATTAATCATAATAAAGTTAAAACTCATTTCCTCAGTTGCACTAGCCACATTTCAACTGCAGAGCTTTCTCAGATAGGAATGCCAAACAGACATCTTTGGTATGCCATGCACTGAGCCAGCCGTGTACAACAGTGCCACAGAACCCTGGCAGTAGGAAAAGAATCTAGACTGGCCAAATTTAGGTCAAGGACAAAAACAGCAGGAGGCCGATCATTCACTTTAGCCCTACATTCAGGATTTTCCAAAACTTCCCATATACGAAATACTGTAAGGGTAACACTGAGCAACAGAAAAATAAGACAGAAGAATTTTTCTAACAAGTGCTCTGTTGTGTTATTATAAAGTCTTTCTACTATGAGAAGAGACATTTCATGACACAACAACTTTTTTAAAAAGACACACACGTGTATTTTATATACTTAAATTTCAAATACATATACTTAATTTTTATTTCTTCCTTAAATTGGAAAATATACATGAAAAAGCCCAATTCTTTACTTTTCCCTTCAGTAGAGTTTGCAGCAACTCATCAGAACTAGAGAAATTCAGACTCTTAGCACCACTTTAGGAAAGACTGTTCTATTCTTAAAAGCCCTGCAAAACTTCCCTGGAAAATGGACTGGGGCAGTAAAACTACAGAAAAAAAATCTTACATTGAACTAGTTATTCAGATTTATTCATACATTTTAAGATGCTTTCTTACCACTTGTCTTTAAATTGAAAACAAAAAATTTTTAGGAAAAAAATTTAGTCCAGTTGCAAGTTGTAGTTTCAGGCTAGTTTTTATAGTCATATTTTTTATGTTTACCATTTTAAATTCAAGAAAAGATATCTTCTAAATTAGACATAGTACTATACTGGGAAGGAGAATATAAAATATCTATTGAATACCTATATGCTCAAGTTATTTCCTTTTTAATATCTATTTTTAAGCTTGAAAGGTTCTTTATAATTAGAAGTTAAATTACCTACATAATGAGCTTTTCAGTGAATGATTACAGTAAATAAATTTCACCTGAGTGTATGTAATGTATATGTGTGTGATGTGTGTTTATATATAAATATACATATATAACATGTTTTTTTTCCTGTTAACTACAGAAAACTTTATCATCTCTCTCTCTTTTTTTTATTCCCCTCTGCCTGAGCTGAAACAGTTAATTCCAGCTTCAACATCCCTGGATTTCCCTTGACTATGAAAATAACCAGCCTGTAGTTTAAATAGTTCCACCACTTTTAATACAGTACCTTCATTGACTCATTCCAAAGAAAATATAGTGCAAGGAACAAAAGCGTCTCTTCAGTACACCTATGTCTTCCTCTAGCCAAGTTTCCAAATTTACTCTTCTTTTCCCCAACCAGTATTTAAGAGTACCTACTTTTTCTAATGAAGTAAACTTCATAATTCTCAAAGTAACTTATAGGGAAGTAGATTTGAATTATAGATTATTTATATATTCATTTTATGCATATATTTATTTATTCTAATAATTAGGTACCTACTATGTGTCAGAAGTTGTACTAGGGTTATAAAGACGAACACACAGAATCATACTTACCAGAGACCTATTTTAATGAGCAGGTAAAAATGTAGGACTTGCAATCAGCATATCCTTTATTACATGGAAACATATACTATTACAACTCTTTAAAAAAAACAAAACACTACTGTTCTCTAAAACAGGTTAAACATGCCCTATTCTTCTCCAAGACAAACCATTAAATTTGTAGTATTAATTTAATGCATATAATACTATAGGCACACCGCGAGTGTACACCGAGTACACCGAGACTACTCAACCTCAATCTCTCATTTTGCTGAAAGGAAATTATATTTCGGAAAACTTACATAGTTACCCTCAAATCACTGGACTAATTAAAAGTATCATCAAACTCACATCTCCTGTCCCCAAGTCCAGTGCTGTTGTTTTTGTATTATTACAGATCAAGTTCAAAAAGATAAATCAAATACTAAACCATTAGGCCCAAAATCAGTTGTCAACTTTTTTGCATTTCCCCCAAACACTGGATTTTAATAATTCATTAGTAGTAGTATTGGCAAACTGCTTGACTAAGCAATACTTTTCAACTATTATGAACATTTACTTTAACATTTAATAAAACAAAAGTAAATGATTAATAAAAGGCTATGTGTCAACCACAGAACAGACATGCACATCCAGGGCATTGAGACTTTAAGATCAGTCCTTTATTACATCCTATATCACATCACTGACTAGTATTTATGGCAGACTAGCTAAGAGTATTTCCATCCTTTAAGAAAAATCTCAGACATTTTCTCCTTTCTTGTGTTAATATGAGAATAAAGTGTGGTTATACAAGTCTATTAAATTACTCCTGTAAATTCAAGTTTCATTGTTATTTCTCTTAAAAACAGAAAGAAAGAAAGAAAAAAGGCTTAACAACAGTTTATAGAACTTTTCTCCAAAATTATCTAGCTTCCTCTATCCTCCTCTCCTTTTATCACAGTAAGTGGGCCAAGTATACAAGCCTGCTTCAGTTAAAAATCCAAATTTCAAAGTTTTTAAAAAGCTTTTGGTGGGGGTCGGGGTAGGGGGTGGCAAAGTAGTTCCTTCTTTCAAGCAAGGGGGAAACTGAAAAAAAACACCCCAGAAGAGAAGACAGTTTCTCCATTAAAACCTATAGTTACCTAGACTAGCAAAAACTCCTTGATTTTAGCTTTTCATTAGTCTCTAAATTCTAAACAACTCTAGAATAGCTTGTATTTGTCACGATTAAATCAGAAATGTTCACATAAAACCCCCTCTGTTCTCAGTTTCATCAAATGCCAAAAACATGTTATTAGAAATGCTGGATTCTAGTTCACCAGCTTACACAACTCTTCTGCCTTTTTCCTCCTCCTCCTACCTGGAAACAAGCAGGCTTACAATCAGTGTAAATAGGATCAGCTAAGGACCTGAAGACCTCATCCTAGAGAAAAGGCTGATCCCTGACTGCCCTAGAACAGAGGAAAGGGAAAAGAATGCATGTGATGATCCCAGAAACACTTCCTTCTCTCTCTCTCATCCTCTAGAAGCAAGTCTGCGTGACAGAAAATATGCTGTTTCATCAGCATTTCACATTATGGGTTACAGAACCCACTAAGGGCAAAGTACTCTCAATCCAAACATGCTGCTGCTGCTGCTGCGTCGCTTCAGTCGTGTCCAACTCTGTGCAACCCCATAGACGGCAGCCCACCAGGCTCTCCCATCCCTGGCATTCTCCAGGCAAGAACACTGGAGTGGGTTGCCATTTCCTTCTCCAATGCATGAAAGTGAAAAGTGAAAGTAAAGTCGCTCAGTCATGTCCGACTCTTAGCGACCCCATGGAGTGCAGCCCACCAAGCTCCTCCATCCATGGGATAGTCCAGGCAAGAGTACTGGAGTGGGGTGCCATTGCCTTCTCCGAAACATGCTGCTCCCATGCATATAAACAAAAACTCATCAGAAGTTAAACCTCCCGTACTTTTTAAACAGGGTTCACTAAATTAAGCTGGACAACCACTTTCAGTCCCACTTGGCCATCACAGTAAAACAAACTCCCTTCGCTTTCTATTCTGCCCTTCCTCTAAACTTGAGCTAGCCTTCAATTTTGTACTCACTAAAGCACAATTCCAATTAAAGACTCACATTTTACCTTTAACAAAAGTCAAACTCAACCAAATGAAAAATAGGAGAGGAAACAGGTTTTTGAAGGCATATAGATCTAGCTTTGAAAGGAAGTATGCCAACTCTGCCCAGGTGGCGCTGGTGGTAAAGAATCCGCCTATCAATGCAGGAGACATAAGAAAAGCACGTCCAATCCCTGGGTCGGGAAGATCCCCCGGAGGAGGGCATGGCAACCCACTCCAGTATTCCTGCCTGGAGAATTCCCATGTTCAAAGGAGACTGGCAGGCTACAGTTCATGGGGTCACACAAAGTCAGACACAACTGAAGCGACTTAGCACACAGCATGCACATGCCAACTCTGCCACTATTAACTGTGAAACCTTGCACGAATTATTTTGATTATTCATCTTCAGTTTTTCCCTAAAGTCTTGGAGAGGATTGAGATACTCCACAAAATACTCCGCAATGCACAGTGCATGGCACACTATTAGCACTTGAATGTTAGTTAATAACAGCAGAGGCATTAGTAACATCAAAAATACTCCCTTCTATTTAAAGTAAAATTTTTAACTTTATTTAGAAACTCTCTTCAGAATATAAAGTCAAAGTTGTTAGTCAATCAGTTTTGTAATCCCATGGACTTCAGCCTGTCAGTCTCCTCTGTCCATGGAATTCTCCAGGCAAGAATACTGGAGTGGGTTGCCATTCCCTGCTCCAGGTGATCTTCCCTACCCAGGGGTTGAATCCAGGTCTCCCGCATTGCAGGCAGATTCTTTAACCATCTGAGCCATCAGAAACATCAACATAAAAACAAGGAAAACTAACCACAGAGAGAATTTAGCAGATTATGAACCCTTAATAACAGAAAGATTTCCCAATTTTTAAATTATTTAGATGAAAAGATCATCTCTGGTTAGAGTATCTTTTTAAATATGCCCAAATGAAATGAAGCTAAATTTTCTATATATGAAAAACAAAGTGAAGAAATTCCCTGGTGGTCCAGTGCTTAGGACTCTGCTGTCACTGCTGAGCACCTAGATTCAATCCCTGGTTGGGGAATTAAAATCCCACAAGCCACACAATGTGGCCAAAAAAAAAAAGTGAAAATGTTTATTTTCAAAGTTCAAATCAAATTAAAAATGCTATAATGTCTTAGTCCTAGATGCCAAAAAATTAGAATACTTTAATATTAGCTCCATTAATATTTATTATGGAGCTAACATTATTTATTAATAACTTAAATATTATTAATATTTATTCCCTCTTAGAAAAAATAAGAATAATGAAATTTGTTGTTGTTGTTATTGCTGATATTGTTGAAGAAGAAGGTTAGGAGAGAATATGTAAAAATGCCCCCATTTTACTGAAATGGTATATAATGTTATCAAATACTGACTTCAAAAATGTAAATATCCTTGGAAGGATTTACACCATAAACATTTCAGACTATGATTTGAAACAACATACAATTTCCCTCCCAGAAAATGAATGTCATTCAAACTGTTTCTCTATTTATAATTTAATGTTGATACAATAATCTACAGTTATGAGAGAAAGACTACTTTCATTAGCGTCTGAGGATAAACTAGTGAATATGGAACTTTCCTCACAGCTGACAGACTTTAAAAATGAAAAGGGTAAGATACACATATACAAAAAAAATAAAAAGAGATCTGGCAGGTTCTATGTTCTCTCAAAAGTTATTTCCACTAAGTTGAATGAATGTCCACAATAGTTCATTACTGATGTATATAAAGCTTCCGTTTTTATTTTATAAAGATCTGAGTTTCAGTTTATCAGTATTGTAACTATATACATGGTCTGGAGGAAAAGTCAAACACAGTTTTATAGATATTTGTCTATAGAAACTTTACTAGGGATGGAAGGTAGGTTAGGACTCTTGGAAAGTAGAGATAAAAGAAGTTTGAGGTTCTCAGAAAGACAGGAAGGCAGAGGACAAACATTAGAACACAGGATTAAGAAAGTGAAATTTTAAGCTTAGTATAAGACTGCTGAATAGAGGGCAATTCTGTTCCCAATTGAAGATGAACTAGTTGCAGACAGGGGTCTCATTACTCACATGCCTCCTGGCAGCTTTCCTGCCTACCATCTTCAACCCAGCCACATCCTTAGGTCCTCCAAAGAAAGTTTATTCAAAATTATTTTTCTGCTTGGAATGTCTGTCATCTTCTCATTCACCTGCTGAATGCCAATCTTTTTTTTTTCAATTATAGCTTAATTCAAATGTTATCTCTTTCTCTAAAGCCTTTCCTGATTCCACTCACCTTCCCATAGCACCACTATCTGTCCATATTCAACTGCACCTCTGGAGAGCAGGAACTATCTCATATTGTATCCATAGAGCTTTGTTGCCCAGTAACTGTTTGAAGAATAAACCAATGAATGAAGGAAGGAATACTGAGTAACTATTATTTTAGAACTCTCTAACTCAATAATCCCATTCCAAGGAAATTTAACTGTATGTGTGGAGAGTAAGACAACTAACAAGAAAAGGCTTGGGCCCAAAAAAAAAGAAACCTGGTTTTCAGGATAATCAAACTGGAAAAGCCTAAAAGAAATCAATGAAGCTTTGAATCTATGCCAAGATTACACTATGATGCAAACCTGCATAGTTGCAATTTAGGTAACCATCATTACAGTACATTTATTTCTCAACTACATCTCACATTATAGGCAACAGTTGAGTACTTTAAAATCATTAACCACGCGAGCTAATATGCAGGACCAGGGGATCTAGAACACCTCTAAGAAATATATATATAAAAACGGAATCCCAGGGACACAGTCTAAAAAGTTAATGCCCTTGGGTAGTAGCTTCAGAAAATTACCTTTAAAATAACCTGATAGGAAATCTCCCAGCAACCTGTACCTCACTCCTGCTTAGACATTCTGGCTGGGTTCAACGTGAGTATGTCTTTCCCCATCTCTTCTTATCCTTAAACTTCACTCTCGTTTTGGGACCTCAAATAATCAGTCTTTCCTGACCTATCTCACATATCCCAAACCTACTTTCACCAGGTATTCACCAGCTTAATCCGATTCCTACCTCTCTTAGTATGGCTTACGGGCCTAGCCAGCAGCCAGTTCTGACATCTGTGTAGCTTTAAAATGAATGAAGAGAAGTCCTAGTCATTCCAACTTAATTCAGGGACAATTTAACTTAAGTACAATCAAGAGAAATGTCTCTAAGGGCCAGACAAAACAAAGCTTTAAAAAGACGGCAATATTTCCAAGCATATTTTCTTGGATACTCACTTGGGGGGGCATAAGACTTCTTCAAGAAATTCTTCAATCTTATTTACATCCGTTTTGACCTCATTGTTGAAAGTTATAAATGGTGGGTGGGTCCCTGGAGCCAAGTTCTGCAGGTCTGCAGGCTTCCTGTTAGGCAAAACAGTGGTCAAAATCAGGTCATTTTTAACTCTAACTAAAGAAGGCAACAAGACTTTACATTCTCAGAGTGATTCTAAATTTTAAAGTATATAAAAATGAATAAGAAAAAATATACTTTTTCCACTAAGTATAACAGCCGCAACAGTATTCTAGTAAGAGGCAAACCTCCACAAAGCATGTAATTTATGATAAGAAAATTTTAAATCTTTGATTTTAATTACAAAGTTCTTCATTCATGTTCCAAATTTAACTGAGGTATTTATTAGAAATGGAGATAGAATGAGGGGAAGAAGACTTGGGAAAGTCAGTCTCTAGTCTAAACCCTGGCACCAACTCACTGTGTAAAGTTGGACAAACTATAACTTTTCTACTTCTCAAGGCCTTTTATTTTTTAAATAAGGGAGAGGAGTAGCTGATTCCCACAGTCCTTTTCCATAACATTTCAGGTGTTCCATAAATTCAGGTGTTATTTCCTTTCCATTTTCCAAGTCCAGACTTGATGGGAAAAAAATCACAAGATTTGACTAGTATCAAAATACTTTAATATATAAAAGACAGCACAAACAAAGATAAAAGGCAACACAGAATGGACAAAATGTGACAGTAATTAAGAAGGACTTTGTCCAAATTAAAAAATTCTAATAAGTATAGGTCAAAATAAATTGGTAAGCAACAGATAAGTGAACACATGGAAAAATGTCCGTAAATGCAATTATACAAGAAATTCAAAATTAAATAATGAAGACATTTTCCTGTTAATTAGGAAAAACTGAAAATACACAGAACACTAATAAGAACGGTAAAACTGGTATGCTGCTGCTGCTAAGTCGCTTCAGTCGTGTCCAACTCTGTGCGACCCCATAGATGGCAGCCACCAGGCTCCCCCGTCCCTGGGATTCTCCAGGCAAGAACACCGGAGTGGGTTGCCATTTCCTTCTCCAATGCATGAAAGTGAAAAGTGAAAGTGAAGTCGCTCAGTCATGTCCGACTCTTTGCAACCCCATGGACTGTAGCCCACCAGGCTCCTCCACCCATGGGATTTTCCAGGCAAGAGTAGTGGAGTGGGGTGCCACTGCTGCCCTATTAAAAAGCAAAATGCCTCACCTAAGCCCAATGAATCCTAGAATCAGTAACATGACCAGATATGGTATGCATCCTAAGGATAAAACATGAAGCATACATCACCACCTAACAACCATTCTTACCAAATCAAGCCGCCTAGGGCAGCTGTCTCTCAATCTGCAATCTAGGGAACCAGGTAAGGTGAAGTCGCTCAGCCATGTTCAACTCTTTGCGACTGCACATACTGTAGCTTAACCAAGCTCCTCCGTCCATGGGATTTTCCAGGCAAGAGTACTGGAGTGGGGTGCCATTTCCTTCTCCAGAGGATCTTCCTGACCCAGGGTTCGAACCCAGGTCTCCCGCATTGTAGGCAGACACTTTACCATCTGAGCCGCCAGGGAATTCCTTAGGGAACCCAGGGTCCCCTGGAAAAGGGAGCGGCTGCCCACTTCAGTGTTCTGGCCTGGAGAATTCCATGGACTGTGTAGCCCATAGGGTCGCAAAGAGTTGGACACGACTGAGCAACTTTCACTTTCACTTTTTCATCAGATAGTCCATGAGGTCAGAACCACTCAAATAATACAAAGACATCACGTACCTTTTTCACTCTCGTGTTGTACAGTGGGGTTTTCCATAGGTTACTTGGAGATATCACAAAGTAACAAATACAGAAGCAGATACAAGAATCTGTCTTCTATTAAGGCGGTCATTAGATATGTACAAAAATATAAAACAATGCCACTCTTCTCACTAATTTTGTTTTGGAGAATAACTGAGATGACAATGAATTCATGATTGTTCTACTTAAATGAATTAGTAAATAATTATTTTAAATTTCTAACTTTAAATAGAAATTTTAAAATTTTATTCCTCATTTTAATTTCTAATATAGTAAAATCAATATTAACTGAAAGCTCTTTGAGGTCCTCAATAATTTAAAAGAATAAAGGGGTCCTGGGACCAAAAAGTTTATTTATAGGAAACATGAGGAGTTACAGGACAAAGTTAAGTGATATCACAAGGAAGCAGTCAGCCAAATCTAGAATTTGAGGCAATCTACAGTTCAACTAACTGGATTTTCACCAGTCAATGGCAGAAGGACAAAAAGCCACAAGTGGGAGTTAGAAGGGATTGTTGTAGATTAAGAAAAATTTATGACACATAACAACCAAATATGAGTTTAATTTGTTTGAATCCTAATTTGAACAAACCAGTGAAAGAGAAAATATTTTGGAGACAACTAAGGAAACTGGGGTGGGGGTGGGGGGAGGGGAACCTTTCCAGTGGCTTATCAGTAAAGAATCTACCTGCAATGCAGGAGACACGGCAGGAGCTGCGGGTTCGGTCCCTGGGTCTCAAGCAAGATCTGTTGGAGAAGGAAATGACAACCCACTCCAGTATTCTTGCCTGGAAAATTCTATTGAGAGAGGTGAATGGGGGCTACAGTCCATGGCACTGCAAAAGAGTCGGACACGACTGAGTGACTAAACAACAGGGAAACTGGATTATACACTGGGAACTAGATAGTCTAATGGCATTATGGTAAGGAGGGAAGGAAGGTCTGTACTAGGGGAAAAGTGCTTTGGTAAGGTAAGGAAATGTCATTACTGTTTGGAGATATACAGTGAAATAAGTAGAGGTGAAATGACAGTATTCCTGGGGTGCACTTTGAAATATTTCAGGGAAGAAAAAAAAAAAGGGACAAAGCAAATGGAAGCAAAATCTTGATAACAGAACTGAAGTTATGAGGAAGTTGATTCATTTTTGTATATGTTTGAGAACTCTTATAATTAAGAAGATGAACTTTAAAAACTTAAAAAAAATAACGCATTGCTTCCAAGAACTTTTCCCCTAGTACAGACCTTCCTTCCCTCCTTACCACAAATGCACACAATTTGAATAAAATAAAGGATATCTTCAAGTGCACCATGAAGGTAAAATATTTTGTCAGTTTATGTCTGGAGAGTGCCTCATCTACTGTTATATTCCAATAAAAAATACAAGGACTTGGTAATCATCCAAATAGCTCAAATGTTCTAACTCAGGGCCTCCCTCTACTCAAGTTCTACAGCATATCTCCTTCCCAAGCCAAAGAAAAATAGGACTATTTATCAACTTCTGCAATAACCTAAATTCCAAAAGAGAGCTTTTAAAAGTCAAAATCTGATCTGATTTTGAACTCTTATTCTTTTACTGAGCACTCTTTGGTTGGACAAGGTAAAGTTGAGCACCAAATAATCAGAGTACATGGAACGTGAGCAAGTCTTCCAGATGCACATTCAGTTGAATAGTGAGGTATGACTAGAGGGTTCCAGTAACTTTTACATAAGTACTCAACTCCAAATCAGAATTGTTCTGTTTTTCATTTCACTGGTTTCTTTTTTATTTTTGGCTCTACTGCATGGTTTGCAGAATATTAGTTCCTCTGACCAGGGACTGAACCTGGGCATGGGCACACGGCAGCCCTAACCACTGGACCACCAGGGAATTCCCACTCATTTCTTTTTGTTATTCCTTCTTACTCATCATCTTAACCACCTGTTCTTTGATCACTAAAGGGTCCAGCATGTCCAAGATGGTAGTCTTCTTAGTTTTCAAGTCACCCACTCATATTCTCACTCAGAATCCCATTTGTTCCCACTTACAATTTTTTTCCTCCTCAACTCAGAAAGACCATACACAAAATCAAGAGTCTGGAAATCCTAACAATTTAGGGTTTATATATTTATTTCCAACTCCTAACACTTAAAAAAGTTAAGAAAGTAGCACAAAGGTAAGAAAGAACAACAGTATCTCATCACTGCAAGGAGGGCTAATAAAACTGTATAAAATACACAAGAGAAAGAAAATACACATATCTTCCATCAATGCCAGTGATGAATAAGAACATCCTTTAATCTGTCACACACAAATTGTGGCCACCTGGAAGACACCTTTCTCACTTCAAAGTTATAAAACATATCCACTAACATTCTTATGACTAACGAAGCATCCATTAATGCTTAAGTATAAGGTAATCATTTTTTCATGAACAGGGCAGAGTTAGGTAAAGGAGAAGAAAGAAATCAATGCTGTAAAATAATCCATTAGGGAGGGTGGCAAAATAGATAGCAGTTATTGCTTCTACAATAAATTATAACAATTTTCAAGGTTTCCAAACAAAAATATTTATTAGAGGAAGGATAAAGTTAGCATGGTAAAGAAGAAAGAACCAAAAAACCAAATAAAAAGAACCTGGTTAAAGTCCCAAATTGAACAGTTCTGCTATTCACCAGCTATGTGACTAAATAAATCACAACTTCTCTGGGTCTAGATTTCCTCATTTGTATTATGGATATAAGACTTGGTTTGTCTGTAAAGATCAAATCAAATAATGGGTATGAAAGTGAACTAAACTTTATATAAGTGTTCACGAAAGTGACAATTTTAAAACTCTAAGTCTGATGGTTCAAAATTCTATTTGAGTCTGATGGTTATTTAGCATTAGCTGGTACTAAGAAATTTGATTAACATAAAAGTGTGTAAGTAAAGTGAAACCATGCACGACTAGTGAATAGTTCTTCTTGTTTCTGCTGAAAGGCTATATAGATTTTTTTTTTTTTAAGGTGATGATACTATTTTCCAAGATTAACTGTTGAGATGAAGGACAATCATGTTAGGTCCTTGCTCCAAGTGAAAGTAGATTTGAGAAGAAACTTTAATGCCTCTAAACAGATCAGCAGATTTCAAACAGACAAGCTGTAAGCACTGAAGTGACTCATTTAGAAGCTATTATCAAGTCAGCAACCAGATAGAATCTAAGATTCTTCAAGTCCTCACTTGGTCCTCTAAGGTCTCAGGTGTTTTGTCTGACCCACAAAGGCTCATTTTTACAGAGGCTTCACAGAAACAGGGACTGCAATGTGAAAACAATGCAACTGAATAGGCGATGACTAAAATTTTCAGGACATCTTTGGTTTATTTCATAAAAGGCCTTCAATAAGTATTCAGCAATTCATTCAAATTCATTCAAATGTTTCCCTCAATGGATATCTAGGAAAGTAAAGTGCACAGAATTCATGCCTTGATATGAGAGCATGAATATTCTCCAATGTTTCAGAGGCTATTTATTTTCACAGTTAGTCATCAGAGTAAGTCTTTTTTTATAGTAGTCTTCTATTTAGATGAAAAAAAATTATTCTATTATTGCCTATTTTGTTTCCAGATGAAGAAAAGGAAATATATAAAGAGAAAAAAGTAAAACAAGAAACAGAAAGAGAAAGACGGAATGAAAAGGAGGCACCTTATAGAAGCTAATACTTCAAGCAACTTAAGTGGCTTAACTTCAATTAAAATTTAATTCAGCACAAACAATTGGAGGTCCTCGAGCTGGTGGCTCCGTTCCAGCAGCTTGGTAAAAATGAGTATAGCACAGCCACAGGAGACTGGAGATGGTTCTTAAAAATAACCAACTCTAACTAGTTGACTCACTAAATAGAAAAAAATACTAAGGATGTAGACTTATTTGTTAATTGAGTTTCCTTTTAAAACTTTAAAGGTGTTGATTTTTCAGACATAAAATTAATTCACACAAGTCAAGAGAATGCTAGACATGCTGCTGCTGCGTCGCTTCAGTCGTGTCCAACTCTGTGCGACCCCATAGACGGCAGCCCACCAGGCTCCCCCGTCCCTGGGATTCTCCAGGCAAGAACACTGGAGTGGATTGCCATTTCCTTCTCCAATGCATGAAAGTGAAAAGTGAAAGTGAAGTCGCTCAGTCGTGTCCGACTCTTCGCGACCCCATGGACTGCAGCCTACCAGGCTCCTTCATCCATGGGATTTGCCAGACAAGAGTACTGGAGTGGGGTGCCACTGCCTTCTCCAATGCTAGACACAGTATATGGCAAATAAGCAAAAAAGAAAAGAAAAGTAACAACACAAATCTTTTGGTTCAGATCACTTTACTCCTATTAATTATTCTTCACTAGATTTGCTATATTCTGACTAAGTCACTAACTGAATGACTGAATTGTTGTGGACATGAAACTACACACACCAAGATCCCAGTTACTAAGCATCTGCCTATGTGTCCCCGTTCAACCAGTTAAAGGATTTTATTTATTGTGATCAAATGTGGTATACTGCTGATCCCTGTCTACTTTAAGGTCCATTTGTGGAGCAATCATTTTAAAACAAAATAACATCTATGACAAGGTACCAAATACAACTTTTATAATTCTTAACAGATTTATAGTTTATAAGCAGAATGTATACTGATAACAGGGCTTTCCCGGTGGCTTAGCAGTAAAGAACCACTTACAATGCAGGAGACACAGGTTCGATCCCTGGGTGGAGAAGATCCCCTGGGGAAGGGAACGGCAACCCACTCTACTATTCCTGCCTGGAGAATCCCATGAATAGAGAGAGCCTGGTGGGCTACAGTCCATGGGGTTGAAAAGAGTTGGACATGACTCAAGTGACTGAGCACTCACACACACACGATAACAGGTTTAGAAAACCTTTCATTTACAATCCAATTTTCTAATCCAGCTCTTAGTGGCCTCAACAGGATTTCCATCTTTGAAATTATCTTGAAAAAGAACATAAAGACACATGGCAATGAAATTCTCCCTGTCTGTCTGTTTCTCTCTCACACACACACACATGTGATTCAGAACACATTCATGAGACATGTATCTTCAACCGTAGGACCATTCTAACAAGGGCTTCATGTAGCCCAAGTCAACTTTACAAAGGGAAAGGACAGAGTCTGTACTTTCCTGCCTGACCAGCAGCAGGAAATGAATGATTTCTCTAAAAGGCTGGACTGTTCCACTCCACTTGGTCTCTCTGTACATGTTATTCAAGCTGCTGTTTACTAAAGACATATCTGGAACTCAAACTTGCTAAAGACTATTTTCAGAAGGGTGGAACCACAGAGACATGATAATGAAAGCAAATTACCTCAAGAATACACTTGGAAATCAGATTTTGTTCTGAGTTTATAAGTCCTTTTAAGATATACAGAGCTATCATTTTCATAGTTCCATTGTAACATTTTAAATTACTTCAAAATTGTTAAAGTTTAAACTATCATAGTAATCTTCCAAACTTTACGCCATGATAATGGCAACTTACTGTGGGTCTGACTCACACAATGTTACAAATGGTGCGCAGACTTCTAAAGCAGGAAATTAGTGACACCACAAAGGATGAGAGTTTCAATGTTTAAGATAGGAATGGAAAATGAAAACAAATACTGCTCAGACTTTTAAGGGGGTTTTCTCCAATTTACTTATTTTCTCTGAGAATATCATGGAGGAGGAATTTTATGCAGTGGTAATATAACACTGCTTTTAGGGATTTCTTTGGAAGGAATGATGCTAAAGCTGAAACTCCAGTACTTTGGTCACCTCATGCAAAGAGTTGACTCGTTGAAAAAGACTCTGATGCTGGGAGGGATTGGGGGCAGGAGGAGAAGGGACGACAGAGGATGAGATGGCTGGATGGCATCACTGACTCGATGGATGTGAGTCTGAGTGAACTCTGGGAGTTGGTGATAGACAGGGAGGCCTGGCATGCTGCGATTCATGGGGTCGCAAAGAGTCAGACATGACTGAGCAACTGAACTGAACTGAATTTCTTAAAGTTATCATTTCTACTCTCAATTCCCCAAACCAGAGGAATTTACCCTAACAACTACATGGCCACATTCAGCTATATCCAAGTCAGTGTCTCAGTGTGACTGTCTCTCTCATTACTGTTCTCATGCTTTCTTCTTTCTCTTCCCCCAGCCTACCTCTCAGGCTTATCTGTGCTCTAATGATGCTGATCTCTGATTTAGGAACTTCTGAGCACAGTGAAGATAGTGGAAGTCTTTAAATAAAGATCTTGATCACTGTCATGAACCTGTTAGCCAGAAAGGCCCTATAATACCAGTGTGATAAAATAATGAATTCTATTCAATGAAAGGTTTGAACATGGTTTGATATGAGTAGTTTCTAATAAGTATGGTGAAGATATTTAACATGTAATGGACACTGAAGAATTGTCAGTTTACTTTTCCCTTCCTCCTTCCTGAGATTAAAAATGAGGTAACTGACCTCCAAGACGGAGAAGGCAGTGGCACCCCACTCTAGTACTCTTGCCTGGAAATTCCCATGGGCGGAGGAGCCTGGTGGGCTGCAGTTCATGGGGTCGCTATGAGTCAGACACGACTGAGCGACTTCACTTTCACTTTTTCATGCATTGGAGAAGGAAATGGCAACCCACTCCAGTACTCTTGCCTGGCAAATCCCATGGACGGAGGAGCCTGGTAGGCTGCAGTCCATGGGGTCGCTAAGACTCAGACACGACTGAGCGACTTCACTTTCACTTTTTCATGCACTGGAGAAGGAAATGGCAACCCACTCCAGTGTTCTTGCCTGGAGAATCCCAGGGACGGGGGAGCCTGGTGGGCTTCGGTCTATGGGGTCGCACAGAGTTGGACACGACTGAAGCGACTTAGCATCAGCAGATCTCCAAGAAGATGAGATAGCTTGCCCGAGGTCCCAGGGAAACCAGGGACAGGGCTCTCTCTGCACAGATCCAGGCCTCTGCCCCTCACATTTTCTACTATGCCATGGTTGCTCCCCTTTTGATGATGTGGTAACATCTTGAAATGTGCCCCACACTTTATTATTTTCACTTACATTCGCCTGAAGCTTTTGTTCAAATGGCAGTTGATAAAAACTTAAATTCCTCCTAAAGGCTACAAAAGTTTTTTTAATCTAAAAGTTCTATAATATGATTTCAGCATAAACCGAAAATTAGGTTTAGAAATTACTCCCACAAAAGTCTTAAGGCAGCACTGGCAGGCAAGCAGCGGGAGGCTGCTCCAAGCCTCACAGGGGCGTATGATACCACCAGCGTGGGCATTAACACCAACTGAGCTGCAGACAGAACCTGTCATACAGCACCAGAACCAGAGACTGGCTTGTTCCTATGGATGGAATGGCATGTAACAATCATTTTTTCAGAGCAGAGAGTGGGCTTGAAAAAGCTCTCAGTAGAGTTCTATTGCTCTCCACCAGCTTGTTCTGGGATCAGTACATTTCACCAAGAAATTAGGCAATTAGCAGAAAAAGCAGGAAAACAACCACTGTGGGCACCAAATCTTTTCTCCCCCACAGCTTTCTAAAAACAGTCACATTTTAAGTTTTAAGAATTATGAAAGGTACTTTTTACTACATGATGTTTTATTCTTCTGTGACAACTTTATTCTATTGACTTTTTTTTTTTGAGCCAATGTTCACTTTCTTGAGGTACCTTCTCTTTGAAATCTTAGTTAAGACTATATATTAAGGGTGGTGTTGTTGCTCAGTCGTGTCCAACTGTTTAGCGTCCCCATGGACTGTAGCCCGCCAGGCTCCTCTGTCCATGGAATTTCTCAGACAAGAATACTGGAATAGGTTGCCATTTCCTTCTCCAGGGATCTTCCAGATCCAGGAATCAAACCCATGTCTCCTACTTGGCAGGCAGATTCTTTACCACGGAGTCACCTGGGAAGCCCATATAAGGGTGAAACTCATAGAAAAGGTCTGGAAGGATGATAAACACCGAACCTAAGTTCAATTATCTCTGTGAAGGGGAACTTGATGACCAAGGTTGGGAATGAAGGGGACTCATTATCATGTACTAGCTGTATATTTTTAACTGATCTTAAGAAGGCTTTTTTTTTTTTTTTTTTAATATATACTGTAGACCTAAGATTTTTAAAGAAAGCTAAAGAATATAGGCTCCAATATTCAGTGCTCTCTGTTGATTTAACACAAAGCTCTAAGAAATAAACATATATCTTGAGGAGTAGATTTTCTATCAGGAAACCCTGAATCTTTCATCCCACTTCTCACATGTCACTTTTTACATGTCGGGTACCTTACATATACAAGCCCTAAACATACACAAGCCCTCAAATATCAATCAATTTCCAGGAATAATGTCTTAAAAAGTTTGTAAGTGAAAAGTGAAACAGATGAGTTAGAAACGGCTGTGACGAGTTCACTTCCTTTTCTGAACCAGATTCCCATCGTTTTTTGTGCTATTACTGGTATGTACCACAATCAAGCACTGTATTGAGCTGTTCAAAGAAGGCTTTTTTCAAAGCATGGCAGTCAAACTCACTTGCTCCAAGCCAAAAATGGAATAGGAGGAATCCATGTATTTTAAGACACACTAAGGGTGTGTGCTTGGTGGCATGGTCTATTTTTAGGAGTTATATTGGGAAACTCCCTTTGTGAATGCGTGTAGGAAAAAAACAGTAATAGAAGGGTAAGTATAAATTATTTCATTCTTACAACAGTCCTGTCCAATATGAGCTAGGTTTTTCTTCAAATGATCCTGTAGTTTTAATTCTTATAATTTCCAAGGCTTACTTCTATGTTCATATATGTAACCAAAGGGGTTCCGAGAAGACTTTATGACTTATTTTCAATAAAGAAATTTTAAGTCCTCAAAATCTAATTAAGTGAAGCAAAAAAAAAATTTTACGGTCCCAGAGAATGATAATAGAGAACAGGGAATGGGATTACAGCTATCAGATAATTCTCATCTTGTGATGCCCAGAAGAAGAATGCACATGAATTCTGCTACCCACCAAGTGACAGCCTGTCAATATTTTTTCTTGGATACTGTTCATGATTGATATGCTTAAAAAATAAACAGCAAAGCATGTTGTGGCATTTGTGTCAAGAGGAATACATTTCCACTGCCACATCCTAAATTGTCTATTGGTATAAATGCTCTCAATCCTTGGCTTAAACCTTTTTTTAAAAAAAGTATGAATGTTCTTTGCCTCGGATCTGTTTGCTAGGGGAGAACAGAAGTTCTTGAGGAAAAAAGCTTACTGCTTATCAGGGCTCTTCACAGCCCTCTCCACTTTGGTCTATGGAGAGAAAATTAGAAACATCCTTCAACTAGCAAGAACAATCACAGGGCCATAGAGCAAGGTAACTGCTCTTACTCTATAATTGTATTTAACCAAATATGGTCAAAATCATATTATAAAAAACTCCTATTACTCCCTAAAAAGTAGGTTAAATGAAAAAGACCACAGCAGTAATCAGCCTCCTAAAATTCCATGCTTAGCTTTAAAAATCCAGATACATAGGCCATGTGTTTCCTAACACATGAGAAGTCATCTGCTTAGAAAGTTCCTCATAGTTCCATGCTCATCCTGTAAAGTCAAAGATGTCACTGCATCTACACTAAAATAGCTCCTGGTGCTGCTCTTGAAATATAAAGTAAACATACAATAAGTTCTTAAAAACACAGAGTGGTCACATGCAATATACTGACACTGTGAATTATCCATAATACTCACGCAAGTTAAATGTGTCCATCATTCAGCTGAACTTTAATACATTTCTTTAGAGAACATAAGCAAGCAAAGTGAGAGATGGGGAGAGGATCAAACTGAAAACAGTAAAGTATGTACTCAAGTTGATCCCCAGCTATAACCAAATCTTACCTTTTCAGGTCAACAGTTGTGACACTAAACACAACTCCTTTGAGCCAAAGAATCATGAAGAGCCTCTGGGAAAAGGGGCAGTTTCCTATGCTTTCACCATCACTGCCAGCCTGGGAAACAGAAATGAACATTAAAAAAAATGTCAAAGTGATGATACACAAAACTACAGACCTTTTTCTGAATTTTTAATCAAGGGTACGAGGAGACAGGGAAAGTTGCTCTGTGGAAGGAAGAAACTCAGGTCTTTCATTGGCCTCTTTCTCTCTTATTTATTTGGCCATGCTTCGTGGTTTGCAGGATCTTAGCTCTCCCTGACCAGGGATTGAACTCGGGGCCTCAGCAGTGAAAGCGCACAGTCCTGACCACTGGACCACCAGAGAATTCTCACCTCTTTCTCTTCTTAAAAATGGCTAGCCTAATACAGCATTGTCCAAGAGCACTTTCTGCAATGATAGAAACTACCTGAGTCACCACTGTCCCAAACAGTAGTTATATGTGATACGTGGCCAGTGAGTACTTAAAATGTAGTTGGTTCAACTGAACTGAATTTTATTTACTTCTAATTAATTTATATTTAAACAGCCACATGTGGCTAATGGCTACCATATTGGATAGCACAGGTATGATCAACCCCTAGGGGGAACATATATCCTTGTGTTGGGGCAAAAACTATCACAGGTTTTATGAAATGTAAGTTACTCCTTACTCTATGAGACAGTATTCTTTACAGGGCAACACACAAAAAAAGGAAACACGTACTTGCCTCCAAAGAGTAAAATAATCACCAACCTCCCCCAATATTTAAATCGCCAACTTAAAATAATAATTTTTAAATTATTCATTATAAAAATCCCGTATCCTGTTTACACATTCCTTCAGGGAACAAGAAAATAACAAAAGATATCTTTAGAATAAGTTATCTGTGAAAGTTGTATCTGACTCTCTGTGACCCCATAGACTGCAGCCTACCAGGCTCCTCTGTCCATGGGATTTTCCAGGCAAGAGTACTGGAGTGGGTTGCCATTTCCTTCTCCAGGAGATCTTCCCAATCCAGGGATTGAACCCAGGTCTCCTGCATTGTAGGCAGACGCTTAACCATCTGAGCCACCAGGGAAGCCAAGTTATCTATAATCCTACTCAATTGATTTCACTGAGCTCAACAATGACACAAAATTTTCCTAAAAATCAGAGTGAGACAAATCTTTAACTCCATCATGTAGGTCCCTGAGTTTATAAAGGAGGGAGGGAACAGGAAATCAGAGAAGGAGCCTGCAGGGTAGAAGAGAACACTCTGATACTGACCAGCAGCCAACACAGCCCTCTTGACCATGAAGTCTATGAATAGAGCCAGAAGTTACCTTTCAACAAGTCACTCAAAGATGTTGGTAAAAGTACTGTTTATTTTCCTAAAGTAATTCTCAGAAACTTCAGAAGCCATTTCAGTAAAATGCTACATTAGTAAAGTCATTAATTCCTATACAACAGGGAAATGGAGGGGAGTTAAAACAAAAGCAGTTACCTGATTAAAGATAATATTGATACAACCAACAAAATACATGGGCATATAAGGAGGATCTCAGAACTCCACCCTAATCACATAGCACAGGATATGCTTGGTTTCATTAAAAGAATTTTTGATCATTCTTTATCAGTAACAAAACATCAAATTGTAGCCAGCATGAATTATATTCATTTCTAATACTATTAACTTGTACAAAAATTTACTTCCTAAAGAAGGTCTAGTTCTTAAACTTTGGTGTGATTAAAAACAACCTGAAGAGGGGCTTCCCTCGGGGCTCGGGTGGTAATCTGCCTGTGATGCAGGAGACTGGGTTCCATCCCTAGACTGGGAAGATCCCCTGGAGAAGGAAATGGCAACCGACTCCAATATTCTTGCCTGGAGAATTCCATGGACAGAGGAGCTTGGTGGGCTACAGTCCATGGGGTCACAAAGAGTCAGACAAGACAGAGCGACTAACTCACTTTTCAAGGAGAAAAAGTGAGGCATCCGCTGGACACATGAAGAAACACTGATGTGGAAAAGTTAGGACAGTAATTTCTTCTTCAGAGCACAAGTCAGTTTACAGTACTAAGTCACCCCACTAGGTTAAATGTATAATAAATCGGCACCCAAATCTGCTTTTTAGAAGATGCTGACCATCTAAACAACATATGGAACACGGATAACATACAACTAAATTTACCACAGATAAAAAGGTAACATACTACCTTTCTACACAGCTTAATGATTAATATTTTCATATTTCATACAAACCTGTAGCTTCATATGCCCCAATTTTCTTTTATTTTTTGCATTTTTTCCCCTCCCAGTTTTAATATCCTTAGCAGCAGAAGTATAAATATAAGAAAAAAGTAGAACAAATTGAGACTTACTGGAAAAGCAGTAGTTTGATAGACAAAGAATGAGTATGGCTTATCGTCTTCATCCTATTCCATTTATTTAATCTATAAAATTAACTGTATTTTCCAAGTCTCTGTGACAGCAGTGCGAAAATAAATAAATTGGTAAAGAAGATGTAATAAAGATGTTGTATCTAAGCACCTGGAAACACATTAAACTGCAGACACGTTGGAGGTACACCATGACTGCTACAGGGCGAGGAAACTGTGCCTCAATTTCCTGCAGCGGCCTACACAGCGCAGCCTAGAGCACGGACAGGAGAATCCTGGCACGTGAACCGCTTCATGAAAACCTGCTCAGACTACAAATGTCCCTGTGTCTTCACCCCTTTTGTCTATAATTTTCCACTGGTTTTACCAATTTACTTCTCTTTCAGGTATAGCAAAAGCTTGTTACACATCTCATACTCCTCATCAAGCTACTTTCCTTTATGCACAAGTAAAAACATAGCATGTAGGAGACTTCCTTGGTGGCCCAGTGGCTGACTCTGCGTCCCAGTGCAGTGGGCCTGGGTTTGATCCCTGGTCAGGAAACTAGATCTCATATGACACACTAAGAGTCGGTGCAGTGAAATAATTATTAAAAAAAAAACATAGTATGTGCACTCTCCAATACAAATCCGGAAAAAGGTTTTTTATTAACTACTCTCCTAAAACTCAAAACAATTCAAATAAGAAATAGTACCATGAATAAGTTTTTCCAAAGTCATAAGACCACTAGAAAATTGGGAGTTACTAGTCAGATGATATTTTCATAAAGTAGAGTGAAACTGTGGAAAAACTCAAGATTTCCAGTAGTCATAAATCAAAACTTTCTCTTTTAATCCAAGTTGTACTAATAAAATTCCATTTCAACAAAGTTAAAGGATCTAAATCAAGCTTTTGAGTATCAACTACAATAAATAGTTGGTCCAACCAACTGAGGAGGGTATTATGGTACAATGTAGTATACAAAAAGCATACTACAACTGGGAATCATGGTATCTTATTCTACACTGTTTTGTATTGATGACAAAAATGAACATATAGCATTTAAAAAGGTACATACAGCATTTTAAAAAGCATTCATACAGCATTTTTTCAAAGTTTTGCTTTTTCTATTTCTTCTAACAGTAACATACACATTTTCAATTTTTTTATTAAATGAAAGATTCTTTAAACTCTATAGTGCTTTAAAATTTTCAAAGTTTCACACACAATTTCATATAATCCCAAAATTACCCTTTTTTACTCCTACCCCTCTACCGCCCCTTTCTCCTTCCGTCCTCCTCACTAGTAGCCACTAGTTTGCGCTCTAAATCTGTCAATCTGCTTCTTTTTATTCACTGGTTTGTTGCATTTTTTAGATTCCACTTATAAGTGATATCATATAGTACTTGTCTTCTGTTTGACTCATTTCACTTAGCATAATGCCCCCTCCCCAAGTTCATTCATGTCGCTGCAAAAGGCAAAATTACATTTTTTATGGCTAAGTAGTATTCCCTTGTATGTTTTATATATGTGTGTGTGTATATATACACACACATACATACCACATCTTCTTTATCATCTGTTGATGGGCTCTTAGCTTGTTTCCATATTATTTACCTTGGCAATTGTAAATAATGCGGTTATGAACACTGGGGCATATGTACCTTTCTGAATCAGTGTTTTTGTTTTTTTCAGATATATTCCTAGGAGGGGAATTCCTGGGTCACGTGGTAGTCCTATTATTAGTTTCTGAAGAAACCTCTATACTGTTTTCCACAGTGGCTGTACCAATTTACATTCTTACCAACAGTGTCTAAGGGTTCCCTTTTCTCCACACTCTTGCCAACATTTGCTATTTGCATTCTTTTTGATGATTTCTTTTCTGACCAGTATATGGTGATATCTCATTGTGGTTTTCATTTACATTTCCCTGATAATTAGTGATGTTGAGCATCTTTTTATGTCCTGTTGGCTATCTGCATTTCCTCTTTGGAAAAATGTGTATTCAGTTCTTCAGGCCATTTTTTAACCTGCTGTTTTGATGTTGAGTTGTATGAGCAGTTTATATATTTTGGATATTAATGGATATTAACCCCTTATCAGTCTATCATTTGCAAATATCTTCTTTCATTCAGTAGACTGCCTTTTCATTTTGTAGTTGGTTTCCTTTGCTGTGCAAAAGCTTTTAAGTTTCATTAGATCCCATTTATTTATTTTTGCTTTTGTTTCTTTGCTTTAGTAGGCAGATCCAAACAAACATTGCTGCAATTTATGTCAAAGAATGTTCTATATGACTTATAGGTTAATCTAATCTAGGTTAATCTAATACATTTCATGAATTTAGCAGCTAATTTAGACAAAATCCAGGCTAAAAGTTGGGCTTCCCTGGTGTCTCTGCAGTAAAGAATCTGCCTGCAATGCATGAAACACAGGTTTGACCACTGCATCAGGAAGGATCTCCTGGAGAAGAAAAGGGCAACCCACTCCAGTATTCATGCCTGGAAAATCCCATGGACAGAGGAGCCAGGAGGGCTACAGTTCATGAGCTTTCAAGAGTCAGACAAGACTTAGTGACTAAACCACCACTACCACACTACAGGTATACTTTAAAACCTCATTTATCTATGCTTTCCTCTAGAAATTTTATAGTATCTGGTCTTACATTTAGGTTTTTAATCCATTTTGAGTTTGTGTATGGTATTAGAGAATATTTTAATTTCATTCTTTTACATGTAGCTCCAGTTTTCCCAACACCATTTACTGAAGAGACTATCTTTGCTCCTTTGTATATTCTTGCCTCCTGCATCATAAATTAATTGCCAATAGGTGGGTGGGTTAATGGGCTTATTACAAATCTATGAATCTGTCTCTGTGCCAGTACCACACTGTTTTGATCACCGTAGCTTCTGTAGTTCAGTCTAAGGTCAGGAAGCATGATTTCTCCCTCTTTGTTCTTTCTCAAGATCGTTTTGGCTACTCAGGATCTTTTGTATTTCCATACAAAATTTTTAGTTATTTGTTCTAATTCTGTGGGAAATGCCATTGGTATTTTGATAGGGATTGCACTGAATCTGTAGATTGCCTTGGGTTGTCATTCAGTCACTTAGTCACCTCCCACTCTTTATGAACCCATGGACTGAAGCACCCCAGGCTTCCCTGTCCTTCACCATCTCCCAGAGCTTGCCCAACCTCATGTCCATTGAGTCAGTGATGCCATCCAACCATCTCATCTGCTGTCGTCCCCTTCTCCTGCCTTTAATCTTTCCCAGCATCAGGGTCTTTTTCAATGAGTCAGCTCTTCATATCATGCGGCCAAAGTATTGGAGCTTCAGCTTCAGCATCAGTTCTTCCAATGAATATTCAGGGCTGATTTCCTTTAGGATTGACTGGTTTGATCTTCTTGCAGTCCAAGGGACTCTTAAAAGTCTTTTCCAGCATCACAGTTCCAAAGCATCGATTCTTTGTCTCTCAGCCTTCTTTATGGTCCACCTCTCACATCTGTACATGACTACTGGAAAAACCATAGCTTTGAATACATGGACCTTTGTCAGCAAAGTGATGTCTCTGCTTTTTAACACACTGTCTAGGTTTGTCATAGCTCTTCTTCCAAGAAGCAAGCATCTTTTAATTCCATGGCTGCAGTCAATGCAGTGATTTTGGAGTCCAAGAATAAAGTCTATCACTGTTTTCATTTATTTCCCCTGTTATTTGTCTTGAAGTGATGGAACTAGATGCCATGATCTTAGTTTTTTGAATGCTGATTATTTAACAATATTAATTCTTGCAATGCAAGAGCATGGTATATTTTTATGTTTGCATTGCCTTTAATTTCTCTCATCAGTGTTTTATAGTTTTCTGAGTATAGGTCTTTTAACTTTACTACTTTTAAAACAAAAACTGAAACACTACAGAAGGTCAGGGCTCCCCTACCCTTGAACCATTCACTAGTCATTCTTCTAGATTTTTATTTTCTACATACATACTACTTTTAAACATGCAATCACACTGCATAGCTTTTTATAACATTTTATTCCCAAACTAATATGATCAGTCCTCTGGAGACTGTAAATGTCCCAACCAGGATGGCATCAGAGAAGGCCAAGGAGGGAGCCAGGGCCTTCAACACTGCCAGCCAGTGATGGGAACCCTCCCTTCTCCTTGGTTGGAGGGAAGTAAGGTGAGGGGTGTCAGAAAAGGAGGCCTAGAACAGAGTAGCCAGGACTTTCAAGCTCAACCAGCTATAATGAGGCCACTTCGAACTGGGGTGTCAGTAGAGACCACCTGGGGAGCTGGAACTCTGATCCTGGCCCAGCATACTGAGGAGCCTCCCACCTTGGGTATCAGAGGAAGCCAAGCGGGGCACATGGACTTCTGTCTCTACTTGGACATCTATCTCCACCCGGCTTCTCCTGCCCACCACCCTTCCTCTCTGCCTCCCCCTTCCAGACAAGTGTCAGAGAAGCCTTATTTGCATGTCAGAGAAGTTTAAACCAAAGGTTTAAATAAGATCCAGAGTTTCATAACATAATAAGAAAATGTTTAGGTTTCAACTGAAAATCACTTGTCATACCAATAACCTTATCAAACTGAATTTTAAAAAAAGCAATCAAAAGATGTCAACATCAAGATGACAGAAATGTCAGAATTATCTGACAAAGATTTTAAAGCTGCCATGATAAAGATGCTTCAATGAGCAAGTATGAACAGCTTAAAACATAAAAACAAACATAAAAATAGCCTTAGCAAAGAAATTCAAGATATAAAGAGGAACCAGAAAACAAAACACTGGAGACTCCCCCCACCCCATGCCCATTAGTAAAGGATCTGGTAAATGTTATCACCCCACCAGAGGGTGGAAGTCAGGGCTAACCCATTTGGCCTTTGCTGGCACGGGTAGGGGATAGGACCATATAGTTTTTCCTGTGGTGTTTGGAGTAGAGCAGCTATTGTCTGAAAGTTTTCTGTCTTGTTTAGGCCGTCCCTTTCCTGGTTTTCTGGCTAGAGACAGCAGCCTTCTGTTGGTGGTGTTTTGTCTGCAGCTGTTGGTGTTTCCAGGTTGCTGGTTTCTATAGCGCCAAGTCTGGGATATATGAAGCAAAAACTCAGGAAACTCACCACCACCATCCACTACTCCATCTTCCCAGAAGTGCAAGTTTTTCAGATGTATTAAATTTAAAAAGCAAAACTAATACAATGGATTATTACTAAGCCATAAAAAAGAAATAATGCCATTTGCAGCAACAAGGATAAACCTAGAAATTATCTTAATAAGCAAAGTTAAGTCAGAAAGACAAATACTATATGACATCACTTATATGTGGAATCTAAAACACAACACAAATGAACATTTGGAAGTGGAAAAGAAAATGAAAACTATATAACTGAATCATTTGGCTGTATTTCAGAAATTAACACAACACTGCAAAGCAACTATATGTCAATAAAACGTATAAAAATTAAAAATAGATAAAAGGTGGTAGTATATCTACATAAAATGAAGTGCTGATACATTCTATAACTTGGATGAACTTTGAATAATTATGTAAAATAAAAGGGGCCAGGGACTTCCTTGGTGGTCCAATGGCTAAGACTCTGCATTCCCAATGAAGGCGGCCAAGGTTCGATCCCTGGTCAGGGAACCAGATCCCACGTGCTCCAACTAAGGCTCAGTGCAGCCAAATAAATAAAAATATTTAAAAAGTAGCTATAAAGTTTAAGAAAAAAAAGCAGCTAGTCACAAAAGATCACATTATTTCATTTATATGAAATATCCAAAATAGGCAAATCCAAAGAGACGGATTAGCAGTTGCCTAGGGCTGAGGGTAGGGGAGAGGGGATGGAAAGAAAAGGGAGTTGAGAAGGACTGCTAATGGGTAGTCATTTCTTTTTGAACTGATAAAAATGTTCTAAAATTAGACTGTGCTGATGATGGTTGCATAACTTTGTGAGTATTCCAAGAAACCACTGAAATGTACATTTTAAATGGGTGAATTGAGTAATATCTGAGTATCTCGATAAAGCTGTTTTAAATGTATATACAGATTACAAGTAGACAAAGATTACATACTAGACAAAACTTTAATTTGGAATACATAAATAGTTTTTAAATTATGATTTCATATTATAGAAAACATTTCCTTAAAAATTAGATTACTCCAAATAATCAAAGCAAAAACATGAACAATACCACAGACAGAAACAACCACCAATTCCAGACAAATAATGAGTCTTAGCATTCATTTAGGTTTTGCTCTTATAAAAAGGGTAGTGTTGTTTAATCTGCGATCAAGAGCTCTTCTTGTACACTGTCTATTCCTCACCCTCTCCCGTCCCACCTCTGTTGTAATTCTTGAATTGCCCAATACTAGTAGTTATTCAGAAACTAACCAGATTAACTACTACATTGCAGAAGAGAAGTCAGTGGCAAGTGACATAAATATTTTTAATGTTTTACTAATTCAAGGTTAAGGAACTGCTCACTTAGAAAACCCAGTTTAATCAGTTTTCAGAATAGTCAGATTTTAAAACACCCTAGGAAGAAAGTTTTAACTTGGTTTCTCCATATTTCTTTGAGTTGAAGGGGCTGGGGGTGAGGGGTGCTATGACTAGGGGAAGAGAAAGAAGCATCATAGAAATAACTCCATAAATAAAGGCAACGGATGTGTAAAGGAAGAATTACCACATCCCAAGCTCTGCTCATGTAAATAAAACAAAGCCAGTCAATGACAGGACATTGAAAAGACCTCAGTTGCTACCATTTTTCTTGTTCAGTATTACCAATCCATGAAGTCTACTCTCCAGATGAGAGCCAGTGCAATTTAGAGAAGAACAGATTAGTTTGAAAAGAAATTACATGAGGAATAGATACCAGGATTAGACAAAACTCCAGGGTAGGCTGTTAAGAGTTCATGTGAAACATTTACCATGTTGAAGATGAACTCTATACTCTCCCAAAAGAAGCTCTTCACATGTTTTAATCTAGTTAACCCTTATATCCTTCTTGCACAGCAGAGGATGGTGGTTAAGAGTTAAGAGTCAGACTTCTAGACAATTCCAGCATATCCCAGCTGTGTGATTTTCAAAAGTGATTTAACCTTTCTGGACCTGTTTCTGTCTTCTATAAAATGGAAACAGTAACATGAACTACCTAACTGGATTGTTTGGAAGAAATGAATGAATTAATATATTAAAGGGCTTAGAACAGCACAATGCACTAAAACAGGGAGATGAGGAGTGAACTGTTCATTGTATGTCCTTTCATACTTTTTGATATTCATACCATGCACATGAATCTTTCATTTAACAACAACAACAAAAAGCAAGCAATCAAAAACCTTCCAGCATGCATGCTAAGTCGCTTCGGTCACGTCCAATTCTTTCCGACCCTATGCACTGTAGCTTGTCAGGCTCCTCTATCCATAGGATTCTCCAGGCAAGAATACTGGAGTGGGTTGCCCTGCCCTACTCCAGGGGATCTTCTCGACCCAGGGATCGAATCCGAGTCTCTTATATCACCTGCATTGGCAGGGGGATTCTTTACCACTAGCTCCACCTGGGAAACCCCCAAAACCTTCCTACCCTAGGAAATTCCCTGGTGGTCCAGTGTTTAGGACTCTGTGCTTGCACTGCAGGACTGTGGGTGGCACAGGTTTGATACCTGGTCAGGGAACTAAGATCCCACATGCTGTGTGATTCAGCCAAAAAAGAAAGAAAGAAAGAAAGAAAACTTCCTGCCCTCAACATATGAAAGTTAAGTGAAACATAAATTATAGATGAATGTGGAAAAGACCTGAAAATAAAAGGAATCCACATAGAAACTGATTCTCAAAACCTTAGGATACATAAATCTGTAAGGAAGTGGGTTTAAAACACAGATACCAGGTCTCACCTCCAGACACTGATTCAGAATGTCTGTGATGGGGTACAGCAATCTTCAGTTTTTAACAAGCACTTCAAACAATTCTAATTCTCATGCATTTGGTGGGCAGAACATATTTTGGCAAACACTGACATGGAGGGAAAACATGCCAAAAAATAAAAGACAGGAAAGAAGTTTACTCCACAGTTAAACTTCAAATTCCTCATGATGGCTTTTGGACTCTGCTCTTTGTAAGCCAGCAATCTAGTCACGATTTGCTAGGGTAGGATTTGATAAATAACAGCCTCCTCTCATACTTTAAAGGAATGCCAAGCTATCTTGCCTCAAACCTGGCAAAAGCCAAGTTACTTAAACCAAACTAGTAGCCTAAAGCCTCTTAAAGCCTAAACACTCATTCTTATTCCACACAATCTAAGAAGCAGAGACAAGTATCTTTTGGTGCAAAATAGTACATTAAAGCTTCTAGAAGCTTATCTTAAGACCAGAGAGTCAGACAAGACGGAGCAACTAAACCACTAGTGTGCTGTGCTTAGTCATTCAGTCATGTCTGACTCTTTGCAACCCCATGGACTGTCGTCCACCAGGTTTCTCTGTCCATGGGGATTCTCCAGGCAAGAATACTGGAGTGGATTGCCATGCCCTCCTCCAGGGGATCTTCCTCCAGGGATCGAAGCCAGGTCTCCTGCTTTGCAGGTGGATTCTCTATACCTTCTGAGCCACCAGAGAAGCTCACTACCACCACTGTCTATATCTTAAGACCAAATATAATGTCAAAGACAATGATGGTGACCTAGAATCCTTTACAGATCAAGTCCTTTATGTTGCAGGATGGCTGTATCTGGTTTAAAAGAACAATTACACATTTTAATTAGTATGTTACACTACTAAATGATTTGACTTGTCAAGAGAAGGAAAAAAAAACAGATTCTGCTGTGATTTAGGGATGAGAACCAATACCTGGTTTTCCACTAGAAAACTGTATGTGTGTGTATGCATGCTCAGTCTGTTCAGCTCTTTGCAACTCCATGGACTGGTGGCTGAAGTCCATGGGGATTCTCCAGGCAAGATACTGGAGTGGGTTGCCATTTCCTTCTCCAATGAAGACCCAGGGCAACCATAAATAAATAATTTTTTTAAAAAATGAGGTCTTGCAAAAGTTTTCTTTCTTTCCTAGAGTGAATCCCTACCAATATTCATGAGGATTCACACTACTATTCCATTATCCCCTTCCATTCATCCTGTACAATTTGGACGCTTTCATGACGAAAATCATATTATCCTTCAGAAATGCCCCTGGCTGCATCTGTCCTTCAGGTCAAGCTCTAGTCTCACCCTCAAGAGAACTTTCTATTCCAGCTTTTCAAACCTTGATCTCAACACAAATCAGCAGCTTTTTTTTTGTTGTTGTTAGGACATGGAGATCTTTTTAGTTTTGGCATGCAGGAAGAAGATCTTATTAAAATGCAGATTCTTGTTCAGTAAATCCTGGGTAAAGCCCAAGATTCTGCATCTTACAAACTCTTAGCAACTCTACACCATTTTTTAAAAGTTAATTGTAACTTGCCTTGTGATTCTTAAAACACTACTATGTATCATTACTTTAATATTCGTATCTCTGCACTGTATCTTCTGAACTAGACTATAAACTCAGTAACACACCATACTTTTTTTTAATCTATCAGACTTCATCTGCTGCAAATGTCTTACTATTTAATAGCTTTCTATTGGTTGCTAACAATGAAAGCTTTTGAGTCACAAAAAAGGATTATCAGTATAGAAAAACAAGTCAAATCTTTCTGATTTAATAAGTTTTTTCAAAAAATTTGATTAGGTCTCCAAATCACCTTGGGATAAAGTTAACAAACCAGAAACCAGTACAAGCAAAGTCTGACAGTTGCTTGCCCAAGATACATTCTCCCTTTTTTTTTTTTTTGCTGATTGACCTTGAAATTTTGATCAGCAATCCATTCCTCCCTCCCCTAAGAGACACAGGGGATGATAGCCCAATCTCCAATTCTAGGGGTAAATCCTGACTGATTCTAAGCCAGTCATGATAGTTCCAATCCTCTTGCCAGTGACTGACAGTATAGTCATGTGACCCAGTTCTAGTCAACAGTCCCCACAGAAGAGTTTCTCACTCTTAAGACAAAGATACCAGGAGAGGAAATCCTTCAGTGAGAAACCTGTGGCTGATGTGTCCAACTTGAGAGTAAGCTGAGGCTACAACCAACACAAGAAAATCACACAGTAGGCAATCTCCCTGCTAGACTTCGTTCACTAGGTATGTCTTAGTGGTTTAAGACAATCTGGGGCAAAGTTTTCTGTTATTTACAATTATAAGTATCCAAACTAACATTTCCATTTATCTCCAATTAAGACTAGAAGTATGAGGGAATTCCCTAGTGGTACAGTGGTTAGGACTCCACACTCACTGCCCAGGGCATGGGTTCAATTTCTGGTCAGGGAAGATCCTGCAAGCCTCACATCACAGCAAAAAAAAAAAAAAAGGAGGAAAAATAAAAACACGTAAATGTGGTACGGAATGAAAGAAGAAAACTCACAAGGTAAGTTAAAGGAGATATAATAACCAGGGCTCTGGTTTGTTTACAATTAATTCTATTTTCATAGGCTGCCATTTAGACTTCGTTCTAGGATTTCAGCAGTCTGTGTAATACCTGCCACTGAAGTTCAAGCTATGGGCTTTCTCCTCATTCACAAACGTCTTATATACACCTTCTTGCCTAGGACCCAGATATATTTATTTATTCAACATTCAATACATATTTACTGCTGCTGCTGCTAAGTCGCGTCAGTCGTGTCCGACTCTGTGAGATCCCAGAGATGGCAGCCCACCAGGCTCCCCCGTCCCTGGGATTCTCCAGGCAAGAACACTGGAGTGGGTTGCCGTTTCCTTCTCCAATGCATGAAAGTGAAAAGTGAAAGTGAAGTCGCTCAGTCATGTCCGACTCTTGGCGACCCCATGGACTGCAGTGTACCAGGCTCCTCTGTCCATGGGATTTTCCAGGCAAGAGTACTGGAGTTGGGTGCCATTGCCTTCTCCGACATATTTACTGAGGACTCACTATCTCCCAAGTGCTGGTGATTGGCACTGGAGAAACAGCTGTGAATGAGAAAGGTAACAGCTGACTTTATGACTGTGGAAGAGAACAGAATAAACCCATCAAGTTAAAAATTGTAAACTGCAATAAGTACCTAAAGGGAAACAATGTACTAAGAGAAAAGACAAGGAGCACCTACTTTAGATAAGATGGTCATAAAAGATTAGACCTTAAGAATAAGAAGAAACCAGCCCCACAAAGAGCCAGTGTGACTACATTGCTATGAATACTAGAGAAGGTGGTGTTGGAGGGGGCCAGATCATGAAAGACTTTCTAGACCAAACTACAGAGTTTAAACTTACACTCGCAGAGGGAACAATTTTATATTCATTGAACAAATGTTTATCATGCACCCTCTATGTTAAAAAAAAAAATCATTTAACATCAGAGCAAGGATTCTGAAAGCAGAGAACCTGGTTTGACATAAGGGTTCTCCTACTTAACACCTGTATAATACTGGGCACATACTTAAACCTCTGGAACTGTTTCCTTATATATGAAATGGGAATAATATCCATTTCATAGTTATGAGATTAAATGAGTTAATATATGAAAATCTCTTAAAATATTGCCAACATGTGGTAGGTGCTTGGTAACAAAGTATGTGCCAAGAAGAGAATATATTCCAACTTTATGGAATGAGCATGTGTGTGTGTGCGTTGGGAGGGATGTGTGTTAATGGGGTACAACTTTATGGAATGAGCATGCTGTGTTGGGAGGGGTGTGTGTTGGGAGGGGGTGTGTGTGTGTATGGAATGAGCATGCGTGTGTTGGGAGAGGTGTGTGTTGGGAAGGGGTGTGTGTGTATGGAATGAGCACACGTGTGTTGGGAGGGGTGTGTGTTTGGAGGGTGTGTGTATGAAATGAGCACACGTGTGTTTGGAGGGTGTGTGTATGGAATGAGCACGCGTGTGTTGGGACTGGTGTGTGTTGGGAGGGTGTGTGTGTGTATGGAATGAGCATGCGTGTGTTGGGATGGGTGTGTGTTGGGAGGGGAGTGTGTGTGTGTTGGGAGGGGTGTGTGTGTATAGAATGAGCACGTGTGTGTTGGGAGGGGAGTATGTGTTGATGGGAAGGGAGTGTGTGTGTGCTGGGAGTGTGTCTGTGTGGAAAAGAGTAATGGGATGCCACTGAAGGGTTTTGGTAGGTGGGGGTACATGAGGGTAAAATCCAATTTCAATTTTAAGACAATAAATAACACTTGCTATCAAGTGGAAAACAGGTTGGGAGCATGAAGCTGATGAATAATGGAAGCTGAGAGATCTACTGCAATAGTCCCAGTGGAATGTGGCTTGGATTACAGGGAGGCAATGAAGGTGGAAAGAAATGCATGCATCAAATTTAACTGGGGAGGGTACAATCCTAAACTGTGGATGGTTTGGATGTGAGAAGTGAGGGAAATGAAGAAATCAAGTATCTTCTAGATTTCTGGGTTTCGGCAACTGGGTAGAGAAAAGCCTCAAGATGGATGGAGGTGAGGCTGTGCCTGCCTGTTCTTTGCTGGAGGACAGAAAGAGAAATCCCTTCAAGAGATAACCACTTACAGCTCTTAACCACAAGAGCTATAATCTTGATTTGAAGGTATTTCTCAGGTGTAGGAGACTACAAACCAAAATTAGCATTGTTTATACCTCAGGACAGACTTGGGAAAAGGTAGAAACAGGGGTATTAACTTTATATATCTCTGTACTGTTTCTTCTTAAGATTTAAAAAAATTTTTAAAGAAAATGTTCCACATGTTTATACACGATAATTTTATTCATGCTCCTCATCACTGTCAAAAGATTAAGCTGTTTAAATATGACAGCATTTTTTCAAGCACTATGAAGAACTCAAAAGAAATTCTGAATGCAAACTCAAAACCTACCTGAACTAATGTAGGGAATTAATGACAGTTGAGATTCTACTGAGTACTACTTTTGTTCTCCATTACATATTTGAAATGTATGCTGAAAATGAAAACAAAAGTTCTAATCAAGATTAAAATCAAATCTGAACTGTCTGGCCAGAATCATTTGTTAAAACTAAATGCCAGATATACAATGACCAGGCTTTCCATCTAAGAACAACAGAACCATAATGGAAAAAAACAAACCCTGTTCACGGTCAGTCACCCAAAGCCTAAATTAGGAGGAACAAAGTCTATTATCTCTTCAGAACAAATTATAATTCATATAACTAAAACTACTGAATGATAAGAAAGAAAGAAAAAAAAGACAGCCAAAGGTATAACCCTTTTCCTTGTCTGGATCAATCTTGAAAGTATTCCTTATATGAATCAACAATAATAAATGGAAATGTTGCCAAAACTGCCTACAAACAAGTTAACAGCTACTGTTTAATTTAGTGGTTAATTTATCATTCAACATGCACTATAGGAAAGTGCTTTTTATTGATACATTAACCCTCACAATAACCATATGAAGTTAGGTATTTGTTTTCTTCATATTTCAAATAAGGAAACTGAGATTTAGAGAAACTGAGTAACTTGCCATAGGTCATATAACTGAGGAGGGGCAGAACTGAAGTTTGAACTTTAAGTTCATGCTATTAACCACTTTTACAGTTTCTAACACCAAGATAAGAAAGAAAACCTGGAATGGCACCTGCTTAGTCCCATGATCTGTATGGTACAACCACCATCTTACACATGACATTACTATCAAGTAAGTTAAACTACCTGAACCACAACCATGACAGTGGGATCCAGAAACGTTATTTAAAATTTTCTAGCAGCCATACTTAAAAAGAAACAAAAGTGAAGTTAATTTAAATAATATTTTATTTTATCCAATATATCTAGAATATTATTAGTATCATTTGAACATGTAATCAACAGAGTTGTTAGCTTATTTTCTTTGTACTAAATCTGTGAAATCTGGTGTATATTTTATACTTAGAGTACATCGCAATTCAAACAAGCACTTAACAACCACATATGGCTAGTGGCTATCATACCAGACAGCACATGGCCAGATCATCAGTCTGTGAACAGCAAACACTAATGTCTGTCACCGAGACCATGTACTAAAAGTCATGTACCTGATGCATCAACTCAACACTGACACTCAGATTATTTACTCTTATTTCAAACAAACTTTAATGAGTTTGTTTATCTGGCTTACCCAAGCCACAAAAGACTACAATAGAAAATTAAAGGAAATGGGCTGCATCAATAGAGTTCAGCTGGTAAAGGAAGAAATAGAAAACACACACACAAACACACACGCAGCCATGGTATGCACACACACACAGGAGATTCAAAAAGCACGATAGCTGAGGCCCTTTAGCAGAAAGGCAAAAATAGTCCACATAGCTCAACAGTTTCTGAGGCCATCATTGCATTTTTGAATTTGTATTCAGAATATTGACATTAATTGACAGTTAAATTCAGCATTTTAAGAAGTCCAGGAAGTATTAACATATTTTAGAAATATTTTCATTTAAAATCAATTTTAGACTTCCCTGGTGGTGCAGTGGATAGGAATCCACCGGCCACTGCAGGGGACATGGGTTTGATCCATGGTCCAAGAAGATTCCACAGACCCTGGGGCAGCTAAGCCCCTGTGCCACAGCTACTGAAGCCTCGCTGCCTAGAGCCCATGCTCCACAACAAGAGAAGTCCCTGCAAGGAGAAGCCCATGCTCCACAACAAGGCAGCAGTGCCCCCGCCCCACCACAACTACAGAAAGGCCGTGCACAGCCAGGAAGACCCAGCACAGTGACAGAATAAATAAGTTTTAAAAACAAATAAAACCAATTAGAACTCTACACTATTTTTGCAAATTTTCTATAATCTAAAACTATTCCTAAATTATAAAGTTAGCTTTAAAAAAACAATTTGAGGCATTTAGTATGACCCAGTAGTTCGCTGGGCTGGATGAAGCACAAGCTGGACTCAAGATTGCCAGGAGAAATATCAATAACCTCAGATATGCAGATGACACCACCCTTATGGCAGAAAGTGAAGAGGAACTAAAAAGCCTCGACGAAAGTGAAAGAGGAGAGTGCAAAAGTTAGCTTAAAGCTCAACATTCAGAACACTAAGATCATGGCATCTGGTCCCATCACTTCATGGCAAATAGATGGGAAACAGTGGACACAGTGGCTGACTTTATTTTTCTGGGCTCCAAAATCACTGCAGATGGTGACTGCAGCCATAAAATTAAAAGATGCTTACTCCTTGGAAGGAAAGTTATGACCAACCTAGACGGCATATTAAAAAGCAGAGACATTACTTTGTCACCAAAGGTCCATCTAGTCGAGGCTATGGTTTTTCCAGTAGTCATGTTATGGATGTGAGAGTTGGACTTTAAAGGAAGCTGAGCGCCAAAGAATTGATGCTTTTGAACTGTGGTGTTGGAGAAGATTTTTGAGAGTCCCTTAGACTGCAAGGAGACCCAACCAGTCCATTCTAAAGGGGATCAATAATGTTCATTGGAAGGACTGATGCTGAAGCTGAAACTCCAATACTCTGGCCACCTGATGCAAAGAGCTGACTCATTTGAAAAGACCCTGATGCTGGGAAAGACTGAGGGAGGGCAGGAGGAGAAGGGGACGACAGAGGATGAGATGGTTGGATGGCATCACCGACTCAATGGACATGGGTTTGGGTGGACTCCGTGAGTTGGTGATGCAAAGGGAGGCCTGGCGTGCTGCAGTTCATGGGGTTGCAAAGAGTTGGACACAACTGAGCAACTGAACTGAACTGAACTGTAGTTCCCTAAGATCAACTCTCTGCACCCATAACAATGATAACACCGAGACAGAAACGACCACTTGCAGTGAACTACACTGCAGAATGAACAAAAGCAACATATGCTGGAGGGGAGCTGATACCCAGGAGGAAAATGCACTGGACAAGTTTCTCCAATTTTTATCTTTTAACCTTGTGCTATGCAGGGCAGCTAAAATTCCAATGAACAATTCACAGTCCTGCTGGCTTGAAGAACTGAAGAACAGAGTTCAGCGATTCAGGGAAACCATAACCAATGGAAAATAACGTCGAACATCACAAAAAAGAGAACTAGTGGGAGGGAGTCCTAAAATCTGCACAAAACTCTGTGTAGATCTCTGGCTGATCCCTGGCATACACATGCATAGGGCAGATTCCAAGTAGGCCAGCTAAAAGAACTGAATTGAAATATGAGCTGCCTTCACTTCAAGAGACATCTGAGTTCAGCTGAGTAAACTACCAGCCTGGAAAAAAAAAAAAAAGGAAGAAAAAAATACTCTTCTGAAGAATATAACAAAATCCAAATTTTCTATAATTTATTATTCACAATATACAGAATACAATCCAAATGATTCCCTATAAAAACATGAGAAAACATGAACTGTTCTCAAGAGAAAAAATAATCAAGGAGACACATGGTAAACTGACCCAGATGCTGTATTTTACAGACAAGGATTTTTTTCTTTAATATTATTTATTTGGCTGCACCGAGTCTTAGGTGCAGCATGTGGTATCTTTGATCTTCATTGCAGCATGTGGAATCTTTAGCTGGAGCATGCAGGATCTAGTTCTCTGATCAGAGAGCGCACCCAGGCCCTCTGCTTTGGGAGCATGAAGTCTTAGACACTGGACTACCAGCAAAGTCCCTAGACAAGAATTTCTGAAGCAGTTATTATAACTATGTTCAAAGACAAAGGAAAATAAGCTCATGATAAAGAAAGGTAGAAAATTCTCAGTAAAGAAAGGAGACCACAAAAAAAGAATAAAAAGTAAATTCTAGAACTAAAAAATACAGTATCTGAAAAAATTTAAAAACCACAAGATGGGTTTAACAGTAGAATAGAGAGAAAAGAATCTATGAATGTGAAGACAGATGCAAGAAACTACTCAATCTGAAGAACAGAAGAAAATAAGTGAAAAAAAACTAAGAGAACCTCAAAGACCCATGAAAATATCAAAAGGTCTGTATGTTTAATTAGAATCTCAGAAGTAGAGGAAAGAATGAGGCAAAAAAATTTCAAGAAATAACAGCCAAAGTTTGCCCAAATTAAGACAAATTTACAGATTCAAGAAGTTTAACATCAAGTAGAAGTAACATAAAGAAAGCCATACCTAGGTAGATCATAATTAAAATGCTAGAAAGTGAAGGAAAAAAAAGAAAATCCTAAAAGGAACCAGAACAAACACACACATACACACTGCAAACAAAGGAATAATGATTTGAATGACATCTGAATTCTCATCAGAAATAATGGAGGCCAGAAAACACAGAATCACATTTTTAAAATACTGAAATAACAACAATAACAACAAAAACAACAAAAATCACCCCCAAACCTTACATCCAGGAAAAAATATCTTGGAATGGAGGTGAATCAAGGCATTTTCAGATAAAACTATACAGAATTTGAATGTCTGACATTTAAATGAGTTAATTTCATTTAAATTAATTAATGTTTATTATATTAAGGCATGATTATATTATTTTTAAAAAGAAACATCCCCTTTACAGTTAGATATTCTCATTCTGGCCACATAGAAAAAATGTAACTCAAACTTTGTCACTGCCTAAGCCTTGTTCTTTGAACATCTTCTAACCAAAGATAAATTCACTAACTGTCAGAGTGCTCCTTTGCTTATCAGCTGAAGACAAATATGTTAGAGGTATGAGTGAAATTCTAATGCAAGTCAAAATCCCTAAAGGTAGTTTAAAAATATACAGAAAGAATCCTAGGAGAGGAAGAAAACAATTGAGTGTTAAAAAAAAAAATACTCCTCCCTCCCCAGTCTGTGCTTACAGCAACTATCTAACTATAGTAGGTAAGAGCTATTTCTCTTTATCAACATGTTCCAAGACCAAGCGATTTTAACTAGAAATTCCATCAAGCATTCAGCAGTAGAGTCAAAAATTTCTTCCTTTGTAAAGAACCTACCCTGGAGTAGGAAATGGCAACCCACTCCAGTATTCTTACCTGGAAAATTCCATGGACAGAGGAGCCTGGTGGGCTACAGTCTATGGGGTTGCAAAGAGTTGGACACAAGTGAGCACAAAGAATCTAAGAGACATAAATGTAAATTTATGTAAATTTCCTTTACATAAATAAAGGAAAATGAATTCAGAGGATAAATGAGATAGGTGAGGGTCTTTAAAAACAATTACATGATATGGTTATGCACAGAAAATTGGCTATAAAAATACACATTACAGCACGGGGTATTTTTTTTCTTGACCTATTTATTTATTTTTGCCTTTTTTAAAATTGAAATACAGTTGATTTACAATTTTGTATTAGTTTAAGGTATACACACCCCTGGAGAAGGAAATAGCAACCCACTCCAGCACTCTTGCCTGGAGAATTCCATGGACAGAGGAGCCTGGTAGGCTACAGTCCATGGGGTCACAAAGAGTCAGACACAACTAAGTGACTGACTTTCACTTTCACTTTTCAAGGTACACAGCAAAGTAATTCAGTTATGTGTGTGTGTATATATATATTTCAGATTATTTTCTATTACAAGTTATTACAAGATATTGAATATTTACTATATTTACTATACTATACTATACTCCCTGTGATGGTGGTAGTTTTAGTCACGAAGTCATGTCAACTCTTACAACCCCACAGACTGTAGCCCACCAGGCTCTTCTGTCCATGAGATTCCCCAGGCAAGAATACTGGAGTAGGTTGCCATTTCATTCTCCAGAGGATCTTCCTGACCCAGGGATCAAACCCAGGTCTCCTGCATTGCAGGTAGATTCTCTATGATCTGAACCACCAGGGAAGACCATAGTTCCCTTTGCTATACAGTAAATCTTTGTTGCTTAACTATTTTATATACAGTAGTGTACATATGTTTATTCCATACTCCACCCTTCCCTTTCCCCTTTGGTAACTATAAATTTGTTTTCTATGTCTATCAATCTGTTTCTGCTTCATATATAGATTCATTGATTCTATTTTTTTAGATTTTACATAAAGTCATAACATAGAATATTTGTCTTTCTCTAACTTACTTAGTATGATAATCTCTAGGTCCATCCATGTTGCTAAAAATGCCATTATTTCATTGTTTTATATGGCTGAGGAATATTCCATTATATGTATGTACCACATCTTCTTTATCCATTTATCTGTCAATGGACATTTAGGTTGCCTCCATGTCTTGGCTAGTGTAAATAGTGCTATTAGGGGTACATGTATCTTTTCAAATTAGAGTTTTCATCTTTTTCAGATATATGCCCAGGAGTAGGATTGGTGGATCATATGGTAGATCAATTCTTAGTTTAAGGAAACTAAGTTTCCTTAAGTTTCCTTAGTTTAAGGAAACTAGTTTAAACTAAGTTTCCTTAGTTTAAGGAAACTCCATACTGCTTTCCATAGTGGCTATACCAATTTACAGTCCCACCAATAGTGTACAAGGGCTCCTTTTTCCCTACACCCTGTCCAGCATTTATTATTTGGAGACTTTTGGATGATAGCCATCCTGACCAGTGTGAAGTGATACCTGACTGTAGTTCTGATGTGCATTTCTCTAATCACTCGAGATGCTGAGCACCTTTTCAAGTGCTCACTACACTACAGGATTGTTTAAGAGCTAAATTTTGGACCTCTGAATGACTAGGAACAGAGGATTAATAGTGATAATGAGCAATGCAAAACTGCAGTCACAAAAATGCTAAAGAATATTTTACTATACAATATTGGCACACAATGAACACATGAACGAATTAATCTTTCTCTGGTATTTTATTCTGATTATGTTTAAATTTTTCATTAAAATATATTACAAAATAAGTTTTTCTTTTAAAACTATATATTCAACAACATATTGCAGGTATGAAAAGTTACTTACCATTTTAATGCATGGGTTCCTTAAATACTATAAAGACAATATAGTTCTTTTTGTACTATAGTTCTTTCTTGTACTATAGTACAAGAACTATAGAACTCAGTTCTATAGAACTTAAAATAGTTCTATATATATATATATATATTTTTTTTAGACACAACAAAATCTTCCCATTATCTTCCAGGTAGTTTATTTGAAAAATAAAATATATTCTTTCTGGTCAAATAAGTTACTCCTGAAATATTTTTCACTTCTCTGGCAAACTGCCCCCATTATCACTAAGAAATTTTATTGGCTCCATTTATATCTGTTTTCTAATAAACTGCTTCCAATTATGAAAATTTAATTATCTGGACCTGATTTTGAAATCTCAGGTCTCAACTTTCTGTCTAGACCCAAATACTCAAGACTAAGTCTACTTTGGGTACATAACATAAATCTGAGCTAGAGTGGTCATCATTTCTAAGAAACCACACCTGATTTACAGATGAAAACAACTTAAACCTGATCTTCCAGTTATATAATTTGAAGATTCTCACCCTCTAAACCAATCTATTATTAAGTTTAGAATAACAGCTATCTATCTAGTGAACAGCTTAGTCATAAAACCCTAATTACAAGTCTCAAGTTCAATAACTGAACACTATTTTTATTTCTGGTATTTTACTATGAGGTAATATAGAATACAATACCAGAAATAGGCTTAATACTCTCTTATATGCTTCCATCCCCAGACTACACATACCAATTTGTCCCAAAACATTAATAGATATTTACTGAATCAATGAGTTATCTCCTATGTAACAAGATTTGTGTTAGGAGATACAAAAGATGAAGAAAATAATCCTTGATCGCTGATCTCATGGAATTCACATTCTAACTGGAACAAAGATATGAAGAAAAATGACTCAATGAGTGGCAGAATATGCAAATACACATAGTGCTCCAGACGGATAGTGGAAAGGATTAGCTTCGCTGAGGGAGTAACCAAGTCAGAAACAGATTCACAAGATATTTCAACTTAAATCTTGGAGGGCACTGGTTTCATGAACTAAAACCCTGAGGCACATTAAGATAAAATTTTTTACAGTTAGTTTGTATTTTAAAATATTTATAATGATGATATGCCATAAGGTAGATCATTCTCTTCAGCTGCACTGAACAGTGCTAAGTGCCTGAATGTGCCAGCATGCTTGCAAAGGGCTCTGAGAAGAAGCATAAAAGCTACATTTATAAGAATTCTTTGGGGGGTCTTTTAAAAGTCCTCATTTGTGCTTTTGGCCAGAAACAGGAAATTTATTCCTTCATTCTGTTCTGCTACAGTATTTGTACTAACTAACTAATCAGAAGAATCCTGTTACCACTTGGCCACAATGAGATCTGACTTAAACCAAGAAGATGCTAAGTAAAACACATTTCTTACACAAGACTCGAGTCTAGCCGTGTAGTACAAATATGTGTAAAGAAGACTTAAGGGTGCAACTAAGTTTAAAAAAAAAAAACACAGAGATAGGAAAATAACAATAGGGTCAAGAAACTAAAGAAACTAACATATTTATTACCTCCCCTCAAAAAGAAGCGTAAGCAGGAGTTTCCTGGTGACCTAGTGGTTAGGATTTTGGGCTTTCACTACCAGGGTTCAATCCTTGGTCAGGGAACAGAGGTCCAGCAAGCTGTGCAGTGCAGCCATTAAAAAAAAAAAGCATAAGCAACTATTCCTTACAGACAAAGCAGAATTTTTTTATTTATGTTTGCTTAAAGAAAGATTCCTTATTAAAAAATTCAAGGGACATGGAAGGCAGATCATAGAACTAATAAGTTTGGTAACCTTTTAGTGAACCAAAAGTCCAACAACAACAAAAATTTAAAGAAAAAAAACCCAGATCCAAAAGCACTAACTGATGTCATTGGCTCTGCTTAAGAAACTTTATAGATGTGACTTCACTCCTGGATTACACATCTATATTTAGTTTATACCTAATATGGATAAAGTCCTGGACTAACAGCCATTTCCTTTCGCCACAAAAAGAAACTTCCTTGCTTTTTTTCTATCAACAATGAAAAGATTAGTGCAGGCTCCTCTGAAGGGAGAGGTCAAAAAAAAAAAAAAAACACAGGAAAACTAACAATTTAGTATGTGATTTCTGTTAAACTTGGGACTGTCTGAAACTTTTAACTTGGAAAACAATCCTTAAATCAAATATGTGATGTTCAAGTTCCTCAACAAGATTATCAATAAACCCTTCAAGTACTTTTAAAAATACTAATTAACCAGGCCCCCAAAATGCAAAGAGATGAAATAATGGAAAATTTATAGCTTCCTTCAAATTTAACCAAGAGAATTGGAAGCACCAAACTCATTTAAAAACCATCCAAGTCCATGGGTTAGTGTTTTAGAAATATTCTTAAACATTCTCTGAATTCTTTCTTTTTTATATTTCAGGGTGACTGAAAATAGTGAATAGTGAAAACAAAACTTAGTTAAAAATTCAAGTTTCAAATACAGAAAAAGAATACAAACAAATAAAAAAGCTCTTAGTGGTTAAGAGGCAGCCTCTCTGAATTACAAAGAGCCTGGTACAAATTCCAGTACTGCTACTTACCAGGCCTGTAATGGTTCATTTCTTACTATACACAAGAAATGAACTAAACCTCATTGTGTTAAACAGTATTGATAGTTCTTATTTCTGAGTTTATATGAAGATTAAATTCCCTAACACAGTTACAGGGCCTGGCACACTGTGCATGAACCGCAGCAAGCACTCAAAGCGATCTATCATCTTATGACTATTGTTAGGAAAACAAAAACCTACTGTTCATTTTCATGTACCAGTGTACTCTGTCTTGCATAGGAATAAATCAAGTAGTTTCAAGAAGCTTATAACATTATAAAATAAGTATTTCAAAGTCACTTTATGATCCTTACATCATGTATCAATTATATTCATGCCAAAGTTTACCATAAAAATCAAGGAACAGTGAAATTTAGTAGCTGCTGCTAAGTTGCTGCAAAGTCGCTTCAGTCGTGTCTGACTCTGTGCAACCCCATAGATGGCAGCCCACCAGGCTCCCCCGTCCCTGGGATTCTCCAGGCAAGAACACTGGAGTGGGCTGCCATTTCCTTCTCCAAAATTTAGTACCACAGGGAGCTAAATGGGAAAAAAAAAAAAAATATATATATATATATATATATGTAATATATAGGATTCCCTGGGGCTCAGATGGTAAAGAATCTGCCTGCAATGCATGAGGTTTGATCCCTCGGTTTGGAAGATCCTCTGGAGAAGAAAATGGCAACCCACTCCAGTATTCTTGCCTGGAGAATTCCATGGACAGAGGAGCCTGGCAGGCTACTGTCCATGGGGTCGCAAAGAGTTGGACATGACTGAGCAACACACACACACACATATATATGTATACACACACATATACACCAAGAGCCATAATTTTAACGTACTTCTACAGAACCACTAGATCCTATATGTTTTAGATTATCTCTATTTTTTTTATGCTGTCACAAAAAGAAAAGAAAGATAAAGAAGAAATAAAAAAATAAGAAAAACACTCTTGATAATAATGGATTCTCAGCTTTAGCTCCAAGTCCAGAAAGAGCTGCTGAGGCAGATGTTCTAAGATGGCAGAGTCCACCTGACTGTCCTTTGGTTACCTAATAAGTGTCAACAGGATCATGGTTCACTGAAGTTAAATTCAGGAATAAGTTCAGAACTAATCTTTTTTTGTACTAAACCTGGTCTTTTGATAAAGAATAGAAAACTCCCCACCTATGACAGCTTGGCAGATGCTTCTCATAGTAACATCCTGGTGGTTGAAACCAGATATGTTAAACATATAAAGTAACCACAGGCAGGCTTAACTCAGCATTCCCAAAGGTCCATGGGATAATAAGCAAACATTGTTAACTGTGTCAGACACTAAATGCTTTTCTTATATTAACTCTTTTACTTTTCACAAAACCCAAGAAGTAAACACTGTTACGCAGTGGAGACACTCAGGCAGAAGAAAGGCGGAACTAAGATTAAAACAGTCTACATGGCTTCAGAGCCTTAGGCTCTTAACCACTACCCTGTAGCAGCAAATTCTTCCAAATGACACTTCAATTACCTTACTTGAAATATTAATCCTAATGATCTTCAACTCTGAAATAGACTATTTCAGTGCCCACAGAGGGAATACAAATGATACTTCAAGTCAACAATCACTTTCTGACTCTGACGTTGGGGTCTGGAATCTCAACTACTACCCAGGATAGAAAGAACTTTTGCAAGTAACACAGAGGCAACGCTACAGTCTAGCATGGGGTCCCTGCTGAGTCATCAGGACAATGACAGCAGCTCTTCATCCCAGCGGCTGTTAAACCACAAACTCAGGGCCAGAACACAGCCAAGGCCTCTCCCTGCAATTTTTTATTTTGCCAGGAAAAAAAGGTAACTGTTCGTTTCAATCTAAAGTAACAACAATTTTGAGGTACTAAATCAAAACTGCAAATATGAATTGAGCCCCATGATGTGCACTATACTCTCAGCCTATTTCTCTGGCTTCTCTATATGAAGATTTCTGTGAACTTAATAGGCATCTGCTTTTCCCCAGTAATGTGATTTTTTATTTCTTCTTTTCCCCCCAGTCTCCTCTGGAATCAACTCTATTCAAGGGAACAGAGGAAAAAAAAAAAGCTTCTGTATGTTCTTTCAGCAAATATTTTATTGAAGAAGAATCAAACGAGTTAATAGACATAATGCAGTGAACAGTGGTGCCTGGCACATAGAAAGCACCTCATAAATATTTATATTAGTTCAGTTAAGTATGAAATACTCTTCTACATTTCTATCTCACGCATTTGGAAAATGTAACAGAAAAATTAAGTCAGTGAGATTAAGCATCTGTTCTTTAAAATCTACAAATCAGATCTTCCTTGTAGTAAAAAGGCATCCCAATCAGTGAATTATCATGATTCTCACGAGAACTATTTTCACTTCTAAGATGATGTTGTAAGTTTTCCTTCCTACATTATAGCTCTTACAGCTGAACTTAAAACCCTTCCCTTGACGTGTATCCCCTTCTACCTACCAACTTGTCTCTTTGACACAGCCAAGGTTCTTGTTAGTTTGGCTTCACTTACTCACTGAGCCCACTCTCTCGCTTCCTCTAAACTCTTCTAGCTCAGTTATAGCTTCCCCACCACCTCTCCACCAAAGCCGTTACTACTATGGTTACCCATGACTTTCAGGCTGATAAAGCAAATAGAACACTCAACTTTTACTTGACACAACCAATCGCTCCCTCCTCAAAAATTTCCAGTTTCCTTGGTACCTTGCTCTTATAGTTTTCCTCTTTCCACTGTTGCTTGATTGCAACTCCTCCTACTTTCCCTTTTCCAGATTCTTTATTACACAACCCCTCAGTGTTGTGAGCTCCCAGGAATTTGGTCCTGAGCATTTTCCTATTTTTCACTCATTTCCAGAATGATCTCACACACTTTAAATACCACATAAAGTATGTACACACACACACACACACACACAATTTCCCTACCCTCCTGAGACTTCTTTCCGAGTACTGGGTCTGTACATCCAACTTTCTACTAGAAATATCCGCTTGACATCTCGGTCATCTCAAACTCAACAAGTCAAAACCTGAACACTGCTCCTTCTCCTTCTCATAAAAGGCACCACTATCAACCAGTGATTCTACCAAGATGCCCCGCTCATCTCATAGAACTCCTTCTTCAGCATCTTCTTATGTACTCCACTTCCAAAATTTATCTCAAATCCATTCTCTTCTCTCCATCACCATCCTAATTCAAGCCAATTCAAGCCACTACTACCACCATCTTTGTCCATCACAACAGCCTACAAGTAGTGTTCCCTGTTTCCACTCTTGCCACAGAATGGCTAGACTACTCATCCTAGAATGCAGATTAAATCATGACACTGCCGTTTTACTAAGGATGAAACTCACATGACACACAAGGACTGCCATGATGTGGCCTGTTTCTCACTCTGCACCTCAGTCTTGTTCTCTCTATTCCAAACACAGCCTCAGTGTGTTGAATACCTCCACTGAGTATCTCCAGCCTTTACATATGCTAATTCCTCCAGCCTGGAATGATCTTCCTCTCATTCTTCCCCTAATTACTATTCACCCTATAAGTAGTTTTCTCAGAGAAGCTCCCATTAAGCTTCCATCTAAATTGGTTTCCTGTCATTCTTTCTTTAGATACCCTGTTCTTGTCCTTAATGTAATTATATATCATATCTGTGTATTTCTTTAACAGAAGCCTCTTTCACTAGACAACAGGTTCTATGAGGTCTTAAAATATTTAAATTTAACATATCAAAAACAAAACTCCTGATCTCTCCATCAGAACTAGCCCTTCCCAAAGCATTTCCCATCCTGGCTAATATTCTAGTTGTTAAGAAAAAAAATCTCGGTATCATCTTCTCCTTCTCTCAAATTCCACATCCAATCCATCAGGAAATCCTGTGATCTCCATCTTAGAAATATATCCAGATTAGACTACTTCTCACCTTAGCCCAAGCCACCATCATTTCTTGCCTGAATTATAGACAGCCACTACTTAGTCTCTGCTTTTGCCCTCGCCTCTGTATTTGCTATTTTCTGCAGAGCTAAAGATTTAATAGAATGTCCTGTTAAATCAAAAAGAGCACCCCTACCATTCTCCACACTCCTTTCCCTACACTTCATTTTTCTTCACAGCACTTATCACCAGTAGACATACATTTACTACATGCCTCCCTCAACTGAATATGAATGCCATAATGTTCTTTGGTGTATCCAAGTCCAAGGCAATGGCACCCCACTCCAGTACTCTTGCCTGGAGAATCCCATGGACGGAGGAGCCTGGTAGGCTGCAGTCCATGGGGTTGTGAAGAGTTGGACACGACTGAGGGACTTCACTTTCACTTTTCACTTTCATGCATTGGAGAAGGCAATGGCAACCCACTCCAGTGTTCTTGCCTGGAGAATCCCAGGGACAGGGGAGCCTGGTGGGCTGCCGTCTATGGGGTCCCACAGAGTCAGACACAACTGAAGTGACTTAGCAGCAGCAGAACAGTATTGCAGTATTTGTTAAATGACTGATTGAAAAAATAACAAATATTATTCTGGCAGGCAGAAACTGGAGGTAGGGGGAGAGGCTAGCATATTTCAGATGAAAGAAACAAGAGCAAAAGTCTTCCATGAAGGCAGAGAAGTACAGGGCATGCTGAGGACCAATCCAGCTAGAACATAACATATCTGCAGCTGCAGTGGGGGGACAAGACTGAAAACACGTTGGGATCATGATCTGAAAGACTACAAATGCTAGATCATGGAGTTTGTATCTAATTCAATAAACAGCTAGAGAAAGTAGGATCCATTTAAAATTTATGACTAAAGTATCAGTTTTATTTCAGGCAAAATTACAGAATATAACACAATTATTGAAGAAAAGGATAAAAGTTTCTTCAAACTAGCAATATATAATACCTGGTAGATTCAGTAATACCAACTACCCTTCATCTGTTAGAATACAACATAAACATCTCACTCATCTCTTAAGTCAATTTTGTCATTTAGGTTGCCACATAAATTGTGTCTTAAGACCTTAATTCAACTGGATTTTTAAAAGCACATGAGACAAAAAAGTCACTGTATTATATGGAAAATGTCATCATCAAACATGGCTCATTTACTCACCCCCTGTCCATTAAACTGTTTTGCAAGCTCCTTGAAAACAAAGGAAACTGTTCTTATTCCTTTATCTTTCTAGCACTTGGTGCATGGAAAGTATTCAACGTTTGCTTCTATTATGATCCCTTTACTGTGCTTGACTGTTCCTAGACAAAGACTGCATCTTATGTCTCCAACTATAAAATGGGCAAACCTCAGCCTACTATTAATAGATAGAACTTGAGGAGGAAAATACTTAAAAAAAAAAAAAAAAGACTTTTCAGAACGGATATCCCAAAGAGCACAGAGGAGGGCCTACCTTCAAACCACTTAAACAATATCTATACTGAGAGCAATTACAGGTGTTAGCAGATTTCACAACTTAAAAGCTTCCCTTCTTCCTGCAAAGATCAAACAGGGTAAACGTTCTTTTAGTGCCATTAGGAAAATAAATCCAAATTCAATATGAGTTTCTCTGGTAAAACTTAAATAAAGTTAATTTTCTTTAAACCAACTCACTTAACTCAATTTAGATTGGGTTTCACTTTTCATTCTTCCAAGCATTCTGCATGAAGAACATTAAAACATTATACATAAACTGTCACAATAATTAATGAAAGTTTATGAATAAGATTAGAACATATAACAAAATAGCAACAGCAGTCATTTTAAGAAAAGGGGGACAAAAGTAATTTTATTTTATGATGCTTTTCTGTGTTTTCCAGATTGTCTACAGTAAATAACTGTTGGTTTTATAACTAGAAAGAAACATTTTTTTAAAAGCATAATACACACAGATGAATACACTAGGAAGCAGAAGAAAAATGACATTATTTTTCAAATTTAGGGCCAATATTTAAACTAAAACAGATACCACTTATGCTGAGTCATTTTTTTTTATATACCTTTGCAATCAAGGGTCCTGCTGATAATTAAAAATGTCAGTAAAGTCTATGTTATTGATGGCTAGCATTAGTTTTTACTTGATTTAATGAAGACCAACAAGCCTTCAACACTAAATCAAAATTTTAGATCTCTATGTTAACTAATATCGACTTCCCTCATAGCTCAGTTGGTAAAGATTCCACCTGCAATGCATGAGATCCCAGTTCAACTCCTGGATCGGAAAGATCCGCTGGAGACAGGATAGGCGACCCACTCCAGTATTCTTGGGCTTTGCTTGTGGCTCAGCTGGTAAAGAATCCACCTGCGCTGCGGGAGACCTGGGTTCGATCCCTGGGTTGAGAAGATCCCTTGGCGAAGGGAAAGGCTACCCACCCCAGTATTCTGGCCAGGAGAATTCCATGGACTGTATAGACCATGGGGTCACAATGAGTCGGACACGACTGAGTGTGACTTCCATTTCACATGTTAACTAATATATTCTGTAACCTAGAAAATCAAATAATACAAAACTCCACACTCTTCATAAGTTTATACCTCTGCAAATTTTTCAGCTAAGTCTTGGGCATATGTATATTCAAGGCCAAAAGTTCATTTAAGCCTAACTGTCTTCTTTTCTCTCAGTCAGTCTATGTATGTAGTCTGGTCCCACAGCTACCACTCTTCCATTTTCCTACACAGCACAACAGACTAATTGGGTTGTCCTTAGCTTTTAATGAACTTTCACACTAGCAATCTACCACCTGGTCTCTACCTCCATAATAAAGCAACAGGTTGTTAACTAAGGAAAACATACACAGAACTCACATATTCTTAAAAGTTCTTAAGTACTTCAACTTTCAGCTAATTGCTTTTGTAGTCTCTAATATTTATTCAGATTGTTTTTCCTTCTCTCACACATACAAATAAACAGCTATGCTACATGATGGTAAAATTTAATAAATTATTACAGATGATTGACATTTTTATAATTCTCTTATAATGAAAACTTTCCATAAAAATTCTTTCCATAAAAATAAATTATCTCACCTGTAAAGTTGGAAGTAATAATTTTATTACAAAAAAAGTAAGAAAACTGTTATACCTCTTGCCCAGAATCATAATGTATTTCAGCTCTAAGCAAAGCAGCAACAACAAAAAATCTATAAAACAAAATATATGCTCTGAGGGTCAATACCTGACTCTGACTCTAATATTACTACTTCTTTACATTGATATTAAAATATAAAATACTCCTAGACCATCTTTGGCACACCTTTAAAATATAGTCTCATTTATCTACATTAAGTTGCTATTTTCATCAATTTACACTAATATAGTTTCCTGGGTTTCTGTTTTAAATAAAGGAAAACAACAAACCAAATAAGGCTAATTGATATTCTGTATACCACTTCTTGGTACTGAGTACTGAGGGATAAAGTCAAGTTACCAAAAAGACAAAAGGATTAAAACTTCCAAAAGAATTCACAAACTGATCTCTGAATTAAATTTAGATTTCTATTAAATCAAACTTGGACAGTTTGCATTCATGACCTTAATGTTACTTTGCTTCAGAAACTCCCTTTCCATTTTCTACAAGAACCTATAAATGGACAAACCCATCTTAACTCACTCCCCTACTTGACTGAAATCTGCCTTAATCACACTCTTCACCCTGGCTAACAAACTTCCCTTTTATGGACTCACTAATTTCCTAGTCAGGAGACATAAGAACACTGAGGTTCCACACTGCTGATCAAACAGGAAATGGGAAAGTCTTGCTCACCATCATTTAACTGGCTTCCAGGCATCTCTGTAAGCACCCTTCCAAACCAGCTCTAACTTTTAGTGACAGCCAGGTCTTCCACATTGCTCTTTCCTATTATTATTCATACCATTAGACTTTTTTTAATTGATGTATAGTTGATTTAGAATGTTGTGTTTCAGGTGTACAGCACAGTGCTTCAGTTATACACAGTCTCTCAGATTCTTTTTCTTTATGGTATTACATAATATTGAGTATAGGTCCCTGTGCTACAGAGTAGATCCTTGTTGGTTATCTACTTTATATATAGTAGTGTATACGTGTTAACCTCTACCTCATAATTTATCCTTCCCACCAATCTCCTTCCTTCATGTTAGACTTTTCATGTATTCAGTCACCTTGTCTCAGAATCCTCCCATCTGTTACCCATTTGGGGCCCCTTTCTCTCAGAAATTTTACATTTAAAGTTATCACCTTGGCTTTTGCCAAGAGGAGCACTGTTAAGTTTTCAGGAACAGCTCAGACAAAACATAACAAAATAGTGTTGCCATTAACTTCACATTTTTACATTCATTTCTATCTCCTGAATTTTCCCCTCTGAAAATCTCAAATAAATGTCAAAGCAATTCATCCAAGGTAACACTGTCTTGATGTTGGGTTAGTTTTTGTTCAATTGTTAAAACAAAGTTCTCAGCATCACTGCCTATAGAAAATTAATTTCACTTGTCTGTGTTTAAAAAAAAGCCTGCCTTGCGAGCCTGCCCGTAATCCATTTGCACCTTTCCAAATGCTGCTGAGAAGCTGATGAATAGACAACAATCCAAAAAGTAGAGAAGTGTTGGGAAAACAATGAGACTCAGACTTAGGTTTTGAAAGCCTCATTCTCAACTTTTAACTAACTGGTCTCCCTGGCACTAAGAGTTTGAATCACTGCTGGTTCCTTCTTCTTCTGAAAGTATCATCTATCTACTGTTTCCTGCATAATGAGTTTACAAGTGATGTCAAAACTAATATTCCCAGGGCTTCCCTGGTGGCTCCGTGGTTAAGAATCCACCTGTCAATGCAGGAGACTTGGGTTGGTCCAAGGGTGTTCCCACATGATGCAGAGCAATTAAGTCCCTATCCCAGGAGTATTGAGCCTGTGCTCTTGAGGCTGGGAGTTGCAACCACTGAAGCCTGCATATCCTAGAACCTGCGCTCTGCAACAAGAGAAGCCTTCACCGAAATAAGTTCGAGCACAGCAACTAGAGAAAAGCCCTCACAGCAAGGAAGATCTAGCACAGCCGAAATAAATAAATAAAATTATAAAACACACACACACTCCCCTAACATTCCCATTCTTGGCTATTCCCAATTCCGTTATGATAGCTATTTTTTCAAAGTCAAGTCGAAGCTTACTCCTCTGCCTTTACCCATCTGTCCTGGCCCAACTTAATGTGAACCACAGTTGACTCGTTAAGCACGTACTACCCTGTATTGTTGTTTTCTCTCCAATAAAATTTATAAACCTAAAAATAGAAAATTCTTAATAATTTCTTATATTTCTCATAATACCTAACTCAGTTTTAGGCACTTACTTCATTCCAATAAATGCTTTAAATCACAGATAATCAGATGTAAGTGACTTTAAGGATCATCTAGGTCAAACTTATCTTTTATATCTTTCTTATACGAATTAATATTCAACAATCAGAATGCCACCATCTACTTTTTAGAACAATGGTTCCTAATTCCCAGAAAAAGAGATTCATATAGAATTTTAGATGTAATTTTAAGGATTTACGAAATCCTGAATCCAATTAAGGAAGCTCGTACTTATGAATAATACACTATTGGGAATTCCCTGGAAATCCAGTGGTTAGGACTCTACTTTCACTGCCGACAGCCTGGATTTAATCCCTGGTGGGAAATAAGATCCTACGAAGCCATACAACACAGCCAAAAAAAGAAGAAGAATATATTATCAAGAATGAAAATAGGTGTCCACTGTTCTACTGTGTGCCAAGCACTATTCCTAATACTTTACATATGATGATATATAGCTGGATCATATTTCCCAGCATTCCTTGCAGTTAGATGAAATCATGTGATTATAGTTCTCCCCAGTGGAGAAGGAAAGGAAGTGACAGGTAGAAGTTCTAGCCTGGTGCCCTTATGATGAGCCTCCTCCATACTCTTCACCAACTGCTGATTTCTCAGTCACTAGCTCTGCCAACTGAAGAAGACAATGCCATGGGGGCTGGTGGGAAAAGAAGCTGAAAAGCGCATTGGTCCCTAAATGACTCTAAGGAGGAAAGCCGTCAACACTGAGAACACCCTGCCTGGGTTGCCAGGTGAGAAAGGAAATTAACTTCCATTTTGTTTGAACCACTGTTTGGGGTAGATAACAGTACTTATTACAGAAGCTTAGATTACCCTAATTAATACACATAGATCACCAATTAATCCCCTCAGCAACCCCATAAAATTGTGCTGTTCTCATCATCTCAATATTAGAGGTCAAGAAACTGAGGTACTACTAAGAACTTAAGAAACTTCCCTGACACACCTCTAGAAGCCAGATTCAAGCCATGCAGTCTGGCTCCAAGCAGTCAGGGTTCACGCACATTAAAAATTCTGCCAAATACCTCAAAAGAAACAATTATTCTTGTGTGTTAAGCCACTCTGCACCAGATTAACTTTTTACACCACTCCAATTCTAGCAATTTAGGAATGACTGCCAATAGTGAGTGTCCCAGTTCAAAATGGCAACACCAAAAACTTCACATTCCAGCCAATAAAATTAAACTCTGCAAAGGGAATCCTCCTCCCCAAGATCAGAAACATCATCACATCATACCAAAGATTCTAGCAGGGGGAGGGGTGAGAGGGCAGCAGGGGAATCAACAGGAGTTAGGCATATAGAAGCAAAGGAAAAATCCAAAGATTCAGACTCTTCTCATCTTCTCTCATTTTGTTGATCAACACAGTATTTACTTTTACCCCATACAGAAATCTGAGTTTTCAAATTCTGAATGTAACAAAGAAGAAATACTGGTGGAAAATATATGGCAGATACATGAAAAGACTAGAAGTACCAAAAATGGAAAGGAAAATAGATAAAACCACACAGTTTTGGAGGCTGGAGGGTAAGCAAAGTTGAACAAATGAAGGACTGAGGTTTGAGACACAGACCATCAGGATCTAAAAAGTAAGTAGCCATCAATTCCAAAGCATGTCAGACACATATATCAACACCAAAATGCTCAGAAAGAAGGAAACAATCTCATTCCAACTATTTGGTACCATCTTAGGTACCCACTCAGAACAATACACAGACCTTACCATCAAGAAACTTACTGCCTTTCAAGTAGGGAAGATGTATACACAAATAAGTATATACAAAATGACACACTACTAGCATTTATTTACTTATTTATTTACTTCTAGTATCTTAGAACTAGGCATTGTTCTAAGCTTATTATCACCATATCTATTAACTAATTTAATCCCATGAGGTTGGTCTATTAATATCTCACCTATGCAGATGAGCCATAGAGAGGTTTAAGCAATGTGCTCTGGGACTCACAATTAGTAAGTGGACAAATTGGATTAGAAACCTGGCAGCAGATAAGAGACTTTATGACCTTGCTAAAGGGCTTGAACTTCACCCTATTAATCAGTGGTCCCCAAGTAGGGCTAGTGTATCAAAATCCATACCAGCCCCTTAGAGTAGGAAAAAGAGGGCATCCTAACTCTTGAGAATGACTGCCTTTGTAGGCCTCTTTTACTGTTGGAAGGGCACCCCCCCATCCTGTACATGCTGGGGTAAACAAAAATGGAGCACTGCTGTTATACAGGCAATGAGAATTCACTGGGCTCATGAACAGACAACTCCAAAAACAAGGGGGAAAAAATGTAGCAGTGAGTCTAGTCACACTAGCTCGTAAGGTCCTAGCCTATTTCCATAAAATTTAATGCTACCTGAACAGGCAGCATGTTTATACTCATTTCCTTTAGGTGTAGGTAACAGTTTCCTGCTACAAACTCAGGTGTTTAACACACCACACTGGACAACCACAGTCTCCACCCCTTTGCTGCTTTCAAAATAATTTTATTTACAAGGGTATTTTCCCCACTGGCATTTCCCACACATAGATTTTGGTAATCAAGAATACTCTTTACCACAACTTACCTGTCCCCTTTTCCCCCTTTGAAACAGCTATCCTGATTTATATCAGTACAAAGTTTTGCCTATGCAGAATCATGGGGCAGCAGAAAACATTTCACCTCTTACTTCATAAAGAGGAAAACAAGTCTCAGAGAGGGAAAATAACCTGCCCAGGTTAAACTAGCCGGTGAGTACAGAACTATGACTTGAACCTGGTTCTTTGCCACCAAGCCCAGTGACGGAGACTTACAACTGTTGAGAAGCAGGATGCTTTTAAATGGCTCACAAACATTTATTTAGATAGTTATGCACGTAAGAAATATAACCACCACACCTAATCCAGTTTCACAAGCATTACTGCTTAGGGCAATGTGTTTATGCTTTTTAAAAAGTGAGCTGGATTTAGTAAATAATACCAATTCAAGAAATATATAGAAAATTAAGAAGGGATGTATACAAGTGACTCAAGTCTGGGAAACAAGGCACCACATCTCTCTCCTAACTGAAGAGTTAAATTAATAGTAATAGGGCATTAAGCATTGATCTCCTTGCCTATAATTCACATCCTTTATTTCTTTTTCTTGTCTTATTGTATTGGCTAGACCTCCAGTACAATGCTGAAAGGCCAGTACTGATAGCACCTTTATCTGACTGTAAATTTAATGATACTTCTGAAGTAATATGCTTAAGTAACATGTTTTTTAGGTTTTCAGTAGACACACTGTTCTTGAATTTATGGAAATTCCTTCCTATTTCTGGCTCAGTGAAATTTTTTGAATACTTCTCTCTGACCCACCCCTCTCCCTTCTCCATACTGCCTTCCAGGCCTCTTCCTTTTTCTTTTTTTTCCTTTTTCTTATTTCAGATTTCTTCCTACATTCTCTGTATCTCAAAGTACTATATCTGCCACTACACATAACTGAGACTCTTTGAAGATACTCTGCGAGTTCTGTACCTGTCTGCTGTTTCAGTTCCCTGAATCCAACTGCTTCTAAAACTGATAACTGAAAATCTCAAAACACTGTTCCCATCACTTGCAGAGCATTTCTTCCTTCCATGTCTCAAACACACACCTAAATGTCTTCTGTACTTTAAAATAAAAACTCAGGAAATAAAGAACAAAATTGTTCCGGATATCTGTTAAATTCTCCAACTAAGAGCTTAAATCTGAGAGCTGGCTTAAGTAAGTGACTAAGATAGAAAATCTGGAGGATTTTAAAGAAGTTTTGAGAGAGGCAGTTGGATCCAGATGTTCATAACTTCTCTTTCTCCTTTGCGAAAACGAAAAACACTGAAGAAAAAAAGTAAAGGGCTAGAGGTAGTACTTGTCAACAAACATGGTAGTTCCAGGATATAAAAACTGAAAAGACCAGAAGGGGGGGAAAAATCAACCCTTTAAAGCCCAAGCAAGTTACGAATTCTTTCCTCGTCAGTTTTTCTTTCAAAACAAAAGGGCACATAATCTTTCCCGAGGCAGCAACACCGAGGGGAGCAGCCAAAATGTTGCATCATACAAAACACTCGCGCTTGAGAAACAAGAAACCAGATGGTGGTAAAATACCTCGGACAGGAAAACCCAAGTTGGGAATCTCGGTCTTTTCCGGAGGCCCAGGAATGTCTACTCTTTTTAAAACATTTTTTCAGACGGAATCGAAAATTAAAGTTACAGTTTCCTACAGCCGGAGTGACACGCTCTTTCAGAAAGCGTTCAAAGAAGTTCAGTCCATCAGCTCACGACGGCTGAGGCTTCGCCTCCCGGGCTGGGAGTGGACTTGGGTCGAGAGCCGAGGGCTGCGGTGGGGTGGGGTCGGGCGCCCCGGCGGCGGCTTGGGGAGAGGGGGGTGACAGGACCCACCCCCGCCGCGGTCCCAGGAACTGGGGCCTCCGGGGCCCCGGGGTGGCGGCGGGGGTGGAGGGAGAAGCTCGCCCCACCCGGACGCGGGACGATGTGAGGCATCCACCGGGGTCCCCGCGGCTGGATACGGTGCCCGCCCCCGCCTCCCCGCCCCTCAGTGCTGGCTTTCTGGGGTCCCGGTCCCACCCCGGCTCCCTCGACCGGCCTCGGCGCCGGGAAGGCGCGGGTGGGCCCAAGACAATGGGCCGGGGGCGCGGGAGCAAAGCTCCGCTCCAGCCCGCTTGCCCTGCGCCGCGTGGGGGCGCCGCGGCTGAGGAGCGCCCAGGGGACGCCGCCCCCCGCGGCCAGGCGGGCGCAGGGTGGGGGCAGTTGGCGGCTCTGGGAGGACGGGACGGCGGCGAGGGCTCACCTTGACGAAGAGCTCGATGATGGGCTCTTTGTCCTCCTCCTTCAATCCGTTCAGCGGCATCGACAACGCCATGGCCGGTTCGGCTGGGCTTGTTTCTGCTCCGGGACTGCTCTGGCTACGGGCTCCCGCCGCGCTGCAGCTCCCTGGACTGTCCTGGCGTCTAGCTTGCCTCAGCCTCCACGCCTCAGGCTCGTCTCCTCAGCACCGCCCCACGCCCCGCGCGCGCGACTGAGGCGGCCGCAGCCCCGGCCCCTTCAAGTCGCGGGGGCGGGGCACCGAGGCGGGGTCTCGGCTGGGGGCGGGGCCAAAGGCCGGAGTCTCCCGACTCTCCAGAGGAAAAGTGGGCGGCCGGAGCTCGGGGGCGTGGCCTCGGCCAAGTGGGTGTTGAGTTGGGGTGGGGGGTTGGGGGCAGAAGGATGGCTCCGGCCCCTGGAGGCTGCTGAGGCGGTTAGACCTCGGCTCAGGGGCGTGGCGCCGGTGGGGACCAAGAGAAGCCAGGGCTTGGGCGAGCGGAGGGCGGGACTCTGAGCCTCGCCTCCCTAGGTGGGGCGGAGGGGAAAGTCCCCCGGGAACCAGCGCCTGACACCGCCTCCCGCCGAAGTGCGCGCGCGTCCTCGCAGCTGCTACTGGCGCTGTGCCAAGTGACCTCAGCCTTCGGCCGGCCTGGAGAAGCAAGAAGGCATCTCCCGCCCTCTCCCCTCTGCTGCAGCCCCAGGACTCGTCGCCCTTTACCTCAGCAGTCGCCTCCCCGCAACACCCTCAGTTAGGCAGAGCTCCCTTCTGCCTCTTCGAAGAAAGTTTTCATCCCCTTAGAAGCACCGTTTTATCCTTCCTCTCTGACTTCTCCGTTTTCCCTTTTGACTCTCCCGTCACTTCTGTCTTGGGAGCCAGCGTATTAACACATATTTATGAGACCCTACAGTGTGCCTACCCCCCACCCCCCCGCAATAAACAGCACGGACCGTGATCCCTCTCCTCCGAGAGCCTAAGGTCTTGCTTGAACTGAACGCCTTTGCCCGAGGCTACGAAGGACTCTCAAGCCATTCATTCATAGGGTTCCTCTTCCCCGAAGTGATTTCCTTTCCCCATCCACCTGGCAAACCTGAAATATCAGAATCACCTGGGTGCTACACCCAGACCTGCTTTACCCAATTCTCTGCTTCTCCTCCCGAGGGGAAGGGAGAAATTCCCATTTTAACAAGCACCGGGACCTTTTGAATGCGGGTGGTCTTCAAACTGGAAAAACTCTACTGGGATTTGAAGTCCCTGAGGACAGTGGCTGTATACTTTGAGTCAGGCAGGAGGTAAGCACCGGTCTGGTTTTGCGACTGATGAATGCCTGGGGCAAGTGTCATCCCCTCTGGAAACAGTTACTTGTCCCCTCTTCTGACTTTCCGACTTTCCGTAACATGACTCAGCTACTCCTCCCCACCTCCTAGCTTAAGTTGAAGGCTGAGTCCTGAGAGGATCAGACCGAGGTTTATCTCTCCACATCCTCAGAGCATAGCACATGTCAGAATGTTTTAACAAAGTGAACGTATGTGTGAAAATATAGTGAAACCGGCAGCTCCTCCCTCTCCCAGTCCATAGCCTGTTGCTCAAATTCTCTTGCAGGAACTCTTTAAAGAAACATCCTACCCCAGGGGTTAGAAGCACATGATCTAGAGTCAGACTAAGCCCTTAAACTGCAAGATCCTGAAATCCCTGCCTGCTCAGTCACTCAGTTTGCGACCCCATGAACTGTACAGGAGCCTCTGTCCGTGGGATTCTCCAGGCAAGAATACTGGAGTGGGTTGCCATTTCCTCCTCCAGGGAAATCTTCCTGACACAGGGATGGAATCTGCATTGGCAGGCAGATTATTTTACCACTGAGCCACCTGGGAAGCCCCAACTCCCTAAGCCTCAGTTTCATTCTCTAGATGGGGGTGGGGCTGTTACTGGGCCTTCCTTACATCATGTCCTGCTTAGTCAGTGATAGCTACTATCGCCACTCTAGGCCTCCTGTCCCTGTCCACCCCTACAGGCGAGGATGGCGTCACACTCAACTCCCCGAGACCAGCCCATTTGTTGAGAAGAAGTAAAATGCCAGAAGGCTGTCCCCGAGATGGGAACCCAAACCAAAAAAACAATAAAACAGAAACTGAAGTGCCAACTGAACCTAAGTGTTAGTTCTTCATGGAGTCAGGAAAGTGAACCAAAGTTTGCTTCCAGTGTCTACCTGCCTGAAAAGGAACCAAAATAGTGAACCAGTTCAAAGTGGATCCAGGTCCAAAACAATCAAATGGGACCTCCAAGATGACCCCAGACTGGCCCTGAGGCAAAGAATGTTTCCAGGCGTTCCTCTTGTGAAAAGGTTGCCTGATGGTCATCAAATTCAGCTTGAATCAGTCACTATTACCTGTGGTGAGTGTCTGCTGACAGCCCCGTACTGGCCTCTCGGCCGAGGGCATGCAGCTGACCAAGGCGTGGAGGGATGAGCTGACCAGGAGATTTTAGGCCTTATTGAGGCAGATCCTAACTGACAGGAAGCCGCTGACATTCTCCCCCACAGAACCTTGAGGCAGTGATGAGACCCGGAGCCTGTGCTTAGAAATCTGATCACAGTCACTTCTACCTACATTTCCCAATTTCCACCACCACGTGGCTTGCATGGATGGGCAGAGCCAGTCCAGGGAGAGGTAGAAAGGGAGAGAACCAGGAAGTGTATGTGGGGCAGGGTCCACAAGCATATTGCATTTAAGTCTCATATTCCAGTTTTGAAATGCATGCATGTTTTGCATTCTGTATTGGTTTGTTTTTATAACACGCACACAGATCTTGAAGACAGGTAGAGATGTATTCTCCCTCCTCCACCCCCACCCGCTTCTGACCTCATCTCTTATTCCTCTCCCCTTTGCTCTCTATCCCAGGCACATCTGCCTCCTTGCTATTCTTTGAATGTGCCAAATGCCCTCTTGCCTCAGGGCCTTTGCACTTGCTCTCCTCCTTCTATGGAACACTCTTCCCCCAGAGGAACATTCTTCCCCCAGGATTCCTGCAATTCCCATTCCCTTGCCTCCTTCAGGTCTTTGCTCACATACCTCTTTCTCAGGGAAATCTCCCCCAATACCATCCTACTCAACATTCCAAGTGGTCCAGCCTCATTCTACTCTCCACTTTATTTCTCTCCATAACATGTATCACCCTCTGAAATACTTTACTTGTTTATTTGCTTATTGTCTCTCTCCTGCCACTAAACATTAATTCCATGAGGGCAGAACTTTTTGTTTGATTTTTGGTTATGGCTAATATTCCCAGCTCATAGAACAATTCATAATACACAGTAAGAACTTACGGAACGGGTGTATGTGCCTTGTTTAAGCTACTGTTTCCTGTACCCGTGATGTACCCTTTGGAAGGTCTTGTTCGTGCCTTTCTGAGAGGTCAGGTGGTTTGTGTTTGTCTATGATTGCTGCTAAATGAGAAGTCAGGTTTTCCAAGGGGCAAGATGGCACCTCCAGAAAGCCCCCACTGCTGGCACACTTGCCTCTTCCCAGTCCTGACTCTGTAGTGCTGCTCTAGCTGACTGTCTCAAACCCACTGTCTGCAACTGAGGCAGTGAAGTACTAAGCACGTGGACTCTGGGGCAGACTGCCCAGGTTGCAGTTCTGCCACTGTCGTTTACTAGCTCAGAATACCTTATTTAACTTGGCTGTGTTCACTTTGCTCCTCTGTAAAATGGGTCTGAAAATAGTAACCAATAATAGTTATGACTTTTAATAGGATTGTGGATAAGTAAATCCATGTTAAGTGCACGCAGGGGTGCCTGGTGCATGGTAAGTGCTGCTTAGGAAATAGCTGTTGGTCTTAAACCCATCTGTCCTTAATCTCAACTACTGAACTCTCATGATGCATGCCAGATATCTGAGTGTTTTTATATCCAATCACATTTATTCCTCATGGGGACTTCCCTGGGAGTCCAGTGGTTAAGAATCTGCCTTCCAATGAAGGGAATGTGGGTTGGCTCCCTGGTTGGGGAACACATTGTTGTTTAATCCCTAAGTCATGTCCAACTCTTTGTGACTCCATGGCCTACAGGCTTCCCTATGTTTCACTGTCTCCCACAGTTTTTTCAAATTCATATCCACTGGGTTGATGTTGCTATCTAACCATCTTATCGTCTGATGTTCTCTTCTTTTGCCTTCAATCTTTTCCAGCATCAGGGTCTTCCAATGAGTCATCTCTTCGCATCAGGTAGCCAAAGTTTTGGAGCTTCGGCTTCAGCATCAGGCCTACCAATGAATCAGTTCAGTTCAGTTCAGTTCAGTTGCTCAGTCGTGTCCAACTCTTTGTGACTCCATAAATTGCAGCATGCCAGGCCTCCCTGTCCATCACCAACTCCCGGAGTTCACCCAAACTCATGTCCATCGAGTCGTTGATGCCATCCAGCCATCTCATCCTCTGTCGTCCCCTTCTCCTCCTGCCCCCAATCCCTCCCAGCATCAGAGTCTTTTCCAATGAGTCAACTCTTCGCATGAGGTGGCCAAAGTATTGGAGTTTCAGCTTTAGCATCAGTCCTTCCAAAGAACACCCAGGACTGATCTCATTTAGAATGGACTGGTTGGATCTCCTTGCAGTCCAAGGGACTCTCAAGAGTCTGCCAATGAATACTCAGGGTTGATTTCCTTGAGAATTGACTCATTGATCTCCTTGCAGTCCAAGGGACTCTCCAGAGTCTTCTCCAGTACCACAATTAGAAAGCATAATTTCTTCAGTGCTCGGCCTTCTTGATGGTCCAGCCCTCACATCCGTACATGACTAGTGGAAAAACCATAGCTTTGACTACACAGACCTTTGTTGGCAAAGTGATGCCTCTGCTTTCTAATATGCTAGAAGGTTGGTCATAGCTTTTCTTCTGAGGATTAAGCATCTTTTAATTTCATGGCTGCAGTCACTGTCTGCAGTGATTTTGGAGACCAAGAAAAGAAAATCTGTCACCACGTCCACTTTTTCCCCTTCTATTTGCCTTGAAATGATGGGCCCAGATCCCATGATCTTAGTTTTTTGAATGTTGAGTTTTAAACCAGGTCTTTCACTCTCCTTTCACCTTCATCAAGAGGCTCTTTAGTTCCTCTTCAACTTTCCACCGTTACAGCGGTATCATCTGCATATCTGAGGTTGTTGATATTTTTCCCAGCAATCTCTTGATTCCAGCTTGTGATCATCCAGCCCAGCATTTTGCATGGTGTACTCGGCATATAAGTTAAATAAAGAGGGTGAAAATGTATAGCCTTGATGTACTCCTTTCTCAGTTTGGAACCAGTCAGTTGTTCCATGTAAGGTTCTAACTATTGCTTCTTGACCCACATACAGGTTTTTCAGGAGACAGGTAGGGTGGCCTGGTATTCCCATCTCTTTAAAAATTTTCCAGAGTTTTTGTGATCCACATAGTCAAAGGCCTTTGAGTAGTCGATGAAGCAGAAGTAGATAATTTTCTGGAACTCCCTTTGCTTTTTCTATGATTCAAAAGAGTCTGGCAATTTGATCTCTGGTTCCTCTTCCTTTTCTATTCCCAGCTTGTACATCTGGAAGATCCCACATAACCTGGGGCAAATAAGCCTGTGCATGCCACGACTACTGAGCCTGCACTCAAAAAAATAAAAAAACTTTATTCCTCATGGTGTTTCAGATGAATAATTTTCATTGTCCACACTTACAATTAAGGAAACTAGGGAATACAGGAGATGAAACACAAGTCATTCAGTTGGAAAGGTGGCAGAGCTGAGACTTCAACCCACAATTGTCTTTTCACCACATTGTATACTTAGTGGGTATGGGTAAGTGCCTACCTATCCTTAAGGCCCAGCTCAAATATTCCCCTGCTCCAAGGAGCTGCCTTGAACCAATGTGTTGGTCTGGATTCTACATCACCCATCAAGGAGGTTAGGTGGTATTGCATGTACTAAAGTGAGCTTCTCTAGCAAACTGCCTGATTTTGAACTCCATCTGGACAAGTTACTTAACTCAAGCAAGCCTCCTCATCACAAGAGACTAGAATAGAACCTAACTAATAAAGTCACTTTGAGGATTAAATGAGATAATCCATGTAAAGCATTTAATTATAAACATTTGATAAATGTTAGCTATTATTACTATTCATATCAATGTCTTCTTCTTTGGTATACTGTGAGATTCTAGGAATAAAAGGAACCTTATATCCATCTTTAGTTGAGCAAAATATCTTATTTCCTAGCTCTGCAATTTTGAGCAAGTAGTCCCCTCTATACCAATTTCCTCTTATAAAATGATGATAATTACAATACCTATCTTATAGAGTTGTTATGGAGATTAAACAGGTAAATAAATGTAAAGCTTATTAACACACGGCCTGGCATATACTAAGTGCTAATAAACATGAGAGGCAGGCCTTAGAGATGTGAGTTCAGTTCCAGGCCACCGTAATAAAGCCAGTATCGGTTTTTTTTTTTCTCTTTCAAATCATTTTAATAACCTGGCAGTGATTCAAAGTATGAAAAGATGATTCAAACATCTTCCCTTTAAAGAGGATGCTACCATAATTGCCTCACAACAAGCATGATCAAAAGCAAGGATGAGACCAGATTCAAGAAGCAAGAGTTGTAGCAAGACTTCAAGGCTCACAGATTGAAGAGCATGGTTTCAGAAAGTCTTCTGGGGCTAGCAGGCAGCATAAGGGATATGAGATTTTAAGAGATCCTCAGAGGACAGGCCGAGGTTGCTGGGTCATGAGTACCTTGAAGCATTTCTTGATGGTGATTTCATCTTGAGAGTATTTGTCGTCCAGGGAGAATTGAGCAGGATAAGCCCAAAGGGTCTGTTGTGCCATAGAGTCAGGCTTCTTCAGCATGTAGACCTGGTCTCCCTGCCCACTGTGGTAATACTGGAGTAATCACAGCAAAGCCTAAGCTTTCAATTTCCTCCGCAGCTACCTCTAACTCATAAAGCCAGTATCTTAATAAAGCAAGTCACACAAACTTTTTGGTTTCCCAGTACGTATAAAAATTATGTTTGCACTGTACGTAGTCTATTAAGTGTGCAGTAGCATTATCCTGAAAAAAATAATATACATACTTTAATTTTAAAATAATGCTGTTCTACTATATAGCACGTGGAACCCTGCTCAATGTTATGTGGCAGACTGGATGGGAGGGGAGTTTGGGGGAGAATCAGTTCAGTTCAGTTCATTTCAGTCGCTCAGTCGTGTCTGACTCTTTGCAACCCCATGAACCACAGCATGCCACCCCTCCCTGTCCATCAGCAACTCCCGGAGTCCACCCAAACCTATGTCCACTGAGTCTGTGATGCCATCGAACCATCTCATCCTCTATCGTCCCCTTCTCCTCCCGCCTTCAATCTTTCCCAGCATCAGGGTCTTTTCAAATGAGTCAGCTCTTCGCATTAGATGACCAAAGTATTGGAGTTTCAGCTTCAACATCAGTCCTTCCAATGAACACCCAGAACTGATCTCCTTTAGGATGGACTGGTTGGATCTCCTTGCAGTCCAAGGGACTCTCAAGGGTCTTCTCCAAAACCACAGTTCAAAAGCATCAATTCTTCAGCACTCAGCTTTCTTTAAAGTCCAACTCTCACATCCATACATGACTACTGGAAAAACCATAGCCTTGACTAGATGGACCTTTGTTGGCAAAGTAATGTCTCTGCTTTTGAATATGCTGTCTAGGTTGGGGGAGAATGGTCACAAGTGTATGCATGGCTGAGTCCCTTTGCTGTTCACCTGAAACCATCATGGCATTGCTAATTGGCTATAACCCAATACAAAATTAAAGGTTTTAAAAAAATTAAAAATTCAAAAAAGAAATAATGGTGTTAGGAAACTCCCTGGCAGAAGGATGCCACACTTTCACTGCTGAGGGCACAGGTTTGATCCCTGGTTGGGGAACTAAGATCCCATGGCATAGACAAAAATAACAAGCAAAAGTAAATAAATAAAGTAACTAAGTAAATAAAAATAATGCTGTTGGTACACTAGACCTGGGTTTCAAATATTTATTCTTTGCTAACTAAATTGACAATGGGAAAAATAGCAAATTAGTCTGTAAGCCTCAGTTTCTTTATGTATAAGATAAGGGTGATAAGAATACTAATATCACAGGGTAATTGTGAGGATTAAGTGAGATAATGCATGCAAATGATTTAGCAGAGTACTTGATACATTAAAGATTTTAAATACATTTTAAAAATAAGTATATTAAATAAATTAACAGTGTTGGAGAAATAGTGCCAATAGACTTGCTCAATGCCAGGTTGCCAAAAGCCTCTAATTTGTAAGAAAATGCAATATTTACAAAGTACAATACAATGATGTACAACAAAATCATGTATACCTATAATTCTTCTTTTTGCTTTCTTATACCTAGCTCAGTGCTTGGGACATAATAAAATAATAATAATCTTGATGCCCTCCTCCAGGGGATCTTCCCGACCCAGGTATTGAACCTGAGACTTATGTCTCCTGCATTGGCAGGCAGGTTCTTTACCACTAGCACCACCTGAGAAGCCCCAAGTTTGATGAGATTCAGTGAAAGAATACATAAAATTCAACCACTGCCTTTTAACCTCCATCCCCTGAGTTTCACATTGTTGTTTTTCTCATTCCACCTGTAACAGGTGCTTAATTAGTCTCTGGGGGCTTCCCCAGTGGCTCAGCAGTAAAGAATCAACCTGCAATGCCAGAGACGTGTCAGGAGCCATGAGTTTGGTCCCTGAGTCTGGAAGATCCCCTGTGTAGGTAATGGCAACTCCAGTATTCTTGCCTGGGAAATCCCATGGACAGAGGAGCCTGGTGGGCTACAGTCTATGGGGTCGAAAGCAGTCGGACACAACTGAGCGATTAAACAACAACAAACTAATCTCTAGTGATGTCAGTCAACTCAGTTATGGAAAATCCCAATGCATCTTTGAACTTCAGATGTGTCCCCACAATATGAATTAGGTCCTATAAAATCCTGCTAATTGTGACTTAGCCATAATTTTGGCTAAAGTTTAACCTGAATGCTGTGTCCACAGAAGCACCAACTTCCCACCTCCCTGTAGATATGGGCTCCCCTGGAGAAAGCAAAGTCATTCAACAAACATAGGAGCTGGAGACACGTGTCAATTCCACTTTTCTAGGCTCTAGAAACAAAGTTCCAGTGTGTGGGTCCAAGGACTGAGGTATTCTCGGCCACAAGCTCCAGGACACAGACCTTTGAGAGGAGGACCATTCAGGTACTGTTTGTAACAAGGATACAGCAGAGAAACTGAGGCTCAGAAAAGCTAAGCAATGTGCCTAGGGTCACACAGCTGGAAAGCAGCCAAGCTAATAATCAAACCCAGATCTCTTTGTCCTTGAGCCCAGGCCCTGGCCAACCATCTGCTCATAATGCTGGCCTCCAAGAGATCTTATGAACATTCAAAACGATAGTATATAAAGTTTTTGGCACGGCTTAGGCATTCAAAAAATGTCGTCTTCTGCTGCTTTTGCACAAACCCCTCTCTAACCTCTTCTCTCCTTCATTTTGCCATGCTAAGATCAAAGATTTTGCATAACAGACCTCAGTTGAAATGCCAGGTCTGCCACTCACCAGCTAAGGCAAATCATTTCACCTTGCCAAGCCACAATTTCTTCTGTCAAGTGTGGGTATAATGTCTATAACAGAGGCTTATGTTGAGTCAGGGAAAGAAGGGGAAGTTTACACAGACGTGATAGGTCATCAGTCACATCAAAAAGAGTTTATTAACAAAGCATCCATGGGAGCAGGATCTACTGGGCTGACTGTCTTCTACATTAGTTCCAAAGAAAAACAACTGGAAATCCGTAAGCAACAACAAGCAATCTTGGGATTTCCCTGGCAGTCCAGTGGCTAAGACGCCATGCTTCCATTGCAGGGGGCATGGGTTCAATCCCTGGTCTGGGGACTAAGATCCCGCATGCCACATGGCATGACCGAAACAACAATAACAACAAAATAGTAAGAGCAATCTCATGGAAATGATAAGATATAAAGTTAATATTTTTTTTAGAAACCAGTGCCTTCCTATATTCAAAACCCTGCCAGTTTGAAATTATAATAGAAGTAAACATCTCAGTTATTCCTGCAACCAAAAACATAAAAATATCTGGGAATAGGAAATCCCTCAATAATATGTGAAGTGCTATCAAAATTATTTTTGAGAAACATACATATATATGGCAGATATATGTTATTTATATATAAGGCACATTATAAGGGAAATTGGGCTTCCCTGGTGTCTCAGCAGTAAAGAATCTGTCTGCAACGCAGGAAAAAGAAACCCAGGTTCAATCCCTGGGTCAGCAAGATTCCCTGGAGGAGGGCGTGGCAATCCATTCCAGTATTCTTGCCTGGAGAATCCCAAGGACTGAGGAACCTGGTGGGCTGCAGTACATAGGGTCACAGAGTCAGACATGACTGAAGCAACTTAGCATATATATATGCTTAGAATATATTCTTAGAATATGTATATTCATATATACTTTGGAAGGATTGATGATGAAGCTGAAACTCCAGTGCCACTCGATGCAAGGAACCAACTCATTGAAAAAGACCCAGACCATGAGGCTGGGAAAGACTGAAGGCAGAATAAGAAGGGGATGACAGAGGATGAGATGATTGGATGGCATCACCTGGCATCCCCAACTTGATGGACATGAGTTTGAGCAAGCTCTGGGAGTTGGTGATGGACAGGGAGGCCTGGTGTGCTGCAGTCCATGGATGGCAAAGAGCTGGACACGACTGAGCGACTGAACTGACTGAGACACATATACATGAACCAGGCTTCCCAGGTGGTAAAGCGGTAAAGAATCTGCCTGCCCAGGCAGGAGATGCAAGAGACGTGGTTTGATCCCTAGGTTGGGAAGATAGTCTGGAATAGGAAATGGGAACCCACTCCACAATATTCTTGCCTGCAAAATCCCATGGACAGAGGAGCCTGGCCGGCTACAATCCAGGGGGTCCAAAGAGTCAGACATAACTGAGCAATTGAGCACACACACACACATATAATATGTTCACCAAAAAACCTTGAAAATGCTTGGATACATAAAGAAGCATAATCTCTACCTGTGATATTAGATTTCTCTATATTAGTCTAAATTTTAATGTAATGCCTGTGCATCATTTCTGCATGCCTGCGTATCACATTCACACACCATAATAATCTTTTCATAACTCTATGTCACAAGTGCATTTCTCTCTGGAAGGATACACAAGAAACTGGACACGTGTTTACCCCCAGAAAGAAGAACCAGGTCACTGGGGGGGAGAGATGTACATTTGTTTTCTACAATATGGATTCTTTTTACATAAATTTAAAATTTTGTCCTTAAGCTATGTATTACCTCTCCAAAAAAATGTTTTGAAAAAAGAAAAACAAAGTTGAAAGAGCATTCTGAGCGCAATGAAGCCTAAACCTGTGGACAGCCACCTTTCCAGCTCTGTAGTAGGGAGCTATGTGAGTCGGGGCAGGTCTCAGCCTCCCTGCCTTCTTGGTTTCTCGCCCTGTCACACAGCTGTGCAGGAGCGGATCTCAGAACTTGTGTCCCCTCGCTTTGCATCTGACGTCTTTCCACCGCATCCAGCTGCTTCTCTGTGAGCACTGGGTTTGGAGGATGGTAAATAGCCACTTTGCCTGGAACACACACACACACACGAGACACACAGAGACAGACAGACACACACACACACATAGACAGACACGCACACACACAGACATATAGACACACACACACACGAGACACACAGAGACAGACACACTCACAGACACAGATATATAGACACACACACAGACACACAGACACACAGACACACACACAGACACACAGACACACACACAGACACAGAGACAGACACACACACAGACAGACATATAGACACACGAGACACACATAGACAGATACACACACAGGCACAGACATACAGACACACACACATAGACAGACACACACACAGACACAGACATATAGACACACACACAGACACAGAGACACACACACACACTCAGAGACAGACACACACACACACACACACACATGAGACACACAGAGACAGACACACACACACACACACATAGATAGACACACACACAGACACAGACATATAGACACACACACACACAGAGACACACACACACACACACGAGCCACACCTAGACAGATACACACACAGACACAGACATATAGACACACACACACACAGAGACACACACACACACAGACACAGACATACAGACACACACACAGAGACACACACACACATACACAGAATATTAGAACCCTGTGCATGCAATGCAGATTTGCTCCCTTGGGAGCAGAAACCCTATGCTCAGCCCCTCTCTGCCCTGCTCACCTGGAGACTGTCTCATCTCGGGAAAGTTACAGGTTTCATTTTGTCGCTTGGAAGCTGCTGCAGCCAGCAAGGGAATCCGAGCTGACTTGGAGCCAGGGCCTTAATTGGATTGGATCCCCATAGAGGCCATCAGCCTCTCACTGCAGCTTGGCCAGGAAGAAATACTGCCTCTCCAATCCCAAACCCCACTCACATACACCCCAGCCAAGATCTTCAATGGCCTATCACCCAAATAAGGCACGATATTCAGTTTCCAATTATTTTCATTCTCCCTTTCATTTGAACAGCTTTTTACTGTTTCCAGACACTAGTATATACTGTATGTATTATGAGTAGTCCCATGTGATCTCTTTATTTACTTATGCCACAAATTTTTACTGAGGGCCTCCTATATGCCAGGCATTGTTCCAGGCCCAGGTCAGACAACATCCTGGTTTTCACAAACATTCCATTCCATTTAGGAAGAAAGATAATAAGCCAATACCTAAGCCAATATACCTATGCTAGGAGGTAATAAGAGTTATGAAGAAGAAGAAATAGGAGAAAGGAGATGAAGAGAGGAGTTGAGGGGCAGTGGTTAAGAACAGCCTCTCTGATAAGATGACATTTAGGTAAAGACCTGAAGAAAGTGAAGGTGATATCTAGGCAGTATCTAGTGCTTTAGGCAGAGAGAACAGCCGGTGCAAAGGCACTGAGGCAAGAATTTCCTTGGTGTGTTGGAGGAACACAAAATAGGCAGATGAGAACAAAAGGTCTTACTTGCTGAGGCCTCCTGCCAGTTCGGTGGCTCCTGCCCATTTCCTGCCTGGTGAACACTGGAGACTAGCAGAGGATTTAGAAAAACTTCTTTAGGGGATTCCCTGGTGGTTCAGTGATTAGGACTTGGTGCTTTCACTGCCAGGGCCTGGTTCAATCCCTGGTCCGGGAAGTAAGATTCCACAAGCCTCCAGCACAGCCTAAAAACACAAAGAAAGAAAGAAAAAATAAAAAACACCTTCTTTAGCTAGATAGCAAAAATCAGCTTATGATAAATAGTCCATCTCCAAAAGAAAAAGCTATTTTAGGAAGCTATCCATGGCCATATTACCCATAAGGGCAAAAAAAGATTATATATTAATAATTATGTATAATATATTTTATAATTAGATATGTATATACTATATATGTACCCATCTTAATGGTGGCTCAGACAGTAAAGCATCTGCCTACAATGTGGGAGACCCAGGGTTTGAACCCTGGGTTGGGAAGATCCTGGAAAAGGAAATGGCAACCCACTCCAGTATTCTTGCCTGGAAAATCCCATGGACGGAGGAGCCTGGTTGGCTACTATCCATGGGGTCGCAAAGAGTCGGACATGACTGAGCGACTTCACTCATACTATATATGTATATATAATACAGATATATATGTATACATGTTTATATATATATGCGTATATATAAAACCACTAATGCATATATGTGTGTATATATATAAAACCACACACACACACACACATATATATGCATATGTATAAAAGAGAACTAATGTTTGTTGGCCAAAAACTGTGGCTATAACACTCTACACTGAGCCTCTGTATCCGAGGAAACTGTGGCTCAGGAAGACACGAGACTAAGATCACACAGCCAGGGTTTAAGCTCAGGTCCGCTTGTATGCTTGTCAGCCCCTTTAGACCCTATGCATCTTGAGGGCAGGTCCCTGTCAGTCTTCTTAACCTTTATATGACCAGTATACAGCACAGGGCCTGGCCCAAAGTTGATGCTTCAAAAATGTTGACTAAACAGTTGAAGATCTGTATTTCCAAACCCTGTTTGTATTCTAATACACCATTTTGTTTCCCTGTCAAAACATGATCCAACCAATCACTGGAATATTCTGCAGCTGTTAAAAATTCCTCAAATAAAACATAGTTCAAAAACCCCCCATAGTTCATCTACACAATGCAATAATACACAGTCCCTTAAAATGGTGTTCAAGGTTGCTGAGAATGAGGCTGCTAATGAGGGTAGGAGCTAGTGGAGTTGGCCATCAGGATGATGGCGTTCTGTGCCTGGTGGCCTCAATTCAGGGCCACGCACCTGCTCCCTCGGCCCACATCCCCACTCCTACCTCCACCCCAGCTCCAGCCTCCTAGCCAAGCCAAACATAGCCTGGAGGTTCAGAAATAATAATAATGACCACCGCCATCAGCACTCTTCTTATTATTGGGTACACTGTATACATAGTCTCATACAATACCTACAACCCAAGTCCACTGTTATTATTGAACCCCATTTTGCAGAGGAAGAAATTGAGGCTTAGAGACCTTCAATCAGTTGCCCGAGTCAAATAGCTGGTAAGCAAGGGACAGAGGTGGGATTTGAACCCAAATCGATTCTGACTCCAGACTGCACCACCCCCTCCCATCACCCATAGCCATCCTGTGGGCAGTACCCTGCGTTCAACCGTCTTCCCCCAGACGCCTATTCCGCCCTTTGCCTCTTGACCTAAGACCATGGCTATGACCTTCAGCACAGAGAAGTAGCTCTCACCGCTAGAGGTGGTGGCCTCGACTCAGATGAGGTGTCCATTTCCTATGGTCTAAAGGTGCAGAGACAGCCACCTGCTGCCACAGGAGAACGCAGGGGGTGGTCTCCAGCCCCCAGCAGCTTCCCTGCAACATCAGACCAAAAATCGACAATCTTTTCCAGCCACAAAGGTTGATTTGAATAAGGACACTTCTTTCTCATCCTTGGGCAGTCACAGTTCATTTATTTGATACTCTGAGGCCTGAACAATCCCAGTTTTTTAGATCACAGCTGGGTAGCAGAGGAGGCGTTGAACTATTTGAAACGCAAGCCGGCAACTGTATTTTTTCAAAGCTGAGAAGTACCCTTCACGCTTCAAAAGAATAAACACGGCCCCCAGCTCTGAGCCGTGCCAAGTCTCAGCATCCAGAGGAGACCTGCAAGCCGCGGGGCCGTGTTTTCCCAGCTGCATCCCACACGCTCAGTCCTCCTCCCTCCGTGGTCGGTGGCTTAGTGATACTTGGAGGCTTGGCTGGTTGATCTGTTTGTTTCCCATATCAAACAGCCACTCATCTCCTCAAATAGCACTGTGCTTCCTATTGGGCTGTCTGTATTTGGACCAGAACTGCCAGTATTTGTATACACACAGGGGACAATCCCTAACAGAAGGACAACAGCCATTCCTCCTGAGCTGATCTCAGACATGGCCATGGTTCTGAAGGCTGAGCCCAACTCTTGTTTTTTCCCCCAACTTGGTTTGCCTCTTTGTTTTCAAGTGAAACTCTAAAAGGAGTCCTTTCTTGCCCAGAACCTGCCCATACCCTTCAGCTGCTGAGTCCACCCTGTTAAGGCAGGGACCAGAGTCCCTGGATTCAAATAACAGGGTCAGGTGGGGTAAACATGTCCAAGCCCCACAGAACGCTGATGAAGTATGCTAGGAGAGGCCTCATCCCAGTTTCACGGTGTGGGGGCTGACTGGGACAAAGAAGGTAAAAGGGGACTGGGCACCTCTTCCTGCTGATCGGAAATAAACACTGCAAGAATCAGCAGGAACATGATATTTACCTGACCTTCAAGTGCCCCCTAACAGATTGCTTTCCCCCACCCCGCCAGAAAGGGAGGGGAGATTGCAACTTATACAGTGGAGAAACCAGACCACCCCTTAACCCGGAGATCAAAATGAGCACACTCTTCATTGACACGTACACACTGTTTTATTTAAAATGGATAACCAATGAGGACCTATTGCATAGCACAGGGAACTCTGCTCCATATTATGGGGCAGACTGGGTGGGAGAGGAGTTTGGGGGAGAATGGATACATGTATATATATGGCTGAATCTCTTCCCTCCACCCGAAACTACCACAACATTGTTAATCAGCTATACTACTACTACTACTAAGTTGGGTACTTAGTACCCAACTACTACTACTACAGCTATACAACTACTACTACTAAGTGTTCAGTCGTGTCTGACTCTGTGCAACCCCATAGACGGCAGCCCACCAGGCTCCTCCGCCCATGGGATTTTCCAGGCAAGAGTACTGGAGTGGGGTGCCATTGCCCTCTCCGGTTAATCAGCTATACTCCAGTATAAAATAACAAGTTAGGAAAAATAAAAAGAGCACCCTCTCCAAGCAGACAGACACTGGGGGTTCTTGAAGTGATGTCTGAAGAAGCGCACAGCATCACTTTTGTAAGATTGCAACCGAGAGTGTATGACCCAAATCTAATCATGAGGAGACATCAGACACACCCCAAACGAGCAACATTCTGTAAAACGCTCTGTTTTCTTCAAGATTTCAATGTCACAAATGCAAAGTAAGGCAGGGGGCTTTTCCAGGTTAGAGGGGAGTAAAACGATGCAGCAGCCAAACGCAGCACATAACCTCGCCCCGGAGCTCGTACTAGAGAAGAGAATACCATAAAGAGTCACTGCGTCATCTGACAGGATGGCGGTATGCACAGTAATTACAGAATCACGTCAATGCCAAGTTTCCTGAATTTCACGGTCGTACTGTGGTTGTGGAAGAGAATATCCTTATTTTTTGGAAATATGTACTAAAGTATTAAGGGATACGGAGTGTGATACCTGCAGTCTACTCTCAAATGGTTCAGAAACCATAGTATATACCCTAGAATTAGATGTATATCCATATCTCTATCTAACTTCTATCATCTATCTATATCTAATATCCATCTACTTATCGACCTATATCTAATATCTATCATCTATCTATCTATGAAGAGAGAAAATAAAAGTGGCATAATGTAAAAAGTTTGTGGAATCTAGGTGACAAAGATTTACATATTTCTCATATATAAGTAACATATATTTGTATATCTCATATAAATAAGCTTATCAATAATATGAGCTTTCATATTATTCTTGCAACTTTTCTGTTGGTTTGAAATTACTTTAAATTAAAATAAACATCATAGGGGCCCGGAGGCAGGAAACGCTAGATCCCTAACTGCAATCCAGGGGTTTTTTTCCTCTCTCTTGGAATGGCTGAACCAATGGAACTCTTTCTATGATATTTCTCTTTTGAAGGACTTTTTAATGTGTTGGTTGGTTTCCCTTTTGCTAATAGCCAGGAAGACATTCCAGCCTCCCAGATCATCATCTCTGGGGCCACCCCCAAGTCTGGCCATAGGGGCTGGGCCAGCCAGGAAACAACAGCGGTACCGGCTTAAGCACTGGTCTTTCCAGGGATTCTGAGCCTCTGGGACCTGCGCTGGGGAGTGAGAAGGAAGAGGCACTCTTTCGCCCTTTCCAAAAAGCCCCACGTGGTCCCTCCCTTACGCAGACTGGTTCGGCACCCCGCCCCCTATTGTCTCCGGTGGACCAGAAATCAGCAGAACCGGAACAGGGAACACCTTTTCGTTTCCTGCTTGTCAGAGGCATTCAGAAGACATTTCTCAAGTGCTCCCCACTCAGTTCGTGGCATAAATAGCTGTTGTCTTTTCTAAAGAGGCAATAGGTGTAGTGGTTAAGGATCCCAATGCTAAATTCAGTTGCCTGGGCCCGGCACTGCTAGCACGTGACTTGCTACTCACTTTACCTGCAGCAAGTCTCTTGACCTCCAGGAGCCTCAGTTTTCCTCCTCTGTAAAATGGAGACAACATGCTACCTCATAGGCTCCTACTGAGGAGGACAGATACTACTGACAGGGATCGATACCTCATGGAAAGAGCTGTCCCACGCTAAATACTCAACAAATGTTCATTGTTTATTATTATTATTAACCACAGGTCCTGCCCTCCCAGATTCTGCCAATTGGCCAAGAAAACCACAGATTTAAGAAGAAATATCAGCAAAGCCTGATAACTGCTGGGTTAGGGGAAGTGCACATAATTTCCAGGTGCTATGAAAGCACAGATGAGGGCATCTAACTTAGTCTGGGGTGCAAGACAGTCATCAAAGTTTTCTCAAGAGGCAATGGTGTTTAACACAGATAAAAAAGGACCACTTGCTCTGTGCAAGACATTGTCCTAGGCCCTGTGAACACTGCAAAGTGTAACACAAAATAGTCCCTACGCTTACAGAACTGCCAGGGGAGGCAGGCTCTCTCACAGACAAATAAATGTATAATATGTCAGGAGGTGATGCGCTATGATGAAAAAATGAAAGTTTACCCATCTGTGAAATGGGAATGCTGCAAGTACCTAACTCAAACCCTTGTAATAAGGATTAAATGAAATATTGCTTAGAAGATACCTAGTAGTCCAGTGTCTAATAAGGAGTGTTACATATTGTACATGCTTTGCAAGTGCCCAAGAAATGTTTATTAATCTGAACAGATTATTTCACTTATTTAACAGGAATTTTTCAAGATTGTCTTAATATGTACCAGACCCTGAGTGAGCATCAGGACATGACCCAGCCACAGGGTTCAGGAAGCTCTTAACAGTCTAGCGGGGGAGACAGATAAACAGGCCATTCCAAATATCATGTGATAAGAACGAGAGTCATCCAGAGTTTACTGTGTACCAGGCACAATTTTGAACATTTTATCTGCATTGAGTCATATCATCTTTACAACAAGTCTGAGCTAAGTGCTCTTTTACACATGAGGAAACTGAGGCACAGACAGGTTAGGTCATTAGCCCAGAGTTACACAGCCAGGCCAAAAGTGGCGCAGCTAGAATTCTGCACTAGGGGATCCCAGGGTGGTCCAGAGGAGGGCCCTTAACAGGATGGATCAAGGAGAGCTTCCTGAAGGAGGGTCCACGTAAGACGAGGTTTGCATAATCAGTTGGCATTAGCTGTGCAGCGGGGCAGAAGGACTGTTCAGGTGGAGGGAACAGCTTGTGCGTGGACCTGGGGTGAGAGAAGATAGGCTCTTTTGGCGCCTGGCCATCAGTCTGAGATGAGAGGGTGGAGAGGGTGAAACTGGACAGAGGAAAGGCCGGGCAGGGAGGGCCTTATACTGCCCTAAGAAACGTGGCCAGGATTCCCCTGGTGGTCCAGTGGTTAAGAATCCACCTGCTAATGAAGGGCACACGGGTTCAACTCCTGATCTGGGAAGATCCCATATGCAGTGGGGCAACTAAGCCCATTGGGCTGCAACTACTGAAACCCGAGGGTCTAGAGCCGTGCTCCACAACGAGAAGCCTCCACAATAAGAAGCCCTCGTACCACCATGAATAGTAGCCCGCACTCTCTGCAGCTAGAGAAAGCCTGAGCATGCACAGCAATAAAGACTCGTCGCAGTTAAAGATTAATTAATTTTATTAATTAAAAAGAAAAGAAATGTGGCCTTGGTGTGGAGGATGCAGTGAGTAGGTCCACGCTGAGTGGGGGAAGAACTCCCCAGCCCCTGCCCCACCTCCAAGATGTCTGGCACCCACTTCATTTCAATCAGCCGCTTGGCTGGGAGACAAGGCAAGTCAGTCTTCCAGTCCCACCGGGGTCCCTCCCTAAGGCATCTCTTAAAAAGCCAGAACAGAGAAGGGGAGGGGGAGCTCAGAGATGGATCCCAAGTATGGTCACCAGGGGACCCAGTGAGGATTTGGGACTTGGGTGTGATTCTTCCTCTTGACCAGGGAAAAAAAAAGAAAAGTTTTTGAGAGGTGATGCAAGCAAATGCTAAAATAAATAAATAATAATTCAAGCAGTCCCAGAGAGCCTACAGCTCAAGGGCAGTCCCCCACCCCCACCCCAGGCTGTCATTTCCCCTCCCCCAGGCTGCACATAGTCATTTTCCTGGGTTGCCTTCCGAAGCCATTCTACACACATCTGCACAGGTTTATGTAGATATATCCTGTGGAAGAACTTTAATAATGAATTTTAATGTTCTTCTTTGTGGGGGAGAGTCCATTAAAAAGTAAAATATGTTCATTGTACAGAGGATTAAAAAAAAAAAAGAATAGCAGAACAAAGAATGAAGCTGCAAAGGCAATCTCTGCTAACATTTCTAACCCAGGATTTCTGCTTTAGCAAGAAAAACAAATAACCTTTGAATGACATGGTAAAAAGCAGCTTTATATTCTTTACCGAGTTCCATTTGCCTCCTCCTAACAGCATGATATTTGGAATAATGAGAATTATTATTATTTCAAAGGAGAGAACGGAGACTCAAAGAACTCAAGTACTAGGAAGGAAGATCTCCTGGCCCTGGAGCTCCTTCCACGTCAGCTCTCCCACCTTCTCCCTGTCTCCCACGCCGCAGGAGGGGGCCCGGCTCCCTGCCCACTGGAGACAAAACCTTCCTGAGCCTTTGTCTGCCAGATGCAGGTGCCCCTGCTGCGGCAACCACCAGCTGCAGTGACTCACAAAATGACGCCCAGGCCTGGTGGAACTTCTCTCTCTCTGCCCCGTGCTGCTCACCCCCTACTGGGATGGGGACAAGCAAGGAAGGCAAAGGGCATGTTGAAAGCACAGGCTTTGAGGTCAGACTGCTTGGATTTGTAGCTCGGGTCTGCCCTGGCCAGTTGTGTGATCTTAGGCAAATTACTTAATCTGTGTCTCACTTTCCCCAGCTGTAAAATGGGACAGCAGCAGTACTTCTCCGTAGAGCTGTGGTGAGGATTAATTGCCCAGAAAGTACACACGCACAGCAAGCACTTGGTAATGTTATCTGTTATTCTGGTCCTCTCAGCCCAGAGGTGAGATGGGGGTGGAGAGGAGCCCTGTGCCCTGAAGGCCCCATCTCACATTCCACCTCCCTCCCCCCAGGCTACTCTGCCCAGGGTCCCAACTTCCCCGAAATCGACAGATCTTTGCTCATGCTATACCCTCCGACTCTCTTTCCAGACATTCCCGGCTGAGGAAATCTTTCTCATATTTCAGAATTCAGAGGCAAAGCCTCCAGGGATCCTCCAAAAACATACCTCCACCCTCAATCCAAATAAACCTCTTCTTCCTCTGGATCCAACACCACTGGACACTGGATGAGCACACAGTATTGTGTAACCCAGGGCTCCCCCTGTCCTCCAGCTAACAAGGGTCACCGGTTCTTTAAAGTTGCTTCCATACCCCTCCTTATACCTTCCCAACAGAGTCCTCCTCTGGCCAGCGCCCCCTATTCTGGGAATGTTTGCTCCAGTTTCAGCTCTGGGGGTGGAGCCAGTAAAGGCTAATACTAGCAGCTCTTGGCACTGTTCTGGTGCTGTTATTGGCCCACGAATGAGCACAAGACATAGCTTGACCAATCAGACTTGCTGTTCAGTCGCTAAGTCACGGCCAAGTCTTTGTGACACCGTGGACTGCAGCATGCCAGGCTTCTCTGTCCTTCACTATCTCCCAGAGTTTGCCCAAACTCATGTCCATTAAGTCAGCGATGCCATTCAACCACCTCATTCTCTGTCACCCCCTATCCTCTTGCCCTCAATACCTGCTGGTATCAGGGTCTTTTCCAGTGAGTTGGCTTTTCACATCAGGTGGCCAAAGTACTGAAGCTTCAGCTTCAGCATCAGTCCTTCCAATTAATATTCCGGGTTGATTTCCTTTAGGATTGACTTGTTGGATCTCCTTGCTGTTCATCAGATTCTCAAGAGTCTTCTCCAGACCACAGTTTGAAAGTATCAATTCTTAAGCACTCAGCCTTCTTTACAGTTCAACTCTCACATGCGTACATGACTATTGGAAAAACCATAGCTTTGGCCAGATGGACCTTTGTCAGCAAAGTGACGTCTCTGCTTTTTAATATGCTGTCTAGGTTGCTCACAGCTTTCCTTCCAAGGAGCAAGCGCCCTTTAATTTCATGGTGACAGTCACCGTCCACAGTGATTTGGGAGCCAAAGAAAAAAAATCTGTCAGTTTCCATTTTTTCCCATCTATTAGCCATAAAGTGATTGGACCAGATGCCATGACGTTCGTTTTTTAAATGTTGAGTTTTGAGCCAGCTTTTTCACTCTCCTCTTTCACCCTCATCAAGAGGCTCTTTAATTCTTCTTCACTTTCTGCCATTAGAGTGGTACCATCTGCATATCTGAAGTTATTGATATTTCCTCTGCAGTCTTGATTCCAGCTTGCAATTCATCCAGCTCAGGATTTCACATGATGTACTCTGCATAGAAGTTAAATAAGCAAGGTGACAATATGCAGCCTTGACGTACTCCTTTCCCAGTTTTGAACCAGTCTGTTGTTCCATGTCTGGTTTGAACTGTTGCTTCTTGACCTGCATACAGGTTTCTCAGGAGGCAGGCAGGGTGGTCTGGTGTTCCCATTTCTCTAAGAATTTTCCACAGTTTGTTGTGATCCAACAATCAAAGGCATTTGAGTAGTCAACAAAGCAAAAGTAGATGTTTCTCTGGAATTCCCTTGCTTTTTCTATGATCCAACAGATGCTGGTACTTTGATCTCTGGTTCCTCTGCCTTTTCTAAATCCAGCTTGCACATCTGGAAGTTCTCAGTTCACATGCTATTGAAGCTTAACTTGAAGGATTTGGAGCATCACCTTGCTAGTATAGGAGACGGGAGCAATTGTACGGTAGTGTCTTAGCAACTTTCTTTAGCATTGCTTTTCTTTGGGGTTGGAATGAAAACTGACCTTTTCCAGTCCTGTAGCCACTGCTGTTTTCCAAATTTGCTGGCAAGTTGAGTGCAGCACTTCAACAGCATCATCTTTGAGGATTTTAAATAGCTCCACTAACTTTGTTCTAATGTTTCCTAAGGTCCACTTGACTTTACACTCCAGGATATCTGGTTCTAGGTGAATGACCACACCATTGTGGTTATCTGGGTCATTAAGACCTTTTTTGTATAGTTCTTCCGGGCATTCTTGCCACCTCTTCATAATTTCATCTGCTTCTGTTAGGTCCTTGTTGTTTCTGTCCTTTATTGAGCCCATCTTTGCATGAAACGTTCCCTTGGTATCTCCAATTTTCTTGAAGATCTCTAGTCTTTCCCACTCTATTGCTTTCCTCTATTTCTTTGCAACGTTCACTTAAGAAGGCTTTCTTATCTCTCCTTGTTGTTCTCTGGAACTCTGCATTCAGTTGGGTATGTCTTTCCCTTTCTCCTTTGCCATTCACTTCTCTTCGTTTCTCAGCTATTTGTAAGGCCTGTTCAGACAACCACTTTGCCTTCTTGTGTTTCTTTTTCTTGGGGATGGTTTTGGTCACTGCCTCCCGTACAATGTTATGCACCTCCATCCATAGTTCTTCAGGCACTGTCTACCAGATCTAATCCCTTGAATCTATTTATCACCTCCACTGTATAATCATAAGGTATTTGATTTAGGTCATACCTAAATGGTTCGTGACATTATACAGGAGGCAGTGATCAAGACCATCCCCAAGAAAAAGAAATGCAAAGAGGCAAGATACTTGTCTGAGGAGGCCTTACAAATAGCTGAGAAAAGAAGAGAAGCTAAAGGCAATGAAAAGGAAAGATATACTCAACTGAATGCAGAGTTCCAAAGATTAGCACAACTAAAGACCTATATATAGAAAACTATAAAACACTGGTGAAAGAAATCAAAGAGGACACTAATAGATGGAGAAATATACCATGTTCATGAATTGGAAGATTCAATATAGTGAAAATGAGTATACTACCCAAAGCAATTTATAGATTCAATGCAATCCCTATCAAGCTACCAACGGTATTCTTCACAGAGCTAGAACAAATAATTTCACAATTTGTGTGGAAATACAAAAAACCTCGAATAGCCAAAGCTATCTTGAGAAAGAAGAATGGAACTGGAGGAATCAACCTGCCTGACTTCAGGCTCTACTACAAAGCCACAGTCATCAAGACAGTATGGTACTGGCACAAAGACAGAAATATAGATCAATGGAACAAAATAGAAAGCCCAGAGATAAATCCACCCACATATGGACACCTTATCTTTGACAAAGGAGGCAAGAATATACAATGGATTAAAGACAATCTCTTTAACAAGTGGTGCTGGGAAAACTGGTCAACCACTTGTAAAAGAATGAAACTAGGGCACTTTCTAACACCATACACAAAAATAAACTCAAAATGGATTAAAGATCTAAACGTAAGACCAGAAACTATAAAACTCCTAGAGGAGAACATAGGCAAAACACTCTCCGACATACATCACAGCAGGATCCTCTATGACCCACCTCCCAGAATATTGGAAATAAAAGCAAAAATAAACAAATGGGACCTAATTAAACTTAAAAGCTTTTGCACAACAAAGGAAACTATAAGCAAGGTGAAAAGACAGCCTTCAGAATGGGAGAAAATAATAGCAAATGAAGCAACTGACAAACAACTAATCTCAAAAATATACAAGCAACTCCTACAGCTCAATTCCAGAAAAATAAATGACCCAATCAAAAAATGGACCAAAGAACTAAATAGACATTTCTCCAAAGAAGACATACAGATGGCTAACAAATACATGAAAAGATGCTCAACATCACTCATTATCAGAGAAATGCAAATCAAAACCACTATGAGGTACCATTTCACGCCAGTCAGAATGGCTGCGATCCAAAAGTCTACAAGTAATAAATGCTGGAGAGAGTGTGGAGAAAAGGGAACCCTCTTACACTGTTGGTGGGAATGCAAACTAGCACAGCCACTATGGAGAACAGTGTGGAGATTCCTTAAAAAACTGGAAATAGAACTGCCTTATGATCCAGCAATCCCACTGCTGGGCATACACACTGAAGAAACCAGAATCGAAAGAGACACGTGTATCCCAATGTTCATCGCAGTACTGTTTATAATAGCCAGGACATGGGAGCAACCTAGATGTCCATCAGCAGATGAATGGATAAGAAAACTGTGGTACATATACACAATGGAGTATTACTCAGCCCTTAAAAAGAATACATATGAATCAATTCTAATGAGGTGGATGAAACTGGAGCCTATTATACAGAGTGAAGTAAGCCAGAAAGAAAAACACCAATACATGTATATATTTATGGAATTTAGAAAGATGGTAATGATAACCCTGTATATGAGACAGCAAAAGAGACACTGATGTATAGAACAGTCTTTTGGACTCTGTGGGAGAGGGAAAGGGTGGGATGATTTGGGAGAATGGCATTGAAATATGTATAATATCATATATGAAACGAGTCACCAGTCCAGATTTGATGCACGATACTGGATGCTTGGGGCTGGTGCACTGGGAAGACCCGGAAGGATGGTATGGGGAAGGAGGAGGGTTCAGGATGGGGAACACATGTATGCCTGTGGCGGATTCATTTTGATATCTGGCAGAACCAGTACAATAGTGTAAAGTTTAAAAATAAAATTAAAAAAAAAACACAAAGATTAGCACAGAGAGATAAGAAAGCCTTCCTCAGTAATAAGTAATAAATGCAAAGAAATAGAGGAAAGCAATAGAATGGGAAAGACTAGAGATCTCTTCAAGAAAATCAAAGATACCAATGTAACATTTCATGCAAAGATGAGCACAATAAAGGATCAGAAATGGTATGGACCTAACAGAAGCAGAAGGTATCAAGAAGAGGTGGCAAGAATACATAGAAGAACTACACAAAAAAGATCTTCATGACACAATCATGACGGTGTGATCACTCACCTAGAGCCAGACATCCTGGAATGAGAAGTTAAGTGGGCCTTAAGAAGCATCACTACGAACAAAGCTAGTGGAGGTGATGGAATTCCAGTTGACCTATTTAAAATCCTAAAAGATGATGCTGTGAAAGTGTTGCACTCAATATGCCAGCATATTTGGAAAATATGCCAGCAATTTGGAAAACCCAGCAGTGGCCACAGGACTGGAAAAGATCAGTTTTCATTCCAATCCCAAAGAAAGGGAATGCCAAAGAATGTTCAAACTACCGCACAATTGTACTCGTCTCACACACTAGCAAAGTAATGCTCAAAATTCTCCAAGCCAGGCTTCAACAGTGTGTGAACCGTGAACTTCCAGATGTTCAAGCTGGATTTATAAAAGGCAGAGGAACCAGAGATCAAATTGCCAACATCCGCTGGATCATCGAAAAAGCAAGAGTTCCAGAAAAATATCTACTTCTGCTTTATTAACTATGCCAAAGCCAGTCATTTGTGATCCATTTTGTGCGGATCCAACAAAATGGGGAAAATTCTCAAAGAGTTGGGAATAATAGACCACCTTACCTGCCTCCTGAGAAATCTGTATGCAGGTCAAGAAGCAACAGTTAGAACTGGACATGGAACAATAGACTGGTTCCAAATTGGGAAAGGAGTACAACAAAGCTGCATATTGTCACTCTGCTTATTTAACATCTATGCAGAGTACATCATGCAAAATGCCAGGCTAGATAAAGCACAAGCTGGACTCAAGATTACCAGGAGAAATATCAATAATGTCAGATATGCAGATGACATCACCCTTATGGCAGAAAGTGAAGAAGAACTTAAGAGCCCCTTGATGAAAGTGAAAGAGGAGAGTGAAAAAGCTGGCTTAAAACTCAACATTCAAAAAACTAAGATCATGGCATCCAGTCCCATCACTTCATGGCAAATAGGTCAGGAAACAGTGAGAGATTTTATTTTTGGGGGCTCCAAAATCACTGGAGATGGTGACTGCAGCCATGAAATTAAAAGACACTTGCTCCTTGGAAGAAAAGCTATGACCAAGCTGCTGCTGCTGCTGTCGCTTCAGTCGTGTCCGACACTGTGCAACCCCATAGACGGCAGGGGTTGCCCACCAGGCTCCTCTGTCCCTGGGATTCTTCAGGCAAGAATACTGGAATGGGTTGCCATTTCCTTCCCCAATGCATGAAAGTGAAAGTGAAAGTGAAATCGCTCAGTCGTGTTTGACTCTTAGTGACCCCATGGACTGTAGCCCACCAGGCTCCTGCGTCCATGGGATTCTCCAGGCAAGAATACTAGAGTGGGTTGCCAGCATATTTAAAAGCTCATATTTAATTTATTATGTACCAGTACTTAGGGTGCATAGCACTTACTATGTGCCAGTCCATTCCCCGTCTTGTCTTTGCTGACTGTATAGAGCTTCTCCATCTTTGGCTCAAAGGACATAATCCGTCTGATTTCAGTATTGACCATCTGGTGATGTCCATGTGTAGAGTCATCTCTTAGGTTGTTGGAAGAGGGAGAAAGGCAATGCCAAGTAATGTTCAAACTACCACACAATTGCACGCATTTCACATGCTAGGAAAGTAATGCTCAAAATCCTTCAAGCTAGACTTCAATAGTATCTGAACAGAGAACTTCCAGATGTACAAGCTGGATTTAGAAAAGGCAGAGGAATGAGAGATCAAATTGCCAATATCTGTTGGATCATAGAAAAAGATAGAAAATTCCAGAAAAACATCTACTTCTGCTTCATTGACTTCTCAAAAGCTTTTGACTGTTTGGATCCCAACAAACTGTGGAAAATTCTTAAAGAACTGGAAGTACCAGGCCACCTTACCTGCCTCCTGAGAAATCTGTATGCAGGTGAAGAAGCAACAGTTAGAACCAAACATGGAACAACAGACTGGTTCCAAAATGGGAAAGAAGTACATCAAGGCTGCATATTGTCACCCTGCTTATTTAATTTCTATGCAGACTACATCATGGGAAATGCCAGGCTGGTTGAATCACAAGTTGGAATCAAGACTGCAGAGAGAAATATCAATAACCTCAGATATACAGATGATACCACTTTAACGGCAGATAGCAAAGAGGAATTAAAGAGCCTCTTGATGAAGGTAAAAGAGGAGAGTGAAAAAACTTGTTTGAAACTCAACATTCAAAGAACAAAGATCATAGCATGTGGTTTCAACACTTCATGGCTAATAGATGGGGAAACAATGGAAACAGTGGCAGACTTAATTTTCTTGGGCTCCAAAATCACTGTGGACAGTGACTGCAGCCATGAAATTAAAAGATGCTTGCTCCTTGGAAGAAAAGCAATGACAAACCCAGATGGCATATTAAAAAGCAGAGACATTACTTTGCCTACAAAGGTCTGTATAGTCAAAGCTATGTTTTTTCCAGTAGTCATGTATGGATGTGAGAGCTGGGCAATAAGAAAGGCTGAGCACCAAAGAACTGATACCTTCAAACTGTGGTGTTGGAGAGGACTCTGAGAGTCCCTTAGACTGCAAGGAGATCAAACCAGTCAATCCTAAAGGAAATCACCCTGAATATTCACTGCAAGGACTGATGCTGAAGCTGAAACTCCAATACTTTGGCCACCTGTTGTGAACAGCTGACTCATTGGAAAAGACCCTGAAGCTGGGAAAGATAGAAGGCAGTAGAAGGGGACGACAGAGGATGAGATGGCTGGATGGCATCACCGACTCTATGGACATGAGTTTGAGCAAAGTCTAGGAGATAGTGAAGGCCAGTGAAGCCTGACGTGCTGCAGTCCATGAGGTCGCAAGTGTTGGACACGACTGAGAGACTGAGCAGCAGCAACTGTGTGCCAGGCACTGGTCTGTGAGATTTATATGTGTAAATTCATTGAACACTCACAACTCCCTTAGTAGGTAGATGTGACCCGTGTCATTTGAGACCTCCTGGGTTTTTGCAACTCTGCTACTTATTGTATAAACTTAAACGTCCTATGCCTCAGTTTCCTCATCTGAAAATAGAAGGTACTTCATAGGGTTGCAGTAAGAATTTTAAGAGGCGTAATCCGTATAAGGTACACTGATATCAGTGTCGAGCACATACTAGGTACTAAAAAAATTAGTCTTTATTATTCCCATTTTACAGATGAAATCAAGGCTCAAGGAGTCTATGACAGATGTAGTGAGTGTTTGACTCACATAATCTAGCTCTGAAGTTTGCACTCTACCACACGGCTCAAGCCTCCAGCACTGCCTGTAAGAAGCCCAGGAGATGTGCAGGTTACAGCCAGCCTGACTCACCAGCCTCCCAGGGCTGCATTTACTGAGTTCTCAGTCCCCAGACATCTCTTGTGTCCCACCTGTGCTGTGCATACCCCCAAGTCCCAGCCAGAAACAAAGCCCTACCCTTCACACCCTCACAATTTATCCCACAAGGCCATCTTGTGGGACGGTTGGTGGTAATGGTGGGTGGAGGCACCACTAAAAGATAAAATTTGAGTATTAAATATCCTTCTTCTTAAAAGTCCAGCAACCATTTCCATCCTAGGGGCTTTCAGAGTCTAGACAGATTGCTTCTTTCTTCCAATTGCATTTCTCTGCTCTCGTCCCCTCCTCCCACTTTCAGGCCTCGAGTTTCTCCTTATTTCCTTCCTGGGCCTTTCTAGGCCTCCAGGCTGTGGTCAGCAAGTGGGCAGTGCCCAGGGCTGCCAATACTGGGTTTGGCCATGCAGAGACCCTCATCTTCCTGGAGGGTTGTCATGGCCAGGTTATAACCCAGCATCTTGTGGTTCTGGGTTGGAGGATTCAGGCCTCTGGCTCCCTGACCCAGCCTTATTCCAGTGAGTGCCCAAGAAAGGAAGGATGAATTTAATGTGCTGCTCGCCCTTCCCTACCGGCTGCTCGCCCCGCCTCCCAGCGAGTCAGCACCGCAGCCAGACCTCTCAGCCTTTCCTGTTAGCTCCTCGGGCTCCGGAAGAACAGCAGGATGTGAGCTTTTCCCAGGCCGTTTTTGGACTTGGCAGAGCGGCAGGTGTTGGCAGACTGTCCCCAAGAGGCTGGACCCATTGCTCAGTTCTTCGCATCTTGTGGCCAGTCCCCGCCTCTCACCCTGAGGATGGGAGAATCCCATCCCAGGAGATGTGTAACGGATGCCCGTGGATGGGTGTGTACGCTGTGTATGTCAGTTCTTGAACAGACAGGGCAGGGTCAGAGAAGGTCTGAAGATGAATCTGGAGCCAGAGGGCCTGAGTGTAAATCTTGGGTACACTATCCTGACTCCCTGCCTCAGTTGCTTCATTTGTGAAAAAAACGGAGATAAGGGGCCCTGGTTTGCTCCCTGGTCAAGGAACTAGATTCCACATGCCACAACGAAGATTGAAGAACCATTGTGCTGCAGCTAAGACCTGGTGCAGCCAAATACATAAATTAATTAAAAAAAAAAGAGTCCCTTCCTCCAAGATCGCAAAGAGTGAATGCATTTATATCTGTCTGTAAAGACTTCAGAGGCGTGCCTGGAACATAAAAATCTCTAAATCGGTGTTTGTTTCATTAAACACACACACACACACATAAATTCAGTAAACATTTACTGAGGGTCCATCATGTGCCAGGTCCAGGTCAGGTTTTGGTGACCCAGCAGGGAATGAAGCAAGAAGAAGGAGGACACAGTGGCTCCCAGAGAAAGGACATCTGGCCTCTCTCCCAGAGGGAGTGATTTCAGTGGTGGGGGCTGGAATCGGGAATCTCTTAGGAAATGGCCCCAAGAGCCAAGTCTAAACTTCACTGAATAGATGGGAAAGCCAAGACTTGGGGAGGGACTGGTTGTCGCCCAAGATCTTACAGCTGGAGAATAATAACAACAAGCACTGAAAGGTATGGAGCATCCTTAATGTGCCAGACACAGAGTTGTTTCATTGTGTCTTGTCACTGTCCCTGATTCATAAATGAGGAGCTGAGCACAGAGAAGTTGAGTAATTTGCTCAAAGTCCCATTGCTAGGAAACAGTAGAGCCAGGACAGAGACCCAGACAGTCTGGTTGAGCAAAAAGCAAAATGACACTGATAATCAACTGTCTTTCACTGAGTGCCCACAACACATCCTGCAAAACACACCATCTTTCATCTTCACACCACCAGATCAAGTAGGTATCATGACTGTCCCCACTTTACAGATGAAGAAACTGAGGCCCCAGGGGATTAAGTGATCAAGTTCTCATATCCAGGCAGTGGCAGAGCTGGGGTTTCTAGAAACGAGGCCCTCTGGCCACCCCAGACCTCCCAATTCCCAGAAGCTTTCCCTAGCCTGGCTGGAGCCCATACTGTCCTCTTCCACCCCTTCTGTGCCCAGGGAAGTGCATGCAGAGAATGCAGAAGCCATTGACCTACGGTCTGGACAAATGAGCATTATGAGCAGAAACCTTCTGCCAAGCAGAGAGAGCCCTAAAATGCAGCCAAAGCCATGTGGACACTGTCCCAGTCCAGCCACAGCCCCACTCCCTCCAGCCTGGTCCAGGATTCTCTGGGAAGACTGGACTTTACCAGGCTCAGAATACACCAGAGGTAACAGCAGTGCTCAGCTCTGCTAGTCCTCGGCACACATTATTCGGAGGTTAACTTTCACAACAACCTTGAAAAGAACGTGCTAGTCTTGCCCTCACTTTGCGAGGGGCAGGACTGCTCTGGCGACTGATGTGTGAGTTCCAATCCCAGTTCTACCACCTCCAAGTCATGGCTTCAGGCAGCACCTAACCTCTCTGGGCCTCTGTTGCTTCATCTATTATAAGGATAATATGAGTATGTCCACCCCAGAGGGTGGACAGAAGAATGAGGCACGCTGGCACCAGTAAAGCACCTAGAACAATGCCCAGCATGTAATAAACCCTATGCACTTGCCACTTTAGGAAACTGAGGCTCAGGGAAGTTCTACGACTCGCCCCATAAACTCGTGTGTCATGTGGAAGAGCCAGGACTCGGACTCAAGTCTGTTCAATTTCAAAGCAGCCTTCATCTCACATATTAAGAGATGTGAGCTCCTTGACGGATGAGCAGGATTTATAGATTGAGGGGAGACAGATTTTTTTATTATTATTAATTTGACTGTGCTAGATCTTAGTCACAGCAGATGAGCTCTTACTGATGGCATGCGGAATCTAGTTCCCTGACCAGGGATCAAACCCACATCCTCTGCATTGGGATCATAGCGTCTTAACCACTGAACCACCAGGACAGGCCGAGACAGACGTTTTAAGCTGAGGAAAGCTCATCCACACAGAGGCGGAAACGGGCCGCAGAGTTGCCTAGTAGTGGTGCAGGAGTCAGGGCTCAGCCCCATGATGCCAACCCCAAGCTGGGAGCCACCCAGTCTGATGGCAATTCAGATCATTTCACAAGCATTTCTGAGCCCCTGTGATATGCCAGACCAGGTACTGTATGCTAAGAAAAGAAAATCACAGTCGCCCTCAAGAAGCTCAGTAATCTAGTGGAGGAGATGGATTCACACACAAACCACTGTGATCCAGCCAAATAATGGTTCTATAGTGACCAGGGGCAAAGAGCAAATTCTCCCCCCGGAGGAGCTGACAGAGGCTCTATGGAGGAACTGGGCATTTGAACTGGACCTTTTAAGAGCTGAGCAAAAGCAAAAGGGAAAAGTGAGTTCATCACAGGCAGAGAGCCCAGTAGAGTCATCGGGTACATGGGGTGTTTGGGAGAGCAGCGAGTTTGGTATACCCAGACGAAGGCAGACAAAACGGCAGCTGCGGTGATCCACTGGACTAGGGAGGGTCTCTGAATCGGTCAGAACTCCTGGGTTGCAAGACACAGAAAACACAATCCCAAGAGGCTTAAATGAGACGGAAATTTGCCCCCACCAAAAATAAAAATTTCATTTTCCCTGCTTCAGGAAAGAGCTGTATCTAGGGATTGAAATGCTGCCACGAGGACTTAGTCCCCATCTTTCTGCTTCTCCCTGTGTTGCCTTCCTTCTGGAGCAGTTCCTTTCCAAATGAAGGCAGCTCCAGACTGAACCCATCCCAATTTCCAGCCCAGTGGAAGGAAAAAATCAATGTCTCCCAGTGGTTAAACACAGGTTCTGCAGTTGACTCTCCCTGGACTGGTTTGGGTCTACGCCTGACTACGCCTGAACCAATCACTGTTTGGGGGCGGGGCTGAACTACTCTGATTGGCCAAGTTGGGGTCACCTGTGGCAACCCACTCCAGTGTTCTTGGCTGGAGAATCCCATGGACGGCGGAGCCTGGTGGGCTTCCGTCTATGGGGTCACATAGAGTTGGACACGACTGAAGCAACTTAGCAGCAGCAACAGCAGCCTTTCCCTAGCCCTGAGCCTCATCCAAATTGCATGGACAGAGTGAGGGAGGGATGGCTTCCCTGGAATAAAGGAATTTAGAGATATTAAGGAAAAGGTGGCGAAAGTCCAGACTTTGAGGTCATGGTCCTTTGGGCAGTGGGGAGCCAGTGAAGGCTTTAATTTGGGGATTGAGTGCCTTAGATTAAATTTAGGCACTAGGAGTAGAGAAGGGGGCAGGTAACAGGGACAGAGTGCTGAAGAACTGATGCTTTTGAACTGTGGTGTTGGAGAAGACTCTTGAGAGTCCCTTGGACTGCAAGGAGATTCAACCAGTCCATCCTAAAGGAAATCAGTCCTGAATATTCATTGGAAGGACTGATGTTGAAGCTGAGACGCCAATACTTTGGCCACCCGATGCGAAGAGCTGACTCATTTGAAAAGACTCTGATGCTGGGAAAGATTGAAGGTAGGAGGAGAAGGGGCCGACAGAGGATGAGATGGTTGGATGGCATCACCGACTCAATGGACATGAGTTTGAGTAAACTCCGGGAGTTGGTGATGGACAGGGAGGCCTGGTGTGCTGTAGTCCATGGGGTCACAAAGAGTCAGAGGCGACTGAACTGAACTGAACTGAACAGGGACAGAGAAACTTGTAGGAAGATGCAAGTTCCTTTAAGAGCTCCTGGAGTCCTGGGGCAGAAGGCATGGGGACAAAGGGGAGGGGCAAAAGGTGCCTGGCTGCGATGCCCGGATTGTTACGGGAAGGGCTGTTTCAAGGACCAAGACCACGTCACCCTTTTGCTATGGGCCTGGAGATGCCAGCCAGAGTGTGGGCTGAGGGCCCAGCCTCCCTTCCCCCAGAACCCCATGACTAACTCCTTCCCTCCATCTGCTCCCACACTTATTTGTTCCCCCACACCCGGGCCCCAGGGAGTCTGATCTCTGTGGTGTTGGCTGTGTGGTGGTCACCTCGCTGTCATGTGGTGGTGGCGGCGGCAGGGACTGAGCACCTTGCCCTCTCCCAGCCTCGGCCGCCCCTTCCTCAGTTTCTGACCTCCTCCTCCCTGCCCCTGGGGCTGGGACGTCACCCCTGGGGCTCCAGGGTAGCCAGCTCCTCTCCCTGGTGAAAGGGGCCATTGTGAGATCAGCCTGAGAGCTGGCAGGCGCTGGGCTGGCACACGTGGCTCTCCCAAAGGCCCTGGGTCCAGCCATGCCTGTCTCTGGCTGCGTGGGAGGGCGGAGGAGGTGTGAGGAGGCTTGGGCAGCTATGGAGGCTACTGGGCCTGCTGTAGGTAGGCCCTGAAGAAATGCTGCGTTCTGATTTCTATCTGCCTGGGGGCTGAAGGAGGCTGGAGGGTAGAACACCCTGCTGGAACCTTCTGAACCTTGGAGCAGGAACAACACGACAGCTGAGCCCTGGTATATCTGGGGCCTTCGGCAAACTGAAAGCCACGGTGTGCTTGACAAGGCCAGAACCCTGTTCCTCAACAGCCCAGCCAAGCCTGCAGGGCCCTGGAGGAAGAAACCAGGCATGGAGGCCATCCAGGAAAGGTTGGGAGGTTTGGGAGTGGGCGGTGAGAAAGGGAGGCACCTAAGACTTGCAGTTTCACCACAGACTGCCAGACACCTTCCAGACAGAGCCTGTGATGAGGGTGTCATATTTAGCTACTATTTATTGAGCACTTACTAAGTGTTGGGCACAGTGCCAAAGACTTTATGTCATTTAGTCCTTATACCATATAAGGCAAATGGCTCAGTGATAAAGAATCCACCTGCCAATGTAGGAGACTTGGTTTTGATCCCTGGGTGGGGAGAATCCCCTGGAGAAGGAAATGGCAAGCCACTCCAGTATTCTTGCCTGGAAAATTCCATGGACAGAGGAGCCTGGAGGGCTACAGTCCATGGGGTTGCAGAAAAGACTCAGACACAACTTAGCAACGAAACAACAACAATCTGTCTCTAGGGCTGTTGTGTGTAGTTGTTGACTGCACAGGGGAGGTGCTTCTGCTGTTTTAGTCACTCAGTTGTGTCTGACACTTTTGTGACCCTGTGAACCGTAACCTGCGAGGCTCCTCTGTCCATGGGGTTTCCCAGGCGAGAATACAGGCATGGGTTGCCATTTCCTTCCCCAGGGGATCTTCCCAAACCAGGGATTGAACCCACGTCTCCTGCAGTAGCAGGCAGGTTCTTTACCACTGGATCATCAGGGAAGTCCCCTGGCCTTATCTCTTATTGTTCACATTTCCTCTCCACACCTCATCCCTCTTACCTGTAAAGTGGGTATGTCAATTAGAGTTCTTAAGAAACCACGACAGAAAGCAACTTGGCTTTCCCTAAACGACAGCAAATGGAATGCCTTGGAAGGGTCTGGGTCTGCCCAGAAAGAATGGGAGGAGGAGCTGAACGAGGCCTTGGAAAGGCCAGCAACCAGGGCCACTCGGGGGACCTGGGCTAGGACCAATGAACAGTACCTTTGAGCTGATTCCCTAAAGGATCGACCAGGCCCTGTTATCAGAAGAGGGCGTGATTGTTGTGTAGCCTCAGGCAGCCCGCGTGCACCTCGCAGGAAGACGGTCTGCTCGTAGGCATGGCCTCCATCAGGTTAGCTCCGATGGGGAAGCTCTTTGCAGGCTGTACACGAGCAGGGAGATGAGATGAGCAGGGAGATGAGATGGTTGGATGGCATCACCGACTCAATGGACATGATTTTGGGTAGACTCTGGGAGTTGGTGACGGACAGGGAGGCCTGGTGTGCTGCAGTCCATGGTGTCGCAAAGAATCGGACACGACTGAGCGACTGAACTGAACTGAACTGAACTGAAATGAGCAGGAGACCCATGGACCTAGAGGAAACAGGGCCGTCTCCCACTCCTGCTCTGCCACTGACCGCTTCTGCGCCCGCGGGCAAGTTCCTTCTGGACCAGAGTTTCTTCATTTGTAGGAGGAAGGCGATCGTCTTCAAGGCCCGCTTTTAGCTCAATAAGGTGTTGGTGACCCGCTTCAGAGGGATTTGGGGATATTACAGGATGTTTCTGGGAGCCATTGCTCAACTTGAAAGAATGAATCATGAGCGCTAGAATTTCAGACATCCATGAAGATAATATGGATTGGGTGGGGTTTGGTGTGGTCCCACCAAGCGGAAAAACACCCAGTTCACTTAGAAGACCAAGTAAGAAGAGGGGCAGTGTGAGCACAGGGTCCTGACCTCGTCCCTCCAGAAACTCTGCCTTCAAAGGGTTGTGGAGATCCCTGCTCAGAGGTCCCAAGTTAATCATGGTTGAGATTTCGTTTGCTGAAGGATTTATGGGCAGAGGAAGCATGGTTACCTGACAGGAGAAAGGCCCACTCATGTTGGAGTGTCTTTGTTTTTATGTTTGCTTGTTTGTTTAACTATTTGGCTGCACCCCACTGAGTGTGGGATCCTAGTTCCCTGACCAGGGATCAAACCCACACACTCTACATTGGAAGGCAGAGTCCTAACCACTGGACTGCCAGGGAAGTCCCCAGTGTGCCTTTGTTAAAGGGACACATCGATTTGTGCCTAGACAGAGGCACTGTGCAAAGAGGACATCCATGCTCCTCTCTGGGCCTCAGTTTCCACCTCTGTCAAATGGGGAGAAGGTCAGTATCATGCCAGCCTCATGGGCTCTTTCTGTTTTTTCTTTTTAATAGTCTCTTCCTGAGGATCAAATGGGACAATACACATGAAAGAAAACTTGAGGAAGCCTAGGGCCCAGGTGCGGGATAAAGACAAAAGTGTAAGCCTTGTGACAGGGCTTGTGTCTGCCCAGTTCTCAGCTGCACCCTCAGTGCAGTAAGGGGTCCAACATAAAGATTCTGTTGAACTATTAATAGCTAACATGTAATATGTATTTATGTTTCAAGTACTATTCTAAGGGTTTCCAAGTATGTGCTCTTTTAATCTTTATAATAATATAAATACTGTTATTATCATTCCTGTTTAGAGATAAGGAAGCTGAGGTACCAAGAGATTATGTTACTTGCCCAAGGCCATGGGGGATGTGGGAAGGAAGAGGGAGAATTGAGCTTTGAACCCAGGCAGTCTCTAGAGTCTGGGTTCTTAAATATACCTTTCTGTCTGAATGGGTTACAAAATGAGTGAATGAGTGGATGAATAAATGAATGAATGAGTGAATTAGCATGGGCATTGATGAATGAGGACTGGGGTTCTAAGCTGAAGCTTCCAGAAAGATTTCCTCTCTTTTTGTCATGGGCAGGCTCTTGTATTTATAGAAGACACTTGGCAAATGCAACATTGTGTCCAGAACTGATCTCATCATCTCACCCAAACCTGCTCATCTCCTGCTATCACTGAGGGCAGTTGCTCAAGATAGAAACTTCCAAGTCACACTTTTACTCACCTGGTGAGTCTCTGGCCAACTCCTAAAGGTCACAGCAGAAACTTTTTTATCTCATGCCAAGTTCCTCCAGATGTCACTGCTTTCGACCTTCAAGTTTAACAGCTTGCTGGGCATCCCCCACCCCCGTGCTTTAAGATCTCATGAAAAATGGGCTTTCCTATCCTATCCCACTGTGAAAGGATTCATAACTAGTCTCCTATTCCAGTTAAACTGTTGCTGTAAAATGAATCAACTGAAAAACTTCGTCGCTTAAAACAATATCATTTGTTATTATTTCTCACAGATCTCTGGGTCAACTGTGCTTAGCTAGGCTGGGTTCTGTCTCACGGTTCTCCATGTGGTTGCAATCAGAGGGTGGATGGAATGCTTCTCGGCCTTTGGCTGAGATCACGTGTAGATAGTGGAGTTGGAGTGTTCTAGAGGTTAACTCCAGTACTTTGGGGGCAGGAGGAGAAGGGGACGACAGAGGATGAGATGGCTGGATGGCATCACTGACTCGATGGACGTGAGTCTGAGTGAACTCCGCGAGTTGGTGATGGACAGGGAGGCCTGGCGTGCTGCGATTCATGGGGTCACAAAGAATCGGACACGACTGAGCGACTGAACTGGACTGAACTGAACTGAGAGGCTTCCTCCGCTCACATGTCTGGCAGTTGATACTGGTTGTTGGCTGGTATGTCAGCCGGGGCTGTCTGGCAGAACATTCACACGTGGCCTCTTAAGGTTCCCTGTGCAGAGTATGGCAGCTGGATTCCAAGAATAAGTATTCCTGGAAATAGGAAGTGACCTTCCAGTCTCAAGATTTGGGTCATTTCCTATATTCTATTGGTCAGTCACAAAATCCATGTTCAAGGGGAAGGCGTACAAAAACCCTCGTTTTTACGGGAGGAGCAGAAAGCATTTGGGCACAATGTTTTAGGACCACCACGCCTCCTAATCTCTATGGGGGTTCTTGGGAAGGGGGTCCATTTCTCCTAGTCAGCCTATTCACTTCCTCCTTTCATAAAACCTACTCCTGCTGAATTCTTGATCGCCTTCAGTTCTCCACTCCCGTAAAGGCCCTTTCCACTCCACTGGTAACCCAAAGGTTGAACACAGCCCACCCACTTTGTAAAAACTTTCTCCAAGGTCATGTGTGAGGACGTGGTAGACTTTCACTGATCCATGGGTGATAGGTAAGGGGAGTTGCCTTTCAGTGAAGCTGTATACAGATAGGAAAACCGATCCCAGAGAGGGGAAGGGAGTTTCCCAAACACAGAAAATTAGATGCCCAGCTGAGGCTTGAACTCAAGCCTCTTCTCACTCCTGGTCCAGCTTTTGATCAATTTAACTAAGGGCTGATGCCAAAAGGAAAGACCAACACTGAGTTTGTTTAGGATTCAGTTCTGTGGAGCTTGCCCACATGGACTCCTTTCATCTTCTCAGTAACCCTGTGAGATGAGAATTAGTGACCCCAGCACTGACTTCCCAGTTGGCTCAGTGATAAAGAATCTGCTGCTAGTGCAGGAGATGCAAGAGATGTGGGTTCTATCCCTGTGTTGGGAAGATCCACTGGAGGAGGAAATGGCAACCCACTCCATATTCTTGCTTGGAGAATTCCACGGACAGAGGAGCCTGGTGGACTACAGCCCATGGGGTAGGACGTGACTGAGCAGCTGAGCACACACACACACACGCAGCCCCAACATACACGCAGAAAAACTGAGGTTCAAAGCAGGTGAGAGACTTGCTCACAGCGATACATGTGACTGTTGGTTGAAATGATCAGAGCTGTGTCCAAAACACACAATCGGCAGGGAAAAGGTGGAGAAACACTAGGAAGGAGAAGAATAAGCCTCTGTAAACAATGAGCTAAGAATTCTGGTGGGGGAACTGGCCCAGACCCACAGGAAAATCAGGATAAGAGGAGAAAACACTTGCAAAAGCCAAAGCTAAAAAATGACCCCAAACATCTCTGTCCAGAAGTGGGCGGGGCTCTGGTCTTTGGACAGCCATCTATAGGTTGGCTAGCAACCAACAGGCAAGCTGGCATGAATGCTTTGGCCAGCAAGGGAAGTACTGGCAAGCTAACGATAAGAGAACCAATCACATCCTCTCTTACATGAGATTTGGCTCTACAAGGTGTAAAAATTATTTAGAAAGAAGCAGAACGAGGAAACAGGTTGTTGCCTTAACTTAAAACTACGTAAGTGCTGCAGCCACAGATGTGAGCATATGAGCAATGGTGAGTTCAGAAGAAGGGATTACTTAAGAGCTCTCAACCAGTAATGAGTAATAAGGGACAATGGTCCAATGCCCTAAAGAACAATTGCATAGGAACTTGGAATGTTAGGTCCATGAATCAAGGTAAATTGGACACGATCAAGCAAGAGATGGTGAGAGTGAATATCGACATTTTAGGAATTAGTGAACTAAAATGGACAGGAGTGGGTGAATTTAATTCAGATGGCCATTTTATCTAGGGCTTCCCTAGTGACTCAGTTGGTAAAGAATCTGCCTCAATGCAGGAGACCTGGGTTTTATCCCTGGGTCAGCCATTATATCTACTACTGTGGGGAAGAATCGCTTAGAAGAAATGGAGTACTCCCCCACAATCAACAGAAGAGTCCAAAATGCAGTACTTGGGTGTAATCTCAAGACAGAATGATCTTGGTTTTTTCCAAGGCAAACCATTCAACATCACAGTAATCTGAATCTATGCCCCAAACACTAAAGCCAAAGAAGCTGAAGTTGAAGGTTCTATGAAGACCTATAAGACCTTCCAGAATTAACACCAAAAAAAAAGATGTCCTTTTCATCATAGGGGATAGGAATGCAAAAGCAGAAAGTCAAGAGATAAACTGGAATAACAGGCGAGTTTGGCCTTGGAGTACAAAATGAAGCAGGGAAAAAGCTAAGAGAATTTTGCCAAGAGAGCACACTGGTCACACCAAACATTCTCTTCCAACAACACAGGAGATAACTACACATGGACATCACCAGATTATTTTCAATACATTAGTATTTTCAATACTGAAATAAGACGGATTAAATTCTTTGCAGCCGAAGATGGAGACACTCTACACAGTTAGCAAAAATTAGACTGGGAGCCGACTAGGGCTCAGATCATGAATTCCTTATCAAAAAATTTAGGCTTAAATTGAAGAAGCTAGGGAAAACCACTAGACCATTTAGGTATGACCTAAATCAAATCCCTTATGATCATACAGTGGAGGTGGTATACATCTCTCAAATGCATTTAAAGGATTAGATCTAGTAGACAGAGTGCTTGAAGAACTATGGATAGAAGATCATAACACTGTACAGGAGGTAGTGACCAAAACCATCTCAAAGAAAAAGAAATACCAGGAAGCAAAGTGGTTGTCTGAAGAGGTCTTACAAATAGCTGAGAAAAGAAGAGAAGTGAAAGGCAAAGGAGAAAGGGAAAGATATACCCAACTGAATGCAGAGTTCCAGAGAATAGCAAGGAGAGATAAGAAAGCCTTCTTAAGTGAACAATGCAAAGAAACAGAGGAAAGCAATAGAGTGGGAAAGACTAGAGATCTTCAAGAAAATTGGAGATACCAAAGGAACATTTCATGCAGAGATGGGCTCGATAAAGGACAGAAACAACAAGGACCTAATGGAAGCAGAAGGGATTATGAAGAGGTGGCAAGAATGCCCAGAAGAACTATACAAAAAAGGTCTTAATGACCCAGATAACCACGATGGTGTGGTCACTCACCAATAGCCAGAGACCCTGGAATGTAAAGTCAAGTGGGCCTTAAGAAACATTACTATGAACAAAGCTAGTGGAGGTGATGGAATTGCAGCTGAGCTATTTCAAATCCTAAAAGATGATGCTGTGAAAATGCTACACAGTCAATATGCCAGCAAATTTGGAAAATTCAGCAGTGGCCACGAGACTGGAAAAGGTCAGTTTTCATTCCAGTCCCAAAGAAAGGCAATGCCAAAGAATGCTCAAACTACTGTACAACTGTGCTCATTTCACATGCTACCAAAGTAATGCTCAAAATCCTTCAATTAGGCTTCAACCGCATATGAACTGAGAACTTCAGGATGTGTAAGCTGGATTTAGAAAAGGCAGAGGAAACAGAGACCTAATTGCCAACATCCATTGGATCATAGAAAAAGCAAAAGAATTCCGGGAAAACATCTACTTCTGCTTCCTTGATTATGCTAAGCATTTGACAGTGTGGATCACAACAAACTGGAAAATTTTTGAAGAGATGAGAATACCAGACCACCTTATCTGCCTCCTGAGAAACTTTATGCAGGTCAAGAAGCAACAGTTCAAACCAGACATGAAACAACAGATTGATTCAAAATTGGGAAAGGAGTACAACAAGGCTGTAAATTGTCACCCTGTTTATTTAACTTACATGCAGAGTACATCATGTGAAATGCTGGGCTAGTTGAATCACAAGCTGGAATCAAGATTGCTAGGAGCAATATCAACTACCTCAGATATGCAGATGACACCACTCCAATGGCAGAAAGTGAAGAGGAACTAAAGAGCCTCTTGATGAGGGTGAAAGAGAAGAGTGCAAAAGCTGGCTTAAAACTCAGCATTGAAAAACTAAGATCATGGCATCCGGTCCCATCACTTCATGGCAAATAGATGGGAAGAGGTAGAAACAGTGATAGATTTTATTTTCTTGGGCTCCAAAATCACTGTGGATGGTGATTGTAGCCATGAAATTAAGAGATAATTTTCCTTGGAAGAAAAACCATGACAAACCTAGACAGCATATTAAAAAACAGAGACATCACTTTACTGACAAAGGTCAGTATAATCAAAGCTATGGTTTTTCCAGTAGTCATGAATGGATGTGAGAGTCGGACCACAAAGAAGGCTGATTGCAGAAGAATTGATGCTTTCAAAATGTGGTGCTGGAGAAGACTCTTGTGAGTCCTTTGGACAGCAAGGAGATCCAATGAGTCAATCCTAAAGGAAATCAACCCTGAATATTCATTGGAAGGACTGATGCTGATGCTGAAGCTCCAATACATTGGCCACCTGATGGGAAGAGCCAACTTATTGGAAAAGACCTGATGCTCGGAAAGATTGAAGGCTGAAGAAAAAGGGACGACAGTGGATGAGATGTTTGGATCGCATTACCAACTCAATGGGCATGAGTTTGAGTAAGCTCCGTGAGACGGTGAAACACAGGAAGCCTGGCGTGCTGCAGTCCATGGGTCACAGAGTCAGACGTGACCGAGGCACTGAATAACAAGGGACAAGGCATGGCACTGTGCCGTATGGGTGATAAGAGCGTCATCACAGGAGATACTCGACTTCTTGAATATCTTGAAGGATGGGGGCTGTGAAGGCATCACTTCCTCTACCCCCCACATTCCTGTTAGAGAAGGCATGCGCACTGGCATTTTCAGGGTCTGCTCCCACCATCATGGGTCCTGGGCGGTGGCCACTGAGCTGGAAGTGGCTTCCAACCCCAGCTAGCGAGTCAGATTCACTCTCAAAGAATTTGAAATTGAAACCTAGACACCAGTCTCAGTTGGGTGTTGGAACTGAGAGGACCTGCACCCCTGGGGCTGAGGTAGCCAGGAGTCCTGAGAAAGCGAGTGTTCAGAGAAGGGGAGACAAGAGGAGGCGTTCAGCCCAGATGGGCGGGGTTGGTGGTGGGTGACGTCATGTTCAGGCTGCTTTTCCTGACCTTGCCCTTACACAAGGGTCCTGCCAGTGACCCTCTCTACCTCCCACCACCCTGTTTATGCGTAAGTAGGCTGAGGGGAGTCTGTCCTTGGAACTAAAGTAAGGTGTGTGTGTGTGTGTGTGTGTGCGCTTTGGGGGAAATGTATTAAATGTTGTGTCTGTGAGAGCCTGTGTGCCTTGTGAGGGATACCCCCTGCAGTCTTCCCGTGTGTGACGTCAGGGGCTGAAGAAGAGGCTGTTCTTTTTAAAAAAAAAAAAAAATTATTTATTTGCTTGCACCAGATCTTGGTTGTGGCCTTCAGGATTTTTTAATGGTGGCATGTGGGACCTAGTTCCCAGACCAGGGATTGAACCCTGGCCCCCGCATTGGGAGCAGAGTCCTAGCCACTGAACCACCAGAGAGACGTCCCGAGACTTGGTTCTGATAGTCAGCTTTCTGTTGCAATTCTAAGTGCCTCCAGAAAACCACCTTCATTCAACAAGTCAGTCATTCTGAAAATGTTTATTGAATGCCTACAACGGGCTAGGCACTGTTCTAGGCAAAAGGATGAGGCAGTGAATGAAACAGATAAACCAGACTTTTATGCAAGGTCAGCCTCAGTTTTTCCATCTGGAACGTGGATCAGGGCCCTCAGGCAAGAGACTTGGAACTTGAGAAGCAGGCAAGGTGGGTGGCTGGGGTCGCCTCCTTGGCTTGTGTTACAGGCTGGGCTGGGCTTGCCGGCCAGCCTGGCCTCAGACCTATTCCTGGCTACTGGACTTCCCAAGCAGCTGACCCTTACCTGTCACTGCTCAGCCATCTCTATTTGGCCTGGGGGCTGCCCCACGTGTCCTCTGATTCACCCACCTGGGCCTTCTCTAAGCCCTTCCCTTAATCTTTGTGTGTGGTAGGATCCTGGAATACCAGTTCAGTTCAGTTCAGTTGCTCAGTCGTGTCCGACTCTTTGCAACCCAATGAACCACAGCATGCCAGGCCTCCCTGTCCATCACCAACTCCTGGAGTCCACCCAAACCCATGTCCATTGAGTCGGTGATGCCATCCAACCATCTCATCCTCTGTCATCCCCTTCTCCTCCTTCCCTCAATCTTTCCCAGCATCAGGGTCTTTTCAAATCAGTCAGCTCTTCGCATCAGTTAGTCAAAGTATTGGAGTTTCAGCTTCAACATCAGTCTTTCCAATGAACACCCAGGACTGATCTCCTTGCAGTCCAAGGGACTCTCAAGCGTCTTCTCCAACACCACAGTTCAAAAGCATCAGTTCTTTGGTGCTCAACTTTCTTTATAGTTCAACTCTCACATCCATACATGACCATTGGAAAAACCATAGCCTTGACTAGACAGACCTTTGTTGACAAAGTAATATCTCTGCTTTTTAATATGCTGTCTAGGTTGGTCATAACTTTCCTTCCAAGGAGTAAGTGTCTTTTAATTTCATGGCCGCAATCACCATCTGCAGTGATTTTGGAGCCCAGAAAAATAAAGTCAGCCACTGTTTCCACTGTTTCCCCATCTATTTGCCATGAAGTGATGGGACCGGATGCTATGATCTTAGTTTTCTGAATGTTGAGCTTTAAGCCAACTTTTTCTCTCTCCTCTTTCACTTTCATCAAGAAGCCCTTTAGTTCGTCTTCACTTTCTGCCTTAAGGGTGGTGTCATCTGCATATCTGAGGTTATTGACATTTCTCCCGGCAATCTTGATTCCAGCCTGTGCTTCCAGTAGGTGGGCAGGAATCCCTTAGAAGAAATGGAGTAGCCATCATAGTCAACAAAAGAGTTTGAAATGCAGTACTTGGATGCAATCTCAAAAATGACAGAATGATCTGTGTTCATTTCCAAGGCAAACCATTCAATATCATGGTAATCTAAGTCTATGCCTTCAGTAACGCTGAAGAAGCTGAAGTTGAATGGTTCTATGAAGACCTACAAGACCTTCTAGAACTAACACCCAAAAAAGATGTCCTTTTCATTATAGGGGACTGGAATGCAAAAGTAGGATGTCAAGAAACACCTGGAGTTACAGGCAAATTTGGCCTTGGAGTACAGAATGAAGCAGGGCAAAGGCTAATAGAGTTCTGCCAAGAGAACATGCTGGTCATAGCAAACACCCTCTTCCAACAATCCAAGAGAAGACTCTACACATGGACATCACCAGATGGTCAACACCGAAATCAGATTGATTTTATTCTTTGCAGCCAAAGATGGAGAAGCTCTATACAGTCAGCAAAAACAAGACCAGGAGCTGACTGTGGCTCAGATCATGAATTCCTTATTGCCAAATTCAGACTTAAATTGAAGAAAGTAGGGAAAACCACTGGACCATTCAGTTATGACCTAAATCAAATCCCTTATGACTTGACTATACAGTGGAAGTGAAAAATAGATTTAAGGAACTAGATCTGATAAACACCGTGCCTGATGAACTATGGATGGAGGTTCATGACATTGTACAGGAGACAGGAATCAAGACCATCCCCAAGAAAAAGAAATGCAAAAAAGCAAAATGGCTGTCTGAGGAGGCCTTACAAATAGCTGTGAAAAGAAGAGAAGCAAAAAGCAAAGGAGAAAAGGAAAAATATAAGCATCTGAATGCAGAGTTCCAAAGAACAGCAAGGAGAGATAAGAAAGCCTTCCTCAGTGATCAATGCAAAGAAATAGAGGAAAACAATAGAATGGGAAAGACTAGAGATCTCTTCAAGAAAATTAGAAATCCCAAGGGAACATTTCATGCAAAGATGGGCTCAATAAAGGACAGAAATGGTATGGACCTAACAGAAGCAGAAGATATTAAGAAGAGGTGGCAAGAATACACAGAAGAACTGTACAAAAAAGAACTCCACGGCCCAGATAATCATGATGGTGTGATCACTCATCTAGAGCCAGACATCCTGGAATGTGAGGTCAAGTGGGCCTTAGGAAGCATCACTACGAACAAAGCTAGTGGAGGTGATGGAATTCCAGTTGACCTATTTCAAATCCTGAAAGATGATGCTGTGAAAGTGCTGCACTCAATATGCCAGCAAATTTGGAAAACTCAGCAGTGGCCACAGGACTGGAAAAGATCAGTTTTCATTCCAATCCCAAAGAAAGGCAATGCCAAAGAATGCTCAAACTACCACACAATTGCACTCATCTCACACTCTAGTAAAGTAATGCTTACAATTCTCCAAGCCAGGCTTCAACAGTACATGAACTGTGAACTTCCAGATGTTCAAGCTGGTTTTAGAAAAGGCAGAGGAACCAGAGATCAAATTGCCAACATTTGCTGGATCATGGAAAAAGCAAGAGAGTTCCAGAAAAACATCTATTTCTGCTTTATTGACTATGCCAAAGCCTTTGACTCTGTGGATCACAAGAAACTGTGGAAAATTCTGAAAGAGATGGAAATACCAGACCACCTGACCTGCCTTTTGAGAAACCTATATGCAGGCCAGGAAGCAACAGTTAGAACTGGACAGGGAACAACAGACTGGTTCCAAATAGGAAAAGGAGTACATCAAGGCTGTATATTGTCACCCTGCTTATTTAACTTCTATGCAGAGGACATCATGAGAAACACTGGGCTGGAGGAAGCACAAGCTGGAATACCAGACAGAGTTCAAGTACCAGGGCCATCACTTTCTGGCGGTGTGATCTCAGACAAACTTCTTGTTCTCTGAGCTTCCATGTCTGCCTCTATAAAGTGGGTATAATATTAGCATCTCACCTCACCGTGATGGGATGATACACAGCTGGCACAGTGTTCATGGAGCAGTAGGGCTGCCTAAGGAAACTCCTGGTTTCCGTAACAGGAGCCACAATTTTCTCCTTGGCCAGTAGATGACTTTGTGCAGGCCTCTCCTGCTCCCATGGCAGACCCCTTCTTCCTCTCAAACAAGACCCCCCTCTCAGCATCCAGTCTCCAGAGGGATCCCACCCTGGAGGTGGGGCCGGATGGGTCTGGGCCACAAGTGAGGTCTGGTCCCTAACCCAGTGATGGTTTTAGGCAATTCCGGCTGATGGTAGGGGTTTCCCAGGTGGCGCTAGTGATAAAGAACCCACCAGCAATGCCGGAGACATAAGAGACATGGGTTCGATCCCTGGGTCAGGAAGATCCCCTGGAGGAGGGCATGGCAACCCACTGCAGTATTCTTGCCTGGAGAACCCCTTGGACAGAGGAGCCTGGCTGGTTACAGTCCATAGGTCACAGAGAGTCAGACCCGACTGAAGCGAGAGCACAGATGCACAGCTGATGGTGAATGAGGGGGAGTGTGCTGGGGGCGCCCCCCATGAGCGGAAGAGCCCAGGTCCTAAGGGCCCGTGGGCCTCTGGATAAAACCTGGCCCTTGCTGAACCTACAGCTTTGGAGGTTTTATCAACTCAATGTATTTATGGTTTAAGCCACATTTTTTTTTTTTTTTTTGCATGGGATCTTAGTTCCTCAACCAGATATTGAACCCGGGCCCCAGCAGTGAAAGCACGGAGTCCTAACCACTGGACTGCCAGGGAATCCCCTAAGCCACTTTCAGCTGGCTTTTCTGTTACTGGAAGCTGACAGAGTCCTGACTGATAGACGCTCCTGAGCCTCAGTTTTCCCATCTGTAAGCTGGAGATGGTCATTCTCGCGTCTCAGAATTACGGTGAACGTTATAGGAGAGAACCTGTGTGGAAAGCCTAGTGACCTCTGTGTGAGGTCACTCAAGGGGCTCCCTCCCGTCTTCCTCTGCCAGGCCCCCGACCCGGTGGCCCTCACGACTGCGGCTGACTCACTTCCTGCCCCTGCTCTGGCCCCAGCTCCCCGCTGTGCCTCCCAGGCTTGAGTGGTTATCCCCAGCGGGCCCAGTATGACAAAGTCAATACAAACGTCATCCCCAGTCTCACAGTGAGTCAAAGCAAGAAGGAACCAGTGCTGGTTCTCTTCACCGGCGAGAGGCAGCTAGACCTTGGGACTGAGTCATGGCTCTGCCCCAGCCTATATGTGTGTCAGCCAGCCGCATCCATGCCTCTATGTCTCAGCTATTTCATCTGTAAAATAACAATGGCACCTGCTTCCCAGATGTGCTATCATTAAATGAGCAGATGTGGTCAGGTTCTTGGCACGAGTAGGAACTCAAAACACCAGCTCCCTTAGTCCTTGACTCTCCATGACGGCTTTCTGGTCCTTAAGAGCCTTCAGTTTTAGGGGAATCACATTATCTAGCTTTTTAAAAAAAATATGTACACATGTGTACATTTTTACCTGCCTCTTGAGAAACCTGTATGCAGACCAGGAAGCAAAAGTTAGAACCAGACATGGAGCAATGAACTGGCTCAAAATTGAGAGAAGAGTTTGTCAAGACTTTATACTGTCACCCTGCTTATTTAACTTATATGTAGACTACATCATGTGAAGTGCTGGGCTAGATGGATCACAAGCTGGAATCAAGATTGCCAGGAGAAATACTAGTAACCTCAGATATGCAGATGATACCACTCTAATGGCAGAAAGTGAAGACGAACTAAAGAGCCTCTTGATGAGGGTGGAAAAAGAGAGTGCAAAAGCTAGCTTAAAACTCTACATTGAAAAACTAAGATCTTGGCATCCCATCCCATCACTTCATGGCAAATAGATGGGGGAAAAGGGGAAACAGTGGTAGATTTTATTTTCTTGGGTGCCAAAATCACTGTGGAAAATCACTATGGATAGTGACTGCAGCCATGAAATTAAAAGACGATTAATCCTTGGAAGAAAAGCTATGACAACCCTAGATCGAATATTAAAAAACAGAGACATTACTTTACACACAAAGGTCAGTATAGTCAAAATTGTCATTTTTCCAGTAGTCATGTACGGATGTGAGAGTTGGACCACAAAGAAGGCTGAGCACCGAAGAATTGATGCTTTTGAATTGTGGTGCTGGAGAAGACTCTTGAGAGTCCCTTGGGCAGTAAGGAGATCAACCTTGAATATTCATTGGAAGGAATGATGCCAAAGCTGAAGTTCCAATACTTTGGCCACCTGATGGGAAGAGCTGACTCATTGGAAAAGACCCTGATGCTGGGAAAGTGAGGGCAGGAGCAGAAGGGGACGACAGAGGATGAGATGGTTGGATGGAATCATGGACTCAGAGGACACGAGTATGAGCAAACTCTGGGAGATGGGGAAGGACAGGGAAGCTTGGCATGCTGCAGTCCATGAGGTTGCAAAGAATCAAACATGACTTAGCGACTGAACAACAGCAATACCTATTAAAACATTTATTTATTCATTCATTTATGTATTTGGCTGCATCAGGTCTCAATTGCTGCATGAGGGATTTTTGCTGCATCCTGTGGATCTTTCATTGTGGCAGGGACTCTCTAGTTGTGGCACAGGGGCTCTGTAGTTGTGCTGTGGGCTTAGCTGCTCCACAGCATGTGAAATGTTTGTTTCTGGACCAGGGGTCTAACTTGCATCCTCTGCATTGCAAGGCAGATTCTTAACCACTGGATCACCAGGGAAATCCCCTAGCTTTTTTGTTTCTTTTAATAGTGCAACTTTTTCAGATAAAATCATGTGAACTGGAACACTCATAGCAGGAACATGCATTTGTAATACCTAAAAACTGGAAACAAACCCAAATGCCCATCAACAGGTCAGTGGGTTAACAACTGTGGTGCCTCCAATACAACAGAACAGCAGGCAGCACTAAAAAGGAATGGGCCACTGCTACATGTGCCTACACAGATGGAGAGGAATTATGCTGAGTGAAAGAAACCAGACGAAAAGGAGACCGTACTGGGTGAGTCCATTTACATAAACAAATGTCGAAAATGACCACTGGTGTGCGGTGATAGAAAGCAGATTGGTGGTTCTTGGGTAATGGGGGGAATTGGAAAGGGGCACGGGGCAAGTTTTGAGGGGGATGGATACCTCCGCCCTCATGATTGTAGATGGTTTCCTGCGTGTACATATATGTCAAAACTTATCAAAGCGTACACTTTCTTTTTTTAAGTCTTTTTTTAAAAAATTGTTTTTGGTTTCTCTGGGTCTTTGTTACAGTACACCAGCTTCCCATTTTGATGACTTCTCTTGTTGCAGAGCGCTGGCTCGAGAGCACAGGCTCCACACTTGTGGCACATGGGCTTAGCTGCCCCACAGCACGCAGGGTCTTCCCAGACCAGGGACCCAACCTGCACTGGCAGGCGGATTCCCTGAGAGCTCAGCTGGGAAAGACTCTGCCTGCAACGCAGAAGACCTGATTCAATTCCTGGATCAGGAAGATCTGCTGGAGAAGGGATAGGCTACCCACTCCAGTATTCTTGGACTTCCCTTGTGGCTCAGCTGGGAAATAATCTGCCTGCAATGTGGGAGACCTGGGCTCGATCCCTGGGTTGGGAAGATTCCCCTGGAGAAGGGAAAGTCTTTCCACTCTAGTGTTCTGGCCTGGAGAATTCCATGGACTGTATAGTCCATGGGGTCACAAAGAGTCAGACACAACTGAGCGATTTTCACTTTCACTTTCCTATCCACTGGACCATCAGAGAAGTCCAAAAGTGTATACGTATTAAATACGGCAGTTTATTGTGAATGAGTTAAGCCCTAGGAAAGCCTGAAAAACACACACGCAACACAAATGCCAGGTTTGCCCAATGCATACGAGTTACAAGTGAAGGGCAGAGCAGCTCTGGGGGCAGGGTGGTGTTGAGGTCTGAAGTACCAGCTCCTGCCCTGGGCCTCACCCCACCACCCAGGAATACCCACTGCTCACTCTCCTTGGAGCCACAATGTTCCCTGGGTCTCCACTGCTGCTGCTGCTAAGTCACTTCAGTTGTGTCCGACTCTGTGCGACCCCATAGACGGCAGCCCACCAGGCTCCGCCATCCCTGGGATTCTCCAGGCAAGAACACTGGAGTGGGTTGCCATTTCCTTCTCCAATGCATGAAAGTGAAAAGTGAAAGTGAAGCCGCTCAGTCGTGTCCAACTCTTAGCGACCCCATGGACTGCAGCCTACCAGGCTCCTCCATCCATGGGATTTTCCAGGCAAGAGTACTGGAGTGGGGTGCCATTGGTCTGCACTGAGCACGTTTCAAAGAGCCACGGATGCTTCTGGGAGAGGGGAAGGGCCCTGAACAAAATCACGCAGTCTGAGCAGGGGGCAGCTGCAGTCAGAAGGCAGGATTGCCCCATCTGTGTGGCCAGAACTCTTTCCCACAGGCCCTGGGAGTGGACTGAATGTCTGTCAGGGGTCCCCAGGATGGCCCAGCAGCACAATCAGTGAAGAGGCGCGAGGTTCACTCTGTGCTGGGCTGGGCTCTGAGGGACGCAGAGAAGCGAGCAGGCCTCCATACTCAGCCTGAAGGACCTCTCAGCCTATCTGGGAGCAAGAAAGACCTAGAATTCAGGAAGCATCAGAGATACAGAATCATAAAGATGGCATGCAAGTGGAATCCCTGGGCTGGAGGACTGTGACGGTGACCCTGCGGGCAGCCTGGGAAGAAGGATGGGAGGGGCACTTTGTGACAGGGTAGCAGGGGCTCCGACTTCACCCCAGGACTGCGGTGCCCTTCCCTGACATTCCTGGTCCACGGCGGGGACACTGAGGTCCAGAGAGGGGAGAGGCCTGAGCCACAACAGAGGCTGGGCGTCCTGAGTCCAAATCCTAGTCGCCCTTAAAGCTGCCGCTCGGGAGGGTTGGGCGCCGGGCCATCACCGCTGGGGTCTGCGGTCCGCGGCTCCTCTTGGGAGGATCGGGCTCTGGCTGGGCCTCGGGTAGGACAGTGAGACCAGGGCAGGGCGAGGACAGAGGCTGCGAGGCCTGGATTTCCGCCAGCCCTTCCGGGCCTCTCTCTGGCTGCTGCTGGCTCGGCGATGACAGCCTTCCTCCCCGATGAGCCCTTTGGAATGCCTGGAACTCGGTGGTGACAGTTCGGAGTTGCTCTTCCCCTGGAGGGCCCGGGGTGGAGGGAAGTTCTAGATAAGAATCCAGGGCTTGGGCCTTGCCTCTTGCCCTGTCTCTTTCTTTCCAGAGGACTTGGTGGACGCCAAGCGTGGAAACAGCCACTCTGGGACACTTGGCCCGCCCTGATCGGCCTGCCTACTTCCTGGCCCAGCCCCTGCTCCGGGATTAAGAAAAACAACAGTCTCTTCATTTAGACCGCTCTGAAGTACAAAAGAGATGCTCACTTACACACCCTTGCTATGAATATTTCCCCCTCCCACCCCTCCCAAGTCCTCACGATTCAGATGAGAACCATTAGCCCCATTTTAAAGAAAAGGAAACTGAGGCTCAGTGAGATGGGAGATTTTTGCCCTGGCCACAGAACTAGTAAGTGTATAGAGTTGTTTTCTTTTTTTTTCCCCTAACTTTTTTGTGTGTGTACGCGCACATACCCAGTGTGTGCTAAGTTGCTTCAGTCAGATCCAACTCCTTGCTACCCCATGGACTGTAGCCTGCCAGGCTCCACTATCCCATGGGATTCTTCAGACAAGAATATTGAAGTGGGTTGCCATTTCCTTCTCCAGGGGATCTTCCCGACCCAGGGATCGAACCCACATACCTTAGGTCTCCTGCGTTGGCAGGCGGGTTGTTTATCACTAGCGCCACCTGGGAAGCCCTTTTTTAGGGGTGCTGGTGGTTTAGTTGCTAAGTCGTGTCTGACTCTTGCGACCCCATGGACAGAGGAGCCTGGCAGGCTACATCCATGGGATTCTCCAGGCAAGAATACTGGAGTGGGTTGCCATTTCCTTCTCCATGGGATCTTCCCAACTCAGGAATCGAACCCAGGTCTCCTGCATTGTAGGCAGATTCTTTACCAACTGAGCTACAAGGGAAACCCTTTTTTCTAGTGAGGTATAGTCAATTTGCAGTCTAATATTAGTTCCAGGTGTACAACATAGTGATTCCGAATTTGTATAGCTTATACGCTGTGTAAAGTTAGTTTAGACTATTGGCTGTATTCTCTATGCTGTATAATATATCTCTAGTCAGGGTTGTGGTTTTTCCAGTGGTCATGTATGGATGTGAGAGTTGGACTATAGAGAAGGCTGAGCACCGAGGAATTGATGTTTTTGAACTGTGGTGTTGAGAAGACTCTTGAAGAGTCCCTTGGGCTGCAAGGAAATCAAACCCGTAAATCCTAAAGGAAATCAACCCTGAATATTCATAGGAAAGAATGATGCTGAAGCTGAAGTTCCAATACTTTGGCCTCCTGATGGGAACAGCTGACTCACTGGAAAAGACCCTGATGCTAGGGGCGGGGATTGGGGGCAGGGGGAAAAGGGGACGACAGTGGACGGGATGATTGGATGGCATTGCTGACTCGATGGACATGGGTTTGGGTGGACTCCAGGAGTTGCTGATGGGTGAGGAGGCCTGGCGTGCTGCAGTCCATCGGGTCACAAGGAGGTGGACACGACTGAGCAACTGAAATGAACTACACTGAACTGATAGCTAATTTATTTATTTTTTTATTAACTTTTATTGGAGTCTAGTTGCTTTGCCATGTTGTGTCAGTTTCCACTGTGAAGAACTAGTGAGTGTTCAGAGTTTCTTGCGATCCCAAGTCTGCATTCCGAGTTCTGCCCCACCCCACTCCCACCCTTGTGCTCCTGTCAACACCAAGAGGGAGTGCTGTGTGATGGAAAACACAGGCAGCCTCCGAGACGCTGGAGCCGCCTCTGAATCTCAGCTCCACCGCTTCCTTTTGCTTCCTTTTCCTTGGACAGTTACGTCACCCCTCTGAGTTTCAGGGTCCTTATCTGGAAAAGGGACTAATAATAGTAACCACCCAGCAGGGCTGACGTGAGAGTGAAACAAAATGATCATACATGAAGTACTTGGCACACAGTCAGCAGAAAGTACTCAATAACCCACAGCGGCTATTTTATCCCAGGCCCTGGAGGTGAGACCATATCTGTCCTGCAGGTCTGTCTGGTCCTGTTTCCTCACTGGCTTCTGGGAGGATCAAATGAGATGGCAGATGGCAAAGGGCATAGAGTGTATGCCTTTATCTCTGCTAGGATACCACTGACTGCACAAGACTCAGATTGTCTGAGTGAGGCTGCTTCTTAAATTTCATGTCTCCTCTGGACAGAAGGGAGCCAAGAACATCCTGGAGCAGGTTGTGACATGTTGGTGTAACCTTCACCTCCTTTTTTAAGGGAGGACACTGAGAACCAGAGAGATGCAGGCACCTGCTCACGTTCACATGGCAAGGCAGGGTGAAGGTGGACACAGAGCTTGTTCCCCTTGGAAACTGACAGTCTCCATGGGAGGGACTCCTCTGTCTCTCTCCTCCCAAAGGGGCCTGACTCAGAAAGACTCGGAAACTGTTGCCAAGTATCTAAGGGCAGGTTGTGGATGGAAAAGGCATGTTTTAGCAGGAGCCACTGGTGGAGAAATGAATCCGAAGGATCACGAGTCAACAGAGCAATGCGTTTTCCCACATCCATCTTCACCAGTGGCCATGGAACTGCGGCATGTACTTTGTTTCAGAATAAAGGACTTCTCCTGGAGCCTGGGACCAGCTCTTATCGCTGCATTTAAGAAGGACACCGTCAGAAAAGACAGGTCTGGAGAAGGAGACGAGGCAGACAAAAGCTCTTCCCATGAGGCACCAGAGGTACTAACCAGGGCTCTTTGATTTGCTGGGATCATAAAACCCAGCCCAAACTGGCTTCAACAACAAGGAGAATTTGAGGACTTCCCTGATGGTCCAGTGGTTAAGAATCCACCTGCCAATCCAGGGGACACAGACTGGATCCCTGGTCTGGGAATATTCTACATGCTGCAGGGCAACTAAGTCTGTGCGCCTCAACTACGGAAGACCCCGCACCCGGAGTCTGCTCTACAACAAGAGAAGCCACCGCAGTGAGCAATGCACCCCAACGAAGAGTAGCCCCTATTCACCGCAGCTAGAGAGAAGCTGCACACAGCAAGGAAGGCCCAGAGCAGCAGCCCCTCCCTAAAAAACAACAACAACAAGGAGAATGGCCTAACTCACGCATCAGGGGTGGATCCTCAGGTGTGCGCTTGATTGAGCAGCTCAAGTGGCATCACTACAGTGGTGGGTTAAAAGCAGTCCGTAAGAAAAGGGACCCCGCCTACGCTGTCGGTGGGAATGTACATCGGCACAGCCACTACGGTCAATGCTACGAAGGCTCCTTAAAACACTAAAAATAGATTTCCCACACTCCCTGGCACATATGTAAGCAAAACTATAATTCAAAAAGATACACACACCCCAGTGTTCATAGCAGCACTATTTACAACAGCCAAGACATGGAGACAACGTGAATGTCCATTGACAGATGAACGGGTAGAGAAGGTGTGGTGCATGTATATGATAGGATACACTCAGCCATAAAAACGATGAAAGAAAGCCATTTGCAGCAACATTGTTGTTGCCGTTCAGTTGCTCGGTCATGTCCGACTCTTTGTGACCCCATGGACTGCAGCACGCCAGGCCTCCCTGTCCTTCACCCCTCCCGGAGCTTGCTCAAACTCATGTTCATTGAGTCGGTGATGCCATCCAACCATCGCATCCTCTGTCGTCCCCTTCTCCTCCTGCCCTCAATCTTTCCCAGCATCAGCGTCTTTCCTAATGAGTCAGCTCTTTGCATCAGGTGGCCAAAGTGTTGGAGCTTGAGCTTCAGCACTGGTCCTTCTAATGAATATTCAGGGTTGATGAACCTGAAGATTATCATACAAAGTGAAGTAAATCAGAAAGAGACAAACACCATATGACATCTCTGACGTGTGTGTGTGCTCAGTTGTGTCTGACTCTTTGCCACCCCGTGGACTGTAGCCTTCCAGGCTCCTCTGTATAATATCCAGGCGAGAATACTGGAGTAGGTTGCTGGTTCCTCCTCCAGAGGATCTTCCTGACCCAAGGATCGAACTGTGTTTCCTGAGTCTCCTGCATTGGCAGGCAGATTCTTTACCACTAAGCCACCTGGGAAGCCCCACTTACATGTGGAATCTGAAATATGACATGAACTTATTTATGAAACAGAAAGAGACTCACAGACATAGAAAGCAAACCCAAGGTTACTAAAGGGGCAAAGGGGTGGGAGAGGAGTACAGGAGGAATTTGGGATCAGCAGATACAAACTGCTGCTGTTGCTGCTGCTGTTGCTTCAGTCGTGTCCGACTCTGTGCGACCCCATAGACGGCAGCCCACCAGGCTCTGCCGTCCCTGGAATTCTCCAGGTGAGAACACTGGAGTGGGTTGCCATTTCCTTCTCCAATGCATGAAAGTAAAAAGTGAAAGTGAAGTCGCTTCAGTCATGTCCGACTCTGTGCGACCCCATAGACGGCAGCCCACCAGGCTCCGCCATCCCTGGAATTCTCCAGGCGAGAACCATTGAGTGGGTTGCCATTTCCTTCTCCAAGATACAAACTACTACCTATGAAATAGATAAGCAACAAAGTCCTCCTACATAGCACAAGGAACTAGATTCAGTATCCTGTAATAAACCATAATGGAAAAGAATATGAAAAAGTATGCATATACATATCTGTATAACTGAATCACTTTACTATACAACAGAAATTAATACAGCACTGCAAATCAACTATACTTCAATTTTTAAAAACGTCTCCACTAAAAAAAAGCCAACGGGTCCACAGATTCTTCAACTCTCCCTTCAAAGGAAACCTAATGATCCTCCCCTTCAGTCTGGGCTGTACCAAGTGACTTGCTTCTAGAAGACAGTAAAAAATGGAAATAACCATGCGACTCGAGAGACTTAGGTTCTAGAAGGCATGGTTGGTCCTCCCTTGCTCTCTAGGGTGGGTGGGAGTGGGGGAGCCATGTGCCATGGAAAGGTCTACTTGGTGAGCAACTGAGGCCTCCTCCCAACATTCATGTAAGTGAGTCATCTTGGAAAGGGATCCTTCAGCCTCAGTCAAGCCTTCAGATGAGTGCAGCCATAGCCAACATCTTCCTATAAACTCCTGAGAACCTGAAACAGAACCACACCCATTTAGGCTCTCCAAATTCCCAACTCTTGACCATGTGGGATAATAAATGTTTGCTGTCTTTAAGTTGTCAAATTTAGGGTAATTTGCTATACAATAGTAACTAATAAAAAACACAGACTGAGTTCTATTTCTCAATGAAGTCTCTAGGCTCTGCCTGCCTCTGTATATTGACTTTATCCTCAAAAGGGATCCTCCTTGGGCAGAAGAGCTGCTGCACCTCCAACTCTCACATCCCCTCAGTACACTCTGCAGGCAACCATATCCTGCCCAATACTTCTGCAGAAGCAAAAAGTAGCTTCTCTCCTCTGAAAGCTGTACTTTTCTTTTTTTAAAAGAAAACTTTATTGAATGTTACAATAGTGCTTTTGTTTTTTAATGTTTTGTGGGTTTTTTTGGCAGTGAAGCTTGTGGTATCTTAGCTCCCCAACTAGGGAACCAAAACACACCCCCGGCTTTGGAAAGCAGTCTTAATCACTGGACCACCAGGCAAGCCCCCGCTGCTGCCTTCTTTTGGCAGATCCCTGACTCTGGCTCAGGTAGTGTCTGTTTTTGTGACTGACTGTAAAGGGATGAGGCATTGCCTGGTCCAAGCCATCAGAGCCCCCCCTGGAGGTGGAGGTGCCACCCTTACCCCCAGCTAGTCACGTGGGGTTCCAGTAGAGCCAAATATGGTTCCGACATGGGAGAGACGGGGAACACGTGATGAGAAGCCACATAATAGCCATGACGTCACAGTGGTGGCGGTGGAGTGCTCAGGAACAGGAAATGAACCACGGGCTCCAGCATCCTCCAGAGCGAATGGATGACAGACAGGACTGAGGGGTTAAGGGGCAGGCTGTGTGATCAGACAGGATCCAAATCCTGGATCTATACTCACCTGCTTATGTGACTTTTCTGGGATGAGTCCTACTGTTCATTCAAAAGCTTCACTGAGCACTCACTGTCGCTTCATCGTCTCTTTCCATGGCTAGACAAAAACACGCCCAAAGAAAACTCCGTGATCAAGTCTTTGTTGTAGTAACCCAAGTGCTTGGCACACATGAGGCACATGTGGCTCGAGAGTTGAAGCATTTGGAGAAGTGAGCAAATGTTCTTCGTGGCTCCAAGGAAACTGAAAGGAGCTCTAAAGGACAACTTTCAGATAAAAGGAGCACAGATACTGGAAATAAAAGAGAAAATGAAAGAAATAATTATAGATACTTACTATGTGCCAGGAAAAAGCCTGTTTCAGGTCCGATTGCCTTAATTCTTCGCAAACATATGAGGTGAATACTGTTATGAACCCATTTCACAGGTGAAGAAACTGGATGCAGAAGACAATTGACGTTGCTCATTTACTTATTTACCATATGAGTGCCTTTCCTGTGCCAGGCCCTGGTGATTCACTCATAAACAAAGCAGCAAGGGTTTGAATCACTCGTTGAGCAAAGAGCAAAACTGGGACATTAGAACCCAGCTGGGTTTATTTTCAAAGTTCGAGTGCTTGACTGTTACATGGATTCCTTGCACAACAGAAGCCTCATAATGTAGCGAGTTTCCTGTCACTGAAGGTATGCAAGTGAGAACTGGAGAGAGCTAGGGACTGGCTGCAAAAGAATTACAACTTGGGATGGACTAGGTGAGCTGCCAGGGCCCTGGAGCTGTTCTTCAAGCTCTGGAACCCTCCAGAGAGCCTCTGAGCACTGAATCTAGTGTCTCACCGACCTGAAGAAAGATAGGGATGGAGGGAGAAGGAAAGAGAAGGAAAAAGGAAAGAGAAATCAGGAGAGATCGACTAACATCTAGGGCGTCTGCTCCTGCTGCGGGGCCCAGGGTCTGGGCGCCACCTCGTGGAAGAATGTGAGAAGCTGCTGGAACAGGAAAGAGAAAATGAAGGAGTTGGAAGTAGAGTCCAGTTGCTAAGTCATGTACAGCTCTCTGAGACCTAGTGGACTGCCGCATGCCAGGCTCCTCTGTCCTCCACTGTCTCCCAGAGCTTGCTCAGATTCATGTCCACTGAGTAGGTGATGCCATCCAACCATCTCATCCTCTGCCGCCCCCTGCTCCTTTTGCCTTCAATCTTTCCCAGCAGCAGGGTTGGCTCTTCACATCAAGTGGCCCAAGTATTGGAGCTTCAGCTTCAGCATCAGTCCTTCCAGTGAATATTCAGGGTTGATTTCCTTTAGGATTGACTGGTTTGATCTCCTTCTGACAAATCATGGTCCACTGGAGAAGGTAATGGCAACGAAGATAAATGTGCATGTGGAACAATTCTCACAGGAAACCAACGGGGAACAGGCTGAGGGAGGTGAAGTGGCTTGCCTCGTCTCAGTGTGTCTGGCTGAGACGCTGCTGCAGAACATTACTCCTGACCATTGCAACACTGCACCGCTCCTCTCTTTCATGTCCCTGAGCATGAGGTCCATCCCTGATTCTTCACCCCTCTTCCCAGCCATGTGCCAAGAGCTTCACTGGGGCAGGGACTACGTTCTGTTCATCTCATTTAATCCTCCTCACAACCCTGTGAGGTGGGTACCATGATTACCATTTTACTCATAGAGGCAAGAGTTTAAATAAACTAGAAGTATCTAAGGTATCCACCACCTTCCCTGGTGGCTCAGAGGTTAAAGTGTCTGCTGGCAATGCGGGAGACCTAGGTTCGATCCCTGGGTCAGGAAGATGCCCTGGAGAAGGAAATAGCAACCCACTCCAGTATTCTTGCCTGGAGAATCCCATGGACGGAGGAGCCTGGTGGGCTACACAGTCCACGGGGTCGCAAAGTCAGACACGACTGAGACACTTCACTCACTAATATATACGTAAAAAGAACTAGATATTAAGTATACAAAAGGGAGAACTGTAGCGGTTTTGATGTTGGCCTGAGTTAATTCACTTTCTATTTTCCAAACTTCCTGGTTGTAGAAAATCTTTACAATGTATCCGCAGTTTTAGTTCATGGTATGTTGAATGGAAAAAACATTACTAAATTTTACAACGGACTTCTCTGGTGGTCCAGTGGTTTGGAATCCGCCTTGCAATGCAGGGGGCGCAGGTTCTAGCCCTGATCAGGGAACCGGGATGTCACACGCTTTGGAGGACTAAGCCCTTGTGCCACAACGAGAGAGGCCCCGCACCCCAACAAAGGACCCTACATGATGCAACGAAGATCCCGTGTGCCAGTTAAGACCCAACGCAGGCAAACTAATAAAACGTTATATATACATGGTTTGATCCTGATATGCTCTGTACTTCTAAATATATTTGGGGGAAAACCTGCTTTGTTCCATATATTAAAGGAGGGGAGCTCAGTGATGGTTGATTGTTTTCAAGTACAGTACTTGACCTGAGGTAGGTGCCTTTGGTTTTATTTGGATGATGGGATCAACAATTCCTTTTTTTTTTTTTGGTGGTGGTGGTGTGGGGGCACACTGCTGTGCTGTGTGGCTTGCGGGATCTTAAGTATCTAGATCAGGAACTGAACCCAGGCCCCCACAGTGAAAGCCTGAGTCCTAACCACTGAACTGCCAGGGAATTTCCCAAGTTCTTCTCTTTTTGTTTTCCAATTTCTCTAAAAGTGAACATCAGTATCAGTTCAGTCACTCAGTTGTGTCCGACTCTTTGTGACCTCATGAACCGCAGCACACCAGGCCTCCCTGTCCATCACCAACTCCTGGAGTTTACCCAAACTCATGTCCATTGAGTCAGTGATGCCATCTAACCATCTCATCCTCTGTCATCCCCTTCTCCTCCTGCCCCCAATCCTTCCCGACATCAGGGTCTTTTCAAATGAGTCAGCTCTTCGCATCAGGTGGCCAAAATATTGGGAGTTTCAGCTTCAACATCAGTCCTTCCAATGAACACCCAGGACTGATTCTCCTTTAGGATGGACTGGTTGATGTGTATTTTATAGTTAGAGACCATCATCTTAAATACAGTTCTAAGTCCCAAAAGGACTTGGACATTAGGAGACAAGAAAGGGTATCCCAGGCAGAGAACAGCAAGAGAAACGCAAAAGAACGGAAGTGGGAAATCAAGGGTACCTGAGGGCTGCTCAGCACACCTTGGCTGTCTGGATGGGTCCCAAATGGTTGAGGTGAGCTTCCCCCTCCAGGTGGGGTCCAGACCCGGCAGGCTTACCAACTTCTGAGCCTGTGGGCTACGTAAGCCAAAGCCTCCACGCTTAAACTGCTAGAAAGGTCCCTACCCAGTTACGCTCTAGGTAAGGAGCAGATGTGGGACTTGAGGTTCACAAAGGCCACTTTTGCACATCCTTTCCTGTTTGGGGGTTTTTCCTTCCACATTTCCACTATTCATTGCAAGCTACTACTACCCCTGCCTCAGAAGCACCTGGGTACTCTGTTCCCTTCGACTACAACAAAATTAAAGCTGGGGGCCCTCAATTCCTTGAGGGGATGGAAATAATTCTGAAAGAAAGTGAAAGTGAAGTTGCTCAGTTGTGTCTGACTCTTTGTGACCCCGTGGACTGTAACCTACCAGGCTTCTCTGTCCATGGGATTCTCCAGGCAAGAATCCAACTCTCTTGCAATCCCATGGACTGTAGCCCACCAGTCTCCTCTGTCCATGGGATTTTCCTACTGGAAGGGGTTGCCATTTCCTCCTCCAGGAAATCCCAACCCAGGTATTCAACCTGCATCTCCACTGCCTACTGGATGGCAGGTGGATTCTTTACTGCTGAATTCTACTCTGTAGAAACCCTGAGAGCCTACAAGTACAATTTCAGGAATATTCTCATACAGATACAAATCTGCCTTAATACGGCATTGAAGTCTGTCAGCACATGAAAAGATGCTCAACATCATTAGCCATCACAAGACAAGCAAATCAATCCACAGTGAGATACTAGTTCACACCCACTAGGCTAGTTATTATCAAACCGTATTGTTAAGGATGTGGAGAAGTGATAATCCTCATACTCTGCTAATAACAATGTTAAGACAGTACAGCTGCTTTTGAAAATAGTCCAGCAGTTTCTTAAAAAGTTGGATTATGTATGACCCAGCAATGCCACTCCAAGGTATACATATGTACGTATATACATACCCAAGAGAATATATGTCCACATAAATAAAAACGTACATGCAAATGTTCATAGCAGCTTTATTCACAATAGCTGGAAAGCACAAACAGCTCAAATGTCCAACTGATGAATGGATAAACAAAATGTAGTATATCCACATAAGGCAAAGCCACTTAAGAAATAAAAAATATGAAGTGCCATCGATGAACCTTAAACACACGGGCTTCCCAAGCAGTGCAATGGCAGAGAATCCACCTGCCAATGCAGGAGATGCAAGAGACGCAGGTTCTACCCCTGGGTTGGGAAGATCTCCTGGAGGAGGAAATGGCAGCCCATTCCAGTATTCTTGCCTGAAGAATTCCATAGACAGAGGAGCCTGACAGGCCACAGTCCATGGGGTCGCAGAGTCAGACACAACTGAGCAGTTTGTAACTTAAATGACAGAAGTCAGACACAAAAGGGCACATACGAAATGATACCAATGAAATGTCCAGAATAAACACATCTATAGACAGCTGGGTCTGCTGGGACTGTCAGGAGAGTGAGAAGTGACTGCTAATAGGCAGTGTCTTTTTAGGGTAATGAAAACGTTCCAGAATAGTGGTGACGGTTGCATAACCTTGTGAATATACTAAGTACCACTGAACTGCACTTTAAAATGGTGAATTTTATTTAAAGAAAAAATTACATTGTAAAGAAATGATTAAAATCCCTTTCAGACAGCCAAACTAAAACTTGTCATAGTTAACAGAATGACCACATATTATGTTACCTAAGAAAATGGGGACCTCGCTTTGTACTATCGTTACTTTATATGTATTAACTAACACATTAAACTCTTTAAAAACAGAGGTTGTTCCATTATTTGACTCAGATCCAAGAAAGGGAAGCACTTAGATGTTAAGTAACTCTAACCAAGGTCACACAGTGGAAAGCTATGGCAGAAACTTTGGCCTGCCAGACTTATGTTCTTGCCCACTCCAGATTGTATGTTTTTATCCCCAGGAGGCAAATCCTAGATAGCTGGCAGGAGTCACCATGTCTTCGCGTTCCTCACCTCGAGCCCCAGCAATGTCCGGCAAATGACAGTCAATTAAACTTCTTTCCCATCTGTTCATCCAGTATTTGTGCCTCTACAGCCTACTAGGCACTGAGGACAGTCACAAGCAAGACCAAGTCCCTAGGGACCAAAAATACGTCATTTCAGGTCGTAATCATCGCTATAAATGAAAAAAGAGAAGTCAGGAAAGCCTGTCTGAAAAAAACCTAGTAAAGAAACAGGTTAGATCGGGCAGTGAAAACAAAGGCTTTTGGAGAGAACAACTTTGATCAAAGCAAGAGCAAGGACGTAGATATGGCTTGAGCAGACTGAGGGGAGGAGATGAGGATGCCCAAGCAGGTGCTACTGGGTCTTGCAGGCCAGAGTAAGAAATCTGGATTTTACTGAGGCACGAAAGAAGAGTCTCTTGAGGGTTTTGAGCAGTACTATGATCTGACAAGACTCCCTGGTAGCCCAGTTGGTAAAGAATCCACCTGCCAATGCAGGAGACCTGGGTTGGATCCCTGGTTGGGAAGATCCCCTGCAGAAGGGAATGGCAACCCACTTCAAGTTCTTGCCTGAAAAAATCCCATACACAGAGCAGCTGGGCAGGCTACAGTCCACAGGGTCGCAGAGAGTCAGACACGACTTAGCAACTAAACTACCACCATGATCTGACAGGCTACTGGGAACAGAACGGCCTGTGTGCATGAGTACTGGACGGTGGACGCCGCCACTGACGCTATCGACTCAATTCTGAGTGAATGTAACAGCTACCAAATGAGACTGAGACAAGATCGGAGGACACGTTCAATTTGGTATGCCTTTCAGACACCCAAATGAACTTATCAACCAGGTAGCTGGACAGGGGTCTAGGTCAAGGGGAAGTTTAACTGGAAAACGTGACACATCAACAAAAAGACATTTAAAATCAAAGGACCTAGGGATTCTTTTGTGTTCGGCAGCTTTCTCTCCAGACTCCCATCACATCACATTTCAAAGCATCCACGAAGAGAGAAAAGAGCTAGTGAGGTAGAGGAAACCTGGTGTTCCCTTTAGAAGGTAAGGGTTTCAGCAAAGGAGCGAGTAAGTCCAAGTCTGCCAGCAGGGCTAGCGAAGGAGGGAAACTGATCGCTCACTTTGGCAAAATGAAGGCTGCTGCTTACCTTAACAAGCAGTTCAGTCAAGTGGAGGAAGGAAAGCCTGCTGAATAAATGAGACAAGTGAACAAATGCATTGAATGAGTGAATGGCTAGACACAAGTACCCCCAAATAATGTTCATGGGTTTGTTCATATTGGAAGGGGTAAGTCAGGAGCAACCACCTTAGATACGGGATATTCTGTGCATTTCCAACATTACCGAATTGTAAAATCAAAAGGAAGTCACATGGAAGATCCTTGAACGCTCTCTTAAGTTGCCCCATACAGAGATGTGAATGCTACTGTTCTACCTTACACAGTGTTATCAGCTTCCAAGTTCTCTCAAATTATATTACTCTCCTCAATCTTAAAATTAAAAATGGCCAGTAGGGAGCCAAACACCATACCCACTGACACCAGACACCACCCATACCAACCACCCTCGCCCCGCCCCCCACACAGGTGCACGAACGCACCTCTGATAGAGGGAGGCTGCTCCAGTCATTTGTTAACCTTCATTCACTTCCTGGAATGTGCCACACTCCTTCTGCCTTGGGGTATGCATACTGTGTGCTCTGCCTGAAATTCTTCTCTTCCCCTATGCCTGGCTGACCTGCCCATTATATATGTTCCAATCTCACTGTGTACTTCCCTCTCATGGCACTTATCATATTACTAAATAAAGATGCCAGGACAATTTTATCACCTTGTATTTCCCTTGCCCAATCCTTCCTCTGCCAAAGCTGCCAAGGGGGTAAAAATATAGGCACTGTAAGATTTCTAAGGTGGGTCTCCTGCAGTATTCAGATGGGTAATAAAAGTGAGTGGCCAACATTTTTAAATTTAGAAATTTATTCTGTTTAATCCACAAGCTTTATATAGCTTTAGTTAAAAAAAAAAAAAACAAAACAGAAACAAAAACAAAACAATAACAGTGAAAACAAGACACTATTTCAAAGTCTGGGCCCTTCCAGCTTTCCAAATACAAGAGCTCTGAAAGTTGTATATACTGACTGGAACAAGACAAAATTATGAATGGAGCCATGACATTTCATAAAACAAAATTTTACGTAACTGAAGGATCCTTCCTGGGGCTAATTAATTGCCTTTACAAAAAAAGAGAAAAGAATGAAATTCCAGTGTTCCAAATCAACTTGTTACACATCTATATAAACCCACAGTGTCCTGGCAAACAACATGCTTTCATTTTCTGTCTCATCTTAGAGCTCGAATCCTGATTCATTTCAGCAGAGACTCCACAGGCAACAGGAAAGATTGTGGCATTAAAATATTCATTTATACTTTTGTGGTAGTTCAACAGTGGTCTTATTTCTGGGCAAGCTTGCAAACCATCAAGGTTGAAAGCATCATAACTTAAATGGGTGCTAAGACTCAAATGAGAAAAAGGAAAGAAAAAGAAAGAAAAACCTCTGGGAATAGCCAGGGGTATTTAAAGGAACCATAAGAATGCCAACAGTATTTAAACCCCCTTTTTTAAAAAGGGGATTTTTCTTTTTTGGCTTAAAATACTTCACTCTAAACGAAGTTATGTCAGCTGTCAATGAAAGAATGTCACTAACACACTGGGGACACCTTTGCAATGTAAATCCATGCCCTTGTTTACATGGTGAACTTCAACCTAGCAATTATTACAACAAATGTTATAGTCTAAAGCTCAAACACATTTTAGCAATTTTGAAATTGAATTGCGTACAAACCAAATAAAATTTACATCGTAACAAACATTTCCACCTAGGACTGTGGGGACACTTGAGCCTTCCGCATTGATCTCAGGGCCTTTTCACGCAGGTGCTTTTCTAAGTCATCAAGGTTATCTTCAGCCTCACTTTCAGTCTCCTAAAAACAAACAAATAAACCAGAAAGGTTGTATCGTTAAATCTTGAGACAACGGTTGCCAATGTTGAGTCTTATCTGTGGTGATGGCAGCACGACTGTGTGAATATACTAAACCATAAAATCACTCCACTTTAAATGGGTGAATTACATGTTTAATCACGTCAAAGTGCTCTTTAAAATATATATTAAGCCTTTTGAACGTTATTCATATTCTTATTCAGCCTTAGCAAATTCCTGCTCTTGGTGGGTGGTCCTAGAGAAACCAATCAGAACAGAGTGAACACTGGGCATCTAATTATTAGAAGAAAATTACAAGCTACTTCTGCACACCAAATAATTTAGCTCTTTGTACAAACTGCAAGACAGGGCCCATAAATACCTTCTTAGGCTCTGGCTCTGCCTCCGGTTCTTCCTGTGCTGATGTGGTTGTGGGAGCAGCTACAGCTGCAGGGGTCACAGCGGCTGCAGCAGCGGCAGCTACAGCCTTCTCCTTCTTGTGTTTTTTGTGCTTCTTGTGCTTCTTATCCTTTTTGTGTTTCTTGTCCTTCTTTTTCTTCTTTTTCTTTCCACCTCCTTCTGGGTCTGAATTCTAGAAATCCAGAAAAACAAAAGCAATAAAGTCAACCTGTCCAATGAAAAATTTTATTTCAAGGGAATAACCAGCTGAATTAATCTCAGGATTTCATAGGGCTTCAGGGGGAAGAAGGTCCAAGACCAGTCACCACCAAGAAAAGTACTCCTAAAGATGGGAGTAAAGACTTCCAAGAGCTGAAATAGATCCTGAAGGTAAATGATTTAAATTTCCCCAACTAACTTTGGGCTTTTCCGGTGGCTTAGCAGTGAAGAATCTGCCTGCAATGCAGGAGACGTGGGTTTGATACCTGGGTCAGGAAGATCCCCTGGAGGAGGGTATGGCAACTCACTCCAGTGTTCTTGCCTGGGAAATCGCATGGACAGAGGAGCCTGGTGGGCTACAGTCCACAGGGTCGCAAAGTGTCAGACACGACGGAAACAACTGAGCATGTGCGCCAGGTCTCCCAGTCACAAACCATGAACCAGGTCTCCAAGACTGGCCTGAGGCTGGGTCTACTTCCAGATGCAAGGAAAAGCTCCATGATGAATACGAAGAAAAGTCTCTGAACTCACCCAAACTGAATTCTGGTTCCTGAACCTACTGGTCAACCTCACACAAGTTGTCTGACTTGTTCTGAGGCCTTTTTATCAACCCCAATTGAGTATTACAATCCCTAATAAAGCTGTTTACGATAATTAAAAATGGGAATATCTGTAAATCACCCATCATACCAGCCTAAGTAATAAAAAACTATTACCCTAATTATAAGTGTGTGTGATTGCCACATCTCTAGTCACTGATCTCTAGAATGCAGGGTTATTTATTCTCCACTGCATATATTCCAAATTTAAGCCAAGAGTAGTTTCTGCTATAAATGCATCTAGTCTGTAATGTAATTTTTAATTTCATATTTCCAAGCAATTACTTAAAATTCCTCATCATTCAACTAGTCTGCACAATAACACAACCCGATTAAGATGGACAACTAACTACTGATGTTTTTTATACAATATAAGAATCTGCCACGATTAATGAATCACAAAGGAAAACAGTTTAAGCTCTGATATTTTACTATCCCAATGATATGTAAGCTTGATGATGTAAAAACAAGAATGTTACTCTTATTTACGTAGCCTGCCAAAGATAAGACTGCTGCTGCTGCTGCTAAGTCGCTTCAGTCGTGTCCGACTCTGTGTGACCCCATGGACTGCAGCCCACCAGGCTACCCCGTCCCTGGGATTCTCCAGGCAAGAACACTGTAGTGGGTTGCCATTTCCTTCTCCAATGCATGAAAGTGGACAGTGAAAGTGCAGTCGCGCAGTTGTGTCCGACTCTTAGCGACCCCATGGGCTGCAGCCTACCAGGCTCCTCCATCCATGGGATTTTCCAGGCAACAGTACTGGAATGGGGTGCCATTGCCTTCTCCAAGATAAGACTATCTGGGTCAATAACGTACTTTCTGTTTCATCTAATATTTTACATGTTCCAATATTCATTTGTTATTACAGAAATAATGTATTTCCAAATTAAGAGCATTAAAATGTAAAGGAGAAAAATTAAAGATCACTAATTATTCTCCTCCAAAACCACTGGTGACATTTTGACATCTTGTGATACTTTTCTTAAAAAATAAAATGTAATCATACTAATAGACATGATGGTGACTGCAGCCATGAAATTAAAAGACGCTTACTCCTTCGAAGAAAAGTTATGACCAACCTAGATAGCATATTCAAAAGCAGAGACATTACTTTGCCGACAAAGGTCCGTCTAGTCAAGGCTATGGTTTTTCCAGTGGTCATGTATGGATGTGACAGTTGGACTGTGAAGAAAGCTGAATGGCAAAGAATTGATGCTTTTGAACTGTGGTGTTGGAGAAGACTCTTCGAGAGCCCCTTGGACTGCAAGGAGATCCAACCAGTCCATTCTGAAGATCAGCCCTGGGATTTCTTTGGAAGGAATGATGCTAAAGCTGAAACTCCAGTACTTTGGCCACCTCATGTGAAGAGCTGACTCATTGGAAAAGACTCTGATGCTGGGAGGGATTGGGGGCAGGAGGAGAAGGGGACGACAGAGGATGAGATGGCTGGATAGCATCACTGACTCGATGCAAGTGAGACTGAGTGAACTCCGGGAGTTGGTAATGGACAGGGAGGCCTGGCGTGCTGCCATTCATGTGGTCGCAAAGAGTTGGACATGACTGAGCGACTGAACTGAACTGAAGATCAAAACTTTCATTGATTGTGTAATCGTAACTATTCCCAAATAATACTAGAGAGAACAGAAACACTAATTTGCTCCTAGATAATATTAGAATCAAGGTGTTTTTTTCCCCCATTTTTCTAAGTTATTTATATAGCTCAACCTTCACCACCAAAATTATAGAAATTAATACTATAAAAGACACTGGAAATTAGTGGATGTCTATAGAGTATTAAGCATGCACAGTGATGCAAACACCACCACTTATGCGCCTCCTTTTGAAGTCCATCTGAATCACAGAAAATTATGCTCCTCTGAACTACAAAAGACAAAAACCTCTCTCCTTCCAAGTAACCATTTACACTTATAAAGGATGTCCACAACAGGGCAGACATACCCTTGCCGGTGATGGGCTTGGTGTTGGGCTTTTAGCCTTTTTAACCGGTACCGCTGGTGACCAGTTGGTGGAGGGTGACTGAGACTGGACAGGTGACGGAGGTGCTGGGGGCTTTTTCGCTGCTGGCTCAGGAGATCCCGAGACAGATCGGGAAGATGAGACCCTCCTTACCGACTGAGGGCTTGGTGAGGCAGCTCTAGAAACAGAAGGAAAAAATAAAACATTCAGCATTCAAAACAGAGATCCTTCTTTAAGAGAAAACCACCAACTACCATTACACAACCAGATCACCAACTTTAATATTTTACAGCACTAGTTTGCTGGTTGATTGTATCGACACAATTTTTATCATTTAAGTCTCCTGAAGAGTAGTTCCAAGCCCCACTATCCTCTACCCATTCTATTAATGGTTCTTCTTGTAGGAAATTAGTAATGCCATATTTAACACTGCTTTTATCAGTCTTATAGACATGCAAGAAGCATCCTATGCATTGCTTCAGAGCTGGATTTGGAAGCACACTTCTCAATTAACCTGATATCCTTAAGAACCAATAAAATCCTCATTTAGCTCATACCACAAGGAACTATCCTGAAAACAGAAAAGGATATATGAATAGGACCGAGAATTTGCCTTAAAGTTTGTATTCACAGCTGTTCTTTCCTGTTATAAATGTGTGTGTTGTGTGTGTGTTGGGGGTTGGGGGGAGGGAGGAGCTTCCAAACATAAAGAGCTACGCAAGTTAAGTGTTCCTAACCAAAAAGGATAAAACGTTTTTACTTTTTTATCTTTTTGGGTTCCGGAGTCCTGGAGACTCTCCTAATGGGCCTAGAACTTGGAGATGGGGACTGCCTTCTTTGGGGTGACGATGATGCTCCTCTTCGAGCAGGTGGAGGACTTGAGGTCTGAGGAGCGCGAGGCCGTGGTGAGGGCGAATGCCGTTTGTTTGGCTGTGGTGACCGGGCCTCCCGGGCAGATCGGCTCGGGGAAGACCCTTTCCTATGCTTTGATGACAATGAAGGCGAACGTCTCTTGGTGACTGGGGAGCTTCTTTGTTTGGGAGGTGGTGAATGGGAGACCCGACGCTTTGGTGGTGGAGATGGTGATGCCCTTCGTTTAGGAGGGGGAGGGGGCGAAGCCGTTCTTCTCTTTGGAGGTGGAGAAGGAGAGTATCTCCTCTGTATTGGAGGAGAGTATCTTCTTGGGGAAGGTGAGCGACGACGTGGAGGAGGAGACGGAGTCCTAGGAAAAATACATCATGAAAGCTTAAAGGACTAAAAGCAACAGGACTAAAAACAGAATGCAAAAAAAATTATGCACTTACAACACCAAAGAGAATATTTCTAAGGGGAAATGCCATGCCTTTAAGTTTAAAAAAAAAGAGAAATCACTTAGTAAATTACTGTGTATCCTAGATGATAACAAATAAGACATTCTGGGTAGTGGAGATTTAGGGTTCAGATTGAATTCAAATTTGTCAAGTCATTCAGCAAAACCCATGTAGAATCAATTTAATATTTCTTCAGAAAAGAATCTTGCATTGCTCTGAAGAAACTGAAAATCCATTACTACTATGTAGAAACTAGATAACTATATTCATAAGATTCTACTGACTATGCAACTTGAACTCATAAGTCTGCTTTAAAGAGCTGTCCTATGGGGAACACTCTCTACACTGGTGTTTGGACTCTGTATTAACAATTAGTGCTCACTTGCACAAGGTTTAAAAGACATCACCCTGCCCTCACTGAGAGACTTGCATTTTGGGAGTCAAAAGAACAGTATTCAATGGAAATCTACTGCTAGGGAGAATGCATTCCTGCTGAAGTCCCACTTGGCCTTCCTCTTAATGCTTAATCCCTATATAAGCTTCAACCACTTGATTTTCTCCTGAAACATTCAGACCTTGAGCTCCCAAGTTTTACTGTCTAAAAATCATCTTTGGGAAAGGCCATACATTGTGCAACATCATAGAATGCATTTCCATTTAACTCTTATTAGTAACTCTGGGCTTCTGCCTATGGGGTCACATAGAGTCGGACACGACTGAAGCGGCTTAGCAGCAGCAGCAGCAATAACTCTGAACCCAGATTTCCTCACCTGGAAAATGGGAATACCACTATTAAACAAGACCATCTTGCGGACTAAAGATAAACTACATAAAGCGTTTAATGGTTTAGGTGGCACATAAAAGGCATTCAGGGTGTAGTCACTATACCGTTTGATAATGTGTTTGAGCAATTCTCTTAAAAAAAATTTTCCTTTTACTTTGAAATCATTTTTCATTGACAGAGGAGCTGAACAATAGTAAAGACGTGCCACTTAACATCTCATATAACTGTAGAAAAACTGCCAAGACTAGAATGAACCTTAGTGCTAATTTGCTCTGAACTAAAAAATACTAATGCCACCTTAGTTTTCCCCAGTAATGTTCTTTTTCTGTTCCAGGTTCCAAAAATTAGGATCCTACATTGCATCCAACTGTCCCATGCCCTTAGTCTTTCTGCCAATTTATAACAGTTTCTCAGTCTCTCTCACAATCCATTTTTCTTTGAAGTGTACTAATCAGTTACTATGTAGAATAGCTTTCAATCTGGGTTTGTCTGAGATGGTCAGTGCTCTGTGTTCAAAGACCCAGTATCCAGAGATTTAACCAACCCATATTCAATGGGCTGAAAATATTTGAACATAAAAATGTTCCCCCTAAAATCACTAGAGTGATTCTTTTAATTTACTTAACCTCTTTTAATGATATATGGTTTACAAATCATAAAATTCACCCAATTTCAATTGTTTTAGTATATAGGTGACTCAGGAACACAGGTTTGAACTACATGGGTCCACTTATATGTGGATTTTAAAAAATACACACAGCAGTACTACACAACCTGCCGTTGGATGAATCCACAGATATGGAAGGCCCAACTGTAAAGTTAGAGTCAGATTATCAGCTACTCGTTGGTACCTTTGACCTCGCTGAAGGTCAACTGCATTCACAGTCTTCAACCATCATGACTCCCAGTTCCCATCCCACCCTGGCCACCATCACCAATCTACTTTCTCTCTCCCTCTACATTTGTGTGTCCTGGACTTGTCAGGTAAATGGAAATGTATAATATGTGGTATTTTGTAAACAGCTGGACGAGGCCACTCGAATAAATGTTTCAATCACAGAAATCCAAAGTTGCTCCCACTAGCACACACGAGCCTATTTCATAAATACCTTCGTCGTGGTGGTGGTGTGGGAGACCTGCGTCGACGAGGTGGAGGAGCAGGAGAAGGAGAACGTCGCCTTCTGGCGGGAGGTGGGGAGGGACTTCTCCTCCGTCTACCACTAAACCAAAGAAGAATTATAGTTGATTCAGAGTCAGTAACATCTGTAACTAAGTGATCGAGATGATTTAGTTTCAGTCACTGTTAACCCAAAGGGCAGGAGCCATCACTCCATCCCTAGAGCAGTGTTTTTCAAACTACACTGCAGTCAGTCAAAACTCCGTCAGAACAGATTTAAATTAAAAAAAGAAAGAAAAGAGAAAATCTAAGTGTTTTAACTATGGTAAATTTTCTTGTGTGAAACTTTTGTTGCAGTATATAAATATGCAGTCTGGGTCACATAAAACATTCTTAACATGACACAAGGTGAAAAAACTTTGATAACACTACCTCAGGGAGTTGCTTTTTAACTGGACTGTACATTGGAAACAGCTGGGAAACTTATCTGAACTTTGTGTTCACCAGGTCTTGGCTGTGGTCCAGCTGATATAGGTTATTAATAAAAAGGTTCTTCAAGTAACTTTTGATTCCTTGTTAGGAAGAACTGCTGTAAAGCCTAGAAAAATACAATGTTCTAATATAGATATTTAAAATTAAAGGCCCAAAATCTGGGTGTCAGTGCTCCAAGTTCTTGATAAAAAAAAAAAAAAGTTCCTGTGGTTGAATATGAGTTGCAAACAATTAATTAAAAACACTACTCCAAAGACAAAGAAAGAAAGCTGCCTGAGCACTTAAGCCATCATGAGGAGCACTGTGGTTAAAATATAGATAAGAATCATAGACCTTTATTCTGAGCTCTGTTGCACAACCACAAAAGGCACACTTTCTCAAGTTAACTTGTCTTGATTCCCCAATAAAACTAAGAGTTCATTAACAGAACAATGAAAATTCTAACATTCATTAACAAACTTGATTTTTAACTTAAACTTGCTTATGCTTTGTGAAGACTAAGATTTCACTTTAAACAGATTTAAGACATAAACTACAAGCGGCCAATAGGTCAAGACAGATCAGCTTCAGATGACATGCAGATACCAAAATTTTAATTACAAGAAAGACAGTAAAGGAGAAGTCAGTTCATTAGCAGGGTTAATACAGGTAATGAAGATTTCAAATGGGTAAAGACATCTGGGTTTTGACTCAAAGAGAAAAAGTTTACACTCACAAACCTGAGTGATGAGATGATACAAAGCAGAACTCCTAGTGTGTTATCAGTAGATATAATAGCACAAGAGGCTATTACTGTTGATTATATGGCTCCTCTTTTAAAATATTCTCATTAAAAAAAAAACAAAACAAACCTGAACTCAGATTAGAATCTATGATATACTAATGACCTGAGATATTCACCCTGTGCCTCAGTTTCAATTGTAAAATGAAAGGCTTGGCATAACTAAAAGGTCTCTTTCCCTATGTTTCCATGTGAGAAAATTGAAAAGAGAATAAAACCATAACCTGTTAAAAATAAAATAACTAGCATACTTAAGGAACTACAAGAAAAACTTGATAATCACTTATAACTGGAATCTTGACACTGAATAGATCTACAGCTTCTTTAAGCTGATATGACACACATTTCAGGGATTTAAAAGAGAAAAAGGTAAATATCTTCTAGTTACTCTGAACACTTAATGCCAACCCAAGCCTTCAACTGTGTGTAGACACTGTTGAGTATAGAAGTCCCCCACCACCCCACATTATGTAAGAACCAGTTTCATTAAGCCTTGAAACACAAAGCAGCCCTCAGGAATTAGGAATAGACAAGTCTCAGAATGAAGACAGCTTATTATCTATGCAGTGGCCTCTTCAGAACCACATCATTTCCTTAGTCACATGGCAATGAGGACAAGTTATACATGCAACAACTACTGTTTTACACTAAGTATGATTAATATTTGGGCTTCCCAGGTGACACAGTGGTGAAGAATCTGCCTGCCAATGCAGAAGATGCAAGAGACATGGGTTTGATCCGTGGATTGGGCAGAGTCCCTGCAGAAGGAAATGGCAATTCACTCCAGTATTCTTGCCTGGAGAATTCCACGGACAGAGAACGGGCTACAGTCCATGGGGTCCCAAAGAGTCGGACACGACTGAGCACGATTAATATATCTTTAACTATTAAGGAAGGAATATTCAACAGCCAAAGACAAAAGTTTAGAAGCATGAAAAATATTGCTTTAAGCCTTAGTCATTTTTTAACCTTTTAAATGTCTCTCCTAAGTTTCTCTTGCCTTCCCTATCATCATCACAAAGTCCCCCCCACCCCTGCCCAAATCCAAAGAGCTATTACTACTGTCCTACCTCATTAATTTGATGTGTAAGAAAATATAATTAAATCGAACCAAAACAACTGAGGAACTTCTCCACCATCATAACCTGTAAACCTGAGAACAGGATGTTACCTAAACAGTAAATTAAGTCACTAGAACTTTGACATGTAATCCTAATTTACAAAATAGCATCTAACCAACCTTTTAGTCATTGGCGATTGCCATCGCTTTCCCATCTGCATCCTGAGAGCAGTGGAAAAAAACAAGTGTCAAGAATTCCATTCACCAAATTAATAGAGAGAGATATATATATATATTTTAGATGTTCAAAGATAGTCAGGAAGTAAATGCCATGATTTAACTGGTCTATTCAGGTCATGCACATGCATGACATGCTGGTACAAACTTACTAAATTCTCATTAAACAGTAATAATCACTGAACAAAACAAAATGCAAATACCCCCAAATCTGACCATTTCCTACTATAAGCGCTAATGAAATGGAGTTAACCAAATTCTAAACAAGCCCACAGCCCATCCCTTAAGTTATGAAGCTTTATCACAATTACAGATCAAGAGTGAAAACATTACCGAGGGGAAGCCTCTTTCTGGCGCTTTCGAGGTGATGGAGAGGCACTCCGGGAAGGGGAATGTCTCCGTCGCCTGCCTACCTCACCATTCTTCACATGGGACCTTTTGGGTCGTTCATCTTCTGAGGAAGAGGAGGAGCCAGAATCTAAAATTACACAATAAAGAAAAATTTACATCAGATGTATGCTTAACAGCCTGTACCCGTTTTTGGAAGCTAAGCAGAGGGAGTATCCAAATTAGCAAATCAAGTTCACTAGTGTAAGTGAGCACACATACAAGCCATGAGTTCTGGAAAAAAAAAGACAATTACCAATATGGGCTCAATGACTTCAAAGTCAAGCATACATAAATATATATTATTATATAATTATTTCATACAAATCATTTCCATAGCACAAGCCAAGAAAACAGCACTCCTTAAGAATCTAGTGATTTTCCAAAAAGCTCAGTCAAACTTTGCTCAGTCAAACTCGAGCAATTACTTAATTCTAGTTACTCTAAGCACTTTTAAGGCTACTGAAAGCCTGACTGGGGTTTGAATAATTTACTTCATATCCCTATTATTTATCAAACAAAATATATCTGACATTTCCTATAAACATCCAAAAAATATCCAAAACATAAATGCATTTTCAAACATTTCCATAATTAACTATATCTTAAAGGAGCTGCAAAAGCTATATAGCTTTAACTGACTTAATGTCATTGTGGAATGCTTTGGTTTCCATTTTATAAATGAAAAGGAAAGGCAGTGTCTAGACTCCATCACAAATACCAACCGAGTTAATAAAACCAATATATCTGACTTTAAAATCAGATTTCTGTGTATGTACATTTTAATTCAGAAATTTCATTTTATAGATACACTCATATAAACACATACACAGGAAAAAAACTAGAAATAACCTAACTGTCCAAACAGGCAAGTGGCTCCATAATATATTATCAATATTTTAAAAATGTTGCAGCCAGTAAATAAATGAGGTAGATCCTTAAGAACTAACAGGGGAAGATGTCTAGATATAGTAAGTTAAAAAGGCAAGCAATATAATCTACAGTTTGAGCCTGTTAGGTGTTTTTGGTTTGTTTTTAAACTACAGATACTTAATACATGCACAGAAAATTTCTAAATAAAACCTTTGGGGAGTAAGACTGAGGGTTGAGGAAAGAAACATACTTTTCCAATTTTTATTCCTGTTTTAAATTTTGTACTCTGAAGATCTATTACGTTTACAGCAATCTAGAAGAAAATTAAGTTTTTAAGGAAGTACTTAATACCAAAGCTCCAAAACTAACAATCCCTCGTATTTCTATGAAGGCACAAAAATATTTCTCCTAAATACACTCACTACACTTACGGATATTTTTAAATATTTTTATTAGGATATGCAGAGAGAAAAAGCATGTAGTCAGTGTCCATACCAGATGAAGACTGCTGGTTCTGTCGTCTATACTGGCGTCTCTGCTGCACAGAATCTGCTGCAGCCATTTTGCCACCTTTATCTTCTTCTGAAAGAAGGACGATTTAGAAAGTGCTTCTTTAGTTATGCATACAGAAAATATACATATTTGAGTTGGGAAATGTTCTCCTAAACTTTTACCTGTGATAGCTGGGTCAAGCACTATCTACTCTTTTTTTTCCCCCCCAAATAAAGGAGGAGCTTAAAATGTCAATTTAAATGCTAATTTAGATTATCTTCACCAAATATAATGAAAAAATAAACTTATCCAGGCATTTGTGACAGTTCAGGCTGTGTGCCAAGCACTTATAAACATTATTTCAGTTAACCACCAAAGACTAAAGGATGGTACTATTATGCATTTCAGAGATGGAGGGGAGGGGAGAAGAGGCTCAGATAAATTAAGTAATTAAAGCAAAACGTAGTGGAACTAGGGATTCAAACAGGCCAGTCTGACTTCCAAGTCCTAGCTCTTAATCATTAAGCCATAAACTATAACTAATCTTTAACCAGAATCAAATTCAGCTTAAAAAACAAAACAAACACAAAACACGTACCCGATTCAGACAACTCTACTTTCCGAGGCTTCGGTGCTGGTGAAGGGGATTCTCTTTTCTCAGTACCTTTATGTTTTGTCACTAAAAACAAGCGGGGAGGGGAAAAAAAAGCCCCACTTACATACATTAAAAAAACGAAACAAAAGGCTACACATCTTAATGATACAAAAAAAGTGTGACTCTTCTCATAAATAATTTACTGACAATTAAAAAGTTCTTTTAAAGATCCTGTTGTCATTACCTGAAGCAAAAGAAGTAATTCATAAATGTTTGGTGAAAAGCCTCAGAAAGTTCTACAATGACTTTAAAACTTTCAAACTTTCTCCCAAGAGAACCAGTTCAGAGAATAGCATTTCAGTTCAGTTCAGTATGCAGAAGGAAATGGCAACCCACTCCGGTATTCTTGCCTGGAGAATCCCAGGGAGGGAGGAGCCTGGTGGGCTACAGTCCATGGGGTCGCAAAGAGTTGGACACAACTGAGCGACTTCACTTCACTTCAGTTTGGTAAACCTCTTTGTGCTACATTAAGCACACACTCTTGACCATGTAAGCACTTTTAAGCACTACTACAGGTTGGTCCAGAAAAGTAATAAAGATGATAAACAATTAATACATAAGCTCTGATGAAACTTTCACAGAGAAAAACATTTGATCTGGAAATCTGAGGAACAAATTGGTCATCTAAAGAGATGAAAAAAACTTTAAAAAAAGTTGGTCTTCCCTGGTGGCTCAGTGATAAGGAATCTGCCTGCCAATGCAGGAGACACGAGTTCAATCCCTGGTCTGGAAAGATCCCACATGCCACGGAGCAACTAAGCCTGTGCACCACAACTACTGAGCCCTCACACCTCAGGGTCTGAAGCCCACACGCCCTAGAGCCCAGTGCTCAGCTACACGAGAAGCCACTGCAACGTGAAACCCGTGCACAACTAGAGCACAGCCCCAGCATGCCACAACTAGAGCAAAAGCCCAAGAAGCAATGAAGACCCAGCACAGCCAATATATAAAATCATACATATATATATATGTAGACTTGCACCATGGTAAAAATACTAAATGCTAAGACTAAAGGTTTCTTTCTAAAGCTTAATTTAAAAAAGTAACCTCAACCAAAGTCACCCAAATAATTCAAGTGAACTAGGATCTGAATCCAAGACACTATTTCTATGGCATAGGCATAAGCTTTAATTTCTAACAATTACTATTTCTGTTTATACTATCCATCCCATTGCTTCAACTAAAATCAAATGTTTATACATAATCATTAATCTTACCTAAGATTAACCTGAAATATCAGAGAACAGTCCTCTAAGAACTAAACCTGAAGACAATATGATCCCCTCAGGATCCTCACATTTGTTTTTGTTTCACTGAAGCAATTAACATGAAATGTTTAACCTAACATTTATATAATTTTGTTTAACAGACATTCATATTCAAATTTCTCTAAAGATTTATTTTAAGAGGCAGTAACGGCAATCTAATCATCTTTGCTGAGGCAATCCAATCAAAGAATTTAACTATACTTTTTATTAATTCTACCTAATAATAAGCCTTTTGGACAAATCATTGGAATGGCTAATGAATCCAGTGATTAGATAATCCAGTGACTATTTAATTAGTGATCAGTAGCAAGACTGCACTTAACAAGTATTAGCCTCCAATTAAAATAAATAAATTTATATTAAAACATGCATTTTAACAAATTCAAAGGCACAAATAGAAAGGCCTTTAAAATTTTAAACGTGCAAAGCTCTTTTCTGGATAGGTCCCTCTTCATTTTTAAGTGTCAGTGAATCTTCAACTCTTAAAATGATATTTTAGGGGATCTAGTTTATAAACCTGCATATCAAAGTACCACTTTAGAGAACTGGGTTCTGAAATGTGTACTTGGACGCCAAAATGCATTTTCCTCTAAGAAACATCAAAAATGTGGTTATGTTTGCTATATATTTGGCAAATAAATGCCTGTTTAGTAAATAATGCAATTGAGCTATAACATTATATTTTTCCCCTACGGAAGCTTGTATTTGGAGTTTTATCCTGATTTAATCTCTACAATGGGTTGGCTAAAATAGTCTTGAGTCATTATTGATATAATCAGTGCTAAACATACTCCCTACTCTGGCTTAATAAGACTAACTGAATCATAGCATTATTAATACTGTTTCATCAGTGCTTGCTTGTCTAGGTAAGATTTTTCAACAGTTCATTTTTATCTTAAAAAAAAAAAAAAAGCTTATTTTTATGTTGATGTTGTTTCGTTTTTAGTGTTCAATGGGGAAAATCATTCTAGCATGAAGTTTGAAATCTCCGAAGTCACCGAAAAATCAGTATTTTAAATTTATTTCAGTAGTCCTATTAATCATTAATCTTGCAGACTTGCTTGAAAGATCAATCTGGTAAAGATAAGCTACTCTGTGACCAGAATTATTAGTAAAAGAATCATTAAGTATTTACAGAGCATAATTTATATTGCTGCACTGATCTCAACTTAAAATTATCATCACCACTATAGGTACAGATCCTCTGGAAACATATTTCATTAAATATTTCACTGATTTCAAAGCACTGTTTTATGTACTAAGATAATGCCAATTTAACTATGACATGCCATTGATTACAAAATGCTTCCTTTCAGATGAGAATGTGTATTATATTCCAAATAGTTTACCTTTAATTCTCCAAAAGTTTTCCTTCTTTCCTCCCACTCCATCCACCCACTATTAACAGTAGAACCTTAAGGCCGTGATTGATAACTACCACATGAAATACAAAAGTAAAATATATCACTTTTCAATGGTATCACTACTCTTATTAGCAGTGGAGACAAGAAAGGAACTTCTGAAATCACACTACCAGGTACAGAAGCTGAAAAACTTGATCCTGCCTTCCATCTCTCTCCCCTAACAATCAAAACAGGCATTTGGGGTTAGGAAAGCTGGGAGACATTTTTCAACTGAGAACCCAAATTCTAGTTCTGGCTGGTTGACCCTGACTAAATCACTTAACCTGAGAACCTGTTTCCTGATGACAATCTCTGAAGTCTTTCCTAGCTCTGAAATTTCATCACAAAGGGTTGGGATCTCTTTACTATAAAAAGCTATTTATCTCCAAGTAGTTAGAACCAGTATTCAGCTTCAGTGGACAAAAGGCAGCTCTCACTACACTGCCCACAGTCTGCTTCTTTGGTTGGGTTTTGCCTGGACATGGAAGACCTGTCCCATCAGCTCCAGGAATATAACTGGTCCCTTGTCTTCCACCTTCACTTCCCTTCACTGTGACTTGTTTTCAAAAAGCAGCATTCCACTCTTTCTGACAACATATCAAAACAAGAGGTGGTACCTGTGCAGACCCTAAGAAAGGTAACAATGCTTAATCAACTTATTTAATAAGGATTCAGTCCTTCCGCTCAGGTACTTTAATTACCCTTTGGTGATGTAAATAGAAAAATCATAATCTGATATATGTCTGCAAGGTAACAGGTACCTTTATAACACATTTTTTTTTTTTTTTAACTAGACAACTTTATAGCTCCAGAGAAAGGAAAGAAGTATTCAGAAGTGCAAAAACTTCACCAGAAAAGAAAAATAGGTCAGGGCAATAGGCATCAGTGACTGGGAACTCTTCAACAGAAAGTAATATGGGACATGATTATTATGAAAGTAAGTTATCCTAAGACACCCATACTTAAAGGTATCTCTGTTTTTATTCAGCTGTCAGTCTGATGAGTCAATGCAACAAAAATGACTGCATAATATTCATGTTATCAGCACATTAACCTGTTGAAGTTCAGAAATAATCTAATCACTCTTTACATATTACCAGCATCTGACAGTACCCTCACCCCTCACTCTGACAGCATGTCTACACTTCACACTAACAGACTTCAAAAAAGCAAAATGTCTTTTTAGAAATCACCATATTGCAGAGTTATGGGGCCAGGAGGTGATGGAGGGGTGGACACAAACGAAGCAGCAGGGTGCTGATTAGAAATGCTGCTCTCGTCAACCTCAAAAAAACACAACAGTCAAGATTTTGCCTGCGATATCCCCATTTTTTTCATTTATAACCTGAAAACTTAAATGTGATCAGAGCAATCCCAATATATATTAATCTACAGATTGCTCCTTAAAACCCAGTTACTGTAACAGTTCTTTTATGATCTCACCCTTCCCCCTCTACTCACCTATCAGGTTGTTTATTATTCCAGCCCTAAGTACCAGAGGCTCAACTCAAAATGGATACCATAGTTTTTCTCCACTGTGTATTTAACACTTAAGAAACAAACGCCAGCAGACCACAATCTTCACTCAAGACTAACATAGCATTCTACTTGCCTGGCAGGATCACAGATCATAAGTGCCTCAGAAATCAATCTGCAGAATAAAGCAAGGACGACACTCAGAAGAACCTTGCCTAGAGCCTAAATTAAAAAAAACCAACCAGCTTTTAGGAGGACACCATGTTCCTCCCTAGAGAGTACAATATGCCACAGAAAGAATTAAAACAGAATATTAAGTCCTCCAGTAAGATATCAAACAAAATATCTGCAGGGTATAAAAAAAGTTAACTGGTCTCATAGTAATAAAACGATCCCTTTACCATGACAACACAAACTTCTGGTAAGTTACCCCAACTCTAACAGCCTACGGCTGGTAATAGTACATTTTTCCACCTACTCAACGCCAGAGGGCAATGCTAAAAACAAAACCATTTTACACGTAAACTCCATTTCAGCAAACCCCCAGGAGCTTAAAGCAGGAAAAAAAAGGTGAGAGTCTAAGCAAATTTACAAAAAGCACGACACAAATACTACCCAGCTATCTCATACTCTGAAAGGAGCAGGGACAACATGAAGAAGAACATACTGTTTTTATGTGATTTTTACCTTTACCTGAAGTTCTCCCTGGAGAGACAGAAACACGACTTTTCCTTGTACGGTTTGACTGCTGGGGTGTTGGGGAATGACGAGTTTTTGGCGGCGGAGTAGCTGGAGGTGATGGCCTATGCCTTCGCCTCGGAGGACTTGCTGAAGGAGATAACCTACGAGTTTTTCGAGGAGGGCTGGATGTCCTCTTCGGAGGCTTCTTTGGCGGTGACCGGGAACGAGATGAAGATGATGATGAACTACTCCCAGACAAGGATGCCGATGAACGCCTTCTTCTGTGGAACAAAGTACTCATGTTCATTAACTGCATGTTTAGAGAGAATGACCTTACAGGTATGTATATGTACAGTTTACACAAAAATACAGCTATTTTTATCCAACTTTTGAGTTTATGTAGCTAAGCACATAAATGAGTTTGCTTTTTTAAAAAAGTGTGAAACAAAACCATAACCCAGGATAGGAAACAGCTAGTTCTGAGACTAACTAAATAACTTATTCTGATAAATGCTTCTGTTTGAGAGTTGTCTTTCCCATAGTTATAAAATGTCAAGTGCTATACAACTAACCGGTCTCTTCTCGCCTTAGGAATAATGAGTGCTTTGGAGTCTGCATACAAAATTGGGGTGGCAAAGTATTTTTTCATTTAATAACACAATGTCAAGCAACCTTTTATGTTGCATTAAAAAAAAGCACATTATTAGGAATTCATTTAGCTACATAAACTTAGAAGCAGGGGACTCTCGAATTCTGCGGCAAAATCTGTGGTAAGTTCTGTTGCAATTATGTGTACCTGCAGAATTCACCTTTGGCGGAAGAATTCCTGAGAACCTGAAAAAAAGAAACCCTACCTTAAGTGTGAGACAAAAACTGGCTGAAAGGGAATCTTACACAATCTGCAAATTATCTTGACTGCTAAATGGCTTAGTAAGCAATTAAAACACACTGTTTGCAAAACTCCAGTATGAGAAGTAGCTGTTTCCACTAACCTTATACTACAAAGCACCAGCATTACTTTTCTCCTAAGGAGGAACAATAAATTTTAGAAAAGTGGGATGCCTAAAATTGACCATTTACATCTTTAGTCTCTTCACTAGTAACATCAATTCCATAATTTCTATTAGTACTTATAAAAAATGGTCCAAAATATCTGGACAACTCCTCCCTGGAAAAAAATACTGTCTTTTTTGTTTGTTTCTGTCTTATTTTGGCCACATTGCAAGGGTTGTGGAATCTCAGTTCCTCAATCAGAGATTGAATCCGGGCCACATTAGTTAAAGTGCCTAATCCTAACCACTAGACCACCAGAGAACTCCTCCAAAATATCTTCTTTAAAAATATGGGATTCTGGAAAACTTCAGACTGCAGAAACAAAACAAAATTACAGAGCTTATTATCTCCAAGTTGATTTGGTTCCTTGAAAAAACTTCAGAGACTCAAAACACAAAAAACTCTGTCCTAAATATAATCTGAAGCACAATAACCAGTTCCTTCTAAAAACAGGTGAAATGCATCGTCAAGAAGGCACAAAACTCTGCTACCAGTACACTACACCTCTACTCAAGGCAGGTGTGGCAATAATCTTTTTGTTCAAAGTGTTTGATCCTAACATTTTACCTTATGCTAATTTAAAAATTAAGAACACCAGTATTGACAAAGTGACTTTTATGCCAAGTCTCTTCAAAAATAGGACCAAACTGCCATTAATGGTTATTATCTATGGAATGAGGCTGTAATTTTCAAATCATTTCATTTCTACTTGAACTGTTTATTGTTAAGTACTCCTATTTCTTTAATATGGAAGAAACATTATGTATAATGGATTATTTTAACACTCCAGCATTTTTGCCTGGGAAATCCCATGGTGGGCTACCATCTACTGGGTTGTGAGAGTTGGACACGACTTAGTGACTGAACAGTAACAAAAGCTGTTTATCGACTCTATAGTCATCTATATTCAGAAGCTAGTGGTAATCAAAAGCCAAAAGGAGAAGGTGGACAATTCCCTTACTTGGTTTAAGATTTCCTGGTAGGGTCCAAAAGGGTAAAGATGAACACAAATACCCAAAAAGATGGTGAATGTCTTGTTTTTTTAATCTTCTAACACTGGATTAAGTGTTATCACTCAAAAATAACAGCATTACACCTCAAATGAGGTATCCCTTCATGAGACATTACCTATTATTGCTCATGAGTTCTTTTTTTTTCTTTCCTGAAGGAACACTAACTCAAAGATTAGCCTGGAACAGACAAAATGCACTTCTGTACACCTGACAGCTCCACATTTAGAAAAGCCACCCCCCCAAACCCCCAAACCCTCACCGTCTCACTGGAGATCTACTCCTCCTGTGCCTTGGTGGAGGAGGCATTCGTCTCGGCGGGGTTCTTCTTCGAGGAGATGGCCGTCTTCTTGGGCTTGGCCGCCTTCTAGGTGAGTATGATCTGCCACAACAGAATTAGAATCTGAATAAACCATACGCAAGGAATGAATTCCTTAGCATAGTTTTCTCAACAGCTACATTTAAAAAATGGATTTCAAGGGACACAATTTCTTATTTGTGTGGAGATTTTTAATAGAATGTAGAGAGTGTTCTCAAATTATCTCTGGAAATCCAAAACATAAACCTGTGCTAAATTAAATTTTCTACTGCTTTGAAATAATTTACCTACCTCTACCTAGGAGAACACATAAAAATCCAACATCTATTCAGATCTTAAAGGCACTACTCACCTTGATCGAGATCTATGGCGCCTTCTTGGTCTAGTATGAGAAGGAGAGCGAGAACGTGTCCGGGATCTTGACTTGGAACGTGACCGAGATCTTGGTCGGGCCTTTTCCTTTTCCTTTTTGGAGTTTTTCTCTGGAGAAGGTTCTTTAGGCTCTAGTACTGGTTCAGTCTTGGGAACTTTCAGGATGTCACTGTGGGGTGGGGGTGGGAGGTTGAAAAAAAGCTTATTTTGTGCCTTTTCTACTCAGACTCCTAAGTCTTAATACAATGATATGAAAAAGTTATTTCTCTCTTTAAAAAGTTTTCAAAATCTATGAAGACATCTAGAAAGATGTATATACATCACTGAAATCCAGTGAACAACTAACAATTTTAATCACATGTATTTTTTAAGAGTGCAAAGGTGTCCATGATACGGGGGATGGGGGAGCAAGCTACAGTATATACAATATCTGAAACAGCACCACCAGCAGGTAGCAGGGGTCACCTCTGGGTCATCTTACTTATACTCTACTATAAAGTTTTAATTTCTTTTCAACAATCTAACTTTACATTTTAAAAACCTGTAAGGAAAACAAGTTTACATTTCTAACTCACAAGTATATTTATTGTCACTTAATAACAGACTAAAACTGTGATATTTAAAAATGAATTTTTATGTACTTGCCTCGTAGAAGTGGCCTCTTGTACTGAAGGTTCTTTTACTTTCACTGATGGCTCGGGGAGCTCTGGAGTTTTTTCCTTCTTCTCTGGAGCAGGGGAAGGACTCCGGCTTTTGGTTCTGTGACGGGGAGATCGAGAATGACTGCGCTTTCTCTCTCTCCTGACAGGGGAAGATCGTCTTCTAGGGGAAGGAGATCTGGATTTGCGTCTAGGATGAAAGCAATTTTTTTTTCAGGTTTTTTAAATAACGTGGACCAGGGAAAAGGGTCAAAATAAGTGAGGTTAACCTTTTACACCATTGTCTACACCTGTGCAATTCCTATAGATACAAGATATTGTCTCACATTTATTTAACAGGAAAAGGGCTGAGATAACACCAGAAAAACAAGCAAATGAAGGATAATAACATTCTCTAGTGTAACAGTTATTAAGTGTTAATCAGTCATGTCTGACTCTTTGTGACCCCATGAACTGTAGCTCACCAGGCCCCTCTGTCCATGGAATTCTCCAGGTAAGAATACTGGAGTGGGCTGCCATTTCCTTCTCCAGGGGATCTTCTTGACCCAGGGATTAAACCTGGGTCTCCTGCATTGCAGGTGGATTATTTACTGTCTGAGCCACCAGGGCAGTCCCATAACAGTTATAAGAGAGGAACATACTGACCTAGGACTCTAGATTTAGGTTCTTAATCATTCTGAGAGTTGAGAAGACCAAAGGACAACTTTTTACAGGAAGAGGACGTGTAAAAGGAATGAAATATGTAGAAATAAGAAAGCTGTCCGTTCAAAGTGAAAGTCACTCAGTTGTGTCCGACTCTTTGCGACCCCATGGACTATGCAGTTCATCGAATTCTCTAGGCCGGAATGCTGGAGTCGGTAGCCTATCCCTTCTCCAGGGGATCTTCCCAACCCAAGAATCGAACCAGGGTCTCCTGCATTGCAGGTGGGTTCTTTACCAACTGAGCTATCAGGGACACTGCATATAAATCAGATCTAAAAAAGCAGTTTAGATCCAGACAGATCCCATCAAAATTCATCAGGTACTCTTGGTATTGCACAAAAAATGACTAGGGCAATTAAAGCAATATGCTCTTCAGAAGAGGATGAATGTATCAAACTTGCCTAAGAGAGCTTTTTGGGAAGAGAAGCCCCTTTTCCATTTCAACAGCAGTTTCCCTAACCTGAAATAAAAGAGTAAATCTGGTTCACTTCAAATAGTTACCACTATGATTTGTGCATAACTCTAGAACTACCGCTTCCCTGCTAACAGCTTTTCATACCAAGTATATCAATAAAAGGGACAAAGAAATTACCTGCTCTCTTTACTAATTCCAGCCAGCTAATTTATGAAGATACTAGAATCCTAAAAACGCAAAGCCTAATGGAATTCTCACCAGCAAAAATACAAAAGTTGAATCATGGATTAAAAAATGGGAACCTAACCATAGTCTCAATGGAAGGAAAAAGCAAGCAAGTATCTGTTTTGCATTCAGTACAACCATCTAAGAAAAGTGCAATATGAAAGGCTAGTAGGTATAGACTTCTAATTGAAAAAAAAAAAAAAACTAAAAAAAGAATTGGAGTACATTAAAGTAACTCAAAATAATTTAAAGCAATATGAA